>NC_089507.1:155815153-158315153 GCF_036850995.1 Saccopteryx leptura | reverse complement strand
GGTCCTGGAGACTGACTTATCCCTTCTTACAGCCCATCTGAGAGACTAATCTCAGTCGAGGGGATGAGTTTCACAGTGAGAGAAAAGTCCGCGATCACCTCATGTCATTCATTGTGGTGTCTGAGTATACCCTGTATGCCGGGTCCCTGAGTCCTTGCCTGGGCTGGGTGGGGGGTGGAGGAGAGGAGTTTGAGATACAACAACGAGCAGGTACAAGTCTCCATCCATAATGAATTTAAAAGATATAAGGGAAATAAAAATTGGTCGCATAAAAACCATCAACGAATAAGTTTCCAGTGAGTATTTCTGTATGTTTATGGCATAACAGCTTAAAGAAGAGAGAAATCCCTATGGGCTTGAGGCATCAAGAAAAGGTTCCTGGAGGAGGTAAGGACCTGAACCACGTATGGAAGGTACGAGGGTGGTGAAGAAAGATCCTTCCAGGTGAGGTCATGATGCTAGCCAGGGAAAAAACCTGGGTGAGAGTTAGCAGCTGACAAGGGAAGTAGAAGTAAGATAAGTTAGAGCTTCCACAATGCCTAATAGGCCTGACTCTATTCTCTTTCCACCACACTATTGATTGTTTTAATCATAACATTGTCAACAGAAACAGGTGCAGTCTGGTGGACAGAACAGAGAACTTGCATTCAGATGACCTGGTTAAGTCCTAGTACCATCAAATCAACATCAGGAATGCTCAGTCATGGACTAGGATTCAGCTTTTTGCCTGCAAAATTAGGGTTACTCACAGAACTTTGAGAATCAGTTAAAATAATAGTCATGGATTTTTTGTAAAGTATGAGATAAGGTACATATGCCCTCATTTCACCACTGACATCATCTTGATGATGCCACATAGTTTGTTGGCTTCCAGACTCTTCTCATTTAAACTTGAGATAGCTGGTAATATGATGAAGCAAATAAACCAAAAAATATGAATATATATAGAGAGAGTCAACTGTCAAGCTAGAATGACACCACACTGAGTTGATAACAGCTCCTTATTTGCAAAGCATGGGAGAGCTTTTTGCTTATGTCAGTTCCTAGTCAATTTTTGTGTTCACAGTGAGACCTCAGTGTACCTTTATGACTTTGCTGGGACTCTGCTAACAGGAAAGTGGGTAACTGTGACCCACCTCTGCATGTCCTATGAAAAGCTGAGTATACATTGGATGCCCATATAATTATCTAAACAGGAGAATTTTTGAGAATAATAGGGACTACTAGTAACTAGGACTGGTCCAGGAAAACTTGAGCATTTTGTCACACTGCATACAGTTCCTTTGCTTTGAGAGGTACAATAATCCCAGTGGCACTGTGATGTACCTCAAAATTACAGAGGCATGTGGTTATAGAATTGTCACCATTGGTCATTCCTACCAATATTCTGGCTTTGATGGGCTCATCTGTGGGCAGATGTGGGGAAGACACATGGCATATTGCAAGGTTAGGGCTGTAATTATATATCTCTTTAATTAATTGCTTTTTATAACCAGGTAAACATCCAAGGATTTCTAAGGTAATGCTCTGTATGACTTCTATTTTTATTCTCTACCACACTGGGTAATGATTCCTGGGTGCAATTTGTGGTGTATAAAGGCTCTCTCCTTCACTGGCATCTAAACCACCTTTTTATCTTGTGAGTTACCATGTTCATATGTACCTCTCTGATTTCTTCATAGAATCACATGTGAGGTAAGGAAGGAAGGTGGATTTGTATCCCTTTTAAAATTGGAGACTCAACTTTTAAGCTCACACAGGTGTTCAGATTCTAGTTATCACTCATGACATTCAAATGCCACCCCCTCCTTGAAGACTTGCTAGTCTGTAGCTAATAATAGCTCATTTTTGTTGTTGTTGTTTCATAGACTCAATATGCATTGAGGATACTTTCCTTTTGAAACTTATTTTTTTATTATGATTTTTCTGGACAATTAACCTCTAAAAGCCAGAGAGCATCTATAAATTAACTTGTACTAACTCTGCCTAATCCTGTGTTCTGTACTTTTAATGCATATGTGTTGATAAGCATTGTTGCCAAGCTTGCTTTAGTTTCACTATCGTGCTACTATTTCAAGCTTTGAAGTCTCTTTGGAGAGAAGCTTCTACATTGCAGAAGACCGGCAATAGACAAGAAGAGTTGCCAAGTACTGACCCTGCCATTGAATCAACAATTAGCTAAAACTCATAAGAATGGATGGATGTGCAGTTCTTTTCATTATAATGCTAAAGAAAGGCCTGGTATTCAGGACACACTCAATCAAGGTCTACTGAATGATCAAATAGATAAATTTTGTGGCAGCAGAAGAAAAATCAAATACTCTGCTGTTTAAAGTCCTCCCCACTGCACCTGCTCAGCAGGGTGACCTTTCTCCTCCCTGGAAGATATTAAGGGTGCCAACTTGTCAAGGATGATGAGAAAAGGTGAAACCGGGTGACAAAAGAGGTTCCCTTCAGACATGAAAATGTATGATTTAGGTACCATTTTTATTTTTTGCCTTTCGACTTCTGAAATTCTGTCTGGTGAATACAACTACTGTAATTTTACTTAGAGACATCGATCCAAGCATTGTGCATTTACAGTAACTTCCCATGTTGTCTAATTGTTTCTATCTGTGCTACACACAAGGGTGGTGAAAGAAAAAAACATTTTTAGTGAAAACAAGATAGCTTTCACTGTTTCCCTTTTTGGCAGGGAAACTTTGGTCCTCACTCCTTCTTGGGGGTGGGGGTACAATCTTTTGATACTGCAGATAATTTGTGTGTTGATGACAAGTACAGGAAAAATTATGTTGTGTTATCAAAATCTGGTATCCTCAATGAGAGGAAAGAGACATTATTTACCTCTTTCTATCTTATCCTCGTTAACAAATATTGTGACTATTATCAAAGTGAGAGGGCTGGTTTTCTTAAAAAGAAAAACTAGCTTGACCAGTTGGTGGTGCAGTGGATAGAGCATTGGACTAGGACACAGAGGATCCAGGTTTGAGGCCACGAGGTCACTAGCTTGAGCGCGGGCTCATCTGGCTTGAATGTGGACTCACCAGCTTAAGCACAGAGGTCACTGACTTGAGCATGGGATCATAGACATGACCCCATGGTCATTCTGTCTTGAGCCCAAAGGTCTCTACCTTGAAGTCCAGGGTCGCTGGATCGAGCCCAAGGTAGCTGGCTTGAGCACAAGGTCACTTGCTCTGCTGTAGCCCCCTCCCCACCCCTCCCATCAAGGCACATATGAGAAAGCAACCAATAAACAACTAAGGAGATTAAGGAGCCACAATAAAGAATTGATGCTTCTCATCTCTCTCCCTTCCTGTCTGTGTCTCTTCCTGTCTGCTGTCCCTCTCTGTCTCTCTCTCTGCCTCTGTCACACACACACACACACACACACACACACACACACACACACGAAAAACTAACACAATTACTGGAATGAGAGAGAATACAGCATCACAGTGTGGTGTCTGACAATTTAAAGACATTCTGCTCTGAGGAGCCAGAAACTGAGACCAGGGGGATGGATATTTAGCAGCTTCTCTCCAAGTTTTCTCCTTTCACACCTAATATTGCACCTTTGTGCTATTGCTATTTTGTCAGTCTAATTGCATGCCAACATAATTCAGTGTTTCTTCCTGCTATACTATGGATAGTCATTGGACTTGAAGCTTCTGCCTTATTCTTTAGGACTGAAGGTCATGTCAAAATGAATAAAATCAGTTATATGAGTAGTAACATATGAAGGCAGTATCTCTTGCAAATAATTATTCCCATGGGTCTCAGTTAATCATATCTATAAAAGGCTAGAAACTTGGATTCATCAAATTATGACCATGTCTGTGATTCAGAAGACAGGCCACAGAGGGGATCTTGGGAGCATCCTAAGAGCACCAGAAAGTCAGACAGAAGCTTGGAGAAGGATAGAAGGATCAGGAAGCAGGGGAGGTATGTTCCTTTTTATCTGGGCAAAGTCCATATTATCTCTCCACCCAGAACATCCACATCATTTGTAAACAATTTTATCCCCATCAGAGAAGGGCAGAGATTTCTGGAGTTAGGTAACCACATTGATTATAACCACTTCCATTTGACTTGTATAAGTACCAATTTCTCCAATCTCTTCCCATCACTGAAAAACTGCAAAAAATTTTGCCCCTGGTTGCACTCTTTTTTACTTACTTTGTCTTCCTGACATAATACATAGTTTTATTTTTCTAATTTTAACTATTTATTGGGGTGACATTTGTAATAAAACTATAGAGGTTTCAGGTGTACAGTTCTATAACACATGCCTTTTCTATTGCACTGTGTGTTCACCACCCAAAGTCAAGCCCACTTCTCTCACCATTACCCCCCCTGTACCCTCTCCTACCTCCCCCACCCGCTTTCCCTCTTGTAAGCGCCATACTGTTGACTGTGCCTCTGAGGTTTTTTCTCATTTTTTGCTTAATCCCTTTACTTTGTACCTAGCCCCATGAACTGTCCCTCCTCTCTGACAGCTGTGAGTCTGTTTTCTGTATCTGTGAGTCTGTTTCTATTTTGTTAGTTTATTTTAGATTCCATGCACAGGTGAAATCATATGGTACTTGTCTTTCTCTGACTGGCTTATTTCACTTAGCACAATACCCTCCAGGTCCATCCACGCTGTTGCAAGAGGTAAGATTTCCATCTTTTCTTTTTTATAGCTGATTAGTATTCCATTGTGTAAATGTATCACTGCTTTCTTATCAACTTGGGATGGCTTCAAACCTTGGCAATTGTAAATAATGCTGCCATGAACATAGGGGTGTATATATTCTTTTGAATTAGTGTTTCAAAATTCTTAGGATATATTGTCAGAGTTACTGGGTCATAAGGCAGTTTAATTTTTAGTTTTTTGAGGAAATGTTATACTGTCCACAGTGGCTGCACCAATCCACAGGCCCACCAACAGTGCACCAGAGTTCCTTTTTCTCTACTCTCTCGTCAACCCTTGTTTGTTGTTATATTGATGAGCACCATTCTGATGGGTATGGGGTGATATCTCATTGTGGTTTTAATTTTCATTTCTCTGATAATTAGTGACATTGAGTATCTTTTCATATGTCTCTTGGCCATCTGTATGTCCTCTGAAGAAGTGTCTATTCAGGTCCTTTGCTCATTTTAATTGAATTTTTGATAATATTTTAGATGTATTTATTATAACTTTAGTGGGATTAAGGGGAAAGGGTAGTACACACAATGGTAAAGTAAAAGTGATTAATTAGGTTCTCTAATCTTGAATACATTCATCTTAGTGTTGGTATAAGGTTTAACAAGGTAAAGCATTTAACATGATATTGGCACACAGTGACTACTCAAAATACTGCATATTATTATCATCACATGATAGAAGGTCTATCCCTTTTATCATGTATTCATTGCATCTCTGATTTCTGTGCTGTGGCCTCATACTTTGTGCCCTGACTCTGCAGGTGCTGCTCTTATTGGATTACAATGCTTAGTTATTAATCCTGGTTTACCCTTGGCACTTCTCTTCTGGCCTTTCCCATTTAAAACACTTGACTGCAGGCAGGTCTTCTCCCCCACTGACAACTACTCCAAGCTCTGGTATCCCACACCTGAAACCAGTACACCAATCCCTGCTTGCTTGAGAGGAAATGTCTTTTCCAAATAAACCAACCATCCAATATGAACCAAAAGGAAAGCAAATAAATAGCAATGAAACTCCCAATGCAGACCCTGAAAACACCATGTACAAATTACAGTGAAAATTCAGAGAGGGTAGCAATTCACCATATGGAACATTTATCCCGTAAGAGAGAACTTCTTGAATTGCAGGAAAGTGCCTTCCCCCAAGATGATTTTTTGTCTTTCATTCCACAGGCTAATCTCCTAAATCCTCTCATTTTTTTCTGACATAACTACCATTTACCGTCATTTTCTCTCCATAACCACTGTCCTCACCCCACGGGACACCCCCAATATGCCTTGAACATGATATTATTTGCCAAATGGGAGTGCTTGTGATTACTACTCATTAATCTCATGTACCCTATACACCACTCTCATATTAAACCACCTTTACTACAGGTTTGATTATGACACTTCATGATCAGGGAGGTGGGGTTTCTCCTAATACTATTACCATGAAAGATAAAGGCTTCCAGTGCATGTTTGATACATTCCCAACTTAAATTCCCAGCCTATTCACTGCTTCACTGCTAAGTATCCATTTCTGTATTCATTTATTAAGTCACTTGGCTAGCAGTCAGTTAACATAGAAAAGGCAGCATAGCCAGAATTTAGGCACCTGAGTTATTGTAGATCCTTCCCCATCTCTTTCCCTCTCCCTCCCCCTTCCCGCTCCTTCTCTTCCTCTCTGTCTCTTTATCCATGTGCACTGTCTCTCTCGCTGTCTGTTGACTGTGCTTTCTCCCCAGCTGGCACAAAGCAGCAAGCAGGTGGGTGGGTGAAATATGATGAGCGAAAAGATTCATTCCTTTATTTTCTCCTAACTGCTTCAGCCTTTATAAAAATCCAGTCTTATAGGTTATTGATTTTTGCAAAAAGAAGAAAAACGAGTGGGAGTGGAGAATTATGATGTTATGTCCTAAATGAATTTTTCACAGAAAAAAGAAGGAGAAAAAACAACAGAAACAACAATTCTCTGTCTTGGGCAGTTGATCAGAAATGAAGTTTGGGGTGTTGGAATAGGAAAGGCAGGAGAGTGTCTGTCCCCAGGGGAGAGCAAGCATTGATCTCGCTGGTGATTGCCCGACTACCATTGAAGCTGAGAATGAGAATGAGGTTCAATATGTTAGTGCTAACATTTAAGTCCTTTCAAATCTCCAGGGGCAGAATCTGCCTCCTTTAAGGGTAGGTAGAAACTGGCTTAACCCTTTAGCTTCTGGCTTTGCTCTTTATTTATACAGAAACCTAGGCCCGAGGACTTCAGGGAAGCTTTGATGAGCAGTTTTAACTATTATTTCCCAAGAAAAATGTTGAAAATAAAGATCATAAAGCCAACTATCTATATCTATAATAATTTACATTCTAGCCCTGGCTGGGTAGCTTGGTTCACTAGAACATTGTCCCAAAGCGCAGAGGTTGCCTGTTTGATCCCCAACTGGGGCACATACAGAAACAGATGTGCCTGTCTTTCCTGCTTTCTCCCTTCCTTTCTCTAAGATTAATAAAATAAACATTAAAAATATATAATAATTTGTGTCCTAGCTAGCATAGCAGTGAGAGACCCATTCTTTTTGCTTGTCCTCTGGGAAGATTGCTCATCCCAGGCACAGGGTGTTGCTAAGACTACACATGCATCAGCATCACTTAGAGACTTTTTAAAAATGTGCATTTACAGATGCAACATCAGACTTAAACTCAGAATCTCCAGGCATGGCCCTGGGAATCTGTCTTTAAACAAGCCACAATAACTGTCTTATCGTTTACACTTGTTACTAGATACAATATCAGATATGAGAGAAAAGGATGAAGGGAACGCAGGTGAGGGTAGAACACCAGATTCTATGGAACAAGCAGCTACAGATCAAAAACCGAAAGCTGCACTTCATCGTCCTTTGCTACCGTTAAACTCCATTCTCTCCCCCCTTTTTTTTTCCTTTGTTGTCACAGTTTAAGTTTGGTTTTATTGTGTTCTTGGTGGAGCTGTTACTTGTGGTGTTGTTTTCTTTTGTTCTTTGAATCTGGTTGGAAAACCCCCTTTAGTATTTCCTGGAGTGGGGGCTTTCTCGTGATAAATTCTCTCATCTTTTCTGTATTTGTGAATGTTTTTATATCTCCTTCATACTTGAAGGATAGCTTTGATGGGTATAGTATTCTTGGCTGAAAGTTCCTCTCTTTCAGGGCCTTAAATATTGGGGTCCACTCTCTTCTAGCTTGTAGAGTTTCTGCTGAGAAATCTGATGATAATCTAATAGGCCTTCCTTTATATGTTGTACTCTTCTTTTCCCTGGCTGCCTTGAGAATTTTTTCTTTGTCATTGGTTTGTGTCATCTTTATTATGATGTGCCTTGGAGTGGGTTTGTTGGGGTTAAGAAAACTTGGTGTTCTGTTTGCTTCTTGAACTTGAGGCTTTAGTTCTTTCCACAGGCTTGGGAAGTTCTCGTCTATTATTTGTTTGAGTATATTCTCCATTCCATTTTCTTTCTCTTCTCCCTCTGATATACCTATTATTCTTATGTTATTCTTTCTGATGGAGTCAGATAATTCCTGTAGGGCTTTCTCGTTTTTTATTATTTTTGAGTCTCTTTCTTCTTCTCTCTGTTGTGCCTCAAGTTGTTTGTCTTCTATTTCACTAATCCTATCTTCAATCTGGGTTGTTCTGCTAGCTAAGCTTGTTACCTCGTTTTTCAGCTCGTGAATTGAGTTTTTCATTTCTGTTTGATTTGTTTTTATAGTTTCAATTTCCTTGGTAATATATTCTTTGTGTTCATTGAGTTGTTTTCTGATCTCCCTATATTGCCTTTCCGTGTTTTCTTGTATATCTCTGAGTATTTTTAAGATTTCTATTTTAAATTCTCTGTCATTTAGCTCCAAGGCTTCCAATATGTTAAGTCTTTTCTCCATAGATTTTTCCACATCTATTTGTGTTACCTCTCTTTCTTTTGTATCCATAATATTCGATTTCCTCTTTCTTATTGGCATCTGCGGGTGGTCTTGTTGATAGCACTAATTAGAATTAATAAAGAGTAAAAAGTAAAAAACAAAAACAAAAACAAAAACAAAAAAACAAAAAAAAACAAAAAACAAAAAACAAAAAAAAAAAAAACAAAAAAAAAGAAAAACAAAAAAAACAAAGGGTAAAACACCCCACAAAAAAAAAAGCAGTAATAATTTATTATTTCCCCCTTTTTTTTTTCTTTGTTCTCCTTCCCTCCTCTCCCCTCCTCAGGGAAATATCGTGCCTATAATGGAGGGCCTGGTTTGCGGTGAAGAGTTCAAGGGGGCAAAAATAAATAAATAAATAAATAAAAAAAAAAAAAAAAAAAAAAAAGGGAAGAAAATCTTAGACAAGCATAAGTTGATCTGCCTGTGGGTGACGGTCAACCAAGAGATATAATGAGAGGGACAAGAGGGAACCAGAAAAAAGGACAAAAAAAGGAATAATCAAGAAGAAAAAATAAAAATAATAAGTAAAAATACGTTGTATTAAGTGGAGCAAAGACCAAATACAATGGAGACCTTGGGTTGGGAGGACCCAAAATGCCACAAAAACAAACCAACCAGAAAAAAACAAAAACAAAACCGAAAAAGAAAAACAAAGCCAAAAAAAACCTTGAGTCCCAAATTAACTAATTTGTTCGTGATTGAGGATTAAATGGGAGGAAAGTAAAACGAGAAAAGAAAAAACGAATAGAAAGGAAAAAATAAGAAAGAGTGAAAAACGAAGGAAGAAATAAAAAAGGAAGAGAAAAAAAACAAAATAAGGCAAAAAAAACAAAAGAGGAGAAAGTGAGAATTAAGTGTCCTGGAGTATAACCCCAAAGGAGGGTGAGGATGAAGGAGAGAAATAAAATGTAACACTTATGGGTAGTGTAGTTCAAGAAAAGGGAAGCATAAGATGGGCAGAGAATAGAAGGGCTGAGGTGGAGGAAATAAAGGCAATAAGATAGAAGGAACAAACAACAACAACTACAAAAAAAAAAAAAAAACAACCAACAAACAGTGGAACAAGCTGCAAAGTCTGTGGATTTTTCCTGATTTTGAGATGTCAACCTCTTCCTCCTTCTCCTCTCTCCCTCTTCCCAAAATTCCTATGAGATTTTTTAAAGAAATGGAACAAAAAATCATCAGATTTATATGGAACTATAAAAAACCCCGAATAGCCAAAACAATCCTAAGGAAAAAGAATGAAGCTGGGGGCATTACAATACCTGACTTTAAACTATATTATAGGGCCACAATAATCAAAACAGCATGGTATTGGCAGAAAAATAGACACTCAGACCAATGGAACAGAATAGAAAGCCCAGAAATAAAACCACATATATATGGTCAAATAATCTTTGATAAAGGGGCCAACAACACACAATGGAGAAAAGAAAGCCTCTTCAACAAATGGTGTTGGGAAAACTGGAAAGCCACATGCAAAAGAATGAAACTCGACTACAGCCTGTCCCCGTGTACTAAAATTAATTCAAAATGGATCAAAGACCTAAATATAAGACCTGAAACAATAAAGTACATAGAAGAAGACATAGGTACTAAACTCATGGACCTAGGTTTTAAAGAACATTTTATGAACTTGACTCCAATGGCAAGAGAAGTGAAGGCAAAGATAAATGAATGGGACTACATCAGAATAAAAAGTTTTTGCTCAGCAAGAGAAACTGATATAAAAATAAACAGACAGCCAACTAAATGGGAAATGATATTTTCAAACAACAGCTCAGATAAGGGCCTAATTTCCAAAATTTACAAAGAACTCATAAAACTCAACAACAAACAAACAAACAATCCAATAAAAAAATGGGAAGAAGACATGAATAGACACTTCTCCCAGGAAGAGATACAAATGGCCAACAGATATATGAAAAAATGCTCAGCTTCATTAGTTATTAGGGAAATGCAAATCAAAACTACAATGAGATACCACCTCACACCTGTTAGATTAGCTATGATCAACAAGACGGGTAATAGCAAATGTTGGAGAGGCTGTGGAGAAAAAGGAACCCTCATTCACTGTTGGTGGGACTGTAAGGTAGTACAACCATTATGGAGGAAAGTATGGTGGTTCCTCAAAAAACTGCAAATAGAACTACCTTATGACCCAGCAATCCCTCTACTGGGTATATACCCCCAAAACTCAGAAACATTGATACGTGAAGACACATGTAGCCCCATGTTCATTGCAGCACTGTTCACAGTGGCCAAGACATGGAAACAACCAAAAAGCCCTTCAATAGAAGACTGGATAAAGAAGATGTGGCACATATACACTATGGAATACTACTCAGCCATAAGAAACGATGACATCAGATCATTTACAGCAAAATGGTGGGATCTTGATAACATTATAAGGAGTGAAATAAGTAAATCAGAAAAAAACAAGAACTACATGATTCCATACATTGGTGGAACATAAAAATGAGACTAAGAGACATGGACAAGAGTGTGGTGGTTACCAGGGGTGGGGGGAGGGAGGACAGGGGGAGAGTTAGGGGGAGGGGGAGGGGCACAGAGAACTAGATAGAGGGTGGCGAAGGACAATCTGACTTTGGGCGAGGGGTATGCAACATAATTTAATGACAAAATAACCTAGACATGTTTTCTTTGAATATATGTACCCTGATTTATTAATGTCATCCCATTACCATTAATAAAAATTTATTTAAAAAAAAAAAAAAAAAAAAACCGAAAGCTGTTCTTCCAAAGTCCATGAATATGACCCCAAAGCAACAGCCTAATCAGACAGCTTAAACATTTCCCTCAAATGCCTATCTGACAATCTGTTGATTAGCATTATGACATCCTGGGTCAGGGAAGGGTTGAAAAGGAGGTGGAAAATAATCCTGTGGAAAAATTGCTCAGTCTCTCTCGTCCTAGAAGGAGGCCTAAGGAGCATGCATGCCTTCCAGCCATTTCTTGCTGCTAAATGATCACCTGTTGGCTTACAAGAGAATCTGGTGAGGAAGTGAGTTAGACCTTGAGATTCTGAAAGCTAGGAGGCTTTGATTTGAGCCACGCCAAGCTATGAATATAGAAAAATGAGGTAATGTGTGCCCATGAGGCAAAATATAAATTAGTTTTGTCCTGAGGATGTTTGAAACAGCAGGGTCATGTAGAGGTTGATAAGTACATCAATTCACTTCTCCTTAGCCTTCTGCAAAGGATGTTCTAGCAATATCCAGAGTCTTTCAAAAAAGAATAATTTCAAAAGAAATAATTGGAAATAAGCCAAGAGGAGAACTGTGAATAAAAAAATCCAAGCTATATTTGAGCTAAGTTAGAATACCCTGGAAAAAGAGGACTGCAAGTCATTGACACAGCAAGAGGTAGGATGGGACCATCAGGCTATAGTGAAAAAAAGAGGTCAAAAGAACAGATCTTTAGTCTCTATATCCATGAGAGTAAAAGGGAAATTTATTTATTCATTCATGAATGAATTCAGCTATTATTAATTGAGTATATAGTATGTGCCAGTCATTGTTCAAGGATTTGGGGACCGTGTTACACAATGGAGATAAGATCACAACTCTTATAGAGCCTATATTCTATTAGAGGAAATAAACAGCACAGGAAATAAACAAACCAGAAAAAGTTTTTTGGAGTCACAATTAGCTGGTTTCAAACCTGAGCTGTGCCACTTAACATCTGGTATTATCCTTAACCTTCTCGAGATCATTTCTTTTTCTGCAAAATTCATAGAGGAATGCCAACCTTGAAAGGTTATGATGAGGATAAGAGGAGAATTGAGCTGCTGGATAGTATCTGAAATATAATAAGCATCTCCTTTATATGTGTTGAATGAAAAATTAGCAACATCAAGAAGGCAGTTAAAAGAGAGGGAATGAAATTCAAAGCACAGTGGAAGAATGTACTCTTAAAGGAAAAAGGTGATTGACACATACATGTTTACCTCTGTATCAATATAGTGTGTATGTATAGTGAGAATGAAAGACAGAAACAGAGAAAGAAGATAACATGACTGATAATATAGGTGAGTCGAGTTGGTAGTCCTGGAAGAGAGAAGATGAGGGAGACATATCTAGCTGTTTCTACTTCCTCTATAACATAGATGAGGGCCGAAGAGTCTAAATGTTTGAAGAGGGTAATGTTATTGAGAAGGATTTTGATTGTGTAAAATCATTTTAGGTAGAATGACATAGTGAGTTGAACAGAATGGCTCTCACATTTGCCATCTCAGACTCTGATTTTATTGTCACGTGGGAACCGTCCTATCCTTGAGATAACATGCTAAGAAGTTGTTGGAGACTTAATCTGAACAAGGAACTGATTAGCATGTACTGAGAAATGAGAAGGTCACAGAACAGAAAACCAGAACTCATGTGGGTATGACCAGCTTCTTGGGGTAGGAAGGCCTACATGGAAGCTGGATTGCATTCAGGGAACTATCAGAGAGAATGTTATCTCAGAACATGGTCTTTGGCTAAAGTAGTCTGAAGAACACACTTTGCACTTCCAAGGAAGGTCTTACTAGTGGGACATGACAGTTTTCCTCAAAACCCATGGTAGATTGACAGGAGCAGCCTTGATCTCTCTGACTGTCCTCCTGCCAACCCTTCATGGAATCAACATTCTCTCTGACCAACATAGACTTCCCTAGATATGTTCATATATTCAATCACTTTTATAATTTAATCATTCAGGAAACATTATTAAAGTAGATATTTATATTCCCATTTTATTATCTATTAATTTATTATTTAACTTATGACCAAGTACTAGAGAAAGTTTTACAATTTTCCCAAAGTACTACTAGGGAAACCTCACTTCTCTCGAGCCCTAGGAAGAAGACAGAATTTCAGTTCTTCCAGGGAGAGTTTCTTGGCTGCATGTTTAGTAATAAAAGAAAAAAAGTGATATAAGATTTTCCAGATATCCTAGTATGTTTGAAAAGCTAAGCTTGTGAAGTAAGCCATGGTCAAGTTCATGGCAAGTTATTCATTCAGAAAGACTATCTGTAGTTTCTTACTGCTTTTGTGGTTAGGATTTTGCCTATGACTAAAAAGCATCCCCACCCCTCAACACTGCAATGTGACATCCTTTATAAGTTACTCTCTAGTAATAATTCTAAGGTTTTTCCATCCAGGGTTTGCATTTAGAGTGTTTTGTTCTTCAGGGGCACCAGTTTCTAAGTCAGTGTTATTTCCCTAATTTATAAACCTTCATTCTTTCCTTAACTTTCAGGTCATACATAATGAATAATCTATGTGGTTATTGCCAGTGATGCACAAGAATGTAATTGGGAATAATCAGTGTTAAGCATGCTAATGGAGAGATGAACTCACTCTGTAGAATTCTATCAGGGGATAAGCCATTGCTCAATCCCTTCAACCCCCACCTCCCACAGAGAGAACAGACTCAGAGGTGCCACCATTGCAACTTCCAGAGCTTTCCTATGGATCCTGGCTATGAGATCTGTGCGCCACTTTAAGAGGCATTACCTTACAATTCAAGGGAAAACGTTTTTCTTTTTGAAAACGTACCAGCTTCCCAGAGGTTGGCTAATAATAGTGTGTATAATTAAAAGAGAAGCTCCAACTCACAACTGGATTCATTCTGGACCTCAGCTTCTAATAACACATGCTGTTTGTAACATGATGGCTCACATCGTGGGATTTCCATATAAAATGACACCCAAGACTATTCTTTCCTTCCTTCCTTCCTCCCTCCTTCCTCCCTCCCTTTCTTTTTTCCTTCCTCCCTTCCTTCTTCCTTCCATTTTTTCTTTATAAAGTTTGTTCCTTTTTAGCCACCAGGCTTCAGTGACTACAGTGAATGTAAGGAAACCCTGTTCATATTTTAGTATGTTAAACACCCCAAATTGTTACTAGAAAGTTGCTAACTAAGCAAAACTAAACCTCTTTAGGATTTACTGCATTGAGGGAGAAAACCATTTCGACATAGTTTTGGCAATGCCTAAACTGGGGAAACCAGAATTTGTACATTTATAGGACTTTAGGGTCTGAGTACAAGTGGTCAAGGAATATCTTTAAAGATGAAGGAATTGATTGGAATTGGGTATAATTTGTCATATAGTTTGTTCAAATGGCAGACACCACAGAGTGAAGGTCTTAAAGTGAATCTTGATAAGTAAACTGTGGTTAATACGTTTTTTACAAATTGATCTATGGGAAGTTTCTGAAGTAAGTTGTGAAATTATTTATTAGCTGATAACTTATCTTTTCTGGGCAAAGATTTCTTGGAATAATAGCTAATTTGAGATCAGTGATGTAGTGTCTTGTCTAAATCATACTGATATAGATGGTCTCAGTTCTTAATTCTCATGAACTAGTTGAGAAGACCAGCACAGAAAACATTTAATGGAGCTATGAGAGTTGGGTATATAACTCACCACATCAGAAGAAACAAGGTCTTCCACAAAAGGGTGTCAATAAGTACTGATACAACTTTAGCTAGGACCTAGAAAAATGGTTAGAATGTGTCTGGTGGGGACAGGGGACTATTTCAGCTGAGATTAATAATATCAGGAAAAGTATGGAGGTGAAAGTCATGTTTATGCATGCATATGGTTTATCTGTATTGGACAGAGGTTAAATTTGGAAAGTTATGTTAAATAAGGTCAAGTCATGATAAGTCATATTATGAAGGGCCCAGGATTATAGATAGGTTGGTCTGAATTGGTAAGATTAGCATGAAAGAATTGCAAGTCTGTGCCATGGCTTTATTGTAGTCCTTTTGGTTATCCACTAGCAGTTAGAAGAGATTTTAGTGTCCTCGTGAGACCAATGAATCCAGTGAGAAATAGACAATATACTGACCCACCTCTCTCAAACATGTATATTTTTGTAATTATGAAAATTCAGAGAGTACAAAGTCATCATTTTAACAATTTTAAGATTATAATTCTGTGGCATTTATTAGATTTAAAATGTGGTAAAACTAGCACCTACATACATATAGTTTCAAAATATTTTATCACCACAAAAGGAAATTCCACTCCTTAATCTTCCCGCCCCTCTGCTTCTGGAAAGCATTGCGTTTTGTCTTTATAGCGTTGCCAATTCTAAATATCTCATGTAAATGATGTCAAGTAACATGTGACCTTTGTGTCTGGCTTTTTCACTTATCAAAGTTTTCAAGTTTAATTCATGTTGTTTTATGCACCTGTACTACACTCTATTTTAGAGCTGAATAAGATTCTATGATATGGATGCCCAACATTTTGTTTATCCATTTACCAGCTGATTGATATTTCAGTTGTTTCTACCTTTTACTATTGTGACTAGAGCTGATACAAATATTTTTTTTCTCTAAGGAAGCTACAGCTCATGAAAATGACCTACTCAAAATTTTAGAATATCCTTAACCTAATATTATAACCATCTACGTCAATTAACAGAGACGAGACAAATTAGAATGCACTTTCCAACTTCTCCTTGGTGTCAGCAGATTCTCCCCTGTTTTCCCATAGACAATGCTTAGCATCTTCTTGTTATTAAGATCTATTCTTAAAAACTGAATAATCTACACATAAAATGCTTGACATTCTTTCTCATGTACAGAGGATTATCAAAAATTTAAAGAACCTACATGTCAACTAGGAAAACAATGTTAAAAAAAACATTCTAGACATGGAGTATAGATTATCAAAAGATGATATTGTTTACCAGTTAACTAAGGGTAGGTTAGAGTTTACATTTAAGACAAAATGGTGCAATGTAGAGATTTGCCCCACCTGAAAGTTCTGTTTCTGGAAGTATGATGGTGACATGGGGAGGTCCAGCGGAAAGATATTGGAATCCATTCTAAGACAACTATTGGAGCTGTCAAAAGATTTGGCACATCTAAGTGATGTAAGAATAATATTTAGCAGATGACTAATGTGGCAGCAAAACAGATTAGTGGGATAATACTTATGAAGTGTTTAAAAGAGTACCTGAAAGGCAGCATGGATAGTAATAAAACAATAACAACAACGCTATTAAAAAGAATAATAATTTTGTGGGGGGGGACAACAGACAGGAGGCTGGGAGATTAACAGACAATGGAAATAATGTAGATACAAGGCAATGATTCTTGCCCTAGGGTACAGGTGACAAGGGAAAGTCAACCATGTGCCAAAGCAAGACAAATTAGCAAGCCAGATAAAACACCAGCAACCTTTCCTTTGCTCACCGCAGCCTTTAGCACTAGCCTTAGGCCCAACCATGCAGTGTCTGACAGCAATGCAGTTGTTTCCTCTGGGAACTTGTTACAAATGCTGGCTCTTCGGATTCACCCCAGGAGTACTGAATTCCAAACTGCATGCTAATAATTTTAGATAATTCTGTTTTTCTGATTAATGAAGGACCTATTTTCAATTTCAGATGTAGCCTGGGAGGAAGGGGGATGCATTTTCCTTTATGGGAAGTTGATTGGCTTCATCTGATTGCGATATTGGATGCAGATGGCCCCAACCCTTGACATTTTCTAAGCAACTTCAGAAAAGATAACCTCTTTACTCCCTCTTCCCTTCTTTTAATAAAAACATTTAAAAGACTAATTACAATTTTATTAGCTTTGAAAATCTAAACTTCCTGTGCTTCTTTACTCATTTAGTCTATCATTTTTAGTAATTCAGAATAGTGTCCCTACAGATCAGTTATTCAATAACGCTTTTACTTGAGAATTTAATAAAATCTATGCAATTACTTAACAGAAAAAATGTGCATAAACACACACACACACACACACACACACATATATACACACATTTCTTCCCACACAACTTATTCTTGCTTTAGAAATATAATTCTTTCATATATATTGACTATAAAAATCTTTCCAAGTATATGCTTCTCATTTCTCATGCAAAAGTAAGTGCCTTCTTTCTGAAAAAGAGTGGGCAAGCCCAAATTACAGAATAATAACCATTATTCTGTACAAAATAAACAGAATATAAACCATTTTATTGCTCAGAAGTACATTTCAATAAGATGCCAGCTTTGCCATCTAGTTGGTTCTGACTTTTTGTTTTGATTCCAGAAGTGCTGAAAGCTCTGACTTACAAAGGAAAGGATAAGCAAAGCATGTAAGCCCCCATGGCTCACACTGCAGATGAAAGTTGGTTTTCAAGAAGAAACAAGAGAATTCTACTACCCTTGAGGTGAAGTTAGACCCTAGTATTTTCTTCTTTTTTCTCTTCTGTCCTAACGTCAGTTAGGCAATTTTTGGGAAAGTCTGCATCATTGAGCATGAGAAAGGTTTTGAATTCATTACTTTTATAAATCTACCTCAATTTTAAAATTATTAAACAGAACTGATCTCCTAAATAAATTCTGCTGTTTGTTAGTATTTTTTGGTTGTTGTTTTTTTAGTTTTTGTGTATTTGTTTGTTTGTTTTTAAGTTTTAACTGACTTCTGACTGCTGAGAAGAAAAGAAAATAAAAAAGTTATCTCCTCTCAGCTAAAGCCAATGGAAGTACTTTTCCAAATATTTGAAATTTTATAGAAGCATCATCTGCCCTTCAGCAGCATGGAAACTTCACTTAATCAAGAAAAGTCATAGTTTTGTTTTTTATTTTACTTTCCATATACTCCCACCCCTTTTATCAGCTGTGGTCATAAGTATGGTTTCCAGGTTATTAATGAAATTTTTGTTTTATCCATAAGGTCAAATAATACAAGTAGTCAATGAATGAAGCAAATCTGCCCTAAGAGATGGATTTTTTTTTCTCAGACACACTAAAAGTAAAACATATATTTGTAGTTCATTCAAGTGTTTTAAGAATTCTCCCATAAACCAAATAATTTCTAAACATTAGTGATATTTATATTCTACTTAGTTTCTTGAAAATTGTTTTAAATAGAGATAATTCAAGGTCTGGAGCTGGTAAAGATGACAGTTGCATGGAAATAAGCCAAGTTTTCTTTAAATTAAACCTTTTTAGAGTCATATGTTCATGGTTTTAGAAAGCAATAAATAACAGTAACATTTCTTTGACAAAACATCAAATCATGTATATTTTACATGTAAAATATTCCTTTTGTGAAAATATGTAGGGATCTGGGGTATGTTAGCTTTATTTAGAAATACCGGCTTGGTTGGGAAAAATTCAACAGACTGCTAGAAGAAGTCAAGAAAGACCCTTTTTTGCTTAACTCAGGCTAAATGTCTCATTAGACATTTCTGAGGTCCTACATCCCAGTAACACCCTCTGTCTCCCCCCACTTTACTCAGTTTCCAAACTCCACCCTGAGCACATGAATGAAAAGGTGTTGATGGTTCTTGATTAGGTTTCTTCATCTCATCCTTTAATAATTCAAAACCAGTCTTGAAATTTGAAGAAATAAATTACCTAAAGTTTACATTTAGTGGGATGGGCCTTATCAAATTAATATAAGAAGCACACTAAAGCAACATGGAGAAACAACAGAAAGAAAAGGGTCACATGGACTCAGCTGTGATTTACCACCCTAAGAAATCTAGGGATATAAAAAGGAATGATATATCGATATAAGGGTATAAGATATGCAGATATGCAAATTCTGCTCTGCTGAGAGCACAGGTGTCTTTACAATAGCAGCTGCTATAATCTATTTCTCGCAAAATAATAAGACTTTATGCATTGAGTTTCCCTTGTCAAAGAAACCTTTTATTCAATATTAGTCACTATGGATCTCTAAAGTGTTTTACTAAATAAAAAGCCATCCATCATTTCTTGAGTTTTTAATATTATTTTATTTTATGTGTGATTTTTTTGAACAATTATCCAATGCCAGATGCTGTGTTACACATAGAACAAATATTATCTCATTTAATCTTTATAATAATTCTTGACATAGGTTTGGTGATTATCATCTCCATTTCATGAATGAAGGAAGTGGAGTTTAGAAATAGTAAGTGATGTTCAGGAAGAACTAGAATTGCATTCTAGATTTATTTAAGTTCATAATCAACATTTCTAACTGCTACCCATACTTCCTCCCATGAAAACATCTGTATTCATCTGTCAGACAAAACCAAGAGCCAGCTACCTGCTCCAGAGCAACATGTGGTGCCATTCAGTGTATTTTTTAAAACAATCTCTACAGTTGCTCTAAAAGGTATGCTCCTCCTAAAATCTCTTCTGAAATCTAAGTATTGTTTAAAACCCAAACAGACTTGCAGCATTTATACTAAGATTACCAATATGGAAAAGCAGCTAAATCACAGATCACTGCCTATGATTTAAAATATCTGTGTTTGTGACTTCTGGTTTAGCGTTAACACTGAATTTTCTGTACTAAGTATTTCATGATGTATGATTCCTCCCTCTTGGTTAATAGTCACAGAAACCTCTCCATGAGCCTCACTTTCAGCTACTCTGGATGTAAGTGATGTGTTTGAGATCTTTGAGAACATATCCCCCTGCCAATGCGAATGTCATGAATGCCACAAAGTCTATAGTTTAAGCCAGACCACCCCAAACACATGCTCCATGTGTGGCACCAATTTATCCAGGTATCCAAATTAAGACAGTACTAAATAAAAGTAATTAATAACTATATGTATGATCAGTTCAGGCTGTCCATGGGCTCCTGCAGTATCCAAATCCCCTCTCACTGTTCAATAAGCAGGAATCAGATAGTCTGTAATTTTAGGGAACAATTCTGCCTATGCACGGGGAAGTGTATCTCCCCTCCTGTAGCATAAATATTTCATATCTTTTGCCAAATTGAGATAATTCGGGGGAAAAACAAAGCAAAACATGTTCACCAGAAGAGCCTTTTTTTCGTAGTCACAAACCTGCCCAACAAGGAGACGCAGGTAGTACGATTTTCCTGGAGCATACATTCAACATTTTTTTTTAAAACCTAAGTCATAGAGACTTGCCTGGATAAAGGAAAAATTCCATTTTTCCCCCCAAAGGGTTTTTCTGTTAAAATTGTTTCACCACCTGATCATTTCTCATTCCTTCGGTAAATTCGTCATGCCCTGTAGGGAAAGTCCAGCCGCGCTGGTTTGCTGACATCAGAACTCCAGTACAAATGCCCCTGCTTGTCCACAGAAGAAATAGCAACGTGGGTGCCCGAGCGACATCCCGGCAGTAAGTCTGTTTACCAAAGACAGTCATTATTCTGTAATTCTCTCTGCTAATTTTGTGTGCGAACAAAGCCTTTTGGCTCCCTGATGCTAATGAGCTTAGGGCATTTCTCTTGTTTCAGGTCCAAGGCAAGAGTTTTTTCTGATTTCTCTTTCCCGTCACCTGTAGGTGAACTAATCAGCTCTGAGCAGCCGTGGCTTTTCGGAGCCCCGAGTCCCCAGCTCCCGGCTTTGCGCCTCCAGCATTAGCCAGGTTCCCTTTCTTCCCCAGCTCCGTTCGGCTTTGAGTTTGGCCTCCTGCATGCATGCCCAATAGCTTTCCTCCCGGAAACCACTCTGCGGGGATTTCTTTTTGTTTTCTGAACATCACTTTTAATTACACTTGGATTATTTGGCCATCAGGTGCTAAGCAAAGCCTGAGTTAGAGCCATCTGATGGCATTAGAGTTGAGAGTGGCTCCTGGCCAGAAAGGCGGCCTTTGCTCCTCACTCCGCCTCGGGCCATCTGCAGAAAAACAGTCAATAGAGACCGTCCTTGATACAACTCATCCAAGTGCGGCACACAGCCTGTGACTTCTGCCCACTCGGCTGGGCAAGGAAAGACCTCGAAATTCTTCTACTATGTGTTTCTTCCCCACTGTGCCATCTCCAGTTTTTAAACATGTCAGTGGGAAATGCGGATGCGTGATGATGAATGGCATTTTCTCTCCTGGCTACATCTTTGATGAAAGGGGGCATTGTGCTTGACTCATGGCTGCCGTCATTGATATCTGGATGTGGTTTGGTCTTGAAACGAGTTTCCAGAATGGACTGTTTTACTGAACATGTGCACTGGAATCTTATCTCATTTGTCTTCGGAGATTCTTTGAATTTGTGTGTATTCTTAGAGTTCTTACACTTGAGCATATTATCTTGCTAACAGCATGTTTTTAGAAGGTGTTTGTTAACTAAATAATAAAGCTTACTGAGAGCAACACAAGATTAAGAATGGCTGTAAGGTAGCTCATTTTTAAGGAAAGGGTTACAGACTTCGGAAGAAACTTTTAAATTTAGTTTTTATTTGTCTGTTACAATTGACATTTAATATTACTTTATATTATATTAGTTTTCGTGTACAGTATAGTGTTTAGACAGTTAAGTAATTTACAAACTATCCTCCTGATAAGTCTAGTTCTTACATGGCACCATACATAGTTGTTACAATATTATTGACTATATTCCCTAGTTGTACCTTGCATAGCCACGACTATTTTGTAACTACCTATCTGTACTTCTCAGTACTTTTACCTTTTCACCCAACCCCAAAACCCATTCCAGCTGGCAAACATTCTTCTGTTCTCTGTATTTATAAATCTTTGGTTTTTTTCTATGTTTATCTTATTCTTTACATTCCACATATAAGTAAAATCATATGGTATTTGTTTTTCTCTGTCTTACTTATTTCACTTACCATAATGTCCATTAGGGCTATTCCTATTGTGGCAAGTGGTAAGTTTTTGTTGTTGTTGTTGTGTTGTTTATTTTTGGATTTTTCCGAAGCTGGAAACGGGTAGGCAGTCAGACAGACTCTTGCATGCGCCCGACCGGGATCCACCCGGCATGACCACCAGGGGGCGATGCTCTGCCCATCCGGGGCTTCGCTCTGTTGCGACCAGAGCCATTCTAGCGCCTGAGGCAGAGGCCATGGAGCCATCCCCAGCGCCCGGCCATCTTTGCTCCAATGGAGCCTCGGCTGCAGGAAGGGAAGAGAGAGACAGAGAGGAAGGAGAGGGGGAGGGGTGGAGAAGCAGATGGGTGCTTCTCCTGTGTTCCCCGGCCGGGAATTGAACCCGGGACTCCTGCACGCCAGGCCGACGCTCAACCACTGAGCCAACCAGCCAGGGCCAAGTTTTATATTTTTATGGCAGAGTAATATTCTATTGTATATATATATACCACTTCTTCTTTATCCAATCATCTATTGATGGGCATTTTAGGTGCTTCCATATCTTACTTATTTTAAATAACGTTGCTATGAACACAAGGGTGCTTATATTTTTCTGAATTAGTGCTTTGGATTTCTTTGGATAAATAACCAGAAATGGGATTTCTGGGTCATAAGGTAGTTCTATTTTTAATTTTTTAAGGGACCTTCATATTGTTTTCCTTCGTGGCTGCACCAATTTGTAATTCCACCAACAATATATGAAAGTTGTCTTTTCTCCACATCTTTACCAACATCTATTATTTGTTGATTTATTGATGACAGCCTTTCTGACAGGTGTAAGGTAATATCTCATTATGGTTCTTATTTGCACTTTTCTGGTTATTAGTGATGTTGAGCATTTTTCCATATGTCTGTTGGCTATCTGTATGTTCTCTTTGGAGAAATGTCTATTCAAGTCTTCTAGCCATTTTTTTCATTTGATTGATTGTTTATATTTTGTTTTCTTTTCCTTTTTTTGGTGTTAATTTCTATGAATACTTTTTTTAAATGAATGATTATAAACTAGCAACATTTTCAATAAATGTTTTATTTCATTTAATTATTTGGTAAAACTCAAGAGTGCTCCTCTTCCTTAGCAGAGAATTGCAAAGGAGATTATCAAGTTATCAAAACTTGCCATTTTATGTAGCTTTTAAAATTATAAACTAAATATATTTTTATTTGACAAGACATGTTTTGTTTTCTTTTTAAATACCTCCTCATCACTTAGAACCAGGTTTTACTGCATCAATTATTTGTTTTATAAAAACTTTTATTTCTAGTTTGTATTGCGATAAGTTGTGTAAGAGGTAAAATATATGCAAATGTGGCCAGATTTTTAAAATCTCTTGTAAATTTAACATAATTTGTCACTCAATTAATTGTATAAAATGAAAATTTGTTTCAGTTGCATTTCAGAGGCCACTTCAGGACCTCTGAGGAAATCCATACTCGTCAAACAAAAGAGGCACTATGTCACAATGCTGGAATAGATAGTACATGTAAGGAGAAATAAAGGCAAACACATTTCTTTGATTTCCCTGAGGACACCTCTGGTCATGATATTTAAAAGGAACAACCCAATGGAAAATGTTTTTCTTACAAAACTCAAATATCTAATACTAACATTTACCTGGACCTGGATTCACCTTTGCAAGCTGTAACTGACTGATTTTATAAACTTGAAAGAGCCCAACAGCTTCACGGTGACATCTGCCTGCACATTCCTTCCCTCTCTGTCTCTCTAGGTAGTCTGTGTCAAGATCTTTTGTTATGTGGAAACTAACATGTCAGAGAAACCCAGGGAATTGTTCATCTTAGCACTAATATTTTGGCAAGAACAGAAAAGAATCCCTAGATTAAATAAATGTAAGGTTGATTACTGGCAGTAATACAATTAAAACTGAGTTCAACTGTTGTTATTATCACTAATTCATGGGCAATGAGCTAAGCTAGACTTCTTTGTTAGTTCATTCCACAGACTGGCATTGAGTGCCCTACATAGGAGAAGCCAGTGACAGAGAATTGGATAAAATATATTCTCTGTTCTCACGGTGGTTACTCTCTGCTGAAAGGGACAAACACACATTTTTGAAACATTGCAAAAATGAGTAGAGAGCTATATGTCACAAGTATAAGGGAGTGGAGATAATAGAGGAAATTCAGTGAAACCAACTGTCAATCTCAATGAGGAACTCATTTTCTAATCGTTTCCTAGAGAAAACCACACTCATTTTAATTTCAAAGGAAAAGGAGGAAGAAGTGTGTGCAATTTGCTTTTATGTTGTGGGGGAGGGACAGGTCAAAGAGGCAGAGAGAAAATCGGGGGGAAAAGACAGAAAACCTAAAAACCAGGTGCTGTATGTTGCAACAAACAGGTGCTGCTGAAGCATTAAATTGTAAATACTGACAGATGTTGCTTGATGGCTAAGGCCATTAGGGAGGTGAGCTTTTTCAACCACTGTAATGTTACCCTGATGGTGAAGTCGAGGAAGTAAAGGCCTTTCAAAGGGGGAGTGAATAATCAGATTTGTGTTCCTGAAATCCCTCGGCAGTGGTTATGTGGAGAGTGGTTGTGCTGGTGGAACGAGGTCAGAGCAGGTGAGATCACACAGCTGGTGCCTGAGTCTGGTAAGGATGGCGAGCCTAAACTGAAGAACCAGAAAAAGAGATGAACTAGTAGAAAGGAAAACCAAGAGAAAAATGTGCTTTGACAAAAGGGTCAAGGAGAAGGCAGCATGAAGTTTTGATCACATGTGTCTGTCAGAGAATCTAGGTAGATCTCAGTGGTAGCAGAGGCAGCAGAGTGTGTTTAAGGGAAGCACCTCATTTATGCCTCTCTGTCCAAATAACTGGCATGGAGCAGATGAAATACTTTATCAAAAGGTGATAGACAGAATAGGTCTTCGAGGATGAAACTGTGTTGCTTGATGGACATTAGAAATTATTTTGACTAGTGTAATTAGACCAGGTAGATGAGAGGTTAGAACCTGTATGTAGTCATGGTGAGAGAGAACAACGTGCGGGCTAATATTGAAAAAAGACCTATATAAAGGCAACTGACTTTTAATCTATTGGTATGGAAATGGTTGCTTATTTAGGGTTTTACTGTTTTCCCTAATCATTAGGGGCAAGACACAATAAGAGAAGTAGTTTAGGAAAATTGCCCTATGTAATGTCCAAGACTGGAGGGGCAGTGAAGATGGAAGCCGACAGCTGAGCAAGAAGGCTACTGTCAATAATGAAAATATAAGACATTGAGGCAATGGGGTACCGGGGACCTAAAGGTTGCAATAAAAATGTAAATTATGAGCAGTAAGAGCTGGTGTAAGAACTTGTGTTGTTTATTTCTTTAGTGATTGAATCGGTTTCTTTGTGAGTGTGAGTGTATGCATGCATGTGATTTTTTTTTTAAATTCAAACTGTATTCTGGTGGAGTTGTGTGGGCTTTAACAATCCTATCATAAGTCCCCAGTATGAACCATATTTACCGTATTCCCCATGTATAAGATGCATCTTTTTTTAAAAAAATTTGGGGTCTAAAAACTGGGTGCGTCTTATACAGTGGTTGTGGCATTTCAAATGCTATAGATGAAACTGAGGATGAGGCAACATATGAAGATGGTGATTCGTCATCAGAAACAGATGAGGACAAGCTAATGGATGGGAGTTTTGACAGTGATGAGGAGTTGTATGAATTTTACGATGAATAAAACTTGAGTTCAATAACTTTTATGTAACATTTTTTTTCAAATTTTGGGCCCCAAATAAAAGCGTGTCTTAAAAGTGGGAGTGTCTTATACATGGGGAAATACTCCATTCCCACACAAAACTCCCTGTTTGCTCCCTGGCAGCAAGGGGCAGTGATGGCCAGCGACCCAGGTTTGCAGGATGCTTGAACACGGTAACTGGAACGTCACCTTAGAAGACTCAGGTAACCACATACCTTTCTATGCCCATTTTATCTCTTTATTCTAGCTGTCTTAATTGGAGGGAGGGTATAACATAATACTAACAGTGAGGTTTTTTTTTGTTTTTTTTTTGTATTTTTCTGAAGCTAGAAACAGGGAGAGACAGTCAGACAGACTCCCGCATGCGCCCGGCCGAGATCCACCGGCACGCCCACCAAGGGGCAACACTCTGCCCACCAGGGGGCGATGCTCTGCCCCTCCGGAGCGTGGCTCTGCTGCGACCAGAGCCACTCCAGTGCCTGTGGCAGAGGCCAAGGAGCCATCCCCAGCACCCGGGCCATCCCAGCGCCCAGGCCATCCTTGCTCCAATGGAGCCTCGGCTGCGGGAGGGGAAGAGAGAGACAGAGAGGAAGGAGAGGGGGAGGGGTGGAGAAACAGATGGGCGCCTCTCCTGTGTGCCCTGGCCGGGAATCGAACCCGGGACCTCCGCACGCCAGGCCGACGATCCACCACTAAGCCAACCGGCCAGGGCCTAACAGTGAGGTTTTGAAGAAAAATTTTATTTCAAAATCTTCATCGGGCCCTGGCCCGTTGGCTCAGAGGTAGAGCGTCGGCCTGGCGTGCGGAGGTCCCGGGTTCGATTCCCGGCCAGGGCACACAGGAGAGTCGCCCATCTGCTTCTCCGCCCCTCCCTGGGCGCTGGGGATGGCTCCTTGCCCTCTGCCTCAGGCGCTGGAGTGGCTCTGGTCGCGACAAAGCGACGCCCCGGATGGACAGAGCATCAACCCCCTGGTGGGCGTGCCAGGTGGATCCGGGTCGGGCGCATGCAGGAGTCTGTCTGACTGCCTCCCCGTTTCCAGCTTAAGAAAAATACAAAAAAAAAAAAAAAAAAAATCTTCATCAAAATTATTTTCTTATTGTCTTCCAGCTTTTTTCTATTCACATACATACTTAAAAAAGTTCTCTACTGACTGTATATACAATTTCTTTTTTTACTTTTTTCGCTTATATGTGTATTTATATATTGCTGCAGTCTCCATCATTATTATGTTGATCATCTGCTTACTATGAATCACATATATATTTTCATTTTTATAGTCAATATCTCCTCGCTAAATATTTCAATTGCGTACTAAACTGCATGCCTCATAACCCATGTAATAATAAACATTGGAATATGCATTTTGTTTTTTTCTTTTTTAAAAAATATCTGTATGGCAGGAATAAAATGTAAGGCACAAATGTGAGCCACAGTCATAACTTGACATTTCCTAATAGCCACATTAAAAAGAAGTGAAAAGAGACAAGTGAAGTTAATTATAATAATATGCTTTATTGCATCTGATGTATTAAAATATTTTATTTTCACATGAGATGAAATTATTAGAGATCTCTTACTTCCAACTCAGTTGGGCTGGCCAGTTTTCAGGTGTTCAGTGTGGCTTGTGGCCACGGTGCTGACAAGCATGGCTTTTGTGTGTGTCCTAAGGAGAAATTTGTGCTTCTAGGGTCTCTGGGTCAGAAAAGTTGAATATTTTAAAACTTCTGCTTCATGTAGTTACTTATTATCCTGAACAAATATATCAATTTGAGCTGTATTTTTCTTTTAGTAGTTAATTAATTCAATACTTCCTAGATATTGATCCTGAATCAGCTATTATAAGAAAAGTTCTTAAAACAAAATTTTGCCATTCAACTTCAATATAAAATAACACTGAAAAGACGGATAAGATGTCACTGTCTAACTTTAGAATCAAATATGACAACAGTTTATATTATTAAAAGTAAAATAAACATATAAATAACTTTATGAATTTAAAAATATTTGTGTCACAATTATAAATAAAAGGTCTTGAGAAATATACCTAGAATTGTTCAATGTGTTTTCATATAAACTTACCTTTCTAATGAACTAAGAGTTATTACTCCATGATTATAGTTTTGTTTTGTTTTGTTTTTTTAAAAATACTGAAACTATACAAACAGAAATTGGAGAAAAATTCTTTAGTATGGCCAATCCAGGTAATTCCAGCCCACCCCAGACAAAACATGTGTCTTTCTCCTACCCCTACAGATGGCTGATGTTTATAATTTCCTCACCAGCAAAGATCACTTTGCCCAGGTAGATAGAGTCACGTTGCAGAAATCTGAGTCCGTTCTGCTCTACAGGGATGAATTGCCAATCTTAACCTAGCAGCTTCTGCTTGAATTTGCGGCTATAATTGTGCACATGCTTGCTTGCAGTACTTATGCTAGGAGGGCGGCAGCAGCAACAAACAGAAGCATTTGCAGTTTCTCTCCATCTACTGGGAAGCCGCCTTCCTAATCAATTCTCCTCAGCAAATGCTCCAGGACAGTGGAAAATTCCTTGGGCGAGAGATAATACCATCCAAGGGAAAATGCATTTATAATTGATGTGGTAAAAGGCTGTCAGACAGACATGGGTTTTCTCAACCATTTTTGTCAACACCGTTAGCAGCACTTCCTACAAGAACAGAAGCCTGCAGTTTCTCCACCTCTGGGTAGAAAATGTGTGCAGCAAGGAAAAGCCGTGTTGCCGATCCCGTGGTTATGACTACCGCCCTGGTACAAAACTGAATAACTATTATTGACTCTCATGGCTACGTCTACCTAACCATTCATTTTTTAAAAAGTTTACTTTAAAAAAAAAAGTGTTTGATTTACTGTTGAGCTTATTGCCAAGGATGGGAAAAATAGGAGGAAAAAAATAATACGAGAAGAGAACCATCTAAAATTGAGGTTTCCTTTTCTTAAATGAGCTTAAAAATCATAAGGAAAAGAACACAATTCCCTAGGTTCTTGAGTTATAAAATATTTCAGAGGCCTGCATATTGCAAAAAGCTACGTATATTCTGCAATTGACAGTTTGATAGAGCTAACAAGTTTCAATTATTTCAGCTATCAGGTATAAAAATTTCAACAGCATACACAGAATTATATTCTATTCTTACCTCATTTGTAGCTGCTTTCAGAGAACTATAATGTAAAAAGAAAAAATATATATTTTATTGAATGAGCGTAATCTCAAAAGTCAGTCAAATAACATATGTACTATAGAACTGGGATGATCTTAAGTGGAATTCAAGGTGGTTTTCACCTCTTCCAAGACACTGAGTTGCCAATTACTACATAATTATACACCTTTGAGTACAATACTAATTAAAAAATACACATACACAATAGTAAGAGTGGTATTTGAGTTTGAATTTTGATTCTCCACTCATGTTTTGATTCTGTGAAAACAATGTAATTATTCTGATCTGCTCTCCACCCGAAAAATGGGACTAATACTATGAATTTTCAAGAAGGGGGAGAAATTTAACAATAATTGTTGTTAAAGTACTTCACATAGGCATTTCAAAGTTATTTTATGGATTAAAATTCAACCTCACTATTGGTTTTAGTTTGGGCAGAAGACGGGCTTCAGTCTTTGAAGTAAAGTTGGGATTTTCATTTTGCACTATAGTTCTTTGTTACTCATTTGTCCTTTGTTTTAAATTGTGTACTACTTCTAGTTTTTCTTAAATCCATGTCTGTCTATCTCTACTCTTTAAATGCAAAAGAGACAACAGACGAACCTAGAAGATGATATGAAAACCACGGACAAATACAATGCTTTTTTATTTGTGTCTAAATGCCCACATTCTTTCTGAAATTGTTCTGATAATCTTTCTCTCCTGGAAAAGAAAGAAGGCCCTTTGCTCTTGAACTTAAATGACAAGAAGACCTATAATAGTACTATAATCCAGTTGTAAGGGTAAATTTGGAGACCCAGAGATAACATAGTGTAGTGGTAAGAGCAAAAATTGTGGAGCCTAAGAACTAACATTTGAATCCCAACTGAGCTACTTACTAGTTGTATGATCTTGAACATTAACTTAATGTCATCATACCTCAGTTTCCTTACTTATAAAGATTGTGGTTCAAGCAGTAAGATGTTTAGTAAGTCCTCACATAATGTCATCAATCTGTTCTTGAAAACTGTGACCTTAAGCAAAACGATGTATAATAAAACCAGTTTTACAATAGGCTAATTGATATAAAATTGATATATTCCTACAGCATATAGCTAGTCACAAAAAATTACCAAACTTCTAAATAGAGACCCAAAACACAACTAATACTAAGCAGTGAAATAAATGTGAATATGTATATATTTAAAAAAGATTAACACATGTAAGTAAGAATTCTTTTCCAACCCATTTAGTTCATGATCATGGGTGGCCAGTGCCTATCCTGGCAACTCAGGGCCCAAGGTGGGCTGCCACCCTAACCAGGACACCCTTCCATCTCAGGGCACACTTTTACATACTACAGTCACTTGGACAATTTAGACACATTAATTCACCTAACGTGCACATCTTTGGGTTATTGAAGGGATCCAGAGTTTCAGAGAAAAAGACCATGCAGACATGAGGAGAATGTGCAAACTCAATGACAAAAGAGCACCCCCAGCTGGGAGTGGATATTTTTTCTCATTGACATTATAAGGAAATGACGTTGAACAATAGGACATTACTCAAGGTCCTGCTGTACTCAAAAGAGACAGTTTAAGAGTTTAATAAAAGGAACATTTACTAAGGTGTAAGCATGCTTAAGGAAAACTAATAAAAAATAGTAAAGTACTCTAATAATAAGCATCTTACCCTTTAGAGGTCTAAAGGGCTAGGGGAGAGACTAGTTAATAGAATGTTAGGAGAGTTATTGCTGTAGAAATTCACTGGTTAACAATGGAAATTGTGGACTTTGGTAGAGAAAAATATGCACTATCAAAACACAGCCTAGTAGAAAAGAAACTAAAAATGTAAAAATCTTGACCTTTCTTGCCTCCCAATCTCGCTTTCATTGCTGACTTCTTCTACTGGCTGGACTCAATAAAGAGCCAGAAGGCAAGAATACTGGTTGATGGGATCAAGCTCTTGGGTCCTAGAGCAGGGTAAAGAATGGAGAATACTGGATGTAGAGTCATATAGGGAGAATACCCAGCAAAATAATAGATCTACCTCATAGAAATTTATACAAGTTAAATGATTTAATATCTGTGAAGCAATAAAAATTGTGCTTAGTGACTAGTAAGACTTATATAGAATTTTTTAAGAAAAAATGTTTACTAACAATTATTATCTTCATAAGTCATCAGGCCCAAACATAGTTCAAAACTCTATAAGAACTGTGAGAACACTATCTTTACAATAATTTTAAACCTCTCTGATGAATTCCAGAACAAGAAGCTGTGGTCTCTGAGATACCTAGATGTGCCAACAGACCTTAGAAAAGGGTAAGGTGCCCATTAGTCCACATATTTCAACCAGCATGATAAATTGGCTATTTTAGCTTGATTTTTCTTTGTTTAATAGCAAGCACTCACCTTCTAGATAAAACTAAGTCAAGATTGGTGGAAGAACAAGATGGAAATGTAGAAGTTGCCTGATATTACCTTAATGCCTTAGGTTAAAAAGAGAACAGGATCCTAGAGGAGATTGGTCAACATTAATTAACATGACATTAGTAAGAGGAAGGTGTTCAGACTCATATATGTACTAATAAATCAGTTCTAATCAACGTGCTATATGGTTGAGATATATATCGCCTACCTTAAACCCAGCCCCAGATCTTCATGTGTCATTATTTAGTTGGGTAGCAAAGACAGATAGAAAACTAACCATTATATGAAGACATGGTAAAGCTCTTTCTATCATGAAGAATCCCAAAATCCTCTAGCACTTAATCCTATTAGCACAATTAGGGCCTCCTCAGAGCAATAAAGTTAAAGGCTTAAAAAAAAGAGATAGATTTGGGCAATGTACTGTTTGGATGGATTTAATAGACAGAAAAGATATGGGAAGAAAATTTATAGTGATGATGGAGCTGAGAGGTGAAAAGTTGCTATTGTGGAGGCTGAAAAATATGTGCAAAGCAATACATATCACAGGACAAGACAAATTAGGCAAGTCATACAGAAGTACGTGTAGAGAAGACATGACAAAGTATGCAGGGATTACACAGACCCAAAAACCATAAGATTTTGAGTACATGACCAAGAATTTTAGCATTTTATCTTTTTTATTCAGCTAAAGACATAGCTTGAGGAGTTGGTTTCCATTTTGGCTTTCCAATAAGGATGCAAACACATTATTTCTGAACTACCTATATTTGGATCGAAGACTAGCACAGAGAAACCCACGCATGCCAACTGGTTCATACACACTATGTATTTTCTGATTTGTTGTTTGGAATTTATTGATTCTTCTCAACTTTCTATCTACTCCCTGATAGACAGAGAAGTCAATGTAACTATATTAGAATTGATCTTGTATTCAAAAAGCTGACCTCGAGCCAATGCTAATGGATTGGGATATAGAAGCGAGGCTAGACATGAGTGCCTGTCAGTCCTGCATCGGGGATGACATCATTTGGAGTGATAAAGTACAAGACAAGGGAAAGCTGCAATCTTGTAGTCAATCTGCTTGGTTAATACACAAGGCATTTAGGCTGATGAAGTCAATAAGCATAGGTGAGTGCTCAGGCCTAACTTCTCTTTTTCTCAGAGTTGAAACTCTCCCAATTAATAATGCGAAACAGCAAAACAAAATCTCCCAGTGCCATTCTTTCCAGTGTAGGTTGATATCAAACCTGTTATCTCTCTGTGCTTAGAAGTTACAGGGATAAGATAGATACTGCCATTGAAGAAATTCTCACAAACCAAATAATCCAAGAGAAAAATGGGGGTAGGATGGAGAGGCAAGCATCACAAAATGGAAACCTGAATGAGATAAAAATGATATGAAAAGTTTCTGAACCTAATTAATAACCAAGGAAATGCAAGTTGCATATTATTGAATTACCATTTTATACCCACAACATGAATAAAAATTAAAGCCTGAGAATTCCAAGTGTTAACAAAATTTTGAAGTGATAGAGTCATTTTGTACTGCTGGAGGGGGTATAAATTAGCACAACTGTTTGGAAATGTAATATATCTATATCATTACAAAACACAATTGAAGGTGGCTGAATCCTATGGTTGATATATTTTATTTCTAGATTTGTACCCAAGAGAAAGTGGTACATGTGCATTAATAACTATATACAAAAATAAGTACATTGCAGCATTTTCTGAAGAGCCAAGTATTAGAAGCAATGGAAAATTGTCCGTTAGCAATAATATAGAAAAATATTCATGCCCTGGCAAGTTGGCTCAGTGATAGAATGTCTGCCCAGTGTGTGGATGTCCAGGGTTTGATTCCCAGTCAGGGCACACAGGAGAAGTGACCATCTGCTTCTACACCCCTTCCCCTCTCCCTTTTTCTCTCTCTTCTCCTCCCACAGCCATGGCTCAGTTGGAGCAAGTTGTCCCTGGGTGCTGAAGATGGCTCCATGGCCTCGCCTCAGGTGCTAAAATAGCTCAATTGTGGAGCAACAGAGCAACAGCCCCAGATAGGCAGAACATTGCTCCAGAGGGGGCTTGCTAGGTTGATCCTGGTCAGAGTTCCTTCAGGAGTGTATCTCTCTGCCTCCTCACTTCTCATATAAGAAAACAAAAAAGAAAAATATTCATATGCTCATATACCACAGTGAATACCATAGAATGGTGCTGATTCCTCTTAAATTTTCAATTTGATAATTGAATGCCTCAAGTTGAGTCCTGTAATCTCTAGCTACACTCAGTTCAGACAAGTTCTCAACCAGTATTTTTATTTTGAAATGTTCTTTCCAACATTTTAAAATAACAGACAGACCTTTCAGAAACTCCAAACTTATAATAAAACCTACTCAGTTTAACCACTTAAGTGTTTACAGCCATCTCAAACATAACATTGCTATAAAAAACTCTTTAATTCTATCTTCACCCCCCTAGAGTTCCTCTTCCAGGGACCCCATCAGGACATAGTTCCACCATTTACTCAATTGTTCAAGCCAAAAACTTTCGATTATCATTTTTTATTATTTTTTCTTACTTTTCCAGCATTCAGTCCATTCCATTGGTCTTCAAAACCTCTCCCCAAACTGATCACTTTTCACCATATCCATAGTTATCACCATAGCTAAAGTTTTTATAAGCTCTTATTTAAACTATAGTGATAATATCTCTACTTATTGTTCTACATTCATACTTTTCAGCCAATTTTTCACAAAAAAATAGAACAAACTGTGAAAAAAAATCAAATGATGTTAGACTTTTACAAATCTTCCTAAGACTTCCCATGATGTATTAAATTAAAATTCAAGGTTCTTAACCTTAACCGATGCCTTATATTTAGGTCACTGGCTATGCTCCAGCCTTATCAACCATTCTCCCTACCTCATTCACTCTGCTCCAGATCCACTGGCTTTTTCTCTTCCTTTACTGCAGCAGACAGTATTTGTTCATCCGTCTGTCTATAGTTACCTTCCCCCTGCTATTTGCAGGACTATCTTTCTCTCTTGGATCTGGTTTCTTCCTAAATGTTCTGCAGCCTTTCCTTGACTACTCTGATTTAACAAATCACCTCCAAAACTCATGTCCTTCCGTTCCGCTTAAGTTTTCTTCAAGGAATTGACCATCCCTTCACATAACACTAAATGCCTTTGTGTTTTGTTTCTTACTATCTGTGTCTCTTCTAGAAAAAAAACTTCATGGAGGCAGAGACTCTTCTTCATTTTTGTATGTCCAGTGCCAAGAATGGTGTTTACTATATTGTAGGCACTAAATAAATACTTACTGAGTAAATAAATCTATGGATAAAGTATATACACAGTTTAAAATTTAGTTCCTAACTTTTCATCTTTCTTCCCACTTAGCTGTTCTGAGAGGAGGCTCATTAGTTGCTCATAATCTCTATGTAAATTTATATATATTCTCAATAAAGATTGGTGGACAGCCCTCTAGATAAACAATTTTAATAAATTAATATTTAAGTGCTATTTTCCATTGTTCAAGTCCTAGCTGTTTTCTCTTTTGTTTAACTCTTCAAGGGTCTAGTATTCTTAAATATGAACTAAGTTAATGATTAGGATTTGACCAGCACAGACTGAGTGGCCTCTGATTCATCACTTACCAAGTGGCTGGTTGTGCAGGTGTCTCTCATGGACCCTAGGAAAGTGTGTTACACACATTAATAAACAGAGTAAGCCTGGATGCTGCTCTGACCCATATATGAACCAAATTACACAGCATGCTGGCCTCTTGAACCCCAATGTGTGATAACTAATGATTTGATAGAAGGTAGAAGTAAACTATTTTTTTCAATTAGCTTTCTGATCATTTCAATTAGTTTTTTCATCATTTCATTTGAAGTGAATAAAAACCTTGTTGAAGTTTCAGCAAGGCAATCCATCACTGCCTCTTTCAGAGCCTTTATTTGGAAACACACATGTCTGATATTCCCTGAAACTAGTCTTTATTTCATTCCGTTACCGAGATCAGTGCTGAAACTGCTTGTGGCTATGCATGATGACTGAATCTCTTCTGCTTAATCCAATGATCCTACCTTTTATTCTGGTGAAGAACGACCTCTACAATTTCACTGAATGACTCTTTTCAAGGTTTACCTGCTCCTATCTCCTCCACATATCCTCTGCTCCCCCTGAAGTGATTCCACTGTCTTATTTAAAAGGATTGCTCACTTGGAAGCCTATACTAATGATATTTCTAACTGATCTGCTGATCTGTCTATATTTTCCTTCATATATATATACATATATATATATACATATATATATGTATATATATATATATATGTATATATATATATATATATATATATATATATATGAAGTATTAGCCTGTAGTTCAAGGTTTACCGAAATGAGACCTCCTCAATGGAGCCTTGCTTGCTCACTGCAGGAAGAGATTTCTTCATTCTCTGAAATCTCTGAGAATGTTTATATGTGTGTACCATGTATTTGACAGCTGATCAAACAGGTTATTCCTTTGTAGTGTTAGTTCTTTCTACACACACAAATGTGCACATGTCCTTGTGTGTACATACTCTTAAAAGACATTGTGAATATTCTTGATAGCAGAGCTATCTTTTAATTCCACAAAACATTCAAACAATTTACCTTCAGAGGTTTTTGAATACTTTTTTTTTTAGCTTTGCAATAGGCTTTTGCAACGTTAAATGGCTGCGGTCTGCATTTAAGCTGTAAGATTGGATATACTAAGTTTATCAGTTTTCTTTATTTTTGTGGATTTGGGGGCTAAGAAAGAGATCCCCTTCCTTGACACATTGAACATGTTCTGATTTTGATACACCCAGGTGGGGCTCCCATTACTTTTTTGGCAATAAAAAATGGTGGACACTATTCTTGTCATTCTTTGCAAAATATTTAAAGGGGATAAAAGGAGAAAGCCTGGGGTGGATTAGCTATCGAGAGGTGTTAAAAAAATGAGAAAAAACGTGGCAGCAATCCTAAGGGATTGCTTGAACAAGAATGGAGTCAGTGGTTATTTAAAAACTGCGGAAGCTGCTGACCTTCCAGCCTGAGGACTGGCACAGTCCCAGTGTAGGTCTCTTCCCGCACATCTGTCAACACTGGGTTTACAAAGCATTTTCCCATGATCTCAAAATTCCCTGACAGTAGCTTTATAAGTGAGAAAAGTAGAAATTGTTCCATTTTTATATTATCTCTATCAAACAATGTTTTCCTTTTCAGACATCTCTTTTTATTAGAAAGGAGGCTTCTTCCCCTTTGAAACCTTTCTTTGCAGAGTCCTGCAAGCCAGGAGGATGCCCATTGTGGCTTCTGAAAACCATCAACTGACTGGCTTGCCTCACAGACTCCTGCTGGGTGCTGCTTTTCAGCACAAATAAGTGTCAGACAATTAGAGATGGGACTGGAGATGTGTAAATTGTACTGTCGCCACAACAAATTAGTAATTTTGTGATAATTCACTGTCCTTGTAACATGGTTAGAGTTACCAGGGTCACCTGCCTCTATTTGTGCTAAAAGGCCATGGGTAAGATTGATGAAAAATCCTGCGTGGTGATTTATTTTCCTTCCTGACACCTTCTGCTCACTCCTCCTCTCCCAAGAAATGAGACATTAACCAGACTCTAGGAACTGAACAAAGCCTCCACCTGACCTCCCTACCCTCACAGCACCTTCCTTATGGTCATTTCCTAGAAAGGATTGCAGTGCCTGCTTTGAATGGGTGCAGGAAAGAAAGGGCGTGATGCACTGAAGGGAATAAACTTTCCATATCTCTTAATTTAGCATTCTTTTATCCAATGATCAGGCCCATAATGAGAGTTGATTTGGGGTTCAAAAATCTCAGTTATCACTTTAACTTTCATGGTTATAAATATTAATGAAAGATAGGCTAGCTATTGTCATTCCTCAATAAGTGGACATAGGAATAATTCTCACACAGAATTAATGCTTCTAGGCCTTTATGTTCCCCAGCCTTGACCTTTCTACAGGAGAGAGTTGGGCATTTCAGAAACATTCTTCCATAGATGGATAGCTGCCTGCTTCCTTGTCACATTGCTGCTCTGGCTGATTTTTTTAAGAATAAGAGAACAGAAATAGAAATATTTGCTCTGGAAAGTTCTAGTTAAACTGCAAATAGTGGTCTGTTATTTAGTAATGAGGCTGTTTATGAGTGGGATTGGACATAGTGCCATCTATATGCTATTTGTTACCTGAATATGCTTTTCCTCTTTTTTTTTTTAATTTTAGTGAGAGGAAGGGTGGCAGAGAGTCAGACCTGGCATGTGCCTTGACCAAGATCCATCTGACAAGGCCACTAGAGGGTGATGCTCTGCCCATCTGGGGCCATTTCTCCCTTGCTCAGCAATGAAGCCTTTTTTTTTTTTTTTTTTTTTTTTTTTTTTAGTACCTGAGGCAGAGGCCAGGGAGTCACCCTCAGCACCGGAGGCCAACTTGCTCAAACCAATCGAGCCATGGCCACAGGAGGGGAAGAGAAAGAGAAAGGGGAGGGTTAGAGAAGCAGATGGTCACGTCTCCTGTCTGCCCTGACCAGGAATCTAACCTGCAATATCCACACACTGGGCCGATACTCTACCATGAGCCAACCAGCCAGGGCTGGAAATGCTTTTCTGTACCTCTGTGGGAATGTTGTGTCCCATGATCATTGTAAATTTACCACAAACAGATCCCACCATAATTCTCACAAAAATATAAAGGTTCAAGCATAGCCCAGGGGATTTTGAACAGTGAGGAGAAGTGAATCTTGCCTTTTAAAATATTAAGACATATGTAACGGTGGTAATAAAAACAGTGCAGTAATGATGTAGAAATAACCAATTCACAGAAGGAAGGAAAAGACAGAGACTGACCCAGGCAGCTGTGGGAAATGAAATCTGATTGGCATGGTTGTGAATGACACAAGCTCAGTGCTGGGGAAGTGAACTTCTGGAGAAAGAACAGGCTAAGAGATGACTAAGTAGATTACTTATCCAATTTTAAATGCATAGCAGATATCAAACTTAAGGAAGATAATTCTCTAGTGTCAAAAATGGAGAAGGTGTTCAAATCAGAGAAGATTAGACCCTCACATCATTGAAGCCAAAGGATGCATATTTGAGGTTATATAGCCATTCTGGAATAGGCATCAAGGCTATACACTCATTATGAGGGGAGAAGCTGAAAGTAGGTTTCTGGGATAAATTTTAGCAGTGACCATTGACCTTTGAACACACTATAAAGGAAGGCCACATGCCCTAGACCTAGAGTAGAAAATGAATCACTTTTGTTAAAATAAGTTTGACTTTCTTCCGGGATTCAAAATTTGATGCTGATTCATAATGATAATCAACAACCCTGAACAAGCATAGTATTCTCAAACAAGATTATCTCCCTCCAAAGAAGAGCTCACTAACAAAAAATAATGAGCACATGAGAAAGTCCACTTCATGGGCAAAAACAACAGATTCAATAAGCAAGAGAATTTATAAGCAAAGACTAGATATGAAAGAACAACATAAAAGAGAACATTTTTTAAATATCTGATTTTTATTGAGATAAAGAGAGTCTCTTGACACAAAATTAGAATATTATCAGAAAAAAAATTTAAAATTTTAAGCAATAAGAAATCTAGCCATTGATATTAAAATAAATAACAACTCAATATGGTTTAAATGGAAAAATGTCACAGCTAAAGAGAAACTTAGTAAACTAGATTTTAAATATGTGAAAATATAAACAATGTAGCACCAAAAATAAAGATATTGAAGAAATAAAAATAAATAGATATGAATAATGATGTACAAAGTTCCAAAATACTGTCAATAGTTCAAAAAGTTAAGTGGCAACACTGGAGAAGAAATATTTGAAGACATAATGGCAATTCTTTCTTTCAGATTTACAAAAAGATGAGTGAAGGATAAACTAGCCAATAAATTATGTAGAAAAGATAGTCTCACACCACACACAACATGGAAACATTGTGTGCAACCATAAAAGTAATAACCTGGGACTACACTAAAGGTTAACCACTGGGACAATAATTCACTAGGATAATCAATGTAATAAGACACGCCCTCAAAGAAACATTTTATATCATTTGAAAGTAATGGATGTATTGCTTTTCTTCTTGCCATCTTTCCATCTTCCTCCCTTCTTCCCTTTATCCCTTTCTTCTTTTCCTCTTTCTCTCTTCTTTTATGGTTCTCTCTTTCTTTCTGTCTATCTTCTCTCTCTTTCTCATTGTATTTTCTATATATGTATGTGTAAGTACATATGTATGCATATATGTATCTATCTATCATCTACTTATCTGGAAAAATCTAGAAAGCATGACAAAGAGAGAAAGCAAGTTTTGAAACAATATTTAAAATATGAACTAATTGTATATTTAAAACATTTTAATAGCCATTTATTTGTGTTAATAGCATGTGTTTATGTGTGTAAGGTTAAGTAAAAAAGAAAAAATAAAAATCATCCAAAACACTAGCAGAAAAGAAAGATACACTATAATTCATAATACTGACCACCTCTAGGCTCAGCTCCTTAGAGCCAGTGTCACCAACAGTAAACACTCTCCCTTCTAAGCCCTGAGTATGTGACATATAGTCATACATAATTTTCAATGAAGAGAGCAAATATAGCTCTGCTGGCCTGCATTCCCACTAAAATTACATTCCGAGTGTTATTTTCTAACTGGCAGACCTTGGTTTGCATTAACCATCCAGCACAGAACACACACACAGAACACACACACAGACACAGACACACACCTGCCAGTCAGATTAAAGAATAAATTCAAAGTTCACAGAATTCCGAGAAAATTTTGCATCTACTCTAACTTTCTTGATCACTTCCTCCACAGAACAGAAAGGAAACTTGCAGAGTGGAGACTAACGTGGCCGTCAGTCATCTGCTCTATCGTCTACTTTTTAGTTTCTATTTCATACGCCCTTGGAAAATTCTACCCCAGCTCAGTTCTGCTGATAGGAATAAGGAAAGAGAATTTGGATTTTGTTCACACTGCAAAGGGTAGGAGAACTTTAGGGGAGAGTGGTTGTCCATCTGTATGTGGTTGTGAGTGTGTAAGGGACAATGGGGATCCTGATGGCAGAATAATAAGAAAACAATAGTGTTGGGAAGATGGATGAAGGACTTGTTGGGGAAGCACCAAGCATCCTGTGTATTTCTCTTCCAGCTTCTTCATCTGTTCAAAATATGACCCCTTTCCCTACTTTAAGTAAACCTCGGAACCCTTAGCCTGAGGACCCTCAAGCATTCACTGGTGTTTATGTTGTTCATGGTAGGGGTACCGCAGAGGGAAGTTTGCTGAAAGAGTCGTTTCCGAATTCTTGGTAAATGTGGGCAACATGGCGAGGTTGCGGGGAGGTCTCTTTGGCTGAGGCATGTGGGAGACAGGAAGGGAAAGGCAAAGACTTTCGGGCTTTCTGTGAGGCAAAGTGCTCTGTGTTCTAGAGACAAGTTTCCTTGACTTTCTCAACTTCAGTAAAGGCATTTTCCTCTTAAATAAGCACCATTGTCATATTTTGTGTTGCAGGATAATTAACCAACAGGGATAAAGTGCTGTTGAAATATTGAGTATCATTACCTGGTGACTCATTTTTTTAGAGTAGGTGTGGGTATATTGTCAAAGTTTGTTAGTCAATGTGGGGAACTTTCCAGAGTACTAAAGCCCTGGATTTTTAACCATGCTGAACTTGGGATGCAGGGCAACAGTGGAACTTACGGATCAGAAGTTTGAAGCTTCTGTCACTTTTTCTGAAGTCAATAAGCTGTCTCTGGAGGAGTGCTAACACCATAAGGTTCTACCTCAAGTCTGCTGTTCGCCAAACTAAAGCTTAATAAACTTCAGCTCTACCCATCAATACATGACCTGTATTCTTTATGCCTTATTTTTTTTTCCAATAGACATGATGTGAATTGTTTAGTCACACAAAAGGGAATTGAGGTATTAATACTTTACCATTAAGTATTAACTATGGAACTTAGCACTTACTTATTTCATGTTATTTCGTATTAACTATGGAAGATGAAAGTCAGTGGTCTTGACCTTCAAAAAAAAATAACTTTACTTGTACAGAAGAAACCGTTTCACCTAAAATAGAAGAGGACAGTAGAAGTACAGTTTATTCAAGTATTCACCTTACATTTAAAAAAGTGGCATCTGAGTTTTGATACAGACTAAAGATATCAGAGAGGGCTTGGCAGAGAACGAAAAATGGCTGATATGGGTAAGTAGAAAAGAAGGGATTGCACATTTCAGGAAAAGAAGCCCATGAAATAACATAAACAGCAAGAGCTTCTTTTCTTTTCATCCTCTTTATTTTCTCTACTCATGTTATTTTAGGAACTGCAGGAAATATGCTGTTCAAAGATCATATGGTTAATGTCACAATTTTTTAAATGTAGAAATGGCTTCAGGCTCAGTCTAATTGAACAGTCACTGTAAAACACACTAAACCACAGAGAACTATGCAGAGAGGGTTTTTTAAATTTATTTGTTTGGTCTGTGAGGAGTGGAGGTGGAAGTATTAACAATGTAGAACATCATTTTTTTTCTTTTGTAAAATCAACATAAATATGGGAAGTTGGATTAGAGAATTAATGGTGCCTTTATTGCCTGATTTTTTTTTTCTTTAATAGTCTTTCAGGCAGCCTATTGTCCATAAGGGTTTCTGATTGTCTTCCCTGTTATGCTTAGCAAGAACTTTGAAGAAGTATGAAATTGGACTCAGTAGGTGTTTAAAAAGTTTATTAAATGCTGATGGGAATCTGTCTAATTCTGGAGATTTTCCAGGTCTAAGAAAATTGCTTTATTTGCAGCATTTCCATTCCATTGTTAACTGATTGTTTTTGCATCTTTTAAATATATGCCACATGATAGGGAAAAAAATCAGAAAGACAAGTTATGACAAAGGCTTGTCACTGCCTTTCTCTGTTGCTATCTTATTCCTTTGTTTGCTCACGAGCTGTTTGCCAGAGGACTGGACTCCTGTATAGGTCTCGGGATTAGTCATTAACACCTTCATGTGGGGGTGAGATACACGAGCATCCTGCCGGGAGGATAACGAGTTTGGGATTTTATTGCAGAATTGCATTCCAGTTTCCAATTTTTTCTATAGGTCACTCATATTGCAAGTAATTCTTGAGCAAACCATTCCCCATCTGTTCAGATCTTGTTATAACAAAATCAGCCATGACAGATTATGGTACATAAAACAGAATAAACTTTACCCAGCTGCAGGTATAAAGTAAGGAAAGGAAGGATGTGCAGGGCCCTCTGGCTACACAAAGCTGCAATCAGGGAAGACCAGTCTCCATGAGGAGGCGTGAAAGGTGTGGAAAGGTTGTGGGAGAGCAACATCGAGCCACCTATTTGAAAAACCACTTCTCACTGTTGATTAATGTAAAGGGGCAAACTAGAGCTTTTTTCCTTTTAAATTTTATTTTATTCTACTAAGAGCACTTAACCTAAAATCTACCCTCTTAACATATATTTAAAATGTACAATATGTTATTATTGAATAGAGGTTCAATGTTGTACAACAGATTTCCAGAGTTTATTCATCTGGATTAAGTGATACTTTGTGCCTGTTAATCAGTAACTCCCTGTTTTCCTGTCCCCCACCCCAGTTGGGTGGCAACCACCATTCTTTGATTCTGTGATTTTGCCTCTTTTAGATGCTTCATATAAAAGGAATCATAAGGTAGTTGTCTTTCTGTGACTGGCTTATCTCATACAGCATAAGGTCCTCAAGGTTTATCCCTGTTGTCGAATAAAACAGGATTTATTTATTTTTTTCTGAAGGCTGAATAGTATTCCATTGTATGTATATACAACATTTTCTCTATCTTCTCACCTGTTGATGAAGATTTATTTCCATATTTTGGCTATTGTGAATAATGTGGTGGTAAACGTAGACCTGGTAACATTTGTACGAGATCCTAATTTCAATTTTTTTGGTAAATACCCAGAAGTGAGATTGTTGGATCATATGGTAGTTCTATTTTTCTTTCTTTTTTTAAAATTAATAATCTAGATCCCTTCCCTCTCTCTCCCTTGCCCCTCAAGTCAGGCAACTCTCTTGCACGTTTTAAAGTGTAATTGAACCCCAGTTGCCCAATGTGATAAGTCATATTGACTTTCTTCCTTTTCCTGTCCCACTTCTCCACTCAGTTGGTGTTTCCTGGGATCATGTTCCAAATAAACTACTTGCACTAAAATATTTTTCCTTGGTGTTTGTTTTAGGGGATATCTGACCAAAAATACCCACTGCTCAAAGGTGATCTTGATAATAACGCTAAATAAAATATCATAGTCATCTTTCTCATTTTTCCTCTGATTCCCTAAATTCCATAACCACAAATAACTGCCTTCCCGTTCAAACTTCTTTTCTTTTTAAATCTATTTTTATTTATTTTTAAATTTTGATTGAACTTCTTGGAGTGACATTGGCTAAGAAAGTTATGTAGGTTTCAGGGATAGAGAGGTGCAACACGTCATCCATATATTAAATTTTGTGTTAATGACCCCAAGTCAAGTCTCACTCCATCACTATTGGATTTTTGGAAAGACTGCAAGGACCCGCATGTCTCCCTGTCTTTGTCTAGAGATAACTTGCAGTATCTGGTTGGAGGTTCTATAACAAACACACTGCCTTCTCTTGTCCTGAAGTCATGGATCTGTTGGCCTTCTCTATATTGCTTTGGCAAGAAAAGCTATCGGTCCATTTTTCTCCCTTCCTTTGGAAAGATACTGTTGATGCACAGGTCTTCTTTGGGGAAATCCACTGACCAGTTCACTCAAACGTTCCTACTATACCTGTCAGCAAATTCACTTTTAGCTTTTTACAAAACTGGTCACACCAACAGCTAGTTAATTCAGAAAAAAAAAAAGAGCAAATAAAACAAAATTACAAAAGTCAATGGGCTGTTGTGCTCTTCCTTTTTCCACTTAGCTTTCTTCAACTCACTGTCAGCTTCAAAAAGGAAAAAAGCTCTTGTTTGGTGTTTTCAGAGCTATTGGAGTTAGCCTTATGTAGTCATTATGCAATTCTTTGAAATGATCTAGAATATTTCTCTGGAGAGACACAATATGCTTGGGCAGTATGACGCACCTTCTGTATTCTAGCCTAAAAATGGTGGCTATAGTTCGTCCTCATATCCATCTTATGTGTACATTATTTTTATAAAATTATAGGCTTATATATAACAAAACAGAAATGTTCATGTGATGTATATATTTGCATTTATGTATTTGAATTTTTCTGATTACTTTTTAGGTCCTTATCTTAGAACATTTATCTAATGAAATCATCAGGTTTTACAGTGTAACTATTAATGACTTTTAAATGAAAAATGATTACTTTTTATTTTTAATTTATTTCTCTTCTCTGTTTTGTTTATAATTTTTAAGAAGTAAAGACTTTACTCTTTATTATGTCAAATTTATAGATCTGTTACTTTGTGAATTCCTTTATTACTTTTAAACTTAGATTGCCTACTACTCACAAAATTTAGGCGATATTTCAAAAACAAACATGAAGCTATGAAATATCCCATAATTTTTGTGAGCAGTATATATTTTTTTACTTTTGCTTATATATTATTATAATTTTTATGGCTAAAATGCTTGTCTGAATACAAATATGGAATATTTTGTTGGTACATTATATGATATTTTACATAAGTTTTGATAGTTTAACCAAATAACCAACAATTTTCTTTTTTTTTTTTTTTTTTTTTTTAATTTATTCATTTTTTTTAGAGAGGAGAGGGAGAGACAGACAGAGAGAGAGAGGAGAGACAGAGAGAGAGAAGGGGGGGAGGAGCTGGAAGCATCAACTCCCATATATGCCTTGACCAGGCAAGCCCAGGGTTTCGAACCGGCAACCTCAGCATTTCCAGGTCGACGCTTTATCCACTGCGCCACCACAGGTCAGGCCACAATTTTCTAACATAATAAATTATCCTTTTCCTTTCCAATGGTTTATAATATTTCTTTTGTCAATATAAAATTTTTACAGAAACTAAGGCATACACAGCACTCTTTTGACACAGTAACTTTTTTAAAATTAATTTATTGTGTTTGCATAGATTCTAGTGTCCCCTGAATATATCCTCCCCTCCCCCATGTTCCCCAGGACATCACTCCCTGTCCCCCTCCACTTAACACACTCCGCTCTTCCCTCCAGGATTTGCTTTTCTGCTCTCATCCCATCCCTGTTATCCTATCATTCCCTTTCCCTCTGTCCACATTCCCTCTGGACCCTTTGATCTCACCTCTGTCTCTATTCCGCTCCTCAGTTCATATTGTTCGTGGGATTACTCAGATGAGTGAGGTCATATATTTTTCTTTCTCAGCCTGGCTTATTTCACTTAACATAATAGTTTCCAGGTCCTTCCATGTTGTCGCAAAAAAATAATATTTCCTTCTTTTTCATGGCCCCATAGTATTCCATTGTGTATTTATTTGTATTGCAGCTTTTTAATCCACTCGGCCACTGACAGGCATTTGGGCTGTTTCCAGATCTTGGCTATTGTAAACAATGCTGACATAAACATGGGGGTGTATTTTTCCTTTCGACTGACTCGTTGATGTGGTGTTCTTGGGATATATTCCCAAAAGTGGGATGGCTGGGTCAAAAAGCAGTTCAAATTTTAATTTTTTGAGAAATCTCTATACTGTTTTCCACAGTGGCTGTACCAGTTTGCATTCCCACCAGCAGAGCAGGAGGGTTCCCTTTTCTCCACATCCTCGCCAGCACTTATTCTGTGTTGTTTTGTTGATGAGTGCCATTCTGATTGGTGTGAGGTGATATCTCCTTGTGGTTTTAATTTGCATTTCTCTAATGATTAGTGATGTTGAGCATTTTTTCATATGCCTATTCACAATTTCTAGGTCCTCTTTGGAGAACTGTCTGTTCATTTCTTTTGCCCATTTTTTTTTATTGGACTGTTTATCTCCCTGGTGTTGAGTTTTACAAGTTCTTTATAAATTTTGGTTATTAACTCCTTATCAGACATATTGTCGAATATGTTCTCCCATTGTGTGGTTTGCCTTTTTATTTTGTTCATATTGTCTTTAGCTGTGCAAAAGCTTTTTAGTTTGATGTAGTCCCATTTGTTTATCCTGTCTTTTATTTCACTTGCCCTTGCACTTGGAGATAAATCAGCAAATATATTGCTGCGAGTGATGTCAGAGAGCTTACTACCTATGTTTTCCACTAGGATGCTTATGGTTTCATGACTTACATTTAAGTCTTCTATCCATTTTGAGTTTATTTTTGTGAATGGTGTAAGTTGGTGGTCTAGTTTTTTGCAGGTAGCTATCCAATTTTCCCAACACCATTTGTTGAAGAAGCTGTCTTTACTCCATTGTATGCTATTACCACCCTTGTCAAATATCAATTGTTCATAACCATGTGAGTTTATTTCTAGGTTCTCTGTTCTGTTCCATTGATCTATATATTGTACCTGTTCTTATGCCAGTACCAAGCTGTTTTGAATACAATGACCATGTAGTATAACTTGACGTCCGGAAGTGTCATACTACCCACTTTATTCTTCTTTTTCAAGATTGCTGAGGCTATTCATGTTTTTTTTTTGTTTTGTTTTTTTTTTTTGGTTCCATATGAACTTTTGGAATATTTGTTCTATATCTTTGAAGTATGTCCTTGGTATTTTAATAGGAATTGCATTGAATTTATAAATTTCTTTGGGTAATATGGACATTTTAATGATGTTTATTCTTCCTAGCCATGAACACGGTATATGCTTCCACATGTTTGTATCTTCCTTGATTTCTTTTTTTTTTTTTTGTATTTTTTTTTCTAAAGTTGGAAATGGGGAGGCAGTCAGACAGACTCCCACATGTGCCTGACTGGGATCCACCCGGCATGTCCACCAGGGGGCGATGCTTTGCCCATCTGGGGCATTGCTCTGCTGCAACCAGAGCCATTCTAGCGCCTGAGACAGAGGCCATGGAGCCATCCTCAGTGCCCGGGCCAACTTTGCTCCAGTGGAGCCTCAGCTGCAGGAGGGGAAGAGAAAGACAGAGAGGAAGGAGAGGTGGAGGGGTGGAGAAGTAGATGGGTGCTTCTCCTGTGTGCCCTGTCCGGGAATTGAACCCAGGACTCCTGAACGCCAGGCCAACGCTCCACCACTGAGCCAACCGGCCCAGGCCCCTTGATTTCTTTTATCAATGTTTTATAATTTTCCGAGTACAAGTCTTTAACCTCCTTGGTTAAATTTACTCCTAGGTACTTTATTTTTTGTTGTTGCAATAGTGCAGGGGATTGTTTTCCTAATTTCTTTTTCTGACAGATCATTGTTGATGTATAAAAATGCCTCTGATTTCTGTGTATTAATTTTATACCCTGCCACCTTGCTGAATTCTTTTATCAGGTCCAGTAGTTTTTTTGACTGAGACTTTAGGATTTTCTATATACAGTATCATATCATTAGCAAATAATGATAGTTTTACTTCTTCTTTTCCAATTTGAATGCCTTTTATTTCTTCTTTTGTCTGATTGCTGTAGCTAGGACTTCCAGAACTATGTTGAATAAGAGTCATGAAAGGGGGCACCCCTGCCCTGTTCCTGATCTTAAGGGGATTGCTTTTAACTTTTGCTCATTGAGTATGATGTTGGCTGTGGACCTGTCATAAATGACCTTTATCATGTTGAGGTATAATCCCTGTATTCCCACTTTGCTGAGAGTTTGATCATATATAGGTGCTGGATTTTATCAAATGCTTTTTCTGCATCTATTGAAATTATCATGTGGTTTTTGTCCTTCCTTTTGTTTTTTGTGATGAATCACATTGATTGATTAGTGAATATCATACTATCCTTTTCTCTGCAAAATAAATCCCACTTGTTCAGGATGTATGATTTTTTTCCATGTATTGCTAGATCTGGTTTGCTAGTATTTTGTTGAGAATTTTAGCATCTAAATTCATCAGGGATATTGGTCTATAGTTTTCTTTCTTTGTGTTGTCTTTGCCTGTTTTTGAAATCAGAATTATTCTCGCCTCATAAAAAGAGCTTGGAAGCCTTTCCTCCCTCTTGAATTTTTTGAAATAGCTTGAAAAGGGTAGGAGTTAGATCTTCTTTGAATGTTTGGTGGAATTCGCCTGTGAAGCCATCTAGCCCAGGGCTTTTGTTTGTTGAGAGTTTTTGATAACTGTTTTGATCTCATTTGTTGTAATTGATCTATTTGGTTTTCTGATTCTTCCAGATTGATTTTTGAAAGATTATATGTTTCTAGGAATTTGTCCATTTCATCTAAATTGTCTGATTTTTTGGCATACAGTTCTTCATAGTATTTTCTTACAACCCTTCGTATTTCTGCTGTGTCTATTGTTACTTCTCCACCCTCGTTTCTAATCTTATTTATTTGAGTCCTCTCTCTTCTTTTCTTGGTGAGTCTGGCTAAGGGTTCATCGATCTTGTTTACTTTTTCAAAGAACCAGTTCTTGGTTTCATTGATCCTTTGTATTTTTTTTTAGTCTCTATGTCATTTATTTCTGCTCTGATCTTTATTATTTCCTTCCTTCTACTTCCTCTAGGCTTTACTTGCTGTTCTTTTTCTAGTTCTTTTAGTTGCAGGATTAAGTTGTTTATTTGAGCTTTTTCTAGCTTCTTAAGGTATGCTTGTAATGCTATGAACTTCCCTCTCAGGACTGCTTTTGCTATGTCCCACAGATTTTTAGTTGTTGTGTGCTCATTTTCATTTGTTTCAGAAAAATTTTTTATTTCTTCATTGATCTCATTGTAGACCCATTTATTGTTTAATAACATGCTGTTTATTTTTCAAGTGTTTGAGTGTTTTTCAGTTTTCCTATTGTAGTTGATTTCTAGTTTCATGCCATTGTGGTCAGAGAAGATGCTTGATATTGTTTCAAACTTCTTAAATTTGTTGAGACTCATTTTATGCTCTAATATGTGGTCTATCCTAGAGAATGTACCATGCACACTTGAGAAGAATGTATATTCTTCTGCTTTAGGGTGAAAGGTTCTGAAGATATCTATTAAATCCAGTTGATTTAGTGTGTCCCTTAATTCTGCTGTTTCTTTGTTAATTTTCTTTCTTGAGGATCTATCTGTTGATGTTAGTAGAGTATTGAAATCCCCTCCTATTATAGTATTGCTATTGATCTTTCCCTTTATGTCCATCAAACTCTGCTTTATATATTTAGGTGCTCCTATATTAGTTTCATAGATATTTATAATGGTTATCTCTTCCTGTTGTATTGCTCCCTTTATCATTATGTAGAGACCTTCTTTATCACTTACTATAGTCTTTGTTTTAAAGTCCATTTTGTCAGATACAAGTATTGCTTCCCCAGCTTTTTTTTCATTTCCATTTGCATGAAATATTTTTCCATTCTTTTACTTTTAGTCTATGTGTATTTTTTGTTTTGAGGTGGGTCTCCAGTAGACAGCAAATCTACAGGTCCTGTTTTCTTATCCATTCAGCTACCCTATGTCTTTTGATTTGAGCATTTAATCCATTTACATTTAAGGTTATTATTGATATGTCATTGTTGCCATTTTTTTCTTTAAATCTATATTTCTATATAGATTTATATATAGAAACTATATATATATAATTTCCCCACCCACTTTGTTCTGTCTACAGCAGGCCCCTTAACATTTCTTGCAGCATTGGTTTGATTTTGATGAATTCCTTGAGTTTTGGGGGTTTTTTTTGGTATGGGAAACTTTTTATTTCTCCTTCAATTTTAAACTATAGTCTTGCTGGATAAAAAAGTCTTGGTTGTAGGTTCTTATTCTTCATTACTTTGAATATTTTTTTCCCAATCTCTTCTGGCCTCAAGTGTTTCTGTTGAGAAGTCAGATGTCATCCTTATGTTTTTCTTTGTAGGTGATTGACTGACACAGTAACATTTTTGGTAAATACTTATTAATATATAAATTGATGCATGAAAAATTCTGTTATGTACTATTTACTAATATATATATTTTCTTGTACTCCCAAAAGAATTTTTTAGTTATTATCAATGTGTACTGTTTTAATATTTGAAAAGAGAAGTTGCTGTTGATAATACATTTGCAAAATGTTTCTACCAGTGACCATTAACTATTCTATTCAGGGAAAGATGAGAATCACTTTAAGGTTAACATCAAATGCTTACTGGAATTTTTACTTAAATGAGGTTAAATCTTTTAATTATCACTGTTTCAAAATTTTATTCTCTATAACATTATACCATAGGCTAATAAGGTACTATCAAAACAAGTATGCAAATAAGTTGTGGTTAAATAAAACTATTTATTGTAGATATATTTATTGCAGAATATCTGAAAACTAGCAACAGTTAAATTTTTATAAGACAGTCCAGTATAAAAAGAGAAGAGTGGTAGCATACCCTAAACTTTGTCATGAGCTATGTGCCTCTGTGTGAGTATCTGTGTGTGTGCCTGTCATCCATATTGACATACCCCAATCAGTGTCCTATGCATTAGCATTAGAAAACACTGGAATAAATAAATTTGAAAATAAATGTCATCTTGATAAAAATCTAGCCTTCTTAACCAGGGAAGCCATAGTGCATCACTTGGTTTCTTATTTTTTTTAATGCCTCAACAAAGTTATTTTTTATATCATTTTTACAGTTTCCATAAGCTTTTTTACACCTATCCCAATATATTACTTGAATCTCTTATGAATAATTATTCCAATACATTTTCTAAACAAGTATTTCTAGTGCCTAGAAAATATTTTAATTAATTTTATATTCAATCACTTTATTTAACTTTATTAATTTTAATGGCTTTGCATTTGATAGTCTAAAGTTTCCCAAATTGAAAACTATATATACAAATAATTGTGATTTTATTAATTCCTTTTATTTTGTCTGCTATAAATAAGAGTTCCAACATTATGTTAAGTAATGATATTACTGAACCAATAAAGAGTAATATAATGAGCAGTATATATAAGTACAAAGTAAGCCTTTAATAAATATTAACTATTATTTTATTTATTCCTTCAGCAATAGACACATTTCCAATATTTAACTATTATGGTATGATTGTTTTTATTTCTTAATTTTATGCATATGATTGAGTTTGTTTTATATATTATTCAGATTTTTTACAGATACTTAATTCTTACATTTTCAGAGGGATTATTTTCCCCCAATAAGAATTTTTCATAGAATTTATTAGATTAAATAACTTTATAATGACCTAAAGATATTGCAAAAGTAAAAAGTTCAAAGTCTATGACCTAAAGAAGCATATACTCTAGTAAAAGAGAAACATAACAATCAAATAATAAACCAAACTCAGGGTATGCTAGATAGATTAGATAGAATAATAGCATCTGTTATATATTTAATAAGAGTTCAAGAAGCAAGAATGGGGAAGAAGTACTATTTAATATGCTAATGAAGAAAAAATATCCACAAATATTGAGAGATATCAGCGAGGCTCAATAAACCTTAAGATTATTATCAAGTCTAAAATAGTCATCTTGACATCCCTGCCTGCTAAAACCAATATTTAGATTCCTAGGGGTCTGCTTCCCATTATCTTTCCTTTGTCTTTTTATTCAGATACAATTCCTTGTCTCTTCATATTTTGTGAATTTTATGGTACAGAAAAGCACAGAGACTGTGAATGATACCACTATTCCCCAGAAAATATCCACCCTGCTCTCCGTTAGGCAGAGAGTGTGAGCAATTAATTGGCACAGCTAGAGATTAGAATGGTCTGTGTTGGGCTTTAGTATTAAGTCTCTGTCCAACTTGGGTGAATTTTTGTTTCTGGAATATAGAATCCTTGGGGTTTTGATTTAGTGCTGGAAGACAGAGATTCACATTTGCCATGTAGAGTTTTAATCTCAGCTCTTTAATTTCCCCACCACAGTCTTCAGAAAAGACTAGTCATAATTTGAGTTCTTCTGTTTGGAATTTATTTTCAAAATACTATGAGACCACAGGAGATTTCTTGCAGCCTTTTAGAAGTTTCATATTTATCCCATGCTACCCAGAACTCAGCAAATGCTCTGTGGGGAAACCAGCTGTGTTTTGGTGGCCTCACACATTCCAGTCTTTCACCAGCCTGTTCAAATCTCAAAAACCACACTGTTGTCTCTTTCCTTCAACACAATTTCTTCCTTTTCCTTGTCAACAACATATGAGACACACTGAAATGATAAATGCACAAACACCCAAATTCTTGAAAGATTATTGCATAGAACAAGTCTAATGAGACTCTGACTGACCAATGTCTAACATAGGCAAATACCATCAGGAAAGAATGTCAACAAGTAGCAGGAACTAAAACCTTGGCTGAATATTAGGCATCTTTATTCTATGGAAGAACCTAGAGTTAAAAGTGCTGTGACCTCGTGTCTGAAGGAAATGAACTATTGGCAGGTGATTAGAGCAGGATCAGTCATCAGAACAGGGGTTAAAGACACAAGTCATGATTCTAGTACTGTTGCATAGATCAGAGCAGAATCAGGATATAAATGACTTCATCTTAAATTGTCTGAGCCTCTCAGTTCAAATTTTGCAATTTCAAGTTTTCTTGTCCAAGGGTATGATTTTTCTTAGAACCTGAGACAGATCTGAGAGAACAAAAGCATGGACCTTGGGATTAAGCTTTGCTTTTCTCCCTAACTCTGCCTTCATGTGTTTTCCTACAACTTACTCTTGATCAGTCATCTTTTGACCCTTACTTGTCACTTGTCTTATTACTTACTGTGATTTTTAAAGTGCTACAACTTAGAAAGAGACCACTCTGAATAGCATTTTCCTTGGTCAAAAACTTTTCCTGGCAAAGAGAAAAAGACTGTAAAGATCAAAATAAATGGAAATCAATACAATGAAGACATTGAAATTCTGGCCCATTTGCCACTGTCACCCACACAGGGCAGATGGCTTGGTAAAATAAAGGAAGCAAGGTTTGTTGGAAACAATAAAGTCTGCCAAGTCAAAGGTCCTCCGTGGACTCAAATGGCTCCTGCTATGGCATTTTGACCCTTTTTTTCAATGTTGGGCATTTTGTGACATGAAGGGTGTCCTACCTGAACTTGGGTTCATTCAGATGCTCCACTTTTCCCCATGGCCCTGCAAGGGTGGGGAGGAGGGAGAAGCTCCTGCATTCTCTCACTGACAGAAATCAGAGCTCTGAGAACCAGCCAGAGAGAGAAACAGGCAGAATCGCTTCCCCCTCAAAATAACAGGACAGAATTCTAGAAAGTATGGATAAGACCACATGACAGAAAACCAGGAATAATTGGACATACTTCCATAGGTAAATGAAAGAGATGATTGATTTGCCAAAGAGTGCTATTACCTTAGGGGAGGGGAGAGGGCTTATTTGAATAAGGCCAGGTTATTTGAGGATGAGGTGTATATCTATCCTGGCTGATAGATAAGAAAGGTTTATTATAGTGAATCTTTGGAGGCAGATATTAGTAACCAGAGTTGCTAAATTTTCAGAATTCTAGTATAAGGATATTTCCCAACCGATGAGTATTTTTCTTGAATAACAAAACAAATTAGCCCTGGTTGTTAGGCTCAGTGGTAGAGTGTTGGCCCAGAGTATGGATATCCTGGGTTTGATTCCCAGTCAGGGCACTCAGGAGGAGAGACCATCTAATTCCCCATCCTTCACCCTTCTCTTTCTCTCTCCCTCTTCTCCTACCACAAGCATAGCTTAATTGATTTGAGCAAGTTGACCCTGGGCACTTTCCATGGCTCTGAGGCCTCTTGCTGAGAAATGGAGCAACAGCCCCAGATGAACAGAGCATCACTCAGTAGGAGGCTTACTGTGTGGATCCCAGTCAGGGTGCATATGGGAGTTTGTCTCTCTACCTTCCCTCCTCTCTCTAAAAAATTTAACAAATAAACATATTTTAAACAATTGATTGGTGGAAGACCTCTAGGTAAACTGCCCCGATGACCAGTGCCTATATATGCACTGAACTTACAGGTCACCTGATGGAATTTAGCAGCCTAATTATCTAAAGGACAGCCCTAAAAGTGTAGATTTCAGATGGCAAACTAGATGTCCACCAGCCAAATGCAAGCAGAAATATTTTGTGTACAACATGCTTTGCTTTTATATTTTATAAATTAGTACAATTATTTAAATACCAGAATATTCCACATTAAATTCTAAATTTCTAGCCTTTATTTTTTAAAATTAGATGTTCTGAAACTATTGGGAATATTGGGCCCATATTTCCTAATGACATCAAGTAAATAAAGTTTCCCCAATTTCGGTGGGACATGTGCTACACTTCTTTTGATATATTCAACATCTTTCTATTCCATTTCTTTACATTATTGGCTGAGTGTAATCATAAATTAAGTTCACAAACCAGGTATATACTGATTCTTAAAGTTGGTATGTATCAGAAAAGTTGTCTTGATACTCTCGTAAAATCTCTGGAGGACAATAGAATTTCCATAAGAACAATCATCTCCCTCACTGATCAAGAAATTACTCTCTTTTTAGTTTGTGTTTGATTCTTTTGTTTGTTTTATTTTACTTCATCTTTAGTTCAATTTACTCCATAATTAAAAGCCATGGCAATGAGTCAGTTTCTTCATTCATAAAATGAGAACATATATCATAACTCATAAAAGGTCACATAATTAAATAAAATGGTACACATAAAAATTTGAAAATTATTACTATAATTTTATAAGTATCATATTGGGCTCTTTATATATATTAGCTTTATTCCATTAAAAATAATAACTGCCGGCCCTGGCTGGTTGGCTCAGCGGTAGAGCGTCGGCTTAGCGTGCGGAGGACCCGGGTTCGATTCCCGGCCAGGGCACACAGGAGAAGCGCCCATTTGCTTCTCCACCCCTCCGCCGCACTTTCCTCTCTGTCTCTCTCTTCCCCTCCCACAGCCAAGGCTCCATTGGAGCAAAGATGGCCCGGGCGCTGGGGATGGCTCCTTGGCCTCTGCCTCAGGCGCTAGAGTGGCTCTGGTCACAACATGGCGACGCTCAGGATGGGCAGAGCATCGCCCCCTGGTGGGCAGAGCGTCGCCCCTGGTGGGCGTGCCGGGTGGATCCCGGTCGGGCGCATGCGGGAGTCTGTCTGACTGTCTCTCCCTGTTTCCAGCTTCAGAAAAATGAAAAAAAATAAAATAAAATAAAAAAAAATAACTGCCTCTAAACAGAGTGGATTAAAACAGGAATTTACTTAACTCACAATTATGTGGGTTGGTTGCTTTGTTTTTCTAGTCTAGGATAGCAAAGTCTATTTTTCCTAGGCTCATTGATGGTTCTATAACAGCTAAGTCATATCATGGATTGGTTGATGACTGGGTGATCTAGCGTCACTCGCATATGCAGCTATTAATAGGCTGGTATACAGGGTAGTAGGATGACTGTGAAATATGTCTCTCATCATTCATGTGGCCAGCCCAGACTGCTATACATAGAGTTTTAGGTTTTCAAGATCAGCAAGAGTGTGAAAGTCATATTCAAGTCTATGGTGGCACATGTTTGTGCCTGTGCCTTTGACCAAAAGATATCTATTCCAAGCAAAGTCTCAATGATTAGGAAAAAAACCACCTCTTGATGAAGAAGCTGCAGAGTCACTTCGCAAAGGTACACACATACAGGGATGAGGAGATTCTGTGGCCATTTTTGTAATTTAGCATACTTACTTTTGCAGTTATTGTTTTTTATTATTATTTAAATAAGAATATCTTAACATCTGGCCATTTAACTTTCACATCTCAGAGCTTTTATTGGCTCTCCATTAGCACAGGTAAAAAAGTGATGTAAACTCTTCATCCTGACATCTAGGTTCCTTTAGGATTTGACTTTGTGTACCTCTCCAACCTCATCTCCTCTTTACAATATACTGCATGGGTTCCACTCATTACAAACTAATTGCTTTTCCTCAAACATGCTATACTTTCAAAACTGTGTACCTTTGATATATTACCTGCTGCTCAAGGACCACCTAAGAAACTCCCATTCACATCTCAAAATTTTGCTCACACTTTATTTCCCCCTATAAATGCTTTTCTGACCTGGATTTCTTCCCATAGAGTTTCTTCTTGCTGAATATCCCCTTTATTATACTTAACTGCACAGGGGCATCTAGGCGAAAACCTGTGAGCATCTATGGGTAGGAATCATGTCTTCTCTGTCTCTGAGACTGTGTCAATTACCAAAATGTCCAGAATCAAATAAGTTCTAGATAAATGCTTGGGGAATGAAGAAATAAATAACATAATAGCATATGAATGTCATATTTTTAATTTTCCTGTAGAGACCAGGTTGAAGAAACCACCATTATGCATCCCAGAATAGGTGAGAGAGTCCCAGCTATCCAGGTCATAGTTGTGTGGCTAGAATACCTTGACCTCAGATAACCCACTCTTCATTGTTCCAAGTGTGTTTCACCACAGAGGAAACTCTCTTCTTTGACTCCCAGTGAGAAAAAATGCCTTGTCTAATTTGGACCACTCCCTGCTGGAAATTGATAGGATGGGACAAGCATTTTCCAGATCCTGAAATAAAGTTTTGTACAAAAGTGCATAAATGCTGTTAGTAATGTATCTGGAGAATAGGATGTAGCCAGAATATACCAGGGGACACACTGCTCTGTAAGAACAATTTATGATCTGTCAGGTGGGAACTTTTATGGTGCTGTGTTAAGAGACAAAGAAATTTTGGGAGCTGCTAAAAGCAACAAAATATGATTTCAAGCTTAATGAGGAGAGGTGATAGAATCAGGTTGGCATGTATGGCTGACTCCATGTGTTAAAGAAATGCTGAAATAGTCTTTGTGTTACATATTTTGATTTTGCTAAATTTGTTTTGAGTAGAATGAATATTTATGGCCCTGCACAATGAGCTGCAATTTCAATGTCTATCAATATATATGAGTTTTATTTGAAAATTGTGCCCCATGAACAATTTTATGTGTTTCTAATAATGTTTTTCTATACTAGAGCATTTTTTAAAGGAAAGTAGATAATAAATCCATTCTTCATTGTCTTGATTATAGAAAGTAACCACACACAGGCCAAGTATCATTTTTATTTAGCTGATTGAAAAAGTATCCCTCTAGGAATGAGCTTAAATTTGAACAAGTGTTCAGATTGACAATACTTCTATGTTTTCTCTCTATAGTCTGTTCATCTAACCAATGTCAATAAAGAGGTTCTAGAATAAAATAAACTTCAGGATTGGCAGTTGTGATAGACAGACTTAAGCAGATCATAGTCATAAAAGCTAGAATAGAAGAAACCTGTTAGAACCATTTCATCTAAACCAACGATATTAAAAATGAGAAAACAGAGGTCAAGGAAGTTTAAGTGATAGACCAAAGTTAAAGGAACTCAATTGTACATCAAATATAGAAATGAACTTTTTCCACACTTTAGGAGAATCATTTGGAAACTTAATGCTGACAAAACTGAGGGACCTGAAGATGGCAGCAGAGTAGGCAGATGCACAAAATCCCAGCTCACACCATCAAACAGGATTACAAATTAATTTAAGAACAATCAGTGTGAAAAACCAACTCTGGACTACAAGAACAGCGCTCAAAAACCAAGGAGCAAAGAAGAAGCCATACCAAGCCTGGTAGGGAGTGCCAAGGAGCAGAGGGTCTTCCCTGCTTACAGGAACAAAGGGGGGAGGTGAGGCTGAGAGCACAGAAGGGGTCTCATTCCAAAGAAAAGAGTAGAAAATATCGCTCACAGCCACTTGCCTGGGGACCTGGGAACAAGGTGTGTTGAAAGGGCTGGCTTATCTTCAAAAAGAAAGGAGGGAGAGAACAACAGACGGTGACTAGCAGAGGAATGCATGGGAGGACCTGAGAAGCTGACTCATCTGGTGGTGGAGGTGGCCATAGCTGGGGGAGGAATTGATTCTTCCACATAACACAAGACTAAAGTGGTTGTGGGTGACCCATCTCCAGACATCTCTCCAGCTCCAATCAGCACAACAAGCTAGAGCTAAAAATAAGAAGTGGGGAGAAGGGGCAATAACTCAAGTCTCTATGGAGATCTGAGATACACCTCCCCATACTGAAGCTGAGAAAGTAACACGCCCCCAGAGAGATTAACTGGCATAAGAGGACTTCAGAGCCTCAGGTTACATCCACTGCATTCCTGGATACAGTTTCAAATAAGCCCCAGCTGAGGTCAATAAACAAGACTACCACCAAGATAAGATAACTGAGAAGAAAACAAACAAATCAATACTTCAAAGAGGCTCTACTAGAAAAGCCAAATCCAAAAGTGGATTACAAACAACAGCTGATGCCAACCCAAGAAGACCTAGAAATAACACAACTTAAAATTGGAGGCAGACAACAACAAACCTAGACTCAACTAGATCTACAAACAACAAACCTAAAAACACAGACATAATAAGAAGAAAGAGAAGTGCAAACCAAATAAAACCACAAGAGAAACCTCCAGAAAAGGAACTGAGTGATATGGAAATAACCAAACTACCATATGCAGAGTTTAAAATAATGATTGTTAAGATGCTTAGGGATCTTAGAACAACAATGGATGGTCATGAACACCTAAATAAAGAGACAGCAACTATAAAAAAGGACATTAAAATATTAAAAAAGAATCAGTCGGAGATGTCAAATACAATATCAGAAATGAAGAACACAATGGAAGGAATTAAAAGCAGGTTGGATGAAGCTGAAGATCAAATCAACAAGTTGGAGGACAGGATAAACAAAAACATGGAAGCAGAGCAGAAAAAAAAAGAGACTCAAAAAGTCTGAGGAAACTCTAAGAGAGCTCTGTGACACATGAAGAGAAATAACATTCGCATAATAGGGGTTCCTGAATAATCAGAGAAAGAACAAGGAATAGAAACTTTATTCAATCAAATCATAGCTGAAAACTTCCCTAAATTGATGCAAAAAAGGGTCTCACAAGTTAAAAAAGCACAGAGAACTCCATTAAAGAGAAACCTACACTAAGACACATCATAATTAAAATACTAAAGCTAAGTGATAAAAAGAAAATATTAAAAGCTGCTAGAAAATAAAAGGCTATCACCTACAAAGGAGTCCCTATAAGGATGACATCCAACTTCTCAACAGAAACACTTGAGACCAGAAAGGAATGGCAAGAAATATTCAAATGCAGAGCAAGAGCCTACATCCAAGACTAATTTATCCAGCAAGGCTATCATTTAAAATTGAAGAAGAGGCCCTGGCCAGTTGACTCACTGGTAGAGCGTCGGCCTGGCGTACAGAAGTCCTGGGTTCGATTCCTGGCCAGGGCACACAGGAGAAGCACCCATCTGCTTCTCCACCCCTCCCCCTCTCCTTCTTCTCTGTCTCTCTCTTCCCCTCCCACAGCCAAGGCTCTATTGGAGCAAAAGATGGCCCAGGTGCTGGGGATGGCTCCTTGGCCTTTGCCCCAGATGCTAGAGTGGCTCTGGTCACGACAGAGCGACGCCCCGGATGGGCAGAGCATCACCCCCTGGTGGGCGTGCTGGGTGGATCCCGGTCGGGTGCATGCGGGAGTCTGTCTGACTGCCTCCCCATTTCCAGCTTCAGAAAAGAAAAAAAAACAAAAAACAAAAAAAAACAAATAAAATTAAAGAAGAAATAAAAAGCTTCCCAGACAAAAAAAAAAAAAAACAAAAAAACCTCAAGGAACTCATTGCAACCAAACCAATGCTGCAGGAAATGTTAAAGGGCCTATTGTAAACAGATCAAAGGGGAAAAAGAATATAGCAAAAGAGGTATACAGCTTTAAAGAATAAAATGGCAATAAAAAAACTACATATCAATAATAACCTTAAATGTAAGTGGATTAAATGATCCAATCAAAAGACATAGGGTAGCTGCTTAGATAAGAAAACAGGACCCGTACATATGCTGTCTACAAGACACACACCTAAAAACAAAAGATGCACAAAGACTGAAGTAAAAGGATGAAAACAATATTTTATGCAAATGGGAATGAAAAAAAAGCTGGGGTAGCAATAATTATGTCAGACAAAATGGACTTTAAAACATAGGCTATAGTAAGAGATAAAGAAAGTCACTACATAATGATAAAGGTAGCAATACAATAGGTAGATATAACCATCATAAATATCTACACACCTAATATAGGATCACCTAAATATATAAAGCAGTCTTTGATGGATATAAAGGGCGAGATCAACAGCAATACTATAATAGTAGGAGATTTCAATATTCCACTAACAGATAACTAGATAGATCCTCAAGAAAGAACATTAACAAAGAAACAGCAGACTTAAAGGATACACTAGATCAACTTGATTTAATAGGTATCTTTAGAACTTTTCACCCTAAGGCAGCAGAATATACATTCTTTTCAAGTGCTCATGGTACATTCTCTAGGATAGTCCACATATTAGGACAGAAAAGCATTCTCAACAAATACAAGAAGATTAAAATCACATCAAGCATTTTCTCTGATCACAATGGAATGAAACTAGAAATCATCCACAACAGAAAAACTGAAAAATACTCAAACACATGAAAAGGAAATAACATGTTATTAAATAATGAATGAGTCAACAATGAAATTAAAGAAGAAATAAAAAAATTCCTAGAAACAAATGATAATGAATATACAACAACTCAAAATTTATGGGACACAGCAAAAGCAGTTCTGAGAGGGAAGTTCATAGCATTACAAGAATTCCTTAAGAAGCTTGAAAAAGCTCAAATAAACAATCTAACCCTTCCTCTAAAAGAACTAGAAAAAGAACAGCAAGTAAGACCCAGAGGTTGTACAAGGAAGGAAATAATAAAGATCAGAACAGAAATAAATGACATATAGGCTAAAGAAACAATACAGAGGATCAATGAAACCAAGAGTTGTTTTCGAAAGGGTAAACAAGATTCACCAAGAAAAGAAGAGAGAGGGCTCAAATAAATAAAATTAGAAATGAGAGTGGAGAAATAACAACCGACAACAGAAATACAAAATATTGTAAGAAAATATTATGAAGAACTGTAGTCCAAAAAATCAAACAACCTAGGTGAAATGGACAAATTTCTTGAAACATACAATCTTCCAAAAATCAATTTTGAAGAATGATAAAAACTTAAACAGACCGATTACAACAAAAGAGATCAAAACAGTTATCAAAAAGCTCCCAAAAACCAAAACACCTGGGCCTAATTGCTTCACAAGTGAATTCTAACAAATATTCAAAGAAGACTAACTCCTATCCTTCTCAAACTATTTTAAAAAATTCAAGAGGAAAGAACACTTCCAAGTTCTTTCTATGAGGCAAGCATAATTCTGATTCCAAAACCAGGCAAAGACAACACATAGAAAGAAAATTATAGGCCAATATCCCTGATAAATTTAGATGCTAAAATCCTCAACAAAATAATAGCAAACCAGAACCAGCAATACGTGAAAAAAATCATATACCATGATTAAGTGGAATTTATTCTGAGGAGACAAGGCTGGTACAATATACGCAAATCAATCAATGTGATTCATCACATAAACAAAGGGAAGGAGAAAAACCACATGATAATTTCAATGGATGCAGAAAAAGCATTTATGATCAAAACTCTTAGCAAAGTGGAAATATAGAGAACATACCTCAACATGATAAAGGCCATCTATGACAAATCCACAGCCAACATCATAATTAATGAACAAAAATTGAAAGCAACTTCCCTAAAATCAGGAACAAGGCATTGGTGCCCCCTTTCACCACTCTTATTCAACATAGTACTAGAAGTACTAGCTATAGCAATCAGACAAGAAGAAGAAATAAAAGGCATCCAAATTGGAAAAGAAGAAGTAAAACTATCATTATTTGCAGATAATATGATACTGTATATAGAAAACCCTAAAGTCTCAGACAAAAACTACTGGACCTAATTAATGAATTCAGCAAGGTGGCAGGATATAAAATTAATACACAGAAATCAGAGGCATTTTTATACATGAACAATGAACTGTCAGAAAGAGAAATTAAGAAAACAATGCCCTTCACTATTGCAACAACAAAAAATAAAGTACCTAGGAGTAAATTTAACCAAGGAAGTTAAAGACTTGTACTCAGAAAATTATAAGACATTGATAAAAGAAATCAAGGAAGACACAAACAAGTGGAAGCATATACCATGTTCATGGTTAGGAAGAATAAACATCATTAAAATGTCTATATTACCCAAAGCAATTTATAAATTCAATACAATACCAATTAAAATACCAATGACATACTTCAAAGATATAGAACACATATTCCAAAAATTTATATGGAACCAAAAGAGAACACAAATAGCCTCAGGAATCTTGAAAAAGAAGAATAAAGTGGGAGGTATCATACTTCCTGATATCAAGTTATAGTACAAGGCCATTGTACTCAAAACAGCTTGGTACTGGCATAAGAACAGACATATAGATCAATGGAACAGAGCAGAGAACCCAGAAATAAACCCACACCTTTATAGACAACTGATATTTGACAAAGGAGGTAAGAGCATGCAGTGGAGTGAAAACAGTCTCTTTAACAAATGGTGTTGGGAAAACTGGATAGCTACCTGCAAAAAAATGAAACTAGACTACCAACTTACACCATCCACAAAAATATACTCAAAATGGATAAAGGACTTAAATGTAGGTCGTGAAACCATAAGCATCTTAGAAGAAAACATAGGCAGTAAGCTCACCGACATTTATCGCAATAATATATTTGCTGATATATATCTCCACAGGCAAATGAAATATAAGACAGGATAAACACATGGGACTATATTAAACTAAAAAGCTTTTGCAGAGCTAAAGACAATATGAATAGAATAAAAAGACAAGCCACACAATGGGAGAACATATTCGACAATACATCTGATAAGGGTTAATAACCAAAATTGATAAAGAACTTGTAAAACTCAATACCAGGAAGAAAAACAATCCAATCAAAAAATGGGCACAAAAAATGAATAGACACTTCTCCAAAGAGGACATACAGATGGCCAATAGACAGATGAAAAAATGTTCAACATCACTAATCATTAGAGAAATGCAAATTAAAACCACAATGAGATACCACCTCACACCAGTCAAAATGGCGCTCATTTACAAAACATCACACGATAGGTGCTGGGGAGGATGTGGAGAAAAGGGAACCCTCCTGCACTGCTGGTGGGAATGCAGACTGGTGCAGCCACTGTGGAAAACAGTATTTAGATTCCTCAAGAAATTAGAAATGGAACTTCCCTTTGTCCCAGCCATCCCACTTATAGGATTATATCCCAAGGACACCATATCACCAACTGAAAAAAAGAAATGCACCCCCATGTTTATGACAGCATTGTTCACAATAGTGAAGATCTGGAAACAGCCCAAGTGTCCGTCAGTGGACGAGTGGATTAAAAAGCAGTGGTACATATATACAATGGAATACTATGGGGTTATGAAAAGAAGGAAATATTACCTTTTGCAAAAATATGGAGGGACCTGGAAACTATTATGTTGAGTGAAATAAGCCAGGCAGAGAAAGAAAAATATCATATGACCTCACTCATTTGAGGTATCTAAGGAATAATGAGAACTGAGGAACAGAATTGAGACAGAGGAGGGATCAAAGGGTCCAGCGGAAAAGAAGACAGAGGGAAAGGGGATGATAGGATGGGATAAACCTGAAGAGAAGAGGGGAAGGTGCTGTGGGGGGTGGGGCAAGGGAGATGTTGTGGGGAATGTGGGGGAGGGAGGATGCTCTCGGGGTGATCCTAGAACCTATGTAAACACAATTAATTTAATAAAAATAATAAAAAAATTAAAAAAATGTTGACAAAACTGTATTTCTAGTCATTCTAATCAATCTTCAAAGAATACTCTCAACTTCACCATGAACCAGTGAAAGAAATGACCCATTCAGCCCAATTCACTTCAATATTTGCTGCCAGGTGGAAGGCAACCAAATTAACTTCCCTTCAAAATTGATACCATAATATCAAATGTGTGCACAAAAACCTTTGTTGATTGATTCAGAAATCAATAAAAAGGAAAGTAGCAATAACATGTAAATATTACATGTCTTATAATTTTGAAATAATGAATAGATACAGTCCTGACCTGTGGTGGCGCAGTGGATAAAGCGTTGACTTGGAACACTGAGGTCGCTTGTTCGAAACCCTGCACTTGTCTGAGTTGATTCTTTCTGCTCCTCCTACCTTTTCTCTCTCTCTCTCTCTCTTCTCTAAAATGAATAATAAAAAAAGATGGCTTATTAAAAGAAAAAAATGACTAGGTACAATTAATGTTTTCCAGGTCTTTATACTATATGTATATATTTTCAAATATAAATATGAAAAGTTGCTTCTATTCATTTATATATCCATCCCCCAAACCATATTTCTGTGTTTAAATTGTCTTGTAATAATTAATGCATGTCTGTGTTTGGAAAATGCTTAGAATTTTAGGGGAAGAGGATCTGATATTCAAAAATCCACTTGGTAAATGAAATATTAAACCAAGAATCCTCATTGTCCTCTTCAATTAAAATGTCTTTAAGTGTAAACAAGTTTGCTCCATCTGTTGATGACCTCGAAATGGCCAAGATGAAAGTAACTCATCCTTTTAGATTAATGGGTTGCCGAGATTTGAATCAGTACATCTCTGTTGTTGTAGGGAGAGTACAAAAATCTATTATTTACATTATCATAGGTGAAACTGAAAGTTAGTCTACAAGTGCTAGTGCTAAAGGATCATTGTTCTAGTCTTTAGAATATGGTTTTTGCTAACTTGAGAAGACATATCAAGGTATGGATCAAAGATTTTCCTGTGACCTGATTGTTTGCTATGTGTTTGGAGTAAGCAATGCAATAGAATGTGCACAGAAGTAACTGGCAGAGGAAGGGAAGAAGGAAGGAGGGAGAGAGAGAGAGAGAGAGAGAGAGAGAGAGAGAGAGAGAGAGAACAGAGGAGTCTTAAGAGCTAAATTGCCTGAGTTTGAGTCCTAATTCTACCACAAATTAGGTCTGTGATAGTGAACAAATTAATTAATCTTTATGCATCTAAGTTTTCTTGGCTCCAAACATCTAATAATAATACCTACTGCTCACAAAAATTAGGGGATATTTTATTGCTTCATATTCATTTGAAATGTCCCCTAATTTTTGTGAGCAGTATATATTCATAGTATATGATATTATTGTAATGCAAAAGTTAACTAAATTAAGGTGCAAATGCAAGCAGAAGTACATTAAGAGTTTAGTCAAATTGTTTTTTCTTTCCTTTATGAGAAGAATTAACTTACTGGAAAAAAAAAAGGACAAAAGGAGCCTTCAGGAAACCTTTTTCACGACCGAAGAAAGAGACAGAATGTTTAAGAGAGAGTCCTTGGATAAAGTCATAAAGGATTGATCCTTATGCACGTTGAGTGTCTTGATTATTTTCTGTCTCTTTGCAGGTCTGTGGGAGACACCTGCTCTTAGAGAGCACACTCAGGGGCATGCCTCTTGAATATTCGGAGATTATTTTTCTGTGCATGTGGTCTTGTAGGGAGTGGAAGTAATTGAGAGATGGAGCTATAGTGTTCATATGTATTTTTTTACAGGCTATGATCCTGAGTCTGACATCTATGTCTGGTCATATCACACAGTAGAAAGAAAGGATTATGAATCCAGACACAACAAAAGCAATATAGATGTGTTTCTCCTAGCAGAGGAGGATTCGCTCCCTAAGATTATATAGGCTTGTACTTTGAAAAATACATTGGCAGATACAAAAAGATTTGCACTTAAAAAGAAGACAGTAGACTATTTTTTAAACAATTTTTCACTGAAACAATACTTCTTATAAAACAAAAATGTTTTGAAATGTGCGGCAGTAGCAGAAATAAAATCACCCATTGTCTAATACTAAGAGATTACAACGGATAACATTTGGAGTGTGTCAGGTCTTTTGAAAAAAAAAATCTCTATATAGCCATCTGTAAGGGTTATGCTGGACATTTGATTTGTATTTCATTTTGTTCAGAAAATATGGTATTGTGGCCAGGTTCCTCTAACTTTAAAATTAGCTGAAACCTAATTTATATTGATGTGCTCTAATGAATGTTGAGGTCTCTGGCTTTTGGGAAAGTAGATTGTTTCTAATTCTTCTCCATTACAAATAATTATCTGTGCAATAAATTATCTCCAGAAAGGCTGTTTCAGTTTATATACCAAATAATTGTATTAAAAAACCTCGATTTTTTTCTATACCCCTGCTAACACTGAATATGGAAGACTTCTAAAAGGTTGTAGATTAGCTAGTTAAATAAAAAAGACTCCTTATTACTATTTTGTCTTGAATCTATTGTTTACTAGTGAAACAAACCTAGTTTTAATGAACTGAGGATATAGAATTTGGACTGAAAAATTGGATATCAATTTTTATGATCTACCTTAGAGTCGTGACTTCTCTTCTTGCTGGCTGAGCTTTAGAATGAGCCTGTCACCATCTGTCCACATCTGCTCCATTTCTGTTTCCCGGAGTCACGCATGGGCACAGTCACACGGATACCCCTTGATTCCACACATAATTGTGAGAAAAATTTAAAACCCCAGGAAAAAAAAAAGCTTTTCACGGAACAGGAATTGCATCCTTGATCTTTACATGCTAGAAACAGCCTTCAATTTCCTCCATGGAGAGCTGTTTTATGTGTTATTTTGGTCTGCTTCTAACTCTGTTTTCTACTGTAAAAAGGCAATTCCTATTGCTGGACTCTTGATTTGATGTGCAGGTGAAAGCTACATCACAGCTGAGTTTCAGTATTTCACAGTGTATAGGACAATTATTAATAAAGTTTGTGTTTTCATCCACATGTAATAACTGGTAATTCACCAGAGTTAGGGGTTTTAGTGGTCTGAGTGTGTAATCTGTAATAGCAGATTTTCTACCTTTTCCTCAGAATTTCACTTGAAAATAGTGTTTTTCAGAAAACCCTCTGGTTTGACTATTTGACAGAATGTCAGTCTCTTAGTCATTTAACTCAAGCATTTCAAACTTCTGACTTCTGACCCCTGTGGTCAGTGGAAGGCCAAAAATTTCAAGGACAACAGTCAATTTGTGGTTTAGTCTGTTCTTAACACAGCTTTGCTTTTCTTAGCCTATTTGTGCAGTAACTGCCACTGTCTGTTCTCTAGGTTAGATAATTCTACCCCCTCCCTCTAATAATGAAAAAACTGTCTAGAGGAGCCAGTAAAATCCAACTTATACCTGCAAGTTCATCTCCAAGACGGCTGTGGAAAAGATTCTGTTTCTGAAAGGTATTAGGATTTCTTCTGAGTAGAAGTGAGTCATTTGTATGCTTCAATTTATGAATAATAAGTGATATGAAATATGAGTATATATCCTGCATGATGCAAATCGGTGAAGGACTTTATCAGAGGAGTTCCAAGGGATGAGAGTGAGACCCAAAATGTGAAGTCATCATCCTCAGATAAAATAAGTGGATCGAGGAGCAAGCGTCACTTCCAAAAGAAGTCTTCTTATTGTTGTTGTTTAGTTTGTTTTTAGTATTTTCTCATTGACTTCTCTGGAAGTGGTCTCTTTTCCCCAGAGCTACACTAAATTTCTTAACGGCCTCTTAGACCTTGACAGAGCTAGATAGTAAATCCAGGTTCTCCAATTACTAGCTGTGTAACATCAGAGACTTAATTAACTTTTTTCTTTTAATCCTAGTTCCTTTATGGGTTAAAAAATTAAATAAACATATACCACAAATTTACTCTAAGGATTAAGTATAATAATATGTACAAATGTTTACTACATTACTTGGAACATAATAACAATTAATACATGGAAAGTATTTTAAAATATTATTATTTTGAAATGCTGCAATATCAAAACTAGATTGACCACAGGATCAGCATTTTCAAATTCTTCTTGGTTTTGAATTGAGCTGGACTAGAGTATTTTAATATATTTTATAGATTTATTTACACTTGAAAATATCCAAGCCATTTTATTTAAAAGATACGTTGGGAATATGTTATAAAAACAGAGATGATAAGAGCAAGGTAAACAAGTCATATCATTTTGAAAATACACTCCTTGATATACAGTAAGCACTAAGCAAATATTTGCTGAATGAATGAACAGATGTGGATAATCCAAGCTACTCAGCTCAGTGGAGGAAATTATGTGTTTCCAGAGTCTCAAAAATGGTACTGAGACAGAATGTGACGAGAGGGATTTCACGGTATCAGATATGGGTTAGAAGTTTTATTTAGCTAAATGCAGAATCTAACAAATTATAAGTTTGCTTGACTGAAAAATTAACCTCCCAAATGGGGAACCTTAAACAAAGTTCTATCATTGTCTAACAAGGAAAAAACAGTGTATATATTGGAAGCCAAAATACTACAGGGCAAAGTGAGTACAAAGTCCAAAATTTTCTGATAACTAAGGAAAGAGTAACTGGGCTTTAGAGAAAACCATACAGGGTTTTGTAATGTGAATCTTTAAATGGAGAGGTGATTCAGTCTCTCAGAGTGGAGGGTCTCAGCTTTGAATTCTGAGCGCACAGTGGTCAAGGCTGCTGCGGAGCAGTGTTGATAAAGATTCCTCAGCATCCTTATAAAGATGCCAAGTTGCTCACAAACTGAAGGATAAGAAAAAAGTGAGAACAACATGAAACAAAGATAGGTCTCATATGGTGATGGCAACATATAAGAATGACAGGGACATTTAAACTCCCCAAGGAATTGAAATTGATGAACAAAGTTTACCTACCCCAACCTCCCACCATCCTAAACAACATGCCTAGTTTCTTTTTCAGAAATTGAAGATGACCTAGAAAGGCAAAGTCAGGCTACTTGGGAATAATAAATGAATTCTCTTTTTTCTCCTTAATACCATCACTTCTTAAGAATTGTGTGTATTTCCTGACATTTGATTTAACTTAAACACATGATCTGGCTACCATTCCTGTGCTGTCTCATTTACAAATATTAATCCTAAGGACATTTTCCAGTTCTCACCTTGCTTCTCCTTGCAACAGCATCTTTCATTTGTTCTTTGGTTTCTCAGTCTTCAGTGCCAATTCTTTCCCTTCTAGCAAGTCTTGAAATGTTTGCATTTCTCAATGTGCCCTTTTCCTATTCTATATTTTCTCTTGCAACAAAATTTTCATACCAAATCCATCATGTCAATTTTTCTCTCTTCTAATTGCAGCAAAGGTCTGTTTCTTAAATTCAGGTTTGTAAGTCAGATTTCTCTTCTGAACTGCTTACTTGGCAGCTCCATTCCAATGCAACTCAAATCCTACAGGTCTAAAATGGAACTCCTGACTTCCCCATGATGGTGTGTGTGTGTGTGTGGAGGGGGGAGGGGCTGAAGTTCATTCATTTTTCTGTGTTCCAACCATCTACTCAGTTATGCAAACTTGAAACATCTGAGCTGTGCTTGACCACTGGTAGTGGTTATCATCAGATATTGTTGACTTTCCTTTCTAAATATGTATTAATATTTATCCCCAAGTTTCCTCATGGGGATTATCATCTTCCCAAACTACCATTTATCACCTGCATTGGAGCCAAAGGCTCCTAATTCCTGTCTACTCATTGTCTTAGTCCATTAGAAAAAATCTTTATACTATAGCCGAAGCATATATGTAAAATGAAGATGATCGTGTTTCAGGTTAAAACCTGCAATAATTTTCATTACAATTAGCTTTCCAAACTTCTTAACTAAACTGGAAGGTGTGACAGGGCGCAGCTTCTAACTCTATCTCTCTCACCTGTTTTACCACAGTGTTCTGCTTTGCTACCTGAGCCTCTATCTCACAAATGTTCAATTAGTTCATTTTTCCCTTTTATAGTTTAGTTTTTACTTTCATAGAAGTTATTCATGTACATAGTTTTATAATGATATGTCTTTGGATCAGGTTTCTATTTTGTAGGGAATTCCATAGTTCCTTTCAATTAAACGAAAACTTTTAGAAGGTATGGGACAATTTCTTAAACCATTTCATGGATAATTTTCTTTGGTCATCCAGTCTAACTAAGGACAACCAGTACACATGTGTAATTGAACAAAGTTGGTTTTATTGACTTGTTTCAATGATGGCGAATGTACACCATAATGATCCTGAGTTATCTCAGAAAAAGGGTGTAAGAAAGTATATAAGGTTTGGTCTTATGAGTCTGGGAAGGGTTAGGGGAAGCAGGCTCTACTCTAGATTGGATGCTTTCAGGAAGTGAGATAATTCTTTGGAGTATCTTATCTCCATCCAGTGGTATTCTCATCTGGAAGGTAGGAGACATGAAGCCTTGCTCAAGTGGCAACTGGTAAAGAAGCAGCAATTATTCAAATTTGTTAGGAAAAGAGTCTTTTGGGTATCTTTCTGGTTTAAACCAGTGGTTTTCAATCTTTTATACTTGGGGACAGGTGAAAATAAGGCTATTACCTGGGACTGCTAAGGCAGAAATCACCCTGATCATAGGCAAATTCAACTAAGATCCCTGGGTTTATACTCTTCAGACAACATCAGGCTGGTTAACTTTTCCATAGACCAGCACGAAACTTCTAGTGGACAGAATGATAGTTTAAAAACATGGGTTTAAACAATGGTCTTATTTCTGTGTGTGCTCATCATGATTATGAAGTAGTCTCAGTTTTGCCTTGCTCCATTATGGTCAGAAAGTATCCTTCTCTGATATTAATTTTCTGTAAAACTATTCACGTTGGACAGAAGGACAACAAAGCCTACACAGCTCGGAATTCTACCTCACCTCTTAGCAATGCCATGGCCCCACAAAGAGCAACGAGCCAGCTCTCTGCTCCTTTTCTCTTCGTCACCTTTAATTTATCTCTCCTTTTTCAGAGAATTCATATTATTTGGCAGTTGAATAGAGTGGGCTGGCCCTTTCACTATATTTTACCTTTTGTTTTGTCTTTGCTATTTTCCCTCTTTGTCTACTTCTGTTTTCTTTCTGGGAGATTTCCTAAATTTAACTTGCATCTTTTCCAGTGCATTTAAACAGCAGAAGCGCCTTGTAGCTCTCTGGACATTCTTTTTCATAGCATTCTGTTCTTTTGCAAGCGTGGAATACCTTATTTTATTGCTGTACAGATGCGAGGATTTCAAGATAGTTGGTACTTGCTTTTTAATTAATTTATTTTTTTTTTATCATTTTAAGTTTTTACCCCTCTGAGTTGTCTTTTTTCTTACATCCTTTCATCCATCTCTGTCCTTCCCTCTCCCCCTTCTGTTGACTCTTGTTTCTCCTTTTCCATTTAGCAGTGAAACACTGAAATGGTTTATGTGCATGAGTGCTTTTTTTTCCATATTTATGGACTTCACTGTACAATGACATGGTTGGGCTATTTCATTGGATGGTTGCTATCTATAACTCTACTTATTGAATTAGTTAAATTAGTTATTTAATTTTGTCTGAGTCTAGACATCATATTTGCCTATGACTATAAAACTGGCTGGTAGGGACTAAAGGGAAGCAGGGCATGTAAGAAACATGACATTGTGAACTCAATATGTACACATTTTATTATTCTCTTTTTTTACATAGCTTCCCTGCCCTGAGCTGGGCTGGACCTAGTGTTCCAAATCCAGAGACACTTGATAAGATTAATATAGAACATGGGGTTAAATCATGGCTCTACCAGGTGTGTGATTTTTGGTAAATTACATACTCTCTGATGTCTCGCTTTTTTTATCTAGGAAAACAAGCTTAATAATGCCTGTTGATAATCACACATGATCATATGACCTCATGTATATTAGATACAATATCCCAAATTATCATGGTATAACAAAGCCATCAAACAGATCAAATGGAAATATTAGGTATATGCGAGTATAAATGTTACATAGAAATTAGGTCATCAAAAGCAGGTAAGGGACTCCAGTGATTATAAGTATTGTATCTTAGCTCAGTCTTAGAAAGTTTTAGTAATTTCCTTTTAAGTTTGTTAGTATTTTAATGAACCTGTTATCTTCCTGCGTGTTCACCCTGGATCAGTGTCTCGTTTGAGCCAGTGACCTTGTATCATGGAGCTTCACATTTCCCACAGCCCTTAGCACTGAGCCAGCCATGGAAAATACCCTCACTAAGACTTATTAAATTAAATTTTTTTAAATCCCTTCTGAACTGGCCATTTGCCTTCATTAATTATGTTAGACCTAGAGGACATAACCTCTATTCACTGTCATGATTGAATTACATCTTAGACTTCAAGATTCTTTGAACAACACAGTTTCTGAGGCACAGAGATAAACTGTTAGAGCTAGGAAAATACTCATTTTACAGATGAGGATAGGGACATTCTTCTCCTTTGGGAATTTTACTACCTTCTTCTCCAAAAGTGTATCCCTACCCTTCTCCCCAGCAGACACTTTCTCTTGTAATCTTTTCTAGCTGCATAACAGTGGATTTGAATGACAATGGAGATATGCTTTCTCTTTTGTCTTTTCAGCTGGTAAACCACAAATAAATACCAGAGTCTTAACTATTATAATGAAAAATACAAACATGCCATGTCAAACTGTATTTAAATGATAAATTTTTATTTTTTAATTACACTAAGTATTTCTTTTGAGATTTAAGAGATTTTAAGCTTTATGAGCACTAATACCTTTGTGATTGTGATTTGTCCCTAATTAAAAGAATCAGAAGTATAGTTGGGAGAAAATATTGATGCACCAGGAAAACTTATGTAGAACGCTGCGACTTATTTTCTCCTTTTGTTTCGAAGATCAAGCTGTCTAGCACATGGCCAACATGAGGCAAATCTCTTATGTTGGGATAATTGTGACTGTGTCCTCTGTTCCATCATTCATTAGCAACAGGATACCAACAGATCCTGGATTTTGCTAATCTGATGATCTTGGCTTTGTTTTTGGTAAACAGTATAAATTATTTCCAGAAGAGCTGTGGAGAAAAATGTGCAGTATTATTGCCGAATCCGACACTCTCCTAACACTTACAAAATTTCTGTCTGGCCCAGGAGACACTAACGACCCATGTGTCTTCAGCAGCCCGGGGGAAGACATCAGACAGGTTCACACTCCGTGTCGGCATTCCCAGTGCTGGTTGCACCTGGATGAAGGAGAGTCTGCCAGCATTTTGGTAGCTGGCTTCTGGCTCAGAAACAAACCAGAGCCTCATGGGGATGCCCCTACCTGCCTGCTGAGGAGAAAACATTGTGTTAAGTGTTTTACATACATTATCCTATTATATCCTTACAAAGCCTTTTGAGTACAACCTGCATTAAACAAACGATGGAAGTGAATCTCCAAGAGGGTTAGATTTTTAATAACGTATACCTTTTAAATAGAAAGACTAGGCTTTGAGCTTGATGAGGAGGAGGCACAGTCAATAGACCATAAGCCTGGGATGCAGAGGACCCAGGTTTGAAACCTGAGGTTGCTGGCTTGAGTGTGGGCTCACTAGCTTGAGAGCTGGGTCGCTGGCTTTAGGGTGGGATCGTAACATGATCCCATGGTTGCTGGGTCGAGCCCAAAGGTCGCTGACTTGAGACCAAGGTTACTGGCTTGAGCAATGGGTCACTCGCTCTGCTGTACCCCACCACAAGTCAAGGCATATATGAAAAAGCAATCAATGAACAACTAAGGAGCTGTAATGAAGAATTGATGCTTCTCATCTCTCTTCCTTCCAGTCTGTCTGACCCTAGCTGTCCCTCTCTCTCTCTCTTGTAAAAATAAAATAAATAAAATAAGTAAAATAAAAAAGGCTGGGCTTTGAGCCTCTGTTGCTTGCTAACATAGTGAGCAGGGCACTATACTGATTTCCAGCGTAATGATCCTTTAGTAACATTAACCCTAGAACCTCCCTTATCTCATTCCTTTCTGTTCGTGTCTGAGATTCACTGGTGAATGATTTACGACATTCTAAGTGATGAAAAGAAAGTCTGTAGAGCCCACTATGTGCTAAGACTTCTGGCATTACATGATATTATTGGTATTCAATTAAAATATTATTGGTGTTAGAGTGCAAGCTTTGTGAGGTGAGGGTATGTGTCTATTTAGTTCAATGTTGCATTTCAAGTTCATGAAGAGTGTTTGACACACAGAGGGAGCTCAGCACGTAGTTGTTGATTGAAGAATTTTCCAGAAGAAATGACTTCCAGTGCCAGTGTTGGACTACTCACTACTACTTTTGTTTTGTTGAAGAAAAATTGCAGTTTGGAGGAATAAACAAACCTTTTAGAATTCATGGAGGAAAAAGATAACAGAAATTCCTACAAGCCAAGACTAAATAGATACAAAGTCTCCAGCTGCTCCTTCCGAGTGATTTGCCACTGGTTATGAACTATAGGCATTTCTGCTTCCAATCCACTAGATGCATTCATTTTCCTCCAGAATAAGTTTCAGTGCATTAATCAAACCCCTACCAGCAACCGTTGGTGCATATGTGGTAGGAAGAAAAGTATGCCTTGGTCTATATGTACAACCAGAATGCTAACCCTGCTTAAAGAAACAACTTACTTTCAGAGAGGATCTTTGTTTGTTTGTTTGTTTCTAATTAATGCCTGTCCAGAAAGGATGAAATTTAGAGATACAGCGACCTTCCACAGGATGCTGGTAACTGCTCTGCGTGTACATGGTTGTTTAAAACCAAGACAAAAGAGAGCAAAATTTTAAAAAATGATAGAAATGCATAAGCAGAGAGAATAGATTTATGTAAATAAAACCAAGAAGGCAAGATACAGAAGATGGAAAAGATATGTATTGAGAAGGAAGACAAAGCCATGATACTTCAAAGAAATGAAGTCTGAAAATAGATGATAAGGATCTGATTTAAAATATTATGTACACTGAGAATCCAAGGTTATGGACTAATGAGTTAGACTAAACTTTCAGTAATATACATTTGAACTACAGGACTATGCACCATCACCTGGTCACAGCAGACCCCCTTGAAGTATGGAGTCTAAAAGGAAATAATCAAAAAGGAATATCAAGATTTTAAATGGCTTACCTCCGTGGTTTTTATTTTTCATGGTGTTCCACATTGTGTGGAAAAGAAAATATTTGCCACACTACATTGTATGACTGCAGCTGAGAGAAGTTTGCAGAATTTTCCCTCTCACTAGAGCATCCAAGCTTTGCAGCCGAATAGGTAGTTTGATCATTTATATAATCATTATTTTTAAGGGAGCAATTCAATCCCCAAATTGAAGAGCTGATGTATGTAAACCAATATGATGCTCCCTTAACAATCTCATTGAGAAGTTACTCTTTAATTGCTTTACTTATAATTTCAACTTCAAAGCCAGTAATAGCTTTCAAATTAATAGCTTATAGCCCATTTGATACTCTGATATTTAATTAACGAGTTCATAACTCCAGCGACACATTGCCTCCCTGGCAGCCCCACCAGGTTGCTAGTTTCCATATTGCTGACTGCTGTCTGCTCACCATTCTTGGGGAGGTCACTTTGCCTGTGTAACACTTTTGGGCTGGCTGGTGGGAAAGAAAGGACGCAGTGAAGGGGTTCCTTTCCTGCTCTGTGGAGTAGCTACCTTTGATAGGCTTCTGGGGATAGTGGGCATTTTGTATTTTTTTTCTTTTAACCTTAAAATGTTCCCTAATCAGATGCTATCCATAATATCACTAATTAAATAATGATTTTTCTGTTGGGTTTGAGGATAGGGTGGAGGATAAATGAGTCCACATCTCTGTTCCCTTTTGCAAAGCCTTCCCAAGCCATCCTGGAGGCCACCATGTTCTTCCTTCCCAAGACTCTCCCAGTCACGTTACAGGAGTTGACAAACTGTGGCCTGCACACTAAGAATGAGTTTTAGATTTTTAAAAGATTGTAGCAAACAAACAAACAAAAAAGAAATTATAGAAAAGATGAGAGCTCTTCCCTGAAGAAACTTGCTGGTCCCTGAAAGAAAATTAACACTTGCCATCAGCTTTTGTAATTGAAATCCTTCCATTGGGCAAGGCATGGCCAAGTTTCCTCTCCAATTCACACAGTAACATATCTTCTCTAGGTGTTGATGACAAGGACAAGGCTTCCCCACAAAGGACCACCACTGCTCACAGGCTCTTCCTGTTCAGGAGGCAAATAGTCGCTCAGGGGGCGACCTGGCACATGTCGCCCCTTTTCAGGTGAATTAGCTCCACTTGCTATCTTGACCTCTAACAGGGATTCTGCATACAGGTCTCCAACATTGAGTCCCCTTCTACAAAACAACCCCCAGACTCCCCGCTCATGATTCCTGGTATTTGGTCCACCTTTTGAAATAACCTTTTTTGAATTTAAAATTATGACCTTTCAAAAGACTTTACTGAAGGGCAATGACTCTGGGAACATTCACGTCGGCAGTTATAAACAAGTCCCATGTTATCCACCACAGTTTTCCTGGTTACCAGATAGACAGAGAGCGTATGATACAGGATAAGTACAGAGGGAGGGACAGAGGACCACACCTTTGTGTGTATCAGCCAATCCCCCCGGGGACACCTGGTTTATCCAGAGACTGTCCAGGAACAGGTCTTCACAAGAGAAAAGGAAAACAATGCTAAAGGAATAGAGGAGAAAAAACCAAGGCGAGTATGTCTCCTTCAGTGTTTAACGGAGGGGTGGCCCTGCCGGAACATTATGGATTGCCATGAAGCTCAAAGTAATTAATGATAACTGAAATAGCTGCGAGTTATTAGTAGTATTTGGATTATTAAGATAAAGATAATTATAATAAAATTAGGTACTTCAAATAGTGATTGCATTAATGATTTTAATTTTAATGATTACTTTAAAAGTGTGCTAGAAATAGATTTTCTATAAATAGATTAATAATAATAATAGCTACCACTTAAATCAAGTGCATACCATACATTAGGAATTAGGCTATGTTCTTTATATACGTAACTTAACTGATGAAAAATGTTTTGATGGTGTAGATTAATGAGAAAAGGAACCTTCTATGTGTTTTAAGGGAGTATTTGCCTAGAAAGTTACCAGAGGAAAGAATTAGCTGAAGAAGTATTTCACTAGAATTTCAAATAGGGGAACTTTCCATTAAAAAGACAGCTCTTCTAAGTGCAGCATCCTAAGATAGGCAAGGATGGAACATTTGCAATCGACTGTGAGCACTGACCGTGGACACCAGCACAGGAAGTTCATTTCCATGTGCATGCATACGAGGCTAGGCTCCCACAACACATTCAACCTTGACAGGAGTCCTTGCTCAAAACTACCCATCACAACTACAGCAGAGGTCACTGATGCTTTGTCCTAAGTCTAGCCTAGTTAAGTCATCAGCTTCTGAAAATGGTGCGGGTTTGTGCCCGGGAATATAGGTATGTGAAATTCTGTATTAAAAGTTTGTGATATGTAACTCTGCTACAGACCAAGAGTCTACTTGATAGATTGATAGTCCTTGAATTTGTCTCTAAAGATAATACATCCAAAAAAAGAGACCAGCAAGCAATAATTAGAGGGATTATGTATTAAATGTTTAGGATGTGCAAGGTATTGACAAGCATTTGGTGTATGCGATGGCATTCGAGTGAATTGGTAGTATCAGCCCCACTTTACCTGTAAGGTAACAGGCTTAGAAAACTTCCTTGATTTTTCCAGTACCATACAGACAATATGCGATGTAGATGAGTTTTAGATATGTAAGTATTTATAGAACCACTTAGCCATTAAGCGATCAATTGTGTAATTTGGTAGTTTGAGAAAATGTGCCCACTGTGTCTGTGTATATGTGTGTGTGACTGTGTGTGCCTCTGTTTTGTGAGCCCCTAAGGATAGGGGCAGCTCCTCTCATAACATACAACAGTGTTACTTGTTTAATTAGCACACACTTTGATGATGTTGGTAACATGCAGCGTTTTCCTGTTTTTTGCTCTGAGATATCTATCAACAGGCACAGGATCCTTCCTTTTCATGCCATTGGGGATCTAGCTCTAAGATGTCTCAGTGAGAGAAAATCATTCATCTAATTTCAGTCTATTTCTTTACTTTTGTTTTCTATTCACATGTGAACACAGCCAGCTGATCTGAAATTTTGAGGATGCCAAAGCTCTCCTGTCTGTTGAGTTAAAATCTTTCTCCTCCATTTAGTCTGTGAAACTGTCTTTTTCTAATTGAATGCCTTATAAAAAGATACAAGCTGTATAAGAAGTGTTTATGTCACTGTAAAATTACTACTCATTTTTGATTCTGCTCAGATTTTGTCCAACACACCATGGCCAGGAATTGGATAAAATTATTAAAGTTGTCACTTACATTAGTATAAAACAGGGGTTGGAAACCTATAGCTCATAAGCCAGATGTGGCTCTTTTGATGGCTGCATCTGGCTTGCAGACAAATCTTTAATAAAAAGAATAATAACATTAAAAATATAAAACATTCTCATGTATTACAATCCATTTATTTCCTACCGCTCATGTTCATGGTTGCGGGTGGCTGGAGCCAATCACAGCTGTCCTCTGGGACAACATCAAATTTTTATTGGATAATGAGTAACGTACATGGGTCATTGTATGACTGTGATGGAATTACATTTTAAAATATGTGGCGTTCATGGCTCTCTCAGCCAAAAAGGTTTCCGACCCCTGGTATAAAGCCTAACCACTAAAACAGAGGTTATTTCTTAAGCCCTCTGGATATAATTTTCAAAATGCCTTTGTTCTTTCTCAGAGACACATTTTCCAAGTTTCTTGTTTGTCACAGAATCTGGTCAAGATAGCCTGTTTTGTGAACACACTGAAGACCAAATGAGGCTTCCCAGCAAAGATGATTGAAAATTTCCATCATTCTTAATCATCTTTTGTAATGTAGAGTACCTTTTTTTTTTTTGGTTTATGGGATGGTAACTTGCAGTTGGCAAAGTAAAACAGAGGAATACCCAAAGTTAAACATGTGAATAAAATACAAGAAAAACATAGTAATGACTAATAGATATAAATGCCAAGAATTTTTTTGTCTTTCAAATTAGACATCTGTGCCCTATTTTTACATGCTCATCACCATAAATGCTTTAGCATCTTTTCCCCAATCTGTCAGCACAGACATTCCGAAGGCCTTGAAGCTTTAACACCTTCACTACTCACAGAAATGCCCTGGCAGCCACTCTCCTGAAACATCTGCTGAGAGAATGCCATGTGTGATGCAGACACCACCCCGGAGGGCTTTGTTACTGGGCTTGGCACAGCGCCGCCTCCCAAATGCAGGAAAGAACTGTGTTTCTGGATCACGTCTGCAGGAAGATTGGCTTGGGGGACACCATGTCTCCCCAACAGCCCTCCTCTCATATGGAGTCACCGGTTCAGAACTTAGCCTCATGTCTGCACAGGAGGAGGAGAGCAGATGATAAGCTGTCTCCAAAATGGGCCGCTGCGAGCCCACACATGTTTGCACAGCTTGCAAAGTAACAAGAGTGTGGGCTGGTCCTGTCTGCACAGAACCAATTGCTCTGAAGTGCCTGCATCTGACCAGGTATGATGCCTTCTTGGGCTGCATGGGCCTTGGAAAGTTTCTGGGGAAACAAGATAATCAGAGTGTTGGGAGCCTGCTCTGCCCACAAGAGTGAGCCTTATCCAAACGCAAAAAAGGTTTTTAGGAAACTTCCAAATTCCCAATGCTCCCAAGACTACAGACCCACTTACCTGCTACATTAGAACCAACCCCTCTCCACCGCACTCTGGAAAAAGTTGTCTTAATAATGAGAGATGGCCTTAAAACTCAACACCCTCAGTGTGGCACTAGACATGACAAACATGCAGGCTGGGGTGAAAGTAGGTGTAACGTTGTTCGCATGGGAAATAATGCAATAATTAATAGATAATGATACAAGAAAAAACTCTGTTTCCAGTAATCACAACTGTACACCTAGTTTTTCCCTACCCTGTATTTTGAAATAGAAATGTCTCCTAAATTGAGAGAAGGATAAGGAAACTGACCCACTAAAAGGTTGGTCATAAGACGGGTGGGGGAGCAGGGGCAGACAGCATACCAGACATAGTCAAGGGCCCCAAGTATGTGTTTGTGGCTACGTTATTAAAGCCCAAGGTGACAGCACAATCTGTGATAAAATGTCTGTTCCTTTGTTGAATGTTTTATATCATACACACTGAATTGTTAATTTAGCCAGTAATTCTATAAAGTTTATTCCATATTTTTAGATGAAAAAACTAAAGACTTCAAAAAGATCAGTGATGCACAGTGTTAGCTAAGAGAAAGGGCTAGATGGTATGGGATAGTAAATGGAATTTGGAGCTGGACAGGCCTGAGACATATATGTGCCCTTGAGCTAGTTATGTGACCTTGAGCAAGTCACTTCAGTGCTCTGTGCTTCGGTTTTGTATCTGTACTAGAGAGATGAAAATATCCTTCTTTCAGAGCTGTTATGAGGATAAAGGTTAAATAATGTGTCCAAGTTTATGCAACTCACAAGGCATCAGCATATAAAGTGCACAGCAGAATTCACATACCCGGCACAGGGCAAATAAATGTTTGCTACTATTGGAAGTGGCGGAGCCCGGATTTAATCTCAGGTCTTCCTGGCCTGTGCATACTATGGTCTGTCACCTGTTACGCTATCATCTTCACAATGGATGATTACACGGGAACAAGGACCATTTTGCCATTTATGCTTTTTTTTTTTTTGAGGCACAGTTGTGACCAATGGTGATGTCAAGATATATCTAGGGGAAATTATTCATATTGCTCATAAGCCACTCTTCAGGAGATAAGAGCAATTTCTGGAAATAAATCTCGGCATAACTTAGGAGGGCAGAGAAGTCATTTCCATATTCACAAGGTTTAGTCTGGTGATCTGTGCTTCCCAGAGTTCTCCGTCTAGTCACCCTCCCCCGGCCAGCCCATCAAGCACAGCTTCTTCTGAGTTGCTGGTGCACTTAGTACCTTTCACACAAGTTTTTATTCACTTATGATTTCAGGAATATTTATTGTGCTTCTATAGTGTCTCAGGCCCCATTCAGGGCACTGAAAATAGAGCAATGAACAAAATAGACGAGGCCTCTGCATTCTGTGTGTATGGGACAGGAGCACACAAAATAAAAACGTGAAATGAGTAATGGATGGGATTAGTTTCCCATTGCTTTTATAACTATTTATTATATCCTGCATGATTTAAGATAATTGAAATGAATTCTACCACAGTTCTGGAGGTCAGAGATCCAGAGTCAACATTATCAAGCTGATTCAAGTCACAAACAGGCCATGTTCTCCCTGGATTCTCTAAGGCAGACCCTGTTTTTTGCCTCTTCCAGCTTCTGGTTGCTGCTGACATTCCTTGGCTTCTGGTCATATCAATCTCTACAATTGTGTGTGTGTGTGTGTGTGTGTGTGTGTGTGTGTGTGTGTGTAATCTTCCTCTGCCTTGGTTTGTAGGGACACTTGTAATTGCTGTTGGGACTCATCTTGACAAGTCAGGACAATCTCCTCCTCTCAAGATTATTAATTTAACTATTTCTGCAAAGACCCTTTTAATCCAAAGAAAGTAGTATTTATAGATTCTGGTGTTTAGGACCTGATATCTTTGAGATGTATTATTTGGCTTTCTACAAGTAGCAAGTAGGTCAGATGTAAATATGTATTTTCCAAATGAGATTAACTAAGATTGAGAGAAAAAGAAGGCCATTATGGGGCTAGGAACTGTTACTTTTACATAAGGTAGACAATAAGGAAGACATCATGCATATGGTAAGCATGAATCAAAGACTTGAAAGATGTCGGGACATCTGAAGGAATAGAGTTTTGGGTGATGAAAACGGTATTGCAAAGGCCCTGAGGAACATCTAGGTGGCCTGTGTGATTTAAGCAAAGTGAAGAAGAAGTAAAGTGGTGGGAGATTAGGTCGAACGGTGGTGGGTGAGGGGAAAATCATATTGGTCAGTGTGAGGATGTTTTTTCCCCGAGAAATGACAAGTAATTAGAGGTGCCCAGAGGTCGGTTGTCCAATTCAGAGGTTGTTTCAGTAATCTAGGTAAGAAATTATAAAACCTGAACCAAACTGTGCACTGGGATCATACACAGGCTTCTCTAGGTCCACAGAACAGAAGCATCTCACCAAAGGCCAAATGCACATCTACCCAGAATTCAGAATGTGTGGTTGTTCAGCTACTTATGCTGACAAATTATCTCAGAATTGGCTTGCACTGTCCTGCCAGGAATTGAAAATTTTTCTCTTGAGCATAGGAGCTTTTAAAACAATACTGTGTTCTCTTTGGAAAAATTACTGAAACAACTTACTTGATTCTTGTAAGTGAACTTTATTTACCTACTTTAAATAAAGATTAAACATATGACCTCATATTTGACATGATGTTTTATTAGCAAGATTTTTAAAATTTATTACAGGTTGCCAGGTTTACTATGGAGGGTGATTGGTCAGCTTGAAACTCATCCTTATTTTTTGAAATTAAAAATCTCATTTTTAAACAAATATTAAGAAAAAAACATAATAAAATTTAGAATATGCTTAGAACTAAAAATAAAAAATATATATATGCTATGTATCAAAATTGTCAAATGAGTTACAGTGTGACTTAGATGGAAATTTGTAGTTTTAAATATTAAAAGAAAAAAATCTAAAAATGCATTCATTTTAAGATCTTTTCTTTTTTTGTCTTAGGAGAAGATGAAAATGAAAGAGTCTAAAGCAAAGTAAACCAAAAAAAAAAAAGATAAATTAAGAACCGAAAATTATGAAACACTTTCAGCAAGATTTATCAAGAGTAAAAGAGAATCAAGATGTGAATAATCCATGGGGCTTGGTTTACCCAAGATTGTTCACCTTTGTACCCACTGTTCAAGCACAAACAATAGGAGTGCCCACTTTCATTCTTGAAAGTGTCATGGTTTAATTTGTAATGACACAATCACATTTGGACCATTGCTCCCTTTACAGAAGAAACATAAAAACCTTGCATCATTAAGGGTGCATCTCATTTTAATCTTTTTTTTTAATTCCTGCCATCTGAAGCTAACGTTTTAAGGAAAAAATGATTGATGCTTAGAGAATGTGAGTTGTACGAAAAACTTTTTTTTTTTTTTTTTTCATTTTTCTGAAGCTGGAAACAGGGAGAGACAGTCAGACTCCCGCATGCGCCCGACCGGGATCCACCCGGCACGCCCACCATGGGGGGATGCTCTGCCCGCCAGGGGGCGATGCTCTGCCCATCCTGGGCGTCGCCATGTTGCGACCAGAGCCACTCTAGCGCCTGAGGCAGCGGCCACAGAGCCATCCCCAGCGCCCGGGCCATCTTTGCTCCAATGGAGCCTTGGCTGCGGGAGGGGAAGAGAGAGACAGAGAGGAAGGAGGGGGTGGGGGTGGAGAAGCAAATGGGCGCTTCTCCTGTGTGCCCTGGCCGGGAATCGAACCCGCTTCTCCTCCGCATGCTAGGCCGACGCTCAACCGCTGAGCCAACCGGCCAGGATCGAAAAACTTTTGAATGCCTATATTTGTGTGAGAATGGAGACATTTAGGGCAAAATTTTAGGGAAGAGATGGGGAGGGGTGAGTGCAGTTGACTTAAGAAGCTTACTATAGTGATTGAGACTACAGCTCTGAATGGAGGCTATGAGAGTGGTAATTCCAGCTTCATCATTTCACATTGGAAATATAAGAGGGGAATTAAATCAAAACTGACCAGGTAAGTCCAAACAACTTTCAATGGGTAAGTTATGAGAAATAAATGTTGATGTGCCTTGACTACAGAGGCAGAACTGTAACAACAACTAATTTGAAGTATTATCTACCATTCTTTCTAACTCACTTTTTTACCTTTTTTTTTTTTTTGGCCTGAGTAGAGTGTACCACAAGAAGTAAAGAAAAGGAACTAGCTATTATAAAACTAGGGAAAGAGGAGGTGAAAAAACATCCTTATTCATTTATGGTATTTCCTCCTGTTCCAATGTCATACATGCTGTTTAAATCACCGCACAGTATGGACTCTGCCATTTAGTCAAAAGTGTTAATGAAATCCTATTGAAGATATTGTATTATGAAAAATGATGCAGAGAAATAAGGAAGATATATAAGTCTTCCAGATCAAGTCAGTTTCCACAGTTGAAGTCCCATACTATAAATTTATGCATAATTGTCCTGAGGGTTTCTGAGAGTTGCCTTAGCACATGGAGTTAGCCAAGGAACTCACAATTTCATGATCCTGACATCCAGAAGCTTTCAGGGTGCAGCACAATCAGTCATATGAGAGCCTACATGCAATATTATTCTGCCTAGATTTCTTCATGCATTATATATAGGTTAAAAGAGGTTGCTGTAAATAGCAGGTTCATAGAAAGGACAGATTGAACATTTGAACTCATTGCAAAAGAAAAAAAATACAAGTGAGAGAGAGAGAAAGACCATTTTTCATGTGCTTCCTGGACTCCTCATCACCCTTGTAATGCAGGCAACTGCAGAAGCAACATTAGTTTGACATTAAAATTCGATAAGCCTTTCTCCTGATTTCAGTCTGACAGATCTCCTGCATGGTAGAGGAGCCACGAGGCTGAATGAATGGGCTTCTAAACAAATTGGGTCAGATGCTGTTTCTGCTTGGCTTACTTAAGACTGATTGGTAATTAAGTGGTTTAAAATTGGTCCTTTCCTAGTGGAACAAACTTGGAGCAGGGCTTTTCAGGTCGTGTGAGACCTTCAGAGGATCAGGTAGAAAAAGAATAGTAATGAGTAATAGACATTTTTGAAGGGTCTAGTATCTAAAGAATGAAATGGGGTCTTCCTTTATGAACATCCCTCCAGCACGGGGCAGATATACTTTAATGATGGAAACTGATACCATGGTCAGAATTACAAAGGGGAAACAAGTGCTTTCTCTTCTAGAGAATGCAGAAAAAGAAATGTTCATCTACCCCTTTCTCCAATGAAAATCAGTACTTTATGGACTTATCAGCACACGTGCAACTGAATTAACTCTCTCTGGTGGCCTAGATGTTTGGTGAGTGCAGAGTCAGAAGTGGGGGGAAATGGTACCCAGGAAGAACCTAAGGGACAGCCAGGGTGGCAGGTCAGCTCAGGATGACAATAAATATATTTCAAAGAAGAAATCCCAACACCACTTATTCAGAACCCAGTACAGTACAACAAAGCATTACTGAAAATCACAGTTAAATTAATATCATCCTGTATTAAGAAAAAGTGAAAAGTTCTACCTCACTATCTTGTACTAAGTATAATGGAAACTACAAGTATTATAAATATGTGTTTATGTAATTCTCTGAACCCCTATCATATGAGATCTGATCATACTACTGAATCTTTTTCAAGGTCACAAGGTTTTAATTTTATTTCTCTAGAATCTGAGAAAAGCTTCTATAGAATTTGGTGTTTATGCTTAAATATTTAAAAATATATGAGTCTAGACAGAAGACACAGGGGTAGTTTGTCATAGTTGTTTGTGGGGGGAAGGGATGCAAGGGCATAGAGAATATTATCTGGTTTTATATTTTAAGTTTTCTAGGAATATCAGAAGTATTTATAACACATATATTAATTTAAAGGAAGTTTCTGGGGAATAAACAATTGCAAGATGCTGATGGAAATAAAATGATCACTCAAAAATGCTATATTTTAAGAACTTATATATTCTATAGGTAATAAGATAATAATGACTCTATAAGGTAAAAAGTTACAGAATGCAAAAGCACAAATTATTATATTTCTTGAATTAAGTAGAGACCTCAAATGGTAGACTTCAGGGAAAGCTCCGGTGGGATTTGAATTTGTGTAAGTTGTATATACTCTGTGAAGAACTAAACAAAAAAGCAACCATGTGGGGTAGAGAACAGACTAGTATATGGGACATCTGATGACTTGGCTTCAGTGTAGGGTTTGTGAAGGAAAATAAAAGAATCAGTCCTCAAAGATCAGATGTCCGAGGGTCTCAAGTGACATTTTAAGAATCTGAGCTTTATACATTGATGAGTGGGGACCCTCTGAAGATTATGAGCACATCTATGCCCAAGGCAAAATAATTTGGCAATGAAATTCAAGGTGGATTCAACTAGGGAGATCCCCATTAGGGAGCCTGTGTTAGTATGTGCCAGCAGAGAATCCTTTCATGATGGATACATTGATGAAATTATTTAAAATATCTTACCATTTTGTTTGTAATTACACCTAAATAAAGCTGGGGGGGGAACAGACACTAGCTCAGTGTTGGAGGAGAAAGACATGAGAACAATAAGCTTCAGACACCTTCGATTCAGGTTCCCAACCAAGCACTCACATGAAGGAAACTGAATAGTCAGAGCCTCTGATTTCCCATTGTTATGCCAGAGTTCCTATATGTAATGACACGTTTTTTTATAATTGTTATCCTTAAGAAATTACTTTTATACTCTGAGTACTTTTCATCTTGGGCTATACATTTAAAGTCTACTGAGGAGTTCTTAAAACTAAGAAAGCCTGGAGCACCATCCAAAAACACTCTTGGGATGGTGCCCAGGAATCAATTTGTAATGTTGCCAAGAGGATTCAGACGTGTGACTCGGGCAAAGGTGATAAGGAGTGCTCGTTTCATAAGCTTTTGCTCCCACACGGAACACAGTCCTATATTCAATGCGTCCTATGATGCAGGAAGAAACAGTAATTAGTGCAATCACAGTGACTTAAGTTGGGTGATTCATAGAACATTTTAAAATTTTATGAGATTCTTTAAACAGTTTGTGGTTATGCATTTTAATTTTTTTTTTTAATTTTACTTTCTTTTCTAGTTGATGGCAAAATTGTTCTTGAAAAATTATTGCCGAATACTTATTTTAAAAAACTTTATTATCATTTGATTGGTTGGAGTTAGAAATTGTTCCTTAGTGTTCATCTGAGGCAACATCCATCTTGGCCTCTAGTATGTGTATCAAGTGCCATAGTAGGAAGGGTCAGGGTGCTCTAAATAAGGCTGGTACACTGTGAAGCAAACTCTGTCACTTAGGTCTGAAAATGGAGAATCTAAAACACAATTTGTAAAAACAAGTATTCTGAAGAAAAAAATTTCAAAAAGAATCTATAGTCAATTATTTTAATATATCTGTGATAAAGAGGCTTCCATGTCCTATTGCTATGTGTATGTATGTGTGGAGATATATATATATACAGGCTCAAAAAATATTCTTCTTTCTAATGGTTTAGGTTAGTTGCCATTATATTATGGTTTTTCAAGCCAAGAATACCATACCCATCAAAGCTATCCTTCAAATATGAAGGAGAAATAAGAACATTCATAGATACAGAAAAGATGAGGGAATTTATCACCAGAAAACCCCCACTTCAGGAAATGCTAACGGGGGTTTTCTGACCAGACACAAAGAACAAAACAAAACAAAACTTCAAGTAAAAGCTCAAGCAAAATCACAATAAAAACAAGATTAATCTGTGACAAAGAAACAAAAAAGGAGAGAGAACAAAGATTAACAGTAGCAAAGGAGGATAGAGTGCAGAATCACTCTTGAGATAATGTACTATAATAAACATGATATGTATGTTTTCCATTATTTAATGGTCATCACCCCTGAAAAAACCAACACAGAAGCACTTGGCTTGCAAAGAGAAGTAACAGAGAAAAAAAGTATGGATTATAACCAAACAAAAACAAATGATAGAAAAATAAAAGAGAAGAATCAAACAAGATACAAAACTATCAGAAAGCAACATATAAAATGGCAATAGGAAACCCTCAAATGTCAATAATTACACTAAATGTAAATGGATTGAACTTACCAATAGAAAGTCATAGGATAGCAAAATGGATTATAAAAGAAAATCCAACTGTATGCTGCCGACAAGAAACACAACTAAGCTACAAGGATAAAAACAAATTCAAAGTAAAAGGTTGGAAAATAATACTCCAAGCAATAACATAAAAAAAGCAGGTGTAGCAATACTCATATCTATCAATGCTGACTACAAGACAGCAAAAGTAATCAGGGACAAAAACGGTCATTTCATAATGATAAAGGGGACATTGAATCAAGAAGATATAACACTTCTTAATATATATGCAACAAACCAAGGAGCATCAAAATATATGACAGCTACTGACTGACCTAAAAACAAAAAGCGACAAAAATACAATCATACTTGTAGACCTCAATACACCACTGACAGCTCTAGATCATTCATCCACACAGAAAAATCAATACAGAAACATTGGCCTTACATGAAACATTAGAACAATTGGATCTGAGAGACATCTACAGGACTTTTCATCCCAAAGTGCCAGAGTATACATTTTTCCCTAGTGTACATGGAACATTATCAAGAATTGACTATATGTTGGGCCACAAAAATAACATCAACAAATTTAGAAAGATTGAAATTATACCAAGCAGATTGACCATAAAGCCTTGAAACTAGACTTCAACTGCATAAAAGAGGTAAACAAACCCATAAAAATGTGGAAACTAAACAATATACTTTTAAAAAATTAGTGGGTCAAAGAAGAAATAAACACAGAGATCAAAAGATACTACAGGCAAACGAAAATAATAATACAACATATCATAATCTCTGGGATGCAGCAAAAACAGTAATAAGAGGAAAGTTCATATAACTATAGGAATAAAAAAGAGAGAGCCCAAGTAAACCACTTAACTTCACATCTTAAGGAACTAGAAAAAGAAGAACAAAGACAACCCAAAACCAGCAGAAGAAAGGAAGTAATAAAAATCAGAGCAGAAATAAACAAAATAGACAACAGAAAAACTATTAAAAAATTAATAGAACAAGGAGCTGATTATTTGAAAAGATCAAAAAATTGACAAACCGTTGGCAAGACTCATCAAGGAAAAAAGAGAAAGGACTCATATAAACAAAATCCAAAATGAAAAAGGAAAAATCAACACAGATATCATAGATATACAAAGAATTATTGTAGAATACTATGAAAAACTATATGCCACCAAAATTAACAATCTAGAAGAAATGAATAAATTCCTAGAACAATACAACCTTCCTAGACTGAGTCACAAAGAAGCAGAAAGCCTAAACAAACCCATAAGCAGGGAGAAATAGAAACAACTATTAAAAACCTACCCAAAAATAAAAGTCCAGGGCCAGACTGTTATACTAGTGAATTCCATCAAACATTCAAAGAAGACTTGATTCCTATTCTACTCAAAGTCTTCCAAAAAATTGAAGAAGAAGCAATACTGCCAAACACATTTTATGAGGTCAACATAACCCTCATACCAAAACCTGGCAAGGACAACACAAAAAAAGAAAACTGCACACCAATATCTCTAATGAATAAAATACTAAAATACTAAACAAAATACTATCAAATCGAATACAACAACACATTAAAAAAATAATATATCATAATCAAGTGGAATTCATCCCAGAATCTCAAGGATGGTTCAACATACGTAAAACGGTTAACATAATACACCATATCAACTAAACAAAGAACAAAAACCACATGATCTTATCAATAGATGCAAAAAAGGCATTCAATAAAATACAACACAATTTTATGTTTAAAACACTCAACAAAATGGATATAGAAGAAAAATATCTCAACATAATAAAGGCCATCTATGATAAACCATCAGCTAATATCATATTAAGTGGCATAAAACTGAAGGTTTTTCCCCTAAAATCAGAAACAAGACAAGGTTGTCCACTCTTTCCACTCTTATTTAACGTAGTGCTGGAAGTTCTAGCCAGAGCAATAAGACAAGAGAAAGTAATAAAAGGCATTCATATTAGGAAAGAAGTAAATGTTTCACTTTTTGCAGATGATATGCTCCTGTACATCGAAAACCCCAAAGACTCCGCAAAAAGACTACTAGAAACAATAAATCAATACAGTAAGATCACAGGATACAAAATTAATACACAAAAGTCCATTGTCTTTTTATATGCTGACAATGATACATCAGAAAATGAGCTCAAAAAAACAACCCCCTTCATGGTTGCAACAAAAAAAAAATAAAACACCTCGGAATAAACATAACAAAGAATGTAAAGGACCTATATAATGAAAACTACGAAGCATTGTTAAGGGAAATCGAAAAAGATATAATAAAATGGAAAATTGTTTTTTGTTCTTCAATAGGAAGAATAAATATAATCAAAATGACTATATTGCCCAAAGCAATATACAAATTTAATGCAATTCCTGTTAAAATTCTAATGTTATATTTTAAATAAATGAAACAAAAAATCATCAGGTTTATATGGAAATATAAAAAATCCCAAATAAGGCCCTGGCCGGTTGGCTCAGCGGTAGAGCGTTGGCCTGGCTTGCGGGGGACCCGGGTTCGATTCCTGGCCAGGGCACATAGGAGAAGCGCCCATTTGCTTCTCCACCCCCACCCCCTCCTTCCTCTCTGTCTCTCTCTTCCCCTTCCGCAGCCAAGGCTCCATTGGAGCAAAGATGGCCCGGGCGCTGGGGATGGCTCCTTGGCCTCTGCCCCAGGCGCTAGAGTGGCTCTGGTCGCAGCAGAGCGACGCCCCAGAGGGGCAGAGCATCACCCCCTGGTGGGCAGAGCATCGCCCCTGGTGGGCGTGCCGGGTGGATCCCGGTTGGGCGCATGCGGGAGTCTGTCTGACTGTCTCTCCTCGTTTCCAGCTTCAGAAAAATACAAAAAATAAAAAAATAAAAAATCCCAAATAATCACAGCAATCCTAAGGAAAAAGAATGAAGCTGAGGAAATTACAATACTTGACGTCAAATTATATTATAGAGCCACAATAATCAAAACAGAAGAATAGACACTCAGTCTAATGGAATAGAATAGAAAGCCCAGAAATAAAACTACCTGTATATGGTCAAATAATTTTTGATACAGGGGCCAACAACACACAATGGAGAAAAGAAAGCCTCTTCAACAAATGGTGCTGGGAAAACTGGAAGCCACATGCAAAAGAATGAAACTCAACTACAGTTTTTCCCCTTGTACTAAAATTAATTCAAAATGAATCTAAGACCTGAAACAATAAATTACATAGAAGAAATCATAGGTACTAAACTCATGGACCTTGGTTACAAAGAGCACTTTATAAATTTGACTCCAAAGGCAAGAGAAGTGAAGGCAAAGAGAAATGAATGGGACTACATCAGACTACAAAGCTTTTTCACAGCAAAACAAACTGACAACAAAACAAACAGACAGCCAACTGAATGGGAGATAATATTTTCAAACAACAGCACAGATAAGGGCCTAATATCCAAAATATACAAAGAACTCATAAAACTCAACAACAAACAAACAAACAATCCAATAAAAAAAGGGGAAGAGGACATGAACAGACACTTCTCCCAGGAAGAAATATAAATGACCAACAGATATATGAAAAGATGCTAATCTTCATTAGCTATTAGAGAAATGCAAATCAAAACTACAAAGAGATACCACCTCACAGCTGTTAGATTAGGTATTATCAACAAGACAGGTAATAACAAATGTTGGAGTGGCTGTGGGGAAAAAGGAACCCTCATCCATTGTTGGTGGGAATGTAAAGTAGTACAACCATTATGGAAGAAAGTATGGTGGATCCTCAAAAAATTAAAAATAGAACTAACATATGACCCAGCAATCTCTCTACTGGGAATATACTCCCATAACTCAAAAACACTGGTATGTAAAGACACATGCGGCCCCATGTTCATTGCAGCATTGTTCACAGTGTCCAAGACATGGATACAACCAAAAAGCCTTCAATAGATGATTGGATAAAGAAGATGTGGTACATATATACTATGGAATACTACTTAGCCATAAGAAATGATAACATCGGATCATTTGCAACAACATGGATGGACCTTGATAACATTATACAGAGTGAAATAAGTAATTCAGAGAAAACTAAGAACTGTATGATTCCATACATAGGTGGGACATAAAAATGAGACTCTGGGACATGGACAAGAGTGTGGTGGTTACTGGGGGTGGGGAGAAAGGAGGGGCTCAAAGAAAACCAGATAGAAGGTGACGGAAGATTATATGACTTTGGGTTATTGTTATGCAACATAATCAAATGTCAAAATAACCTAGAGATGTTTTCTCTGAACTTAATGTCACCCCATTAAAATTAATTTTAAAAATGCAATTAAGATTGCTGCATAAAAAATATTATGGTTTTTCAGTAATTTACTATATTTGACTTAACAATAGCATTTTAACGAGTGTATAAGACATCATTAAAGGGAATACACTATAATTAACAGATCATTCCTCCATCATTAGATACAAGTTGTTGTGAATGTTTATTGTGATAAATCATGCTGTTGTGAATGTGCAGTTTTTCTTCTCTTTTGATTAAAAATTTTCATTAAACAGTGATCTATAGTACTTGCCATTTAGAGAGAGATTCAGATGTGAATAAACTGCTACCTGGTTTTTTGGAGCTGACAATTTCATAGCATCTGATGTGAACACCCTACAACAGTGCCACAATAAGTGAACAAACAAACATATAAACTCGAGGGAGGAAAACTTAGCCATAACATGTGGCTCAAAGACTGTTGATATGAACAAATATCACTTGCATTGAGTCCTGGAGGATACAGAAGGTTTAGTAGGAAGACAAGTCTGGTAGAAAACCCACACAAAAAATAATTAAGTAAAACTATAGCCGAGGTTCAAAGCTTATGTAAAGGAAGACGGGTGAAATTAGTAGTATGTTGTTGGTGTGGTAGGTTAGAATGATTAATTTAGAATGGTAAATTTCTAGAATTAGTGGGGTCATCACATTTTAAGGTATAAAAGTGTCAACTCACAATTTTGTACACCAGAAAATAACATAAGTAAAATAATACGGTATACTAGCTGTATATAAATATAAAATAAAAATTTAACAAAAATGACACATGTCCTGTAACCTACAAAAATTAGAATCTTAGATAATGTGTCTGAAAAAGAGGCAAGATCTTATTGTTCGATCCAGGGGTCCTCAATCTTGTCCCTCAGACCGTTGGAGGGCTGCCACATACAATGCTCCTCTCACTGACCACCAATGAAAGAGGTGCCCGCTCAGGAAGTGCGGCGGGTAGAGGGTGGATAAATGACCTCAGGGGGCCGCATGAAGCCCGCAGGCCGTAGTTTAGGGAGGCCTGTTCTATACTTTTTTCTTTATAATAAAATGCAAGTAGTTATATTATGGTGCCAAAAGGAAATATTTTTTTAAATTTTTATAGCTCTGAATATGTATTGCCATGCACTTGGCAGAAGCTGTGTATTAGCACAGCAGTTTTTCAGCGCATCACTAGTGTCACAAATGTAATTAGCAGCTTAGGTGTATGCTGACTTGGTTAACTTCATCTGATTAACTTTTTTTTTAACTTTCCCCAAGAAGAATTTTATTATTGGCAGCTTAGTGGTTGACAAATTTTCAATATTGTTATACCTCTCACTTGTAGTTTGACAATTCTATACAATTTATTTTTATTTTTTATTTACTGATTTTGGAAAGGAATAGAGGGATTGGAGATGGGTGGAAGAGAGGGAAGTATTCATTTGCTGTCCACTTATTTGTATGCTCAGTGGTGCTTCTCAGGTGTGCCCTGACAGTGGATCAAGCCCACAACCTTGGGGTTTTAGGACAATGTTCTAACCAACTGAGATAACCTGCTAGGGCCTTCTGTTAACTTTTTATTGTGAAATAATAAAAAGTATATAATAGTAGAGTAAAATAATAAAAACTGAATATACATAATTTAACAGTGAGCTTAATAAATAAAAGCTTTCTAGAGAATTAGGAGCCGTACCATATTATCTCATCCTTTTCACACATCTCTCCCTCACAGGGATAGCTACTTTCTTTTATATAAATATATATTTTTTAATTTATTGTGTTTACATAGATTCTAGTGTCACCACAAATGCATACACCCCTCCCCTTTATTCCCCTCAACATCTCCTTCGCCCCCCTTCCCACAGCACCCTCCCCCCTTCCCTTCAAGTTTATCCCATCCTATCATCCCTTTTCCCTCTGTCTTCTTTTCCTCTGGTCCCTTTGATCCCTCCTCTGCCTCTATTTCATTCCTCAGTTCACATTATTCATTGGATTCCTCAAATGAGTGAGGTCATATGATATTTTTCTTTCTCTGCCTGGCTTATTTCACTTAACATAATAGTATCCAGATCCATCCATGTTGTCACAAAAAGTAATATTTCCTTCTTTTTCATAACCCCATAGTATTCCGTTGTATATATGTACCACTGTCTTTTAATCCACTCATCCACTGATGGACAGTTGGGCTGTTTCCAGATCTTTACTATTGTGAACAATGCTGCCATAAACATGGGGTGCATTTCTTCATGCACATCATTGATGTGGTGTTCTTGGGGTGTATTCCTAAAAGTGGGATGCTGGGTCAAAAGGCAGTTCTATTTTTAATTTTTTGAGGAATATCCATACAGTTTTCCACAGTGGCTGCACCAGTCTGTATTCCCACCAGCAGTGCAGGAGGGTTCCCTTTTCTCCACATTCTCGCCAGCACTTATCCTGTGTTAATTTGTTGATGAGCACCATTCTGACGGGGGTGCTCAAACCACCCCTGAGGTTGCCGGCTTCCACTGCTCCTGAGGGTGTGCCCACACCGAGGGCAGGTTTGCACAGCAGCCGCCTTGACTTCCACTGTCACTCGGGCCTCTGCCCCCACCAAGGACAGGCCCACGCAGCGAGCAGGACTGCGTGTGAGCCCAGACCACTGCAGAGGCAGCGGTGGTTCCCGCCTTCACTGGCTGGCCTGCACGCACTCGCTGGAACTGCCCTGGATTCTGCAGCCATGCCTGACACCTCTAGCCTGCCTGCCCATGGAGAGCACTCAGCAGTGCAGGGGGTGGTGTAGCTTAGACCTCTGAACTTTCTATTTGAGTCCCTAACGTGCTGCCTGGCTCTAAGTGCCTTTGTTCTAACTAGGGTAGGGGAGCCTCTGGTGGATGGGGTAATTTCTTCCCTTTGCTGGTGATGCTGTTCCCAGGAAAAATGTTCACTTTAGATTTGGGGAGTGACACAGCCCAGGGGTTAGGGTGTCTATCCTCAAAGTGTCTCCCCCTGTTCGTCTGAGACCACTCTCTTTCCTGGCAACTCCAGTCTTCCCAGCGCTCTCCAATCCTGGAGCTCGGGGAAAGTGGCCGTGAGCGAGGCTCTCCGTGCAGTCCCTTTAATATAGAGCCTGGGTCTGAGAGTTCTGCCTCTTTCTCTCAAACAGTGTCTAGTTTCTTTTCTCAGCCAAATATAGTCCATAAGCCCCTTTCAGGCTCCAGGGTTCTAGGCTGGGATTCCAGTTTTGAGGATGAGCACTCACAACTCGCCAGGCACTTCTCCCCATTGTGAGAGTCCCTCCCCACCGCTGCTCACTCCTCGGAGTGGGGCAGCCCTTTCTGCATCTCTGCCTTTCTTACCAATCTCAATGTGGGTTCTTTTGTGGTCCTTGGCTCTAGAATCCTCTTAGTTTAGTCCAAAGTTCATCTTTCACGATGAGCGTTCTCAGATTTAAGTTGTAATCCACCTTGGTTCTGGGAAGTGGGAGTTGGAGCATCTGCCTATTCTGTGGCCATCTTGAAACTCTCGGGATAGCCACTTTCTTAAATGCTGCTCTAGTCTCTATCCTTCTGTATAGTTCTAACATGCATGACCCTACATAATATTTGGTGAAATCTGGCCATTCTGAATGCATGTTTTTATAACCCTGACTAATAGTTGATAAAATTTGACCCATTTTGAACTGAACATACATCAAATTATATGCTACATATACTCATTGACAAGCTATTGAGATCCATGTTGTGAATGATTTGATATAGTTCATTTACTTTAAGTGCTTTATAATGCTAGATGGTATGAATAGAATATATACCACAATTTATTTGTTTACTTATTTACTTTGTCTAATGCTGATCAACTTTTACATCATTATTGCTGTTTTGGAATTTTTTATGACTCCTAGTGGCTGATCTATATATATTTAGGTAAAAAGAAAGCCAGGTGTGGTTATGTGCATCTTCAGCTTAACTAGGTGACATCCAACTCTTTTCAATGTAACTGATAATTTAAGCTTCCATCAGCAAAGATGACAGTCTCATTGCTCTATTGTCCTGCATTAATAGTTGTTAATTTTGGTTACTCCTGCTCATAATGACTGCGGTTCCATGGTGATTTCATTTTGGGTATCCTTGCTTTTCAATGACATTCAACAACATGACTGTTTGGAAATGTTTGTCTTTCTTCCTAGTCATTGTCTGGTCATGTGTTTTGCCAATTTTTTGTTAAATATCTTTTAGATACTATTGGTTAGTTATGTTTCAAATGCTTTCTCCCAGTTTATTGCTTGTCTTTTTTTTCACAGTGTTTCTGATGAGCATGAAAAAGGAAGTTTTGCACAATCATGTTGTGCAAGAGAAAACATGCTTAGGAATTGAGGCAACACTGAGAAAGCAGAAAGATCAATGTTAGGGCAGAAAGAAGAGGCTCTGCTCACTATTTAAACCCTGGACCAAGGAATGCAGAAATCTTGTCCTTGAAATATCCAGATGTTAGTAGATTCCTTCTTTGTTAGAGTCCATTCGGGTTAGGTTTTCTCTTCATTGATATTACTATAATGGACAGTGGTTGTTGTGGTATTGTGTAGAATTTTATTTACACTATTGCATATCACTAAGTTGGAATTACTACCCATTTGTTAAATAAACACCCAGCTAACTTTCATTTGTCTCATTTTAGAGCCTGGTGATTTTTCTCTGCACAATCCCTCAGGTTTCTTCATTATTTTTCCAAGCATGTTTCTTACTTGCCTTGAATGTAGGCAACTCTTGAATGTAGGTCTTTGTGAGCCAGAACAAACTTCTCCCTTAGGGATACAGGAGGAAAAAGAAAATGCATTTCACATTTTCACACTGAAGGACGTTTTCCTCAAGATGAATTGGTAACCTTCAAATATTGGATGACTGACTTTTCAGACCTAATTTAGAAAAGAATGACTTCAAATCCGATGAAAAATACATGGCCTACCAAAAGACCCTCTGGTGGGCCAGTCTCTCCCCCTGGGCCCTGGTTTGCCATCCTCCTTGCCTTCTCAAGGACTTTGTTCCTTAATGGATACATTCTCTTCTGTTCCAACACTCTTTGCTCTATTGTTCTCTGATTTCTATAAACAAAGAAATGTGCCTTCGTGTCTCTCATTAATTAAAATAACAACAACAACAAAATCTAACAAACAAAAGAAAGTAGAGTCTCCTTAGGTTCCACTGGGAACTTTCCCACATCTCCGCTTCTTTTAAAGCAGCACTTTTTAAAACACTTTTGTACACACAATGTTTCCAGTTCTTCCTCTGTCAATCTTGCCTCCAATGCAGGTACTGTCCATATCAATACAACAACAGTGTTATCAAGGTACCCTCTTCTGTCCTTGTTTTATCCAATCTATTTAGTTTTCTGAAGGGCATTCCTCTCTTGGCTTATTTGACACCATACTTCTTTCTGGCTTTCATGTGACTATTTTTATTGCCTTCTTCTTGACTTATTTCTCCTCAACTACTATTTGCCTAAACCAAGAAATGCCTCACAGAACAATGAAGAGCCCTTGTTTCCACATTCACCCCTAAGGTGGTCCATCATTACCAGAGCCTTGAATAGCATCTGCATGATAACAACTGAAAATGCTCATCTCCAGCTGAGATTCTTCCACCAGATGAACAGTATGGATTTCAAAACTGTCTGCTTTATATCTACATTTGGATGTTTCAAAGCTATTTATTATTAAATATGAGTAACACTTCTTTCAAAATATTTCCAGAAAACATTTCTCCCTTATTTCTCCTCATCTTATAAGCATGTAATTATTCCTCAGTTGGTTAAATCAGACACCTGAAATATGCCCTCAATCCTTTTCTTTACCTTATCCACAACCAAATTTATTAACAACTCATTAGTGTTTCTACAAAATTTGCCTTGAACCCACACTTTCCTCTATTTTATTTGTGACAGAGACAGAGAGAGACAGAGAGAGGGACAGATAAGGACAGACAGACAAGAAAGAAGAGAGATGAGAAGCATCAATTCTTTGCTGCAGCACCTTAGTTGTTCATTGATTGATTTCTCATATGTGCCTTGACCAGGGCCTATAGCACAGCAAGTGACCCCTTGCTCAAGCCAGCAACCTTGTACTCAAGCTGGTGAGCTTTGCTCAAACCAGATAAGCCTGCGCTCAAGCCGGCGACCTTGGGGTTTCAAAACCGGGTCCTCTGCATCCCAGTTCGACACTCTATCCACTGTGCCACTGCCTGGTATGGTCAACCTTTCTTTTTTTTTAATAAATTTTTATTCATTTTAATGGGATCACATTAATAAATCAGGGTACATATGTTAAAAAAAAACATCTCCAGGATATCTTGTCATTCAATTATGTTGCATACCCATCACCCAAAGTCAAATTCTCCTCTCTCACCTTCCATCTGGTTTTATTTGTGTCCCTCCTCTCCCCCATCTTCCTCCTTCTCTTCTCTCACCCCACCCCCGTAACGATCACACTCTTGTCCATGTCTCTTAGTCTCGTTTTTATGTCCCACCTATGTATGGAATCATGCAGTTCTTAGTTTTTCTGATTTACTTATTTCACTCCGTATAATGTTATCAAGATCCATCCACTTAGTTGTAAATGATCTGATGTCATAATTTCTTATAGCTGAGTAGTATTCCATAGTATATATGTGCCACATCTTCTTTATCCAGTCATCTATTGAAGGGCTTTTTGGTTATTTCCATGTCTTGGCCACCGTGAACAATGCTGCAATGAACATGGCTGCATGTGTCTTTACGTACAAATGTTTTTGAGTTTTGGGGGTATATACCCAGTAGAGGAATGGCTGGGTAATGTTAGTTCTACTTTTAATTTTTTGAGTAACAACCATACTCTCTTCCATAATGGTTGTATTACTTTACATTTCCACCAATAATAGATGAGGGTTCCTTTTTCTCCATAGCCTCTCCAACATTTGTTATTACCTGTCTTGTTGATAATACCTAATCTAACAGGTGTGAGGTGGTATCTCATTGTGGTTTTGATTTGCATTTCTCTAATAACTAATGATGATGAGAATCTTTTTTATATATCTGTTGGCCATTTGTATTTCTTCCTGGAAGAAGTGTCTGTTCATGTCCTCTTCCCATTTTTTTATTGGATTGTTTGTTTGTCTGTTGTTGAGTTTTATGAGTTCTTTGTATATTTTGGATATTATGCCCTTATCTGAGCTGTTGTTTGAAAATATAATCTCCCATTTAGTTGGTTGTCTGTTTATTATGTTGTCAGTTTCTCTTGCTGAGCAAAAACTTCTTAGTCTGATGTGGTCCCATTCATTTATCTTTGCCTTCACTTCTCTTGCCTTTGGAGTCAAATTCATAAAATGCTCTTTAAAACCAAGGTCCATGAGTTTAGTACCTATGTTTTTTTCTATACACCTTATTGTTTCAGGTCTTATATTTAGGTCTTTTATCCATTTTAAATTAATTTTAGTACAAGGAGACAAACTGTAGTCGAATTTCATTCTTTTGCATGTGTCTTTCCAGTTTTCCCAGCACCATTTATTGCAGAGGCTTTCTTTTCTCCATTGTGTGTTGTTGGCCCCTTTATCAAAAATTATTTGACCATATATATGTGGTGTTATTTCTGGGCTTTTTATTCTGTTCCATTGGTTTGAGTGTCTATTTTTCTGCCAATACCATGCTGTTTTAATTGTTGTGGCTCTATAATATAATTTGAAGTCAGGTATTGTAATGCCCCCAGCTTCATTCTTTTTTCTTAGTATTGCTTTGGCTATTCGGGGTTTTTTATAGTTCCATATAAATCTGATGATTTTTTGTTCCATTTCTTTAAAAAATGTGATTGGAGTTTTGATGGGAATTGCATTAAATTTGTATATTGCTTTGGGTAATGTGGTCATTTTGATTATATTTATTCTTCCTATCAAAGAACAGGGAATATTTTTCTATTTCAATGTATATTTTTTGATTTCCCTTCACAATGCTTTGTAGTTTTTGTTATAGAGGTCCTTTACATTCTTTGTTATGTTTATTCCTAGGTATTTTATTTTATTTTTGTTGCAACTGTGAAGGGGATTATTCTTTTGAGTTTGTTCTCAAATGTTTCATAGTTGACATATAGAAAGGCTATGGACTTTTGTATATTAATTTTGTATCCTTTGACCTTACTGTATTGGTTTATTGCACTTAGTAATCTATTTGTGGAGTCTTTGGGTTTTTCGATGTATAGTATCATATCATCTGGAAAAAGTAAAACCTTTACTTCTTCTTTTATGATATGAATGCCTTTTATTTCTTTATCTTTACTGATTTCTCTGGCTAGAACTTCTAGCATCACATTAAATAAGAGTGGAGAGAGTGGACAACCCTGTCTTTTTCCTGATTTAATGGGGGAAGTCCTCAGTTTTATGACATTTAATATAATGGTAGCTGATGGTTTATCATATATGGCCTTTATCATATTGAGATATTTTCCTTCTATACCCATTTTGTTGAGTGTTTTAAACATAAAATTGTGTTGTATTTTATTGAATGCCTTTTCTGCATCTATTGATAGGATCATGTGGTTTTTGTTCTTTGTTTTGTTGATATGGTGTATTTAGGTAACCATTTTGCATATGTTGAAACATCCTTGAGATTCTGGGATGAATCTCACTTGATCATGATGTATTATTTTTTTAATGTGTTGTTGTATTTGATTTGCTAGTATTTTGTTTAGTATTTTAGCATCTGTATTCATTAGAGGCATTGTTCTGTAGTTTTCTTTTTTTGTGCCATCCTTGCCAGGTTTCGGTATGAGGGTTATGTTGACCTCATAAAATGTGTTTGGCAGTATTGCTTTTTTTTCAATTTTTTGGAAGACTTTGAGTAGAATAGGAATCATGTCTTCTTTGAATGTTTGATAGAATTCACTAGTATAGCCGTCTGGGCCTGGACTTTTATTTTTGGGTAGGTTTATAATAATTTTTTCTATTTCCTCCCTGCTTATGGGTCTGTTTAGGCTTTCTGCTTCTTCCTGACTCAGTCTAGAAAGGTTGTATTGTTCTAGGAATTTATCCATTTCTTCTAGATTGTTGAATTTGATGGTATATAGTTTTTCATAGTATTCTACAATAATTCTTTGTATATCTTTGATATCTGTGGTAATTTCTCCTCTTTCATTTTGGATTTTGTTTATATGAGTCCTTTCTCTTTTTTCCTTGATGAGTCTTGCCAACGGTTTGTCAATTTTGTTGATCTTTTCAAAAAACCAGCTTCTTGTTTTATTAATTTTTTTATTGTCTTTCTGTTCTCTATTTGATTTATTTCTGCTCTCATTTTTATTATTTTCTTTCTTCTGCTGAATTGGGTTGTCTTTGTTCTTCTTTTTCTAGTTCCTTAAGGTGTGAAGTTAAGTGTTTTACTTGAGCTCTCTCTTGTTTGTTCATATAGGCCTGAGGTTACATGAACTTCCCTCTTATTATTGCTTTTGCTGCATCCCAGAGATTCTGATATGTCATATTGTCATTTTCATTTGTTTGTATATATCTTTTGATCTCTGTGCTTATTTCTTCTTTGACCCACCCATTTTTTAAAAGTATGTTGTTTAGTTTCCACATTTTTGTGGGTTTGTTTACCTCTTTTTTGGAATTCTAGTTTCATGGCTTTATAATCAGAAAATATGCTTGGTACAATTTTAATTTTTCTGAATTTGCTGATGTTATTTTCGTGGCCCAACATATGGTCAATTCTTAAGAATGTTCCATATACACTAGAGAGAAATGTGTACTCTGTCATTTTGGGATGTAATATCCTGTAGATGTATATCATACCCAATTGCTCTAGTGTTTCATTTAAGGCCAATATTTCTTTATCAATTTTCTGTTTGGTTGAACAATCTAGAGCCATTAGTGGCATATTGAGGTCTTCAAGTATGATTGTATTTTTGTCAGTTTTTGTTTTTAAGTCAGTCAGTAGCTGTCTTATAGATTTTGGTGCTCCTTGGTTTGGTGCATATATATTAAGAAGTGTTATGTCTTCTTGATTCAGTGTCCCCTTTATCATTATGAAATGACCATTTTTGTTCTTTTGCTGTCTTGTAGTTAGCAATGTTAGATATGAGTATTGTTACATCTGTTTTTTTTTGGATGTTATTTGCTTGAAGTGTTGTTTTTAGCCTTTCACTTTGAATTTGTTTTTATTCTTGTTGTTAGATGTGTTTCTTGTAGGCATCATATAGTTGGATTTTCTTTTTTAATCTGTTCTGCTACTCAGTGTCTTTTTATTGGTGAGTTTAATCTGTTTACAATTAGTGTACTTATTGACACTTGTGGGTTCCCTATTGCCATTTTATATATTGCTTTCTGTAAGTTTTATATCTTGTTTTATTCTTCTCTTTTGTTTTTCCATCATTTGTTTTTTGTAATCCATACTTCTTTCCTCTGTTGCTACCTTTTTTAAGTCATGTGCTTCTGTGGTGGTTTTTTCAGGGGTGGTTACCATTAAGTAATGAAAAGGGTACCTACCATGTTCATTGTAGTACACTATCTTATGAGTGTTTCTGCACTTCATCGTCCTTTGCTACTGTTAATCTTCGTCCTCTCCCCTTTTTATTGTTTTTTGTTGTCATAGTTTAAATTTGGTTTTATTGTGTTCTTGTTGTAGCTTTTACTTGTGGTTTTGTTTTGTTTTGTTCTTTGTATCTGGTTGGAAAACCCCCTTTAGTATTTCTTGAAGTGGGGGTTTTCTGATGATAAATTCCCTCATCTTTTCTGTATCTGTGAATGGTTTTATTTCTCCTTCATATTTGAAGGATAGCTTTGATGGTTATAATATTCTTGGCTGGAAGTTCCTCTCTTTCAGGACTTTAAATATTGGGGTCCACTCTCTTCTAGCTGGTAGCATTTCTGCTGAGAAATCCAATGATAATCTAATAGGCTTTCCTTTATATGTTGCATTCTTCTTTTTCCTGGCTGCCTAGTGAATTTTTTCTTTGTCATTGGTTTGTGCCAATTTTATTATGATGTGCCTTGGAGTAGGTTTTTTTGGGGTTAAGATAACTCGGTGTTCTATTTTTTTTCTTGAATTTGAGGCTTTAGTTCTTTCCACAGGCTTGGGAAGTTCTTGTCTATTATTTGTTTCAATATGTTCTCCCTTCCATTTTCTCTCTCTTCTCCTTCTGATATACCTATTATTCTTATGTTACTCTTTTTGATGGAGTCAAAGAATTCCTGTAGGGCTTTCTCATTTTTTTTTTAAATTCTGGAGTCTCTTCCTTCTTCTCTCTGTTGTGCCTCAAGTTGCTTGTCTTCTATGTCACTAATCTTCTCTTCTATCTGGCCTGTTTTATTAGCTAAGCTGTTACCTTGTTTTTCAGTTCATAAATTGAGTTTTTTATCTCTGTTTGATTTGTTTTCATAGTTTAAATTTCCTTGGTAATATATTCTTTGTGTTCATTTAGTTGTTTATTTTATTTTATTTATTCATTTTTAGAGAGGAGAGAGAGAGGGAGAGACAAAGAGGGAGAGAGAAGAGAGAGACAGAGAGAGAGAAGGGGCAGGAGCTGGAAGCATCAACTCCCATATGTGCCTTGACCAGATAAGCCCAGGGTTTCGAACCAGCGACCTCAGCATTTCCAGGTCAATGCTTTATCCACTGCGCCACCACAGGTTAGGCCTGTTTAGTTGTTTTTTGAGCTCTCTAAATTGCCTTTCTGTATTTTCTTGTATAGCTCTGAGTATTTTTAGGATTTCTATTTTAAATTCTTTGTCATTTAACTCCAAGGTTTTTAATCTATTAATTTTTTCTATAGATTTTTCCTCATCTATCTGTGCTACATCTCTGTCTTTTGTATCCATGATTTTCAATTTCCTTTTTTTAATGGTATCTGAGGATGGTTTTATTAATACCACTAATGAGTATTAATAAAGAATAAAAAGTAAAAAAAGACAATAAAAATAATTTAAAAATTATTATTTCTTTTTTTTTCTTTTTCCTTTCTTTCTTTGAGAAAATACTGTGAAAAACTGAGAATTATATTGTGCTAAATGGAACAAAAACGACCTACAAAGAATGGCCTGAGTTGGGGAAAAGTGATAAAGGGGAAAAAAGAAGGTAGGAACCCACAAAATGCAAAAAAGGAAAAAATTTAGATCAAGAATAAAATAATTTGCTTGTAAATGATGGTTGACTAAGAAATATAGTGAAAGGGATAAGAGGGAAACAAGAAAAAGAAAAAAAAATAGTATTGCATTAAGTGGAACAAAAGCTACATAGAATGGAGAGCCAGGGATGGGGGGAATGCTATTGAGTTAAAAAAGTGAAGTAAAAAGCACACAAAATGCCACAAAGAAAAAATCTGAATCCAAAATAAAATAATTTGTTCGTGAGTGAGGATTGAATGAGAGGAAAAGTAAAGGAGAAAAGAAGAAACTAAGAGAGAGGGAGAAAAAAGAAAAAGGAGAAAAAGAAAAAAGAAAAAAAAGGAGATAGTTAAGGGTTTTGGAATGTAACCTTCATAGAGAGAAAGAAAAAAGCAAAGAAAAAAAAAGGGAAATGTAACACTTATGGTAGTGTAGTTCAAGATGAAGAGAAAAGAATAAGATGAGCAGAGACTAAAAGGACCAATGTGGAAGAAGAAGAAGAAAAAAAAGATAAAAAGATGAAGGAAACAAAAAAAGTGGAAAACGTTATAAAGACTGTTAAAGACTGGATTTTTCTTGATTTTGAGAGGTTCTCTTCTTCCTTTTTCTTTCTTCTCCATCTTCCTGGTCAGTGGCTCTGTACCCCAGGCTCTGCCCCTGTGGCATGCTTAGGTAGAGATCTGCAGTTGATGAGTCTCTATGGCAATGTCAAATACTAGGCCTCAGTCTTGCTTGTAGTCAGGTTGGTTAGCATTTGCAGGCTCCATCAATGGGAGAGTTCACTTTCCTGGAGCCTCTCTCCTAGTCTCTCCTTCCTGAATTAGTCTGATGATCCAGGTATGAGGTTGCCACTGCCACTGCCTGGAGATTAAGAGGCTCAAAGGGCTGGCAAATCCCCACTCAACCTCCCTCAGTGCAGGGTTCTAGGTAAGGCTCTGTCAGTCAGAGCCGCCAGCATAATTAGGACTGGGAGCCACTTGCTCTCACGGTGTCTTTCTATGAGCCTCCAGGCATGTCCACCATGCCTCAGCACTCTGTGGGACCTCTCTCCCCAGGCTTTTTGCACTTTGTAACCTGTATTCGCTGGGTAGAAGATGCCCTAGTCACTGCCTGCAGAATAAGAGGTCTTAAAACAGTGGTTCTCAACCTGTGGGTTGAGACCCCGGCGGGGGTCAAATGACCAAAACACAGGGGTCGCCTAAAGCCATCGGAAAATACATATATATTATACAATACATTTTTAAATAAAATATGTATTTCCGATGGCTTTAGGCAACCCCTGTGTTTTGGTCGTTCGACCCCCACTGGGGTCGCGACCCACAGGTTGAGAACCGCTGTCTTAAAAGCTGCCAAGTCCCTCTTTTTAGTGCACAGCTCTGAGTATGAAAGCTCTTCCAATCAGAGTCACCAGCTTAAGCAGGTGGGGGGGGGGGCTTGTTGACTTCTGTTCAGTTCCCCAAGTATATCTAGTTAAATTTTCCTCAGCTTTCCATGGGAATGCTTTCTGCAGGCTTCTTCCTTATTAAAAGGCCTACAGCCTAGCCTAACTTTTGCAGTATTCTCTGAGGTTTGTTCCATAGGAATGTGTTTTTTACCCTGTATCGGCTGACAGGAAGTTGCCCCCGCCCCTACATGCAGAGCAAGAGGCACAAAAAAATATCACATCTCTTATCTTAGATCACTGATCTGATAGAGATCTTGTCAATTAAAGCTGCGTAAGTCAGTTGGGAGGTGAGTAGACTGTGGGCTAAGCTAATTTCAAGGATTGGAACCGCAGATCTGTTCCAGAGACAGTCTACAAGCTTCCTGCGTGCCCCTCCCCATAGCGCTTCCATATTTTTTCTTCCCCGGGATGTTAGCCTGAATGGCTGGGTGAGGTGCCCTGCCCACCTGAAGAAATCCAGGCTTAGGGAAGTTCACTTTCGCGTACTCCCCACGCTGTTGCTAGGGGCACAGGGACCACACCGAGACTCTGGGTGCAGCCCATGCAGAGGCCTCTGACCCTGCTCCTCTGTCCAGGAACATGGGCGCCCACTCCCAGGGTGCTAGGAGAAACCTCTGGCACACTATCCGTGCTCACCGACCAGGATATCGGGGGTAATGGAGGCTGTTGCTCGCCAGCCTTTGCCGGGGTCCAGCACCAGCGTTAGCTCGCATGGGCTGAGTCGCTGCGGACACACTCTTTCTTTGGCTTGAATGTCTGTGCCCCAGCCCGGCTCTCTCCATGCCCCCAGCCCCCACTCTCTCTCAGTTCCAAGTGAAAGCAGCCCTTGCTCAGGTTAGTGAGGAAGGTGAAGTGTTCCGTTCTGTCTTATGTCCTTCAGGGTTGATTATATATTTAGCCAACTTTTCGCCCAATCATACCTTCTTGTTCAGTGTGTGGGACTTCCAGATGCTCCAGGGATAGATTTTTCTGTCTGGTTGTAGAACTTGTTGAAATTTTGGAGAGAGGTATCGGAGCGCTCCTCATGGCACCTTTTCTCTGACGTCCCCTTTCTTCTTGATAATAACTTCTATGACCATATTTTTAGAAACAATAATATTTTGAGACAATTTCTCTAGCTTCTTAGTTTTCTTTCACATTTAGTCCATTGTAATCCATTTTTTTCATAACAACCAGACAGATATCGTTTACAACATAAGTAAATCATCTTTCTCCAAGTTAAAAACTATCAGAGGCTTCCCACTAATTTGAGAAATAAACCCAAACTCTGTTTTTTGGCTTAGTTGGCTCTACCTGGTCTTGTCCTTGTGTCTTTCTAGACTTTTCTCATGACAGTCCCCCCCTCTCTCCCTCAGCTATGTTCTTTCTGGATTCATAAACTTTGCATTTTCTAGATGCTTCGCCTGGATTGTGGCTCTGTCACCTTACATTTGCAGATTCTTATGTGCTTGTTTCCTTCTCACCCTTCAGGTCTCACGAAACCCACAAACACCTTATCTGAAGTAGTTCACCCCAACACTGGGATTTTTCCTATGATCCAGATTTCCCATGTTAATGAACGCATTTGCCACAAGTCTGGAATCAAGATGTTTGGCTACTGCATTGTAGATACACAAAAAATATTTGCTGAGTGAGTTAATGCAATAATTTACTGGGACTGAAGAAAGGTGATGTATCTGTGGCTGTTATTGGTCTCATCCTGGCATGGTGCCCTTCACACAGCTGTGACTTCTTTTCAGTGTTACAGTTTACCCAGTCTAGAGATCACATGTTTGACCACAACATCCCTGTCTCTCATCCCCTTGCCCACACATACAGCCACCTGGTGAGCAGAGAGTCCTGGGGGCTTATATACATCATACTCTTGGGAATGTAAAGCGTTCTTCTCTATTTTGTAAGTGGTTAGACTAATTTACCAGTAAGTTTAAAATTTGAATGAGTAAAATTACATAATTAAAATACTAATAAAAATGTTTCAGTGACCAACAAAATCACATTGCTCAAGCAGTAAATAAGCAAGAAAAGTAAACAAACAAGGAACATTTTAGTTGGCAATTTTTACACCTATTATGAACCTGCCAAATCTCCTTTGGAAACCAGATGGTATTCAGATGGTCCCAGTGTTTACAAGCCAGGAGGAAACTAATTGCTACTCTCCAGTCAAAAGGCTAACTAGTAACTACAAAGATTGAGGTGTGTCTTCCTAAACTTGCGTCATCCCTTCAAATTTTTCCTCAGAAAAATGGCGTTAATTTATTTTAGAGTCTGATTAATCTGGATGCAATTTTCTTGACATCTGACTCTTACTTAAGCTTTTTACATATGTGCATACTCTTTTTTCTTTTTAATTGGCTCCAATTCCTCATAACAAGAAACTAAACTTCAAAATTATAAAACATAATGATCTGATAAGAGAAAATTAAAATATTTCTGAGTTCTTGAGGTTATTTTGGGTCTACATCTAGACCCAAATGTGTCTAGTTACAAACTAAAGAATGTTAGAAAATAGTGAAAAATGTTTCATGGATCACCAAACTTGGATTAGCATTGTATTAATCATAGCACTTCTTTCCTTAATAATGGCTGAATAGATCAAGAATCCATAATACTTGAAACATCTTATGAATAAACAAAAATTTGGAAAAGTACCATACAGGTATCAGTACAAAGAAACAAACTAAAGATATTGTTAGCAACATGATGTATTGATATAAAACAAGAAAAAGTCTCATGTATAGGGCAAATTAGGAACATATAATAGCTGAGAAAAACAAGTATCCAAAGTTACTGTTCTTTGTACCAGGAAGTTCCAAGTATAAATTATTTGACCTTATTCTTAAACCCACCACTAGATACTTAAGGAATATATCTTATTTATATTAATTTTTATAGATATATGACAAAGTTTTTTGTCATAAAATAGCCAATTTGGAATTAATTAAAGAAACATTATTTGTACAACTTTTACTTCTTGTTTAATAATAAAATGTTATTGCCATTAGCTTCAATGAGAATGGCTTATTTTTTATAATGCTTATTTAGTTTTGAACTCTGTCCTTTTGGAAAAAAAGCTAAATGAAATTCTATTGAGAAGTGAGCATATATTTGACAGACACATTTTTTACCCCCTAAATGTACTTCTGTTTATATTACAAATATGTTAGTCTTTATTTGAATTTGTTTATAAGAATTGATAGTATGATTAAATTACAGTATATTGGAAATTAAACATAGTTACATTCTAATGAAGTTATTGTAACTTTTGAACAAAAGATAAGGATGTATTTCTAAAATTCTGATGAAAAAGCTGTAAGCAGGTTTTAAATTTTTAACTAATCAGTAAAACTTAGAAATGCCTTTCAATCTTCCAATTAACTTCACAGATTATGTTGGAGATCAGGGTAAGAAGACAGAACAAAATTATCCACAATTTTGATATATTCCCTATATATATAGTAGGAAGAACACATGAAAACCATAGATAAGCTGTTTGTAACTAAAATATTTTGTACCTCAAAAAGTAAAAGAAAAACATAGATAATTTTAGGGATACTAAGAAGACAAATTCTTGTTGAAAAGCAAAGCAGGTATTTAAATTAAAGACTGCATCTGGTCTACATATGGTATTTTTGTTATTTTGTTTTTTTTTTACTTTTCCTATGATAGGACATTTTTTTTCTGTCCATCCTTATCACTGAAATGAAGGAAGATCAGGCTTTTATACTTCAGAAGTGTGTTGGTGCTAATTTGTTATTTAAATCAGGGAGATATAATCAATTTTCAATTATTGAGTAATAAATAATGGCTGGAATTTCCTGTGAGGCATTGCAAATTATAGCCAGGTGTTTCTAGTTTAAAATTTATTTTAGATTTTATCTTAAATGTGATATGCAAATAATGGTAGGCATTTATTATTATCACTGTTATCATAATAGAGATAGTAGTATAGATTAATTTAAGTAACTATAAGGCATGCTATTCAATGACCTCACAGGTATTTCTGCTCACTGTAAACCTAACTGCCTCCAACCAGTACTAACATTTAGTATCTCTTTTCACTCAGAAGTGATACATGGAACAATTAACACAGTTCTAAAGGTGACATTGATTATAGGAAGCTGATTTGATACAGGAAAGCATGATAAATGGTTGTTAGTATAAGCAATAGTTTGATTAAGAAGTTTGGTTTGTTGTACTTTTCTTATTAAAAATGAGTATAATTTAGTCAACAATGAAACAGTTTGAGAAATGTTATATAGAATAGAAGATAAGTCGTAGCTGGTTAGGGGTAGCTGAAAGCATCTTCATAAAAGTACTATCAGCGCTACAGCATATATTTATTACTGCGCTTCTGAACATCAGGCACTACACCCAGTTCTACCGAGGCACAGGTGAAATGTGTTTTAGTCTCATCCTTACAGGTTCTGATCCCGGAGAGACAGGTGAAACCCAGACATACACACAAATGCGTGAATGGATTCTGACTTTGGTTCCTGAAAGAAAACATATTGAGAAGCACAGGTCTAAAATCTCTCCCCACCATCAGAGACCTGGCAAGTGCTTCCATACAGCCTTTCTCTTTCTCTGATGAGCATTTTCCCTTGTCCACTGGTTCGTTTGTACACTCCCTTTAAAATCTTTGCATTTCACCCTCAGAAAGTAAAAGCTGTTTCTCAATGTTTACTACATGTCCCTTTTAGTAATACTGCCTTAGCACTTCAACTATACTAATTTTATTTTTTATTGTCCCCAACTTGTCTGTCAGCTTTGTGAAGGCAGAGACAAGCCTTCTTTTTTCTTTTTAATTTTTTTCTTTAGAGGCGGGGGGGAGGAGAGAAAGATGAGAAGTACCAACTCATACCTGCATCATTTTAATTGTTCATTGATTGCTTTCTAATACATACCTTGACTGGGAGGGGGGGTGCTACAGCTGAGCGAGTAACCCCTTGTTCAAGCCAGTGACCTTGAGCTCAAGCCAGGGACCTTGGGGTTTTGAACCTGGGATCTTAGCCTGTCAGGTCAATGCTCTATCCATTGTGCCCCCACTGGTCAGGCTCTTTTTAAGTTTTTAAATCCTTGGTGCAAGGGATAGTGCCTAGTATATAGAAAGCACTCAATACATATTGAAATAATGAATGCATTAAAATGAATGAATAAAAACAAGTGACCAACTATGTAGAGATGGCTCTGACTTTGGAGTATGGAATAGATGGGAGAATCACTCAGCAGGACCCATGCTCTTCTCTGGTGTATGTCCTACTTCATGCTCATTCAGCATTCTCTGCATAATTTTTAAGAACATAAGTTCTTGGCAGATATCCTGGTTTATGACTTAAGTAACAAGTGTCTGCGAGTCCAGAGTCATTAGTATCTATTGTGTAAATCTATATTTAGTATCATAAAATGTAATGGAATCCCAAATTACTGATCATAAGAAATGGCTGATTTTTAAATACCGAGAGTAAAACATCATGCTAAGTGCTTTAATTATTTTTTCCTTGAAGTGGATGGTTTTATTGTATCTGACACTATTAAGAAAAATGAATTCTTTGGGGAACTAAAATCTGAAAAGACTGCACATTTTAAGTGCTTTCTCTTTGGGTGAAGATTTATTTTATTTTAATGTGGGACCACTTAGTGAGTGAGAAAGTTGTAAAAGATTTTTGTATGCACATTAAAATTTTATGTGCTCTATGTTCTTAATATTTTACAATATATATCATTATATATTTCAGAAAAAGTAGAAGATTTTTTGTAATGGAGATAAGTATTTAAGAGAGTCATTTTTGTGTACCTACTATGTGCTAGCCACTTAGATACCTGCTTTATGTAAATAAATAGAGGATGTGGAAAGGTTCCGTGGAATATGGTTACAGCAGGGTGGGTGGTTTTCATATTGAAAGAGAGACTCAAGAGTTTGCATAAACCCCCTGGCACCTGTTCAAATTCTTTCATTAATATTTTTAAGGGAAATAAATTGTATGCATTGCATTTTTAAGAAAGACACAGGATCATGATTAAACATGCATTATGATAATGGGACATACGTTTTGAAAGTAGTAGTCATCACAACTCAGATAGCCTTCACTTTCTTCTTGATGTTCTGAAGCTGTGTGCCTTTGGAATCCCATGCACATGCTTGGCTCTACAGATGTTGTTCCTTCAACTCAGAAGTGTTTTTAGTCAGTAAGGAATTTAATCTCAACCTGGTCTGTGGAAACTCTTCTGAGAGATACACAGAAATACATGGTGGGATGAGTGAAAATAGTTTTTGGATCCGATATCATATTTAACACAACAAATCATTGTACTATTTCCACCCTTCCTTGTGGATCTGAGGCAAAGGATATATTTTAAGTACATTCAGCATGATGTATTTTGCAATAATTTCTCTTTCATTTGGAATATATTTGGCCTTTTCTTATATCTTTTGAGCTAATAAAATCCCAAGATGCAACCTCTCAAAAAAATTCACCTACACATTTCATTCTCAGTTTGAAAATAAAAAGTTTCTTCTCCACAAATTTCTGTTTTCTTGTTACTCATAATGAGTAACTATTGCCAGGAGCTATTGAAAAAAAATTTTTTTAAGTGGATGAAAGATTATATTTGCAAAAAAAGTGATTAAATAAAAAGTATGTTGTTATTAAAAGTATATTCTGATAGAGTATTACATGTAGAGACAAAATTATATTGTGTAGAACTTAATGTATTTTGGAATAAAAACTTAGGTTCAAATACAATCTTTGCACTCGTAGCTGGATGACTTAGGGCAATATACTTCTCTAAAACTCGATTTTCTAATTTGTAATATTTGTACAATAAAATGATATTGGTCTCAAATAGTTGCTGTAGATATAAAATGAGTCAACTGTTTTAAGCACATCCCAGTGTCTGGCACACACATTAGCAAACGGGGATTTGCTAGTGTGCCTTTTCCCCAGCCTAGACTGAGAACATTATTGATACTGGCATTGAGAAAGGACCACAAAGTCAAAATTTTGTTAGTTATGCATAATAGATTTTTGTGCTTTACAATTTTCACAAGTGTGTACCATCAGTTAAATAGAGCAAACTTAGTAACCAGTCATACAACAGATGCATTTCATTCAGTATGTCATCATCTTATTTTTATAGACATGCTGCCAAATCTCCCCCAGCATTGCTGTTTTATTTTTTTTTTCACATTAGGAACCAAATTAAATGATGTGGAGCATCTTAATTAGAATTTTAGAATTCTTCAGGACTTCTAAAAGAACATGTATATTTTTTAAGTGTGTGTGTGTGTGTGTGTGTGTGTGTGTGTTTTAAAGAGCTTGTCTCTTAAGTATGTTTGAGAAAGTGCTCAGGAAATATACAACATTTCATAATGCACAGATAATCTAATCTTTTGATCTATCCATCAATCTTTGTTAGAGTCTCTGTTAGAATCTAAACCTCAGGCTTTGCATAGTCCCAAATAAAATACCTCAAGTATCCCTACATTTTAGGAATCTTGGGTAAGAAATTATACACCAAAAAAACAAATAAGAACCCCAGAATTGCTAAAGGACATGGAATTTTGGAAAGAAATGTGCAGTGTAGATCTTCCTTTACTATCCAGAGTGCATGTGGTAGGTGTGAGATCATTCTGAAGATGAGTTCTCAAGCAAAAGTGACAATTATGTATTTATTTAATTTTCTAATTACATATTTCAAATCAGGAAATTCTATTTAGCCTTTGACCTTTGATCTTTTTATCCCTTTCAGCATTGTAATCACACCCATTTTAAAGTTTGTTTCAGATTTTTTCAGTTTTAATGTCTATTTTTCCTACAAGACATGCCACCATGTTGACAAGTCAACAACCAGAAGAAGGCAGAAGTTTTGAACTTCTCCAAATTTAAATATTGCAGCCCTGACCCCAAATGTGACTCTATTTAGACATAGGGACTTCAAAGAGATCATTAAGGTTAAATGAGGCCATTAGAGGGGACCCTAATTCAGTGAAACTGGTGTCCAAGAAGTGGAAGAGATGTCAGAGATCAGTCCCTCTGTCACTCCATCTGCACACAGAGGAAAGATTGTGTGATGACACAGCAAGGGGGCAGCTGTCTACAAGTCAGCAAGAGAGGCTACATCAGAAACCAACCTAGCTGGCACCTTTATCTTAAACTTCTAGCCTCCAGAACTGAGTGAGAAGGTTTATAGTATATTGAAATGGCAACCCAAGGGGATGCATACAAAACCAATAATTACAAATTATGTTATCTTTAAACATAAACTTTCAATACATAAACTTTAAAATGATTATGATTACAATGTTTAAAGAAGTAAAAGAAGAAAAAATGGTAATAACTATTTAGAAATTCCAGAAATGAAAACTGTAATTATTAAGTTATACAAATGGACATTGGTTATCAGAATAAAAGTAGATTTCTTACAATAGAGCGGAAACCATTGCAAACTTCACCCTCACCTGGCTGGGCCTCAATATAAATATATACAAGTGCTGGGAAGTATATAAAAATATATAGTTTAAAAAGTTTCTAGGAAAATTCAAAAAGAAGAATGGGATCACTTGCTAGTGAAAATAAAGAGGAATTTCACAGTCGTGTTCTTATGTTAAATGTGATGCCAACACAAGACCATGACAGAAATAATCCACTTAGCCCTTCTCCTAACCAGGTGGTTGTATGTCTTGGAGAGGGGATGAGAGACAGGGATGCCATGTTCATACGTTGAACTAACAGTGACTTACCGAAGTGTGGAGCCTTTCAGTGTTGGCTTATGGAAGTAGAACTATTACAAAGTGGGTACCAACATGGCTGGAGAGAGACAAGAGTTATTACTGGTTGCTTGAAGCTCCAGACAGTGTCCCAGAGGTTTTAGAACAATGGGCTCCCCTCTTTCATCTGAACCAACCTGGACTCTGACTTCAATTCTTGTCTAAAACTAAGCTTCTCTTCAGAAAAGAGTCCTGGATTATTTCTGACCCCACCAAATATTGTCTGAACTAAAGTGTCATAATTGTGAATTGGAAAGAAGAGGGACTCATGCTTTATTTTTCTTTCTGTAAGGATGGGGTCAGCAGCTGACTGGCACCTGCTCCATTGGGATGTTCTATCTTCTCCTTTCCCTCCTGCTTTCCCCTCTCAATGTGTTCACATATTTGAAAGCAACTTAGAAAGCAGTCTTTGAAGCATCTCAAGAATACACATTTATTTTTCAGAAGAGCAAGTGAGTTGCAAATGAGTAGAAATTTTTCTTAGAGCCTCTGCTTAGTCTATGGTTATAGCTTCCTCACACATCCCCTTCTCCATAAAAAGATTGTCAGCAATCAAGGGTTATGAATATTCTATGTGATAGCCATTTGAGATGAACTCTTTGCATCAATTTCTAAAAAAAATAAATAATAATAATGATCGCTTTTGCTGGTTGCCATAAATTTAAATAATGTTTGAGCATAATTCCTTCACTCAAGGTGACATTAGTGATAAACCCGGGATGGGTGCTCTGTAAATATTAATAACATATCAAAACATGTAATTTTTCAGTCAATATTGCTACAAAATTGTCCTGAATAATGGAATATGAAGCATCAGTGACCATCAGAACAAATGTCAAATGTGCCCAGATTGATTAAAAGAACTGGAGAAAATTATTAATATACAGCTGCTTTTTAAATGTCTTTGCATTATTTGGTTGAGAGATCATTGTTGGCATCATAGTACTACATTTTAATGTCATTAGTGTGCTTCATTTTCTAGGAAAGATGTTAAGGAAATGTAATTCAGCAATGTTTCAATTTTTATAACTAACATATATAACATTTATAACTAGGAAATAATGCATCTTAAAATAATAATGGCTTAGGAATTTTGCTTTTAAAATTTAAAAAAGGAGAAAATTGCTAAATGGAATTGTAAGCAGTGCAAAGCTAATGCTCCATTTCAAAAACACCAGCGTGATAGATAAAATGTAACTTAGGCTCTGGCTGGTTGGCTCAGTGGTACAGAATCAGCCCAGTGTGTGGAAGTCCTGGGTTTGATTTCTGATCAGGGCACACAGGAGAAATAAACATCTGCTTCTCCACCCCTCCCCCTTTCCTTTACTCTCTCTAAATCTCTCTTCTCCCCTCACAGTCATGACTCAGTTGGTCTGAGCTCTTTGGCCTGGGCACTGAGGATGGCTCCTTGGAGCCTCTGCCTCAGGTGCTAAAAATAGTTTGGTTGTGAGCCTGGACCCAGATGGGCAGAGCATCGTCCTGTAGGGGGGTTGTCAGGTGGATTCCACTTGGGATACATGCAGGAGTCTGTCTTTCTGCCTCCCTGTCTCCCTGCTCACTTAAAAAATAAAATTTAATTTAAAAAGTTTTTTTTAACATTATATTAAATATCTATATAATAGGTATAGTATAAATGTTTATACTCAAAGTCATTAGCACAGTTTCTGAGTAATGCAGAGAGAAAAACACAGAGCCAGAGCATCTATGGAATGTCAAGACCACATATAGATGATCTGGTCCAATTTTTAATATAAGCAGAGGACAATATGCCAAATTAATCTCAAGCTTGGTAGGAAACAAGAACCAGGTTCCTTACATGCAAATAGGCATTAGATCCCAACATCTTTTCAGTATAAGTCACTAAAAGGGTGCCATCCTCTTAGGATGCTGATCCTAGCCTGTTTGTCATTTCTATAAAGGAAGAGCAGTTAGAATGATAGCAGATTCTTATCAGCGATAATATCTGTTAGAAAATAAAGATGCAGTATTTCCAAAGGGTTGATGGAAACAGCTGTCTATTCTATACATGTCTGAATAAAGCACTGTGAAGCTTAAAAAGGTGTATGCACTACATAGAGACTGAATGGGAAAACTATTAAAACAACTTACAATACAAAATAAAAATAATTGATAAACTATATTGGACATTTTAATTACAAATTAATTGCATATAATAATAACATAAATTTTTATATTACATTGTAAAACAAACTAGAGTAAAAGTATTAAAAATAATGTGTAGAAGATGGGAAAAAGAAAGAAGAAGAGAAGTCACAAGATGCTATGGCCTCATTTTGGAAAAAGATAAAATACTCATTTTACTTAGAAAATGTTTTAAAATTTGAAACATACAGTAAGACTTTTAAAAACTAAGCATACAAACAAACAAAAAAAGTAAATAGAATATGCCCCTCTGGTGTGTAGGGAAATAAAGAGGTACTTCTGAAAACGTACGCTTTTCCTAAGTAGAGGGTATCAGCATTGACCGCCCATGCTAGCCCTGCAAGACTCAGCTGAACTTCTGTCTACAGGACAAATGGTTTTCTGGCTCATGTAAGCCTTTGAGTTTTAGGTTTCCTCTGTTGTAGAAACTTAACCAATACAGAATTGGCTGATAGAAGTAGGATCCTGTCACAACAAAACTAAAATATATGACATTGGCCTAATGTTCTGGCTACAGATAGGCAGAGCACAAGCTACAAACTAAAGAGCTGGGGACTGTGTCAGTCAGGGGTCCACCTGCAACCAGAGAGACAGAGCCAGTTGGAGATGTCTGGTTTATCTATTATCTATCTATCTACCTATCTAACATCTATCTATCATCTATCTACCTATCTAACATCTATCTATCATCTATCTATCTATCTATCATCTATCTATCTATCTATCTATCTATCTATCTATCTATCTATCTATCTATCTATCTATCTATCTACCTATCATCTATCATCTATCTAATCATCTATCTATCATCTATCATCACCTATGTAGCTACCTAAGGAATTAGCTTACCTATTTTGAGGGCTGGCTGATCAAGTTCAAATTCATAGGGCAGGCCTTCAGGAAGGGCCAGCATCACTACCAGGCATGTGCAGACACTGCTGTCTCCAGAGGGAATCTCTTCTTCAGGGAAGCTGCACGTCTGTTTTTAAGATTTTTTAACTGATTCAATCATGCCAACTCAGATGATCTCAGATAATATATTTTAAATTCCACTGATTATGGGCTTTAAACACTTTTACAAAATAACTTCCAAGCAATACTTGTATTGGTATTTGATTGAATAATGAGATTATAGTCTAGCCAAGTTTTCACATCAAAAGACCATTGTCATAACCCTTGCTATGCTAGGGCAAGGACATGCCAAACTCGTGCCTGCAATAATTTAGAAGACATCATTGACCCATTGATCCTTTAAAATTAATGATCTGTTTATAAAAAAAGAAAAAAAATCAGACTTGCTGTTAATATCTTATTCTTGCTATGTTAAAAAAATTCTAAGAGAAAGATAAACTCAATTTATATTTAGTGAGTTTGCAAGCAAAGATTAAGCTCTTCCAGAGCAAACTTTCTGCTTGAGGACTGTCTTTAAATACATTTGAGAATTCAAGAGTTAAATTCAAAATTGAACCAGCGATAAGAGATATTATTTTGTCTGGGCTTAATTGAGAAGTTCACGTACACACTGGAAATCCTGGACCTGGAACCTGGGTAACTAGATACAGTAATAACATGGGACTCTGGGTTGTCTCCTTTAGGGAAAAAGTGAACTTGTCTCACTTTGGGAATAAAGTTATAATGCATATAAATATTTTGGCCTCCAGGTAGGTGGATTGTGATAACACTGTGGTTTTTACCCTGAAGCCAATAGTCCTTCCCTTCTACAGCACTGGAATTTCAGCTGGGCACAGTGCCATATTTCACAAATTCCCCTGAAGATAGACATGATCATATCATTAAGTTTTGGCCAATGCAAAATGAGAGTAAGTGCTGTGGGTGACTAACTCATGTCTCTAAATAGGAAAGGTATTCTTCCCGTCATGATTTCTTTCTTACCAGCTACATGTTTTTATAAGGCTGGGAGATGTATCAGTCCTCTTGGACTCTGAGACAGAGGTTTAATGTCTATAGAGAAACAATATAACAATAACTTGGATCTCTTACAACACAGAGCCGTGATACCAGCTTTTCTCTAACAACCTGACTTTTATATTAGAGATAATGAAATAAAATTTATACCATATAAAGCAATAGGAATCCTTACTGTTGGGAAATGTGCAGATATTATGAACAGGCAACTCTCAGAAATGAAAACCTGAAGATTAACTACACTTATGAAAACAAAGATTGTGCATTAAAACAACTCTGATGGCTTTTCAGTAGTCAAATTTTCAATCAGTACAATTTTTTTTTTTACAATTGCAAGTTTTTGCAAGAGAAATTGATATTTTTGTATGTCGTTCTGGGGACCATAAATTGTTACGATCACATTGGCAAACAATTTTGCACTGTCTAGTAACATTAAAAAAGCCCATGTTCCATGCCTCAGTAATTTTCATTTGTGGTTAAGTGCATCCTTTACTGCATAATTTAGAGTAGCAAAAAATCATAAACAAATAAATCTGGAACTAACTTAAATGTCTGTAAGATATGAACAGTTACAATGTGGTCTGTTCATACTATAGAATAGACCCAACTCATACACATGCGTACACGCACACAGAAACCATGACACTGAGAGATAAAGGCAACTCAGATGGATAAGTAAGCACAATACTATACCACTTATGCAAATGTTTAAGCAGACACACAAAATATGCTATCTGTATAGTAGAGGCTAAAGAGGTCATTTTAAATCTATGAGCTCTGCTGCCTCTAAGAAGAAGCATAGGAAATGAAACTGGCAGTGAGAGAAAGAAAACTACCTCTGATTTTTTTTTAAAGACATGACAAATAAGTGACAAAAATGTAAATAGCTACCAATTCAGGGTATCTGGAAATGTGTTATATCATTTCTAGTTTTCTGACTTTTTTCTTAAAATATGGCTCTGGAAGTTTTGATAAATATCATAAGCGCCACTGTTAGAAGCCACCATATTTTATTTTGGCAAAGTAGATATCACTTTGATTAACATGGAAATGAGAGGCTTTTCCCACTTACTGGGGACTCTACAGTTAATTTTAAAATTTGACTCCCTCCTCCTGGAATTGAATAAGGCTTTCTTCTCTGACTATCCAATATGACCAACATAGTGACTTACCGTGATCTTTTTGCATGTAGAGCACCATAAAATTATTTTGTAAAACAAATTATACTTTGTATTATATTTTGCATAAGAAATGCCCCCAGAAAGTGTTTCCAAGTGTTAAGTGAAGACATCCTGGCTGTGTATGTGTGACTGTGAAGCAGGAAAGAATGTTTGGGGAGGGTTTTCTGTACAGAAGGTGCTTGCTCTTCCAGTAGGAAACCAAAACACAGATCCAGGAAGCAATTAGAACACACAGCATCACTGAGAGCTCAACTCTGGTGAGCACTCAGTCAGGAAAGATGTGAAATTGAGAAGAACTCAAATGGATAAAAGATTTGAGCTGGAGGCATAGGAGGACAAAGTATTCCAAAGACAAAAGAAATGTCTGTGATATTAAGGAGAGTCCAAGGAGCAACCAAGTAGATAAGAGAGACAGAGATGTGTGTTGAAAAACAGTAGAGGTCAAGTTTTTTCTGTTAAGATTGGCTCAGGCCATGCAAGGTCATGAAAGCCAGGTTAAAACTCAAGTCCAGTTGAAGATCAAGGGCCCCTGCAGATCTCTGAACTTGAGAGTGAAGATAGTCACCCCTAGGGCTTGGGTGTCAAATTGTAAACCTTTATTCACTGAATTGTGATTACTTTTTATGTGTCGGTCCCAGTTAGAAATGGAAAGCTTTGGCTAAAGTGTCATTTTATGAATTGCATAAGACAGTCACAAGAGTCTAGCAAGGCAGAATTCCTTATTGAAAGACAGTGCCAAGAAAAGCAGATTCAGTAACATTCGTTTCCACGCTGAATGTCATTTCAGCATCTTACATTTCTTTCCCTGATGATGGGCCTGGATAAGGAGGAGATGTGGTACCTATAGATACCCATAGAGCATCTGCCATCTGCAAACATGAGCATGTGCCATTTGACTTCTAGCAACTCCACAAGAGAACATCAGTATCGCCATTGTTACTATAGCAGATGAAGCTGAGACACAGAATTAAGCCACCTCCCATGGTCACAGTGAACATATGTTCAGGTCTGGATTCAAACTCAGGTATGGGGTATTGGAATTCTGTGTCCTTCAACCTCACTGCCTTCCAAAAAGCCAAGGGCTTTTGGAAGTATCAAATAGCACAGCTAAAGAGGATTCTAGCCACAAATTCTGGTTTTCAGCTCCTTGTGGACAGCTAAGGACTACTTGAGAGCCTGCTCTGCTTTTTCTGCAAAGGAAGCCTCAGACAGTGATTTAGAAGATGAAATGGGCACTATTTGGGAGGAGGGGGAGCACAATCTGACTAAAGACAAGCATGGCTATGTCTGGAAATAGATGCTCTGCTTCACTACCTCCTCACTCTGTGTGGATATTTCCCTGGAAGCACACAGGGGGCTATTATATGCAGTACTTAGATTATCAGTAAGTGCTGGGTACAGTCGGTGGTGGGCATTTGAGTTGCTGAGGCAAGAGATAAGCTTGAGGCTCATTCAATTGTGAAATTGGTTAAAGGGAAGAAAACAAATACCACCCCCCATTCCGTACATATATACATACTCAATGCCAACCATCTTAGTGGGAAAAAAAGTGATTTTCTTGATACCGAAATGAACCATTTTGTGTCTGCCTCCTGCTTCTCCCTGTGTTTGAGAAATGCTTACATAACATTTAGGGAGCTCAGGATATTTCTAAAAGCAAATGTATAATGCAATGCTAAAGTACATAAAAAGAAATTAAAAATTATAATTGAGTACCCAAATAAAGACTGTGGTTTAGTTAATAGTAATGTCCTAATGCTTGTTTTATAGCTTCAATAAATGTGCCATGGTTGTGTAAATTGTTAACAGAAAAAAAAAAGAAGGTCTTTTGGACAAATGCTGTACACCCTTCTTGAGATAGTCTTACTAGCATTATTTCAGAGACTTGGAACTCATATGAGACTTGAACGTTGTATTTGGGGAATATACGTAAAGGACTAAAAGTTGGGCTAGAAATAATGCACTCTTCATTCAGGAAGTCTCCAGAAATTTCTACTTATTTTCTTTCTTTTTTGTGTGTGTATGACAGAGACAGAGATAGACAGAGAGAGGGACAGATAGGGACAGCTAGACAGGAAGGGAGAGAGATGAGAAGCATACGTTCTTCACTGTGGCACCTTAATTGTTCATTGATTGCTTTCTCATATGTGCCTTGACTGGGGGGCTACAGCAGACTAAGTGACCCTTTGCTCAAGCCAACTAGCTTGAGTCCAAGCTAGTGAGCCTTGCTCAAACCAGATGAGCCCGAGCTCAAGCCAGCGACCTCGGGGTTTTGAACATGGATCCTCTGTGTCCTAGCCCAACACTCAATCCACTGCACCACCACCTGGTAAGGCTCGACTTATTTTCTAACATAGGATAATCTGTGGCAAGAAACTTGGAGCTAGCAGGGCATAGAACACACAGGTTAATGGTTTAATGTCACAATGGCTTTCCAAATCAACCTAGCCGTTTGGTGTTGCACTAAAGACCTTAACACTCAGGGAAAAAGAGAAACCTAGAGCCTTATTTTAAAACATTCTCATGCTTCTGGAAGGAGATTAATATTCACAATTTTATACTAATTTTCTGTAGTGAAATCTGAATGTTACTTTTTAGATAATTGAATTTTTCTTTATTTGAGTTATTATTTTGAGTTGATCTATGCATTTTTTTTTGTGAGGAGCTGTACTGCTCACAAAAATTAGGGAATATTGCAAAATGAATATGAAGTGATAAAAAAAAGCATTTGAATTTTTTTTTATTAAACAAGAACATCAGAAAAGCAAACAACAAGTCAAAGTTGTTCAATTAGGCAAATGAGATGCTAAACCAACTTTTATTTCATTGGTAAAAATGCACTAGACAAAAGGCTAAAAGAGGGCCCTGGCCGGTTGGTGCAGTGGTAGAGCGTCGGCCTGGCGTGCAGGAGTCCTGGGTTTGATTCCCGGCCAGGGCACACAGGAGAAGCGCCTATCTGCTTCTCCACCCCTCCCCTTCTCCTTCCTCTCTGTCTCTCTCTTCCCCTCCCGCAGCCAAAGCTCCATTGGAGCAAAGATGGCTCCGGCGCTGGGGATGGCTCTGTGGCCTCTGCCTGAGGTGCTAGAATGACTCTGGATGCAACAGAGTGATGCCCCAGAGGGGCAGAACATCGCCCCTGGTGGGCATGCTGGGTGGATCTCGGTCGGGCGCATGCGGGGGTCTGTCTGACTGCCTCCCCGTTTCCAGCTTCGGAAAAATGAAAAAAAAAAAAAAAGAAAGGCTAAAAGTACTAGAGTATCTGCATGTTTCCTGATCCCCTAATTTTTGTGAGCAGTAGTTAAAGAGCATCTGAATGAAGAAGAGGATTGTAATAGGGTGAGGTGATCCTTGGCTCAGTAGGATTTTTAAAGCATATTTAAATACTTTAGTTTTCCTCAAACAATGGGCATTAGAGAAGTTTTATAGACCAACCATAGATTTTGGTGTGCATGGGACCATCCTGATTTCTCCCTGCGTCTCAGTGCCTTCTCTGATCCCAAAAAGTATTTTACTTAGATGATTAACCATACTGCCACCTAATGAGGGGCTGAATAACAGCACTTTCTCTTTTTACACTGAGGAAACAGTGATCCAGTTAGATTAATAGATTTGCAGGAGACCACATAGATACCTTAAAACTCAAGCCAGTTTCTATAATCATCTCTGTAGTTGGTTAGGTCTCTTAACAGTGAACAACAATAGGTGATAGACAGGAGCTTTTAGGTAGACATTTAGTGAAAAACCAAGCCTGAGCTGTTCATTTTGGCTTGAAGAAACCCACCCAAGAAATCCAGACCCTCCAGATCAAACCAGATGTTTTTACAGGATTGGTGGCCCTGTGGGAGCATTCAAACCAGTGTCATCATGACAGCATCTGAATTAGAAGCTCTTTCCAAATGCCAACTTTATAATTGGCACTTATAAACAATTATAGTAATATAAATTTTATTAAACTTACCAAGGACTTTCTCATGTGGGAGTAGAGGGAATAGCTGTTAATGGTAGTGAATTAATTGGGACCTGCTCTTTCAAAGCAGCGTGTTTGCAGCCACTAGTGTCCTCTCCGGGCCAAATGATAGGCCTTGTGGAACGTGATGTGCTCCCAGGGTTCAGAGACACAAAACAATCTGGTCCCAGGGCTGGATGGGCTCCAGTTCTCACGAACGATCCACAGCAAAGCTGCAGAATTAAATGACAAAACTCCCTCATATACAGCGGCCATGCTAACAGAGGGCCCTTCTAGGATGACCTTTGGATGACATTAATTAAGATCAGCAAGAGAAAAATGCTGGGCCTCTCCTACTGCATAATGTAGTTTCTCTAATGTATTTACCAGTGGTGCCCAGTGAGGGCTGTCTCCTCGCAGAAGGCCTCAGGATGCAGAAATGAATCCAGGCAACTGCATGGGAGAAAGCCTGGCACATTAGGCTACTAGGAGTACACACGGCAAAGGGAGCAAGAGTCTTGGGAGACTCCTCCCCCACCGGAAGCTGGGAAGTCCGCTCTGCATTTGGGGGTTATTGACTAACTGGATGTTCTGAATTTGTTCAGTACTATTGATAGTTAGGCAACCATTTAAATCCTGGCTCATGCTTTTTTCCCCACTCTGGAAATTCCCTGAGGCCCCGCTCCATCCAACTATCTGGCCTACTCAAGCTGTTTCTCTGCATTTTTTTAAATTGAATTTATTAGGGTGACATTAGTTCACATAATTACACTGGTTTTAGGTGTGCAATTCTACAACACATCTCTGTACACTGAATTGTATGTTCACCCACCCAAGTCAAGTCTTTGTCCGTCACCATATATGTCCCCATACCCTCCCCCCACCCTCTGGTCAATCATCACACTGTTGTCTGTGTCCATGGGGTTTTTTTGTGTGTCCTTTTTTGCTCTATCCCTGCACTTCTCTTGTCAAACTCCCCCCACCCCAATAGTGGTCAGCCTGCTTTCTATGTATGAGTCTGTCTCTATCTTACTTGTTAGTTTATTCTGTTCATTAGATTAGACATATGAGTGAAACCATATGGTTATCTGTCTATCTCTGACTGGCTTATTTCATTCAGCATAACAATCTTCAAATCCATCCATGCTGTCACAAAAGGCAAGGTTTTCCTCTTTTTTATGGTCACTTAATATTCCATTGTGCAAATGTAACACAGTTTTTTTTATCCACTCATCTACTGATAGGTACTTAGGCTGTTTCCAGGCCTTGGTTATCATAAGTAATGCTGCAGTGAACATAGGGGTGCATATATTCTTTCAAATTAGTGTGTCAGGATTCTTAAAATATACTCCAAAAGTGAGATTGCTGACCAAGCTGTTTCTACTGGCTTTTCCATATGAATGGCCTATCTTGGTTCATGCTTTGGAATTTCCTCAAATTTTTCAAACAAGCAACATCTGGCCTCAACACACCCTATGTCTATCACTAAGTGGCCCCAGGCCTGGCACTAGTAGTAGTTGGCCTTGGTTCACAGAGTGGCCTTGCCTGGGCACATCCAAGCCCAGCACAAGTAGCAGCCATCTGCAGATTGCTTTGTAGCACATGGTGGGTGGCCCCAGTGACAGTGGGTGACCTTGGCCTGCACCTCATGGGAGGTCCTAGAGCCAGTGCACCCAGTAGACAGCCTCAGACCACATTGAAGCATCACCCAATCACCTCCACAAGCAACAATACAAGGGAAAAACCCAGTGGGCACCACAGCCCCGCTGAAGGAAGGCCTGTTCTGTGGGGTGGGCCCCTACACAGCTGGTCCTCCATGGTGATTAGAGGTTGGTGGTTGCAGTCAGTCCTTGTAGCTGATCGGCCTGCAAATAAATCCTTCCCATTGACACACCAACAACCGTCAAGGCTCAACTACAAGAGTAGGCTGTACACAGCCCACATAAAGGGCATACCTCAAGTGCCCAGTTTGGGTGATCAGGGAGGCAATGCCAATGAACCTTACAGAACACCTACTATATTAGGCAACCCTACCAGGGCCTGGGAGACATAGCAGTTCTACCTAATACACAGGAAAAACACAGGAAGGCTGCTAAAATGAGAGGGTGAAGAAACATGTCTCAAATGAAAGAACAGAACAAAACTCCAGAGAAAGAACCAAACAAATGGAGACAAGCAACTGACAAGATGGTTTTAAGGATGCTCAATAAACTTAGTGAGAACCTCAACAGTATAAAAAAGGACCAGTCAGAAATGAAGGATAGACTAACTGGAATGAAGAATAAACATAAAAATAAAAAGAATAATTTACAAGAAATTAATAATAAGATAGATGAAACTGAGAATCAAATCAGCAATTTGAAATATAAGGAAGCAAAACACACCCAATCAGAACAGCAAATCAAGAAAAGAACTAAAAAAATTGAAGATTATGTAAGGAACCTCTGAGATAACTTTAGGTATACCAACATTCACATTATGGGGATGCCACAAAGAGGAGAGCAAGAAATTGAAAATCTATTTAAATAATTAAGGACAGAAAACTTTCTAAGCTGGTGAAGGAAATAGACATACAAGTTTAGGAAGCACAGAAGGTCCCAAACAAGAACCCAAAGAGACACACACCAAGACATATCATAATCAAAATGCAAAAAGTTAAACACAAAACGAGAATCTTAAAAGCAGCAAGAGAAAAGCTGTTAGTTACCTACTAGAGAGCTCCCATAAAACTGTCAGCTAATTTCTCAACAAAAACTTTGTAGGCCAGAAGGGATTAGCAAGAAGTTTTAAAAGTGTTGAAAAGCCAAGACCTACAACCAAGATTACTCTACCTAACAAAACCATCATTTAAAATCAAAGGACATATAAAGAACTTCCCAGACAAGAAGAAGCTAAAAGACTTCATCACCATTAAGCCAGTATTTTATGGATCTTCTTTAAGATGAAGAAAGAAAGAAAAAAAACAGGTAAAAAATTTGAACAATAAAATGGTAATAAATACATATATATCAACCATTGAATTTGAAAAACAAATTAAATGAACAAGCAGAATGGAAACACACTCATAGATACAGAGAACAAACTGTTAACTGCCAGATGATATGGGAGTTGAGGGATGGTTGAAAAAGGGGAAGGAATTAAGAAGTACAAATTGGTTGTTATGGAATAGTCATGGGATGTAAAATACAGCATAGGGAACGTAGTCAATAATATTCTAATAATTATGTATGGTGTCAGATGGGTACAAGTTCATCAGGATGATCACTTAGTAAGTTATGTAATGTCTAATCACTGGTGTGTACATCTGAAATTAATATAATAATGTATGTTAAATATAATTTAAAAATAAAAATAATTTAAAAATGAAAAAAATAATTTAAATTAGTGATATCAACAGGTATCATAAGGTTATGATCATTGGAGTCTTGAAGGGATTTTGAGTGACTTGTAAATCATTCTTAGGCTCACATAATCCACATTGCTTACCTTATAAGAATTTTATCTTTTAACTAAGAGAGAAAAGTAAAATTATTTTTCTGTTTATACCTACTGGTGTAAAATTAAATTTTAACATGATTTAAATATGCACTAGCCCTGACCAGGTGGCTCAGTGGATAGAGTGTCATCTTGACATGCCAAGGTCACAGGTTTGATCCCCAGAGTCAGAACATATGCAAGGAGCAACCAATGAGTACACAACTAAAAAATGGAACAACTAAATGGAACAAGTAATACTTTCTCTCTCTTCCCTTCCTTCTCTCCCATCATCTCTCTCTTATATCAATGAAAAAAAAAATTTAAATATAAATATATACATGAATAAAAAAGCAAATGAGTAGAAAGTTTAAAATTATTTCTAAAACTCATAGACCCTATATCTGATATGGTCCACATGATATATGTCACAACTACCCAACATTGCAATTGTAGCATGAAAATAGCCATTGACAGAATGTTAACCAAGGAGCATGGTTGTGTTCCAATAAAACTATTTATAAAAGCAGGCTATGCGTCAGATTTTGTCTGTGGGCTATAGTTTAGTGACCCCAGATTTATTTAGTCTGAACTATATTTCCATATATCCTGAATCTTTTGTGTTTTCAAAAGATTTTTTTTTAAATTAAGGTGCTTACAGCTGTCAGTGTACATTTTAAGTAGACATTTTGCTTTGGTTTTTATATCTTTTCTAAATGCTACCCATAAAATAATTCTAATATGGTAAGAATTAAAATATTGTGATGGAAAAAAGAAAGCATCATAACCAGTTGGCAGAGAAAGAACCCTAAACTAGAACCTGTATAGACGTAGACTTTCTTTCCTAAGGCACCTTGGAATTTTCAGTATTAGTTGGAGGGAAGTTTCTGATTCTTCCTTGCAGATTCAGTTCAAATATCATAACCTCTTTCATTCTGGTTTTTCTTCAGGCTTTTTAGAATGTTTCTAAGTAGAACATTTCATGTGGGAGGGATTGTGGCCTTCTGTGGTACCTTCCTGTTGCCACTAGAAAGTAGTCACTATTTTGTTTCTCTCACAAACTCCTACCAATTGTCTGTACATGACCCTTCATCATCATAGACTGTGAGCTCTTCAGACCAGAGTCAAGTCTCTTTAAGGGCTCTTTGTTCTTTCTAATTTTCTTTTCTTTTCTTTCTGTTTTTTTTTTTTTCATTTTTTCGAAGCTGGAAACAGGGAGGCAGTCAAACAGACTCCCGCATGCGCCCAACCGGGATCCACCCAGCATGCCCACCAGGGGGCGATGCTCTGCCCCTCTGGGGCGTTGCTCTGTTGCAACCAGAGCCATTCTAGCGCCTGAGGCAGAGGCCACAGAGCCCTCCTTAGCGCCCGGGCCATCTTTGCTCCAATGAAGCCTCAGCTGCGGGAGGGGAAGAGAGAGACAGAGAGGAAGGAGAGAGGGAGGGGTGGAGAAGCAGATGGGAGCTTCTCCTGTGTGCCCCAGCCGGAAATCGAACCCAGGACTCCTGTGTGCCAGGCCGACGCTCTACCACTGAGCCAACCAGCCAGGGCCCTAATTTTCAAAGTACAACTGGATATACATAGAGAGAGATTGCATATATATGTAATCTCTCTCTCATATATATCTGAGAGATTATCTATATGTAGATATATATCTATATATATATGGATACAGATATATATATAGATATATATGATATATAACATAAAAGGATATACTGTGCACATTTATTCAACTAGTAATTATTAAACCTTTGCAATGAGGATGAGATGTTTTCATGTTTCTATATGAAATGAAATTATACTTGACACTTAACAACATGGGGGTTAGGGGAGCCAATGACCCTTACAGTTGAAAGTCTACATATAAATTTTGACTCCTCCAAATCTTAATTACTAATAACTACTATTGACTGGAAGCTTTACCAATAACATAGTCAATTAACATATATTGTATATGTTATATGTATTATATATTACATTCTTACAATGAAGTAAGCTAGAGAATGAAAATATTATTAGGAAAATCATGGAGAAGAAAAAGTACATTTATAGTATTTATTGAAATATTCTTTGTAAGTGTGTATATATGTATGTATATATACATATATACACAGTTGACTCTTGAACAACATGAGATTTAAATGCAAAGATATATAATAATATATATTATATAACTTTTAGTACATAATATATAACTTATATATTATAAACTATATTAATTATTTAGTAGTAGCTCATCAATAAGTAATGCATAAATGAACTATTATTAGTATGTGTGGGAAGAAAATGGGTTCAGATGAAATAAAAACAAAAAAATTAAAAGGTGTACACTGGATGAATTGTGATAGTAACTGTATCAGTACCATCATAGGACTGAGGCCACTGAAAAGCAATGGTCAGCTTGGCCTAGTAAGTCAGAGGAATTCAAAATGGACCAGTGGAGTTTGTGGCATATTGGTGGAGAAGTAGAAAAACGATCAGCTTAAAACATATTAAACAAGACACTTATTGTTATACAGAAATAGATCCAAACCCTGCACTGGTCCATTGCCTGTTTTATGATCATGAGAAAATCACTTAACCTCTCTGAATCACGATTTTTAGGTAATTTTATTATTAGTGGAATATCATGATTAATGCAACCAGTTATCATCATTTTTAATAATGGTGGTTACATTAATATTAGTAAGTATTAATAATAAAAGAGGGTGGTGAAATTTTCAGTAAGATGAGCCCAGGTGAACAGGAGTAATAGGGTGAATGAAAGCGTATGGTTTGGGGAACATGCATATACAAGAAACAGCAAAAATGAGTTATGGGACGCTCAAGCCCCGTGTGATTGTACAGATTGTCCTTCCTCTGGTCACAGAAGTCTACACTTGCTGCCCACTTGGTACCACGTGTTTATTTTCTAGCCTGTTTGCCTTTGGCAGACTCCTTTATTAATAGGATTTACAAGAACCTCTGCCATGAATTTGTAGTGTCTTGTGCAGAAGAGTTTGCAGCAGTATCCGCCTCTCACTGTCCCAGACAAGGACACTGGTGAGGGTAAGAAGGCTTGGTCCCCCAACCTTAGCAGCACAAGCTCCTGGCTCTGAGGAGACTTCTCTATGAACTTGGACGTTTCGTTTACTAGCTTATTCCTCTGCATGCAGCACCTAAAATAGAAACCAGCTCTGTACTTTCTGAATGAATTAATCAGTAATTAAAACCCATCCTCATGCAAGGGTTCAGTGATTATTGGTTGAATAATTGTGCATATATGCTACTGAGATAACCTTCCATTTTCTTAGTTTAGCTCTGAAATCTTCTTTCCTTCCATCCCTTCACTTTTGTATTACTCTGTAAGGAAGAATTTGGGCATGTACTTTCTTATTCTGATATCTTTAACGGCTCCTTATTCCGTATTCTGTAAACTCTAAATATTCTAATATTATAGGCCAGCCACAACTTTCCCTTCAAGTCATAAGCCCTCTCTTCTCTCAAATGCTCTAGCTTACTAATGCTGTTAACAATTCCCCCAGGCACTGGTTCCATAGGGTCCTCCTTTGACTCTGGAGGAACACTGGCCAATTAGTCTCTCAGAAGATCTAAAGATTTGGGGAAGATTTGTGTGTTTGTACAATGCACTTAGTTCCAGGTGAATATGCTCTTCCCTCTATTTTTGATCACAGGAGTTGTCTAACTCCATTCCTGGTGTGAAAAATGCAATCAGGTAAGCTTTTCTAAAAAGACGTTTTAAGGTGTTTCAATTCTTCTCCCTATACGCATTGTTTATTTCCAGGCGATGCTGAATATAGTCTTGTGATTAATCCTTATTTTTGTCCCAAAGGGCAAATGGGTGGGAACTAATATGGCAATGTTGACACAGACGCGGTTAATAAACAAAACAGTCCCCTTTTGTGGGGAAGGGGAAGCCTGTGGAGTCCTCTGTCTGGGATCTCCAGACCTCCCGGAGATGGGCATTGATGCACACACACACATAGGGAGGTTTGGGTTTTTTTTTTTCTTTTCTTTTTTTTTTTTTGTATTTTTCTGAAGCTGGAAACGGGGAGAGACAGTCAGACAGACTCCCGCATGCGCCCGACCGGGATCCACACAGCACGCCCACCAGGGGGCGATGCTCTGCCCACCAGGAGGCGATGCTCTGCCCCTCTGGGGCGTCACTCTGTCGCGACCAGAGCCACTCTAGCACCTGGGGCAGAGGCCACAGAGCCATCCTCAGCGCCTGGGCCATCTTTGCTCCAATGGAGCCTTGGCTGCGGAAGGGGAAGAGAGAGACAGAGAGGAAGGAGAGGGGGAGGGGTGGAGAAGCAGATGGGCGCTTCTCCTGTGTGCCCTGGCTGGGAATCGAACCCGGGACTTCTGCACGCCAAGCCGACGCTCTACCACTGAGCCAACCAGCCAGGGCGGTTTGGCATTTATTCAATGTGGCATTGTCATTCTGGGGACTGAGTTGAAGTCAGCTGACCTCTCATAAAGTGTCTCTATTTTAGTTTTCTGGGATTTTGCTTAGGAGCAGTTTAGTATAACAGGATGGCTATGAGGGAGGGTCTTAGGAAAAGTACACAAACCCTCGGACTGGTCAGGCGAGATCCCTTTTGGGAACCTTGGAACTCCTGACGACAAGTCTCTTTGGAGGCAATAGCTGAAGTATATTTACAACAATCTCTGTTAATTTCTGTCATTGTACATGTTAGAATATGCTCATTTGGATACTGAAAAAATTCAGTTGTTTGTTATTATTATTATTGTTATTAATTTTAATGATTGATTACTTGTTAACCAGGTGTATCACAAAAAAGCGTTACTTATACATATGTGTAAATTGGTGATTTTTTGCTAACCCATGGGGACTTTTACTTTTAGAAAATGGAGTTGACAGTATGAAGGGAGGGATACTTCAGACAGTCTGGGAAGTTGAGGGCTGAGGAGGAGTACCTGCTAATAATTCTATCCTTCTGGGAAGTGTGAAATCTAGAAGAAAAAGAGAGATCAAGGGTGGGCTGAAGCTGAGACGAGAACAGATGGGACATGGTTTTGCCTGCCAGAGACATGGGCAGAAAAAAAATAAAAAACTGTTACTGCACTACCTCCCCTCTAACAGGAAACGTGCACACAGCTCGCTGCCGGCTGGGGCAGATGGGATGCTGAGGGGACAAAGGGTGACATTACCTTCTCTGAAGAGGAGCAGGCAAGCCACAGGCCTCCTCCCTGAGACACCGCAGCCAGGCCTCTGCGCCACGCCTTGCGGTGCAGAAAGCAAAAACCCCAGGAAAGAAGCCTGTTACTTAGAGTCTGCAAACGTTGCTAACAGCTTGTCCCATCCTCTAAGAATTAGTCCCGATTTGGAAAGATGTATTTGTTTTAATATATCACCATATACCTATACTTTACTAGACTTGACCTTTTTTCACTCATGGTTTTTGCTGGGGTATAATACAGCCCTGCATCAAAAGTCTGGTCTTAAAACCAGAAGCATCAGCATTGCTGTGAATGCATCAGAATGGCAAATTCTTGGGTACCACCAGAACCGCTGGGATCAGGGATCAGCCACGTGCTTTAACAAGTCATCCAGTGATTTCCACGCAGGCTGAAGAGGCTGAAGGTTGGGAAGCACTGTGCTGGAGTTTAGAGTCAGGCGCTCTAAGTGAAAATCCCCGGTCACTCCTGTAGCGCGGCGGTGACTCGGGGCAGATGACTCACACGCCGCAAAGCCTCTGTTTCTGAGTTGCTGAGAGAATCGAGTGAGATAATGCTCATATAAATGCTCAAACAACTGAGAGTACAAAAACCGAACAAACCTGGAAGCAGATACCATTTATGGGAGAATGAGAGACGCACTCCAGAGCAGTCACTAAATCTTCAGTAGAGAATTGTGACGTTCTGGGTTCTCTTTCCTATCTCCCAGCATCCCTTGCAGTTAGTTTGAGGACTGGTTAGCTGGTCACTGTTTCTGGTCGATGGCCTGAGTGGAAGTGAGTGGTGATGGACGTGTGTCACCACCAGCCAGAGGCAGTAGTAGAACCAGAGTGCTGCTGTCTCTGCTTTTTTCTTTTCCTGGCATGAAGCATAGCTCCTGTCCTCCCAGACTCTCTGTCTGTGAGCCAGAAACAAACCTTTGTTGTGTTCATCTACAGAGATTCTAGGAGTGATATGTTGTGGCAGCTTGCATAAATTATCTGGGTCAGCAATGTTGAAGGAAAAACAGTGAGAGAGTAAGATTGACAATAAGATGTCAGATAGAGGGAGAAGCTGGTTCAATGACAGAGAATAATATCATTTTCTCATGAGAGGAAGCAGGTACAGGGCCATGGATGTAACTGTATAAGTCCTGAGAAGGAAACAGAGGTCTCTACAAGGCTACTACCAATGCAGAACAGGTCATTTTCTAGAGCAAAATTGTCTACTTAATGACTGTGACCGTAACCAGCTCAGATTTTCTTTGATTGCAGTGTGAGATGGGGATGGGGTGGCTTGAGCTTTTTTTCCATATAATACCTACAGATTCTACTTGTTAAAAACAAACTCTGTGATATCACTTTCTTATTTAGGGAGTACAGTCTTCTCTGTCTCCCTAATATTGAATTGTTCCCCTTGTTTGATTTCTTAAGGTATAGATTTAATGTATTTCTATTATATCTAAGGATGGAAAGTTCCAGTCAGTTAAAGGAATCTTTCTATTCAAATTTCTCTCTCTCTTTCTAATTAACTTGAACAAGAATGCTTTATTTAATAAATAGAATTGACAAAATCAGAAACTCATTAGAAAGAGAGCAAAGATTTGTCCTTCCTGTTTCATATCAGAGATGGCTCTAATATCTAATTATAAATGAATTAACTATCTAAATATAAACCATAAAAATGTAATACATAAAAATCATAATGGACACTTTTAGTTAGAGCAACACAAGGCATGCAGACGACCATTGTCTTGGACATAGGAAGCCAAAGGAATCTTTTATGGCTTAAAATGTGCAGTTTTCAGAGATGATTTCTCTGTGGAAAACACAAGATAATATATATACAGACCTCAAGCACCATTTTGTTCTACTTTTGCTTCCATCCTTCATTTGTATGTCTGTCTGGGAGGATTTTACTATTGTATGAAAATATATCAGAATTTATTTTCATTCTAATAATGTAATAATAAATTATTTAGTCTTTAAGTTTATCAAAATATTTTTTTGCTTACATTTAAAATATAATTTTGTTATTATAGAATTCTAGATTGATAGTCAATTTTTTTAGAACATTCAAAAAGCATCAAATTGTCTCTGTCTTCCATAATTTCTATTGAGATGTTAGCCTTTAATTTCATTGTTGTACCTTTTAAAGTAATCTCTCCAAATTTTACTATTTTAGGACTTTTTTCTCTCTTTCTTTTTGTATTGCCAACAGTTTTATTTTGTGTCACTTTCTTCATCCTCTTTTCTATGAATCTAGCTACAAAAACATTTTCTGTTAGTGTAATAAAAAAAACTCTAGGTGACCTTAACTATATCTTTTCCAGGAGAATGGTCACTATTGTTCTAGGTAGATTGAGAGAGATCTGTGAGATCTATTTGAATAAATTTCTAGGAACTGAGCTGATTTGAGGCTTGATTGCATTACTTCCTTTCTCAGGGTATATCCCAGTAGAATTTACAACTAAGAGCCTTTATCGAGGCCTCTGGGTCTTGAACTCTAGTCCTTGTTACCTCAGCACCAAAGACTGCTAAGTACTCTGCTTTTCAGAGGGTTTTGTTTTCTTTTTCTTAGCTTATTAATCTTTTCAATGTGCAACCTAAGAATTAGACAAGTATCTAATTGTAGAACTTATTAATATAGTCCTTTTTTTTCATCAAGATTTAGCTCCTCAGTCTCTAGGTTTTTACTTCTATTAGATTTTTTGTTTTATTTTTATATCACTAATTTCTTGAAAGTTCCACTTCAATTTATGTTGCTTTACCTTTTAGAAGTAGATCTTTTACAGATTTTTAATCTCATGCCTAATGCCCAGAATCCACAGAGGCCCTAAGGCAAGAAGTAGCTGCAGAATGTTGGCATATTTCTTTGAAGGTTCTTCTTTTATTAGATACTGTTCTCTCAATTCTTAGATACCATAGAAAGCTTTATTGTCTTCAAACAAATTTATTTTCCTGTTATCTGTTTTTCTTAGTTGGTTCTGGTGACAACATGGTTTAGACACAAACGACCTCACCTCTAATCTTAAATAGATAAAACTGTGCCCACACTGATATTCTGAAGTCCTTTATCTACAAATGAATGTAAGTATCAGATTATATACTTGAAGTCCAACTGGCTATCACAATATATGTCTTATGCATTCTTATCTTTTCCATTTCTATAAAGTATTTCCTGTATTTCTTAAAATTTTCAGGAATTCTTTTATTCCATTTTAGCTGTTAGTTCCTTATTGGTAAGGGACATTTCAAAGCCCTAATCATAAACTATTGACCCTCTGCTCACACTATGGTACTTTCATGTAAACAAAAAATTAGTTTGCTTTTTAAAAATTTTTATTTATTGATTTTAGAAAAAGAAGGGAAGGGAGAGAGGCAACAAAGGAAAGAGAAAGAAAGAAAAAGCGAGTGAGAGAGAGAGAGATTTGTTGTTTCACTTATTAGTGTATTCATTGGTTAATTTTTGTATGTGTCCTGACTAGGAATTGAACCCACATGTTTGGCTTATTTGGAGGACACTCTAACCAACTGAACTACCTACTCAGGGTATCTGTTTAACACATTATTTTTTCTCATGTTTTGATGTTTTATTTTTATTAAAGAAATCCTTCCTTGCTATAAGGTCTTTATTTGATATCCTCTTACATCCTGTATTATTAACTTTATTATTTTATACTTCCTATTTACTAAGTATTGAAGCAATAAGAAGTAGCTCTGAAAACTCTGAGACTTAGATCTTTGGTATTCTCAAGTAAAAAGAACAGAGTATCCTTGGAGAAATAGTTGATTCTATGCCTTGAACAGGAAATATACAAAGTGAGCTTGAGATGTTTTATAGTACGATGAAGTAAGGAAGTGTGCATGCACATGGGCACATGTGCACGCCCCCTCCACACACACACACACACAATGGATGATAGAACATTTTTCATCAGAAATAATGCAACTGAGAAAAAAGTAGAGGAAAATCTCTACAGTATTGAAAGAAAAAAAATCATGCTATATTTTATGCACATTGAAAATTCTTTTCAGAAATGAATATGAGATAAAGACTTCCTCATAAATACAAAAGAGAAAAAAAACATCAGCAGCAGCATCTGCACAAGAAATGTTAACAGGTTCCTGAGACAAAGGAAAGTGACACCAGCAGATAAATGGACACTGAGGCAAAGAAAAGCAAAAACAGAAGAAAAGAAGAATTTTTAAAAATTGGAATAATTGAAAGCAAATAACAAGATGATAGAGTTAAACCTAACTACATGAATTATTACATTATGTATAAGTGGTCAAACTACCCAAAATAAAATACAGAAGTTTTCATTTTTTTAAAAAAAAATAAGACCCATTTATATGCTGTATAAAAATAAAATATTTTTACTATGTAGTCACTAATAGGCAATAAGTAACAAAATGAAATAATACAGAATGCTACCATTAGTCAAAAGAAAGATGTAGTGGCTATATTAATATAAGACAAAATACATTTCAAAATAAGGAGTATTACCTGCAATAAAGGTCATTTCTCAAAAAGGAATCAATTCATTCAAAAGTTATCCAACTACATGAGGCAAATACTAATGTCAGCTTAAGGATAAATTGATAAACCAAATTTTAGCTGAAAATTTTATTAACTATCTCTTCATAATTGATATAACAAGTCATCAAGGATATGTAAAACTTGAAGAACAATATCAACCAATTTATCTATTGACATTTGGAAAGCCTTCCAACCAACAACAGCAAAACACACATTGCTTTTAAGGGCACATGAAATATTTACCAAAATAGACCATATCATAAGCCATAAATACTTCCTAATAAACTTAGGAGGATTCTAGTCATATAAAGTGCACTCTCAAACTACAATGGAATTAAATTAGAAATCAATAACAAAAAATTATTTGTAATATCCCTCTGTATTTGGAAGCTATATAAAACAGTTCTAAATAATCCTAGGACCAAGAACAAAAGGGAAGTTAGAACATATTTTGAAGTAGAATGAAAACAAAACACAACGTATTAAAAATGGTGGAATGTCTCTAAAGCAGTACTTAGTGGGAAATTTATAGCACTAAAGACCTGTATTAGAAAAGATATATGATCTTAAATCAATGGTCTCAGTGTCTACCTTAGAAAACTGACAAAGAAGAAAAATTAAACTCAAAATAAGCAGAATGAAGGAAATAATAAAAACTAGAGTTGGATTTATTAAAAATTGAAAAGAAAAATAATTAAATAAAATCAGTTAAATCAAAGTCTAGTTCTTTCAGAAGGTCAATAAACTTGATAAAACTTTAGGTAGGTTAATATGAAAAAAAAGAGAGAAGGTACAAATTACTAATATCAAGAACGACAGTTGAGGTTTCTACATATTCTATGAAATATTAAAAAGATGATATGAGAATATTATGAATAAATTTATGCCAATAAATTTGGCAATTTTGATGAAATAAAAAATGTCCCTTGAAAGATATAAATTATCAAAGCACACTCAAAGATGAAATGGATCATCTGAATAGATATGTGATCTATTAAATAAATCAAATTTATTGTTTAAACCTTTCAGCATAAAACACCTTCAGACCCAGATATTTTCTTTTGTGAATTTTACTAAGTAATCAAGGAAGAAATAAAATTAATTGCACACAAAGTGATCTGGAAAATTGAAAAGGTGTGAATAATCGCAACATGTGTATGAGACCAGAATTATTCAGAAACCAAAACAAGACAAAGACATAAAAATAACAACAACAAATATTTGTTTATAATATCCCTCGTGAATATTAATAGAAAGCTCTAAATATAATTTTATTTAATCATATCCAACAGTATATAAAATGAATAATAGATCATGATCAGTTCTGGGGCTTAACGCAAAAATGCCATGTTAGTTTAGTACCCAAAGATCCATCATTGTAATTCAATGTATTGACTAACTAAGGAAGAAAACATGTAATCATCTTAAAGAGATGCAGAAAAGCTTTTAATAAAATTCAACATCCATTCCTGATAAATACTCTCAGGGAACTATGAACAGCAGGAAATGTCTTTAACCCGATAAAGGAAATTTATGAATAACAAAGCTAACCTCACACTCAATAGTAAAAACATGCTTTCCTCAAGCTCAAGAACAACTATAGGGTGTTCTCTCATCACTTCTGTTCTCTCTGTATTGCAATAGCCACTGTACTAATGAGAGAGGATGAACTAAAAGTCATTACATAAGACAGGAAGGAGTAAAAGTGTCTCTATTCATAGAAAAATTAATATATAGAACACTCAATAGAATTAAAAAGAAACTACTTGAATAAATAAGTTAGTTTGCAAGTTTGTAAGATACATAAGCAATAAACAAAAATAAATTGTATTTTCTTGTACACTGTCATTAAATAACTGCACATTAAAATAAAGATACCACTTAAAGTAGCATAAAATACAAATTTTACAAATTATGTATCAGATTTTTTAAATCTATAGATTCAATAAAACTATATCATAATCTTACCGCAATTTCTTGAAGATATTACTGTTGATTACACAATTCATATAAAAATGGAAAAGACAGAATAGCCAAAAGTGACTGAAAAATAACAGCATTTGAGAGTTTAATACTGACTCTAAGGTTAATCAAAATGATGAGGTATTGACATAAAGATAAACAAGTAGATGAATTTAATATAACATAGTAGTGCATAAAAATAGACTCATACATATTACAATAGAACAACTCACTTTTGACAAAGGTGCAAAGGCATTTCAGTGAAGAAAGAGTAACCTTTTTATTGAATGGTACTAAAATAATTGTAACCAAAATTTAAAATCAAATATTAAAATCCATCAAATTTTTAAACTTCTGTCTATTAAAAGATATTCTCAGGAGAATGAAAATATAAGCCATAGATGGAGAAAAAATATTTACAAATTATATATCTGACATAGGACATGTATCCTGAATATATAAAGACTTCAGAATAATAAGAAAACAATTTTTTTTAATAATTTTATTTTTTTAATGGGGTGACATCAATAAATCAGGATACATATATTCAAAGATAACAAGTCCAGGTTATCTTGTCATTCAATTATGTTGCATACCCATCACCCAAAGTCAGATTGTCCTCTGTCACCTTCTATCTTGTTTTCTTTGTGCCCCTCCCCCTCCCCCTTTCCCTCTCCCATTCCCCCCTCCTCCCCGTACCCACCACACTCTTATCAATGTCTCTTAGTCTCACTTTTATGTCCCACCTACGTATGGAATAATGCAGTTCCTGGTTTTTTCTGATTTACTTATTTCGCTTCGTATCATGTTATCAAGATCCCACCATTTTGCTGTAATGTTCCGATGTCATCATTTCTTATGGCTGAGTAGTATTCCATAGTGTATATGTGCCACATCTTCTTTATCCAGTCATCTATTGATGGGCTTTTTGGTTGTTTCCATGTCCTGGCCACTGTGAACAATGCTGTGATAAACATGGGGCTGCATGTGTCTTTACGTATCAATGTTTCTGAGTTTTGGGGGTATATACCCAGTAGAGGGATTGCTGGGTCATAAGGTAGTTCTATTTTCAGTTTTTTGAGGAACCACCATACTTTCTTCCATAATGGTTGTACTATTTTACATTCCCACCAACAGTGTATGAGGGTTCCTTTTTCTCCACTCCCTCTCCAACATTTGCTATTACCTGTCTTGCTAATAATGGCTAATCGAACAGGTGTGAGGTGGTATCTCATTGCCGTTTTGATTTGCATTTCTTTAATAGCTAAAGAAGATGAGCATCTTTTCATATATCTGTTGGCCATTTGGATTTCTTCCTGGGAGAAGTGTCTGTTCATATCCTCTTCCCATTTTTTTATTGGATTGTTTGTTTGTTGTTGAGTTTTATGAGTTCTTTGTATATTTTGGATATTAGGCCCTTATCTGAGCTGTTGTTTGAAAATATCATTTCCTATTTAGTTGGCTGTCTGTTTATTTTATTTTCAGTTTCTCTTGCTGAGCAAAAACTTCTTAGTCTGATGTAGTCCCATTCATTAATTTTTGCCTTCACTTCTCTTGCCTGTGGAGTCAAATTCATAAAATGCTCTTTAAAACCCAGGTCCATGAGTTGAGCACCTATGTCTTCTTCTATGTACTTAATTGTTTCAGGTCTTATGTTTAGATCTTTGATCCATTTTGAGTTAATTTTTGTACAGGGGGAGAGACTGTAGACCAGTTTCATTCTTTTGCATGTGGCTTTCCAGTTTTCCCAGCACCATTTATTGAAGAGGCTTTCTTTTCTCCATTGTGTGTTGTTGGCCCCTTTATCAAAAATTATTTGACTATATATATGTGGTTTTATTTCTGGACTTTCTATTCTGTTCCATTGGTCTGAGTGTCTATTTTTCTGCCAATACCATGCTGTTTTGATTGTTGTGGCCCTATAATATAGTTTGAAGTCAGGTATTGTAATGCCCCCAGCTTCATTCTTTTTCTTTAGGATTGCTTTGGCTATTCGGAGTTTTTTATAGTTCCATATAAATCTGATGATTTTTTGCTCTATTTCTTAAAAAAAGTCATTGGAAGTTTGATGGGAATTGCATTAAATTTGTATATTGCTTTGGGTAATATAGCCATCTTGATTATATTTATTCTTCCTAGCCAAGAACAAGGTATATTCTTCCATCTCATTATATTTTTTTCGATTTCCCTTAACAATGGTTTATAGTTTTCATTATATAAGTCCTTTACATTCTTTGTTATGTTTATTCCTAAGTATTTTATTTTTTTTGTTGCAATTGTGAAGGGGATTATTCTTTTAAGTTCATTCTCAATTGTTTCATTGTTGGCATATAGAAAGGCTATTGACTTCTGTATGTTAATTTTGTATCCTGCGATCTTACTGTATTGACTTATTGTTTCTAGTAGTCTTTTTGTGGATTCTTTGGGGTTTTCGATGTATAGGATCATATCATCTGCAAAAAGTGATACCTTTACTTCTTCTTTTCCGATATGGATGCCTTTTATTTCTTTGTCTTGTCTGATTGCTTTGGCTAGAACCTCTAGTACCACATTAAATAAGAGTGGAGAGAGTGGACAACCCTGTCTTGTTCCTGATTTAAGGGGAAAAGCCTTCAGTTTTGTGCCATTTAATATAAGGTTAGCTGATGGTTTATCATATATGGCCTTTATCATGTTGAGATATTTTTTTTCTATACCCATTTTGTTGAGAGTCTTAAACATAAAATTGTGTTGTATTTTATCGAAAGCCTTTTCTGCATCTATTGATAAGATCATGTGGTTTTTGTTCTTTGCTTTGTTGATATGGTGTATTACGTTAACCGTTTTACGTATGTTGAACCATCCTTGAGATTCTGGGATGAATCCCACTTGATCATGATGTATTATATTTTTAATATGTTGTTGTATTCGATTTGCTAGTATTTTGTTTAGTATTTTAGCATCTGTATTCATTAGAGACATTGGTCTGTAGTTTTCTTTTTTTGTGCCATCCTTGCCTGGTTTTGGTATGAGGGTTATGTTGGCCTCATAAAATGTGTTTGGAAGTATTGCTTCTTCTTCAATTTTTTGGAAGACTTTGAGTAGAATAGGAACCAAGTCTTCTTTGAATGTTTGATAAAATTCGCTGGTATAGCCGTCAGGGCCTGGACTTTTATTTTTGGGGAGGTTTTTAATGGTTTTTTCTATTTCTTCTCTACTGATAGGTCTGTTTAGGCTTTCTGCTTCTTCTTGACTCAGTCTAGGAAGGTTGTATTGTTCTAGGAATTTATCCATTTCTTCTAGGTTGTTGAATTTAGTGGCATAAAGTTTTTCATAGTATTCTACAATAATTCTTTGTATATCTATGGTGTCCGTGGTGATTTCTCCTCTTTCATTTTGGATTTTGTTTATATGAGTTCTTTCTCTTTTTTCCTTGGTAAGTCTTGCCAAGGGTTTGTCAATTTTGTTGATCTTTTCAAAGAACCAGCTCCTTGTTCTATTGATTTTTTCTATAGTTTTTCTGTTCTCTAATTCATTTATTTCTGCTCTGATTTTTATTATCTCCTTTCTTCGGCTGGTTTTGGGTTGTCTTTGTTCTTCTTTTTCTAGTTCCTTAAGGTGGGAAGTTAAGTGGTTCACTTGGGCTCTCTCTTGTTTGTTCATATATGCCTGAAGTGATATGAACTTCCCTCTTATCACTGCTTTTGCTGCATCCCATAGATTCTGATATGTTGTATTGTCATTTTCATTAGTCTGTATATATCTTTTGATCTCTGCACTTATTTCTTCTTTGACCCATTCATTTTTTAAAAGTATGTTGTTTAGTTTCCACATTTTTGTGGGATTTTTTCCCTCTTTTTTGCAGTTGAATTCTAGTTTCAAGGCTTTATGATCAGAAAATATGCTTGGTACAACTTCAATTTTTCTGAATTTGCTGATGTTGTTTTTGTGGCCCAACATATGGCCAATTCTTGAGAATGATCCATGTACACTGGAGAAAAATGTATACTCACTCACTTTGGGATGAAATGTCCTGTAGATGTCTATCATATCCAGGTGCTCTGGTGTTTTGTTTAAGGCCACTATGTCTTTGTTGATTCTCTGTTTGGATGACTGATCTAGAGCCATCAGCGGTGTATTGAGGTCTCCAAGTATGATTGTATTTTTGTCAGTTTTTGTTTTAAGATCAATAAGTAGCTGTCTTATATATTTTGGTGCTCCTTGGTTTGGTGCATATATATTAAGAATTGTTATGTCTTCTTGATTCAGTGTCCCCTTAGCCATTATGAAATGGCCATTTTTGTCTCTGAGTATTTTTGCTGTCTTGTAGTCAGCATTATCCGATATGAGTATTGCTACACCTGCTTTTTTTTTGGATGTTATTTGCTTGGAGTATTGTTTTCCAGCCTTTCACTTTGAATTTGTTTTTATCCTTGTTACTTAGATGAGTTTCCTGTAGGCAGCATACAGTTGGATTTTCTTTTTTAATCCATTCTGCTACTCTGTGCCTTTTTATTGGTGAGTTTAATCCATTTACATTTAGTGTAATTATTGACACTTGTGAGTTCCCTATTGCCATTTTATATCTTGCTTTCTGTTAGTTTTGTGTCTTGTTTGATTCTTCTCTTTCGTTTTTCTATCTTTTGTTTTTATTTGGTTGTATTCCATACATCTTTCCTCTGTTGCTATCTTTTTTATCTCATGTGCTTCTGTGGTGGTTTTTTCAATGGTGGTTACCTTTGAGTAATGAAAAGGGTCTCTGCCCTGTTCATTGTAGCGAACTATTTTGTGAGTAATTTTGCACTCCATCGTCCTTTGCTACTGTTAATCTCCATCTTCTCCCCCTCTTTCTTTTTGTTGTTGTCACAGTTTAAATTTGGTTTTATTGTGTTCTTCTTGGAGCTTTTCTTGTGGCTCTATTTTTTTTTTTTTGTTCTTTGTATCTGATTGGAGAACCCCCTTTAGTAATTCCTGGAGTGGGGGTTTTCTGATGATAAATTCCCTCATCTTTTCTGTATCTGTGAATGTTTTTATTTCTCCTTCATATTTGAAGGATAGCTTTGATGGGTATAGTATTCATGGCTGAAAGTTCCTCTCTTTCAGGACTTTAAATATTGGGGTTCACTCTCTTCTAGCTTGTAGAGTTTCTGCTGAGAAATCGGATGATAATCTAATGGGCCTTCCTTTATATGTTGTATTCTTCTTTTCCCTGGCTGCCTTGAGAATTTTTTCTTTGCTGCTGGTTTGTGTCTATTTCATTATGATATGCCCTGGAGTAGGTTTGTTGGGGTTAAGAAAACTCGGAGTTCTGTTTGCTTCTTGAACTTGAGGCTTTAGTTCTTTCCACAGGCTTGGGAAGTTCTCATCTATTATTTGTTTGAGTATGTTCTCCATTCCATTTTCTCTCTCTTCTCCCTCTGATATACCTATTATTCTTATGTTATTCTTTTTGATGGAGTCAGATAATTCTTGTAGGGCTACCTCATTTTTTTAAATTTTTGAGTCTCTTTCTTCTTCTCTCTGTTGTGCCTCAAGTTGCTTGTCTTCTATTTCACTAATCCTCTCTTCTATCTGACCTGTTCTATTAGCTAAGCTTGCTACTTCGTTTTTCAGCTCGTGAATTGAGTTTTTCATCTCTGTTTGATTTGTTTTTATAGTTTCAATTTCCTTGGACATATATTCTTTGTGTTCATTGAATTGTTTTCTGAGCTCCCTATATTGCCTTTCTGTGTTTTCTTGTATATCTCGGAGGATTTTTAGGATTTCTATCTTGAATTCTCTGTCATTTAGCTCCAAGGTTTCCAATATATTAAATTTTTTCTCCATAGATTTTTCCTCATCTAGCTGTGTTACCTCTCTTTCTTTTGTATCCATGATATTCGATTTTCTCTTTCTTAATGGCATCTGAGGGTGGTTTTGTTGATAGTATTAATGAGATTTAATAAAGAATAAAAAGTTAACAAAAAATAAAAAAAAATCAAAAAGAGTTGTTTTTTTAAAAAAAAAATTAATAATGAAATAAAGAAAAATAAAATAAAATAAAAATTTTTAAAAAAGAAATTATTCCCCCCCTCATTTTTTCCTCTTCTCTCCTCTCCCCTCTTTTTTGAGAAAATCTTGTGGTGAACTGTGAATTATAACAAACAATGCCTGTGATGGAGGGCATGAATTGAGGAAAAGTAATAAAGGGGCAAAAAAAAGAAAAATAAAAATAAAGGGGGGGGTATGGACCCACAAAAAGCAAATAAGGAAAAAATTTGGGTCTAGAATAAAATGATTTGTTTTTAGGTGTTGGTTGTCTAAGAGTTATGATGAGAGGAATAATAGGAAAACAGAAAAGTGGGGGGGAAATTAAAAAATTACTATTGTATTTAGTGAAACAAGAACTAGATAAAATGGAGAGCCAGGGATGGGAGCACTGCTAGTGAGTTAAAAAGGTGAAGTAAAACCCCCCCAAAATGCCACAAACATAAGTTTGAGTCCCAGATAAGATAATTTGTTTGTTATTGAGGTTTGAATGAGAGGAGATGTAAAGGAGAAAGGAAGAAACTAATATAGAGGGAGAAAAGAAAGAGAGAGAGAGAAAAAAAGAGGGAACCACTAATAGAAGAAAAAAGAAAGGAGAGAAAGAGAGAGTTAAGGGTTTTGGAGTGCAACCCTCATAGAGAGAAAGGAAGAGGAGAGAAAAGATAATGGGAGATGTAACACTTATGGGTAGTGTAGTTCAAGGAGAGGAGAGAGTAAGACCGGCAGAGAGTTAATCGGCCAAATTGGAGGAGGAAAAAAAGTATCAAGAATGAAGATAAGAGAAACAAACGAACAAATATAATAAAATGGGATAGGTTATAAAGTCTGCAGATTATTCTTGATTTTGAGAGGTTATCTTCTTCCTTTTTCTTTTCTCTCCCTCTTCCTGGTCGGTGACTCTGTACCCCGGGTTCTGCCCCTTTGGCACGCTCAGGTAGAGGTTTGCCTTTGATAAGTCTCTATGGCAATGTCATGTATTATGCTTTAGTCTCATTGGCAGTCGAGGCTCATTAGCATTTATAGGTTCCGACAGTGAGAGAGTCCATGTTCCTGGAGCCTTTCTCCTAGTCTTTCCTTCCTCAATTAGTAGCCTGATAATCCAGCTATGGGGTTGCTGTTGCCTCTGCCTGGATAGTAAGAGGCTCAAAAAGCTGGCAACTCCCCACTCTATTTCCACTCAGCACAGGGCTCTGGGTAAGGCTCAGTCAGTCAGAGCTGCTAGCATAATCAGGCGGGCTTTCCACCCACTCAAAGACCTCTGGCTCTGCCACTCTGTCCGGTAACACAGGCGGGCGCCCACTTTCGGAGCGCTTGGAGGAAACTCTCGCTCAGTATCTGCGTGCACAGACCAGGATATCCGGCCAGCAGTCTCACGCTCTGAGTAAAACCCCCAACCACATGGAAAAGTTGCAGCGTTGGAATTGGCTCTCACTCCGTCCCTGTGCGCGGCTTTTGCAAGGCGCTGGGGCGGCCCGAGATTCCGCTTTGGCCCACACAAAGGCCTCTGACTCTGCCTCTCTGTGGGGTAACACGGGCACCCACTCTCGGGGCTTAGGAAGAAATCTCTCGCCCACTAACTGCGCACCGACCAGGAGATCGGGCAAAATGGCTGCCCCGCTTGTCTTTCTTTGTTTGGGTTTGGCGCGAGTGTTAGCTTATATTGCCCGGGTTGCCACAGGATCAGTTTTTCCTCGGCTTGGATCTCCGTGCCACAGCCTGGTTCGGCCGTTTGTGCCGCGGCCTGGATCTATTCACCCCTTTTGCCCGCCTCAGTTTCTATATTCACAGTTACCAGAGAAAGCCGCCCTGTTTAGGTTAGTGAGGAAGGCGGAGCATTTCTTACTCCCTAATTCCTTCGGGGTTTGGTTATATATTTAGCCAATTTTTCACTCGACCATACCTTTGGGTGTATTGCGAAGCATCTGGAGGCTCCAAGTATAGGTTTTTCTGTTTCTGGTTGAAGATCTTGTTTAGTTTTGGGGGAGATTTATCGGTATCGCTTCTTACCCCGCCATTACTCTGACGTCATCCAAACAATGTTTAAAAAGAGCTGAAAGATTTGAACAAGAGCTTCACTAAAGAAGATACAATAATGACAAACACAGGAAAATATGACCAAATAATTATTAATGAAAAGCAAATTAGAATAAGACTGAAAAACCACTACAAACTTATTTAAATAGATCAAAATATTAAAAAACCCAACCGACCAAGTGTTGGTGACAGTGGATATAAAGTAACTAGAACTTTTATACATGCTGGTGGGAATGGAAAGTGATGAAAGTACTTTGGGAAACAGTTTTGCAAAGTAAATCATCACATTCTGTGATTCAGCCATTCCACCTCTGGGTACTTATCCAAGGAAAATAAATGTATTTGTTTAACACAAAACTATTTATAATAGTTTTGTTTGTTTTAGGCAAAATTGGAAATAGCACAAATGTCAACACCAAGTAAATGGGTTTTTCAGTTTTTAAAAAATTGTAGTATATCAATAGGATGAAATACTAAGTAGAAACTAAACAGAATGAAAATTGATATACTCCACAATGTGGATGAATCATGGTGAGTAAAGTCAGAAAAAAAGAGAGATATATTCCAGAAAGTGATTTTGTGAATGTTAACAGATTCTAAAGTGTATATGGAGAGGCAAAAAGCACAGGTGAATCAACACAATATTGAAGGAGAGGTCCTGGCCAGATATCTCAGGTGGTTAAAGTATCATCCCAACATGCCAAGGTTATAGATTCGATACCTGGTGAGGGCACATATAAGAGTCAACCAATGAATTCATAAATGAGTGAAACAATAAATCAATTTTTTTCTCTCCTTTCTCTCTCTCCCCTCCCCTAAAATCAACAAATTAAACATTTTAAAAATGATTGATGGAGAAAAACAAAGATAGAGGCTCAACTTCAAGTTTACTATAAAGTTGAAGTGATCAAGACAGTGTTGTAATGGTGAAAGAATAGTAGAATAGGTCAGTGGGACAGAAAAAAAGGCTCAGAAATAGATACACATAAATATAGCCTACTGGTCTCTGACAAAGGAGTCAAGATGACTTTCAACAAATGGTGCTGAAGTAACTGAAAATCCATATGCTGAAAAATGAATCGGGACACATACCTTACACTCTTCACAAAAACGAAACAAAACAGAACCTCAAAATGGACCACAGAAAACTATAAAACTCTTAGAAGTTAACACAGGAGAAAAACTCAGTGACTGTGGGTGTGGTGATGAGTATTTAGCTACAATACCAAAAGCATGGTTCATGAATGAAATCATAGCTAAGTTGGACTTCATTAAAATTAAAATTTCTCCTCTGTACTCATAAAACTCAACAACAAACAAACAAACAATCCAATAAAAAAATGGTAAGAGCACATGAACAGACACTTCTCCCAGGAAGAAATACAAATGGCCAACAGATATATGAAAAGATGCTCATCTTCATTAGTTATTAGAGAAATGCAAATCAAAACTGCAATGACATACCACCTCACACCTGTTAGATTAGCTATTATTTAACAAGACAGGTAATACCAAATGTTGGAGAGGCTGTGGAGAAAAAGGAACCCTCAATACACTGTTGGTGGGAATGTAAAGTAGTACAACCATTATGGAAGAAAGTATGGTGGTTCCTCAAAAAACTGAAAATAGAACTACCTTATGACCCAGCAATCCCTCTACTGGGTATATACCCCCAAAACTCAGAAACATTGATACGTAAAGACACATGCAGCCCCATGTTTATCACAGCATTTTTCACAGTGGCCAGGACATGGAAACAACCATAAAGCCCGTCAATAGATGACTGGATAAAGAAGATGTGGCACATATATACTATGGGATACTACTCAGCCATAAGAAATGATGACATCGGATCATTTACAGCAAAATGGTGGGATCTTGATAACATGATACAAAGTGAAATAAGTAAATCAGAAAAACCAGGAACTGCATTATTCCATACGTAGGTGGGACATAAAAGTGAGACTAAGAGACATTGATAAGAGTGTGGTGGTTACGGGGGGAGGGGGGAGAGGGAGAGGGAAAGGGGGAGGGGGAGGGGCACAAGGAAAACTAGATAGAAGGTGACAGAGGACAATCTGACTTTGGGTGATGGGTATGCAACATAATTGAATGACAAGATAACCTGGACATGTTATCTTTGAATATATGTATACTGATTTATTGATGTTGGCCCATTAAAAAATAAAATTATTAAAAAAAAATTTCTCTGTGAAGTATAATGTCAAGAGAATTGGAAAACAAATACCCACTGAGAGGAAATATTTGAAAAAGACACAGCCAGTAAAGGATTATTATTCAAAATATCCAGAGGACTCATAGAAGTCAACAATAAGAAAAACAACCTAATTTTAAAATGGGCCAAAAATGTTAACAGACACCTCGCCAAGGAAGATGGGCAGATGGCAAATAAGAATATTAAAAGATGCTCCTTATCATATGTCATCAGGGTAATGCAAATTAAAATAATGAGATGCCATTGAACACTTATTAGAAGGGCCAAAATATGGAACCTTGACAACACCAAATGCTGGCAAAAGTGTGTAGCTAATAGAAATAAAAAATGATGCAGCTACTTTGGAAGATAGCTTAACAGTTTCTTACACAATTAAATACTCTTATCATATACTCTAGTCATCACACTCCTCGGTATTAACCCAAAGGAGTTGAAAACTTATGTCTGCACAGAACCTGTACGTAAATGTTTATAGACGCTTTATTCATAATTGCCACATCTAGAAAGTAACCAAGATGCCCTTCAGTAGGTAAATGGATATATATACTGTGATATAGCCAAAAAATATAATATTATTAACCTCTTTAAAAAAGGAAGAAGAAGAGGAAGAACTATCACACAATAAAAAGATATGAAGAAAACTTAAGTGCATCTTGCTAAGTGAAAGAAGCCAATATGAGAAGATTGCGTACTGAATGTATGATTCCAACTATATTACACTCTGCAAAAGGCTAAACCATGGAGACATTTAAAGATCAGTGTTTGCTAGTGTTTTATAAATGATAAATAGAGCACTGAAAATTTTTACGTCAGCAAAAATACTCTGTATGATACCATAATGATGGACACATGTCATTATGTATTGAACAAATACATAGAATATACACCAAGAGTGAATACACACACACACACACTCCAAATATATATTTGTTTCATCAAACAAATGCTCTGTAGGACAAACCTGAGAGAAATCCTAAGGCAATGAATTCTGGTGTTTCAGTTTTTCTGATCATCTGCAAAGAGTCTCGCAGCTGAAGAGCCCTGAGAATCATTCCAAAAATTGGAAAGAAGATGGAAAATTTAAATAAGGACATGGATGTTTATTCTTTAAAATGAATTTTAGCAAATAACAGTCAGCAATAAAATAATGTAGCAATATGGAAAAGTCTCACGCAGCCTAACATAGTCACCAAACCGCCCTCCTCAGACAAGATTCATTAGTCCCCACATCGGTTTTTCTATTGAGCGCCTTCACAGAAATGCATGCAATGGAATGGAAATGTACCTGTGCCTTATTATACAAGTCTTCAGAATATAAATAATGCAAGAGTCCTGATTTTTTTTTGCAAAAAGATGTTGTGTTAGAGGAGAAAAACTGTAAACAGGTTTCTAGTGATAGGCATTGTACATGCTCCAGAGCGCACCAAGCTTTCACACATGTGAGGGTCGAGTGGAGGTGTGCTGCTCACACATACATACACACACTCCTTTAAATATGTTGGATTGGGATTTGATTTGGTTTTGTTTTCTTTTTTTCTTTTTGTCCTTTTTTATTTCTTTTTTATTCCTCAGTGACTCTACAGAATCTGTAATGTGAGTGTTCTTTGTTCGCAATATTTTAGACAAAGTTCCACTGGAAATTAACAAGGCTGTCTCCAAGTCAGAGCCCTATTTGCATACTTCTCCCCTGTCAGGTCTTTTTTTATATTTCTCTGTGTCTCTTTATCTCCAGCCTATAGCTGAATAGTTCCTCTGCCAGATCCCGAAGCATCCTTTCACACGGATCACAAGTAGTACAATTCTTTGACTCTGGACCCAGCATTTGGGTTTTACTCCTGGAAGAGTCGTATGATTGATTATGTTGTAATTCATTTCCTTTAAAAGTTAAAACATATGTGTCAAATTTATTTGATAAGGCATTGCTAATGGGTTAATAAAAGCATTCTATAATGATAATTAGGATTTTAACCACGAACTTTCCAGTAAAGCCAACGTGCAACTAAACTTTGAAGAGTATAATGTTAAACCAAATCTAATTTATTAGAATGCTGAATTGATTAATATTGGTCTCTTTTTTTTCCTGGCTCCTGGGACCATCTCCGGGAAGAACTCAATAAGAAGATTGCTTATCTGCTCCTTCATGGCCTGAGATAACCAAAGTCTTTGATGAATGGACAAATAAAATTAGACTGGCTGACAATGGCCTTCCAACTTTTTCTCTCTCTTCTTGGAGAAACTCTAGTTTCCCAAGAAAGCTCTGTTAAGTGTCATTAGTCAATAGTGTTTACAGGACCTATATTTAGTAACTCATGATTTTGAGGTTGAGATTAGCAATCTCCTTTAACCAGTAGAAGGGACATCATTCTCCTTGGAGATCATAAACTCAGCTCTTAGAAATTTCATAACCCTTGGTCTTTCTCAAGATTTTGAAAATTCCTTCCTCCCATGAAATCTTATCGTCATCTCGCAATTGCAAAGAAGATCTGGGGTAAAAAGGGTATACATGCTTATCTTTGTAGTCAGAAGAATAAGAAAGCACAAATACTTGACTCTCTTAGATGAAATCAGATGCACTTTGGATGCAAACACAAAGACCACAGATAAACTTTATGAAAAAGCCATGATCAAAATTTTGAATTGTCTCAGAAGGTAAATTGAAAAAGAAATCTTTCCACTTTAAAGCTTTGAATTGGTATTTATTGTTGGAGAAAAGTGATGAAGGAAATAAGGATAGTTTTGCAACAGATCACATCTCACATGCAATAGGCACAGAAGCACCATGTGCAAGTTGCGTGAACCTAAGGAGTCTCAACCTGCTCCTCACAGACACACATATGTGTGAAGTATGACCTCTGCCATGCATCTGAACCACTGAACAAACTAGTTGGCAGTTAAGAAAATGTTTATCATCCTCTGGATAGATTTTGACTGTTCTGTCTCTAAAAATGCAAGGTTTACCTTTGGAGGTATGTGACTCAATAGTTACTGGGTGGATGACCAAGAAGAGTGAGCAATCATTTCTGCATCTGACACTAGGAGAGGGAGATATCACAGGTCCCAGTCTGGTACCGAATGCCAAGTTTATCTTAGCTTCTTCCCTAGTCGTTCTCCTTTTTTCTATTAATTCTGTAGTTTATTGCAGTATGAATTACTTATGCTTTGGAAAAGTACTGCAGCAAATCAGTACATAGATTTTTTTTCTCAGCGAAGAAAGAATTGGATGGATTGTAAAGTCAGAGAAGCCCAATCAGGGACTGGGGTTTCTCTAAAAGAAAGAGGAATGTGAATTGTTAAGCTGTGCGTAAGAGACACTCTCCTGGAAGGTGATGGGTCTCAGGACAGTGGGGTAGGCTGGGCCCTGGAGAATGTCTATAAGACAACTTATGCGAAAGGCGCCACTTCTAGTGCTGACATTTGGCTACTTTGAGCTAAAAGTTTAGCTATTTAGAGCATGCAGTTTTTATTTTGGAATATTTTGCAATGTATACCAAAACTCCCCAGTAAACTCAACATTTCCATAGAAATTTGTAATTGTATTGTGAAAAATGAAGCACTGGGCACTGAAAGAGAGTACAGCCTGCCCCTGTTGTTCTTCTCTGATTTGGAAGGCCGTGAGGAAGGTGTGGTGTCTCACTGAGAAAGACTGCCGTGTAGGAGCTCTAGGTGGTTGCAAATAATTATAACCCCAAAGAATAGGGATTAAAGCATGGATTCTGAAGCTCACGATTGAGATGGGTAACAGCCCAGGGACACAACTTAGGAGTTGAAGAAAGACAACCCTTTCTCAAATACCTTACAGTACATTTACCCTCACCATGAAGCTTATACTTTCCTAGACACTTTAAAAAGGTGACACCAATGATTAGCCTTTTATTAAACGATTTTTGTAACTGTGATGAAATCTCATTACTGCCTTTGAGAAACATTGAGTTATTCAGGACACTTTTTCCTCTTTAAAATGTCCCAAGAGCATGGTTCTTTGGGGACCTGCTGATTTCCCATTGAGTTATTCAGGACACTTTTTCCTCTTTAAAATGTCCCAAGAGCATGGTTCTTTGGGGACCTGCTGATTTCCCTATTGGCTTTATCTATTGGCATCCGCTGTCAGACTCCTTTCTTTCCAAACAGTAGGCCTGTCCCTACAGATTTACTTCTCTCTGTCAAATTGATTGGTTCTAACCAAGTTTGAAGTAGAAGAAAAGTGACAGTGAACTAGAATAGGAGAAAAGATATTGTATGTTGTGCAGAGACAGGTTGTTCTGAGTCAAAAGCAGGTTAGGGATGAAGTTAGCTATTAACTCCCCTGGGCAGGAACCCCTGACTGCCTGGCACTCCCATCACACCCTCTGCCTGGTTTTCTTGTGTCCCTAAACACAGTGCACTGTGTCCATCTATTTCTCTGCTGACCTCTAGGCCTAGACTGTATGTGCCTTGATTCTAGGATTGGGCCTAGTTTGAACATTATCTATCCTCATCGATTATCAAAATGTCTAATGACTGTAGGTTTCCAGTGATGTTGTTAGAGCAAACAAATGAGTAGAACATTAACTATCACCTCTTATTCCTATAAGAGAAAAAATATAATATTTTAAAAATATGTCTTTCAGCCCTCTCCTATCTCCATAACCCCTTGTTGATAAGCCTATCCCCCCACCCACACACACAAATTACTTAGACTAAGGCTCCCAACTCTGCACATTGGAATCACTGAGACAAACTTCAAACTTCCCATGTTTGAGCCTTACAAACAGCAAGGCTCTGTGAATGGGGGCTATTAAACACTTATTTATGTGTTAATTATGCCATGTAATTAAAATATGCAACCAGAGGCCCTGACTGGTGAGTTTAGTTGATTAGAGTGTCATTTCAAAATCCCAGGGTTGCGAGTTTGATCCCCGTCAGGGTACATCAGGGAAGTGACAATGAGTGCACAACTAAAGTGAAATAGCAAATGAATGCTTCTCTCTCTTTCCCTCTACTCTCTCTGAAAGCAATCAATAAAAACATAAATGAATAAAATAAAATATGCAATTAGATGTGAGAATCACCAAATCTGTCTACTCTGTTATTACTGGTTCCTCTACTCATCACTCTGTGTTTTGTAGGTACCATTTTCATCATTTTGTTCCTTTTGACAGTTGGAGTATTTTTTACTGTTTTTTTGGAGGGGGAAGTGAATGTAAATGGAATACTTTAATTTTTTGTTTGATAATTTTATTTTTTAGTTATCATTGAGTAAAAATAAAAATTTGGCTAAATATATAATTATTAGGTACAAACATTATTTCTTCTTCAACAATTTATGGAAGTGTCATTGTCTTCTGACTCTCGCTGTCACTGATGAGAAGCATCATATATCAAAGAAGGCTGCATTGTTCTGAGTAACTCCTTTAGCTTTGTAAACATATTATGTATATGATATATTACATATATGTGCAAAGGAAACATATCTATATATTATTTAATAGGAATTAATAACTGAAACTTCCTTCGATAGAATAACTTTGCTTTCACTTGAACTCTTTGCAGAGGGTGGCATGTTAATTTTTTCTTCCTATTATTGCCTTTTTTAAAACTATGAAATGTTTTCATATGTCTGGCAGTTTTTCTTAGATGGGACTGTCAGAGTCGTGTAAGTTTCTATCAAATCATTTAATCCCCAGTAAAGGGGCAGATGTTTAAACCTTTTTTTAGTATGAGTTCAAAGTGCTCATTGAGAAGAGGAAATAAACTACAGCTGGAGGCTGCCAGGCCTCAGAATGACTGCTGGGCCAAAGAGATTGTTTCCTTGGGGACGGGGGAGACTAAGTTGCTGTTTTAGAGGCTGCCTACAGTGTGCACTGGCAGCCTCAGGAGATTCGGGATTCTTAGGAGCACACTGCTCTTTTGTTTGGAAAACACCGTAATGGACATTTCGCTAGACAACCTGGTTTCTCTTGGTGGGAGAGACTATAACAGAGGAAGTAGAGTAGCTCTGTGTTGTAGAGTAGCAGAAATTAGAGCTGTTCTATGCAACCCAAAGGAGGCAAGGACCCTGGGGATAAAGAACAGGCTTGGGAAGAAAACGGAGTTCTCTATCTGTCTAGGTAGCTGAGGAAATCCAATATGGTTATGCCTAACCTTTAATTCTAAGTTGCTCCCTGTTACTTGCCATGCTTAAAACTCTTCTGCTATGCCTGAACCTTTAGAAGTAGTGTGATACACACAATGGTTTTGCATTAGTGGTGCTTTAGATCAAGCAGGAGGTGTCTGGAGTTAGAAGGCTGTGAAGTAAGACCTGACTGGGGAAACAAACTTTTCCCCACCTCTGGTATCTGTATTGGGAAGGATACTGTGGGAGACTGCAGTAATTTTTATTTCTATTAAAAAGGAAGTTGGAAATCATTGGAGACAAAAAGATTATGCTTGCTTTCTGAAGTGAAAATGACTCAACTCTAATTTAAATTTTTTTTTCAATTACTGTTAATATGCAATATTATTTCTATTACTTTCAGGTTTGCAGCATAGTGGTTCGGCATTTATATAATTTACAAAGTGATGCCACACACTCACTCCAGTGCCCACCCAGCACCACACAAAGCTATTACAGTATTATTGGCTATATTCCCCATGCTGTACTTCACATCCCCATGACTATCTTGTGACTACCAACTTCTTAATCAGCTCTTAAACTTTTCTAAGTACTCTCATTAAACAACTACCATGATGCTTCTAATTCACCTAGGATGTTGTTAGGGCTAAGGGTACGCTGGGATCTTCAGTCACTACACCCTAAGCCCCGAGACTCAAGACTCTATTTTCACTGATAATTCTGAAATCCTTTTGTTGCTGCGAGCCTTGATTTAGGTGATACATGTATAATTCCTCTGAGAACTCCATTCACTCTCCCCAGATAGTATTTTTATTCAGATGTTTTAGGTTTTACAATGTGTGTCATAAACTTCTATCTGTTGTAAGTTATAATATGTCTTATAAGAATTTCTTATCCTTTCTATGTGTGCAACTTTTCTTACTAAAGATTTTATGTTATTTTATAGTTTATTTTTTATTCTTGTGAATCGGAAAGGGCAGCTGGATTGCCCAACTTGTGTCTTGCACATTTACACTACTTCTTTATATTTTCATGAAGGAAGTTTTAAAACTCATTTGCTGAGTTGTCTAAAAAACTGACTTTCTTGTAAATGTGAACAGGAAATGTTACAACTGTTGTGCTATTTTATTAGCTCATCTTCCTTGGTACCTTAGAATAGAAATGTGAAATGCCTGAGAACTGATAAATTTATTCTGGTAACAGATTGGTGAATGCATTTGTTTTCTATTGCTGCTGTAACAATGACCACAAATTTAGCATATTATTTTGTTGTCCTAATGGTCAGAAGTCTAAAATGCGTCAGCAAGCCTGCATTCCTTCAGAAGGCTCTAGATGAAATTTTATTGCTGTGTCTTTTCTAGCTTCTGGTGCCTCCCTGCATTTCTTGGCTTGTAGCCCCTCCTTCCGTCTTCAAAGATAATAGCATAGAATTTTCAAATCTCTGTCTCTAATTTTATTTTACTTCCTTTTTTGGCCTCTGCTTAAGTCCTCACTTTCTCTCTCTGACTGTGACCCCTTGTCTCCCTCTCATAAGAACCTCATGCTTATACTGTGCCCACCTGGATATACAAGATAATCCTCCCATCTCTAGAGACAGAATTTACTCACTTCTGCAAAGGCCCTGTCACCATGTAAGATCCCATATTCACATGTTCCAGGTATTAGTATGTGAACATCTTTGAGGGGCTATTATTCTGTCTACCAGAATGAATAAAAACTTCACTACCTATATACAAGTATCAGGAAAATTGTTGGGGCTGGCAGTGAACAGAGAATCCTCCCTGTTATTAAATTATTGGACTGAAAAACTGCTTTACAGAACAACTCCTGTCCCAAGGACCCAGCCATGTAATAAGGTATGGCTGCCACAAATGATATAACCTCAGGAGACAAGGAATTATTTTGCCAAACACATTGTGCTTTCTCTTATCTCCAGCCATCAAAGATCCAGCTTTTTCTATAAAGAGTATTGTATCATACCCCAGTCTTTTACTCACCCTTTAGATCTTAAAGTTAATTAATGTTGAAATGTCGTCAGATGGAGTTTTGCAGGCCTAATGATTTTGGACAACACTTTGTATGTCAGTATCTGATAGTCTCTAGAGTTGCTTGCTGAGTAATTTTAGATGACTAATAACCTCATAATTACATCAATAATTGATATGGTTCAATTATCTTCTACTTTACAACTTTATTAATATTTGTGTTTGAGCTGGAGAAATGTTTCTTCCCTTTCTGGCTTGGGAGAAAGCATAGTCTTACACCGATTTGGCAACACATGCTGAAGAACCCTGCTAGAGTCCAGGATATAGAAATTAGCCAACTTGTTCCAAAGCATCTTGTGCCAGTGTTGTTTTTAATTCTTAATAAGATGGTCAGTGTTTTCTATAAAATAGTGAAACCAACTGAATGGGTTTGGTGTCCATGTCATTTAGAATCAATTTATTACTCAAGAATTCTGAACCAAAGTAGTTGACTGTTCTTAATGAATTAGCTTCATGCACTTAGCACAGAAGTGTATTAGAAATGATGTATATACGGATGATGTATTATAGAATTGTACACTTGAAACCTATTTAATTTTATTAACCAATGTCACCCCAATCTTTATAATTAAGTTTAAAGTAATGGAGATTTTTTAAAAAAGAATAAGGTATCTATCTACTATGTTGATTTAAATTATATCAGTCCAGAGAGGTCTAATTAGATGATTATTCATTTAGATTATGGAACTCTAAGTGACCTTATGACATTTCTCTGAAACTCTAAGCTGTTCTTGTCAAATGTCTTTAACTGATCAAGATATGCCATGCCATGGCTCCACATATGCCAACGTTTATGCCATCAGTGCCTTCTTTGTATTTTACATGGATAGGTAACTATGTTACCTATGTTAGCTTGAGCAAAGTTTGCACTTAAAAACAAAGTGGTATACACAATTGTTGAGTTTGGCTCAGCAGTGAGTTGGAACAAGTGGAAAGCAGTGCAGAACATAAGAAAAGACTACACAAAAGAAGATTTAAAGATGGGAACAGGGAAGTCACAGCCTCAAGGACTGACAGCCCTGACTTCAAGTTCCTCATCACATTTATTGCAAAGCTCAAGGACAGAAAATAACTATTTTCTAAATTATCTTTTAATAACTGCTGCATCCGCATCTGCCTCAAGGATGATATGCAAGGTTCAAGTGTTTCCTTCTGCAGACAATCATGTGCTGACCAGGACAGTGTTCTGTCCTGGCAGGACTTGTAGTTCTGAAGTCCTCACCCTTATCTGTATCATGAAAACATTCCAACCTCAGGTCATTTTCCCACACACAATGTCTAAGAAACAGGACAGATTAACAGAGAGACATATTTTTCAACATATGATTTTTGATTTGTTATAAACTTGAGAACTCTTTACAGCCATGAGAACAAAGATAAATCATTAGTGAATGACTTGTTTATTAATACCTTAGGTAGGTAGAGTGAGGCAGAGACCAACTGAATCTAGCGATGATAGTGTGTTACTCGGTGAAGCCATATAACCATAGAGACTATATTCATGTTAGAGGTGGAAGTGGGCTAGAAGTGACTCCAGTAAGAATACCTAAGCTTCTCACATGCAAAATCCTAACTCTCTACTTTCTATCCTTAGAACATTTGGAATTTCCCTGATTCTCAGTTGTAGAAATACCTAGGAATTTGAAAGTGTTCATCTTTCCAAGTTGATTGAGAATCAGGTCATCATAACATGTAATTGTGTTTTTTGGTTCATTTCCTTCTGACATGGAGGGGTGGTGGGAATGTTTAGTGTCAAGTTACACATGGTTGGGATGTATAGGAGTGGAAATCAGTGGTAATCACTAATGATTCTAGGCAAGAAGGAAGGGGTATGGACATTATGAGTGGTGGTATGCTAGACACAAGGTAGCCATTCCAGCTTACCTTCGTTGCCTCCAGTCTTCTTGTCTGTATGGGCCCTATTCCAGCGGCCTTTCATGTAGGCTGAATTCTGGACTGGGAGAAGGCTTTAATCTTCCCAATCCACCTGTAAGTAGGAACAACAATTCCACTTTCATTCTTAAAGGAGTTAGTAGTTGTGATGATTAAATAAGGTGATACTCTGTGGTCAGAATCAGGCAATTGAGACACTACATGTTTTTTTAAAGCTGATTTTATATAATGTTATCATACTTGCTATAAGAACCATAATACTCATTTTTCCTCAAGGAATTCATTTTAAAACTGCCCACATCCAGTACAGATTGTATTTGATCATTAGAAATGCAGAACTAATTCTTCAATAGAAATGCATTATGCTTACTAGCAAGCCTGGAAGTATGAACCTCTCCCTTCCACAAGCAGAGATTGTGGAAGCAAACAGCTTCCTGTGAAGTCATCAGCTGGAATTTCAAAGTTTAAATTAAATATTTTGGAATCAAAAAGGAGGCCTTGAACTAAGAGGTGGATGCTGTACAGAACTGAACTTAATAGCTTTGCTGACAAAAATGAAAGGGTTTTTGTTTGGTTTTGTTTTTCTTTGTGTGTTTTCCCTTTTGTTGGGGGAGGAGAAGAGGGAGCTGGAAAGGAAAAAGGGAGAGAAGAGAGAGGAGAGACTAGTCAAATAATTTAGCTCTGTGATAAAAAGAAAATGCTTATGAGGACAGGAGTGATGTTTAATGTGTCATATGAAGTCTTTGAAGTTGTTCAATATAAGCCTGCTTTGTTTTCCCAAGATGCAAGAATTCCCCTGCCCTAAAGAATTACATTTCAGCCTGACCAGGCAATGACACAGTGAAGGGAGAATTTAACTGGGATGTAAAGGTCCCAGGTTCAAAACCCCAATGTTGCTGGCTTGAGCATGGGCTCATCCGGCTTGAGCAAGGAATCACGGGCTGAGTCCAAGGGTCACTGGCTTGAAGCCCAAGGTCACTGGTTTGAGCAAGGTTTCTTCAGTCAGGTCACATGTGAGAAAGCAATCAATGAACAACTGGCGTGCTGCAACGAAGATTTGATGCTTCTTACCTCTCTCCCTTCCTGTCTGTCTGTCCCTATCTGTCCCTCTCTATGACCCTCTTTCTGTCTCTGTCAAAAATAAAATAAAATAATTGCAATTTATTTGTATGTGCATATGCATGAGGGAGATGGCTGAGATAGATGATAGAGAGATAGATGATGGATGGATAGATGATGGATAATAGATGATAGATTAAAAAAGTTACTAATTGTGATAAGTACTATAAGAATTTATTCTTAGAATATTGGTAGGTACTATCAAAGGGCACTTTTCTTATACTGGATGATCTAAATAGGCCTAGCTGAGGAGGAAGTGGTTAAGTCTACCAAAAAACCCCACCAAAAACATAAACAATAAAAACAAACCAAGGGAAGAGATTCTAGGATGAGAAAAGAGCAACACAACGCTCCCTAGGCAGGTCAGAGAGACCTTGTGTTCTAGGATCTGTAAGGGGCCAGCATGAAGGAGGAAATTTATTCAAGCCAAGTAGAATAACATGAGGTTGACTTGACCTACTTATGTGTTTAAAAAAATACCACTCTGGCTACTGTGAGGAAAATGGAATGGAGAGGGACAAATCAACTCCACTTGACATCACGGTCTCAGATTAACATGATTCAAAATCAACACTCAAGTGTCTAAGAGTGTATGTCTTTATTAATCACAACGAATCATTCAATCAATTTCTTTTTTTTGTGCTTTGTTTTGTTCTGATTTGTTGTTTATTTATTTATTTTTTCTTTTTGTTTATTTTCTTGTTGTTTTTTTATCTTATTTTTATTAATTTTCATGCAGTAACATTGATAAATCAGGGTATATATGTTTGGAGAAAACATCTCCAGATTATTTTCACATTTGATTATGTTGCATACATAATCACCCAAAGTTAAATTGTCTTCTGTCACCTTTTATCTGGTTTTCTTTGTGCCCCTCCCCTACCCCCACTCCCTCTCTCTCATTCTTCGCCCCCTCCCCACTCCCCCTACCCCCACCATTACCATTACATTCTTGTCCATGTTTCTGAGTCTCATTTTTATGCCCCATCTATGTATGGATTCATATAGTTCTTAGTTTTTTTCAAATTTACTTATTTCACTCTGTATAATGTTATCAAGACCCATCCATGTTATTGTAAATGATCCGATGTCATCATTTCTTATGGCTGAGTAGTATTCCATAGTATATATGTACCAAAGTTTTTTAATCCACTCGTCCACTGATGGACACTTGGGCTGTTTCCAGATCTTTGCTATTGTGAGCAATGCTGCCATAAACATGGGGGTGCATTTCTCCTTTGGAACAGTTTCATGGTGTTCTTAGGGTATATTCCTAAAAGTGGGATAGCTGGGTCAAAAGGCAGTTCGATTTTCAGTGTTTTGAGGAATCTCCATACTGTTTTCCACAGAGGCTGCACCAGTCTGCATTCCCACCACCAGTACAGGAGGGTTCCCTTTTCTCCACATCCTCGCCAGCACTTATTCTGTGTTGTTTTGTTGATGAGTGCCATTCTGACTGCTGTGAGGTGATATCTCATTGTGGTTTTAATTTGCATTTCTCTAATCATTAGTGATGTTGAGCATTTCTTCATATGCCTATTGGTCATCTGTATGTCCTCTTTGGAGAAGTGTCTATTCATTTCTTTTGCCCATTTTTGATTGGATTGTTTTTCTTCCTGGTGTTGAGATTTACAAGCTCTTTATAAATTTTGGTTATTAACCCCTTATCAAACATATTGTCGAATATGTTCTCCCATTGTGTAGATTATCTTTTTATTCTGTTCTTGTTGTCTTTGGCTGTGCAAAAGCTTTTTAGTTTGATATAGTCCCATTTGTTTATCCTGTCTTTTATTTCACTTGCCCATGGAGATAAATCAGCAAATATATTGCTGCGAGAGATGTCAGAGAGCTTACTGCCTATGCTTTCTTCTAAGATGCTTATGGTGTCACGGCTTACATTTAAGTCTTTTATCCATTTTGAGTTTATTTTTGTGAGTGGTGTAAGTTGGTGGTTTAGTTTCATATTTTTGCAGGTAGCTGTCTAATTTTCCCAACACCATTTATTAAAGAGGCTGTCTGTACTCCATTGTATACCCTTACCTCCTTTGTCAAATATCAGTTGTCCATAGCGCTGTGGGTTTATTTCTGGGTTCTCTGTTCTGTTCCATTGATCTATATGCCTGTTCTTATGCCAGTACCAGGCTGTTTTGAGTACAATGGCCTTGTACTATAACTTGACTTCCAGAAGTGTCATACTACCGACTTTATTTTTCTTTTTCAAGATTGCTAAAGTTATTCATGTTCTTTTTAGTTCCATATAAATTTTTGGAATATGTGTTCTGTAATTTGAAGTGATTCATTGGTATTTTAATTGGTATTGCACTGAATTTATAAATTGTTTTGGGTAATATAGACATTTTAATGATGTTTATTCTTCCTAACCATGAGCACAGTCTATGCTTCCACTTGTTTGTGTCTTTTTTGATTTCTTTTATCAATGTTTTATAATTTTCCAAGTACAAGTCTTTAGTCTTCTTGGTTAAATTTACTCCTAGGTACTTTATTATTTTGGTTGTAATAGTGAAGGGGATTGTTTCCTTAATTTCTCTTTCTTACTGTTCATTGTTGTTGTATAAAAATGCCTCTGATTTCTGGGTATTAATTTTATATCCTGCCACTTTGCTGAATTTATTTATCAGGTCCAGTAGTTTTTTGACTGAGACTTTAGGGTTTTCTAGATACAATATCATATCATCTGCAAATAATGATAATTTTACTTCTTCTTTTCCAACTTGAATGCCTTTTATTTCTTCTTCTTGTCTGATTGCTGTGGCTAGGACTTCCAGGACTGTTGAATAAGAGTGGTGAGATTTGTTGTTTTTTTAAACCATAAGTAGTTTATTGTCAAAAGAATGTGGTGTGAGATTGTCAAGATAGGAATATGAAACTTGCTAAAACAAGATTCTAAAAACTTCTAAAAACAAGATTTTTCAGAAGACAAAGTAATAAAGACTACTTTGGTACCAGAAATAAGCCTTTACTATGTGGCCTAATGAATTTTTGACAAGGATATCAAGACAATTCAATAGGGAAAGAATAGCCTTTTCAACAAGTTATGGTTTAACTAGATATTCGTATGAAAAATGGAAAAAAAATGATCTTATACTCCTAACATTATATAAAAATAGCACTTAATTGAAAATAGATCATGACCTAAATGGAAGAGTTAAAACTATAAAACTCTTAGAAAAGAAATAAGTATAAATCTATGTGATTTTAGTCAATCAATTTCTGGAACAAATAATGAAAAGAAGAGATGAATGAAAAAATAAAAGCTATCTAAACAAATACAGTAATTAGCTTGACAGTGGTTTTCAAACCAAGCCAAATTTACAATGTGCTGTCTCAGAAAAATCTAGAATAGGTTCATGGCAGGTGAAATTATGAAAAAGGGATCTTCTCGGTAGGAGCAGCCCACATGTTGAACTGTCAGAATTAATGCAGAGTGTTAATCATTTATGATTGTGTTTGAAGTGGGACCATCTCAGCTAAACAATGTAGATTGTGCCACTTGAATAAAATTATAGTTTTATGAATACCTTATTCCTAAATTTTGGGGTTTCTATATGCTAATCTCAAATGCAAAATATACCTGAATTCTAGTCTCAGAGAGGTTAAAAATTCCAGCGTGGGGACACAATTTTGTTGCCCTGACATCTAGAATTATTTTATGTATCTCAGTGCGAAGTAAAAATGTAAAGGGACTATCACTTAGGTGATAAACTGTAGACTTCCAGACAAACATTTTAACTGATTTACATCTGGTTCTCCTCCAGGATAGTTATATTTACTTGATATATTTATTCTCCAACTGATCAGTGATAGCTTGGGGAACATTTCTTTAGCTGTATGTAAATTGACCATGCAATAGAGAAAGCCTGGCTGTAAACCTATGGAATGCGATCTGTTATGAATATCAGTGTAGAAATATTGAGCTAGCTGTTTATCGAACGGGAAGCACACTAAAAACCTTAAGAGTAATTGATTGGCCTAGTCACATGGTGTGTCGGAACCTATACTAACTGGGCCACACCCCTGAAATGTTCAATAATTGATCAAAAGTAGCCTTATCAGAGATCATACAGAAATCAATCATCACTTCATTGCTTGGACACATGGAGACAATACCATTTATAATAGTTGTGCAAACTTCTAAGAAAGGGGGAAAACACAGAATTTAAATGAGTTCTGTGAGTGGCTGACATACTTAAATGAGTTATAAATTTAGAAAAAAAAGTCATTTCTCTGTTTTCAAGGAAAACAGGATTTAAATTATCTTATTTGGAGCCATTGCATCTTTAGGCTTTTACATCTAAGAAAAGGGGGAAATGTAAGAATAAAGAAATCTAATTTTCCAGTGATCCAAATGAAGATAAGAAAAAAAACACAAGGTAGTAGAGGGATATGTGTTTATATCAAAATCTTAGACAAGTTTGAGAAAAACTTAAGGGACTTCATGCTCATTTCTTTGTCAAAGAGGCTAAGAACTCCGTTAGGAGCTAGAGTGAAGGGTTGAATATCTGAGTTCTGGGTTCTATTGCCAGTCCTGTCTGGTACTGTACACAATAACTTAAACTTTTACATCAGTTTCCTTATGTGTAAAAGATATTAACAGTTGTCTTCCAAATTATTTAAAGAATTGAAGTAATTTATGTTTAATATTTAACCAGTACCTGAATATGTATTCAAAAATGACAACAAAAGTAGTTATAATAATACTAATAATATCTAACAGTATGCCATTTAGTTCATAAACATAAAAATAAATCATTATAGCAAAAGATGAACAGAAAAGTATTAGAGAAAAGCACACATGTGTCTAAACAAAACCCTATGTTAAATCTTGTCTGGAGATGTTTATGAACAAAATCAGAATTTTGAAATATAATTTTTACAGTAATAACTTGAGCATCCTCTGGTAAGTATATAGTTAAAGTGCCTTGGATCTTGGTCAGAAGTGGAGACAGTAGAGTACAGGAAATGATTCTGTAAGGTTTGGAACATGGATCCCCTCTTTGGGTGAGGGAATAAGGTAGATTTCCTATGTATAAAGAATTGTTGTGTTGTAATAGAGAGGAACCTGTGAATCTTGCTATGATTACTGTCAAACGTTCTGAAGGTCTGTCTATAAGGCTCTGCATAGATGTAGAGTAGCTGAAAGCTTAAATTGGTCCTCTTAGTTGAGAAGGTTTGGAAAGGTAAAAAATTTTCAGACTCTTTGCAGCTAGAGTTCTGGGTATTCATTTGTCTCTATCAATTAAATGTGTTCACAGGAGTAGGACAGTAGGCTCATCTCTCTGTGACAAGAAAACTCTAGTAAACATGAGTGTTTGCAGTGGATGCATTGGTGTGCCATCAAGTTCACGGGTGTAGGAGATGTGGCTGTGATGGCTGTGGCCATGTAAAGGCAGACACCTCCTGCTACTGGGCCAGGGTCCTGAAGGTGCCAGCCTGCAAGGCAAACTTAGTAGCAGCCCCTCAATGTCAGCTCGCCAGCCTGTTCAGTGATTTCTGTGTTAAACTCCAGGTTGCTTCAAACACCTAGAATTATTTTGTTTTCCTGCTCTGTGCATTTAAGTCTCTTAACAACTATATGAGCTCAGTTTTATTATTATTGTCACCATTTTGTACATGTTGAAAGTGAAGCTCCCTGGGGTTATGTTGTGTGATTGATCTTGGATTTGAATGCCTAAGGTTTATCTTTAGATACTGTGTTGTAGTGACTCCCCTATACTACCTCCCCACGTTCTGTAAGTCATGTTTCTGCAGAGATAACCAGAGAACATCGCAGCTAGAAGGATACCTAAATATCTGTTTTCCAATCTCTCTTTAACAGGGTCATTTTGCCCCTGAGGGGCATTTGCAAATGTCTAGAGACAATTTCTATTGTCGTGATTAGGAGTTGGAGGTGGCATTTAGTGGGTAGAGGCCAGAGTTGCTGCTATACATTCTACAATGTGCAGAATATTGCTCACTACCAAGAATTACTCGATTGAAAATGTCAATAGTGCCAAGACTGAGAAACCGGGGTTAGCCAAACATTTCCCAAACCTTTCCATAAAATTTCAGTGTACTATGAAAAACAGGTTTGCAGTTTAAATAAAATAAACTTTGGGACATGCTGTATATCTTAATCCATTTTTGAATAATCTCTCTGCTGATTGCATTTTAAATCTTATTTAATGTATCATTTTAAATTCTAAAAAGTCCTGCAGAAAAAATGCCTGCTGACCTTTACTTACTTCATACTTAGAGAGATGCATGGTTTGGGTGGCAGATAGGGGTGTTCACATCAGTCTTATGTGACTCACCCAAGTTATTAAGAGAAAAATCCAAAATTAAAATGCTCTTCTCTTGATACCTGCTTTAGAAGCCATGAGATATTTTTTTCTAGCAAGGTATATATTAACCTTTTTTACAGAGTTGAATCTCTAAATCAAAGAATGATCCAATAATATGTAAAAGCTATTTTAGCCAATTGGCAGAGATCACACTTCATAGTTATGCAAAATTTTATATGTATCAACACATGCCTCCTAGTTGAAGTTAGAGAAAAAATAGAAGTAACTATGGACCTCTACAGAGATTTTACCCATTAATGTCCTGTCTTTTACTGCTCGGTATGACAGCTAAAGTTAGTTTTATAAGCAGGATGGGGCTAATGGCAGGTGGTGGGGTAACTTCTGAAAGGCTGCTCCTGCTTACGAGACTCATCCTTGATCATTAAGGTTTGTGTTTGCCTTAGTCTTTGCTCTCTGGAAAACTAACTACACACAGTTGGTCCTTACATTGCCAACTCTTTAACAGTGTATGCCAACAATGGACATGTGACATTCCTGTGTTCCCTTGTAGGGTCTTTAGAATAATAGACAGTAACACAGATCTATTTAGCCATGTTTTTCTTGAGTCAATGAAGTAAAAAAGGAGCCCATCAAGAAAAACAAAAGCTTTGGAATGTTATTTCTTACCATGTTCCAGATAGAATTGGAAAAGAAGTGTCTGCCATTCTGATTCCTGACCCACTCCTTTTCCGCATAGCCTAATGGATGGCTTGGCACACCTCTGGGTTCCTTCAGACTTGGACACAAGTGCTTATTCCTTACTCATAATGAGATTTAATCAAGCAAAGTCAAAACCATTGCTGCAAGTTAAACACTCCCCAGGGAGTGGGAGCCAATGACTGGGGGAGTAATGAACCTCTATTTAATTTTCAGATTTTGTTAATAACACTTTGACTTGTACTGGTTGGAGCTAATTAGTTGCTGTAGCTTCTCCATTAGTGGCTTATAGAATGGGGCTTACCTTGTGCATGTTAAGCAATTTTCTCAGTGTGGGTCATTTTAGAGAAAACAGAAGGAAACTAAGTATCTTAAACATGAAAGATTATTCGATTTAGTTGTGGTTTCCTTTCACCTGTAGCTTCAAGAATGTTTCTGGATCATGTTCTGACCACTTCAGAAGCATGTACTAAGATAAAATGATTCGGACTTATTTTGAGATCAACCCAATTAGTTGTGAGACATTAAAGAACAAAGTTCACTTGTATATCATGAAATGTGCCTCAGACATGGTATAAATTCTCAGATTTGGTGGCAGTATGAGTAATATGTTGGGGCTCTCTTTACAGTGAAAAGTATGCATGAGATCCTTAGGTTTTTAATGTTTGGCCTTGTTTCCAAAGCCGACTGTCTCCACTGCTTGTACTCTTTCTCAGAATAGTATTCTCAAAATAATAATAATAATTAATAATAATAACAACAACAACAAAAGCAAGTAAACAAACAAAACCAGGGAAGGATTTGATTACAACACAGCATTAAAACAACCAACCAACCAACCAAACAAACAAACAAACAAAAACATCAGAAGAAGAATTACACAGTATCAGGGCAAGGAGCAAGGAAACAACGGTCATAGCCCTGGTCCCGGTGGCTTTCAAAGGAGATGTTCATGAGAATTATGGGACATGGCCTATTTTATATCTCATCGTGTTATTCTAAACCTCAGTGTGGCTATATTCCAAACTAGATTTGGAGGTGAGTGCCAGACCTAGTTCATTATTGGACTTTTAGCCCAGGCATATCTGGCAAACACCTCAGACCCTTGGGTTGATTATTTTATTTTCTATGTGGTTCTTGCCATGTCCTTAATATCTCAGTCTCATCCTCTCAGTGTCTAAGATTAAGATTTGGAATATGGTTTTATAGTATTAGGGATTCTGGAATGGATAAAATTCATGTGCTGTTTAGACTATATTAGCTAGATAGTTTGAATCCTACTAGGAAGGAGCTAAGTCTATTTCAGGACATGGTCATTTGATGGGGAATGAATAATTGAGGAATAAAAGGTGAAAAGGGCCTTAGTTAGGTTGGTGGTAGTTTAGACAGAGCAAAAGCAGATTCACCAGCAGATTTACTAAACTTAGTAATATTTCTGCATTGGATTTTAAACCACTTACACAGCATCAGCAGATAAAGGTGATCCCAATGTTGAACACTTCCCTAATGTATCCATGCCTGAAGTCTGTAAAACCTTAATTTTACATATTAAATCACATTTTTAAATTCAAAGTATCATATATATATTGATATTACAAATTTGCAATTAAACCATGTGTACCCAAGTGCTATAACCTTCCCATCATGCATACCATAATGGAGATGCTTTTATTAAACAGAATGAAAAATTAATTTGGTGACAGATACATAAAGAGATGCACTTTTATTTCAGTCTGTTTATTTAACATTAATGTAGCAAGCTAATTTGTCAAACCAATGACACTACATCCCTATGTGTGACTATCAGTGTGTCAATCCAATGCTTATCCATCTAATGAGTAGTCTGACTTAAAAATAGTCCTCAGGAGAAGCCAACGCCTTACAAGTTCACTCTGAAAACTCCCTTTGTATTCAAACAGACTCAGCACAGATTGTTTTAAGGTACTAAGGATACAAAACCTATATTCTCAAGTAGTATGTGAGTACCTTTTTTTAGTATTAAAAGGCATGGATTGCAACTATTAGTGCTCCAGTGATTTCATGCTAATCACATTGAAGTCTACTGTTCAAGAGAAAGTTTTAGAACCCAGAGAAACATAGAAGTGTCATTTTACATTGCACTACTCTTAATTTTTTTCTCTGTATGTGTTCCGGAAATGAACCACTTCTTCCTGGAGGCTCAACACTTCTCTGCTTTTACACAGATTGTTCTTTCATTCAGATTGCTTTATCTACTACAACTTCTGTTTGAAAGTAAATGATGTAGCAAAGAAGACTGCAGAATGCAGTGACATCATAGAATGTAAAAGGAAGATATACAGGCTTTGGGGACAATGAACATCAAATTTATGGACCCATAGTTGCTTGAGTTTCCTGGATAATAGTAGAAGGTATATTTGTGAGAAGACTGGAAATGGAAGAAGGAGCATCACATGGCACAGCAGTATCCATGAAGGTCTTTGTAGAGTCCCATGTGAAGTGGATATTCAATTTAGGTGCCACTAACACTATGACAATGGTATAGTTCAAGATTATATAACCCAACCCTACATTGCCCTCCAGATTGTAAGCAGCCATTGCTGAAAAAGGTCCTGGTATTGACAACACTTTTAATATTCTTAATACTGAGGCTTTGTCTTTTGAGGGTAGATTATGTTTATTAGAACCAGTCCTGACTTAGCCAGGTCCAATTATGGTGAATAAATGAGAAGATTAGGTCAGAGTACAACATTTTAAAATTATTTTAGTAACCCTGTAGTTTCTTAATTATAGAATTAGTACATGTGTTTTGGTTAAAAAAATCATTGCAGCGAAAAATAAAACTATAAAACAATTAAATTAGCCTCCTTCTTCCACTTAAATTTGATCTCACTCCCTAGAAACAAATAATGTTAACAGCTTTTTGTTATGTTTTTATATGTTTACTTTTTATCTTTGATTAATGAACTCAAGTATTTACAAATATCATTAATAAAAAGAATTTTTTAGTTAACAATGAAAATTAGAGATACATTATATTTATACTATTAAACATCTACTCTCCTCAACTTTACTGTCTGATTTTTAATGCATAGCTACCAATGAGTGAGCAAGTATTTCATTTTGCTTTTCGTTGGCATCACTAATTAAAATAATAAGTTTAAATTATTATTTCCTGATGCATCAGTTTTAGACAGAATCTAGTGTTCTTTCTTTAATGAAAGATGTAATTAGGGTAGTTATTGTTTCTTTACTAGCATTTTCATTAATCCTTTTCCATTTTTCTTAGTCACTTTGTTATTTTATATCAAGTATTATAACATTACATTCCTTCCTATCTATCTATAATTGGATTTCTTATTATGTCTATAATTTTATTTTAAAATATGATGACTAATATTAATATAAAACTTCAAGCAAATTCACTACAGAACTAAACAGAATGAATGGCTCTTTAGAGGAGAAAATGTAACTCAACGTTATTAAAATTTACTGTTTAAAGAGAAATCTACCACATATCAAAAATGGATGTATGCTCTTGTTTCTGGATCAGGTTTGGTTCTTACTTTGATCCATGTAAACAGACATCCTCTACATTTGTTCTCATGTCTATTAATGATTTCACTGAGTCTACAAATGTATGGGAAATGTTTTTCATCAAAATGTAAAGATAACATTTTTCTACAAATCCAGTATTCCTTATAAGAAGTCTGACAGTTTGGAACAAGTAACTTATTTTGTCCTTTTTGGAGTTGTGAAAAATCATGAATGGATGTTCAGGGTTAATAGTTTTGTTCTCATTAATTCTCTTGTAGATAACTGACCTTTCAAATATGACAGTATTTTCACTTAGGTCTATTGTTTCTCTGGTTATTTCATCCCCCATTGTTCCTCATTTTTCAATCTGGACCTCTTACCAAGAGTAAGCTGAAAACCTGTAGCTAACTTCTTAGCATGCTTACTTTTCTCTCTTTTTTCCATTATTTTGTTTCCTTTGTTTTGCTATATTCTTGGCATTGATTTCAACTATATTTTCAGATAACCTCTTGGTTTCCTTTTTTTTTAAGATTCAGATTATGTATTTTTTAAACATTTAAGCAACTTATCTAGTTTATTTTTAGAGTTAAAATATAACACATTATACATATGCATGTAAAATTTATTCTCAAATTGTTTCATTTAAGACAGTATCGTTTGTCCCTGGCCGGTTGGCTCAGTGGTAGAGCATCGGCCTGGCATGCAGGAGTCCCGAGTTTGATTCCTGGACAGGGCACACAGAAGCGCCTATCTGCTTCTCCACCCCTCCCCCTCTTCTTCCTCTCTGTCTCTCTCTTCCCCTCCTGCAGCCAAGGTTCCATTGGAGCAAAGTTGGCCGGGCACTGAAGATAGCTCTATGGCCTCTGCCTCAGGTGCTAGAATGGCTCTGGTTGCAACAGAGCAATGCCCCAGATGGGCAAAGCATCGCCTTCTGGTAGGCATGCCGGGTGGATCCCGGTCAGGTACATGCGGGAGTGTGTCTGACTGCCTCCCGTTTCCAACTTCAGAAAAATACAAAAAATAAAAAATAAATAAAATAAATAAAATAAAATAAAACGGTATGCTTTTGTTTTATGAAGCAATTTTTTTAGAGCTTTCCTCTGTTTACTGATTTTTCTATTTTCATCAAAGGTCATTATTTATTCTTTTAGGGTTAGTATTCCCTTTAAATTTAAATTTTCTTTTCTCAGATACTTAACAATTTCTAGTACTTTTTGAATATCTATGAAAGAGGAATTATATTAGGAGAAGGTCGCAAAGTGAGGCCACAATCATGGTGGATGTCCATCTACTCTCTAAGCTGAAGGATTTCTATTTTTGGAACAAAATTTAATATGGAAATGAAATAATAAGACTTTTTATCTTGCAAATTAGCTTTATATTTTAAAAAACTAGGAATTACCATTTTAGACAATCAGTCGTGACTATAAACACAACATACAAAATAATGGCTCTATTGAGAAAAAACAGAAGGAAAGAAACCTCACATGGTTGTAAAATCCTAGTCTGTCAATACTTTTATTTTTGAGTAATCATAACTCATAAAATACCAGATAAAAATAAGAAGTTATATTTTAGTTTATATTATTTCAGTCTATTTCATGTCCAAAAAAATTGTATGGGTATGTTTGGGATCCAATCTCACTGATGCTGAACATACCGTGAAAAACATATTTGCCTGGGTCTGGGTGCAGAGGAATAGATCCATTCACTTATTTGCCCATTTAACATTTATTATTATTGGTCCATATCTACTATGTGCCGAGCATACCACTGAAAACTGGGTTTATAATGGGGAACAAAACATGGCAGATCTCTTTCCTTGGATGCGTAAGATAAGAAACAGACACAAAACAAATAAATAATCAGTGTAATGTATGATAGAAACCACAGAGTTCTGAAAGAAAAGAAATAAATATAAGTACTCAAACATATTCCTTTAGAGAAATAATATTTAAGCTTAATAAAATTAAAAGGAGGAGAAGAAATAGAGAGCCTCTGAAAAGAGTGTGAACTTTCCAGAGAGGGAATGGCTGATGGGAAAGCCTGATGTGGAAGCAAGGTGGGGACATTATAGCATTAATTGAAGAACAACATCATTTAGTAGGAAGAAAATGTGCAAGGCAGGGATAAAAAAACAAGACAGAGGCCACAATATATAGTAGCACTTTGTCTTAAGAAAATTAGAAGTTACTGAATTATTCTAAATGTGTGAGGACAGTGATTGAATTTGCAATTTCAAGATCAATTTGCTTCTTTGTTGATGATCAATAAATCAATGGAATAGAATTGAGAACCAGAAATAAACCCATGCATGTATGTATGATTAATTGATTTTCAACAAAGACACAAGATATTTCATTGGGGAAAGAATAGCCTTTTCAACAGATGATATGGAACAACTTTATATCAATATTTAATCACTAAGTCATGCCATCTGCAAAGATTAACTCAAAATAGATAAAATACCTATATGCTGGAGGTAAAACTATCAATATAAAAATCTTAGATGTAAACATAAATTTTTGACATTTGATTAGGCTTTAGTTTCTTAAATATGACACCAAAATCATAATTAACCAAAGGAAAAATTTAAAAAATATTAATTTTATCAACCTTAAAAACTTTTGTGTGTTTAAAAAGACTCTATCAAAGAAGGGAAAAGTGCAAAATGCAATAAAGTATTTTCAAATTATCTAATTAATATAGGTCCAGTATTCAATAGAAAGAACTTTTATATCTCAACAATAAAAAGAAAAATATTTCAATTAAACATAAGCTATTTCAGTTGATTTTCTTCTAAAAAGACATAAATAACCAATAAACTCAGGAAAAAAACAGCCTTGGTCATTAGGGAAATTTATATCAAAACCATAGTCAGACACTACATTATACCCTGTAAAGAGGCTATAATCAATAGATGATAAAGTAGGAAGTGTTAGTAAGGGTATATAGTAAAATTGGAAGACTATTCAATATTGTCTATAATATAAAATGGTCTAGCCACACTGGAAAGTTTGGCAGTTCTTCAAAATTTTAAAAATAAAGTCCCTGTGTGACCTAACCATTCCACTACTAAGTATATACTAAAGAAAAAAAAATTTAAAGCATGATCCATATAAAATTTGTACAAATGTTCACAAACAGCATTATTTATAGTAACCGAAAGATAAAAACAATCTGAACATTCATGAACTAATGAATGGATAAGCAGAACATAACCTATCCATACATACATAATATCATCTACGTGAAATGTCCAGACTAGGCAAATCCACACAGACAGAAAATAGATTAGCAGTTTACTAGGGGATGGAGGAGGGGTAAAATAGGGATGGATTGCTAATGGATACAAGATTTTTGGAGGGAGTGATAAACGTATTTTAAAATCTGTGCACAAATTTCTGAACATACCAAAAACTTCTAAACTATACACATTAAAAGAGTTGATTTTTTGATAAGCATATTTGATTCCTAGGGTTACCATACCAATGACAACCACTAAAAATAACTGAAATGTACTTCCTTACAATTCTGGAAGCCAGAAGTCCACAAAGTGTCCTCAGAGCCACACTTTGTCTGAAGTCTCTAACAAAGAAACTTTGCTTCCTGCAGCTTGTGGTGGTTCCTAGTGTTCCTTACATTGTGACAGCATAACTCTCATCTCTTTTGTCTTCTTCCCTCCACCTTCTTCCCTGTGCATCTCTGTACCTGTCAAAATTCTCTTTTCTGTTATCAAGACATCAGTCATTGGATTTAGAGCCCACCCTTAGTCCAGGATTATTCAATTTTGAGATATTGCTGATACAAATCTGCAAATGCTTGACTTCCAAATAAGGTCATATCCTGAGATTTGAGTGAACATGAATTTGGGGGACACTGTTCAACCCTCTATAGTATTTGCATTATACTTGAATATCTTTAATGGCTATTAGAGACTACCAAATAATTAAAATATCAAATACCTAGTTGAGGTACTGCATTTTGTTCAAAACCTTCCTTAACTACCCAAGACTAAGAAGCAAATTTTATTAAATTTTATATTCTGTGCTTAAAACAAGCAATAATCAAGTGAGTGACCCTTCTGGTCAGAAATGTAAACAAAACAGACTAAAGCTGAACAGTATGGAGCTAACAGTCTTCACCATGTCTTAAACCAATAGGTTTCTAGGCACATTTGAGAGATTAATATGTTTCTTTCAGTGTAGGATTTTAAAAGAAGTTATATGGCAAATTGTCATATATGCAAGATGGGTAAATGTACATTTACAGTCTCATTGTGACATTCTTTTCAGTTAATACAGCTATTGTAATGATCAAAATCTGCATGTCTTTTTCCATATGAATGACTGTAAACCTACTTTTGCCCACCACTGTTTGCACACACACATACACACACAAAGATATACTCATATTTACTTGAACACTATCATGAAACATTTGTTAATTCACTTGATTTTCATAAAAATTTTATAAAATACATAATTGGATTACCTTAATTTTATGGATTAAAATCACATGGCTAAGCAACACTGTTATGGTCACACAACTATTAAGTGAGTGACCGGTACATAGATTGCAACTTGATGCATCATCATTGTTCACCCACTACATGCAAATCTCTATCTGATTGAGGCGTAATTAATTCTAAAGGCAAACTTTTTTTCTGGTCGTACCTGTTTCCCTTTTAACATGACAAATTTCAGGACCTAATAGTATTGAATTGCCATTTGGTTATGCTTTTCACATTTCAATTCACTTTTTAATGTGTTTTTATTTGATTTTCACAGCAGCACTGAAACACGGTTTAATAAAAATCATCATCCTCATTTTACAAATGAAGGAAAGAAGGTTCATGTAGAGGTCACTCAGCTGGCACAGGGGCTCACGTGTACCCTGAAGCTGATTCGATTGGCTTCAAGGCTGGTTGTATAACCCACAGTATTGTATTTATCTACATTTCTAACATTTCTTAAAGCTGTAAATAACTCATCCAAGTAAACTTTATTAATAATCATTTCTCCTATCTATGAGATTTAAAAAACAAAACAAAACACTGTGACGTCCTCTGTTTCTATCTCCCGTGAATTGTTGGACTCCACGCTGTCCTCACCAATTTCATCGCCCATCATTACAATGCTGCACTAGATCTAGAGGACAGAAATGTTCCATCCCTCAACAACCCAAGAGTAAAAGGCCTTGGAGGATACGTTGCCCAAACAATTAGAAATGAAGACCTAAGGTATACTGATCGGTCATGCACTAAATGGCGGTGACGGACTTACTGTGTTAGGACATTGAGACAAGAATCGAATTTGTTTCATTCTGTTTTGCCTCATCTCTGAATAAGGTCAAAGCTAAGATGTCGGTGTTGGCAGTAAGAAAGAGGGAGCTGCGGAGCTGGCACGTAGGATTAGGGAAAGAAAGAGACCGTTTTAAGCATGAAATTTACAGCTCTAAAGAATTCAATGCGGCTCCCTTGGGTAGTCAATCAAGGTTCCACAAAAAAATGCATGGGCATAGAAGTGGCTCTGACCCCAGTCTTACCTGAGACTGATCAATAGTGGTAGAAACTTCCGCTGTTCTGGGCGTAGGGGCCCCTGGGAAAGAGGAACTGAACGGGAAGCGTGGGTTTCTGAGATGTAATTTCAGAGCTGAGTCAGTACTTTAAAATGCCTGGTTCAATAGAGTTGCAGAGAAAATGGCCCCTTAATAATGGGAGATTGTGAGAAGCAAGTAAGGAGAGCTGCAGCTTTTGCAATATTTGCCTGGAGGGTAAACTGGAAAAGTCTCTCTGACTACAAGGAGTTTGGGGCTGAGCTTTAAAGCTTGCTGGGCGGCTTTAGGCTTCCCCTAAGGCTGGGGCAGTCTCCCCAATATATCATAATATATTCCTTTGGTTTTTTTAATAAGAAATAATGAGTTTCCAAATGTTCCTCTTCAGTCCCCATGTGTTTAAAGATCTAGTTGTATGCTGTATCTCAGGGGATGGGGTCTTGTTTTCATCCAATCATTAAAAAAGCCTGTTTAATTTTCCTTTTATGCTCACAGAATTTGTCAACTATTTTAATTATCTTAGATTTTATTTAAAGTATTGCATTATCTCAAAATTGTGTGAATATGGCTTTAAATGATCAAACTCATATTTCTACAAGTTTTACTCATGATTGTAGCTTTCACTAAAAGAGAATATCCAATTCTCTTTCAGTAAAATGGAATGTTCTTTCTGGTTGAATTTTTGTCCAAAAACCTCGCTATACATTTCCCAAATCCTTTCATTAACATATGGGCTGGGAGAGTTGGTCATCCCTAAATAGTTCTTACATAGGTGCTGAGAGCCTGGTGAACAATTAAGTTTATATTAAGTAAATGAATTAATTAAGCAAGAGACCCATTAGTTTACCAAGGTTTTTCAAAGATCTGGCTCTCAGGAAGGCTTTGAATTCTGCTAATGTATCCAGGACACCAGGGACTACACATTAGGAGGAATCATTGTCTTTGGTTTTCATAAGGCAGAGAGCATTAAGAAATTTATGATGCTCAAGGTGATGATTAGGTACACATAGTAGATATTTAACAAATTTCACAACAAATGAGAAAGTCAGGTGGCATTAGCCACATGTTGCTGATAGAAACCGTAAGCCCAGGGAGGGCAGGAGAGCTCCCGAGGTCCCTGCAGGGAAAGATAGCTGACCCTGGTGGCACTCTGCTTCCCACTCCCTCCTGTTCTAAACGCTGGGCTCCTTCTGCAGCCTGGGCGGCCTCTCCCTCCATTACCATTTCATAAGGCTTCGAGAAATATCTTGTTATTTGAGTTTCTCTAGGTTGGATTCCGGAATAAATGTTTTACCATATCAAAGCCAAGTTCCCGCTGCTGTTGTCCGTCCCTGTAACCTCTTCACTAAACAGTGAAGCAGACATCCTATCCCAGGCCCTTTCTCTGGCTTTCATATGCTTAGCAGCAGGATGAATCTGTGTTGAGGCTCCTTGTAAACATCAGAAAACTGCCCTTTCCTTTGGACAGTGCCTCAGAACAAGTGAGGTTTTTGACGGGGTTTACGAGTTGGGTCTGGAGAACGAATAAACTGGGGGACTTAGAGGATTTGGCTGTTCTTAAGTCTTAAATGTAAAATGTTTCCAAAGCCTGTGTTCCTGCCTCCCAAATGAGAGTGGAAGTGTGCAGCTCTGTGATTCCAAAGCTTAATGTGGCCAGACCTTGAACTTGCTGTCTCCATCTGACTTGCTCACACTTAGCGGCGAGATGACACAAGCGTCTGCGCGGCTCAGCCTCCCGGTGTCGGAGAGAGCAAACACAGAAGCGCTTTCATCTCGGTGGTCTTCACACACACTATACCCCAGAGAGAAAATCTAAGTGGCGCTTCCGGCAGGTGCATGATGTGGTTCAGAAGCAGAAAACATTTGATTCCTGAGCAAGAGGCCCTAAAATAGAACTTTGGGAAGAAAGGAGGGATCAAGCCGTGAAAGAAGCAATATCGTGTCTGAGTTCCAGCGTTTGCCCGGCTTCACCTACCGTCTCATTACCGACCGCGCTTTTGGGTTCAGGCACGAGCAGAGAGGGCAGGGGAGGCAGGGGGTGCAAAATAAAGCCAGCCATTCCAAACGTCCTGGACAGCGATGGGGACCCTGCTCCTTGCAAGAAAGGAAGAAGACTTGAGTCCCTCAAAGAAGAGATTTCTAGGACCTTGTCATGGACTCAAAGGACAAAAAGCACTTACGCCACTTTGTAAATGATATGATTGTCTAACCACTATTCTGTACATCTGAAACTAACATAAAATAATATTGAATGTCAACTGAGATTAAAGAATAAAATAACCCGACCAGGCGGTGGCGCAGTGGATAGAGCATCGGACTGGGACAAGGAGGACCCAGGTTCGAGACCCTGAGGTTTGAGCAAAGCTCACCAGCTTGAGCCCAAGATGGCTGGCTCGAGCAAGGGATCTCTCCGTCTGCTGTAGTTCCCCCCCTCACCCTGCCAAGTCCCTTCCTGTTTGTTCCTCTCTCTGTCTCTCCCACAAAATAATAATAATAATAGTAATAATAATGAAGTGTTTTGATTAAAAAATAGGATTAAGTTAACATGGGGTTTTCAGTTTCCTTGTAGAGTAGTAACAGGATGTTGGTTCTGCTGCTTGCTGTTCCTCTGCCCCTCCTTCTTGTCTCCTTCCTCTTCTCCCTCTTTTTTTCCTCTCTCTTTCTCCTCTCTGTTTTCCCCTCCTTTCCTCCCTCTCCTCCTCTCCCTTTTTTTTCTCCTTTTTAAAACTTTTGTTATCACTGTTCTTTTTTTTTTTTTTGTGATGGAGAGAATCAGCGAGAGGGACAGACAGACATAAAGGGAGAGAGATGAGAAGCATCAATTCTTCGTTGAGGCACCTTAATTGTTCATTGACTGCTTTCTCATATGTGCCTTTTCAGGGGAGAGGGGGGGCTACAGCAGACTGAGTGAACCCTTCCTCGAGCCAGTGACCTTGGGCTCAAGCTGGTGAACCTTGTTCAAACCAGATGAGCCCATACTAAAGCTGGTGACCTCGGGGTCTCGAACCTGGGTCCTCCGTGTCCCAGTCCAATGCTCTATCCACTGTGCCACTGCCTGGTAAGGCTGTTGTCACTGTTTTGTAACAGGCTGACAGAAATTAACTTTGTGTGCTTCTAACAGACTGATTTAGTTTGTAGTGACTGCTAAGACGGGAGCTGTTTTCAGGATTTACCAATTTAAGGATAGCCTGGTGGTTTGCATTTGCTTACCAGGGGGACCCTGGACGACTTTTCCAAGACAAAAAATCTTCCTATTTGAATACTCGGTAGTAAGAAACTTTTCATTCTCTCCTCTTTTCATCATCTCATAATGAAGACTGTGGCTGGAATCCAAGAATTATAATGGCAGATAGCACAGGACCTATGACATGAGAACAGACAGCATTCAGTCAATAAACAGGTGCACCAAGAACTCTGCTTAGCTGTCAGGAGCAGTTGGAAATTAAAAGAAGAAATGGATTTAACATGGTGTTTGCCCTTGTAAGCTACCTCTTCGAGATATATTTGATTTTGTTTTATTTTATTTGGTTATATCAATAATATTAGTCTCCAAAACAAAACTCCTTTAAGGAAAAGTCAGATTTCACAGAATAAGCTGTAAGGCCAAAGTAAATATTGTTTATTCTGTTAATACATATCCTCCCAAAGATTGTGCACCAAAAGGGTTAAAGTTTCTTGCAATATTGATTCTTGCAGCCTCTGTGGAGCTGCCACAGGCCTGAGGCAGCCATAGCCCTTAAGCTTGTCACCTGTGACCTCAAACAGCCTCATCAAATTACTAGTCTCCAGTGCAAACATTCTCATATTCCATGTGCACAGATTTCCTTAAGGCTCATGCTGCCTTGTAAACTCTAATAATTTGATGTCAAAAGACATGCAAAAGAATAGACAAACAAAATCATGGGAGACTACTCTATTCCCAAAAGGTGGGATTCATTCTGGCTCAAGAGGCTAATTCTGTCAAAGTATCCTGAAGCTATAACTATAGTATTGTCAAGTGTTGGAATGGATAAGAGCAGCCCTTGTACGACTGGTTTCTTTCCCCTCACACAAAAGATGTTCTGTTTGTGAAGTATCCTGTTGATAATATGTTGATAATTAATTCATTTTAATTGCTGCAAGTTATGAAGCTGACTGTATTTCTCCATTTTATTTCACTGTAGATGATCATTTAGGCTCTTAAATTTCTCATTATAATTGATACCATGAAAATCTATATGCAAACATTCTGGAAATACCTCAGGGGAACGATTTGGTGTGTTTGGCATACTGTCCTAGGATTCATTCAGGCATATGTATCAGCCATTTGATCATGGAGACTGGAGGACACTACTAGCAATTGACACTAGGGGGCCAGGGATGCTTAACATCCTACACTAAATACCTGACAACACAGAGAACCAGTCACCTAACACCCAACACACCGCGGTGACACGGTGCTCTAGCTGGTGTGCTCACAAGGAAATGCTGGGTGTGATGAAATTAGTAGATGCATGCCCGAGTGCTGTCTCACGCTTTCTCTCGTTTGCCCGACTGTATTCCTGACCCTGGAAAGCTAGAAGCCCTCTTCTCTCTGCAGAGGTGTGTTTATCTTCCGTCTCCCCGGCAGAAGGTCACACGGAGACTAGGCAGGAAAGAAGCGACATGCAGGCTGGGCCGCCCTGCTGACAGGCGGTCACAGAGGCCTCTTATTTGTTTATTTTTCTGGCAGCAGGCAAGGCCCTACTGTCAAGTTTCAGGAAACCGGGCACACCTTTTCCCTGTGAACTAGTGTGTGTGCTGTGGCTCTGGAACTGACAATGGCTGTGACAGCTTCTCGACTTTGGGGTAACAGCTCCTGGTATATTCCATCCTGACTCCCCAGTGACCGAACTGGGCCCAGAGGGCAGCATCCCAGGTGGAGGGAAAGGGGTTGCTGCTCAAGGCCCCGCCTGGGCCTGTTCCTTGAGCCTTTCTGGATATGTCATGCCCCTTCCCTCCTGTTTTAAGTAACTTTCTTCTTCAAATACTTACATTTGTTTTCATTATAGTTAACCAATACATGGGTGAAACACTAGATTCCAAGAATCAGATTTTACTTGATTTTGCCACAATGACCTTGAACAACATGGGGGTCAAGGGTCTGACCTGCAGCACAGTCAGAAATCCATGTGTGACTCTTGACTTTTCAAGAACTTAACTGCTAATAGCCTACGGTTGGCTGGAAGCCTTATTGATGACAGAGTTGAGTAAGAATATTTTTAATGTTATATGTCTTATCTACAGCATTCTTATACTAAAGTAAGCTGAAGAAAATAAAGTATTATTAAAAAATTATAAAAAAGAGAAAATTCATTTAGAGTATTTAATGAAAAAAAATACATGTATAACTGACTCTGCACATAGTTCAAAGCCTTGGTTTCAAGGGTCAGCTGTAATTGGATGAATTTATACCACCATAGGAAATTTGCTTTTTTCGCATCCTCATCATCAAAATTTGGAATTGTCAGATTACTTCCACTTCTCCTCTTCCTCCTCCTCTTCCTCATTATCACCATTATTACCTATCAATCTGCTCATTATAAAATAGCAAACTCTTGTCTCCATTGGGGATCCTGATTATTTGCAAATTGATTGGCTTATTTCACTTTGCGTGATGCAACAAATATTAGGTAATCCTTCATTTTCGAGTCTGAATAATATTCCCTTTTTTATAGGTATACATATAGATATAGATTTGTATATAACATAGTTTTCATTCATTAATCTGTCAATGGAGACTGGGGTTGCTTCACATTTTAGCTGGTGTGAATGACTCTTCCAGGAACACTGGTGTGCAAAGATCTTTTTAAGACCCTAATTTTTCTTCTTTTGTGTATTTATCTAGAAATGGTATTATGGAAACATGGCAATTATAATTTTAATTTCTGAGGAACTACCATACTCTTTGCCGCAGCAGCTACAACATTTTTACATTCCCGCTCGCAGTGCAGAAGGCTTTTAATTTCTCCACATATTCACCAAACTTGCCATTTTGTGGTTCATTTTATTTTTATATTAGACATCCTAACAGGTGTGAGGTGTTATCTCATTGTAGTTTAGATTTTCATCTCTTGCTGATTAGTAATATAAGTAATTTTTATGCTTATTTTGGATGAGGCTTGAGGCCTAACAGATATGGTGCCTGTCAGACACATTAGAGTGTGAACTCATACGTAGTAAAGAAAGTTAGCAGTCGCTATAATGATCAGGCGGGCAGCTCTGAGAATTAATTTCTCAGGAATGCTCAAATGCCAGAACAATTGTTTCTGGTTGTCTATTCTTATCTACAAAAGACTTGGAGGGACTTATTCTAATCTCTTGTGAGCATATTCAAAATGAATTAACATTTGAGTAATGTATATCATCATCAGTATAACATAAAGAATGTAGAAAAAATCAGCTTAGGACAGTGTAAAGTTAATTTTCTGTACGGGGGTGATAAGAAGGAAAAGAACGTCTTCCTGCATGATATATCAAGGTGATAATGTGCCCCATTAGGACAATTTGTTTTATATTTCTTAAAATAGATATGACTAAGGAAATGACAGATGGAGGTCAGGAAAAAATTCATGAAGACCTTCAACTTATATTCATAAATCAATGACTTGGTCTCAGAGTGTTGGCTAAAAATATATTTCTCTTTCAGATGAAGGAGATTAGGTTATGAAAAGAAAAATGTGTTGACTGAAATGACTCTGTCATTAACACAGTATTACTACATTATGAGGAATACCAAGAATGTGATTTTCCCTTTCACTTCTACTTTCCCAGTAACACACGGATTTCTCACTTTCCTTTTCTCTCCTCTCTCTCTGTCTCTGTCTTCCTCTCTCTCTCTCTCTCTCAAGCACGCACGTGCTCGCGTGCACACACACACACACACACACACACACACACACACAGATTTTCATTTTGTAGATGAAACCATGTGGCTTTATAGTCAGAAAAATAATAAGGTTCAGCTCAATGTTTTTGACCTCTGGGAAGTGAAATAGTTAAAGAAAAGATAATGTAGATGAACATGTACCAAGAATTATGAAGGGGGAAAAATCAGAAAAAAAAAATACCCAGAAAAGTTTATATGGAAACAATGCTAAGGCCTGAACAAAAATAAACATAAGACATTTTTCATTCTATGAAGCCCATACCAGCCTCAACTCCCAAAAGCGATCAGTAGATGAAATGACAGTCTTGAGTCAAGAATGCAGTCATTAAATTTAAAAGTGAAAGGATGACTTTTTATAAAAAAAAATAATAATTCTTTCTGAAACATAACTGTAACCTTTTAAACTTATAATCAGCTGCACTCTAAATTATAATGAAGGTTCTTAACGTGTCAGGAAACAAGGAGGAGGAGTTCAAATTGCAAGGTGGCATTGTGAATTTCCAGCGGCCTCTGTATACTTGCTTCTATTTTTTTTATTGCATTTCATCAGTGTCATGGGAAAAAAATCCTTTAAAGAAATACATCCTACAGCTTATCACTCATGTCAGAGAAAACTCATTTATTGCTTTTGTTAGCCATGATATTGAAAATAAGTCTTGATTGAGGGAAGCACAGTTCTATATTGAAGTACACAAATAGACACGTGGGCTTGGTTTATTCTCCATTCGCACTGCAAGAATGCAAATGTGCTTTTCCGGGCCTGGCTTCAAGCTGTCAAGTGTCAAAGTGGGGAAGGGACAGGGAAAAAAATCAATTGAGTTAACCTAGCACAGAAGTCTACAGATTCATTATGTTTTAAGAGACCGAAAACAATGTTTTTGGTTGGCAACTTGAAAGATTGGTGCCTGAAACATTGCTTAATAGTATGTAAACAAATGGGGCCTAATCAACTGCAGAGGAGGCAGTCAGCAAACCTACAAAGGGTGCAGAGGGAGCCTGAGACTTTCTTTCTTTTTAAATAAATGAATCGGGCTCAGAAGACAAGAGTCCTTATACAACTGCACATAGAATTTATATATTGCTTACAGGATGGTGACAGATAGGCACTGTGACTTCAAGTGCCAACTAGTTATCAGTATACCTATTCTTTCCGTTAGGACTCCAGCCCTCAAAATTCAAGAATAGCTAAGCAGGCAGGTTGAACTCTCATTCTACCTCCAGCATTTTGTAACAGAGACATGACCTCTGAGACTTAAAAGGATAAGAGGACATCCTCATCATTTTAATCTATCACTTGATAGATTAAGCTCCATTTAGTGCCTCATTGTTATATAGCCTTTCATTCAGTAAATAAAAAAATAAATTAACATACATAATTTTGGGTCCTGACCCAACCTTGATTTATTTATTTTTTTTTAATTAATTTTTTTAATAATTTTATTTTTTTAATGGGGCGGCATCAATAAATCAGGATACATATATTCAAAGATAACATGTCCAGGTTATCTTGTCGTTCAATTATGTTGCATACCCATCACCCAAAGTCAGATTGTCCTCTGTCACCTCCTATCTAGTTTTCCTTGTGCCCCTCCCCCTCCCCTTTCCCTTTCCCTCTCCCCCCTCCCCCCATAACCACTACACTCTTATCAATGTCTCTTAGTCTCACTTTTATGTCCCACCCACATATGGAATAATGCAGTTCCTGGTTTTTTCTGATTTACTTATTTCACTTTGTATAATGTTATCAAGATCCCACCATTTTGCTGTAAATGATCCGATGTCATCATTTCTTATGGCTGAGTAGTATTACATAGTGTCTATGTGCCACATCTTCTTTATCCAGTCATCTATTGATGGGCTTTTTGGTTGTTTCCATGTCCTGGCCACTGTGAACAATGCTGCAATGAACATGAGGCTGCATGTGTCTTTATGTATCAATGTTTCTGAGTTTTTGGGGTATATACCCAGTAGAGGGATTGCTAGGTCATAAGGTAGTTCTATTTTCAGTTTTTTGAGGAACCACCATACTTTCTTCCATAAGGGTTGTACTACTTTACATTCCCACCAACAGTGTATGAGGGTTCCTTTTTCTCCACAGCCTCTCCAACATTTGGTATCACCTGTCTTGTTAATAATAGCTAATCTAACAGGTGTGAGGTGGTATCTCATTGCAGTTTTGATTTGCATTTCTCAAAACAGCATGGTATTCGCAGAAAAATAGACACTCAGACCAATGGAACAGAATAGAAAGCCCAGAAATAAAACCACATATATATAGTCAAATAATTTTTGATAAAGGGGCCAACAACACACAATGGAGAAAAGAAAGCCTCTTCAATAAATGGTGCTGGGAAAACTGGAAAGCCACATGCAAAAGAATGAAACTGGACTACAGTTTGTTCCCCTGTACTAAAATTAACTCAAAATGGATCAAAGATCTAAACATAAGACCTGAAACAATTAAGTACATAGAAGAAGACATAGGTGCTAAACTCATGGACCTGGGTTTTAAAGAGCATTTTATGAATTTGACTCCACAGGCAAGAGAAGTGAAGGCAAAAATTAATGAATGGGACTACATCAGACTAAGAAGTTTTTGCTCAGCAAGAGAAACTGATAACAAAATAAACAGACAGCCAACTAAATGGGAAATGATATTTTCAAACAACAGCTCAGATAAGGGCCTAATATCCAAAATATACAAAGAACTCATAAAACTCAACAACAAACAAACAATCCAATAAAAATGGGAAGAGAACATGAACAGACACTTCTCCCAGGAAGAAATACAAATGGCCAACAGATATATGAATAGATGCTCATCTCCCAACCTTGATTTAAATATTGAGAAATTTACTTGTTGATTAGCTACTTGGTGTTGATTGAGAATCCAAGTGAGGTTCACAATGTGTTTTAAAATAAAAAGGAAGGTAAGTTGAGTTCCACAGATTCAGTGGAGCTTCATCGAAGGACAGATTAGCTTCACAGATGGTTTTGAGCTTTACCTAGAGTTTGCAGGCTTTCAAGCTGTAAATAAAACAAATAGTTGGATATAAATAGAAGACATATCCAGGGGAACGGTAAATATTTTGGTGTGGTTTAGAATGGCAGATGTGCACTGACTGACAGCGAGAAGTTAATGGAATGAGAAAAAAAAATGAAAAACGATGGGTTGATTTGCTTAACTTGAAATGCAAGGAAGCAAACTCTAGTTTTCCTAGTTTTAGATGAGATCAGTGACTTTGCAGAGATGACATCCACATCTTGTGAAGACACTCTAAATAAAGAGAGAATAACTTCCCAATATTATTCTTATTTTTATGAAATGAGAAAGAAGATCGTATTTGGCAATGCATTGGAAGTGTAAAATACTTTGACGATACTTGTCTGCCTTTTAGTTGACATTTATATAGATACGGTTGTATGACTGCTAACTGTAATTGACTAAAATCTGCAGCAGAAAAATTACAAACAGCAGAATATTAATTAGGGCTCTTGTATTTGCACAATGCTTTAGATAACTTTTGTTAAAAATGTAACAACTATGCTTAAATTTTAAAAAATATGACTACTACCTTAAGTCTATTACTGAACATAAATAAGCAAAATTGTATAGTTTGTTGCATGAATTCATAATTGCATAGCAAGTCCATTCCATGCAATTCACAAGTTTCATTTTATTAATGAATATACTTTCTAAGTAAGCTGTCCACATATCGTTTCAATTCAGAGGTTTGAATATCTTTGAAAACTTGCATTTACTATCCTGTCTTTGGTTGATAGTCATACTGCATTTGTTGATCAAGGGTCTTAATGCAGATATTTCTTATTCTTTTTGTCCAAACCGTTTTCTCATCTCTATTCTGTAATGAATAAACATATCACAAAGAAAATTTCTTTCAAAGCACTTGCCCATTAAGCTGCATTGATGAACACACAAAAAAATGCACCTTATAACCAAACAAGATACAGAGGTAAAAAAGTATTTTATAGATTAGATTACATGTATATATGTACACACACATATACCTACATACATTTAAATGTGAAGGTTGATATCTTTAAAATATTCGCTTCTCACAGTAAGCCAAGTTATAGTACTTTGCTAAGCAAAAGCATTAAATTATTTCCATCTTATGCATTGCCATCTGGTGTGCTTGTACTTTTTTTGTGAATCACAGAAAAAGCAATTCAAAGCCAGACATTAAATAGACTCGTAAGTAATCATCGACATGTTAAATAGTTTTTGAAGACAGGTTTGAACACGTACATTCCAACAGGATTTTCTTAGGTTGCTAGCCATAAGCTTTTAATTGAGACAAATATTTTATAATAATTTGGCAAACTGTTTCTGTGTACATCTGCTTGAATAGACTTATAACATGCTCCATTACAAAAATAGTACTGTTTTGTGATTCATACTCCCTTTTCCTTTGATATTTTTTCTTGTTTTATTAATGGGAAAGGAATCCTCATAATGAAGAAAGTCTATATCCTGAAAACACCCAGATTATTTTGCCTTCTCGATCTCAGTATCTGCAGCATCGCAGGAATGATGATGAATGGAGCTAACCTGCTTTATTTGTGGGTTGGGTTTCATGTCAAAGGGACCACTCAGACACACTCCTTAGCTTTGTGAAAGCAAGATAATTATGTCACAGGAACACTTTTGTTTCATCTTTTAATAGTTGTCTGAAGTTTTTTTCCATTGATTTGCGAGAAAGAAAGAAAAGGGGGGAGGCAGAGAGAGAGAACAACATCAACTTGTTGTTTCACTTAGTTGTTCCATTTAGTTGTGTACTCATTGATTGCTTCTCATATATGCCCTGACTGAAGGTCAAACCCATGACCTTTGGTACACTAGGTCAATGCTTTATCCACTGAGCCACCTGGTCAAAGCCATCTTAGGAAAGTTTTCATCTTGAGAAAGGCACCTTTATCATTAACCAAAACAGAACTCCCTCCCAGTATCACTGCTCTAGAAGAGTTTGTAATTCCACGGGGAAGCCTGTCCAGTCACACCAGCTTACAGTCATTGATCCTCTTTAAACATAGTCCTTGGAACTGAGCACAATACCCCAAATATGGGCAGACCAGGTAAAAGATTTGAGGAGTTCCCATTTTTGATTTTCCTAATGGAAATATTACAATAATTGGCTGACTGTCTTGGTCATGTTGGGGAAAAATTGCAAACTATTGTCTAAAACTGATTTTAAATCAAGCAGATCACAAATATTTATTAACTCTCTTTGATCTTATTTATATCTAAACATAGGCAATTATATTTAACCCTATAAAATCCCACTGTATTAATTTTGTTCTTTTCTGATTTCTATTAGAAACTCTTGGAACAATTGCATAATTTTTATAAACCTAAAAATAAAAGACTTTTTAGTGCAGAAAGAGTGATAAAGATAAGACAAAACAGACAAATATTAGACAAAAATAGGACAAGATATATATATATATATATATATATATATATATATATATATATATATATATATATATATAATTGCCTAAGGCATCACCATCACAATTATGTGTGAAAGAGTTTTTTATGCTGCTCCATATATATATATATATATATATATATATATATATATATATGAAGCACAATATATAGTGTGTGTGTAGCATGTAGCTACATAAATTTCATGAGTGGGTGGGGGAAAGAAGAGAACCTGGAAAGGTTTTAATGTGTATTATTATGACCTATCCTATATTTGATTCTTAATGATGGGTTTCAATTTGTTATGTAAGGATACGTGCTGTGCTGTAGCATTAGACTAGTCCAGAAATTTATACTTTGGGCATGTGGGGTACAAAGGTACTATAATAGACCTGCCTGATATTTTACCTTTTCTGTTTCTTTTGTGAACATTTTTGTAATAAAAGGAGCAATGAAAAGCTAACATTTTAGTAGGATATTACTATTACATGAAAAAAGTTATGTGAGAAATTCATCCAAGGGTAGCAATAAAACTACAATGGTTAATGGGATATGGTCGAAACTGTTGTTATTTTTCTGAGAAGACAAATACTCCATTGAGACTTTCTTGGTCATTGCAAAGGTTTATTTAGTAAAATCTGTAAGCATTTGACTACTATGAGCTAGGCACAATGTTAGATAACTATAGTTTATTTAGACAAACAAAAGAATGTCCCCCTCTTTTGAAGATCTTTCTTCTAAAAGCAGATAATGAAAAATAGATAATGATTGCTGCAGTGATGTAGACATGTGCAGAGCTCTATGTGAAAACCCCTGGGGACTTTCACATAGACCTAAGAATTTTCTCGTTAATCTATTCTTTCTTCTTCCATTTCCACCAACATTCCCTTTCTCCTCCAGTCACCTGTCTCTGTTCTGTAGTCACTAAAATAGTACAAAGGGACATAAAAGATAGTGGGTAGGCACACAATGGATAAAAAATCTAATTAAACAGAAGTACATTCTAACCTAGACCCTGTCTTCAAAGAAGACTAAATTACCCTTAAGCAAGACCAATCCAAGAACTCAGCAGTTAATTTTGCTAATGGTATATTTTAGCACTTGCTCACTACAGGACATTCCTCTTCTCCTCTTGCCACTGAAGAGAAAGGGAGAGGCATGCTGGGTATGACACTAGGTCCGTTTCCTAAGAAAATTGATGTGTCTCTGTGTCAACAGTACTCATTGCTGCTTTTTCAGTGAGAGAACCATTGTTACCTAGCCATTGATATCTTCAGATATAAACTGTCTAAGAGTCAGGAACCCAGAAAAATGATCAGAGTGTCCAGCTCTGCAAGTTAAGAGGACCTACAGACCTCAGTCCTTAATCAGAAAACTCCTATGAGTTTTATTTGCAAATCCCACTATATAGTTTCTATAAAATTGAGAACAATTGTTCTCTCCCTACAACCAAAATATTGGCAGAAATGTTCTGTGTGCACATTTGTAGTGACCACAGACAGATACATGCTACAGACAAGAGTTTCATCCTTAGCACCAGTAACAGTGAGGGAGATGGTGGGAGGGAAAACCCTGTATATCAGGCTGTATCATCAGAAGAGGGTTCAGGGAAACCCAGTTTCACTCTGAGAAGCCAAAGCCCTGACACTCTACATTCATGGCTGTGGCCACCAGCATACTTTCTCATCTACAGTGCCACTTCTTAGTTCAAAGGTTTTCACTGCACATATGAGTTATTAAGAGAGAAAACTCTAAAGCTCCAGGTATGTTATGGAGGAGGTGGTGATGTAGTGAATAAGAGTTCAAACAGACTTCTCTTGCATTTCTGGGAAGCATCAGCAAACAGGTCCTCCTCCAGACCATCATCATAGATGAGAAGACCAAAGACCAAACCCTTTTAATGATCAATAATTGAGAACTATTGAAGAAAATATGAGTACACGAAGAAAACCAAGAGAGAGCGGGAAAGCTGACATGAGTGGTGTTACACAACTCAGAGAAAGAGCACTGAGTGATTAAAAATATCAAATATCAAGTAAGACTCAGAAAGGACAAGTGATCTTGACAGTAAGTATCTCACAGATGGTCAGGGCAACAGAGCAGTGTCCTGAGAAGAAAGTAGGATAAAACCAGATGGTTTTGAGTTGACAAGTGAATAGAAGATGCAAAAATTGGAGATGGTAAGAATAGACAATTATTCCAAGATTAATTTGTGACATTTGGTTTAGGATTAGAGAGACCTGAGGATGTTTAAATAATTTTAGGGGGCAGTCGTTAGTAAATAACACACATTTCTATCTTAATTCTCTAGATCTTCCAAGTTCAAGCAGCATGACTTTAGATATTTCTCTAGCTCTCACGTTTTCCCCTGTAAATGTTTGTCTGTATTCTCCCAACCAAAGTTACCTAATTGTTTTTTTTTAATAACATTGCTGAAAGAAGGAAAAGAATCAATGTAGCAATGTCTCTTGGGAAAGAAAGACAAAGTTACAGATTCCAGAACTCAGGTGAATGAATTAATCTTTCAAAAGAAAAAGGTGTCTCTTACAGTGTGGTGAGTGTAAAAGGCAAATATTTACTTTTATTGGTTTGGCATTAAGTGATTTTTAATTTTAATGGCATTAATTTTTTTTTAAATAGTAGGTAAAATGAAAGCCCCAATTAGGTTAGAGTTGGTGAGCAGAAGGTTTGAAGGAGATGGCCAAGATTTAAAATAGCTAAAAACCATCAACAAAATAAAAAGACAAGCCACTGAGTGTGAGAACATATTTGCCAATACATCTGCTAAGAGCTTAATATCCAAAAATTTTAAAGAACTTATAAAACTCAACACTAAGAAATCAAACATTCCAATTAAAACACAGGCAAAGGATCTGAATAGACACTTCTCCAGAGAGGACATACAGATAGCCAACAGACATATGAAATGATGCTCAATGTCACTAATTGTCAGAGAAATGCAAATTAAAACCACAAGGAGATATCACCTCAGCCTGTCAGAATGGCTATCACTGATAAATCAACAATCAACAAGTCTTGTCAAGGATGTGCAAAGAAGGGAACCCTCATGCACTGTTGGTGGGAATGCAGAGCAGGGCAGCCACTGTGTAAAGCGGCATGAGGTTACCTTAAAAATTAAAAATGTAACTGCCTTATACCAAGTGATTCCACCTCTGGGAATTTATCTGTAGAAATCTGAACTACTTCAAAAGAATATACACACCCCTATGTTCATTGCAGCGTAATTTACAACAGCCAGGATTTGGAAGCAATCCAAGTGCCTATCAGTGGATGAGTGGATAAAAAAGCTTTGGTACATATACACAGTGGAATACTAATTGGCCTTAAAAAAAACAAAAGAAGGATAACTTACCTTTACAACAGCATGGATGGACCTGGAGAGAATTATGCTAAACAAAATAAGCCAGGCAGAGAAAGACAAGTACCATATGACTTCAGTCAAATGTGGAATCTAATGAACAGAATAAACTAACAAGCAAAGTAGAGACAAACTCACAGATAGAAAGCAGACTGACAGCTGTTTGGGGAAGGGTGGAGGGATTGAGAAAATTTTTTTAAAAAAACTAGAAAAACATAAGGACATGGACAACAATGTGGTGTTGGCCTGGGGAATGGGGACAGGTGAGGAAACATGGAGGAGGATAGAGGGGAGTTTATGTTGATAGATGGAGACTTGACTTGGGCTGGTGCACACACTATAGTGTACAGATGATGTGTTGTACAATTGTGCACCTGAAAGCTGAAAAATTTTTTTAGCCAGTATCACCCCAATAATTTTAATATAAAGAAAAAATAAAATAATATAGCTAAAATGATAAAAAGAATACTGAGAAAATGGGGTTGTTAAACAGTCTTGAATGTCCATTTGATGCAGGAAAAAATGTACTTAAAGGGGCAGGATCCTTGAAGGCTCTGGTTTTCCTCTGAATAGTATACCGAGCCTGACACTTGATTAGAAAAGAATGACATTGGGTGTGGTCCAGATTTAGTGTTCTTTGTAGTGAAGGGAAGAGAATACTGACTGAATAAAAAAATATTAGGGAGGGGTTGATTTGCAATCTGTTCAAAATTGAGAGGGTAGTGGGTGGGGTGGAATACGATATGGATACCTAAGAAAAAGTAGAAATTATAAAAGAATGGTGATCTTGGTCATATGAAAGTCAAGTTGGGATAAAACTAATTGGGAGCTAGGTGGGTAGAAAGTTGTAATAAGTGAAACTAGGCTGTTTGTATTTTATAAGTGGAGCTCTTCTAGGTTTAAGGACCAGGGATGTACCAGTGTAAATGAGTATACAGTTGTTTGGAGTGAAAGGTAACATGACTCACTTTATGCCTGTTATCCTTACATAATCATTAATAGTTCCTCTTTAATTTTTTTCTTAACTAAGCCTTTAATAATTTTTTTATTTGATAGCAAATACATGTGCACTGAACCTAACAATGTGAAATATAAAGACTGTGTTAGTAATCCATAGGTACGAAGAATGAGAGATTCCATTTGCAGGTAGATTTGAATGTGGATAAATAGCACCATTACGTACATTTACCCTGGATACACATTGTTCATCATCTCATTTATGCCACCAACTCTCCTTAGAAAAAATGAGTTCTCCTTAGTCTAGCTGAAGTGTTATACATCCCAAACTAATACAGCTTTACTGTGGTTGAGGATCGCTCTAGCTGAAATACTGATCCCTTTAGCTGTTTGTTTCCTACTTATATGTGCATAAATGGGCAAATCATTTGTGTGTCTGTGGTTTTGCTTTTGAAATTTATAATGACAATATACTGTTAGTAACTATTACACAAAGTTTCTGTGCAGAATGGTCCCTCGTTTCTATTCCAAAGCTTCAGTTCAGTTGCTGTTATTGTCATATGACTGTCACCTATAGGAAGAAAAACACAGGGACCCTAAGTCAAAGTGGTTATTTACACTATTTTGCTCAAGTAAGATTCATATTTACATATAAATCAAGAAGTTTGAATGCTCTTTTAGAATCCTATGTTCTGACCTTGTCTTTCTTGAATAAAATTGATGCATAATTTGTGGATAATTTAGAAAGAAGTTATGACCTTCCTGACTAGTTTTTAAAATGAACATTTTTACATTATTCAATTTTGAATGAATCTTTCTGAGTTCACTGGTTTCTAGAACTTGCCTTAAGCAAATGTCTGAGGTCTCCTCACAACCATAGAACCCACCCCCAAAAGGTACTTCATAGTATCTTAGAGTTGGTTTTCAAATTTAGGAAAACAATAGATTCCACTAGATCTTGAAATCAAGTTTTAGAAAGAGCCTGGCATACAGGTCAGACCCACAAACACAACTTTATGTTTTATTACAAAGTCATAAAAATTCTGTCTTGTGGAGTAATAGTGGCTATTCTCAAAAACTTTCCTTACCACAGCGGCTGGATTACAACAAGTACATTTTTAGTTACATAGCTCTAAAATGAATACCAATTTATTTTTTATCTGGAAAGAGCATTTTAAGAATTACTGAAAGAGCAAAGAAAGTAAGAATTGGAAGATTAAAAGGTGTCTAAAATTTTAATATTAAATCTTTCAAATAAACTTTTTCTCCTTACATGAAAAGTATTAAATAATTTACATTTAAATGCCGTACTTAGATGATATAAAAATCAGATACTTCTCATTTAAGAAGAAGTGGATAGGATTTAAAATATGAGGGAGAAGTATATCCAATTCAAATCACATTAAAACCCAAATATAAAATAAAAACAGCAGTTAAGTTTTCTAAAAAGAAGTAAATATTCAGTACTGCCTCCCAAAGTAGGTAAATTAGACTAAAGAGAAGAAATTTACATGGATTGAGATACTTCCTTGTTTTGATATATGTAAAAAAATTAAAATGTATCTCATGTTTGTCTAAATTTTTAGGGTTATTTTGTTAGAAATATATGTTTAATTTTATGAACAGGTCAACTAGAGGAAACAAGGTAGCACAATCATTTGTTGGTTATCTTCCAACAAGGTAGGACTTACTTCTGTCTTTTTTAAAGCTTAACTGAGGTATAACTGATATACAAAATGTTGCATGTTTAATGTATACATTTTTTTGTTGTTTAGACATAAGCATACATTCATGACACCATCAGCACAATCAATGCGTTAAACATATCCATCACCTCTAACAATTTTTTTGCATTCTTGTGTGTGTGTGTGTATGCATGTGTTAAAAACACTTAACATGCCTGACTGATGGTGGTACAGTGAATAAAGCATAGACCTGGTACACTCAGGTCCCAGGTTCAAAACCCCAAGGTCAATGGCTTGAGTGTGTGCTCGTCCAGATTGAGCGCAGGCTCACCAGCTTGAGTGTGGTGTTGCCAGCTTGAGCATGGGATCATCAAAATGATAAACTTGAGCCCAAGGCACTGGCTTGGCTTGAGCTCTATGGTCAAGGCACAAATGAGAAGCAATCAATGAACAACTGAAGTGACACACTATGAGTTAATGCTTCTAACCGCTTTCTCTCTTCCTCTTCTCTCTCCATTCCTGTTTGTCTCTTTCTTTCAAAAATAATAATAAATCTAAAAAATTTTAAAAAAACACATAACATAAGATCTATCCTCACTATATTATTGCACTATGTTGTACAGCAGATCTTTAGAACTTAATCACCTTGCATACTTTTCAAGGCTTCTTGGCCCATTGAAACATGCCTTAATATGTCCTATGTAGCCATATACTCTACGACCATTTTTCAGTCAACCTTGGCAGATCACACCAAGATCAATGGCATTAAGGGGAAAACAAGATTCTATAATTTCTTCTTTGTCTTGTGTTTTTTCTGACTCAAACTCATTGACATCTTCTTGGTTTCTATCAAAAAATGCTATTAGAAGTCGATGGCTGAGAACAGTGCTCACTTTTCTGTGATTGAGAGCCTGTGTCATTTTTTAGCATCATGGTCTTCAATGTATGATTGTTGGGAAACATTCACTGTGTGGAGTTTTGTTGTTGTTTACTATTTTTACATCAGGAATATCAAAGCCTTCATATATTTGTCTTGAGTTTTCTAGTTTGCTTTACTGGACATTTTCCCTTTATTTTTCTCTTTATCTTTAGGAAGCCAGCACTCAGAAGTGGCTGACACCTATTGAAATTTGATGGAAGGGGAAGATGCATTTCATTTCATAAACTACTAGTAGTCAGCTAAAAAAGTTTCAAGATTTCTTCAAATGATTCTATATCACTCTCCCCCGCCTAATATACACTAACATGGTATACACCATCATCTTCTTATAAGACTTATTCTTCTGCATTAAGGATATAATATTCTGAATTGAGACTCCACTTCATGTTCCACAGTGAATTAACATGGAACTGAATTCTGATCCAACCACTTGAATATTCACTTACACCACCATTGAGATCCAGTTATGATGGAGTCTCTGTGGATTCATGTCTACTGTTTTTTTTTCATAACACATCTCCTTTATTACACACCAAGCAAGACTTTCATCAAAGAAAGAAAAGTAGTATCAGATTTCTGGTGCTGTCTTTGTCACGCACCAAGTAATTAATCTGAATTTTATTTTATTCAGAGGTCACTCTCCTTCCTCAGAATTCCCCAAATGTTCTCATATCCCAGGCCTTAAGGCTGCTCAAATGTCCTAGGTCCTAAAAAGAAGGTTCCTGGAGGTGAAAACTTCAGGACCTCAGCCAGAAGAGTTCAGGATGCATATCCGGCTGGGCTTCTCTCTCCATCTTCCTTCCAGCCACATAGATCACATAAGGCCCAAAAAGAGCCCAGGTCACTGAGAACCCCTAAAACACCCTAATTAGCATTTGTACATGTGTACCCAGGGTTCACATCCTCCACCAACCCCTCCCTTTACTTTCAAAATTATCCTGGCTTAAACACAAATTATTTTTCATACTATGTAAAAGTCATTGGGAGTTATGAAGCCCAGGAAAGGGGAGGGAAGAGTGATCAGAGGATTATCCAAGTGGGTACAGAATTTATGGCCCAACAATTAGGGGAAAAAATTTGGCTTTAGCAAGAAATTTCATAAATGAATACAAATTAATAAAACAACATAGTTAAGGGAAAATAAAATACTCAACTCTGAGTTTTTACACACTCTAGACAGTAAGCCAGCAAAGTGTCTGGAGACCTAACAGGCAACAAGCATCTAACATTTACAAAGGTGAGTGCTTCTATGTGATGCTACTCTGATTTAATTACCTGTGAAAGTCCAAGTTTGATTCCTTCCAAAATTTAACATCTATTGCGAGCCTAATGAGTTAAAAATCGGAGCTGGAGAATAGAGCCATTACAAAATAAAAGTAATCAACAAACTCTTACAGATCTCCTAAAGTAATGATTCACACAGGATTTCACACAAAACTCCCATTAATGCTAATGAAATTAGGTAAGTTACAGGCTGAAACTCTCCCATACATTGATAGGTGAACAGTTCCCTGAGGTACTTTCTTAGATGAGGGAACTTAATTTTCTTTCCACTAATCCTCTCTGGATGAAAAATAAGAATTCATGCTTCACAAGTTAAATTTCTTTTTAAAGTAGATGGCACAAATTCGGAATCATTGAAGTGGATTAATCAAAAAACACATTAAGACAGTGACTAGCTCATTTCTTGAGCAATCAAACCATCTTCCATTCAGATGGATACCAGTTGGCCAAAGTCTTGGGAAATCAGTCTTTATCGATGGCTCAAAAAGTAACCCACTAAATTCAGTCAATATTGCTTCTTCAAGATTCTAGAAAAAGAAACTGTGCAATTATGTGAGGAAACTAGTTGAGAAGAAATAGGAATTTCTAATTGCCTTAATATGAATTAAAGAGTTCAATCACTGATTTAATTAGCTGCCTAGGGAAGGAAAAATCATGCAACATTGAGTTAGAAACAATATAAGAGCATTCAAAGACTTATACAAAGTGGTAGTCCAAGTATAATTAAGTTCTGGGGGCAAAAGTAGTTTTATTTTCCTTTTGTGGTTCAGAGGAACATAGCACCTTTCACTAGAATGTCATTGTTTTTGCTTGATAATAATCATTATAATATTAATTTGGATGTATACAATTCTTGATGGCTAACAGTTGGTTGCGTTTCTAGTGAATACTTAAAAATGATTACAATTCTAAAGCCAAATAGATTTTCTATTTATCTTCTGATTTATTACAACTTCCAAATATATAGATAGAATTGTGGGTACTATCCTATTTTACAGTGGACAAAGGAAGGCTCAAATTAGTAAGTTACTTTATAGAAAAAAGTGGTAGGCCCTCAAAATACATATTAAATCATACAGATTGTAAATAAAATATGTATGCTGATTAATGATGAGAATGATGTCACAGAAAGGAAAGGTTCTTAAAAAATCTCAGTTAATCAAGCCAGTAAATGAAGATTTTCTGAAAATCATCACCCAAGATCTTAATGTCAGAAGAATTACATTGTCTTGTCATTTGGTTAGTGATATTTTAAAAGTTGCTGAAATAGTGATAGATCCCCAAATACCAAAATATGCCTATGGTTAAATTATGTGTGAACACATACACAGTCGTCATTAGTGATACTCGGTGAAAAGTGTCTAATGCTTTTTATTTTGACTAAAGCCCAAATGACATTGAATTTAAGCATCAGCAGACACATTTTGGCTAATTAAGTGGCTTTAAATAAATAAAAGAAAATTGGCTAATTTATTATGTATTAAGAATCAGTACCACTACACATGGCATATTAAAAATGACTAGTGTGAAATCCACATTATAGTTGGATATGTATCTGTAATGCATAGAACAAATAAAGTGAAAATCATTGAGCAAATATAAAACTGAACATTATCAACTAACTTGATCTAATTGACATTTTTAGGATAGAGGTTGAAAGCCAACAACAAAACACACATTTTATTTAATATACACACTACTCACTAAGATAGACCATATATATTTTATGACACATACTTCTATCAATAGAATGAAATTGCACAACATATGTTCTCAGACAACAATGAATGAAACTTGAAATCAATAGAAAATAATTGGTATATTTTCAAATATTTGGAAATTTAAAAACACACTTCTGAATAAACCCTGTGTCACAGAATAAAACAATAAAAAATAGGGAATATTTGTAATTAAATGATAATGAGAACACATGTCAACATTTACATAACATAGCTTAAGTAGTACTTATATATATATATGTATGTAGGTGAAAACAATGCCTCAAATCAGTCTTTGAAGATTCAATCTAAGAAACTAGAAAAAAAAAGCAAATTAAATTCAAAGTAAAAAGAAGAAAAGATATAATAAAGATAAGACTAGAAATCAGTGAATTTGAAAATATCAAAGAAATAGATAGAATCAATCAAACCAAAAGTGATCCTTTGAAAAGGTTGGTAATAAACCTGATAAAGCTCTGGCCAAACTAATTGAGAATAAAGAGAGAGCCTGACCAAGCGGTGGCGCAGTGGATAGAGTGTGGGACTGGGATACGGAAGACCCAGGTTGGAGACCCCGAGGTCACCAGCTTGAGTGTGGGCTCATCTGGTTTGAGCAAAAAGCCCACCAGCGTGGGCTGGCTTCAGCAAGGGGTTACTGAGTCTACTGAAGGCCCGCGGTCAAGGCACATATGAGAAAGCATCAATGAACAACTTTCATTGCAACGTGCAATGAAAAACTAATGATTGATGCTTTTCATCTCTCTCCATTCCTGCCTGTCTGTCCCTGTCTATCCCTCTCTCTGACTCACTCTCTGTCTCTGTAAAAAAGTAAAAATTAAAAAAAATTAAAAAAAGGAGAGAAGACACAAATTATTAACATCAAGAATGAACAGAGAACATCACCTCAGATCCTACAGACAGCAAAAGTATAGAGAAACATGAAAAACACGATGACTATAAATTTGATAACTTAGGCTAAGTAGACAAATGCTTTGAGAGAAACAGCTTTAAAAAGGATGCATTTTACTATGTGCAAAAATTACTGGTGTACATAGGAGACGAAGCACAATGTGCCACTGTTAGAACTAACACTGACTCATTTTTTAACTACACTTTTTATTTTATTGTTTTATTTTTGGACTATATTAAGATTACACCATGGTACTTAAAGTTTGATTTCTTAACATCTAAGAACTACATGTTTATTTCTACCTCCCATAATTCTTTTTTTTTTTTTTTTTTTTTTTTTTTTAGCAAAACATATTTAAATAGATCACTTCCACTTTTGGATAGTTTCTAGAACAAGAGAAGCATTCAGCTATAGGAGTCGTTTTTCTTTACAAAATGTGGTGAGTCTATTGGGCTCCCTCATTTATTTTTCCATAATTTAAACCTTAAGAATCTGACTCATTCCACTGCTGCCACAAAAAAAAAAAAATCTAACTCAATTGTATTAGAGAGTCTCTACATGGGCTGATATTTTGGTGGAGATCAAACAATCACATGGCTTTTTGCACCTCATTATAGTTGTGGGCATTGTAAGCTGGTAGTCAATCACTAGTATAAAGTAAAAATGTGTTTTTAACATGAGCATTAAGTATTCATTAAGTTATTAATTCTGCAATATATCCAGGAGGAGAAAAAATAGAATAAGATCATCTTTATTAGTTGAAGATAATAATAATATGATAGCTATAATTTATCGTACACTTATATGTGCCAGTGTGCTAAGCCATTTTTATTCATTACTTAAATTAATCCTCATAACATTATTAAGACATTAGAGTAAGTCTTATTGTACCACAAGGATCCGATACTAAAGAGACAGAAATATTCTGTCCAATAAATTAGCAAAAGGTAAGAAAAAAAAATCACCAGTGTTAACGGTGCATGTTGGATAACGTATGCATCTAAATTTGCATTGTAGGTGGTAAGTTAAACTGGTTAAAAATATTTTGTTAAGTAATCTTTAATCTGTATCAAGAATCATAAAGGTGTTCTATATTATGTTAGAGTATATGCAAGCCTAGAACATAGTCTAAAGAAATAATTCAGGCTATAGGCCAAAAACAAAACAAAGCAAAACAAAAACAGAAACTTAAGATTAATGGTATTAATTTCAGCAGTAGCCATAATATTATTTTATTTATTTTATGATTATTTAACCATACATAATATTTAACAATTATTGTTAAATAAAAAAGTGTAGTCATATGACTTTATATTAAGTGCAGTACTCTATACATACATATACACCTATGCATATATACAAGCATGTATGTATAAAAATTAATACAGCTCTCGTGTGCATATTCCTTCAATAAAACTACGTTTAAAGTCTGACGGACAGATGAGATTACAATTGGCTGAAATTTTTATTTATTTCTTTTTTTAAAAATTAAGTGAGAGGCAGGGAAGCAAAGACACTCCCATAAGTACCCTGATCAGGATCCACCTGGCAAGCCTTCTACCAAGTGATATTCTACCCATTTGGGGCTACTGTTCCATTGCTTGGCAATTAAGCTATTTTAGTGCCTGAAGTGGAGGACACAGAGCCATCCTCAGTGCCAGGGGCTATCTTGTTCAAACGAATCCAGTCGTGGCTGTGGGAGGGGAAGAGAGAGAGAAGGGGGAGGGGGAGAGAGAGGGGTGGAGAAGCAGATGGTCACTTCTCCTGTGTGTCCTGATTGGGAACTGAACCTGGGGCATCCACATATCAGGCCAATGCTCTATCAGTGAGCCAACCAGTCAGGGCAAAATTTAATTTCTAACACTTACCGTCACTTGGGTCTTATTACTACAACAGTCAATTGTTTATAACCCCAGATGAAGCTGTGGCATGTGCCTAGGTTCACACATTTCTTTTTCCTAGAATGACTTTCCTACCCTTCCTGTGTTAAGTTAGCCCAACTTATCCTTTATGATAAAACCCAGAAATTACCTTTGCTGAGAATTTTCCTCTGTCCCATTTCCATGAATACCCAATCATTCTATCCCAGAGTCTGACATTTGATTCTCAAGCGGTCTCTGTACAAGGCTGCACACTGCACTGGGACCTGTTGTGAACTAAGAGAACGTTCCACTTCTTTTTCATGGTCCCAGGATCTAGCAAGTTCTGGGTGTGCAGAAGCATAATAAGCTTCTCAAAAGCTGAACCTATATGATCTGAAGTGCAAGCAGTTTTTGTATTAAAACAGTATCTTTAGATTAAAGTAGAATGGTCCCCTTTGTTGAATTTCTCATAAGTTTATACTATAGTTATATTGTTTTATAAGGATAAAAATATATGCATTTGAACATACTAATGTCTACCTATAACTGTATCAATACCATACTTCAACTAGCGAATTTTAGAAATACATAGAGAAATAATTATATTTTATGACAAACTTTAAACATTTTTTTGAAATCTGGGGCCAAGTTTGATGAAAACCTACATTAAAAAGCAATGGTGCTTGTCTTTAGAAATCAATACTATGTCATTGAAAAGAATATTAAAGAATGAAAATTTCAGGTAATTTAGACAAATCTGAGTTATAAGAATTGTTGCAAAACAGTATAAAACAACTGAGGTTAAAGTCACTCAGCCAATAAGGAATGCTAAGTGTCCTAAAATGATTAAAAAAAAGAATGAAATAATAAAGGATGACATACCAAGTATAGATATTCCAAACAATGACCTAGGAAACTTTTTTCACAACCCTGTAATCTATGGTCATCCTACCCCCACCATAGATATGCAATTCTATTTTGAATCCTTGTGGTTGCCATGAATTCTGGGAAGTAAAGGAGTAATAACAGTTAGAAAATGATCTTAAATTTCCTGAAGGCACTTATTTGAGAAGCTTCTTAGATTTATGTATAAACAGAGACAATTAAGTAACTGATTTAAGAGTGTATAGCAACCAATTGCTCATTGGGTATTAAAACAGAAGTAACACAACAAAACCTATGAAAGAATGTTGAGCTTCTGTGAGGTGGTATTTATTGTACACAACACCATCCATAAGATGCCATCTGACACACTAAAAATTATGGGGGAAAAAAGTTTCCTTAAAAAATACTATTGTGAGGCTCTAATTAAAAGAATTTCTAAGAACAGAGATCTGAAAAATAAGCCAAAGATTCAAAGAACAAAATGAAATAACAAAGTTAAAGCACAGACATGATAACTAAGCACAGAAGAGAGTATCTTTGACCTTAAACATATCCAGAAACCATCAAAGGCAAATGTTACAAGTAAAAGTAATAAAAAAGATTACCTTGAGTGAGAAGGGAAAGACATATTTAGATGCACTTTAAGGAGGGAAAACAAAACCAGGTGAACAGTGGAACATTTGGAAACTGAAAGGGAGATCGTATCAGTGGCTTTTCTGCCTCATTCATCTGCTAGCACCCAGACAGCACACTTTGGAGTCCTGGAGAGTGAAAACAAGATTGGACAACTTCAGCAGAAACACATCCTCTCCATTTTTAAAATAATGAAAACAGGAACAGAGGCATGACTAGGAACCAAATGGAAGAAATGCCTGGGAAATTGCCCAAGGCACAGTCAGAGAGGCAGCGAAAGGGAGTTGATTTGCTGGACTGAAAATTCAGCATGGTTGGACCAGGCTACATGGATCAATGGCCTGGAAGAAATGAGTTGAAAAAAGTGTGAGTCGGCTCATGATCACATTTGGTCAAGCAAGAAAAGGGTTCTGGACTGCTTGGAAGAGCTGGATCTAGGTTAAAGTGTTATAATGAAACTTGGAATTCCCAGTCATGGCGCTCAGAGTCCTTGCCTTCTAGCTGCAAGATTCCACCCCCAGCACCTCCTCCTGGACTCCTTGGCATGGCCCCAGGGTTATAGTCAGAGCTGACTCTGAGAAGAAACTCACTCTTCACCAAGGTCTGAAAGAACCTATGTCGTCTGGTCCATGCCTTCTTGCCACCTTCTCTATCACTCTCTCTGGTGTTCACTAAGCTCTGGCTACTCATTAGTTCCACCAAAACTTGAATCTCATCCATCAATCTTTGTCTTTACACATGTTATTTCCACTGGAAGAAAGGTACCAATTTCATTCCTTCAGACATCACGTTATCAGAGGTTTTCCCTGGTTATCCACCCCCTGAAACTATCACGTGACCCATTTCTTTTTACTTTTTACATTTTTAAAAAAATGTTTAAATAGAGTTTACATTCAATATTATTTTATATTAGTTTCAGGCATATGGCATAGTGGTCAGACATCACACTTTTAGTTACCTCAGAAATGTACCAATATTTGAAATGAATGTGTATAATTATTTGATTACCTGTTTGTTTTTTATGAACTCCGACCAGATTAAACGGTCCAAGAAAGCAGGAGTCAGGTTTGTTCAACACTCAATCAATCCTAAGCAACTGGAAGAGTGATTACTATAGTAAGAATTCAATAAATGCTTCTTTAACCTTTTGAGTAGTACGAACGTACATGTACATCCTCATGCCTCCTGACCAACCAGAGTGCAATCAACTTATTTTAAAAATGTGTAAGGCAACATTTAAAAGGCAAATCTATATTCTTCTTGTTTCCATAAATTGGTTATCAAACACACATGATTTTAAGTTAATAAAACTGTGACTGAAACTAATTTCATTTTTTGAAAAAAAAATAACAACTCACTCCTGGGCGGTCAGTGAGCACGAAAAAAACTCACGACTCAAAAGGTTAATTAAGAAATTGGTTGGCAGAACATAAGTGATTATACCAGACAGGAAGCAAGAATAAGGAAGAATATTGCTCCAAGTAGGGTGTTAGGATATTATATGCTTATTTCATCAAATAGACCAACAGACTTAAGACATAATTGCTAGTATCCCCACTTTTTAGATAACAATTAAGCCAAAAAAACAATAAAATGACTTAACCAAAATCATGTAAATACTAAGAGGAAGAACTTGGTTTCAAATTTGATTCTAAATACCATGTTATACCCATTTCCCCATACTGAAGCTCTTTGTTTCAATCATTTCCCTAATCAGCTCATTTTGCACATCTTCACTAAAGCTGACTATAATAGTCTTCCTTGAGTGACATCCTATTCTGATCATCAGTTAGACTTTTATGTATCTATTCTATTTCTCTGGGCAAGAAGTAAGGTCTTTGAAGGCAATGAATGATCTTGTCCGTTTCTTCTTTGCCTGTTCTGTTTCATCCCTAACCCACTATATCCTCAGAGCTTCCGTTACCCCTACCCTTATAAGATGTCCCTCTCCTCCTGAGAGCTTGCGGATATAAGGATACAGGATAGACCTCCTATCCATCTTGTATCATTATGTTCCTTGTGCTAACTTGAAGCACAATTCTCTACATATTGAAATAAGCTCATAATAAGTCAGCATAAAAATAAGATCACTTGTAGTAATAATCTCACATGGTCATCATTTTTATAATATTTTATCATAAAGGCATTTTATAAATTTCATGGATAAAATAATGACAGAGAGGTCAAATTATTGAGGGTGAAGGATAGTCTCAGTTGCTTCATTTGTCCATGCTTGATAACACAACTTTATTTGAGACTATGAGGTCATCGTCTTTTGAGCAACAGCAACAGTTTTCCTAGTAGTTAGTTATACACACGTGTTTCAGAGCACAACAGACCTGAGTTCACATTCTGATTCTTTCTCAATTACCTATCTAATTTACCTATTAAATTTAGCTGTCTAATCCTATACTATATTAAAAAGAGAGTTATTAAAATGTCTATTTTAAGAGATTCTTGTAAAGAATAATTAATCTAATATATGTGAATTTTTTACCCAAAAGTCAGGCCCACAGAAAGCATTCAGTAAGCTACACTTGTTCAAAACTGCTAGATGTTCCATCCATATCCTTTTGGAGGGTTCACACCATTAAGATATAGAGAATTTTTCTTTCTTCAAAAACTGTCTCAGATTTCTCCAAAGTCTTCAAGGTCATTAAAATGCTTACTTCTTTTTATTATGAGATGGTACCTCTCTACACAGGAGGAAAGTATATCGTCCTTTTTAAAAAGGTTTGATACTGACATGGGTAAACAAGATGACAATATCTCTCATTTTTATTTATTTATTTTCATTTTATTTTTGTATCTTTCAGAAGCTAGAAGCGGGGAGGCAGTCAGACAAACTCCCGCATGCACCCGACCAGGATCCACCCAGCATGCCCACTAGGGGGCGATGCTTTGCCCATCTGGGACTTTGGTTCATTGTGGCCAGAGCCATTCTAGCGCCTGAGGTGGGCAGGCGTCCCCAAACTACGGCCCGCGGGCCGCATGCAGCCCCCTAAGGCCATTTATCCGGGCCCCTGCTGCACTTCCGGAAGGGCCACTTCTTTCATTGGTGGTCAGTGAGAGGAGCACTGTATATGGCGGTCCTCCAGTGGTCTGAGGGACAGTGAACTGGCCCCCTGTGTAAAAAGTTTGGGGACCCCTGCCGGAAGCCATCCTCAGTGCCCCAGCCAACTTTGCTCCAATGAAACCTTGGCTGCGGGAGGGGAAGAGAGAGACAGAGAGGAAGGAGAGGGAAAAAGGTGTAAAAGCAGATGCGTGCTTCTCCTTTGTGCCCTGACTGGAAATCGAATCCGGGACCTCCACACGCTGAGTTGATGCTCTACCGCTGAACCAACCAGCCAGGGCCGACAATATCTTTTGTTTTTAGAGAAGTCTCTTTTACAGTTAGTTTCCTTGGTTGGCTTGTTATCTTCCTTCCTTCCTTCCTTCCTTCCTTCCTTCCTTCCTTCCTTCCTTCCTTCCTTCCTTCCTTCCTTCCTTCCTTCCTCCCTTCCCTCCCTCCCTCCTTCCTTCCTTCCTTCCTTCCTTCCTTCCTTCCTTCCTTCCTTCCTTCCTTCCTTCCTTCCTTCCTTCCTTCCTTCCTTCCTTTCTTTTTCTTTCTTTCTTTCTTTCTTTCTTTCTTTCTTTCTTTCTTTCTTTCTTTCTTTCTTTCTTTTTTTCTTTCTTTTTACTTCTCAGTAATTTTCTAAATGATTCTCCTGATGATAAACTATATATGTATGACTTCTCTATTACTGACAGATTTAATATCCACAATACTGATAATTTGTAAGTCTGATGGACACCATTAGTTTTCACGGATAACTGAGTCTCTTTGCTTCTTGTGCAGAGATGAGTCTGAGATCTCTGCCTCTTGCAGTTAGGTGGGCCCTTTGAAGGAAAAAAGAACAAAAAGAAAAAAGAACAAAAAAACATGTTACTTTCTGATGCAATGAAGAACCCAGTGGTGTTCACTTGTCTCTTCTTCCTCTGCCACAGCTACAGTAGACAGAGCCTTGTGCTCACATGGCAGAACCAAAGGGCTGACACAGCATGGGTTATTGAGCTATTAAATGGGGATCATGTGTCTTGGAAAGTCTTCCAAATTTTTAGGAAATTTAATATAAATGGGGTATGTGATGGCTATGAAATACTTTTGTTGTATTAAGTCAATGAAGTTAAGGTGTTTTTTCTTGGTTGTTTTTATCACCGTATATTCTAACATACATGTACAAGAAAGATTTCATTCATCAGGTTTGAGTGACTTAAAACCAGCATATTTCATAAAAGGATATTTTCTTGACTATCCCTTAGTGAGAGACTGTGAGTAGAGTGTTTAGAACAGTTCTGACATATGTTTTGCATGTCTGGAGCTTTGAAAGAAATTGTACCAGTTTGTTCACATGGTTTGTACAAAGAACGTGATGTATGGTGAACTCCTGATTTCTTTTTAGCAATCTGGGTGTTAGTAACTGTAGTCAGTCACAAAGGCATTGTGTGCTTATGTTGTCAACCCTCCAATAAAAACACTTCAGACTATTAAGCCCAGGCAAACTTCCTGGGTAGACAACACCTCACACAGGTTACTACAGTTTATAGCAAGAAATGTTACCTCTGTCTTGGGTGACCCCACTGGGAGAAAATTTGGGAGATTTCTCCTGGTTTGCTCCAGATTTTGCATCTGCTACTGATTTTGCTTTGTATTGCTTCATTGTGATAAACCATGATCATGAGTATAATGACTTTTGAGTTTTATGAGTCCTTTTAGTGAATCATTAAACCTGGAGATGATCTTGAAAATCATCAAGACACTTGTCTACCTAATACAGAAAATCATTACTAAGAGCAAGGTATTATCATAAAGAAAGCCTAAAATGTTGACATTGCTTTTAAAGATGCCTAAAATATGATGATTTACATTAAAATGGCAGAAACTCTTGTGTGAAGTACTTTGAGAGTTAGATAATGTAAATGATGAACCTGTTCTGTTGTTACAAGTCTAGAGAGCAAGGTTGGAGGATAGAGTATTTATTAGTGTGTTTTGAATAAAACTGGCCATATTTTATTGGACATATCAACAAAGAGATGAGCTCAAGGAAAAAAATGGCTATGAAATGGAATGATAAAATTACATACTTTCCAGATTTTACAATAATTGGTGAAGCAGACTGCTTTTGATACTAAACTATAATTAATGAATGTAAGAAAGACTTTGAGAGTCGAAAACCTATAAGAACTCAGCCACACAACAATGATTAAATTAAAGACCTTCTCACCTTTTGTTAAAATTTCTCCAAAGACTGACCTGCCTTAAAACAGAAATCAAACTAAGGGCCAATGCCCACTAAATTTATGTCAACATTAAAGGTATCTTGAGCAAAAGATCAGATGTATGGTGGAGACTTTTCATCTACTATTCCAAATAGACTCATTAATTTGATAAAGAATAGTAAGAGGGGGAAAAAGAATAAAATGAGAAAATAATGGATCTGAGAACTTGTAAAGAATATTCCTAAACAACTCCAGGCATGTTTTTTCATACATGGATCTGAATGGAATTGAACATGTTAGAGCCTTACAGTGTGTATGTCTTTTAAGATAATTGGCCCTCTGTGTCATAGTTTCCACATTTTCCAGGTCCATGATTCAACCAATTGTGGATGAAGAATATTAGAAAGAAAGTTACATTGTTGCTGATATGTATTATGCAGTTAAGCTTGTGATAGTCATATGTACTCAACATGAACAAATATTTTTTTCTTGTCGTTATTTCCTAAACAATAGAGTATAATGGCCATTTATATGGTATTTGCATTGTATTAAGTATTGTGCATGATCTAGGGATGATTTAAAATTTATAAAAAGAGGTAGGTAGGTTATAGGCAAACACTGCATCATTTTGTATAAGGGACTTCAGCATGGGAGAACTTTGGTATCTGTGATAGGAGAGTGCTCCTGGAGCCAGTCCCCCACAGATATAAAGGATGACTATATTTGCAGTATTGCTCTGCCAAAGAAATTTGGAGTCTAGACTGAAAAATCTTGTGATTCTCGAAAACTTAAAAATGACCTTCGCATTTGTCAAAAATATTGATTCTGTTCAGCTACTCAGGAATCACTTCTAAAAATTCTTGAAACAATTCCTTTAACTCAAGAGTATAAAAACAATAGGAGTCCAGGAATTATTACAGACTGGTAACAGCAGGTCAGGCTTTGAATGCAAGTTCCATTATTGACGAGTTTTGGAACACTAACCAATTTATACAAAAGTAATTATCATGGCATTTCAAAAGGCCATTGGAAGGATTAAATGCATGCAATTGCTTAGTATAATCTCTATCACCCAGAAGGTATTCAATAAATCTGAGCCTTCATTGTCAAAATGATCCTTGGGTTCCGAAGCTTCTATGGGCAGGTAATGGGCTGAGAAGCTGTTATAAAGGGAACCTCTCTCAGGAGAGGAAGATAAGGGCTTCATCAAGGAATATTTCCCATGCTCCAGACAGGTGGTTCACACTGTGTGTGCCCGGTGGGCTTTCAGAATTTCTAAGGACTAATCACTGTTAGGATGTCTCATTTCTCTCCTTCCAGAATGGAAATGTTGGTAATGATAATCCAAGCTATATTCTATCTACCATTGTATTTCAAGAGTGAGCAGGAAGAATTGTTGTTAGAGTTCATAGGTTTCCAGTCCAGGAAGAGGTACACTCAGAGCTGATGGAGAACCCATTATTGCACAACTCCCAACCCTTAAGTCTGTTTTTTGAATGAAGTCTGGATGATCTTCTGGGCACGGGGATGTGAGTTTTTCAGGAGGATTAAACTTGACTGTATCAGAACTAGAAGAAGGAACTGCAGGAAACTCTGTACGCAGTTCTCCTTTCCTGCCCTGCATTATAGGAACGGCACTCCCAAGCTTTATCAAGTGCTCTGAGGCCGTGTGGCTGGTGCTAGTTAATAAAATATATCACTTTCAAGCACAGACCGTGAACATGCCCCAGTACCAATCACCCTCTCTCACATCCCCATTGGCTAACGGACACAAATTAAAGGTTGAAAGGTATTGGCAAGTCATTTCCAAATAAATTTTAAAAGACACTGTGTGTAGGTGTGTGTGTTTGTATATGGGATGTATCATATAACTTTGTCATATAATATTATAATATATGTGATTTTCCAAAGTGCATGGTGATGTGTGAGCATGCATGTGAAGGTCTGTCTGTGTCTGTGTATTAGAACGCCTGCATGTATATGAATGTATAAGAAAATATATATTGAGGACTGAAATAAAATGTGAGTTTTTTTAGAGTGTCTATATGACGAATCTTCCAGTCAGTCAATTTCTAGTTAATAGAAAAATAAGGATAGGATTGTGATTCTCGTAATACTGTTACTCAGAAAGCAACAGTGATGAGTTACCTGAAGACCACTCCACAGGCACTGGCTGCAGCTGTGTGAGGCTGTCAGCTCCTATCAGTGGATGACCTCACACAGCCAGGTACAGGCGCTTCCCTGTATTAGTTCTAACAGTGCCTTGGAGAGGGAGAACAGACAGGCATTATGTAGAGAAAATTAACAACCAGTGTCTGGGAGAGAAAGAATTGAAAATGACAGGCCACTTGTAAGAGGCCTTTTGTTTGGGCTTGCATTTTTCACCTAGAAATGGACACAATTACTGAAAATTAAAAATGAAGCTGGGCTTTACACAATGCAATGAAATAATTTCAGGGCCAAAACAAGTGGGCTGCTGTTGAAAGGAAAGCCATTAAAATATACCTAAGCAGTAAGTTAATGGGGGAGAAATTCAATTTGAAAATAAGAGAACATTTTCAGATGGAAAGGGCAGGCGGTGGAACGGCGTGCTTAATGAGGTACAGTAGATATATTCAAGCTTAATCTAGATAATTTTAGATAATTACAGAAAACGCTTAGGCTAGGGTTTTTGTGGGGTTTTTTCCTACCCCCCCCCCCCACCCACCCACACACACACACTGCTGGAAGCCAAGTAATTGACTGGATCAAAAAAAAAATTCACTATCTTAACACGTGTTGCTTTGTATGAAGTCTATTTCCAAAAACAAATAAATAAACTAAAATTCTTGGTTATTTTTTGTAGGTGACTAGATATCAGTCTGATAAAGGAACTGTGTTGTTGTCAAACTAAGCTCAGAAAAAGACACTAGGATTTTCGTTGCTCCTGACTGCTTTACTTCTTCTGCCCAGAAGGAGAGCTCACTTGCATGGTTACTCCTTCTCTCTCTACCTGTTGTGTCATGGAAATAATGCAAGGCAAATGGCCACTCCTGGGTAATCCAAACTGCTTCCAAGGTCATGATGGGATTTCGCCAGGTGAAAAGCTTCTCAGTATTATGCTACTATATTTGTAGTGGTGTTTACATTTGTTGTAACACCCTCCTCATTATTTCTATCTGCAGATCTTTGGTGAATGTTCATTAGTTCTCAAGTAGCTTTTAAGATTTCATTTCCCCTTCACTTCCAGGACTATACAGATTTATCAGGATCTTAAGATGGACCAGGATATAGGTACAAAGTATACAAAGACAAAAAGGAGTATATTATACAGGAGGTAAGTGGTCTGGAATCCCCTGAGTGCCGAGGTTTCAAACCAGTTGGGACACTCGGTGTCATCAGTCAGGCTAAGGTGGGCATCTCTTAGGTTCGGTGACTCAGACTTATCTTTCTGTTCAGCACTGCTAATATTTATGATCAAGGTATATATAATTTAAGCTACCTGGAGCTTAATATGAAAACGCTTTTCACTGGTCAAAAGGCTTTCCTTGAACAATGTCTAAGCATGCTAACTCATTTCAAGAGAGCTGTTTCCTCCACCCCACCCCACCTGGATATTTCCATATATATTGCAGAATCCCCACTATCATGGTACTCTGGGCCATTCTCTGTCCCTTTCATACCTCTTCCTTCATGAGGGGTAAGAGGAACTTACCTCTCAGTGAGTTTGGGAGGAAGTGATGGAACGTGTGTGTGTGGTCCACCTGCTTTCTCTCTCCCTCTGTTACAATTTCTCTATCTTACAAGGGTTATAGTCATGGATCCTGCTCTCTTCAGTGGCGAGGCTTGTGTGTTTAGAACTGCACCCTCATATCCCTCATCTGATTCACCGAACAATACTCAATCTTATAAAGAATGATGAAGTCTGAGATTACATGTGGAAATTTTTTGAAGAAGCCAGGGCACAGGGAAGTTTATCTTGAAGGTTTTTCTTAGTACTTGTTAACACTGACTTAGTGTAACGTCTTTGCACTGAGAAACCTCGGTTCGGTTTCTCAGCCAGGTCTGTAAGTCACTAAGATATATAACGTTTTGAGCTTTTAACTGCTATCTTTTACCAGGGCTGAGGCATGATCAATTGAAAAAGAATTGTGTACTTTTTTGTATTAACATACCCTTAACATTTTACTCCTTATTAGTTGATTATTTTGCCTGTGAGTATTGGAAATTCAAATAAGCAACCTTATCTACTAAAATGTGATGGATTTTATCAATAAACAAATAAATAGAAATGGAAGACCCTGCCACGTTTGAATATACAGTCTTTATATGTACAGAGGTGGAGGAGAGCTAATCAGAAATCCCTGAACCACCTCTTCTGTTTATTATTATTAGTAGTAGCAGTAGTAAAGATAGTTTGTACCTAGAGTGACTTAATCTTTAAAAGTAGTCTTGTGTGAAAACAGTGTCAGGGCATAGGAAGTGGTGGAGAAACTATAAAGAATGCTTTAGATGAGTATGGATAGTATTTTTTTAAGTCTATTTTTAAAAATGACTGAAGAAGATATAAGAGAACCAAGCTAAAAGAGAAAAGGTATGTAATTTTAAGAAAGCCAAGGTTTTATAGGCCATAATTCAAATGAAAGGGATACAAAAAATGTACTTAGGACACTTTATGTCAAGATTTAACTACTTTTAAGGTTTTGGTTGGGTGAAGAGGGAATGCTTTTATTGGTAACCAGTCTAGAAAAAGTGATTAGGACTCAGGAAATCTAACGGAAGAATATAGTAAAGATCACAGAGATGAGACTAAAAGAATTCTCTTGGGCAGAGCCAGGACTCAGGAAACTGTTGAGAAATACCATCTCAAAACTACAGATAGATTACATACTAAGAGCTAATGGAAAACTGCCTCTTTGAAGATCGTGATAATTACAATAACAGCTTATATACCATTTAGATAAAAGTAATAGGGAAGACTAAGAGTGCCATTGTAAAATGCTCAAATTATTGTCAAGTGAGTTGCAAGATAAATTTATTATTATTACAAGTAGAGACACTGGTATTAGCCATTTTCACAAGGAAAATGCCCTGGAATTTTATAAAATAAAAACTTTAAGGCAAGACAAAAGGTAGGTAGTATGAACAGGGCAAGACAGGCAGATATCAATAGGTAGAATCCAGACTGGGACTGGATTTGGGGTTCAGAGATTGGTAACCCTTAGATATGAAAAGAAGAAAAGCAGAAATGTTTTGACAGAACCAGAAATAAAAGGCAGCCCATTTTTTACTATAGAAGATCCCAGTAGGGCTTGAGACATATATTAAAAAAATGCCCAAGACCATTCTACAAGGAAATTAAACACAGTTCTTTTTTTTTACTTTTGAAACAATGGACACATTTATACATTAAGAGGGACTCCAAAAAATATGGTGAAGGCAACATCCAAGTTGGAAGAACAGAAAGAATTAGGTTGATAGATGTTTAGAGATATCAGGGAATTGAAGACACCCACATATGACTGAATGAGGTCAAGCATTATTTGGAGAGCAAATAACTGGAGCTGTCCAAATTATAAGTCAAACTATTTTGCCAGTAAAATTGCCTGTCATCAATACAAACACCCCACTGTCAAGAGAAAGCAGCATTTGTGGAAATGTTCTAGACTCAGAGTATAGAAAGAAAGCTTGAAAATAGAAAAAGCAGACACTTTGATTCTCTGAAGAATTGTAGGACTAATAATAGGAAAGCTCATTACTCCCCATTCTGATACTTTGCCAGGGCCAGAGTATGAACAATTAAAAGAATCTGTAGAAATGTACTGTGAAAAAAAAATATTTTATTTATTGATTTTAGAGAGGAGAGAGATAAAGAAAAGAAGGGAGGATCAGAAAGCATCAACTTGTAGTTGCTTCTTATATGTGTCTTGTCTAGGGAAGCTCAGGGTTTCAAACTGATGACCTCAGCATTCCAGGTCAATGCTTTTAGCCATTGTGCTACCACAGGTCATGAAGAAATTTACTTTTGATGCTGTGTCCTAACCTGATGTGATTATATCTACCTTCTTGCAGAATGAGAACATTAAACATGCTTTATATCATTTTTTAAAGTGAGAACAGGGGTGATAGAGAGAAACCAACAACCGGTATCCACCCAATAACCCCATCTAGGGCTGATGCTCAAGTACCCAGCTATTTTTAGTGTTTAAGGCTGATGTACTCAGACCAGCTGAGCTATTCTCAGTGCTCAGGGTCATGCTTGAACCAATTGAGGCACTGGCTGTGGGAGGGGAAAGGGAAGAAAAAGGAAATAAAGAGGGGAAGAGAAGCAGATGGTCGCTTCTCCTCTGTGCCCTGGCTGGAAACTGAACCCAGGATGTCCATATGCTAGGCCAATACTCTATCCACTGAGTGAAATGGCCAGGGATGAACAAGCTTTTCTTCTTTTCCTTCACTTTTTCTTCTTCTCCACCTATTCTTATTCCCTCCTTTGTCTTTTATTTTTTTAAAAGAACATTGAAATTGTGACTTGTTTTTAGAAAAAAATATAATGATACAAAACATAGTAAGAAGATGTTTTAATTTATCTTAACATTTTTAAATTGCCAGAAAATTGCATATATTAATTTATTTTCTTTGCCTCTGTACATAGTTTTATTTTGAAACATCTGATGGTAGAAAGTGATTTGTATTCAACTTTGGCCATATCTTTATTGGAAGTAACATCAATCTTGATGTTGTCGTTGAATTCCATTACAGAATTTCTAATAAGCTGTTTTGAACAAAGGGCTTTGAATAATTTGGGATGGAAAAATAAGAAAATTCTAACTTAAATACAGTGTGAACATAGAATAGATATGGTCATTGCACTGTTGTAGTCTATTTTAAATTTTGGGCTAGGAAAAATCTATGTTATTTAGTGGTATTTCCTGGGAGATATTCAAGGAGAATAGTTGTTACTGGAGAAGTGGCCTTGTAAAAGTAGAACGATGCTGTTGATCTTATTAATAGTGGATGAATAACCACATTTTTGGTTGACCATAAGATTGGTATCTAAGTTAAGCAAGACATAGAATATTTGGAAGAGAATACTTCTTCCCAAGCTGATGGCTCCTTATATGGGGTTAAAGTTCCATTGTTGTAGCAACTGTTGCTCCTCCCCTTTACTATTATTATACAGAGAAGCAGTCATTGAATTGGTGAGTTTGAGATAGAAACTGGTTCAGCTTCTTTTATCCTTGTACTGAGATTAAGGCACATGCATTGCATTTCATTGCTTTTGGCTATGCATACCGCACAGAGAAAGCCAGCTCTATTTTTATGATGGTGAGAGTGGCGACCAGTTCTTGAGAATAAGTTGAATTTAGGGAACTGTCAATAGCAAGAAGTTATACAAAGGTCAAATTCTTCTCAAAGAAGATCTCTACTCACATGGGTGCAATATGATGAACTCTTAGAAACATAATTTATCCTTAAAGGCTCTCACTTTTAGAAAACAGACTAAGAAAGATCAGGGTACCCTAACTAGTACAATTTATGGAAATTGGGCAATGTGAGGCTGCCACTAAAATCATTCTTTTTTTTTTTTATTTTTGTGACAGAGACACAGAGAGGGACAGATAGGGACAGACAGAAAGGAAGGGAGAGAGGTGAGAAGCATCAGTTTCTCACTACAGCACCTTAGTTGTTCATTGATTGTTTTCTCATATGTGCCTTGACCCAAGGGGCCACAGCAGAGCCAGTGACTCCTTGCTCAAGCCAGTGACCTTGGGCTCAAGCTGGTGAGACTTGCTCAAAACCAGATGAGCCTGCGCTTAAGCTGGCGACCTCAGGGTTTTGTTTTGTTTTGTTTTGTTTTTTGTTTGTATTTTTCTGAAGTTGGAAGCGGGAAAGCAGTCAGACTCCTGCATATGCCCGACCGGATCCACCCTGCATACCCACCTGGGGTGTTGCTCTGCCCATCTGGGGTGTTGCTCCATTGCAGGTGGAGCCATTTTAGTGCCTGAGGCAGAGGCCATGGAGCCATCCTCAGTGCCCTGGCCAGTTTTGCTCCAGTGCAGCTTTGCTTGTTGGAGGGGAAATGAGAGATAGAGAGGAAAGAGAGGAGGAAGGGTGGAGAAGCAGATGGGCACTTCTCCTGTGTGCCCTGGCTGGGAATCAAACCTGGAACTTCCACACACAGGGTTGATGCTCTACCGCTGAGCCAACTAGCCAGGGCCAACCTCAGGGTTTTGAACCTGGGTCCTCTGCGTCTCAGTCCGATGCTCTATCTACAGCCCCACTGCCTGGTTAGGCCAAATGTCATTCTTAAAATGTTTGAAACTCTAGTTGTAGTCAATGAATAACAATAATTTATTGAAACCACCAATGTTTTCAGAAGAAAATAATTTTAATAAACTTACTACTAGTTGTCTTTTCATCTTTTCAAGGGGAGATATCATCTACAGAGAACTGTACGCTTATTTCAAGTATTATATGAAGTTACACCAAGACAAACTAAGTTATATTTGCATGATAACACAGAATTTTTCATGTTTACAAATTTTTTAAAAAGCCATTAAACAACCCAATGTAGTTATTTAGAAGTTTGACTTGTAACAGTACAAAATATTATATATCTACTTCTATTGTTTAAGCCAATAGAGGCTATATATGTATATATATTTTATGTTTTTTCATAACTTAATATATCAGCTTGTATTAAATAGATGAATAAATACATTTTCACTTTGAAGTCAACAAGAAAAACTTGAAATATTTGATTCTTTAACTTCCCAGTTCACCAGGATTTTAGTAACTCATTAAAAAACTGACAAGATTAACTTGCAATTTGTTTTTTTTAATTCCTAAATGATTCCTGGTTTATAATTAATGAGCCTAAAGAAGTAAACCATTTTTTTCAGTATCAGTAAATGTGTGAGACATTAAAATAAGAACAATCAATCATTTAATTTATCATCTTCTTACATTGTGTTCCCTTGCTCACTGATATGAGATCCTTTAACTCAATTTTAACAAATATGTATTGAATAATGCACAGAATAAATCTCAGTATTTATAGAGGAATATGTGTCAATGTCACAACTTCCTCATCCATGTCCAATTATTCTCCATCCTTAGCAATATTCAATTTATTTTTCATAAAGAAATTCATTCCCAAAGGAGGTAAGTACTTTACTTTGTTCAGCAAACTTGATGGTTGGGTGTTCTATCTTTTGCATTCAATTTTTGTTATTAACAACCAATTCAACTCAACACATTTAATTCCTGATTAATAGTTAGAAGGCTTGCATTAATAATTAATGTCATTTTCTTTATTTGCTGAAGACTGAAATTCTTAGAACTGTCCTGAAGACTATTTTTAATCTTTTTAAGCAATATCTAGCAAAACTCTGAAAGTCTCATTCCATTGTACTCCTATGTATAATATTCTAGGTCTGTATATGTCTTATAATCAAAATATTTTTAATAGGTCAATCTAATTTATCCAACTTTGATTAAGTCTTCATTTTGACAAACTAGCGTAGGATGCAGAAATGGGAATTATGTGGGTTCCTTTTTCTCCTCAGGTATTTCTCCAGGTAGAATATCCGGATTTTCCTGATACCGCCATTAATGCATGTGTTCAGCAAATAGTTACCAAGCTCCCCCCATGTAACAGCACAATTCCAGGACCTGAAGATTAAATGAGGTTGAAAACATTGTTTTTGCCCTTAAAATCCAGAAGACAGCTAGGAAATAAACAATAGATCCATCATTTAGTTCAAAAGGTCATGATATAATTATGTTCTTTCAAATGAAATATATCTGAAATAAAATTTCTTTGTATAGTTTTTGTGTTTGTATGTTCTGAATGTATAACTAAAGGATGAATCACAATCCGGTTTTTTTTAATAGTAAATCAATAAAAGTAATTATTCAGCTTCTACAGAAGCTCCCTGAAGATCTTGACCACATTTATCTGGTTTATCAAGTATTCTCAGAAAACAACAAACAATTTTAGTATATAAAGAAAAAAATACTACTTTATAATTTAAAAAGTCACATTGTTACATATTTACATAAAAATCTGTGCAAATTAGTAGTTTAATGCTTCCTGGAATTCTTATTAGAAATACTTTGACCATCATGACTCGCTTTTCTAGGAGATAATATATCATTTTCTCTCTCCTAAAAGCACATAAACATTCTCCCCATTCTTCACACACAGGTGATGTCTTCTTTCATATATTTCTGAGAGCATAAATGTAACTAGAAAAGAGATTCTATGTTCTTCTATTATTGTCTCTGACCAGCTATTCACAGTCATGCTCCAATGGTCTTTCTTTTCTAATGTTATCACAAATGAATTACATGTGCTTCTAATGGAAGTCCATCTGCTTCCACAAGATTTCATGACTTTTACCCATTCTAGAATATTGCTTCAATATCTGTTCTTCTGAGTACCACTAAATTTTCTGTCTCCACTGCAACTTTCCCAACAGCATTCAAATATCTTATTCTATCAAACTACTTCCCTCTTTTGCTATTATTATACTTTTATTTATTTTTCCTTAGAGTAAAACTTTTCAGAAGTGTTGACTATATTCACTTTTACTAATTTCTGCCTTCTCACTGTTGAACCCAACTCATTCAGGATTTCACCTCCACCAGGTTTCTACAAATTTTCTTCCCAAGGTCACCAATGGTCTCCACAATTTCTAAATCAGTAGTCAGATCTTGAGCCTGGTCTTACCTGGCCTATCAATAGCATTTAACAGTTGATTACTGTCTCTTTTTATAAACATTTTTTTCTCTGAATGGTTTCCAGGTTACCACAATTTTATGTTTCCCTCCTACCTCATTACTAATTTTCCAGGTCTATGGCTGGTTCTTCCTCAACTTTACAAACATTTAAACTTCAATGATCAGTCTTCTTACAGACTTGCTTCCATTCTCTCTATTTGCTGCCTCAGTAATCATTTCCAGTTACATAATTTTGAATACCTTCTCTTCACTGATGACTCCCAAGTATATTTCTCAGCCTAGGCTTCATCCCTGAAGTCCAAACTAATACGTGTAACTGCCTATTTGACATTGCCGTAAAGATTCATAACTGGCATTTTAAATTCACATGGCAAGAAACTGAATTGCAAACCATCCTCTGCTCCATGAAAAAAAAAAGCTCTCCTATGGCCTTCTTCACACTAATTGAGGACAACCTTTCCTATCTATTTGATCAGACTAAACCTTGGAGTTATTCTTCAATCTATTCTTTCTTTTCTCACATACATTCCAACAGCAAATCTGTTATTTCTCCTCTAAAAATATACCCAGAATATGACTACCTTGCAAAACCTCAACTACCCACATGTCCAAGCTACCATCATCTTTCACTCGATAATACCAACTCTTTGCCAATGTAGTACATTTCTACTAGCAATGTGTTCTACATTCTCACCACATTTGGTATTGTCAGTCTTTTGTACTAGATATTCAGTGACATTTTATTTTGATTTAATTTGCATTTCTCTGGTTACTAATGAATTTTCACACATTTTCATAATAGCCATTTGGATATCTTCTTTTGTGGATCTTCTAGTTAAACTTCTTGTCTTCCTTTCAAAAATGTACTTTTTGCTTATTGATTTGAAGACATTTTTTATATATTCTGGATATAAACTTTTATTATAGTCATTGAAAACATCACCTCCCACTCATTGACTTGTTTTGTTCTTTTATTTATAGCTTTCAATGAAAAGAAGTTATTAGTTTTGATAGTCAAATTTATCATTCTTTCTTTTATGGTTGCTGGTTTTCAATTTCCTTATATACTTTTTTCTTACCTCAAGGTCATAATGATACTTTTCTAAATGATCTTTTAAAAAGTTTGACTTTCACATAAAGATATACAATCACCCACAATTTGAAATGCATGTACTGTGACAAAGGGTAAAACCAACTTTTTCTTTTTCATATGAATATACAATTTCCCCTTGGAAAAATAGTTCTTTTCCCACCAATTTATAGAACTACTTCTATAATACATTATGTTCAGAAAGGGTGATTTTCCCCCTATCTGGACTCTCTGTTGATTCTACTAGATTATGATGAAAGGCCTTCTAAGTTAGATAAAAAGCACACAGAAGTCATAAAACAAATTGATAAATATGACTTGATATTATTAAAATAGATATTTTTAAAGTCTTAACCTGATAGAAATTTCAAAGTCAAAGTCAACAGATAAGAAAAAAACTGAGTAAAATGTGCTTGTCTTAATCTTAATAAAGATATAAACACTTGTATGAATCGGTATGAAAATAATGAGTGACACATGGTAAAACAGGGAGAAGAAATAGATGTAGAGAGTTCACCAGGAAGTCAATAAAAATTGCACATGAACATATAACTACTTTTTACTTGTTCCATTATTTAAAAAAAATAAAATTAAAAGCAATAATGAAATGCAATTTTCATCTTATTAGAATAGCAAATGGTAGAATATTCTATAACCGAGGATGAATGAGAACTGGCTATTTTATATTCTGTCAGTGGGAATAAAAGTATGTGATATCTTTTAAACTATACATCTGTATCGACCTAGGTATTCTGTTTGTGCATGTACTCACCAACTCATTTAAAGCTCACAAAACCCAATGAAGCCAATATAATTGTTATCTCACTTTTTTCAAATAAGGAAACTAAAACAAATTAGAGGTAAAGTGACTTGCCTAAGCTCAAAGCTAATTTAAAATAAAAAGACCTCAAATTTTATTCTAGTCTGAATCTAGAGTTTAAGATCTTAACCAAATTTTACTGTTTTTTTTATGAATACGTAAAGATGTTCATAGTTTTATTAACACAATATTAGAAGTAGCATCAACACTGCACAATATAAACTTTTTAAAATGTTTCTTCATAAAATGGAATACAAAGCAGTCATTAAGAAAAAGATGCTGAAAATCTATCAGTGCTAATCCGAAGATATATAAGAACATGGTGACACTGGTTATCTTTGTGATATATTCTGGAAATCTGAAGTTAAATTTATTTCTTATTCTACTACATTCTTGTATAGCTGTAAAGTTTTTTACCATAGGCATCTGATGCAATTGTATATATATATATATATATCCCCAAAATAAGCAATATAGTAATCCAAAACCTGTCTTTTAATGGGAAAATGTGATGAAAACCGATCATCAACTCTGTCTGTACCATGTCCACCCTAAGGCCTGAATTAGAAGTACATTCTTTGTAAAGAAAACTTTTTCCTCATTCTCACCCACCATCAGTGTAGAATCTAAGACACTGTGCTTAGAGCAGATTGGGTATCAAAACCTCGTTGTAGTTTTGTCTTTTAGTTAGTTAGTAAGAGAAAAAATATATTTGTGTCTATGATTGTTTGGGAGGCAGTTTAAGGAGGTGGCTCAAAGCAGTAGGACTTCCTGCTGGGCTCTGGTATGCCTTCCAAACACCCTAATAGTTCACTTCTCGTAAGAAATGTCAAGCTCCTCATGCTGTCAGCATAGCAGATGCTCTGCTGATGTCTTTGGAGAACAGTGTCAAGTGACTGGAAATGGATGCCAAAACTGACATAAAATTCTTGCCCTCATCATTAAATTTCACGGATTCCTATGACCTGGTGTTTATTCATCTACCTTAAGCTTAAGTGTGAACACTAGCCTAGGGGACAGGTGACCGTGTGAGTGCTGGGACACCGAAGGACAGGGTTCTCTCTCCTCTTTCATGAGATATGTTCTGGAGTCATGAAGAAGACTATGTCTAACTACTTTTCTTAACATTGTGAAAGTTTCTCTTGTTAATGTATAACTTTTACTTTCAGCATATGCATTAAAAATATTCTATATATGTATCTGTTTTATTTTTTAGTGTTTTTTTATTTTTTATTGTTTTTATTGATTTTTAGATAATGTAGGGAGAGAGAGAGTAGAAATGAGAAGCATCAACTCATAGTAGTTGCTTCCAGTATGTGCCTTAACCAGGTAAGCACAAGGTTTCGAACCAGCGACCTCAGCATTCCAGGTTGGCACTTTATCCACTGCACCACCACAGGTCAGGCAGTGTTCTCTATTTTTTCATAAAAAACTTTTATTAAGACCCAAAGTATACAATAAAAATACAGAAATTTTAATTTTTCCCCTGTGCTTTCTTATGTGTGTGTGTGTATGTGTATGTGTGTGTGTACTTTTTAGTATAAAAAATCACTTTTGACCAGGTATTCCTAAAAACTGAATTCTCCTCTTAAAATTTTACATGTTTGATGATTTGAAGAATTTACACAGAATAGTTTCTGGCACTGTACAAGTTTAATATTGTCTTTCTTTTATTACTCCAATATTTTTGGTTTCAGGAAGTGCAGAACATATTTACAATTGTGACACAATCTCTAGCTATGTACATTTGTGTCACAGCATTAGGAGCTACCCTAGTAATTTCCCAGTAATATAATTTCTCCATAGAACCAACTAGGAATAATTTGATTAAATATGAAGTGAACCATACAATCATGTTTGGGTCAGTATTGTTTTAATAAATAAGATAAAGTAAAAACACTGTATATAGTTTATATATGCAATACAGTATTACTTGACATAATGAGGTAACAAATATGCAATCTCAATTAAGGAACTGAAAGTACAAAATAGAATCAAAGGGAAATAATATAACAAAAAAAAGACAGTCTTAATTGGAAAAAATTATTGAATAAGCTTAACAGCCTTTTGGACACAAGAAAAATCAGTTCACTTGAAGAAAGAGCAATAAAAATTATCCAAACTAAAATAAAAAGAAAAAAAACTAATTAAAAATGTGTAGAAAAAAAAGATAAAATTGTCCTGTTCAGAAAAAAAAAAAAAAATGAAGTGTGGTTCAGTAACCTGAAGGATAATATAAAGAGTATAAATATATTGTTAAAAGGCTAAAAATAATTAAAAAAAACATTTTGAACAGAAAATATATTTGATGAAATAATGGTGGAACATTTTCCAAATTTGATGAGATATAAACAAAAACATATAAGATGCTCAATGCACCCCAAGAAGGACACATAGAAAAAAAATTATACCAAGACACATCAAAATCACTCAATTTGTTAAAAACTGATAGTAAAGAGTTACTCTTAAAAGTAACCAGAGCGGCCTGACCTGTGGTGATGCAGTGGGATAAAGCGTTGACCTGGAACACTGAGGTCGCCGGTTCGAAACCTTGGGCTTGGCTGGTCAAGGCACATATGGGAGTTGATGCTTCCTGCTCCTCCCCTTTCTCTCTCTCTCTGTCTCTCTCTCACTCCTCTCTCTCTAAAAAATCAATAAATAAAATATTTAAAAAAAAAAGTAACCAGAGAACTGCAACCCATTTCCTCTGAGACACAATTCAAGCTGGAAGAGAAAAGGAATAGATATTTACTAACTTAACCTTCTTGAACAAAATGAGCAGTCATTAAAAGTTTATGAGCCTAGAAGTGTTATAAACTAATTTACATTTTAAAGGATCACCTTGGTTTCTAGGGTTAAAATTGATATGGAACAGGAAATGAATAGAAGCAGAGATACCTTTTAGAAAGTTATTACAGCCCAACCAGGCAGTGGTGCAGTGGATAGAGCATTGGACTGGGATGCAGAGCACCCAGGTTCGAGACCCCCAAGATTCCCAGCTTGAGCACGGGCTCATCTGGTTTGAGCAAAGCTCACCAGCTTGGACACAAGGTCACTGGCTTGAGCAAGGGGTTACTCAGTCAGCTGTAGCCCCACGGTCAAGGCACATATGAGAAAGCAATCAATGAACAACTAAGGTGTCACAACAAAAAACTGATGATTGATGCTTCTCATCTCTCTCCGTTCCTGTCTGTCTATCCCTCTCTCTGATTCTCTCTCTGTCTCTGTAAAAAAAAAAAAAAAAAAAAAAAAGTTATTACAGTAAACCAGGAATGAGTTGATGGTGGCTTGGGCCAAAGAGAAAGCAATTAATGTGATGAGAATTGGGAGATTTTTCTGTATATTTTAAAGGAAGAACCAGCATCATTTCCTAATAGACTGACTATGGGATATGAGAGAAAGAAAAGCATCAAACATGATTCTAAATATTTTGTTCTGAGCAACTGGAGAGATGAGGTAGCTGTAAACTGACTTAGAAAAAAAGAAACTATGGCTGACACAGAGGAGTTTTTGTGTTGTTTTGTGTGAGTGTGAAGGAAATGGAGGGAGAGAAATTGGGATTTTAGTTTGATCATGTAAAGCCTAAGCTGTTTGTTACATGTTCAGAGGTAATGTTGAGTATGCAGTTACATATATAAGCTAGGGGTTTAGAAGAGTTATCTAGTCTGGGACATACATTTTCAAGGCATTGGTACATAGATAATATTTGAAACCACAAGGATGTATTACTCAGTGGACAAAGGACTGAGTTCTGAAATTCTCAAATGTAAGAAAGTCAGGACAAAAAGGAGGAGATGGCATAAGACAATGAGAAGGAATGACCAATCACAGAGGAGAAAAACCAACAATATGATTCTTCAAAGCCAGTTGAAGAAAGTACGTATATGAAGAATAATAAAGGAATTAATAGCACAAATACTGTTGAAAGATCAAGTAAGATTATGAAATCACTGATCTTGTAATTAGAACTGGTGTTTATTGTGAGCACAGGTCTCAGCAAAGTCACCTGATATGTACAGGAGGAAAGGACACAGACAAACTTAGGATAAAAGTTTTTAGTCACCATCATACAAAGAAATTATATGTTCTAATACCATAAAATGTGCCTAGTGTCTACCTTTTATATCATAATTTCCAAAACATTTATTTCACAGAATTTTTGACTGGTATATATAGAGAAAAAAGACAGATTGAAAATCATTTATACTTCCATTTAAATGGCATGATTCGTATGTACCCTTATACAACACTCCATCATTGACACATGATTTGATAAAATTCTTCAATGATGTTTGTAAATTGAAATATGATTCACATACCACAAAATTGTTTAGTTTAGAAGCACATTTTAGACATGTTTGTTTTATTCACATGTTTGTGAAATCGTTGCTGCTAATTCCAGAATATTTTCATCATCCTCTTTAGAAAGAGTGTACCCATTAGGGGTCATGCTCTGCCCTTATGTCCCTAGTGCCCGTTCTCCATCCCACCAACCCCTGGTGACCATTAACTCCCTTTCCATCTCTACAGAGTTGCCTATTCTAAACATTTCATGTAAACAGAGTCACTGCTTAACTAAGCACAATACTTTCAAAGATCATCCATGTTGCAGTATGTTTCCATATTCCATTCCTTTGAAATGACTGAAGAGTATTTTTACTTTGTATATCTACTCATCAACTGATGAACTTATGAGTGATTTCCATGCTGTTGCTATTGTTGTAATAAATATATGTGTAAGTTTTGTGTGTGAACATGTGTTTTTATTTGTCTAGGTCAGGAGTTGGGAAACTTTTTGGCTGAAAGAGCCATGAATGCCACATATTTTAAAATGTAATTCTGTGAGAACCATACAATATGTTTAACACTAAATACAAGTAAATGTGTGCATTTTATGTAAGATCAACACTTTGAAAGTACAATAAGTCTCTGAATTCTTTTTAATAATGCTGTTATGCTGTTGCTAACCAATGATGAATAAAGTACTTCTTACCATTAATGCAAATTCTGGTGTTGCATGGTTTTGCTGATGGCTTTGTAGTCTGGTTGATACGTGGTGAGGTTAAGGTTCATGCAGGCATTCAGACTTCCATCCGTTAAACATGATCGTAGGTTGGTCTTAACGTTCTTTAGATGTGAGAAAGACTGCTCACATGCATACGTAGAGCCAAACATTGTCAGTACAGCAATACTCACATGCTGCAGTGTGTGGTATGTGACAGGAAGCACGTTCCAAGTTTTGACAATCAGGTGGTCCACGGGTTGAAGTTTTTTCATTTCTCCCCACTTGTGTTTGCTCGCCAACTCTGCTTGCTGTCGTGCAAGTCTTTCCAAACCTTCATTCAGTGACTTGAACTTATTCACTCACATGTCTGAGGCCTTCAGGTCAGCAGCTTGTAGTTCAAAATCTCTGATGGACACATTGAGGATGTAATTCAGGTCGGCGTTGTCCACTACACACTCGAGTGGATGGGTGATGAACTTAAAAAGACGAGTGCGCTCACAAAATTCTCCAAAGTGCGCTTTGAATGACTGCAGGAGATTAGATGTGAAGCCCGCTCTCTGCTGGAGATCAAGATGTTGAGCAGGGTCACTTGCTGTGCATGCATCTTTAAACTCTCCCAGTTTTTTTTTTTTTTTTTTTGTATTTTTTTTTTTCTGAAGCTAGAAGCGGGGAGAGACAGTCAGACAGACTCCCGCATGCCGGGACCACCCAGCACGCCAACCAGGGGGCAACGCTCTGCCCACCAGGGGGCGATGCTCTGCCCCTCTGGGGTGTCGCTCTGCTGCGACCAGAGCCACTCCAGCGCCTGGGGCAGAGGCCAAGGAGCCATCCCCAGCGCCCGGGCCATCTTTGCTCCAATGGAGCCTCGGCTGCGGGAGGGGAAGAGAGAGACAGAGAGGAAGGAAAGGGGGAGGGGTGGAGAAGCAGATGGGCGCTTCTCCTGTGTGCCCTGGCCAGGAATCCAACCCAGGACTTCTGCACGCCAGGCCGACGCTCTACCACTGAGCCAACTGGCCAGTGCCAAACTCTCCCAGTTTTTCAAAGTATAGTAAACGACCTGTTTCAATGTCGGTGATGAAGAGTTCCAGCTTGTTTTCAAATGCAAACACTACTTGTTGAAGGGATAAGACTGTATTTCTAATGCCTTGCATTTTCACATTGAACTGGTTTAGATGTTCAGTCATGTCCATGAGATAGTAGAACTTCAGGAGCCACTCAGTGTTAGCTAACTCAGGATGCTCAACATTTTTCATTTCAAGATAAGTCCGGATTTTACTCAGACAAGCTGCAAAATGGCTGAGCACCTTCCCTCTTGACAACCAATGCACATTGCTGTGCAGAAGCAGACCAAGATAATTATTCCCAACTTCATCCAGCAGTGTTTTAAACTGGCAATTATTTAAAGCTCAGGCAACAATAAAGTTGATCACCCAAATGACCAGTGACATCACCTCACCAAACTGCTCATCACACAGCTGAGCACAAAGCACCTCCTGATGTAGGATGCAGTGCAAACTTAGGATGGGTCTCTTTGCATGTTCACAAAGAAGTGCTACGAATCCTCTGTTTTTCCCCACCATGCACAAAGCACCATCAGTACACACCGAAATAAGTTTATCCATCGGTAGATTTTTTTTCTTTAGTGAACTCAGTGAAAGACTTGAATAAATCCTCCCCTCTTGTTGTCTCTTTCATAGGCAAAACAGCAAGACTTTCCTCACATACCATGTCACCAACAGCATACCTTGCAATCATGCTGAACTGGGATAAATGACTTACATCTGTTGACTCATCCAAAGAGAGAGAAAAGAATGGTGCTGCATTTATGTCCTTCACTTGTGTTGCCTCAACTTGATTTGCAATCATGATGATATGATTGTGAACAGTTCTTGCTGACAGAGGCATGTCTTTTATTTGTTTGATTATCTTGTCTTGATCCGAAAAGTCGTCAAAAAGTTCATTGGCGACTTCAAGCATGAATGTTTTGGCATACTCCCCATTTGTGAATGCCTTTCCCTTTCTCACAATTGCTAAAGCACCAGCGAAGCTAGCCGAATTCCAGTCACCTTGTTGGGTCCAAACACAGAGTTGCTGCTGATTAGCTTGCACTCTACACAGTAGCTCTTGACATGCTTTCTTCCTGCTGTCCTCTGCTGGATATTTTGATGCAAATGTAGTATGACGTGTGTTGAAGTGCCACTTTATATTTGACTGTTTCATTGATGCAATTTTATCATTGCATATTGGACACACTGCAGAACCTGCTCTCTCCACAAAGGTGAATTCCTCTGTCCATTCCTGCTGAAAAGTACGATACTCCTCATCTTTTTTTCTTTTAGCCATCTTCTTTGTCAAAAGGGTTTCTGCAATTAGCTAGCTGACTACTTAATTAAAAGGAGGGAATTTTACTTCCTGACCTCAGAACAACATGTGTATGTTACGCATTATCCAATAAAAATTTGGTGTTGTCCCGGAGGACACCTTGATTGGCTCCAGCCACCAGCAACCATGAACATGAGCAGTAGGAAATGAATGGATTGTAATACATGAGAATGTTTTATATTTTTAACGTTATTATTTTTTTATTAAAGATTTGTCTGTGAGCCAGATGCAGCCATCAAAAGAGCCACATCTGGCTCGCAAGCCGTAGGCTCCCAACCCCTGCTATATAACTAGGAAACCAGTGCCGAATCCAAGGTTATAAAAATTTTCATTCATTTTTTTTCTAAAATTTTGTAGTTTTAACCTCTAAATGTGTTTCTTCAAATCACTTTAAGTTAATTTCTGTATATTGTGGAATATAGGATTTCAACTTCATCCTTTTGCATGTGACTATCCAGTTATTCCAGCACCAACTGTTAAAAGTTGGCTATTTTTTTCTTATTAAATTTTCTTGGCATCCCTGTCAAAATCAATTGACCATAAATGTATGAGCTCATATCTGACTTCTCAACTGCAGTTACTTGTTATACATGTCTACACTTACACCAGTATTACTCTCTCTGGGTTGCTGTATCTTTGTAGTGAGTTTTGAAATCAGGAAGTTTGAGTCTTCCAACTTTGTTATTTTTCAAGATTATTTTAACTATTTTGGGTTTTTGAATTTCAATACAAATTTTTGAATCAGCCTTTCAATTTCTGGAAAACAGCCAGTTGTGATTTTAAAAAGAATTGAATTGAATCAATATGAGAAATATTGACAATCTTGACTTCTAATATAGTAACATAAGATATATTTTCATTTATTTAGGTTTTTTATTTCTTTTAACATATTTTGTAGTTTTTAGAGCATCAGCTTTATACTTCTTTGTTAAATTTATTTCTAGATATACAAGTTTTATCATGCTATTATAAATGGACTTGTTTATTAATCTTATTTTGAATTGCTCCTTGAATTACTATTTCCTATGGTATAAAAATACAATTAGTTTTTACTTAAGTTGCTTTTACAAAAGTGGTTAATTTCAAGAAACTAAGCCAAAAATTTCTCTTGCTCATCAATTTTACATAACATTTAATTAAAAATATGTATTTTTTGTTTAATTTTTTTAATATGAAAGAGATATTCCTATGTAATATTATTAAATATCTGTTTCACTAGAAAGATGTGTTTACTTTTTTTGAGAAGATCTGTGATGATTACTTTTTATTGAATTTATTAGGGTGACATTGGTTAATAAAATTATATATGTTTAGGGTGTACAATTCTATAATATATCTTTTTTTTTGTATTGTGTGCTCATCACCCCAAGTCAAGTCTCCTTCTGTCACCATTTATTTCTTCTTTCTCCCCTCTCCTCCTTCCCCCACCTTTCCCTTTTGTAGTTCCCATACTGTTTTCTATGTCTATGAGGTTTTTTTTCTTTGCATACCCCTGGGTGAAAAAGATGAAGGTATTAGAAAGAAGTGATTTCATTACTGCCTTCTGAATTATGGCAAACAGATTAACCTTGTATTATGGAAGAAAACTTTCATTTCACATAAAAATTTTCTGTCTTTTCCTGGCCCATCTCTCATCTGAAGCAAATCCAAACCCTAATTCCTTTAGCTGTTGGAAAGATTGATGGAGACGAAAACGGGAAGGATAAAGGTTTGTAGTGAGGGGTAGAAGTGTGCACGTGGGTAGTTGTATGTGTGCATGTGTAGGCGAAACTTTGATGATCTTCTACTTGAATATTAATGTCAATTGCCAATCTAAAATCCTAACAGATTTTTTTCTCCAGTGAGTATCTGCTAACAATATGGCTGACTTTGAGTAAAGAGACATTTTCTATTATCAATTTTGTTGAGAGAAAAAGTTTATTTAAGCAGTGTCAAGCTGGAAAAATGAATAATGTATTTGTTTTAACTTTAATATACAGCAATAAACTCATTAATTTTGATGGATTACAGAAGCAGGCTAAAAACAAAATAAAACTTGTTTTCCTAATCTAAAAAGCTACTGGAATTTTTATCTCTCAGCCTGCTTTTCTTATTTGTGTGAGGGACTATTGGATCCTGACAACCTGTTGGACGCAGTCCAATAATACCCAGTCAGATCACTGTAGCAATCCAAACTGCCCACATGGGACATGACAAGAAATTTTGCTGTCCTTCAGGATGCAATTACCCTGCTGGTTGCTGTACAGACTGACCTCCTTTACTCTGGCATTTATTGAATCCAGACCTAATGTCTGCTCTCATTTCAAAGTCCCTGTCTGCAATACCTTTCCCAAGGCCAAGTACAGTAGACAGTGAACCACCATAGCTGCCAAGAATCAGTACTTTTAAAAGAGTCTTTGCCAGAAGATTATCATGCCTGTTCCCATTAGAATCAACATTGCTTTTTCTGGCTCATTTAATGTAAAATGCAATTCAGTTTTAAAGATAAGTATTTTAATTCACAAATGGTTGACAGCAGTAGGATTATAGTGCAGGCTCTGAACTTAAAAATAGTTTGGGTCTGGTTATGAGTGTTTCTGCCCTGAAAAATATTCAACAGGGTAATAACTGAATAGAGGATATTAGTATTGGGCCTTATCAGATCAGAAATCAAGGAAAACTGGAAGTATGACAATTGAGTAATGGGATTTGGAACTGAAGTCATGATCTTCTATTTCATATTAAGAAACATTTTGAAAAAGTAATGTATAGGTTTTATTAAGATTTATGCTGTAAGTTATTTTATTACACTTCTACAGTGATGTATTAGACATAATTACATAGAGGTGGTGGTTCAGTTTTTTCCCTATTTGACTGTAAGTTACATACTCCTGAGTCTAAACTTGGGGGACATGTACTTATTAAAATGGAACTCATAATTAACATTTTTGTGCATTTGTTATAATCCAGACATGCAAGAGGGAACATTTAAATGCCTACCAATTAAAATGAAATCATTTTACTTTTACTGGCAGCCTTTTAACTTTTTAGTTCATCATATTTATAGTTATCATTATTAGACATCTGGAAAAATATAGTCATGCTTGCTATTTATATTATCAAATAAAGACTTTGAATCACTTTGTAGACATGATCTCATTAATGCTCTCTACATCTCTGTGAGGTAAGAGCAATTATCTTCGTTTTATTGAGTTTAAATTACTTTCCAAGGTGTCAAAGAAAATTGTGTCAGGATGTGGAAAACAAACCAAGGTCTTTCAGTGTCCACTCTAATGGTAAGTCCTGTTCAATATAACTGTAAAGAAATAAATCCGGTTTTAAGTGCATGGGGCTTAATTTTCTACAAATAGTCACTTGATGTTGCTGTGTAACACATAACATTTTGTAGTTATGCCATTTCCAACATAATTCATCAGCCTGACCCATATTCTAACGTATTTGTCAAATCAATATTTTATGCAATGATATTTTCCTAAGTTTTCCAGGGGAAGTTTTACAAAGAGGTAGAAATAAAATTTACTTACTCTGTGAAGGTTTTTACTTACTAAAGTAGTTGTTATCACCTTTCTAATTGTTCACACTTTTCCAACCTTTACCATCCCCAGCCAATTGCATTATCTGGGTTGGGTTTGGGTGGTTGTTTAAAATGCATTCCTCTTCACTCTCTAAGGAAGGAGTCAAAGGCTTGCCAGTGTTCATCCTGTGGGTTTATTGAGTTATCATGAAATGGATTGCCTTGACTCTTATTGTTTTCTACTCCTAAGTTTTTATCAATGTTGAAGACGTAGGTTGACATTTTCCCTTACTATTTTGTCTCCAGATTGTCGAATATAACATGGCTGATATTATAACTGATTATGTTACTCTTTTATTTACCATAAACATTAACCTTAACATATATTGTAAGTTAATTTTCAACAAGGGTAACAAAATAATTAAATGGTAGAAAAAGCAGATTTTATAAGAAATGGTGCTGAAACAACTGGATATCCACATTCAATAAGTTGAGTTTGGACCCCTTATTTACACCACATATGAAGATTAACTTAAAATGAATAAACCTCCTAGATGTATATATGAAACAATAAAACACACAGAAGAAAACAAGTGCACACTATATAACCTGGGATTCAGGTATGATACTAATAGCACAAGTATTATAATAAAAAATAGCTAAATCAAACTGTATCAAAATGTGGAAATTTTGTTCTTCAAAAAATACAGTCAAGAAAGTGAAAAGTTATTTACAAACCATATATAATATTTGTTAAGAGGCTTGGATCTAGGCTATGCAAAAAATTCTTATAACAACAATTTAAAAATTATTCAATTAAAAATTAGACAAAGGAGGCCCTGGCCAGTTGGCTTAGTGGTAGAGCGTCGGCCTGGCGTGCAGGAGTCCCGGGTTCGATTCCCAGCCAGGGCACACAGGAGAAGTGACCATCTGCTTCTCCACCCGTCCCGCTCTCCTTCCTCTCTGTCTTTCTCTTCCCCTCCCACAGCCGAGGATCCATTGGAGCAAAGATGGCCCGGGTGCTGAGGATGGCTCTGTGGCCTCTGCCTCAGGCTCTAGAATGGCTCTGGATGCAACAGAGCAATGCCCCAGAGGGGCAGAGCATCGCCCCCTGGTGGGCATGCCGAGTGGATCCCGGTCAGGTGCATGCAGGAGTCTGTCTGACTGCCTCCCTGTTTCCAGCTTTGGAAAAATGCAAAAAAGAAAAAAAAATTAGACAAAGGATTTGAATAAAAATTTCTCCAAAGAATATATACAGACGGTTAACAAACACATGAAAAGACATCATTAAGTAATAGAGAAATGCTAATTAAAAAAACCACAACAGCATCTCAAGATTACAAGGGTGACTAAAATCAAGGAGACAGACCAATAACCAATACTGACCAAAATATTAAAAAAAAATTAATTCTCAAACATTGCTACTGAGAATGTCAAATGCTGTATTCATCTCTGACTTGTGGTGGCACAGTAGACAAAGCGTAGATCTGGAATGCTGAGGTCACTGGTTCAAAACCCCAGACTTGATGGTCAAGATGCATATGGAAAGCAACCAGAGCTGATATTTCCCGCTCCTTCGGCCCCCACCCCCACTGCCTTTCTCATTCTCTCTCCTCTCTCTCTAAAAAAATCAATGTCTTTTAAAAAATAAAATGATACATTCATTTTAGAAAATATTTTTGCAATTTTTCAAAAAGTTAACCAGAGAATTGCCATGTGATCCAGTTATTTCACTCTTAAGTATAGTCTAAAGAGTTGAAGACATAAGTTTACACAAAAACTTATACATGAATGTTCACACCAGCATTGTTCATAATAGCCAAAGAGTGGAAACAACCCAACTATGTATCAACTGATGATAGATAGAAAAAATAAGGGTATTGGTAGAATGGAATATTATTACCCATAACAAGGAAGAAGCCCTGGTAGATGCTATAACTGGCATAACCTTGAAAGTATGCTAAATGAAAGAAGCAAGTCACATACGACCTTATATGATTCCATTGATATGAAATGTGAAGAATAGGCAAATCGATAAAGCACTGAAGTAGGTTAGTAGTTGCTTAAGCCTGGAAGGAAGATGAAAAGGATGGCTAATGACTAATAATGGGTCAGTTTAATGGGGATGTTGAAAATGTTCTAAATTTAAATCATGGTGATAGTTGCAAAATTTTTTCTATATACTAAAAGCCATTGAACTGGAAACTACAAATGGGTTAATATTATATACATGAATACTTAGTAGAGACATTTTTAAGTTGATACAAATTCAAGCAAGCACAGTAGAGTTAATAGGAAACCAAAATCATTATTTAAAAACACTAATAAGACAATGAATGTCTGTCAAGATTGTTCTAGAATGTTGGAGAGATGATAAATTTTTCTTCCTCAGGTATTACAAAAATAACTTACCAACAAATAGTTTATATTAAAAAGAGAGAAAAGCCCTGGCTGGTTGGCTTAGCGGTAGAGCATCAGCCTGGCATGTGGAAGTCTCAAGTTTGATTCCTGCTCAGGGCACACAGGAAAAGTGCCCATCTGCTTCTCCACCCTTCCCTCTCTCTTTTCTCTCTATCTCCACACCCCTCCCCCTCAGTCAAGGCTCCACTGGAGCAAAGTTGTTCTGGGTGCTGAGGATGGCTCCATGGCCTTCGCCTCAGGTGCTAGAATGGCTCCGGTTGCAAGGAAGCAACGACCCAGATGGGCAAAGCATTGCCCCTAGTGGGCATGCCAGGTGGGTCCTGGTCTGGCACATGGGGGAGTCTATCTCTCTGGCTCTCTACTTCTCATTTCAGAAAAATACAAAAAAAATAAAATAAAATAAAAAGAGAAAGAGAAACATATATCCATGATGTTATTTTAAAGCTATACTGAACCATAACTTACATAACATAAAATTGATCCCCCCATCTTAAAAATTATAATTTATTTATATTTAGTAAGTTCATCATTTTACACCATTAACACAATCTAGTTTTAGCACATTTCTGTCACTTTTCAAAATTCCCATGAGCACACTTTTAGTCAAACCATAGTTGTCGTCCCCCCCCCCTCCCCGCCCTCAGGACTGGGTTACCAATGATCTGCTTTCTGCATGTGTATAGGTTGTTTTTCTGGATATTCCATAGAAATGGCGTTTTCCATTATGTAGTGTGTGAGTGTATGTGTGTATGTGAGAGATAGAGAGAGAGAGAGAGCATGCGAGAAAGACATCTATATTACTTAGCATAATGTTTCTGAGGTTCATCCATACTGTAACTTGGATCAGTATTTCATTCCTTTTTATTGATAAATATTAATAATATTGAATATTACTATTATTTATTAAAAATAATTAATATTCACCATATTTTTTCCGTGCACCAGTGAATGCATTGGTGGATATTTGGTTTGTTTTCGGTTTTAACTACTATAATATTGTTGCTACAAGCATTTATATCTAAATCTTTGTGTGAATATATATTTTCACTTCTCTTTGTTTAATTGATAGGAATAATATTACTAGGACTTATGAGTAACTTTGTAAGAAACTCAAAAACTGTGTATAAAATTATGGTGCTAGTAGTTTGCCCACATTCTCACAAACTCTTGATATTATATGTCTTTTTATTATAGCCAGTAAGTGTATCTCATTGTGGTTTTAAATTACATTTCTCAAGTGACTAATGATTGTAAGCACCTTTTCATGTGCTTATTATCAATTTTTGTCTTATTTTCTGAAGTATTTATTCAAATGTTTTATCCAGTCTTAATTGGGTAATTTGTCTTTTTATTATTTAGTTGTAATTACTCTTTATGCATTCTGGATACCAATATTTTATTGGAAATATGATTTCTAAATATATTTTCCAGTCTTTTAAATTTAAATTTTTAAATGCCATAATACTAAGCACAGTTTTGTATTTTAATGAATTCCAGTTTATCATTATATTATATATCTCGTGATTTTCATATTGTACAGAAAAAACTTTGCTTAATTCAAGGTCAAGAAGATTTTCTATATTTTTGTTGAAAATTCTATAGTTTTTGTTCTTACATGTAGAAATATGATTTACTATGTCTTAATGTTTGTATATGGTTTTTAAGATGTGAACTAAGAGGCTAAAATTTTTGTTTGTGTTTGTTTTAGCATGTTACTATCCAATTGTCCATCAATATTTGTTGAAAAGATTATTCTTTCCTATTTTATTATCTTGCCACCTTTGTTAAAAAGTGATTAACTATTAACGGACTGAACTGGGGTTGGGTTACATCTGCAGGGATTTGGAATGGTGTTGGTGCCAACTTGGACTTGGTGAACATGTTAAGGACACTACTCTTTTATGGATTCTTGCTGTATTGGCCAAGAGTTTGCTTAAAGGCCTTAATCACTGTAAAAAAAAATAGAAGACTGGATAAAGAAGATGTGGCACATATACACTATGGTATACTACTCAGCCATAAGAAATGATGACATCGGATCATTTACAACAAAATGATGGGATCTTGATAACATTATATGGAGTGAAATAAGTAAATCAGAAAAAATCAAGAACTGTATTATTCCATACATAGGTGGGACATAAAAATGAGAAAAGAGACATGGACAAGAGTGTGGTGATAATGGGGGGGGAGGAGGAGGGAGAGGGGGAGGGGGAGGGGGAGGGGCACAAAGAAAATTAGATAGAAGGTGATGGAGGACAATCTGATTTTGGGTGATGGGTATGCAACATAATTGAATGACAAGATAACCTGGACATGTTTTCTTTGAATATATGTACCCTGATTTATTGATGTCACCCCATTAAAATTAATAAAAAAATTTTAAAAAGTGATTAACTATAAATTTAAGAATACATTTGTATAATATCAACTCAGCTACACTAATCTTTATGTCCACCCTTATGCCAATACACTATCTAAATTACTCTGGCTTTATCCAGTAGTATGCTTTGTAATCAGATGGCCTTAGTATTTTAAAATGTTCTTTATTTTTCAAGATATTTTTGGCTACTTTAGGTCCTTTGCTTTTCTATATCAAGTTTAAAATCAGTTTGTCAATACTGCATAAAACTCTTTTATAATTTATATGGGGATTTTATAAAATCTATTCTTTAATTTGGAAAGATGTGCTATTTTAATTATATTAAGTCCTACAATTATGACCATGGGAAGTCTTTGCATTTTTTCTGATCTTTGATCATTTCTCTCAATAATTTTTTGTAATTTTCAGTATAAAAAATATAATATCTTTTATAAAATTTACACCATTTTATTTTTATGACAGTGTTAATAAAATTGTTTTCTGAGTTTCATTTTGAAATTTTTTTGTCCCCAGCATATAAATTATTTTGAAACACAACTGAAACTGTAAAACATTCCAGAACAACAAATGCACTACAATTTAATCAAAGATAACTATATAATTGTTTTATTTTATGATTTTTTTCATTCTAAGACTTATCTGTATATAGGTCTTCATCAAACATAATTAGACCTTTTGATTTGGAAGTATATTACAAGGATGGATACTAGTGTAGTGAATGTATATAGTCTATTTCTTTATTTTTCCATAATTTATTTTGATACTAATGTTTTTTCTTCTTGAACCTATTCAACATTAGAATAGAGTGCTCCAAAAGAAAAGATAAATGCACAGTTAAGCTTTGTTATTTTACAAGAATGTCACTGTATCTACCATTAATCCCACTGACATAGGACATTACTTCCCTTTGATTACTAAATCCACTCAAATAGGGAGAATTTTAACTATCTTAAGCACTTTTCCAAGTCTCAACTTGAAACTCTTGCTTTAGGATGGTTACAAAGGAACAGTTCTTTTTTTCTGTTTGATTAAAAAACAAACCTGCAATGTATATCTGATCTGGAAGTCAGTACACTTATACTATGTATAAATTTAAAAATAACCAAAAAATCAGCAATGGTTTAAGAATTTCTGTAAGCTAAAAACTCCAACACTTAGACAGAGTGAAAGTGATTGGACCAGTGCCTATAAAAGTCCAATTTAATACTTATAAATTGTTAACTAAACTTTTGCAATATCTTCTTAAAACTAAAGCCAAGAAAAGTCTTCAATGAATAGGAACCAGAAAAAAAAATCCAAAGGAATACTAGAAAAAAATATTGATGTGCCTTTTGTATTATTATCCTTGTAATATTCTAACATAATAAAAAAATAACCTGTGTCATCAACCTTTTGCATTTTAATTATGATGTGTCTTGGTGTGGGCCTCTTTAGGTTCATTTTGTTTGGAACTCTCTGTGCTTCCTGGACTTGTATGTCTATTTCCTTTACCAGGTTATAAAAAGTTTTCTAAAAACAACAAGAAAAAAAGTAGTTAATTATCTACAAGGGAACTCTCAGATGAGACTGTCAGATGATTTCTTAAAAGAAACTGAAGGCCAGAAGGAATTAGCAAAAAGTATTCAAAGTGATGAAAAGCAAGGACCTAAAACCAGGATTACTTTGCCTTGCAAAGATATCATTTAGAATCGAAGGACAGAGAAAGAGCTTCCCAGATAAGAAAAAGCTGAAAGAGTTCATCACCACCAAGCCAGTACTATATGAAACATTCAAGTGTTTTTTTTCATATGAAGAAAGAAGAAAAGATAAAAAATGTAAAAAATAACATGGCAGTAAATATATATCTATCAACAATTGAATCTAAAAAACAAAATAAATGAACAAGCAGAACAGAAACACTCACAGCTATGGAGAACATTTTGATGGTTACCAGATGGAAGAGGGATTAGGGGAATGGGTAAAAAGGTGAAGGAATTAAGAAGAATCAATTGTTTGTTACAGAATGGACATGGGGATGTGATACCATTTACATGACATTCTGGATATAGTAAAATTATAATTCAGGTAGGAGCCCGTAACTTTAGGGATCGAGGGGTTGGGGTACAGGGTTGAAATGCAGAAGATTATTTTAGGGCAATGACACTATTCTATAATGTAATATTGGATATGTGTCATTATGTATTTCAGAACCCATAGTTGAAAAGAAAATATGTCTATGTAGTTAGAAAGTCCAAGGATGGAATGTTTAATGTGACAAAATTATATACCTGCTTTACAAATCTAGGCTAAAATCTCACTGTAGAGGGTAAAAGAAATAAATACAGATGTAATTAATTTCATAAATGAATAGGTAAGGTTAAGGCTAAAAGAACTATGAATAAGCACTGTATTCTAGTAAAAGGGTACAGGTTAACAGTTCCAATACTGCTATATTTCAACAGTTAAATTAATAGATGGGGAGGGGAGTGGATAGAAGCCAAGTTACAAGTAATCCAGGGATAGGGGCCTGAATAATCCATGTGTTAATTAATGGCTGAGAGTTGGAGACATCAGTATGAAGTTGTGTTTAAGAAGTGATTACATTTAGAAGTATTTATATATTTGTGTATATACAAAGATTAATATATCCCTATATATGTTTATGTTCTCTCAGCAGAGAATGCCTGGAGGCCATGAGTACATCAAGTGTTCAGATATTGGTTCTAATACCATTCTCCAATACAATGACCTAGGGCTCTTGGAGAAATGGTTGATGGTAGACTGAGACAAACCAGATAGCTAAGCTAGATAATAGATCAATGATGATAGGCAGATAGATAGATAGATAGATAGATAGATAGATAGATAGATAGATGATAGATAGATAATCTAGCCAGCTATGGAATAAGGTGAAGATTACCTCTGTAATCCTTGTCCTCAGTTTGTATATGCCAAGTCTAATCATAAGTAAAGCATCACAGAAATCCCAACTGAGATACATTCTACAAAATACTTTACCTGTACTTCTCAAAACTGTCAAGACCCTCAAGAACAGGATAAGTCTGAGATACAGTAACAGTCAAGAGGATCTTAAGACAATGGTTAAGTATAATAGGATGTCTAGATAGGATTCTGGAATACAAAAAGACATTAAGTAAAATCTAAGAAATGAATTATGGACTTTAGTTATTAATAATGTAATAATAGGCATCCATTTCTTATAACAAGAGTACTATACTAACTTATAATGTTATTGTGGAGAAGGGAAAGTAATTTTCCTTCTACTCTTCTAAGTTCTGGGATGTTTAATAATCAAATTGACTTGAGAGAGATTAACAGGAGAAAATAGCCCAATGCATTACATATGTACGAGTTTGGGGGAGGGGGGCAAAAGCTTCATACGCACATAGGCTTTAGGACAAATCAGGCAGGTGAGGCCTAATATGTCATCCTGGACTAAGGAGGGGGAAGGAGGCAAAGTTCTGGGACTTCAAAATGAAAGTAGGCAATTCACAGGTAGATAAGAATGACAAAACATATCGTGAAAAATTCTTGCTGGGCCCTTTCTGGGATTATATTTTGATGCTGAGGGATAGTTCTCTTCCTTTTAAGCTGGTGTTTCTATCTGAATACCTTTAGCCAGGTAAAGGAGAAGGTTCAAAGGTTTTTTTCTGGAATCTTTATTTCTTAAAAAATAACAAGCTTAAAATATTCAATCAGCTTTCTATGTAACTCAAGCAGTCAGTCAGAAGGTGAACTATCATTCTTCAAGTATGGACAAATCATTAAACAATTAGATTTAAAAATACCTAAAAAGTTTTGGTTTGGGTCAGAAATGAAGACAATGGTGACAGAACAGAAAAGGGTGAGGTGAACAAATAGATTAAGCATTGCCTGTTTTTTTTTTCTTTTTTAACAAGAATAATGAATATTGTATATCTGCGTATGCACGTGTGTTTCTTCCTGGTTTATTGTTGTGATTGTGTGACAGGTTCTGAAGTGCCTCTGGAGAGCAGCAGTTGAAGAATTCTGGGTCAACCTGGTATATTTCACACACATTTTCAGGGTGTCAGTCATCCGGACTAAAGAGAATCAGAGAGGAAGGGACAGCATAACAAGATTTTAACAAGGTTCTGGAGCCACATGCATACTTAATGTTGAGGACAGTTTCATCCGTTCTCCACAAAACTTGTACTTGTCTTGTCTGAAGAGGTTGGAAGAGGAGTAGAAATAGTGTCTGGAAACCTCAGGTAGTATCCTCAGCACCCTGGTCCCCTTGGAGACGGAATGCCTAAGAAGCTTCAGCTAGGAATTTGTATAACATTGATAACAGCGGTCCCCATTCCTTCCTACTATAAAACGAAGGTCATTTTTATAAGAAATCAGTTTGCTTAGGATCCAAACCTGGGTAGACAAACAATACAAACAAGTACTTTCAATGGGATTGATTTTTCTCCCTTTAGTGTAAATAAATCACAGGCACAACAATCCCATTATCTGAAGGCTTGTATTTCAATGTTGAGACTCTATTTTTTAGGTGAAGGTTTGATCCTTTGATATCTTATACTACTTTATTTTAAAAGATAAAATAGGTTTTCAAGATTAATTGGAGGGGAAAAAATGATAAAATGCAACCTGAAACCAAACATTTAGACCTTTAAGTTATTCTTGTTTTTTTGAATTTTTCTTTTCATTTTTTTTTCTTTGCCTTGAAAGGTGAATGAACCTGTAACGACAGAGCTGTGTTTTTTGTTTGTGTCTGGAGCTACCATAGTAATTCCACAAAGGCTACGGAAAGCTTTTAAAGAACAAGAGAACGGCATGCCTTCAGGGACCTATCAGCACTTAATATTACTTGTTTTGTGTTCCCTTTGTTTTTGATAAGAAACAAACTTTCAATTTGAAACAAGAAATGCAGCCCTCATTAGCTATGAGTGTGGGGAACAAAGGAAGCTGGAGAATTCCACCCGGGGTTTTAACTAGTGCAGGGGTCGGAAAACTTTTTGGCTGAGAGAGCCATGAACGTCACATATTTTAAAATGTAATTCCGTGTGAGCCATACAATGATCCGTGTACATTACATATTATCCAATAAAAATTTAGTGTTGTCCTGGAGGACAGTTGTGATTGGCTCCAGTCACCCGCAACCATGAACATGAGTGGTAGGAAATGAATGGATTGTAATACATGAGAATGTTTTCTATTTTTAATGTTATTATTAATTTTTTATTAAAGATTTGTCTGCGAGCCAGATGCAGCCATCAAAAGAGCCACATCTGGCTCGCGAGCCATAGGTTCCCGACCCCTGAACTAGTGGGTCAAGGCTGGGGTTGCTAACCACAGGCCGGGGTGGTCTGGCTCTTGAGAGACTCATATACTCTCAGAAACCATTGCAAAACTGTGAGAAATGGGGGTAAATCTGGAAAATTAGAATCCTCTTTATTTTTCTATACCTTCTTTATTGCCTAGCTAGAAGACATAAATGAAGTTAAACATAAGATGTATTTTTCAGCGACTTCTGCCCCTTACTGTCAGCAAAGGGTGAGAGGCTTAAATAAAGTAAGGTTGCCCAAATCCTGTGAGTGTTCCATTTCAAAGTCCATCTTTTTTATGTATTGTTTCTAATTTATGGTATACCTTCATATATGTGTTTCTCTCTTTATTCTGAACAAAACACCCATCCTTTCCTTGCATTACCCAAATATTGAGTTTAAACCAGTAAGAACCTCCAATTTATGCCTCAACCCCAACTTCCCATTATTCCAGTGAAATTGATGTCTTAAAAATTAAGTCTATTGGCTTCTTTTCAAACTTTCTTATTTGACCTCTGTAGAGAATGTGCTACTCTAATAAGGCCCTCTCTACCTGAAAATGCCTCTCTTAGCTTGACTCACCAGTCTCTCTTCCATCCTTGGCCATTCTGTTTTAATATTCAGATCTTCTATTTAGACCTTACATTTTATATTGCATAATTCCTCAGTCTTTCACCTACCATATTTCCCCATGTATAAGAGATAATTTCTATCAAAACATTTGGCATCTAAAACTGTGTGCATCTTATACAGTGGTAGTAGATTTTTTTACATGCATTTCCCACTTTTTAATGCAGATGAGGAGTTGTATAAGTTTTATGATGATTAAAACTTGAGTTCAATAACTTTATATAATACATTTTTTTTTCAAATTTCGGGCCCCAAAATTAAGGTGCGTCTTATGCATGGGAGCATCTTGTATATGGGGAAATATGATAATTTTTCTATTTTAATCTATTTTCATGCCACTTGTACACCTATGTTCTAAATCTCTGCCTTGGGCCCAGGATTCTCCCTGTATCCCAGAATCTTATTTTCACAACCCATGAACATCACAACTCATGGGTGTTCCATAGACCTGTCACATGCACTATGTCCACACCAATTTATGCCTTTCTCACAAACCTGCGGCTTTTATCTCCGAAAACTTGATCCAGTCATTCCACCAGAAACCATGGGCTCATCCTTGTCTTCTCCTTATATCACCTTTCTCCTGTTTGGCCCCTGGATCCTCTTGATTGTGAACATTGATAGGTGTCTCCAATCAATTTCTCTTTTTGCCATTTTGGCTGACACTGCTTGGGTTTAGGATCTCTTCTTCTAGAGTTTTCTGATGGATCTCTTTGCTTTCTCTCATGTCATTTTTTCTAAATTAAAATGTATTATGTGATTTTGATTCTTGATAGTATGTGTGCCTTCAGTGATTACAGGGCAAAGTGGAAACTCCCTCAGTTTCATGGGCTCCTTTTACATTTACAGTCAGCCCTCACCCAGCCCCTAGAGCAGGCGTGGCCAACAGTGTCTACCCCCGGGCCAGATTAGAAAGAAAACTTTTTTCACGGGCAGGACAAAATATGAAAATTAAAAAATGTTAAATACAAAAATGATTCATTTAAGTAAACAAAATTTTATTATGTAATTTGTTTATGAATAAATGTAAATGAGTAAAAATTTTAATATACAATATTATTTTAATAAAAATATAATTACATACCATATATCAATAAATATCTAAACTGTATCGCAATTAATCAAAACAATATTTAATTAATAGAATAAGCTTGAAGGGGTTATATCACAAATAAATCAATTATTTCGTTTTACAAACAGCCTGGACACATTTTCAGTTATCAACTGCAGCTATTGTCTATGCTACAATGCCACTTGATTTAGCACACTTGACCACAATTGTTTGACCTTGGGTGCACACTGGCAAACTCCACCTAAAAGAATGTGGGTTTCATATAGCCGCTAAACATCAAACAGTTCATATCGATTACAGACGAGTACAAAAGTTGTAAATCTTTATAATGGAATTTATAAAGATTGGAAGTTAACACTAGATTAGTCACATGTGGAATTCTTTTCCACGTATCACTATCTTTTTAAATATCTCGATTTCCAATAATAAAAGATGCTTCCGCTTCTGAGAAGTTGAGATTTTAAAGTAGTGGAGAATATTAAAAATTTAATCACAGGCTGCATAAACTCATTACGTGGCCCGGATCGAGCCCACGGGTCGTATGTTGGCCATGCCTGTCCTAGAGCCTGGTTAAATCTGGTCTCCACTGAACTCCAGGCCTCAGTCTCTGAATGTCCCCCATGTGGCCTCATGGTTTCTGATGCTGCTGAATGATGCATTTTAGGGTATTATTTCTTCTGTGTAGAAAAACTGTTCTCATTTCAAAGACCAATTTAAAATATTCAAGTTGTAAAGTCTTGTACTAATATACTCCTCTGTCCACGTTGTCCACCCCTTGTGTAAATTTAATAATTCACTTCATGTGCTCGAGAGCATTCTTTACAGACCTTTTTCCTACCTAGTCATCCTTTCCAATGGTACTGCTTTTGAAATTACATATTCGGCCCTGGCCGGTTGGCTCAGTGGTAGAGCGTCGGCCTGGCGTGCAGAAGTCCCGGGTTCAATTCCCAGCCAGGGCACACAGGAGAAGCGCCCATTTGCTTCTCCCCCCTTCCCCCCCCTCCTTCCTCTCTGTCTCTCTCTTCCCCTCCCACAGCGAAGCTCCATTGGAGCAGAGATGGCCCGGCTGCTGGGGATGGCTCCTTGGCCTCTGCCCCAGGCGCTAGAGTGGTTCTGGTCGCAGCAGAGCGACGCCCTCTGGTGGGTGTGCCAGGTGGATCCCGGACGGGCACATGCGGGAGTCTGTCTGACTGTCTCTCCCCGTTTCCAGCTTCAGAAAAATACAAAAAAAAAAAAAAAGAAATACATCCCAGCTTTTTTTCTGGCTCCGTGATCTTTCACCCAGTAACTAGAAAAACAATTGCGGTCAAAGCTATTTAAATGTTGCTCATCTTTGTATTCCCAGAATTTAGCAGCTTTCTGGTAACTTACAGACACTCTGATACTTCTAAAAAACAAGAATACAGGCATCATAAGAGATGCTCCACCAAAGAGACAAGGTGAATTATGTCCAGCCTCATCACTAGCTTCTAGATGATCACATTCTTTTCTTTATTATTTTAATTTTTTAAAAATATGATATTTCACAAAGGACCAAGGGATACAGTTTAGGCTACAGTAAGATCTCCTACGTCATTGCAACCAAACACTTCTCAGAGCTTGGAAAATTGGCCTTTCTCATTAAAAAAAAAAAAAAAAAAAAATATATATATATATATATATATATATATATATATAGGCATGCCTGTCAAGCCACTAGCTACAATGAATAATTTGTCTTTGTTGGCAATAGAAATTAAGAATTTGGAATAGAAAATATCCAAGTTGAAGGTCATGTCTTACCTGAGATTAAAGAAAATGACACTATACTTGTTAATGTTATATTATGTTACATTATATAAATTATAAAATATAGTGTTTCAGTTATGACACTTTTATTTTTGAATTTTCTGTTTTAAGGTTTGCTTCACAACCTATTACCTTCTTATTGTTGCAAAAATAACCATGACAAAACAAGCAAGAGATCTTACTCAATATAAAAGACAAAACTAGAATAATTGACATTATTAATCAAATCATTAAGTGCTTATTCTATGCATGACTCTGAAGAACTTTAAAAAATATTTACCTTGTGTAATAACACTTGATGCATATAGTAATTTTTAGAATGACTCTACTGGTTAAGTACTATTATTATTTCCACGTTACAAATAAGCAACTGAATCATAGAAAGATGAACAACACGCTCAAGTTCAAAGGGCCAGTTACAGAGTTGGGTTCTAACCCAGGCAGTTTCCACCACTGGCTTTGTCCTTAACCACTGTACTCTCCTACTTCCTTATTGGAAAAATGTGACTCAAGGTACTGAAATAAACAGTGAAGTTAGAACCCCTCGGTATCCATATGCAGCTATTGAATCACACAGGACATTTCAAAGGTGAGTATATAAATAACTTGGAACTATTTAAAGACACTTTCCATTTATACAATTTACTTAGAGGAAACTATAATTACCCTAGAGATAACCACTTATTAATATAGACAACTTAATCATAGTTGTTGACCTGTGTTGTTTTTGAAAAGGACAGCAGGTTTAATTTATTAAAATTTACTGTGCAATGACCCAGAATTATATTCTAACAACAGGTGATTTAACCTGTATAAAAATAAACCCAATGGCATTAATGAATCTTGGAACCTCAAGGCTTTGTTGTGAGGTGGAGCTCAGAACAAAAAGTCCTTCAAGAGTCAGGCTTCATACACTGTAATTTTTCAGCCCAACTTTATCTGCTACAAAAGATCTATAAAAGAGTTATATTCATCCTTTGTGTGTTTTATGAAACTTATTAATTACACCTTGCTTCCCTTGTCTTGATAGGCAATTTTGTTTTGTTTTGTTTCTTACATTTACTTCCTTCCCCAGATAATTTCCTCCTGTGATGTTTCGGCATCCGTGTCATCTAGATAGCATGCTAAACTTCAGCGTCCTTGATTTTGCTCCTACATTTTGTCATCTTTAACTGCAGGAAGGTCATTCTTTCTGTGGATGAACAACTGTAGCTCTAAACATGTGCTCTTCCTTCAGTACATTAATACCACTTTGCCTTATATCCCCTCTCTTTTCACTCTGTGGCTTTTTGCCCTCGACCCTCATGTTCCCATGAAAATTATTCTGCTTGTTTTTTCATGGATTTGGTCACATACCAAAGGGTCTTGATAGTGATCCCCAGGGCTCTATCCAGAGCTCACTTTCCATTCTGTGTTGCACTGGGTGATTGTATCCTGACTCATGATCCAACACACATAATGATGCCTGTATTTTATAATGTAGATTATTAGATCAACCCTTTCAAAAGAAAATCTATGACTCTATCACCAAGTACCTATTGGATACTCCTACTCTCAGAAAACTCACACTTCAGTGGGAAAGACACAAAGAAAGGCAATTATAGTTCAGAGTACTATAAAAGCACAGAAGGGGAGCACCCACCACAGTCTGGGATGTCAGAGAGATTCCAGAAGGCTTAATATTGAGGATGAGCAGTAGAAACCGGCCAAAGAAATGGGAAGAGAAGTAGTGCAAAATCACTAAAGGCAACTGAGTGAAACTGCATGAATCATAGTGCGTGAGGGGATAACACAGTAGAATGTGGCTTAAGAGGTGAGCGGGGCCAGATCATAAAAGACTTACCTCTTGAATGCTGTTGGATAAGTGCTTAGAAATATAATGGAGTATGACACAGAAATTAGATTCTGAAGTAACAAGGCAGGAGTCAAGGAGTCTGGCCACAGGTTTACTGCAGTAGTTCTCATAGAGAGATAGCTTGAATTAGAATAGTTATTTATTAATTTAGAGTTAAGTAAATGGACTCAAGAAATAGTTACATAGACAAAAATGACATATTTTTGCAATTGGATATCAGACCTATGTGAAAGGAGATGTCATGACATAAGTATATGGCTTGAGTACCTAAGTAGGTTCAGTATGTAGACAGAACAGTTTTGGTTGAAGATGAAAATTAGGATTCAATTTGAAATATGCTCAATATGGGTATTCTGTGCAATATTTGGGTGGATTTTCCCAATAGATAGTTAACTATTTGTGTTGAAAACTCAGAATGAATATATGGAGTCAAGATTTGGGGAAAGGGATGATATAAAGATCATATATCGGGAGGGGACACTTTGTAAAGTATATGATTGTCTAATTGCTATGCTTACACCTGAAACTATTATAGGAAGTCTCGGTTATGCACAAGACAGGTTCTGTAGGTCCGTTCTTAAGTTGAATCTGTATGTTAAGTTGGAACAGGTACATTTACCTATTAAATACAACTTAAGTGTTTGTCTTAACATACTATTTATTTTTACCTTTCTGTGCATATAAATACTCAGACATTTTCAAGCCTACAGAACCTATCTCATTCATAACCCAGGGACTGCCTGAACAAAATAATACTGAATGTAAACTGCGATTGAAAAAAATAATTTAGAGCCTATATAAGATTATTGGTTGAATGTGAATAGGTCTCCTCTGGACTGAAGAGAAAGGACAAGGATGAACATATTTGCTGTTATTGGGTACTCGAGAAGTTGGCATATGTCATGTCTGGTTGCCTAAATCTCTTCATGATCTAGGAGCTAATAGTATCTACTCAAGGTAAAATAGGTAGAACCAGATGGCAATTTCAAGACAGTGATGCATTTTGGAATGGTATTGAAGGCAATGGGAAATGGAATTTGTTAAAGGCAAGTAAAAGATTTGCTAAGTGGTAGAGAGGATGGACTGTCATGAGTATGGAGAATAAAAATTTATTGTGTGTGGGTTTTTTGTTTGTTTGTTTGTTTTTTATTTTGTTTTGTAAGAACAATGTGATCCAATCATGGCTCTGAAAAAAGTGATGAATATTACCAGTTATAAACATAATTATAACATGAACCCAATCAATTTGCTGATAACTTTGAAGTAAGTGCTATCATTTAACCCCTAAAACATCCCTTAGAGTAATACTACTATACTTCCACTTCAGAGATGAAAAAAAAATCTTTAAGAGGATAAGTAACTTTCTGTGGGAAACCTAAAAACTCAATGATAAAACCATATTATATATGGACAAATAATCTGTTTATTAATTTGGTAAGCTTGCTTTCCTCATAAAGTGACTTGCAGTCTGTGAGCAGCAATGGCCATCTATCTCTAGTGACAGCCAATATCTGATCAGGGACTAGTGACACCCACCGAAAGGCACTGACAGGGATTTCTGCCCAGTCCAGGGTAATGACTCATGAAGCACCGTGTATATTTGAAATTCTGACTATCCCTCCTTTAAATGTCGATGGAGATTTTTTTTCATTTCATGATGTAAAATTCTAGAGGTGTCTGAAGTTTTAAGTAACTTAATTGCTTTCTTCACTGACTGCTAAGATGAAATATGAGTTTGTTTAGTGTGGTTATGCCTGTGTATGCACAGAGCCAGAGTGCTGACTTTTGCTCTTCATTGCATATCTTAAGCTAGCTACACTTGGCAATTCATTTACATCAATAATTGAAAAGCCATCAGTCTCCTCTTGTCTTGAACTTCTTGCTATGCACACTAATGATATGCATGATTGGCTCTTGCCATAAAAATGTGCCATAAAATTTTTAAAGATAATTTAGCTACAGAGAATGAATCAATATGAACTATAGTAGTAACATATGAGAAACAATCTCTCTAATGTCACTTCAAAGCAGTTAATGCTCCTCTTGCTGAGAACCTATCATTGCCTCCAGTTGGAGCTGTAGGCAGTGGTTTAGCACTTTCCTCTTTCAAAACTTGACTAAGGTGCTGTGTTCCCATCCACCCAGTTTTCTAGGCAGCTCGCCCTGCCTGGTGCTGCTTTCATTCTATGCTTCATGGTTTCTACTGTTTTGTCCTGTAAGTAAAGGACCTGCTGGGTTTCACGTGTGTCATCAAATCAGGCATGAAATATTATGTTTGTCCATTCATTCATGTATTCATGTACTCATCCATCCATTCATTCATTTGTTCCACAGACTGTCATTTGGCCTTCCATTGATTGTCGTCACATAGGTGAGGCTGTCACCAATGAGAAGACACAAATCATAATAGAAATCTGAAATCCAAACAACCCAGAGGCCAATTAGTGCCCAGAGAGAAGTGTAATGTCTAAGTTGAATTGGGGTTTGCGGCACTGAGCATGGGAAGACGTTGCTTATTTTGTTGCTGTAAGTTGGAGCAGTGTGATTTGCAATTAATTCATTAGCCTGGAGGGCCATCCAGGGAAAAGGGTCAGAGGGCAGGAATAGCTGCTTCTAGCATTGTCTGGCCTCGGCCAGCAACAAGGTCTCTTAGATACTCAGCTTTATACCTCTACATTTTAAGTAAGGAATAGATTATGACCCACATTTAACCCCTTCTTGGTGTTTTTGTAGAATATTACTGGAAGAATGTCTGAAAAGTTTCAGCTAAATGAAGTCTCAGTCTCCAGAGAGATGTGAGCACCTTGATCTTAAGGGTCCCCAGGGAATAGATGGAACTGCAATTCTGATTGGGCAGCAAACTTTCTAGGTTCCTCTCTACATTGCCTCATAGGCTAGCTTCTTGAAGTGCACAACTGTAACACAACACACATATGGGCATGCACACATTCAAACACACACACTTTGAAACTGACTGTGTTGAGGTATGTTTCACAACCTAGAGCTGCACTACATATATTTGCACAGAACCGAATCCAAAAATTGTTTGCTAGAATGAGATCAATAATTTCTCTTAAACTGCAAAGTGATTTCTTTTGTGAACCTTAGGAGCTGAAATTCAGGTCATCAAGGTTTTGTTACCTAGCAATATTGTCATTGATTAAAGAAAGGTCCTGCTTGTTTTTTTTTTTTTTAATTTTCCTTCTGTTCCCAATCTCTATTTGTACTGATCAATAGATCTCCATTCTAAAGTACTTAAATATACACACTAGATAGATTAAATGGATAGATTTAAATTTCATAGGTGTTATTGTGTTTTAATCTCATTCTATTACTTAATATTATTTTTGAATCAGTTTACATTACAGCATATTATATCTAGTTCATTGCTTCCATAGTGTGTTTCTTATCCATTGCCCTATGCAGTCCTCATATTTTGCTTACAATAACACAGACACATGTGCGCGCACACCAAATGTAGTCAATTGCTTTGTACAAATCCCATATGGACCTTCTCTGAGATATGCGCTCAGGAATGGAAAGGATTAACCATAATGCTTACTTAATTACATGAAGGTTCTTCTGAATATTTCCAAAATGGCTAAGGATGTTAACAATCAATGCTCCAGAGTTCTTGTCTGACCACATCTTCATCAATACCTAGCATCCTACAGTGGTCCAATATTTGCTAAATTATGAATGTCTTCTGGTATCTCATTGATGTTAACTCTAATTTTTCTCATTTTGACTTAGTGTGAATGGTTCTTTATAGAGAAATTTCAGATATTGTATCTTATGTTCCTATGCTTTGTTTTTGCCCATTTTTTGTTGTTGTTGTATTTCAAATCTGTTTTTCCAGGGTCAGGAACAAGACATTCAGAGGAAGCAGACCAGAGCAGTGGTAGAAGAAACAGACTCTGGGGTCAGACAGAGGCGCAGTTCTTGGCCTTGCTGTTTAACAGGTGCAAGGCAGTGGGCAAGGGTTGACACTTCCACTTCTTTCCTCTGAGTGAAGTGGAGAAGGAAGGCCTTGGTGAATGTTCAATGTACTAATCTATTTACTGTTATTACTGTATGGTTCACAGTAATCATTTGAAAGGTTAACGGATATTATTTCTGTTAAAGAAAACCTAGTAATTCTCTACCCTTTCCCTACCCCATCTTTGGAAAATTCTGCCAGAAGAGTCAAGATAAGTGGTGAGACACTACCATCTTTTTATTTAATGTTACTGTGACTTTTCTTTCTGGATAAAGTAATAGTATACTTAGGTATACTCTATGTATAATTAAAAGTATAGATCTTAAATGTGCATGTTTGTTATATTTATCAATTTATACATGTGTGTAACATGTTTGAAACATGCCCATTATATCAGATAGTTCTTGTTATCCCTCTGGTCAACTTTTTTCATGCCCCCACTCCTGAGAAAGTGTTTATTTTGATGACCACACAGCAGTCCTGCATGTTCCTGGGCTTCCTATACATCAGCTAATACTGTGAATGCTTTGTTGGGTCTGGCTTCTTCGGCTCAGTGCACTGTTATCTAATTTACTTGTGTTGTTGCTACAATCAACAGTGTATTCATTTCCATTGTTAACTGGTAGTCTACCATATGAATATTCCAATATGGTTTATATACTCTCCTGGTGGTAGACATTGGATTATGTTCAGTTTGGGGCCATTATAACTAGACTGTTAATAAAAATTCTTTATTTTAAGTACGTGTGCATATGTGTGCACATGTTTTAGTATATTTTAGGAAAATACCAAGGAGTGAACTAACTAAGGCATATGGTTAGGGTAAATGGAACTTTCAGCTATTATTACTCAGACAATTTTGACACAAAATGTGTAGGATTTGTATTCTCATGCCACCCAGTTCTCCAACTCTGGACAGCAACTGGGTGTCCTACAATCAATTTGGTTTTGACTCTGAAGTGCCTGCACATCACACTCTGTGGGTTTGGGGGCTCTGTTCCACAGACTGTCCTCACTGCAGATACCAGTCACAGCATCGGGTTCCTAGATACCCACCCCATCCCATGCATTTTGTTCAACTTGGTGCAATGGCAGTAAGTTCCCACAGCACCCTTTCTCTTTTGGTTTCAATAATTTGTTTAAACAGCTCGTAAAATTCCAGATAACACTTTGTTTAATATGACTGGTTTATTATAAAGAACACAAATAAACAATCAGATGAAGGAATATATAGGGTAAGGTCCAAAAGGATAGGTCCCAAGCACAGGGGATTCTGTCCTCATGGGGTTAGAGTACACCACCCTCTCAGCATATAGATGTGCTCATCAACTCGAAATCTCCAAACCCCATCATTTAGAGTTTTTATGAAGGTGTTATCACATAGGCATGATTATTGCCTTGATCTCCAGCACCTCTCTGCTCCCCTTGAGGTGGGAGAAATGGGCCTGAAAGTTGCAGGTTGCTAATCAAGGCTTAGACTTTTCAATGGTTAGCCCCTATCTTGAAGCTATCTGAGGGCCTGCCAAAAGTAGCCATTTTATTTTAAAAGACACTCTTATCACCCAGGAAATTCCAAGGTACTTAGGAATACTGTGACAGAAGCCAAGACAAAGACCAAATATCTTTCTATAAGGCCATCACCTTTCATTTGTTGACCTTGCTAGATTTGCTTATGCATTCTAGGATCTTTTCTGCTGGTTTCATGTTTTCTACACACAAAACTATGTCAACTTTAAATAGAGTAATAGTTTTATTTTTCCTTTATCACATCAGTACTTTTCATTTCCTTCTTTTGATTTAATGCATAGCATGCTCTTAAAATACCATATTTAATAGATGTTATAGTAGTGAATAACCTTACTTATTCTTCAACTTAAAAAAAGTATATAATAATTTTCTATCATTAAATATGATACTAAGTCTGTTTTTAAGTTCTATATTTGTGTTGAGAAAGTTTCCCATTTTTTTCTTGATTCTTAGTCAGTTGAGACTTTTAAAAATGAATATAGGGTATTAGATTTTGTCAAATGCTTTTTCTACATCTATTAAAATGACCATATAATATTAGCTTTATTCTGTAAATATCGTGAATCACATTTTAAAATAGTTTTATGTTAAATCAGCTTTGCCTTCTTGACATAATCCCCACTTGGTTATAATAGATCATCCTTATCATAGATTCCAAGGTTTAGTTTGCTAATATTTTGTTAAGAGATGTTACATTTATTTTATGTGAAGATAAGTAATTTTTTTAGCATTTCTTTTCAGAGTTAGAACTATGGTGACCCCATTAGACTAATTGGGAATTGTTCCTTCTTCATCTGTGTCCTGAAAGAATTTGTGTAGGGTTGGTATTATTATTTCTTAAATAGTTAAAATTCAAGGTGAAGCATTCCCACATTCAGGCCTAAAGATTTCTATATAAGACTTTTTCTCAGTATGATTTAATTACTTTCATAACTATAGGGTTATTTAGGTTTTCAATTTCTACTTGTATCACTTGTTTTTGAAGAAATGTATTAATTTCATATAAAGTGTCAATATTATTCAGAGATGTTTTGTACTTTTAAAATGTGTTCAATCTCCACTTTTATCCAGCTCCCAAACATCTCTATCATTCCAAAGTAAATCTCTTAATCCATTGAGAGATATGATCCCCCTCCTCTTTGATCAATTCATGGCTGTTAATAGCATGCTGCTTAGTCTCCATGTATTGATATTTCCTGCTTTCTTCCTGTAGTTGATTTCTAGTTTTGTGTCATTGTGGTCAGAAAAGATGCTTGGTAGGATTTCAATATTTTTAAATATACTGTGGCTTATTTTGTGGCCTCTATGTGATCTAGCTTATGGAATGTTCCAAGTCCACTTGAAAAAAATGTGTACTCTCCAGTTTTTGGATGACAAGTTTTATAAATGTCTGTTAAGCCAATCTGCTCTAATGTGATATTTAAGGCCATTCTTATTTGCATTGAATCTGTTAATCATCTTATGTAGTATTGAGATCTTCGTAATATTGAGTCTTCTAATTCATGAACATGGGATGTCTTTCAATTATTTCTTAGTTCATCATTAATTTCTTTCCTGTTTTATAGTTTTCATCATGTAAGTCTTTGACCACATAGATTAAATTTGTTACTATGAATATTATTCTTTTGTATGCTATTTTAAATAGAATTAATTGTTTAATTTCCTTTTGGATTATTTGCTGTTGGTGTATAGAAATATGGCATGAGAATAAATGTTCTTATTTCAGCAAGCAATACCATGAAAAGGTGACCACCTTAAATATGTAGGCTTGTTTTTGACTTGTTGATACAGATATGTGAAATGCTCATGGTATTTCCCAAGTCCTCCAAACATTGTGAAAAGCATTCTTCAAATTCTATCTCCCTTGAGGGTCTTATTAAGGCTTGATTTGTCTTCTTTAAGGTGGATATAAGGTAGGGCTTAGTCTAAAGTGTCATCTTTACTCATAAAGAGTGGCCTTTCTCTTATTTAAGCTAGCTGCTAAGACTGCTAAGAAATTATTAACGAGGTGTCTCTAGTCTGGTACAGCCATTATTTCATCATTCCTCATCATTACTTTCCTCTGGTAATATCCAACCTTTAGTGTCTCTCTTCCATTATCAAACCCAGAGCAGCTGTTCTCCAGTGAGTCTCAGTTGGTCTCTTCCTGGATACGGATAGCCTGTCTCAATCACAGACTCATGAAGTACTCCCAGATTCATATGGATTCTGGGACTCTCTTCTTTACAATTTCCACTTCCCTAATATTTCATAAGTCAGAGTCAAACAATGTCAGAAACTTCAAATTTCTACCTTAATCTCAATGGCAAAGTCCTGATCTGCTGTAGTTATATCCATTTTTGCCAAAAGAAAGAAACTTTTTAAAAGAAGATAACTGAGCTCAACTCAGGAATTCCTCTTCTCTTGTGTTCAAAGTTTTGTGCTACCTGTTTTTCAGTGCCTGAAAACCCACAAGCTACTATATTTTTTTACAGGTTTACAGTTGTTAAGGCAGGAGTTATCATTGGATAAAAGTCACTCCATCATGCCCTGATGTGGACACCCATCATAATTATTCAAATATTTCTGTGAATTCCATTTAGACCATCACTTGAGTATTGTCTCTCATAAGCATAAGGTTCATTCCCTTCCATCATCATGTTCCTTGGAATTTTTGATTGAACACCAGTTATTTGGTATAAAAAAAAAGAATAGAGAATATGATATGTGATATCTAATTCCAAAAAAGAGCTCATTACTTCTACTGTTGAGGCAATATTGGGGAAAGAGGTCTGAGTGATAAACTGGTACTGGGCATTATTGTAAGAGTAATTGATTTAATTCACCACTAATCTTAAGCTTTTGAGGGCTATATTATGATCTTTCCTTTAGAAAATCTTGAGATACTAACACCAGAGATATACCAAAGATATCTTTATGCTATACAGACAAGCTCCCCTCTCTCCAAATGCCAAGAGACCTCTTTTACTTTATGGACTAGCTGTAAGCTTTTAGAGTTACTGAGGAATTTTCTTTGTTATCTTACTCCTATCTGCCCCCTGCTTTCTGTGCCTCCAGAGATCTCTCTTCTTTCTGTTGCCACATTCCAGGTTTCAGGGACAGCTGCACTGTACTTATGGGAAAAGGATTCCTCATAGATTTCTTATCCTTCATGGAGCCTTCAGCAGATCACCCATTAAGAATAGAAATGGGTTTTTGTGTGGGTACAGACTCAGTCTGTAGCTAGAGCTCTTAGAATCTTAATCTACTTTGCCAACCCCCACATACACATCATAAATTTGTAAAAAGTGAACTTTTTCTTCAATAACCTGATCTTTGGTGAGCTTGTTCTTCTTGTGCATCTCTGCTAAAGATTGTAGCAGTCAGGGTTTTTGTTGTTTTTCCTCCTACAAATGCTCATGACTATTTGAAATTTAGTATGATTTGTTTTGGTTGTCTACTAAGTTTCTTAACTAGTTTATTCTCACTGTTAAGTAGAAATAGTTTTCTCTTGAAAACATCTCCTTGCTTCTGGTTTTGTACATATGAATAGTTATATCTAAAGTCAAGTTTCCAAAACAAGACCAGACTGAAATCCACCATGCTTTGAGTATTCCAATGATCACTGTCAGAATTCACAAATGTGTATACAGAACTCAGAGTTCTGAATATGAAATACAGTTAGATTTAAGGGTTTGGGCTGTTTAAACTCTTAAGTGACTGTATCTTAGAAGCCTACGAATCATGTGTAACTCTTCTCTCTCCGGGCTATGAGCTCTTTTTTTTTTTTACTTATTTATTCATTTTAGAGAGGAGAGAGAATGAGGGGGGGGGGAAGGAGCAGGAAGCATCAACTCCCATATGTGCCTTAACCAGACAAGTGCAGGGTTTCGAACCGGTGACCTCAGCATTCCAGGTCGACGCTTTATCCTCTGTGCCACCACAAATCAGGCCTGAGAAATGAGCTCTTGAAATGCTCCCTTATGACTACTTAATCTACTATATATTACTGTTCCTATAAGGACACTTTCTAGGATATCCCATCAGATAAGGGCATGCGGAAGACTTCAAAATCAGAGAAGCAGTTCCTTGAGGAGCAGGGAAAGGTATACAGAGAGACACAGAGGTGGAAAGAGGCAGACAGGTTGGCTGGAACATTGGGAGAATTAATAGGCCAGGAGGCTCTGGGGAGAGCGAGGGTAGGCTTCCTGGCAAAGCTGGAGGCTGGTGACTAGAATGCAGTAACTCAGCCCCATGTGTTCTCAGTATCATCTGTGGAGAAAACCAGCGAACAAAGAAGAGGAGGCTGGCCCTCTTCCTGTAAGTTATTTCTGGATGCATTATTTATATTTGATAAATCATTTAGAGGCAGCTACTTTATTAGCTTATAAAGCACATTATGTGGTTTTAAATTGTTAATACAAGCTGTTGTGATGTGTATTGTATCTCAGAAAAGCCATGCATCACTTTAATTCATAGCCTTATTATGAAGCTTGTTACAAAATTCTGCATTATTGCATAAGAATAGAGGAGTAAGATTTCTGCAAAAATCTGAATGTTTTATTTACATCATCAGTGTCTTGGTATAACCCCTAAGAGATGTATTAGAAGATAGAATCAGATCAGATTTTGAGCTTTTGAGGATAGAGACCTTACGTCCACTCCTCCAGATTTATCATAATCCAGACTTATCCCTTAGGTTCTAGTCTACATTCATATGTATAAAAAAATTCTTATTTGAGTGATCACCTGCAGTTCTCTGGGATCCTCATAAATTTTGGTACAAACCTGAACCTAAGACTTGCTTCTCATTTATTCGTGTAAGAGACAACCATGTGCCAAGCACCATGTTAGACATTGGAGATAAAATGGTTAGCAGTATAGTCTGATTTATAAAGTTTAACCAGTGCTACTAAAAAATAGGAGAATGGGGGTGGATTTGTACTGGAGTATTGAAATTAACCGAGTTTTATACAATCTATAGATGTCAAGGGTAAGTAACATAGTAGCAAATTAAACAGATATTCAAAAGTCTAAGTGATATACTGACCTGCATTTAAACTGAAGTTCAAACCACCTCCTTCAGGAAGCCACCTTGACAAAAGTCAAACAAATCTGAATTTGAATCCTGGCTCACTTACCAGCTGTTTGTCTTAGATAGGCTTCTTAGTCTCATTGGTACACGTCTGTAAAATGAGAATAATAGTTGCCTTGTCTCACTGACTCACCATAAGTGTTAAACACATAGATAAATACCTGATAGTCTGAGACATGGCAGGTGCTCAGTAAATTGTTGTTTATTCACTCAGCAATTGAAAGAAGAAGGTAGCAGTGTTCCTCAGACTCACCTGAAACATGCATAGGTACACACCCTGGCATTCACAACTGCAGAGAATCAAGGATGAAATGATCGTTTCAGTGGGTGTTAAAGGCTCTAAATATTAATGGCTCCAATTAGATTGTGTATAATCTAAATCAGTAGTTGTGCCTTGGCATCTCTCTTTCCTACAGAACTGCTACTCTGTGCATGGCTCTTTGGACCCTGAGTTAAGGCACTGTCTCTCATTTGAAATCATTGCAAAATCCAGTTAGCTCATGGTGAGTGTTCAACATGAAGAGTAATTGGCAATAATGTAGGCTGGAAGAAGTAAAGCCATAAAAGGCATTGAACATTAGTCCAAATAATCCAGGCTAGATGAACAGATGATAGGGAGTCAATGCTGGTCCCTAAAGATGTAGAGAGAGTGCTACATCATCAGAGGTTGGCTTTTGGAAGTCTTATGGACCAAGGATGTGGTGGAGGGACAGATAGGGTCTAAATTAGAAGTGAAGACCAGGTATTGACCAGTATGGACAATAGAGAGCAGTCAGCATCTTTCACATTCTGCAGTTATTGCCTCCTCCAACTCCCATGGCATCCCTACCACCCCAACCTAAGTCTTATATCGGCAGAGTCTTCCCCTCTCCCATGCTGCAGAGAAAGAACACCACTTGTGACTATCATTAAGAAATAAATGCTCCTGCAAGTTTCATAATGTTGCTTAAGAAAAGCAGAATTAAGAAAAGTATAAAGGAGAGTAATATCTGCATGGTATTATCATAATGAACTTTGAGACAGGAAAATGCCTCCTTCATGTATATGGAAATGTGCAATAACATTTGACTTTACGTTTATTGTCTATTCCAGCTTATGGAACTATAAAATGTGAATGCCTGTGACCCAAATTACGTGCACACTGTGACTTAAATCTCACTAGAAATAATTTTTCATAATCCATGAGCACTGTTTTGAAGGTTGAAAATAGAAAAAAAAAAGACAAGACTCACATATTTTAGAGTAAATGAAGTTCAATGTTACCAAGTCATTTGCATCAAAAATAGGCATAGGGAGAAGAGTAGGAATCTGTGCAAATCCTTTTTTTAGATGAGATCTGTGCTAACAGGTGAATATCCACACCAAAGAAACTTTTTTCACCAGGCCCCCTTGGAGTTCTGAATCCACGTTTAGAAGAAGGGAGAGGAGTGCAAGGTCCCAGAGAGTCACCAGAAGGTGAGTCAATACTCACAGTGACGACTAACCTTTTATTTACAACCTGTGCTAAAAACTGATTTCGAAACTGGCATTTTTATTAAAGTAAGAGACAGATAAATGACGAATTCTTCTATTCACATTCACGTGCTATTAGATATGGCCTGTCAGCAAAACAAAACAAAACAAAATACAATAAAAAGTATCATCTCAATTAATATACAGGAACTCATAAGCTCACACAGGAACTCTGACACAGTCAACAAAGTCTCAATCTGTCTAAACACTGTGCTCCAAAATAAATTCTCTTCTCTTTCTTGGTTAAAATTATAATTGGAAAAAATAATATAGTTAGGAATAAAATTAAAAAATAAGTCCTGGCCAGTTGACTCAGTGGTGGAACATTGGCTTGGCATGTGGATGTCTTGGGTTAGATTCTTAGTCAGAGCACATGGAGAAGCAACCATCTGCTTCTCCACCCCTCGTCTTTCCCCTTCTCTCTCTCTCTCTCACTCTCTCTTCCTCTCCCGCAGCTATGGTTCCATTGGTGTTGAAAACATTGGCCCCAGGTGCTGAGGATGGCTCTGTGGAGTCTCTACCTCAGATGCTAAAAATAGTTTGCTTATGAGCATAGCCCAAGATGGCAGGGCATCTGCTCCAGATGGGGTTTGCCAGGTGGATACTGGTCAGGTCGCATGCAGGAATCTCTCTCTAACTCCCTTCCTCTCACATGGAAAAGAAGAAAAAAAAGATTAAAAATAAAAACAAAACACTAAAATACCTACGGAATGAACTCCCATCAACTCCAAGGCAGTATTTACCAAGTTTAAAGTTTAAGACAAGTTTCCCCAGAGTCACCAGGAAGGGCCCCATGGGACAGCTAGGTGCTGTTTAAGAAGTGAGATCTCCTTCAGAATTTCGGCCTTGGACAGTGTTCCAGCCCCCTTTCTCTTCCCTTGCTCTCAGCCCCCAGGAACTCACAGACTTGGCTGCTGCCTCAGCTCGCTTGCCAGGGTTCCTCTGCCTCTCAAAAAGAAGAACAAAGCAAAATGGTTTTCTGTTTGTTTCAAAACAAAGCCTGCAAGCCCGTTTCACATTGTTCTAAGGTGTTTTCCGCTACTGAAACCAGCGGGGTTAAGAAGAAACACAAGATGCATACATTTGCGTGCACACACAGACACACACACAACTCTTTGCATAATAATGGATCTTTACACAGGATCACACTGGAAAGAAGCAGTGTTATTCTCATTCCTACTTTTTATCTGAAGAAATGGAGGTCCAGAGAGTTTGAGAGCTGTGTTCTGTAGCTAGTAATGTCCGGACTGGACCTGATTTTCATGTTAATCTTGGTTGCCTACCTCCTTCTAACATGGCATGAGGAATATTTTAAGAGTGCCTGTAAGAGTTTCTCTAGAACTTGCTAACATGTTAGTGGGATGAAACTGGTTTCTACATACCTGTTATCATGTTGAATTACTTACCACTTGCCAGGTGATACATGTATGTCCGAACAAATGCATGGATATTTTATCCTAACAACAAACACAAAATAGAGGAATTTTCTACTAATTGTATAGACTGGAGTGTTGCTTCATTCTAACTGCACAGTTTGGAACTGTGTACTCAGTTCACCTGTTTAGCTCATGTGCCACTTCACACCCTCTCTCACGCATGCCAGACCACAGGATAGCCAGACGTGACCTTATACCTGAGCTTCTAGGCCTAGATTTCCTCCACGTTACTCAGGGGAGCAGGGAAGTGCAGGCCAGGAGGTGAGGGTGTAGTTTCTCCTCTGGTCATTATTCACTGCCTGCCCCCCTGCCCCAGTCTCTTTTCACCTGTCCTAAAGTACCCTCTCATCTTAGACTTTAGTGGCTTTGTCATCCTGTAACATGGTTCAAGGCTGCTGTGTAAAGTTATGCTGATTGTACACTGCAATACCAGGGTGACATTTACATTTGTAGTTAGAACCAAAAGGTATTTTCTGGTGGGTGGCAGTGAGGAGCCTGCAGGAACAGGTGGCTCTTTCTCCTTCATACAAATTCAGCCTTTGAGCTGTGGGGTCGATGGTGACCTTGGTTTGGCTGCACGGTCTCAGACAGGGGCCATCACAGTCATATGGCCCTGCCTGCTACATATCCAACTTCTTTTTTCCAGTGATCTGCATGGTGTATAGTCTTTGTTGCATAGAAGATTCACAATCTAATGAATACAGGTGATATGTATATATTACTGTCTACAGAAAACTAGATTCAACATTTGAGTCAAGTCTAAACAAGCATCTTGTTCTCAACAGAACAGATGGATTTACGTTTTTCAAGTCTGTACATTTCCTATATTTCCTTTGGTTTAAAATGTTTGTGCTGTGATAACTAAGTTTTTTAAAGTATGTTTATGAGCTCCTTAAAAGAAAAAATAGAAGAAACTTCCCAATTTTTTTTTCCTTGACCAAAATTACTGATAATATGTTTTTTAAATTTTTTTCCTGCTTTGTTGAAAATTGACTACTTACACATGAACTTTTCCCTCATCTTTATGCTATTCTTTGGGAGCATGAATTGTTAAATTCCTTTATCTGAATCTTCTGAAATTGAGAGGCCACACTTCTTTAATGGGACATACACATTGTTGCCTTTTTTTTTTTTTTTTTTTTTTGCTATTGCAAATATTGTGAGCATCTTTTTGTACATTTAAAGATTTTTTTCTCTAAGATAAATTCTGAGAAATGAAATCATTTGGTAAAATAATAGAAATATGTTTAACGATCTTGAAACATGGAACCAATTGATTTGCCAGGAACACTGTGTTATTTCATTCTAATAGAAGCACTTGAAAAAGCCTGCCTCACTGCACCATCACTAGCCTTGAAACAATTTGAGAGCAAATAGAACACTCATTTTTAAATCAATTTCTCTTTTATTTTCTAGAGAAGTTAAACATTCTCTCATATGTTTATTAATGAAACTATATTTATATTTCTTTTTTTTGAAAACATCGGTTCATGTTCATCATCCATGTGTCTGTTATTTTGCTCGTGTTTACCTTATTTATTTTCAAGAGCACATTACTTATTAATGGCATTATTTACTTGTCATATGTTTAAAATACATTTCTGAATTGATATTTTTAATTTTATTTTTTATTAGCTAAGAGTCCATCACCTTCCAGTAACCACAGAGATCAAGGAAATTTTTAATTATGTATGATTTTAGAATTTTATGTTTTTTATTGTTTAAGATAATACCTTATATTATTGGAATTATTGTGTCTGTGTGACATGCATCAATGTGGTGTGATATAACCTGATTATCCAAACAATCAATTTCACCAACCACTTTTACTAAATACCAGATTTTTCTCATTCACGCGGGCTATTCCTTAATTTCCCTGGGAATCTGTTCTCTCTTTTTTTTTTTTTTTAATTTTTTTTTTTTTTTTTTTTGGATTTTTCTGAAGCTGGAAACGGGGAGGCAGTCAGACAGACTCCCGCATGCGCCCGACCGGGATCCACCCGGCACGCCCACCAGGGGGCGATGCTCTGCCCATCTGGGGCGTCGCTCTGTCGCTACCAGAGTCACTCAAGCGCCTGGAGCAGCGGCCAAGGAGCCATCCCATCTTTTGCTCCAATGGAGCCTCGGCTGCGGCTGCTGGAGGGGAAGAGAGAGACAGAGAGGAAGGAGAGGGGGAGAGGTGAAGAAGCAGATGGGCGCCTCTCCTGTGTGCCCTGGCCTGGAATCGAACCGGGACTTCCGCACGCCAGTCTGACGCTCTACCACTGAGCCAACTGGCCAGGGCCGGAATCTGTTCTCTTGATACCCCCTGTGCTGACTGTACTCATCACCACCCCCACTCAGATCTAAGAGTGCCCTTCTTTCTTGCCTTTGACTTGACTTGACCTGACCAATATAATAATGATTTGACTTAAAAAAAAAAAGTTTAAATAGACTATGTACCTGAGGTAAAAATATTCAAGATGTCTCAGATATTTAATTGGTAAAAATTTACCTCATAAATCTGAAAATCTTAGCTCTATTTTCTTAAAAATAACAAGAAAATGCCAAGATTGTAAATTGGGAATAACATTCAAGTGGGTAGGAAGATACAGCAAGGAAATGTGTAGGCACGTGTCTGTTGGAAGGAGATGTGAGTGGAAAACTGTTTTTAGATAACTGGGAATAGTTCTGGGGTAAGTTTTTATATTCCCTGAAAGCAGTAAGTTCTCTAAGATGTCTGGGAGTCCCTAAGGATGTCCGATCCAGAATCGTAAATGTGAAAACAGGGTAGGCTCTGAGGCTTCATGGAGGCTGACTGGCTCAAGGGAACAGAATTCTTTAGGAGACTTGACCAAAAGAAAGAAGGCTGTGAACAGGTAGGAGTAGATGGAAGTATAATCTAATATTTCCTCCGTCATCTCAAAAATTAATCTTAGCTATTATTTTAGTATGTAACTATCTCTGTTTCTGCTGTCTCAATCATGTTCAGTTGTGTATCTCTAGTTTACTCTTATGTAAAAATGCTATTTTTTTTTCAAGTAGCAGAATTGTTTTATCTGATCAAGTAGTGGGGACTGCTATAATTAGAAACTCTCAGATAAGTATATTTTCCAGCCAACATATGGGTGCTTAAGTTACTGAGGGAGGTGCAGGGTGCCGATATAAGAACCTCAGACCCCTAGAATCTGACAATAGGGTTCCTGGTATACTTCTACCATCGACTTGATTAGACAACAAAACTCTCTATGCCTTGCCTCAGGTGTGCTCTTTGTAAAATACAAGAGGTAATCATTTCAAGTTGTTGGGTTTGGGGGGTTACAGGGAGGCTGGTTGTGGAAGGATCCAGTGATTTCCCTTGTACAATTTCTATTTCAGCACTGGGCAAGGAACAAGCACGCTCTGTGTATTAGCTATTATAGTATTAATGGCCTACCTCCTGGGGAATGTTAGATGTTGTCTTATTGAGATGTGGAAGAAAAGAAAGATTATATGGCCTCATGGGGACAGCGTTTTATCACAGCAAGAAAAGTTGATATATATGTGCTTTGAGAGCTGAGATTGTTCAGAACTCCGCATGTTCAGAACACAGTTCTTGTCCTGAACAGATGATTAATAGATATTTGTAAGGTGGGAATCAAATACGGTATGTTTTGACCTTGGTAAATACTTGTCTCTTGGGTCTCTGACGGCTCTTCTGAACTTTTTTTTTTTTTTTTGTATTTTTTTTCTGAAGTTGGAAACGGGGAGGCAGTCAGACAGACTCCCGCATGCGCCCGACCGAGATCCACCTGGCATGCCCACCAGGGGGCGATGCTTTGCCCAGCTGGGGTGTCACTCTGTGGCAACCAGAGTCATTCTAGTGCCTGAGGCAGAGGCCACAGAGCCATCCTCAGCACCCGGGCCAACTTTGCTCCAATGGAGCCTTGGCTACGGGAGGGGTAGAGAGAGACAGAGAGGAAGGAGAGGGGGAGGGGTGGAGAAGCAGATGGGCGCTTCTCCTGTGTGCCCTGGCCGGGAATTGAACCCGGGACTCCTGCACACCAGGCCGATGCTCTACCACTGAGCCAACCGGCCAGGGCCTCTACTGTATTTTGTAGTGATGAGTGTTATGGTTAATATGACCGGGAAGGAAAAGATGCCCTTTTTCTCTAAGCTCCATAACAGTTTGACAATGTTCAAATTCTAGACTATCTACCTTGAGTCTATTATAACAAAATTTTGCTCTCTGAGAATGCAAAGGGCAGCAGCAATGCTGGGTTGGATGCAAAGCGGAACAAATTCGGAGGTGCGGAGCTATTCGACTTGACCTAAGCCTTGCAGCCTAATGCACCCCATGCTTTGTCTCCATTGCCTTCTACTCAAGTGGAGGTCAGCTGCATTCCAGCCGCCAGGTAAACAGAGCATTTATCCCAGTCAATCTTAACAGCCATCTCTTTATACATTTGCATATAGCTTAACTTTCAAAACACCACAGGAAGCTCATAAAACGCAGCCTGTGCTGACCATAAAAAAAAGAAAGAAAAAATAAACACAGGTATTTTTGTATATTGTTAGATTTGTGTACTTCCTTGAAGCACTAGAAGAACTGCAGGGGCCTTTAAAACTAATTAACAACCCCCTGTCGGGGACACAGCGCTCTGCAGTGATTTATCCGGGAGTGCAGTTCTGTGCAGCTAGAGGCACAAGGGTTGTGTGCAGACCTGCAGGGGTCTGTGAGTTGTGTTATTTATGATACCCGCCCACCTCCCACTACCCACTTTCTGGTGGAGATTGGAATACAATATCGAATGCATGCCCTGTCTTAGCAGAAATAACATCAGATAACTTCACTGTCACACCAACTCTACAGCTAGAACCTCCCAGAACTCACAGTGAGTTTTGCCCTCACCCTAGAAATAGTATGCGTGTTTTAAAAAGGTAGATAAAATGCTGTTCCTGCTGCAGCCTCTGGCATTTCTGACATGTTTTAAAATATGTGTGACTCCGGGACCAGGTGCAGTGACTGTTGCCGTGATGATTTAGGTGCCAACAGTTTCCCTCTCTCGGCCACAGAATGATCTGGTGTGAAATACTCGAATTCGGAAGTAACGTTTCCCTCCTGTAATTTTGTAGCTGCAGAAGCAGAATTCTTTTCAGTGGTTAGTTCCTCCCCGCGCAGAAGTCCATGAAATGGAGTTATTTAGGGCTTGGGCTGGGAGAGTGGAACTTGGTCTTCTCCCTCCCCTTAGATGCCTTCCCCGATGTCCCTGCCTCAGATAAGGGAGTTTGTTACTGACCAGAATTGGGCAGATGTACTTGAGATCAAGCAAGGCACAGTGAAAACTAAAATTAAATTTTGGATAGAAGGAAAATAAATAAGCATTCCTGAGAGTGAACTAAAGGAGATCTCAGCTCAAGGAAACTTGGATCCTATCTGCTGCGCCGTGCTGGGTGAGTGCCATCGGGAGCCACGTGGCTTTCCCGTCCTCAGGGTCTCTGTCAATAAAAAGAGAATTAACATGAGACAGTCCTTTCGTGGGTCTTAGGCACAGTGAGGCTTCCACAAAAATGGTTAAAAGTGGATGTATGCCTCATCCACTGTTGGTGGGAATGTAAAGTAGTACAACCATTATGGAAGAAAGTATGGTGGTTCCTCAAAACACTGAAAATAGAACTACAATATGACCCAGCAATCCCACTACTGGGTATATACTCCCAAAACTCAAAAATTGGTATGTAAAGACACATGCAGCCCCATGTTCATTGCAGCATTGTTCACAGTGGCCAAGAAATGGAAACAACCAAAAGCCCTTCAATAGATGACTGGATAAAGAAGATGTGGTACATATATACACTATGGAATACTACTCAGCCATAAGAAATTATGACATTGGATCATTTACAACAACATGGATGGACCTTGATAACATTATATTGAGTGAAATAAGTAAATCAGAAAAAACTAAAAACTATATGATTCCATACATAAGTGGGACATAAAAATGAGACTCAGAGACATGAACAAGAGTATGGTGGTTACTGGAGGGGGGTGAAGGTGAAGGAGGGTGTAGGGGGAGGGGAGGGGCACAAAGAAAACCAGATAGAAGGTGACAGAAGACAATTTGACTTTGGGTGATGGGTATGCAATATAATTAAATGTCAAAATAACCTTAAGATGTTTTCTCTGAACATATGTACCCTGATTTATTAATGTCACCCCATCAAAATTAATTTTAAAAAAAGTGGATGTACACGTGAGAGGAGCTTTGATTGCAGAATTTCTGGTTTCCGAGTATTACCTACATCTGAACCATCTCAGCTACTACTGCTGTCCCCCTGAAGGTGCTTCTTCTAGTGGAAACCGAGGCAGAGGCCGAGGAGAAGCAAAGGCAGACACTCTCAGCTAGACTCCAGGCACCATACCTTTATTTGATCCCAATTTAACAGATTCCTGAAAAGCTAAGGGTGGGATGGCTTTAAGCATTCTCCCCGCCCTTAGAGGTTGCCGTGGCATGTCTGAAAGAGAGGACAAGTATGACTTGGCTCAGTGTCTCCTCGTACGGTCTCCTGCTTCCTCCCTCCTGTGCTGGGGGGTTGGGGGGGGCTAGCTCTCCACCCTGGGCTCTCAGGCGACATTTACCTTCTGAGAGAACACAGGAGCTCACCCAAACTTTTGAATGTATTCCAAAATGTCCCATGATCATCTTAGTCTGGAATCTTGATCTGTAAACCCTTGTGGCCAACACATAGTGATAGGAACCCACGTAACGTAGACGGTGTGGTGGCCATTTGTGCGCACACCTCAGCTGGGGGAGCCAGCCTGAGCTGGGAGAGGAGATGGTCAGATGTGTTGCCATGTGAAGGAAATCATTAATTAAAAATCTTTTTTTTAACCTGATGGTCTCTTTTTAGTACTTCCATCCTTACCTTTGTTAAGTCCAAAGGGTATAAAGTAGTAGGAAGAGAGAAAACAGGCACTGAGCATAAGCGCAGATCAATATAATACGAAGAAATTCTACTTAACAAAGAAAAACTGAATTTAAATTAATTCAGTGATACTTGGATCTGATAATTTGATAACTTTTTTACTGAAATATGAGAAAATATAACATTTAGCAAAACTTTTTTACACATGAAAGATGTTTTAAAAAAAATAACCACATAAAACCACCTTCTATTTATATGACATGGCATAGAGTGAATCTTACATTACATGTGAAAAAAACCACAGAGAATATTTTTGTACCAATTTATGGATAAGGCAATGGTTTCAGGATCCAAGGTCATGCAACAAATTAAATAAGAAGGAGCCCTCCATGGCCAATAGTTGTAAAACAATGGTTAATACAGTCTAGAAGGTTTTGGGTTTTTAGACTGGTCTATCTTAGGTTCACTCTGGAAAAATAAATGAGGGTGAAGCAAGTCTGAGGAAGAAGAGAAAAAGGGTATTTTTTTTCTCTTGAAATGAATGAATTACAGTGATACCTTGAGATATGAGCAGACCAACAAACAATTTTTTTAAGATACGAGCTGCGACTCAGTCCATTTTTTTGTTTGAGATCCAATTGAAATTCTGAGATACAAGTCATGATTCAGGAAGCTGCTGCTAGTTGACACGTTGGCGCATGGGTCCAGTATCAGCAGCACAACACCAGCATCTCATTTTTTCTCACGTGTTACCTGCAGAATCAAGTTGAATCTCATGCAGTGTACACATTCTTGCATCATTTTTGCATTTTTTACTAACTTTTTTTGTGTGCTATCAAAGGGCCGAAGAAAATTAATGTAAAGGACAGTGGTGAGAAGAAGAATGATGTCGATAGAAGTAAAGCAAGAAATAATAGAAAAACATGAGCTTGGTGTACGAGTGATTGAACTGGCAAGGCTGTATGACCGCAATACATCTACAATTTGTACCATCCTTAAACAAAAGGATGCCATTAACAGTAAAAATCCAGTGAAAGGTACTACAATTCTGTCCCAATTAAGGACAAATATTTATGAAGAAATGGAGAAGCTTCTGTTGGTGTGGGTGAAAGAGAAAGAGCTGGCAGGAGATACAGTGATGGAGACTGTAATATCCGAAAAGGCACGTATTATTTATGGCGACTTGAAGAAGAAAGAATCATCAACCTCAAAAGAGGCAGCAGAACATACATTTAAGGCAAATCACAGTTGGTTTGAAAATTTCAAGAAGACATCTGGCATCCACTCGGTGGTGAGGCATGGTGAAGCTTCTAGTGCTGACGTTAAGGCAGCTGAGGAGTGCATCACACGTTTTGGTGCACTTATCGCAAAGGAAGGCTACATCCCCCAACAAGTGTTCAACTGTGATGAAATAGGATTGTTTTGGAAAAATATGCCCCAGAGGACTTTCATCACCGCAGAGGAGAAGAAGCTGCCAGGCCATAAACCCATGAAGGACCTTCTGACCATTGCATTGTGTGCAAATGCTAGCGGTGACTGTAAACTAAAGTCGCTGCTAGTGTATCATTCTGAAAATCGTCAAGCCTTTAAGACTCAAAAGATTCTGAAAGGAAAACTGCAGGTTATGTGGAGTGCCAATGCTAGGGCATGGGTTATGCAGCAGTTTTTTATTGAATGGGTAAATCTCGTCTTTGGTCCTGCAGTGAAGAAATATCTTCAAGAAAATAAACTCCTGCCTGACCAGGCGGTGGCACAGTGGATAGAGCATTGGACTGGGATGTTGAAGGACCCAGGTTCGAGACCCTGAGGTCGCCAGCTTGAGCATGGGCTCATCTGGCTTGAGCAAAAACTCACCAGCTTGGACCCAGGGTCGCTGGCTCTGGCAAGGGGTTACTCGGTCTGCTGAGGGCCCGCAGTCAAGGCATGTATGAGGAAGCAGTCAATGAACAACTAAGAAGTCGCAACGCGCAACGAAAAACTAATGATTGATGCTTCTCATCTGTCTCTATTCCTGTCTGTCTGTCCCTGTCTATCCCTCTGACTCTCTCTCTGTCTCTGTAAAAAAAGAAAAAAAAAAAAAAGAAAAAAAAGAAAAGAAAATAAACTCCTGATAAAAGCATTACTAATCCTTGAAAATTCTCCAGCCCACCCACCTGGTCTTGAAGATGACATTCTCAATGAGTTCAAATTCATGGAAGTCCTCTACCTCCCACGAAACACGACTTCAATCTTGCAACCTATGGATCAGCAGCTCATTTGTGTAAAAAGCTTTACACAAAGCACTTGTTCCGCCACAGCTTTGAGGTGACTGAGAATACAGTTCTAACCCTTCAAGAGTTTTGGAAAGATCACTACAACATCATGATATGTTTATGCATTATTGACTTGGCATGCCAACAGGTTACAAGAAGAACCTTGAACTCGGCATGGAAAAAGTTATGGCCTGATGTTGTTGCAGACAGGGACTTCGAAGGATTTGAACCAGAGACCGAGACCAAGGTAGAAGCGTTGGAGGAGATTGTGTCCCTGAGATAGTTGATAGATCTGGTGGTAGATGAGGGTGACGTAAAAGAGCTCATTGAAAAACATGAGGAGGAACTGTCAACTGAGGAGTTGAAGGAGCTACAGATGATGCAACTTACTGAGCTTCTGCAAGAGATTAGTAGTGAGGAGGAGGTAGAGTAGGAGGAAGTGATTTCTACAAGTGAAATTAAAGACATGCTGGCAATGTGGGAGAAGCTTTTAAGTTTCATTGAAAAGAAACATCCAGAAAAAGTTTCAACTGGTCGTGCTTCAGCACTTTTTAATGACACTTGTTTGTGACATTTCTGTAACATTTTAAAAGGCAGGCAAAAGCAAACCTCTTTGGATAGATTTTTATTCAAAAGTCTTGAAAGTGAAAGTGCCAAAAGTGCAGCCAAAAAGGCAAAAACAGGTAATGATTAAATGAAAAATACGTAAAGTTAAGCTAAGGTAAAGTTTAAATTTAAGAAAGTACATTTTTTTACAATTAAGATTTTTGTGGTTTCATTTTAAGTAAAAAAAGTGCAGTTTTAGTTTTGTTTAAAGTAATGAAAATACAGTTTTAGTTTACATTTAGTGTTAAGAAAGTGCAGTTTTAGTTTACGTGTCTACAGTGCCTGCATCCCTTCCTCCCTCCCTCCTCCTCCACCATTCACTTCTGTTAGCCACACTCTTCTGTCTCCAAGGTAAAAATACAGAATTAAATAACACTTTTTTTTTATTTCATATATTTTGTTATGCATTGGTAAAATTTATACATGTGTGTTTCTTAATTAAAAACATGTCTTTTTTCATAATTTAGGATGGTTTGGGGATGTTTCACAGAGCTGGAACAGATTAAATCTATTTCAGTTATTTTATTTCATTTATTTTTATTTTTTATTTTTTTTGTATTTTTCTGAAGCTGGAAACGGGGAGAGACAGTCAGACAGACTCCCGCATGTGCCTGACCAGGATCTACCTGGCACTCCCACCAGGGGTGATGCTCTGCCCACCAGGAGACGATGCTCTGCCCCTCCAGGGCATCGCTCTGCCACAAACAGAGCCACTCCAGCGCCTGGGGCAGAGGCCAAGGAGCCATCCCCAGCGCCCGGGCCATCTCTGCTCCAATGGAGCCTCGGCTGCGGGAAGGGAAGAGAGAGACAGAGAGGAAAGAGAGGGGGAGGGGTGGAGAAGCAGATGGGCGCTTCTCCTGTGTGCTCTGGCAGGGAATCGAACCCGGGACTTCCGCACGCCAGGCCGACGCTCTACCACTGAGTCAACCGGCCAGGGCTCTGCTCTCTGTTTCAATGACAGAATTTGTTGTAGATTTCATGCATAAATGATACTATGCAGTATTTTTCCTTTTCTGTCTGGCTTATTTCACTTACCATAATGCTGTCTAAATCCATCTATGCTGTCACAAATAACAAGATGTCCTTCTTTTTAAGGGCTGAATTATATATATATATATTTTTTCTTTATCCATTCATTTAAAATAATTTTAACCTCACATATTATATTTTACCAGTCCAAGCAGAAGCCTGCCTTTGCCTGATTATTTTATTCTCAGGTGATAATATAGAGGTATCAACATGATTTTGGGCTCCCATCCCAACAACTTCCGTATCATGCGAGATTATACCACAAGAAAAGCACTATACACCTCACTGGTTATTGGAATCTGTTTTCTGTGTGTCTGTTTATGCAGACTTCCTTTTCCTTTGTGACAGATTGCTAAACCCTAATCCTGAAACACTGAAGTACTGATGGAACTTGTGAGGGGAAGGAGAGATGGCTTTGGAGCCAGAACTCTGAACACTTCTTCACATTCAAAACTCAGCCTTCTCACTTACTAGTTTTGTAATTTAAGGCACATTTAAAAAAAAAAACATTTGTGTGCTTTCAATTCCTTTTTATAGAATCATACTACCTACCTCCTAGGGTTTGATGAGCAGTAAATGAGATAATGCCAAGTACCTTACAGATAATGCATAGTGAGCATGGATAAAATGCTCAATTTCATTATCAGTCTGCATGTCCAATGACTTGATTGCAAGCCCAAGACTGTGACAGTTCTGTGGAGGACAGAGAAAGATGTGCATCATTAAAATGAACTTGATGGCAAGTAAAAGAAGAGTGGCTTAAACAAAGTAGATGTTTAAGATCTCATTTGTGAGGGAGTCTGGCAGTAGCATTTCCAGGATTGGTTCAGGAACTCAAGTGAAGACGCCAAGGACTTGGGAGCCACCCATGTTTTAACTCAATTATCCTGAAATGTCATTTTGTCCCATGAATAATCTATGTTGCAGCTCTAGGCAGAAAACAGATGGTGGAAGCAAAAATATCTGTAAGAAAATATTCCCCTAGGAAAAGATACCCTAACCTCACCCCAAAGATTTTACTTTATGTGTCATTGTCCAGAAATGAAACAGAAACCAAATTAGAGAATCCAGAAAGCAAAAATCTGGTAATAAAAACAAATCAAAACATGAATTGCATGATTCATTCTGTGGAGTAGGGTGAAGGGGTCCTAAGCATGGACAGAAGAGGCTGGTGAGACACTCTGGGAATGTAGTGACTACCAGAGAAAGATTTAATTGGACATAGAATTCCAGTACCACCATGACAGGCACTGGAGTTATCACTGACCCTAAGTGTTTGAATTTAATGGTAGGTAGAGCCTATCAATGTCACTGACCAGCCATACCCACCATTAACACTGTGGCATATTTTGCCCTGCCTTTTTGGAAGAAGATTTTGCAAATGTCATTCTTTATTATATAGCTCAGCTTTTGTACCTAGTCATAAATTCTACCCAAGACAGACTTCTAAGTGGTATGGGAGAGTACCTATGATGAAATGAATGCTTTTAATAACAGCTCTGCAAAAGCAATGAATCCTTTATCTCTGCATATTTTATAAAGAACTGCAGTTTTTATTTGTTTAATTAGATTTACAGTGAATACTAAACTTTCTTAATTGATTTTATTACTTGTTTTACCAAAATCTCATTTTGCAATGCTTTGCACATTGCCATATAGCTTCAGTGCCTGAAATCATCACTGATTTAGATTTATGGGGAGAGTTTGCATATTTCACAAACATGACTTTTCTTCTAGTTCTAGCAAAAGGCATTTATTTTGTGTACAAACAAATAATATATCTATTTTGGAATGCTTTCATTTAAATGATAATGATTTATGGGCACTGTAGTTTGGCTGCCTATGTAGCATCTTCCCCCGCCCCTCCCCAAACCCACTTCTTTACTTGAGCAAGGCCAAACGACAGGAGCTCGTTGACCAACGTCTTGGGCTTTGGCATTATCTCCACAAGGGGAAGGGGTCAGGTTCTATTCAGTTTCTGTTTGCTTTTATTATTTCATTCAACTCTCTGGCTGGTTATTGCATTCCTGTATCATTTTGAAATTTATAGTCTATTTAGTAGCATTTTTATTTTTTATGATTATGTCAGACTCACCCATAAGAGGGTCTTAGGGAATATGTTTTAAAATTCTTTCAGTAGCAACCACATCCAGAAACTACATAACTGAATTATGAGTTTTATTTTTTTTACCAGAGGGAGCTATGAAACAGAAATGATTTTAGATGTAGATTATAATAATAATTTGGAGGCATCTTTATGATCTGTGAGTTTCATATCACACTCATGCCTAACACTCTCTGATTATTATTACTGTTCTAATAGATTGTTGCAAAACTTTGGTATGTAGCCAATAACAATCGCTACACCAGGGTACGTGCAAGGGAGCGAGGGGCTGCTTCATACCAAATTGTTCACAAACATGTCAAGAATAATTTGTTCAAACTATCCCAAAGGGCAGCAAAATTTGGTGTTTCATTCTCAGACATGTGTTTAAAAGGGCTAAAACATTAAACTATCACTAATGGGGGGGGGTGGAAAATAATTTACTGGAAAGATACAGGGAGGTTTCAGGGAATCCAAAAGCACAATGTCCTCTTATACAAGAGTTACCAGGAAATAAAGTGTCCACCTCTCTGTCCCCTCTCACTTGCAGATATGTTATAGATCACCATCACAGATGGATGAATACAGACATGTTAGCCTATTAAAAAGATGGTCATAACTACAGGCAACATTATAAAGTCTGTATCATGTCCCAGGCCCCTTTCCAAGCATGTTACATATACTGACTCATTGGATCATCACCATTACCCTAGAAAAGAGGACACTGAGTACGGTGAAGTTAAGTCACTCGTTTAAAGTCACATCAACTGGTAAGTAATAACATGTGGAGTCCTAATTTGATCCCTGCTACCCAGTTTCAGACATGAGCGTTGTCTCTCTTCTCTCTCCCCTGACCTTTCTCTTCCATGTCGCAGCTTCAGCCTGTAGCAGACTGTCCCAGCCACAATATTGCATGTTGCCCTAGTTCAAATGCCTGACAGAAAATGACTAGATTTTTTGGGTTCTAATTCCAAAGACACACTGGGCTTGGCCAAATGGCTTTGGTGAGGGAGAAGAGGTCATCCAGTCGTGTGGTTTCATGGCCAGTGGTCAGGGAGAGCTCTTCGAGGGGGGAAGTGGCCTGAGCAGTCATTCACAAAAGCTGCCTATTCTAATGTGTACCTTGTAATGTAAATCTTCACATCTAGGCTGGTCATTCATGTGATCTCCATAGATCTGCAATTATTAATTTTAAATAAGTTTATTTTATGTTTCGTCAAGAATAATTTCTGAAAGACAAATGAATGCTGATGCATATACTTTCTAGAGTTTATTTCATTTTACTTCTAACTTTTTTGCATCCATTGCCCTCCAGATTGGAGTGAGTTTAGACACCAGAAAAACACAATGATGATCTAGCTGTCTAAAATTTTTGTTAAAAAGTAAAAATAGCTAAATTTACTTACCATATTTAATCCTCACAACAAATCTATAGAGCAGAATTGATAATATTCCCATTTTAACAATAAAGAAACTGAAGCAAAAAAAAATTAATGAGTATCATACGCCCCACAATGAGACAGTGACAGAACTCAGACTCAAACCCAGTGTGAATGCAGGACCTGAACTTGAAGTGGCTACACTCCAGGAATACACGAGCTCATTTTTACTTCTGGGAGCCGGTGTTGGTAGGTGCTCTCACCTGGAAACACCGTAGCTATCTCAGACATAAAAATGGTAGACAGAGCAAGCTCTCACCATGTGTATTTGTCTGCTAACACTTCAAAGAAATACTCTCCATGAATCTTCACAAGTGTACGAACTTCTGGCAGCAGCTGACCCATCTCTGGAAAGCTCAGGGAACTGATAGTGTACCTGAGCGGTGGAGATGGTGGTCAGGATTCAGACCACTGAGATTAGAATTCTGAGTCCATTTCTCAAAAGCTGTGTAAATTTAGGCAAAACCAAACCACCCTCAACTTTATTTGTAAAACTCAGTGATGATGATTACCTCTTAATTTTTGTGTAGATTAAATGAGGCATGATACATGCATAGCTAATTTGGAGATAATTCAAACACTCTGAGTTCTTATTCTCTACTGCCTCCTCTCTGTTTCTTTTCTCCAGTGACAGTACTTCACGTCCTTGTCCTCACTGGCCCTTGTACATTATAGCATTAGACTCGATCTTAGAACTTATGCTTGAACGGTATGGCTATTCAGTCTGCTGTTTGTATATTTCCTGCTGCTGTTGAATTTTCTTCTGTGGTAAGTGAGTGCAATACAAGTGCTCTCAAATAGTTCCTAAATTTTCTTCCTAGAAAGGCTAATGGGGCAATACTGTGATATTTTAACTGGTGCTTGAATTTGTAAAAAGCCAAAGAAAGCATCTTCCATGAAAATAATTTCCAAGGGGGACCCAATAGACTACAGAGATGTTCACTTACCTCCGGCGTTATAGAGAGAAACAGGAAATATATTCAAGCCATCACTGACTTTCCATCACTGATTTTCCCTGGGTGGAATATTTAGGAAATGTGCCATTCGACATTTTAAAATTATATTTTATGATGAGCAGAAGCTGAGAAGTTTAATATCTGCCTTAATAATAATAGAGACCTAATTTATATAGCTTTTTAGTTTTTTTTAATGGAATACTTTTATATAAATTTTCTATTGGCCATTAAAAATGAAGTGTTTGTTATAATTGCTATTTTATAGATGAAAGAATTGGTTTTCAGAAAGATTAATGGCTTCTCACTTCATTGTTCAAACCAAGGACTCCCATGCCTTGCAACATGGAATGCAGCAGCATAGTGTTTGTAATCCAAGGGACTGGCTTTCATCTCAGTGTGCCAGGTAAATAAAGACAGTAAAGCCTCCTTTATAAATTGGAAATGTCTTTGGCTGTGAGCATCACAAAACCGATTTACAGAGATTTCACCAAGTTGAGGATTATAGCTCTCAAGCACAAGCAAGTGTGGACTTGGGCCACTTCCAGCACTGGGTTCTTCTTCAGACAATGTCACTGACACTTATTTGCTGTTCCCTCTACTTGTCCCTATCCTGATCACCTGTTCTGGAGCTGACGCATGGTATCTGTGTGTGGGGTAGAAATGAGAAAGATGCAAGTTTCAATCTCTCTGTTCCTTTCATAGACACAGCCATGGCATGACTTCCTGTGCCCACACACAATGGACTTTGCTGCTCTATCCCAGTGTAAACTGTTACATGGCCGCCACGTGCTGCCGGACACTGGGGAAAGAATGCTGAGCTGAAAGCCAAGAATGGTGTTGCCCACAGATAATCAGGTTGCTCTTCACAAAAAGAAGGGGAGGAGATAGATTTTAGCAGGGCCATAAAGGGTCTCTATCTGACATAATTTTGAGAGAAATGTTGTTCTATAAACATTTTTACATTTTTTTGCTATAGAATACATATATCATACATTGTATTATGCATAACATTATTATTATACATAATTAATTATGATAGTAACATTGATTTCCTTTTCCAGAGACAAAAAAGAACTTTGGGGGAAAAATGGTAGTTAATAATAATTATCAAAGTTGAAAACGTTACTCTTCATATTTTAATTGTGTTCAAGTCTTAATATCTTTCAACTCATGTTAGGCTCATGATATTTCAATAAGTAGGATGGAAAGTATTATTATTATTTTAAAAACAAAAAATTGACCTTCATAGAAGTGAGAGCAATGCTTAAATTAATGGCAGAGTATGTGTTTGTACTTCAAATCTTGCAATATGATTTCAGAATCACATAATAACTCTCAAGAGCCACCCCTTCCTTCAGAATGGTCAAGGGAGTGACATAAGTGATAAGCACTGGTTATTTTTGTTGATGACACATTGTTGAAAAATTAGCAATAGATAATATTCTCTTGATGTAAGACTTATTGCAGCTTAAAAAGCATGTTTGCTATTTGCTATTCAAAAAGCATGAAATAGATATGGCAAGTGAGAACCCAGTTTCAATAGAGTTTCTGATTATTTCTGCATTTCCCCAAAGTCACTCAGCTTATAAACAGAGGGGCCGGGCAGAGCACCAGCCTTCTCGATTTCAGCCCAGTCACTATGTCACCAATCCTTGCTGCCTTTAAGAAACTGAATTTTTTAAATCCTGACCTCTCATGAGAACTAGTGTTTTTTAAAATCTAATAAATCTTAACCCTTGTAAGTCAAAGTTTAAAAAATTAGAACTAGGCCTGACCTGTGGTGGCGCAGTGGATAAAGCGTCGACCTGGAAATGCTGAGGTCGCTGGTTCGAAACCCTGGGCTTGCCTGGTCAAGGCACATATGGGAGTTGATGCTTCCTGCTCCTCCCCCCTGTCCCTCTTTCTTCTCTCTCTCTCTCTCCCTTTCTCTCCTCTCTAAAATGAATAAATAAAATAAAAATTAAAAAAAAAATTAAAAACCTCTCAAAAAAAAAATTAGAACTATATCTGTAATGTACACATGGTTTGTTTGACTGCCACACCACAGACACATGCAATGTTGAGAAAATATAATTAATTGCCAATATTTTAAAATTAGGTGTTAAATATAATCGTACATTTCCAGTTCATTCATTAATTAGTTAGTAATCTAACCATCTTCACCTCGACCACAGTCCTGAGTGGAATGAAGGAGCAGGACTGCAGACCAGGCAGGGGTCCCTCAGTTTTCCACAACCCCTATGACTCCCTGGGGACCCTTAATGAAGGCACTAAGACCAGACCCTCCACTCCGTTGATTTCTGGGCCCCCTTGGTACAAACAGGTAAGTTTGTCATCCCATGGTGAACTTATTAAAAAGTCATTTCCTGATACTAGATACTAGAACAGATGGTACGGTAGTTTTCTTCTTCATTTCTGAGATTTCTTTGAGATCTCCAGATTCAAAACAGAAGAAAGAAAATTGGTTATTTCCAAGTGAAATGGGAAAAAGACAAAATGGTACTTGCCTTCAGCCTGGCCATGATTGGTGTATGCCCGCAGTCACCACTGGACAGAGCTGGCGTGGGGCAGGGCCTAGTCTGGGAAAGAACAGAGAATTCCAATGCGGCTGCTAAGAATAAGGGAAGGACAAAGATCGTTGTGGAAAACGCAGGCCAACTTGGCGCCGTCTCCTCTGCCATTAGACCTTTGATCTGGGCCATGCAAGGGCTTCAGCTTGACTGAGCCCTCCATACACACCCTATCATTAAGCTAATAGCAAAGGAGGCCTTCTTAAAGGGATTGACTTAGCTCGTGTTTCCTCCCTCCCACATAAATATAATTAAATATGAAAGGTGGTGATGGCAGTTGAACATCTGTCTTCAGCTTTCAGACTTTTCACAGTCCGTTGATTAGGTTATGTTTTGTATTATTCCAATGTCCACAGCTGTCAAGTGAAATGGGAGCAGACCTGCCCGAATGGGGGAGCCGAGGGCCGCAGCAGTCCGTCACGTTCCGCGTGGTAATAGCCAGTGACAGCTTCTACTCTGAACAAATTGTTTTCCGTGGGTTGATGGGTCTCAGCTGTTCTAACCTGGGAAGCGATGAATTTTTGCTTTCATTTGGAAAGTAAGATCGTTTCAAATAGAGTCGCTGGCTTCTTTGGGTGTTACTGTTTCTTCGTTTGTTTTGTTTTCTTGCTCAGAGCTATGTGTGCACGCATGTGCAGTGGGGCTGGAGTCCATTTTCGGCAGCAAGCTCTAAACTTACCTTCCAATGTTTGTGCTACTTCTGATATGTGGGCATAAGAGATCAACCCAAGGGCAAGGGAGCGTTTCAGACAACCTCACTCCTACCAAGCATTCTGAGATTGATTTCTCATCTTGACTCAAGAGTAATTGTTCCAGGGCTGACATCCTTTTCCTTGTGAGTGAGGTTAGCTTACACCAATAACCTTGGGGAATGCCAAACCATGGAGCGCTCATGAAAATGGTAGGCTGGGAGGCACGGTGGGCCATCTTTCAGAGGCGTCTGGCCCACAGACTTAATTTTATATGAGCTAAGTGTATGCGCACAGCGAGGAAGTAGATATTTTTAAAATAGAAAAGTCCAGAAGATTTCTCCTCAGGACCTTCGTGTTCCCTTCCCCTTATTCCAAATCAAAACATGGTCTTAGAAAAGTATACAAATGTACTTGGACCCAAAGAGATAAATAGTTAATGATTTTTTGGTCTTGTATTTTAGCAAGAAATACTTAAAGGTATCTACCTACTGCTGTCCGATCCAACCTTCTGTGATGATAAAAGTGTTACATATAAAATGTGGCTGGTACAATGGAGGGACTCAATATTTTTTATTTCATTTCAATTAACTTGAAGCAACCATATATGGCCAGTGCCAAATATGTCAGACGTGTCGACATAGATCATTAACAAGGGGCTTGGAAGCTTTCAGCTATTTTGAATAGAGTGTGTATTTCTGAGGAGGGCTTTATTATCCTGTCACAACTGAGATGCCACCAATGGCTACTTGAAAGAGTAGCACTGACCATTTCCATGTCCAGCACAGGTGGAGTTCATCATAGACATCAAGAACATATTTAAAGAATGAACATGCCAGTGAGTGCATGAGAATGAGAACAAATAATGCAGTTGACATTTGTATGAGGCAGACCCTGTGAGAAGCATGAGTCTGGCTTCAGCTAAGCAACACTTCTTTGAGGTACCTATTTACTGATGTCCTTGTTTGTACAGGTAAGGAAACTGAAAGGTAGAGAGTTAGGTCTATTTCCCAGGCTAAAAACATAGTAAATAATGGAATTTTGATTTCAACTCAGTTCTATATGACTCTAAAGCCCACATTCATAGTTGTGGATACTGTTGTGACTATCTGTTTTAAACTACAGCTTACTTTAGGAGCAATTAATGAAGCCCATATGTTGTTATAGTGTTATAGTAAATCATCAGGGTCCTTTTATTTTCTTAACTTGATGATTATGTTTAAAGTAAAATATTGTTGAAATGCAACTAACATAGAATAGATACTCCATTAAAGACAGCTGCATATTTTTTTCTACTCTCATAATTACATGACATTTGCATAAACTCCAATTGTATATGTGATATCAATCAGAAGGGTCACTAAGTCATAAATGAATCTCATAATTCATTCTGCCCTTAGTGTCACCAATGACAAAAGTACCACAAAAATATAGTTCTGAAGATTTAAGGGTCCCCAAGAGAATAGCTAAAAGCATTGGTCCCTAGAGAGAAGAACTACTGCTGTATATGAGTCTATTCTCCACTCAAAATCAGCAGTGCTATTTATGAATTTACCTCATCGTCTAAGTAGCTATCACATAGTGAAGTCAGAGGTGGATGTCTACCAACTATATTGAATTATTAACTGAAGAATGGGTAGATTCTACCATCATTTCCCCTGAACATAGCTATAGCTTTCTGCCATTCACTCTCTCAGATTGTGTTCCCACCCACAGCACCTGTCAGACACTGCAGAGATTAGTGGAAACTTGTCCATTGGGTATATTAACAGGGGGAAAAATTCTACCTCAAGGCACTTAGCTATCAGCTGTAAGATCTGCGGCACATTCAAAGGAATTGATTTGTTTTAATTCTTCAGTATTGCTAATTGGCCCCAAGCTGATTGCCAGTTAACATTTATAACATAAAATTTAGGTTAATCATTTGATTGCCATACTTTGCATTACCAGCAGAGTCTGCAATTTCAAGCCTCCTCAATTTGATTGTAACTTTTGGTGACCATAATAATACACATGTTTTTCTGTTCCTCTATGACACATCAGTGGTTCTGATGACACAAAATATATTCAGTGAGCCCCTAGTAGATAACAAAGCAACCAAATGTTGGGGTGGATCATGGTGGGGATTTATTTTGGTCCTATAGCAAAAGTGTGTTCTGCTCTACACTGATTAGGGTGAAAATAGGAAACTACACCTAGAGACTGTCGGAACTCTAAGTCCTGGAAAGCCAGGCAGAAGTGTGCAGACCAGTCATTCATTGCACAGGAGTGCTGGAGGATGGGGTGGCGGTGGGGTCAGTGCTGGAGGCTGAGTCTGGAGAAATGTCAAATATCCCCGTGGGTGAGGAAAACATTTCAGGCCCATGAACCTGTTTGGGATTAAAGAAAAAAAATAGAGGTGAGGTCATGAGAAAAGATGAGTTTAAGTCCTCCTCTACCAGGAGCTAGGCTTTTTCTCTATAAACCCAGAGAGAGCATCCAAAGCTGTATAATTACAACACCAGATTTCATTTATTTTGGACTTCTTTTTCTAAAACAATGTTTTTCCTATAAACATAAATCTCTATTCCCTCGTTTCCTTCATTTACATTTGCACTGATCTGGTAAGACAAGCAGTTGAGATGGGGAGAAATTTCTGGTTGAGCATGTGTCAGCATTATGCTAAAAAATGTAGTTGTATATATATGTGTGTGTTCCCCAAATAGTTGGATATATTTCCTCTTAAGTAGACAGAAACCATAAGAGAGGAGAGGAGATGCTAATAAGTGATAAGGAAGGAAGCAATAGAAGAACATTTAACACAAACTAAAGCACAGGCTGAGTCAGCAGTGCTTCATTAAGCAGGATGACGGGCCTCCCTCCTTCTCCTGGTGTAGGTGATGGGGAAGGAAAACCACTTTGGCTTGGTTCTGAAATTTTTGGAAGGGAAACCTGTCTATTTAGGGCCATACCTTTGCCTGTTGTGAGTTTTTACAAACAGATGAATTGCAATTAGAAATGAAATGAGGGCAAATCAGGAATGCTTATTAAACAAATTACAACCAGAAATTAAATGAGTCTGTGCCTGGGATCATTGTGATGTGTAAGAGCCGGGAGCTTTCAAATACTACAATCACAAGTTTACGCTAGGGGAGGTCAGCTGAGTGTATGGAAATGTCTGGTCGCAAGGGTGGTACATAAAACATTCGGTGGTGAACATTCTCTGTTACAAGCCCTTGCTGATCAGAATGAAGAATCTTATTTCATACTCTCAGATAAAGCATGAAAGTTTCAACAAAAGAGCACAACAGTCCCAGGAGCACTTTCTTTTATAGAATATGCACGGATATGTATATGTGCTCCCCAAATGGGATCTTACTCCTTATAATGATTATATTCTATCTTTACCCCATTTTCCAGTGGTCAGAGACAAGATGTTCCTTTTCCTTTACAAAAATGTCTTATCCACATATCCCTGGTCCCAATTTCCCTGTGCTTCCTCTGGAAACTTTATCCCTGCGCTCACTCATATTCTTTCTTAGTTCAATCGCCCATCTCTGTTTATTCACTTTGACTTACATTATTTGAGACCACATCCTACAATTAAGCATAACAGCACCAGAGAATGTGTTGCTTTGCTAAACTAGCATTTCCCCTTCATCATTTAAAGAAACTTTCTTCCATTTCCTTTTGGTTCCCAGCACCGCACCGTTGGATACCACCATAGAAATGTGTTACTCTTCAATTCACATGTCCTATATGTTAAAAGTTACATATGAGTGAGGATGACCGCTTGCTGCATGATAACTATCTGATTAATTCCCATGTGCTATCAGTTTAACATTCCCCCATCCTGTGTCTTGACTTCCAACCCTGCCATTTGGAACCTGAGATGCGATAACATTGAATGATCCCATTCATTTATCCCTGTGGAGATTCTTGGATCAATTGACCCTTTTCTTTCTCAAGCTGAATCTACTTGCCTTTTTTTCTGATTTTAATCAGGAATACCTATATTCCCAGGTTTTGTATGGTTTTGGTCAATTAATCCAAACATGTTTTCTAGAGACCTACTTTGTCCATGTACTGTTCTAGATTCTGAAAATATAAGTAGGAATAAGAGAGACAACATTCGTGAACTTGGTAGAGTAGGGTGGGAGTGAGTAACATGGAAAAGACAATATGCAACTTCTTAAAACTAAACAAACAAATATTATATATTTTTTTGAAGGAGCTAGGGTAGATGGGGGAAGTTAAAATCATTTTGTTTTCTTCATTTCATACTGAATGAGCAGAGTGCTCACAGGATTTTCATCTTTCTCTGGTGCTGTTATGCTTAATTGTAGGCATGTTCTGCAGACTCAGCACAGCTCACCAGCCAAGTCAAGATTGTAGAGAACCACGTAGTCATCTTTGGCTTTGAGGAAACTTCTTTAAGATCATCTGGATGCTGTGCTACTTCAAGTCATTTTATTTTGTTTTCACATTAATTTGTCAATCTACACTTCAACATATTGAAAATCTATTTTGGTTCATTAAGTTGAGTTGAGATGAAAACATTTTCACATGGGAACCTCCCACTAGGTCCTTGGCATGGACCCCTGGTGTCCCATTTGTGCCCAGTATCAGTTATAGCGACAGTACCTGTGATGTCCTTGACTCCTTTGCTGTATTGAACAAGTTCTACTGAGAGATCAGTCAAAGATCTGCCTTTAAACACACACACACACACACACACACACACACACACACACACACTTTAAAGAGAAAGGACTTTACCCTGGAAGAATACATCTGACACACATGTCTAATTTGGCAGATTTAGAAATCAGTTATGCAGAAACATGAGGACCACATCTCTAGCTTGCCCAACCATATTGTGTCTCTTCCATCTGGGTTAGCCTCCCGTGTCTCTGTCCGTGGGAATGATTTGACTGGCTTCAGGAAGCTGTTATTTTCATCTCTTACTTTGATAACAGCAACTGAAAGAGCTTCGGGAAAGAAGTCAGAAGGATAATGCCATGCTCGGACACAGATTCGCACCCTGCTCGCATCTCCCTGGCTCCAGCACGAGCCGGGCCAGAACAGCATTAGCAGGAAACTCTTAGGCAGTAATAATGTGTGGGACCTGATAGAAGACAGCCCCAAACTAAACATTAAAACAACACTTTATGGACATTTCTCTCTGGCCTTTAATGAGTGATTGCTGAGGCAGGTTTTGTCATTTCCACCTGAAGCTCACCGTGGGCGCCCAGTGGTCAGCCAAAGATTAATATGACAGAAGATGAGAAAATTGAGTGTTTAGCTAAAGCCCCTTATCTAGGCTTATGTGCACGAAAAGGTGGAAATAAAATGTGGGTTGTAGGGAAAATGTTTCACAATTATCAGCTCATCACTGGACTTCTCTCTCAGTGCACATAATGAGCTAAGGCAAATACCGCTAGAGGTATTGGCACAGAACACACTCTGAATTAGTAGAATTTCTTCCTCCATAACTGATTATGTCATCCATAATGGATTGCCTGATGTCTATGAGTATTTATACCTGTGATGGTTAATGTTTTGTGTCAGCTTGACTGGACCACAGGGTGCCCCGACATTTGGCTAACCATGACCCTGGGTATGTTGGTGAGGGGGTTTCTGGATGGGATTAGTATTTGAGCCTGTGGACCGAGTACAGCAATCTGTGCTCTCTCATGTGGATGAGCCTCATGCAGTTAACCTAAGGGGGAATAAACAGAAAGGCTGGCCCTTCCCGGGTAAGAGGCAACCCCTCCTGGTTTACAGCTTGGAGCTGGGAACAGTTCTTGCCTTTGGACTGGGGTTGGAATTAACTTTTTCTGGGTTTCCAGCATGATGACTGCAGATCTTGGAACTTGTCAGCCTCCATAATTCTGAGTCAGTTCCTTATAATAACTCCCTATCTATCTATCTACCACCTAAATGCCTAGCTATCTATCCTCCCTCTTTCCTACTAGTTTTGTTTTTCTTAAGAGCCCTGACTACACCCAAGGAACTCTGTCATAAGGCTGCTCTGTGTATTTTTAAGGGAGAACAATGGGGGTGAGGAAACTGAGGCACATTTCTCAGCTTTCAAAAGGTTCTTTCTTTTCTTGGTTTTGTCTTTGGTTCTCATCTCCCCTGGCCTTTGGTAATCTGCATAATGATATCAACGATCTCTCTGTTTTCATCCACTTGTTCACTCCAAGTTATCATAAAGCTAGAATTTCTTATGTAGTCATCTCATCAAGACTCTGTAACTGGATTCCTGCTTTTGCCCCCAGTACCTAAAATTACACACAAAAGAGTGGCAAGTGTATCCCAAAATAATCCCATGGCAGGTTTATGTGTGGACCCAGAAGCCCTCATTCTTTTTATCCTAAGGGACAGAAAGACATATCCAAACATTCCAACACAGCAAACCCTGACATGCTGGAGAATGACTCAGTAAATTCTGAAAGAGAGAAGAGGAAAGTTGGAGAGGCAGAAAGGGAGGAAGGGAGGGAGAGAGGAAGAGTGTGCTTGCTTTATACAAGCCACTGTTTTGCAAAGTAATGTCCCTGAGATAAATAGGAAATAGGACCCTCCCTTTAGGAGTTAGTAAACCAGGGAAGGATGGGAACTTGGACACACTTAACTCTCGTCCTAAAGTAAAACTCTTAAGGAACTCTCACCACTGATGTGCTTCCCGGTGAACCCAGGCCATGCCTAGTTTCCGTTCAATGAAACAAACCAAACGTCTCAACAAAGCTCTTTTTCCCTAATGCAAGGAGATACCTCATCTGACTCGGACGGCTTTCATGTGCGCATTATTTTCTGGCAGCACTGTGTTCCAGAAATGCTACAAAGAAGTGTAAGAAAAGGGAAAATACTCAAGAAACGGTACTTTGATTATGTTCCCCTTTGCTGTATAAGCCCAGACCTGATGACAAGACTTAACAGCAGTGCTGGTGTCTCAGGAACTCAGAGACACTCCTGACTCTGTCCTATTGCTCATCCTCATGGTACCACCAGATTTCAATATCAATTATCCTCATGAGCAAGGATCTATGTGATTCAGAGTAATTTACATTTATTAATAATTGCACTCATGAATAAGACACACTTTTCCTAGAGTTGTCCTTCCTAGCATGTCTAAATTTAATACCAAATGAGAATGTCTCAAGCACTAAAGTAAGTACTTTACCAACCACTCCTTCTTCAAGCTTTATAATAAAATGGTAAGATGAATCTTATTTTCTCTAATGTACAGATGAGAAAAAAATGAGGCTTAAAGTGGTAAAATGAATTACTCAAGGTCACCCAGCTGGTAAGCAGAAGAACTAGAATTGAATCTTGAGTTTGCTGAACTCTGAGACCAGGTTCTTGGCATCAAACCATGGATCCTGAAGACAGACTCAAGTAGCAATGAACATCTAAGAGAAGGGAGAGGTGAGAGGCAAATAAGGGTAGAAAAACTGTTCAACTCTCTCTTCATTCTCTAATAATCAATTTGTCCACTCAGAAGGTATATTTAACTTCATTTTGTACCAGTCTTTCTGCACGCTCGCAGAAAACAGGTGTATTACTGTTCATAACTTCAAACTCAGAAGTGCATGCTTTGACTTGGTGGCAATTTGCTTTCCTAGTTCTTTCCCTTCCTGTCCTCCATTTCTTCATAATCTCTCCTGTTCTTTGTTTACTGGCCTCCTTTCCCCCAATGCTTAACCTCTAGGTGAAGTTCAAGCCTCTTCTTCTCCAGAAAGCGTGCCTTCCTCCAACACTTAACAAAAGATGTAACCAGTAATTAACTGTTCCTTAAATATGGTTTGCTTGATTTTTCCAAATGGTCTATAAACTTATAGACAAGGTCTATGGATGAAACATTTCTTCCTTATTAGCAACACATTAATAGACCCTTAATAGTAGCTGGATACATTCAGAATAATTTTCAGCTAGTTGTATTTTTTGAAATGTAGCCATATATTTCTGGGGCTTCACTTAGGTTGCATCTTCTCAACATTGATATTTTTGTTTAATACATTAATAAAATTGGTGTTTTCTCAGTTTTATGGGTTCTCCCTCACCACCTGGCAAATATCCATTCTCCAGATCCTGCCTAACATCTCCCAGTATCAAGAAGAAGCATTTCATTAATTTGTAACTACATATGTTTTGTGTAATAACAAGAATGAACTCTGAAATTCCACAGAGGGAAGAAAAAGTAACTGATTACCTACATGGTTTTTATGCACAATAATGTAATTTTTCAGTGGATTTAAAAAATTGCAGAACCTGATACTCAATACACAAAATTGTCCGTATATATTTCTTGTTTAATTTTGTGAAATGTACTGGGCTCAAGTTCGAAAGAATTCCACCTTTTCCATCAGCTGAGTTTTTTTCTTTTTCATTGCTAGCACTCTGGAACCTGTATCTTTCTTGAGATTTGATGGTGACCTCACAGGTACCTTATTAATAATAAACCAGAGGGGCTCAGCAGAGCTCAGGCTTGGTGTAATAAATCATACTACAAGCAAGTGCCGTGCTTGCAGTTTTGGAATTCAGAGGAATATAATTACCAAGATTGAGGGTCTGGCAAGTAATGAGAGTGACTTGGGGTGGGGACTAGCCTTTCATTGGTCTGGCACGTGCTTATGGTTATTAATTACATTTGCATTTTACATTGCTAATTTCCATTATTCTTACCAGTTACAACATAATTGAATAAAAAATGAAGCTGCAAATGGCAGGTCCAGATATTACACTGTGTCTCTGCCCAAGGAAGTTTACACACCATTTAAGTTATTTGAAGTGATTGATAATAAGACAAACTTCAAGGTGACTAATGGCACCCAAGTAGGCAAATAATCATAATGGGAGATTTTAGGAGTTTATAAAGGAGAAAGAAGATCACAGACAGTTAACATGTGGATTTTTTGCTTGTCAATTAACCACCATGCAATTCAGTTGTTCTGTTTCTCAAAAAACTTCCTTCAGTCACTAAGGCAGATAACTAACTGCTAGTGTGGTTCCAAGTCCATATGTCTTTAAGACCTAGTCTGTTTTCGATGCCTTTGTGCTTAGGTACTTGCTAAAGGTGGTGGTATCTGTTTAATGCTAGCCTTCGGTCACAAAAGCATTGCTATCTAGGCCATTTAGCATAGTTCAGTGTTTTCTAACAACTTGAAAATGGACCTCTTGGATATTCTAAGGGAAATGCTGAAGCCTCCCCATGCACATGCACATAAGCGTGAATAGACTAGCACTTGTGAACAAATTAGGGAGCGGAAGTAGGTAGCACTTGGACTTCCACTTTAATGGGTCCCAGAATGGAGAGGCCAGGTGCAGAGGCAAGCTGCAATGTCACCAACCCACCTTGGTATAAATATTCATAAGAATGACTCCTGGTTACTGAGAAAGGTTGACCTATGTCTTTTGCCCTTTCTTAAGATGGCAGGTAGACAGATGGGTGATGTGTATTTGGTTAAAATTTTCAAGCAAAAATAATTGTTCCTTAATTAAGCTTTCTAGAACAAACTTTAACAGTGAAAATGCTGTTTATTCCAATGATAGTTTAGTCCTTGATGGAAAGAGTTGAATAAGGTACTTCTGTAAACGGCAAGTCCACTGGCCCAGGGTTCCCCTCGGCACTTGGGAGGCCTGGAGCGATCGGCAGTTTTGATAGCTACTACTCCTCTGTGAAGTTAGAAAGCCCCACAGTCAGTTCTGCTCTCCTTCCTGGAAAAGGCCAGACTGCGCCCATCCTGCCAGTCACAGCTTGAAACATTGTGCTTTTCCAATGCTTTCTTCCTCGTCACCCATACTACTGAGACTTTATGATCATCAAAGAGGAATTTAACTGGGAGCCTAAATTCTACAAAACATAATCATAAATCTCCCTTTTTAAAGAGAAGAGAACAGAAATTACGAGAAGGTTGGAGCTTTGATTCAGTCCGCATTGGAATTGAAAATGAAAGCCAGTCGAGTACTCTCAACATCGGTCTTCATATAACCACTGGGAATACTGTTCCTGGCGAATTAAGAAACCTGTTGTAACTGCTTTCAGGCAAACGGCAGCCTGAGAACATTATTGACCTCTGTCAGAGAGAAGCCTGCTCATAGATCTAGCAGAGATTCATGTCTAATGGATGTGTTTTCTTCAGTGCCTCTCTGTTAAACGAGATGCCTTTAACAGCATCATTGGAATGATAGTAGTTTGTTCTAGCATCACATTAAATGCTCCAATGGCTGTGTGTGTGGTCTCTCTTGGGTTTCTTCTTTCTTCACTGTACTGTGAAAACATACACTGCGTGTACGTGGTTATTATCATTGTTGCTAAGAAGTATGAGACCATGGGTTTCTGGCCCATCATCTGTGCAGAGCAGTGCCAGCGAATCCTGCCCGAGTGTAATAACAATCTAGAAGTAAAGCCGTCATGGTGAAACCTATCAAAAATGTGGCGATTTATGAAAATACGTCCCTCAAGCACACCAAAGTTGTCATCAGAGTGAGTTAGCTGCCAATTTACTTTTCCATCTTGTAAAAGGGCACAGAATTCTACTGTAAAAATAAAATCAGCTAATGCATAACTACGTCTGTGAATGATAAAGTTGAAACAAGAGATGAACGTTATCACTTAGCGCTTTTCCAAGTATGTTACCGTCTTACAGAATGCTGCAGTTCAGGCTTCTGATTTTGGAAGATTTCTTTCAAAGGAGATTATGATGAATATTTTCTGCCTATGAATTGGCAGATTTCAGCCAATGAGCACTTATTAAGTGTCGACTGTGGTCTAGGCACTGGGTCACAGAAAACAGGACAATTTGTTAAAAACTGCTAGCATACAGCCAGAACATATATTTATTTATATCTTCAATAAATCTTTTGTTGGTTAATTAACTTTTGGCACACTCCACATTCACCTGTATTCCTCTGGGAGAAAAAGAGAGAGAGAGAGAGAAATGTCAGGACAAGAGGCGGTGTTTATTCTGGCCCTTGAAGGATACTTAGGTTTGTATCATTTCCAGCCAACTTATTAGTGTGCTCTTGTTCTGCTTCACTTAGCTGAGTTCTTTCAAAATCAAAGACATAAACAAAAATAACAACAGTCACTTCTGTGACCCACCTCCTGACCCTGGCTCACTCACTCTAATGAGTTCCTATAACACTTGGTCTCTGGAACATGGAAGTTTTGCACATTCGCTAACACTGCCACACTCCTGGGATCATGGGATGGAGGGGAAGAGTGGGACATTGGGGGTTGTCTCCTGGAGCTTTCTGACTGACTCTGACACAAGAATCTCATGTCCCACTCTATAGCAGGTGAGCAAGGCATGCAGTCACAGAGGGTACAGAGTACCTTTCCCTTGACCACCATTTGCTCACTCATCCTCATGGCCACACCATGCTTTCATGGGCTCCTCCCAGAAAGCCTCTATGCCCACCAGCACAGTTACTACCCAGTTGGACCATCCATCCTTCCCTGAACTTCCGTACCTTTAAAAGTAACACTGTCACCTAAAATCTCATCAGTCATCCCTTCTACTTTTATACTTTGATCATTTCCTTCTCTCATAAACTTCAACAAATATTTATTGAACCTACTATATTCTTGTTATTATTGTGGAAGCTTTGAAATAGCACTGAGCTTAAAATATATATTTTTCCCTCTTTGAGTGTACCACATATTGTGAGGAATGAGATAGCAAATAAGTGCATAGAAGATGCAGTGATAAATACCCTGGAGAAAACAAAATTGCAATGAAAACAAGTTCTTGAGTACTGTACAATACTAGAAACAATGACCAGGGAATGCTTTACAAAGAGGAAGTAGCTGAGCACAAATCTAAAGGGCTTATAATTAGACAAGAATTTGTCAAACAGACATTTTTTTATTACTCTATGAGATTGTAAAACAGATGATAGATTAGATGATAGATAGATAGATAAATAGATAGATAGATAGATAAGATTCCCTGCCTCTTTTTCAAACCTAACTCCAGAACCTGGTACGTAGTGTTTATAAAAGAATGAATAGTTGCAAGCATGAGAAAATGAATACTGTTTATATTGTCTAAGTTTTTTAAGTCTCAGTTCCCATCCCCCCAAAATGTTAAGGTAGAAGCAGTAAAGGAAATTACATATTTCCTGAGCTCCCTTATTTCCCAACCCCCTTTGGGGTTAGCAGGGACAGATGACTGGTTTTATCAAATAACACACGAGCAGAGGTGACGTATATCATTTCAGAGCCTATATATTTAAGAGATAAAGCATGAACCTCCAATTTTTATTTCCCTTGCAGTGGAAACCTTGAAGGCCATGTGATAAAATGAAAATGTCAAAAATAGAGTACCTTAGATCATTGGATGAAGAAAAGTCCCATTAAAGTGCAGCTGAGACAAGTAACTTTATTTTGCTAAGTCACTGAAATTTAGAAATTATTTGTTACCATACATTGTCTAGTCTATTCTTACTAAATTAGGGTGTATACATATCATGTCGAGAGTGTATAATCAGTCTGTTATGCATTGATCATTAAAATGTAGAACAAATGAGACTGAGTTTTTGCTAATTATATTGCGATACTTTGGTTAGCTGAAAAATATAGGCATCAGATTGGTTCCAGGAAGATAAAGGGTTTATTCCAAGATAGCCATGTGGTTTCTGGAGACTCTATAGATAACAAAGATGATAGTGAGCTCCTAAATAGGTTTCTTGGAGCTTTTAGTTGCTGTACCATCCACCCTGGATTGCATGGTAGATAGGTCAAAGGATAGGAGCTTCAGCTTGTTCAAGATCCTGATGTGCTCTTAGGGAACTGAAGTACAGAAACACCTATGCCTTGGGAGGGCTCACAGTGAGTATACATGCTAAAACTGGTAGTGTCTTTTCTTCCCATGGTTCTAATAGGGTACCTAGCTATCTCAGGAGCTCCTACATATAGGAACTTTAACCTGTTACTCCCCATATTTCCCATACCACTGAGAAAAGGAAGGATCAGTGAGTTACTAATAACTGTACTGTATTTAGTTGCTTAGTTCATTCATCGTATGTTCTTGACCAGTTGAAAAACAGTAAAATAAGCAAAAGAAAGTCAACCAGACTGATGAGAATACAAATTTACTTTTGGATTACTTAGATTTCAGAGTTTGAATCTGGAGTTCTCAAATCCTAAATCAATCAATTTTAGCTTTCACTTCTTTTTTTTTTTTTAAAGAAGGATTGTCCTTTTTATGTTATTTTTTTAATTAATTTATTTTTTCAGAGACAGAGAGAGAGTCAGAGAGAGGAATAGACAGGGACAGACAGGAATAGAGAGATGAGAAGCATCATTCATTAGTTTTTCATTGCGCATTGCAACACCTTAGTTGTTTATTGATTGCTTTCTCATATGTGCCTTGACTGTGGGCCTTCAGCAGACAGAGTAACCCCTTGCTCAAGCCAGCGACCTTGGGCTCAAGCTGGTGAGCTTTTGCTCAAACCAGATGAGCCCTCGCTCAAGCTGGCGACCTTGGGGTCTTGAACCTGGGTCTTCCACATCCCAGTCCGATGCTTTATCCACTGCACCACTGCCTGGTCAGGCTAGCTTTTACTTCTTTAAACACCAAAGACCAAGCTATTGATAGGTGTACTTATTTACAAACAAAATAAACTAACTCTGGTTGATATAAACAGAAAAGAAAGACAAATTGAGAACTTCAGTCAGAGATATAAAGCCAAGACCATGCTCAAATTACTGCAGACCTGATATGGTGAGGATGCCACCACCAGATACCACACCCACTCTCTGCTCTATAGTTTACACTACGTCCCCCAACACCACTACCCTGGGGCACTGGACGCCACCATCAGCGTCACAGACACTGCTGCCCAGGAGGCTTGAAAGCTCTTCCCCTCAAAGCCTGGTTAACATTTCTCCTGTGCTCTCTAAAGGCAATCTTCTGAGCATGATGAACTCCATTGGCTGCATGCATTTGTCTACCTCACCTTCACTTTGCAACTCAGAGCAACTGGGTTCTTTTTTCACTCCACTGATGCTGCCCTTTGACTGAGATCTCAGGGACTTTCTCATTGGAAATGCAATGAACACTTTCTCCAGCTAAATTTGGATGGATTTTATATTCCTCATCACTCCCCTTTTCCTTGGCACCAATTTTCCTGCTCATGCCTTAAATACTAGTATCCTAAGGGTTTGGATCTGCAAACCACCTGTCTATTCACACTAAATTTCTTGGGAGTCCAATACACCCTTGTGGTTTTAATTATCACCTACATGGTAATGATTCCTACATCAATATTTCTAACCCTAACTTGTCTTCTGAGCTTAAGATTTGTACATGCACTGAAGCCAGTGTCTGGGAGAAGGTCAAGGAGCCTATCCCAGACAGCTCTTGAGCATTGACCTCTGTGCACATTTCCCTGAATAACCAACCTAATGGACATGATAATGGATTATAACAGTAGTCCCCAACCCCCGGGCTGTGGATCGGTACCAGTCCGTGGGCCATTTGGTACCAGTCCGCAGAGAAAGAATAAATAACTTACATTATTTCCGTTTTATTTATATTTAAGTCTGAACGATGTTTTATTTTTTAAAAATGACCAGATTCCCTCTGTTACATCTGTCTAAGACTCACTCTTGACGCTTGTCTCGGTCACACGATACATTTATCCGTCCCACCCTAAAGGCTGGTCTGTGAAAATATTTTCTGACATTAAACTGGTCCGTGGCCCAAAAAAGGTCAGGGACCACTGGATTATAAGAATTCCCATGCCTCTCATAAACAGATTATAATTTTAAAAATCAAACAAATTTACAAATAAAACTTGAGAACAGGAAAAAGGGCTTTGGAAAACCAGGGACCCAATCAATTAATGTGGATACCTTAGGATGTTCTATCTCTATGTTCCTTTTCATAGCTACTTACTCTTTCTACCCACTTCATTCTGTGCTCTTGCTGTTGGATCTTTTTCTCCTGTTTCCTAGATGGAAGAACTTATTATCATAAAATCTTATCCTCAGTCCATTTGAGCTAATATAATAGAATACCATATACTGGCTGGTTTATAAACAATAGAAATTTATTTCTCACAGTTCTGAAAGCTGAAAGTCCAAGATCAAGGTGCCCACAGATTCAGAGTCTGATGAGGACCTGCTTTCTGGTTCCGAGACGGTCGTTTTCGCTCTATGTCTTCACATGGTAGAAGTTTCAAGGGTGACTTCTGGAATCTTTTGTATAGGGCACAAATCCCAGCTGTGAGGGCACCACCCACATGACCTGATCAGCTCCCAGAATCCCACATTCAAATATCATCATATCAGGGATTAGGTTTTAAGATATCAATCATGGCTGAGGGTGATGCACAATCATTTAGCCTCTAGCCAGGCCTGAGTTTTTTGGGTTTTTTTTAATCATCTAAGTTTAAATAGTTTAAATTTAAATAACCTAAGTTTCAGCAATATTGTTATCAAATGGGGAAATATATTTACCAGATTAAAGATAGAAGGAGTTGTGCCAGCAGAAAGATAATAGTTATCCACTACAATGATAATTCTGCACATATCGGCTGCATATTTCATAGCTTACAAAGTTATTTTTATCAAAGAAATTCATAGCTATTTTCTCATTTCTTTCATGTGCAAACCCTGTGGTTTAAGGGACATTACCCTCATTTCACAGATGAGGGAACTAAGACTCAAAGAGAATAAAAAATTTAATCTGAATCCAAAAGCTAGTGAAGACTAGTGTTAAGACATGAATAATTACCTATAGTCTTTAATACAAATGCCTTGGAATGTTGATTAACTTGTGTGGACATGTGGGAGTCTCTGAAAATCAATGATGGCTCAGCATCAGGGCTGAGCACTCTGCTAGGTGATATGTGTTGCCAACTGTAGTGTCAATTTCCTTTCTTCTGAAAGTAAAATCTTGTTTCAAGAGGAAATATTGTTGAGATCTCTGCATCTATAAAACTAATTTCTTTGTAACACTGGATTTGTTCTTGACATTAGTTATGCCATGCTTATTAATTCTCATTGAGACAAGTTACTCTTCTGGGGTCATTCATTTACATGCCAAGTGGATTTGAGCATCTCCAGTGGAGGAGGCTGCATGCTTGACACTCCCTGCCCTCAAACAATTAATTCACTGTCAGTTGAACCAGGGATGGATGCATGCAACTGTGTACATGTGATATAGGCCATGAAAGATGTGCAAACAGAATATAATGGGAATTCTAAGGAACTTACTGTAATGTGGAAGTCAGGGAGAACAGTACTTGAGAAAGTGCCCCTTTAGTGGAGCCTTGGACAGTACTGAGTGACTTAGGGGGAAATAGACAAACTTGTAGGGAATAGGCTTAGCAAAGCCTGACTTAAAGCTCAGTCCTGACTGGATCTGTCAGCTTAGAGTCTCGTGGTCCTTCCCCACCAGGGTTGTGTATTCAGTGGGAGTGATGGCTCCTCCTCCACCTTCAGATCCATCAATCCTCTCGGAAATGCCCTCAAATCCCATTTGCTATCTATATGAGTCTACAATTCTGTTTCATTCACTATGTAGAATCACACACATTCACCAAGACTTGGGATTTGTTATTATAAACACTAGATTATTGTAGTTTATTGCTCTTTGCCACCCTACACATGTGTCTTTGTGAATAAGAAAATGAACTGGTTTTCAGTTTAATAGGATATTATGATGGAGTTGTATAAAAAGTTTAAGGAGAAGGCCCTGGCCGGTTGGCTCAGTGGTAGAGCATTGGCCTGGCGTGCAGAAGTCCTGGGTTCAATTCCCAGCCAGGGCACACAGGAGAGGCACCCATCTGCTTCTCCACCCCTCCCCCTCTCCTTCCTCTCTGTCTCTCTCTTCCCCTCCCGCATCCGAGGCTCTATTGGAGCAAAGATGGCCCGGGTGCTGGGGATGGCTCCTTAGCCTCTGCCCCAGGCGCTGGAGTGGCTCTGGTCACAACAGAGCGATGCCCCGAAGGGGCAGAGCATCGCCCCCTGGTGGGCAGAGCCTCGCCCCTGGTGGGCGTGCCGGGTAGATCCTGGTCGGGCGCATGCGGAAGTCTGTCTGACTGTCTCTCCCCATTTCCAGCTTCAGAAAAATACAAAAAAAGAAAAGTTTAAGGAGAGATGCATGCTCTCCTGAAATGGTCAGTGATTTTTTTTGTTTGTTTTAGTTTTTGTTTTTAATATAGTGAGAGGAGGGGAGGTAGAGGCAGACTCTTGTCTGTGCCTGACCAGGATCCACCTAGCAAGCCTACTAGGGAGCAATGCTCTGCCCATCTGGGGTGTTGCTGTGATGCTCAGCAACCAAACTCTTCTTAGTGCCTGAGACAGACGCCAGGGAGCCATCCTCAGTGGCCAGGGACAACTCCCTCCAATTGAGCCATGGCTGCAGGAGAGAGAGAGAGAGACAGAGAGAGAAAGAGAGAGAGAGAGAGAGAGGGAGGTGAGAGGAGAAGGGGTAGGAAAGCAGATGGTCTCTTCTCCTGTGTGCCCTGACCGAGAATCAAATCCAGGACTTCCTTGTACTGGACCTATGCTCTACCACTGAGCTAACTAGTCAGGGCCTTGGTCAGTGTTTATCACACTGGTTTTTAAACCATTGTGCTTGCTTCTCTAGGACAAAGGTGTGCATGGGGATGGAGGCCTGACTGAATATGACTTTTCCTGGCTTATAACTAGGAGAAAAGTTTGTAATTGCAGGAGTGTCTTACAAATATATATATATATATATATATATATATACAAATTGCAAATTTATTTTATATAATAAATCAAAAAATATATTTAGAGCAGCAGCTATTTACTAAATTATAAAACAAAGAAAAAAATGTCCCTGGCTGTGCTTGCATTGCAATTAAAGGATTGGCATTAAACATGTAATATGATGTTATATATGTATGATATGACAGAAGCTTGTGTAGTGATACGTGCTATCTGAAAAATAACGCTGGCAGTGAGGTTATGTTGGATAAATGAGGTCAGGAAAGACCCAGAGTTAGAGTTTGGAAGGAGATGTGAATGAAGAAGGAAAGTGAACAGTACAGAGTCTGAGGGCAATGCACAGTAAAGAGGAGAAAAGTGGAAGTGCCCTAACACTGGAATAGCCATGCCGTTTTGTTGTTGTTGTTTTGTTTTGTGTTTTAGAAACAGCAAGAAGGTCACCCTGGTAGAAGCAGAGTAAGTGAAGAAGGCAGTATAAAATCTAAGAGATAAGAAAGGGCCAGATCACATGGGCCCTTGGAGTCCTAGGATCAGGAGTTTATAATTTATTCTGAGTATGATGGGAAGCCACAAGGGTCTTTTAAAGACAACAAATAACTACTCTTTGAAGAAATAACTGTGTTGGGAGTGGGAGGTAACAAAATAAAGCAGAGAAAAAAGTTTGGTGGCATTTGCTCTGATCTAATCTTGAACTCAGTAGTTGTATAGGAGGGAAGATATAGATAAATTTAGGATATAGTGTGAAAGTAGTCTTGTAAATGAAATAACAAAGGGGAGTGAGAGAGAAAAAAAGTCTTTAAGGATGACTCACTGTTTTTTTTACCTGAGCCACGGGATGGTGATTTTATCATTTACTGATATGGGAAGATGGGAGGATGAGTCAGGTTTTGGTGTAAGTAGGGTTGAGGATGCATAGATTAGATTCCTGGAGTGAGAAGGTGACATTGGAGACATCCTCTTGGATGTATCAAGTTTACAGTTGGAACTCAGTATAAGGTCAAGGAAAATTTGAGAGTCATCAGAATATAGATGGTATTTAAAGCCATGGGATTGGATACAATCATCTATGGAGTAAGCCTAGAAAAAGGTCAAGAATTGAGATTTCAGGCACTCGGTCAGAGAAGATATAGTAACATTTCTAAAGCTGGCCCAGTTTAAAATCAAGACTTCCAAACACCTTTGGGATGTGTGTGGTGTTCATTATCAGCGTGTCTTGCTTCGCTCTGTGCTATCCATCTGTGAACTCCAGGAGGCTGACGTCTCAGGAACGCTTCAACCGGGGCCCCCTGCTTTCTTGCTTCAGTTTGGATTGAACCATTACGTGGAAGCCGTAGGAGGCTGGAGAGAAGAGGAGAAAGAGGTCGGAGAATTTATTTCCCTTTCTCCTTCAATACAGGGCTCTTGGCTGTGAGGAACGAATATCAGAATTGAGAGTAACTTTATAATTTTTTAAGTTTGCTGTGATATTAACTAATTCCACTTAAACTCCAAAGTCACATGTGAAAGCACTTTCAAAAGTCAAAGCATCAACAGTTCAAATGCCATTGAAATGTTTACCTGAAACTTATGTACTCTTATTGATCAATATCACCCCATTAAATTTGTTTCAAAATAAAGTTTTTTAAAATCTAAAAAAAAAAAATCTGAAGGGAAGAAACAAATAACAATTTATTACTACTTTCTTCACTAGCTTAAAAACTCTACATTAGCTGATACTCTGTATATTGATGAATGAATGAGTGTATTTAGTATTTTCCTGAGACCCAGAAATAATATTGCCTGGGTAAAAAAGCAAGTGGGAACAGAAACTAGTGTTAGGAGGATGGAGGACAATTCTTGGGAACCTAGAAAGAGAAGATGGAGAAATAATATCATCTTGAAAACATCTTATTGACAGATTTAGCCTGGGGTAGAACAGACTCAGGGCTACAGCATGGATTATAAATCTTGACGTGGGCTTCCAACAAACACTGAAATTCATGTTTCTTTTAATTTTGAATCGGGTGGTCTAAAGACAAAAGCAATCAAAAGTCATGGGTGTGGATTTTTTTTCCACTGCTAATTCTGCTCACACAATCTCCCTGGGCATACAAGCCTTGTTCCAGGGGCAGGTCAGAAGTGTTAGCTGAACTGACAAAACCAGTTAAAGGAAGAAAACATCCAAAATGACTAGATGGGCAAAGAGCCCCCTCCTGTCCAGTCTCATTCACGAGTCCTTGTGACAGATTGAGGCCAACTTGACCAAGTGGGAAAGGTTGATAGACACTTCCGTGTGTGTTTTCAATTGGTCTCATGCTGGCTGACCTTGCAACTCTCTAGCGTTCTGTGATAGTGATCAAGACCTTGTCTAGTAGTGGTGGGTTGACTGGGGATCAAACGACTCAGCTGGGCGTAGGCTTGCCCTAACAGACTCATGCTGATGGGCCCGGGCTTCCAGGTCAGGAGCTCACCAAAACAACACTGACTGTTTCATTCCCTGACAGCTCCTGGGAGTCCGACTGTGCCCGTGATTGATTCCACACAACACAGCTCTCCAGCCACATTCATTTCGGGCAGAAGCTGATGTTCTTGTTCATCATGGCTGTGAAAAATCCCCAAACTCATAGCAAATGCTCTCTGTCTGAATGTGGAAATAAGTTGAATTTTTGAATTAAAGTCCTTTTTGACAAAAATGGATGTTTAGGAAGACCATCTCTGAAATCATCAAGACCAGATGTCTTGTTGGGGATGAGCTTGCCCCTGGCCATTTCTTTGAGGTGTTATTATTCTAGCAAACAAACAAGCAAGTCCCTGGTAATGTGAGTGAGAGCACATTGCCCTATGTATTGTTGTAAGGTACCAAAAAGCTGCAAATTAATATTGATATTCTAGGAAGAAAAGGTCAGGCTTTCCTGTCCTTTCCTTGGAAAATGGAGGAAAAGGAATGTAGAAGTCTCCTGACTTACAAGAAGGACTAGGGTCATTTGGTCTTAAGTTCTCTGAAAGGATTAAGGTTAACTGAGAAATTTCTTCTCTTTCAATAGGAGGCAGAATTTACATACCACCTTGCATTGATTGTAGTTCCTCCCTTTCCTGGAATCTTGAAAGTAAAATACCTCTAGGCTAGTGAGGGAAGAGGAACCCTGAAAGATTTATAAATATCTTTGATTGTGTTACCTTGAAAGTCTTAATGTTTCTGTGTATCCCATAGACCAGGGGTAGTCAACCTTTTTATACCTACCACCCACTTTTGTATCTCTGTTAGTAGTAAAATTTTCTAACTACCCACTGGTTCCACAGTAATGGTGATTTATAAAGTAGGGAAGTAACTTTACTTTATAAAATTTATAAAGCAGAGTTACATCAAGTTAAAGCATATAATAATAATTACTTACCAAGTACTTTATGTTGGATTTTCACTAAGTGTGGCAGAATAAATCTTTATAAAACAACTTAATATAGTTAAATCTATCTTTTTATTTATATTAATACTTTGGTTGCTCCGCTACCGCCCACCATGAAAACTGGGATGCCCACTAGTGGGCGGTAGGGACCAGGTTGACTACCACTGCCCTAGACAAATGTTATAATCTTGTTAATGATTGTGCCATAATGTCATGCTCTTCCCCGCCCATGTGTGATCAAGGGTATATAAGCAGCCCCTGAACTGTTTTGGGGGCTGCACGATTTGGGCCTGCAGATGCCCTGTGTCAGCCATATGCTGCCAGCATATTAAAATTTCCTTCTTTAATAAAACTCTTCAAAATTTATCTGGACCGGGTGTCTTTATGTGGACTCAATGAAGTGAGGTACGGTGCCTTTCAGAATCTGGGGTGCAGTACTTTACAACAGGATAGCATCTCCTCTTTGTCCCTTTTAGAGAATTGGTGACAGCATCTGCAACAATCTGGCAGGCTTTAGTTAGTATGATATGTCCATGTGCTGACTGTTTAATTTTGCTAAGCAATTAGCATTATTTTTTATGGTAAATGTGCAAAGATATTTATTTATTTATTTATTTTCACCTCATTGATGTATAATCAATGTATATGATTGTCAGATATTTAAAGTGTATTGTAAAGCCAGTAGCCACAGCCACCATCACAGCCGCCTGGCCCATGCAGGTTTGCATTACATTTGGACAGATGGTAATGAAACAACGGAGCCAAAAACTGGTGGGCCATTACCTTTAATCCTAGCTTGCACCCAGCGGTCAAATAAAAACACACATTGGGCTCCAAAACCCACTCATTCAGTGCTCACAAAGCTACTAACTTATCTGAGTTTCCTAGAATCAAAGATTTCTAGCTCACTAGCCTTTTTCACCTCTATTTCCCATATCCTTCTCTCTACACAAACTCTGAACTAACTGGCTTCTCCTTCAGCACCCCACCATCTTGGCTGCCTCTCTTCTCCTCCACGTGGCCTTTCTCTGCTCTCCTCTCTAATGCCATACTCTGGAACCGAGAGTGAGCAAGCTCCTGGTCTGCCCCACTTTATAGTGTAGAAATCAAAACCTTTAATCCAATATACAAACAAGGAAGTCTCTGATACAAAGTCACTTATCTGAGGCATAATGGGATTCCTCATGAGAGTGCACCACCCCACATCATGCAATCAGTCAAGGGTGTGGGGAAAAGCTTAGTCTTAAAACTAAGCCTCAGGCTATAACCACTCTGCCTGCTTACAGCCTGTCCCCCAAACATAATGTAAACTATAAGCGAGCAAACCTATATATCATACTTACAAACTTATTTGACCAACATGTATATAGTGACAACTTCATATACATGTGCATTGTAAAATGATTCCTTCCATTTAGTTAATTAACACATCCATCCCCTCACATCTTTATCTTTCTTGTCTGTGTGAGAACATGTAAGTTCTACTCTCTTAAAATTTTAATTACACAATGTAGTGCTCTCAGCAATCATCACCATGTTATACATTGGATCCTCAGACCTTATTCCTGTTATAGCTGAAAGTTTGCAACTTACTGTCAATCTTCCTAATCCACCAATGCCCCTAGTCCCTGGCAACCAGTTTCCTATTCTGTTTCTTTGAGCATGACTTGTTTTTTTTTAAGATTCTGTGCAGTATTTGTTTTTCTCTGACTTATTTCATTTAGTATAATATCCTCAAGGTCTTTCCATGTTATCTAAAATGGCAGGATTTTCTTCTCTCTTGAGGCTGAGTAATATTCCATTATTTTTATAACAACTTCTTTATCCACTTGTCTACGAACAAACACTTCTTTATCCTATCATTCCTTGACAAATGTTTAGGTTGTTGTCATATCTTACTCTTGTGCAGAATTTTGCAATGACCCTGGGAATGTAGATATTCTATTTTTACTTCATTTGGATATATATCCAGAAGTAGGATTGCTGGATGATATAATAATTATATTTTAATTTTATGAGGAACCTCCCTAGTCTTCTCTACAGTGGCTGCACCAAGAATATTGTTTATTTTTAAGTTTCAAAGTGTTGATTAGAAGGAATTAATCAATGCTGCTGCTAGCCCATCAAGGAAGCAGAAGGGAAGAGCTGGAAGTTGGTCTGGTAAAGAAAGCTAGGTCAGGCCTGACCTGTGGTGGCACAGTGGATAAAGCGTCGACCTGTATTGGTTTATTGTTTCTAATAATCTTTTTGTGGAGTCCTTCGGGTTTTCGATGTATAGGATCATATCATCAGCAAAAAGTGATACCTTTACTTCTTCTTTTCCGATATGGATGCCTTTTATTTCTTTGTCTTGTCTGATTGCTCTGGCCAGAACTTCTAGCACCACGTTAAATAAGAGTGGAGAGAGTGGACAACCCTGTCTTGTTCCTGATTTAAGGTAGAAAGTTCTCAGTTTTATGCCATTTAAAATGATGTTGGCTGATGGTTTATCATATATGGCCTTTATCATGTTGAGATATTTTCCTTCTATACCCATTTTGTTGAGAGTCTTAAACATAAAATTGTGTTGTATTTTATCAAAAGCCTTTTCTGCATCTATTGACATCAGATCATTTACAGCAAAATGGTGGGATCTTGATAACATTATAAGGAGTGAAATAAGTAAATCAGAAAAAAACAAGAACTACATGATTCCATACATTGGTGGAACATAAAAATGAGACTAAGAGACATGGACAAGAGTGTGGTGGTTACCAGGGGTGGGGGGAGGGAGGACAGGGGGAGAGTTAGGGGGAGGAGGAGGGGCACAGAGAACTAGATAGAGGATGGCGAAGGACAATCTGACTTTGGGCGAGGGGTATGCAACATAATCTAATGACAAAATAACCTAGACATGTTTTCTTTGAATATATGTACCCTGATTTATTAATGTCATCCCATTACCATTAATAAAAATTCATTTAAAAAAAAAAAAAAAAAAAGCGTCGACCTGGAAATGCTGAGGTCGCTGGTTCGAAATCCTGGGCTTGCCTGGTCAAGGCACATATGGGAGTTGATGCTTCCAGCTCCTCCCCACTTCTCTCTCTCTGTCTCTCTCTCCCTCTCTGTCTCTCTCTCTCTCTCTCTCTCTCCTCTCTAAAAATGAATAAATAAAATTAAAAAAAAAAGAAAGCTAGGTCAGATTACTCACTGTCTTCATGTATCAAAATGATTATCATCACAATACGCATTATTTATAATATCTCATGCGATAGTGTATGTGAAATGAGATCTTCATGGAAAAGTGCTTTTAAATACTTTTTGCAAATATTAAATCCTTACTTATATATTTAAAAAACTATTATGACAGTAGCATTTTCAGATAAAACATTAAGCTACAGAATGCCAGAGGGCTTCCTTGTTTCTATACTCGGAACAGAGTAATATGTAAATATAGGCAAGTTAGAAGGGTTTGATGTTGATGGACTAGGGAAAATAATCATTTAAGCATTTTGGAATGATTGTATAAAAGGAATTCAAAATTTTCTGAAATTCCAAGGTACTCTAAGAGTTGAGTGGGGGGAGGGAGACTTTATCAGCCTACAGCTAAAGAGTTCTGTGGTCAGCACAGAAGGAATTCAAGATTAAAAAATATATAATAACTTGACCTTTAATCTCTAACAAAAATGTTCCCAGACCTGTGACTTCCACATGTTATTGAGATGGCAATGGTCTTGTGGGCAGGGGTCATTTCATTTCCCTGAAGCATCCAGGACAGCAGAAGGCACAGGTGTACCTTTGATAACAGCCTGTTGTTTGATGTGCTTTTTTCGTTTTTAGCTCCACTTTAAATAAAATGCAAAATGCCCTTTGATGCCCAAAACATAGCAACACTAAATACTTGATGAATTTGCTACTGAGGATCTTGTAAAATGAGGACCAAGCAAACTGCTCACACGGTCGCCATGGCTCTGCCCTGCTCAGCCGTGCCTAAATGGGCAGATCCTTCCCGGAGTCTATGTCTGTCCAAGAAGGAGGGACCTCCGAGCGCCCTACCCAGACGGAAGCAGCGGCTGTACTGCACAATTACTGTATGCAGTTGCTTATGCCTTTTCTTCATTAATAATACATTAAACTTCAGTTATAGAAAACTCAGAGAAAAAAGAAAAAGGAAAGATAATGATTTCTTGACAGATCTTGAATGGAAGGCTTTAGCGCCGCGTTAACTGAGCTTGACACACCATTTTTAATGTGTGAGACTTTTCTATTTTCCAATCTCTTTATAGTTAATTGAGAAGTCCCACTTAGGGCTGAAGCAAAGAGTTTAATAAACCTCCTCCCTAGAATCATTAATTCAAAATATGTGATGTTGATTATGCATTTTGGGGGGGTGTTAATAAGTACTCTCCTGGTGATCTCTGCATAAAAATAGACTGAATAACCATGTTTTGTGAATAGAATCCATAGAACCCACACTGTTCAAATTGGAATGTTTTATTAATCACAGTTCTTAAAAGATATTGAACATTGGGGGGATAGATCAGGAAATAAATAATACATACTCTTGAAATGGCCCTGAGATGAGTAGCTGTTCTCTTTATAAATATTACAAACCTCACATAATCCCTTAGGTAAAGACACAATATTCAACACACATAATGATGAACAACAACAAAACAGCATTTTAATTTGAACCAGAGAAGCCCTAGCTATGATTTGCTTATCTGGTTAATAAAATATTCCCTTATGTCTTATGAACTAGGTTATTAGTAGCCCCCAAGTAATAAATGATTATCCTGAGATGCAACAACTGACTCACATAGAAATGCCTTTGGTCATTATCAATAACAAAATAATATGAATAGAAGAGATATTCTCTATGCATGGAAAGTGAGGGTATCATTTTAGTATCATGTATAGCACCAAATTTATTTTTAGCATACATGTGTTTTTACCTTTGTAATAATTTACCAACAAAAATCTGGGTATTGCTGAAATTTGGCAAGTATTTTTTTATATATATATATTTTTCTGAAGTGAGAAGCAGAGAGACAGAGAAACAGACTCCCGCATGCACCCAACCAGAATCCACCCGGCAAGCCCACTAAGGGGTGATGCTCTGCCCATCTGGGCCATTGCTCCATTGCAACCAGAGTGATTCTAGCACCTGAGGCAGAGGTCATGGAGCCGTCCTCAGTACCCAGGCTAACTTTGCCCCAGTGGAGCCTTGGCTGTGGGAGGGGAAGAGAGAGATAAATGAGAGGGAGAAAGCTGGAGAAGCAGATGGGCCCTTATCCTGTGTGCCCGGCTGAGAATCGAACCTGGGACTTTCACACATTGGGCTGACGCTCTACCGCTGAGCCAACCGGCCAGGGCCGGTAAGTATTTTTGACTGCCTGTATTCTTTAATAAGAATTGTCATTGGCGTACATTAGCACTGCAAAATTAATTGCCCTAATAGCAAATGTTATCAGTGACAAACTAACACAGAGCATTTTATTTTCTACAACTGTCATTAATAATTTGTTTAAAGGCCCTGGCCGGTTGGCTCAGTGGTAGAGCGTGGGCCTGGCGTGCAGAACTCCCGGGTTCCATTCCCGGCCAGGGCACACAGGAGAAGCGCCCATCTGCTTCTCCACCCCTCCCCCTCTCCTTCCTCTCTGTCTCTCTCTTCCCCTCTGCAGCCGAGGCTCCATTGGAGCAAAGATGGCCCGGGCGCTGGGGATGGCTCCTTGGCCTCTGCCCCAGGCACTAGAGTGGCTCTGGTCGCAACAGAGCGATGCCCTGGAGGGGCAGAGCATCGCCCCCTGGTGGGCGTGCCGGGTGGATCCCGGTCAGGCGCATGCGGGAGTCTGTCTGACTGTCTCTCCCCGTTTCTAGCTTCAGAAAAAAACAAAAACAAAAACAAAAACAAAAAAAATAATAATTTGTTTAAAAAAGAAAAAGAAGTTTTTTAAATAGCCGTGTGTGTGTGTGTATGTGTGTGTGTGTGTGTGTGTGTGTGTGTGTCCATGGGGTTCTCTGAGACCAGAATGACCCATATCCTTCTCTCCTGACTTTTGGTTTTAGCTACTGAGATCAGGGGTGATGACTAAGTCATTTTAAGTCTCTGGAACCCCCTTTTCCCAGCAGCTCTGACATTTCTGCCTGCTATTTTCACACTGGTCTCTCACTCTCTTTATAGCTAGCTATCTGCTGACATATTTCAGGCTTGTCTTTTCAAGTGGAATGAGGCTGGCAACTATGTCTAATTCATCATTGTGTGGCCATAATCTGAGCCTGAGACAATGTCTTCTTACAATGTCTTTATATAATAGTAAAATTCATCTAAAAAAAAAAGTGTTGATTGATTGATATTTGAGTGACAAATCAATTTAAGGACAAGCAAAGCTTGTTTGTTTTTTTCTTTTTTACTTTTGCTCTGCAAAGTCAGAAAATAAAAAGCACACCTGCTTATATCATATTTGATTAGAAATGATGTATCATATATTTCCCATTCTTGATTTTCTGCAGAATGCAATACTAGCAGATAGTCTTAGGCATTTCTCCTATGGAGAATCATACTCATGAGAAGACAGATTTTGCTTCATTTTACTAAACACTTTTGAGTACCTATGAAGACCAACTCATTTAAGGTGCAAAAATATGCACAATAAAGCACTCTCTTCAAGGTATATTTTTGAAAAAAAAATAGATATAGCTCTATAATAGAGTAAAAAATAGATATAAGAATGAAAAGTGTTTATAATAAGCTCTCAAAAGACTTGCTGTTGTCTGAAATTCAGAGTGGTTATGCACCTTGTTGAACTCACAAGCTCCTTGAGTCAAAAGATCTATGTTTTTGTTTCCTCTTTTGTCTCAATTCCCAGCAAGTTCTACAAGGAAAATGATACTATCAGACATTTATCCAAAAAGGGTACTCTCTAGAAATTTCTCTTTTTTTCTGATATTCTTTGTTGTGCTTCTATAAGCTAGTAAGTGGCTTAGATAGCCAACCGCTCTGGTAGGATAACAGATGTACCCGTTTTCCTTCTCACTGCGTGCCTGGCCCTCCGTGGAAGCCGCCCCTATAGGTCAAAGAGGTAGACGTTCTCTCACGAACTCTTCAGCTTGTTCAAAATGAGCAAGGTGCTTGGCAGGGGGAGCAATCAAGCTGGCAATTTAAAAATACCCTAAATAGTTCATATCTTCAAATACGTTTATTTTCATATCAATTCAGAATTCTAAGGACTCTGTCTCTCATGAGTGACTGAATGGAGGAACACTCTCTCGGGTGTATATTAGAGCTGACAACAGTCATAGGCATGACGTAATTGCAAAAGTAAATTGGACCTAGTGTTTCCTGGTAAATTTGCATCTGTCTTCCTGTTTTGTAGGGGCAGGAAGAGAGGCCTGAATATTGAAGAGGTAGCACTATAAATGCAGTCACAACAGCCAATGTCACAAGTGAAAGAGCTTTTTCTGAAACAGCACACATTTCTGTGTTTTGAAATGTGTGTCCTAAATGATCATGTCTAAGCAGGTCACGTTGAGTGAGTTCTGTGTGTGAGTTGGTTGAAATACTTCTATCATGCCTGTGTGTGTGTGTGTGTGTGCGCATGTGTGTGTGTGCATGTGTAATTTTTTTTTAATTTATTTATTCATTTTAGAGAGGAGAGGGAGAGACAGAGAGAGAGAGGAGGAGGGGAGGAGCTGGAAGCATCAACTCCCATATGTGCCTTGACCAGGCAAGCCCAGGGTTTCTAACCGGCGACCTCAGCATTCCAGGTCGATGGTTTATCCCACTGCACCACCACAGGTCAGGCTGCATGTGTAATTTTGAGTGAGCAAACCCTTCCTAGGAACTAACCCTTCCCAGGAACTAAGCCAGAAGGACTACACAGACCCGGGCCAGAGAACAGTACCCGACCTCTGGAAGAAAGAGTTGTACGGTGAGTTGATAGGCACAATGGTAACTGACAACCTAACAAATCCCCACTTCATTTGCTTTCTTATAAAGTGGGTGCTCACTGGCAATGAGAAAACTTATTCTCAAATCTTTGGTTAAACTTTTCTTGGATTGTGGTCAAAGAGCACAATCTGGTGCATGTTCTTGGCTTCTTCTTGGTGAGTCCTACACTGAGCACAGCGGTGACCTGGGTGAACCCTGCTGGTCCCCATGCACTGCGGTACGTCACTTTCTACCTCAGATAGCAAGCCGCCCTCTCTCACCAGCTCCCAAAGCCCCTCTTTATCCTCAGAAGGGTTTCCATCGGCCCCCACAGTGAAGAAGGCAAGGAGCTGAATGCTTCGTTTGTCTGGATGCATGACTTTACAAGTCCAGAGAACTTCAAATAACCCCAAGTCTCTGCCGACTACTCAGCACACAGTTAACACGGTGATCTCGGGCAAGTTACCCAAAGTCTCCATGCCTCAGTTTATTTATTCATCTATAAAATAATGCCAAAGATGTACCCACCATAGAAGATGCTTGGGAAAATTAAAGGGAGCATATGGTAAAGGCCCAGCACACTCCTGACCAGTATGTAGCCTTTGATATCGCTAATTCATGCTATCGACGCTGCTTCCAGGGACCTGGGATGGAGTTTACTGGAGACCCACAGGATCATTATGGAAAGGTGGCTGTCACATCCCATAATCCTTGGAAACCAGGAGCTTGACAAGCACTTTAACTAACATCACATTCTTCTCCGGACTCATTCACTTACCGAGGACCAGGCGACCCATCTTCCCCTTGAATCTCCTCACCGGTGACTCCAGGCCACACCAGTGTCCTCTCTTCCATTCCCCAGAGCAGGTCATCTGCACGTTATAGTTTACTGTGTCACCTCTGAGTTGCCCCGCATGCTTCTGCCCTGCTATCCCACCTCAACTGTGAGGTCCGCCCAGTCCTTGTGGTCCTTTAACCTTGCAGCGCACACGGGCAGAGTAGATGAGATTTGTGAAGGCGGAATCCGGTGGGAAGTCCTTGTGTCTGAGGGGGTGCTCCGTGGGGGGCATATGTCCTCTCTTTACCAAACTGGGTGCCAGAGTTTGATGATCACTGCCCACTGTGTCTTCTCTGCCCTGAAATCTGTGCTCAGCAATCCCTGAAGTGGTTCTCAGACCTGAATGTAAAGGCAACACAGATTAAGTAACAATGGCTAAGCCCAGTTTATAAAATATCTCTATGCAGTTTTCTAACTTCAGCATAATTATGTAGTTAGCAAACTATAAATTGATGTTGGAAATGTGCAGAGATATTTCTTTCATTGTTAAAGCACTGCAGAGGCTTTCAAATTTCATTATTTTATTCTATTTTAATATATATTATTTCTTTTCTTCTAAAAAAATAGAAAACCTTCTGCTGACAACTGTGCACATGAACTGACAGAAAGAAAAGAGTGTGCGTAGAAGATGGAGAGATGGAAAGCTGTTCTAAGGAAGGAGCACTGCATTGTGGTCCTCCGGCTTATCAGTTATTTCTTCTCCACCCGGGTCCCATTCATAAATATCTAGTGGTCTCTCCACCCCGGGTCCCATTCAGATTATCTAGAGGTCAGTAGTACCTACAGACTGAGTGAGTGGAGGAATGAGATAGGTCCAAATTCAAGTCTTGCATCTGCTATATGCACGCAAAATAATTACAGGCAAGTCTTTTGGCATCTGTGAGTTAAACAATGAAGATAATAATAATAATGAATGCATTACCTTCAAGAGTTGTGAGAATACATGCATGGTGCCAGGTATAGCATGTCTTCCTACAGACAGACACTATTTTTTTCTGTGCATTGTGTTCCTAGGTGCTTTTTGCCAGCCTGTGTTGTAGTAGCCTCTTCCTGTGTAACATCCTTGTTACAGGCTCTAATGCAGAAGATGGGAACAGATCCACCACTATTTGTACCTGATACTAATTGTTCCCAGTGCCCCACGTGCTTTACTGCAGAAAGTCTGGAAAGTCGAGACTCAAAACGTTCTCAGAGGCAAAGCTGTGCCCTCTGGCTGTTACTTGCAGCTCTAACATAAGCCACCGATCCTGCGGGTGCTGCTGGGGTCGTGCTGCAGGTCTGTCCCTCTGTTCAGTCCTCATTTTCCCCTCTCATGTTTCTCTGTAAATACTCCTAAGTTGATGATGAAAACGCACTACGTGTGGACCTCCAGATGAGAGAGCACTTTCCCTAGGCAGGCAAAGGGATACAAATTGTTCATTATTGCTTACAGCTGTGCTTCCAGAGAAGAGTCCCCCAAATGGGAGGAATCACAGTGGTTATTGACATGGTGCTCGCACCTGACAATCCCTGGTCGCCCAGGGACCTCTGCCACACTGCAGACACCCAAGCAAATCAGAATTTGCATTCTTCATCGATGCTGCCTCCAGCCATCCACATGTCTTGCTGATTTCAGAGAGTGAGTGACATAACTTGCCTGGGCTGGGTCAGATGGGAATCAGAACAAGGTTCTTTGCACTCCAAAGTGCCGTGACATTGACTGACCCAGCTCTCCCTAGGGCCACCCCCAGTCTCCTCTTCCTGGGTGTGCACAGCCAGCTGGAGGGATCTGAATGAGTTCTGGCATGAGGTGATACACTGTAAAAACAGTCATTGTCATGATATGGACCTAACCATGATTTAATAATTTTCATAAACTGAGCACATGAATCATATTTACGCTCTCTGTTCTAGAGCACATGGGCCCTGCACAGGGCACACAGCAGTTCACTTAGGACTGACTCATGGATGAACCACTTGGGCATGACTCTCAAGTGTTTATCGCCTCTGATTAGAAATACTTCCAGGGAGGTTCCCTTCCCATTTTCACACGTGGTTAGTTAAATGGAAGGAAATTTGGGTGGCATACCAACTGCATATGTCTTCTCTCCTATTTCCTTTAAAACTTCTAAATGGAATTATTTCTAAACTGGGATCTGTTTGCAACGCTGGAACTCTGCCAGGGTGCAAAAGCGAGAAAGATTAGCTCAGAGTCTGCCCCCTGCAACCTGGAGAGGTCAGCAGAGGTGAAGGGCGCTGTCAGAAAGTCATCCCGTGCTGGTGGTCCATCCTATTTCCACCCTTCCCACTGACTGCAATTTTCACCTCATCCAGGTGTGGAAACCTTTCCTGGGGAGAGGAAGATGTAAGACCGCATGGTGAAGTTACTGTCCCCTTGTTACTAAGGAAGGAGGTCTGTGGCTTGGCCTCTGATTTTGTTCAGGCACTTGAACTATTCATACTCTATTAGACACATATGAAGGAAGGAAATTGGACTTTCTCAGGTTGCAGATGTATCAGCAGGGATGTACAGCTGAAAATTAATTCTCTGACACAGACTGATGAAGCCAGCAGTTTTTTGCAATACTGACATATATTTTATATTTTTTTATTACACATGATCTCAGGGTCACATATTTTCCCTAGTTCAAAATACTGTCAGTATTTTGGCAATGGGCCTTGGAATTCTCCTTTTCATAGAGCATGTTCATGTTAATTACTCATAATGTCAAGAAATGGGTCAGTGTGTCTAGCAATGAAAATATGCCAATGAAATCTACATATCTTAAAGTGGATACAGAATGTCATATGATCATGAAGTGCTAGATGAACCAGCACTGTGTTAGATCTATATTACAGCTACAACTAAACACTAACAACCTCTTTCATGTTCTATTTATCTCTGAAGTCTGCTTTTTTACATGAGATCTCTTAATTTCTTGTGTATGTGAGTAATAGTTTAAGCATTGCTAATTACTCAAAATTCATTCATGGTGCAATGTTGGATGTCATTGCTAACCAAATATGTTATTTTTAAATCTAATCTTACTTTTTTTTTAAAAAAATTATTTATTTATTTATTTATTTATTTATTACTTTTATATGCTCTACTAAAGCTTCATACAAAAATCTCTGGTCATTAAATCATAAATGTCACTTATTATCCATGACACCTAGAGTGAGTCCCTTTATTGTTCTGACTCCTTGAAAGAAAATAGCTGCTGCTTTATTTCACATGGTTATTTTGATGGACAAAGCACTGATGTATTTTGGAAAACTTCAAAACTGATGAAATAGTAAGCAAATTTGTGAGGTTGTTGCACAAGGATGTCATTAGACTAACCCACATTACATTTTGTAGCAGAAGTAGTAGTATAATTAAGATGATTAAAATTTGTAACAGCAATAGCTGCTAGAGGATACTCCATTTATTGACTGAAAAATAAGACCGAAGGATTTAAGGATAGTTGGCAGGACTCCCTTGACTGCCCATCGAAGCCAAATAACTGGCTCTCTCTGGGCTACACGCACCTAATAGCAGAGAACACTTTTAGAAACCAAGAACCATACTGGAGAAGAAAGGCAGAAACCAACCAGGAGCAAAACAGACATCTCCAAATGCATCCAAAGCAGCCCATGCCAAGGCTGAGTTCAGAGATAAAAATCTGTAGTCCTTCTTGTACTTGAAAATGCTGAGTAGGTTTGGCGATGTGAGGCTCTGGTCAGCTGTCAGCCAAATCTCTGCATTTCTCAGTGTTGTAAACAAACTGCTTTGTAAAGTGAATCTTGAAAGAGATTTGAGTAGACCAGCCAATCTTACATTACAACAAGCATGCAAAGGAGCTCATTGTCCCCCTCACCCCCCCATCCACCCCTCCTAAAGTGTGTGGCTTTTCAGAACTGAGTGTGGGGAGGGATGTGTGTGTGTGTGTGTGTGTGTGTGTGTGTACGCGCGCGTATGTGTGTATGCATGTGCGTTACCTTTCGAAAACTAGAGAGAGTTTAATCATAAGCTAATGTTTTTAGAAACAGTTTTTGGCCCTGGCCGGTTGGCTCAGTGGTAGAGCATTGGCCTGGCGTGCGGGAATCCCGGGTTCAATTCCCGGCCAGGGCACACAGGAGAAGCACCCATCTGCTTCTCCACCCCTCCCCTCTCCTTCCTCTCTGTCTCTCTCTTCCCCTCCCGCAGCCAAGGCTCCATTGGAGCAAAGTTGGCCCAGGTGCTGAAGCTGGCTCTGTGGCCTCTGCCTCAGGCACTAGAATGGCTCTGGTTGCAGTACAGCGATGCCCCAGATGGGCAGAGCATCACCCCCTGGTGGGCATGCTGGGTGGATCCTGGTCAGGTGCATGCAGGAGTCTGTCTGACTGCCTCACCACTTCCAGCTTCAGAAAAATACAAAAAGGAAAATAAAAAAGAAACAATTTTCTCTGCAACTTAATTCTTTTTGTTTATGATAAAACTTGGGATCACAGTTAAACATAGTAGCCAGTAAATTTTGGAAGGATGAGAGGTTACTTACATTGGGCTTATTGGTGGATGAGATCTGAAGAAAAAAAATGGATAAATGAATCACCAATGACAAGGAGGGAAGGAAGCAACTGACCTCATTTTGACTTGAGCGCTATTTCTGGGTTGGAAGGTTCACTGGGAAAACAAATAGTAAAGGCAGGTGTGTGGTTGCTGTGGAATCCTAAAGAAAAGGTCATACTTTAAAATTTTTTAGATAATCAGGTACTTACTCACTCACCTGTTAGAATATGTAGTCTTGTGATGCATTGGCCACCGAAGGCTTGCAGAGTCCAATTCCTCCTGGCTGTCCTACAGGAAGGAGCCATTTAGAATTTACCAAAGTGATCTTTTGCACACAGGCAACCTCTTGATTGTTGTTTTCCTTCTCTGCCCATCATGTTGATATGAAAATAGATGGAAAATATAATAATTATTACCATTTTCAAACATTAAGTACAATTTTTTAAGTCTATCTCAGTTTTGTGGCATTGTACATGAAGATTTATATTACAATAACAGTATAAGAATAAATTTTATGCCTTGAGCTTGAGAAATTAAGGTTGTATTGATATAGATGCATATGTGGTAAATAAATAAATAAAGAAGGAATGCTACAGTATTTATAACAGATGAAGTGTATGGCTAAATTACCCAGGAGTTAGGAGGGTGTCGTATCAGGTATGCGAGAAAAGCCTGACAGTGGGGACTTCAATTCAGTCAATAGTTACCAAATACGTCTCCTATCTCTTCCTGAATACATAGAACATTGAGATGAGTCCATCACAGCCCTCATTCTCTGCTTACTTACATATTTTTTTAAAAAGTTTTGGACAAATAGGAAAATAAATGTAAAAGTAGAGATTAATAGGTGAACTATTGTTTTTACATGAAAAATTGGAAATGCATTAAAGTTTACTCTGAAAATAGCCTGTTGGCAACACTTAGCTCTGGTACCATTACTTTTCTCAGGGAAAGGCCCAAATCACCCAGCATTTTATAGGATTCTGTAGAGAAAGCTGAGAAAGAGAAGGTCTGGGTCAGCTTGATCTGACAGATGGTTTGGTTTTCTCTTGAGTGCTTTCAAATCTTTTTGAAATCTCATTCCTACAGGTTGAGACATTATGAATTTTTTTTTCTCAAAAGAACTTTTGTTCACAAAGAGTGAGAATTAGAAAAAAAGAGTTTGGAAATCTCACTGGTATGAAAACCAAGGCCTACTATTCTTCTTCATTTGACTCTACCTGACATGCCAACAAAGTACCATTAAGTGCTTTTTCTCAAAGAAATAAGAAGTCATGCTTGGATTGTGTATCAGGAAAGACTTCACAGAGCAGTTGGAATTTGAATGGAAATCTAAATACAGATTGAGATACTTACGGGAGAAATAGTTGAGAGAGGGCATTCCACTTGCAGAGATTATGAGTGGAGACACAACGAGAAAACAGTATAAGACATGATGCAGATGGTATATAATTTTGTTTTATTAGAAACTAGCCTGTCATGATGAAAAACCATGAAGAAAATCATGAAATCCTGAAATATTGGTGTCAACTGCATTCTGGACAGCTTTAAATTCTAAGATGTATGTAAAATCCAGTGGACTGTGAGAGGATCAAGGAGGTCTTTTTGGCGGTAGTACTGTGGTTGAAGTTTATCTTATGTGATTATCTAAGATATGGCAGGAAGGTGATAAAGAAACCAATTAATGAGCTATGAAAAGAGCCAAGGGAAAACATAGTAGAGTCTAACGTAATTGGATAGCCATATACAGGGAGTGGAATGGGCACACGATATTTACATTGTGAAGGTAGAATTTGGTGTGACTTGACATATGCAACTTGGAACACAGTAGTGCTCTGAGGAATGGAAAAGAGAATGGGAGGGTGCATGAATGTAACTCCAAGAACATGTGTCTGGCTGATTAGGATCATGAGAGTGCCATTATTGGAAACTTGATAACCCAGAGGAGGAGCTGCTTGTTCCAGATGATGGATGTACAGTCACGTGGAGGTCTAGGAGTTTGATGAGCAGAAGTGTATTGCTTACCAAGTCATCTTTGAGAGTGAAGAATTTGGTGGGAGTAAAGCGGATGAATTGGAGACGGCAGTGTTTTGAATGGAAGCTGTTTGATCATTTGGAGAAGACTCAAAAGGGCCATCACAAAATGGCAGGAGACATAGGGAGTAGAGGGACGTCACAGTAAACGGTGATCTGTGTTGCATAACTAAACGGGTGTGTGTCCAGCAAGTGTTCATGCACATTGAATTTAAAAATGATTTTCAGGGCCATAGAGCCTACACGATTTAAATATGGAAGTCAATTTTCAATAAAAAGAGCCATTCTTACTAATCCTTCTGGGAGGCACACATACATCCACTGAAAAAAAGGGGAGAATTCCATTTATTTTCATAGAGGGGCCCCCACAGTCAAAGGATAAAGACAAGAAAGACACATATTGATAAAGAAGTTTTAATAACTGGAAAGAAAGGATCACACTTTTCAGTTTACAGAACTTGAGTAAAATTACCTGACATCTATTTTTTAAAAAGAGAAGGAAATTTAATTGAATGCACAGTTAGACATCTATCAAAATGAATTTTCTTTAAAAACCTCATATAACAATATTCCATTTCTCTCTCAGCATAATGATTTCTTACCAACAAAGGCTGTCAGTGTTTCCTAGAAGCAATATTGAAGCAACTTCTTGCTGGAAATACAGCAAATGAACTTTTTCTGCTCCCAGAATCTCTCTCCTCATTAGGCTAGTTAGAAATCTGCCCGGGGCTCCCAACCCTTCTTCTCTCTGACGGATGCTAAGTGTGGAGAAGCTAATGGACACTTTAACTGTTAGGGGGCTTTAGATTCAGTCCCTTGCAGCCTGGCAGCTCATTCCAAGTCCTTTCAGAAGAACTGCAGTCATATCGACAAATATGATGGTTAAATATGGGCTGGAAAGGAAATAGCTTTTTTTATTCCTCATGACTAAAGGAGTACTTGTTACAAAGGAAGTAATGCATGAAGGTTTCCAACAGGCTGGATGCTCACCTCTCCTAGAGGTCCCTATACCGAACAGTTCCTTTCTTTGAAAGAAGCAACAGAGGAAGAAAGCCTATTCTTTAGATCCAGCTGTGCTGGTGTAGCCTTCTCTACGGGCCATAGTGTCATATGATTTTTCTTTCTTTCTTTTATTTTTTAATTTTTCAATTATGGTTTACATTTAATATTATTCTAACAGCACAAAATAGTCAATAATATGGAAATAACTATGTAGGGGGCCATGTGGGTACATGAGATATTGGGGGGACCACTCTGTAAAGTACATGACTGTCTAACCACTATGTTTTCTTTAAAATGCCATCAACTTGGCCCTGGCCGGTTTGCTCAGTGGTAGAGCGTTGGCCTGGAGTGCAGGAGTCCCAGGTTTGATTCCCGGACAGGGCACACAGGAGAAGCGCCCATCTACTTCTCCACCCCTCCCCCTCTCCTTCCTCTCTGTCTCTCTCTTCTTCTCTTCCCTCAGCCAAAGCTCCAGTGGAGCAAAGTTGGCCCGGGTGCTGAGGATGGCTTTGTGGCCCCTGCCTCAGACACTAGAATGGCTCTGGTTGCAATGGAGCAACGCCCCAGATGGGCAGAGCATTGCCTCCTGGTGGGCGTGCTGGGTGGATCCCAGTCGGGCGCATGCGGGAGTCTGTCTGACTGCCTCCCCATTTCCAACTTCAGAAAAATACAAAAAAAAAATGCCATCGACTAGCAATTGGTAATAGAATAGAACAACCTTAAAATAGTTTGTGTTTCAAATAAAGGAACATTCTAAGCCCCCTTGAATGGGACACACAAATTCATGTAAATATATATTATCTGAAAATAGGTGTAATTACCAGTTTTCCCAATTACTTTAAATTTTTGATTTCCCCCTTCCTCCTCTGTACCCTTTTGGCCCTAATATCAGCACCAACAAAACTGGGCAGTGATTGTTTCCTGATTATCTGCTTCCCCTTTCTCCAGCTAATAGGAAGGCTTTCAAATAATGGTGTTCTTTCTCAGTTCTCCCCCAACAGACCTGGCACTGAGTGAGGGTCTGATTTTACAATCCTTGACTGCATTCTTAATCTGCAGGTTAAATTTAGTTTGGGGGACATTGGCTTGATATTTCAGATGGGTTAGATTCGATAACCCACAACTGTCTAGACATTCAAATGAGGTCAGAAAAACAAAATCTATTCTTTAAAATTTATTTAGCAAATCCAGATATTGATTTGGAGACAGTGTTTTCCACAGTCAGCTGAAAGCCAAATTTGTTCTGATTCTATGTACAGATCAAAGTGGCAAGACCCAGAGTGTTCTATCATTCCAAATGTAGGCTCTTTTGAAATCTATAAAGATGTGCTTATGAATTTGGCTGCTGCCGAAGCGTCAGGGCGCAGCATATCCACAATGACTGCCATTGCTAGATGTCAAGAGCTGAATTAAAAGAAGCATTGCCTAGCTAAGGCACTGGAGCTCAAAATTCATATTGATGGACCTATTTTCTCCATAATTTCTCCTCATGATTTCTTCAAGTCTATTGGCTATTTTTTTTCCTTGGAAAAACATGATGTATTTTGTATGGTGGCTATCAGACTTGATGGTATAAGGCTCAGCTCATGTCTCCCAAGACTATATAAAAACCAAGGGCTTCAGAATCCATAGCAATCTAGATACTGTTGTTCTAGCCATCGTATGTCTCATTGTTAACTCTAATGGCGTGACCTAACATAATGTGACATGTACTAGAAGAACTAACGTGACAAAGTGGATCAAGCAGGCAATGCTGCACATGAAAAATATGACATTTCATCTAAGACAATCCTGATACTAGCAAAGCTAACACCTCAAAGGGCACTTCACTTTTGTCTACATACTTCAAGCTTTTTGATAATCTGAGGACCATGGTAAAGGCCACTTTTATTAGGGGCACAGAAATAAGGTGTATGTGAGCAGTGACAAAAGGCAATCTTTGAGAACTGGTATACTCCAAAAATAAGTCAAAGGAGGTATAATTAGGCAGTAAGCATAAAGATGAGCTATTTATTTCCCACACCACTAGGTCTCTAAGACTAACATTTACAACAAAGCCATCAAGTTGTTTCTCAAGCAAATCAGGTGGAATGGATATTGTTGAGAAAGCATTCTTCACGGACCATGAAGATTTCATTGCAGAGAATTCCACAATTTAGTCCAAGTTCATTTCCTTATTCAGTTAGGATAGTCCATATATTTGTGGCATGTATCAGCCAGGTTTCAGCGAGAAATACAGAAACCACTCAAAATTTCCAAACAGAAAAAAAACATGTACTATTGAAACATATTCAGAAATCACTGGAAAGTTTACAGATAACTATAAGGAATGATGGGGCTACTGAGAGAACAGAAAGTAGAGGAAGTCTCTATCCCTGCCTCCCAGAGCTAGAGAAGAAAAAGTGAGAAAGTGGAATTAATTTCACATTCCAATCCACGGGTGCTCTTGGTGCCCCCTCCCATTGTTTCATTCTTTATCTGCTACTTCTGTTTCTAGGACCCACCCCCAGAGTCTAACTCATATGGGAGTCCAACCAATGTAGTTTCTAGTCTTCCAGCCCTTGCAATACAGAGTGAAGCACAGAAAGGTAAGGGAGGGGAAATGGGATTTTAGTACAAGAAGACAGTGTTTGGCAAATTCTGTTTTATTATAGTTGTAATGAAAGGTGAACAAGGCAAGAATACACATACAAAAAAATTCAGTAAATTGTGATGTGTGCTAGAGGTAAACTTTAGGCAAATGTAAGTTTATTCTTAGCTATACTCAGGCAACTTGGACTGGACAATAATATAATAACTATTTTCATTAACGGAACGTAGAGGATGCAACACTACCTAAAGATATGACATATTTAGCTATCTTGCACATAAAATGTTTTAATATGACTTGTGTTTTAACTCCACTTGTCAAAGCTTTTAGAATTAATTTAGCACAATGGTTCTCTAAATTTGGAATGGATTTGCCATAGTAAGTTAGAATTGATGTTTTCCCATTTCCTGTCTTCACCACTGAGGCCCAAACCATACTTGATACTTAAAGATCAGTCCTAATACTCATGGAAGAGAGACACATATATTACAACAAGTTCTGTAGAACACCATAGTTCTCTTTTTAAAGCAGCATAAAGTAGACAAACATTATGGATAATTAAAGATTTTACATTTGCATCACAAAGAGAGTCTTCTACCTCAAGTTTTCTTTTCACAGCATGGAAATTTCTCATTATATTGACCGTCGCTGGGAAATAAGGCGTTCTCCTTAGCTGGTTTTTCCACATCAGCAAAGATTACCTTTATAATTACTTTTAATAATTGCAATGATTTAAGAGTAGCATTTACTGTTCTCCTGCATAAAAAATTAAAGTATGATGAAGGTGTTGGATCAAGAATACAAAATGGTTATTTTTTTTTTTTTTGCTTCTCTTTTCACGAAAGTTAGCAGAAATAACAGAAATGTTATTTAAAAAGAATGATTTTATATAAACACTAGAATATAAGAAAATATTCAAACCATAAACTTTTAGGAAATCTTGGAAGAGAGAAAGTAGTTGGAATAAATTTCAAGGAATCAAAGCATAGGAAGTTGCCAAAGACCAGCAATAGAACTCTACTTTCATACAAGGTTGGTAAAATTCAAGCTTTATGACAACCAATACTAAACTGGTGGAGGCTTATGGGATACAAATGACTGAGTTTGGATTAGTCGAGCAAGCTGCATGTTTTTGGCTCTCCAAATTACATATTTTGTTTCTTTCTCTTCCATACTGTGAGTGTGCCTTTTTAATTTTTATTGAGAAGCCAATTCTGATGCTGCTATTTCTCCTGCTTCTTAAAGTAAGTATGTTTAAGGTAGATTATCCTTTATAATCTGAGAGTAATTTTAGGTTGTCAAGTATTTTCTTAGCTATTTATATTTTAATTTATTCATTCAACAGAGGTCAATCTGGGTTAATATTGGGCAGTACATACTTGATTAGGAGCATAAATTTGACCAAGTCTTTTTAACTTGTCCAGATTCTAAGATCACTAGCTGGAAGGACAGTAACTCTATATACACATAACTAATTGCCAAATTACCACTGTCCTGTAATCCTGATGGAAACTGTCTTGCTATCTGGTTCTGTTTATCTGTTCATATACTCTCTCTTTCTCTCTCTCTCTCTCTCTCTCTCTCTCTTTCTCTCTCGATTTTTTTGGGGGGTGGGTGGGGGAGGATTCTTTGTTTGTTTAATCTACAGAAGAGAATAAACCTAAGGAGCTTATATATATTTCGTTCTTTGCCATAATTACTGTGTCCAAATCTAAGACCACTGGGTGCATCACCTCTGCAACTCATTTAAGGGCCACACCTTAATTTCGGCCACCAACCATAGTTTTACCTGGAGTTTCATGCAGACCCAGAATAAATATACAAAGTCATGCACAGATTAGAAAAGGAAGGGAGAGGGATCCATGAATGAAGTGGCCTTGGATACCTTAGAAATCATTTTCACCCTGTATTAGAGGTGGGAATAAGGGGTTTATTACCAACCTACTGGATTGCAAATTTATCAAGTCACAATAAAGATGTGTATAAATACACAAAATTTTTTCTCTCTGGACAAACTTTTCTTTCCCAGACAACAATTATGCTTTGAATGGTTTCATATTACTCTGGGTCCTAGTAAAATTTTAATCAATAATCTCCTGAATTCCAGGAATTGAATTCCAGCTTCCTTTGTGCATTTTCACACTTATTTCAGTCTAGTGCTCTGCAGTCACTTGCTTTACTTCAAAGGACAAGGTAGGATTATCTTCATTCTGAAGACATAGAACTTTATTTTTTCCCCTTTAGAGCAATGTCGCAATTTTCAGTAATTTGTCAATGATCAAACAGCATGCAAAGTGGCAGATTCAGGATTTAATTCAAGTCTCTATGCTCTTGTGGCCATGCTCTTTTTTTTTTCTTTTTAAGTTTGTTTTCATCATAGCATAAATCATCAAGAAAGTGTGATTTAAACTAGGGCTTAAAAGGTGGAGAGAGTTTTAATAGCCCGAATAACAAATGTAAGCATACCAAAGGGTGAGGAAAGCTGGAGAACAAGTCAGAAGCAAGAGATCACATAACACTCAGGAAGACATCCACACTACTTTGGAGTATAGGACACTGAAGATCAGTAGTGGCAAATCAGACACCAATAGTGAAGGTATTATACCCCAAGCTATTATACTCTACTGAGCGAACCACACATGCTTCTGTAGGAGTTGAGAGTCATTAAAATTGACTTATTCTTGTAATCTAGCAATGTACTGAGCTATATAACTTGGCGTGGAAGAGGTTATAAAAGCAATAAGACAAGTTAAGATCATTTTGCTAAGTTGTATGTGGAATAAAATTAAGCTTCATTTAAGGGTTTTGTTTTTTTTTGAAGAGACAGTTGAACACAATGCAGAAATTTCTAGACTGGTGGCTTAAATAATGTTCACATTATTAATTTTATCACATTAACTTAAGTAAGAAGAAGGTAGAATCTTATTTCCAGAGAAAACTAAGTTTAATTTTAGATATGCTGAGAATGAGGAGATTATAGATTACCCAGAAAATGATGTCTAATAGACAATTTAGGCTTAGATCCATCAGATAGTGGAGGGCTTAACTATAAAGTAATCTAAATAGAGGTGATAAATGTATCCAATAAACAGCCATTGCTCAGATATTAATTAAACTGAATTGTATTGAATTAAACAGGATCATCAAATACCACAAAGAAAAGTAGTGAAACAATTACAAGGACACCAAGGTAGTTGAGTTGCAGTGTTATTACCTAAGCTTAAGAGGAGCAAGAAGGCATCACATAGAATGAGGCAGAGAAAGGGCTGAGATGAAGACTCCAGAGATGGAGACACGGAGTGGTCAGTAAGGTCGCCATACTTCAAGGAATTCTTGTATATGTTAATTATTTTGCATTAAATAATACATGTTTCTTGAGTGTGAACTGTGGTTAATACAGCAAATATAATAATGAGATGCCTTTACATGGATGTAGGTATTTGTGGTTTACAAAGCAGGCAACTCTGCCAGGGGCTAAGCTACTACTGACAGAAACTCAATATACAGCCTACTCCTAAGGAGGCTCACATTTTCCTATGGGAGAAGAAAGTGTAAGAGTAAAAAAGTGAAAGCGACTTAAGAATACATCACAATTTTGCCTTTCCCACTAAGACATTTCATTCCAGTGACACAGGGTGCTTCCTCATTTTTATTTTCCTGATGAATTAATGAAAACAAAATATTCTCTTATTTTTCTAGTGTTTATATTTGTACATAAACACTGCTCGATTTTACTGTGTTTCTTTTTCTAATTGAATTCACCCATCTACATATTTCTCCTATAACTTCACTTCTTACTTTTAAAGTTTAAAAGAGGTAGTAAACTACTCAGCAAGTCTCCTGTTTTAAATTTGTCCCTTTGTGACTTTCAGCTTTATGTCCTTGATTCGTTCCTTCAGCATCATAGCATCAGCCAAGGTACCTTAAAAAATATAAAAGATATTGTTAGAGTCTTTTAAAAATAGAAAAATGTAATTTCCTTCACTTTCTCAAAATGTTACAGCTTTTGAAAATATTAGACTTTTGACCAACTTCTGAATTCAGAGCTAAGAAGTTGCCTTTCAATTACTTCTCACATGAACATAATGTGATTTGATATTGTCACCTGGTTCGGATAAATGGGAAATATTTGCAGTTAGTCTGAGAGGTACTGAAGGATGTTTTTTGAGAGTTGATCAGCTTTTCCTTGACTTTGAAGTCCTTGGGGTCCCTGCAACCATCCAAGTACATCAAATTATTTGAAGAGAAGATGAAAAAAACTTGTTCTGATTAAAATGAGATCATTTTCTGACTTTCTAAGCCTTCAGACAACTTAGAAACTAATGCACACTACACATGTCTCTTTCTGAAATGTTCTCCACCTTATTTTTTTTATATGAGAGTGAAAGCACAGGTCTGCACTATGCGAAGAAATCTGTAGATAGATTTTGTAGAGAAAGGAGCCATGTTATATTAATCTCTGAAAAGCATCTTATTTCATTTCCTGCTATTGTGTGAGGCTAGGCTCTTTATCACAGCCTGTCTGGAACCCATCTGAGATGACTTCATGAGAAACTAGTACTCCTGCAGATTGGAACACAGGGGCCATGTGCATTTAATGATTGATGTGTTCAAAATTATATTGTTAAGTGCCTGGCTCGAATGGTATAGACAGCATCTGTATTGGGTGTAAATAGGCTTCATGAGAGACGTGACATTAAGCCCACCCTTGGGAACTTTTCAAATGAAAGTAACATAGTAGGTCAGAGTAATGGCGGGGTAAGAAGCGATACCGATAAATCTCCCCCAAAACTCAACAAGATCTTCAACCAGAAACAGAAAAACCTATACTTGGAGCCTCCAGATGCTTCGCAATACACCCAAAGGTATGGTCGAGTGAAAAATTGGCTAAATATATAACCAAACCCCGAAGGAATTAGGGAGTAAGAAATGCTCCGCCTTCCTCACTAACCTAAACAGGGCGGCTTTCTCTGGTAACTGTGAATATAGAAACTGAGGCGGGCAAAGGGGGTGAATAGATCCAGGCTGCGGCACAAACGGCCGAACCAGGCTGTGGCACGGAGATCCAAGCCGAGGAAAAACTGATCCTGTGGCAACCCGGGCAATACAAGCTAACACTCGTGCCAAACCCAAACAAAGAAAGATAAGCGGGGCAGCCATTTTACCCGATCTCCTGGTTGGTGCGCAGTTAGTGGGCGAGAGATTTCTTCTAAGCCCCGGGAGTGGGTGCCCGTGTTACCCCACAGAGAGGCAGAGTCAGAGGCCTTTCTGTGGGCCGAAAGCAGAATCTCTGGGCAGCCCCAGCGCCCTGGGAAAGCCGCGCACGGGAGGGAGCGAGAACTAATTCCAAAGGTGGAAATTTTCCGTGCTGGTGGGGGTTTCACTCAGAGGGAAACGCGGCCGGCCTCATATCCTGGTCTGCGCGCGCAGATACTGAGTGAGAGATTCCTCCGAGTGCCTCGGCAGTGCGCGCCCATGTTATCGCACAGAGGGGAAGAGTCAGGGGCCTTTGTGTGGGCCAAAGCGGAATCTTGGGCCGCCCCAGCACCTTGTAAAAGCCGCGCACGGGGACGGAGCGAGAGCCAATTCCAACGCTGCAACTTTTCCATGCGGTTGGGGGTTTCACTCAGAGCGTGAGAGTGCTGGCCAGATATCCTGGTCTGCGCACGCAGATACTGAGCGAGAGTTTCCTCCAAGCGCCCCGGAAGTGGGCGCCTGCCTGTGTTACCAGACAGAGTGTCAGAGCCAGAGGTCTTTGAGTGGGTGGAAAGCCCACCTGATTATGCTAGCAGCTCTGACTGACTGAGCCTTACCCAGAGCCCTGTGCTAAGTGGAAATAGAATGGGGAGTTGCCAGCTCTTTGAGCCTCTTACTATCCAGGCAGAGGCAGCAGCAACCCCATAGCTGGATTATCAGGCTAATAATTGAGGAAGGAAAGACTAGGAGAAAGGCTCCAGGAACACGGACTCTCTCACTGTCGGAGCCTATAAATGCTAATGAGCCTCGACTGCCAACGAGACTAAAGCACAATACATGACATTGCCATAGAGACTTATCAACTGCAAACCTCTACCTGAACGTGCCAAAGGGGCAGAACCCGGGGTACAGAGTCACCGACAAGGAAGAGGGAGAGAAAAGAAAAGCAAGAAGATAACCTCTCAAAATCAAGAATAATCTGCAGACTTTATAACCTATCTCATTTTATTATATTTGTTCGTCTGTTTCTCTTATCTTCATTCTTGATACTTTTTTTCCTCCTCCAGTTTGGCCGATTAACTCCCTGCCGGTCTTACTCTCTCCTTGCCTTGAACTACACTGCCCATAAGTGTTACATCTCCCATTATCTTTTCTCTCCTCTTCCTTTCTCTCTATGAGGGTTGCACTCCAAAACCCTTAACTCTCTCTCTCTCTCTCTCTGTCCTTTCTTTTTTCTTCTTTTAGTGGTTCCCTCTTTTTTTCTCTCTCTCTCTTTCTTTTCTCCCTCTATATTAGTTTCTTCCTTTCTCCTTTACATCTCCTCTCATTCAAACCTCAATTACAAACAAATTATCTTATCTGGGACTCAAACTTATGTTTGTGGCATTTTGGGGGGTTTTTACTTCACCTTTTTTACTCACTAGCAGTGCTCCCATCCCTGGCTCTCCATTTTATCTAGTTCTTGTTCCACTAAATACAATAGTAATTTTTTAATTTGTCCCCCCATTTTTCTGTTTTCCTCTTATTCCTATCATCATAACTCTTAGACAACCAACACCTAAAAGCAAATCATTTTATTCTTGACCCAAATTTTTTCCTTATTTGCTTTTTGTGGGTCCATACCCCCCCTTTTTTTTCTTTTTGTTTTCTTTCTCTTTTTTTTGCCCCTTTATTACTTTTCCTCAATTCAGGCCCTCCATCACAGGCATTGTTTATTATAATTCACAGTTCACCACAAGATTTTCTCAAGAAAGAGGGGAGAGGAGAGGAGAGGGAAAAAGGAGGGGGGGAATAATTTCCTTTTTTAAAATTTTTATTTTATTTTATTTTTCTTTATTTCATTACTAATTTAAAAAAAAAACAACTCTTTTCGATTTTTTACTTTTTTATTTTTTTTAATTTTTATTCTTTATTAAATCTCATAAATACTATCAACAAAACCATCCTCAGATGCCATTAAGGAAGAGAAAATCGAATATCATGGATACAAAAGAAAGAGAGGTAACACAGCTAGATGAGGAAAAATCTATGGAGAAAAAATTTAATATATTGGAAACCTTGGAGCTAAATGACAGAGAATTCAAGATAGAAATCCTAAAAATCTTCCGAGATATACAAGAAAACACAGAAAGGCAATTTAGGGAGCTCAGAAAACAACTCAATGAACACAAAGAATATATGTCCAAGGAAATTGAAAGTATAAAAACAAATCAAACAGAGATGAAAAACTCAATTTACGAGTTGAAAAACGAAGTAACAAGCTTAGCTAATAGAACAGGTCAGATAGAAGAGAGGATTAGTGAAATAGAAGACAAGCAACTTGAGGCACAACAGAGAGAAGAAGAAAGAGACTCAAAAATTTAAAAAAATGAGATAGCCCTACAAGAATTATCTGACTCCATCAAAAAGAATAACATAAGAATAATAGGTATATCAGAGGGAGAAGAGAGAAAATGGAATGGAGAACATACTCAAACAAATAATAGATGAGAACTTCCCAAGCCTGTGGAAAGAACTAAAACCTCAAGTTCAAGAAGCAAACAGAACTCCAAGTTTTCTTAACCCCAACAAACCTACTCCAAGGCATATCATAATGAAATTGACACAAACCAACAGCAAAGAAAAAATTCTCAAGGCAGCCAGGGAAAAGAAGAATACAACATATAAAGGAAGGCCCATTAGATTATCATCAGATTTCTCAGCAGAAACTCTACAAGCTAGAAGAGAGTGGACCCCAATATTTAAAGTCCTGAAAGAGAGGAACTTTCAGCCACGAATACTATACCCATCAAAGCTATCCTTCAGATATGAAGGAGAAATAAAAACATTCACAGATACAGAAAAGATGAGGGAATTTATCATCAGAAAACCCCACTCCAGGAATTACTAAAGGGGGTTCTCCAATCAGATACAAAGAACAAAAAAAAACCAGAGCCACAAGTAAAAGCTCCAAGAAGAACACAATAAAACCAAATTTAAACTGTGACAACAACAAAAAGAAAGAGGGGGAGAAGATGGAGATTAACAGTAGCAAAGGACGATGGAGTGCAAAAGTACTCACAAAATAGTTCGCTACAATGAACAGGGTAGGGACCCTTTTCATTACTCAAAGATAACCACCATTGAAAAAACCACCACAGAAGCACATGAGATAAAAAAGATAGCAACAGTGGAAAGATGTATGGAATACAACCAAATAAAAGCAAAAGATAGAAAAACGAAAGAGAAGGATCAAACAAGACACAAAACTAACAGAAAGCAAGATATAAAATGGCAATAGGGAACTCACAAGTATCAATAATTACACTAAATGTAAATGGATTAAACTCACCAATAAAAAGGCACAGAGTAGTAGAATGGATTAAAAAAGAAAATCCAACTGTATGCTGCCTACAGGAAACTCATCTAAGTAACAAGGATAAAAACAAATTCAAAGTGAAAGGCTGGAAAACAATACTCCAAGCAAATAACATCTAAAAAAAAGCAGGTGTAGCAATACTCATATTGGATAATGCTGACTACAAGACAGGAAAAGTACTCAGAGACAAAAATGGCCATTTCATAATGGCTAAGGGGACACTGAATCAAGAAGACATAACAATTCTTAATATATATGCACCAAACCAAGGAGCACCAAAATATGTAAGACAGCTACTTATTGATCTTAAAACAAAAACTGACAAAAACACAATCATACTTGGAGACCTCAATACACCGCTGACGGCTCTAGATCAGTCATCCAAACAGAGAATCAACAAAGACATAGTGGCCTTAAACAAAACACTAGAGAACCTGGATATGATAGACATCTAAGGACATTTCATCCCAAAGTGACTGAGTATACATTTTTCTCCAGTGTACATGGATCATTCTCAAGAATTGACCATATGTTGGTCCACAAAAACAACATCAGCAAGTTCAGAAAAATTGAAGTTGTACCAAGCATATTTTCTGATCATAAATCCTTAAAACTAGAATTTAACTGCAAAAAAGAGGAAAAAAATCCCACAAAAATGTGGAAACTAAACAACATACTTTTAAAAAATGAATGGGTCAAAGAAGAAATAAGTGCAGAGATCAAAAGATATATACAGACTAATGAAAATGACAATACAACATATCAGAATCTATGGGATGCAGCAAAAGCAGTGATAAGAGGGAAGTTCATATCACTTCAGGCATATATGAACAAACAAGAGAGAGCCCAAGTGAACCACTTAACTTCCCACCTTAAGGAACTAGAAAAAGAAGAACAAAGACAACCCAAAACCAGCCGAAGAAAGGAGATAATAAAAATCAGAGCAGAAATAAATAAATTAGAGAACAGAAAAACTATAGAAAAAATTAATAGAACAAGGAGCTGGTTCTTCGAAAAGATCAACAAAATTGACAAACCCTTGGCAAGACTTACCAAGGAAAAAAGAGAAAGAACTCATATAAACAAAATCCAAAATGAAAGAGGAGAAATCACCACGGACACTGTAGATATACAAAGAATTATTGTAGAATACTATGAAAAACTTTATGCCACTAAATTCAACAACTTAGAAGAAATGGATAAATTCCTAGAACAATACAACCTTCCTAGACTGAGTCAAGAAGAAGCAGAAAGCCTAAACAGACCTATCAGCAGAGAAGAAATAGAAAAAACCATTAAAAACCTCCCCAAGAATAAAAGTCCAGGCCCTGACGGCTATACCAGCGAATTTTATCAAACATTCAAAGAAGACTTGGTTCCTATTCTACTGAAAGTCTTCCAAAAAATTGAAGAAGAAGCAATACTTCCAAACATATTTTATGAGGCCAACATAACCCTCATACCAAAACCAGGCAAGGATGGCACAAAAAAAGAAAACTACAGACCAATATCTCTAATGAATACAGATGCTAAAATACTAAACAAAATACTAGCAAATCGATACAACAACATATTAAAAAAATAATACATCATGATCAAGTGGGATTCATCCTAGAATCTCAAGGATGGTTCAACATACGTAAAATGGTTAACGTAATACACCATATCAACAAAACAAAGAACAAAAACCACATGATCTTATCAATAGACGCAGAAAAGGCTTTTGATAAAATACAACACAATTTTATGTTTAAGACTCTCAACAAAATGGGTATAGAAGGAAAATATCTCAACATGATAAAGGCCATATATGATAAACCATCAGCTAACATCATATTAAATGGCACAAAACTGAAGGCTTTTCCCCTTAAATCAGGAACAAGACAGGGTTGTCCACTCTCTCCACTCTTATTTAATGTGGTACTAGAGGTTCTAGCCAGAGCAATCAGACAAGACAAAGAAATAAAAGGCATCCATATCGGAAAAGAAGAAGTAAAGGTATCACTTTTTGCAGATGATATGATCCTATACATCGAAAACCCCAAAGAATCCACAAAAAGACTACTAGAAACAATAAGTCAATACAGTAAGGTCGCAGGATACAAAATTAACATACAGAAGTCAATAGCCTTTCTATATGCCAACAATGAAACAATTGAGAATGAACTCAAAAGAATAATCCCCTTCACGATTGCAACAAAAAAAATAAAATACTTAGGAATAAACATAACAAAGAATGTAAAGGACTTATATAATGAAAACTATAAACCATTGTTAAGGGAAATCGAAAAAGATATAATGAGATGGAAGAATATACCTTGTTCTTGGCTAGGAAGAATAAATATAATCAAGATGGCTATATTACCCAAAGCAATATACAAATTTAATGCAATTCCCATCAAACTTCCAATGTCGTTTTTTAAAGAAATAGAGCAAAAAATCATCAGATTTATATGGAACTATAAAAATCCCTGAATAGCCAAAGCAATCCTAAAGAAAAAGAATGAAGCTGGGGGCATTACAATACCTGACTTCAAACTATATTATAGTCCCACGATAATCAAAACAGCATGGTATAGGCAGAAAAATAGACACTCAGACCAATGGAACAGAATAGAAAGTCCAGAAATAAAACCACAAATATATAGTCAAATAATTTTTCATAAGGGGGCCAACAACACACAATGGAGAAAAGAAAGCCTCTTCAATAAATGGTGCTGGGAAAACTGGAAAGCCACATGCAAAAGAATGAAACTGGACTACAGTCTCTCCCCCTGTACAAAAATTAACTCAAAATGGATCAAAGATCTAAACATAAGACCTGAAACAATTAAGTACATAGAAGAAGACATAGGTACTCAACTCATGGACCTGGGTTTTAAAGAGCATTTTATGAATTTGACTCCACAGGCAAGAGAAGTGAAGGCAAAAATTAATGAATGGGACTACATCAGACTAAGAAGTTTTTGCTCAGCAAGAGAAACTGATAACAAAATAAACAGAAAGCCAACTAAATGGGAAATGATATTTTCAAATAACAGCTCAGATAAGGGCCTAATATCCAAAATATACAAAGAACTCATAAAACTCAACAACAAACAACCAATCCAATAAAAAAATGGGAAGAGGATATGAACAGACACTTCTCCCAGGAAGAAATACAAATGGCCAACAGATATATGAAAAGATGCTCATCTTCTTTAGCTATTAGAGAAATGCAAATCAAAACGGCAATGAGATACCACCTCACACCTGTTAGATTAGCTGTTATTAGCAAGACAGGTAATAGAAAATGTTGGAGAGGCTGTGGAGAAAAAGGAACCCTCATACCCTGTTGGTGGGAATGTAAAGTAGTACAACCATTATGGAAGAAAGTATGGTGGTTCCTCAAAAAACTGAAAATGGAACTACCTTATGATCCAGCAATCCCTCTACTGGGTATATACCCCAAAAACTCAGAAACATTGATACGTAAAGACACATGCAGCCCCATGTTTATTGCAGCATTGTTCACAGTGGCCAGGACATGGAAACAACCAAAAAGCCCGTCAATAGATGACTGGATAAAGAAGATGTGGCACATATACACTATGGAATACTACTCAGCCATAAGAAATGATGACATCGGAACATTACAGCAAAATGGAGGGATCTTGATAACATGATACGAAGCGAAATAAGTAAATCAGAAAAAAACAGGAACTGCATTATTCCATACGTAGGTGGGACATAAAAGTGAAACTAAGAGACATTGATAAGAGTGTGGTGGTTACGGGGGGGAGGGGGGAATGGGAGAGGGAAAGGGGGTGGGGAGGGGCACAAAGAAAACAAGATAGAAGGTGACAGAGGACAATCTGACATTGGGTGATGGGTATGCAACATAATTGAACGACAAGATAACCTGGACTTGTTATCTTTGAATATATGTATCCTGATTTATTGATGTCACCCCATTAAAAAAATAAAATTATATAAAAAAAAAAGAAAGTAACATAGTCATAGATCTACAGTAAGGACTAGAGAATATAATGTAGGACTTACAAGCAGAATTTTGTTTTTCAGATAATTTCCATGTGCTATAGAGGGGAAAGAAAGCTCATGTGTATTAAAGGCCAGGAGTACTCTAGATCAATAGAGGAAGGGCCACAGTTCCCTAATGATAAAGACAGCATTGGCCAGATTTCCAGGATGGATGAGAAGGCAGAGGAGGAGCCATGTCCAGGAGGAGTGCCTAGGAAAATTGCCACAAGAAGAATTATCCAGAAGCATCCAGATGTGTCCGTGCACAAGGAATTCTGTTTACTCTTTGCAGTACAGATGGTTTGGTTCTAAGTGGAAATGCTTAGACTTACATTTAGAAACTACTATATGTCCTTGATGTAGAAGAGCGTTATGATAAAGTAATGTTTTAAGTGGTATCTACAATACTTACTGGTAATAGCTAACTTTTTTAGCCCTTAGCTCATGCCAGGCACCTTCCCTTTATATTTATGAACTGATTTAAACCACAGAACAATTTGATGAGATTGCTAGTATTACCTGATTCGCAGATAAGTAAACAGAAAGTCAGAAAACTTAAATGACTTGCCCAAGAAAACACAAGTAAGAAAAGGCTGAGCCAGGAACCAAACTGAGCATTTGAACTGCAGACCTGAGACATCATTCTGCTATGTTTTCTGTTTGCTATTTTGATAATAATATCGGGTTTTCAAGTATCTCTAAAGAACAGAAAAGTTTTCAAAACAAAACAACTTTTATAAGTTTCATATTATCATTTGGTAGGAATATATCAAAAGGCATTTACTTAGTTCTTATTCTGGTAAACAGTTTTTTCCCCCATTTTTGAAAACTGCTACTGTAAACAAAGAGTGTCGTGCATTTTTATCTTTGCAAACACATCTTCAGGAAAAATCCGTTCTTAGCAGTGAAATGACTGGGTCAAAGAATATGCATATTTTGAAGGAGTTTGACATTAAGTTATCATAAGTCACTCTCTAGACAGATTTTTCCAGTTTGTAGTCTGCTGTTAAAAACAGAGATGATCAATATTCCTAAACCTTCACCACAAATTGTTATTATTTTAACTTTATCTTTGACAGTTTGATGATCTCAAAATAACTCACTATAGTTTTGATTTGAATTTTTAATTGCTAATGAAAACAATGAACTCTTTTCATGTTTAATGCTAACATATACCCCCTTTTTTGTAAATTGTGATCCTATTGTTGTTTAATTTATTTGTAATAATGTTTTGTAGAGTACAATCATCACTCTCTTTGTTATATTTATTAAAAATATTTCCCTCAATTTTTTTAAATTTCAGAAACATAAGGTTTTTGTAAAAGAATTATTGTTGGCATACGATATTATATTAGTCTCAGTGTACAACATGGTGGTTCTACATTTCTATACCTTATGATCTGATCACCGTGATAAATCTAGTAACCATGTGGTGGCACAGTTATTACGATGTTAGTGACTGTGTTCTTTGTGCTGTACACTATGTCTCTGGGACTTATTTATTTTATAATTGGAAGTCTGTACCTCTTCTTCCCCTTCACCTGTTCACCCATCCCTCTGTCTTCCCTCTGGAAACCATCAGTTTGTTCTCTGTATCTATCAGTCTGTTTTTACCTTTTTTTTTTTTACCTGGGCCCTCACCAACACCAGCTCCAGCCGCCAGCCAGCCAGCCAGCCAGCCAAGGCAACCCCACCACTGCCCACTCCCACTTCAGTGGCAGCCAGCCTGACAAAGCCACCAGACACATGTGGTCTACACAGGGGTCGCTCCTGCACAAGGCCACTCCTTCAAGATCAAGAGAGGCAGCTGTTTTGTTTAATTCCCTAGATTTTTTTCCCTTCTTTTTCCAAGTGAGAGGAAGGGAAATAGAGAGACAGTGTATGTGCACTGATCGGGATCCACCCAGCAACCCCCATCTTGGGGCCGTGCTCACAAACGAACTATTTTTGTGCCTGCAGTGGAGGCTCCATGGAGCGATCCTCAAGGCCTAGGGCTGACGTGCTTGAACTAATCAAGCTATGGCTGTGGGAGGGGAAGAGAGAGAGAGAGAGAGGTAAGAGGGGGAGGTGGAGAAGCAGATGGTAGCTTCTCTTGTGTGCCCTGGCTGGGAATCAAACCTGGGATATCCGCATACCAAGTCAATGCTGTACCACTGAGCCAATCAGCCAGGGCCTATTTCCCTAGGTTTTTAAATTTTATATTTTTTTCAGATATAAAGAAGCTTTTAAAATTTATACAGTCACCTGACCAGGCAGTGACGTAGTGGATAGAGCATCGGACTGGGACACAGAGGACCCAGGTTTGAAACCCCAAGTTCGCCACCTTGAGCACAGGCTCATCTGGTTTGAGCACAGTTCACCAGCTTGAGCCCAAGGTCCCTAGCTTGAGCAAGGGGTCACTTGGTCTGCTGTAGCCCCCCCCCCCAGTCAAGGCATATACGAGAAAACAATCAATGAACAACTAAGGTGCTGCAACGAAGAACTAATGCTTCTCATCTCTTTCCCTTCCTGTCTGTCTTTCCCTATCTGTCCCTCTTTCTATGTCACAAAAAAATAAAAAAAATTAAAAAAATATATAAAATTTATACAGTCAAATATATCAGTATTTGTATTTAGAATGCCAGCATTTGGCACGATGTTTACAAAACCTTTTCTTACTCTCAGTATTATTTAATTTTTTTGCTCTTAAATTTTGTAGTGTTCTTTATGTTATTTTTTTAAACTTATCTGTGATTATTGTTGCTGAATTATCTGATATAGGTATATCACTTTTTGTTTTATTCTCAAATAATTAGCCACTTGTCTCAAGTGTATCAAATGACTTTTCAGCAACTAGTGTCCTTATTATCATAGTATTTAATCATTCTATTAACATTAATTACTACACTGTTAACATATAACATTAATGTATTGAGTAATGTTGAATTATACAGCTCTATTAATGTATGTGCAAATATAAATCAGCTCTTTTCCTAAAAATCTTCATCTTAATTTTCAGGGTATTTTTGTTTTATTGTTAGAAAATAACTTGTTTTTAATTACACAAATAATATAGATTTATAATAGGACAAATTAAGCTCACAATAGACAAAAAGGTAATAACTGCTGTTAGATTTTAGGTTAGATCCCTTGACATCTGTTGGTTTTTCTTTTTAACATACATTTTTCAGAATATTATACATATTAATTATAATCTAATTTTGATTATAATATATTTTGTAATCTATTTTTAAATTCAAAACTAGCAGATATTGTTCTCTACCTACCTCTACAACATCATGTGTAATGACTGCAAAGTTTGACACCAAAAAAAATGTGCTGCAGTTCATTCAACCAATCACTAGTTGTCTTATATTCAATCATTTTTCTAATGTTGCTTTGATAAACAATAACATAACACTCATATATCTAAATATTTGAGAAAGAACATATTTGACTATAAGAAGTGAAAGTATGGGTTTTCTGGATGGTTCTAACATTCTCCTCTTCATTCTAAAAAACAGACCTCAACCAAAGTCTTCTTCTTAAAGCATTGGTTATTTATTTATTTATTTTTTAAAAATTATTGAATTTAATGGGATAGCATTAGTTTGCAAAATCATACAGATTTCAAGTGCATGACTCAACAAACCATCATCTGTTCACTACATTGTTTTAAATTGAGGAAAAACTTAAATGAGGTACATACATCTTAAGTGTCCTGCTTGAAAGATGGCATGTACATATAAGCCCAAGTAGGCACCACACAGGAGGCTCCATTTCATTTGTGTCACTTGGGACTGTTCACATTCAGACCCTCAGATCTGTCTCTCTCCTTCCCTGCCCCCCCCTTCCCAGACTCCTGCCCTCAGGCTCCAGCCTGAGCCCTCCTGCTCCACCTCAGCAGAGTGTTTTATTTTTTTAATTTCCTAGTGATCTGGGATTGGGAAATCTACTAATAAATAATTACTTTCATTATTTCATTGTGTGTGTATAAAATATTTACTGTTTACAGTTTAAGTTTTTTTATTGAGTAGAATATAACCAGTGTTATTTCCAAATATCCCAAAGGCAGTTGAAAAACATGTTTCATTTTTGTTTATATGACAAAGAGTTGAGCATTTGTTGATTAAATCAAGCCTGGGAATTGATTCAAATTCTCTGCCTGTATTCTTATATACCATAATACTCAAGAAAAGGAAATTTTTGTAAATATTAATCTGGTGACTAAGTGATTTAGAGACAAGAAGATCAAGGTAGAGAGAGCAGACTTCTACCTTAAAGCAGAAGAGAATGAATGCTAAATGAGGGTCTTGATGGAAAAGTGACTCCATCAGTGAGTCACTAATTTCAAAAGATAAAGTATCAATCTTATATTGACATGGTGCTTTACCCTTTCAAAGTTATTTTACATGCACTTTTCCTGGATTTAGAACAACAACCTGTCTGAGTAATATAGTTCCTAATTCATAAATGTACAAAGTCATAGAAACTCAGCAGTTTATTTAATATCAGACAACTTTGAGTAGCAGAACTAAGGCTTGAACTACGTTTTTATGAATATTTTCTTCCCATGACATTGGAATTGCTCATATAATTAAATGGTCTTGTCACTAAATTAATTGGAAAGCCTCAAATTATGCAAAAAAAAGAGGTTTAGTTAATTAAGAAGCTCATGCACGGCCCTGATTATTTCCATTTTCCCCTCATCATTCTCAGCAATGGTGACTTATATCTTCAAGTTTGTGCCCTTAGGTTCTCAAGATAACTGTGCTGGCTACCAGCGTCACATTTTCATACTATAACATCTGAGGAACACCTTTCCCCATAAAAAAGCAGTTTCTCTTTCTTATGTCACTTTTTTAGAATGGAAAAAAAAACAAATAAAAAAACTTTCCTAGAATACTCCTCAGCAAATATCTTCTCAGGGATTGTGTTGCATGTACAGTCCTAACCAATTATTGGCAAGGGAAATGAAATGACTGCTATTAATTTATACTTAACAAGATTTACACCTTGAGGCCTGAAAAGCTGACCTCTGACACTGCCAAACACTGAAAAGCATATTTCTGTTGTCAAGAATAAGGTAAGGGAGCGGTTTTGAGTAGGCAGCAAACAGTGTCTGTGACATGGATACCAAGATTGGAGATAAAAATGAGAGAGAATGAGTCAAACACTATTACAGACCATACACCCTCAGAAATTGGGAAAACAAATTATTATTGAGAGAAATGGGAAAAGAACAAAGAGATGTCATTCTTGATGAAAAGATGATAGCTTTGGTTTGGCACAAGTTGGTTAGAGATGGGATTTTCAAAAAGAATCGTGAGCACATAGCTACAAAGATTTGAAGCTCACAAGAGCAGCCAGAGAACAAATTGAGTCTTAAAAAACTTGTTCATAGATATGGTTACCAATGTCATAGAAATAAGATTACTGAAAGTGACACGGAAAAAACAAAGACTGAGCATTAGAAATCACCCTGAATTAAGAATACAAAGATACACATAAAGGAAGAAGGTAAGAGTGGAAAGAGAATAAATATTATCTTTAAAAAACCAATGACAGCCCTCGCTGGTTGGCTCAGTGGTAGAGCGTCAGCCTGGCGTGCAGGAGTCCCGGGTTCGATTCCCGGGCAGGGCACACAGGAGAAGCGCCCATCTGCTTCTCCACCCCTTCCCCTCTCCTTCCTCTTTGTCTCTCTCTTCCCCTCCTACGGCCAAAGCTCCACTGGAGCAAAGTTGGCCCAGGCGCTGAGGCTGGCTCTGTGGCCTCTGCCTCAGGTGCTAGAATGGCTCTGGTTGCAACAGAGCAATGCCCTAGATGGGCAGAGTATCGCCCCCTGGTGGGTGTGCCAGGTGAATCTCGGTCGTGCGCATGCGGGAGTCTGTCTGACTGCCTCCCTGTTTCCAACTTCAGAAAAATACAAAAAAACAAACAAACAAACAAAAAAAAACAATGACATTCCATTGCAAAAGTAAACTATTAGATTCAACACTGACTTAATAATGTTTTCCACCTTCCTTTTACTCTATAAGGATTTATATATTTTAAAATATTCAAGTGTTCCTGCTAAGTGGCTGTGCTATCATTTACTTAATATTCTTCTGTATTGGATATTTACTTACCTAGAGTTATATTTTTTAATCTGTTCCTTTAACTTAGTTTCAGCATTCTATCTCAAAATCAAAGTCAAGAGTTATATAGTCTCAGAGCAAAAATATAAATAAATAAATATATTCCCCCTCTATAAAATAAAATATATATCTATATATAATTTTAGCAAGATGATTGACTTGTAAACAATGTTTAATATGGAGGAAAAATGCTCAAAATTTTCTTGTTATGTGTGAAATAAGCTTGGCTTACTGGAGCATATATATCGTCTCGCTTAGTTCAGAAGTGACATAAAGGCTTCAGCACAAGGATGGATTTAGGAAGGAGGATGGGCTATAAAGAGAATAAGAGGGATCCCGGCCATTGTCCTGAGGGGTTGTGGAAAGGTAAGAAGGCAATGAAAGAAGTAGAAGTTGAACAGATGATTGTCCTAATATTTCTTTGTCAGACCTTAACCCAGAGAGGCCAAAATGTGTCAAAATGATTTTAAAAAATTGGGCGCTCAGGAAGCCACTGTCTTCATTTGTTCCTGTGTACATTTGAAGGAGATCATCATAATTAATAGATAAGGTTTTGTGGACAAAAAGAGTTTTGGTTTGATTTCCTAAGGTTCTCTTTATTTTATTTCATTTTAACTATTTTTAGAAAAATAAATTTAACAGAGTTATATTGATCAATAAGAGTACATAGGTTTCAGGTAAACATTCCTATAGCATTTCTACTATTAATTATGTGGTATACCCATCACCCAAAGTCAAATCATTTTCCATCACCTTGTATTTGTCCCTTAGTACACCCTTCCCACCACCCTTTTACCACATCCCACTCTCCCACATCCCCTTACCCCTGGTAACCACTTCACTTTTATCTATGTGTTCTCTTGATTTCTGAGTGGCCTGGACATTGCGTAGCAGACTTAAGGTGACCTTACAACATAAGCTGGACATCAATTAATATGGTAGGTTGCCTGATGGAGGAAAAGACATTCAACCAGAAATACCTGGAACTTTAACCAGAACTGAATGGAAACTGAACTAGCAAGGAGAGATCATTAGGCTTTAACTGAAATGAGAAAGAATTGATTTCTATATTATCAGTAAATGACCTCAGTAATAAATGCCAGCAGAATGTCAACGTGCAATGTGGTAGCTTGTGTCTGAAATGGCCACTGTCTTTATTCCTTGTCCATTCATAACATTCCTCTGTTGAGAAGTCGTCTGTGGTTCTCTTCCCTTGTATCTGCATTTCCCTTTGGAACTGGTTTGGAAAAGAGAACATGGTCAAAGTAATGTTTTGGGATTTCTGAGGCTAGTTTATGTTAGGTTGGTCTCTCAGAAAACCAGCCACAATATTGCAAGAAACTCAAAGCTCATGGAGAGGCCCTAAGAAGGCTCCTCACCCGATAACCCCAAGTAAAATCTCATACATGAACAAAACCCAGTGTCAGCCCTGTGAATGAGTCATCTTGGACATTTAGCCCAGATAACTCTTTAGATAATCCCATCACCGCAACTGAACCCTAAGGATCTGGCAATAAAGCCACCCAATTGAGCCCAATCTACCCACAGAACTGTGATAGCTATCAATTTTTGTTTTATGTCACTGAGTATTGAGTTGGTTTGTATACAGAAAATATAACCAGAGCAGATGAGATCAGTCCAAACATTTACCTCTGAAGAGTAGATAACTCTGAAGCTCACCTCGAAGTGGGCCTGGGGAATATCATTTTGGTTGAAAGATTTTTTTCACCATATATAAGCAAAAGTCATGTAAACCATTTCTTAAATGCACTTTAGAATAAATAGAGCAGAAGTAGGAAATAGGCATAAGAAAGGTGAAACTTTCTTTCCCTAACTAGACATTCCCTAAAATTGTTTTAAAATTATTGTATTAGGCTAAATATTAAAACATATTTAACATACTAAGTGGAAGCTTAGAAGATAAACTAGATCATCTACAGGCAAATAACAAAGATGCATTTTACATAGGTTGCACTGTAATTAAATAGAGCAGTAAACAATCTCTCACAGCCTGTTTTTGTCAATAAAGTTTTATTGAAACACGACCATGCCCATTGGTTTACATATTGACTTGAACTATTTTTGTGCTACAACAGTTGAAGCAGAGATTCTAGGGCTTATATAACCTATGGTATTTATTCTCAGACACTTTAAAGCAAAAGTGTACTGACCCTATAAAAAGTAAAAATTGAACCCATGATTCAAACTTAGGTCTGAAAAAATGTTTGCAATTATATTTTCTTTTCTTTTCTTTTGCAATTATATTTTATTATATTATATCCTAGAAGTGGAATTGCTAAGTCATAGTTTGAGCAACATTGCAAACTTTCATATATTTTGTTCTTAATTCATCACCAGAAAAACTGTGCCAGTTTATATAAAATCCTAGCAATATGAGATGGCTAAATTCTCTATATCCTCACCAAAGTCATAAAATTAAAATGTTGAGTCTTTTATTAAAAGAAAAGGGAACTATCATCTTATATACAAGTTTTTATCTGTATTTATGATCATTATTTAAAATACTTTCTTAAAGAAAATTACAAGATCAAAAGATAGTGTTAAAAGTAGTAATTTATTTGCTATATATTATCAAATTAATTTTGACAAAATTTGAAAAAATTTACACTTTCTTTGTATTTTATGAACTTGACATATTTATTTTTCTTTACAAATAAATATACCAGCTAATTTGAAATGTTTATTTCACTTACTAATATCAATTAAGTTTTTTATATGTTGAACAAAACTTGAACTGTATGTTTGTTTGAATTGATTCTGTACTCCTCAGGAAATTTAAATATTTTTTGTAAGCTTATTAGCCTTTGATTTTCACAAAAAGCCTTCTGCACTTTTGATTGCCAACTTCTTTTTTTAGTTTTTGTCATTGTGTTATGTAAAACAAATTTAGGAATACATTTTCTAAAACACACATATGAATCTAATACTAGACTCTCTGTTCCATTTCAGTGTTAATCTGTTTCTAGATTAGTACTATTCAGAAATAGTTATTATAGGTTATTATATATTTTAGCATCTGGAGAGACTTAGATATATTTATTGGTATTTTTTAAGTTTTTGGTTATTCATATGCATTTTCTCTTTTAGATTATTTTAGAACACCCTGTCAAGATCTCTAAAAATTTTTTTTAGATTTATATTGAGATTAATTTGGTATAGCTAAAATTTCATCCACTTTTCTACTAAGATTTCAGTCACTAAAAGTTACTGTTTTAAATTGATTATACGTTAAAGAATTGTTAATATTTTTGAGAATTATAACTGCCAATAAACAGTTACTTGGCCCAGATATTTTTATTTTTTTAATAAAATTGATTTTTTAAATTGTGATTTTTTTGTTGACATATTTTAAATGACATTTTTACTGTGTAAAATGTTTTAATAAAAATCTCATCTCTTAAGAGAAGGAATAAACTGGGTTTTGGTTGAAGAGCTCAGTTAGAACGTCATCCCCATGCACAGAGGTTGCTGATTCGACCCCAGTCAGGGCACATACAGGAATAGATTGATGTTCTTGTCTCTCTTTCTCTCTCCTACTTCTCCTCTCTCTAGAATAAATAAATTTTAAAAAATAAAAAAGAGAAGGAAAAAATAGTAAATATTCTACAATATAAATATAAACTATAATGTAAATGTTAAATAAACATAAATTATTATAGAAGCTGTTAAGATTTTTGAATAGTGAAGCTAGTTTAGATATAAATATTGATAGAACATTTATTAGGAATTCAAAGAGTGTATAAATGACTTCGATTGTCAAGGTAGAATTTTTTTAGGTTTAGACTTCCTGGCACTCAGGCACCATTGGTAGTTGATACTAGGGGAGAGGGGTTGATGGGTTCATGGTGCTTCTGACACATTTACATGTCAACACAGTGATGTCTTCAGAACGGAAGCAGACTTTCTTTCTTGGTCTTACTATGAGTTTTATACCTTCAGATTACATTAAAAACCTTGCTTTTTCTTATGTAACAACTGCCATATATTTCTCCCTACTGTATAGGCTATTTCTATAGCACTTTTAGTTGACATGTTTATTTTATTATGTAAGCATTACTTTGAATTGAGTTCTAGGTCTTCTGTTGTTTCTCCTATAGTCTGAGTATATACCAGTTTCACTGCCATGGCCAGGAGGAATGGGCTGGGATAGAGGGCTCTCCCATGGCTATGATATAGGATGCTATGAAACTCAGAGCAGCAGCTAGTCCCAGAGTGACAGACAGCTAATGGAAATGTGATGGCAAGGATAAGAACTAGGCCATTCATCAGCAAGTGCTCTTCTCATTTCATCTTAATTCTTCTTAAAATGGGGCAGCTGGTAGAGGTAATATCAAGATATACGAAAATTTCTGCCAAGACAACTCAAAGTTAAGTACAAAGTTAATATTAGACTTTACATTAAACACAACATTAAAAAAAAAGTCATATGCTATGCAGCATGAGATACAAGAGCCTATGCCGACTTCTTCTAATACACTTGGCTCAGAATACTGAAAGAGCTCATTGGAGAAAAGCAGAGCATCACTATGTTTCCCAATTTAAGTCAGAAGGAATGTCTTACCCTGACTCCATGCTGTATGCTTATGAGTTTAATGCTATTTATTTTTAAACAACATAATCTGCTTCAGGAGTGTTCCCACAGGGACCAGGCCCACACTCAGGCCTTGAGGCTGTTGTCTCATTTGCTCCGAAGTTTCACACCATGGCTTTCTTCTCTTGTCTCCGTAACTTTATAACTTGTTTTTTAGTGTGCCAGTGTTTTCATTTCCTTCACATTCTCTCAGGTTCTTATTCCAAGTTCTTCTGCTGTCTTCCCAGGTATAACTCACCAACCATGAGGATCCTTGTTTTTCTAACTAGCTCATAAACTACATAGTAGACACATAGGAATGAAACGGTCGCATCGTTCTCCAGTAGCTGTGTGTGACTGCACTAGGAGACTGTCCTCTGCCTGCTAGTGGATATATCCCAGTAATATGTGGGGCCGATTATATAGCTATCTTGTCACTACGTTTATTAAAAGTCAATCCAATTCAACTTAAAACTGAAATCTTGTAACTACATCAAAGCTGTCTCTGCTTTGGTGCTAGCCACAGTTGTGACTCAGAAGATCTGAAGTCAGGAGAGTTATGGCAGGAGTCTGGTATGGATCCATTTAGCAGTATTTACTGTGTTATTACTGTGTGCAAGAATTAAGTTTAGGCATTTAGAACTCATTATCACCCTTGCAGCAGGTGGGTGAATAAACCATTTGCAGTGCCCCATTTATGGGGCTCAGTGCAAAATGAAATGAAGGACTCCGGCCAAGGTCTTCCTGTCTCATGAATCCACTGCACAAACCCATCACAGACAGGTGACTCAGGGGCTTTGACCCTTTTTAATGAATGTGTTCAGTGGGTAGCTTGGTTGTGGGTGGAAGTCCCCACCTCTGCACTCAGTGAAAATACCTTGCATTGCCAGCACAAGGCAAGACTCACTGCTACCTTACCTTTGAGACTCTTCTGGGTTTGCCTCCAAAGCCTCCTGATACCCAGGCCCTATTAGGCTGGAGGGCAATGGTGTAATGCAGGTCTCAGTGCCACTGTCCCCCCAAAACTAAGGAAGACCAGGCTAGACCCAGGAAGCCATGGAATAGAGAGCAGGAAGCCTAAACTCATCCTAAAGAGGCAGAGACAGAACAAAAGTGAGGACAGCAATGAGACTAAGAACATAAACTCTAATTTGAGGCCATCTTGAATTTTAATGTGGGCCCTCACACAACAGGTGAGTGGCCATCAACAAGTGACAGAACCCCTCTCAGTCTGATATAACAATGAAAATAATAATAATATTATCAAGTCATAGCTTGATAGGATTATTGTGAGAATAATAGGAATTAATGCACACAGAATGAGCTTTTATATGAATAGCTTAGTATAGCACCTAGAATTAAATAAATGCTATACAAAGGTTATTGACTTACTACTATTATTACCTTTGTCATTATTAGTCGCTTGCCATATATTACATCATAGTGATTTATCAACAATTATCTTGTGTTTCTTGAAGAAGGAAAACATTTCTCATTTTCACTTGAACAATTATAACAATCTCTTTATTCAACAGATGTTTATTGGGAACAGTGTTAGGCACTAGAGAAACAGTGATGAGCAAAAGAGATATTATCTCTACTTCATGGTGCTTACAGTCCAGAAGGATAATTAAAAAGGAAACTATAATCGGTATTCATAACTCCAGTGAGAAACACAGCATGCTAGGAAGGAACATAACAATGAAAGCCAGCCAACAGATGTGAATTCTGGGATGCTTCCTATAAAAAAACCCAATATTTAAACTGAAATGAGTAGGATATGGCAAAGTAAATAGAAATATTGATTGGGGGTTGACTGTGGATAAAGGAGTCTAAGAAGAGAGATGAGATGAATAAAGTTTTATAGGGATGAAAAACATGGCATAATGGGAAAACAAAAAGAACACCATGTCATTGAAAGTCAAATCAAGAGCAACAACCCTATGAGATATTTTAATGGATTTCAACAATACCTTATATATAGAAACCACTGAATGATTTAATGGAGGAATAAAAAGATCTTATTTGCATCCTAAAAGAATCGTTGTGTCCTCTTTGTGAAGAAAGTGTATTGTCAGGATGCAGGACAGCTGGTGGGGAGAAGGGGTTAAACAACTGTAGTAATGAATTGGGCCACAAAGATACACAGCTAGAATGAAAAGGTGACTGATTAGATATAAGGTTAAGTACCAGAATTAATAGGAATACTTGATGAACTGGCTATGATGATTATTGAGAGAAAGAGAAGACTTCAGGATTATATCTGGGTTTCTGTGCCTGGAGCCTATAGTGACATAAGAAAAGCACACAGAAGAAGGTTTTTGGACGGGGCGTTGAGGTCAGGGTAAACTTTGATAACTTGGCTGGTAGAGCGCAGATCTGTAGAGCAGATGAGAAAAATGATTCCATGACCTCCAACTGATAACATCCAGTAGGGAAACCAGGGTAAACACTTCATGTACAAAGTCATGGCACATGCGTGAGATGACCTGATTCCCAGGGTCCTGGGAATTAGGATTGACATAACATTTTAGGAACAAAACTGAAATCTAGACATAGTTACTCAGCCAAGTACATCCAGACAATGAAGGAGAGGAACCAGGAAAGTAGCTCTGCCTCAATTTTTGTCTGGATGTCACAGTAGACATTACACAAAAGTTTTTGAAATGGATGAATTTTAATTCTGCATATGGAATATAATAGACCATTTTACCCCATATAGTGTACAAGGTTATTTGTAGATACTGAAGGATGAAGTGAACAGACCATGAAAAATGAGAGAAATTATAAAGAACCTAAAAATAAAACCTTGACATCCTTGGAAAGGCACCTCCATTACTTGGCATTAAGCACATTTAATTTTTTATTTTTGGAATGTGCGTCAAACAAAAAGATCTAAAACTGCATTTTTTACATGCTATTGATGGAAGGCTACTTTTTTAAGGTGCTGATTACAAACTAGTCAACATTATGTAGGATACTTTATGGGAGATTGTCAAAGAGAAGCAGAAATAGTATTTCCTGAATGGTTGCTTTTAGTATCATCATAGTAATGACATGTCATATTAGGCTATCACAGGCAGCACATTTTCAGAATAAATTATAAACAAGACTAAATTAAATGGCAGTGAAGAAAATAGGGAAGATTATAACACAAGGGAAAGAAAAATGTGGGGAGAGAAATGATAAATTATAAGTGGTTGCACATAAAAATTGCAAGTGAGGACAGGGTAGCCATCTGAACAGAGAGGGAAAGGTTAGAAGGTGGAAGGAGAAATCAATCTCAGGCAAGGACAGCAGAGAACCGTGCATTTGAAGAGAGTCAATCCTACTTACTGCTGGAAGAAGTCGTAATCTCCCAAAGGACAGATGCTGCACCAAAGAGGACATGGCCAGAGTGCTGGGCTAACTCTCATTTTCATCGTCCCAACATGGTCTTCCATATTTCATTAGTTACATGTTTAAAAGAATATTTTCTCTTTCTAGAGACAAAGAGGGTTGAAATTATATAAGTGCTAACTTAAAAAAAAAGAAAACAAAACGTCTTCTTTGTACTGTTTCAGTCTTAGACTATGATGTGGATTAAACTAAAGTCTAACTGCTGGCAAATAGATGTGTGATCTGAAGGGGAAATGTCCATCTTAGTAGAACTGCTGGTGGTCTCTACATACTAGGCTCCTTGATGGGTCCTTGAAAGCAGGGGGCAACAGAAAGCGTTTCTACCTTGTGGCTGACAGTTCCTGGCTTTAGGTAACCACAAATATTCCAAAGACTAGTGCCGTCAATCCCTCCAGAGCAGGGAACCAGATGTTCTTCTGAAACCTAAGAATATGTTCTCCACAAACACATTCATATCAAGCTCAGGCTACCAGTGACTTTGCCTTCTGTGGGGATCTAGATACAGTAAAGGGACACCAAAGACAGGAAATGGATGACAAAAGCTGTTTTCATGTGTGGCTGAAAACTGACTCCAGAGTTCCTTGATTTTACATCAGCAGAATACACATTAACCTGTAAATTCAGTGCCAATGGAGACCATTAGTGCAAATTCACCAATGCTCATCAGGGCAGAATGGCTCTCAAACTTAACTGTTTCAAAATCATCTGGAAAGTTAGTTACAACAGTTTGCTGGGCTGCACCTCCAAAGTATGTTAATCACTAAGTGAAGAATGAGATCTGAATCCATATTTCTAACAAATTCCAAGGTGATGCTGGTCCCAGACCTTCCTTGAGGACCAACCTCATACAATGATGTGGGAACTGAGCTGGGGTAATTTCGTGGCCAAAGGAATTCTCTCCAGGATAGTACACTCCTTCCCCCACATGCTACATGGTCAGTGCACTCATCAACCTATGTGTGTACCTGTTCCAGCATTTTCTAATATAGACTCAACAAGCTATTATTCAGAAAGACGGAGGAAGTCTTGTAACCTCTTGCTCATTCAATATGCTTAGTTTTCAGTATCATAATCATAAAACAAACCACACGCATACATACACACACACTCACACTATTTATACTGTCTTAATTCTGCCAGCAGATTACTCTTACACTGCCTGACCATGGGTCAGAGAAGATCAAAGGTGCAAAGTGACAAAGTATAATTTACTCTTTTGGGCATCCTTGACCTGCCCACCACCATATCTCCTACCCAGGAACTTGAATAAAGCAAATGGTCCTTACACACAATCATATGCACAATGCACCTGGGAGTCATTCACCCCATCTGCCCTATGATCTATCGTCCAGAGATTAGCTCCCTTTGCTCTTGTATGTTTGCCCTCATACATGCCCAGTCTTCTTGGACTGATGAGAGAAGGTTTTTCTATTTTGTTCTATTTTTACTTCAACTAACAAAAGGCAGGGTGCTGGCCACCCAAGTGTCACACCTGTCCCCCTGGGAATGGGCACGGATTGTAGAGGAGGGTTAGAGAGAAGCAACAGCATGCTATGCCTGGAAGGCAAGACATTGGGACTAACAGACCAGACTCCCTTCAGAATACAGCGTAAGCCTCATCATTTTTACTGCTGTGACCACAAAGAACCCGGTTAAAATACCCAGGTAAATCTGTCATTGAAGCTTCCTGGTATTTGCTTCATGCAAGAAGCTTCCAAACAGGCCTTGGCCCAGAGATCTCGCATGGGAACTCCTAATAAAGATTGTAATAGTTGCCAATGCATAAACTCTTGCCAAGCCCTAAGTATGCCATTTAATTACTGCAACGTCTCTATCAGAGAAGTACTATTTCTTCTTTTTCACATTTCCCATGTGTTGAAATCAAGACAAAGAGACATTAAGTAATTTATCCAAAGTTATACTTCTAATCAGGATCAGAGATAGTATTTCAACCCTGTTAATCGGATGCCAGACATCAGACTCCCGCTTGTGTGATTTCTGCTTTTCTGTGGCACCGTTTGACACATTGTGTCAAAATGAATATCTTACGAGCACATGTACCTCAATTCAACACAGACATGTGGGGCACCCGCCAGCTCCGTGCTAGGGTCTCATGCTTTGGGGTAGGAGGCGGGAAGAGGAAACCATTGAACTTGGGCCCTAACGAGGTAGAGTTTGAATATGCAAGTAAGTGTGGAGATTTGGATGGGGGAACATACGGCTAGGAGGACAGATGTGTGAAAAGCAAACTATAAAATATGTATTTTAGCTAAAACTGAGAACTAAAAGGGTCTAAGTCAATTCAATAGTATAGAGGACTCCCTTCCAAAGTTAGTAGCAGAACTGTCCTCAGCTCATGGTGACGGGCTGGTTGCCCAGCACCCTAGGGGCTTGGGCATGTATCCCTTACATTGGAAGTATTTACAGTGTCCTCTCATTTTAATATTTGTTTAAAAGTGAATTACTGTCACTGTCAGCTCTTTCATCCCAACAACATTTCAGAGAAATGTATTCAGGCATTATGTGACTTGTAAGTAAGATTAACAAGAAAGTTCAGAGGAGTATAATCATCAAGGGATTTGGCTATTAATAAAGAACTTAATGAGAAACAAATGAGTTGGCACACGGTAGAATTTGAATGTGGCTAAAGCAAAATCTAGAACTGCACATAACACACTTTCTTAAGTACAGCACACCTGGAATCGAAGTGAATGACCAGTGATCACACGCATGTGCAAACAGGCAATGAGAATAACCCACGTTGAGAGTTATTTTAGGCTTAAAAGCCATGGCTTTGCCCTGTATTATTTAAACCCTTAAATAAACACAAATGTGCTTCCAGGTTCCGGGGGGGGGGGGGGCTTCGCTGGATGTGGTTCCTGCATTATGCTCTCACAACACGCACACACACGCACACGCGCACCACTGATGAGATGATAGAGTATATTACTCCTGCTTTACAGATGGCTAAAGGGATTAAGCAAATATTCTTGCTGCAGCATGAGGCTGAGCCTTTGTGTTCATTTATAAAGTTAGTGAAGTCACTGAAGAGAAAGAGAAATCATGCAACTGGAATGGAGAAGAAAAGCTCCAATTACAGCTCCAGAATTGGCTGCCATCTTTAGTGCTAACAGAGTGTGCACGTTTCTCAGAAGTGACACCTGCATTGTCTGTGGGGAAACATTTAATCCCTGACGCTGCCTTAAGGAGGTTGGTGAGCATACAAGTGAATAGAAATGATGGCAGTTCTTTCCGTGAGAGAAGAAGCTGAACTAATTTAAGTGGGAGCACATCAGAGGGTTCCATGAACCCCTCTAAATTTGATCTCACTTGCTCTGTTCCGTTCCGCCCCTGAAGAACACCTGGAAAATGCATAAATATATGACTCTCTGAATGTAGATGTAGTTTCTATTCCCACTGCCCTCTGTATATGCTTCTATCCATGGTTTGCTTGCTTTATGTCTCTTCTGTTTAAAGAAAAGGTATTTTGTAATATTTAACATAGTATGACCAATGATTAGAGTGTCTGGCCATGCATATAGTTGGCACCTGGGAGACATTTATGGCATGAATGACAGTCTATTTACAAAATACCTTTTTATTTTGTAATCAGAGTTTGTCATCCAGCAGTCTCACCCATATAGACTGCAGCTAGATGTTAGAGCAGAGTTACAAAACTCTTCTGAATGGTCAGAATGAAGGTAATGGTGAGGTCCATAATTAAAATCTGTGTTTTAGCAAAGGAAAATGATCTTGAGCATTCACGACAAAATCTACCTTCCTATCCATACTTTCCCCCCGCCCCCAGTAATTGTCACAGTGCCTGAAACATAGTTGGTGCTCAACAAATACATTGCATCAATGACTGAGAGTTTTCAGTCTGAAAATGTTGAACGTGCTTAATGTTTGGGTACGCTAGAACATCAGTTTTGGTATCCTAACAAAGCTGTCTTTGGTAGTTGCTGATGCTCTTGTGATTCCAGAAAAACGAAGTGTTTGTGAATTGACAATTTCCAGGCAGCATGTGGACTCGTCCCAATCGAAAGATCTGGGCTGCTCAGCCTGCTGCTGAGCTTGCTGCGCGAGTGTAAAGTCAAGATGGATGCAGATGCTAACAGGACGCTGACACCTTTTCAGATAACTGGCTTCATCTGTCTGCCTGTTTATGGGGAGAGCTGATTATCAGCCATGTGCAAATGCCGGGGAACCGATCTGATCTCTGTGATGTTTTACACCATAGGCAGTCATCTTTCTATCCAACAGTCACTCTGCGAGGCAGGCAATATAATTAAGTTTTCATGCATATTCCCGCTGTACCCTGTACAGTCATTCAATCATTACAAGAAAAAAATGAGTCAGTGTCACCCGAATGTTTGTTTGAAGACAATACCTAAGAACTTAAGAGCTCTGGGAGGCAGGAAAAGGGATGTAAGCAATGGGAGGCATGGGTGGGAGGGTGAGTTTCTTAGGAGAATGAAAAGAAGGCCAAAGGCGACCCTGGGCAATTATTATGCAATGCATATAAAGCATCTTCAGTCAGATAAACAGAACCCAGGAGTTTTTAATAGGACATTTTAATCTCAACATTGAACTTTCTAAATAAATACAAAGTGTTTGGTAGCGATCAGTATTGGTAGAGCAAGGCTGGACCTGAAGGGATGTGGGCTGCCCTGAGGACATCACTAGAAGCTCTTAATACAAAGACATGTTATTGGGCCAACGATCTTAAGACCCAGTTTGCATTCCAGCTCTGTCAATTATTGCAAGTTATTTAACAATTAGAGCATCAATTTTCTCATCCATAAAATGCATTGGCTAATGTTTGTATCATATTAAATGGCATGTTTAAAGGAGCACATGGACTGCCTAGGCCAGGCGTGGCCAACAGTTTTTGCCCCCAGGGCCAGATTAGAAAGAAAATTTTTTTCATGGACTGGATGAAATATTAAAATTAAGAGATTTTAAATGCAAAAACTATTCATTTACATAAACAAAAAATTATTATGTAATTTGTTATGAATAAACATAAGTGAGTGAAAAAATTTTAATATACAATATTATTTTAATAAAAATATATTTTAATAAAAATATAATTACATACCATATAAATATGCAAACTGTATCACAATCAATCAAAACAATAATTAATAGAATGAGCTTGAAAGGGTTATATCTCAAATAAAACAATTATTTTGTTTTACAAACAGCCTGGACACGTTTTCAGTTATCAACTGTAGCTGTTGTCTATGCTACAATGCCACTTGGTTCAGCACACCTGACCACAAAAATAATGAATTGTTTGACCTTGGGTGTGCACTGGCAAACTCTGCCTAAAAGAATGTGGGTTTCATATCGCCGCTAAACGTCAAACAGTTTGTATCAAGTACAGAAAGTACAAAAGTTATAAATCTTTTATAATGGAATTCTTTTAAAAAATAAAGAAGTATCTCGAATCCATTTGACCAATTATTGGAAGTTAACCCTAGATTAGTCACATGCAGAATTATTTTCCGCGTATCACTATCTTCTTAAATATCTCAATTTCCAATAATCAAAGACGCTTCCGCTTCTGAGTAGCTGAGATTTTAAAGTAGCGGAGGATATTAAAAATTTAATCATGGGCCGCATAAACTCATTACATGGGCCGGATATGGCCCGCGGGTCGTATGTTGGTCATGCCTGGCTTAGACCTTAAGAAGATGAGATAGTTTTATTGAACTTTTGCTCTTATTGTCCCCAGAATATGGACATTGCTCCATGAAATACTAGTTCTATATAATTTATATACATATGTAAAATTATATATGTCTGTATATATATGATATATATGTATGTACACACGCACACACAAATGCACAGAGACAGAGAGAGGGAGAGGGAGAAATTTAGAAAGCACTACATACTACATCCCTTGTTTGATAGTTATGCCTGCTCCAATTTAAATGTCCTGGAAAGGCCTCAGGTGAAAACAATAACTAAAACAGCAATAACACAAACCACCTGTGTTGTTATTCCAGCATTTTGCAAATATATTTAACAACAATCCCCATTTTTCTTACATTGAATTCCTACTAATGTGTCTAATTAGTCAGTAACTGTGTCTAATATGCCACTGCATATGACACAGGTTGTTTTTTGGGAAAAGTTAGTTTTGTTCAAATGTTTTAGTTTCCAGATCTCTGAAGTCCCAAAATAAATTTCTACCCTAGGTCATCAGGTTGTGGCCTTCACCACAGCACACTTTGCTCTCATGTTGCACTAATGACAAAACACTCCACCATTGTATCTAAAATTGGGTTCCACATTGCAGTCAGCTGGGGTTTTTAATTATCACTGATGCTTGGGTCCCATCCCTGGAGATGCTCATATAATTGGTACAGGATGTGACTGGAGCATATTATTTGAAATATCCAAGTCATTCTACAATGCAGCCAAGTTTAAGAATTAGTACAAAAGATGACCCCAGGGCCATTTTTTTCTAACACTGTTTTCTTTCTTTTTTTTTTTTTTTGTAGTTTTTCAAAATGAGAAGTAGGGGGCTACAGACAGAATCCTGCATTCACCTGACTGGGAACCACCCGACATGCTCACAGGGGGTGAATCTCTGCCCATCTGGAGCATTGCTCTGCTGCAACTGGAGCCATTCTAGTGCCTGAGGAGCCATCCTCAGCGCCCGGGCCAACTTTGCTCCCATGGAGCCTTGGCTGCAGGAGGGGAAGAGAGAGATATAGAGAGAAGGGAGAGGGAGAAGGATCGAGAAACAGATGGTCACTTCTACTGTATGCCTTGACCTGGAATCAAGCCCGGGACTTCCACACAGCGGGCTGACACTCTACCACTGAGCCAACTGGCCAGGGCCTGACTTATTTTTTCATTCAAATTTGAGAGTGAACCTTCAACCATTTTATTATTAGTAGTATTATTATTGACTTTATTTGCAATCCTTTTTACAAAGCTGTAGGGTATGGTAGACACTCAATGACCCATCGCAATTTTGTTCACTCTTTATATACATATATATATATATATTTTTTTTTCTGAAGTTAGAAATGGGGAGGCAGTCAGACAGACTCCTGCATGCGCCCGACCGAGATCCACCCGGCATGCCCAGCAGGGGTGATGCTCTGCCCATCTGAGGCATTGCTCTGTTGCAACTGGAGCCATTCTAGCACCTGAGGCAGAGGCCATGGAGCTATCCTCAGCGCCTGGGCCAACTTTGCTCCAATGGAGCCTTGGCTGTGGGAGGGGAAGAGAGAGACAGAGAGGAAAGAGGTGGGGGTGGAGAAGCAGATGGGCACTTCTTCTGTGTGCCCTGGCCAGGAATCGAACCCGGGACTCCTGCACGCCAGGCCGATGCTCTACCACTGAGCCAACCAGCCAGGGCTTTTTCACTTTTTAATTCATTCATTTAATAATCATGTTGTGTTTGCAGAGGCATCAGCCATGTTCAGCAGGTTCTGTTCAGCCATTGCTTCAGCCCACTCTAGTTTTCAAAGCACTCTGTTTTTCTGAGTTAACTACTCATCTATTTCCATACAAAATAGCATGTGCAATGTTCTGTACCATTAATTACCTTTTTGTCTATGTGTAGATCACCCCTTCCTCCACATAGGCTGAAGGCATAAGCTCCTAAACTCAGACACCAGCTATGTGTAGAGACAGAGACAACATCTCACAGAAAAAAGAACAGGAGCTTCAGAGTAAGATGCACATGCTTGTATAAACACTGATTCCACCACTTATTGATGGTGTGCTCTTGGAAATCTCTAATTTCTGAGTTCAATTTCCTTATAAATAGGGCTGATAACACTGACCTGGAAGAGCTGTGATGAAGAGCCAATGGAATAAGGTCCATCAAGTTCATAGACCAGAGATAATCAAACAAAGGACATCATTATCACTGTCCATGATGACCATTTTGAGACCTCAGTTGATTGCACCAACTTGTCTACTGAGCAGAAGTGTAGAGCAATCTTGCAAAAATTCCTATCTCTGAGCATGGGGAAAAGACTGAGGGAATTTTATGAAAAGTGATTTTTCCCTGAAATCACTATTTTCCTGCTACAAATAAAATAATTAAGGGGAAAAATAATGTGGTCTCATGAACACATGAAAGTAGAGAGAAAATATGTTACCATTCAGGATCAGTAATATCCTTAAATGGAAATAAATCTAATGAAATTTTACTTCAGTTATACTTGAAGATATTTCTACTAAGTACCATTAAAAACTAAGAGAGAAAACACAAAGCAGATTGGAACAAACATAACAAACATATTATTAAGTTATTATCCATGCTAATGAAAACTACAAAGAAACTTCCTTAATGACCCAGGGAGGCCCCAGAACGTGCAGGGAACCACGTGTAGACGCACTGCGACTTCAGAGCTTCGGGGTCTGGCTGCATGCCCGAACCAGACTAAAGAGCACGATCCTCTGACTTCATGCTGCATCAGTCATTACCTTCTCTTCTCTTAGTGGCCTGTTTACATCAACAGACCTGCTTAATTTCTGTTTGAGGCTTCTGGACTTAACCCTGTGCTATGTATGTGACTCTTGGTCCTGGGAATAGAACTGAGGTGGGGTATAAGTGTTGGCCTTGTGGTCGTAGCTGACCTGTTGTCTGTGTGGACACACAAAAGTCAGAGCAAAAGTGATCATGGAGAGAAACTGAATTGGAAAGGAAGACAGGCTGTCACTCAATGAATCTCAGGTCATGGGTGTGTGGTTGCACGCCTGCACCTATGATGACTTGGTCCCTGCTTCCCTGAGGCCTCCATCTGGGAACTGGCCCTTTCTCAAAGTCATCCAGCCAGAAAGGGGAATAAAGATCAGAATCTCATACCACCAGCAAGTGGGGTTTGGAGTCAGTGATGTACTCTCCCACAGGGTACCTGGGATCCATGGCGCCTAGGTAACAGCACCAGGAGGACCGGCACTCAGCTCTCACTTTCAGGCATATGCCCTAGTCTGCTCACCAGGGGATATGCAAATTTACACTTCAGTTAAAAAAAATAAGGAGTGTTAATGCATGTTTAGCATAATGCGTGGCAAATATTTAACATTCAATAATAGTAGCTATCATTCTGTTATTATCATGAAAAGGAAAACAGTATAATATTAAGTAATACAAAAAGGTCTGGTAAGATAAGAAATTTTTAAAAAGTTCATTGGCTTGAGCGATCCTGAGGTCATCAGTAATTTGAAAGGAGCAGTTCCAGGGAAATGCACTGTGCAGTGAATAGAAGGGAGAAAAGTAGATACAGAAACACCTTTCCAGGAATTAGCATGAGAAGGATTGACCAAGCACTGGGCTGCAGCTAGAAGGAGCACCCTGGGTCAATAAAGTCTTTCTTTTATTTGAATGTACTTTCTTACCTATGATGTGGTTGGTGATGCTGAGGTCTGCATGGTCCCCAGCTCTCCTGCATCCTCTGCCTTTATGGTCCTGCTTGGTACATTTGCATATTTCTGTTTAAATGGCTAGTCCACAAGAAAAATGTAAGGAATCACTAGAATGATGGTTTTCCCTTTTCCACATTCTTATGTACAACTGAAACCTCAAACTGAAGTCTTAGTAGCCTTGTCTTTCTTAATTTCTGACTCATTTAATCATCCTTCTAGGGACTCAGAGGAGTGGGTGGACTCCTTCAGCAGTGAGGCCAAATGGCCAAACCCTGGAACTGCCTGTAGGACACCTGCTCTAAGGGGTGACCAAACAGAGATGCCCAACTCTGAGACGGATCAAGTCCATCTCCCTGGAAGATGACCCAGCTCCGTAGTCTCCCACATAGATCTGGTCACTCTGGAACCTACCTGGTCTTTGGTTGAAGTCTTCAGTCTTCTTAAAGAAATTTCCAAGGGCTCTCAAGGCTCAGATGCAAAAGCATTACATCATCAAATCATTTCTATTCTGTTTCTGTGGTAGCTTTGCTTTTGTCTGTTTTTTTAAAGAGTATTACAAATTGATGGCTGATCAGTAAAAAATCGATCTTTGATCATCTTTAGTTCTTGAAGCCCCTTAAATGCAGTCATGTTCTGGATTTTTCTAAGTTTATTTCCTAATATTTTTTCCCTAAAGTGCATTAGTAATTCTCCTCTCATTGGTCATAGTAGCAATATTTTTTTCATTGATTTGAGAGAGAGAAAAGAAGAAAAAGAGAGAGAGAATTATCAACTTATTGTTCCACTTAGTAGTTTTATTTAGTTGAGTAGTCACTGATTGCTTCTTGTATGTGCCCTTTACAAAGGTCAAACCCATGACCTTGGAGTGCTGGGACAATGCTCTATTCACTGATAGACCTGGCCAGGGCCTGTAGTGCTTTCTGATTGAAAAAATAACTGTTGAAAACAACTCAGCAATTGGGCTCAAGATCCTATATGAGAATTCTTGGATTCTATGCTTATCCAAAGCTGGATGCTTGGGACAATTAATAGTGCCTATTGTCTCATATTATCTGACTCTGTTTTGAGACAATAACATGATCTAGACTTAAGAAATTTCATAGATGTTGATAAAAGAATGAACTCTATTTGAAAAAAAAATTATTTATTTATTTTAAACTGAGATGGTATGTTCATTTAAACTCTGCCAGCTCTCTATTGCCTGTAGGATAGACCCTTAACTCCCCAGCATAGGGGAAAAGAAGTATTTAACAATCAAGCCGTAACATACTTCTCTAATGTCATCTTTGAGATTTTCTAAATCTGCACTCTAAGCTACAGTCCTACATATTTTCCACATATTTGTATCGATATTTGCTCTTTTCTCGCCTAGATGTCTCTAGTTCTACACTTATCTAACTTGAAGTTACTCCTGATAATTTCATGTTTCCTTCAAACATTATCTCTTTTTAAAATTTCTGGCAAGTCCCTACAAAAAAAATATCACTTATACATGCCTGCCCCACAAACAGTCTCATATTAAGTTTAATTAGCTAGCTTTACTCATTGTGTAACTATTCCTCTCTGATTATAAATGTCTAGCTCGGTTTTTTTTGTAAATACTGGTTAATAAGTGAATGAAATGTTAACATTATGTATTGCTTACCCCAAGTAAATTGCTCATTTTAATTCCAAATGTTAAAAACTAATTTAAATTTTGATAGTCACCGATCACTCCTTGATCAGCAGGTGGTGCCTGGCCTCCTCTTCAGCCTCTGAGTTTCAGTGTTTGATTTCTGTTGGAGAATGGCCATTGCGCAAGGACCAATCACAATTTGAACGGTTACTTTTCAGTTCCTTGGCAGAATAGATGCTCCCAGGTAGAAAAGTTCGGGGTGGTGGGGACTTAGAGCTTATCTGTCTCATCTTATCCTTGCTACATATGGGAAGAATCAAGGGACTGTCCCACAGCCCATCCGTGACCTGGAACCAGACCCAGGAATAGAATGTAGATCTCCTTACCATTTCTAGGGATACTGAAAATAAAATGAGGTTATAATATCTGAATCCTATTTTTGTCTCTTCCATCAATAAACTGGGTGATTTCAAGCAAGGTCCTTTGACTCCGTGTTTTGGTGGCTTTATCTGCAAAATGAGTAAAACCATAGCTGTGTTAAAAAGGTGTGGTGAGGATTTAGTGGGATAAAGGTGAAGCAAGGAACATTGTACAAATCACCTCATAATGTGTTTATCATAATTGTTATTACAAAGTTATTTCTAGGTTATGGTTTATTGGCAGATGAAGCACCCTGTAGGTCACAGCTCTGGCTGAACTCTCCCTGGCTTTGCTGGCTCTATATTGGGAAAATTTTCTCATGGAATAACTTCTGGCAGCTTATCAGGAATACGCCTTTCTGCTTCTCCCACTGAACCATGTGCCGCTCGAAGTAGAGGTAGCTTAGTGATTGAATTTCAGACATTTCACAGGAGGAGGAACAAAGGGCTGAGGTGCAGTGGTGGGGGGCTTTTCAGAACGCTTATTATTCATAGTAGTCTCACATCAGTCCAGCAAGCCGTCGCCCCTTCCAGTGCATGTCTAGACTGGGCTGTGTCCACACACCCAACCATGCTGCCTCCCTAACCACTAGCACTATTGGACTTTACCTTCAGCCACTCTGTAGCTGATAAATACCTGTACACATGTGGCAGCAAGAGCAGCACACATATGGCTTCAGTCTTCCCTGTTCTGTAGCTAGTTGGGATGCTTGGTAGGTGAGGATGAACAATGTGTCTATGCACAAAACCAGGGGTCCCCAAACTACGGCCCACGGGCCGCATGCGGCCACCTGAGGCCATTTATCCGGCCCTCACTGCACTTCCGGAAGGGGCACCTCTTTCATTGGTGGTCAGTGAGAGGAGCATAGTTCCCATTGAAATACTGGTCAGTTTGTTGATTTAAATTTACTTGTTCTTTATTTTAAATATTGTATTTGTTCCCATTTTGATTTTTTACTTTAAAATAAGATATGTGCAGTGTGCAAAGGGATTTGTTCACAGTTTTTTTTTATAGTCCAGCCCTCCAATGGTCTGAGGGACATTGAACTGGCCCCCTGTGTAAAAAGTTTGGGGACCCCTGCACAAAACCTTGTTTCAGACCTACCTGCATAACCTGTATCTTCTACCTCTTTGTACCTGGAATAGTATATACTAAACAGCTATAGGTCAGATGTATACAATCAGTGTAGAGGGAAAATTATGGGTTTCTACATGGGCAGCATTGCATTTCCCTTAGCACTTACTGGGCAAAGCTGGCCAGCCCCTCCATACCCTGCAGACTGTAGGCTTTAATCACCTCCTATCGAGATGACTAAAATATTACCAAATGCGTATGAGTGTGTGTGTGTGTGTGTGTGCACACGTATACTCTTGGTAAAGCTTCCGAAGACATTGCATGATAAAGAGAGGCATTGCTGGATGGAAGACTTGTTATCTGCTTATTTTTGAGATGCCCAAAGCTCAGATTAACTTCCAAGGCTTTGAAGATTGTCTCAATAGGCTTTTCGAAAAATCAGAGCATTATAACTGCTAGTTACCCTTCAGCCACCCATTCTGAAATTTGGATATAGAAGTGATCCCATTTTCTTGCCCTGTTTTATTTCCCCTCCTGGCTCTATTATCACCAAGGGACACCCATATTTATCCGCCTTAATAATACATTTCATTGTTTTCCATAGAAATAGAGATAAATGGATTTGTGAAGAGAAACAGAATTGGATTTTTTTTCTCCATCTTTTGATAACTTAGTAGGGATTCCAAAATTATCACTTGAGAAATTTTCCTCACTGTGACTAGATTATTGTCTGCGCTACACTTTAATTTCTCTTGTCTTTATCAACATTAAAAAAAAGGTATGCCCATTTAAGGATGCACTGTGCCCACTCTCTCTGGATCTGGAGAAAAAGAGGTGAACAAGTTTCTGTTAATTAAAAGTGTGTGCTGGAGGCAGGAAGATACTTGTGGGTCATTCTTTTCGTTGTTAATTTGGTGGTAAGTAAGCTGTACCCCATAGCATTTTGTGTCTGATTTACTATCACTTTGGACATTTAAATGTTTGTTATCTCGGTGTTTTAAATTATTCTGACTTTTCCAAGTCCAGTGCCCTAGACACTGTAAGCCATTATTATGCGGGGCTCCTGGAGATATCGGAGCTCCTATTTCTTGACTGATGGTAGGAAGCATGCTTCCTCTAGCGTTTTAAAGGGCTACCTAATTGTTTTTTCCAATTTGCTGGGTTTTTAGAGGAAGAAGATAGAGAAAGAGGAGATGACAGGGCTGGAAACTTATAGGTGACAAGATAGGGGAAGAAGGGATAGAAGTGGAAATGAGGAGCCTAATGAGGCCACGGAGAATCTGGTGTGTGTGATTTGGACTAAGCCCACTGGGCATAGAAGGGCAGGGCATTGACCAGAAAGCTAGCTGGCACAGCAAAGCACATTCCTTCTTGATAAGGAATCTTAATGGCTTTTCCCTTATTTTCTGTGTGTGTGTGTGTGTGTGTGTGTTTCATGACTTATGAAATAGATTAGCTACATTGATTTTTTTTTTTTTACTTTGAGATTTCCAGGCAATAACACAGTACTTGAGACTTTCAATCCTGTTGCTACATTATATATTAGTAAAAGCCAATAGCAAACATTTAAGAAGTTTTCCCAGATTAGGGCCCTTCTCGGAATCAATAATCTCATTGACACGCTTCAAAAGCTATCAATTTGATGAGACCACGAATAGCTGCAGAAAGTGTGCATGTAAACACCACCAGAAAAAAAATCAATGTTTTCTCTAAGTCATCAACAATTCTTTATGGCGATTGGAATTATGAAAAGAATGTGCCACGTGCCTCATGCCTGAGCATTTGAAAAGGATCCGTGCCAAGCTGGCTGGTGTCTTGGTGTCCAGGACAAAGCAACTGTTCACTAGGTTTTTCTTTCTTTTTTTTTTTTTGTATTTTTCCGAAGCTGGAAATGGGGAAAGACAGTCAGACAGACTCCCGCATGCGCCCGACAGAGATCCACTTGGCACACCCACCAGGGGGCGATGATCTGCCCACCAGGGGGCGATGCTCTGCCCCTCTGGGGTGTCGCTCTGTTGCGTCCAGAGCCACTCTAGCTCCTGGGGCAGAGGCATCCCCAGCGCCCGGGCCATCTTTGCTCCAATGGAGCCTCTGCTGCGGGAGGGGAAGAGAGAGACAGAGAGGAAGGAGAGGGGGAGGGGTGGAGAAGCAAATGGGTGCTTCTCCTGTGTGCCCTGGCCGGGAATCGAACCAGGAACTTCTGCATGCCAGGCCGATGCTCTACCACTGAGCCAATTGGCCAGGGCTTGTTCACTAGGTTTTTTGATTTGATCACTCATGCCAAGACGATACCTATGTGTCCTCATCACAGTGTCATATCTATCCCTGGTTTGACGGTGAACACAGACGGAGGTACACACATTATTGTGACTTCTCAGAGAGACCGGAAAAGTAGAGTGTTAAGAATAAAGCTCTTTCCAATTCTAGTTCTTTCCCCCTCAGTGGTGCTATCTGCACACACTGCCACAACTGCAAATGCCATGATTACTTTTCTATTGTCATTATATACCTCTAAAAAGTTTAAGAGGAAATACTAAATGTCACCCACTTGAGAAAACATAGGTACTCCAGTAATCACTGAGACAACTGAAGGGCATAAAAAAGTATTATTCTTGTCTGCCACAGAATACTCTTTGTGTTAACTTTACAAACCTAGATGAGGTACACTGTGTAGTTGAGCCTTCTGGATGTTTTACTAGGTCTCCTTGGAAAATAGTATCTGGCAAGTAGCCCTTGCATGGTCTCTTACAGCAATGAGTAAATCTTTTGTCCTCTAACACCATAACTTCTTTTCTGTAGCTGATTCTGCCTTTGGCTGAATAATTTAAAAATATAAATTTTTATTAAAATAAAAATAAATGTTTACAAATCAAAAAGGCTCACCCTCAAAGAAACAGAATGAATAAAAGAAAAGAATAATCCTAAGAGCTCCTTCATGCAGTAACAACTTCACCATTCTTTAATCAAATTTAATATTTAGTTGTAGGCAATTGTTCTTTTTTTTTAATGAAGCACTATTGACACAATGCTCCATTATTATATAATTAGATAATTAACACCATTAATCACCTGACAATTTATTTTTCTCTATGTTTTCTTTAAATATTTATATACTGTGTCCATTTTTAAAGCTACAAAACTCACCATAAACAGGAGTATAAGTCAGGGCGGGCAGGAGAGCTTCGTGAAGGATAGCTACTCTTGTTTCTTCTCTAAGTACATCTCAGTTGATTTACCCAATTATTCAATGTTTGCAAGGTGTCTTCTATGTCTTTGAACCTATGACAGATTCTCAACATTTTATTGATCATTTGCTGACCACCTAATAAGTACCATTCAAACATATTGCTAGCCCTGGATCAAATGAAAGGGAAGGCAAGAATTGACTAAAGTATAACATTTGAACTAAAAGAGATCATAATTTACTGATGGAGAGTCCATGAAGGATGTTCACTGCTCCTTCTCTTCAGGAGTTTACATTGCAATATAGGGAGTCAAGTGAAATGCCTGTCAGATATGGGAAACTTAATAGATTTACTGCCCAGAGAATGGCAGAAGAGTTTTCTGGCTGTATTCATTCTTCTCTGGTGACCTTGACCTGGTTATATTTTACACCTTGAGTTATCTCTTCCTCACACATGGGTCCTTACAGGTCTGTGTAGACAACTCCTGTTCTTGCTCACAGCCTTACCTCTCAGTTGATATATTAGCACAAAATTTTTTTATTTCTTTTTAAAATTATTTTAATTTTTCATATTTATATATAGATAGATAATTATTTTTAAACTGCATTTATCTTGCCCAGGGACAGTTACCTAACTAACTAACTGAGCTTTGCAGTCTTCTATTGTATTATCTCAGGGAGTTTGCTTAATGTTCTCTCCCTTGATTTTCTTCCCTATAAAATGGGATGTTCACAGAATAGTGACAATTTTAGCAGTTAATTAATGCAAATCATTTGGAAGTATTCTTTGCACACAGTGAAAATGCAAAATGACAGGTATTATTTCTGGTCTATTTTTATTTTTCTATTATCATTAGCAATAGATGCAATGGAGACATATTCTTAATACCTTTATTCCTGTGCAAAACTCGCATCTGAATATCCATAAAAGGTTCTCATGGGAGTGGCTGGAGAATTGTGTATATCATAAACCTTCCTGTTTTTAGGAGGCAAAAAATAAAAGACATTTGAATTGACTGTTGCCTTAAAGCTTCTTCTCCATCATTTTTGATGTCATGACTATTTCCTATGGATGGTGCACCAGTAAACATTTTCATGGCTAAGGTGGCCGTCTGGTCAAACAATATATTACAGAAGAGGAAGGTGAAAAGGGTGAGCACAAAAGCAGGAAAGCAACCCTCCCTTATGACCAGCTTGCTGGGACTTTATCATTCACTGCTTCAAATCTACTCATATGTGGTTTCCTGGGACCTGTACGTACAGCTGATTACAGGACATTGTAGAGGATCATCCAGACTATGAAAACCACCCAAGAGGCCCAGAAACTCAGAGTCTCTTTTGGTGGAGTTGTCTGCTTTGGGATGACATTCCTGAAGTAAGCTTTAGAGATCTCAACAGAAGTTGAGACACCAAATGATTACATAGTCTAGTGACAAATATTTTCTCTTAGAACTGATCCAGAATCATTTTTTTCTTTTATGTCACTTAGTAAAAAATATAATAAAACATAATATTTTTTTAAAATGCTACAATGAACACCCTAACAGTGTCTATATAGCACTGATTTCATGTTGGCTGTCCATAATGTGCTCAGTCCATCACAGAAAGATTTGAGAGAGTGTGGCAAATGCAGGTCTCATGGAGAAAAAATGAAGCTGTCAGCTGGATGGCTCTGTCTCCACACCAGCAGGAACTACTGTTTGTACAAGAAAATACAGCTCACTGGAAATGAGAGGTGGCATTGACTATTACACTGGCTACTGGAAAAGATGGGGCAGAAAGAGACCTAGAGATTTTTACTTTTCTGTGTCATTTCTTAACTTTTACTATGCTCATGTTTTCTTTTCTCTCCAAGCACTTAGCTCACTGGTGACAATGAACAAAAAAATCGTTGATTTGTTAATTGGTCATGGGTGAGAACTGAAGTGTTAGATGCTGATATTGAATGGATCATAAGCACATTGCAAGGGCTTTAGGAGGTGATATGTGTACATTACCTCATCTATCCTCACAACCGTCCTCTAAGGTCAACACGATCAGTCTCAATTTGCAGATGAGCAAACTGAGGCCCAGGTAGGCTAAGTAAATTTCTCATAATCAAAACCTTGTTTTTATCTCAGCTCTATCTTTGCACATTTCTGAAAGAGATCACATTGATGGTACAAAATAAGGATACCTTGTGCCCATTTATTACTTCTTTGCTAGTTAATCACTAATATCAGAGCCTTACATGTTTCGTATATAACTATTGACTAAAGTAGCAGAATTTTTTGAGGATTGACAGAAAAGCAAGAAATCTACAATTTGATTAAGAATAAAAAAGGATAAGAAAATAGCTTAACCAAAAATAAATTCACCTTTAAATACACCTGTTAGAATGGCTATTATCAACAAGACAATAACAGTATAAGAGAGGCTATCGAGAATAAGGAACCCCCATTCACTGCTGGTGGAAATATCAACAGGTACAGCTGCTATGGAAAATAGTATGAAGTTCTTAAAAAACTTAAAAATAAAGTTACCATATGATCCAGCTATCTTTCTTCTGGATATATACCCAAACACCTCAAAAACATTTATTTGCAAAGATATATGTACCCCTATGTTTGTTACACATTATTCACTGTAGCTAAGACATGGAGGCAACCAGTTTGTTCTTCAACAGGTGGTTGGATAAAGAAAATGTAGTACATGCACTCTATGAAATACTTTTCAGCCATAAGAAAGGATGACATGCTGCCATTTGTAATGACATGAATGGACCTTCAGAATACCATGCTAAGCAAAATAAGTCAGAAATAGCTAAGAACCATATGATTTCACTCATATGTGGGATATAAAACTGAAACGCATAGACACAGACAACAGTTTGGTGGCTACAACAGAGGAGGGTAGTAAAGTGTAAAGGGACCCAATATATGGTGACAGAAAACGATTGACACACACTGTATGTATCAAAGAAATGTACACTTGAAACCTATATGATCTTATTAACCATTTCACTTCAGTAAAACGGAATTTTAAAAAAATCTAGCAGTTAGAGATGTCAAATTTGTTCAGTTAATTCTACTGCTATAAATAGATGTCCAAGCTCTGAAATTGTGTTCTTTTTATATTGCATAATGATGCCAGGGACTTCTTTTTTGTGTGTGTGACAGAGACAGAAAGAGACAGAGAGAGGGACAGATAGGGACAGACAGACAGGAAGGCAGAGGAATGAGAAGCATCGATTCTTCGTTGTGGAACCTTAGTTATTCATTGATTGTCTTCTTATATGTGCCTTAACTGGGGGGCTCCTGCAGACCAATTGACCCCTTGCTCAGGCTCTTGGGCTCAAGCTGGTGAGCCTTGCTCAAACCAGATGAACCTGTGCTGAAGCCGGCGATTTGGGGGTTTCGAACCTGGGTACTCTGTGCTCCAGTCTGATGCTTTGTCACGACGCCACCACCTGGTCAGGCTGAGGACTTCTTGGTGAATGAGGAAAAATGGGGGTGAATGCTAATTAAAACACTAATTTACAATTCATCAGGTGACTGAATGCAGAGCTGTTGGGAGAAATTGAGACCACAAAAAGATGCCTTTTCCAAGCATTTATAATCTAACTTCACCGGCGACACTTCTACGGCTTAGAAACAAAACCAATCTCTCTGAAACTCAGTTTTACAGCCTGGAAAATGGAAAAACAGACACCTGCTCTCCGTTTGGCATAAGGAGAAAAGGTGAGCGACGGTCACATGTCTGAGCTCAGCAGCAGGACTCTTTAATATTAGGCTTCTATCCTCCACTTGTGCAGCCTCAGAGCCTTGGGTCTCCCCTCCCCCACACACACCTTGTCCATGCTCTCTGGTTGAGGTGTTTGCAGTGGTGATTGTGTGTGAAGGTCACTCTCTGTACTCTGTGAAAGAACCAAACAAGCCCTCTTAAATCCACAGCTCCCACCACTTTAAATTAAAAAAAAAAAAAAGCAACTTTCACTTTTACAGTTTCAGGTGCAAGGAAGGCTCGATGGGCCAGACTTGTTCAGTAGAGCCCCTTACCTGCTGGGGGACTCGTGATGCTACATGTAAAGTTCAATAAGGAAATCTAACTATCTGCCCGGCAGTCCTGTCCTGGCTGAACCAAGTGCATACCAGCCCGCCTTGCAGGAGGGTTCTTCTATCATACCTGTCAGTTGATGAGTTGGGGAACATTAGTGAAGCCAAAGGCCATTTTCTCTGCATGGAATGGACACAAATGCCCAGAAAATGCAAGTCAAAAGTTCTAAGTGGTGCTTGTTCATTCTTCTGGAGAAGCCAGATGACAAGGGGGAAGGAGTTAGGCTTTGCAGGGACAGAAAAGAGAGAGGATTTGGAAGACAGATCAACCAGCTCCAGGGAAGGGCAGCTGCACAAGACCCCAAGAAACAGAAAGTTTCAGGCTGACGGGGGAACTTCATTCTGATGGGACAAAAAATTAAAAGTGTTTCCTCTAGTTCTGGCAACCAGCAAGAAGAAAGAGGTATTAGCAGAAGTCTGAGCCTTCGGGGGTCTGGCCCACATCCCAGCCATATACTGAGAAAATGGCAGGACTTCCAAAAATTCTCCTGGCAGGGGTCCACGCTTCCTGTCCTAAATGGTTAGGCCATCTGGAATGTCTATTATGGAAGCGTTAAACTTATGGAGCTGTCCTCACGGGCTTCCAGAAACACTTCAAGCATTCTACAGAATAAAAATAAGTTGAATAAAAACAAACTATGCAGATTACCAACTCTTTGAGGGGAGGAGACACAAGTGTACCAGAGTCATACGGAAATATCAAAATATAAAAACGAAGATTGTAAAAAGTACATTTCATCAAGTGATTATTCCAACGAGTAAATTTAAGACATGAAACTGAAGCTAAGGTCAGGGATCCTGGCCATGGGGCTTGTCTTGGGGTTCCTACATCTACCTCCCTCGTGTCTGCTAATGGTCTCCACACAGGCAGGACAAAGGAAAACAGGTGGGTTCAGGCTGCACCTCTCACCTACAGAAAAGGAGCCAAAGTGCTTTAATAATTTAGGGAAGGTGGGCCTGTCATCTGTCTATATACAGCTTTACCTTCTGTAGAGGTCATTGCCATTTTAGAATGTACCTATAAAAGAACTGACAAGCGATACTACATATCAGGGGATATAGTCATAGTGCAAAATGCCCACATGTAGTATCTTAGTTTTGTATTACTCTGTCACAAATTACTACAAATGCAATGATGCTAAACACTACCCATGTAACATCTCCATGTTACATAGGTCAGAATTCCAAGCAGGCTTGCTGAGTTCTCTGCTTTGGGTATCAGAAGGCCAAAATCAAGGGGTCTGCCAGGCCAGGTGCTAACCTGGAGGCTCTGGGGAAGAATCTACTTCCAGGCTCTTCATGGTTGTTGGCAGAATCAGTTCTGCTGGGTTGTAGGACTGAGGTCCTATTTCTGTATTGACTCCCTCTCAGCTCCTTAAAGCCACCTTCCTTCCTTCCCACGTGGCCCCTTCTGTCTTCAAATCAGTGTGATCCATTAACTCCCTCTCACCCTTAGAATCTCTGACTTTTGCTTATGCCTACAGTCTGAGGCAGCTCTCTGCTTTTAAAGGGCTCATGTCAGTAGATTAGACCCAGCTAGATAAATCAGTCTTTTGCCAAAATATAAGGAACATAATCTCAGGAGCAACACCAGGGGTTGAATATCTTAGAGATCATCTCAAAATTCCTCATCCTACACATAACTTGTGACTCATTGTAGAGAAAGGAACAGTTGTGTACTTTCCTATGAGATGATGACTCCACTTAAGCAGAACCCCCAGGAGAAGGGAGCCTGCATTTCTGTGTGGAATGCACAACCACAGGAAGTGTAGAGTAGCAATTGTGCTTGTCACATCACACAAGGCTGCTGCTTAGCATCTTTTCAGACAACCCAGACATCTGTTCTACCTCTAACCATAGAGCTCCTCCCCCGCCCCCTGGCTTCCCACCTTACCCCAGCCCTCACCACAGAGTTTCAGCCCTGAGGCTTGAAGAAAACTTTGTTTCCTCCAGGTCTCCTGAATAGTCGGTGATGTTGGTTATGCTCTGTCTGCACTGATCTCCCTCAATACACCTTCTCTTCCCCCCATGTCCTCCGAGCTCCTCAAGAGTGATTAGAGTGCCCGAGGATACTCTGTACACCTATGTCTCCCAGCTCAATCCTATATGAGACCTGAGCCAGAACAGGTGCTCAATGAACGACTTAGATCAAAACGAGCAGTGTTGTTACCTGCACTGTGTTATGTATAGGCCATAACGTATATGCTCAACAGCTTTGCATGCTGTTATGTTAGTAAAACAGATTAAGGCTTTAAGTCCCACAATAGCCAATCAATATATATTGCGACGTAGAATCCATACACTTCTAAATGAGTTTGTACAGTTCAGTTACCTTCTTTCTCCATTCAGGTAATGCAATTCTCATATTTAATCTGTCGGCTGATATGTGAGCTCTCAGAAGCCGGAGGATTATTTTCTTTGCTTTTGCAAATGAAGTGAGCATTAGCTACAGTGAATGTGGTCGTGCCACTTCTGCTCCAGGTAACTGCACGATTTGGGGAATAGGCAGCTAGGGTCAATAAACTAGCTCTTCTCCACTCAGCATGATCTAATACCAAATCATCAACTCAGATCAATGTCATTTCAACCCAGGGGACATAGGGAACTCAATGCCACCCATCAAAATATGACATGGGCATTTACTAGGGACAGCCAGCTCTATGATGAAGGGCTGGATGGAGAAGGTATTTAGCGGGGTTCCCCAGCAGATTGCACTCAGTTGTGGAGACACCTCCATGCGAGAATGGCATTTAACTGCTGCCCATAGGGCACAAGCAGCTGCCGCGCAGACGCACAGGGTGAGGGTGGGAATGGTTGTGCCTCGCTGGGGCAGCTCTGAAGAAACCCCCTGATGGCGCCTATGGAATGCCTCCAGCGACAGGAATGTAAACGTTGTTCTGAGGCTAACACAGATCCAGGGACGTTTCCTGGATAAAATGTAATTGGAGAGCAGCCAAGTGAAAGACAGAGTAGGAGAAAACTGTCGTGACTCTGAATCCTAAGCGATCAGACCACAGAGAATCTCTGAGTCAGGCTAACCAGCCCCTAACATGACTTGGCTCTTTGACTTCCTATGGATTAAACACGGGTGCTGCGCCCCACAGAATCAGGTACTTGAAAAATATTTACTCTCAATGGTCACTCATCAAGTGACCTCACCAAGGCCATTGAAGGCAATGTTAGTAATTTAACACCCTGTATAAATCCTATCTGTACACTGGTTAAGCCCTAGTGTGCACTAGGCTAGAAATGTAGAGAAAATAGATGTGCTGTATGTAAACTGTGTATAAGAAAAAAACCATATAAGAAAGCAATCAATGAACAATTAAGGTGTTGCAACGCACAATGAAAAACTAGTGATTGATGCTTTTCATCTTTACGTTCCTGTCTGTCTGTCCCTGTTTATCCCTCTCTCTGATGCTCTCTGTCTCTGTAAAAAAAAAAAAAAAAAGAAGAAGAAGAAGAACGAAAAAACCAGAAAATAAAAATGACTATGAAAATGGTGTCTTTATTGTTTACCATATGTTATAGGTTACCACATATCCTCACAATGATCTTTTGGCTTCATGCTTAGGAAGTTACAGACTAAATCACTGGTGTTCTTGGCACTTCAACATAAACCCCTTTAGATGGGGTCAGAACTATTCAGAATGGATTGCAAGTGCATACAGCAATAAATAAGTACATCATGGAGGTGTTTCTAGACAGATCAAGCTTTATAATAGTTTAGCTTTTTTTTTTTCCTTTTTTCCCAGGGAGCCCTCTTGTGGGTGATAGGCATATTACTGAAACACAGATTTTCATTGACTTGGTTGGGAAAACAGCTGAGAAGAATGCTTCATGTTTCATTCATGATAAGCCTGAATATATAGGCACTTTTTGTCCCATCATTGTTGCTCTATTTTTAGTTTCCCAAATGCAATTATAGAATACTAGATTTGTAAGCTTTTAGAGGACAGGAAAGGTCATGTGGTCTGTTGGTTCCCAAACTGACTGATTTCTGTTAGTATCTGGGGAGCGTTTAAAAGTCCATATCCTTGGTAATGTAATTCAAGATATTTGGGGTTGGTGAGTCTGGAAGGGCTAGCAATCTTTGTGCTTTTAAATATCCCCTGGTGATTCTGATTATGAATCAGACTTAACACTGAAATTGTCCAACTCCCCTTCTGATTACACTTGAAGCAACCCAAAAGATATTCACTTTTAAGGTTATTCCGTCTCTCTCCAACTCCTCTGTGAACTGTCAGGATAGGGCCCTGTTTGACTGCCTACCCTCAACCCTGAGAACCTTGTGTAGTGATGATTAGAGATTGAGGTAAATAATTCTCATCTATTCATCTATTCTGCTCACAAAAATTAGAGGATATTTTATCACTTCATACTCATTTTGAAATATCCCCTGATTTTTGTGAGCAGTATATATTGTTCCTAGTATGCAAATTACAGTCCCCATAGATTCTCACTCTGGAAAACTTGACCAAAGATATTTCAACATAAAGCTTTACAAAAATCAATTAATATAAGACCTTACAGAATCCAGGAGCATTTAAAAAAGTAGTGTGTGTATTCACAATCCTTTTGCTGAATAGTGGAAATAAAGTTGATATTCTTTTCCCCCCACATGCATTTAAAAAGCATGTGCTGTTATATTTCAGTTGGTTAATAGAGCTTTTCAGCCCTTCTCACCATTCAGTGTAATGTACTGTACAAGAGCAGTAATGGAAAAAGACAGTCTGCAAGAAATCGCACAACATGGATTCTCTCATTTATATGCACAATTCTGTATTCCAAGAAAATAAGAGGCAAGTTACCATGCATTTACCTTTACAAATGTGGGAACAAGACAAGATTGGATATAAGCAATTGGATCTGACGATAATATATTCCATTTGCAATTATTAGAGATTTATGCAAGATAGCAGGTAACACCTTCCTTTTGAATTTCAAATGCTGTATAACCTTTTGAAGATAACAAGGGATATTCATTCAAAATAATGGTAGAAAATTTATAACGGAGACCACATAATTAGTTGTTATTTTTTGCAAGTGCTGTATACTCTGATAGGAACATAGTTTGGAGGAAAAAAAATCTCTCACTAAAAAGCTTTCTTTTTCTTTCTCTTTCTTTCTTTCTTTCTTTCTTTCTTTCTTTCTTTCTTTCTTTCTCTCTTTCTTTCTCTATTTCTCTCTCTTTCTTTCTTCTTTTTTTTCCTATTGAACAGCTTGGTATATAGGGTACCTAAAAACTTACAATAATATAAGTAAAATGTATGACAGTATCCTGGAATGTTTACGAGCTCTATTAGATTTACAGGTTCATAGCTAATGTGTATCTTTATCAAAATGACAGATTACATAGGTCAGGGTTAAGTTCTTCAGCATGATAGACATCCTTTAGACCAGAAGCTAGCAGTTCAATATAAGAAGGAAGAAGCATGAATATAATTGTCTTAGAGTGATCACTCTTTACATGATAGTTTTCCAGCAGAATTCAACAATAAGGCTACTGCTGCAAAAAGCTACTTCACAGTAGCTTTACTACAATAGAAGCAACTCAACAGGAGTTTCCCTAGAACCATAACCTGACAATTCTGTTCATTTAGGCTAATATTTCCAGCTGACAGATCCAGATATGACCACTGACTCCCTGTGTGGTTGAAGTGGCTTGTGTAGACTAAACCATTGCATCGACTCTTCACATAGCTATAGAAAATTCTGCAATGTGCAGCAGCTACTGCTAAGTCATGCACACATAAGGACTGTATTTATCTCTACCATTTCAACTCTGGTCTGGTGGGTCAGGGAGAGTGTCATTCTACCTCATTTCACCCGGCACTTGCTACAGGTGAAATGAGGTAAAATGATTCTCTTTTTGCTTCCTAAAATGCTGTTTCAATTCCAACTGCTGAGCCAGGAGTTTCAAAGGCATTTCTTTTGCACTTGACCCTTGACATGATTTCAGAGGAAAATTCCTCGGCCACTCCTCTATTACCTTTCTCCCACTTGCATACAGCAAAGAAAGCATTTTTCTGAACAAAGTGCCAATTGAATACTCATTTACTACTCTTTACATTCATCAGTGACTTCTTATTCCAGTCCTGCTTCTGTTAAATATTAAATGAGGAATGTCTCCCTTACCCCCCCCCCAAATATATCACTCTTCACTGAGGAAACAAAAAAAAGTACATGTTAATAGTAATATGTTCTCAAAATATAAAAAAAAAAATACTGTGGACAATGAAGTCTATGGAAACTCAGCACATGAAAAGGTTACATGTTCCAGAATAAATGAGGAAAGACTTGTGGAGAAAGTGAGACGTGAGTGGGAGCTGGGAGGACAAGTGGATTTGGTAGTAGAATGAAGGCGGTACATTTGAATCTTGTGTCTCTGTGGAAAACATTGCCCTCTCAAACAAGAGGACGCTGCTCTTAAAGGGGCAGCTCAATATTTGCATGTATTAGAGTTGTTGGTTCGGTACACTCAGTCTCATATCTCTCCTTCACTTAGAACTTAAATGTCAACGGGAGGATGTTGGGGACCAATATATAAAAAGGGTGTTTTTATATCCAGGGGAGAGGTGCTGGGCCTAACCACCCATCTCACCTGCCCCGTTAACAGAGAGTTATACCTGATTATTGCTTGTCCCACCCATGTTCTCCGGAGGAGGCTGGAAGTTAGTTTCTTATTGGTGTAAAGTTAGATCTAAATGGTATGGTGGGGTTTGTCTTTGAGTTGTCTTGGAAACAATTGAATTGCTAATGGACCACGTTTTTTCCCTGAATAAAGATGCGCTTCTAGGGGCCACCATTGCATTGGCTCAGGAACAGTAGAGACTGTTCGCCGTGCGGTCCTCCCAAACCCATCTTTATGTATATATCTTTAATTCTCTGTCTATAATTTATTTAATTCCATACCTTTTCCCATTCGAGGACCCCGTAATAGACTAGTTGTGGCTGGACCGTGACAGGAGAATGACAAAGCTTTAGTTGAAAATGATAAAGCAAGCACTCCTGAATGTGAATCTTATACTGTTTGCCGTGCACATAGATCGGGAGCATGTAGATACTTTCAAATGACTAGTGATACCAAGTAATTGCAGTTTGATTCTTGTAGTACTAAGTCTACTCGTGGTTGGCAATGAAGTAGTTTAAATCTGGATATTCTGTTTCCTAGTCCTGATTCGGGAATTCCTCAGTTAGAAAATAATTTCTTTTTCTGAGCGTTCTTCTTCTTTTTCCTCTCCTCCACCTAACCCTCCTCCTTGGTTGTCATAGAGCATTTTAAACACAAAACTTGGTGTTTAAAAGCACAGACACTTTTGGTTTTCAGGAGAAGCCTCATTCATGTTGTTCTATTGTTCTGGCCATTTCTGCTATTATCTGATGCTGTGTATGAAGACAAATTCAGTCAGGGCCTGACTTTCAGCATGAACATTCTGCTAATGCCTTCCACAAATGGCTTGTACATGAGTTTCTGCAAAATACTTTCTCCTGCAATAGTAAGGAAGGTGTTGAACAAAATAATGTATTTTATACTGAGCCCCAGGGGAAGATTGCTTTTCTCTTTGTAATGATTGGGCTCCTGAAGTTTGCAAGGACAAGGTACTCCCAAGCTACATTAGTAAGGGGAGTTCTAGATCAGTGGTCCCCAATCTTTTATAGGCCGAGGACCAGTTTAATGTCAGAAAATATTTTCATGGACCAGCCTTTAGGGTGGGACAGACAAATGTATCATGTGACCGAGACAAGCGTCAAGAGTGAGTCTTAGACAGATGTAACAGAGGGAATCTGGTCATTTTTAAAAAATAAAACATTGTTCAGACTTAAATATAAATAAAACGGAAATAATGTAAGTTATTTATTCTTTCTCTGTGGACTGGTACCAAATGGCCCACGGACCGGTAACGGTCCATGGCCCAAGGGTTGGGGACCACTGTCCTAGATGAATACAAAAAACAAACAAACAAAACAACAAAACAAAACTGTTTATACATGAGACTATATCTCCTCAGTAAAAAATTAAAAAATAATAAAGTAAATTATTTTAGGTACCAACCAAGAAAGACTATGCTATTGAATAGTTTATCATGAGTCATCTAACACTCACACCTTCAAAGAGAAAGAATCTTTATGAATCACATCCTCTTTCACGTGATTCACCCTGCTGAGCACAATTTTTTCACCAGAACATTTTTTTTTTGTAGTAATCCAGCAACCTGTATGTATCCAAAACTCTCCTAAGTGCTGGGGGTCCATAGTTATTTGAACAATACCTTACCTTTTTAGAGCTTACATTGTAGTCCTTTTTCATTTAAAAGAAATTTTAGACTTTCATGTAGCTAGTCCAAACACAATTGACTTTTTCTCAGACAATAATAACCGCAATAGCACAATTGGTTTCACTTGACCCAAGTGGCAGCACTCACTAGGATGTTACACAGAGAAGGCCTCCTAGAGATTTTTCTTTATTAGTTTGATGAGTTTATGAGCATTGCTCCAGGACACACTGCCCTGGGGAACTCTTTCCTCTGTGGTCTTTCCTGCCCTCAGTCTCAAAGGAATCTCCAAATAACCCTTTACTGAAAAATAGCTGTTGGTTCTTACATGTTTTATTCCCACATTTGTATTCGTCACAAATATTAGGAAACCTAAAAGATGAGAACAAAGCTATAAATTAAACAATGAGCTAGTCATGGGGAGCATGAGTAATAGGTTTTACTGAAAAGAAAGGAAGAATTCTGACATGCAGACACCATCCTCTACAATTTAGAAAATACATGCTATATGCATTTAATTTTATCCTCAGAGCAGCTCTGAGAGATTCAACTTGGTGGCATTACTGCTCCCATTTTAAAGACAAATGAAGAGGGTCCCACATTTTGAAAGAGGGAGAATTAGAATTTAGATTCCAGTTGGCTGGCTAGATGCTCAGCTCTGTTTTCATGCTGTATTCTGCCTCCCCTAAAACTGTTAATTTGATTCAGCAGATATTTATTAAATGTGTGATTGAGTTTATTTTCTTCCTTCTTGCTACTTGATTGATTAGTGATTGGAACTGATTAGTATAAGTAGCAAATTCTACCAGGCAGCCTTCACAGAACCAAAGGGCATTTCTGTGCATAATTTAAGTGATGATGTTTAAGAAACAATGGGTTGCCCACATGGTCAAAATCTAGACATAAATACCCCTTCATAAAGTCACACCCTGAATTATTTGAACAAATCATTTAATTTGTATAGATATAATTCCAATGCTAGAATGACTGGAAGTGACTTAGATGAAACTACCAGGAGTCCAGAGTCAATACTAACATAGAATGTCTGAAAAATCTCTAATTGATTCTTCCCTTTCCACTAAGATAGATCCTTGAATTCATTTGGCTCACTTGAAATTCTTTTTTTAATGTTTTCTTATTTTATTTTAATTAATTAATTTATTTATTTAATTGTGTTTACATAGATTCTAGGGTCACCCCATATGCCTCCCCACTCCCCCTATTCCCCTCAACATCTCCCTTGCCCCTCTCCCTATAGTGCCCTCCCCCCTTCCCTTCAGGTTTATCCCATCCTATCATCCCCTTTCCCTCTGTCCTCTTTTCCTCTGGTCTCTTTGATTCCTCCTCTGTCTCAATTCCATTCTTCAGTTCTCATTATTCCTTGGATTCCTCAAATGAGTGAAGTCATATGATATTTTTCTTTCTCTGCCTGGCTTATTTCACTCAACATAATAGTTTCCAGATCCCTCCATATTGTTACAAAAGGTAATATTTCCTTATTTTTCATGTCCCCATAGTATTCCATAGTATATATGTACCACTGCTTTTTAATCCACTCGTCCTCTGACGGACACTTGGGCTGTTTCCAGATCTTCGCTATTGTGAACAATGCTGCCATAAACATGGGGGTGCATTTCTTTTTTTCAGTCGGTGATATGGTGTCCTTGGGATATATTCTTATGAGTGGGATGGCTGGGTCAAAGGGCAGTTCCATTTCTAATTTTTTGAGGAATCTCCATACTGTTTTCCACAGTGGCTACACCAGTCTGCATTCCCACCAGCAGTGCAGGAGGGTTCTCCTTTCTCCACATCCTCACCAGCACTTATCGTGTGTTATTTTGTCAATGAACGCCATTCTGATTGGTATGAGGTGGTATCTCTTTGTGGTTTTAATTTGCATTTCTCTAATGATTAGTGATGTTGAACATTTTTTCATTTGTCTATTGGGGCATAGATTAATGGAACAGAACAGAGAACCCAGAAATAAACCCACACCTTTATGGACAACTGATATTTGACAAAGGAGGTAAGAGCATACAGTAGCGTAAAGACAGCCTCTTCAACAAATGGTGTTGGGAAAACTGGACAGCTACCTGCAAAAAAAAAATGAAACTAGACCACCAACTTACACCATGCACAAAAATAAACTCAAAATGGATAAAGGACTTAAATGTAAATTGTAAAACCATAAGTATCCTAGAAGAAAACTTAGGCAGTAAGTTCACTGACATCTATCACAGCAATATCTTTGCTGAATTATCTCCACAGGCAAATGAAATAAAAGACAGGATAAACAAATGGGACTATATCAAACTAAAAAGCTTTTGCACAGCTAAAGACAATATGAACAGAATAAAAAGACAAACCACTCAATGGGAAAGCATATTCGACAATACATATGATAAGGGATTAATAACCAAAATTTATAAAGAACTTGTAAAACTCAACACCAGGAAGACAAACAATCCAATCAAAAAATGGGCACAAGAAATAAATAGACACTTCTTCAAAGAGGACATATTTATTTATTTTAGAGATTGAGAAAGGGGAGAAAAAGAGAGAGACATCAATTTGTTGTTCCACCTTTTTATGCATTCATTTGTTTCTCCTTCTATGTACCCTGACCAGGGATCAATCCCACAACCTTGACATATTGAGACAGGACTCTAGCCAACTGAGTTAACCATCTAGGGCTCAGCTCATTTAAACTTCTGATCATTGACAGCAAGTATTGTAAGTTATTCATTTTGTTTTATTATCACACTGCATTTTTCATGATTTATAGTATAAGGGTGCTCAGTACATTTTGAAAGAAAAATTAAAACTTCACCAAGTAATAGAAACACCCTTTGTGTAAGTAATATAAAAAATTGCAAAACCTGAGTTCTCTCTTCACTTCTTTTGCCACTGGAGTCTATTAATTTGGCTAATTAGATTCTGAACATGTGCACCCATGTTTCTAAGGAAAAAAAAAACATGGAAAGAATTTGTAGTCCTTTTAAAGAAAACATTCTACTTATTGATTCACTAAAAGACTCCTTTTCCCAGAACACTTTCCCATGTTTGTTCTAAGGGAGAAATGTGGTACAAAGTCTTCAGGCAGAAATTAAAGAGAGAAATATGCTTCCACTGGGATCCATTGACTATACATTTGAATAATTCTGAAATGGAAAGAAAAGTGTTCATTATTATCCTAATTCTCAAGTGTTATGTTTCTCTACTTCAGGGTTATGATAGGAGCTGTTTCTTATGGGTCATAAATGGTAGCCTGACTCCCAGGAAAAGGCTTTCACACACTCAAGGCTGAATGTCCTTGAGGTGAAATTAGAGAAATAGTATACTTGGCCTCAAAAGAATATTTGGGAAAGCCAATGGCGGTGGATATTAAATGGACATTATTTATTGAACATTGTCTATGCATCAGAACAATCCCACCTGCTAACTATGCATTATTTTATACATCCTACAGAAGCCCTTGCGGGTTATTATAGTGATCCTATTTTACAATGAAAGAAAATAGGTTTTGATGGTTCCAGTTATTGAGTCATGACAATGTGGTAGTTCATTACCAGCTGTGCTTCTACCAACAGTCTTAACACAAACTTACCTGTCAGCATGAGTCAACTGAACAAAATTTATCCATTCTTCTGTTCACTGTCCTACTTGTTCCCAGTAGTATTTTAACTCTTTGGCTTAGATAAAGTTTTTCATGCCTTATTGTGGTGGAATATGGTCAGAAACATAATGTGCCTAATTTGCTCATTTTAAATATTGGATATTATTTCAAACCTACAGGAACATTGCAAAATAGCATAAGAAACTCATGTATAAACTTTACTCAGGTCACCTAATCATTGATATTCAGACCTATTTGTTTCATGTTTGTCTCTCTCCCTCTTTCCTATATATTATATTACATGTATATATGCCCTGTTGTTTTTCTGATCATTTTGAGAGTATGTTCAGGACATTATGTCCATTTCCTCCCAAATACTTTAGTATATATTTTCTAAGAATAAGGCCACATTCTTTAATAATCATAGCATCATTATCAAGACCAAAAAATTAGAAATCAATACAACCTTATTATGTAACTTGCAGCCAATATTTAAATATCATCAATATTTATTTTTTGTCTTTCTTGATTTGGGTGATTTTGAAGAGCACATGCTGGCTCTTTTAGTTTGTCCCACATTTTCTCCTACTAATATTCATGTTAGAAATTTTTGGCAAAAATACTAATAGTAATTTTACATGTCTCTCAATGTGTCATAGCAACAGGTACATGATAGTGATACCTCCCAGAGTTGGTATACTGGTGATCTTCACTTTGAACCACTTGGTTAATTTGCTGTTTCTCCACTTTAAGATTACTATTTTCCCTTTGTAATTAATGTAATTTATGAAGAGATACTAAGTAATTTGTGGTTGAGATGATGTAACCTCCCTGTCTCTCATTAGACTTTCACCTGCTAATTTTAGCATTCTTTACTGATTTTCTAATATCATCACTTCTACACTATTAAGTAGAATTCCGCTGTGTTAGGCAGATAAGTTATTTTTTGCTCACTTCATTAAAGATGGGCACTGCTCTCATGTGATACAGCTAATTGCCCTTCTTGCTTGAGAAGGGGCGTGGTTATGCTAATATATGTTGCGGGAGGGACTTTTATGCCAAAAGTTTTAAAAGGAGGAGCTAGGAGGCCATTTTGGGAGAGAGTGACCATGTTCTTGTAGAGAGGAGGATCCCATATTGTAACAAGGCAGGGAGGCCACATGGAGGAGGCAGCCAAAATGGCAAAATGTTGAAGGAGAAGCCAGTTTGTGCAGAAGAAGGAGATGGGGAACAGAGGTGAATAAGACTGGTGAGGTAGAAGCCTTTGATTCTAGGAAAACTCAGATGAGTCAGCAGCTTTGGGAGCTCTGAATGGAAAGGGAAGTGTTTTCCTGCCGTGTGTTTTTACTCATTTGCAAGTGCGAGTGTAGAATAAAGGAAAAAGGACCACCAGTTTTTGGCTCCACAGTTTCTTTAGGATAAATCTAGATTAAAAGTGAACCTAAACCTGTGTTGGCCAGGTGGCTATGATGGTGGCCGTGGCTACTGGCTTTACATGCTGTAAGGAAGACTTCCCCCTTCTTCATTTATTTATGTTTAATTTATTTATTGTATTACTTTGTGGACTCATGAATACTTGTGTTGTCCCTTAGATTATAATTTATTACTATCATTTTTTTTGAGACCCAGGTTTACCCAGATTTGATCAATGCAAGTCTTACAGCTGGATCCTGTGAACTATTAACACATCCTCATGATTCCTTGAGCATCCATCTTTGTTTGGTCTACGAGGTTCAAGTGCATTGCCTCTTACTGGCTGTAACAGGATTCCTGGAGTTACCCTCTACGTACTTTTTCTTTATTGTCCTCTTATCTGTTTGCTACTTTGAAAACACACTCTGCCCTCCCCCCACCCCAATCTGGTCTTTCTCTCAGTGCTTTGGGTTAAACACATTTCCAGTTGCCTCAATCATGTGAAATAACAACCTTGTTCCATAATAAAAGCCTCTCTGTTTATTTAGACAGTTTCTTCAATTTCTAATTTGCATCCTTGCCTCTATAGCCACCTCCCACCCTTGTGTCAGGTGTAGTGCTGTTTAGCTCAAAAATTAGTCTTATAAATTAGTTAAGAGTCTTGTCAAACATACTCCATGTGACTTTAAAAACAATACATACATCAGGACCACAAATGATGACTTGAGCAGGTTCAGACCACACCCTTTGGTAAAACCAGAGAACCGAAGAGAGTTTGCCAAAGATTCCTACACACCAGTGACAAATTTAATGCAAATCAGAAAAGCACATCCTGATAGCTGCACACCTGTCACCTAATAGCTATATGACTTTGAGGAAGTCATTTGGTTTTTCATTTATTCATCTGTACAAAATGGAAAATGTGACATTTGCTTGATCAAATTTCAAGAAGTTTTTAAAAGAATATAACTCTAAATACAAAATATTCTCACTTATTCAGTTTATTGGGTTACTTTTGATATTCACTTTGTCAAGTTAAGTGTGCTACATACATATTTATGGGGTTGTGCAGAAAATAATGTACAACAAAATATAGCAAATCCACCAAAGGTCTTTATATTGTAGATATTGTATAAATTTTCTCACATGACAGGGGGACCGCTGCAGTGATGCACAGTATATGCAATGTAGCATAGATAATTAATAAAACTATATCAGCAGCTCTTCAAGCATTTAGACCCTACTGCTTCCAAGACTGGGGCCAAAACCGAGACTCAGGAACATTATTCCCCCAATAATTATTCTGCTGCCTCCCTGTTCATCCAAAGTAATGTTTCCACCAAGAGAGGAGTTAATTGGAATTGGATTTTCACAGATCAAAAGAAAGAAAACTTATGTAGTGTTCAATCCCAGATGCCTTGGAGACTGCGGCCATCCACCTTGTCCAGGTCACATGTTACCTTGCAGCATACTTTGGTCCAGATGGAAGGAAAGTTTTACTGAGTCTTTGTAGCAGGGCACAAAACCAAAAAGGAAGCCAAGTTCTTATGTTTACCATTCCTCATGGGAGAATGGAGCAAGAATGGCCGGAGCAGCAGGAGGGTCGCAGACCCTAAGGCTTTGCTCCACATTGCCTCATAAACCCAGAAGAATGTTTCCCGGAACAGGCAGATGCACATCTTGACAACCCCCTGGGCTCTGCTTTGTGCCTCTCTACAGTGATCCTTCTCACAACTCCCTCTTTGAAATGGAAACATCTTTGCTTTTGGATATGGTGTGATCATGCTAACTGGCTATAAAACGTTGCTAACCTAGCAATGGTCAGTTCAGTAACAAATGAATTGTATCATGCCCAACAAATATTTACTGCTGGTGTTCCCAGCTAGCTCAGCATTTGCCTTACAGCAGATGTTCAACAGGGGCTTGGGCTCTCTAGTTGTCCTCGAATCCATCTAGAATTTGCATGTGCTTTTCAAATCCTGGAAGAAAAAAATCAGATCAGCAGAATCAATTTTATCATGATATAATGTTATTTTTTCTAAAATGATCATGTTAGATGAATTAAGAAAGTCAGCACTCTGAAAATGACTTTCCTTAGCCAACTTGTTAGTTTCAAGTGCTGTTGACAATCTCACGGGTTTTTAGGAAGATTCCCTACAAGGGCGCTCCAGTACTCACACTCTCTGACCTCCATTCTGAATGGGGGAAATAAAACTCAACTGTGATTTGTTTGCTACCTATTCCAGCCTAATAAGAACAATGACTAAAAGAAGGTCTCTAACTCAAGCACTGTGCTGCTGGCAAAGATCCAGGGCAACATGCCTCCCCATACCTGAATCAGACTCAAGCCATGAAGAGCCAGAAATGAACGAGGTAAGCTAATAAACCTCACTTTTGTCCTCAAACATCATTAATCTCTCATGTTTCATCACCTCTTCATAAAGCATAGCAAAATAGATTGTCTTCAGTAAAAAAAAAAAAAAAAAAAAATCTCATTTTTGTCTATATAAGACACTGGAACAAGGTTTATAAAAATTTAGTTATTAAATTAACTATATTAATTACAGTATGTAGATGATATATTTACAGTTTTTTGAAATGCTAAATAAAAAAATCCCACAAATAAACCTGCTCTATAAGCACACAATCTTCAATTTTATGATCTTCTCTTATTAGTCAAAATAAACACACACATAAAAGTGCTAATAGTCTTCTATGTAGTGATGTATGAGGGAATGTGACATCAAATTTAATGAATGATTTGTCAACATTAGACTTATACCTCTACTCCTCCACTAATCTGACTCAAAGCACTGAATCGTTCCGTAGTCTGTGGGTCAAAGCCCGCACCAGTTGAAGGCAAAACAATGTGTCACAGTAAAATTAAAATAGCTAAATTCAGTCAGCTTTATTATAATTTTACTCAAGACTTTATAATGTAGGAAATAATGTGTTTATGAAAGTAGAATCAAATTAGACTTTTGTTTTATTACCAGCTCCGTTTAAGATTTCTCATCCCACAGCTCAGTCACCAAAACTGATTTTATGCAAAAAAAAAAAAAAAGTTTGGGGGGCAGGGGGAGGGAAGGAGGGAGAGGAGAGAGGGAGGGGGAGGGGCACAAAGAAAACTAGATAGGAGGTGACAGAGGACAATCTGACTTTGGGTGATGGATATGCAACATAAATGAATGACAAGATAACCTGGACAACATGTTTTCTTTGAATATATGTACCCTGATTTATTGATGTCACCCCATTAAAATTAATAAAAATTTATTTATTAAAAAAAGTCTTATTTTAGGTTTCCCCATCAAGCAGCATGGAGACTTCATACTGGGAAAATGTTTATTATAATATGATATATATATATATATAATTTTTTTCAAGTAGAACCTAAATTTGCTAATTTTGATACAGTTGCTAATGGTAACTAATATATTTTGTCTGTGTTTACCATTCTGCCATTTAAATGAAGAAAGCATATGCTTGCTTTTGTTAGCAAATTTGGTATGAATATAATTTTTATGGCCTTACCCTGGGCTTTTCATTTCGAAAGGGTAACCATCTTTAGGCAGTTTCTGAACTAAAAAAATAATAATAATATCAGCTGCTACAACTATGACCAAAACAGAATCAGTGGCCTGGTGGTCTTGGCAAGAGGAACAAGGCCATGCTGGGGTTACCTTTTCCTTTTTTTTTTTTTTTACCCTTTTTGTATAAATACACAAATTGCAAGGCTATCACAACAATGTCATTTAGAGTGAGCACTGCTATGATTTAATAATTGAGGGCTAAACCCTATCACATTGAACTACTTTTCCCACCCCACCCCAAATATGATGGTTGCACTTTTAGGCTTACCATTGACAAAACAAGTACTTGAAATACATAAATCCCCAAGAATAAATTATAGGGCATAGATAAGAAAAATACATCTTGCTTAGTGGTCAGGATGACTTATGAACAACAGACATTTGGAACTTGCAATAGCTGTGAATCACTAGGTGAAGAAGGCACTCTCTTGATGGTGTCTTCACTTCTGTCTTTCCTTAACACCCAAGTCTGCTATCAGCATAGATGCCAGATAGAGCCTTTATTTTTTTTTAACTTTTTTTATTATTTAATTAACTGTGTTTATATAGATTCTAGGGTCACCCCGAATGCCTCCCCTCAACATCTTCCTTGCCCCCCTCCCTACAGTGCCCTCCCCCCTTCCCTTAAGGTTTATCTCATCCTATCATCCCCTTTCCCTCTGTCCTCCTTTCCTCTGGTACCTTTGATCCCTCCTCTGTCTCAACTCCATTCTTCAGTTCTCATTATTCCTTGGATTCCTCAAATGAGTGAGGTCATATGATATTTTTCTTTCTCTGCCTGGCTTATTTCACTCAACATAATAGTTTCCAGGTCCCTCCATATTGTTGCAAAAGAAAGGTGTATTTCCTTCTTTTTCATAGCCCCATAGTATTCCATTGTATATATGTACCACTGTTTTTTAATCCATTCGTTCACTGACAGACACTTGGGCTATTTCCAGATCTTCGCTATTGTGAACAATGCTGCCATAAACATGGGGGTGCATTTCTTTTTTTCAGTTGGTGATATGGTGTCCTTGGGATATATTCCTATAACTGGAATGGCTGAAGTTTTTGCACAGCTAAAGATAATATGAACAGAATAAAAAGATAAACCACACAGTGGGAGTACATATTCGACAATACATCTGATAAGGGATTAATAACCAAAATTTATAAAGAACTTGTAAAACTCAACACCAGGAAGACAAACAATCCAATCAAAAAATGGGCACAAGAAATGAATTGACACTTCTCCAAAGAGGACATACAGATAGCCAATAGACAAATGAAAAAATGTTCAACATCACTAATCATTAGAGAAATGCAAATTAAAACCACAATGAGATACCACCTCATACCAGCAGAATGGCACTCATTGACAAAACAACACATTATAGGTGCTGGTGAGAATGTGGAGAAAGAGGAATCCTCCTGCACTGCTGGTGAGAATGCAGACTGGTGCAACCACTGTGGAAAACTGTATGGTGATTCCTCAACAAATTAGAAATAGAACTGACCTTTGACCCAGATACAGCCTTTCAAAAAAAAAGCCACTGTGTGTCACTCACCAGCTCAGAAATTCTTCAGGAGTTGTTTTTTCGTGTGGGATACTCTTCCCAAGATTGCCGTATAGTATAGCATCTCATGACATTTGCATCAACTCAAATGTTACCTCCTCAGAAAGGCTGTCCCTACATAACCTGTTTTGTTTTTCTTAGCACTTTCCAGTATCAGATACTTTAGTACTTATTTATTTATCTACAAGATAACATGCATGAAACCAAAAACTTTGTTTTTCATGGCTACTAATGTATCACCAACACTCAGAACAGAGGCTAGCACTTTTTGGATAACTAATAAATATTTGTTGAATAAATGAAGGGATATATACTCAGAAAATAAAAAACATAAAACTCACTAAAAATGTGCATTGAACAGGCGTGTGTTTCTGTGTGTCTACATAGAATGCAAGACTTGGAAGCCATCAAAGAAATGGTCCAAAGCAATCTAAAGTTGAAACGGGTGGAAGAATGCATGAGTTTGGAGGGTCAATTACAAAATGTTGTTAGTTTATTAGAAAAATTAAAACTAGTAAGGAAATAAAAATAAAACTACAAATATTCTTTTCCCCAGTCATCATTTTCCATAGCTTTTTTTTAAAGCATTTGTGTATGAAGAATTGACTATCTCACAAAGAGAATTAACTTCGCAAATATTTTTTGTTGTTGTCTTTTTCTAATGCTCTCCTTATTTTTATTTCTCGAGCAGTCTTCCCCTAAATGGCTGAAGTAAATTTGGGATTAGTGAGCCTGTGCTAAGGTTTACTTGCATTTTGAACATGCCCTCTCATTGTTAAAAAAAAAAAAAGGAAAGATTTTATCTGTGTCAATAAATTTTATGTCATAATTACACAGTGATCTCCTTAAAGAAAGGAGTTATTTTTCATCCTCTTTAATACACTGCCTCATATAAAAAGTGTGCTCAAGAAATATGAGCTTTTGATATTGTTGGATAAATAATTCAAGACTTAGGTGCAAGACGTAAAAGGGTTGGCAAAAGTAGGTTTACTGTTGTAAGTATGGGAAGGATTTTATTCTTGTATTATTATTTTTCTTGTATTATATACTTTTCCATATGAACAAGGACAGCACTGTATGGATATTTTGAAGGTGTAGGCAGAGCTTCATGTCAGTATACATTCATGTGCACTTTGAATGTTTTTTCCTATTTTCGACAAGAAGCTTTTCTGTGCTTAGTAAATAAAACAAAAATGTGTAATAATTTTATATTCCACATTTTTTCTTCTTATGCCAATGGTGGATCATCCTGTACCATCTGATTTTTAGTGAAAGCATATCAGTCCCTCATGTAGATATTCTGCATTATTTAATTCTCTATAGTTGGAAACTCAGGTTATTTTGATTTTTTATGCTATGATAAATTTGGATGCAATAATCATCATTTTGCACAAGCACTTGCCTGTGTCTCTCTCTTCTTCTCTTCAAAAATTTTAATACATTCCTGAGCTGCATTATTGAAGCAATGCATAAGTTTCCAGTAAAGCTTTTGGTAAATTTTGAAAATTGCTTCATTGTAAGATTACCTATATTCACACTCCTATTAGAGGTGCATAAAAGTACTCATAAAATTCATTCTCTGTAATATTGAAATACATTTTAAAAAATCTATTTCAATGCGATGAGTGAAAAATCAATATTACTTTCATTTGCATCTCTGATTACTTGTGAAGCTGATCTTTCCATCACGTGTTCTGGCCTCTAGAAACTGCTCCTATCGAGTGGCCACTTTTGTATATTAAGGCATTTTTTTAAAAAACATTGTTTCTTAAGCACTCTTTACAAGGTGAAAATATATGTTGCAATAATGTCTTAGTTTGACATTTGCTTTATAAATTTATTTTTGTTTCTGGCTTATAAATTGTGTATTTTACATATAATAATTTTTGTGTAATGTTACCTACTTAGTTGTTTTAATTTTTATCTTGAAAATTAAATTATCTTAATTATAAACACAAAATTGATTTTCCTCATTATAAAACACCAAAAAAAAAAAAAGTAAAACTGAGGTCCACCTTGACCTTAACATAATCCCATATCATCCCTAAAATCTTTTACTAACCTTTGGGTATCATGGAATATGATCTGTATAGTAAATAATGTCATATACACTTAACAGTACATATTTCCTCATTTATATTTTTTAACAAAACTGGAATTATACATTTATTTTGTCTTATGTTTTTACTTAACTGCCTGTTTTGGGTATCTCTTGTCTAACATTTTTTGAACATTTCTTGCCTACACTCACACACATCCATGCACTACTGAGTATATTTAGTTTATTTCAAGGGTGTCTTTATTTTCTATATCAGCTTTTTAAAGATATTGCATATATATAAGGTGATCAACTTTTTTACAATGAAAAAGAGGACAAAAATAAATTGAAGAAAACAATATCTTAAGTAAAAGAAACATTTTATTCATTGCAACAATAATACACTATAATATGATATATGCATAATAAAAACATTTGTAATATTTTATATTGTAATTATGCTTACATGCCTATTAATTTTTAATAATAATTGTAAGAAAAAGTACTCATTTAGATACAAATATGTCACATCACACTCAATGGATCGACTCTGCATCGATCAAATATGGACATTTACAGATTAGTCTTCCAATATCAAAAAGGAGGACATGTAGGAGGAAACTTTCTGAGGGAGGATGAAACTTACAAAAGAGGGACTGTTTTCCCTAAAGGAGGATGATTGATTACCTTAAATTATATATTAATGAATTGCATAAGAAAAAGTATAAATTAATGATTCTCATATATTTAACCATTTTTCTAACACATTATCCTTTCTGAATAATTCATTTCCCACTGGTATATGTTACATTTTTATCATAATTAGATTCTAATAAATTCTTTTTTTAATGTTTATTTTATTGACTTTAGAGAGAGAGGGAAGGAAAGAGAGAGATAGAGATGACAGGAACATTGATCTCTTCCTGTATGTGCCCTGACCAGGGATCAAACTGGCAACCTCTGTGTTTCAGCATCATGCTCCAGCCAACCGAGCTATCCAATCAGGGCATCTAATAAATTCTTTAGTGTGTGTAAGGCCAACTCGTCTATTAAATTAACATGTATTCTGATCCTAAACCAATTCACTGATCTTTTAGTCATTGTAATTTTATAGTTACAAATCTATTAAAACCTGAGTCAATTTTTACAATTATTGTGACTTTCCGTTTCAACATTATTTGTGGGGTTTTTTCTGAATCAAGTTTTTAAATTACCTTTTCAAGTCTCTCCTGTCTGTGTCAGGAAGAGGAAAACTGGTACACTTACACAATGGAATACTACTTAGCCATAAAAATGAAGGAACTCTTACCTTCTGCAACAGCATGGATTATCCTGGAAAGCATTATGCTGAATAACAAGCCAGCCAGAGAAAGACAAGAACCATATGATTTCACTCACTTGTAAAATCTAATGAACAAAATGAACTAACAAGCAAAATAGAGATAGTCTCCTTTAAATCTTGATTGGAATTACCTTAAAACTATATATTGATTTAGGGAGACGTGTGCACCTTTACAATAGTTGATACTGTCATCTAGAAACCTGGCATATATCTCATCATGATGTGCATGCTAAATAGTTTTGCTTCTCTGTTTAATTTCTAAAGTTTTCCATATTTCTTAGCAAGGTGTTTTACACAGTCTATGCTTCATTGGTTTTATGAATATCGTATTTTCCCCATTGAATCTTTCAATTTGTTATTTCTGGCACATTGGAAAGTTTTTGATTCACTTCGTAATATCTTGAATCATATTTCAGTTAATTATCTTGTATTTCCACAGAAGCAACTCATAAATATTGATACTTATTTCCTCATTAACAATTGCTGCAGACTTTATTTGTGTTCATGTCTCCTGAACTTGGTCAGTGTTTGAAAGCAATGTGAGATAATAATAGGGATGGTAGGCGATTCGTCATCATCCTCATTTAAGTAAAAAGGCCTCCAGTATTTTCCAGGAACCATAATATTAGATTTAATGACTGAAAATTTATATCATGTTAGTTTAGAATAGATCTCATGTTTAAGAAATAGATTTACCAATGCTTATTTTTAATAATTTCTTAATAACAATAATGAAATAAATCCTACTTGCTTATCATAAGTTCTTCTATTAATATACTCTTTGTCAGTAATTTATTTAGAATATTTGTAACTGTATTCATAATTTTGGTCTACAAATAGGGGTTATATTAATTATAGTTTACTTCTTAGCCTGATATTAGCATCATAAAATAATTTGGTAATCTTTCTACATTTTTCCAAGTGATGACATGCTTGCCATGACTTTAGAATCTTTTTATAACAATCTGGAAGAAGTGCTTTGTAAAGCTATCAACCCTGGTAAGTCTTTGATTATTTTTTTTATTTTTTTCAATAGGTATTAGATATTTTTTTGTTTTCTAAGATTTCCTGAATGACTTTTCACAAGTTAAAAATATCCTTTAGTAGCATTTAGGAATCATATGCTTCTGAGGATAACTTTAGATACATTCTACAGATTTTGATTTAAAGATATTTTCTGGCTTCTGTAAACAAAGTGAAGTTTTATTCCCTCATTTATTTGATTTATTTATACTAAGTTTGTATTTCGTCCAGTTTTGTTTTGTTCTTTAAACTTATTTTTAAGCCTGTCCAGGCGGTGGCGCAGTGGACAGAGCATCGGACTAGGATGCAGAGGATCCAGGTTCGAGACCCCGAGGTCGCCAGCTTGAGCATGGGTTCATTTCCTTTGAGCAAAGCTCACCAGCTTGGACCCAAGCCCCTGTGGGGCTTCAGCAGACCGAGTAACCCCTTGCTCAACCCAGCAACTCTGGGTCCAAGCTGGTGAGCTTTATGCTCAAGCCAGTTGAGCCCACGCTCAAGCTGGCAACCCTGGGATCTCAAACCTGGGTCCTTCTGCATCCCAGTCTGATGCTCTATCCACTGCGCCACTGCTTGGTCAGGCTAATTTTTATATTTAATTTATTTTGTTGACATGTTTTCAAGTGTTTCACTCAATATAACACACTCAACCCTCTCATCATGCCCCTCATGCCTCATGCAAAGTCTCTTTCCATTTCCATTTCACCCCTTTGCCCCCCTCCCCCTACCGTCATGCCCCTTTCCCTCTGTGACTTGCTACGCTGTTGTCTGTATCTATGTGTTATGTATGTATAATTTGGCTAATCCCTTCTCCTTCTTTGATCCTATTCCCTCTTTCCCCTTTCCTCTTACAGTGTCCATCTGTTCCCTGTGACCCCACTTCTGTTTCTATTTTGTTTCTCAGTTCACCATGTTCATTAGATTCTACATATAAGTGAGATCATATGATATTTGTTTTTTCTGCCTGGCTTATTTCACTTAGTGTAATAATATCCAGGTCCATCCATGGTGTCACAAAAGGTGAGATTCCTTCTTATTCATAGCTGTATAGTATTACATCGTATAAATGTATCACAGCTTTTCTATCTACTCATCCACTGACCCAGCTTCCCACTATTAAGAATATGTCCTAAGAATCCCAAAACACTAATTCAAAAGAAGACATGAACCCCCATGTTAATTGCAGTATTTTTTACAATAGCCAAGATGTGTTCTTTAAACTTTTATTATTAATTTTCAGTAATGACATTAATGGCTCTTGTGTCAGAGTCTTGTATGTTTAGTTTTAAATATTTTTAAAGATTTGTGTTTTTAAATCTTGCCTTCTCTTTGTATCAGTCTTCACCTGAGTCTTTGTTTTCTCTGTGACTCTTCTTCTTGTGTCCCTCATACTATAACTGCCTGTTGATTTATCTGTTTTTTTGGCCTAGCCAGTATTTCTTTGGTAGATATTTCTTAGTCTCCAATGTCTTTCTTTTTACAGTCTAGTAGAAGGCATGTTCCATCTATAATTCTTAACATATTTTAAAGAACAACCATAGCAAGGTCTTCAAGATTTTTCTAGGAATAGACCCTGTTTTACATTATTCAGGAGAAACAGTATAATGCATGTCAATCAATGTATGTCCACTTTCAGACCACAGTCTATTTTTAACTTTAGTCCAATAGGAGATTTTGTTATCTCTATGACCTCCCTCTCTATCTCTTTCTTCTCTCTCTTATCTTTTATCCCTGCCTGTGTGTATGAAATGGTGGTAGGAAGCACAATAATATTTGGTAGATAATAAGAATAGCAATTGGGTACTTATTGCATGTAGAATCTTTGGCTAACTGCCATGGATACTGCCTCAAGAAAGCATCACAACCCTTTGAAATAAGTCCTTTTATTATTCTCACATTACAGATGAGAAAATGAACACTTGAAGAGCCTAAGTAAACTGCCTAAGTTAGTAAGTGGAGAGACTAGGTGGGAACTTAGGTTCCACTGGCCCCATACACCATCCACTGCATTACTCTGCACAATGACTTCTTTGGATCCAGGAAATATTCACTGTAACGCAGAGGTGGGGGGGGGATGGGAAGAGTGGCTGCTTACATGTCAACCTCAATAGCCTTCTATGATCTCCAGCAAGGATTAGAAAATGCAGTGAGCATAGGTTTTTTGTTGCCATTTTCCTGGCTGCACAATTGTTTTAGCTCAGGTGGCAGACCATACACAAAATACTATCTTTTTCCAAGATCAATTTATTAGCCTCATTATCAGTGAATATCATCGCCATATTTTGGCCTGAACTCCCTTTTATCCCCACATTCCAGGAGGTTGTAAAGTTTTACTAATGTACATAAATTTGGTTCTTTAATTATATACTATTTGCTATTTTATGGGATCTTGAAAGAGACTGTATTAGTCATTAATAGCATGCATGTTAAGATTTTAACTAGAAATCTAGTATTTAAAAATTTTTGACAGTTAGTTTTCTGAGCACTAACAAAAAACATTAGTGGTCCATGAAATAAATACATGTGTTACAGTATATGGATGTATTAACTGAATAAAATCTATTTTTCTTAAATTAAACATATTATCATATATTACCATAAAAGAGTAAATGTTTTTTGTAAAAGGGCATAGAAGAATATGGAACTACTTCTTATAAATCTGATTAAGGAATTCTGGTGTCTGAGACTTTTACATTGTTAGAAGACAGAGTTTATATCCTACCTGGACTCAAGAGTTATAAATACACATGGATAACGGAAGATTTTCAACCTCTCATACTCTAACTGAATGACATTTTCATTTGAAAATGTCTCTTTCCTTATTTTTAATAAGGTACTCAACCTGCAGAAATAATTTTTCAAGCTTGTATCCACGCAATAGACTTACATTTTTCCGAAGAATAAAATCTTGCATAGAAGAGCCACAGAAGAGGCCCTCTGAGCTGCAGGGAAATAAAGGACCAGTCCCTGAAAGACAATGTTTCATCTTATGGTGCAGTGTTAAAGTTAGGGCACAACTCTGACCCTGAGCTCCCCAACATGACAGATGCCATCAGACACTCAACAGGGGCTGATACCCAACCTACTTATCCCCAGTAATCGTGACCAAATCCACACAGTCCAGAGTATCTTCTCCACCTGCTGGTCATCCCTGTCTGAGCTGAAACAAGAAGCCAGACTGTTGTCTGATTGATGTCCACTAGGCACACAGGGAAGGGAACACAAGAGACTGACATTTTTCCCTGCTCTAAGGTAGGTCCACAATTTACTGAAAATCATGAGTATCAATCTTGGGGTTACAGATAAATTTTAGTAAGTGAATTGCAAATGCAGAATTCCCCCCAAAATAAGAATGCACTGTAACTGCATTTTTGTTCTTGTCTCAGTAAAATGCATCATTTTACCCATTTTGAGTATCCCTGCTGACAGCTTTTGCTATCAAAATTGTAAGCTGACTTCCAACTTCTGCTCCTCCTCATGAATGGTTTCTCACATTTCCTTCTAGCCTGTGATCATGGACACATAAACACAGGTTGCACATACACACACATGCACCATCTAATAGCCATACCATATCATGTTCTCCAATGCATAAAGTGCCATTCAATTATTCATTGGTCCGATACACAAAGTAGCAAGCACATGGAATCATCAGTATGTTTTCTGCTGCAACATAGTAAAACTGAAGCATCACCTCACAGTAGTTGTCTAGGACTGGGGGGGGGGGGATGAATATGGTACAACAGTAACTGGGCATGAGATTCCCACTTAGAGTGATGGAGATGTTCTAAAATTAGATTGTAGCAATGGTTGTACCACTCTGCAAATATATGAACAATTTTGAATTATACACTTTAGATGGGAGGAGTGTATGCTATGTAAATTATACCTCCATAAATCAGTTCAGAAAAACAAAGTGATGTATCAGCTACCCAGGCAAAGCCTGTAGAACAAAGGGGGGCGTGTCATCAGTGCTCAGGAATGCACACTTGCTGAGAATGTTCTATGTACAGTTGCCACGTTCTTGTGTTGCTTTATTATTCACCTGTCATAAGAAAGCTGCAAAACCCCATGTGCTGGCATGAATTGGAAATGTCTATTAACTTGTCAGCAAATGAAAAGGGGAAGGTTTTCATCTCTGCAGATGAACTGGAACAGGTGCAGCATGTCTCCAAGATCACTAATTAAAACTGCTCAGAACTCATATTATTTTACACAAAAAGGAGTTTTCCATGTGTTTGAAAATTGTATGAAAATATAGCTTTTGAAAATTGGACTATAGAGTCAAGCTTTATTTCTGCTTTATACCACATCATGATTGGAACCCTCGCTAGAGCCTGTCTCACTTTTGGGTTAATACACAGGTATGTTTTATTTTTTCACATACCCATAGAGCAGATGTAAGCTGTATTTATTAATGAGAGGACTTGAGTTAGTCTGGGCATGAATATATGCTTTCAATTTGCACCATTTGTATTTGACTCCATCCCATGACATTAATATATTTTTATACATAATTTTTGGAGAGTCTGAGACTCTTGCCCTTCCAGATTCTGCATATTTCTTTGTAGCTCAAGGAAAGAGAATTAAGGTACATTTGGAAAGAGTGGAACTAGATGAGTTTATTTATACATTCTTGAACTGTGCACCTTAGGGCACAATGCCGGGGATCTGGAGAAGGCATGGGTTAAGACAGAGTATAACGGTATTGTGATGAGATTTGGATTCTGAAGGCAGAATCAGTGTGTGGGATGAAACCCCAGTCTTACCACTGACTAGCTGGGTAACCTTGCATAAGGGTCTTTAAATTTCTTGTCTGCAAAATTCGAAGGATAACGGTACTAGCCTCCCTTAGATATGTTGAGAGGGTTAACTGGAAGAAGCCAAGGAAAATTCTTTGAATAGCATCTGAGAGGAAGTTATTGCTACAGAAACAATGGTTGTTTATATCATTTACTGGAAAGGCAATGTAACATAGTAAAAAAAATTTGTAAAGGAAAAATTGCATTGAATCTTGACCAGTTGCTAACCTGCAATCTGGGAAAATCAAGTTAACTATTTGAGTGCCAATTCCTTCATCTGTAATGTCATCCTGTGCGTATAGGGTGAGAGGATCCCCTGCTAGTGTGTGAACATGTTTTATAAGTGATAAAGCATTAAGTATTAGACATTATTTGGAGAAAATTGGGTTTTATAAGAACAACATATAATTTGTAGTCAATTAGACCTGGATTTGATTTCTGGCATCAACATTCGCTAACTGTGTGGCTTAGTAAATTACTTGTCTCTGTGCATCAATTTTCTCATATTAATGAGGATCAGATTGTTGTAAGCATTAAATTAAACAGTATTTTAAGTACCGGATCCACCACCAAGAACATAGCAGGAATTTCATTCCCTATCACAGTTTGTTTTGTCACTTGTGCATATATGTGTCTGATGTCTTGGACTCAAAACTACACAGAGCTGGCAGTATGCACACTGCAGAGCCCCTTGTTAGTAAATTCATACAAGATGGGAAGATTGCAGCCAATGCCGTGGGTTGCCGGACAAGTACTGTGCTGCCGTCCACTGTCCAGGCTCCGGACAGAAAACCAGGGGGCTCTGGGATAGGTCTCCTTTGTCAGACGTGAGGTCTTGTACAGGAATGAAATGAGTCGACAAACACAAAAGTGCTTTGACAATTTCCGAGCCCTTTAGTATAAAGACATTTCATTGCACAATGGCTGTTTTATGTCAGGACCCTCCCTCCATTCCTGCCTGTTGTCTGGCTTGCCCCGCACTTTTCTTCAGCCTGGCCCGGAACTGGAGTGGCCTACGGCATCAGCCATAGAATTTCTTGGCATTGTGTGGGTCACTGCAGGAACAAGCAGTCAGCCGCCTCCTCCTCCATCTCGAAGGAAGAATTATATCGTTATTCCAGCCGGCTTACTGCAGGGTAGCCACCAGCCCACCAGCTTTCAGGGAGTGTTGAGCCTGAGATGATCAGGGCCCTCCTTCTTGCCTGAGCCCCAGTCATTGAGACAATGGAAGGTACAAGACCAAGTCCTGCCTGAAACGGCTCCCCCTGCCTAGACGAGTCTGGTGTTTGCCTGTGCTTAGTGCCCTTAGGAAGCAGTGTGAACTCTGGAAGGAAAGGGGCTTGCAACGCGGATTTGAAGAGAGAAATAAGGAAAAAGGGTACAAACCGTATGTCTATCAGAAAAATATTGTATTCTGTGTTTCTACATAACTTCCATGACACCAGGCAGCAACTGAGAGGTCTTGACTGACAGTGCAATATTCCCGGGCTGGACACAACCAAGCACTGGCTCCTCTATCGGCAGTTCTGCAAAAAAAAAATGTGATATCTGCCTGCCTTTCTCATGGCTGTCCCAGGGCTACTCATCTTTCTAGAGACTTTCCCTTTTTTTAAAAAAAAAAATTATTTATAAAATTAAATTTAATGAGGTGGCATTGATCAATAAAAGTATTTAGGTTTCAGGTAAACATTTCTATAACATTTTGAACTGTTCATTGTGTTGTGTACGCATCAACCAAAGTTAAATCAATTTTCCTTCACAGTATATTTGTCCCTCTTTACTCCCCTCCTACTCCCCTTCTCTCCCCACAAGCCCCTCCCCTGGTAACGATTTCACTTTTATCTAAGTCTACGAGTCTCAATGTTATATCCCACCTGTGTCAAATCGTGTAGTTCTTAGTTTTTTTCTGATTTACTTATTTCAGTCAGCATATAATGTTCTCAAGTTTCATCCATGTTGTTGTAAATGGAAATACGCCATGATTTCTTATGGCTCAGTAGTATTCCATTGTATATATGATATGTGTGCTACATTCTTTATTTATTACTCTATCAAGGGACTCTCTGGTTGATTCCATCTTTGGCCATTGTGAATAATGCTGCGATGAACATGGGCTGCATGTGTCTTTGTGTACCAGTGTTTTTGAGTTTTTTGGGTAGATATTCAGTAGAGGAATTGCTGGGTCATATAGTAGCTCTATTCTTAATTTTTTGAAGAGCCACCATACCTTTTTTCATAATGGCTATACCAGTTTTTATTCCCACGAGCAGTAAATGAAGGTTTCTTTTTCTCCACAGCCTCTCTAACACTTGTTATTACCTGTCTTGATATCAATCTAACAGGTGTGAGGTGGTATCTCAGTGTAGTTTTGATTTACATTTCTCTAATGGCTAGTGACGATGAGCACCTTTTTATATATCTGTTGGCTATTTGTATGTCTTCTAATAAGAAGTATCTGTTCAGGACTTTTCCTCATTTTTTAATTGGATTGTTTGCTTGTTTATTGCTGAAATTTGTGAGTTCTTTTTATATTTTGGATATTAACCTCTTATTGGAGCTGTTGTTTGTAAATATCATCTCCCATTTGGCTGGCTGCCTTTTTGTTTTGTTGTTGGTTTCTTTTGCTGTGCAGAAGCTTTTTTAGTTTGATATAGTCTCACTAGTTTATTTTTGCCTTTACCTCCCTTGTCTTGGGGTCAAATTCATAAATTTTTCTATACGGCCAAGGCCCATGTGTTTAGTACCTATGTTTTTTTCTATGTAATTTATTGTTTCAGATATGATAGTTCAGGTCTTTGATCTATTTTAAATTAATTTTTGTGCAGGGAGACAAGGTGTAATAATTTTATTCTTTTGCATGTGGCTTTCCAATTTTCCCAGCACTATTTATTGAAGAGGCTTTATTTTTTCCATTGTGTGATCTGGTCTGCCAATGACCCACAGCCCCAGCTTCCAACACGCAGTGAAAATTTAAAACAAATGGAAGACCCATTGAACAGTAGCAGAAATGATTCAATGGCTATTTGTCTATATATCTTGATCCCAGTCAATTTGATCACTGACTGATATTTATAGAACTGAACAATGAAGTAAAAGTCAAAAGGTAAAGAGAGGACAGACTGGGTAGCTCATTTGGTTAGAGTGTCACTCCAATATGCAAAGGTTATAGGTTCAATCCCCAGTCAGAGCACTTACAAGAATCAACCAAAGAATGCATAGTGCATAAATAAGTGAAACAGCAAATTAATGGTTGTTTCTCTCTCTCTCTCATTCTCTTTCTCTCTCTTCTCCCTTTCCTCTTTCTCTAAAATAAATTTTAAAAAAAGGTAATGAAAGAGCACATACACAAACAAAAAGGAAGGAAAATGACAGTAAATACCGCTATACTTAGTAATATGTAAGAATCACATAACAGATTCAAACTGCATCTTTTTTTGAGGAAGATATGTGGATAATTTTGAACGTCTGGCTTTGGTGTGCCTATAGGAAGCACTATTATGAACATCCCCTGGTGCAACTTTTTGAGCAGCCGGCCAGTCCCAGGGAGTTTCAAACATGAAACATTCATTTCCCACCTTCTGGCTCTTTCCTCCTCTGTGTCTTCTTGTTGCTCTGACTTTCAAGACAGAGAGAAATCAGGCTCTGAGTTGCACTGTGCAAAGACGAGTTTCTGCAGCAGTCACTCACCCCACCCAGGGGAGCAGCGCTGACTTCAGGTGCTTAGGGAAGCCATCTGCAGCTCTGGAGGCAATGAAACCAAGCCAAGAACCATGTGCTTCCTGGCCACTCTGCTTCCAGCTGAAAAGACCACCCAGGAAGTCAATCTCGCAACACTTTCTGCAAAATTGCCTTTATCCATTCCATCTGATGTTTTCCAGTGATGGAGAGTCCCTGAAATGTCCCAGAAACTGAGGCATGGGGTGCCAGGGTCCCATCTAGAGGGGCGTTGGAGACTTGTGTTTTCCAGTTGAATTGTGGAATGCTTGTCTTATACCTGCTGCACACAGGTGACCTGAGCCTGGGGAAAGAGCGGGATTCAGGCACAGGTCTGAACACCCTAGGTGGGAAGGAGGGATTGTCACAGGTGTACCAGGAGAGGAGAGGCTGAGACACAGGGAGCCACTTTGGAAGAATACAAACCACAGACCAAATGTGATACAGTGAAATCATAAAACAAAACATAGAAAACTTTTAGCTAAAAACTCAGAAGTAGTCAGACTGAAATGAAATAGGAAATATGAAAGGTTTACAGAATGAAAGCTTCATAGTGGCCCCAAGAATGTCAGAGAGAAATGGAGAGGATCTGGGGAGAGAGAACTGGAGCCAGAGGAAGGGAGGGAGCTGCTCTCACCCTGCCCATCACTTCTCTGGAAAATGGGACCAGCATCTTCCTGCCTGCTGTTTATCCAGCCCCTCGGGAGAGCAAAGGCACAGTAGGATGGTCATATTTTTTCATCATTTTTTTCAATGTGTTCTGACTGAACCAAAGCCTTCGTGTGGCATGCGGGCAGTGCCCTTTACCCCCCATTCATTTGGCCCATTCTCCAGATTTGTCATTACTTCTCAGGCCTATGTGTTGGGACCTTTTCTTCTTTTCCCAGAAGTAATTATTTTCAGACTTGTTATGTGAAAACCTGTGACACAGCACATAATACCCAAGCCCTTTCAAATGGACCTCCTTGAAACATTCTTGTTACTACAATACAGGGAACTTTTGGAATAGTGTGTGTCTTCTATTGTTATCTGCAATGGGTCAGAAGACACCTTCAGGGGTACTCACCTGTGAGACCCAGGGGAAAGAGGAAGGGAGGAATATGAGAAGTGAATGTGAAATTCTCATATATTTCACTTTAAGCATTTTTAGAGAATAAATATCCATTTTCTATTTAGTGAATAATTTATATGAAACTTACTTCTAATAATGACTCTCAGACTTATGTCTCAAATGTCTTTGCATGTATGTAAAGGCTCTTGAAATACAATGGTATCTAACTGAAGCAAATTATATCTCAGAATTATTACCATGGGATTTTTGAATCATTCCTGTTCTTCCTTTTTCCCCAGAAGATTCTGATTCAAAAGCTATAATGGTAAGGGATCTATTCTCAGAAATATAACTAATATAAACCTTCCCCTTCTATATTCCTTCCAGGGACAGAATTTGATGAAGTTGCAGAAAAAAGTAGAGAGACATTATCAGCTACTAGGGTTGCCTTGTGTTCCCACAAACTGGGCAGGTGTGACCTTTAGAATACATTTGATTTTAGCTTTCTTAGAATCCTTTCAAATATAACACATATCCTGGGTTGTTTCTGTCCCATCAAGGTGTGGAATCTTTTAGTTTTCCATATTTTATCATGACCACTAAAAAAATATATATATTGTTGTTTTCTTTTTCTTGAGCTTTACATCACTAGTTTGACTCAAAATGTTCTTCTACAGAGTCAACGGGTAGAAGAGGTTTCTTCTTTATTCGGGTGGTTCTTTGACCACTCTTGGTCCTCATGGTTTGATAACAGAACTGATCATGTCCCATTCCATCAGTGAAGCTATGCAGAGCTAATCTTAGAAGTGGAACCCATGAGCAAGTGTATGGCAACAGGAATCCAAGCTCAAGTTGAATAATGAGCATCATTTGTTAATGTTTACTAAAGGACAGTAATATATCATTTCACCAACAAATCCTATAAGATTAGCAATATTATCTTTGTTTTACAGGTGTGTAAATCTGAGCAGAAGGAAAAGAATTATCCCTTGTATCATGCACCAGTTAGATGCTAGAGAAACTTTGGACACAGCTATATATTTCTCTGGTAGTTATTAGACTGAACATATGGTATGCCACATAACCCTAAGGTCATGGTCTGGTCTATCCTCATCAAAATTTTACTCCAGACAAAACTTATCTTGTAAAGTTGTTTCAGTCAAGGTCAAGGACATGGCCAAATTTTGAGACAATGTTCTGACCACCAAAGAAAGACGAGACTTTAATCCTGAGTTCATTAGTCACCTTGAGAGTATTTGTAACTAAATTTAGTTTTGCTGCTCAAGGAGCATGGACCCCAAGGACAGTCCATGTTAAAATCCTGCACTGATTATTCATAACTGTGCGGTATGTCCCAAGTTGTTTAATGATTCCTTTATGACTCAGCTTCCTTTTCTATAATAAGGAAATGTCTGTAGTGCTTATCTTAGGGATTTCCTGCAGAAATTAAGCGTGTTTTTATAGATAAAGTCTTTTTAGAAAGTACCCAACTGAGAGACAACACTCAATTAAGCTAGTTATCACTATTTTTAATATTCTTTTCTATTGAGGTCACTCAATTTGTCAACTTGCTAGAATATCACAATAGCTATGTTTTTTGTTTTGTTTTGTTTTTTCTCAAGCGTTAACTTGTATTGACTGGGTCACCACAAGCACAGTTTTTCCTCGGCTTGGATGTCCATGGCACAGCCTGGTTCAGACGTTTGTGCTGCAGCCTGGTACTATTCACACCCTATGCCCGCCTCAGTTCCTATACTCTCAGTTTCCAGTAAAAGCAGCCCTTATTTAGGTTAGTGAGGAAGGCAGAGTGTTTCTTCCTCCGTCTTATTTCCTTCGGGGTTGATTATATATTTAGTGAATTTTTCACTCTATCATACCTTTGCATTTAGTGTGGAACTGCTGGAGGCTCCAAGGATAGATTTTTCTGTCTCTGGTTGAAGATCTTGTTGAATTTTGGGGGAGATATATCGGTATTGCTCCTTACGGCGCCATTTCTCTGACGTCACTCCTTAAGGTATCTGTTTTTTCTCAAGAATATGCATTTTAGGCTGAGCCAATGAGGAGTCTACTATTACTTGAGGCGATATCAAAGACAACCTCCCTTCCGGAGGTGCAAAAATACAAACCTTGACCTAGCTGTAAAGGACTGCTCTACCTCTGTATCTCTTCTCCAACCATTGCTGTGCCTTTTGCCTCTTAACTCAGACCTTCTGATAAGGGAAATTTTCTGACTCATTCTCTCCTTCTTTCTCTGTCTGACTTTCTCAAACAAACACAGAATTTTTTAAGAAAATCTTTTTCTTTCCATATCACAGCCTCCTCTTTTTGTTTCTTAATTTTAAATTTAAAAGACTACCTATGCCAGGAATTGTTCAGTGATGTTGATTTATGAGACATATGCAAAAAAGACTGTCTCACCAATGCACGTATCTATTTGCCAAGGTGGCACTAATTTATAAAAAGACAGTCTGGTGACACTCACATAAAGGCAGCTTTCATGTGGCAAGTATAAAAGAAAAAAAAACCTACTACAAGTTTAATGACAAAGTCTTTTTATATTTTAAGAGGAAATGCCACCCTAGCTTCAACTCAAAGTTCACTTGTGGAGAGTGTGCCATCTCAGACTAGGTGCCCAAGAGGGTTTAGAGTAACTGTTCTTGATCTTTGAAACTCAATGTCGGGCTATGCTGGCCTCTTTTTGTCTAATCACTATTAGTGAGTCTGTCATCCATGAACCTCTCTAAACTTCATGGAGGCTTGATAAATATTGTAGGTTCTTTTTGTTGTCTAGATGATCCACTGGAGGAATGATCTATGACACCACATTCCATTTATTTGTCCCAGAGTAAGGTATGCCACCTTTCCTAAGATATATCCTATGAGGATTGAATTTGGGAAGTTTGACTACACTCATGAGAATCCCTGGACTATTCTTCAATGCTTTAGCCTCAAGCTTTATTGGTATGGTTCTACATTGAAGCTCTTCATTCCTTCTCTCAAGTCAGCAATCATCCCACAGTAGTCCTGCGTACCTGAGACTCAGTGTAGTGTACCATGGACAGAAATCCAGCCATGACTCCACACTCTTCCTAACAATACCCATGCTTTCAGACCAAATGCCTGAACCAGCAAATTGATGAGATACCATACCACACTATTAATAGTGGGTTAGCAAACCCTTTCCATGACAGAACATCTCACACAGAATAGAGTGCATTGTCCAAATGCCTCAAAAATGCAGTACTAAGGTGATCACTGCAGCATTGTAACTGATCCTTAGGCTAAGATGTGTCTGGGTGATGGACTTATTGGGAAAAACTATTTTGTACTAAATATATATGCTGGTAATTTCTAGGGGAAAAAAAGAGGAAGTTGGTGCCTATTTACCGTATCTTCATTAGGTTTACAGGTCAAGGATTTTAACAGAAAAGAAGAGAGCTAATGACTGGTTTAAACTTTTAGACCCTCTGAGAAGCTTCCTGAAATAACTTGTGTGGAGGGAGACAGGAATCAACCAAATCAGAGAGTCTGTGCTCTGTTTGAAATAAACTTTTCTCCAGCCTGAGGGTCAGCAAAGCACGGATGACCTCCATCCTGAGATGGAAGCTGCCCTCCATGGTAAGTAAGAGACGTGACAGTGTGAGGTACTGATGGGAGAGAATGTTTTGCAATAAACACAAGCACTAGACAGTGCCACATAGAATGGAAATTTCTGCTTCTTCCAAACAAGAGAACAGCAGCTGAGAGTGGGTGCACATGAGTTGCAGAGAGAGAAAAGCAGAGAAATGGAAAGCAAAGAAAGTAGAGAAGATGAAGTCGAGGAAGGAAAAGGGTATTCTAGTCAGGGTAGGAATGTCAGACAGAAGAAAACCTTGGGAACTGGTAGGTGCTAATAATCAAGCTAAAAGAGAAATACAAGTAGTCCTTGGGTTACAAACGAGATAGAATCTATAGGTTTGAAAATGTTGAAATATTTATATGCACAAAAAGGTAAAAACAAACACTATGTTAAGACAAACATCTGTCTAAGTTGTATTTAATAGGTAAGTGTACCTGTTTCAACTTAAAAACAAATTCACCTTGAGAACAAACCTACAGAATTTGTCTTGTTGGTAACCTGGGGACTGCTTGAATATATGTTTTTATTCACAAATTTTAGTAATGATGTTAGTATCCTTAATTTGTCATTTTAACAGATGTTTAAAAATTCTTCTGTGACAGGCTCTGAAGATGGAAAGTTGCATAAATTCACAGACCCTGACCTCCAGAAGTTTCTATTCCAGTAGAGGTGATGGCTCCTAGACAAGAAGTTCAATACTCTGTGATTCAATGCAAATAGAATCCAACTCAAAGTGCAAGCAGATCACAGGAGAGTGGCACCTATGCCAAACAGGGGAGGGAAGTAGGCAGGGGATGAAGAAAGTTTTTCCAGGATGTTAAAGCATGACTTTTGTACTGAAGCATAGATAAGATTTAACTGTGTGGGAGAAAGTTCAAAGAGCTGTACCCAATGGGGCACAATGCAGGTGCAAGTGCCTAGAGATCACAGAGCAGTAAGTGGAAGGTCACACTTAGGGATGTTTTGGGTGGCTGAGGCTGGAGAAATGATTGGAAAGCCTATGAATGGGACTCTCAGATCAGAGTCCTTGCATCAGCTCTGTCTCTGATAAGCTGGAAGTTGAGCTGAGACTTGACTTCTCTGGGCCTCAGTTTTGTTTCCAGTAAAAACTGTCCTGTGGGAGTAAATGCTTTCTAGGATGCGCGGACATGTGAATCTAAGGGTCGAAGTCGAAGAGTTTGCGGCAGAGCTAAGTTCTGCAGGGCTTACCAATCTTTTGTCGGTGTAAGGAGAGTAAAGAAGAGGGAAGCCATGTCTGATTAAAAAAAGGGGCTCAAGCCTGATCAGGCGGTGGCGCAGTGGATAGAGCGTCGGACTGGGATGCCGAGGACCCAGGTTGGAGACCCCGAGGTTGCCAGCTTGAGCGTGGGTTCATCTGGTTTGAGCAAAGCTCACCAGCTTGGACCCAAGGTCGCTGGCTTGAGCAAGGGGTTACTCAGTCTGCAGAAGGCCCACGGACAAGGCACATATGAGAAAGCAATTAATGAACAACTAAGGTGTCACAACGCATAATAAAAAACTAATGATTGATGCTTCTCATCTCTCCATACCTGTCTGTCTGTCCCTCTCTCTGACTTTCTCTCTGTCTCTGTAAAATAAATAAATAAATAAATAAATAAATAAATAAATAAATAAATAAAGATTAAAAAAGGGGGGCTCAAGGTTGCTCAGGCCCTGTTCTTCCCCAACTCCCAACACTCAGCCTCCCTTGTTCTCCCTTTTTGAGAAGATGGTTGTTGGGACCTCATGACTACTGGAGGCAGCCCTGTTTCAGTGGTAGGCCACTCCATTGTTTGCAAAATTCTCCCTTAGAGTGTGCAGAGAGATGGTGGATGAGGACTGACATTTACTGCTGCCTCTTGAGACTGCCCCACCAGTGAGAGATTGGACTGTATAAGGGACCGATCACCTAGGGTAGAAGCCCTGGACATCTCCACCAAGGAGGACCCAGGACCCAGAAAGAGTGAGCAGATAGGAATCATGAGAGAGGGAAGGAGATGAACAAAAGAAAGGAAATTGAGACTCTGAGGTGGAGCATGGGAGAGGGGACTCCAGTCAGGAATAGGGGAGCAGAGGGAACAAAGTTTCGAAAACTGATGGACAAGAAGAAACCAAGGTGAAGGAGAAAGTATTTTTCACCCATAAAGTTCAGTAGTGCTCTTAGAATTGCAAATACGCATTTAAATTTAATAATACAGTTATGGTATATTAAATGTCAAATTACTGTTACAGAAAAGCACTTAAAATTAATACATATGCATGAGATAAATCCTGTCTAGTTGTCAAGGTCTGAATTCAAAGTTATATAAGCTAGGTTTTTGCACTGAATTTTCTTTCAGCTTAAGGTTGCAGAGATCTTTGAATTTCATTGGTATTTAACAAAGAAGCATGAGCAAAGCTTAGTTAGAAGTGAGAAAAAGGTGGGTGTCAAGGCAGTGAGCAGCAAAGCCCAAATGTTATTCAAATCCAATGTCAAACTAAAGGTAATAATGGTCTCCATCACTCTTGTCACCATCAGCATCATCCTCACCATCCCCATGATCACTAATGACAAACTGACTGTGGAGGTGCCTAAGTATAGCTCCCTATTCTGAAGTCCTGTGCCCCTCTCCTTCCTCCCTCCCTCCCTCCCTCACTCCCACCCATCCTCCTTATCTTCCTGCTTTCTTTCCATTCTTCCTACTTTCCTTCCTTTCTTTCAATTACTGGGGAAAAAAGTGTTACATTTATCTTTTAAATTATTTGAATCAAATATATGTAGTTTTAATCACAAAGATGTGCAATATACATGTATATATACATACACACATATATATATATATATATATATATATATATATATATATATATATATATATATGTAGGATACAGTGAAAGTTTTCTGTCGCTGTCATTATCCTTCTACCAGTTTCTCTTTATAAAAGCAACTACACTGTGTCCTTTTAAACATTTTCCTTCAAGGAGAGCTTTTTCAACAAATATGTGGAGTACTTCTAGAGAACCAGTCATTTTGTTAAGAAGTAAACAACGCCCAGTGCGCAGACATAATAAGCATGCTTCTCACACACGTGCTCCCTGTTGGAAGGCACTCTCAGAGGGGCAGCACCCCGCCCCCCCAGGCTGGGAGGCAGGTATCCCGAATGCCTCTCTGCTCTCTAAATGCTGAGGTCAAGCATGTGGTTAAACATGGTAGATTGAACTAAGGCATTTACCTTTCCTCCCTTCGGAAATACCAACAAAGTCACAGTAAATGGATTTTTTAAAAGGCATAAACTCACAAAGACAAAGAGTGACAAAACAGCAGCAACGTAATTGTAGACACTGCAGAACAAACAGACAGGGATCACGGACTAGCTCCTGGTAAACAGCTCAAATCAAAGCCAGCAGCCCGGGAAGCTACAGGCAGGTTCATTTACACCAGAGATCCCAGAAAGAAAAACAAAACGTGTTAGGTAGCAAATGGTTGTGAAAGTCAGAATGCATTTGTACTTTATATAGCATAACTGATTGAAACTTATTGAGAATTTATTGTTGTGATAGATTGAATTAAATATATACATTATATATATATAGATAGATAGATAGATAGATAGATAGATAGATACATAGATAGATAGATATATTAGAAATTCCTCAAAATTCTGCCTGCTTTCTCACCCCATTAGTAACCAAGCAACATCCTAACACTATGAGATTCAATCAGTATATTAGTGCTTTGGGAATATGCTATGATATATATGATTAAAAAACAAAGTGTTAGGTATTAAAAACTACAAGAAAACAAGAGGATCAGTCCAGAAAGTAAAAGAGAGAGAAAGGAGGAGAGAAAATGAAGAAATAATGAACATAAATAAAATTTCCAGACCCGAATAACAAATAACATTAAGCTCTAGATTAAAAGTACCTCTTAATTTGTATCACAGTGGTTAAAAGAAATGACCCAATCCAAGGTGCTTCAGCCTACTCCAGAACATCAGGCCCCATGGAATCAGGGTCACCGTGCCCTCACGGAACCACAAGATCTGTAGAACTCCTGGTTCATTTTGACTCTGTTTTCAACTGGACCTGCCACAGCACCCAAAGAGTAGATGTTCTAGAAAGCTGTCAGAAGCCCAGTGGCCACTTTTCTCCTGCCTTGTCACAGGTTTTGAAACCAGGTAGCTCTTACAGCTCTGGATTTGTTCTGCCACTTGTATTTGGGTTCACAGAAGTTCTCCTGTTACCTAGTTTTGTTGTAAATGTTCTTGATGGGTCACTGGTTTTATACTCTCTGGTCTTTGATTTTATGACATCGTTTGAAGAGATTCAGATATGTTATGGCTCCCACTGTTTCAGAATCTATTTTTTTTTGTAGATTTTTAAATTCTTAATAACTATATATGTATAAATCAACAACTTTAAATGACACACTTATTAGCTCATAGTTCTGTAGGCCAGAATTTTGTGCTTCGAGTGTCACAGCCGGAAATCAAGGTTTCAGGTGGGTTGTGTTCTCACACAGGCAATCTTGGAGAAAATTCCATTCTAAGCTCATTATTTTGTTGTTTTATAATTTAGCTTCTTTCAGTAGTAGGACTATCTTCCTATTTTTCTGCTGGTTGTCAATCTGGTATTGCTCTTAATCAGTGGTGGGATTCAACAACTTCGCACTTGTTTGGCAGAACTGACAGCTCACTTTTGTTCAGTTCTGTGAATTGGTTGTTGAAATGGCACTTGTCATCAGGATTCTCTCTAAGGTGGGTGCCTAGGCAGCCGCCCAATGTGGAAATCACAAATTTACATTCCTTACTCTTTTTTAACAATAGTTCATCTACACAACAGCATATTCTAAGCAACTATAGTAATGTTCATTCCATCCATAGGTGAAAAAAATTGACGTAACTATGCTTGCAATATGTATTTATTAATTTTATAAAACTCATTATACCTTTGATGAAATACTACATTTGAATTCCCTCATGTTTGTTACTTCAGTGAACAAACAAATAACGTAAAGAGAAAAAGTTCCAAACAACCAGGGGTGACAAGCTGGCACCGGAAGTATCTTAAATAACAGTTTTATTGCTTTTTGACAGGTATTGTTTAATATTTTTTCATTAATATTTTTTTAAATAAATTTTTATTAATGTTAATGGGATGACACTAATAAATCAGGGTACATATATTCAAAGAAAACATGTCTAGGTTATCTTGTCATTAAATTATGTTGCATACCCTTCGCCCATAGTCATATTGTCCTCCGTCACCCTCTATCTAGTTCTCTGTGCCCCTCCCCCTCCCCCTAACTCTCTCCCTCCCTCCCTCCTATGTCCTCCCTCCCCCCACCCCTGGTAAACACCACACTCTTGTCCATGTCTCTTAGTCTCGTCTTTATGTTCCACCAATGTATGGAATCATGTAGTTCTTGTTTTTTTCTGATTTACTTATTTCACTCCGTATAATGTTATCAAGATCCCACCATTTTGCTGTAAATGATCTGATGTCATCATTTCTTATGGCTGAGTAGTATTCCATAGTGTATATGTGCCACATCTTCTTTATCCAGTCTTCTATTGAAGGGCTTTTTGGTTGTTTCCACGTCTTGGCCACTGTGAACAGTGCTGCAATGAACATGGGACTACATGTGTCTTTACGTTTCAATGTTTCTGAGGTTTTGGGGTATATACCCAGTAGAGGGATTGCTGGGTCATAAGGTAGTTCTATTTGCAATTTTTTGAGGAACCACCATACTTTCCTCCATAATGGTTGTACTACTTTACAGTCCCACCAACAGTGGATGAGAGTTCCCTTTTCTCCGCAGCCTCTCCAACATTTGCTATTACCCGTCTTGTTGATAATAGCTAATCTAACAGGGGTGAGGTGGTATCTCATTGTAGTTTTGATTTGCATTTCTCTAATAACTAATGAAGCTGAGCATCTTTTCATATATCTGTTGGCCATTTGTATCTCTTCCTGGGAGAAGTGTCTGTTCATGTCCTCTTCCCATTTTTTTATTGGATTGTTTGTTTGTTTGTTGTTGAGTTTTATGAGTTCCTTGTAAATTTTGGATATTAGGCCCTTATCTGAGCTGTCGTTTGAAAATATCAGTTCCCATTTAGTTGGCTGTCTGTTTATTTTGATATCAGTTTCTCTTGCTGAGCAAAAGCTTTTTATTCTGATGTAGTCCCATTCATTTATCTTTGCCTTCACTTCTCTTGCCATTGGAGTCAAGTTCATAAAATGTTCTTTAAAACCCAGGTCCATGAGTTTAGTACCTATGTCTTCTTCTATGTACTTTATTGTTTCAGGTCTTATATTTAGGTCTTTGATCCATTTTAAATTAATTTTAGTACACGGGGACAGGCTGAAGTCGAGTTTCATTCTTTTGCATTTGGCTTTCCAGTTTTCCCAACACCATTTGTTGAAGAGGCTTTCTTTTCTCCATTGTGTGTTGTTGGCCCCTTTATCAAAGATTATTTGACCATATATATGTGGTTTTATTTCTGGGCTTTCTATTCTGTTCCATTGGTCTGAGTGTTTATTTTTCTGCCAATACCATGCTGTTTTGATTATCGTGGCCCTATAATATAGTTTAAAGTCAGGTATTGTAATGCCCCAGCTTCATTCTTTTTCCTTAGGATTGTTTTGGCTATTCGGGGTTTTTTATAGTTCCATATAAATCTGATGATTTTTTGTTCCATTTCTTTAAAAAATCTCATAGGAATTTTGATGGGAATTGCATTAAATTTATATATTGCTTTGGGTAATATGGCCATTTTAATTATATTTATTCTTCCTATCCAAGAACAAGGAATATTTTTTCATCTCATTGTGTCTTTTTCTATTTCTCTTAATAATGCCTTGTAGTTTTCATTATATAGGTCCTTTACATTCTTTGTAATGTTTATTCCTAGGTATTTTATTTTTTTTGTTGCAATCGTGAAGGGGATTATTTTTTTGAGTTCGTTTTCTAATATTTCATTGTTGGCATAGAGAAAGGCTATGGACTTTTGTATGTTAATTTTGTATCCTGCGACCTTACTGTATTGGTTTATTCTTTCTAATAATTTTTTTGTGGAGTCCTTCGGGTTTTCGATGTATAGGATCATATCATCAGCAAAAAGTGATACCTTTACTTCTTCTTTTCTGATATGGATGCCTTTTATTTCTTTGTCTTGTCTGATTGCTCTGGCCAGAACTTCTAGCACCACGTTAAATAAGAGTGGAGAGAGTGGACAACCCTGTCTTGTTCCTGATTTAAGGTGGAAAGTCCTCAGTTTTATGTCATTTAATATGATGTTGGCTGATGGTTTATCATATATGGCCTTTATCATGTTGAGATATTTTCCTTCTATACCCATTTTGTTGAGAGTCTTAAACATAAAATTGTATTGTGTTTTATCAAAAGCCTTTTCTGCATCTATTGATAAGATCATGCGGTTTTTGTTCTTTGTTTTGTTGATATGGTGTATTATGTTAACCGTTTTACATATGTTGAACCATCTTTGAGATTCTGGGATGAATCCCACTTGATCATGATGTATTATTTTTTTAATATGTTGTTGTATTCGGTTTGCCAGTATTTTGTTTAGTATTTTAGCATCTGTATTCATTAGAGATATTGGTCTGTAGTTTTCTTTCTTTGTGCCATCCTTGCCAGGTTTTGGTATGAGGGTTATGTTGGCCTCATAAAATGTGTTTGGAAGTATTGCTTCTTCTTCAATTTTTTGGAAGACTTTGAGTAGAATAGGAACCAAGTCTTCTTTGAATGTTTGATACAATTCATTAGTATAACCGTCTAGGCCTGGACTTTTATTTTTGGGGAGGTATTTAATAGTTTTTTTTCTATTTCCTCCCTGCTGATTGGTCTGTTTAGGCTTTCTGCTTCTTCATGACTCAGTCTAGGAAGGCTGTATTGTTCTAGGAATTTATCCATTTCTTCTAGATTGTTATATTTGGTGGCATATAGTTTTTCATAGTATTCTACAATAATTCTTTGTATATCTATGATGTCTGTGGTGATCTCTCCTCTTTCATTTTGGATTTTATCTATTTGAGTCCTGTGCCTTTTTTCCTTGGTGAGTCTTGCCAAGGGTTTGTCAATTTTGTTGATCTTTTCAAAGAACCAGCTCCTTGTTTTATTGATTTTTTCTATAGTTTTTCTGTTCTCTATTTCATTTATTTCTGCTCTGATTTTTATTATCTCCTTTCCTCGGCTGGTTTTGGGTTGTTTTTGTTCTTCTTTTTCTAGTTCCTTAAGGTGTGAAGTTAAGTGGTTTACTTGGGCTCTCTCTTGTTTGTTCATATAGGCCTGAAGTGATATGAACTTTCCTCTTATTACTGCTTTTGCTGCATCCCAGATATTCTGATATGTCGTATTTTCATTTTCATTTGTCTGTATATATCTTTTGATCTCTGCGCTTATTTCTTCTTTGACCCATTCATTTTTTAGAAGTATTTTGTTTAGTTTCCACATTTTTGTGGGTTTTCCCCCTCTTTTTTGCAGTTGAATTCTAGTTTCAAGGCTTTATGATCAGAGAATATGCTTGGTACAATTTCAATTTTTCTAAATTTGCTGATATTGTCTTTGTGGCCCAACATATGGTCAATTCTTGAGAATGTTCCATGTACACTAGAGAAAAATGTATACTCTGTCGCTTTGGGATGAAGTGTCCTGTAGATGTCTATCATATCCAGGTGTTCTAGTATTTCGTTTAAGGCCACTATATCTTTATTGATTCTCTGTTTGGATGACCGATCTAGAGCCGTCAGCGGTGTATTGAGGTCTCCAAGTATGATTGTATTTTTGTTAGTTTTTTTTTTAAGGTCAATAAGTAGCTGTCTTATATATTTTGGTGCTCCTTGGTTTGGTGCATATATATTAAGGATTGTTATGTCTTCTTGATTCAACTTCCCCTTAATCATTATGAAATGACCATTTTTTTCTCTGAGTACATTTTCTGTCTTGTAGTCAGCATTATTAGATATGAGTATTGCTACACCTGCTTTTTTTTGGGTGTTGTTTGCTTGGAGTATTGTTTTCCAGCCTTTCACTTTGAATTTGTTTTTATCCTTGTTGCTTAGATGTGTTTCTTGTAGGCAGCATATAGTTGGATTTTCTTTTTTAATCCATTCTGCTACTCTGTGTCTTTTTATTGGTAAGTTTAATCCATTTACATTTAGTGTAATTATTGACACTTGTGGGTTCCCTACTGCCATTTTATAAATTGCTTTCTGTTAGTTTTGTATCTTGTTTGATTCTTCTCTTTTGTTTTTCTATCATTTGTTTTTGTTTGTTTGTGTTCCATACTTCTTTCCTCTGTTGCTACCTTTTTTAAGTCAAGTGTTTTTGTAGTGGTTTTTTCAAGGGTGGTTACCATTAAGTAATGAAAAGGGTACCTACCATATTCATTGTAGTACCCTATCTTATGAGTATTTCTGCACTTCATCGTCCTTTGCCACTGTTAATCTCCATCCTCTCCCCCCTTTTTTTTCTTTTGTTGTCACAGTTTAAGTTTGGTTTTATTGTGTTCTTGGTGGAGCTGTTACTTGTGGTTTTGTTTTCTTTTGTTCTTTGAATCTGGTTGGAAAACCCCCTTTAGTATTTCCTGGAGTGGGGGCTTTCTGCTGATAAATTCTCTCATCTTTTCTGTATTTGTGAATGTTTTTATATCTCCTTCGTACTTGAAGGATAGCTTTGATGGGTATAGTATTCTTGGCTGAAAGTTCCTCTCTTTCAGGGCTTTAAATATTGGGGTCCACTCTCTTCTAGCTTGTAGAGTTTCTGCTGAGAAATCTGATGATAATCTAATAGGCCTTCCTTTATATGTTGTACTCTTCTTTTCCCTGGCTGCCTTGAGAATTTTTTCTTTGTCATTGGTTTATGTCATCTTTATTATGATGTACCTTGGAGTGGGTTTGTTGGGGTTAAGAAAACTCGGTGTTCTGTTTGCTTCTTGAATTTGAGGCTTTAGTTCTTTCCACAGGCTTGGGAAGTTCTCGTCTATTATTTGTTTGAGTATATTCTCCATTCCATTTTCTTTCTCTTCTCCCTCTGATATACCTATTATTCTTATGTTATTCTTTCTGATGGAGTCAGACAATTCCTGTAGGGCTTTCTCGTTTTTTATTATTTTTGAGTCTCTTTCTTCTTCTCTCTGTTGTGCCTCAAGTTGTTTGTCTTCTATTTCACTAATCCTATCTTCTATCTGGGCTGTTCTGTTAGCTAAGCTTGTTACCTCGTTTTTCAGCTCGTGAATTGAGTTTTTCATTTCTGTTTGATTTGTTTTTATAGTTTCAATTTCCTTGGTAATATATTCTTTGTGTTCGTTGAGTTGTTTTCTGATCTCCCTAAATTGCCTTTCTGTGTTTTCTTGTATATCTCTGAGTATTTTTAAGATTTCTATTTTAAATTCTCTGTTATTTAGCTCCAAGGCTTCCAATATGTTAAGTCTTTTCTCCATAGATTTTTCCACATCTATTTGTGTTACCTCTCTATCTTTTTTATCCATAATATTCGATTTCCTCTTTCTTATTGGCATCTGATGGTGGTCTTGTTGATAGCACTAATTAGAATTAATAAAGAGTAAAAAGTAAAAAAAAAAAAAAAAAAAAAAGTTAAAACACCCCACAAAAAAAAACAGTAATAATTTATTATTTCCCCCTTTTTTCTTTCTTCTCTTTCCCTCCTCTCCGCTCCTCAGGGAAATATCGTGATGACCTGTGAATTATATTATGCTAAATGGAACAAAAACTGCCTATAATGGAGGGCCTGATTTGGGGTGAAGAGTTCAAGGGGCAAAAAAAAAGGAGTAGGGACCTACTAAATGCAAAAAAAAAAAAAGAAGAAAATCTTAGACAAGATGCTTTGCTTGTAAGTGATGGTCGACTAAGAGGTATAATGAGAGGGATAAGAGGGAACCAGAAAAAAGGAGGAAAAAAAAAGAATAATAAAGAAGAAAAAAATAAAAATAATAAGTAAAAATCTGTTGTATTAAGTGGAGCGAAGACTAAATACAATGGAGACCTTGGGTTGGGAGGAATGCTAGTGAGTTAAAAAGCAACGTAAAAAGTACCCAAAATGCCACAAAAATAAACAAACAAAAAAAAACAAAAGCGAAAAAGAAAAAGAAAAAAAAAACCCCCCAAAAACTTGAGTCCCAAATTAAATAATTTGTTCGTGACTGAGGATTAAATGGGAGGAAAAGTAAAACGATAAAAGAAGAAACGAATAGAAAGGAAAAAATAAGAAAAAGAGAAAAACGAAGGAAGAAAAAAGGAAGAGAAAAAAACAAAATAAAGCAAAACAAAAAAAAACAAAAGTGGAGAGAGTGAGAGTTAAGTGTTTTGGAGTGTAACCTTAAAGGAGAGTGAGGATGAAGAAAAGAAATAAAATGTAACACTCATGGGTAGTGTAGTTCAAGAAAAGGGAAGCATAAGATGGGCAGAGAATAAAAGGACCGATGTGGAGGAAATAGAAATAATAATAATAAAGGCAATAAGATAGAAGAAACAAACAACAACAACAAAAAATTAGTGGAACAAGTTGTAAAGTCTGTGGATTTTTCTTGATTTTGAGAGGTTAACTTCTTCCTTTTTCTTTTCTCTCCCTCTTCCTGGTCGGTGACTCTGTACCCCAGGCTCTGCCCCTGTGTCACACTTAGGTAGGGATTTGCAGTTGATGGGATTCTATGGCAATGTCACATAATTGGCTTTAGTCTTGCTGGTAGTCAAGGCTTGTTGGCGTTTGCAGGGTCCAACAATGAGAGAGTTTGCTTTCCTGGAGTCTCTCTCCTAATCTCCCCTTCCTGAATTAGCAGCCTGGTGATCCAGCTATAAGGCTGCTACTGCTTCTGCCTGGGGAGTAAGAGGCTCAAAGAGCTAGGAAATCCCCACTCTATCCCCACTCAGTGCAAGGCTTTGGGAAAGGCTCTGGCAGTCAGAGCCTCCAGCGTAATCAGGCGGGGGTGGGAGTCAACTGTTGTCAAGGTGACTGTTCAGCGCCTAGCATTCAGTTGGACCACTCAACCCAGGCTTTCCACACTTTATAGCCTGTTTTGGCTGGGAAGAAGAGGCACTAGTCTCTGCTTGCGACTAGTGTAGTATAGATCTTATTATCTGCCAAGTCCCTCTTGTTAGCGTTTATCCCTGAATATGGAGGCTCTGTCAATCAGAAGTTGCCCCCGCCCCTTTAGCGAGAGGCACTAAAAAAGATCATGCCTCTTGTCTTGGATCGCTGAACTGAGAGATCTTATCAATTAGAGCCCCGTGGGTGCGCAGATTTCGTGGGTTAAGCTAATTTCAGTGATTGGGTCCGCAGCTGTGCTCCCGAAGGTATTTCAGGCTGCCCGTGCGTCCCTCCCCCAATGCTTGATTGTTAGCTTGAATGGCTGGGTGAGGTGCCCTGCCCACGGAGAGAATCTCCCAAGTAGGAAAGACCACCCTGGCGCCTCTCCCGCTCGCCCCGCCGCTGGCGGCTGGGGCGCACCGGGCACAGGATAATGGGGCACCCTGGGTGTGCGGGCCAGAAGGGCGCTCTGGCCACGCACTCGAATGGGGTGCTCCGGGCACCGGTGGCTGGGGACTCTCACTGGCAGTGCGTGGGCCGCTGGGGACGCTAGCGGTGCTCGCTCTGCGACCGGACCGAGGCACCAGGCGCGCGCCGGCAGCTGCTCGCAGCGCTTAGGCTGCTCTCCCTGAGTGTGGGCTGACTCACCACAGGCGCACTCCCTCCACGGCTTGAATGAACGTCCCTGCAGTAGTTAGCTTCCTCCACACCCTCGTCTCTCAGATTCAAGTGATAACAGTCCTTTCGCTTTCAGTTTGTGTGGAACTCCGGAATGCTTCGAGGATAAATTTTTCTGTTTCTAGTTGATAAATTTGTTGAGATTTTGGGGAGATCTGTCGGACGCGCTGCTCACGGCGCCATTTTTGTGACGTCACTCCCCATTAATATTTTAAAACTCTTTCTTATAACACAACTTTGTTTTCTATACCTCTTTGTCTTTATTTAACTATTAAATGCATGAAATAATGAACTGCCTTTAAGGATACTGTTTTTTTTTTTTATATTTAAAATGATCATGAGGGCAGAAAATCGATTGTAAAATTATTTGAACCTCGTCCCTGGATGCCACCTATATTCTTTAATGTATGGCCCTCTGCCTGATCAGTTCAGCAATGAAACACCTAACTCCTCTTACGTTGGGATATCTGGCTTCTCTTTCTGCTACCAGGCAGGGAAAAAAAAAAACCCAAAGAAACTCTGGTTTTAAATGGCACATGTGATTAAATTATGCTCATAGGGATATTCTCCTTATCTCTCTAAAGCAGGGGTCAGGAAACTATGGCTCATGAGCCAAATGTGGCTCTTTTGATGGCTGCATCTGGCTCGCAGACAAATCTTTAAAAAAAAATAATAACATTAAAAATATAAAACATTCTCATACATTACAATCCATTCATGTTCTACTGCTCATGTTCATGGTTTCAGGTGGCTGGAGCCAATCACAGTTGTCCTCCAGGACAACACTAAATTTTTATTGGATAATGCATAAAGTACATGGGTCGTTGTATGGCTCTCATGGAATTACATTTTAAAATATGTGGGGTTCATGGCTCTCTCAGCCAGAAAGATTCCCGACCGTTGCTCTAAAATAAACTCTGCCACATAACATAATCTAAACATGAGAGTCGATTTCATCCTATTTGAAGTCCCAGGGAAGAGGCAGGGCATGTATACAAGGGGACAGAATGGGGAATCTTGAAGGTTGTCTTAAAATTCTGCCGACCACAGTGCCACTTCTGACTTTGGAATCAATAATAAAACACCGGAGATGACTATCAAAATCCCAGCTTTATTACTAATGAACAGATTAAAGACTGTGGTGTTTGCACTATGGCTAAGTCAGCTTGCAAGTAGTCCCTCACCAAATTAGACTATTGTGTTTTCCCATTTTTGACATCTTGTGAAACTTCCAGCCTCCCCAGAAGAGGAGGATCCTGGCTAGATAAACTTAGGTTGCAGAAGGACAGTAAGCCAGATTGCCCTGCCTCTGTAACCAGGAAGATCTAAGAATAAGAGACCAAAAAACAAAAAGGCCCTGGCCGGTTGGCTCAGTGGTAGAGCGTTGGCCTGGTGTGCAGGAGTCCTGGGTTCAATTCTCAGCCAGGGCACACAGGAGAAGTGTCCATCTGCTTCTCCACCCCTCCCCCTCTCCTTCTTCTCTGTCTCTCTCTTCCTCTCCCACAGCCAAGGCTCCAATGGAGCAAAGTTGGCCCAGGACTGAGGATGGCTCCATGGCCTCTGCCTCAGATGCTAGAATGGTTCTGGTTGCAACAGAGCGACGCCCCGGATGGGCAGAGCATTGCCCCCTGGTGGGCGTGCTGGGTGGATCCCTGTCAGGTGCATGTGGGAGTCTGTCTGACTGCCTCCCCGTTTCTGGCTTTGGAAAAATACAAAAAAAAAATACAAAAAAAACCCAAACAAACAAACAAAAAAACAAAACAAAAAAGAGAGAGTTGAGATTGAACCATTATCCTCATTTACGTTTGCTGCCATGAAGGGACGTCTGAGAGGTAAGAGCAGCCATCCTTGTCTGATTGGGAATCTTCTAGTTTTACCCAACATTGTCTCCTTTTGAATGTCTATGTGATAAACTCCTTAATAATTTAGGTGAATCCAGTATAATCACAATGCACATTTTAGAAATTCTAATGGATATTGTAGGGTATACATACTTAAATAATGTATTTTCTCTTCAAAAAGCAATAGAGACACAAATAAAAAACTTGATAACCAACTAGTAGAATCAAAAAAGTACATAAATAGCTAGAATGCAAAGTAAAATTATATATATGCAACGAAGAAGGTGCTCACAAAAAGCAAGAGGAATTGAGAGGAGGAAGTGAGTGTGTTTAGTTCAGGATTGGGAGAGGGATGGGACTGTGAGATATATAAGAGGTGGTGGGAAATAGGCATGGATGTCACGCGGAAGTCAGTCTATGGAGAAGGAGTGCCACAAAACAGAGGCTGGGGAGAAAAATGCTCCAGCCCTAGATGGTCAGACAGGAGGGTTGAAAGCAGCCTGCAGCCAAATATGCTTATTAATACATCATGCTTGCTCTTAACCCCGCCTTGCTTATCTCTTCCCTTCAATGGGACAATGACCTATAACTCACCAACAGACTTTAGATTTTCTCTTTTATAACTACCTATTTTAAAATTCAAGGAGGCATTCCATACTAAAGTGAAGGAAATATATTACAAATCATTATGATAATAGCCCTTCTTTTTGGTTTACAAAGAACCACACAGACTTCACAACATGAAGATCACAGAAACTACAGTACATCATTCTGCAGGTATCCTGAACTCGGCATGTCCTAAACTGAGCACATTATTCTACTTTTCCACTCCAACTCACAAATCCTCCTGTGTTCCTCTATATCAATGCAACTAGTCCTTCCAACTGGAAATCCAAGAGACATTCTTCATTTTATACCTCCAACCAGTGAATAAATCCTATTTACTCAAACTATAGCAACACTAGTGTGTCTAACTCCATACTGTCATCTTTACACTCTTTTAATACCCTTTACATCTTTGAGATTATTAAGTTATTTTCTAAGTGGTACTCTAATGGTCTTACCAACTTCTTTTTCTAGTCTTCCTCCAACATGATGATGGAGGAATTTTATTTAAAAAGATCAAATTATATCATGCTTAATATGCTAACTAATTTGTCTTAAAAACAGTTAATGTCTGTTTAAGTATGTGCCAAATACTGCATTATTAGTTGGTGTAATAAAAATGAGAGGCTCTGAACTTTGATAACTTAGTGGGAAAGTTAGATGTGTATAAAGTATAAGGATAATCAGAAAAATAACAAAGTGTTGTATAAACACAGCGGATCATGAATAAACATATCGTGGTATATATTCAGATTGTATTATTTAGGCAATAGTTTGCCAACAAAGGACATTAAGCAATGCATGTAATAAATTCAATGTAATTTAATTGCTGTGGCAGAGGTGGATGAGACACCTACCAATCTATTTTCATCTTCTGAGCACAAGAAAAAACAATATTTTCCAACCTCTCTTGCAGTTAGGTTGAGATGATGTCATTGTGGTCTCAACAAGGAAATAGGCCAATATGCCAATACTACTCAGAGTGTTCTGTGGAATACTACCTGTGCACAAATTGTTTTTTATTGGGCCACAATGATTTAAGTTTAGAAATAGAGAGTAGGAATTTAAAATTTTTATCACAATTTGACAAATTAATTTTGCATCCATTGGATCTAAAAATTTTAAAATGTATGTATATTGTGTATTTTAGTTTGATATTTTTAGTAAGTCATTAAGAATCATAAATGCATTCCTCTTCTACATCTGATCCATCAAATATTTGATATATTTTTCTATGTTCTCTCTCCCTCATCACAGCTGAATACAGTCAGAAGACAGAGTCAGAAAATGGAAGTAGCTTGGTTAGCCAGGCTTAAGAAGAGCTAACTGACCCATAGAGGGCTTTTCATAAGTGAAAATTAAACTTTTATTGTGTTAGGCTACTAAGATTTGGAGCAGTGCGTTATAACAGCCAGCACTGAGTTTTCTAAAAAATGGCCAAAAAGATTCTTCACCTTATATCCCTAGCATACTTTCCCAGTCTTATCACTATCAGCCAGACTATGCACTTCACACTTCCGTTCCTTTACTGATGTTTTTACCTTAATCATCACCTGAAAGCATTCAGCCAATAACACCTGGACTACTGCTCCTCATCGTGATCTTTGCTATCTTTCTGTATCTACCATTCTTAATCAAAATGCCATGCCAAATTAAAAAAAATGCAATACAATTAAACAACTCCAATTTTTAAATAACTTGGTTAAAAAATAAAATTAATGATTTCTGGTATTAAAATTTACCACAAATCTATGGTCATTCAACTATATAAAATATTCTGTAAAAATAAACAAATAAAAATAGTTTTTTTTTTTAAGAATAGGGTTTTTAATAATATCTAAGTATCTATAAAAACTTGGTATATGATAATAATAAAGTGATTTCAAAGCAGTAACTAAAAATAATACAGTTAACATATTATGTTGGGATAACTGGTTTACCATTAGGGTGAAAGAGAAATCTGAATCATTGTCATAATTATGCCTAAATATTTAAATATAAGCTTTAAACATGAAAGTACCAGGAATAAAGATAGTTACCTAACATTTTTAACCTTAGCTTAGAGAAGCTTTCTAAGATTTAATCTTAGCCAAAAAATACTTTCTAAGCATAATTCCAACACAGGGTTGAGAAAAAATAATTCACATAAATCATGAGTCAACAAAAAGATTAAGAATTTAGTATGAGCCTGATCAGACGGTCAGACGGTTGCGCAGTGGATAGCGTGTCGGACTGGAATGCGGAGGACCCAGGTTGGAGACCCCGAGGTCGCCAGCTTGAGTGTGGGCTCATCTGGTTTGCGCAAAGCTCATCAGCTTGGACCCAAGGTCTCTGGCTCGAGAAAGGGGTCACTCAGTCTGCTGAAGGCCCGCGGTCAAGGCACGTATGAGAAAGCAGTCAATGAACAACTAAGGTATCACAACGAAAAACTAATGATTGATGCTGCTCATATCTCTCCGTTCCTGTCTATCCCTCTCTCTGACTCTGTCTCTGTAAAAAAAAAAAAAAGGAATCTAGTATGAATAAGCAAGAACAATTTACATATAAAATTAAAATACCCCAAAATGTGAAATATTTTCTTCATTGCAGCAGGACTTGAACTTCATGAAAGCAGGGTGTTTTTCAAGTCTGTTCAAGATCCTCTATGTCTTAGTTCTGTCCTCCAATGTCCTTCTGTATAATCTCCTATATTTATCATATGTAGTTGTTTGGCCTGACCTGGGGTGGTGAAGTGGATAAGCATTGACCTGGAACATTGAGGTTGCTGGTTTGATACCCCAGGCTTGTCAATCAAGGCACATACAAGAAGTAACTACTATAAGTTGAAGCTCCCTGCTCCTCCACCACCCCTTTTCTCTCTCTCTCTCTAAAATTCAATAAATAACACCTTTAAAAAAAGAAAGAAGGGAAGAAACAAAGAGAAAGGCAGAGAAGAAAGAAAAGAAAGAAAGAAAAAGGAAAGAGAGTCCATCTTTTCAAAACATTACAAATGAGTTATGAGAAATAAGAACCCTTCACTTCAGGCAAATACCAAACAAAAGACTCAGGAAAGAACTTTTTTTTTTTAATGATAGGAAGCAAAGAAAACCTTTTGTAATACATTTAAGAAAATAGAAAATGTTTTTACCATAGAAAATGAGTTGCAGAGAGAAATATCAGGGAGAAAGAGAGAGAAAGAAGTAGGGCTAAAGGAGAAGGGAGAGTGAATGAACAGAGGAGCCAAACCTTTAGATGTAACCAGAGATAAATAGCTTTCAAGTATACTTCAATCCATGTGAATGAACTTCTAACCTTGAGTATTTAGTTTGTGGGTTATTTCAACGTACAGTATTTGAAAAATGACACATGCTGATCCTGGTGCATATGGGAAATAAGCAACAATAAGGGAGAAGGTTGCCCTCTCTTCCTTCCAACTTTATATAAACCTGAAAAGACTTCAGTTACTTTGATCTGGTAGATGCATTAGCAATCACTTACTCCAAGTATGCATGTAATATAAGAACTCTTCTATAACAACCCAAAACAGAAATCTTTTCTTCTTTTCTTTAATATCTTAAGCAATGGGGAACTGACTGCCTCATGCAATTGTCCTTGTCAATTTCAAACAATTCTAATCATTATAAAGTTTTTCTTAATCTCTAGTCCATGTCTTCCTCCATGTAATACCCATATATTAGTCCTAGTTCCATCAGCTAGAGCCAAACAGAATAAGCCTGCTTCCTCTTCTGCATGACAGCACATCAAATATTTATTGACAGTTTGCATGTCACCAGGGTTTTCTCTAGGCCAAACTCCCTTAGGTCCTAGCTGTCTCAGAATCCACGGAGTATGGTAACACAGATGATGTAGCCCTCATTTTCCAAACACTAACACCTGTTTCAGATATTAAAAGATATCAAAATAAACAAAACCCTCATCAACGTTTACATCTGGGGTTTCACTAGCATAGAATAGGACATCTGCATATGGAACAGCAAATGATTCACCTTCAAAGTGACACCATTGTTCTGATAAACACATGCTCTCTACTCTTCAAACAGCAAATATACTTTATACTCAAGTGTATATTGGTTTGAAAGAATCACAATTACAGTTTCATGGTTGGTAACTACCAGTTATAAAACACTGATTTTATGAGAATTGTAGGTCAAGAGAACTGAACCATAAAATAGCAAATATGTCTAAAGATTATATTCTGTCACTGAGTCATGTTTGTATTGCAGAATTCCACCTTAGAAGACTTACGGATAAAGAATTGCTTTAGGAGGCTCAAACAATACCAAGTTTCTCTGGTGAATTTCTGCTTGCTTTAGAAGTGGCCCCTGGACTCACTTGAAGTGAGAAATGGCAAAGGAAACTGACATTTTCTCTCCAGACAGATGAAATATCCACATGAGTTGAACAGTGTGACTCCGCAACAGACTGGCTCTTTCTGCTCCCATTTATAGCACTGTTTAATTATCGCAGAATGCAGTTCTTGCCCAACCAACCAGCAGACTCCAAGCACCTTCTCTGAGCAGAGTGCTGTGTTGGATGCTATGCGGAACTCAGCAGCTATGCATGCCCTGGTTCCTTCTTTAAAGAAACGTTCAATACCTTGGAGGAGATAAGATTAAAACTCCAGTGTAATTAGCGTAAAATGATCAATCATAGCAAGTGTGAAGGCAGGGTTAATGAATAAATCTATACATATACACTTACATATAATAACAGCACTGTATGTGAGTCCTGACTTTCCCATATATTAGCAGCAGGGCCTTTGACCAATTACTAAACCATCATAACGCAACATTAGGGGAATAATCATGACTTTTGTATTGCAGTACTAAATGGTCCTCTTTCTAGTCTTCAAAGTGGCATGGAAGATCACTGATCTCTCTTCTTATTGAAACATGTTTTCTCTATGTTTTACAAGGTTCTTCTGTGCTGTTGGATCCCCCTCACTGTCTGTTTTTCTATTTTTTTTTTTTTTTTTTTTTTTTGCATCTCTTCCAGAAATCTCAAATTTGGACTGCTTCACGATTTGCCCCTATAATATCTTCCCTGCTAGCTCCTCTAACTAGCTTCCTTTCCTCCACTCTGGCACCATATACACATAAGATAAACTAGTCTTTTAAAAATGAACTAGAATCAGGTTACTCACCTGCCTAATGAAAATGCTCTAATGGTTTGGCATTTCATGCTAAAAGAAACTTCAGCTCTTCACGTGACCTATGAAGCCCTGCATTATCTGATCCCTGGCCACTTCTCTGCCATCACCTCCCACACCTTTCCCCTTCACATGTCGTGCTCCAGACACACTGGGCTCCTTGAACATGGCAAGGGCTCATTTGGTCTTGAAACTTTCATAGTAACTGCCTCTTCTGCCTACAACTGTGCCCACATTTTCATGGGTGGTTCCTTCTTGTCATTCCAGGTCTCTTTTGTTCTAAGAAAGTTTCATGAGTGTAAAATAAATGTAGCAGACATGAGAATGCCCTTAGATGTCTGCACATAAGGAGCACAGATGACCCACCTGTTGAACTTTGGTATTCATTGCTGTCTCTGCACCAAAGCCATTCCTCCCCTAGCCAATGACTGAGTTTGGTAGAGATGCTAAGGCAGACCCATTCCTAGGAGACACCAGACACCCCTGACAACCGTCTCTGGAATGAAAACTCACAAATGGCTTTGCCACATCTTAGACTGCACAGAAATCTCTGACACAATCACCAAAACTCCCTCCCTCTCTTCTTCACTCAGGGTCACAATTGCATTAGGGTTGTCATTGTCCCAGCTTCCCTGAGCTTCCTCTCTAGTTCCCCTCACAAAGCATTTCCACTAGTAAAATCCTTGCACGTGTAAACCCTTCTTCATGTCTGCTTCTCAGAGGACCCCAATTAAAATAGCATAAATATTTGATCCTGTGATATTAATAATTTTTAAAATCTGCATGAGATCATATTTTAAAATTGTTTATGTTGTTACATTATTCATCCCACATACAATATTGTCCTCATTTTATGCATTATGAACTGAGGCTCAGAAAGTATAAATGACTTATGCTAAGGATCATAAAGAAAGCAGAATTTTAGGAGAATTTGCCTTCTAACTTCAAACTTTTTCCACTGCATCTCTGATAGTCCCTCCTCCATACCAAGGAGGGCTTCAGAGATGTCTAAAAAGACTGAAACCTCTACCAGATCTGCATCCAAATTGTGCTCTAAGAGTTTGTACTTTGGCTGTGAGTGACCCTGGGGTTATGCATTTAGTTAGGAAGGACAGAATGCTTAGCATTTTTATATACATGACATCCTTCTCCAGCAGTAACACACACACTCTACATTATGCAAATGCATTTTCTTCTGGCCTCTCATTATTTTAGTGAATCAAGTCTACCAAAGGTCAATGTCGTTGTCAGCCATAGGGGTGATGCTGGCGGAGTGATGTGATGAAAGCCGCATCCTGTTAGCAGTCCTTGTCAGCCTTAGACTGTGATCCCCTCTCCCTTGCCCTAGCAGGGCATATTTCACATTCCCTTGCAACAGCCTGCAAGAAAGTCTTTTCTCTTCTTTTGATGCTTGTAAGCCAGATGCACCGACTTTCCCAAATGCCCAGCAAGATCGCTGCTGGCTGTTCAGAAGGGTCCTTTCACTGCAAAGACTTATACTTTGTCTCTCAGCTACTCTTCTTGTACCAACACTCCCACTTGTGTCTGTTTCCCAAAGAGGCTTAACAAACCCCAGAGAGGCCAGAGAGTGCAGCCACCAACTCAAAGCTCCTGAAATATTCAAAACAACAGAAGTTCTCAGTATCCTCCGCACTGTGTGCAAGCCCATGGCTGTAAATTTGGATAGCATGCCATCATTTCCTTTGGAAAAAAAAAACCAATCTGCCAACACAACACCCATACAATCTTTGAACCATTTCTTCCAGTTCAAGTTTTCTTGGAAATTTTATATTTAGGTGTATTTTCATGTGATACACAGGCATAGCAAGAAACTATTTGTTGAAAAACAACACTTAAGGAGAGAAAAAAATATTTACTGTCACTGTAATAGGAATGGTGCCATTTATTTAAAGAATAAATACATGATGTAATTTTGAAATAATGAGACTGATTTTTAAGTGTAGTTAATAAATACATCCTTAGTAATCTTATTCTTGTATAAGAATTTTTCTTTATAAAAATTAAAAATGTGCAAAGGAACTAAATGGATGTTTCTCCAAAGAAGACATACAGATGGCAAATAGACATATTTAAAGATGCTCAGTGTCACGAATCATCAGAGAAATGCAAATGAAAACCACAATGCGATATCACTTCACACTTCTCAGAATGGCTATCATCAATAAATTAGCAAATAGCAAGTGTTGACGAGGATGTAGAGAAAAGGGAATCCTCTTGCCCTGTTGGTGGCAATGCAGATTAGTGCAACCACTGCAGAAGGTAGTATAGAGGTACCTCCAACAATTAAAGATAGAATTGCCTTATGTCCCAATGATTCCACTTCTGAAAATATATCCAAAGAAACCCAAAACACCAATTTGAGAGACTATGCCCTCCTATGTTCATTGCAGTGTTCTTTACACTAGCCAAGATGTGGAAGCAGCCCAAGTGCCCATCAGAAGATGAGTGAATAAAAAAGTGGTGGTATATTTACATAATAAAATACTACTCAGCTATAAAAACGTAGGAAATCTTACCTTTTGCGACAGCTTGGATGGACCTAGAGATTATTATGCAAAGTGAAATAAGCAAGTCACAGAAAGACAGGTACCGTACCATTTCAATCAAGTGGAATCTAATGAACAGAATCAACTAACAAAATAGAAACATTCATAGATTGGGAGAGCAGACTGGCAGCTGTCAGAGGGAGTGAGAGTTGAGAGGTTGGGTGAAAAAGGTGAAGGGGTCAAGTAAAAAAGGTTTGCATAGACTAATAATTTATCACATTTACCAAAGTTAGGGGGCACACTGTGAAAATTTTTAATACAGAATATAGTTAATAATATAAATTCCACTACTCAAAAATAATAAAAACATGGAGTTTTCTGATAGCAACTTTATATGAGTCAGTCCATTCAGATAGCATCCTCTTTTTTCAGAAGTAAAACTGAATTGCAAAAAAAATAAAAAAAAATTGAGAGAGAGAGAGAGAATACGTTTTTTCAAAGTCATATATTGGGTTAGTGACTAAAAAAGTTTAGGTGGTACCTAATTCATTTTGTAAATGTCTAAGCATTATGATAAACTCTGATTAGTTTTTAATAATTCAGTCCGTATACTATATGGCATGGTAAGATATCTTGGAAGTGCTGTGATCTTGCATTCCTAGAAGTGATCAAAAAGTAGCTGGGAACTGCTTCTCGGGAAGTTTAGAGATGTATACCCTGGTTTTGAGATGTTTTAAAGTTGAGTTGAGTTTTGAAGATTGGACTTGAGTTTTGAAGATTGGGTGAAGACAAATGGCCAAGGCACAACAAATGGCTGGTCACCAGAGGAACACTGAAATTTTTCAAGAATCTGAATTTGTGTCTAGCCCTATATCTGACACATACTCATCATCTGGATTAAACGCTTTTCCTGTGTTCAGAGGAGGATGCAGAGTCCTCTGGCTTCCAAACACAGCTTGGAGTTCCCTGCGGGAATGTGGCTTCTCTGAGAGCCAATGTGCACTGAGCAGTAATACCCAATGCCGACTCAGGACCCATGAACAGAGCTGTGCTGGAATATGGTCCCAGATGAAGACAGAGGATGCAAGGTCCATTGGTGGCGGCCACAGAAACAATCGGGACCAACTCTTTGCAAAGACAAAGGAATGGCTATACGTTTACAGAGAGGGAACTTAGGGGGTCCCACTACGAATGAGTTCAAAGAGAAGTAAAAAAGAAATTCATCTCACCTTTCTTCTCCCATGGTTCGACTTCCTTCCCACATCCATGTACACTGCATCAGCAAGGGCTCAGGTGCCACCATGAATTACAAATGTCTTAGAAGTAGATGCGGCCCAACTGGAACATGTGTCTCACAAACAGATGCAGCTTTTCAGAGGTGCAAGAGCCCACAGAAGACAGTGCAGAGTGCCTGTTGCCACCACAAAACATGTGCCAAAGCATCAAGACCAGGGAAGGAACCTACGTCTTGATATCCAGCAAAATGTTAGGCCACCAGCTCAAGTGATTAACTTCGTGCATGAACCCCACAGGTCAGGAGGAAATCCAGTGAGCTCCAGAACCAAATGACAAGGTGCCAAAGTTCACTTCACACAAATAGGAGGATTAGCTGATCTGAAAATTGGGTTCAATTGCCACATTTGGGAAAATCAAATCTGTCATATTAATAACAAGAGTATTAAGATGATCCTCCTATTCAAATGCTAATCACAATAAGGACTTTTCTACATTTTATCAGGCAAAATAAAACATTTTTCAAATATAAAGATTCTGCATACTTCCAGATAATACCTCCAGAGGATTATTATAAGTGTTCACACATTTTAAATATAATTAAATTCTAGGCTAATCACCTCAGACAGAGCTCTCCAGGTGAGGTGGCTTCCCCCCAGACTAGCTTCCAAACAACCATGCACAGAGGTTTCACAATCATTTATTTCTCATGGCATTACCGATCTTGAAATCAGATTATTCCTATCACAAAACTAGTGTTTCAATGAATGGGAGGCTATGTCCACACTCTCAGCACCTAATTATTTCAGCCATGTAACAGTGTTGAAATGGAATGATAGTGAACACAAACTTCTAAAATATGATTTATTTCTGAAGGCAAAGCTGCCAAGCCCTGTTACCAAAGCAAAATTATCAATTTATATTCAGAATACAACAGCCCAGATTCTTCAGATATTTTGAAAATACATGATAACCTCGTTAGGCAGAGGAGCTTACAGTCCTATGCCCTCCACATTCAACACAACAAAGCCAGAGACTCAGTCCTAGACTTTGAGTTCTTAAAAGAAGATTTTTTTCCACCGTCTGATTTAGTGATGGGCATCATCAGGTGTTCAGCAAAGTCTCATAGATTATTTTTCAGATCCTTTCTTGTTTTTTGGATTCTTTGTTTCTGCTTTAGCCTCAGAAATTATTTGTAGCAACAACACATTAGCCTTTGAATCATCATCTTTTGATCTCTCACAATCGATGTAAGGACCATGGGAGTATTTGTCCAAGAGCAAATAAAAGAGGAAAAAGACTTAAAACACACTGAATGAAAAATAAAACATGAGTACCTAGTCTGTACCAAAAATCATAAAGGTTTTTATTTCCTTTACCCTAATCTTTTTCATGAGAATGTATCCTGAAGAAAGTATTCTAAAGAAGCAGAATGTTATAGAAATCAACATTTTTATTGCAGAGTTTACCTTAGTAAATAACAAAAAAGAACTAATCGCTCAACTGCCTAACTTTAAAGTTACATTTACTTGATGGGTATGATAGACTCATTAAAACAACACTACATTGCAACATGGGAATGTTCCTGTCATTTTTTAATACAAGTAGACAATGAAATGTGTCTTTCATACAGACTATATATAATACATGCAAAAAATGAAAGTAATTGCTTAACTGAGATGGTGAAATGACAGGTAATTTTTTTTATTCAAACATTATCTTTAATATCACTACATAAGCTTCTCAGTAATTAAAACATTTATACCATCTGTATGTGGGAGGCAAAATATACAATTTATTATTCATTCTGAGGAGAAATTATCATTTACAAGCTCATGAGCATTTTTCAACTAGAATTTTTTTTTTAATTTTGTTTACATGTTCTCCCAGCCCCACTGAGTGCTTTCTTCTTTGCAGGATCCTCACCCCCTCAATCTGATCTTTCTCTTGCTGTCTTACAGCATGCTCTCTCCCTGATCCTAACACTGCCTTTGGCCTTCAAAAAGCTGAATATGCCTTGTTAGTGAAAAAAAAGCTCAAAGCCATGGCCATTTCCAACAGTCAGGAGTTGTATACTTTGCCCTAAAATCCAGAAAACCCCTAAGTTCTGGGGCACAAGAATGGTGTCTTGCTCTGAATCACACTTAAGACAAGAAGTGAAAAACAGTTTGGAGACACAGCAAGAAATATCCTCTAGGGTTGACTTGAGAATTTAATAAGATAATATACGTAAACTCTCAAATTAGTAGTACCGGCTATGGAGTAAATTGCTTCAGGTCAAATTCTGGCTTTTTTATCTGTGACATTGGACAATCTGTTTAAAATTTCTGTGCCCCAGGGATTTCATCAAGGAGGAGAGGAGGGAAGGAGCTGCTACCATACAGAGGTGATATAAGGATTAAATCAGATAAATTAGATAATAAAATATTTGCTTAGAACAGTACTTGGCAAATTGTGTATACTAAAATGTTGTAGCTATTTTTTTTTAATAATGGTTATGAGAAAGGAAAGAGATTGTTTTTTCATTTAAATATGGGTGAATTATGTAGACCTGATCAGGTATAAAACTGCTTGGTTTTCTGTCCTCTTTTCTCTAAGTGTTATCTGCATCTTGAATGACAAGGTATTCTTTTTCTTATCCACTCCACCTGTGTTTTGTTCCTACTCCCCTCAAAACATGAAGGTTAAGCCATGCTTTTTGTCTTGTCTTTATATTCAACCAGTCTCATTTTTGTTATCTTTCAACCCAACATATAAATACATTTAAATATCTAACATTCTCTGAAAAAAAGTCTTTCTCAGATTATTTTTAAACCCACTCTTTCTTTCTCCTTCTATTTTCAACTAAATCTCTAGCTGTTATACCCATCTGTTCTGTTATACTCAGTTCGCAAGCTACCCTAAATAGATTCTAGCCAGACCATACCATAGAAACTTCCTTATCCAAAGTCATCAATGAGCTTCATATCACCAAAGAGCATTTCTCATTTCTTACCAGAGTTCTCTGATTAATATAATTTTATAAAGATTTTCTTTTACTTATATTTATCCTCATCACACTTTAATTCTTATTATCTGTACCTCCTTGGTTTCCATAATTCTGCCCTCATTTTTGGTCTGCATTTATCAGGGTAGCACATTTTCATTCAATTTCCTCCTCCATCAGCCACAGAGATATCAGTATCCCCAAGATTCTACCATTTCAGCCTCTGTTCTTTTCTCTCCCAAGAAATGCTCATTAATCAACCGCACAAGACTCCTGGGTTTACCTATAATGTTGAAATTGATCTTTCAAATCCATATTTATATTTCTGGCCAGTTCCTTGAGCATAAAACTCAGGGTAACATAACACAAAGCCTGGCACCTCTTGACACTGAGAAAATATTTGTAAAAAATAAATTTTAAAAATGCCTTTTAGTCACAGCATCTTGATGTCCCAGACCTGTTTCAAAAGCCAAAGCTAACCTGCGGAGAAGTTTCATGGGAGAAGCAGACCCTTCTCTGTATTCCTGACCTCACTCTGTGAAGATCCCCAGTATACAAACATTTACTCCAACCAGGAATTTGAAAGCACAGAGTAGGGAACTGAGCCAATAATATTGCAATAATTATGATTGGTGCCAGGTGGGTAGTAGTACATTTACCTGGAGGAATCACTTAGTAAATGATATCACTGTCCAACACTATGTTGTATACCTGAAACTAATATAAAATAATATTATATGGCAACTGTAATTTAAACATTAAAATTTTTTAAATAAAAATGAAATAAAATATACCATCATTTTTGTAACCCTGTTTAAAAAAACAAAAAAGGAAAGCCATCTAAATTATCTTTCATCTACCCTATTTTTATACCTTTTTACTTCAAATTATCAGGAAATATATTTTTATTTTACCCCCTGATAGTTCCCTAATCCATCCTCTCCCTATTATTTTACCTCTGCTGCCCTACCTACTTTGTTTAATCATTTCCTACCTGAAATATTGAAGTAAGGAGCCACCTAATGGATTTGCTTGAGATTTTGCAGCCTTAAACTTATTCTCCACTTTGTTATCCAGAAAATTTACCTAAAGTATAGAAAATGACAGTACCACTTATTTTCTTCTCTGAAGACTTTTAATGGCTTTCAACCACTTACAAGATAATGTGCCAGATTTTCTGTAAGTCATACCTCTTTTATAATGTTTGTTTTTTTACTCATCATGCTATGAACTTTACTATTTTCAAGAATTTTATTTTCTGCAATAGAGCATACTAGATAATACAAGTTCCCACTTTGACACTTTAAGCTCTCACAAAAGCTAACACAAGTCCTCTAGATTCAGAACCTTCTTTCACCTAAGGTTTCAAAAATTCAAAAGGTAGTCCAAAGTCAAAAAACACACAAGAAAAGAAGGCATCATGAATGAGAGCACATAGAAACAATGAATTCATAGAATCAGATGTGTAAATATTTTAACTGTGGAATTATGAACCACTGAATATAAAATAAGTATGTCAGTATACTTAAAAGGGAAATTTTAAATGTAAGGATATATATAAAATGCCAGACATAGCTTAAAACAAACAGATATGTTTTTCCAAAATATATAGTAATAGAAGTTTTGAAAAATACATAATGGAAGGGTTAAAAGTAAATGAGACATAATTGAAGAAGTAACCAGTGGAATTCCTTAGAATGTAACATAAAGAGATGGAAAATATGAAAAAGGGATTAGAAGACATGGATACATGGTGTAATATCTTATGTACATCTAATTGGTTTCCAGAATGAGAAGAGATAAGAAATTTATAACATCTATATATATTAGGAGATGATGGGTAAACAATTTCTAGAACTATTAACAGCTACAAAACAACTGTTTCAGGAAAACCACACACAGATTTTACACTGAAGTTGACTACTAGATAGCAAGGACAAGGAGATAACTCTAGAAAAAGTCATATTAAAAATATACAGATTAATTACAGAAGAACATTGGAATGACAGCTGACTTTTGAACTGCAACAGTGAAAACCAGGATGCAGTAAAGTAAAATGTTCATTGTCTTACAGGTTGTAACTGTTAATGTAGCCTTGTGTACACCATGAATGTATCTTTCAAGAATGGGATATAATAAATATTTTTTGAGAACCAAACGGTGTGAACTTTCCACCAACAGACCTTCTCACATATTGCTACTGGGTGTGTAAATTGTTCTAACATATCTAGAAAGCAGTTTGATATTACTTGGTTTGGTACATCTGAACATACACACATCCTCACACTCAGATATAACTACTATATATGCTCCAACGAGAAAATTCTTATGTATGTGCAAAATTTTACCAGATTATTCATAGTGGAAAAAATGGAATTAAACATCATATTAAAATGGATATATATATATATTGTGATATATTAATATTGTTTAATAATATGGGTAAATCACAAACTGAAACGAAAAGAGGCACAAAATATATGTACCATGATACAATTTATATAAATTTTCAAACACATGGAAAAGGTAAGTCTTATTTAGAGGTACAAATATGTGGTGTAAAAATTTTAAAAAAGAGAGTCAAGATGATGATAAACACAAAAGTAATCAGCTGTGTTCTTTGAGTGGGAGGGGAAAACAATGGGAGGGAAGGATATTTACACAGCTGATTCTCTGGTTTGTTGTCTCCCTGTGTGTTCTCATTCAAAGTAATGGCCAACTTTAAATGGAGCAGCAGATAAATGAATATGCATTGCCTTACCCTTTGCATCTTATCTATGTGTTTATAAATATTCACATGTATCTACCTAATATTTAATCTGAAAAGTTAAAGAAAAAGATAATATCCACTGCTTGTACACAAGCTTCTCCTGCCTGGAATACTACTCCTTCCCATTTTTCCTAGGTATCACTTGTACTTAGCTCTACTCTCAAAACCTTTCCATCCATCCCATAGTGAGTCTGAAAATCATCTCTCTCTACCGGTTGCCCAAACACATATCTACATACCGCGCGCGCGCGCGCGCGCGCGTGTGTGTGTGTGTGTGTGTGTGTGTTCTTTTTGAATGCGAACCAATATTTACCATGTTTTATCTAAAATACTAAAGACACTTTGCTTCTATGTCTCCCAACACACTGTGTGTTTCTATAATTTTCTCTCATTTTATATGTTCAATGTCTGGCTCATTGTAGATAATCAATGAAAATTAAATGGACCATCACTGAATATAGAGATATGTCTCGATAACAATCATGGTCTCTTGGAGAAAATATAAAGGGAAGCAACATGGTCTGACAACGGAGAAAGGTAAAGGAGGATGGTGAATTTAAAACCTGAAATGATCATGAATTCTATCAGAATTATAAATGAATCTGGTGCTACTTCCACATTTATAACTAGAAGGCCTAACTGCACTATTACTAAGCACATGCATATCTGCTTCCAAGTCTTTGAGTCTGACATTCTCCTGGTTTGTGGAAGCTCTCCCTTTGCCCCAGTCCCATTCACACTCAACTTATGTTAGAGCACAATTTGATCCCTTTAAAACAGTTTCCCTCATTCAGCTCCAGTGCTTATGAATCATTTATTTAAATTAATCACTGACAAAGCTGGTGATTACTTGACCACCTTATGTTTTCATGACTTCTGTTGACCTTGGAAAGATAAATTGTCCCCTGAAATGGGTAAGCCATTTGAAGCCTGGTTTCTGTAAGAATTTTTTGTAAAGAAAATATTTGTCACATAAAATAGAAAGTAACAAATCAATAATAAGTTTGACTACAGATGGCAATAAACAAAAGTCCAAAGTTCCTCAAACCTAGTTCTCATGGACATGAAGATGATGCCCTCTTTTGTACCTCCAGATGAGTCAGAACCAGCAGTAGAAATGCCCATAGTACTCTTCTCCAGGGCATATATTTTTAGGGGGGCTACAAAAAGAGTTTTTGTTGAGTATCTAATAGGCATATAATTTTCAGGGACTAAAATATAGAATCAACATAATGCTTTATCTTAATCATCTTCTAAGTAAAAAATATTTGGGTATGTAACAATAAAACACTTATACAGCATTCAATAATATAAAGGGGCTATTCCATTCAATTGCAAATACTATTGAGCATCTATAATCTCTGTAACATTCTACTAGGCATTGGACATAATTAAGACTGAAATATGAAGTAAAATCTAATTTTCCAGATGTATTAATAGCTATCAAGTATTCTCTATTTTCCCTGCCTCAGAGAACCTCAAGTGGTGCTGTGAATAGGTTCTGTGTTCAATCAGGGTGTGTTGTAGAGGATCACAGCAGCTGTGTATAGAGGAAAAGTTAGTGGATAGTTTCTAATATTAGAATACCTCATTGGCTTTGGAATTACATAGAGAAAAATATGTTCTCATTTATATTTTATGTATTTTACTTTAAGCAAATTATGATAATTGACTCCATGATATTGCTGTTCACTATAGATTGAACTCAGACTTCTTCCATTTATCTGAACACAAGTGTGGCTAGACATGCTATTGGGCTGAGTTAGCATGAAGTAGGCTTCCAGTCATAATCGCCTTGTGAATACCCATCCACTGCCCACCGCTAGCCATGGCTGGATCACTGTCTAAAAAATTGCCTGAGAGCTGAGGGGACCAAATGTGGGAAAACAGAATGGTAAGGAATAGGACTACTTTCCTCTGTATTCTTCAGAATGCACGAGGCTTAGAAGACAATCACACTGGGGTCCTTGAATTCTCGATCACCTTTAATACATTAAATTCAAGCCCTTACCTCTCTCGTTTGCTGATGCCTTATATAGCTCACAAGTTTCCTTACTGTTAGCCATTTAAGTTCCTCCATACAGTAGTCAATTCTCTTTATAATAACTCTCTTTCCTTTCAATGACTTCTACTACTACTATGAGATGAAAACTGCTTTATTACATCGTGAAAGATTTTGCTTCGCAGAGACTCAATATTCTTCACTCAAAACTTCAGTCTTTTGGCTTCACTCCCTTTTCTATCACTGATGAAAAAATGAACAAGGGGCAGGCATTTCTGAATATCTACCACAATGTCAAGCTTGCAACTTCTGGACGTTATCTAATATAATCCCCACAACACTGAATCAGCGGTTATTATTCTCCTTATTTGTAGATAACTAATCTGAGTTTCAGAAAGATTAAGTGAATTGCCCAAGGAATTCTGAATGAAAAGAACCATTCAAACTTTCAACAAAATTGAATCAAACCCACCCCAGTTGTTGTTTACTCTAAATTGACAAGAACCCCTTGTTCTTTATAGGAAGAGGAAATATTTTGGGGTAAGGCAGTTATCTCTCTTTAAAAAAAAGCTTAGAGAATTTTATTGTGAGAACTTTGCTAAAGAATCAATAAAAGTTTTATAGGAAAATAAAAGTTTTGGGTATGTGTGTGTGCACGTGCACTAAATCTAAATTCACCAAGTTAGTGTCCTTTTTATACTATAAAGACTTTCAAAATATTTATATATTTTTAAGAATTTAAGATTTTTATTGTTCTTAAATCCTTAAAAATTAAGAAAAAGACAATAGTTTCTGTAGGGTGCATTTCCTTAGTAATCCTCAAAAAAAAAAAGAGTTAATAAAACATAGAATGTGGCGTATACTTCCTTAGTCAAAGCTAAATATAAATTCTACCAATCTGTGCTCAATAGTTCTTATGTTAACTCTTGGAAAGGAGTGGCCTGTTTCCTTTCAATTCCATCTGGATCTGTCCATGCAGCTGAGATGAACGGATTCAGTTGATGAGTCACCCAGTCAGTGTTTCAGTGTCTGGTTAGTCAGCAGTGGAGTAAAAATAAGTAAATAAAAAGAAAACAAAAAAAAAAAAGCACTTCTGCCTCTCCTTATAGCAATTAAGTTCCTTTGCTGAAGAAAACATTCCAGAGGAAGATATAAATTTATGGGGAAAAAATGTGTGACTCATTCTGAATATAAAATGGACACATTTGAATGGGTTTAGATACAACAGGGCATTTACAAATTAGACTTGATGTTTATTACAGCAGTTGAATAAAATATCATGACCTTTCCTTTACTTGTATACCCAGTGTAGTACATGTGTGATTAAAATGTGTGTACAGGTGAATGTGTGTATTTACCAACTGTGCTGATTTCCTTCTCTTGGAACAGAATGGCTGATGAAATAAAATGATTACTTTTGGACTGCATGAAATTAAAGATCCTAGAATACTAGAATCCTAAATTTATGGCCCTGCTTTTTTTGGAATTAGACTCAAAATGACAGAAAAGGGGGATTAGGGTCTTTCTGAGTGCCAATGGTTCACAGGAATAGCTCTTTTATGTTGGCCGTAATGATGGCATTCCACACGATAGACCAGAGAGAAAACAGAAAAAGGTAGAACCAAAAGAGCCATAATTTTCAGGATAGGTGTAATGGTGAGTCCAAGTTGACAACTGTAAGGTATTTTTCCCCTCCGAGAAGGAAGGAACGGGGCTCGGAGCCACCAAGTGTGGAATAACAAAAGGCTTTATTCAGTACAGAGCACGCATCCCACCCGGCAAGGTTCCCTGGCCCCGAGGTAAGATGGAGGCCAGGGAAGTTGCAAAGATTAAACCGTGTGGGAGATATTTAAAGGGTCCCTCTAGGGAAGTGGAGTTAACATGACATGGTGAAATCCCATTGGCTGGCAGATGATGGCTTTTTTCCAAACGGTTCCTGTGAAGCCTCCTTTTGGCACACTTGGTTGTGGGCAGTCCTTGCCAAAGTTCGCGGGTCTGGGTTCCCCACGTGACCATCCCCCATTATCCACCTACCTTACATTCTGACCTTTTGTGTTAAATAGAAAAAGGGGCACCGTTTATTCATCTGGCTACTTTCTGCTGAATAGGGGCATCGTGGGGAGGGGAAGATCGGAAGGTGGTGGCTTTGAGGGGTGTCAGGAGGAACATCTGTGTGGCCGTGAGTTGAGAAACTTCATGGATGCAGTCCTGTAAGGATTTAAAAAAAAAAAGAGAGGAGTAATAGGGGGATTTGCAGGGTCCAGCCTTTTGATAAGCTGGAGATGGATGGAGTCTAGTGGTTCTGACTGCCAGTGGTCCTGTAAGGAGGCAAGCTTGAGGCAAAACTGCATGTCAGGAGTGGTGTAAAAAGGGGAAAGGAAGAGGTCCCATCCATTCCCATAACTGAAACCTGTGAGGGAACTAGAGGTCCAGAGTGTGATGGCAAAACAGAGAAGGCAGCCCCCATGTCCACAAGAAATGAGATGGACTTACCCACTTGTTGCAGAACCCTGGGTTCTCTGAGTCCAGGCTGTGTCTTAGAAGTTCGAGTGATGCACCCACCTGGCTGGATTGGCCTTCCATTTGGGCGGCTTGTCCTCCACGTAGAGGCGCTGAGGAAAAGCCTGTTATGGGCAATCACTCTTCCAGTGACTGGGCTGCTTGTAGTCAGCGCAGAGCTCAGTGGGCAGCCACCGGCAGGGACCCTGCCAAGACCAGTGGTCCTGCTTACCACACTTAAAGCAAGCTTCTAGTGGCTCTGCTGGTCTCAGGATTGCCACAAGACCTGGGGGTTTGGAGTGTAACCTTCTGCTGCATGCAGGGCCTGGAGGAACAGCCTTGGTCTGTTTTTACTAGTTGGGACCATTAAAAACTTTAAATGCCGTGTTCACAGGTTCTGGATAGGGGTTTGGGGGATTGGGAATAAGAGGAGGAGGGCTCATGTGGAGCCCGGCACCCAGATCCTGCAGGGAATACTAGAGCCAAAGGCAGGACAAGGCAGAAACTTCCTGCAAGAAAATTGTCATTGGACGTCCTGAAAACTGGTGTAAGAGCCAATGCCAGGCTGAGAAAGGCCTGACGGAGGAGGGACTTAAGAACACAGTGAAGGGAGGCACCCCTGGCCAGCAGGGGAGGAGAAAGAGATGGTAGTGGTGAATAAGAAACAGGTTTTTGAGAAGGGAGGGGAGGGGGCTTTCAGAGGGAAGAGAGAGTTGGGAGTCTGCAGAGAAGAAAAGATTAGGAGTGGAGGTTTTAGGTGAGGTTTCTCTGGCCAGAAAAAGGCCTGTGTGGTGGAACAGGCAGCACAGAGATTAAGGACAGGTGCACGAATAATTAGAAGCTGTGTATGTAAGAGATCTCCAATCAGTTCCCAGCTTTTTTGGCGATAGTTAAATTGGTGAGGGTGTTAACACCGAAAGTCCCTTCAGGAGGCTAATTGAGTGGGTTCTGTGGCCTGGCCACAGTGGAGAAGAACAGTTTCTTCTTCTTTAGGGAGGGAGATTCCTGTGCCCTCACAGCCTCCCTCAGTCCTTGGAGTGGTCAGACCTGAGCATTAGCGTCCTAAAAACTCAAGGTCCAGCCATGGACGGAAAAGATAAAGTGGATGCGCTTGGGGACAAGCACACAAACTCAGACAGATGGAAAAGATTTCCCTGATGTAGCTACGGTTTCAGACAGGGAGTCTCGGAAGAAAGAATTGAGAGGAAGGCTGGAGGCAGGGGACTTACCACACCGTGCGCCAAAGTGGGTGGAAGGTCGGAGATCCTGGTTCTTTCTCGGAGGGGAGGGGAAAGGAGCGGTCCTTGCAGACTTCTATCTCCTTCCCGGGTTTCAGCACCAAAATGTAAGGTATTTTTCCCCCCCGAGAAGGAAGGAACGGGGCTAGGAGCCACCAAGTGTGGAATAACAAAAAGGCTTTATCCCACCCGGCAAGGTTCCCTGGCCCCGAGGTAAGATGGAGGCCAGGGAAGTTGCAAAGATTAAACTGAGTGGGAGATATTTAAAGGATCCCTCTAGAGAAGTGGAGCTAACATGATGTGGTGAAATCCCATTGGCTGGCAGACGATGCCTTTTTTCCAAACGGTTCCTGTGAAGCCTCCTTTTGGCGCACTTGGTTGTGGGCGGTCCTTGCCAAAGTTCACAGGTCTTGGTTCCCCACATGACCATCCCCCATTATCCATCGACCTTACAACAACCAATGGCTGTTGGCACCAATTCAACAACAACAGGAATCCCCAATTTGGGGTGCGGTGAAGAAAAAACTGTTTAGCATAAATAGTTCAACGATAATACAGCATGGCTGAGAAAACAGCATGGGGGCCTTGGTGTTAGCTGTTCCGAAACACCAAGATTAGGGGTTAGATGCCAGTCAGAGCACATACCAGAGGCAACCAAGGAATACACAACTAAATGAAACTACAGATGAATGTTTCTTGCTCTCCCTCACTGCTTCCTCTTTCTGTCACTCTAAAATCAATCAAAAAAAAGAAAAAGAAAAAAAAGCAGCTACAGTGCTGGGCACCAATGTAAGTCGTCTGCCCTGCCCTGTGCTGGTCTGCCCTGCTCCTAGCTGGTCAGATCCGCTTCCCTCTGCTCCAGGAAGCCAGCTTTGGTGTTTCAGCTCCATCCAGGGAAAGGAAGTCTACAGTCCTAGGTAGAAAGTGGCCCTGGGAGTCAAGGGGGAGCTGACTTATACTGAATTATGTGGCCAGAGTCCCACTCCTAATGGGTGATTGGTAAGAATAGAGGTACTCTGATTGGTTGGAGCTGCACAGCTTCAATTGTATGGGGAAAGCCACATCCTATTGGTTGGAATAGGACTCCAGAAACTTTTTTAGAAGGGCTGGCTCAGCTGGCAAGAACACGGTGCAGGCTGGCAGTCTAGCCCTGCAGAGGCAGGGTTTCTCAATGAAGTGCAGTTTTTATGAGAGGTCCCTGCACAGAAATGGCTGCTAGACTCTGCTTTTTTTGTTTTTTTCTTTTGTTTTAGCCCTGGCTGGTTGGCTCAGTGGTAGAGCGTTTTGAGCTCGGGTAGCCACCAGGAGCCTTTTTCAGTCCTCAGGGTCCACATTTTCCCCTTTGGCTCAGTACTTGTCTACAGACAGCATTGGTGATCAATCAGGTCAGTTAGTCCCATGTTGGTACCAGAGTGGCTTGGCTACCTGCTCTAGTCCGTGGGTGGGACTCCTGAAACAGGCCAGTTGTCAATAGATCAGCCAGAGGCATTTGCTTACCCCAGGCCTCTCAGGCACGAACCACATTCAAAGATTCGCTCTCTTACAAAAGCAGCTAAAACTTGTAAAGGTGAAAAAACAACAATGGCACTTAGTTTGTAAGAAAAATCATAGGTAATTGATAAAAGATATTTGGCATTAGGAGTAAAACGTTCCCACCATCAGGTACACATTGAGTGGCTTGATGAATCATTTCTAACCTTTGTGTAATTATTACTTGAGTTTCTATAAAAACTCAAGTAATAATTACAAATTTTTAACATAATTAAAAATTACAAATTTTAAACATTTGGTTATAAGAGAATCTATAGCTGGAAAAATAATATATATTGAACAAATTAGAATAACAATAATCAAAACAATTTGCAATCCAGACTTTAAAATAGCTCCTAGCCCAGTTGAGAGCTAGCTGAAAATGTCATAAAATTTAAACACTAATCAGTCATAGGACTCTGGAAGAAAAACTGGAATGCCCCTTAAAGGATCTGGAAACGTTTTCTGTGGTTTCTAACTCTATGTGGGAAGAAGTATTTGTCCAGGTACAAACTCTTTCTTGGCTGTGAGCACATAATCGAAAGTGACTGTTGTAGAAGGTTGCTTGTGCTCAGGAGTCTAAAGATGTTTGCTGGGCTCAAATCGTTCTGGCAGGTGATCACGTAAGCAATATGATTGATGGTTCTAGTTAGATTTCACATTGTATTTAAATAAACAGTCCCAAGGCCATCCCATGAAAATATAATTCTGAGAACATGATTAACCTCATCTCTTTGTATCAGGGTAATTTTGGCCTCAAAGATAAGTTGAGAAGTATTATCTCTTCCTCAAATTTTGGGGGGTGTTCTGTAAAATTAGAGGTATTTTATCCTTAAATGTTCAGTGGAATTCACCAATGTATCAATCTGTAGATAGAATATTCTGTGTGGAATAATTTTTTACTGAAAATCACATTACTGTAGTTAATATAGAGCCATTGCATTTCTAAAAAAATTCTGGATTGAGTCATTCAAGGAATTTATTTTTTCTAAATTGTAGAAATTACTGGCATAAATTTGTTCAATATATAAATATTATTTTATTAACATTTTTATATGTTAAATCCATACCAATGTCATCTCTCTCAACTCCAATATTGACAATTGTGTCTTCTCTTTTTTATTTTTATAGTTAATTTGATTAAAGATTGTCAGTTTCTTAAATCTTTTCAAAGATAAAAGATCATATGATTTTAATGCCTTTCTCTATTTTTTCCTGTTTCCTAGTAAACTGCTTTCTGCTTTGATATGTATTCTTCCATTTATTTTCCTTTCTCTGCATTTAATTTTTTTTTCTAGTTTCTTAAGGTTGAAGCTCAGGTAGTTGGCTTGATACATTTATTGTTTTCCAACATGAGCTAAAGTACTATAAATTTTCCTCTAACTATTGCTTTAGCTTTATCTCATACATTTTGATATTTTGTCCTTTTATTTAGATTCATGTAAATATGTTTTCTAATTTCTCTTTTGCTTTTCCTATGACATGGGTTATCTAGAAGCATAGTATTTAGTTTCCAAATTTTGGGAGATTTTCCGGAAATCATTCTATTTTGGATTTCTCATTTAGTTTCTTTGTGGTCAGAGACCATATTTGTATGACTTATCCTTTCAAATTAATGAAACAAAAATATGTTTTTTCTTGGTAAATATCTCATATGCACTCAGAAAAACTGCTATTGTTAGGTGAGGAAATCTATAAATATCAATAAGTTTAGGTTAATTGTTTTGGTAGTTAATTATAAGCTATTTAGGTAGTTAAGTTCATGAGGTAGCTAATTGACTGGTTTAAGGAATCCCCAGATAGCTGGTAAAACATTATTTCTAGGTATGTCTGTAAGGGTATTTCTGAAAGTAGTTAGCATTTAAATCAGTAGATTGAGGGAAAAAGTTGCCCTCACTGATGTAGAGGAGTAACATCTAATTCTTTCAGTACCTGAATAGAACAAAAAGGTGAAGAAAGAATGAATATGTTCTCTGCTTGAGCCATGACATCTACCTTCTTTTGTCCCTGGACATGAGTGCTTCTAATTATTGGGCTTTTGGACTTGCACTAGAACTTACACCATTAACTTCCCTGGTTCTCAGGCCTTTGGGTGTGGATTAGAACTACACCACAGCTTCCCTGGGCCTCCGTCTTGCAGATATAAGGTCATGGGACTTCTCAGCCTCCGTAATCTTGTGAGCTAATATCTCATAATAAACCTCTTTCTATCTCCCTCTCTCTATATATATATCCTATTGGTTCAATTTCTCTGAAGAATTCTGATTAATACAATTGTGTTATTCAAGTCTTTTATATATTTAATATTTTATTTCTTTTATCTATTTTTTTTGTGGGAGAGACAGAGAGAGTCAGAGAGAGGGACATATAGGGACAGACAGACAGGAAGGAAGAGAGATGAGAAACATCAATTATTCATTGTGGTTCCTTAGTTGTTCATTGATTGATTTCTCATATATGCCTTGACCGGGGGTTACAGCAGACCAAGTGACACCTTGCTCAAGCCAGCGACCTTGGGCTCAAGCTGGTGAGCATTGCTTAAACCAGATGAGCTCATGCTCAAGCTGGCGAGCTCGGGGTCTCAAACCTGGATCTTCCACATCCCAGTTCAATGCTCTATCCACGGTGCCACTGCCTGGTCAGGCCTTTTATCTATTATTTAAGTAGAAAAAATGAAATACTTGAATGTAATAGTGCTTGTCTGTTTCTTTTAGTTTTATCAAGTTTGTACATTTATATGGCTCACAAAAATTAGGGGATATTTTATCGCTTCATATTCACTTTGAAACTATCCCCTAATTTTTGTGAGCAGTATGTTTTGAAGCTATATTACTTGGCACATAAATGTTGAAGTTTGTTTTGACTGGTTGATGAATTGCCTTTTTTTATCATTTTAAAATAATTTTTTGTTTCCCTAAATAGGTTTTTTGTTCAGTAATCGCTTCATATAATATTGGAATAATCACTATCAATTTAATGTCTTATTGAAACAGATTTTATCAAATATACCACAGGTGTTTCAGTGGGAATGTTAGTGCATCAAGTATATGTTTCAACAGGATGTGAGAGAGAAAGCTAGCATCAATTATTTACCTGATTAATTATCTTTGTCTTATAAGATAAGATGCTTAAGCTGCATAAATGCTATTGATTTAATACAAGAGTGAAAGGAATATCTGACCAGCAAAGTCATTGTATTAGATTGTGAAACATCAGTCTCAGCTCTTTCCAAATCCCAAATATGGAAAAGTCTAAATTATAAGTGTGTAAAAGAGCAACTTAACCTGTCTCAATTGGTCAAAAATTTTTAAAGAGTAACACTAGTTTTGAACCAACTTCAAAAAATTAAAAAGCAGTTGGTACAAATTAAATTAAAATTATTACTGCCTGACCAGGTAGTGGCGCAGTGGGTAGAGTGTCGGACTGGGATGCGAAGGACCCAGGTTCGAGGCCTTAAGGTCGCCAGCTTGAGCACGGGCTCATATGGCTTGAGCAAAAAGCTCGCCAGCTTGGACTCAAGGTTGCTGGCTCGAGCAAGGGGTTACTCGGTCTGGTGGAGCCCCCCAGTCAAGGCACATAGGAGAAAGCAATCAATGAACAACTAAGGTGTCGCAACGAAGAATTGATGCTTCTCATCTATCTCCCTTCTTGTCTGTCCTTCCCTATCTGTCCCTCTCTCTGATTCTGTCTGTCTCTGTCACACACACACACACACACACACACACACACACAAATTAAAATTGTTTCTAATTTCTGAATTTGAGTATTAAAATTAATTGAATTGGATTGATATTAATGCTGTAAACTTGCTTTTAATTTTTTCAATTTTACTTTTTTATACTCATTGTATTATAATAAAAAATAAGATGACTATGTTTATTTATTAAGCCCCAAATTAAACTTTACTATAAATTTGGGTGGAGAGTAACTAAAAATTTTAAGTGTGAGAAAAAAGTAGTCAGTCATCTCATATTTCAAAGAAGCATAAAGAAGGCATCCTTAAAGAATGCTTTTCTTCCCAAAAGAAAAAAGTTGTGATTTCATTCCTTAAATAAGTAGTTTTGCCATCTTAGGAACTGTAGAGAGAAACAATGAGTACCTAAAAGTAGATAATTCTATTATTCTGTTTGTTCAGTAAAAGCAACATAAAGGGAATATTTTTTCCACTGGTAGATGGAAAGATAGATGATAGATAGATAGATAGATAGATAGATGATAGATAGATAGATAGATAGATAGATAGATAGATAGATAGATAGATAGATAGACAGGCAGATAGACAGACTTGAAATATAAATTGGCCAACATATAGTTAAGCTAGTATTATTAAAATTGTGTAAAAGGTAAAATTATAATTAAACATCTTTTATCGCAAATGACTTAAAAGTAAGATTGGGTTCTCTAGAATCTAAATCATCTGCATACTTAATATAGTCTGTTACCTCAAGTTGGTGAGCGATTGCCACTGCTGCTCTAGCATGTAATTTATTAATAGCAATATTAAGCAATATTCCCTTGATTTCCATAATTGTAGTTTCCCAGGACAGTGTGATGCTATGAATAAGCTAGGATAATGGCTGTTGTCATTCATAGTCATCACTTTGAAAGCTACTTCAAAAACAGAACTCTGGTAATGGTTACCATCTCTACTTTTGTGTTCAAGGTGTTTGATTTTAAGAAACTCTTGCTCTATTATGAACCACAGTCTGTTGGTCTCCTACCAGCAACACTGAAGGTTATCTAACCAAGTTTTTAAGTGAATCTTCCCAAAGGCTTGAATTACCCAAAGGCAAGCTTAATAATTTACCTGGCATGAAGTTGCACTGCAGGGCACATTCTCCCAACCAGCCATATAGGCTGCAGTCTAGTTGATATGCACAAGATCTCCCAGTCTCAGAGTTTCTTCCCTTGAGGAATGTTTCTCAGGTTTTGCTTTAAGCACATTATACTTTCCCTACTATTTAAAGGCCTTGGCCTCTCACCATCGGATAATAGCATGCCACTGAGTATAGAAGTGACATTCAGAGCAACTCTCGAACAAGGAAGACCTGAGGGACTGTTGCAGGAAGGGTAGTTTACAAATGTCACAGATGATTATTCCCTAGGACATAAAATAAAGGTAAATAGCAAGCATAAATCTTGTGTCTCTACACTGAAGGTTTTATTGTGTTTCCCCATCTTATTGCAAATCTAATTTTCACTGGAATCCCATTGGGAGTATGGCTCATGCTAATATTTGAGCATGAGAATTATCAGGGAATGAAATTATTGTATTGCTTTTGGACTCAAATGAAAATCTAGTATGAATATGGAATAGACATTTCTGTACATTCAGAAAGTATGTTTCTTTTCAACTAAAAAAAAAAAATCTACAAGAAGACATACTTCTCTCCAAACATTAAGAAACAACTGAGCTGAGTTACAAAATACCTTCACTTCCGAGGTTGCCAGCACATGAAAAATTACAGAGCTTCCAGGCCCTGAGCCAGCCTTATTCAGGACTCGGGGGAAGAAAGAAATCAGTTTGGGTATATTCTCACTGTTAACTGTTAGGGGAGCCCCAAAAGATGATGCCTGTGCCCCTCTGTCTCCTCTTTCTGTAATTTTATCCTGGACGAAATGCACATCTTGTTTAAGATGCCATCTCTGGCCTTTCATTAACTTGGCTTACTCAGACCACCTTTATAGACAGCATTTCTAAACTGTGTCTACATGTATTCCCTAAGCATTGCCAAATCAAGGGGTCAGTTTTATAAATTAAAATAAAAAAATAGATATAATCAATACTATGTTTGCATTAACAAGGTCTGAAATCAACAAATGATTTCCAAACATTAGTTTTCTATCCATGTTTTTGTCCCAGATACTTTTTATCAGTTGAAGTGGTCACCCAAAAGCCATCGTAGTAATATCAGTAAATCAGAGCACTCTGGCTGAAATGCTCATGGAGAGTTCTGAGCCATTCCTCAGCCACCAAGTACTGCCCCTTCCTTGAACAATTGCTAAGACCCCTAAGTACCTCTGTAGCTTCATCTGGTTCAATGTGTAACCTCTCAGCATAAGACCACCTGGCTCAGCCAGTCTACTTGTGTTCCAAACCAATATTTATTCCTGAAATAAGGAATCTTTTGAAGTGGGATAAGAAAAAATAATGGATATTGGGCTCTAAGGATATGTTGGATAAAGTCTAAAAGAAACCAGATGAAACCAACTCCGATATTCTCAATGTTAGTCTAATGATGACTAAATAAAACAGTAACAGCTCTTTATAGTCATGATGGTCTCATTCTTTATCAGTTCTCAAGGCTTCCTGTACATGACTCTCCTGCTAAACTTCTAAGGAGATAGAACTGCTCATATTAAGATGTCAGGGAACCACAAAGGCCATTGTTTCTTCCCAGACTTACTTTTTCTGCCTTGTGCTTGAATCTCTCATGGTGCCTTGAGCCTTTCAGACCTTCTGTAATCATTTGCTAACAATCTCCTGTTCCAGAGCACATGAAGCTCAGAGAAGCCCCTGCCAGAATTAAAACAGGTCCTGTTCTACCTAGATGATAAACATATTCTAGTCCGCATTTCAAGATTAACTAAACTCAAATTATTTTAGCCAGAACAGTTCTGATTCACACTGTCCACCTGTTGTCCCAAATGTCACCTTCCATGACAGACCAGATTTCCTCATGAAGAAAACCTCGCCCTGTTTTCCACTTTCTACATCTCCAGAGGCTACCAGAGATGCCATGTCCCTAGACAGGTGGCAACATGCTTTATAATAACAAACTTAGTGTCCCTGGATCAGGTATTAGGCTGTAGGGATGCTGGTTGTCAGTGATTCCCAAAATAATCCGTTCAGCTCATGTAAGTGAGTATTCAGAGGACAAAAAAAAAAGTAAATATTTTTTCAGTACAGTACATAACTTGTTATAAAAAGTTAGTTTGTGGCCCTGGCCGGTTGGCTCAGCGGTAGAGCGTCGGCCTAGCGTGCGGAGGATCCGGGTTCGATTCCCGGCCAGGGCACACAGGAGAAGCGCCCATTTGCTTCTCCACCCCTCCGCCGCGCTTTCCTCTCTGTCTCTCTCGTCCCCTCCCGCATCCAAGGCTCCATTGGAGCAAAGATGGCCCGGGCGCTGGGGATGGCTCTGTGGCCTCTGCCCCAGGCGCTAGAGTGGCTCTGGTCGCAACATGGCGACGCCCAGGATGGGCAGAGCATCGCCCCCTGGTGGGCAGAGCGTCGCCCCTGGTGGGCGTGCCGGGTGGATCCCGGTCGGGCGCATGCGGGAGTCTGTCTGACTGTCTCTCCCTGTTTCCAGCTTCAGAAAAATGAAAAGAAAAAAAAACAACAAAAAAACAAAAGTTAGTTTGAGTTTTCAAAGATGAAAAGAAATGACCAGAGGCCGTATGTGTGTCATAGAGGAGAATATATAAGAATTCTTTGTACCTTCCTCACATTCTTGCTACGAACAAAAACTGTTCTAAACATAGTCCATTTTAAAAAACCAAACTAGTCCCAAAATAAATGTAAACATTTGGAATAAAATAATTTTTTAAAAAACCTCTAGAATTGTTGTCCCTGTCAACACCATTTTATTTTTTTTTATTTAAAAACTATGGTAAAATGTATATAATGTAAATTTACCATTTTAGCCATGTTAAATGTACAGTTCTATGGCATTAAATACATTCACACTGTTGTGGAATCATAACCACTATTCACCTCTAGAGCATTTCATCTTCTGCAAATGAAACTCTGTACTTTTTAAGACAAGCTCCCCACCGGCACTCTCCCACCCCTGGAAACCACAATTCCACTTTCTCTTTCTAATGTCATTACTTTCTAGGGCCTTCCCATAAGTAAAACCACACAGTATTTGTCCTTTCATGATTTGTTTTTTCTTTTTTTGTTTAGCATATTATCAAGCTTCATCCACATTGTAGCACTTTTCAGAATTTACTTACTTTTAAATAAAAGGTTAAACAATATGCTATACGTATGGATAATTTATCATTCACTCATCAATGATGGCTTAGAGAGCTTTATTTTGCTTTTTAAAACTATATTAATTATGAAGTCACTTAAAACACAGATGAAATAACCTGATATCATCAGTATTTTGTAAAAAAAAAAAAAAATCAGACCAGATTCTGAGCTATGAAACACACCATATAATAGAGAGAGAGGGAGAGAAAGAAAGAAAATGAGCATATTTTTTCAGCACAAAAAGAAAAGGCTGTCATTTATTTAAAAATCAAAGTGGAGGAGACATGGCTTTAAAATTCTAGAAAGTTATTATGTGACTATTGTAAATTTAATGGAGCCTTATACAATGTCTATATTCTAATAATGGATGGTATTATGCCCACATTTTTCACCTTCTTCCTCTCTAAATTATTTTCCTGGTTTTATTTTGGCAACTTACTGAGGATGCCTGCCCTCTTCCCCATGCATGTATCAAACATCTCAAATTTTATCTCTTGCAAAAATCCCGACACTGATAAAAATATCTGCTGACCTCAATTTGCCTTCATTCTGTAAACATGTTGCTGTTTACCTCTGACAAATCGTTGTCCAAGTCATGAAGGTTAGATCTATGACTTCCTTTTGCCTGTTCACATACATTGAGCAACACAGATTTTATATATATATACACATTAATGATTCACGAGTCTTAGTCTATTTTAGTCTCCTCTACAATGTCTCATGCACGACTGGACACAGAATTTCCATACTTGTTGATGGTTAATGGAATATTTGCTCAGCATGTGTCCACAGGAATGACACTCTTCCAGTAAACAGATAGCTCACTCTAATGTCAGCTGTGTATAAAAACCAAATACAGGGTTAACTTATGTGATGGTAACAGAATATGTTAGTTTGAGGAACCAAATCTGTTACCTAACTAATTTAGCACAAATGTAAGCATCTGATACCAAAAACTACTAGAAACGATTAGAAAACCTATTGTGAGTAACTCAGGGCAGAACATAAATCTTTAGATGCCTTGGTCAGAACTTAAACTATAGGAAAGGCCTCTCAACCCTGATGCCCTCTGTGCTGGCATTGCAACCTTTATTTCCCAGCACCAACATACCAGCTAAGGGTAAATAACTCAGCATCAGGACTCCTCTTTGTAGCAAAGACAGAGTGTATCCTGAAAACAAACTCAAAGTATTCTGGAATGGGATAAAACTATGGACATCTAAAATTCCTTTCTCATTTGTCCACCATACCTATCTACCTTAGAGAAGCACAGAGTTAGGTAGGGCTCTGTGGGTAAGTGTAACTTATAAGTGTAGTATGAGAAAGTAGGTGACATTTATTGAACAAGTGCTAGACACTGTAATGATAATAATAGCAAATGTTTATTAGGCCTTCATTTGTAGCAGGTACTATTCTTATCACTTTATATGCATTATCCTATTTAACTAACACAGAAACCCTAACAGCCAATGTCTAGTACTGTCTTACATTGCAAGGATACTGGAACAGAGAGGCTGAGAAACTTCTCCAAGTCCCTCAGCTGGTATGTGACAGAGCCAGAATTCTAAATCAGGCACTTGGACTTCAGTAACTATGCTGAGTATTTTTCTGTTTCCAAGATAACAAGGCAGAGCAGGAGCCTGGCTGAGTGAGAAACGAATGATGATTAAAAAAAAAAAGTCTCTCTGTAAAGGCAGCTGCTGGGCATTTGCCATCTTCCTTCTAAATCTTAAAGAGTATGTTCTTACGGTTAAGAGAAAGAAATTCTTAGAAAAGTACCAGAATTTCCCAAAGGATAAGGAAGATTGGTAGTGACACAGCAAATGGGTATGTCAAGGTTATCGAGCACTACATTTACCAGGAGGAGCAGAAGCCCTTATCCCCTGGCAAACTGGGCTGGCCAAGGTAAATGACCTGAAGGAGAAAAATAAAAAGTCATCTGAGCCCAATCTTTGCAATAAAATGGCAACATACAGAACAATGTATTCTCCATGATTCAGAACACATGAAATAAGAGATCAACATTAAAAATAATAAACATTATAAATCTCTAAAAAGCTTAGATAAAATATATTAATGACATTAAGCAAGAATATTCAGTTATCAAGAAGAAACAAATAGATGTATGGATATAAAAATATAAATATGTGAATAAATCACAAGAGATGGATAATTAACAGATTTGATAGAGCCACAAATTTAACTAGTGAACACCAAGATCAGGTCCAGAAAATTATTTAGAAGACATTAGAAAAGCATAAAATAATGAAAAATGTAAAACAGAAGTTAATAAACACAGATGATAAAAAACACAACTGTCATCAGCTATTTATAGCTGTACCAGATAGAAAGAAAACCCATAAATAAAAAGATGCAAATAGATAAAATAGTACATGACCCATCAGAATTTCCCAGAATTAAATAAACGAACATCTAAGATTAAAGGACTTTAGAATGTACAAAACAGTATCAAAAAGAAAAAAGCTACAGATATTTATATCATTTAAGAAAATATGGAAGAAATTTAAGAAAAATTCTGAATGTTTCACAAGAGCAAAGTTACCTTAAAAAAAATTTCAGATTGACGCCCGGGAGGAGCAGAGCATCGCCCCCTGGTGGGCAGAGCGTCGCCCCTGGTGGGCATGCCAGGTGGATCCCAGTCGGGCGCATGCAGGAGTCTGTCTGACTGTCTCTCCCCGTTTCCAGCTTCAGAAAAAAAAAATACACACACAAAAAAATTTCAGATTGATACCAATATTTTTCAACATAAACACTAGAAACAAGATAGAAGGCAAACATTTTTGAAGTGTTGAAAGAAAAATGTTCAACTTAATATCTAGCATTTAAAAAACATTAAAGTGTAAATGATGTCCTGAATAATAAAACCCTTCTTTGGTAACACCAAGAGCTTGACCAAATGACGGCACATTGAATAAAGTGTCAAACTGGAATTTAGAGGACCCAGGTTCAAAACCCCGAGGTTGCTGGTTTGAGGTTGGGCTCATCCAGCTTGAGTATGGGCTCACCAGCTTCAGCATGGGGTTGCTGGCTTGAGCATGGGATCATATGCATGACCCCATGGTCACTGGCTTGAGCCTAAAGATTACTGGCTTGAAACCCAAGGTCACTGGCCCAAGGTCGCTAGCTTGAGCAAGGGGTCACTCCCTCTGCTACAGTACCCCGCCCCCATCAAGGCACTTATGAGAAAGCAATCAACGAACATCTAAGGAGCTGCAAAGAAGAATTGATGTGAATCTTTCTCCCTTTCTGTCTGTCTCTCTCTTTGTTGGAAGGAAGGAAGGAATGAAGGAAGGAAGGAAGGAAGGAAGGAAGGAAGGAAGGAAGGAAGGAAGGAAGGAAGGAAGGAAGGAAGGAGGGAAGGAGGGAGGGAGGGAGGGAGGGAGGAAGGGAGGGAGGAAGGAAGGAAGGAAGGAAGGAAGGAAGGAAGGAAGGAAGGAAGGAAGGAAGGAAGGAAGGAAGGAAAGAAAGAAGAGAAATAACACCAAGAAAAGAAAAATCTTATGAAATCTGGGAAACAAGGGTAATCAAATATTTTAGTAAAGTTTGATATTGCCTAAAAATGAAGAATATAATGAAAACTTAGAGGAGGTGATGATGAAAATAGATGGAAGTTTATTAACCATGTAGGAGTGTCTACCCAGTCTTGCCATCTTTCTCAAACCATCCTAGCTAAGGAATTGCAATCTAGTATATAGGGTTTCTCTCCTCTAACCACTTCAAGGCAAATCTACCCAGAAGTGTTGTCTGGTGGGATGGGTGCCAGGAAGAGTACTCAACTGAGGATTGATGATATATAGGTTTTCTATTGCTGCATAACCAACTGCTACAAACTATAGCCTTAAAACAGCCCACACTCATGATTCCTATGTCCATAGGTCAGAACTGTACACATATTTAACTGGTTCTCCTGCTTTAGATCTCATATGGCAGCAATACAGAGTAACTGGAGATGCAGTTCCATCAGAGGCTTCACTGGAGAAAAATACAGCTCTATGCTTCCTCAGGTAATTGACAGAATTCATCTCTAAAGCTGTAGGAATGAGATTTCCATTTTCTTGCTAGCTGTCAGTGAGAGCTAATCTCTGTTCCTAGAGGCTACCTGCAATTCTTTGTCACGTGGCTTCTTCCATAGGCAATTACAACATGTCTGCTTGCTTTTTCAAGGCCAGAAGGAGACTCTGTTCCTCCAGGCTGTGGAGAGGAGTCATATATAACAAAACATAATCACGGGTAGACAGACCATCACCCTTGACAAGATCTATTGCTTAGAAGCAAGTCACTGGTTCTGCTGGCACTGAAGTGGAAGAGTTTATACAAAGAAATGACTTACTATAATGATTTGTTTACCAAAGGTACCTAAGGTGTTTCACCTTGGGATTATTGTCTCCTCCATTAGTTTGCCAGTGGTGCTAAATCTTGAGCCTGGCCATGACCACAAGTGATAACTAATGCACGGGAAAATGGGAAGTAGTATGCCAAATTCTGACACACCTACAGAGTACAATAACTCCACAAGAACAACTGCAAACCAAACACCATATGCTACATACAGCAGCAGAATTATTGGAACAGATGACCTACAAATATAAAATAAGCACAATAAATTTCTCAAAGATAAGAGAGAGTGTACTAACAATACAAAGTGGGGGCAAGAAGTCATAAAAAGTTGGACATATAAGTGCACAGAATAGAGTAACTAGTTTTTTTTAAACGTCTAAATAGGATGAATACAAATGAAAGGTGAATGATCAAGCTTAAGCACCAGATTGAGGAACTCCCTAGAGAACGCCACAGAAGCGTCAAGTAATGGAAGATGTGACAAAAGAGCTAGGGGTGCAGAGGCTAGATGTAGAAGTACCCATATCTGTAATAGTTTCAGAAGAACAAAAACTAATAAACGCAGAAAGAAAACATTGTTTAAAACAGTGGAGGTAAATTTCCTAGAGTTAAAAACAAGATGAGAGACCTTATGCTAAACAGGCCCATACAGTGCCAGAGAGAATAGGTAAGAAAACACTTGCCCCTAAACATATGGGAAGCACCAAATACTGAATGACATTATCCAGAAGGAGTGCAGGTTGCCTTCATGAAATTGAATGAGATTGACAGCAGGCCCTAAAATTCTTTGTTTAGCAACATTGTTGTTAAGATAAGAGGGTAAAGAAAGATGTCCACAAACATGTTGACTTCAGAAGGTTTGCCATACAATAATCCACCAGGAAATGCTCTTGGAAGGAAAATTCAAATAAGAAGAACTATATATTCAGGAGTATGTTGCCACCCATATGAGGAGAAAGAATGATTAACTATTTATGGCACAGATAATAGTTGCCTCTTGAAAAAAAGACAAGGAGGAAAATAGTACTCTATATTGTACATTAGACCCAGAATTCATGAAGATAAAGTGAATGGCCAAATGGCCCTAAGAATGTTATAACTTTTCTGAGTTGTTGGAAGAAAATATAGAGAATAATAAATTTAAGAAAACAATATGGATATAAACATGAGAAAGATACTTTGTTTAAAGATAATTAATATAAAACGAAAAGCCAAGCATATAATTTCAAAACCAACAGAAGAAAACCAAACATTGACCAATGGAAAAAAAAGATAAGAAAAAGGTGCGAAAAACAAATGAAGAGAAAACAACCCTTTGAGTAGTTCGAAAGTTCATGTATGTCCTCATGCCTCCTGATCATCCAAAGTATGATCAATTTATTTTAAAATGTGTAAGGCAACATTAAGAAAAAGCAAATGGTCCCTGGCCGGTTGGCTCAATGGTAGAGCATCGGCCTGGCGTGCAGGAGTCCTAGGTTCAATTCCCGGCCATCTGCTTCTCCACCCCTCCCCCTCTCCTTCCTCTCCGCCCCCTACCCCCTCCTCCTACCCCTCCCCCCGCAGCCAAGGCTCCAATGGCGCAAAGATGGCCCGGGCTCTGAGGATGGCTCTGTGGCCTCTGCCTCAGGTGCTAGGATGGCTCTGGATGCAACAGAGTGACGCCCCAGAGGGGCAGAGTATCGCCCCCTGGTGGGCATGCCGGGTGGATCCTGGTCGGGCGCATGCAGGAGTCTGTCTGACTGCCTCCCCGTTTCCAGCTTCGGAACAATGCAAAAAAAAAAAAAAAAAAAGAAAAGAAAAAGCAAATGTATATTCTTCTTGTTTCCATAAACTGGTTATCAAAAAAATATGATTTTAAGTTAATAAACCTGTAACTGGAGCTAATTTTATTTTTTGAAAAAAAAACTCACTCCTGAGAGTCAGCGAGCATGAACAAAAATTCACTACTCAAGGGTTAAATAAAATAACAGCAACAAATTCCAAAGTAATTACAATAATATTTATAATAAAATCATTAATGAAAGGAGAATAACTCACATCAAAACCCAAAAAAGTCCCAACAATATACCATTTGTATTATTTGAAAATAAAAAATTGAAAAAAAAGATATGTTGTGCAAATATTAACTAAAAGAAATCTGGGGAAGTAATCTTAGTCTCTAGCAAAATATATTTTGAGAACAAAAAATCATAAGAGATCAAAAAGGATTATTATATCCATTAAAAAGTACAGTTATACAAAAGAATAAAGTCATTATAAACTGCCATCACTATGATAATAAGCTATAATAAATAAAAGGAATAATGAACAAAAATAAAAATAAAAATAGGTACATTATCAATTGTTGAAGATTTTGTCACACTCTTCTCAGAAATGGATAAATACAGAATGCAAAGTAAATAGAAATATGGAAAATATGAATAATAAAATATATAAATTCAATTAATCTATGGAATGCTTCAGAACTCTACATCCAAGAAACAGTATAATATATTGAGTGAAGATACAACATTTAAAAAAGTAGTTATATGTTAAAAAATAAGAAAACCAGAATAAATTCTTAAATAGATAAATAAAGACAGGAATAGAGAGAGGGAAGAAAGGAGGTAGAGAAAGAAAGAGAAAGGGAGGGAAAGGAAGGAAGGAAAGAAGGATGGAAAGAAGGAAGGAAGGAAGGAAGGAAGGGAGGAAGGAAGGATAAGAAAGAAAGAAAGAAAGAAAGCCATATCATACATACTAGATTCTATAACCAAAATGCCCAAAAAAAATTAATAACAAAAAAAGCTTTAAAAATTCCACATGTTTACAAAGACAATATCATGCTAGTAAATAATTCTATATTTACACAGAATAGGGTAAATGTAAAACTTAACAGTGAAAACTAAATAAATTTTTAGATCTGAACTGAAGTGCTAAGTGTAATTAACAGTTTTCAAAAAAAGGTAAAAAAAGAAACTTGAGAAATTGTGAAAAAGAGAAAAGAAATGTAAGGACAGTTTTCAGTAAAACCATACATTTAGAAACAAAAAATAAAGTAAAATAATAATTCAAATATTGCATGATTCTAGTATAATTTAAGAAAAAAATATGAGGGTGTAATCTTTCAAATAATGGGTTTAAAAAAGCAACATCACTAAAGACACAAATAGATAAAAATAGATAATGTAAACAACTAAAAAAGTAGTTAAAAAATAAAGCCTAAATAAAGGAATTAAATTTCTAGAAAAAAAAGTCAGAGTTAGTAAAAAAGAAAAAAATATGAAATCCTTCAACAGGTAATAAACATTTAATGAGATAATAACTAAAGAATATCCTCCCAACAGTTGCAATCCAACTAGTTTTATAGAGGAACTCTACCAAATTTCTATAAAATAGTTAATTCTTGTTTTATATAAGTTGTTCCAAAAATAGAAAAAACTTCCAAATTAAGCTACAAATACAAAGCAATTTTATTAAAAATTTATGTAGAATTTTTGAGGTGAGAGATTAGTAAAACTTATTTTAAAAAATGTTTACAGAGAAATAAACTCCCATAAATAGCTATTTCAATTATATAAAATAAAAAGAGACCACTAGCTCTTGGTTCCTGAGATTATCATTAGAGGAGAGAGCAGAGAGGAGAGCAGAAAGAGGCCATGTGGCCAGGAGAAGCAGCCAAGATGGCGGAGTATTGAGTGAGAGGCCAGTTTGTGCATTTCGACGCTGGAGAAGGAAAGAGATGGGGAACAGAGGTGAATAAATCTGGTGAGCTAGAAACCTTGGATTCTAGGAAACTCGGATAAGTCAGTAGCTTTCTGAGCACTGAATGTGAGTGGGTTTTGAAGCCCAGTGTGTGTTTTTACTTGCCCGCCGGGTGCAAGCTGAATTAAAGATGACAGCCCATCAGTTCTTGGCTCCGTTTTTATTTTACCGACTGTCCGAATCCAATGTGAACATGCATGGGCCAGGCTTCTGTGATAGTAGCCCTGGCTACTGGCTTTACAAGGGGATATATTATTCTCCCAGATTTTATAGATAAAAGCAAGAGTCACTATTGAATTTTACTGTCACTGTTCAGTTGATAATGTTTCTTTAAAATTTTTTTGATTTAGCCTGACCAGGAGGTGGCGCAGTGGATAGAGCTTCGGACTGGGATGCAGAGGACCCAGGTTCGAGATCCTGAGGTTGCCAGCTTGAATGCAGTCTCATCTGGTTTGAGCAAGGCTCACCAGCTTGGACCCAAGGTCGCTGGCTTGAGCAAGGGGTCACTCGCTCATGCTGTAGCCTCCGCCTCCCCCGGTCAGGGTACATATGAGAAAGCAATCAATAAACAATTAAGATGCCACACCAAAGAATTGATGCTTCTCATCTCTCTCCCTCCTGTCTGTTTGTCCCTATCTGTCCCTCTCTCAGACTCTCTCTTTCTCTGTCACAAAAAAAATAAATAAAATATTTTTTATTTAATTTTTTAAGGTTAATCTAGGTTCAAAACTCATAAAGTATAAACAGGTGAAAGTCCTTCTTCCCATCCTGGCCCACTATTTACCCAGTTCCCTGTCTCCATATATAGTAGTTTGCTAGGGCAGCCATAGCAGAGTGTCACAAACTGGTCTAAACAATGGAAGTTTATTGTCTCACAGTTCTGGAGGCCAGAAGTCCAAAATCAAGGTGTTGGAAGGGTTGGTTCCTTCTGAGGGCTGTGAGGAAGGATCTGGCAGTCTTCGGTGTTCCTAGGCTGTAGAGGCATCTCCTCGATCTGTCTTCATCTTCACATGGTGTTCTCCGTGTGTGCATATCTATGTTCAAATTTCTCCTTTTTATAAAGTCATTGATTGTATTGGATTAGGGCCCACCATAACGAACTTAATGTAACTTACCTCTGTAATGACCCTAAATCAGAATAGTCACATTCTAAGGTACATTTTTAGGACATATGAATTTTTGGGGTCCTCAATTCACAATTCAACCCATAATACTACCTTATCACATAATTAACCACTCTGGAAAAAAAAAGAGACCACTAACTCTACCAGCTACTGCAGGCCATAGTAGTTTTAAAAGTTTTGATATTGACACAGGAAGAAACAGATAGACCAATGAATTAAAATTGGAAGTTCAGAAAGAGCATCTTTGAATAATAGGAAAAGTAAAAAGACCATATTGTTTAGATAAGTGATGTAATAAGAATTCATTTACAATAAGAAGAAAAATTATATACCTTAATTTGCATTATATATAAAGGTTTAAATCAGATAAATTAAAATCTGAGATGTTAGAAGTTCTTGCCTGACCAGGTGGTGGTACAGTGGATAGAGCATCTGACTGAGATATGAAGGATCCAGGTTCAAGACCCTGACGTCGCCAGCTTGAGTGCGGGCTCATCTGGTTTGAGCAAAGCTCACCAGCTTGGACCCAAGGTCACTGGCTCAAGCAAGGGGTTACTCGGTCTGCTGTAGCCCCATGGTCAAGGCACATATGAGAAAGCAATCAATGAACAACTAAGGTGTTGCAACAAAAAACTGATGCTTCTCATCTCTCTCCCTTCCTGTCTATCTGTCCCTATCTGTTCCTCTCTCTGACTCTCTCTGTCAATATATATATATTGTCAACATATATATAATGTATGTGTCAATTATACCTCAAAGCTAGAAAGAATAAATAAAAGTGATTTTAATCTAACACAAGGTCTAAATGTAGAGTGAGGGGGAGTCTATGAAGTCTAATATAAAATAGTCTAATATAAAAACATTGAAAAATAAATATGGTATTTAGTAGTAGAAGGAAATATATTCAACAAGATTTCAAAAGCATATGCAATATGAAGCTATTAATGGATGCTACACAAAATTAAGAACTTCAATTCACTGAAGGACAAAATTGGCACAAGTAAGGCAGAGAAATATGGAAGCAGGGTAAAAGTACATGTCATATTTAAAACCTATAACACAGCACCTATAAATTCACAAACTCCAGCAGAAATGTGAACAAAGGTATGAATAGGTAATAGAAGAAGAGGACAGAATGACTAACAGGTGTATGAAGAAGCTGTGGAACTCACGAGCCAGCAGAGAAATGCCAATCAAAAGAATGAGATATCATTTTACCTCTGTAAGAAAAGTGAAAATAAAATTTCAATGACTATCATATATTAGAAAGGATGTGCCCGCCTGTGTATCACAGTTTGCCCTGTAATGCCTAGAAGAAACTCAAGCTTCCCTTGGCAGTAGCATCAGTATCTAATGAGGGCACAGTGTCAGACCGGAAACATGGTAAATGAAATACAGTAAGTGCACAGTTCTCAAAGTCAGTGTTTACCAGATAATCTGAGCTGGCATTCATTGTGTGCTTTAATTTAAATATTTAAAAAAAATGAGAGAGAAAAAAATAAGTCTCACTCTCTGCAGCAGAGAGGTTAAAACATGTGTCATCTACCCCAGCCCATGGCCATCCCAGAGTACCTTGAGGACGCCGGGACCTGTTGCCTGGGAGTCCCCACTCTCCAGTCTTGCCCAGTGATGCCCTGAGGGTGAGTGGCTTATTCTTCTCATGTTTTACTTCTTGAGAAGAGAGTGAATAAATCTTGACTATGGTGGATTCTCTCATCCTTAGCTATTAACAACCAGCTCAAGAAAACCCACATACACCCTAGAACTAGAAATAACAACAACAGTAATCACTTACTTCAAATTAATTAAGTTTCAAATTATTCATTTCCATAATATAATAATTATGATCTATTTGCAATTACCAATTATTTGATTGGTTAAGTGCTAATATATCATAAAGATTAGTTAAACCTGATTCTTACCAGAGTGCCAATAAGTACCTCCTCAGCTAGTGCCTTTCTAACTCAGTAATTATCAGCCAATAGTTTCTCCATGGGCATTAGGCTTGCTTGATGACCTTCACATAAATACACAACCTCTTTGGTCACATATTCATGACACTTTCTGAATAATGTTGCCAGATAAAATACAATGCATTTAGTTAAATTCAAATTTATGATATAACATTTTTTAAAGTTATAAATATGATCCAAATATTACATGGGGTATGCTTATACTAAACAGTCAACTCTGCTTGTGACTGCTCGGTAGGCTAGTCTGAAGTACCACACTGTTGATATTTAATATTCTCTTCTTCAACTCATTTTTTCCAGAACTGAGACTCATCCTTTTAGTAATTTTTTATTGCCCACAGACCCAAATCTGCTGCTAAGAGAAAAGAATAGAGCATGCGCCTTTTTTTTTTTTTGTAATTCTAATAAAATTATGGCATTGGTGTTATTATCCTTTATTTACAGAGAAAAAAACTGGGATTCAGTATGTTCAAAAACTGCACCTGGAATCACACAGCTAGCAGTAGAGTCAGTCCTAGAATCTGGGGTTGTCTCAGTCCAAAGTTATTCCTTTTCCAATGAGATGAGAGTAGAGGAGAAATTCAAAGGCTTGGCAGTGCACGGGGGTGGGTGAGTGAGGCAGTATCTCTTCACCGCTTGAGGAGTGCTGACCAAAGTGGGACATATTCTCCAAAAGCTCCAGATAACGCTCTTGGGCTCCCCAGTTGTCCCAGAGCAATAGTGCCTGGACCTCCATAAGCTGCACAGGTAAATTTATAGCACCACTTCTTCTGGGTCATCTCCTGGGAACCCAACACACAGAGTCACCCTAGACAAGCCAGTGTGGTGAAAAGAAAAACCCAAAGCAGTAAGTTAAACCTCATTTACACCTCTGTTCTCAGAGGCCCAGAAGTCATCAGATACCTTCTTGCTCTAGTCACCATATATAGAAGGAAACAAAGGTCAGATTCTAAAGGTAAAGATCAACTGACAAAACCTAATTTCCTTTCCCCCACTGCCCTCCTTCACTGAGAAGACAAATCTCCTACCTTTGGGAAAATCACCCAAATTATATGACCTAATTATCCACGGTGTTTCTGTTTCTGTTTTGTTTTGGGTTTTTTATTTGTTGTTGTTGGGGTTTTTTTGCATAAATTATAGCCACCTTTAAGATAATTCATTTTTTTATTTAAATAGAGGATTGAACTACCTATTAGAATGTAAAAGAATGTGCTAATTGGAGTTCTGAATCAAATTATAGGACAAAATTTAAATCTATACTTATAAATTAGCCTCACATTTGCACCCCTAACTCCATGGACTAGAAATAGAACAACCTGAAGTCATCTTGAATCCATCCACTCTTTTCACTTTGTTTTGTTTTCAGTCTCTTTCAACCCCAAGTAACTGCTCTTAACTGTGAGATTATGCAGCTCTGTTTGGAAAGCTTTTGTGAGTCCCTGTAGTATAACGATTTTCCTTTAGAGAGCATGTAATTTTAGGTTCTTGCATAACAGCCCAGATTTTTATGGTATTACTAAACTTTGTAATTTTATTTCCCTCTGACAATTAAGTGCACATTGATGTTATGGAATTTTTCTTCCCTCCATCACAGTGGGATGAAATTGGAAAGGCGGAATGTACTGTGTTGGGAGTGCTCATGTCTAGAAGTGTAAACGTTTTGTGATTCCCTCATTGAAGATCCATTTCACACATAGGCAAATCCATCACATCCTGACTATTTGCTTTCAGTTATAAACAAGCTGTAACCCAAAACACACAATGCAGCAACTGAAAACAATCAGTGTGCCATTTATGCATTGCCTTTGTTTGGGAAATAGTTTAACAGTTTACAGCACGTTAGCTCAGATGTTTAAATGAACCTTTCTGCAGAGTGTGAGAATCTTCCAAAGAAGTGTATGTTTTGTTTTGTTTTTCCTCCTGGAATTTGTCATTTCTCATTACTAGTCCCAGCTCTTTCTTGTCTACTGCACTCAGACCTGCGCAGTAACATGAGTCTTCTACAGAGACCCGTGTCACATGTTCTAAGCTAGGGAGCTGAATGCAGACAGTCTGTGAACTGGGCAGCTCCACTTGGTCATATATGATAATTCATTCTGTCTCTTAGAGGCAAGGAGAAGGCTTCTTTTACAGAAAGGTGAGTGTTCAGTACCATTAGACCTGTGACAATTGGCCTATGAGTCCCTCTAAGCTGAATTTTGCAATTTATCCAAGAATTTCTAAGAATGATAATGCTCTTTTTTAATCTTCATCTGCTGGCTTTATCCATTCCCTGATGATCAGAGTTTTGCCAACTTGTCAGGGCTTAACGATGCTTCTCCTATAAAGCTTTATATGATCAATAATAGTATGATCCCAAGACAGGGTAGGTAGAAAGTTTGAAATCCAGTTGGGCTCCCTACTCTATGGTCAGGCCTGTGGGTGGAGCACAGAGCGCATTCCTAGCAGCTGCTGCTGATGCGATGCTGTGAGAATACTCCAGCTCCCAGAACCCTCCTCAGCATACCCAGGAAGGAAGCTCACCTGCTATAAGGAAGTGACTTAGCGCCAACCACACAGCTCCCTGATCTTTTCAGCCATTGGCTATGAAGGATGCACTGTAACATCCTATTGGCTGAACCCCTGTATATAAGCTAGTTTACTTTCTGAATAAAGTGGATCTGCGTTACTGAACCTGGTCCCCGGAGTTGGGTCTTTGCATCTCCATCGTCCTCACCCCCAGCAGGACTTGTCCACAACTGGTGCCCAACATCGGGCAGGGACCTAACCGGCATCCAAGGGACAGGTGAGTGACCCTCTGCAATGGGAAACCTTCTCCCCCACCCTTGAGCCCCACAAGCTCGAGCCCTGCATGCCCTATTGCAGAGTAGGCAAGTTGAAGTTAGTGAAAAGGATCTCTGTACCTACTGGGAGATTCTCTCTGGTCTCAATCCCTGGATTGAGGACACGCCACTCTGGGACCCGGATACTTGGGCCCGAGCTCTCCAATGCGTTTGTTCATCTGAAGTACATAGGGGGCAGACCTTCCCTCTCGGCCTCACTCCTGCCTTATTGGCAATACACGCCTGCCTGACCGGTGCTCCTCCTGGGGACCCTCCGCCAGTCCCTAAGGTCCTACAGGCTACTCCTCTTTCAGGGGAGCCCCTACCTCCCTATTGCCCCCCTCCACCGAGGAGGAAAGTAGTTTAGCCTCCAAGTTTGAAAAAAATCACGGCTGAGCGCGCAGAAACGAAACCAACCGAATTGCTAACTGCGCCATCAGCTCTGCAGCCAGAAAAAGCAGAAGTCGATACTCCCGCATTCCCTGCTGGGGCTCAATGCCCCACCCCAGCCTCTCAGATGCCATTTTCTCCAACACGTGTTCCTGCTGCAGACCCATGGGCCAGCCTATACGCCCCCATGTGTTTTTTTTCTTTCTGTCTGTCTTTTCTATTTTTCTGTATCTCTCTCTCTCTCTCTCCCCCACTTCTCTCTCTGAAATGACGCTGGAAGGACCCAGCCACGGCACAGTGGCAGGGATCACACCCTCTTCTAATGCAAGGGAGAGGTTATGCTTGTGTTTTTCAGCCAATTTAGATCCCAGGAACCCCCTAACCTGCTTGACAGGATTTCTTGGGCACCAACTAAGTGGTTCAGTCTTCACCCGTCCAAAGCCACAGCAACTGGCCTTCTCCACACCAACTATACCTGAGAGGAAGAGGTCCTCAGCACTCCAGAAGAAGACCTCATGGCCAGCATGCGCACCCCATCACCTGGGGGGGATGTGGAGGCTTTGGCAGGGTGGGCCCAGAGAATTGCCCCTGATGGGCCCCCAGGCCCTGGTGCTCTGTTCTTGCTTATGTGTGCTATAGTAACTGCTGACTTCCAGATGCAGGCGGTGGCAGCCTGGGGCTCGAGCCCTGGCAGCAGGACCTGGTGTTTTCAGTTCATCTTTGGAGGATGAGGAGAATTGGGCCGGAGTTGCAATTTGCAGACTCCAGAAGGTAAACGGAGGCAGCTGCAGTGGGAGGATGAACAGAAGCCAGGCTTGCATTGCCAAGTGGCCACTGGAACAGCAGGGAGTGCCTGGTAAGCTGCTGGTGGTTCGCTGACATTTTGGGACATAGGGATAGAAGCCATCATGCTCTCCAGAGCAGAGATGGAATTGCTGAGTACCACTGCCACATGCTCCTCCTTGGGACAGTGTAAGACCTGCCAGGATGGCAGGAATAAGGGGGGTGGCTGATGGCCCATGTGCATGGACTGATTTCCTGGACTAGGACCAGAGTGAGCACTGGCTCCTTTGTTGGGTGGACTTACGGATTTTGGACAATGTGAAATACTCTGATGGGGGTTGGGGGCAGCTTTGCTAGAGGCCCTTCCCCTATCCCAGGAAGCTTTTCCCATGGCTAGAAAGAAGGCCGAGGACATTTTGTGCTTTTGGCAAAGTGCTCAGAGACTGGTAAAATATACCTTTGTAATTGTTGAAATTGTATGATTTGTCATGTTATTGTAATTTGTGTAATGTGCCTTGCAACCATATGCAGTATGCAGCCCACGGCAAGCCATTCATTCTGTGTTTGGATGCTGAGACCTTTGTGGGAAGTGGGCATGCATGGACCTACATCCATTTTTTACAATCAAAATGAAACTGTGTTTAATGGCACCTAGAAGATCTCTGTAACACAATGGGAGGGAAATGACATCCTGACCCCTAGGAGGAATCTCCTGTTTAAGACCCCCATTCTATTTCCTAACTAGTCAAACATTACAGAAGCTTGCTTCATTGTTTAATCCAGCTAATCTATTAGAATATAGTATAATAGGTATTATAGTTGTTTTAGTTCTATTAGGGTTCCGTTGCATAATGCATAGCATTCAGAAGCTACAACAGCAAGCTGTCATTCATCAAGTCCAATTGGCCTTAATTAAAAGAGAAGGTGGAGGTGTGGGTGGAGTGCAGAGTGCATTCCTAGCAGCTGCGGCTGATGCGATGCTGTGAGAATACTCCGGCTCCAAGAACCCTCCTCAGCATACCCAGGAAGGAAGCTCACCTGCTATAAGGAAGTGACTTAGCGCCAACCACACAGCTCCCTGATCTTTTCAGCCATTGGCTATGAAGGATGCACTGTAACATCCTATTGGCTGAACCCCTGTATATAAGCTAGCTTAATTCCTGAGTAAAGTGGATCTGTGTCACTGAACCTGATCCCTGGAGTCTGGTCTTTGCATCTCTGTCATCCTTACCCCGGCAGGACTTGTCCACACAGGCCTAGGCATTCCCCACTGGAAATCACTTCCCATACTCAGCAGATCTCATGGCCTTAAACTCCCGTCTCTCCAATTTGTTAATGAGGCACTAGATAAATATTTGTGATTTTTACTTTATGGAATAACTCTAGTTTAAGATCTACCAGTAGCTCTCGCTCCTTCCCCAACACTTGGATGAACTCTGTTATGTACTGTTTGTGTCCCCTACCTTTTAATTCATATACTGAAGCTCTAATCCCTAGAGTGGTTGTATTTGGAGATGGGGCCACTAAAGAAGTAACTAACATTACCATTGTGAGTGTGTGAGTTGCATGAAAGCTAAGAGGCTTTCATTGGAATTATCATTTTTAAGCATGCATGAAACATCCTTTATATAGAAAGTGGAGAGTCAAAGATCTGAAATGGACTTAAGTGAGCAGCTCACCCTATAGGAACTCAATCAGCATTAGATTTCTTCTTCCCTGGGGGTGTCTCCTTCTAATTGGTCCTCCCTATTGCCCTCAATTCTCTTTCCTTTCCAAATTTAGTACTTTTAGATAAACCTCTGGGTAGTCCCTGAACTATGAGTATTTTAATCGATGACAGCTAAGGCTAAATGAATGTGGAGAAGGGGATGAACTCTACCTCCTCTTGGTAGGAGGCACCTGCTCACTGAAGTTTTATCCAGTGAGAACTCTGTGATCCTGGTTCTCAGACTGGAGAAATTTTTCATTTCCTCAACTTTGTGACTATGGATTATGATTAATGCTTCTCTCCCCACTCATTTGGCCATAATCCCCTCCACATCCTCCCTTGGGACTAGGTAATGAGACCAGGCATGCATTTCTCTTTCCCAAGCTCCATCTTCCATTCCTGGTGTGATTCTGCAGCTTCCAATTGGACAGGGCTGAGAGGGCAGCCTGTGTATAAGTTGGCCAAATTTAAAGCAGGATTTATGAATCTTGAGCGGGATTTTCATGCTGTTTATACCACCGTGAAATTATCTGCTGATTTCATTTAGTAAACAAGGCAGCAGGTTGAAGCCGCTGTGCCCAAGCCCAGCAGAGGGCCTGTGTGGCCGCAATGCTAATAGGCTAAAGCAGGGACTAAAGGGACTTCTGCCAGGGAGGTGGGCTTGTCCACCCCAACACCACCCTCCTAGTGCCTAAATAGAAGGCAGTTGAAGAAAGGAATGTTTGCACACTGTTTCTGTACTCATTACTTATGCACAGCATACATTATTCAAAATAAGCAATTATCCCAGAGAAAACAAAACTATTTGCATTTCCCAGGAGAGAATCTGCCCCTTTGAGGGATCTAGTGTCAGACAGAGAGCAAGAAACCACAGGCTAGAGCAGAACTAGTACCATAGTCTCTCTGCAGGACAAAACCCAAATGCTTCAACCTGACATGCCCACCTGTCCACATCCTGGTCCTCTCTGCCCAGCTTGGTACCATTCGATCACAAATGCCCAACATGATCCCTGCTATTGAGCCAGACTTACTTGTTCATAATACAGACAGACCAGTGTTATAGTGTTATAAGCACCAATGTTTATAAAATTATAGGTGGACGAGCAATAAAATGAAACAAAATGACTATTAATTCCATTGGTTTTTCTGTAAATTATAAAAGGTCCCATTATTCACTTGTTTTGGTGAAATATATATACGGTGAGGAATTATGGTCTGAAATGACTCTTCTGCCGGAATCTTTTCCTAAGCAGTCTACCTATAATAATTTTTTTTTTGTATTTTTCTGAAGCTGGAAATGGGGAGGCTGTCAGACAGACTCCCGCATGAGCCTGACCGGGATCCGCCCAACACGCCCACCAGGGGGTGATGCTCTGCCCATCGGGGCATCACTCTGTTGCGACCAGACCACTCTAGCACCTGAGGCAGAGGCCATGGAGCCATCCTCAGCGCCCGGGCCATCTTTGCTCCAATGGAGCCTTGGCTACAGGAGGGGAAGAGAGAGACAGAGAGGAAGGAGAGGGGGACGGGTGGAGAAGCAGATGGGCGCTTCTCCTGTGTGCCCTGGCCAAGAATCGAACCCAGCACTTCCGCACACCAGGCTGACGCTCTACCACTGAGCCAACCGGCCAGGGCCTACCTATAATAATTTTTTTCTATATGTTTAAGGTAGTTGTTTTTAAATTTTCACAAGAATCAGAATTCCCTGGGAGGTTTGTAAAACCAGATCAGTAGACATCCCACCCCAAGTTTTAGACTCAATAGACCTTATTTGGGGACCAATAAGTGGTATTTTTTTAATTATTATTTTTTTATTAAATTTAATGCAGTGACATTGATAAATCAGGGTACATATGTTCAGAGAAAACATCTCCAGATTATTTTGACATTTGATTGTGCTGTATACCCCTCACCCAAAGTCAAATTGTCTTCTGTCACCTTCTATCTGGTTTTCTTTGTGCCCTCCCCTCCCCCACCCCCTCTCTCCTTCCTTGCCCCATCCCCCCTCCCCCACCCCCCCCACCCCTCTTGTCATCACATTCCTGTTCATGTCTCTGAGTCTCATTTTTATGTCCCATCTATATATGGATTCATATAGTTCTTAGTTTTTTCTGATTTACTTATTTCACTCCGTATAATGTTATCAAGGTCCATCCATGTTATTGTAAATGATCCGATGTCATCATTTCTTATGGCTGAGTAGTATTCCATAGTATATATGTACCAAAGCTTTTTAATCCACTTGTCCTCTGCAGCCACTGTGGAAAACAGTATGGAGATTCCTCAAAAGCCTGAAAATCTAACTGCCTTTTGATCCAGCTATCCCACTTTTAGGAATATACCCCAAGAACACCATAGAACAGCTCCAAAAGGAGAAATGCACCCCCATATTTGTGGCAGCATTGTTCATAATAGTGAAGATCTGGAAACAGCCCAATAAGTGGTATTTATAAAAACATTCCTGATTGATTTCAATGCTGCTATTTGAGGGGTCAGATTTGAAAATCATTGTTCTAAAGTTATACTGGCCAATAAAGTTCCTTAAATGTGGCTGATCTGATGTGATTGCTAAAACTTTATACAAAAAAAAGAATGCAAAATAACAATAATTTTAAGTGATTATATGTTGAAATGATATTTTGGGATATTTTAGGTTAAACATAACATATGTTTAAAATTAATTTTACCCATTTTTTTACTATATAAATGCTTATCACATGTTGAAGGAAATATCTATATGTGTATATATGGTTACTATAAAGTTTACCATCATATACACAGCTCACAGTTTATTTCTATCAGCACTATTCTAGAGGATAAGGGTGAGATATTGTCAATATGAAATTGAAAATCAAAACAGATTCCAGATGTGAAACCATATTTGAGCACCTTAATATTGATTGATTATTCCAAGATCTTAGGGAAGCAGATGTCAAATCCTGGTCATATACAGAAGCTGTGAGGTTGCTGAGATGATGCTATTCAGAGGAAAGGGGTTGATGTAGGAGAAACTCAAAGATGAATTCCGACCAAAAGCATCTTGTAGAATGAGTTTATTTTAGAGTCAAGATATGGTTTTCTACTTGCCCAGTCTAATAGGTAATACCAGTGTATAAAATAGAGCTGTCATCCATTTAACTTGACTTCTGTGTACACAGTTTTTTCCTTGGGGAGATAGATAGCTTTCCAAGGGCAAGAACTTAATCTGTGTTTTACATAATGTCAAGCATTTACCATCGCATCAGTCTACATTAGGAACTGTTGAGGAAAGTATATATACACCCTTTCTCCTCAACTATTCACAACAAGAACAAAATGTATGTAATGTATAATTGCACTGAGAGGTTCTTCAATTATTAAGTATTTAAAATTTTCTTAGTGAACATTTTATGTAAACATAAATAATTTTTGCTTGTAGTGTCCGCTCACTTTTGATACTTTTAAGTTTCCATAGAAACCACTCTGGAAGAGTGATTCTAGTGGTGAGAAGTTCCTTGCTCATCATTAGCCTTTAGGCCAGGATAGAGGAACAGAAAGGCTATTTTCTGATGAATCTTAAAGACAAAGCCTCTCTGGTACTCTTTCTCCTATCCTCCCTGTCTGTGACGTCAAGAAAGAATTCCACCATCTTTGCTCTGGGATCAACAAAATCAATTACTCTGGGATGAGATCTCTGTGTGGTAACCCCCTTCCAAGGTCCTCCAATTCATGGCCCTTTTATCAGGAATTCTCAGGATCAGATCATGTCTTAGCCATGACTTGAGGAAAAGACACTGGCCATGTCTTGTTGGTGCTGACCACCAAGTCCAAGATAGCACTGGACCACTATGTGACAGGCAGCAGTCTGGCCAAGGAGCAGACAGATAGTGAGGAAGAAGAGTGGAGAAGAATGTAACTTTATTCAGGAGATAGGGTCCCTATTTCCAGAAACTTCCTTTTAAAGATCTTTAAAGATGCTTGAGAACAACTCTAATAATAAACCTTTGGACTAAAAGGATTTGAGTCCTTTCATCACAGCAGAGGCTAAAGTAATTCTGAATACAAATATTTAAAGTAAAAATATGTTGTTTGCTTTAGCTCCAAATCACAAACAGCAATCGTTCTCTCTTCTGAATTTAGTTAGGATTCCCTGACAGCATTTTTAACTCTGGCTGAACTTTCCCCCACAAACTCCAGTTTGCCCTGTATGTGATAGAACAGGACTGAATTATTATTATTTTTTTTTCTGAACACTATCTAAGGTTGTATTGCTTTGTTATGTGTACACATAGATGTAGCTGCCCTCCTTAAAGAAGGACTATGCAAGTAAAAAGCACTGTTGGAATTTCTTTGTTTATTATTCTGCATTTTATTCCCTAAGCCAAAGCATCAAGTTTTCTCTTTTGATGCGGAACCAGAAAGCACTGTGCTTACAAAGTCATTTGGCAAAGATATGCCTCAGTAGGGACAGTCAAGAAACTATCCTTGCCATCCCCTCGTGTTGGAGAATCCAGCTCAAGCTAAATCGCTCTTCCTTAATTTCATAAATATTCATTTCATTTGAAGAAATTTCTCCAGGTCAAACTACGTTACCCTAGTAAGTGACACTGCACAAGGGGTAAGCAGGGTTTGCTTCCCAAATCCCAATGGGTCCACCCTGTCAGTGGCAGCATGAGATTTCATTAGGCAGTTTTCCCTTTAGGCGGGGCTGTATGGTAGGTATCTAAAAGGAGCCAATACACTCAACATAAAATATTAGCATTCATCAAGATTTTATAAAACTCTGTACGATTAAAGCACCGTGGAAACATATGTAGTTCCTTAAATGAAGTGTGACAGAGCCAGCCCCAAGACAAACCCAAGGCATGGAAATGGAGAGGCGGGGAGAAGTCACGTCGACACAGAAAATCTCTCTCATTACTTTACTATAAGAATCTTAATTAGTCCCAAAGGTTTATCTCAGTCATTTTAAAGCAAACTCAGGCAGATCAGACAATGAAATATGTGTCAATCATTCTCTGCTAGTGTCAGTCACCCTACCGACAGAATGTGACCATGTATACTTGGAATGGTGAGTTGGCTAGGAGTTTGCTCTATTCAAATTAGCGGGTATGTAGGTGGAATTGTGCCGGAAAATGAGCTTCTCTAATTGAGTTCATCCTTGGAAATTAATGAAGATTCCTGCCAGTCAAACATGTGCATGTTTGCAGGAATATCATCAGTAGGTAATGGAGATAATTAATACTTCATGACATCAAGGTCTGAAATTAAAATCAAATCTGAGACTTAACTGCGATTATTAAATCTGAGGAAAATTATCTTTCAGATGACAAGTGTCACAACCCTCAGCACCTGAATTAATAACAGAGAGCAAGCCTCCAAAACACAGTGCACACTTCCTCTTTCTTATGTGGCAATAATTACCACTTCGTGACATCAAGGACCGATGCCCGGCTCAAGATAATATAGTAGTGCAGAGCTGTGAAGTGTTGTTATGACAGAGAACACGAACTTCAGGCATTTACCGAGCTATGAAATATCACTGTGATAGCCCGGGGCTGGGAAGCGGAGACTCTCACTATATTCCTCGCTTATTGATACCTGGGTTCTGGCCCGGATATCTTCTTGTTTCATTCAAGCTAAGCAAGTCACTTAGCCTGTCTGGTTCTTCAGCTTTTAATCACATCATGGTAATATTTACTGTATTCAAAAAGACTCACATAAAGATCAATTAGGAGATCTTATAAACAATAAGTGTATTAATTGTTTTCTTTTATTCATGCATTCTTCTAATATGTAGTGAGCCATATATGTGGGCTGTTTGGAAAACAGAGACAAAAAGACACAGACCCTGACCTCAAAGAACCTCACATCCTGATATGAGAATTTCCTAGGAAAAGAGTAACGAGACAAGGAGAAGCTCGGAGCCCCCAGGAAGGCAGGTCTCCCGTGGCCAGAGTAGTGAAGATGCACCATGGCAGAGAGACTCCCCGAGGAGGAGTGCTGGGGCTGAGTCCTGGAGGACAGGCATCCTTTACCAGAGAGATGAACATGCAAGAGAAAAAGGCAACTGTTCATGAATTATGTTTCCCATCATAACGAGATTGGAGTGGTTGATTCCCAGGGAATAGTCACTAATGTGTGACTATTATAAGTACATGTTGAAAACAAAACATTCTTTCCCAAATCACAGCTGTATTCTATAGGAGTGGAGTAGTATGGCTTATAAGAAAGAAAATAAATAGCATCTTTCTAGAGAATAGCCTACTACAAAGGACTGGAGTCAGAATTTGAATAGTGTGGCTTAATTAATATATATATGACCTCATTTTGTTGTTAAAATCCAAGAATCACTGGGGTGAGGCCAGAGAGGAACCTTTCTCATAAGAGCAGGACCCCAAAAGAGCAGATGGATTGAGGACAGATGCTAGACACAGAGAAGCACCCCAAGACCTTGTAGAGAGAACAGTCATGGAGACCAGGCTGTCTTGCAGGGGTGGACAGAGGGTTAGGGCAACTCCTGGGCCCACCTAACCACAGAATGAGGGCTGAAGAACAATTCCCTGCAGTACCCTCTGGTCTCTGAGCTCGCTGTGACCTTGGCTTCCTCCACCAGGACTGACCCAGGGACGAACATAGGCTCTCGCAACTGAGACAGTGGTGGGAGAGGCAGGTCTTAACAACACCCAAGAATGGTGAGACGAGGGAATAAGGAGGGGGGGTGACATAAAAGTTGTGTTAACAAGATCAGGCAAGGCTCTCTCTGCCAAAGGTTAGATGTAAGAGCTACAACTATCCCTGCTGCTCTTTTGAACTATACCTTCTTGTTGTGGTCCGTTAATGGCAAAAAGCCATTATAGATTCGAGGCTTGGCAGGGGGCTAAGTTTTACCCCCTCCATCTCCATATTTGGCTTTGATGCTGAGTGTTTGCACCCCCTCCACTTCCTTTCTTGGGTTGCAGGAAGCAATATACATGCCCTTCCTCTGACTCTGTTTGTTTCAGATGTTTGTAAATTTCACTAATGTATCCTGTTTTTGCCTTGAGAGAGTTCCTGTCTTAGTCTTTGATGTGCAACTTTGTATCAGGGTCCTTGATTTGCATAGGTCTATATAATAAAGCGAACTGGGGCTGTGAGGCACTCAGATACTGCCAGGCAGTTTGAAGAGTCCTCCCGGTCCCATCGGTTTTGTTCTGACAAAGTGTGTTTCCTCAATTCCGCACCGTTATTTGGAGCTGCGCTGGTCCGCGGCACCTTCTGAAATATAGGTCCTGAGCCTTTCCATTTTGTACAAGCTGGGCTGAAACTAGGTGGGTGTGCAGCCACAGTGGTGGTTAAAATACAAAACATCTTCCCTCCTGGTGTGTGAATTAACCACTGCTCAAGCTCTCCGCCTCCCTGCCACCTCAACCCCTCTTCCAAGATTTGCAAACCTCCCCTAAGGAGACTTTCAAGTCATCTCTCCAACACAAGGGCCAGTGTCTGTCCCATGACTAAGCCCTGTGCTGTACACACTCTTAAATATTTTGAATGTCACCACCAAGTATAAGGACAGTGGCATCTCCCATGTACTGATCCCATTTGCTGTTCATGTGTGAAATTTCCTTTATGCTCAGACATGACTGATTGCAAACTGTTGGAAAACACAAGACTTCAACTCAATGCCAGCAGAGCGTTCCCAGCACACTGCTGTTTCTTACTGTCTTTTCTAATTAAAATCCTCTATATGTTACTCTCTAGCTGAGTCAGGAGATGTTCAAACCATGGTAAAGCAAAGGGGCTGCTAACACAGAATTTCCTCTTCCCTTTACCCATCAGAGCTGGCCATTCAGTATGTCCTTTCTTCTGAGCCTGTCAGATGCAGGAAGTCCAATTTGGGACACCAGTCAGCATTCTGGAAGTGAAAGTTGTGGCGGGGATACAGTCATACGACCAAGCATGGAGGTGAGTCAGAGAGACCTGAGCTAGAGACCTCTCTCGGCTATTAATAGATGAAATGACCTTGCATAGGTCATTCCATCTGTTTAAGTCACAGACGCTCACCTAGACATTGGAGACCCCTTAAGAGTATCTAACAGGGAGGTTGCTGTGTGGGTTGAAGGTGATCATGTACATTAAGTGTTTAGAAGGCTTTAGAGTGCAAAATGAGTGTTTAATAAGTGCTAGCTGTCATGGTTGCTTATTATTGCCTTTGCAGCCTATCATGTGCTCCAACTCTCACAGAACAAGTGTCCTAAGTTGCAGTGTGGATCCTTAAAACCCAGACACAAAAATGTGAAATATGGAAATGTCTGAAACAGTGGGAGACTGATGAGAGAGAAATTTGAGGAGAGGGGGTGCTCACCCTGTTGCCACCCACCTCCTCTCTACTGAAGTCATGCTGAGTGTTCCCAGATGCTACAGAAGCATTGAGACCAACTCTCAGATCTGGGTTTCATGAGAGCCCTGCAGAATGGGGGGGGGCGGTGGCATGTATTTTTAAAGAGGGAAACGCATGCTGCAGTTGAATGGTAGCTGAATTTCCAGGCCATATCTAGTCTCCTGGGAATTTGGTGTACATTAGCATAACCAGAGAAATCAGTTTTTGAGCACCCCCCCCAATGGCCAGAGCTGCGCTGTACTCCCTGTTGGGCTACCTGTCCATTCCAAGTGCTCCAGAGACAGGGATCTAGGGAAGCCAATCCCCACCCTGCCCCACCCCTGCCTTTGGAACAATGTTTATTCCCTGCCTTATCCTCCAAGAGAAGGCATATATTTCTTCGATTTGTTGCTTGCAGCAAGGTGCAGCTTAGAGGGGAGTGGAGATGCGCTGTGTTTGCCATGAAATTAAATAAGAGCAATGATACATAGCCAACACGCACCCATAAATTTCAAGAAGGAAAATTCCAATGTGGCATGAGGATGGAAGTAGCTGATATATTATGAGGGAACAACACTGAATCTTATGCAAAATGAGAGAAATATAATTTCCCTGCATTATCTTGTCCGTTTCTTAATTGCCTACCAGGATGCATTCATCAACCAGCTTCCCTGGGCCTGAGCTTTCAACTTGCATGCGTTTTTATATAAAACCAGCTTGTGTTTTAAGTACAAAACACACTGCTTGTGCTATCACACCAGACACAGCAAATGGATAAAAATCTTCACTTGTCAGTTTCTAGATAGAACGCACTTTGCATTTCAAGCCTGGGAAATAGGCTGCAAACTCCTAGCACTGGCAGTAAATACAAAGGGTAGGAGCTTCAGTGGGGTTACATTTACCACTGGGCAGGCACACAGCAGCGCCAGGCCTCCTGGAGCCTTGGTGAGGGGAGGGAGAGAGGGTGGCTGGTCGTTGAATTCTGATCTGAGTGGCAAGCTTGGTCCCCCTCCCCACCTACAACCTCATTTCAGACTTGGAGTCCATTGCTGAGAGGAGAGATGAACTCAAGCTCCTTTTAACCCTAGAGGCCTGGAAGAAAGATAAATTCAAAAAAAATGTAGGAAAACCAGCAAGTCAGTGCTTAATAGAGGACAGAACATGAAGACCACATAAAGGAGGCCCATATGAAAGCCATAACATCTCGCTTACCAGGTGGTGGCACAGTGGATAGAGTGTTGGAATGGGATGCGGAGGATCCATGTTTGAAACCCCGAGGTCACCAGCTTGAGCATGTGCTCGTCCGTCTTGAGCCCGGGCTCACCAGCTTGAGCATGGAATCATAGACATGACCCATGGTCGCTGGCTTGAAGCTCAAGGTCGCAAGCATGAAGCTCAAGGATGCTGGCTTGAGCAAGGTGTCACTCACTCTGCTATAGCCCACCCCCCCAGTCAAGGCACATATGAGAATGCAATCAGCAAATAACTAAGGAACACAATGAAGAATTGATGCTCCTCATCTCTCTCCCTTTCTGTCTATCTGCCCTATTTGTCCCTCTCTGACTCTCTCTATCTGTCTCTGTCAAAATAAATAAATAAATAAATAAGAGAAAAACCATAACATCTCCTCCTGACTATATAAGGCCTTCTGCTAAATACCCCCAAAGGGCAAAATATAGAAATTGATGATGATTCCCAAACCAGAGTGCCAATAAGAATATGCTCATAAACCTTAAGTCCAATGATCCCTGCGGTGGTAGAAGGCACATTGCCATCTGCTTGTGCTTCAAAGTGTCCCCTTCCATCCCCTGCCAGCTCACCTCATCAGCAAATGGTGTGTTGGAAGTACTAGGCACAGAAAGCCGGAAACATACAGGAGTGAGTCCTAGTTCTGACACTAATGGTATGGGTTTGGGCAAATTATCTAATCTCTGTAGCCTCAGTTTCTTAATTTGCAATTTGGGAATAATAATGATACCACCTCATAGAAATATTGTGATTGTTGATTTAAATATTACATATTAACAACTTAATATTGTACCTGCTGCATAGTAAGTGCTCAAGAAAAGGTACGGATCACTATTAGCTCTTACTGAAGTTGTACAAAAGCAGTTTGTATGCATAGAATTGCAGAGAAGTCTGTTTAATATTCAGGTTTTTGAGATCAAGGAAAAGTCAATGACATTAACCAAAGCCATGCAAATAGTCAAAACTTATATTCTTTGATTTCTTTCACCATCGTTTTGTGGTTTTCTACACATAGGTTTTGCATGTTAGATTTACACCTGACCTGACATTTCTTTTAGGTGCTGGTGTATGTATAAATGGTATATATTTCTTTAAATTCCAATGGTTCATTGTTAGTACATAAAAGAACAATTGACTTTTCTATGTTATTTGTGTGCTGTGACCTTGCAGAACTTATACATTAGTCTTAGAAGTGTTTTTGTAAATTATTTAGAATTTTCTATGAAGATCGTTATGTCTTCTATGAATAGATACAGTTTTATTTCTCCTTTTCTTATGTGTATGACTTTTATTTTTCCTTCTTTATTGCATTGTCTATAATTTCCAGCACAATATAGAAAGGATTAGTGAAACAGGAAATTCTTGCCTTGACTCTGAGGCAAAGAGCACTCACTCTTTCATATTATATGGGATGTTAGTTGTAGGTTTTTTCATAGATGCCTTTTTTCCAGGTCAAGAAATTCCCCTTCTATTTCTGGCATGCTTAAAATTTTTAACATGAATGGGAATATTGAACTTTTTCAAATGCTTTTATTGTTTCTATTGAGATGATTGTATGTTTTTTTATTATTCTGTTAATATAAATTACATTGATATTTTTCAGAAGATATTATTAAATGATTGAAAAAATTATAATTCTAGTGGAATGATGTTGATTTTCGATGGGGAAGACATTGTGATTTAGAGAACTAGAGCACGGAAATTGGGCAATGGCTGTTTATATCAGTTCACTTTAATCAGTAGATAGTTCCTGTAGGTACAGAGGGCAGGACATCTGCTCTGAGCTCAGTGATATTTTTCCAAGATGTTCTATGTGAAACTGGATTGTGCCATTACTTTTTGTAAATGAACTCATTTTAACATATTTTTTTTTCTCTAAGCTGAAAAATCGAGTGCTATGTAATTCAGCCTGAAGGCTGAACAGTGATCTAAAAAGCACTGAGGAGCTGGAACCTGTAAAGACCAGCCAGGCCAGTGACAGTGGAGTGCTGGGGAAGCTACAGGGACGACTGAGCAGCAGGGGCAGGGCACAAGAACCACCCCCATGCCCACCATGATGGTCCCAAGATGGAGAAGATCAAAGGATACACTGACTTCATATCGAAGCATAGCTTCCAGAGCTTTCCAGCCTCCTGTGAAAATTTGATATGTGGGAGTATGGATGGGTACCTTAGTAAAATATAGATTTATTTGGGTCCTGATTTTCTTTTGTCCCCTAAAACAGTAATTGTTACTGCCTAGGTAATGTCTAACCCTAACTTATTTTGCTTTTATCATTCAACATTGAACTTGGACTTTAGCAGGTCCTTTAGGTGCCATTGTTCTTGGTTCTTTTGCCCATAGTCCTCTTTGTCTTGAGTCGCTGTAGTGATAGCTACTCCATGAAATAAAATTTCTTTTTTAAAGCAATACTTAAATTATTTAACAAACAGAGCAAATAAGAATAAGTGCAACTATTTTCCTCATTTAATTTCCTCCCTTGCAGGTGGTACAGAGAGGAACCCTCACAGCCCAAGTCTCTAGCAGATATTCTGGGTCGCATGTTCCATATGAAGGGAGCCATGTATTAAATTGGGATGAGCCCTTGTATTTCACCCCAGAAAGTGAGTGCTGGCTGGGAAGGGGGGCACGGCTCACATGAGTACGAGGTGGCAGCTGGGATCATGAGCTGCTGCCCCTGTGCAAAAAAACAGATTATTAAAAACTGATGTTTATGACCCTTATCATTTACAAACAGGTGAACACAGAAAAAAGACTTTCAATTTCACTAAATTAATTTTCAGTTGAGGGTTCTCTTGTGTTAAAAAGATAAGGGACTTGTATAGAATTACAGTACAAGAAGTTTACGGCTGTCAGAGGACCTGGAAGTCAAAGGTTATCTAGCAAATATAGGTAAAATGACATTTGGCAGAATGACTGTTCCTCTTTATGACACATTTCAGAAATTGAAATGACTTAGAGACACATCTGCCCTAATTTGCGATCCCCTGGCCTGTGAACAACTACCTGGGTAAGTTCAGGAAAGGTGGCTTGAAGATCATAATTGTCAGCAAAACAAATAGGACATTGATGCCCTAGGAAGCTCAAACCTGGTGTGATTATTGTAGTTCAATATCAAAAAGTCCTTTTCCGAAGCCAGTGACATTGCTAAGTGAGGGACTCCTCAGCCTTGCAGTGTGAAGAGGCTCACCTTTTCTCTCCTTGCACAAGAGCACCTTCTAGCTACACATACTAGCCTCCATAATACTCTGTCTATACTTCTCTCTCCAAAAGACATTCACAAACCTCTTGTATATGTGTAATAATAATGATGATATAAGATATATAATAGAAACCACTTGTATTTCTTAGATGCTAATAGTGTTCAAGTAACTTACCAAGTATTTAATATATATTAGCTCATTTCTATCTCACAACAATCCTACTTGATATAACTACAATAACTACACATTTTCCTGATGAGAAAGGCAAATCTCAGAGGTTGGGTATCTTGGCTCAAGTTCCCATCTGTAGCGGAGAAAGGACGCCAAAGTACTGTATAACATCCCTGACCCCGAAACCCATGGATTTATGGTACCAGTACTAGATCCGTACATCCACTGAATGGCTCTTTATTACATAACAGTATGTCAAATATCATGTTAGGTGCCTTCCTACATACCTGTACCTCCAACCACATACCCTGCCCTCTCCCCACTTCATACTGTGAAATTGAATGCCATATGTATATTATCTTATCTTTTATTATTTAAGTTGGTATTTATTTGTCCTATCTTCTACCTGTTCATCTGTTGTTCCATGGAAAATTATTCTGAGACAAATTCAAATCTCACCTCAGTATCAGAGTTCTCTTTACTACTCCACCTTATGGAAATTCCTCCCTCATCAGAGAGTTTGCTATTTCACTTAGCAATCAATTTTAACCACACATTTTTGTCCAATCTGGGTTGTAATAAGGTACAGAGTATATGTTAACATCCTTTGTGAGCACTGACCCAGACACCAAGTGTAACCCTTTGAGTAGTGACTTTTTTGTTAACTCTTTGAGTGAGGACATACATGAACATTCCTACTATTCAAAAGGTTAAGCTTGGTGAATTCCTGCTGAATGATCAGACAGTTCAAGAAGTAACCCAAAGATTACATGATCCAAGTAGCAATGACAGTAACAACTGCAAATGATAAAAGTAATACAATAATAATTTTAAAACAAGTTTTGATGCCCTTTGATAAAATGATACCATATATCAAAGGCAAAGGAATCAGAAAGTGTCCACAGGAGAGTAAAGCAAAAATTCCACTTTTACTTTAGGAGAAATCCCTCTAACTGGGGGCTGTTGCTTACGCTGCAAAAAGTGACAGGTCATCCTTCACACAAAGAGAATTAGAGTCTCTGTGTTTCATGTTCATCTTCTCTAGGCTAACGGAAGTCTCGATTGTGACCCCAAGATCACAATTTATTCTTTATTTCTTAATGACCAGGTGCACTTACAACAGTGTGGGGAAAGGTACATCAAGGTGAGATGTTCAACATTCTTTTGCACAGAACGCAGGATTGACATTCATTAAATCCTTTCCTTCAACCATTTCCTCACATTATGCACAACAAGGGCTTTGGTTAGCAGGGATTAAAGAACAAATTAGTCTAAAGCAAGAAGCTTTAGCCTCAAGACATAAAAATAGAAACCATCTTTTAAAAAAACAATGTAGGATTAGATTATGAACTTGTTCATTGAACAGTTACATGGCAATTTGCTAAGGTGATTATTACCATTAATTTGAGAGCCAATAATTATCATAGCAGTTCAACCATTTCATCTCTCATTTATTCTGAAAACCTAAAAGCTGTTTCTTTTTTTTTTTTCCTTTCTCTCTCTTCCAGATACCTGGTTTGCTTGGCTGGTCTAAAAGCCTCCATTTTAATAACTTCTATCATCTCTGGAATTTTTTTCTTGGGAATCACAAACATCTCCGGTAGCTTTCTTACATTAGTGAAGTAGGTGCACTAAGGTCCAAGAGGTAATTCATCTTGGCCACCCTTCTTTTTTGCACAATACTCCAGCTTGAAGGTTAATAGGAAGGAGGCAGGGGCTGCCATCTTGGATCTCAGTCCATTTCAATTTTCTGGTCACAACTACCATAATTTTTCTAGCCAAAAGGGGTGAACAGGAGAATGTAACTCTCCTGTGGATGTCTTACCTTCAGGCACTTCAGTCTTTAGAATGCTAGTTTAATTGAACTGCTATGCTTGGTTTCTCTGAGACAGAGAGAAAGAGAGAGATAATCCCTCTGGGGACCCATGCAACAGATTCCAAACTCAGTTGGATTTTACTCTGTGAATTAAAAGTACTACTTAAGATTGGAAACCCAGTGAAAAGAGCAACTCCAGATACTGGCATGTAAGCAAGCACTTTACAAAGACCATACAAAGTTTCTGGTTTCTCTTCCACTTGAGCATTACAAACTTGCACTGCTCAATTCTCTTTTTCAGAGTAATGGCTGATTTAGGGTATAAACAATCTTGGTCTATCTTAATGGAACATCTAATAAATCTGTACTTGAGGCAATAAAACACGAATATACTTCACACTTAAAAAATATATTAGATATTACTGGTATTCCAATTTGGCAGCAGAGTAGGCAGATGCATAGACTCCAGGCTCACACCACCAAACTGGATTACAAATTAATTTACAAACAATCAGCATAAAAAACTAACTCTGGACTACAAGAACAGCTCTCAAAAACCAAGGAGCAAAGAAGAAGCCAAACCAAACCTGGTAGGGAGCACCGAGGAGCAGTGGGTCTCTCTCGCTTACAGGAATGGAGGGGGCTGAGGCTGAGAACCCAGAAGGGCTCTCATTCCAAAGAAAAAAGTAGTAAATATTGCTCACAGCCACTTGCCAGGGGACTTGGGAATGAGGTGTGTTGAAAGTGCTGGCTTATCTTCCAAAAGGAAAGAAGGGAGAGAGAGACAGACAGTGACTGGCAGAGGAATGCATAGGATGACCTGAGAAGCTGACTTATCAAGATCTGGAGGTGGCCATAGCTGGGGGAGGGCTTGATCCTTCCACATAATACAAGAACTAAAGTGGTTCTGGGTCACACATATCCAGACATCTCTCCAGCTCCAATCAGTGCAAGAAGACACAGCTGAAAACAAGAAGTGGGGAGGAGGGGCAGTAACTCAGCTCTCCATGGAGATCTGAGATACACCTACCCCTACTGAAGCTGAGAAAAGACCCTACCCCCAGAGAGAGTAACTGGCAGATCAGGCCTTCAGAGTGTCAGGTTACACCCATGGCATTCCTGGATACAGTTTCAAATAAGCCCCTGCAGAGATCAGTAAACAAGATTACCACGTGTTAAGAAAACAGAAGAAAACAAACAAATCAAGACTTCAAAGAGGCTCTACTAGAAAAGCCAAATCCAAAAGTGGATTACAAATAACAGCTGATGCCAACCCCAAAAAACCTAGAAATAACACAACTAAAAACTGGAGGCAGACAACACCAAGCCTAGACTCAACCAGCTCTACAAACAATATACCCCAAAACACAGACACCATGAGAAGACAGAAAAGTGCAATCCAAATGAAACCACAAGAGAAATATCCAGGAAATCAACTGAGTGATATAGAAATAACCACACTTCCGGAAGCAGAGTTTAAAATAATGATTGTTAAGATGCTTAGGATGCTTAGGAATCATAGAACTACAATGGATGGTCATTATGAACACCTAAATAAAGAAATAGCAAGTATAAAAAGGCATTGAAATAATAAAAAAGAATCAGTCAGAGATGACAAATAAAATATCAGAAATAAAGACCAAAATGGAAAGAATTAAAAACAGGATGGATGAAGCTGAGGATCGAATCAGCGAGTTGGAGGAAAAGTTGAACAAAGGCATGGAAGCAGAGCAGAAAAAAAGAAAAGAGATTCAAAAAGTCTGAGGAAATTCTGAGAGAGCTCTGTGACAACATGAAGAGAAATAACATCCACATCATAGGGGTTCCTGAAGACAAAGAGAAAGCACAAGGGATAGAGACTTTGTTCAATCAGATCATAGCTGAAAACTTCCCTAAATTAATGCAGGAAAAACTCTCACAAGTTCAAGAAGTACAGAGAACTCCATTAAAGAGAAAGCCAAAAAAATCTACACCAAGACACATCATAATTCAAATACTAAAGCTAAGTGATAAAGAGAAAATATTAAAAGCTGCTAGAGAAAAAAGACTATCACCTACAAAGGAGCCCCATAAGGATGACTTCTGACTTCTCAACAGAAACACTTGAGGCCAGAAAGGAATGATAAGAAATATTCAAAGTAATGCAGAACAAGAGCCTACAACCAAGACAACTCTATCCAGCAAGGCTATCATTTAAAATTGAAGGAGAAATAAAAAGCTTTCCAGACAAAAAAAAAAAAAAAAAAAACTCAAGGAATTTACTACAACCAAACCAAGGCTGCAAGAAATGCTAAAGGGCCTGTTGTAAACAAATCAAAGGAGAAAAAGAATATAGCAAAAGAGGAATACAGCTTAAAGAATAAAATGACAGTAAACAACTACATATCAATAATAACCTTAAATGTAAATAGATTAAACAATCCAATCAAAAGACATAGGGTACCTGCATGGATAAGAAAACAGGACCTGAACATATGCTGTCTACAAGAGATACACCTTAAAACAAAAGATGAACATAGACTGAAAGTAAAAGGATGGAAAAAAATATTTCATGCAAATGGAAATGAAAAAAAAGCTGGGGTAGCAATATTTATATCAAAATGGACTTTAAAACGAAGGCTATAGTAAGAGATAAAGAAAGCCGCTACATAATGATAAAGGGAGCAAACCAACAGGAAGATATGACCATTATAAATATCTACACACCAATTATAGTAACCCTAAATATATAAAGCAGACTTTGATGGATTTAAAGGGTGAGATCAACAGCAATACTATAATAGTAGGGGATTTCAATACCCCACTGACATCACTAGATAGATCCTCAGGAAAGTAAATTAACAAAAAAACAGCAGACTTAAGGGACACACTAGATCAACTTGATTTACTAGATATCTTCAGAACCTTTCACCCTAAAGCAGCAGAATATGCATTATTTTCAAGTGCTTGTGGTACATTCTCTAGGATAGACCACATGTTAGGGCACAAAAGTGGTCTCAACAAATTTTAAAAGATTGAAATCATATCAAACACTTTCTCTGATCACAATGGCATGAAACTAAAAATCAACCACAACAGAAAAACTAAAAAATTCTCAAACACATAGAAACTAAATAGCAGGTTGTTAAATAATGAATAGATTAAGAATGAGATCAAAGAAGAAATAAAAAAATTTCTATAAACTAATGATAATGAGCATACATCAACTCAAATTTTATGGGATACAGCAAAAGCAGTACAGAGAGGGAAGTTCATAGCACTATAGGCATACTTTAAGAAGCTAGAAAAATCTCAAATAAACAACTTAACCCTGCCTTTGAAAGAACTAGAAAAAGAACAGCAAGTAAAGCCCAGACCTAGTAGAAGGAATGAAATAATAAGGATCAGAGCAAAAATAAATGATATAGAGGCTAAAGAAACAATACAGAGGATCAATGAAACCAGGAACTGGTTCTTTGAAAAGGTAAACAAGATCGATGTACCATTAACTAGACTCACAAAGAAAAAAAGAGAGAGAACTCAAATAAATAAAATTAGAAATGAGAGTGGAGAAATAACAACTAACACAACAGAAATACAAAAATATTGTAAGAAAATGCTATGAAGATCTGTATGCCAAAAAACTAGACAACCTAGATGAAATGGACAAATTCCTTGAAACATACAATCTTCTAAAAATCAATCTGGAAGAATCAGAAAACCTAAACAGACTGATTACAACAAAGGAGATCAAAACAGTTATAAAAAAACTCCCAACAAAGGAAAGTCCTGGGCCTGATGGCTTTTCAAGTGAATTCTACTAAATATTTAAAGAAGAACTAACTCCTATCCTTCTCAAGGTATTTCAAAAAATTCAAGAGGAAGGAAGACTTCCAAGCTTCTTTTATGAGGTGAGCATAATTCTGATTCCAAAACCAGGCAAAGACAACACAAAGAGAGAAAATTATAGGCCAATATCTCTGATGAACATAGATGCTAAAATCCTCAACAAAATATTAGCAAACCTTATCCAGCAATATATGAAAAAAATCATACACCATGATCAAGTGGGATTTATTCTGGGGAGGCAGGGTGGTACAAAATGGATAAAAGACTTAAATGTAAGCTGTGAAACCATAAGCATCTTAGAATAAAACATAGGCAGTAAGTTCTCCAACATCTCTCGCAGCAATATATTTGCCGATTTATCTCCATGGGCAAGTGAAATAAAAGACAGCATAAACAAATGGGACTATATCAAACTAAAAAGTTTTGCACAGCTAAAGACAGTAAGAACAGAATAAAAAGACAAACTACACAATGGGAGAACATATTCCACAATACGTCTGATAAGGGGTTGATAACCAAAATTTATAAAGAACTTGTAAAACTCAATACCAGGAAGACAAACAATACAATTAAAAAATGGGCAAAAGAAATGAATAGACACTTATCCAAAGAGGACATACAGATAGCCAATAGGCATATGAAAAAATGCTCAACATCACTAATCATTAGAGAAATGAAGATAAAACCACAATGAAATATCACCTCACACCAATCAGAATGGCACTCATCAAGTAAGTGCTGGCGAGAATGTGGAGAAAAGGGAACCCTTCTGCACTGCTGGTGGGAATGCAGACTGGTTCAGCCACTGTGAAAAACAGTATGGAGATTCTTCAAAAAATTAAAAATTGAACTGCCTTTTGACCCAGCTATCCCACTTTTAGGAATATACCCTAAGAATACCATAGCACTGTTCTAAAAGGAGAAATGCACCCCCATGTTTATGGCAGCATTGTTCACAATAGCAAAGATCTGGAAACAGCCCAAGTGTCCGTCAGTGGACAAGTGGATTAAAAAGGTTTGGTTCATATATACTATGGAATACTACTCAGCCATAAGAAATGATGACATCGGATCATTTACAATAACATGAATGTACCTTGATAACATTATACGGAGTGAAATAAGTAAATCAGAAAAAACTAAGAACTATATGATTCCATACATAGATGGGTCATAAAAATGAGACTCAGAGATACGGACAAGAATGTGATGGTAACCAGGGGTGGGGGGTAGGGGGGAGAAAGGAGAGGGAGGGTTGGGGGGAGGGTCACAAAGAAAATCAGATAAAAGGTGACAGAAGACAATTTGACTTTGAATGAGGGGTATGCAACATAATCAAATGTCAAAATAATCTGGAGATTTTTTTTCTGAACATATGTACTCTGATTTATCAATGTCACCCCATTAAAATTAATTTAAAAAAAGATATTAGCATCAAAGTGTTTGAAAAAGAAAATTATTAGCACTAACACATTTGCTCACAATACATTAGAATAGGCGCATTTAAATTCAAATAACCTAATTGCATTGATGGTTTTGGAAGAAGAGCTAGAAATAAAGCTTTACAGAAACTGGAACTATAGAGCATTATAGGAATAATCTAATGCAATTAGTTGAATATAAAAATGAAGAAAAAAATGGAGGAGAGAAAGTTAATTGACTTGTGGCTTGTTCTATTGCTCAGCTAGTTGGGGAAAGGATGAAGCCAATATTGAAAAGCTTTTAGGTTTTCCATGTCCAAAGACTATTTCTGTTCTTTATACAATATTGTTTTGAAGCACTTGAGGAAACTCTGAAGTCTATTTTCTAACTATATTACACAGGAGAAAGATCAGGTAGATAGGGCTTAGTAGAGCCCTAATAGGACAGGATGCTTGATTGGACTAGAAATGAAAAATAGCACACAAATAAGAATCCATTTTTCTTCCCATATTTGGTCTCAGAATCCAGATCTCCCTGTACTACCTTTGGGCTTGACCTCTTGGAACAACAGGACCTTTTCCACAGCTGTATTCACTCATCCTTGGACACCCTGATAGAACCGCTTAGATCAGGGAAAGCATCACAAGTTTCCATGGGTCTCCAAGTTGGGCTCATGATCAGAGGAAATCTCTCAACAGCTAGAGATAAGGAGGCTATCCAGGAGACAGGGAGATCGTGCAGCCAAAACTAGGTATTGATCTGGATTGGGATCGTCATTAGCTGGGCCTTGATAGTGAGTGTTGGGCATTTAATTCAACATTCCCCTTTCAGACCCAAGACTGAAGGGCTAGTATGAAGGATATCACAAGTCAGAGCCTTAATCCAATATTAATTTTTTCTATAATATCTAGTTTACAGCAATAAAAGCCAACAGCTTATTACATCCCTTCATGTCTGCCATGCCCTATACAGAAATGAATAGGCCACACCTTCTGCCTACAGAAAAGAGACAGACATGTACAGTGAAAACTTCAAAGCAATGCTGTACCATGATAGAGCAGCCTGTGGTTGTGGCAAAGCAGCTAAAAGGGACGCAGTCCGGGAGAACAAGACAGAGGTGTCATTCCTGACTACAACGCACCTCCCAGAAGGAGGAACAGAATGATACCAGAGCCTTAGTGTAGGAAGAGCCTGGACCCAAGGATGAATACATACAGTTGAGGAAATGGTCCTGTTGTTGCAGGAGGTCAAGTGGTCTTTCCTTCAAAGACAGGATGACAGTAAAAGGGGGTGTCTCAGCCATGGTCTTCTCCCAGTAAGTCCCAGTATAGTTCAGGAACTAGCTGCAGGGCAACACGGTTTGGACACCTCCCCAAAGCTGTTAACCATTGAAAAAACTGAGATGTGGCATAGGATACTAAGACCCTCCTCCACAGGGGAACAAAAATGAGACAGAACCCGAGTGGGCTGGGTGCAGTATAGCCGTCAACACCAAGTGGGCCTCAAACACATTCGCTGCATTGTCTGTGCTTTCAACTATGTTTAAAACAACCATGATGCCTGAAAAGGAAGACCGTTTTATATACACCTGCTTCTATCTGAGCCGCTACCCTGCTTTTGCCTGGGCCCTTTCTTAAGCAGTCACTTCTGTGTCTTATGGATAGAATCCCTCTCTGCCTTGTACAGTGAGTCACATGAGTGAAGGCCCCATAGGGGTGAAGGAGTTGCCGATGATGCATTAGCCCTGACTCTCTTTTTTGAACCTGGAGAAAGACTCTTTTTCTGGGCCTTCCTCCCTCTTGGAGATCCCCCCCAAGGATATGGCAGATGAAAGATCCCTTCCAGGAAAGCTGAAAAGCAATATTGATTTAAAGACAGCATCTAACTTTACGGCTATAAAATGTAAGATGGCAGCCCCACATCAGCGCTGCCTGGGGCTTGGAGGGGAGAGAAGAGAGGCAGCAAACACTCCAAGTGCCCTGAAGGGGTTTCCCGTCTCCGGCACAGTGGAGCTGAGAAAACGGAGGAGATGCTGAATCCTCCCTCTTGTGCCTTGGGCTCCGTAAGAGCAGCAGATCCTGACCACTACCCTGCTCTCAGTACTGGTGAGTCCCTGGAACAGCATGGGTAATGGATCCTAGAAGCACAGTGTCTCCCCTGGTCAGGGGGTTCTGCGCCTCAGAGTGCACCTTGCTGACGAATGTCTGCTGTCTGGAGATTCTGGCCCCGCACAATTACTGGCCTGGTGCTGCAGTGACCCTGGCTGCCTGGCTGGGTCTAGAACAGCGAAGGGACATAGATAATTCAGAGTTATTTTTCTCCAGTGTCATCCCTCTGGCAATATCCACATCCTGAAATCGTAATGGACACTCAGAGATATTGATGTGGCCCTTGCCCCCATCTGCTGCTACCTTTCTTAGACATAAAATAAACTTAACCTAAGGCAAGCCAGGGGGCACTGAATGCACCGACAGGCAAAGGATTCTTTCTAGGGCCTCTTCCACTGGTTTACTGAGTTTGCTCCCCAAGAAATGTGACCTGTGACTTGACTTTGTCCATGCTGGTGTCTCTGCATGCTCTAACACATATGTGGCTGGCTCCACATGGTAAAGATCAACTCAGTGCTTTTGTCCTGGATGGTGCAGATGTGTTTCTTTCTACCATACTCATCAAGGTGATTTTCCCAGCGTATGCCCTTCCCCGCCTCCCTGCCTTATTCCCCTCTCTGGCCTTCGCCCAGCTTCTGTTCCTGTCGTTTCCTGAATGGTCGTCACCCTCGCCTAGAGCCATCATTTTGGTCACCTTGCTCCTCTCATGAATAATGTCTTGCCTTGCCCATGTTTCACTTGTCCAGAGGGATCACTTCCTTGCTGAAATAGTCTCCATTGCTACCACATAAATGTGATCTCCCTTACTCTCTCAAATTCTGGGATTCCAGAACGCTATTGGTGTACTGGACATTGTATGGTCTGTTCCCAAGTCCATGTTCAGTGAAATCAATGTGGGTAGTTTGAGATTGGCCATGGTAGTGGGAGTACAGGTTTTACACCGTGGAAATCAGAAAATGCTACAAATTAGACCTTCCTGCTGTCCCTGCCACCAGCCTGTTTATGAGGAGCATCTGGCATGGGAAATTTCCCTATAGGGATGGCACTCAGTTATTTTTATTGAATGGTTTTCACATGCTAAAGGTATTTCTGTTTGGTTTCCACTATATACAATATATATTTTTCTTTCATTATTTGTTTTTTGAAGAGAAAACTAACCATTGTAGGCAAAAGACTTGATAAAATTATAAAGAGCATGATTTGTGAAAATGTTGCTTTGTTTACAAACAGAATACATAAATCTTCATAGGGACCCAAGTATTAATGCACTTTGCAGAACCTGCAGGCTTCCCCCAGCAGACAGGTTTGTTGATCTGAGGATAAAGGTCTCTCCTGCCAAGAATAGACTTCTGAAAACAATTGTTGGAACACAAAATAACTGGGGCTCTTTGCCTTCCCTTTATTTCTTTTTCCAGAGCAAGAATAGCCTTAAAAGAAATTTTTGATCTGAGATACCCACTTTTTTTTTTTGGACTATAATCTTAGCCCACATGCCATCGAGCTATGAAATTCTTTTTGATAAGAAAATCTGAAGAGGAGAAAAATGGTCTGGATCTAATCTAGAAAGCAGGAGGTAGGTGGTGCAAAAATCGTCATAAGTCTACAGGGTCTCCAGAGAGCGAAGGATGCAGCCAGGTGACATTCATTTCAGGCTCTAAAGATTCCCTACACATTATTTTTAAAAAGAGTTTATATTAGTACATGCTTATGTACACAAGCACACAAACAAAATATGCCTCATTTAAGTAACAAAGGATATGGGTAGTACACAGATTCAGCAAAATTCTGGTGAAGTAAATTCAGAAAACTGGGTAGGAATCAAGAAAACAAGGTTGCGGGACTCAGCCTAGCACAGGGGTCAGGAACGTTTTTGGCTGAGAGAGCCATGAACGCCACATATTTTAAAATGTAATTCCATGAGAGCCGTACAGCGACCGTGTATGTTATGCATTAGCCAATAAAAATTTGGTGTTGTCCCGGAGGACAGCTGTGATTGGCTCCAGCCACCCACAACCATGAACATGAGTGGTAGGAAATGAATGGATTGTAATACATGAGAATGTTTTATATTTTTAACGTATTATTTTTTTTATTAAAGATTTGTCTGCAAGCCAGATGCAGCCATCAAAAGAGCCACATCTGGCTCGTGAGCCATAGGTTCCCGACCCCTGGCCTAGCACGTGCCTGTGACAAGTCATGTGTTAGAAGCTCAACACTTCTACTAGTGGATTGTTTTCCAACTGCATCTGGCATTTGAGTTTCTTCCAGGTTCCAGTGTTGACATTGCCATGGAGGTATATTTTGAAGATAGCTAAACATTGAAATACTACTTAATTAATTTATAAGTAATCTCTTTCACTTATTGTTAGGTCAGGTAAAGTGTTTGGTCCAACCTTTTTTACAAAAAGGAAAGAAGAAAAGCATTTAAAGCAAAAGATGTTTGATTTGGTCATAAAAACCTCAACTACTCTAGTTTTGCTTTTGTACTAAAATCAGTGGATTAACTCCCTTTCTATTTTTTCCATTGCATCATCAAAGAACAGTGACTCCCATTTTAAAGTTGTAGAAAGTCATTTTGATATTCAGAAGGCCACGAGAGTTATCACTGTTTGTTACCTGCCCCATATTTTTATGTACCTTTGGTCCTCTCTAAAGAACACTCTGCTCCATTTATCTAACTTTACTACAATATAGCGTGTGCCTCAGGTACAAGAGTGATTGGTCTATACTAATTATAGCCATCCCATTCTCCTTGCCAGGGATTGGCTTAGAGTGGGCTTATGACCTGCTCTGGAAAATGAGATTTGAAGGGGAGCTTATGGAGGCCTTTTTGGAAGATATAGAATGAGACATATTTGCTCCTTCACCCACTAGATGCTACTAGGACCAGATGTGGTGACTAGAACAAGTTCAGTCATGAGTGAGGCTATCACTTGGAAACATAACTAAGTGAAACACAGAGATTCAGAGCCAAATACATAGAGCTTTGCACAGAGCTGGCAAGATAGGGGCAGAGAGATAATGAATTGTTTTACTTTTAGGAAGCATACTCTTTAAAAAATCATTCTAATTCTTTAGAATTAACACAACTTATAAAGAGGAAACTTTCATGTTCCTCCTGTCTTTCATCTAAAAAAAAAGAAGAAGAAGAAGACCATATCAGAGTCTAATGATCATATGCACTAAATGTGACATTTAAAGTAAAGTCATTTCTCAGCACTGTGGAGCTTACTGCATTTGTCATATATATTGTAAAATAAACATGTGCAACCTTAATTTCTTAGTAATGGGAACTAGAAATGGTAATTCTATTTAAAGGGGTATGCTTTAAAGAAAGGATACATGAACTCAGTGGGTTCCATAGAAATCAGGTTCACTGAGAAAGGGTTAATGCAATATAGCTACCATTCATTGCCTGCTAACCATATGTCCTGTGTGATTCATAATGCACCAGGATCTTGTAATCTTTAAGCAAACCCACAACTTGGGTTTTATTAAAGCCATTTCTCTAGGAAAGAAACTAGGCTTTAAAGAAGTTAAGTAAATTGTCTAAGATCACAGCTAGTAATTAACAACATTGGAATCTGAATCTAACACTCCTGACTTAAGATACGTATCTTTTACTAAAGCTTGTTTCCTGGGTGAATAAACCCAGTGAAGAAGATGCTAAGAGAGGCTTTATTTGGTCATTTTTTCTTTTCTTTCCTTCTTTTTATTTTCTGTTCTCACATTCTTATTTTCTTTCATTTTCTTTCGCATTAATTCAAACAATTTAGAGCAACCTTGAAAGCTACAGAGCTGACGTAGAACAGATCCTACTCTTGCTGGCTCCAAAAGAAGCTCATTCACACACCTACAACTTGGGGTAGAACTTAACATACATCATAAAGAGAGGCAAATGAAGGGTAATGGAAGTTTGGAGAAAAAATGAATGAATTCATCATAATGAAAAAAAATGTATGAAAAGAATATTGAAGGATGCTTCTCCATGAAGACAAGAAAACAAAATCTATATTATCCTTAGGCATCAGTGAGATCTTACTTTTAAAGATGACAGAATCTTAGTAAGATACAGTAAGGAGATGAGATATGTCAAGTTCTAGAAATAGTTAATTGTCCTGATGTATATGAGAGTACCCTAAATGCAACTTCATTCACCCTAAGATGTTCTGAGGTAAATTCATGTGGGTTGACTGACTAGAGGAGTGACCTCTTCCTTCATTACATTAGGTACAATACATGGTCCATCACTGAGGATTCATGATCCCTAGTTTATCATGAACACCTGCTTCCTAGGCCATATGTAGGCAACTACCTGGTACTCCGGGGTCACTACTGAGTAGACACAAGGATCTTAAATGATTCTGTCTATATCTATTCCTATGGAAGAATATCTCTTGTGTGAACATTTTCCTCTTTGAGAAGAATACACAGTGCATGAGAGAATGAAATATTAGTTAAGGTATTAATGTGTTAGGGTGACAGGGGGGTGAGAAATATTACATCAATGTTAATAATTCTCCTGGGGACAGAAAGGTAATTTATTGCCCTTGATAGCTGAGATTGGGAGATGGGGGTAAAACAGACCTAAACACTTCAATCAAGATAACCTTCTCTTACCCTTGTAAAGTAAGTCCTCATTTGTCTTTTTTCTACCCAGATAGCTGTGACTAAGTACGATAATATGAATAAAGAGAGTAGTAGACTTTATATTGGAGGGGCTGATATTATATTCAATATGGCTATTTATCATCTGTGCTCCCATGAAGCTCTTGCAACTACCATTTGTGCATTCAAAACCGTGTTTGGAAACACTCTCTTGCTGTTTCCCTATTCCTTGTCACATGGAACCATCAGATATAGGTGATTCATGAGCTTTATAAACATAAGGGCTCCCTAATGTGATTGCTTTCATATTCTCCAGGAGTGTCATTGAGTTATGGACATAAAACAAGTGGGATAATTTTATAATCTATACTTAAAGTAGAATTAGCAGGTTGTGAATATTCAAATCCACAAATATAACAAGTAATAATGTAAGTGTTAAGAAAATTGCCTGATTTCCTGTCCTGATTCCATTGAAAATATATTTAGCACAACATAGTGGTAGACGTTATAGAGAAGTAGAGGAAAGAGAAATAGAACATAGATCCTCAAGGAAAGTACAGTCTACTGTGGAATAAAAGGCCATCCTGGAATGAGTGAGGCATGAAAGATTATGGTTAGTGATATCTGACAGGAATCTTTAAGTGCCATGTGATTTAGAAGAGATGCATTTCACATGTGAATGAACAATCAGGAAAGACTTTAAAAACAGTTGACGTTTCAGCTGCACCCTGGAGAACTTCAACACATAAAGGTGGGGAATTAGAATGAGTGAAAGGAAGGTTGTGGATAGGCATGGTCAGTTGGTGTGGGGACAGTACAGCAAAGAAAAAGTAAAGAACTGGCATCAGAGGGACATGAGTTCTTGCGTTTCTCACTATGTAATAACCTGACTAAAGTAAGCTTCCTTAATTTCTTTTGGCCTTGTGTTTTTTCCTGTGAAATGAGAATTTATAATTAATAAAGCCGATCATAATAGGTTTGTTTGAATATTAAATGAAGTGATGTATGCGTGTCTTCTAGTAGAGTCTGGCCAACAGGAAATCTTTTATTATTTCCTTTCCTGGAGTCTCCTCCAATGTTCTCTGCTTCAGAAGCCTCTTTCTCTCACCTGTAGAAAGACAGAAGGCCCACATTCATTCATTCCACAAGCATTTGTTGAGCACTGTCTATATTATTTGCTTTCTTCTCCTAACATCAACCACACTCACTCTCCATGTAGCGATTTTCTTACGAGGGAAGACATGTTCATGTGTTCTGCCTTTCTTAGTTTGAGAGTCTCGGTGGCCATGAGTTAGGACTGAGAGTGATTTATGGAAGTGGCCAATGGGAGTGACTATGCTGTGTAAAAAAGATGGTCAAGGCCAAGAATCTGCCCTGGGATGAGTGGTTACCAACAGTGCCTCTTGAGCACAGCAGGGCTAGAAGACACCTGACTTAGCCAGCTCTGAGCTAAAGTAGACTATAAGCCCTGGCTGTAAGATTGAATTTTCCACTATTGTTAGTCATTTAAAAATACTGGCATAATTCAGCTCTGATTCCAGGAAGAACACATTTTTACCTAGAGTGAGCATGTCAACAGGTGCTCACAGCCCAGTTAGGATATTTGGAACAGAAGGACGAATCTAAATAAAAGAAACCAGGTGCATTAGCAACTCTCTTTTCTCCATATGTTAACATAATTGCAGGTTCACCTCTTTCCCATGTGGCCTTCAGACTCTCTTAAATGCAACATCTCACTGTTGTTGTTGTTTCTTCTTCTACTACTTCTTCTTTAGTGTATGTTACAAAAAAGGAGAAAGTAGGGTTATTTTCACAGAGAGAAAGAAAAAAGTAACTCAGTAGAAGGGTTAGAGAACATGTCTGATGAGCAGAGCCGCTGCTCCAAGGTCCTGGGGAGACCCCTTTCCCTGCCTGCAGAGGGAGCCGGTCCTGAGCCCATCTCACTCAGTCGGCTTCCTCGGAACCAGGCTTTGAACCTCCTACATGAAGATCATTATAAAGACAGTTTCATTTTTGCTGCTTTTCTTTCTGTTTTTGGTTTTACTTTGTATTATCATCTTTTTTATCTTCCACCTCTCTTCCTGAATTTTGTATTTTATACTTTCTCTAAGGCAAGAAGGAGAAAGACAACAGTGCATCCCTACTTAGAATCAGCAATGAGTGGACAGGCAATACATGCAGTGGAGGTAGAGCCCACTTAATGGGAGAGCCAATAAGTCTTTACTACTTAGTCACTATCTTTACTACCAGTCTTTACAGAGGTCCCCCACACACAAAGAGTAGCTAATGAAAGCCCACATTCTTACAGAAATAAACAACTGAGAAATATTAAATGAGGATTGATAAGTTAGACAGGGTTATCTTTCCCCAGTGTTTCTCTCCTCCTACATTACCCAGCTGAGTCACTTAGGAAATGTATTTCAAAAAAGAAGTGATCCCCAAATTTTTTCTTTGTCTTGCTCTTAATTTCTCCTAAAGTCATCCATCACAGATTCATAAGGTAAGTTCAGATACTCTTGAAGAAGAAAGACGAGCCAGAATGTAAAATTAAAATAAAGATTGTTTTTCCTCCTAATCCTTACATGTGGACAGATGTTTCAAATGGCTGGAGGAAAGAATATTATGGTATATGGTTTATTTTGGAATTTTTTTGGACTTGACTATGACACTGAAGTCTATGACTTTAGCCAAGAAAAAGAGAAAGAGAGAGAAAGAACTCTGCCAGTAATAAACTAGAATCAGACAGTAAAGAGAGAGCATAAGGAATCCAGGAGGTACCAAAAGCCTTACCTCTCAGTGTATCAGATGCTCGATTTTTGATACAGCAAAAACACTTTCAGAGGATGGTACATTCTAATTACCCTGATTCTTTCAGATAATGTTTGTTTATTATTAACAAAGGAAGTGTCTGGAAACACTCTCAAGTCAAATGCATTCCTGGCTAGAGAAGCCTTCTCCAGATTTATCATTTGATATTGTTGTTGTTTTCATGGTTTTGTTACAGTTAGCTTCTTAAATTATTGTGATGTGCTCAGTTTGAACACATTTTTTATTTCCATACAGAAAATACATCTAAAGATCTCTGGATGAAGCTCTTCCTCAACACATGCCCCACCAGCATTGGGTTCTAATATGGGAAATTCTATCATCCACCCAGGGCTGACACAGTTCTAAGCTAACACGTGTTCTTCTCCACCTTTCAGTCATAGAGAGCAATTTCACACCAGGTTATAGAGATCAATTACTCTTTTTCTTGCCTCATAGGATGTTCGGTTCATGTTTGGTTAGCTTGTGGCATGATGCTACTTAGCATGTTTTCTGTAAGTAAAGATTTGGCATGTCAGAGGCTTTTCTAAAAATTTTTCTAAGCTGCTACACTCACCAAGAGCTTTCCATTGGTTCTTTCTCCTGTCAGAATCTCTTAAAGTTTGCAGGTTAATCCTTGCTTCTTGTTAGATGCTTTATTCAAGAGCATCTTGATTCTGGAAGGTTCAGCTTTCAGTGGTTATTTTTAGTACTCAATTGATTCAAGCATCTTACAAATTCTAAGGAAAAAAAGTCACTTCGACCAAGAAATTCTATTAATCACAACGTGGTTTGCATGCTTATTTATCTGGTTAGTAATTAAAGTCATCTAAAAATACCAGGCATGCATGAATGGTGTGATTTTTGTATCTTAGCTTCTTTCCAGAGAAAATGCAAGTTCCATCAATCAAACAGTTGGTAGCTGAAGTCATTATCACTGAAATTAAGGCAATTATATGCAAATGATTATTAATGAAGTATCTAGTGAAATTATGGTCAGTTCTTAGTACTTAGAAAGAAATTGTAGATAATCTAGTTTCAGTGTTAATCCTTTGTAAAATAACTTAAGGATACACCTTCCACATTAAATTGCCACTACAGTTAAAGGGGCTTGGTCACAATAATGTAATTTTTTATTTCAGAGACAAATGATTTTATATCCTTATTATAATCTTTATTTCAAGATTTCAAATCTACATTTAACCTAATCATACAACATCCCAAAAAGAAAAAGGCACATTGGTTCCAGGCATTGTGATTTTATAATTTAAAAAGTATATATATATACTTTTTATTACATATGTATATATATATATATGACATTTATGTATACATATTATATGTATGTATATATGACATTTATTTTAGTTTACATTTTTATAAAATAAGAAGAGTATACCAGATAATCTCCAAGGCTTTTTCAGTTTAAACATTCTATTTTTACAGGATTCTGATGTGGAATTGGAAATCTCACTGTAGGTGCTTTGGAAAACCTAATGTAAGGTATAGTTTTTAATTTGATCCTTTAGAAAGCTATGAATAAGGAAGAAATTGTGATAATTCAGGGGTCTGAATATTCTAGGTATGCTTGCAGATAAATAAAAGCCCTCAACTGGAACCTTCTTAATTAAAATCTGAGATTTCTCAACAGCCAGATGTATGCCTCCAAGCATGGCTACATCATTTCACAACTCCAGGAACATCATTCCCATCAGGGGGTATTTAAGTGATTCTCCTGGGGATGACTAATGCACAGCCTGTGCAACCATAGATGCCAGCCCTGCATAGAGAATGGACATTTGCATTTGATTAATTGTACCATTTATTTTTCCTAGCTTTATGCTACCCACTTAGTAAAAGAAAAAGAAAGAAGGAAGGAAGCAATAAAGAAAGAAAGGGAGGAAGGAAGGAGAGACAGAGAAAGAAAGAAGGAAAGAAAGAAAGAAAGTAGGAGGAAGGAAGGAAGGAAGAAGGAAGGAAGGAAGGAAGGAAGGAAGGAAGGAAGGAAGGAAGGAAGGAAGGAAGGAAGGAAGGAAGGAAGGAAGGAAGGAAAAAAGGAAGAAAGGGCCTGACTAGGTAGTGGCACAGTGGATAGAGCGTCGGACTGGGATGCGGAGGACCCAGGTTCAAGACCCCGAGGTTGCCAGCTTGAGTGAGGGCTCATCTGGTTTGAGCAAAGCTCACCAGCTTGGACCCAAGGTTGCTGGCTCAAGCAAGGGGTTACTCAGTCAGCTGTAGCCCCACAGTCAAGGCACATATGAGAAAGCAATCAATGAACAACTAAGGTGTCACAACAAAAAACTGATGATTGATGCTTCTCATCTCTCTTTGTTCCCATCTCTCTGTCCCTAACTATCCCTCTCTCTGACTAGCTCTCTGTCTCCATAAAAAATAAATAAATAAATAAATAAATAAATAAATAAATAAATAAATAAATGAATAAATAAATAAAATAAAAAGAAAGATAGAAAGAAAGAAAGAAAAAGACATGAAAAAACAAAGAAAACACTGTTCTGTGACTTAAAGTGTTAGTAGAACATACAGATTTGGATTTAACATGTCTTTGGATCAGCTATGCCTTAGCCAGAAAAAAATCAGTGAATGGGTCCTACAGATAGTCTCTAAAAAGAGTGAAGCTGAAAAAGCCACTCCTGTTTTAAATATGCAAACTTTGAAAACTACAAAGATAGGAATGAGAATTAGAGGGAAGTAGGCTAACTATGATAGAAGGATTCTGAAAGGATGAATCTGGAAGACAATAGAGAGAGCACAGTGATTAGATGAGGAAGATATAAGACAGAAATAAAATGAGAGCATTTATTTTCTCACAGTTGCAAGGAAAGATGCAGTAAATCTGGTTGAATCTCACTGGCTCACTTTTTTTTAGGTTCTTGAAATTATCCCAGAAATCTCAAATGCTTGAGAGAAGAGATCACTATAGAATGGTAAGACCTACAATAAAGGTCTTTGTCCTAGAGTGGTTTAAAATTGTCACACTAAGATGCAGAAATATAAAGTCAGATGTCAAAGGGGATGGGAGTTGGGGGGCTGGGTGAAAAAAGTGAAGCGATTAAGAAAAGAATAAAAACTCATAAATACAGACAATAGTACAGTGATTAGAAGAGGGCAAAGGGCAAGATAAATGGTGATGGAAGGAGATTTGACTTGGGGTGAACATACAATACAATATACAGATAATGTATTATAGAATTGTACACCTGAAACCAATATAATTTTGTTAATCAATGTCATGCTAAGAAAGTCAGTTAAAAATAAATAAAGTGTATAGCAAGAGGCAAATGACCCAGAAAGCCAACACAATATTAAAGGACAATAATAATGTTAGAGCACTGACACCACCATATTTTACAGTGTACTATAAAGCTACATAATCAACACAGAGTGGTATTAGATGAAAAATAGATAAAAGATCAACTGAAAAGAATAGAGAGCCCCCAAATAGATTTTCATAAGTATAGTGAACCTTTGACAAAGAAGCAAAGACAATACAATTGAGCAAAAATGGTCTCTCCAACAATGCTAGAACAAGTGGACATCTACATGCAAAAAAATAGCCTTTATATAGACACCTTACTGTGTTAAAAATATTAATGTGAAATTGATCGTAGACTAAATATAAAATACAAAACTATGAACCCCTTAGGAGATAATATAATAGAAAAGCTAGATGGCATTAGCTATGGTGATGCCATTTTAGATACAACACCAAAGACACAACCCATGAGAGAAACCATTAATAAACTGGACTTCCTTAAAGGTAAAATCCTTCTGCTTTGCAAAGGCAATAACAAGAGGATTAAAAGACAGAATTAGGTGTTGAGAAAATATTTGCAAAAACACACCCAAACTTTTATCTAAAATATACAAAGAACTCTTAAAACTCAACAATAAGGAAACAAACAACCTCATTAAAATGTGGGCTAAAGACCTTAACAGACACATCACCAAAAACTATCTAAACAGGTGGCAAATAAGCATATGAGAAGATTCCCACATCATATATTATCAGGAATTTCAAATTAAAAGACAGTAAGTTACTACTACACACCTATTAGAATGGCCAAAATCCACTACATTGACAGTACTAAAAGCTAGTGAGCTTGTGGAGAAACAAGAACTCACACTCATTGCCAATAGGAATACAGAATGGTACATCCACTTTAGAAGACAGTTTGGCAGTTTCTTACAAAGATAAATATACTTTTACCATTATAATTCTTGCTATGTCCCTTGTATTTACTCAAAGGAGCTGGAAACTTACAACCACACAAAACTCTGCGTGTGGGTGTTTATAGCAGCTTTATTCATAATTGCCAAAACTTGGTAACAACAAAGATGTTCTTCAGTAGGTGAATGGATATAAGCATTTGGACAATAGAATTTTATTTGGCACAAAAAAAATTAGTATCAAGCCATGAAAAAACATAGAAACATAAATGCATATCACTAAGTGAAAGAAGCCAATATACACATATATATGATACATACATATATATGATCTCACCTACGTGACATTCTAGAAAAGACAAAAATATGGAGACAGTGAAAAGAACAGTGGTTGTGGCGTAAGGAGAGGGAGGAGAAGGAGAGATAAATAGGCAGAACATAGAAGAATTTTATGGCTGTGAAAAATACTTTGTATTATATTATAGTGATAGATATATGTCATTAAACATTTCTCCAAATATACAAAGAAATATATACAATGTATAATACTGACAAATATATACAATGTATAATACTGACAATGATCCCTAACTTAAACTATGGGCTTTTAGTAATTATAATGTGTTAATGTAGCTCATTCTTGGTAAATGTACTATTCTGGTGAATGCTGTTCATTATGGCAGAGGCTACGCATGCCTGAGAGCAGGAGATATATGAAAAATATATGCACCTTCCTCTCAATTTTGCTGTAAATCTAAAACTTCTCTTAAAAAATAAATCTTTAACAAGTCACATATATAGGTATAATCAGTGTAACTTAAATCAACCTTTAATGGACACTGTTCACTTCAATGCAAATAGGCAAGTTCTGCCAATTCTTATGTACTACCATAATTCATTATTTTATGTCTTGCCTGAATTTTAGAATATTCTAAGGAGGAGGGAAAAATACATAGAGTACTCCCCATTATCCATGGTTTTGCTTTTTTATTTTATTTTTTTTCTGAAGTGAGAAGTGAGGAGGCAGAGAGACAGACTCCAGCATGCGCCTGACCAGGATCCACCCAGCAAGCCCACTAGGGGGTGATGCTCTGCCCATCTGGGGCATTGCTCCATTGCAACCGTAACCATTCTAGCACTTGAGGTGAAGGCCGTGGAGCCATCCTCAGTGCCAGGGCCAACTTTGCTCCAGTGGAGCCTTGGCAGCAGGAGGGGAAGAGAGAGATAGAGAGAAAGGAGGGGGAAGGGTGGAGAAGCAGATGAGTGCTTCTCCTATGTGCCCTGCCTGGAAATCAAACCTGGGACTTCCACATGCTGGGCCTATGCTCTACCACTGAGCCAACTGGCCAGGGCCCGGTTTTGCTTTTTGTTATTTACTTACCAGTGGTGAACTGCAGTCCAAAAATATTAAACAGAAAATTTCAGAAATAAGTCATAAGTTTTAAATTGCACTCTGTACTGAGTGGTGTGATAAAATTTTTCTCCAATTTGTACCGTCTCACTCAGCATGCAAACCATTCCTTTTTTACCATATCAACACTGAATCTGGTATCCACCTGTTAGTCATTCCATAGTCATCTAGGTTATCAGATTGACTATTATGGCATCATAGTTATTATGTTCAAGGAATTCTTATTCGCTTAATAATGGCCCCAGAAGGCAAGAGTAGTTGGTGACTGGGTTATGCCAAAGAGAAGCTATAAAAATCTTTCTTGAAGTGAAAAAGCGAATACAGTACAATAAGGTGTTTTGAGAGAGACTACATTGACATAACTTTTATTATGTTATATAGTCATAATTGTTCTATTTTATTATTAGTTATTGTTTCTAATCTCTTACTCTACCTATTTTATAAATTAAACTACATAATAAGTATTATGTATAGGGAAAAATCATAGAGTTCAGGTATCCATTGGGGTCTTGGAACAGGTGCCCCGCAGATAAGGGGAGACTACTGTATATACATATATACACATCCCTGTTCCCCAAGGTTCTTAGTTTCAAGCTAGGATTAAGAATGACTATACTAAACTGTAAGCTGCTGGTGAGTAAATGCTGTATTTTATTTCTCTCTACCCACACGTTGTGACTTCTATATAAATATGTTTTAAGTAAAATGTTCATTGTATTGAAAATTCATGTTGTACACAATCTAATGGAAGAATCAGATACATAAGACACAGTCACAATATTTGTGGTCAGTACTATGATAGAGCTATACTGCTCACAAAAATTAGGGGATATTTTCAAAATGAATATGAGGCTATAAAATATCCCCTAATATTTGTGAGCAGTATCTTTTCTGGGCACTATGAAAGTGGAAGGACACCCCAACCATGCTAGGCACCCTGACTGTTCTAATACAGAACCCATGTACCTTTTTTACTTGTGCATTGAGAACCTATGCAGGGCAGGGTGATACTGAGATAGTTGACAGAAATGAGAGCTGGGGCTGGGTGTTAAACACTAACCTTAGGACTTGCATTCTTCTTGTTCCTCTTCTAAAATAGCTCCTTTAAGAAAAGTTCAGTTCATTCAAAAGTGCTCTCTCATTTGGTACATTTTTAAGTGTACTTTTTTGGAACTGAGCTACATAAACATTCATGAGTGATATTTAGAGAGATTCACCCTCAAGTGTCTGTTACTATCACATGTTAGAAAAGAACCATGATTGCACTGAGAAAATTCTGTCTGTTGCCAAATTCTAAATTCCAGGAGCAATATGCTGTTTTGCTGATAGCATGTACAATAAACTTTCTTAAGTCATTTTATAAAACAGTCCTTCTTGGAATATAGAGTGATATGGGAAGTACAATTAGACAGTTTTACTTTTAATTATACTATTGTGAAACAACAGTCTAAATATAAAAGTTACATAACTCCAAATATGCTAATTTTCTCCACTTATCTACATTTTCATTTACTTATTGTATTCTTTTCATTTTAAATAATAAATTATTTTTTAAAAATACAGGAAATCATATCATAGCCATTTGTGCATCAAACACCAAGATGAAAAAAGACATTCACGTTTTGCCAAATGGCTAGAGCTCTTTCTTTAAAAAAAAAAAAAAAAAAAAAAAAGAGGATAATTATACAGATTCAACAAAATACTTCCTTCCCTATCTCTTCCTTTCTAGAGATCATTCATGTTTGCTACTTTTACTGCACCTATTTTTTTCCCATTCCAAACTATGTCTTGGTTGGTTTATAAAAATATAAGTCATGTATTTTAATGATGAGTGTTGTAAAGTACCATTCCACCGGGTTTACAAAGAGACACCAACTCCAAATGAATTTTTAAGGAGTTTTATTAAAAGGAGAAGATTTATTAATAAGACGACTGCATATGACAAACACGCGTATAGCTGACCAAATTGTGCCGTCCATATATAGCTCTGAGGCAGGTTATATACACTTGAACACACACAGGTTGGTGGGAAAAAGAGGAGGACAGGGAGATGACACAATCATTAACAAGCTTATAATTATATAGACATTTGTCTATATAATTCATAAAAAACATTTCTACATATTAAAATTTATAAGGTAACACAATAGCGAAGGATGTTGTTTGATATATTAAAAGATATTCTTAAATCTTTTAGTGTCCATCCTTTGTATAGAGCAAGGGTAGTCAACCTTTTTATACCTACCACCCACTTTTGTATCCCTGTTAACAGTAAAATTTTCTATCCGCCCACTGATTCCACAGTAATGGTGATTTATGAAGTAGGGAACTAACTTTATTTCATAAAATTTATAAAGCAGAGTTACAGCAAGTTAAAGCATATAATCATAATTACTTACTAAGTACTTTGTGTCGGATTTTCACTAAGTTTGGCAAAATAAATCTTGATTTACTTATTTCACTCAGTATAATGTTATCAAGTTCCATCCATGTTGTTGTAAATGATCCGATGTCATCATTTCTTATGGCTGAGTAGTATTCCATAGTATATATGTACCAGAGCTTTTTAATCCACTCATCCACTGACGGACACTTGGGCTGTTTCCAGATCTTCGCTATTGTGAACAATGCTGCCATAAACATGGGGGTGCATTTCTTCTTTTGAAACAGTGCTATGGTGTTCTTGGGGTATATTCCTAACAGTGGTATAGCTGGGCCAAAAGGCAGTTTGATTTTTAATTTCTTGAGGAATCTCCATATTGTTTTCCACAGTGGCTGCATAAGTCTTTATTCTCACCAGCAGTGCAGGAGGGTTCCCTTTTCACCACATCCTTGCCAGCACTTATTCTGTGTCATTTGTTGATGAGCGCCATTCTGACTGGTGTGAGGTGATATCTCATTGTGGTTTTAATTTGCATTTCTCTAATGATTAGTCATGTTGAGCATTTTTTTTATTTGCCTACTGGCTATCTGTATGTCCTCTTTGGAGAAGTGTCTATTCATGCCTTTTGCCCATTTTTGGATTGTATTGTTTGTCTTCCTGGTATTAAGTTTTACAAGTTCTTTATAAATTTTGGTTATTAACCCCTTATCAGATGCATTGTCAAATATATTCTTCCATTGTGTAGTTTGTCTTTTTATTCTGTTCTTATTATCTTTAGCTGTGCAGAAGCTTTTTAGTTTGATAAAGTCCCATTTGTTTATCCTGTCTTTTATTTCACTTGCCCATGGAAACAAATCGGCAAATATATTGCTGCGAGCGATGTCAGAGAGCTTACTGCCGATGTTTTCCTCTAAGATGCTTATGGTTTTACGGCTTACATTTAAGTCTTTTATCCATTTTGAGTTTATTTTTGTGAATGATGTTAGTTGGTGGTCTAGTTTCATTTTTTTGCAGGTAGCTGTCCAATTTCCCCAACACCATTTGTTGAAGAGGCTATCTTTACTCCAATGTATGCTTCTACTTCCTTTGTCAAATATTAGTTGTCCATAAAACTGTGAGTTTATTTCTGAGTTCTTAGTTTTGTTCCATTGATCTATATTCCTGTTCTTATGACAGTACCAGGCTGTTTTGAGTACAATGGCCTTATAATATAACTTGATATCCGGAAGTATGATACCTCCCATTTTATTCTTCATTTTTAAGATTGCTGAGGCTATTCATGTTCTCTTTTGGTTCCATATAAATTTTTGGAATATGTGTTCTATATCTTTGAAGTATGTCATTGATATTTTAATTGGTACTGCATTGAATTTATAAATTGCTTTGGGTAATAGACATTTTAATGATGTTTATTCTTCCTAACCATGAGCATGGTATATGCTTCCACTTGTTTGTATCTTCCCTGATTTCTTTTATCAATGTTTTATAATTTTCTGAGTACAAGTCTTTAATCTCCCTGGTTAAATTTATTCCTAGATACTTTATTTTTTTTGGTTGCAATGGTAAAGGGGATTGCTTCTTTAATTTCTCTTTCTGACAGTTCATTGTTAGTGTATAAAAATGACTCTGATTTCTGAGTATTAATTTTATATCTTGCCACCTTGCTGAATTCATTTATCAGGTCTAGTAGTTTTTTGACTGCGACATTAGGGTTTTTTATATACACTATCATATCATCTGCAAATAATGATAGTTTTACTTCTTTTACAATTTGGATGCCTTTTATTTCTTTTTCTTGTCTGATTGCTGTAGCTAGGACTTCCAGAACTATGTTGAATAAGAGTGGTAAAAGGGGGCACCCCTGCTTGTTCCTGATCTTAAGGGGATTGCTTTTAATTTTTGCCCATTGAGTATGATGTTGGCTGTGGGTTTGTCATAGATGGTCTTTATCATGGTGAGGTATGTTCCCTGTATTCCCACTTTGCTGAGGTTTGAACATGAATGAGTGCTGGATTTTATCAAATGCTTTTTCTGCACCTATTGAAATTATCATGTGGTTTTTATCCTTCCTTTTTTTTATTTGATGAATCACATTGATTGATTTGCAAATATTGAATCAGTTTTGCCTCCCAAGAATAAATCCCACTATGATTTTTTTCATATATTTCTGGATCCAGTTTGCTAATATTTTGTTGAAGATTTTAGCATCTAAATTCATCAGGGATATTGGCCTATAATTTTCTTTCTTTGTGTTGCCTTTGCCTGGTTTTGGAATCAGAATTATGCACGCCTCATAAAAGGAGCTTGGAAGTCTTCCTTTCTCTTGAATATTTTGAAATAGCTTGAGAAGTATAGGAGTTAGTTCTTCTTTCACTATTTGATAGAATTCACTTGTGAAGCCATCAAACCAAAGACTTCTTTTTGGGAAGTTTTTTGATAACTGTTTCAATCTCATTTGTAGCTATTAGTCTGTTTAGGTTTTGTGATTCTTCCAGATTAATTTTTAGAAGATTATGTTTCAAGGAATTTGTCCATTTCATCTAGGTTGTCTAGTTTTTTGGCGTACAGTTCTTCATAGTACTTTCTTACAATATTTTGTATTTCTGTTGTGTCAGTTGTTATTTTTCCACTCTCATTTCTAATTTTATTTATTTGAGTCCTCTCTCTTTTTTACTTGGAGAGTCTGGTTAAAAGTTCATCGATCTTGTTTACCTTTTCAAAGTATCCTGGTTTCATGGATCCTCTGTATTGTTTCCTTAGCTTCTATGTCATTTATTTCTGCTATGATCTTTATTATTTCCTTTCTTCTACTAGCTCTGGACTTTACTTGCTGTTCTTTTCTAGTTCTTTTAGATGTAGGGTCAAGTTGTTTATTTGAGCTTTTTCCAGCTTCTTGAGGTATGCCTGTAATGCTATGAATTTCCTTCTCAGGACTGGTTTTGCTGTGTCCCATAAATTTTGAGTTGATGTATGCTCATTATCGTTCGTTTCTAGTAATTTTTATATTTCTTCTTTGATCTCATTGTTTACCCATTCGTTATTTAATAATATGCTATTTAGTTTCCATTGTTTGAGTATTTTTCAGTTTTTCGGTTGTGGTTGATTTCTAGTTTCAAGCCATTGTGATCAGAGAAAGTGCTCGGAGATGATGTCAGAGTAATGGCGTGGTAGGAAGTGATACCGAAAAATCTCCCCCAAAACTCAACAAGATCTTCAACCAGAAACAGAAAAACCTATCCTTGGAGCCTCCAGATGTTTCACAATACACCCAAAGGTATGGTCGAGCAAAAAATTGGCTAAATATATAATCAAACCCCGAAGGAAATAGGGAGTAAGTAATGCTCTGCCGTCCTCACTAACCTAAATAGGGCTCCTTTCACTGGGAATTGAGAATATAGAAACTGAGGCGGGCAAAGGGGGTGAATAGATCCAGGCCGTGGCACAAACGGCCGAACCAGGCTGTGGCACGGAGATCCTAGCCGAGAAAAAACTGTGCCTGTGGCAACCCAGTCAGTACAAGCTAACACTCGCGCCAAACCCAGACAAAGAAATACAAGTGGGGCAGCCATTTTCCCCAATCTCCTGTTCGGCGCGCACAGATAGTGGGCAAGAGATTCCTCCGAGTGCCTCAGCAGTGGGCGCTCGTGTTACTTCACAGAAAGGCAGAGTCAGAGGCCTTTGTGAGGGCCAAAAGCGGAATCTCCAGGCCGCCCCAGTGCCCTGAAAAAGCCGCGCATGGGGAGGGAGCGAGAGCCAATTCCAATGCTGGAACTTTTCCATGCGGGCAGGGGTTTCACTCAGAGGGTGAGGCGGCTGGCCTGATATCCTGGTTGGCACGCAGAGAGAGTGGGCAAGAGATTCCTCCCAGCACCTCCGGAGTGGGAACCCGTGTTATCCCACAGAGGGGCAGAGTCAGGGGTCTTTGTGTGGGCTAAAAGCAGAATCTCGGGCTGCCCCAGTGCCCTGAAAAAGCTGTGCACGGGGAGGGATTGAGACTCAATTCCAAGGCTGGAACTTTTCCGTGCAGGCAGGGGTTTCACTCAGAGGGTGAGACTTCCGGCCTGATATCCTGGTCTGTGGGTGCAGATATTGAGTGAGAGATTCCTCCGAGTGCCTCGGCAGTGCACACCCGTGTTATCGCACAGAGGGGCAGAGTCAGGGGCCTTTGTGTGGGCCAAAACCAGAATCTCTAGGCCACCCCAGCACCCTGAAAAAGCCACGCATGGGGAGGGAGTGAGAGCCAATTCCAACACTGGAACTTTTCTGTGTGGGCGGGGATTTCACTCAAAGAGTGTGAGACTGTGGGCCTGATATCCTGGTCTGCACACACATAGTGAGCGAGAGTTTCCTCCAAGCACCCCAGGAGTGGGTACCCGCCCATGTTACCAGACAGAGTGGCAGAGCCAGAGGTCTTTGAGTGGGCGAAAGCCCCGCCTGATTATGCTAACAGCTCTGACTGACTGAGCCTTACCCAGAGCCCTGTGCTGAGTGGGAATAGAGTGGGAAGTTGCCAGCTCTTTGAGCCCCTTACTATCCAGGCAGAGGCAGCAGCAACCCCATAGCTGGATTATCAGGCTACTAATTGAGGAAGGAAAGACTAGGAGAGAGGCTCCAGGAACACGGACTCTCTCACTGGTGGAGCCTATATGCTAATGAGCCTCGACTGCCAACGAGACTGAAGCACAATACATGATATCGCCATAGAGACTTATCAACTGCAAACCTCTACCTGAGTGTGCCAAAGGGGCAGAACCCAGTGTACAGAGTCACCGACCAGGAAGAAGGAGAGAAAAGAAAAAGCAAGAAGATAACCTCTCAAAATCAAGAATAATCTGTAGATTTTATAACTTATCCCATTTTATTATATTTGTTCGTTTGTTTCTCTTATCTTCATTCTTGATTTTTTTTTCCTCCTCCAATTTGGTCGTTTAACACTCTGCTGGTCTTACTCTCTCTTCTCCTTGAACTACACTACCCATAAGTGTTACATCTACCATTATCTTTTCTTTCTTCTTCCTTTCTCTCTATGAGGGTTGCACTCCAAAACCCTTAACTCTCTCTCTCTCTCTCCTCTTTTTTCTTTTTTCTTCTTTTAGTGGTTCCCTCTTTTGTCTCTCTCTCTCTTTCTTTTCTACCTCTATATTAGTTTCTTCCTTTCTCCTATACGTCTCCTCTCATTCAAACCTCAATAACGAACAAATTATCTTATCTGGGACTCAAACTTATGTTTGTGGCATTTTGGGAGGTTTTTACTAAACCTTTTTAACTCACTAGCAGTGCCCCCATTCCTAGCACTCCATTTTATCTAGTTCTTGTTCCACTAAATACAATGGTAATTTTTTAATTTGTCCCCCAATTTTCCTGTTTCCCTCTTATTCCTCTCATCATAACTTTTAGTAAACGAACACCTAAAAGCCAATCATTGTATTCTTGACCCAAATTTTTTTCATATTTGCTTTTTGTGGGTCCTAACCCCCTTTTTTTCTTTTTCCCCCCTTTATTACTTCTCCCCAATTCAGGCCCTCCATTACAGGCATTGTTTGTTCTATTTAGTACAATATAATTCACAGTTCACCACAAGATTTTCTCAAGAAAGAGGGAAGAGGAGAGGAGAGAAGAGAAAAAACGGAGGGGGGGGGAATAATTTCCTTTTTTTAAAATTTTTATTTTATTTTTCTTTAATTATTAATTTTTTTAAAAAAAACAAATCTTTGATTTTTTTTTAACTTTTTATTCTTTATTAAATCTCATTAATACTGACAACAAAACCACCCTCAGATGCCATTAAGGAAGAGAAAATCTAATATCATGGATACAAAAGAAAGAGAAGTAACACAGACAGATGAGGAAAAATCTATGGAGAAAAAATTTAATATATTTGAAACCTTGGAGTTAAACAACAGAGAATTTAAAATAGAAATCCTAAAAACACTCAGAGATATGCAAAAAAACACAGAAAGGCAATTTAGGGAGCTCAGAAAACAACTCAATGAACACAAAGAATATATTTCCAAGGAAATTGAAACTATAAAAACAAATCGAACAAAGATGAAAAACTCAATTCACAAGCTGAAAAACGAGGTAACAAGCTTAGCTAATAGAACAGGCCAGATAGAAGGTAAGATTAGTGAAATAGAAGACAAGCAACTTGAGGCACAACAGAGAGAAGAAGAAAGATACTCAGAAATTTAAAAAAAATTAGAGGCCCTGGCTGGTTGGCTCAGTGGTAGAGCGTCGGCCTGGCGTGTGGGGGTCCCAGGTTTGATTCCCGGCCAGGGCACATAGAAGAAGCACCCATCTGCTTCTCCACCCCCCTCCTTCCTCTGTGTCTCTCTCTTCCCCTCCCGCAGCCAAGGCTCCATTGGAGCAAAGATGGCCCGGGCGCTTGGGATGGCTCCTTGGCCTCTGCCCCAGGTGCTAGAGTGGCTCTGGTTGCAGCAGAACGACGCCCTGGAGGGGCTGAGCATCGCCCCTGGTGGGCAGAGCGTCGCCCCTGGCAGGCGTGCCAGGTGGATCCCGGTCGGGCGCATGTGGGAGTCTGTCTGACTGTCTCTCCCCTTTCCAGCTTCAGAAAAATACAAAAAAAAAAATTAGATAGCCCTACAGGAATTATTTGACTCCATAAAAAAGAATAACATAAGAATAATAGGTATATCAGAGGGAGAAGAGAGAGAAAATGGAATGGAGAACATACTCAAACAAATAATAGATGAGAACTTCCCAAGCCTGTGGATAGAACTAAAGCCTCAAATTCAAGAAGCAAACAGAACTCTGAGTTTTCTTAACCCCAACAAACCTACTCCAAGGCACATCATAATGAAATTGGCACAAACCAACTGCAAAGAAAAAATTCTCAAGGCAGCCAGGGAAAAGAAGAATACAACATATGAAGGAAGGCCCATTAGATTATCATTAGATTTCTCAACAGAAACTCTACAAGCTATAAGAGAGTGGACCCCAATATTTAAAGTCCTGAAAGAGAGGAACTTTCAGCCACGAATACTATACCCATCAAAGCTATCCTTCAAATATGAAGGAGAAATAAAAACATTCACAGATACAGAAAAGATGAGGGAATTTATCATCAGAAAACCCCCACTCCAGGAATTACTAAAGGGGGTTCTCCAATCAGATACAAAGAACAAAAAAAAAAAAACACAGCCACAAGTAAAAGCTCCAAGAAGAACACAATAAAACCAAATTTAAACTGTGACAACAACAAAAAGAAAGGGGGGGGAGAGGATGGAGATTAAGAGTAGCAAAGGACGATGGAATGCAAAAGCACTCACAAAACAGTGCACTACAATGAACAGGGTAGGAACCCTTTTCATTACTTAAAGGTAACCACCATTGAAAAAACCACCACTGAAGCACATGACTTAAAAAAGATAGCAGCAGAGGAAAGATGTATGGAATACAACCAAATAAAAACAAAAGATAGAAAAATGAAAGTGAAGGATCAAACAAGACACAAAACTAACAAAGAAATCTATAAAATGGCAATAGGGAACTCACAAGTGTCAATAATTACACTAAATGTAAATGGATTAAACTCACCAATAAAAAGGCACAGAGTAGCAGAATGGATTAAAAAAGAAAATCCAACTGTATGCTGCCTACAAGAAATTCATCTAAGTAACAAGGATAAAAACAAATTCAAAGTGAAAGATTAGAAAACAATACTCCAAGCAAATAACATCCAAAAAAAAAAGGCAGGCGTACCAATATCTGATAATGCTGACTACAAGACAGCAAAAGTACTCAGAGAGAAAAACGACCATTTCATAATGGCTAAGGGACACTGAATCAAGAAGACATAACATTTTGCTTTTTTTTTTATTCATTTTAGAGAGGAGAGAGAAAGGGAGAGAGAGAGACAGAGAGAGAAGAGAAAGAGACAAAGAGAGAGAAGGTGGGGAGGAGCTGGAAGAATCAACTCCCATATGTGCCTTGACCAGGCAAGCCCAGGGTTTCGAACTGGCGACCTCAGCATTTCCAGGTCGACACTTTATCCACTGCACCACCACAGATCAGGGAAAGGGGGAGGTGGAGGGGCACAAAGAAAACAAGATAGAAGGTGACAGAGGACAATCTGACTTTGGGTGAGGGGTATGCAACATAAATGAACGACAAGATAACCTGGACATGTTATCTTTGAATATATGTATCCTGATTTATTGATGTCACCCCATTAAAAAAATAAAATTATAAAAAAAAAAGACATAACAATTCTTAATATATATGCACCAAACCAAGGAGCACCAAAATATATAAAACAGATACTTATTGACCTTAAAACAAAAACTGACAAAAATACAATCATACTTGGAGACCTCAATACACCGCTGATGGCTCTAGATCGGTCATCCAAACAGAGAATCAACAAAGATATAGTGGCCTTAAACAAAACACTAGAGCACCTGGATATGATAGACATCTACAGGACATTTCATCCCAAAGTGACTGAGTATACATTTTTCTCCAGTATACATGGATCATTTTCAAGAATTGACCATATGTTGGGCCACAAAAACAACATCAGCAAATTCAGAAAACTTGAAGTTGTACCAAGTATATTTTCTGATCATAAAGCCTTGAAACTAGAATTCAACTGCAAAAAAGAGGAAAAAAATCCCACAAAAATGTGGAAACTAAACAACATACTTTTAAAAAATGAATGGGTCAAAGAAGAAATAAGTGCAGAGATCAAAAGATATATACAGACAAATGAAAATGACAATACAACATATCAGAATCTATGGGATGCAGCAAAAGCAGTGATAAGAGGGAAGTTCATATCACTTCAGGCATATATGAACAAACAAGAGAGAGCCCAAGTGAACCACTTAACTTCACACCTTACAGAACTAGAAAAAGAAGAACAAAGACAACCCAAAACCAGCCGAAGAAAGGAGATAATAAAAATCAGAGCAGAAATAAATGAATTAGAGAACAGAAAAACTATAGAAAAAATTAATAGAACAAGGAGTTGGTTCTTTGAAAAGATCAACAAAATTAACAAACCCTTGGCAAGACTTACCAAGGAAAAAAGAGAAAGAACTCATATAAACAAAATACAAAATGAAAGAGGAGAAATCACCACGGACACCGTAGATATACAAAGAATTATTGTAGAATACTATGAAAAACTTTATGCCACTAAATTCAACAACCTAGAAGAAATGGATAAATTCCTAGAACAATACAACCTTCCCAGACTGAGTCAAGAAGAAGCAGAAAGCCTAAACAGACCTATTAGTAAAGAAGAAATAGAAAAAAACCATTAAAATCCTCCCCAAAAATAAAAGTCCAGGCCCTGACAGCTACACCAACGAATTTTATCAAACATTCAAAGAAGACTTGGTTCCTATTCTACTGAAAATCTTCCAAAAAATTGAAGAAGCAATACTTCCAATCACATTTTATGAGGCCAACATAACCCTCATACCAAAACCAGGCAAGGATGACACAAAAAAGAAAACTACAGACCAATATTTCTAATGAATACAGATGCTAAAATACTAAACAAAATACTAGCAAATCGAATACAACAACATATTAAAAAGATAATACATCATGATCAAGTGGGATTCATCCCAGAATCTCAAGGATGGTTGAACATATGTAAAACAGTTAACGTAATACACCATATCAACAAAACAAAGAACAAAAACCACATGATCTTATCAATAGACACAGAAAAGGCTTTTGATAAAATACGACACAATTTTATGTTTAAGACTCTCAACAAAATGGGTATAGAAGGAAAATATCTCAACATGATAAAGGCCATATATAATAAACCATCAGCTAACATCATATTAAATGGCACAAAACTAACGGCTTTCCCCCTTAAATCAGGAACAAGACAGGGTTGTCCACTCTCTCTACTCTTATTTAATGTGGTACTAGAGGTTCTAGCCATAGCAGTCAGACAAAGAAATAAAAGGCATCCATATCGGAAATAAAAAGACAAAGAAATAAAAGGCATCCATATCGGAAAAGAAGAAGTAAAGGTATCACTTTTTGCAGATGATATGATCCTATACATCGAAAACCCCAAAGAATCCACAAAAAGACTACTAGAAACAATAAGCCAATACAGTAAGGTCGCAGGATACAAAATTAACATACAGAAGTCAATAGCCTTTCTATATGCCAACAATGAAACATTTGAGAACTAACTCAAAAGAATAATCCCCTTCACGATTGCAACAAAAAATAAAATAAAATACCTAGGAATAAACATAGCAAAGAATGTAAAGGACTTATATAATGAAAACTGTAAACCATTGTAAGGAGAAATCGAAAAAGATATAATGAGATGGAATAATATTTCTTGTTCTTGGTTAGGAAGAATAAATATAATCAAGATGGCCATATTACCCAAAGCAATATATAAATTTAATGCAATTCCCATCAAAATTTCAATGACATTTTTTAAAGAAATGAAGCAAAAAATCATCAGATTTATATGGAACTATAAAAAACCCCGAATAGCCAAAGCAATCCTAAAGAAAAAGAATGAAGCTGGGGGCATTACAACACCTGACTTCAAAAAATATTTTAGGGCCACAATAATCAAAACAGCATGGTATTGGCAGAAAAATAGACACTCAGACCAATGGAACAGAATAGAAAACCCAGAAATAAAACCACATATATATAGTCAAATAATTTTTGATAAAGGGGCCAACAACACACAATGGAGAAAAGAAAGCCTCTTCAATAAATGGTGCTGGGAAAACTGGAAAGCCACATGAAAAAGAATGAAACTGGACTACAGTTTGTCCCCCTGTACTAAAATTAATTCAAAATGGATCAAAGATCTAAACATAAGACCTGAAACAATTAAGTACATAGAAGAAGACAAAGGTACTCAACTCATGGACCTGGGTTTTTAAGAGCATTTTATGAATTTGACTCCAAAGGCAAGAGAAGTGAAGGCAAAAATTAATGAATGGGACTACATCAAACTAAGAAGTTTTTGCTCAGCAAGAGAAACTGATAACAAAATAAATAGACAGCCAACTAAATGGGAAATGATATTTTCAAACAACAGCTCAGATAAGGGCCTAATATCCAAAATATACAAAGAACTCATAAAACTCAACAATAAACAAATAAACAATCCAATAAAAAATGGGAAGGGGACATGAACAGACACTTCTCCCAGGAAGAAATACAAATGGCCAACAGATATATGAAAAGATGCTCATCTTCTTTAGTTATTAGAGAAATGCAAATCAAAACTGCAATGAGATACCACCTCACACCTGTTCGATTAGCTATTATTAACAAGACAGGTAATAGCAAATGTTGGAGAGGCTGTGGAGAGAAAGGAACCCTCATACACTGTTGGTGGGAATGTAAAGTAGTACAACCATTATGGAAGAAAGTATGGTGGTTCCTCAAAAAACTGAAAATAGAACTACCTTATGACCCAGCAATCCCTCTACTGGGTATATACCCCAAAAACTCAGAAACATTGATACGTAAAGACACATGCAGCCCCATGTTCATTGCAGCATTGTTCACAGTGGCCAGGACATGGAAACAATCAAAAAGCCCATCAATAGATGACTGGATAAAGAAGATGTGGCACATATACAGTATGGAATACTACTCAGCCATAAGAAATGATGACATCGGATCATTTACAACAAAATGGTGGGATCTTGATAACATTATACGAAGTGAAATAAGTAAATCAGAAAAAAACAGGAACTGCATTATTCCATACGTAGGTGGGACATAAAAGTGAGACTAAGAGACATTGATAAGAGTGTGGTGGTTGCGGGGGGAAGGGGTAGAGAGAGAGGGAAAGGGGGAGGAGGAGGGGCACAAAGAAAACTAGATAGAAGGTGACAGAGGACAATCTGACTTTGGGTAATGGGTATGCAACATAATTGAACGACAAGTTAACCTGGACATGTTATCTTTGAATATACAATATGTATCCTGATTTATTGATGTCACCCCATTAAAAAAATAAAATTATTAAAAAAAAAGAACAACAAAAACAAAAAAAATACAACAAAAAAAAAGATAAAGTGCTCGATAGAATTTCAATCTTCTTAAATTTGTTGAGACTGCTTTTATGCCCTAACATGTGGTCTATTCTAGAGAATGTACCATGAACACTTGAAAAGAATGTATATTCTGCTGTTTTAGGGTGAAAGGTTCTGAAGATATCTATTAAATCGAGTTGATCTAGTATGTTCTTTAAGTCTTCTGTTCCTTTGTTAATTTTTCATTGTTGAGGATCTAGTGATGTTAGTGGGGTATTGATATCCCCTACTATTTTAATATTGCTGTTAATCTTACCCTTTAAATCCATCAAAGTCTGCTTTATGTATTTAGGTGCTCCTATATTAGGTGTGTAGATATTTATAACAGTTATATCTTCCTGTTGGATTGCTCCCTTTATCATGATGTAGTGACCTTTTTTATCTCTAACTTAGTCTTTGTTTTAAAGTCCATTTTGTCTGATACAAGTATTGGTACCCCAGCTTTTTTTTTATTTCCATTTGCGTGAAATATTTTTTTCCATTCTTTTATCTTCAGTCTATGTGCATCTTTTGTTTTAAGGTGTGTCTCTTGTAGACAGCATATGTATGGGTCCTGTTTTCTTATCCACGCAGCTACCCTATGTCTTTTGATCGGATCATTTAATCCATTCACATTTATGGTTATTATTGATATGTAATTGTTTATTGCCATTTTATTTTTTAAAACTGTATTCCTCTTTTGCTATATTCTTTTTCTCCTTTGATTTTTTACAACAGGCCCCTTAGCATTTCTTTCAGCCTTGGTTTGGTTTTAGTAAATTCCTTGAGTTTTTTTTTTTTTTTTTGTCTGGAAAGCTTTTTATTTCTTCTTCAATTTTAAATGATAGCCTTGCTGGATAGAGTTGTCTTGGTTGTAGGCTCTTGTTATACATTACTTTGAATATTTTTTATCATTCCTTTCTGGCCTGAAGTGTTTCTGTTGAGAAGTCAGAAGTCATCCTTATGGGACTCCTTTGTAGGTGATAGTCTTTTTTCTCTAGCAATTTTTAATATTTTCTCATTATCACTTACCTTTGGTATTTGAATTATGATGTGTCTTGGTGTTGATTTCTTTGGGTTTCTCTTTAATGGAGTTCTCTGTTTTCTTGTACTTGTGAGACATTTTCCTGTCTTAATTGAGGGAAGTTTTCAGCTATTATATGCTTGAACAAAGTCTCTATTCCTTGTTCTTTCTCTTTTCTTCAGGAACCCCTATTATGAGGATGTTATTTCTCTTCATGTTGTCACAGAGCTCTCTTAGTGTTTCCTCAGACTTTTTGAGTCTCTTTTTTTTTCTGCTCTGCTTTTGTGCCTTTATTTATCTTGTCCTCTAACTCATTAATTCAATTTTCAGCTTCATCCATCCTGTTTTTAATTCCTTCCATTGTGTTCTTCATTTCTGATATTGTATTTGTCATTTCTGACTGATTCTTTTTTATTATTTCAATGTCCTTTTTTATATTTGCTATCTCTTTATTTAGGTGTTTGTAATGACCATCTATTGTTGTTCTAATATATTTGAGCACCCTAACAATCGTTATTTTAAACTCTGTATCTGTTTATTTGGTTGTATCTGACTCATTCAAGTTTTTTTCTGGGGGTTTCTCTTGATTCATTTGTGTTGCATTTCTCTGCCTTCTCATTTTGTCTATGTAAAGGAAGGTTTTGGCCACTGGAGTCCACTGGGTGTAGCCTCTGTTCCCTAGGTATGGTCTGTCTGCAGGCCCACCACCCCCTCTGCTGTTGCTGCCTAGGGCATTTGGGTATGGATGTAGCCAGTGCCTGCCCACTGGGGCTGTTGCTGTGGTTTCCGCCTCTCTTTCATGGGAGTGGCTGTGATCACATGCTCGGTTGTACAAGCCTTGGTGGCCTTGGCCTTTACCTGCCCCTGTGGGTGATGTTATGCTCAGCCCTGAGGTTAGTGGTGAGCACCTTTGCTCAGCTGTGGGTCTCCGCCTGTTTCCAGGCTTTCACCCCACCCTTGCAGGAGGAGCCTGTTTGTGGGACGGCTGCAAGCCTTGGCTCCACAGGCCAAGCAGGACTGCTTGCCCAGGCTCAGTAGTGGAACTCTGCCTGTTCTGAGTTTTTGTCTCCACCCCCGTGGGAAGAGCCGGCTCCCAAGTCAGGCCACAAGCCTCGGTTTTGCAGGCAAGGTAAGGCTGTGCTCCTGCACCCTTGCTCAAGACTACTTTTGCACGCCCCCTCCTCCCCAGCCAGGCAACACTGAGCTCACACCTCAGCCTCAGTGGTGGCTAGCTGGCTTCCTCCCTTGCCGATAGAACCATGCTTCCGTGTCCTGCCACTGCCCACCTTCCAGCAAGCCCTCAGCCCTGTGGGTGGGGGAACTGCAGCTTAGACCCTAACACTCACTACTTTAGTCCTGAAAGCTCCCTCCTTATAAGTGACTCTGCTCTGAGTGCTGCAGGAGAGCTTGTTTGGCTGGTGTCCTGCTTCCCTTTGCTGGTATTGCTGTTTCCAGGGGAAATATTCACTTCAGATTTAGGGAGTGACTCGTCCCAAGGTTAGAGTGGCTGTCTCCAAAAATGTTTCTCCCTGTGCCTCCTATATTGCACTCTCTTCCTGCTACTCCAGTCCTCTCCTCTCTCCCCATCCCCCAGAGCCCAGGGTGAGTGTTTGTGAGAGAGTTGTTCTGCACGGTCCCTTTAAGAAGAATCCTGGGTCTGAGAAATCATTCTCTTTCTCACAAACAGTATCCTGACTTGTTTCCAGCTAAATACTGTCCATACACCTCTTCTAGGCTCTGGGCTGCAGGCTGAGGCTTTGATCCTGGAATAGGACCTTCCCCTCTCTGCTAAACTCACTTTCCACCATGCAAGTCTCTCCCGCATGCCGTTTGCTCTGGGGAGCTGGGAAGCCCTCTCCACGTTTCTGCTTTTCTTACCAGTCTTGGTGTGGCTTCTTCAGTGTTCCTATTTGAAGAGTTCTCTTAGTTTAGTCCAAAGTTGGTTTTTCCAGATGATAGTTCTTAAAATTAGTTTATAATCCACTTTGGCTCTGGGAGGTGGTTGTTGGTACGTCCGCCTACTCCAACTCCATTTTGTCTTCCCAGCAGAATACATCTTTATAAAATAACTTACTATAGTTAAATCAATCTTTTTATTTATACTTTGGTCGCTCTGCTACCGCCCACTGTGAAAGCTGGAATGCCCACTAGTGGGCAGTAGAGATCAGGTTGACTACCACTGGTCTAGAGGTATATACATTAATCACATATTTTCAGGATGGGAGGGGAAGCTTACATGGTGTCAGGGGATAAGTGTTTGTGAGTGGCCCATTAATGAAAGAAAGAAGGAAGAAGAAAGAACCTACTTAATCGTCTCCATTTACAATATAATGCCATCGGCCATCCTGACCTGGTGTAAATCACATACAGACAAGTATAAAAAAAGTCATATTTTCAAAATCTCTCTGTGTGCTTAGTCTAAATTATAAAATACTCTTTAAGCTTCCTAGTAAAAAGGAGGGGCTTCCTACACAGTATGTCTCTGCAAGCCAGGAAACTCCCACATTCCTCTCCCCTCACTCCATACAGAAAGGAAGGAGCAAGAAACCTAACTCTTTCTCCTAAAATATTAATATTAATTTTTCCATTCTTTGGTATCTTACCACAAGAGAGTACTCCAATATATGAACAAATGAGTTTATTCATTTATTTTATTGTGGAAGAGTTAAGTTCTTTCTTCCTTTTTTTACTATCACCAATATTTTTGCATTGAATACTATTGCAATGATTTGAGCACATGGGAGTTTCTCTAGAGAACACGCTTACAGAGTAGCAGGGAGTGCTGAGGAATCACGTATGTATATTTTACAACTTTACTAGACACTGTCAAATTACTCTCCAAATGACTGTGTCAGTTTAGTCTCCCATTAGCTAAGCACACTAAGTTGCCTATTTCCACATATTTCCAAACTTTTGTTTTTATCAGATTTGTGTATTTTTATAAATGTGATAAATATGATAGTAACTCACATTGATTTTAATTGGAATTTTTTTGTTCTTATTCAAAATTCTCATTTGTTTTTTACCTTTTTATAAGTTATTTTATACATGAAATTTATTTTGTATATAATATGTGAAAATACATACCTATGTATGTGCATGTGTATAAAATATTTTAGTAATATTTTATTAAATTTTATATATTATTTTTTAAACAATGCTTGTTGTAAATGAATTTCACAGTAAACTCATTCTGACATCTTTCACAAGCCAAACTTCTCCATTTGCCTAATACAATGGCAACTGTTCATTGAGCAGTAATGATGGGCCAGGGACTCATCTTCAAACAATTTCTGCTAACTAGGCATCGCTGTCCACTTTGCACAGATGTGGACACAGAGATGTGTGGAGGGAAAATTACTCTCTGAAGAATACCTGATTGTCAGAGCTGGGATTTCAAACCAGGTTTATCTATCTCCTAAGCCCATTTATGATAAACCAAACAATCTGCCATGAGAGCTAATAAAACCAACAGAGCTGTGCCAGCTGACTCCAGGGGAAGTAGTGCAAAGCCATGTTTGTGGGTGTGCATATGTGTGTGCCCTTTGTGTGGAGAGGTATAGGTGTGACCGTACTTGATTTGGGCAGGGCCACCTGTCACTGACTGGCCTTTTTTCTCTTTACATTCAACAGCATCTAAAAACACCTCATTTTCCTCCTCACTGAGTTTCTATTTATTCAGTACTTTCTGCTGAAAATACCTATTGTGTTAAGGCAGATGACTGTCACAGCATGCAGATTGCTTTGTAACACTGGAGACAATGAAAAAAAAATTACTTTGAAGTGAAAACATGGAGGGGAGGGAAGATGAGGAGGCTATGCAAAGACAACATAGAAAATAAATGTGTGTGAATCTATACATTTCTGAGAGAAGACACAGTATGTGTAATACTGAACTGTTGTTGGATAAATTGCTGGTAATAGTGAAGTACATCTATGCATCTTTCAAAGGCAGAAGCATCATTTTAATGATGCTCTTGTTTCAAAGACCTATAATAGTAAGTATCAAGTAGTCATTTAATACACATTTATTAAACTGAAAAATTTACAAATTGGGGGAACCATACATTTATGCTAATATTGTATATTTTCACACATTTTAAAGTGAATAGTATGGTCTTTAAAAAGTGACTTGTATTCTTTATTCTTTAAAGAGTCAGATATCCTGGGTCCCTTTCCTTCTCATATGGACTAATCAAGGTAATTTTTGTTATCAGAATGTGAATTTTATACCATTGAAGCATTTACCAATGTGCCCGCCTCACTGACTTGTGCACAGTAGGGCCACCACATGCACATCTTATTCACAGTACAATTTTATTCCTTTGGAAAAACAGAATGCAGTTACAATTCCCTGGCTGTGAGAAGCTAAGACTAAGAGTCTTCATATGACTGTTTGCTCATTTTTCATCTCTCAGCTAAATGTCACAGAAGTTGTCTGTGACAACCTAGACTCAAATAAGGTCCTCTTTCTTATTCCTGATCCCAGTTACTCTCTTCACATTTGCTTAGAATTTATTAAACTTGGTAGTTATATCATTTAATTGTGCTTTTAGTTGATTTCTGACTGTCTCTACTCCTGGATGGTAAGCACCATGGTGTTAGGAATGAAGTCTTTTCCACATGTCTCAGACATGAAGCTCAATTTTATTTAATGAATACATAATTCAACGAGTCATCCTCCTATCCCTTCCTTTTCTTTAACCAAGAAACAAGAACAGATACTCGGAGCACAGCTGCTCAGCTTGCCACCCACCCCTTCATTTCCATGCTTAGCACAAGCTTCCAGGGCTGCACACCCCGGAGTCCACGTTTCAGAGAGTTGCAGAGTCTCTCTGCTGTTGAAATGCTTCTTCCATGTGAAATCCTCCAGTGCCCTCTCTACTGCTCGGCAGCAGCTCAGAAGCAAGTCACCTGTGCAAACTCTGAAAGACTATTGATAAAAGGGAAAGCATGGCATTCGCTTCTGGCGGTTTTACTCAAAGGTTATGTGCCTGCAAGTCAGAGAAAGGTATCAGGAGCCATGCGAAGTAGAAGAGATCTCCGAATAGAATGCAGAAAAGGGCTGTTCACAGGTAGCGACACTTTCCCACTAGGCGTGGCAAGAAAAGGCAGCTCAAAGACTGAAAGAAGAATGAATGAGACTTGGTGAGGGAGACCAGGAGAGAGGCTGCAGAAGGCTGACTCTCATCTCTCCTGCATTAGGACCAAGGCCGTATTGGAGCTTCTGTGCGAATTTCAGCCCAGTAATAAATAGAACTAACTAAAGCCAGGGATCATTGTAGACGCTGTCAATGATGGTTTATCAAAGCACTCCACCAGGATGTGGACGGGTAAATTTGATCAAGCATATATCTAGTTTGACAGGAGACAGATAAAAATAGATAAATAAAATAGTTTTAGGAAGGATCTTGGTGGAGGAAGGGAAGAAAATTGCCCTAAATTTTGTTATAGTTCAGCTGAAATTTCATAGGAAAAAAAAATTCACTCGAGAAATCGGCTGACTCCCAGCCAGTGTTCTAATGCAGCCATTTACAGTGCTTCATGCTGCTTCATTGCCCAGGTAATTACTTTTCATCAACCTAAAATTCTCCAATACTTCCAGCTGGAAAAGCTAGTCTGTGTCTCCTCATGTTGGAAGTCAGTGGCAAAATGTTATTGACCCAGGTCTGCCATCATCTTCCACTTGAGTGCAGGTGCATGTGTAACAGAGTTCTGTACATTATTTTAAGTTGTTTTCCTGGATCTTTAAAAATGGTTCTTTTCCATATGGATAGATAAATGGATATACATAGAATAAATGGATGGAGAGAGAGGAGGATGCATTATAAATGAGAAAGTAAATATACCAGTGTTGTGTACCCAGAATAATTTCATTCTTTAATTTGACAAACACTGAAAATAGAACATTATCTCTTTTTTTTAATATAACTTCAAATGGGTAATTTATCAGTCAGGGTTTAATGAGAGAACCAGAATCCCTTTGAGTGATCAAGACCAAGGAGGTGACTATAGGGATTTGGCTACATGATACTGAGGGTTGGTTAAATGGTCTGTGTATGATTGTTCCTTTTGTATATGGTGCTGGGACCTGAAGTCCGTGTGACTGGGAGTTAGAAAGTTAAGATGGATAGAAAATTCTAGAGAGAAAAGACAAATAAGAGCCGTACGATGACCTAGACTTCATGATAATGAAGCAGAACCTTTATCAATCTATCACTGCCTCTAAACTTTCAGTTTCAGAGACGTAGGTTACTTCCAGAATATGGTGCCCTTATTTGTGGATATAAACATACACTTTACTGAGAAGTTAAAGAAGCAAAAGAAGGGGATTAGGTGGATGCTACAGACTGCACACCTTGCTATTGACTCACAAACAAGATAAACCAGAAGACCTAGGACAGTACATGTCAAGTTCACCAGCACCTGAACCGACACCCACATTCTGAACATAGAGATGGCTTGCAGAAATGTCTCTCATGGCTAGTTTAACCCCAGAACCAACACTAAGAATTCTGGTGAATGAAATGGTGACACTTGGAGTGAACCCTAGGTGAGAGAGGAATGGAAACAACTTTGGAAGTAATGCTTGGTGAATACTAGTCCATGCTGCCTATTAGTCTCACCTAAAATGTTTACTTTTCTCTATTATGTGAGCCAATATATCTATATTTTTGCTTAAGTTAGGACAACTTGAATGTATTCTGCTTGAAACTTAAAGAGACCTGACATACATCTATAACTCGCCACAAATTGAAATTTCTCAATGAGAATATAATGGAAGGAAGGTAATTCAATGACAAAAAACAGTGTCTAATGTGTTTATGTGCTCAAAACAATAAATTAATTAATAAGAGGTACAAAAATAAGAAAAAATAGTGCATATATGGGGAAAGGACAAGGTAATTAGTACTGATATTTTCCCAGAAAACTCCATTTGCACAGAAAGAGCCTCCAAACGAGTTGGGCTTCATTGTTGTTCCAATATAAACTTGGTGGTGCAATTTTCATGTTACTTGTTATCATCACAGTGATCACAGACATTTCCAACAGTACAAAAACCAAGGCATCTGCATCCAACTTATGTATTTGGGTTTTTTTTACATGCTTAGCAAAATGCCAAGCATCATTATAGACCAAAAACTGTGATAAATTAAGGTAAATTAACCTTATTAAATAATTCAGAAATTAAAGCTGATCCTCTTGTACTATTGGTTCTAAAATTCCAGGATTCTGTAGTTCTGGAGAACAAAAAAAGTTTCAGAGATGACTGAGTTCTTAAGTTCATTTATTTTTCTAAATTTAATTTCCCCATCTTTACATGCTAGAGTTTAGTCTGGATTCCTTATGTTCCATGAAGAACTGTTTGAACATAGTCAAACAGGCCTGACCATTTGTTTTTCACTGTTGTTGAAAAAAGAAGAAAAGCAAAGCTCTCTCAATGTACTCCTTAAAAGGCTTCAAGGAAAAAAAATATTCTTGGCACCCTGTAGGAGGCACTGCTGATCCCTTCATTCTAGTTTTGCAGGGTAGGGAACACATCTAATTATTTTGTCATCTTGTCTCTAGAAAAGAGATTGAATGTGGCTTTTAATTGGAACAGAAGTTCAAAATTTTTAGAGAAGATGCAAACTAACTTCCTGTGGGCGCAACCCCAGGTGCGCAGGAGCCCACAGCCAAGAGTGATTTTCTCATAGAGCTGCTGAAAGACTGCGTCACACATGAAGAAGCTAAGAAAACAAACCATCTTGTTCATACCACATATTTAGCTCCTCACCATGAAGTTTTTTCTGTGGTTGTTTGATTTTCTGTAAGGTATCAGGTAGATGCATATATACTGAAGACTTGAATTACAGTGGCTTAAGCAAGTTGAGGCTTGTTACCTGACATAACAAGAAGTCCGTAGTGAAAGGGTTAAGGACATTTGTTTAGAAGCACAATGATTTCAGGACTGGCACTCCTGGGATTTCCTTGACATTTTCTTTTTTAACTCCTGGGTCATTAAGGTTACAAAAGGGCAGCTGCAACTTCAAAACTGATGTTTATGTCAGGAGAAAAAAGGGATGGCGGGGTAGAGGAGAAGCCACACCATAAGCATTCATTTACGTTAATTCTAAAAGGCAACTATCTTCACAAAACACCAGCAGATTTCACTTATATCTTAATGGAAAGATTATATCACATGGCTACTCATATGGCATGGGAGATCAGGGTTCACTTTGTAAGAAAGAAGGGGTAGGCCCTGGCCGGTTGGCTCAGTGGTAGAGCGTCGGCCTGGCATGCAGGAGTCCCGGGTTCGATTCCCGGCCAGGGCACATAGGAGAAGCGCCCAGCTGCTTCTCCACCCCTCCCCCTCTCCTTCCTCTCTGTCTCTCTCTTCCCCTCCTGCAGCCAAGGCTCCATTGGAGCAAGGTTGGCCCGGGCACTGAGGATGGCTCCATGGACTCTGCCTCAGGTGCTAGAATGGCTCTGGTTGCACCAGAGGAACGCCCCAGATGGACAGAACATCGCCCTCTGGTGGGCATTCCGGGTGGATCCTGGTCGGGGGCATGTGGGAGTCTGTCTGACTGCCTCCCCATTTCCAACTTCAGAAAAATACAAAAAGAAAAAAAAAGAAAAAAAAAAGAAAGAAGGGGTAAATGGACACTGGCTTGGTGAACAATGGCTGTGGCTATATTTACCTAAATGGTTATGGGTTCCTTGACAGCAGAGGATAGTACTAATTTCTTTCACATTGTATTTTTACTTTAAAGTTTTTCATATCCTCCCTTTTCTTCTCTGACTATAATTATGAGGGAATTCACCTGTGACATCTAATGACTCATTCAAATTAAAATGAATCAGGATCAGAATAAAGGCACTCACAAATCTGATGACTTAATGGTCTAAATTGATGATCAGATTAATACAGACATTGCCCAGTACATGATTAGTCAGGTATGCTGGGAAAACTAGAAGAAAGAAATAAACACAACAGAAATAGAAAGCCCTGGTCTGTGCAAAACTTGGGAGAAAAATATTTTATCAGCAGCCAAGTAGGAAAACAAACATTACCTTACACAATAAAACAAATCTATTATATGAATAATTATAAAGGCAATGAAGGGATCCCAAGAGATTTTTGAGGAAGTAAGAAGAGTAGAGTTTTAGCGATAATCCTTTTTTGGACACTGATAAATATAGAAATAGACACTTAAGAATGTGTGCTTGAAACATAAAATAATCTACCACTAGAATCAAAATGTGCTATACAATGTCCAAACTAGAAGAATAAATGAAGAAAAAAACTCAAACACTGCTTTAAAAGACAGTGAACTTCTAAAAAAGCATAGGAAAAGAAAGTATTTCATCAGTTGGACTTGAACTTCCAATTCCAGTTGTTTCTATCAAGAACACCTAGGAGGCCCTGGTTGGTTGGCTCAGTGGTAGAGCCTTGGACTAGCATGTGAAAGTCCTGGGTTTGATTCCCAGTCAGGGCACACAGGAGAAGCGACCATCTGCTTCTCTTTCCTTCCCCCCCCCATCCATCTCCCTTTCTCTCTCTCTCTCTCTCTCTCTCTCTCTCTCTCTCTCTCTCTCCTCACTCCTGCAGTCATGGCTTATTCAGAGCAAGTTGGCCCAGGCACTGAGGATGGCACCATGGCCTCACCCCAGGCACTAAAATAGTTCAATTGCTGAGCAACAAAGCAATGACCCCAGATGGTCAGAGCATCACTCAGTAGGGTGCATGCCGGGTGGATCCCTGGTTGGAGCTCATGCTGGAGTCTGTCTCTCTGCTTCCCCATCTGTCACTTAAAAAAAAGACACCTAGGAAATTCAGATAAAATTTAAAAATCATCTATATGCATGAGAGCTGTAAAGGTATCATTAGTTGAGAATGCAAGAGAAGAAAAAAGCAGAAAGAATGAGCAGAATTCTGTCAGCCACTTTTCCCTTTAGCTGCTTTCTCATTCTTGGGTACAGAGGATGGCAAACTATTCAGAGGGCCACAGCTAAGAGACTAACAATTACCCATGTTACAGAACAGGAGAGATGGTTATTGCAGAAGTTGGTGCCACAAAGGAAGGTAGGATGTGAGGGGCCAAGATTCCAGAGGCAAAGGTGTCTACACCTTGTCACAAACTGGTGCCTGTCTTTCATAAAGCTTTTGCTGAATTTCAAGCTATGCAGGGGGAAGTAAAGAGACTGAACAGAAAGCCACCGAAATGGAGAGCTGAGTCTTTGGCAGTTTCATTGTACTGATGGGACAACATTGGAGACCAGGACCTGCCAAGAATAGAGACCTTAGTAAACATCCTCATCTCTCAGTCGGGATGTTTGGAGAGCTCAGTCCTAGGAGTAAGTATGAACCTAAGGTAGACTGAGGCCTAAGGTGATGTGTTTCCACTTATTTCTAAAGCAGAATATGTTAAACCCAATTTGGGCAAATGTACAATGTCAAGAATTCAATAAAAAATTAGCAACCACAATAAGGAATATATAGATATATATTCTGTGACCCACCCATTTGATGTATGTCTTGTAATTAAAAGAATTGTACGGTAATGTCCATATGAGTGTTATTTGTGACCAGCCCGAACTAGGAAAACTCAAATGACTGCCCACTGGCTGTAGACTATATAAGTACAAATTGTGGTAGTCAGAAAATTAAATATGATTCAGCATGAAACTACAAACTTGCTTCAGGCAAGACCATGGAAGATTTACACAAAATTAAAATGAATAAAAGAAGCCAGATACAAAGATTATATAAGATTCCTTTTATATAAACTTTAAAAACAGTGAAACTATTGATAATTGCTACTGACTAAAAGTCTGTGTCTCCCTGTGCCCTCCCACTTCATCTATTGAAGGCTAATCCCCAATATGATGACATTTGAAGATAGGCCCTTTGAGAGGTGATTAGGGCACAGGGATGGAGCCCTCATGAATAAGACTGTGCTTTTATAAGGGACCCTAAAGAGCTTACTCACACTCTTCTACCATGTGAGGACACAGTGAAAAAGCGGCTCTGAACCAGGAAGCAGATCCTTACCAGACACAGTCTCTGTGGCCTCCTTGATCTTGGACTTCCCAGCCTCCAACACTCTGAGAAATAAATGTCTGTTACTGTGTAGATGGTCTCTGGTATTGCATTACAGAGACACTAATTTGCGGTTATATTCAGTGGTAACATTCAATGGTGACTGAAATGGGACATGAGGGGGAGGAGTTCTATGAAGTTCTATATTTTAATCTAGGTGGACATATTTCACTTTGAAATCTGTCATTTAGTTTTACACTTAAGGTTTATAAAATGTTTTATGTATTTTTTATCAATAATGTATAGTTTATAAAAATATACAAATTATCAAAATAAACAAAAACACGTTGAGTCCTTAATGAAGAACAACACTGAGATTGGTAAAAAAAAAAAATCAATTTACAACTTTTGTAAGAATCATACCCAAATCAAAATAACCAAAAGGATAATAATAAAGAAATAGGCAAATAGTGGGTAAGTGCCTATATATAAGCATTTTATATATATATATATAGCATAGATAGTGATCTTAATATCAAAAGCAAAATCATGCAAAAATCATTTACTTTGAAAAATAAATTATTTAACATACGAGACAATTCCCCATAAAGATACTGTTGTCATGGCTCTTTGTTCTGAATTCACTAATTCCAAAGTTTATGAGAAAAAACATAGAAATACAACCAGCAAGATTAAAAAGAATAGTTGTCTTGGTAGGCAACTGAAATGTATTGTTATATTTTTTGCAGCTCAATTAGAACAAAATAATGGATATAGTATTAAAATAATACAAGTAATATATTCAATCAAATAGATAGTATCAAAAGGTGTCCTTTATAGAACAAACATTTTTTAACATTGTTCCAATGCATTCACAAACAAAAGATCACAGTTATGATCATAAATTCTCAATTCACAATGTAATAAATCAGAAATTTATTACAAAATAATAAAGAAAGCTAATCTAATCACTTGGAAATAAAAACAGAAACCTCTGCTAAATAATCTTTGGATCCAAAGCTTAATCAAAGCTCCTAGGACAAGTTATTAAAATTAACTACAATAGAATTTTACATATCATGGTAATCTCATTGTAGCTATTTAGTCACTTATAGGTGTGGTTGAGACTTTAAAAAGAACAAAATTCATTTACTTAATTACATTTTTCATTAAATAAGAAATAACAAATGAAATGTAATAAATATTCAACTCCAGAAACTAAAAAAGTTGCAGCAAAAGAAACCTATTATATTAATAAATATTAAATTAGAAAATAAAAAAAGTTTTAAATGCTTCTGAAAACTGTTAAAATTAAAAACCAATATGTATGCAAACATATCAAGTCTATTGATAAAAAAGAAAAAATAATTATGCAACATGATGAATGTCAAAAGTATAAAACTCGGTTATCTTAGAGATGGATGGATAATGCTGCTCTTCCTGAAAATGAAGAATTGTGAAAAGCTTCTCTACTTCCATCACATGTTCAAACTGTGATATATATAGTGAACTTTTTATCACTAGATCACCCCCTTCTCATCCATTGGTGCTGCCTTAGAATTTCCCGTTGTTATTTTAATAATTTCATCAAAGACAGTTTTTGTTGCTTGCTTGCTTGCTTGGATGGATGTTTTTTTAATTTCAAGGCAATACCCTTCTGTCTGTTAGTCTTCAAAGGAAGATAAAATGCAATGGACAATGACAATGTAAAGTCAACATGATAGTTTATTATTAGAGTTGGTTTATTATTAGCCAAACACGTGCCTTGTGCAATACAGAACTTTCTAAGGTGAATCTGGAGCACTGCCTTAATCTCATAGCCTGGCTGAGTTCTTTGCCCAGAAATCCCTGTCTAACTACTGACCATCTCCTGGAGAGCAAGGATCTCAACACCTCATGAATCAAGGATAAGAGAAAACTACAAGTGAGTACTTCATCCAAGTTTTGAGGCTAGAGCAGAACTTACTTAAAGAGGATGCAGCACAGTGTGTGTGTGTGTGTCCTTTTAACACACATTGACCTTGGTGATTAGTAAACAGAGCTCTACCAGCATCCTGGCATCTGAATAACACTGTAAGTAACTCCACCTGGGAGGCAGGACGCCAGAGGCAAAGAGCTCTGCTTTCTCCCAGGTGAGCGTGGCCTGGGACAGAAAGGGTTACACGAAGGCTGAGTTACAAGTGCATGTCCTGCCTCCATGTCAAGGGACTCCTACAGCAAGAATGAAACGCAGGTCCTGGCTTGATTAAAAACGTGGCTGTGGGTTCTCATTTGCTCCTCCTGATAATTATAGGATGTGAATAATCAACTTGATTTGGCTAACATATGTAAATTGTTCCTAATGATTGCTTAAGTAACAAAGACTCTGCTATGAGAGTTCTTTACACCAGCAAATGTCCTTAGAATAGACAGTGCCTTGAGAACAATACTTTTCTGAGCCTGGATACTGAGTGGTGAATTGAGCCCACCATATTTTTATATATAACTGAAAAAACAATTAGTTTTCAGTACATGAAAAGGCATCTACAAAGGGAATTCTTCAGAAAAGAGTTCAGCAACTAAAGCCTAAGGCAATGGAAGGGAAAATAACCATTGTAGTGGATTTAGAAACATTGTTTTTCTTCCTCCAATTAGAAAAACAATATCTACTGCTCACAAGAATTAGGGGATATTTCAAAATGAATATTAAGCAATAAAATATCCCCTAATTTTTGTGAGCATTTAACCCTTGGTGTTTGCTGTTGGGTGAAATCATTAGTTTTCTTCCTAATTTTATTCCCCAAAGATTTTTTTTGGGACACCGAGTACTGAAATTATAAAGATGAATGAGAACCCAGAATTTTGTCAGAAAGATCTATAAGTATGTGTAATTCATCTTGTGGTTTCTTCTACTGAGACTTTATTGCAGGGATTTAAAAATATCAGTGAGAATTCTGGCATGTGGAGTCATCAACCAGAAATAACTTTGCATCAAATCCCCAAATGGTCTTTCTGATTGGCAGGCATGCACAGGCTGAGAAGTCGCATTTTCTCTTCCTTACATTTGCTCTGCCCTTTATAGAAAGAGACAGAAGTTCTAAGTAAAACTCTTGAAAGTAATAGATCTTAATGTGGGTTCAATTCCACATCAGTGCCAGTTCCCTGCACTGTAGGTAACTGATAAATTATAAAGGGCTTCCTGGCTATTTACAGAGGCTAAACTTAGACTATAAAATTTTAAAACTAAGTGGGATTTTAGGAACTATGGCATTCATGGTCAAATGAAAAGAAAACTAATGTTTAAGATATTTAGATGTGGTGACAAGGATCACGAAACTAAATGGAATCTTCAGAACTCTTGACTTACAAAAGTTATCACTCTATTTTATCAATACTTTTATCATGCTTAACACAATTATTTATCAATTAAGTATATTACAATGCTTCGCTTGATTATTGTTAAAAAATGAAAATTGTTAGCAATCTCTGCAGAATAAGAAATGTACTAGAAAACACAAGAAAGACATCATCTGGATTTTCAGAAGAAAGTAGAAGACATAAGATGTCCTGTGGAAATATTGAGTCTTCCACACTTGCTGTTGACTTCAAAGATATGAAGAATCAAATGATATTGACCACCGGTGATTAATATGGAAGGAAAAAATCAAGTCACACTAAATTTGTTTTTTTATTACCCAGGCAAAGGTGGTTAAAGTATGTATATCTTGGTTTTAGAAAAGCACCTGAATACTGTCTTTTCATTACTTTTTCTTTCATAATGTGACAAAATGTTAGCCAGCCCACTTTAATTATGGACTGGTTTTAAAACTACTTAAACAATAAGCCTGAGGTGGTTCACTTCCTGGCCTCTCTTGTCAGCCTGGATAAGATGCCCACTTCCGGTGACCCCACTCAGAATTCCTCCCTTGTTTCTATTTGCTTCAACACTCTGAGCCCACTAACTGACAAAATATGTAGGTTACATACAGCTCCCTGACCCCACAATTGGTCCTGGATCTAGAAATAACCTCTGTCCTTAAATTTTAGGTCACAGGAAAATCTGATACCATTGTGTCAGTCTGTATCCAGAAACCTGTCAAGGTATCTTGCTTTTTCTCTCTCTGATTTTTTTTATTCGCCTGTTACAAAGCTGCCAAATGCCTCAGGCATAGGCTGCGTTTCTTTGGGCTCGGTTTTACATCCCAGTGGCTTCTTCCCTGCTGAAAACCAATCTTTTCTGTTGAACATGCCTTCACCTTGTTACAAAATAGGGCACATGAATCTGGCCCTGCCCAGGGAACAATCATCATGCTGGTGATTGCTTTGAAAGCAGCATTATACTAATACAAGATCTCATTAGAACTCCTTTCCTGGCAGTTGGGGGTTTCTTCCCAATCTGGATGGAGATTGTGATGTTCATTATATGTTCAGAAGTGCTTCTTCTCTGTACTGTCAATTGGCCTGAGGAGAGAAAATCTTTTGACCTTTGTAATTGCTAGAATATTATGGAGGGTTCTTTCTCCATATGAACAAAGCAATAAATATTGCAGAGCTCTACATTTTTCCCTAAAGTGCAATTAAAACAGAGGGGGAAAATTGCTTCTGAAGCCGTTTCAGTGGTACCGTGACATCCACCTTCTGGGAAAGGCATTCATGGGGGATTGTGCAGCAGGAAGCAAGACTCGGGGTCCATTTGGGATCATTTCCAGCAACTGGCTCGTGGCCTCGGGCTGCAGAGTTAGCTCATCTGGGTTTCTGCTCCTGGTTTCAGACTCATTAAGATGGTCTCGTCAGGGTAGGTATGTGATCAGTTTCTGGACTGCAAACTAAGCCCAATAAATTGCTGAACTCATCTTAAAAAGTTAATTACCAAATCTGGTGCATGTGGTGCAAAAAAAAAGAAAAAGAAAAAAGAAAAGACAAACTACAAATTAATGTGCAGACAAGCATTTTTTAATAAAATAATTTAAAAAAAATTAACTTCAAAAATATAAATATTCCACTGATACTCCTGGGTCTGAGCTATCTTAATTCACTTCCAAGTTCCTTTTTCTTTTCTAGTTGGCAACCTGGGTCCTTGTTCTCACATAGGTGTATAGGGGATGTGCTCTGAGACTGGTCAAGGTGTCTGGACAGAACAAACAGATGGCAAAGGCAGGAGTAGCTTTTCCAGATACATTAAACATGTTCACACTCAAGGTAAATCTGATATATTCTTTTTGGGTTTTTTTTTTCAGGTGAGATGAGAGGAGATAATGAGGTAGACTCCTACATGTGGCCCCAACCGGGATCCACCTGGCAACCCCATCTAGGGTTGATGCTTGAGTACTGAGCTATTTTTAGCACCTAAGGCTGACATACTCAGACCAACCGAGCTATCCTTAGTGCCTAGGACCAATGCTCAAACCAATCAAGCCACTGGCTGCAGGAGGGAAGGAGGAAGAGAAGGGGGAGAGGGAAGGCAGGAAAAGCAGATGATCGCTTCTCCCGTGTGCCCTGACTGGAAATCAAATCCAGGACATCCATCCACTAGGCCAATGTTTTATCCACTGAGCTATTGGTCGGGACCTGATATGGTTTTTTAGTAGAAATAGATACTGAGTTTCAGTTCACAACTTTTCCTAAAGAACGACCATTTTTATGAAGGAAATTCCTCAGTGCTTTTCAGATTTTTTTTTCTAAACTGGTAATATAAAATGAAATTGTTCTAGTCCCACAGAGAACCAGACCACGTACATGTCTCTCTGCCTTATACTTTGGGAGCGGTGACAGGAAGCAATGGGACCATCGGCACAGCTCCTCCACACTGGGGGTAATTTGGGAAAGAGGCCGAACCAACCCCTCCCACCCAGCTCTCCCCACACCCCCAGTGTGGTGGGATAGAATGAAGGATTGGGCCCTCATCTGGTTTCTGTTATCCTCCCCTCACCCTCAGGAGTTGCACACAAATGTGGTTCCTTTTAACCAGGTGTGTTTGAACAATCCTAGCTTCCCTAACCTATGTTTAAATGAACCTAAGAAAGCAGAGCTGAGCAAGAGAGGCTACAGAGAATACACCCTATAAAAGCAGAGACCTATCTTTCCATTCTTGATCCCAGTGGTACCTGGCACAGAGCCTGGCATCAAAAATGGACTGGCATTTAGTCTTTGTTGGAATCAGAGGGGAAAGGCAAAGAGGAGGAAAGGTGATCTGTCCACTCACAAGTTCTCAGTCTGTTTAGAGAGACATAAGGCTAAGAGAATAGTGTTCAAGTGTGATAAGTGCATGCAGAGTGCCCGGGATCCCCGAAGGTGAAGTGCCTGCAACACATGGTAGTGTTATAATAAGTGTTGAGGAAATACTCTGAGTGGTGTCACACTGCATCTGTTGCACACACATCATTTTCCAAAAGCTACCCTGTTTCTCCTTCTAGCCAAAAGCAATTATCATCTCCAGAATGCTTCCTGGGGTGCAGGTGCTATGCTAGGAGGCTCCAATCCATTGTGTGTACTCTTTCAGTTTTGTTATGTTAATATACTCTACATCAGCATAGTTATACCAATTTAAAAGATGTAGAAATTGAGGCGCAGGATATGTAGGTCCCTTCTCAAATGCATAATAGTAGTAAGGAGCAAATTAAGGCTTCAAATCTAATTATGTCTTAACAACCTAGCCTGTTAGCCATCCACTCTGCCATGCTATACAACTGGAGAACAGGAGGGAAAGAATCTTGTCTTCTCTGCTAGGAAGGAAACATGTACACATGTTATTTCTCCCCTCCTAATTCTCCAAGTGCTATGTTTATGTCCTACATGCTTTTAAAAATCAATACCTCACAACGACTTTAATTTGCCTTATTAAAAATCAGGGTAGGAAAAAGGAAAGCCTAAAAATCCACATCGCCAGTCAACACCATCACCTTCTTATGTCCCCCAATTTATCAAGGAATAAATTTGCAGTTGGCTAATGGTTACAACATTAACAAAACAACTTCTTTCACTTTTCTCATTAAATTAAAGGGGAAACATAAATGGATGCACTGCATCCTTGTTGACTGGTGGCTCATTACAGAGGCTAATCAGAGAAAATACATTCTCATATACTGATCATTGGAGCTCAGAGAATTGGAGGACAGCTACCTGCTGAGTAAGTAGCCATTTTGCTTCTGACTTCATATGTATTAGCCTGGTCAACTTCCCCAAGATGGCCTGATTAGGAAAGTTTTATTAAAACAAGTGGAAATAAAACTTAAAATTAGTAAAGAAAAAAACAGAAGCAGTCCCTGAACCATTCACATCATCTTTACATGAGGCCAGATGTGCAGAGTACTTGGCAGAGGTCTGTGACAAGAAACAGCAGTACTGCATTCATTAGAACAGGAAGCTTTCCTTGCACACAGCTAGACTACATTTTTCATCCTCCCCTGCAACCAGCCACCATCTTCTATTTCCATCTAGCTGAGGGAAATGGGAATTCTACTTTCAGATCCCAGCAATAAAACACCTGCACATTCATATTTCCTCTCTCTTTTTCTTTTTCTCTGACTCTCTCTCACCTGAATAAGTCATTCTGAAAAACTAAAATATGAATAACACTTAGAGTGTGACAGGGAGAACTTCACAATCAACTGAAAGAGAGAACAAGCTTACTTAAGACAATTTCAATACTGTGTGGTAAGTACAATAGTGGAACACAGAAGCTGCCACAGGAATTTGGGGAGATTGCAGAGAGATTATTTGGGGAGATGACAATAGAGCTGAATTCAACAGACAAAGGATTTTGGATAAGCATACACTGGAAGCAGCAATCTTAGAGAGACAGCTGACTGGGCACATTCTCATTCTGCTTCAAATTCCTCCCATGTCAGAAAATACATACCAATATTTTATCATTGTTACTTAGAGTAAATGTACTAAAAGGCTGAAAATATGAAAAGTCTCTCAAATCGAGAATGAGGAATTAATGGAAGATAACAAAAACAAGGAGATGATATCACAACTATAGGGAAACAAAATGGAAAATTATAACCCAAAATACATTTAGAAAAAGACAGGCTGTTGAGGGAGAGGCAGTGAGTGGAGTGGGATGTGCTTTGAGCAGCAAATAAGGAAGAAAAAAAAAGTTGTGAGTTCACCTATGACAAAGTCTGGATATGAGTCATTCTAGGTTGGTTTCATGGTTCTGCTCCAGCATTAACAACATTCAGGTCCTTCTTATATTCCTTCTCTGCTAATATCTTCCATTATCAGGGTCATATAAAGTTTTGTATAACCCCAAACTCTGTTTTCTAACTTGAAGTCTTCCAAGCAGGACAAAAAAGAACAGGAGAGGGAAACCTGAAGATGGCAGCGTAGTAGGCAGATGCACAGACTCCCAGCTCACACCACCAAACTGGATTACAAATTAATTCAGGAACAATCAGCAGGAAAAACCAACTTTGGACTACAAGACCAGCTCTCAAAAACCAAGGAGCAAAGAAGAAGCCACATTGAGCCTGGTAAGGAGCACCAAGGAGCAGTGATTCTCCCCTGCTTACAGGAACAAAGGGGGTGTGAGACTGAGAGCCCAGAAGGGGTCTCATTCCAAAGAAAAGAGTAATAAATATTGCTCACAGCCACTGGCCTGGGGACCTGGGAACGAAGTGTGTTGAACGGGCTGGCTTATCTTCCAAAAGAAAAAGGGGGAGAGAGAGACAGACAGTGACTGGCAGAGGAATGCATGAGATGACCTGAGAAGCTGACTCATCCAGTGCTGGAGGTGGCCAAAGCTGGGGGAGGGGTTGATCCTTTCACATAACACAAGACTAAAGAGCTTCCAGATCATACATCTCCAGACATCTCTCCAGATCCAATCAGCACAACAAGACATAGCTGAAAACAAAAAGTGGGGAGAAAGGGCAGTAACTTAGGTCTCCATGGAGATCTGAGATACACCTCCCCCTACTGAAGCTGAGAAAGCACCCTACCCCCAGAGAGAGTAACTGGCAGATAAGGCCTTCAGAGTCTCAGGTTACACCCACTGTATTCCAGGATACAGTTTCAAATAAGCCCCCTGCTGAGACCAGTAAACAAGACTACAAGTGAGAAGAAAACAAACAAATCAAGACTTCAAAGTGGCCCAAATCTGAAAGTGAATTACAAATAACAGCTGATGCCAATCCAAGAAGACCTAGAAATAACACAACTGAAAACTGGTGGCAGACAACACCAAACCTAGACTGAACAAGCCCTACAAAACACACCCAAACACACAGATATCACGAGAAGACAAAGAAGTGCAATCCAAATGAAACCACAAGAGAAATCTCCAGAAAAGGAACTGAATAATATGAAAATAACCAAACTGCCAGATGCAGAGTTTAGAATAATGATTGTTAGGATGCTTAGTGATCTTAGAACAACAATGGATGGTCATTTTGAACACCTAAATAAAGAGATAGCAAGTATATAAAAGGACATTGAAATATTAAAAAGAATCAGTTGAAGGTGTCAAATACAATATCAGAAATGAAGACCACAATGGAAGGAATTAAAAGCAGGATGGATGAAGCTGAAGATAAAATCAGCAAGTTGGAGGACAAGATGAACAAATGCACAAAAGCAGAGCAGAAAAAAGAAAAGAGACTCAAAAAGTCTGAGGAAACTCTGAGAGAGCTCTGTGATAACATGAAGAGAAATAACATCTGCATCATAGGGGTTTCTGAAGAAGAAGAGAAAGAACAAGGGACAGAAACTTTATTCAATGAAATCATAGCTGAAAACTTCCCTAAATTGATGTGAGAAAGGGTTTCACAAGATCAAAAAGCACAGATAACTCAATTAAAGAGAAACCCAAAAAGACCTACACCAAGACATATCATAATTAAAATACCAAAGCTAAGTGATAAAGAGAAAATATTAAAATCTGATAGAGAAAGGAAAGCTGTCACCTACAAAGGAGCCCCCATACAGATGACATTTGACTTCTCAACAGAAACACTTGAGGCCAGAAGGGAATGGCAAGAAATATTCAAAGTAATGCAGAACAAGAGCCTACAACCAAGACTACTTTATCCAGCAAGGCTATCGTTTAAAATTGAAGAAGAAATAAAACACTTCCCAGACCAAAAAAAAACCTCAAGGAATTTATTACAACCAAACCAATGCTGCAGGTAATGTTAAGGGGCCTGTTGTAAACAGATCAAAATGGAAAAAGAATATACCAAAAGAGGAATACAGCTTTAAGGAATAAAATGGCAATAAACAATTACATATCAATAATAACCATAAATGTAAATGGATTAAATGATCTGAATCAAAAGACATAGAGTAGCTTCTTGGATAAGAAAACAGGACCCGTACATATGCTGTCTACTAGAGACACACCTTAAAACAAAAGATGCACATAGACTGAAGGTAAAAGGATGGAAAAACATATTTCATGCAAATGGAAATGAAAAAAAAGCTGGGGTACCAATACTTATATCAGACAAAATAAACTTTAAAACAAAGACTATAGTAAGAGATGAAGAAGGTCACTACATAATGATAAAGGGAGCAATCGAACAGGAACATAGAACCATCATAAATATCTATGCACCTAATATAGGAGCACCTAAATATATAAAGCAGACTTTGATGGATATAAAGGGTGAGATCCACAGCTGTACTATAAAAGTAGGAGATTTCAATACCCCACTAAAATCACTAGATAAATCCTCAAGAAAGAAAATTAACAAAGAAACAGCAGACTTAAAGTACACACTAGATCAACTTGATTTAATAGATATCTTTAGAACCTTTCACCCTAAGGCAGCAGAATATACATTCTTTTCAAGTGCTCATGCTACATTCTCTAAGATAGACCATGTGTTAGGACACAAAAGTGGTCTCAACAAATTTAAGAAGATTGAAATCATGTCAAACATTTTCTCTGGTCACAATGGCATGAAACTAGAAATCAACCACAACAGAAAAACTGAAAAATATTCAAATATATGGAAACTAAATAGCATGTTATTAAAGAACAAATGGTTAAACAATGAAATCAAAGAAGAAATAAAAAAATTCCTAGAAACAAATGATAATGAGCAAACAACAACTCAAAATTTGTGGGACACAGCAAAAGCAGTCCTGAGAAGGAAGTTCATAGCACTATGGACATTCCCTAAGAAGTTTGAAAAAGCTCAAATAAACAACCTAACCCTTCATCTAAAAGAACTAGAAAAAGAACAGCAAGTAAGGCCCAGCCAGAGTAGAAGGAAGGAAATAATAAAGATTAGAGTGGAAATAAATGACATAGAAGCTAAAGAAATAATACGGAGGATCAATGAACATTAGAAATGAGAGTGGAAAAATAACAACCAACACAACAGAAATACAAAATATTATAATAAAATACTATAAAGAACTGTATGCCAAAAACTTAGACAACCTAGGTGAAATGGACAAAAAATTTCTTGAAACATATGATCTTCCAAAAATCAATCTGGAAGAATCAGAAAACCTGAATGACCGATTACAACAAAAGAGATAGAAACAGTTATCAAAAAGCTCGAAAAAAAAACCCCAACAAAACTCCTAGGCCCAATGGCTTCACAAGTGAATTCTACCAAACATTCAAAGAAGAACTAACTCCTATCCTTCTCAAGCTATTTCAAAAAATTCAGGAGGAAGGAACACTTCCAAGTACCTTTTATGAGGCAAGCATAATTCTGATTACAAAACCAGGCAAAGACAACACAAAAAAAGAAAATTATAGGCCAATATCCCTGATGAATTTAGATGCTAAAATCTTCAACAAAATATTAGCAAACAGGATCCAGCAATACATGAAAAAAATCATACATCATGATCAAGTGGGATTTATTCTGGGGAGGCAAGGATGGTACAACATTCATAAATTAATTAATGTGATTTACCACATAAACAAAAGGAGGGAGAAAAACCACATGATAATTTCAATAGATGCAGAGAAAGCATTTGATAAAATCCAGAACCGATTTATGATCAAAACTCTTAGCAAAGTGGGAATACAGGGAACATACCTCAACATGATAAAGGCCATCTATGACAAACCCACAGCCAATATTATAATTAATGAACAAAAATTAAAAGCAATTTCCCTAAAATCAGGAAGAAGGCAGGGGTGCCCCCTTTCACCACTCTTATTCAGCATAGTACTGGATGTCCTAGCTAAAGCAATCAGACAAGAAGAAGAAATAAAAGGCATCCAAATTGGAAAAGAAGAAGTAAAACTATCATTATTTGCAGATGATATGATACTTTATATAGAAAACCCTAAAGTCTCAGTCAAAAACCTACTAGACCTAATAAACAAATTCAGCAAGCTGGCAGGATATAAAATTAATACACAGAAACCAGAGGCATTTTTATACACCAACAATGAACTGTCAGAAAAATAAATTAAGGAAAATATCCCCTTCACTATAGCAACAAAAAATAAAGTACCTAGAAGTAAATTTAACCAAGGAGGATAAAGATTTGTACTCAGAAAATTATAAAACATTGATAAAGAAATCAAGGAAGACACAAACAAGTGGACGCACATACCGTGCTCATGGTTAGAAAGATTAAACATGATTAAAATGTCTAAATCACCCAAAGCAATTTATAAATTTAATGCAAGACCAATTAAAATGCCAATGACATGCTTCAAAGATATAGAACACATATTCCAAAAATTTATATGGAACCAAAAAAGAACATGAATGGCCTCGGCAATGTTGAAAAAGAAAAATAAAGTGTGAGGCATCACAATTCCTGATATCAAATTATACTACTAGGCCATTGTACTCAAAACAGCTTGGTACTGGCATAAGAACAGACATATAGATCAATGAAACAGAACAGAGAACCCAGAAATAAACCCACATCTTTATGGACAACTGATATTTGACAAAGGAGGTAAGAGACAGCCTCTTTAACAAATGGTGTTGGGAAAACTGGACAGCTACCTGCAAAAAATGAAACTAGACCACCAACTTACACCATGCACAAAAATAAACTTAAAATGGATAAAGGACTTAAATGTAAATCATGAAACCATAAGTATCCTAAAAGAAAACTTAGGCAGTAAGCTCACCGACATCTATCATAGCAATATCTTTGCTGAATTATCTCCACAGGCAAATGAAATAAAAGACAGGATAAACAAATGGGACTATATCAAACTAAAAAGCTTTTGCACAGCTAAAGACAATATGAACGAAATAGAAAGACAAATCACACAACGGGAATACATATTCGACAATACATCTGATAAGGGGTTAATAACCAAAATTTATAAAGAACTTGTAAAACTCAACACCAGGAAGACAAACAATCCAATCAAAAAATGGGCACAAGAAATGAATAGACACTTCTCCAAAGAGGACATACAGATGATCAATAGACAAATAAAAAAATGTTCAACATCACTAATCATTAGAGAAATGCAAATTAAAACCACAATGAGATATCACCTCACACCAGTCAGAATGGCACTCATTGACAAAACAACACACGATAAGTGCTGGTGAGGATGTGGAGAAAGGGGAACCCTCCTGCACTGCTGGTGGGAATGCAGACTGGTGCAGCCACTGTGGAAAACAGTATGGAGATTCCTCAAAAAATTAGAAATGGAACTGCCCTTTGACCCAGCCACCCCACTTATAGGAATATATCCCAAGGACACCATATCATCGACTGAGAAAAGGAAATGCACCCCCATGTTTATGACAGCATTGTTCATAGTAGCGAAGATCTGGAAACAGCCCAAGTGTCCATCAGTGGACGAGTGGATTAAAAAGCTTTGGTACATATATAAAATGGAATACTATGGGGCTATGAAAAAGAAGGAAATGTTACCTTTTGCAACAATATGGAGGGACCTGGAAACTATTATGTGGAGTGAAATAAGCCAGGCAGAGAAAGATAAATATCATATGACCTCGCTCATTTGAGGAATCCAAGAAATAATGACAACTGAGGAACAGAATTGAGACAGAGGAGGGATCAAAGGGACCTGAGGAAAAGAGAACAGAGGGAAAGGGGATGATAGGATGGGATAAACCTGAAGGGAAGGGGGGAAGGCACTGTCGGGAGGGGGGCCAGGGAGATGTTGAGGGGAATAGAGAGGAGGGGGGAGGCATTCGGAGTGACACTAGAATCTATGTAAACACAATTAAATAAATAAATAAATAAAAAGAACAGGAGAGGAAAGACCTTCTTCTCATGTAGATCTTTCTTTTACAATGAAAGCGAAAAATTCTTTCCTAGGGATCTAAGCACACATAGGACACCTTAGTTGTTATGTTCTTTGCAGCTAGGTTTGGGCAACACATTTACTTCTTGACCTAGCACAAAAACAGCAGAGCCTGCAGAGATTAGGTAAACTAATCATTATTCAAGCTCTCAGGCTAAACATAGAGTACTTTCCTAGAAATAAAGTCCTGGCAGTAAAAGAAAAATAAGTACAATCTAAAAAAAAAAAAAAAAAAGTACCATCTAATGGTTGGAAAACTAAATGTTCTAGGCATTACATTCAAGTGGCATAAAGAACAAAGCAATCATTAAGAATCATTGTGAGCAAGATTTTTATTAGCACTGTATTGAAATAGAACTATATTGAAATAAAAAAGTCCCTGTGTCCTTTTCATCTTTCTAGCTTGTGCTTCACAGTCACCTTTGCTTGCTTTGGAACCAAACAAAACAGTGAGTGTAATTGGGCTGGTGGGTCTTGCTCCTTGGCAGTTTCCTACCTCAGGAACTACAGATTACAAAGTATCGGCATAGTCCCCACAATCAGCCCATTCTCCCACTAGTAAAATAACCAAAAGTCCTATAGTCAGAGCTTTCATTCCCAAGGAGGTAATCAGAGATTCTTAATGTATATAGTTTAAAAGGCATAGAAGAGAGGCAGACTAAAGCCTGAACTGAAAAACAAGTCAATAAGTGTGAGCATACACAATAAACACATCTGATATCTTTAGAGAACTTCAAACCATGATTACATTCATAAAACAAGAGCAGTCTGCTAAAAAAAATAGAAATTAAAACTAAAAGTAAAGTTACAACTCTTAGGGAAAAGATAAATTAGAAATGAGAGCTCAATTCTTTCTTGAAAATAAGAGCATAGAAGTCCCGCCTTCCTTTTTGTAGAACATTTACTTTAGGAAACTTGTAATTCCAAATTCTGTCTCTGTTTCTTTGCAATGCATGTAAATCTTTTTAAAAGCCAAGAAAGGCATTTGCCACTTTACAACCCAGAAATATCTTTGTCAGGAACATGAGAGCTACAGAGGTTGTGTCCCTGTTTCAGTTTCTGTGGAAAGGTAAGGACCCTACCTTAGGTGGGCTGAACCCTACTGAGTTGTAAAACTTGCTCAAAAAAATATAAAGTTTTTTTCTCCACTTTGGATAAAGCTCATTAGCTAATACAGCTGTTCACCCTACCTCCCAACTATTTTTCGAATGGTTTATGTAACAAATGGTGCTGTTAGCCCTCTCACATGAAGACTAGTTACTGTTTATCTTGAGGACCTGCATGTAGTGAGTTGTATTTGCAAAGCTACATGAAAGGGTGAGATTTCTTTTCCTTCTGTTTCTGTAAACTTTTAGAAGACTGTCTGCATATTACCTTTCAGTTTAATACTTATTTAGTAATAAAACCATTTTCTCCCCTTCCACTATAGTGGAGACGTTTCTTTGTGGATGGTAGAAAGGTTTTTTTTTTTGTTATTGTTGCTGCTGACATTTTTGATCATAGTTCCTCAACACTATTAAGGGAAAAATTATAGAGTTGGAAGAATGAGCTAACAATTCCCTCATAAGATAGCATATTAAACAAATTATATGACAAAAATTGTTAAGTGACATAGAGAATAGACCCCAAAGTTTTATTATATATTTAGTGGGATTCCTAGAAGAGAACTTATATAACTGAGGTGAACTATAAGGGGAGACTTTCCCACATTGTAAGGGAAAACCTAAGTTTTTTAATTTAAAACAAAACAAAACTGAGTTTCGAGGATGTAAACAAAAACAAACAAAAAACACCATACTTCAAGATAACAAAGCGAGTTTTTAGAACTTCAATAAAGTGCTAATGTCCAAAATGCGTTCACAGAAAACAGAATCTGCATTCAACTTAAAAAGATAAAATAAATCTTAAAACTAGAAATGACTTTTTATGATCTAATTATAAGACAGACCAAACTTATAATTACTGAACGTGCATTCTCCTTATGTCCTGGGAAGGACCTTCCTTCCCTTTGAAGCCTCAAACTGCCTTACCTCATACTTAGCTCAGAATGTCAGAGACCTCACTTTCCCTTTCTACCCTAGAACCTCTCACGTGTTTGAGATCTCTGACTTCTTCGTGGACGTGGAGTTCCCATATGTACACATGTACTTAAATTTGGTTATCTTCTCTTATTAATCTGTGTCATGTTGATTTGATTACTAAGTCATCTAGAAGAACCTAGAGGGATAAAGAAAGTCCTCTCCACAGTGTCACCATATGTCTTAGAGCAGGAAAGAAGAGATTCCATCACCAGCTGCATGAACCCATCCTTAGATACATAGTGAATTTTGTTTTATCTGATTAAATGAAAACAATTATGTTCCCATAAGATGACTTCCTTGAATGCTATGTCTGTGAACCCAATATATCAATTATAACGCACATACATAAACACTTTTTTGCATTGTCCTTAGAATAAGACCTAAGTCTCTAGTATAAGTCCTAGGGTCGAAATAGAAGAGATTCAATCTTCTTACCCTAAAAAGCATCAATCTAGGGAAGAAGAACTCCAGATCATTTTTCCCAGACTAACTTTGCCCCTGCATGTCAGCTGGATCAACCATTTAAGTAGTAGGGCCCTTAGAGCATTATCTTTTCTTTGATTCTAGCAATCCACGTGGATTGATTTTAAGGTATGTCTCTTCTTCAAAAGTCTTGATCTCTAGTTTAAGAATGTGAGTTAAACAGGGATTTTATAGAAATTCTTTGGCTTTAGAAAAATAAAACCTAAGAGGCCCCCTGCCTCTTACAGTCCTCTGTAAATCTTCATCTCTAATTGTGTCTCCCCTTCAAAGCAAATTCCTATACCCTTCATAACGTATAAGTAAAGTCTCCAACAGACATGTGTAAAATAGTCCTCTACCATCCAGGAGGACTTTAGAATAAAGTTATTGGCAGTATCTGTTTTCAGGTTGTCTCTGAGAGATGACAATTTATAGAAAATCACCTTGTGTCCAGAATTGGAGGGTGTGACAAGGTGAAAAGGCAATTGCACAGTTCCCAAAGGGGGATGGCATTTCCAGCTCCACATGTGACTTTAATGTGTTTGCAGCTCAGAGAGAGGGAGATGACCATTTAAGACAGCCGGACTCTCTCTTCTACCACCACTCGCCAGCTGAATGAGCAACACTGCATTTGCCCAAAGCTACTGTGACTGTGCAGAGGCCTCGTCTCTTGTTCCCCACCTGCTCTCTCTCCTATCCGGTCTCTGCCAACTCAGAGCTCTTGGGTCCATTCCTCAATCTTGATACTCTCTTGGCCTTCTGAGCTTTTAGTCTACTTAGCATGTGATAAGAAACTTTCCTTATCAAACTTTCATTTGAACTTGGCCCAGGCTGTCTCTTCCACCCCAGCTTAACTGTGACATTCTCAGAAATCAGACCCTGGTTCCAGCAGTGTGTGGAGCCTTGGCCACATTCTCTAAACTCCCCTGCAATGGAATGCGGGATTATTCTTATCAGATGCAAAAGCCAGGCAACACAAAACAACCTGACACAGTAGGATTTAGGAAGTTACTCTCTTTTCACCATTCAGTTATAATTCCAATGCATGTGTCTGTACATCACAGTGACTCTCTCTTGGGGAACATAGGAGAGTTATAGCCCTCTGATATACTTAGAATGCTGTTCTCTGTCCTCTGGTATGTCAATTCTAGTCCCAGAAGGAAAATAAATTACTCCAGCTGACTAAATCTCCTTTCCAACTTTGATTTCTGCTATCCCATATCATTTGACAATCCCTAATTCTTCCTTTTAATACATATCATCAAAACAGAAAAGACCAATGATAAGAACTTAATAATCTACAAAGATAGGAAGAGCAAAGAATGATTTCATTTATGCTTGAAGCTTTTTTACTTCCAAGAAAATGGGAGAGGGTATATAAAATGCACAATGTCTGCCACCATTTGTTACACTAATCCCTTCCTCTCTCATTTTCAGAACTCACAAGTTTTCTGTTTTCTCCCTCTATGTAGTCACAAGTGTCCCAAAGATAGTAAATTTCAAGTAAGAAAAGCATCATAAATGATACTGTGACTAAGCAGCTACTCTCAATCTATCCAAGACAACAAAAGGATTTCAAAATTATATTTGAGAGTAATGTCAGCAATTAGTATGTAAGATATACAGTCTGACCACAGAATTTGGGGTTGAAATTTAGCACATTTCTTGTGTCTTATTCTGTTTTAGCTGCTAGAAATAAATACCATTGACTAGAAAATCAGTAAACAGAAACTTATTTCTCACAGTGTGGGTACTAAGAAGTCCAAGATCAAGGTTCTGCTGGCAGATAGAGTGTCTAGTGAGAACCTGCTTTATGTTTCATAGAGATTGTTGTTTTTTGCTCACATGGCTAAAGGGACAAGGAATCTCTCTGGAATCTCTTTTATAAAGGTCCTAATTCTATAAAGGGCAGAACCCTCATGAACTAATCACCTCCCAAAAGGCCTTACCTCCAAATATCATAGTATATGAATTTTGGGGAACAAACAATTTACACTATTGAAACCCAGGTTAATTCATTCTTAAAGAAAAAGGGTGTTCCTCTATTACATAAATTGAAATCATTCCACATCATCCACACCAAGATGCATATGTGTTGGGTACACAACAGATGATTGTCTCTTGCAATAATTATGTTGTATTTCTTGGCTGGCAATGATTAGTATATTTTTTTTCTGGAATTTTTTGCACATTTTCCTTATTCCTCCTGCTTTACCACTGCACAAGTCAAATTTCCTGCAACCTATCAATGAATCTCCAAAAAATAGTATCATGATCAATCTCTGAAGTTAACAGTTATGACTTAACATTTGCAACCTACCCCACACCTAACTTTTCAGAAAGCTCAACTTGATCAGTAGAAACAGAAGCTTGAGACTGCGTCACTCAGAGGACATGCCATTCCTGACACATGGTAGAAGAAGAGGGTTGTTTCCTTCTTGCTGAAAATATGGACAATACTGATGCTTAGGAACAAGTTGAAGAAATATATTACAGGGTATTTCTTCCTTCGTATTGCACTTGAGATTTTAAAATGAACCAGGAAGTCAGAACCCGGGGTTCGTGCATATTCAACATTCAGAATCCTTTATGGGGCATGGAGGGAGCTGCAATGACAATGACACAAGGCAAAACAATTTGAAACATCAAGCCTTTGCCATGTGCCCTCTAGCCACCCTGGGTGCCAACTGAATCATTTATAGAACATCTTATTGTCTGTTTTCTAAATCCAGTCATATAAAAGTAATAGGTGGTTGTCTTTTGCGTTTTTGTTTTGTGAGGTTATCTAATTTTTGTTCCCAGATGTACATCATGCTTGATCATTTTTTATTTTTTGTCTATAAAATAGATCTATTGCTAAAGCTAAATATATAGTAGTTTGACCATGACAGTGAAGCTATTTGTAATCTGTCCTCCCAGTTTAATTATGCTGTTGGTGTTATTCTGTAGGTACAATTTGCAACATTCTTGCTGCCACCTATAGGCACCCCTTAGTACCACCTGTGATGTCTGTCGGGGGGAGGTTCAGAATTATCTGTTATCTTGAAAGAGAGAACCTGACACTGTTCTAACCATTATTTGTCAGCATAAATCTGAGTGTGTTGAAAATGTTTTTTTCTAAGTTACTTTATTTCTTAATTTATTGATTTTAGAGGAGAAAGGGGAAGAGAGAGAAAGAGATCGATTTGTGTTTCGACTTATTTATGCATTCATTGGTTGATTATTGTATGTACCTTGACTATGGGTGGAAGCTACAAACTTGGCATATTGGGACAACACTCTAAACAACTGAGCTACCCGGCCAGGGTGAAAATGTTTTTCTGAAACAATACTTGCATCTTTATTTATTTAATGAAAATATCTGCAAGATTTTCAAAAAATTGGTAAATAGGACAATCTCTGAAGATACAAAGAATTTTCTTGGGACATGAGAAGAGGAATCCTACACAATGTGTCCTTAATCGTTTCCATAAGTTATAAAATCAGCATGTTTGTGGAAAACCTAAATGCATAATTGATCAAAGCAATCTTCACAGTTTAAAATTTATTAGCTCTGGAAATAACTGATGTGAAAAGAAAGGTTAAGAGAAAAAATATTTAAGTCTATTAAATAGCAATTCTGTCTCATCCTGACAACTATTATTAACTGAGCTGAGCTAACTCTGAAATCACAGCACAGAAAAGGGTAGCGGGAAGGGAGAAGGAACAGCTATTAAGAGGCCACTTAACACAGAAGAAAAGGGAAAGAATGAAAAAAAATTGCAGTAGAATCCCAGATGCCTCTTGTGAACCCCAGTCCTCTCTGAAGCAGGGACAGGCCAGAACTTGTAGGACCAGAACAATGTTCTCTCTTTGGGAAGCTCAAAGGAAAGAGGTGGGTTATTTGTGAAATATGCTAGTGGTCTTTCAATAACTCCATGTCCATCACCCATGACTTGCTTAGATCTCCTTCTTAGCTCTTGTTCAATATATACACACTAATCACGATGTGATATGTGCCACCTTCTCAGTCTTTAACAGTTGCATCCCTAAGCCTGAAACCCCAGAATCAGAAATTCTTTCACATAGGACAAAGTAACATGGGAGAGGGGGAGAGAGAGCTTATAACTCTGTGGATAATCCATTTAACCTTTCTGTAATCTTTGATTTGCTGACTGAAGAAACTACCACTCACTCTGTGCCTGTGTTCCAGGCTGTGTGCTTGCTACTAAGGATTAGAGGTAAATATGACACAGCTTTTACCTCAAGGAGAATACTTTCATATGCAGGTGACAGGAACTTGAACATGCAATACGGTGTATCAGGACTAGTGGAGAGGCAGGGACCAGCATCAGGTGGTGCAGGAGAGAAAAGTTACCTCTCTGCCTGGAAAGCCATGGAAGGCAAAGGGACAGGGGCAAAGATAAAGAAAAATATACCAGGAAGAAGGGACAGCATTGCTTTGACCGTTCATTTCCTTCATTCTTCCTTTTCCCTATTTTTTTGTTTCTTGCTTAGTAGAGTGTGAGAGACTGCAAATTGGCAAAGCCCTCACAGTTTAAGGCTTAAGCTAAAGGCTAAGCTCTTCCCCACACCTCCATATTGGCTTTGAAGCTGAGTGTTTCTACTCATCCCATCCCCCCACCTCACTTGCTTGATTAAGTTGCTAAAGGCTAAATTCTTCCCCACAACCTCTGACTATTTGTTTAAGTTGGGTAAAGGCAATTTACATGCCCTTCTCCACACTTCTGTGTTAGCTGTGTTTACCCTTTGTTTTGTGAAGTTAAGATTTATGCAGGGTGGAGGGTTTTCTACAGTTGGGAGAATTCTTGGGTTGCCTTAGAAATGTGACTTTGTATCAGAGATCTCTTTGCTTTGCTAATGACAAATAAAGCAGTTTGGGGGTGGAGACTTGCTTTTGCAAGCTATTGGTTGTGCAGAAACCTCCCAATTCCATCCTTTTTTCTCTCTGAGTTTATTTCTTCATTCCGCAACATTCTCATCAGGTCTTGGACAATTACTAGCTGCGCTGGTCCGCAGCATTGGAGGATTTTTTTTAAGAAAATTAAAATCTTAGCAGTAATAGTCTTGACAATATTAGCTAGAACCCAGGGCTCAGCACATTGCCACATAGAAGAGTCCAATTGATAATTCATCACTAATGCTCTCTGCAGTACCATCCCTTAAAATGCAAATACTCCAGAAATGTACAGACCACCCAATCTTCCCTGTCACATGTTCTTGCATTAGAGCAAGAAGACTTGATCAGGTGTGATTCTGCATGTTCCTGTTTAAATATTAGATCCTGCTGAGATTTTTTTTCCTATTTTATATTTTTCCCTCTGACAGTTTATTTTTAAAATTTTATCAATGTTGAAATGAAGTATAAACTGCTATTTATAACATTTTAGTTTTGGAAAACTGAACTTCCTTCACATAAAATGAAATAGAAATAATAAAAAACATTTTATTTCAATAATCATATTCTCAGAAACTTCAGCATACCCAACCAGATGAAGTCCTGTAATAAGTAAAATCTTTGGATACATTTCTTCTCTATAAGGAAAGTTTCAATTTAAAGAAAGATAAAATATTATAGAACTATACATAAAAGCAGATAAGTCTGACAATGGAAAATTTTGAAATTGATGCAATCTATCATTAGTATCTCTAAATTCCTGTTTTGTGCTATTTCCCAATTTCTTGGAAGTACTTTCTCTCTCTTCACCATCATGACACTTTCCAGACCACCAAATATCAATGGTGCTCAACAACCCCAAACTTTCTCATCATTGACGGAGGGAATTAATCAATGTGATGGGAGCTTTAATACAGTATTGTTATTTAATGCAGTAATACTCCTTAGCAGTATATGAGTTTCAGTTGAACCAACCAGAGAGCACACTGTTTACACCAATAGAATAATCATTACTGGTGGGACCTCATACACCAGAGGTCCCCAAACTACGGCCTGTGGGCCAAATGCGGCCCCCTGAGGCCATTTATCCAGCCCCCACTGCACTTCCAGAAGGGGCACCTCTTTCATTGGTGGTCAGTGAGAGGAGCACATTGACCATCTCATTAGCCAAAAGCAGGCCCATATTTCCCATTGAAATACTGGTCAGTTTGTTGATTTAAATTTACTTGTTCTTTATTTTAAATATTGTATTTGTTTCCATTTTGTTTTTTTACTTTAAAATAAGATATGTACAGTGTGCATAGGGATTTGTTCATAGTTTTTTTTTATAATCCGGCCCTCCAACAGTCTGAGGGACAGTGAACTGACCCCTTGTGTAAAAAATTTGGGGACCCCTGTCATACACCATAGTCAACCACTTGGAAAGAAGGATACATATAGGCCTTGTAATGCTTCTCTCTCATTCTCCCTCTCTCTCTCTCTTCATCTCTCTCTCTCTTAAATCAATGGAAAAATTAAAAAGAAGAAGAAGATGCCTGACCAGGCAGTGGATAGAGCATCAGTCTGGGACACAGAAGACCCAAATTCAAAACCTCGAGGTCACCAATTTGAACACGGGCTCACCAGCTTGAACATGGGGTTGTTAACTTGAGCATGGAATCATAGACATGACCTCATGGTCGCTGGCTTGAACCCAAAGGTTTCTGGCTTGAAGCTCAAGGTCTCTGACTTGAGCCTAAGGTTGCTAGCTCTGCTGTAGCCCCCTGGTCAAGGCCCATATGAGAAAGTAGTCGATGAACAACTAAGGTGCTGCAACGAAGACTTGATGCTTCTCATCTCTCTCCCTTTCTGCCTATCTATTCATATGCATCTCTCTCTCTGACTCTCTCTCTCTCTGTTTCTGTCAAAAAGAAAGAAAGAGAGAGAGAGAGAGAGAGAGAGAAAGAAAGAAAGAAAGAAAGAAAGAAAGAAAGAAAGAAAGAAAGAAAGAAGAAAGAAGAAAGAGAGAGGAAGAAGAGGAAGAAGAAGAAGAGGAAAGAGGAGGAGGAGAAGGAGACATATAACCACTGGGGCCATGTCTCTGAACAATGGTTACTTCATATATGTATAATGCCTGTTCTGAAAGATAAAACTGTAGGATTTACAATCTAGAGTATAAAGCAAATGAGATCAGGGAATGAACATATCAGTGCATCCTCAAATAGTATGGGGAAATCTTCCTGCAAAAAGGGAGATTTGAATAGTTTCTTAAGAAGGAACATGATTTAGAGAAGAAAGAGGAGGGAATCCAGATAGAGGAACCGCAACACAAAGAATAGACATGGCAGGCATGGGGACCATTTCTTTTCAAGAATAATTTAAATTAAGACATATTAAGTTCATCAGTAGTTTTTGTTAGTTCTAGATGAGTTTTAGAATATTAATGTAGATTGACTACTTTTAGATAAAAGGAAAAAAAAAGGTTTTTTTTAACAAAGTTTTAAAAATCTACCTAAAATACAAAATGGACATAAACACTTATGATATTTGACCATTTTCATGATTGTTCCCAAATACAGATTTAAATGCAGTGTAATATAAAGTTTAAGAACCAAATGTGCCTCTGCTTTTTTGATGTTTACTTTAAACTTAGATAGATTTAGATACTTACCTTTTTATTTTATTTTCATTATTCTGAGTCATCTTATTTTAAGTATGTTTTTTACAAATCAGAGTTGAGTTTGCTTTGTAACTCAATATTATTTTCTTTTAAATAAATGACTTAAGTGTATTTCTGTTTCTACTTAATATGACAGAACTGTTTCTATTTAATTTCATATTTTTTGTTGTTCTGTTTATATTTATATATAAAGTATGTTTTATTTGTATTTTATGTGATTATAATAATACTTATAAAGGTAAATATTTGAGATTATAGTGCTTACTTTAGCTTACATTTTTATGTAATATTGTTGCCCCTTATTTTTAAAGAGTTACCTCTAAATTAGAATATTAAGAGATAAATCATTTCTTATTTAAAATATCCCTGAGTCAAATCTATTAGTATTATTTAAATATAAAGAAAAAAATAGATGTATGTAAATATTTTGGCTCTTTCTGGAATATAAGATAAGTATTGCTTCCTTATTGTCTGGCACTAAATGTTACTATCAAAAAGTGTTGGAAATTTTATTACTTTCTCTTAAAACAATAATAACCATACATTTTGGCCCAAACCACACATTGAGAGTGAATGAGGCCACTGTTTATATTTATTTCTGTTTATGGAACAGAGGTATAAACTAGGATTATCCCAGGATAACAGGGTCATATGGTCTTCCCACCTATATGTGAATTTATATTTTGATTTATGATACCCTCATCTTTCCTTTTACCCTCATCTTATCTATAATATTTTCATCTTACCTAGTTACATTTACCTTTCTCCTATAAAAGATAATTTTCTTTTTTTAACTTTTACCTAAATTATATTTCAGTGTTGACAATTCTTAATCAATTTCCTGTTAGTGACTTTTCAGTAGGTAGATTGTTTCTCATTATAGTTCAGACAAGTTTTTTAAATTATACTTTGAAATCTATAATTATGTTTCTCTGTTTTCTTCATTCTCCTTTGCTATTCTGTGCTATATCCATCATTTTCTTCTCTAATGTCTCTACTTATTCATTTTGTTTCTCTTTCTTTTTATTTCTATCTTTATTGTTAACATGGTATATTGTTAATTCATGGTTACGAATGAGCCACAATCCCTGTCAACTGGAAAGTCTGGAAATGGAAAGCTGTCTTAGTCATCTTCTATTCCCTCCCACACTGACTCTTGACTTAGCTATGGACTTGTTTTGGCCAACAGAATTTGAGCAAATGTGCCGAAAGTAAAGGCTTGAGATGCGCTTGCCTATGAGGGGTTGCTATCTTGATTCTAACAATCAAGGAGCACATGCAGAGACACATTCAGCCATCACAGCTTGTCACAGTTCCTGGTGGGTTCAACAGCGACCATCAGCCATGCAAGTGAGCCCAGCGGAAATTAATACATGCATGTTATTAGGCACATCCAACCCACGGAATCAAAAGAAACATGAAATCATTGTTTTAAGCCCCGATCTTGTGGGGATTTCATTAGGCATTGTTAGATAACCGATAAAGAAAGTATTGCCTAGAAGGTGGTGTGGCTGTAACACAACCCAAAACATGTGTCATTGGCCATAGAACTGGGCAGCAGATGGAGGCTCGAGAAGTGAGAGGAGTCTGTTGGCAAGGAATCTCTGGCAGAGGGTGGAAACGAGGTGAGGAAGTCATCAGTGGCAGGGAAAATGGCAGCCCATATTTCATCATAACAAAATATTTGGCAAACCCATCAAGTGTCAGTACACAAGAGTTAGGATTGTACCTGATGAACCGGCAAATCTGACTAAGGTATTCCTGGCAGAACGTTGAAAATACCAGTCGGCTTCATTTAGGTGCATATGGTAAGGTATTGGAAGAGAAGAATGAGATAAGGAAAGAATTATTTAGTTTGCAAGAGGAATTTAAACATGAAAAAGAAACAGAACTTTCTAGGTTGGAAAACAAAACAACTCACATTTCCCAACTTTCAGGTTGGCAACTTTCAGTGTAATAAGTGGCCCCTGGGTAATGACAAAATCAAGGATATGAACATAAAACCCCTTTTTAGACCTCAGAAAGACTTAAAGTGATTTTTAGTAGAGACTCTTATCTAAATATAAGGGCTTCTGGGAATTTTTAAAACATTATCCCACAGCACTCTAAAACATCAAATTAGACCAGAGTCTATCTTAAAAGGAGTTATAGATGTGAACTTGCGGCATGGATTGACTCTCAGCCATAGCCACAGGCAATCATTAGACTGTTTAAGGTAATTCTATTAGTTTGGACTAAAAAGGAGAGTTTAAAGTGCAAAGAGTTCTCTGGGCTCCACCTCAAATTGTCCCAACACAAAAATTTTGTTTTGAAACATTCTATAAGATTTATTTTCATATTGCCAAGTTAAACGCTTGAATAATGAAGTTTATTGAAACTTGCAGTTTATTTTCACTTTAGTCAGAATGAAATGAGCTGAGTCAGTTCACTGTTCAGAATTAGTGATGTCCTTCCAAACTGTGTAGCAAGGAATGAAAGATTAGCTGCCAAACTCCATTATCAGTACACAGCTGGACAAAACTATAGACGGTTCTCAAAGCTGCAAGTTTTTAGTTTTTATCTATCAGTGGGGCCTTCTTGAAAACTGAATAAGTTGTTGGGATCTTTGAATTATGAAAAACATTCTTAGCCAACCAAACTTTTACTGGCAGAAAAATTGCACTGTTTGGGCACATGTGGCACAACTTTAATTCTTTACATCAGAGTAGTGCTGCTGTGTTGGTGAAGAAAGAAGCTATGTCACTCACCTTGGCTCAATGCTGTATATGTGGATACATAGTGTGTGCAAAACTGCTGTTGTAATTCTGAGAGAATCAGCACCTAAGGCCTTGAAGGTAGATTAACTTTATCAGAGCCAAGATCGTAAACTACATCCTATGCAAAGTGTTGGACAAATGAGTTTGCAAAATTTGTATTTTTTGAGTTTGCTCACTTTTAGTGTTAAAAAATGGTACTGGGAGGTGCCAGGTATGTGATTAGTGAAAATCAAATTACCTTCCTTCTTGGGAAGGGCCATTGTCTTGCTAATGTTTGCTGGAAGAGAGAGAAGCCACATTTGCAGAGTGAGAGCAGGGAGAATGCAGGGTGCTGAAGAAGAGCCAGTTTGTGCAGAAAGTTTGAAGAAAGAGAGGGGAACAGAAGTGAGGGGCTCTTGCAAGCTCCACTGAGACTGGTGGGGCCTTTGATTCTACGAGAAACCAGAGAAGATTCTCCTGGTTGTGGAACCAGAGAATGTGTCAGTGGATTTGGAAGCCCTGAGTGAAAGGGAAGTGTTTTTTTTCCTGTGTGTTTGCTTGCCAGCTGGTGCGAGACTTGAATAAAGGAATGTCCCACCAATTTTTGGCTCCACTGTTTCTTTACTGTCTGTCCAAATCTAATGAAAACCTGCATGTGAATGGCCATAACAGTGGTGACGACTACTGGCCATACACAAAGGCTTTTCTCAAAAAAAAAAAAAGTCAAAATCTAATATTAAGTTACTCTCTTTTATACAGAATTGTATTCATTTTCTAGAACAAAAAATATATTTAGAGTACTTCACTGAATTTTAGGAAAATTTCTCACTTTTATAGAGAATGAAGTAAAAGCCCATTCTCAGAACACTTATCAGAGGAAGATTTATTCATAAAATCCTTGGAAAATATTTTTGGCCATATGAATGAAGCAAATCTTCTGAATCGAGGCCTTGGATTAACTATTTTAAATGGCACTAAAATTTTGTGAGCAATTTTGGATTAAACTGCCATTTTAGAAGTGGAGTTTGGATGCAAACAACTTTGTAAACTTTCAAATATTTGAGAAAGAACTTCTGAAGATTGGAGTCTCAAGAAAGAGAGCATGCCAAATTTTCTGTAGTCAAAAATCTGCATAAAGATTGTATAAATTTTAATGTCAACTCTGCTCGGGAAACTTTAAATTCTCTTTCTTATCAGGCTTTGCAAAATTTTACAGTACTAATATTTTAAAAATACTTAATTCTTTTTTATTTAACACTTTAGGCCTTTTGGAAATTATTTTGTTATATTACATGAGAAGAGAATCTAATTTTCTTCCAATTGTAAATGTTCACCATTCCATTTGGTGAGCACACTCCTCTATGTTTTCAAATGCTTCTTTGAAATATCACACATCAAGTTACTATGTGATAAGGATACATCCACTAGATTTTTTTATATGAAAGTAGAGAAAGAAAAAATGGGTGAAAGCAAAAAAGAGAGGAAAGAAGGAAGGAAAGAAGGAAGGAAGGAAGGAAGGAAGGAAGGAAGGAAGGAAGGAAGGAAGGAAGGAAGGAAGGAAGGAAGGAAGAAGGGAGGGAGGAAGGGAATGAGAGAGAAAGGAAGGAAGGAAATGAGTAATACGAAATTTAAACATTGTGCTAAATATATAATTTATTCTTAAATTAACTCAATGCCTTAAATAGTTTTATGAACATGCTTCACAAAGTTGGAAAATAAAATTGAGAAAAATTAGTAGCCAACATTTTAGTCAGTGATATGTAGGGAGTCTTGCCCAATAATTGATTATGAAGAACTAAACCAAAATGGTTGGCAATTGGCTATAATTAATCTACATGCATATGTGTTTCCTGGGTTTTTTAATGTGCATTAAATTTTATATAAATAAATATATATGTGAACTTTTATTAATTCAAATATGTAACACAGTGATAGGCCCATTGTTGTCATTATATTAAAATATTCCATTTTAGGCCTTACTCACTCTGATCCTGTGGCCACCATGTGCTCTTGGTTGAATGGCTTACAAAGATACCAGGTCTAGACATATCTATTGATGCTGTACTTAATTTATCCCAGATGTGTAACATTCTGGAGATTAACATGAAGAATGGTCATTTTTGATGTTACGATATGCCAATCATTTAAAGAAATATAGTCACATTGGTGGCATCTATATAAAGTAAATCAAAGTGATATTTTAGAAATTGTATGATTTTATCTGAAATAAAGTAAAATTTGTTGTTAATAACATTGTTGTTTAAAAACTCTTTTGAATTAAATCTTCCCTAGTTTTCCAATGGCTCCTCATTTAATAATCTTTCCCCAAGCTGATATATTTCTCAATGACTGATGCAAATTGTGCTGGTGTGAAGTGTTTCACAAATCCATCAGTTCCTGTGCCATCTCACAGTGCCTTGTCCAGATCTCCACATGCAGTACAGTGAAAAGTGGCTGTGTATCAGCACGTGTGCTGTCACCCTTACACCTTGGGTACCTTGAGCCAATGCTATGGCTGTTATCTCTACACTCAAAATCTAAGTACAGTGTCTATTGCAGTGTAAAATACTGATTTTTTAAAAAAGTATAATAAAACTAAGCACATAACTATCACAAATATTTTAATATGCTTCAATCTTTCAAACACATATGTACTACATCAAAATATTTCATTTTTGGGATAAATAGTAAAAGAGAGTTCTCTGAATCATTGAATTCTTTTTTTTTTAATAATTTTATTTTTAATGGGGCGACATCAATAAATCAGGATACATATATTCAAAGATAACAACTCCAGGTTATCTTGTCATTCACTTATGTTGCATACCCATCACCCAAAGTCAGATTGTCCTCTGTCACCTTCTATCTAGTTTTCTTTGTGCCCCTCCCCCTCCCCCTTTCCCTCTCCCTCTCCCCCCTCCCCCCGCAACCACCACACTCTTATCAATGTCTCTTAGACTCACTTTTATGTCCCACCTATGTATGGAATAATGCAGTTTCTGTTTTTTTTTTCTGATTTACTTATTTCACTTCATCTAATGTTATCAAGATCCCACCATTTTGCTGTAAATGATCCGATGTCATCATTTCTTATGGCTGAGTAGTATTCCATAGTGTATATGTGCCACATCTTCTTTATCCAGTCTTATACATCAAAAATCCCAAATAATCCACAAAAAGACTACTAGAAACAATAAGCCAATACAGTAAGGTCGCAGGATACAAAATTAACATACAGAAGTCAATAGCCTTTCTATATGCCAACAATGAAACATTTGAGAATGAACTCAAAAGAACAATCCCCTTCACAATTGCAACAAAAAAAATAAAATACTTAGGAATAAACATAACAAAGAATGTAAAGGACTTATATAATGAAAACTATAAACCATTGTTAAGGGAAATCGAAAAAAATATAATGAGATGGAAGAATATACCTTGTTCTTGGTTAGGAAGAATAAATATAATCAAGATGGCCATATTACCCAAAGCAATATACAAATTTAATGCAATTCCCATCAAAATTCCAATGACATTTTTTAAAGAAATGGAGCAAAAAATCATCAGATTTATATGGAACTATAAAAAACCCCGAATAACCAAGGCAATCCTAAAGAAAAAGAATGAAGCTGGGGGCATTTCAATACCTGACTTCAAACTATATTATAGGGCCACGACAATCAAAACAGCATGGTATTGGCAGGAAAATAGACACTCAGACCAATGGAACAGAATAAAAAATCCAGAAATAAAACCACATACATATAGTCAAATAATTTTTGATAAAGGGGCCAAGAACACACAATGGAGAAAAGAAAGCCTCTTCAATAAATGGTGCTGGGAAAACTGGAAAGCCACATGCAAAAGAATGAAACTGGACTACAGTCTGTCCCCCTGTACTAAAATTAACTCAAAATGGATCAAAGATCTAAACATAAGACCTGATACAATTAAGTGCATAGAAGAAGACATAGGTACTAAACTCATGGACCTGGGTTTTAAAGAGCATTTTATGAATTTGACTCCAATGGCAAGAGAAATGAAGGCAAAAATTAATGAATGGGACTACATCAAACTAAGAAGTTTTTGCTCAGCAAGAGAAACTGATAACAAAATAAACAGACAGCCAACTAAATGGGAAATGATATTTTCAAACAACAGCTCAGATAAGGGCCTAATATCTTTGAATTCTTGATCAGTGTTTAGTGTAGCCATAAAACCACTTCCTGAAAAGTTCGCAAAGGACATATAAGTTTCAAGAAAAAGGACAGAAACATGTAGATTTTTTTATTTAGACAATTAATTTTAATGGGGTAACATTGATCAATTAGAATGCATAAATTCAGAGAAAACATCTCCAGGTCATTTTGACATTTGATTATGTTGTATACTCATCACCCAAAGTCAAATTGTCTTCCGTCACCTTCTATTTGGTTTTCTTTGTGCCTCTAATCTCCCCTCACCTTCTCCCTTTTCTCCCTTCCCCTCCCCCTGGTAACCACCACACTCTTGTCCATAAGTCTCAATTTTGTGTCCCACCTATGTATAAAATCATATAGTTCTTAGTTTTTTCTGATTTATTTATTTCACTCAGTATAATGTTATTAAGGTCCACCCATGTTGTCGTAAATAATCCTATGTCATCATTTCTTATGGCTGAGTAGTATTCCATAGTATATATGTACTACATCTTCTTTATCCATTCATCTATTAAAGGGCTTTTTGTTCGTTTCCATGTCTTGGCCACTGTGAACAATGCTGCAATGAACATGGGGTTGCATGTGTCTTTACGTACCAGTGTTTTAGAATTTTGGGGGTATATACCCAGTAGAGGGATTGATGGGTCATATGGTAGTTCTGTTCTTAATTTTTTGAGGAACCACCATACTTTCTTCCATAATGGTTAACCACAATAAACAAAACAGCATGGTATTGGCAGAAAAACAGACACCCTGATCAATGGAACAGAATACGGAGCCTGAAAATAAAACCACATATATATGGTCAAATAATATTTGATAAAGGAGCCAACAACACACAATGGAGAAAAGAAAGCCTCTTCAATAAATGATGCTGGGAAAACTGGATAGCCACGTGCAAAAGAATGAAATTCAATTACAGTTTGTCCCCTTGTACTAAAATTAATTCAAAATGGATCAAAGACCTAGATATAAGACCTGAAACAATAAAGTACATAGAAGAAAACATAGGTACTAAACTCATGGACCTTGGTTATAAACAGCACTTTATGAATTTGACTCCAAAGACAAGGGAAGTGAAGGCAAAGATAAATGAATGGGACTACATCAGACTAAGAAGCTTTTGCACAGCAAAAGAAACTGACAACAAAAGAAACTGATAGCTAACTAAATGGGAGATGATATTTTCAAACAGCACAGATAAGGACCTAATATCCAAAATATACAAAGAACTCACAAAACTCAACAACAAACAAACAAACAATCCAATAAAAAAATGGGAAGAGGACATGAACAGATACTTTTCCCAGGAAGAAATATAAATGACCAATAGATATAAGAAAGATGCTCATCTTCATTAGCTATTAGAGAAATGCAAATCAAAACTACAATGAGATACCACTTCATACCTGTTAGATTAGCTATTATCAACAAGACAGGTAATGACAAGTGTTGGAGAGGCTGTGGAGAGAAAGGAACCCTCATTCACTGTTAGTGAGAATGTAAAGTAGTAGATTTTTTAATCACTAGATTTAAGCAGAAATTTTGGCTCTTGTGAGTCTATAAACGACTTTTTTTTTCTTTTTCTGGTTACTTTAAGTGTTTTAAAAACTGTAGTGTTTCCTTATATGCTCTCACTAGATTGGTGACACTTCCAGTTGGGACGTAGTTCCAGAACCATTGTACTATATCAAGCATACATTTCCAAAAGTGCATGGTCACACACAATAACTCCATATACCGTGACCAAATGTAAACTTGGAATATTTCTGTCCAACATTCATTCTTTTCTTTCCCTGGAGTAGAATCCCTGGGAAGTTTGGGGGGAGGCATAGTAAACATGAGGTAAGAAAGAACTGACTTCCCCTAGAATATGGGATATTCACTCAAAGTAAACTTTCTTCCTATATGATTTTTGTTCATTAGAGTATATCTTTTATGACTCACCTATTCATTTTTCTTGCCAATCAATGAGTGATGAACAAATGAAAAAAATGAATGATCACTTTTGGGGTATAATCTTTCAACTAGTTACAAATCAACTGGATTGCACTATTTTAGTCTATATTTCATTTTCTTGTCGACTTTTATTGCAGGAAATATCTAGTCTGGTAGCCATCTATTTTAAAGCAGGCTTTTATGTCTAACTTCTTTCTCAGAATTCTTCAAAGTAACTTAAATAGTCTTATCTCTATGTACCCTTTAAATGAGGCCAGTCAAGATCCCACTGGTCTAAAAAAAAACAATGAATCAAAGATCACAGAATTATTGAGCGTGGGTTTGCTTCTTTCAATGTTGTGTGAAGAGAAGGGTCCCACCTTTCTGAGAATAACCAACCCGTGTTCCCTATATTTTTTTAAATTCCTTTTTCCTCATGCAGGCCCTTCCTCCACCAGTCACCTCTTCTTTTTTAGGTCATCAATCTTACTCTGAGAAGAACTATGGTAACAAAACCCTTTATTCTATCTTTTCACAACTGACTGAAATATGGAATTCTCTTTTGGTTCTTAGAGTGCTTAACTTATCCACAGGAGTAGCCTCTATAAGAAATATAGACTTGAAAAATTGTAGTGGGCTTGGAAGTAATGTCTACAAACATATTATGCATTGTCGAAATAATTTAGATAGACAAATAGATAGATAGAGAGGCAGACAGATAGATAGCTATGATTGTCTATGGCCTAGAGAGAAGCATTTACTAAATGGTGCTCAGTGGATCCACAGAACTCATAATTGTTATTCAGTATGCTTATTTTTTTTCTATCTGGCAGACAAATACATTTTAGAAATGCCTTTTATATTTGTTCCACTTAAGATTCATAATACACATGAATATTAATTAGCATATTAAACACTCTGAGAAATTTTGCATCGAAGAAAGCTTACTTACTTTGTTTAACTGAAGGTTCTTCAATTTATTTGACCATGAAATCAAAATTTTATTTTTGGTTTGCATTGTCTGTTAATGGAGAGCCCATTAACAGGTTTTAGGAAGCACTGTTATAGAATGTGGGCAAAGGTGTTTGGAGTGGCATATCAGAAAATGCTCTAGACTCAGTAAACCTTCTTGTTTATCTTTTCTCACCTCCCTATTGCCTGTTCTCAATCTTCCCACCTCCAAACTCAGTACACTAGCTTCATTAATATCAAGAGTCTTACAACTCCTTGAATACAATGTGCTGTATAATGCTCCCAGGCCTTTTCATACACGATTCACTATTTCTAAAACATCTTTCCCAATTTCACCTGAAAATTCCAACATAGTTCTTAAAATGCAGCTCCTACAACAGCTATTCAGCAAGACCTGCCAAAATTCTAAGTTTCATACTCTGTTCCTCTTGGCTACCATAGAATTTTATTTGTCCCTTTATAATACTCTGTGCTATGTATGTATCTGTCTGTTTTTCTGTTTAGACTGTTTTCTCCTAGAGGTCAGGCACCATGTCTTATTCATTACTTTATACCTCTTAACAACACAATATCTTGCACATGGGAGGCATTTATTGTCTATTTTATAAGTTAATTCCTTTACTTACCCAACAAAGTTATTATCATTAAGTTTTATAAAAAATGATGTGAAACATGCTATTTATAAAATCACCTTGATTACTTATTCAAATAATAATATTTGGATATACTGTATTAAATAACATTGTACTAAAATTAAACTCACTTAACTTCTCATTAGTTTTTTATGTGACTAACAGACAATTTAAAATTACATATGCATCTCACATTACATTTTTGTTGGCCCTCAGTGACGGAGACAATTTGTGTGCACACTAGATACTACAGTTTGGCTCACACAGCACTGTACCTACCCTTTTCCCATATTGCAAGTCTAAAACTAAACATTTCTTTCTCCCAAATCCCTTGCAATTATTATTTCAGAGATGACTTAGTTTTATTAATTAGAAGTATGAGCAGAAGGCTTGAATTGGGGACTAAGAAGGGGAGACACCGATATGAACCATTCTGCTGGTCAGTCCAGATCACAAGAGAAGACACTGGGTTCAGAAACAGCAGCTGTATCTGTGCTGTTCCCATTCAACAGGGAAAGCTTCTGATCATGGCAGAATAGTCAATGCCCTTGATGGTTCCTTTCTGCTCTGTAACTTCAGGAGTCAATCTAAGAATGTCCTTCTAGCTTTGTCAACAATTGTATAAATCATTTAATAATCTATAATAACTCAATTTCTCCTTAAATTAGGTAAAGTTAATTCTGTTCTCTGCATTTGACTACTTCCCAATACAAGGTTGGTGGAACAATGACTATCCATTTAACATTAAATACATACATTAAAGGACACATACATACAAGTCACTTGCTAATATCTATTTCTTCATTGTCTTCCATAGGTACAAAGGCATAGTAGGAGGGTATTTTAATACTGTTGAATGCATTTATATAAAATAAGGACATATAATAAAACACATGACTAGAAGTCCCATATGTTATCATTTTAATATGGTCTCTTTATCATTTAACTTTTAGTTAATGTTATAATAAACCCCAAAGAATTACAAAAAACCCACACTATTTTCTGTTATCTGTATGCCAATGATTTTCTCTTAATAAGTGGGTCATCAGCAGGGCTTTGAACATTCTTTCATATATCAAAAGTGTGTCCTTTCCACTGTTTTCACTATAAGGACTGACTATACATACTGCTTTTGATGTGACAGAGCTAATTCAAACCTTTTACAAATTGCAACAGAGTTCCCAGTGAGGACATGCCCCTGATTTGTCCACCTAAGGGTCTGGGACCTTGATTTATTATTTAGTTCATGGTTTGACACCTTACTGAGAAAATCAAGAAATCTGTGAGTGCTTTAAAAAGTTCACATCAAGGTCAGAGCTAGCTACCTTTGGCCATGACCAAGCATCTGTAAGTTGGAACAAAGGTGAAATGCATTGAGGGCTGAGATGGTCCTGGTCTCCTCATTAGCCAGAGGCCATCGAAGTCACAATTGCCTTGGGACCCTGTATGCTGCAAGTCAGAGAAGGCACCAGACTATGCCATAGAGATCTAAAAAAAGAATTAAGGGTTTTCTCATTTAATTGTCCCAGTTATTAGCTCTAGAGTATGCCTTTGAATTTTCTATCCTTCCCCAGGATGTAAATTTTTAGCTTTCTACATCAGTGGAAATCATACTAATAACTATTTTATGTGAACAGAAGAGACTTATCTCTATCACGTTTGCGGGCTGAGACTGGCCGTTCTTGTATCACTCTTTTCCATTTTTAGCTATCCTTCCAAGTCTAGTACCATTGACCAACTCCCAACAGGCATGCCACCAGTTCTCACTGGAGCAGAAAGGATACGCTGAAGAATAGCAAAAACACTGAAGTGCAGATTTTTGTTTGTTTCTAAGAAATATGAGCTTCTAAACTGAAAGAGAAACAGAGAGTGCTCGGAAGAGGATTCAAGGCTAAGTGAGAGATTTCTGGAGCGAATGTGCATGTGCATACTTGTGTTTTAGGGTCAGAGATAAAAGAGCAAGTGAGATAGATGAGAAGGATGGGAAGGGGAGACTAAAGGAGGCTGAGGGGAATCGAGTTGGACCACACTGGTTCATGTCCTCACCCTAGGGAACACTATCATCACTCTCTGTTTTAATTCCAAGAAATAGAACTCCTGACATGCACTTCTTAGAAAAGCCATTTCTATCTTCAGACACCAAATTCAGCCCTCAGGCCTGGTTAAGGCCTCAGTGGGCCTGACCTGAGGTGAAATCATTACAGCCCAGGCAGTTCAGGCCTTCAAATGAGTCATTCCTGCAGGAAATCAGGGAATAAAGAGAATTGTATGACTGCAGTGACCTGCCCAAAAGAGAAACCAGAAAGTGTGAAACTCATCTCTGGATCCCAGGTGGAGGCCATCCACAGATGTGGGCATTGGGTTCCATGAAGCTGAGCCTCATTAATGCAGAGCAATCCTTGTCTGTGATCCTATGGGTCTGTCCCCTACCTGGATTCGGTGGTGCCATGGGCAAGCACTACAGCTTAAGAACACCCTGCAGGGGCACCAAAGCAATGCCAGGAAAATCCTCAAAGACCCCACCTTATGGCTCTTAACCACCCTGAAGAGCTGGGCAGTCTTAGACACCTCTGTTTTCAGGACACATTTTGAGACTATAACATTTTTATTTTGTGTGTGTGTGTGGGTGGGGGGGGGGGTTGGCTCCTTAAACCATAGTGTGTGTCCCTATTTCATGTACCCAGGAATTGTCTCCAAACTCCTAAAAGTTGGTAACACCAGAAAAACATCTACTTTATTTTTAAATGCCTACTCAGTTAGCACCAGGCCATCTGATCCTTAACAATAGAATCTTTTCCTTTTTCAAACCCAAACTCTCATTCACCATTGCAGTGGCCTCAGACTGATGTCAGAAGGAAAGCGATGTTCTGAAATCTCCTCAGACTATGGCTGATTTTAAAGAAAATTGGTTCCGTCACTGGAACTTCTCAGAGACTTAAACATTTTCTAATATAAATGCTGCAAAAGGTATGCCTACCCATGGTGGGAGGCTGGACCAGACCCCTAAGGTCCTTTCAATCTTTGAAATTGGAAGTTATGAGTAACCTGTGGACCACTCCACTCTCCCACTGTAATACATGTTTTCAGAGAGAAGGCTGAGGTGATGAATACAGCGCTAGGTTCCAGGGGCCCATTCCCAGCTCAGGAACGGCTGGAGGCAAGACAGGTCATGTTTCTATTGCTATTTCCACACCTGACTTAACACAAGCCCCAGGAAGACAATAATATATCATCTTTTTTCTCAGTCAGGGACAGATAAAGTCTATAAAGTTCAACAGAAAGCCAGTGTGACCCTCATTTTTCTCTTCTCAATGTACTCCCCAAGTCTCTGGGATTTTGACTCAATTACAATGTAATATAGGGTCAGGTGAAGAGGAGAAGAGGACTGTTGTTTGTTCTGAAATTGAAATAGAGTTGTTTTCTGACACATTAGCCACTGTGGGCAGCTAGGCCATTGTGGCTTTCGTATATCTTCCTCCTGGATTTTAGTTGTGAGTTGAATGAGTTGAATTTGCTCTGTTGTGGTAGCAACAGTTGTGGCAGGTGTGGTAAAGTCACGGCTGCCAACCATCCACTGGGTGCAGCAGGAACTGAGGCTGGAATAGTAAAGCTGGTGCTTAACAGCTATGGGCACAGCAGATGTTCTTAAGACGGACTAGGAGGAAGAAGGAGAGATAGGATAAGGAAGTTACTAAAAATGAGTAAGCTTTCACAGAATAGAGCTAATAAGATTTCCTTCTTCCGAAAACATGCAATTTGCTCTCCTCTCCAGCTAAGGTACTTGAGAGGTCATATTCATTATTACACACAGCCATTTCCTTAACAAATCAGATGGGAAATGATATATCTCACAGTTTGGCTCAAGATCACTCAACCCAGCATTGAAAACAATTTTTAAAATTTTTTTCTGAGCATAATTATTTCCTGTGGAGCTACCATGAGGAATAGTTTTCAAAACTAGCAGCACGGACTAAACTCAGGCTAAATAGGGTATGTTCTGGGGTAGGTGTTACTGGTGTTCTCCAAGGTGATCTGAAATACAGTAATTTCACTGGAGCCTGGATTTCTATGTCTATCAGAGGAATGCACTTTGGCTTACATGGCTTAGGATTTGGAAACTTGGGTCCAGAGACATAGAAGGCCCTGCAGATATTGACCCCACGTTCTGTCTATATTGCTAAAATTCTTCATAGAAAGATACTAGTAAGGATATAGAACACTTAAGGTTGTCTAGTGTTCCCCAAAAGTAAGCATGGGGTACAGAGATGTAGTAGGGTAGTGGTGTTAGGAAACTGAATAAACAGGAAGACTGGTAAATGTTTTATAAGATTTGTCTTAAAAATACTGGTGGAAGCCCAACCTGAGACAAATCAGTGTCAAATCGATAAATAATATCAGTGTTCATAAACATCTTTTATCTAATTATGTGATTAGTAAAAATTATTCTATTGAGTGAACTTCAGAGGAAGCAAAGATAGCCTGTCCCTTTAGTGAATAGATCTCCATGTAAGTGCCTGGTAGGCAGGTGAATCTGGAACGTTCGCTTCCTCTTTAGCTGACCCCTACCGGAAGGCCTCCTGCTGGCTTGCATTGCTGTCTTCCTTCTCATCTTTCCCACTTCCAACATGACCAGCCTGCTTTACCCACATAGCCATGTACCAAGGAACAGGGCAACGGCAAGTTCAGGGGCAGCCACCTCTGAAAGGTAGGATTGGCAGTACGCTTGCATGTAGACAAAAGAATGTCAAGTTTTTAATGAAAGCTATGCATACCCTGCAAGACTATTTATTCTTCATGTGGATTGAGAATCTTAAAACATAGAATTTTCAGAATCACATACAGTAAATAAGGCTGCTTAAATTTTTACTAAGATTCTCAAACAGAATAGATACATTATGGCAGACTCGTGGTGTAGAGATGGTTCATCTCATCCCCCCCCAACTACCCACCAACTCTGTACTCTATCCGGACAGTGTATTCTTTCTTGAGACCAAAATATTGTCTCTAACAGCTTAACAAGTGGTACCTATAGCAGACATTAAAAAAATGTGATCACTTATTTACTTAAAAAAACAAGTTTAAAGAGACTGCTCTGTTATCATCTTTCCTCCAAAACAAAAGTTGAGGTTAAGCCTTTTATTTTTCTTCTTCTTCTTTTGAATTTAGAGACATTTTGACTTAAACTCCAAATCATTCTCAGAAAACCCAGACTTGACTTCAAAGACCCAGTACAGCCTCTAATTCTATAAAAATGTGACCTTCTGAGCATCTGAAACTTCTGCAAATTACTACTACCCCTGACATATCCCAATCTCAGTGTGCCTTTTCAGAGACGAGGGACTCTCCACTACCATAGTTCTGCAACACACGTGACAGCACTCTGGTCATAGTTCTGCAACACACGTGTCAGCACTCTGGTCATGGTTGGATTGTCACCCAAATTAGTATTCATGAGGGTCCCTCTGACAAATGGAGTTATTATCCACAGATGCTGTAAACATAAATCAGGAGTATATCATCAATAATGTTGTATTCTCTTTGTTCTCATCGTGTTTACAGATCTCGCTTTGAGCAGCACATAAACATTTAGAGCATGTTGTGGGAAATATGCCACTCATCTTATTAGCTTTCTCTGGTTCCAAGCTCTGACGCTGATCACCCCCTGACAGTGTTTGCCAACAACAAAAGAAGCCTATTGATCCCATTGCTTCTCCTTTTGGCAGTCTTTCTACCCACGATTACCTTGCATCGCTGGCCTTAAGTCAAATGTCACAGAACAACTTACGGGAGATGTTATCTATTGAGCAGAGCAAAATGTATTGCTATGAGCTTAATTGGAGGAAAATCCTTTGGTATTATGAATTGTTTACAATTTAAAATTTTATTTCTTGGCATTAATGAACAGTCACAATCAAAGCTTACTTTGTAAGCTCCAAATCCATAAAATTGTACTCATTTGCAATTTATTTTCTGAACAGTTTGCAGAGTCCTGAATATCTTGGAGGCTGACCCATCAATCATCCTCAGAGTCACTCTATGTATAAGCAGTTTTCTCTGCTGGCATCTTCTCTCTATAATAGAGTATCTCTATTGAAAGTCCCTGGTAATTTTTCATCTTAGCAGAGTCTTCATTTGTCTCTTTATTTTGATTCTAGATAGACACGCTGAAAGGTCACATTATTTTTTGTTTAAATTGAAAAATGCACTTCACAGATTAAGAATTTAGGGGTATAACTGAGATATAGGTACTCTGTGTGAAATGGAAAGGCTTTTGTAGAATTATTTTGGGGAGATGAGGGAGGGGGTAACTGCTGCAGTGGAAAGACACAGAGGACAGGTTCTCACATGTAAAGACAGTCATTTCATAAGTAGTCTTCTAGATAGTTTCGAGTCTCCACCCTGTTACTTAGATTTGTGAGGTATGGGCTAGACTCTCCAGAGGGACTGCCTTGATCCAACCTGGAGTAATGTGACCTCATTGAAGCTTAGTCTGTATCTTGGCTGTTAGTGTGCACCTTTAAGCCCATGTCCACTGACATATATTGTGAAGGATGTAGGAACTCAGCCATTTTTATCCAGTTAACTGGTCCTTGTTTCTGTCCTTGGGTAAGTCTTGAATCTTTAATGGGAATCTCTTTTCCACTGTTGCTAACTTGGCTCTACAACCTAGCTGGTGTTCAATCCAACTATCAACCATTTGAACTCCCTGGCTAACATTTCTGCCTTATTTATCCAGTCCTTGATCTCTCAGATTCACAAACTCTTCTTAAACTTACTTTCAGGACCTAAGACATTAGATATGCTTAGTCAACTGATGGCATTCATTGGACAGCCTGACTCTACAGCTACCTGCTCAGCATGTGATGATGTCTCTGGAAAAAAAAATGGGTCTAATGGTATCAAGTCAAGAGATTTTGCAAGCATAAACTTTGAGAATAGGAATTGAAGAGCCTGTCTTCCTATGCACCATTTTAACTAACCTGTCTAAGTCACAAATATCGATTAAATGGAAAGCATATAAGAAGTTACTGCATAACCTGCTGAATACAAATTGGAGAAAGCACTTCATTAATTAAGGATTCCTTGTACTCTACTGGAAGCTACAGAGCCTCCACATTTCAAACACCAAGTAGGTGTGTTTGTGTCATTCAAGAAAAGACATATTTTCTAAGTCTCTGTGTCATTCATTAAGGGCCAATTTTGTTCTTGGTTACTTTCCTTCATCTTCTCATACTCACTGCTTATATTTTCCTTGGTTGCTTTAAACATGTAAAGCAACTTCCTACATATTTCTCACAGATCTTCTTTGAGTTCCTTCTCTTCCAAGAAGTCTTCCGAAACTATTACAAACCAACCTGTTTGAACATCAATCATTTTTTGACTGGTTCATGCCTGACATTTCTGGACAGGGCTCCTGGACCACTACTACATTTATATCGATTTTACCTGCCAAGAGCTGGTTCTATAAGACCCATAAATTAAATCATTAATTAATTTATTCATTCATTCATTCATTCATTCATTCATTCATTCATTCAGAAAATAAGCATGAGCCAGACTGGATACTTGAAATCTTAGCAACAATAAATAATCAAGGCTTGCATAATCCCTAGTATTATCTTGGATTTTTTTCTTTTTCTCTTATAAACATTAAATAGTCAAGCAACCAGTGTTTTAGACCCTGAGGACAAAAAAGGATCAAGATTTTAGCTCTAACTGTGAAAATCATGTACACTACACTGGCCCCCTGCAAAACCCACTTCTCTATCTACCTCTTTTATTTTCCTAAGGATATTTGGTAAATAATTGAAATAATTGCAGAGATACATATTGAAAGATTATTTGTAAATCCAGGGTATTATTGTCACTATAATTAGGCCATGTATGATATATGGAAATCTTGATTAGAGTGCTGCTTTTTCAAAAGCTAATTAGCTTGCACAACAATATGTTTCCTGGATGTGTTTTCAGAGCATTGTTTTATATTTTCTTTTCACTCTTGTCCCCAGAGCAAATAAACTGAAGTGTCCTCAAAGAAAGGCTCAGAACCTTGAAGGGTGAAAGCTGCTAAGTAGATTGACAAGGAGACGTCTACCCAGGGTGAGACAAACAGATGACCAGACTCTCTGGACACTGACAACTCTCCTGTGATTATGTCAGGGGCAGAGAACCACCATGGCTTCATATGCAGTGTGACTGTGGGAACAAACCCTTATTCTGCTCAAATGCCTGGAAGCCTTCCCTGACCTTCTTACAGCTCTCTGCCCATGTAGCATGGATTTGACTTATTTTATTATTATTTGTTTAATATATTTGTCTCCTCTACCCAACCAGGATATAATCTTTATGCTCAATGCCCAGTTAAAAAAAAAAAGGACTAGGAAACTATTTCTTTTGTTCTTCAAGCTGTCATTCCTTAAACATTTTGGATCTCAGAATCCTATGAGTTCATTGACTTCCTTGCCAATGCAATGAACATATACATAATATTTTCATTAAGTTTCAGAAAATTTATGAAGACTCCTGACTCCTCACAACATGTACACTTGCTCCAGAAAATCCCTGCATGAATTCTGCCCACGTTCTCTCAAATGCCCTTGAGATTCTGGTACGAGCTGACCAATTAAAGCCAGCCATGGTCCTGTGTTTGAGTTTCAATACAGTAAACAGAATCTGGTTGTTTCTAAAGCTTTTAGAAAAATGATGGCCTCTGTCTTTAGGTTGCTGATTTTTATTTCTGAAAATCACAAGGGAAGGGCACATGGGCTGCTCACAGACATATGAAGAGAAAGACTGGTAAAAAAAAAAAAAGGCCCTGGCCGGTTGGCTCAGCGGTAGAGTGTCGGCCTAGCGTGCGGAGGACCCGGGTTCGATTCCCGGCCAGGGCACATAGGAGAAGCGCCCATTTGCTTCTCCACCCCTCCGCCGCGCTTTCCTCTCTGTCTCTCTCTTCCCCTCCCACAGCCAAGGCTCCATTGGAGCAAAGATGGCCCGGGCGCTGGGGATGGCTCTGTGGCCTCTGCCTCAGGCGCTAGAGTGGCTCTGGTCGCAACATGGCGATGCCCAGGATGGGCAGATTATCGCCCCCTGGTGGGCAGAGCGTAGCCCCTGGTGGGCGTGCCCGGTGGATCCCGGTCGGGCGCATGCGGGAGTCTGTCTGACTGTCTCTCCCCGTTTCCAGCTTCAGAAAAATGAAAAAAAAAAAAAAAAAAAAAAAGGTCTAGAATTCTTGCCTTAGTTGAAATCATTGGTAGGGAAATTCTTCTTGACTATTTGAATCTATTGCCACCAGCAATGTATTCATCATAGACATTTCCACTACAAATGTAGAGAAATTCTCCATTGATATAAAGGGAGGAAGACAATACCAGAATCACTCAGGAGGCTTTTGTTAAAGTACATGTACCACAGTTTGCTTTTCTATGAGGTGGGGACATTCAAGTAATGCGGTCTGCTGTATTTAAGGAAGTGACTTTCTGGGTCTAAGGGATCCTGTACTACTTCTCCAAATGGATAGGCATTGATGACTAAGATAATTTAATAAACTTTAAAGAAATGTACTGAGAATTTTATATGCCCAAGACATTTTTCTAAGCTCTTTATCTGTGTCATCATGCTTAATATTACAACAATTCTATGAAAGAGAATTAATTGTTATCTGTAGATTGCAAATGAGGTTACAGAAGGTCAAAGTTCACATAATGCATGGCAAACCCAGACCATCTGACTCCACACCATGTGCTTGGAATCTCCCTACTATATACTTGTTTCCCCAGGTGAATGAGATATCTCCACCTCATTCTCCATCAGGTGGTAACTACTATGATAAGACTGTAGCTGGGAAAGAAGCAAATCATCCATCCATCCCCAAGAAACAACTCTAACTTCTTAATCCCCCAATTATCTCTCAGCCTCCCTATACCCTCTGCCCTGTCTTCTAACTTTGCCCAAGATTAGAAAACACGAATTCTCATTAAAACCTACCCCTCCATCCTATTGGCACAAATTAAAACTAGCAGTGGCCCATGCAGTGAACTCAGTGGGATCCCAGCTAATCATTTTTGTAAATTAAAAAATAGACATTTTCTTCATAAGCACCATCTGTACCTTCAGGACACGCTTATTAATACTTTCTCTCCTGGGCCATGTTTTCCACTACAAATAACCAGACGGGAAGGTCACAGAGCTTCCCATCTATCTGGCCTTTGAGGTTTCTCTAAAGGGCTCCAGGTATCCAGTGGTTTATTTGGCCATTGTAGCAAAGTAGTAAATTCTGTAAGATATGTGCTGCTATTTTCATATTATAGAGTACAGAGCTCAGAGACTTGCAAGTCATATGCCCAGGTACCAAACAAATGTTTTTGAATGTTCACTATGTAATAAGCATTATTGTAAGTTCTTCAGATTTGGAAGTGAACAAAGATGAAAACTGAGTCAATCCTACAACCTCATAGCTCTTTAACTTCTAGATAATACAGCAGGACTTTCCCACAGTGGTCCTGAGAGTACACAAGGATCACATGGAGATCTGAATCACTACCTAGCAGCTTTGTCATGGCTGAGTTCCAACTACTCCATTGCCAACTTTTACCATGTCTTAAAACAGAGCAATTGGTTAGAATGTAAATGAGTTGGTTCAGCAAACCCTTTTCTGAGATATTTTGTGTGAAGGGCATAATGTTCAAGAATGATGATGATGATGATGGTGATGATAGCTGTGATTTTTAGAGCACCTACTACACACCCGGCAAAGAATTGGTATTTTGCATTCACTGTCTCATTGAATGCTAATAATATCCCTGCAATATAATCATTATAATTTTACAGAAGATGAAAGTAAAGCTTAAGAGTGACAAGTTCTGTGTCCAAGGTCACACACTAAGATGCAACCCAAGTGAGATCAAACTGCAAGGCTGTCAAACTACAAAGCTTCTTTGGATTTTTCTTGCTTGGTTGGGACATGGTACCTGATCCACAGGAGATCCTCAGAGAGACAGTCATGTGGCTATTACCCTGTCACCTGCCCCAAACCAGTGCAGGTTTCACTGATGCCCAAGAGTTATCAAAAGGTCCTCTCTGCAACCAAGATTCTGCTGCCTGAAATGCTAGGGAACTCGCCTCCTAGAGTGCATCCTTAGTCATCGAGGGATAGGAATCCATGGGTAGGCTCCTCAGCATGCCTGCCCCTGGTGAGACAATGCTGAACTGCCTTCCATGGCATTCTTCAGAGGATCTCCTGAGAAACTGAGTCCTCAATGGTAACTTGCTCATTAACATACCCATCACTGGTATTTCACTCTTCCCTGTCACCGTTGTCCCTCCCTCATTTATTCCTGAGATCACTGCTTAAATAAGGTGCGTGTACCCAAGTCCTTGCCCAGCAACTGCTTATCTGCTTTTGAGGGAATACTATCTAAGGCAGGGTGGGAGGCAATGAAATAGCACCTCACCCCTGTCAGAATGGTGCTCAGCAATAAGTCCACAAACAACAAGTGCTGGCAAGGGTGTGAAGAAAAGGGGACACTCCTGCACTGCTGCTGGGAATGCAGACTGGTGCAGCCACTGTGGAAAACAGTATGAAGCTCCTCAAAAAATTAAAGTGTGCCTTATGACCCAGTGATTCCAACATTGGGTATATATCTAAAAATATCCAAATCATTAACTTGCAAAACTTTAGGTACCCCTATCCCATGCTCATTGCAACATTATTTATAATAGCCAAAATATAAAAGCAGCCCAGGTGCCCATCAATAGATAAAAAGATAAAAAAGTCATGATACATATACACAATGGAATACTATGCAGCCATAAAAAATAGTGAACTCTTACTGTTTGTGAGAGAATAGATGGACCTAGAGGGTGTTATGCAAAGTGAATTAAGTCAGTCAAAGAAAGACAAATACTTTATGATTCACGTATACATAGAATTTAAAGAACAAAATGGAGATGACGTCAGAGTAATGGCGGGGTAGGAAGCAATACCGATAAATCTCCCCCAAAACTCAACAAGATCTTCAACCAGAAACAGAAAAACCTATACTTGGAGCTTCCAGATGCTTCGCAATACACCCAAAGGTATGATTGAGTGAAAAATTGGCTAAATATATAACCAAACCCCTAAGGAAATAGGGAGTAAGAAATACTCCGCCTTCCTCACTAAACTAAACAGGGCGGCTTTCTCTGGTAACTGTGAATATAGAAACTGAGGCGGGCAAAGGGGGTGAATACATCCAGACCGCGAAACAAACAGCCAAACCAGGCTGTGGCATGGAGATCCAAGCCGAGGAAAATCTGATCCTGTGGCAACCCGGGCAATACAAGCTAACACTCGCGCCAAACCCAAACAAAGAAAGACAAGCGGCGCGGCCATTTTACCCGGTCTCCTGGCTGGTGCGCAGTTAGTGGGCGAGAGATTTCTTCCTAGGCCCCGGGAGTCAGTGCCCGTGTTGCCTCATGGAGAGGCAGGGTCAGAGGCCTTTCTGTGGGCTGAGGGCAGAGTCTCTGGGCAGCCCCAGCGCCCTGGGAAAGCCACGCACGGGAGGGAGTAAGAACTAATTCCAACGGTGGAGATTTTCCGTACTGGAGGGTGTTTCACTCAGAGGGAAAGCGGCCGGCCTCATATCCTGGTTTGCGCGCGCAGATAAGGAGTGAGCGATTCCTCCGAGTGCCTCGGCAGTGCGCGCCCGTGTTATCGCATAGAGGAGCAGAGTCAGGGGCCTTTGTGTGGGCCAAAGCGGAATCTCGGGCTGCCCCAGCGCCTTGCAAAAGCCGCGCACGGGGACGGAGCGAGACTCAATTCCAACGCTGCAACTTTTCCCTGCGGTTGGGGGTTTCACTCAGAGCGTGAGACTGCTGGCCGGATATCCTGGTCTGCGCGCGCAGCCAGTGAGTGAGAGTTTCCTCCAAGTGCCCCGGAAGTGGGCACCCGCTTGTGTTACCGGACAGAGTGGCAGAGCCAGAGGTCTTTGAATGGCCGGAAAGCCCGCCTGATTATGCTAGCAGCTCTGACTGACTGAGCCTTACCCAGAGCCCTGTGCTGAGTGGAAATAGAGTGGGGAGTTGCCAGCTCTTTGAGCCTCTTACTATCCAGGCAGAGGCAGCAGCAACCCCATAGCTGGATTATCAGGCTACTAATTGAGGAAGGAAAGACTAGGAGAAAGGCTCTAGGAACACGGACTCTCTCACTGTCGGAGCCTATAAATGCTAATAGCCTAGACTGCCAACGAGACTAAAGCACAATACATGACATTGCCATAGAGACTTATCAACTGCAAACCTCCACCTGAGCGTGGCAAAGGGGCAAAACCCGGGGTACAGAGTCACCGACCAGGAAGAGGGAGAGAAAAGAAAAAGCAAGGAGATAACCTCTCAAAATCAAGAATAATCTGCAGACTTTATAACCTATCCCATTTTATTATATTTGTTCGTTTGTTTCTCTTATCTTCATTCTTGATACTTTTTTTTTCCTCCTCCAATTTGGCCGATTAACTCTCTACCGGTCTTACTCTCTCCTCTCCTTGAACTACACTACCCATAAGTGTTACATCTCCCATTTTTTTTCTCTTCTCTTCCTTTCTCTCTATGAGGGTTGCACTCCAAAACCCTTAACTCTCTCTCTCTCTCTCCTTTCTTTTTTCTTCTTTTAGTGGTTCCCTCTTTTTTTTTCTCTCTCTCTCTTTCTTTTCTCCCTCTATATTAGTTTCTTCCTTTCTCCTTTACATCTCCTCTCACTCAAACCTCAATAACAAACAAATTATCTTATCTGGGACTCAAACTTATGTTTGTGGCATTCTGGGGGGTTTTTACTTCACCTCTTTAACTCACTAGCAGTGCTCCCATCCCTGGCTCTCCATATTATCTCGTTCTTGTTCCACTAACTACAATAGTAATTTTTTAATTTGTCCCCCCATTTTTCCGTTTTCCTCTTAATCCTCTCATCATAACTCTTAGACAACCAACACCTAAAAGCAAATCATTTTATTCTTGACCCAAATTTTTTCCTTATTTGCTTTTTGTGGGTCCATACGCTCTTTTTGTTTTTCTTCTTTTTTCTTTTTTTTTTTTTTTTTTTTTGTTTGCCCCTTTATTACTTTTCCCCAATTCAGGCCCTCCATCACAGGCATTGTTTGTTATAATTCACAGTCCACCACAAGATTTTATCAAGAAAGAGGGGAGAGGAGAGGAAAGGAAAAAAGGAGGGGGGGAATAATTTCCTTTTTTTTTTTTTTTTTAATTTTTATTTTATTTTATTTTTCTTTATTTCATTATTAATTTTTTTTTAAAAAAACAACTTTTTTTGATTTTTTTAATTATTTTTTTAAACTTTTTATTCTTTATTAAATCTCATTAATACTATCAACAAAACCACCCTCAGATGCCATTAAGGAAGAGAAAATCGAATATCATGGATACAAAAGAAAGAGAGGTAACACAGCTAGATGAGGAAAAATCTATGGAGAAAAAATTTAATATATTGGAAACCTTGGAGCTAAATGACAGAGAATTCAAGATAGAAATCCTAAAAATCCTCCGAGATATACAAGAAAACACAGAAAGGCAATTTAGGGAGCTCAGAAAACAACTCAATGAACACAAAGAATATATGTCCAAGGAAATTGAAACTATAAAAACAAATCAAACAGAGATGAAAAACTCAATTCACGAGATGAAAAATGAAGTAACAAGCTTAGCTAATAGAACAGGTCAGATAGAAGAGAGGATTAGTGAAATAGAAGACAAGCAACTTGAGACACAACAGAGAGAAGAAGAAAGAGACTCAAAAATTAAAAAAAATGAGATAGCCCTACAAGAATTATCTGACTCCATCAAAAAGAATAACATAAGAATAATAGGTATATCAGAGGGAGAAGAGAGAGAAAATGGAATGGAGAACATACTCAAACAAATAATAGATGAGAACTTCCCAAGCCTGTGGAAAGAACTAAAGCCTCAAGTTCAAGAAGCAAACAGAACTCCAAGTTTTCTTAACCCCAACAAACCTACTCCAAGGCATATCATAATGAAATTGACACAAACCAACAGCAAAGAAAAAATTCTCAAGGCAGCCAGGGAAAAGAAGAATACAACATATAAAGGAAGGCCCATTAGATTATCATCAGATTTCTCAGCAGAAACTCTACAAGCTAGAAGAGAATGGACCCCAATATTTAAACTCCTGAAAGAGAGGAACTTTCAGCCACGAATACTATACCCATCAAAGCTATCCTTCAAATATGAAGGAGAAATAAAAACATTCACAGATACAGAAAAGATGAGGGAATTTATCATCAGAAAACCCCAACTCCAGGAATTACTAAAGGGGGTTCTCCAATCAGATACAAAGAACAAAAAAAAACAGAGCCACAAGTAAAAGCTCCAAGAAGAACACAATAAAACCAAATTTAAACTGTGACAACAACAAAAAGAAAGAGGGGGAGAAGATGGAGATTAACAGTAGCAAAGGACGATGGAGTGCAAAAGTACTCACAAAATAGTTCGCTACAATGAACAGGGTAGGGACCCTTTTCATTACTCAAAGGTAACCACCATTGAAAAAACCACCACAGAAGCACATGAGATAAAAAAGATAGCAACAGTGGAAAGATGTATGGAATACAACCAAATAAAAACAAAAGATAGAAAAACAAAAGAGAAGGATCAAACAAGACACAAAACTAACAGAAAGCAAGATATAAAATGGCAATAGGGAACCCACAAGTATCAATAATTACACTAAATGTAAACGGATTAAACTCACCAATAAAAAGGCACAGAGTAGCAGAATGGATTAAAAAAGAAAATCCAACTGTATGCTGCCTACAGGAAACTCATCTAAGTAACAAGGATAAAAACAAATTCAAAGTGAAAGGCTGGAAAACAATACTCCAAGCAAATAACATCCAAAAAAAAGCAGGTGTAGCAATACTCATATCGGATAATGCTGACTACAAGACAGGAAAAGTACTCAGAGACAAAAATGGCCATTTCATAATGGCTAAGGGGACACTGAATCAAGAAGACATAACAATTCTTAATATATATGCACCAAACCAAGGAGCACCAAAATATATAAGACAGCTACTTATTGATCTTAAAACAAAAACTGACAAAAACACAATCATACTTGGAGACCTCAATACACCGTTGACGGCTCTAGATCGGTCATCCAAACAGAGAATCAACAAAGACATAGTGGCCTTAAACAAAACACTAGAGCACCTGGATATGATAGACATCTACAGGACATTTCATCCCAAAGTGACTGAGTATACATTTTTCTCCAGTGTACATGGATCATTCTAAAGAATTGACCATATGTTGGGCCACAAAAACAACATCAGCAAATTCAGAAAAATTGAAGTTGTACCAAGCATATTTTCTGATCATAAAGCCTTGAAACTAGAATTCAACTGCAAAAAAGAGGAAAAAAATCCCACAAAAATGTGGAAACTAAACAACATACTTTTAAAAAATGAATGGGTCAAAGAAGAAATAAGTGCAGAGATCAAAAGATATATACAGACTAATGAAAATGACAATACGACATATTAGAATCTATGGGATGCAGCAAAAGCAGTGATAAGAGGGAAGTTCATATCACTTCAGGCATATATGAACAAACAAGAGAGAGCCCAAGTGAACCACTTAACTTCCCACCTTAAGGAACTAGAAAAAGAATAACAAAAACAACCCAAAACCAGCCGAAGAAAGGAGATAATAAAAATCAGAGCAGAAATAAATGAATTAGAGAACAGAAAAACTATAGAAAAAATTAATAGAACAAGGAGCTGGTTCTTTGAAAAGATCAACAAAATTGACAAACCCTTGGCAAGACTTACCAAGGAAAAAAGAGAAAGAACTCATATAAACAAAATCCAAAATGAAAGAGGAGAAATCACCACAGACACCGTAGATATACAAAGAATTATTGTAGAATACTATGAAAAACTTTATGCCACTAAATTCAACAACCTAGAAAAATGGATAAATTCCTAGAAAAATACAACCTTCCTAGACTGAGTCAAGAAGAAGCAGAAAACCTAAACAGACCTATCAGTAGAGAAGAAATAGAAAAAACCATTAAAAACCTCCCCAAAAATAAAAGTCCAGGCCCTGATGGCTATACCAGTGAATTTTATCAAACATTCAAAGAAGACTTGGTTCCTATTCTACTCAAAGTCTTCCAAAAAATTGAAGAAGAAGCAATACTTCCAAACACATTTTACGAAGCCAACATAACTCTCATACCAAAACCAGGCAAGGATGGCACAAAAAAAGAAAACTACAGACCAATATCTCTAATGAATACAGATGCTAAAATACTAAACAAAATACTAGCAAATCGAATACAACAACATATTAAAAAAATAATACATCATGATCAAGTGGGATTCATCCCAGAATCTCAAGGATGGTTCAACATACGTAAAACGGTTAACGTAATACACCATATCAACAAAACAAAGAACAAAAACCACATGATCTTATCAATAGACGCAGAAAAGGCTTTTGATAAAATACAACACAATTTTATGTTTAAGACTCTCAACAAAATGGGTATAGAAGGAAAATATCTCAACATGATAAAGGCCATATATGATAAACCATCAGCTAACATCATATTAAATGGCACTAAACTGAAGGCTTTCCCCCTTAAATCAGGAACAAGACAGGGTTGTCCACTCTCTCCACTCTTATTTAATGTGGTACTAGAGGTTCTAGCCAGAGCAATCAGACAAGACAAAGAAATAAAAGGCATCCATATCGGAAAAGAAGAAGTAAAGGTATCACTTTTTGCAGATGATATGATAGTATACATCGAAAACCCCAAAGAATCCACAAAAAGACTACTAGAAACAATAAGCCAATACAGTAAGGTCGCAGGATACAAAATTAACATACAGAAGTCAATAGCCTTTCTATATGCCAACAATGAAACAACTGAGAAGGAACTCAAAAGAACAATCCCCTTCACAATTGCAACAAAAAAAATAAAATACTTAGGAATAAACATAACAAAGAATGTAAAGGACTTATATAATGAAAACTATAAACCATTGTTAAGGGAAATCGAAAAAGATATAATGAGATGGAAGAATATACCTTGTTCTTGGCTAGGAAGAATAAATATAATCAAGATGGCTATATTACCCAAAGCAATATACAAATTTAATGCAATTCCCATCAAACTTCCAATGACATTTTTTAAAGAAATAGAGCAAAAAATCATCAGATTTATATGGAACTATAAAAAACCCCGAATAGCCAAAGCAATCCTTAAGAAAAAGAATGAAGCTGGAGGCATTTCAATACCTGACTTCAAACTCTATTATAGGGCCACGACAATCAAAACAGCATGGTATTGGCAGAAAAATAGACACTCAGACCAATGGAACAGAATAGAAAGTCCAGAAATAAAACCACATATATATAGTCAAATAATTTTTGATAAAGGGGCCAACAACACACAATGGAGAAAAGAAAGCCTCTTCAATAAATGGTGCTGGGAAAACTGGAAAGCCACATGCAAAAGAATGAAACTGGACTACAGTCTCTCCCCCTGTACAAAAATTAACTCAAAATGGATCAAAGATCTAAACATAAGACCTGAAACAATTAAGTACATAGAAGAAGACATAGGTACTCAACTCAGGGACCTGGGTTTTAAAGAGCATTTTATGAATTTGACTCCAATGGCAAGAGAAGTGAAGGCAAAAATTAATGAATGGGACTACATCAGACTAAGAAGTTTTTGCTCAGCAAGAGAAACTGATAACAAAATAAACAGAAAGCCAACTAAATGGGAAATGATTTTTTCAAACAACAGCTCAGATAAGGGCCTAATATCCAAAATATACAAAGAACTCATAAAACTCAACAACAAACAAACAAACAATCCAATAAAAAAATGGGAAGAGGATATGAATAGACACTTCTCCCAGGAAGAAATACAAATGGCCAACAGATATATGAAAAGATGCTCATCTTCTTTAGCTATTAGAGAAATGCAAATCAAAACGGCAATGAGATACCACCTCACACCTGTTCGATTAGCTGTTATTAGCAAGTCAGGTAACAGCAAATGGTGGAGAGGCTGTGGAGAAAAAGGAACCCTCATACACTGTTGGTGGGAATTTAAAGTAGTACAACCATTATGGAAGAAAGTATGGTGGTTCCTCAAAAAACTGAAAATAGAACTACCTTATGACCCAGCAATCCCTCTACTGGGTATATATCCCAAAAACTCAGAAACATTGATACGTAAAGACACATGCAGCCCCATGTTTATTGCAGCATTGTTCACAGTGGCCAGGACATGGAAACAACCAAAAAGCCCATCAATAGATGACTGGATAAAGAAGATGTGGCACATATACACTATGGAATACTACTCAGCCATAAGAAATGATGACATCGGAACATTTACAGCAAAATGGTGGGATCTTGATAACATGATACAAAGCGAAATAAGTAAATCAGAAAAAAACAGGAACTGTATTATTCCATACGTAGGTGGGACATAATAGTGAAACTAAGAGACATTTATAAGAGTGTGGTGGTTACGGGGGGGGGAGGGGGGAATGGGAGAGGGATAGGGGGTGGGGAGGGGCACAAAGAAAACAAGATAGAAGGTGACAGAGGACAATCTGACTTTGGGTGGTGGGTATGCAACATAATTGAACGACAAGATAACCTGGACTTGTTATCTTTGAATATATGTATCCTGATTTATTGATGTCACCCCATTAAAAAAATAAAATTATATAAAAAAATAAAAAATAAATAAAAAAAAAATAATAAAGAACAAAATGAATGAATAACAAAACAGAAACAGCTTATAGATACAGAGAATAGACTAATGGCTGCCAGAAATTAGGGGGTTAGGGGGATTGGGAGAATAGGTGAAGATATTAAGAACTACAAGTTGGTAGTTACAGAAGGAACATGGGAATGTAAAGTACAACATACAAAATATCGTCAATAATTTGGTAATAACTATGTACAGTGTCAGATGGGTCCTGGAAATATCAGGGGACCTCTTTGCAAAATATATGATGGTCTAACCATTATGCGGTACACTAGAAACCAATACAAAATAATATTGAATGTAAAAGAAAAATAATAATAAGTTAAAAGAGAGAAAGAAAAATGACAGGGTGGAAGAGAGCCCTGATTAAGGACACTATCATTTCTTCTAGAAAAAAATTAGTACAGAAGTACTAGCACATACTAAATTTCTTTACTGATGTCCTTATTACACATTGACGCTGGCTCATTAAACAGCAAACGGCACTCTAGTTGCCGATGGCATGGAGCTTAGGGCTGTCAGCCACCAGTAAAAAAAATAATGCAGACACATGGCCTGTCGGGGGAGTTTACCTTAAGCAGTGAGAGAAAGGCGGTTCTCCTGCTACAGTTAGAGAATAAAATAATCAGGTGTTGGTTTGAGAGACAGCTGCTCTGTGTGTTGAGAACTTTAGAGACAGCGGGGAGGGGAGAGGCACTAAATAATGCAGGTCTCTCCAGATGTGCCAAGGGTGGATTTCCAGTGTTCTGTGATTTACAAGATGTAAATTGCCTCTGCTCTTCAGTTTCCATCAACTCCAGTCACAGCACGCTAAGTTCAGCATACAGAAACCTAGGATGCTAGGAGAAGATTAACGAAGCTCACTTAAGAAGAGGTTCAAATGCATGTGGGGATCACACCCTCCTTCTGCACGAGGTGGCTGGAGTTCCGGAACAAGAAAGATGTATCTTCCTCATGGCAGCCTTAAGGGGCAGGGATTCTCTCTTTGTGCAGAGCTAAAACCAGATAAATCTTAAAATTTGGTTATCCAGATTTCCCAGGTGAGTTACATGAGGTGTAAATTTGGTCTTTGACAAATTTCTGTAAATGGGATTTATATTGAAAGCACAGTAATAAACAAATGGAAAAACTCGCATTTAATTTAAGTCACATGGGCCATGAATTGGTGGTGATTCTGGCATTGTAAGCAAAAGGTCTGGGCAGTGCCAACTCACTATGCCTGAGTCTGGTGTGTGAAGTTTTCAGGTTAGTTTTGACCCAGAGTTCTTAAAGTAATCTCTAGTAAGGTTCAAATACAAAGTGAAAAATTTATAGTATTTCTCTAATACTTACCATAACTCATCAAAAGTACTATGTCCATTTCTTAAATGAGGAAACGTATGCCCAGAATGGAAACACATGTCAGAAGAATTTGTCAAGATTTCAGGTAGGTCTGACCCCCAAGCCCTTACTTCTAAATACTCTTCTATTTGTAATAATATTAGACATTTGTGCACATATAACTTTGTGTGGGTGTAAGTGGGTATGTTGCTTGTAAAATGTATTCTACATGCACATGTATTCTTGTGATTATCTAACAAATTTGGCATACATAAGTTAAATGTACTAATTGGTTAACCAACAAACTTTTGCTTTTCAAGTGCCTTGTCCAATGCATGAGACATGGTTGGCCTGCTTTATGTTTGAGAATGAACAAATGAAAAATTTTAAGTTATGCTACCCTTTTCTTTAAAGGTCTTCCTATTTTCACTAACTCAAATGCCATGCTCTCATTTCAAGCAACATTATCCATGAGCAAATGCATTTGAGCTTTTTCTATGGTGTCTTTTCTGTTTGTTTTTGTTAGTGGCAATTGGCACAGTATAACTCAGGCAACATTTCCATGCCTCTATTGAACAAAGTAAAGGAGAGAATGTTTCACAAAATTAATGGGGTTTTATTTGTGGGTTCACTGAGTTTTCTTTTCTGCTACAGACTTCATCTCTTATAAAAATGTTCATTTATTTGGATTACTTCTTTTTAAAGCAATTTCTCATAGATTTTTCACAATAGTTATGTAAAGCTGACAGGGCATTATAATGCCCACTACAAATTGAGAGTTAAAGGACTCACAATTCTGATCACTATTCAACCAATAATGGAGTCAAGACTTCAATGTGTATATATATGTGTGTGAGTATGGGCACACGCACTTGTGTTGGTCAGATAACACATTTACTGAGCACTCACAGTACATCAATGTGTAAACATGCATGAGTTATGAGTTTTGCACTCAAATTAAGGACAAAATCATGCAAACAACCACTTTCCAGAGTCATGGGAATTACAATAGAAATGTAATAAAGTACAATGATAGCGTGGATCTGGGAGAAAGATGTTGTCTAGGAGCGGGAAGTCAGAGGAGTTTCCTCAGAGCTCTTTCAGGCAGTCCTAGAGAAGAAAATTGGGACAGGCAGAGTCATTGGGAAGAAGGGATTCTATGCAAAGAGCACTACATGAGGACCGTAAGGAGGTGCGGAAGCCATGAACACTGCAGCGTGGCTAAGGTCCAGAGTAGAAGACGAAGGAAGTTGGGAAGAATAAGGTGGGACAAAAGACAACAGGGTTACTGACATCCCTTCAGGAAGGCCAGAGAGTACGGGCTTTATTTTTCAAGCATCGTTTTGAACAGAGACCCTAATTTGAAAGTGGATTGGAAACAGTAATTTCTGTAAGAGGAGCAGGGAAGAAATTGATACAATTTGATAGGAATGTCATGATTGACTGAGAAAACATTGCCTCTTTCACTGTTCCAGGTGAGGATATTGGCTTTTCTTCTGTGGTCAACAGCAACTTCTCAAGTGCCTGTAACAGCACTCAGTGGATTCTGTTTTCCTGTGTATCTTCCCTCTTTCTCTACTCCACACAAATTGGATTTGAGAACTGGAGACAGTAACTGCCATTTCAGTCATATTGATTGGCTCACAGTGGGTACTCAAATAAAGGTCTATTGAGTTGCATTAAATGGAATCCATAGAAAAGAACAGAAAAGATGAAAATATTGATGAATTTTAGGTAAAATAAAAATAGTCAAGAAATTTCATGCCTGATGAACATTATTTTCTCAGTGTGATAGGAAGAAATCTCACCTCTTGGGAAGAAGAGAAGCATAAGTTAGGTTGATTTCTTAAGGAAATCAGTAAAAGTTTGGCCTCAGATAATGCAAAACAAAAAGTCTAAGGTGAAAGATGGCAGCCTGATGGAGTCGGGAAGGTCTTCAAAGGTGCACTACATGTTCAGATGGAAATAGAATGCATTGCTGTAGAATGGAGCATGTAAGTTTGGTTATATGACTTGCTTCCACAGGGGGAAAAAGGTGCTTTAATAAACTCAGGTTGGAAATCTACCAGGTGCTTGGGTTCAAGTGGTCAAAAGAACTGAGGATGCTGGAGAAAGAGCAAAAATATCATAGGTGATGAGGGCAGAAAGGCAAGAGAATGTGATGTGAGATACTCCATTGAGAAATTTTAAGGGATTGACTAAAAAAAAAGAAGATAAAAACCAAGTTCTGTAGCTAAAGTAGAAAGACTTTAAGACCATTGAAAAGGCAGATTCATGGGAATAAAATCAACCTTGATTTTAATTCCAGCTCCCATACACATATTAGCTGTGACCTAGCTTGAATTTACTAAAGACTCTGAAACTTTATTTCTACCCTAGGAAATAAGCATCATCACATGGTTTAGCACTGAGAGCTTTGCTGTGTTTCCAGCCCAGAGTTCCAGGTAAAGGTGGCTGAACCTTCCATGCAGGAAGTATTACTAAGAGAACTGACAGGCACCAGCAACCCCAGCATTCAATGTGGCTGGAAGGAAGGATATCCAAATATCAGTGGAGAGACTATCTTCCCTTCCCATAGACATGCCTGGCTTACCCATCAGACCTTCTCTCCACTGCTCTCTACCCTGAAAAGGGGAGTCTGTGAATTATACCACCAGTGTCCCTTGCCCTCTCACTCCAGCTATTGTGAGATATCAGCAGGAAACTGAAGGGCAGAGAAGAGAGAGGTCAGGGTACTTATCTCCTGGCTGGCTTCCTGTCAAATCATTCGCAGCCTGTGGCAGTGTTTCTAAGACCAAAGGTTCTGAAGGGCAAAGACTCTCATAGTTATAGCTCTCTTCATCCCTATCCCTGTGGGTAAGGTGTGTCTAATGAGCAGTACTCAATAATCTTTCTTTTCTGATCAGTTTGCTATCTTGCACATTCTTAATGTCATCATTTCAAGCATCAGTGCTCTCTCTACTCAAGGTACAAAAGCTAGAGAAGATTTCAGAGACACTTAACTGACGTGATTTATCAGTTGTTTCGATATGTGTGGGGCGCATGTGTATTTATTGTTGTGTTGTATCCTGTTGAATAAAAAATTACAAGTTTTTGCCGAGGCTTTCTCTCCATCAAAAAGTGAAAATGGAGTGGTGGAGACAAGATGGCGATGGAGTGGGCGGATGTACCAACTTCCATCTCCCAGAATCAAACTGGATTAAAACTAATTTTAACAACCATCATCTTAAAACCAACTTTGGACTAAACTAAGAGGACTCTTCAACCAAGGTACACTGAAGAAGCCACATCGAGACTGGTTAGGAAAAGCGGAAATGCAGAGAGGGCTGCCCAGCTCCCCGGAGCGAATGGCAGCTGGGAGAGACTCGCGTGGCGGGAAGTTAGTTTAGCAGAGAGAACAGGGTCCTGAGTCCCAGGAACAAAGCCCCAGCCTGCAGCCGCAGAGCCTAGAAGAGGTGTATGGACAGTATTTAGCTGGAAACAAGTCAGGATACTGTTTGTGAGAAAGAGACCGATTTCTCAGACCCAGGATTCTTCTTAAAGGGACCGTGCAGGAAACCTCTCTCACAACCACTCACACGGGGCTCCAGTGAATGGGGAGAGAGGAGAGGACCGGAGTAGCAGGAAGAGAGTATAATCTAGGAGGCACAGGGAGAAACATTTTGAGAGATAGCCACCCTAACCCCTGGGATGAGTCACTTCTCAAATCTGAAGTGAATATTTCCCCTGAAAACAGCAATACCAGCAAAGGGAAACAGGATACCAGCCAAACAAGCTCTCCTGCGGCACTCAGAGTGGAATCACTTAGAAGGAGGGAGCTTTCGGGACTACAGTAGTGTGTGTTAGGATCTGAGCTGCAGCGCCCCCACCCACATGGCTGAGAGCTCGTCCAGCGGCGGGCAGTGGTGGGACGCAGAAGTGCGGTTCTGTAGGCAAGGGCAGAAGTCGGCTGGCCACCACTGGGTCCAGGTGTGAGCTCAGTCTTGCCCAGCTGGTGAGGAGGGGGCAAAAGTGGTCAAGCCCAGCTGCGGGCCACCTGCAATCCAGCCTGCTGGGGAAGGGCAGGAGCCCAGGAAGGGGCGGTGACCCATCCTTGAGCAAGGGTGCAGGAGTACAACCTTGCCCCACCTGTGAAACCGAGGCTTGTGACCTGATGCAGGAACCAGCTCCTCCCACGGGAGTGGAGCGAAAAGCCCAGAACAGGTGAAGTCCCTCTACTGAGCATGGGCACGCAATCCCACCCGGCCCATGGAGCCAAGGCTTGCAGCCATCCCATGAGGGGGCTACTCCTGCAGGGGCTGTGCGAAAACCCGGAATCAGGCGGAGACCCACAGTTGAGAAAAGGTGCTCACCCCTGCCCTCAGGGCTGAGCATAATGTTACCCGAGGGGGTGGGGGGAAGGCCAAGGTCACCAAGGCTTGTACTCCTGAGCATGTGATCACAGCCACTCCTGTGAAGGTGAGGCAGAAACCATAGCAAGAGCCTCAGTGGGTAGGCACCAGCAATGCCCATACCTGAATCCCCTAGGTAGCAGCAGCAGAGGGGGTGGCGGGCCTGCAGACAGACCACACATAGGAAACACAGAGGCCACATCCAGTGGACTCCAGTGGACAAAATCTTCATTTACACAGACAAAATGAGAATAGAGAGAAATGCAACACAAATGAATCAAGAGAAATCCCCAGAAGAGGATGTGAATGAGTCAGATATAACCAAATTACCAGATGCAGAGTTTAAAATAATGATTGTTAGGATGCTCAAAGATCTTAGAACAACAATACATGGTCATTATGAACACCTAAATAAAGACATAGCAAATATAAAAAAGAACATTGAAACAATAAAAAAGAATAAATCAGAAATCAAAAATACAATATCAGAAATAAAAAACACAATGAAAGAAATTAAAAGCAGGATGCATGAAGCTGAGAATCAAATCAATGAGTTAGAGGACAAGATAAATGAAGGCACTGAAGCGGAGCAGAAAAAAGAAAAGAGACTCAAAAAGTCTGAGGAAACTCTAAGAGAGCTCTGTGACAACATAAAGAGAAATGACATCTACATCATTGGGGTTCCTGAAGAAGAAGAGAAAGAACAAGGGATAGAGACTTTGTTCAATCATATCATAGTTGAAAACTTCTCTAAATTAAGGCAGGGAAATGTCTCACAAGTTCAAGAAGCACAGAGAACTCCATTAAAGAGAAACCTAAAGAAATCTACATCAAGACACATCATAATTAAAATACCAAATCTTAGTGATAAAGAGAAAATATTGAAAGCTGCTAGAGAAAAAAAGAGCCCCCATAAGGATGACTTCCAACTTCTCAACAGAAACACTTGAGGCCAGAAGGGAATGACAAGAAATATTCAAAGTAAGGCAGAACAAGAGCCTACAACCAAGACTACTTTACCCAGCAAGGCTATCGTTTAAAATTGAAGGAGAAATAAAAACCTAGCTTTCCAGACAAAAAAAAAACCTCAGGGAATTCACTACAACCAAACCAATGCTGCAAGAAATGCTAAGGGGACTGTTGTAAACAGATCAAAGGAGAAAAAGAATATAGCAAAAGATGAATATACTTTTAAAGAATAAAATGGCAATAATCAACTACATATCAATAATAACCTAAAATGTAAATGGATTAAATGATCCGATCAAAAGACATAGGGTAGCTGCATGGATAAGAAAACAGGACCCATACATATGCTGTCTACAAGAGACAAACCTTAAAACAAAAGATGCGACGTCACGGAAATGGCGCCGTGAGCAGCGCGTCCAACAGATCTCCCCAAAATCACAACAAATTTATCAACTAGAAACAGGAAAATTTATCTTCGGAGCATTCCGGAGTTCCACACAAACTGAAAGCGAAGGGACTGTTATCACTTGGATCTGGGAGACGAGGGTGTGGAGGAAGCTACCACAGGGACGTTCATTCAAGCCGCGAGGAAGTGTGCTGTGGTGGTGGTGAGTCAGCCCATACTCGGGAGCCGCGAGCCGCCGCCGCGAGCCGCCGCGAGCAGTGCCCGGTTCGGTTGCAGAGCGAGCACCGCCGCCGCAAGCAGCCGCCGCGAGCAGCCGCGGGCAGCGCCCGGTTCGGTTGCGGAGCGAGCGCCGCTGACGTTCCCAGCGGCCCGCGCACGGGGAGCGGGAGAGGCCCCAGGGCGGTATTCCCTACTTGGGAGATTCTCTCCGAGGGCGGGGCACCTCACCCAGCCATTCAAGCTAACAATCAAGCGTTGGGGGAGGGGCGCACGCAGGCAGCCTGAAATACCTTCGGGAGCACAGCTGCGACCCAATTACTGAAATTAACTTAACCCGTGAAATCTGCGCACCCTCGGTTCTAATTGATAAGATCTCTCTCAGTTCACCGACCCAAGACAAGAGGCGTGATATTTTTTAGTGCCTCTCGCTAAAGGGGCGGGGGCAACTTCTGATTGATAGAGCCTCCATATTCAGGGATAAACGCTAACAAGAAGGACTTGGCAGATAATAAGATCTATACTACACTAGTCGCAAGCAGAGACTAGTGCCTCTTCTTCCCAGCCAAAACAGGCTACAAAGTGTGGAAAGCCTGGGTTGAGAGGTCCAACGGAATGCTAGGCGCTGAACAGTCACCTTGACAACAATTGACTCCCACCCCCGCCTGATTACACTGGAGGCCCTGACTGCCAGAGCCTTTCCCAAAGCCTTGCACTGAGTGGGGATAGAGTGGGGATTTCCCAGCTCTTTGACCCTCTTACTCCCCAGGCAGAAGCAGTGGCAGCCTTATAGCTGGATCACCAGGCTGCTAATTCAGGAAGGGGGGACTAGGAGAGAGAATCCAGGAAACCAAACTCTCTCATCATTGGACCCTGCAAACGCCAACAAGCCTTGACTACCAGCAAGACTAAAGCCAATTATATGACATTGCCAAAGAATCCCATCAACTGCAAATCCCTACCTAAGTGTGACACAGGGGCAGAGCCTGGGGTACAGAGTCACTGACCAGGAAGAGGGAGAGAAAAGAAAAAGGAAGAAGTTAACATCTCAAAATCAAGAAAAATCCACAGACTTTACAACTTGTTCGACTAATTTTTTGTTGTTGTTGTTGTTGTTGTTTGTTTCTTCTATCTTATTGCCTTTATTTCCTCCACCTCGGTCCTTATATTCTCTGCCCATCTTATGCTTCCCTTTTCTTGAACTACACTACCCATAAGTATTACATTTTATTTCTCTTCTTCATCCTCACCCTCCTTTAAGATTATACTCCAAAACACTTAACTCTCACTTTCTCCTCTTTTGTTTTTTTTTGTTTTGCTTTATTTTGTTTTTTTCTCTTCCTTTTTTATTTCTTCCTTCGTTTTTCTCTTTTTCTTATTTTTTCCTTTCTATTCGTTTTTTCTTTTTTTTTTCTCTCGTTTTACTTTCCTCCCATTTAATCCTCAATCACGAACAAATTAGTTAATTTGGGACTCAAGGCTTTTTTTTGGCTTTATTTTTCTTTTTCGCTTTTGTTTTTGTTTTTTTCTTGTTTGTTTATTTTTGTGGCACTTTGGGTCCTCCCAACCCAAGGTCTCCATTGTATTTAGTCTCCGCTCCACTTAATACAATAGATTTTTACTTATTATTTTTATTTTTTTCTTCTTTATTATTCCTTTTTTTGTCCTTTTTTCTGGTTCCCTCTTATCCCTCTCATTATATCTCTTAGTTGACCATCACCCACAAGCAAATCATCTTATGCTTGTCTAAGATTTTCTTCCTTTTTTTTTTTTTTTTTTTTTTTTTTGCATTTAGTAGGTCCCTACTCCCCTTTTTTTTTTGCCCCTTGAACTCTTCACCGGAAATCAGACCCTCTATTATAGGCACGATATTTCCCTGAGGAGGGGAGAGGAGGGAAAGAGAAGAAAGAAAAAAAAGGGGGAAATAATAAATTATTACTGCTTTTTTTTGTGGGGTGTTTTACCTTTTTTATTTTTTTTTCTACTTTTTACTCTTTATTAATTCTAATTAGTGCTATCAACAAGACCACCCTCAGATGCCAATAAGAAAGAGGAAATCGAATATTATGGATACAAAAGAAAGAGAGGTAACACAAATAGATGTGGAAAAATCTATGGAGAAAAGACTTAACATATTGGAAGCCTTGGAGCTAAATGACAGAGAATTTAAAATAGAAATCTTAAAAATACTCAGAGATATACAAGAAAACACAGAAAGGCAATATAGGGAGATCAGAAAACAACCCAATGAACACAACGAATATATTACCAAGGAAATTGAAACTATAAAAACAAATCAAACAGAAATGAAAAACTCAATTCACGAGCTGAAAAACGAGGTAACAAGCTTAGCTAGCAGAACAGCCCAGATTGAAGATAGGATTAGTGAAATAGAAGACAAACAACTTGAGGCACAACAGAGAGAAGAAGTAAGAGACTCAAAAATAATAAAAAATGAGAAAGCCCTACAGGAATTATCTGACTCCATCAGAAAGAATAACATAAGAATAATAGGTATATCAGAGGGAGAAGAGAAAAAAAATGGAATGGAGAATATACTCAAACAAATAATAGACGAGAACTTCCCAAGCTTGTGGAAAGAACTAAAGCCTCAAATTCAAGAAGCAAACAGAACACCGAGTTTTCTTAACCCCAACAAACCCACTCCAAGGCACATCATAATAAAGATGACACAAACCAATGACAAAGAAAAAATTCTCAAGGCAGCCAGGGAAAAGAAGAGTACAACATATAAAGGAAGGCCTATTAGATTATCATCAGATTTCTCAGCAGAAACTCTACAAGCTAGAAGAGAGTGGACCCCAATATTTAAAGCCCTGAAAGAGAGGAACTTTCAGCCAAGAATACTATACCCATCAAAGCTATCCTTCAAGTATGAAGGAGATATAAAAACATTCACAAATACAGAAAAGATGAGAGAATTTATCAACAGAAAGCCCCCACTCCAGGAAATACTAAAGGGGGTTTTCCAACCAGATTCAAAGAACAAAAGAAAACAACACCACAAGTAACAGCTCCACCAAGAACACAATAAAACCAAAATTAAACTGTGACAACAAAGGAAAAAAAGGGGGGAGAGAATGGAGATTAACAGTAGCAAAGGACGATGAAGTGCAGAAATACTTATAAGATAGGGTACTACAATGAATATGGTAGGTACCCTTTTCATTACTTAATGGTAACCACCCTAGAAAAAACCACCACAAAAACACATGACTTAAAAAAGGTAGCAACAGAGGAAAGAAGAATGGAACACAAACAAACAGAAACAAATAATAGAAAAACAAAAGAGAAGAATCAAACTAGATACAAAACTAACAGAAAGCAATTTATAAAATGGCAGTAGGGAACCCACAAGTGTCAATAATTACACTAAATGTAAATGGATTAAACTTACCAATAAAAAGACACAGAGTAGCAGAATGGATTAAAAAAGAAAATCCAACTATATGCTGCCTACAAGAAACACATCTAAGCAACAAGGATAAAAACAAATTCAAAGTGAAAGGCTGGAAAACAATACTCCAAGCAAACAACACCCAAAAAAAAAGCAGGTGTAGCAATACTCATATCTGATAATGCTGACTACAAGACAGAAAAAGTACTCAGAGACAAAAATGGTCACTTCATAATGATTAAGGGGACACTGAATCAAGAAGACATAACAATCCTTAATATATATGCACCAAACCAAGGAGCACCAAAATATATAAGACAGCTACTTATTGACCTTAAAACAAAAACTAACAAAAATACAATCATACTCGGAGACCTCAATACTCCGCTGACGGCTCTAGATCGGTCATCCAAACAGAGAATCAATAAAGATATAGTGGCCTTAAACGAAATACTAGAACACCTGGATATGATAGACATGTACAGGACACTTCATCCCAAAGCGACAGAGTATACATTTTTCTCTAGTGTACATGGAACTTTCTCAAGAATTGACCATATGTTGGGCCACAAAGACAATATCAGCAAATTTAGAAAAATTGAAATTGTACCAAGCATATTTTCTGATCATAAAGCCTTGAAACTAAAATTCAACTGCAAAAAAGAAGGGGAAAAACCCACAAAAATGTGGAAACTAAACAACATACTTCTAAAAAATGAATGGGTCAAAGAAGAAATAAGCGCAGAGATCAAAAGATATATGCAGACAAATGAAAATGAAAATACAACATATCAGAATCTCTGGGATGCAGCAAAAGCAGTAATAAGAGGAAAGTTCATATCACTTCAGGCCTATATGAACAAACAAGAGAGAGCCGAAGTAAACCACTTAACTTCACACCTTAAGGAACTAGAAAAAGAAGAACAAAGACAACCCAAAACCAGCCGAAGAAAGGAGATAATAAAAATCAGAGCAGAAATAAATGAAATAGAGAACAGAAAAACTATAGAAAAAATCAATAAAACAAGGAGCTGGTTCTTTGAAAAGATCAACAAAATTGACAAACCCTTAGCAAGACTCACCAAGGAAAAAAGGCACAGGACTCAAATAAATAAAATCCAAAATGAAAGAGGAGAGATCACCACAGACATCATAGATATACAAAGAATTATTGTAGAATACTATGAAAAATTATATGCCACCAAATACAACAATCTAGAAGAAATGGATAAATTCCTAGAACAATACAACCTTCCTAGACTGAGTCATGAAGAAGCAGAAAGCCTAAACAGACCAATCAGCAGGGAGGAAATAGAAAAAACTATTAAAAACTTCCCCAAAAATAAAAGTTCAGGCCCAGACGGTTATACTAGTGAATTCTATCAAACATTCAAAGAAGACTTGGTTCCTATTCTACTCAAAGTCTTCCAAAAAATTGAAGAAGAAGCAATACTTCCAAACACATTTTATGAGGCCAACATAACCCTCATACCAAAACCTGGCAAGGATGGCACAAAGAAAGAAAACTACAGACCAATATCTCTAATGAATACAGATGCTCAAATTCTAAACAAAATACTGGCAAACCGAATACAACAACATATTAAAAAAATAATACATCATGATCAAGTGGGATTCATCCCAGAATCTCAAGGATGGTTCAACATACGCAAAACGGTTAACGTAATACACCATATCAACAAAACAAAGAACAAAAACCACATGATCTTATCAATAGATGCAGAAAAGGCTTTTGATAAAATACAACAAAATATTATGTTTAAGACTCTCAACAAAATGGGTATAGAAGGAAAATATCTCAACATGATAAAGGCCATATATGATAAACCATCAGCCAACATCATTTTAAACGGCATAAAACTGAGGACTTTCTACCGTAAATCAGGAACAAGACAGGGTTGTCCACTCTCTCCACTCTTATTTAACGTGGTGCTAGAAGTTCTGGCCAGAGCAATCAGACAAGACAAAGAAATAAAAGGCATCCATATCGGAAAAGAAGAAGTAAAGGTATCACTTTTTGCTGATGATATGATCCTATACATCGAAAACCCGAAGGACTCCACAAAAAGATTATTAGAAACAATAAACCAATACAGTAAGGTCGCAGGATACAAAATTAACATACAGAAGTCCATAGCCTTTCTCTATGCCAACAATGAAATATTAGAAAACGAACTCAAAAAAATAATCCCCTTCACGATTGCAACAAAAAAAATAAAATACCTAGGAATAAACATAACAAAGAATGTAAAAGACCTATATAATGAAAATTACAAAGCATTGTTAAGGGAAATCGAAAAAGATACAATGAGATGGAAAAATATTCCTTGTTCTTGGATAGGAAGAATAAATATAATCAAAATGGCCATATTACCCAAAGCAATATACAAATTTAATGCAATTCCCATCAAAATCCCTATGAGATTTTTTAAAGAAATGGAACAAAAAATCATCAGATTTATATGGAACTATAAAAAACCCCGAATAGCCAAAACAATCCTAAGGAAAAAGAATGAAGCTGGGGGCATTACAATACCTGACTTTAAACTATATTATAGGGCCACGATAATCAAAACAACATGGTATTGGCAGAAAAATAGACACTCAGACCAATGGAACAGAATAGAAAGCCCAGAAATAAAACCACATATATATGGTCAAATAATCTTTGATAAAGGGGCCAACAACACACAATGGAGAAAAGAAAGCCTCTTCAACAAATGGTGTTGGGAAAACTGGAAAGCCACATGCAAAAGAATGAAACTCGACTACAGCCTGTCCCCGTGTACTAAAATTAATTCAAAATGGATCAAAGACCTAAATATAAGACCTGAAACAATAAAGTACATAGAAGAAGACATAGGTACTAAACTCATGGACCTGGGTTTTAAAGAACATTTTATGAACTTGACTCCAATGGCAAAAGAAGTGAAGGCAAAGATAAATGAATGGGACTACATCAGAATAAAAAGTTTTTGCTCAGTAAGAGAAACTGATATAAAAATAAACAGACAGCCAACTAAATGGGAAATGATATTTTCAAACAACAGCTCAGATAAGGGCCTAATTTCCAAAATTTACAAAGAACTCATAAAACTCAACAACAAACAAACAAACAATCCAATAAAAAAAATGGGAATAGGACATGAATAGACACTTCTCCCAGGAAGAGATACAAATGACCAACAGATATATGAAAAGATGCTCAGCTTCATTAGTTATTAGGGAAATGCAAATCAAAACTACAATGAGATACCACCTCACCCCTGTTAGATTAGCTATTATCAACAAGACGGGTAATAGCAAATGTTGGAGAGGCTGTGGAGAAAAAGGAACCCTCATTCACTGTTGGTGGGACTGTAAAGTAGTACAACCATTATGGAGGAAAGTATAGTGGTTCCTCAAAAAACTGCAAATAGAACTACCTTATGACCCAGCAATCCCTCTACTGGGTATATACCCCAAAACCTCAGAAACATTGATACGTGAAGACACATGTAGCCCCATGTTCATTGCAGCACTGTTCACAGTGGTCAAGACATGGAAACAACCAAAAAGCCCTTCAATAGAAGACTGGATAAAGAAGATGTGGCACATATACACTATGGAATACTACTCAGCCATAAGAAATGATGACATCAGATCATTTACAGCAAAATGGTGGGATCTTGATAACATTATAAGGAGTGAAATAAGTAAATCAGAAAAAAACAAGAACTACATGATTCCATACATTGGTGGAACATAAAAATGAGACTAAGAGACATGGACAAGAGTGTGGTGGTTACCAGGTTTGGGGGGAAGGAGGACAGGGGGAGAGTTAGGGGGAGGGGGAGGGGCACAGAGAACTAGATAGAGGGTGGCGAAGGACAATCTGACTTTGGGCAAGGGGTATGCAACATAATTTAATGACAAAATAACCTAGACATGTTTTCTTTGAATATATGTACCCTGATTTATTAATGTCATCCCATTACCATTAATAAAAATTTATTTAAAAAAAAAAAAAAAAAGATGCACATAGACTGAAGACAAAAGGATGGAAAAAAAATATTGCACACAAATAGAAAAGAAAAAAAAGCTGGGGTAGCAATACTTATATCAGACAAAATGGACCTTTAAACAAAGGTTACAGTAAGAGATAAAGAAGGTTACTACATAATGATAAAGGAAGCAAACCAACAGGAAGATATAACCGTAATAAATATCTATACACCTAATATAGGAGCACCTAAATATATAAAGCAGACTTTGATGGATTTAAAGGGTGAGATCAACAGCAATACTATAATAGTAGGGGATTTCAATACCCCATTAACATCACTAGATCGATCCTCAAGAGAGAAAATTAACAAAGAAACAGCAGACTTAAAGGACACACTAGATCAACTCAGTTTAATAAATATCTTCAGAACCTTTCACCCTAAAGCAGCAGAATATACATTCTTTTCAAGTGCTCACAGTACATTCTCTAGGATAGACCACATGTTAGGATAAAAAAGCGGTCTCAACAAATTTAAGAAGATTGAAATTATATTGAGCACTTTCTCTGATCACGAGGGCATGCAATCGGAAATCAACTACAACAGAAAAACTCAAAAATACTCAAACACTTGAAAACTAAATAGCATGTTATTAAATAATGAATGGGTTAACAATGAGATTAAAGAATAAATAAAAATTCCTAGACGCCCTGCCGGTTGGCTCAGTGGTAGAGTGTTGGCCTGGCATGCAGGAGTCCCTGGTTCTATTCCCAGCCAGGGCACACAGGAAAAGTGCCCATCTGCTTCTCCACCTCTCCCTCTCTCCTTCATCTCTGTCTGTCTCTTCCTCTCCCGCAGCCAAGTTTCCTTTGGAGCAAAGTTGACCTGGGCGCTGGGTATGGCTTTGTGGCCTCTACCTCAGGCTCTAGAATGGCTCTGTTTGCAACAGATCAACACCCCAGATGGGCAGAGCATTGCCCTCTGGTGGGCATGCTGGATCGATCCCGGTCGAGCGCATGCGAGAGTCTGTCTGACTGCCTCCTCGTTTCCAACTTCAGGAAAAAAAAATTCCTAGAAATGAATGATAATGAGCATACATCAACTCTAACTTTATGGGACACAGCAAAAGCAGTCCTGAGAGGGAAGTTCATAGCATTATAGGCATATCTTAAGAAGCTAGAAAAAGCTCAAATAAACAACTTGACCCTGCATCTAAAAGAACTAGAAAAAGACCAGCTAGTAAAGCCCAGAGGTAGTAGAAGGAAGAAAATAGTAAAGATCAGAATGGAAATAAATGACATAGAAGCTAAAGAAACAATACAGAGGATCAATGAAACCAGGAGCTAGTTCTTTGAAAAGGTAAACAAGATCGATGAACCTTTAACCAGATTCACCAAGAAAAAAAGAGAGAGGACTCAAATAAATAAAATTAGAAATGAAATTGGAAAAATAACAACTGACACTACAGAGGTACAAAATATTATAAGAAAATAATATGAAGAACTGTATGCCAAAAAACTAGACAACCTAGACGAAATGAACAAATTTCTTGAAACATATAATCTTCCAAAAGTTAATCTGGAAGAATCAGAAAATCTAAGCAGATCAATTACAACAAATGAGATCAAAACAGTTATCAAAAAACTCCCAACAAAGAAAAGTCCTGGGCCTGATGGCTTTACAAGTAAATTCTATCAAATATTCAAAAAAGAACTAACTCGTATCCTTCTCAAGCTATTTCAAAAAATTCAAGAGGAAGGAAGACTTCCAAGCTCCTTCTATGAGGTGATCATAATTCTGATTCCAAAACCAGGCAAAGATAACACAAAGAAAGAAAATTATAGGCCAATATCTCTGATGAATTTAGATAATAAAATCCTCAACAAAATATTAGCAAACTGGATCCAGCAATATATGAAAAAAGTCATACATCATGATCAAGTGGGATTTATTCTTGGGAGGCAAGGCTGGCACAATATTTGCAAATCAATCAAAGTGATTCATCACATAAACAAAAGGAAGGAGAAAAACCACATGATAATTTCAATAGATGCAGAAAAAGCATTTGATAAAATCCAGCACCCATTCATGATCAAAACTCTCAGCAAAGTGGGAATACAGGGAACATACCTCAACTTGATCTAGACTATCTATGATAAACCTACAGCCAGCATCATACTCAATGGGCAAAAATTAAAAGCAATCCCCTTAAGATCAGGAACAAGGCAGGGGTGCCCCTTTTCACCACTCTTATCAACATAGTTCTGTAAATCCTAGCCACAGCAACCAGACAAGAAAAAGAAATAAAAGGCATCCAAATCAGAATAGAAGAAGTAAAACTATCATTATTTGCAGATGATATGATGTTGTATATAGAAAACCCTAAGGTCTCAGTCAAAAAACTACTGGACTTGATAAATGAATTCAGCAATGTGGCAGGATATAAAATTAATACTCAGAAATCAGAGGCATTTCTATACAATAACAATGAACTGTCAGGAAGAGAAATTAAGGAAGCAATCCCCTTTACCATTGCAACCAAAAAAATAAAGTACCTAGGAATAAATTCAACCAGGGAAATTAAAGACTTGTACTCAGAAAATTATAAAATATTGATAAAAGAAATCAGGGAAGATACAAACAAGTGGAAGCATATACCGTGCTCATCATTAAAATGTCTATAGTACCCAAAGCAATTTATAAATTCAATGCAATGCTGATTAAAATACCAATGACTTACTTCAAAGATATAGAACACATATTCCAAAATTGCATATACAACCAAAATAGAACACGAATAGCCTCAGCAATCTTGAAAAGGAAGGATAAAGTGGGAGGTATCACACTTCCGGATATCAAGTTATACTACAAGGCCATTGTACTCAAAACAGCCTGGTACTGGTATAAGAACAGGCATTTAGATTAGTGGAACTGAATAGAGAACCCAGAAATAAACCCACACCTTTATGGAAAACTGATATTTGACAAAGGAGGCAAGAGCATACGATGAAGTAAAGACAGCCTCTTCAACAATGGTGTTGGGAAAATTGGACACCTACATGCAAAAAAATAAAACTAGACCACCAACTTACACCATTCACAAAAATAAACTCAAAATGGATAAAAGACTTAAATGTAAGCCATAAAACCATAAGCATCTTAGAAGAAACCATAGGCAGTAAGCTCTCTGACATCTCTCACAGCAATATATTTACTGATTTATCTTCACAGGCAAGTAAAATAAAAGACAGGATAAACAAATGGGACCAAATCAAACTAAAAAGCTTTTGTGCAGCTTAAGACAATAAAAACAGAATAAAAAGACAAACTACTTAATGGGAGAACATATTTGACAGTACGTCTGATAAGGGGTTAATAACCAAAACTTATAAAGAACTTGTAAAACTCAACACCAGGAAGACAAACAATCCAATGAAAAAATGGGCACAAGAAATGAATAGACACTTCTCCAAAGAGGACATACAGATGGCCAATAGGCATATGAAAAAATGCTCAACATCACTAATCATTAGAGAAATGCAAATTAAAGCCACAATGAGATAACTCCATATAGCAGTTAGAATGGTGCTCATCAACAAAACAACACAGAATAAGTGCTGGTGAGGATGTGGAGAAAAGGGAACCCTTCTGTACTGCTGTTGGGAATGCAGACTGGTGCAGCCACTGTGGAAAACAGTATGGAGATTCCTCAAAAAATTAAAAATCGAACTATCTTTTGACTCAGGTATCCCACTTTTAGGAATATACCCTAAGAACAGCATAGCACTGCTTCAAAAGAAGAAATGCACCCCCATGTTTATGGCAGCATTGTTCTCAATAGTGAAGATCTGGAAACAGCCCAAGTGTCTGTCAGTATACAAGTGGATTAAAAAGCTTTGGTACATATACACTATGGAATACTACTCAGTCATAAGAAATGATGACATCGGATCATTTACAACAACATGAATGGACCTTGATAACATTATACTGAGCAAAATAAGTAAATCAGAAAAAACTAAGAACTATATGATTCCATACATAGGTGGGACATAAAAATGAGACTCAGAGACATGGACAAGAGTTTGGGGTTTATGGGGGAGGGGAGGAGAAGAAGGGGTGGGGTGGAGGGGAGGGGCACAAAGAAAACCAGTTAGAAGGTGACGGAAGACAATTGGACTTTGGGTGATGGGAATGGAGCATAATCAAAAGTGAAATTAACCTAGAGATGTTTTCTCTGAACATATGTACCCTGATTTATCAATATCACCCCATTAAAATTAATTTTAAAAAAGAAAAAGAAGAAAAAAATGAAAATGTAACTAAAATAAAAAAATATATCACTTTAAGTTCTGGTTAATTGAAGTTGACAAAAATACAAATGCTGAGAAGGCAACATAGAGCCTTTCTCATGCAAGTTCTCTGCTCAGGGACACACAGGATTTACAAATAGTGCCCAGAGTAAGGCAGCCTGCGGCTTAAGGCAGCCTGAGCCTTGAGTTTGAGGTTATTTTCTTGACTCCAAGAGACATTTTAGAGAGGAAGAAAATTCCCCAAGCTTCTGAGCTGCTGCTGACGCAATTATGAGGAACCGTACACACAACTGGTGAAGCAGACACAGCTAGCTCTGCCTGACACTGCCTTTGTTCAAAGTGCACTGGGGGAAAGGGGACTCAGCAAGCCCTCGGCAGCTATCTCCCAAGTGGCTGTCGTTTGTGGTGCTGGGAGGCACAGAGAAAGACGAAAACAAAATCTGTCACCGCCAAGGACTCTCGCCTATTCACCTTCACTCGGCTTAGTTCCTCACGGCGCCCTACGTACTCAGGATGACAATGCCAGAGCAGTCATTATTAGTTATTAATAAAAAGCATTTTTAAACCTTCCTCCATAGTATCAAATATTCATCAGCTCTCTACAGAGTCAGGTTCATCCCTGATAGCCGGCAGTGACTCAGGTAGATTTTGCTTAACTTTTTTTTTTTGAGAGGATAGAAATGATAATTATTTTATAACCATGTCATGAAGATATATTTCAAATTATAAAACATATTTATGTGGAACAGGTGGGCTTAGATAATTTCTAAGCGTTTAAATCTATCCTTACCCAATCACACAAGAAATCACATAAAAGAATGAGAAATGTATTCTACACTAGTGCTCTTGACAAACTAGAAAGTTCCAGAACTTCCTAAAAGACAGATAATAAGCAGGATTAAATCCATGTCAAAGCAAACCTGGAGGATAGTATAGCCATACTTCCTAAAACTGAGGCGAAAGAACACTTAAACATGAAGGTGGACTTAAACATGATTTGGAGAACTTTTTAGAACAGTTAAGCCAATTGGAGCTTCTGGTTTGATGCAGCAGAGAGAAGCACAGGGAGTTTTCATCTTAACCAAGGTAAGGAGCTCGGTTCTGCAGGAGCAGGAAAATATCCCTGATGGCTCCTAATCCTCTGATCCCCAGAGTGATGTCAGCAAGCCCAGCCAGTAGTTGGGAAACCACTGTCCACCACCTCTGACAAGTCCCTCCTTCCCATGGAGTTACTGAAGGCAGACCAGGTTAAACAAATTCATCACCAACTCGACGGCAAAGCGAGAATCATACCAGCAAAGTAAGAACCATACCAACATAGGTAAGAAATCAACCAGGTTTGACAAGTACACGACAGGTATTATCTCTAAACTTCACTAGCACTTTCCATACCTAAAGAAATTAGTAAAGCAAAGATGTCTTTCTCATGTTATAAGAGTAATTATTTTATTTATTTATTTATTTATTTATTTATTTATTTATTTATTTATTCATTCATTCATTCATTCATTCATTGAGAGGCAGGGAGGCAGAAAGACAGACTCCAGCATGCACCCCAACTGGGATCCACACCGCAAGCTCATTGGGAGGGGTGTGTTCTGCCTATCTGGCACCTTTGCTCTGTTGCTTGGAACCAAGCCATTTTAGTGCCTGAGGCAAGGCCATGGAGCCATCCTCAATGCCCGGGGCTAAAATGCTTGAACCATTCGAACCATGGCTGCAGGAGGGGAGGAGAAAGAGAGAAAGAGAGAAGTGGGAAGGGTAGAGAAGCAGATGGTCACTTCTGTGTGCTCTGACTGGGAACAGAACTTGGGACTTCCATATGCTGGGCTGACACTCTAACGCCAACCAGCCAGGGCTAATTATTTTATTTTTGTAAAGACTTTTAGAACATGTTTTTTGTTTGTTTTAATAGTGAAAATGTATGCATTCCTGAATCTCCAGGTCTGCACACCTTAATACTAAAACAGCATCAAACTCCATTAAAATGGAGGAAATAGCTTCAATAGTTTCTAATTGTTAAATAACATAACAATGTGTTTTCCTTGTCCTTGTATTCTACAATTTTTCTGATTACTTCATATGGTCTTCCATAGACTCTAGAAACTGTATTGTAAGAAATGCTCATAGACAAAACATTTGTTCCGAAGATTAAGAAAGGTAACCTTTACTCTAAAGGTGAGGTCAATTTTAAAAGGACAAAATGAATCAATTGAAATAATATAAATGACATCCCACTTTCAAACAATGTTTTTATTATAAGTGATTATTTGGCACCACTGTCTTAGATTGTGCAACTCTGAGTATTCTTAGTCAAGCGAAAGAAACCACTAAACAGCTGGGAACTTTTTATGGCAATCTGCTCATGAAGTGTACAATTTTCCAATTCAAAGCAATATTCATTGGCTACGTTTTGAGAATTCCTAAAACTCAAATGGATGTGTGTTGGAGTATACTGTGTACAACTTTCACAACATAGTCTCAATGCTCAAGCTGAGAAGCCAATGTGCACAGATATGTAGAAAATGAGTTCCCAGGGAAGAGAGAGCCAAGGGAGTCTCCCGGACTGCCCAGTTCTGCATTCAAGGAAAAGCAGATGAAAAGTCTGGCAGTGGAATTAAGAGACCAGGGAGAAGAGACCCAGAAATTCCAGCTAGATAAAACATGGAATAGAATAGAAACAACAAGTAACTGAAAAAGAAATAATACAAATCTTCTGATTCATAAGCCAAGCAGGGTTTTTTGTTTTTGTTTTTTAAAGATCATATGTACACAATTTGGCATCCAAAATTAATGGTTGAGAGAATGATATGCCAAACAAGGGATGGGAAGGGAGATGATATGATAGAGTTAAAATAAGATTAAATGGGTTAAAAAGAAGGCTGCAAACTAAATAAAGTAGAACATACACATTGATCCACCCAAAAGGCTGTCATGTTTTAAAATATTTTTCACATGGCTACAGTGTTCTAAAATATATAAAACAAATTTTATAAAATATACAAGAAAAAGTTAAAAAATTAATAACTGCTGCTGGAGAGTTTAACACCATCTCCCTGTATTGGACAAAACAAATAGAAAGATAATAGTAAATAAGTGTATCAAGGATTATATCAGACAATAGCCTTGCAAATAAAAAGTCCTACCATGTGAAATAAAACACCAACTCTGCATATAGAAAGAATACAAACATTCTTGCAAAAGCACATGAAACATATACTCATATATTATGTCTCTAAAAACACTCAATAATTTACAACCACATTCTTAATTAAAATACAACAGAAATAGACATGAAACATAAATTAGACAATCTATAGATTTATTAACTTGAAAAGTTTTACACTGTTATTTATATATTTGGCTTAAGCTACACAAATGTATTTCTCATGGTTCTGAAGGCTGGAAGTCTGAGATTAGGGTACTAGTTTGACTAGTTGGGTTCTTGACAAGGGTCATCTTCCTGGATATGGCCTCACATGGTGAAGAGAGAGAGAGAGATCCTCTCTCTCTCCTGTCTCTTCTTATAAGAATACTAATGCCATCCATGAGGTTCCACCCTCAAAACTTAATTATTTCCCAAAGGCCCCATCTCCAAAGACCGTGGTATTAGAGTTAGAGCTTCAACATATCAATTGGTGAGGCAGGGAACACAAACATTCAGTTCATAGTAATAACCCAATACTATCATTTTCAATGAAAGATCTTAAATTTCTTATTTTTTATTCATCTAACTTATTTATCTCTTTCATTATCATTCTGTATTTCAATTTCTTTGTTTACCTAATGATCACTTATTCTAAAATGTTTAAAATATATTCTTTCATCTTAGGTATCCTTGTGAGACATATAATATTATTTTACATGCACACAATAACACTATTATATTGACTGACTTTTGATTTTCACTTTGTGCTGTTTTTATGATCTATCATATTGGTATGCTTCTTTCTGTCTCTATGCCTCCAATTGCTCAATAGTGTATTTTAGTGAGCACCCACTATTAGGAGCAGTTATCTGGATTGCCTCCCAATCCCTGTTACCAGAAACAATATTGTAGTGAATACTCTAGTGTGTATTTTCTTGTCATAACATTGGAGAATTTCCCTGAAACATATACTTAAGAGAGACATTGCTGGGTCCCATTGTAGTTCTATTTCCAATGTGACTAACCCTTTAGAATGCCTACACTAGCTTATACTCCCACAATGTGTACCTTCATATTGCCAAAAGATATAAAGGAAGTGTCTTGTCTTATCCATCTTACTATTTGTTATAATTCTCTTAGCACCTGTCCTATAGTTCTAATTCAATTACTTTTTTTAAAAATTACAGTTGATATTCAATATTATTTTGCATTAGTTTTAGGGGTATAGCATAGTGGTTAGACAATCATATACTGTATAAAGCATCCCCCTGTTATTTTCAGTACCCACCTGGCACCATACCTGGTTGCCATAATAGTATTGACTATATTCCCCATGTTGTACTTTACATTCCTCTATTATTTTGTGGCTACCAATTTGTACCTTTTTTGTGACAGAGAGAGAGAGAGAGAGAGACAGACAGAGGAACAGATAGGGACAGACAGACAGGAATGGAGAGAGATGAGAAGCATCAATTCTTCGTTGCAGCACCTTAATAGTTCATTGATTGCTTTCTCATATAAGCCTTGACCAGGGGCTACAGCAGACCAAGTGACCCCTTGCTCGAGCCAGCAACCTTGGGCTCAAGCTGGTGATCTTTGCTCAAACCAGATGAGCCCGAGCTCAAGCTGGAGTCCTCAGGGTTTTGAACCTGGGTCCTCTGCATCCCAGTCCGACACTCAATCCACTGTGCCACCACCTGGTCAGGCTAATTTGTACTTCTTAATTCCTTCACCTTTTTCACAAAGTTCCTCAAACCCCCTCCTTTCTAGCTACCAATAGTCTGCTCTCTGTATCTATGAGTCTGTTCCAATTTTGTTTGTTCATTTATTCCATTCTTTAGATTCTACATATAATAAAACCTTGTGGTATTTGTCTTTCTCTGAGTAGCTTATTTCACTTAGCATAATACCCTCTAGGTCTAACCATGCTGTCTCAAATTGTAAAATTTCATTGTTTTTTTTATAGCCAAGCAATACTCCTTTGAATATATGCAGCACAGCCTTTTTTATTCACTTGCATATCAGTGAAAACTTGGGTTGCTTCCATAGCTATGCTATTGTGAATAATGCTACAATAAACACAGGGATACATGTATTCTTTTGAAGTCATGTTTTGTGCTTCTTCAGATAAATACCCAGGAGTGGAATTGCTGGGCCAGAAGGCAGTTCCATTTTTAATTTTTTGAGGAGCCTCCATACTGTTTTCCACAGTGGCTGCACCAGTCTGCATTCCCATCAAGAGTGTTGAAGGGTTTCTTTTCTCTACATCCTCACCAGCACTTGTTGTTTGTGAATTCATTGTTGATAGCCATTCTGACAGGGGTGAAGTGATATCACTTTGTGGTTTTAATTCACATTTCTCTAATAATTAGTAGAATTGGGCATTTTTTTCATATGTCTATTAGCCATCAATATGTCCTCTTTGAAGAAGTGTTTATTCAGTTCTTCTGCCCATCTTTTAAATAGCTCTTGAATTGGAAAAGCAGTCTAGACACTAATTTGGTTAGAAAAGGACAGCTTGAAAAGGTATTTTCAAAGAACTTTGTATAAGAAAAAAATCTCTGTCTATATTAAAGAATGAATTTGGAGACAGTGATGAGGCATATGGTAATCAAAATCTCTTCCTCCTCCCACACCTGCCATCATGCCCCTCAAAAAATATGAAAACAAACAACTTATAGTAATAAAGTAAAATACAGTGACCATATTTAGAAGAAGGAATATTCTCATGTACTATTGATGGTCTCCTGTACTCTTGATGAGACATTGCATTGGTAAATATTTTTGAAGGGCCATTTTTCAGTAACAGTAATGATTTAAAATGTGAATACTTTTTGATCTAACAACACTACTTCTAGAAAACTAACCTAAAGCAATACTTACACAGGTAAAAATATTATATAGTTAAGAGTATTCTTTGCAGCACTATTTGTACTAGTAAATTATAAGAAACAAAAGAACTATAAATCAATAGATAAATAGTCACATAAGTGGTATTTTACCAATTCTATGAGATATGAGGCAGATTTTGCTCAATTTTGTTTATTTTAATTTTTATTTATTTAGTATTAAACTCTAATTATATGTTCCAACATGAAAGGATATCCAAACCAAATTGCATGCAAATTATATAATAATGCATAAAATGTGCATTATTTTGAAAAGACATGTAATTATATAGGTGTGTAAGTGTGTAGAAAGTGATATGTAGATATGAAAAGAAACTTGAGGTAATGATATCGTAGACATCATTAAAGGAATAGATAAAACAAGAGCAATGTAAATTGAAACGTTCATTTCTATTCTTCCTGGCATGGTTACCTTAAATGGAATTAAAGGTCACATTTATCTCTAATTCTGAATATTTAAGTAGTGCTTATATTCTAAACAGTAAAAATGTACCCACGTATTATTTCTGAGTAAAAAACAATAAAATTGTTACCTTATTTAGAATTTTTATAAAATACAATATAAAAGTAAAACAAAGTTGCTCAAAATTGTACAAAATTCATCCATAGCAAACACAATGTACATCATACAGATTTTTCTACTTGAAAATATCTAAGCCTAGCTCTGTGGTCTTTTGTTTGTACAGAGTCACTTTTATCTTTCATGCCTCATGTCAGCCCTGAAGAGTGACAACTGATATTCAAAATAATGACAAAAATAGCCAACGGGAGCATCAGGAAGAAAAGAAATACCCAAATTCTTTATTACACTCTACTTAGTAAAGTACAGAAGTGAATTAAGATATTTGAAAAGACTTTCTCTATGAAAGTTGATACATATAAATTATAAAGTTAGTATCCTCCTATTCACAAAAACCACCAAACCTTCAAAAAATACCATTCAATTCTTTTCACTTCTGCAGAAAACTTTTTTCTTAAGTCTTACACTTAATAAATGACTCGACCAATTCAGTATTGATTCTATTTCATTCAGTAATGAATCTCCTTCCTTCACATTCCATATTCATCTCAACTTCCCCGGCTCTCCTTTGAAAATATGTCTTGAGTTGATTCATTTCTCACCAGCTGCCCTCCTGACCCAGGTCACTCACATCTCCTAGAAAACCTCAGCATGGTCTCCTTGCTCCCACTCTCCCACCAAAGTTTTTTCTTCACAAACGATCCAGAGTTATCTTTTAAAATATACATTTTTAAAATGTCAATCAGGTCATTTACTCCATAGTCAAAAACACATAGGCACAGTAAATAAAACTTCATGTTCCTTACCTTGAGTGGTGTGATTCAGTCCTTGCCTTGTGTTACTTTTCTTACCCAGTTTTGTGCAAACAGGTCACCTTGCTGTTCCTTCCCACAGCAGGCCTACTCCCTCATAGAGTCTTGGTTCTTCTACCCGAAAAGATCTGTTCCCACATCTCAATAGGATCATTGGGTCATTCTATTCAAACATCACTTTCTCAGGACTTACCTTGAGCATCTTGACTATAATGGCACCCACGATGGTGCCTGGCCTGAGGGCCTTAGCCTTCCTGGTTTCCTCACAGAACATCACCACCTGATGTAACTCATACAAGCATGTGGTGTTTGCCAGTTTCCCTGACTAAAAGACAGGCTCCATCACAACAGGAATTTTGTCTTGTGTACTTCTCTATCTCTTGCATCCAAAAGAGTGAAAGGCACATGTATCGATAGTATCATCCTGACACTCAAATATATACTCATGGAAATGTTAAAAAAGAAAGAGAGCAGATACTAGGGCTTTGTTTCAGAAGATCATGGGTGAGGTTGGGTTATGGTAATTGTGATAGAGACAGAAAGAAGCAGTCAAATATAAGAATTATTTCAGAGGTGTAAATGATGAGATATGGTGAGAGATTGGATAGTAATATGAATAAAGGGGAGGTGTCAAGAATTGGTTATAAAAACTGGATAGATCATTGTGCCACTGACTGAAACAGAGAACACTGAAGTGTGTCCAGAATGAAGATATCGGAAACACATAGGTAGTCAAGGTTCCTGATAAGTTACACTTAGGAAAGGTTAGATGGAAGGTTGGCTTTGGCAATCAATTTCTGTTCCAGAGAGAAGGGTGTGCTCAGTGTAGGCTTGTGTTTCTGGGATCGCCTCAAATATCTTGCCAGCAGGTTTAGTTTTGGAATTCAAATATGGGCCTCCTTTTCAATCAGCTGTGTTGTGAGCTTTTATCTGGAGTTGGATATTTCAGTCTTCAACTGAAATTGAATGAAAAGTAAGTCGAACATGACCTGGTTGTTGCTGTCATATCTAGAAAGTCATAGGTTGTTGACCTAATTTAAGAGCTTTCTTTTTTACTAAAAGTGTTTTGTGTTTTATTTCCAAAACCACACCTATGTTTATTTCAATTATTCTGCTTTATGCCTTTCTAGGTGGGCTCATTCTCTTTTGATTTTTGCTACTTTCCTCTTTCCTTTGGGTGTGCCTTTCATCACAGGGGCAATTTTTATTTATTATTTTTTAAAACCTTTAATGGGAATTTGAGATGCAGACAAACTTTGTAATTTCCTAGTGACTAATTTCAGATTTCAAAAAACCTGGTGGGACCTACATTTACATAATTGTTAACAACAAGAATGAAATAACAACTTCATATCTCATCCTAGGTAGAACTGGGGATGTGTGTGTGACATTTTATGTCTCCACTCATGTTGCGTCCTTTCAATCTAGTCACTCAAGCTGAAAATACATCACTGAGCCCTCCCTTCCCTTCTCTTCTTCATCAGTGTCTTCAAAAATTACCAGATCTTACCTATTTTCCCTCCTAAATATCCCTTGCCCCCACCCTGTTTCCTCCTATAATGGCTCCCATCTCATTGTTTCAGGTCTTTGTTATTTCTCACCTCCACTTTTGCAATAGCTTCTTACCTACTCACCTTACCCCCAATGGATGCTCTGACAGCAGCCAGAATGTTCATGTTGTGACAATGTTTTTACTCTAAATAAAACATTGCACTATGTCCTTTTCATCTCTGGATAAAATTCCCACCTTGTAACATGGCACACAAAGTCCTCTTAACTCTCACTTGCTTACTTTCTGTCCTTGAACTTTTTCAGCCCCTACTTTTGACTTCTTTGACCCAGAAACAAGAAACTGTATATTTTTTCATTAAAATGTTACTTTTCTAGCCTGACTGGTAGTGACACAGTGGATAAAGCATTGACCCTGAGTGCTAAGGTCGCTGGTTGGAAACCCCGAGGTTGCTGACTCTGAGTATGGGTTTGTCAGTGTGGAGTTGCTGGCTTGGGTGGGGATTGTCCACACAATCCTAAATCTCACCAGTTTGAGCCCAATGGTCACTGGCATGAAAAACCCAAGGTCACTGACTTGAGCAAGGGAACACTGGCACAGCCCTGGTCAAGGCATGTATGAGAAGCTCAATGTACAACGAAAGCGAAAGCAACTACAAGTTGATACTTCTCACCCTCTCTCTCCCTTCTTGTCTCTCTCTCTCACTTTCTCAAAAAAATAAATTAAATTTAAATTTAAAAATGTTATTTTTTATATTATTATTTGTTCATATTGTCATGCAGCCTTTAACAAATACCTTTCCATCTCCTTGTGTCTAGTGCTTAGATATAATTAATACTTTCCATTTTCTTTAGAAATCTGCTGCAAAGGACCAGCCACAGACACGACTAATCAACCATTTGCCTTGTTTTGATGCCACAAAAAGAATTTGCATCATTGTTGTGTCTGTCATTGAATTTGCTGTATTTTAAATAATTATCTTTTTTTGTGTGCTTTTTCCAATAGATGTCTAGCCCCATGAAGGAAAGGGACTATATTTTGCTATCCCCTTTAATCAAAGGACGAAGCAATATAGCCTCCAAACATTAAGTGCTCAATACAGGTTACGAATGGAACTCTTATTTGCTTCAGAACATGGAAAGACTATTATTTATCTAAAAACTCCATTTTTTTAACAGTTAAGAAAAATGCTTTGCTCTTAGTCTTGTTTGTTTGGTTTGTTTGTTTCAGCCTCATTTGTTCTGGTTTCCTCTCTAGGAAACCCTGTTATTCATCAACTAGCTATATGCTCTCTGCTCTCCTAGCTATTTTCTTGACTCTTTCCATTTTCCTTCCTGTAACCTTTTATTTCCCATGCTGGTTTTCATTATACAACACTGATTTAATTTTATGTGGTGGAAGTTCTATGATTTATTGTCATCTGCGAGAATTTTAATTCCGCCTTTTTTAATTTTCCAGGTTCTGTTTAGCTTTTTTGCTTGTTTGTTTGTTTGTTTGTTTTTAATCGTATCTCCATAGAGCAAACTGCTTAAGAACACTTAATGGGGAAACAGTCCAGTTTGGTGGTAGGGAAGCCAGGTATGTGTGATGTCTTGCAAATAACTTACTCAGAATTTCAGTTATCTCATGTGCAAAATGAAACAGCACAGAGTTGTTGTGGGGGTTAAATGTAACAAAATACATTAAGCCCTGGGTGCTGGGCACATCAGAATGCTGTGAGAAGGGCCACACCTTCCCCACTGCCATGTATCCTTCCAGGAAGAGCAAAGTCTAATAGCGCAGCCATTTTCAACCTTTTCCATCTTGTGGTGCACATAAACCAATTACTAAAATTCTGCAGCACACCAAAAAATGTTATATTTCTGATAAAAAAAAAAAAGGATAGGTGTAATTTTGATTCATTCACACCAGATGGCTGTTGTTGTGTTGGTCATTGTGACTTTTTTATTTGACAGTCTAAAGGAAAATAGGTTAGTGCCCTGACTAAATGTCAAGGATTTCATGTTTGAAAAAATTCTTGTGGCACGCTGGTTGAAAATCGCTGGATAGAGGAATATTTCTATCCCTTTCTTCCCCATCTCTCCTCCTCCCTTTAATTACCTGGAAGGTTGATATGAAAGACAGTCTTGGCCTCTTTCTCTTTTCTTCTTGGGATCTCCCTGACTACTTGAAGATAGTGACATGCATTCTGAATTGCTACCAGAGAAGCTTTAAGTTTTAGTAAATGTGTTATGAGTTTCTTATTATTTTTTTCACTGCTTAATTTTTTTAAATGATTGGTGGGAAAGAGGAGTGTTATTTATTGGGCTACCCTAACTTCCTAATGCTTGATTCATTAGGTATGAAATCTTGAGGAAAAAAAGACTTGGAATATATTCTGGGAGATCAAAGTAACATTTGAAATTTGAGGCTTTAAGACACAGCAGGAGGCTGTGACCATCACCCTGAAAAATGCTGTATTAGATAATGGCCACATGGGCTTTTCCATTTGTTTGTTTTTATAATAAGTATATGTTTAATACTTCTAAGAAGAAACAAAGAGTTCCAAGATTGGAAAAAACCGTTTATTGTTTCATGTGAGCATAATCCTGCTACCAGTTCCAAGTTCAAATATATGTTGTCTTTAGTTCTTTCTGACATTTGAATAACAATGATTAAAGATCATATCTCAGTCTGACCTGTAGTGGCACAGTGGGTAAAGCGTTGACCTGGAATGCTGAGGTTGAGGGTTCAAATCCCTGGTTTTGCCCATCAAGGCACATACAGGAGACAACTACTGTGAGTAGATGCTTCCTGCTTCTCCCCCCTCTTTTTCACTCTCCCTCTCTCTCTCTCGCATGCCTCTCTCCAAAAACAAGTAAATAAAAACTAAAAAAAGAAGAAGCAATATGAAAATATCTTAAATAAAGATCATATCTTTAATAGCACACATTGCTTCCTCATTTTTTGGACCTGTCTAACTTGAGTGAATAATCATTGATGCCCCTCACCTTGCTGAGCTCCTGTGGAATAGCTTAATCCACTAAGAATTCCAGATATTTGATTGAAAATTCTCTGTAAACTTGGTTTTCATGGAGCTCATCAACTTAGAAGGTATTTTTTTAATTTATTTATTAAATTTAATGCAGTGACATTGATAAATCAGGGTACATATGTTGAAAGAAAACATCTCTAGATTATTTTGACATTTGATTGTGCTGTGTACCCCTCCCCCCAAAGTTAAATTGTCTTCTGTCACCTTCTATCTGGTTTTCTTGTGCCCACCCCTCCCCCAACCCCTCTCTCCTTCTTCGCCCCATCCCCCCTCCCCCCACCCCCCACCTTTGTTGCCATCACATTCTTGTTCATGTCTCTGAGTCTCATTTTTATGTCCCTTATATGTATGGATTCATATAGTTTTTAGTTTTTTTATGATTTACTTATTTCACTCCGTATAATGTTATCAAGGTCCATCCATGTTATTGTAAATGATCTGATGTCATCATTTCTTATGGCTGAGTAGTATTCCATAGTATATATGTACCAAAGCTTTTTAATCCACTCGTCCTCTGACAGACACTTGGGCTGTTTCCAGATCTTTGCTATTGTGAACAATGCTGCCACAAACATGGGGGTGCATTTCTCCTTTTGGAGCCGTTCTATGGTGTCCTTGGGGTATATTCCTAAAAGTGGGATAGCTGGGTCAAAAGGCAGTTTGATTTTCAGTTTTTTGAAGAATCTCCATACTGTTTTCCACAGTGGCTGCACCAGTCTGCATTCCCACCAGCAGTGCAGGAGGGTTCCCTTTTCTCCACATCCTCGTCAGCACTTATTCTGTGTTGTTTTGTTGATGATCGCCATTCTGGCTGGTGTGAGTTGATATCTCATTGTGATTTTAATTTGCATTTCTCTAATGATTAGTGATGTTGAGCATTTTTTCATATGCCTATTGGCCATCTGTATGTCTTCTTTGGAGAAGTGTCTATTCATCTCTTTTGCCCATTTTTGGATTGGATTGTTTGTCTTCTTGGTGTTGAGATTTACAAATTCTTTATAAATTTTGGTTATTAACCCCTTATCAGACGTATTGTCAAATATGTTCTCCCATTGTGTAGTTTGTCTTTTTATTCTGTTCTTGTTGTCTTTAGCTGTGCAAAAGCTTTTTAGTTTGATATAGTCCCATTTGTTTATCCTGTCTTTTATTTCACTTCCCTGTGGAGATAAATCAGCAAATATATTGCTCCGAGAGATGTCGGAAAGCTTACTGCCTATGTTTTCTTCTAAGATGCTTATGGTTTCACGGCCTACATTTAAGTCTTTTATCCATTTTGAGTTTATTTTTGTGAGTGATGTAAGCTGGTGATCTAGTTTCATTTTTTTGCAGGTAGCTGTCCAATTTTCCCAACACCATTTTTTAAAGAGGCTGTCTTGACTCCATTGTATTTCCTTACCTCCTTTGTCAAATATCAGTTGTCCATAAAGGTGTGGGTTTATTTCTGGGTTCTCTGTTCTGTTCCATCGATCTATATGCCTGTTCTTATGCCAGTACCAGGCTGTTTTTAGTACAATGGCCTTGTAGTATAACTTGATATCTGGAAGTGTGATACCTCTCACTTTATTCTTCTTTTTTAAGATTGCTGAGGCTATTCGTGTTCTCTTTTGGTTCCATATAAATTTTTGGAATATGTGTTCTATATCTCTGAAGTATGTCATTGGTATTGCATTGAATTTATAGATTGCTTTGGGTAAAATAGACACTTTAATGATGTTTATTCTTCCTAACCATGAGCACGGTATATGCTTCCACTTGTTTGTATCTTCCTTGATTTCTTTTATCAATGCTTTGTAATTTTCCAAGTACAAGTCTTTAGTCTCCTTGGTTAAGTTTACTCCTAGGTACTTTATTATTTTGGTTGTAATTGTGAAGGGGATTGTTTCCTTAATTTCTCTTTCTGACTGTTCATTGTTGGTGTATAAAAATGCCTCTGATTTATGAGTATTGATTTTATATCCTGCCACTTTGCTGAATTCATTTATCAGGTCCAGTAGCGTTTTGACTGAGACTTTAGGGTTTTCTATATACAATATCATATCATCTGCAAATAATGATAGTTTTACTTCTTCTTTTCCAACTTGAATGCCTTTTATTTCTTCTTCTTATCTGATTTCTGTGGCTAGGACTTCCAGGGCTATGTTAAATAAGAGTGGTGAAAGGGGGCACCCCTGCCTTGTTCCTGATCTTAAGGGTATTGCTTTTAATTTTTGCCCATTGAGTATGATGTTGGCTGTGGGTTTCTCATAGATGGCTTTTATCATGTTGAGGTATGTTCCCTGTATTCCCACTTTGCTGAGAGTTTTGATCATGAATGGGTGCTGGATTTTATCAAATGCTTTTTCTGCATCTATTGAAATTATCATGTGGTTTTTCTCCTTCTTTTTGTTTATGTGATGAATCACATTGATTGATTTACAAATATTGTACCATCCTTGCCTCCCCAGAATAAATCCCACTTGACCATGGTGTATGATTTTTTCCATATATTGTTGGATCCAGTTTGCTAATATTTTGTTGAGGATTTTAGCATCTATATTCATCAGAGATATTGGCTTATAATTTTCTTTCTTTGTGTTGTCTTTGCCTGGTTTTGGAATCAGAATTATGCTTGCCTCATAAAAGGAGCTTGGAATTCTTCCTTCCTCTTGAATTTTTTGAAATAGTTTGAGAAGGATAAGAGTTAGTTCTTCTTTCAATATTTGGTAGAATTCCATCGTGAAACCATCGGGCCCCGACTTTTCTTTGTTGGGAGTTTTTTTTTTTTTTTTTTTAATTTTTTTCATATTTATTTATTTATTTTTTTACAGAGACAGAGAGTGAGTCAGAGAGAGAGGGATAGACAGGGACAGACAGACAGGAATGGAGAGAGATGAGAAGCACCAATCACTAGTCTTTCATTGCGGGTTGCAACACCTTAGTTTTTCATTGATTGCTTTCTCACATGTGCCTTGACCGCGGGTCTTCAGCAGACCGAGCAACCCCTTGCTGGAGCCAGCGACCTTGGGTCCAAGCTGGTGAGCCTCGCTCAAACCAGATGAGCCCGCACTCAAGCTGGTGACCTCGGGGTCTCGAACCTGGGTCCTTCCGCATCCCAGTCCAATGCTCTATCTACTGCGCCACCACCACGTCAGGCTGTTGGGAGTTTTTTGATAACTGTTTTGATCTCATTTGGTGTAATCGGTCTGTTTAGGTGTTCTAATTCTTCCAGATTGATTTTTGGAAGGTTGTATGTTTCAAGGAATTTGTCCATTTCATCTAGGTTGTCTAGTTTTTTGGCATACAGTTCTTCATAGTATTTTCTTACAATATTTTGTATTTCTGTTGTGTCAGTTGTTATTTCTCCTCTCTCATTTCTAATTTTATTTATTTGAGTCTTCTCTCTCTTTTTCTTGGTGAACCTAGTTAAAGGTTCATCAATCTTGTTTACCTTTTCAAAGAACCAGCTCCTAGTTTCATTGATCCTCTGTATTGTTTCTTTAGCCTTTATGTCATTTATTTCTGCTCTGACCTTTATTATTTTCTTCCTTCTACTACATTTGGGCTTTACTTGCTGTTCTTTTTCTAATTCTTTTAGATGCAGGGTTAAGTTGTTTATTTGAGCTTTTTCCAGCTTCTGAAAGTGTGCCTGTAGTGCTATGAACTTCCCTCTCAGTACTGCTTTTGCTGTGTCCCATAAATTTTGAGTTGTTGTATGCTCATTGTCATTCATTTCTAGGAATTTTTTTATTTCTTCTTTGATCTCATTCTTAATCCATTCATTATTTAACAACCTGCTATTTAGTTTCCATGTGTTTGAGAATTTTTGAGCTTTTCTGTTGTGGTTCATTTCTAGTTTCATGCCATTGTGATCGGAGAAAGTGCTTGATATGATTTCAGTCTTCTTAAATTTGTAGAGAGCACTTTTGTGCCCTAACATGTGGTCTATCCTAGAGAATGTACCATGAGCACTTGAAAAGAATGTATATTCTGCTGCTTTAAGGTGAAAGGTTCTGAAGATATCTATTAAATCGAGTTGATCTAGTGTTTCCAATAAGTCTGCTGTTTCTTTGTTAATTTTCTTTCTTGAGGATCTATCTAGTGATGTTAGTGGGGTATTGAAATCCCCTACTATTATAGTATTGCTGTTGATCTTGCCCTTTTAATCCATAAAAGTCTGCTTTATATATTTGGGTGCTTCTATATTAGGTGCATAGATATTCATAATAGTTATATCTTCCTGTTGGATTACTCCCTTTCTCATTATGTAGTGACTTTCTTTATCTCTTACTATATCCTTTGTTTTAAAGTCCAATTTGTCTGATATAAGTATTGCTACCCCAGCTTTTTTTTCATTTCCATTTGCATGAAATGTTTTTTTCTATTCTTTTACCTTCAATCTATGTGTATCTTTTATTCTAAGGTGTGTCTCTTGTAGACAGCATATGTATGGGTCCTGTTTTCTTATCCACGCAGCTACCCTATGTCCTTTGATTGGCTCATTTAATCCATTTACGTTTAAGGTTATTATTGATATGTAGTTGTTTATTGCCATTTTCTTCTTTAAAGGTGTATTCCTTTTTTGCTATATTCTTTTCCCACTTTGATCTGTTTACAACAGGCCCCTTAACATTTCCTTCAGCATTGGTTTGGTTGTAATGAATTCCTTGAGTTGTTTTTTTGTCTGGGAAGCTTTTTATTTCTCCTTCTATTTTAAACGATAGCCTTGCTGGATAAACTAGTCTTGGTTGTAGGTTCTTGGTCTGCACTACTTTGAATATTTCTTGCCATTCCCTTCTGGCCTCAAGTGTTTCTGTTGAGAAGTTGGATGTCATCCTTATGGGGGCTCCTTTGTAGGTGATAACTTTTTTTTCTCTTGCAGCTTTTAATATTTTCTCTTTATCACTTAGCTTTGGTATTTTAATTATGATGTGTCTTGGTGTAGGTTTCTTTAGCTTTCTCTTTAATGGAGTCCTTTGTGCTTCTTGGACTTGTGAGAGTTTCTCTTGCATTAATTTAGGGAAGTTTTCAGCTATGATATGATTGAACAAAGTCTCTATCCCTTGTTCTTTTTCTTCTTCTTCAGGAACCCCTATGATGCAGATGTTATTTCTCTTCATGTTGTCACAGAGCTCTCTATGGTTTCCTCTGACTTTTTGAGTCTCTTTTCTCTTTTCTTCTCTGCTTTCATGCCTTCATTCTAGTTGTCCTCCAACTCGCTGATTCGATCCTCAGCTCTATCTATCCTTTTTTTAATTCCTTCCATTGTGGTCTTTATTTCTGATATTGTATTTGTCATCTCCGACTGATTCTTTTTTATACTTGCTATTTCTTTATTTAGGTGCTCATAATGACCATCCATCGTTGTTCTAAGATCCCTAAGCATCCTTACAATCATTATTTTGAACTTCGCATCTGGAAGTTTGATTATTTCCATATCACTCAGTTCATCTCCTGAAGGTGTCTCTTGTGGTTTCATTTGGATTGCACTTCTTTGTCTTCTCATTGTCTGTTTTTGGGTTTTTTACTTGTAGAGTTGGTTGAGTCTAGGCTTGGTATTGTCTGCCTTCAGTTTTCAGTTATTTCTAGGTCTTCTTGGGTTGGTATCAGCTGTTATCTGTAATCCACTTTTGGATCTGTGCAGCTTTGAAGTCTTGATTTGTTTGTTTTCTTAACAGGTGATAGTCTTTTTACTGATCTCAGCAGGGGGCTTCCTTGAAACTGTATCCAAGAATGCAGTGGGTGTAACCTAAGACTCTGAAGGCCTCTTTATCCAATTAATCTCTCTGGGGGCAGGGTGTTTTCTCAGCTTCAGTAGGGGGAGGTGTATCTCAGATCTCCATGGAGACCTGAGTTACTGCCCCTCCTCCCCACTTCTTGTTTTCAGCTGTGTCTTGTTGTGCTGATTGGAGCCGGATAGATGTCCAGAGATCTCTGATCCAGAAGCAATTCAGCTCTGTTTTGTGAAAGGTTCAGTCCCTCCCCCAGCTATGGCCACCTCCAGCACGAATGAGTCAGCTTTTTTAGGTCATCTCCTTCATTCCTTAGCCCCTCACAGTCTGTCCCTTTCTCTTTCCTTTCCGCTTGGGAGATAAGCTGGTCTTTTCAACACACCTCGCTCTCTGGTCGCCAGGCAAGTGGCTGTGAGCAGTGAGCAGTAGTTTCTGTGCTTTTCCCTTGTGTGAGATCCCCTCTGGGCTCTCAGCCTCACCCCCCCCCATTTCTGTAAGCAGGGGAGATTCAGGTGCTCTCTACCAGGTTTGTTGTGGCTTCTTCTTTGCTCCTTGGTTTTTGAGAGCTGTTCTTCTAGTTCAGAGTTGGTTTTTTATGCTGATTTTTCCTAAATTGATTTGTATTCCAGTTTGGTGGTGAGAGCTGGGCGTCTGTGCATCTGCCTGCTCTGCTGCCATCTTTTCAGTCCCTCGACAGCCTCGTCTTTTATGGTTAGAGTCATAATATAAGTCCCATCAAGTGCATATTTCTGCAGAGTGGACACCAGGGAAAGAAACCGGTTCTTCTCTGCTGGTGATTGCTGTCTTGAGGATATGATGCCTGAGGCTACTCTATCTTAAGACCCAGTGGGTGTGACTCAGAGTGAGACCCACATGGTGGTAGAGCAGAACATGATTTCCCCTCAACACTGCTTTCCACATCCACGTGTGCCCACACCAAGGTTTTTAATTTTTTAAATATATTTAACTTATTTTCTACTTTATGGCATTGATATTGTTAGAAATAGTTTGCTATCATAAATGCTGCTGTAATAATCAATTCTGAGATTAAGTCATTTGTTTTTTAATTACATTATTAAAATAAATCCCTAGATATAGAATTGTATCAAAAGGGTATTGCATTTTTGCTAAAAATTTAACCTAGGAAGTTTCTACTAACATAGCTCTCACTCAGTACATGGTTTGAGAAAGTTTATTTCTTTGCTCCCATATCTATATCTACCTATATGTATCTACATATCTATATTTCCATCTATAGCTATAGCTATAAATTTGATTGATGGTCTTTGAAACTTCTTCCCTAGGACCCTGTAGGAGAAAAGTTTACATAAAACCACTGAGTACAAGGGGAAGAACCCAGAAGTGACTGGTTCTATAATTCTTAAGATACTATAAGGGGCAGATATCACACAGATATAATGACCTTTGAACTCAGACTTAATTCAATTCCATCTATTCTGGTCTATTAAACATCCTGAGACTGGACACAGAAAAGACTAATGAGTTCCAATTTCCTCCCCTGATTCAATTCTTTATCTTTGAGAATGGTACAATATTTTTTTTGTTACTGAAGTCAATCACATTATAGTTATTCTTCCTCTTGCCTGTCAACATCCTACCATTTTTTCTGAGCACACAGGCCATTCGTCTAGCAAAAATCTATTGGGCTGACCATACAACAAGCACTTTGCAAGCTTTGAGAAATAAAGAGATACTCAATTATAGAAAATGTAGAGAGTTCTCTCTCTTCAATAATCCTATGGCATTTATTATCTGCACCACTCTTTGAACCTTAAAACACACAAGTTGTGGTAGGTAGATTTAGGTTTCCCAGGAAACTACTTCCGAGATGAAGATTGGACTTCCTGTAGCTTCCTGCAGAGAGCTCTTAGGAAAAATAAATGTAACCAAGTAAGGAAAGCAAACCTGGACTCAGAGAAGTGTTGAAGAAGGGTGCATAGCAACATAGACTCTAGCCAGTCTCAAGGTGGGAGGGCTCTGTAGTGAGAATGGCTCTTAAGAGATGACTCCAACCTGATTGAGGAGTCTAGGCCTTTGCACTTTTCTATTGACCAGTCATTGGACATGCATTATCCCTGGGTAGAGGGAGTAACCATGGGTAGAACAGCTGTCTCAGGCCAAAGGAAGTTTCTGGGGGAATAGTCATGTGTGAGCAATCAAAGGGTAATACTACTGAGCAATGAGTACCTTAGTCACAAAGAAGCAGAATCAGGAAGCATGCTACCACATCACTCTTCTCCTAAGTTAACCTGTATTACTGAGCTGGGCTCCATTTTTGTGTTTATATCAAGAACTTACTTATATGTAAGTCTTATATCTCCAAATAGATAGTAAAATCCTAGAGATCAGGAAGGGCACATGAAACTTAGTTATTTTACCCATACATTTAGCGTAATGTTTTATAAGTAGTAACTGCTCAATAATACCTGCTGTTTAAGTTTACAAAATCTTACCTCTTACTTTTACAAACACTGCCTCTCTATATGTTTGCTTTCTCACTTATAGCCACTACCTTAACCTAAGCATCATTATTGATTGCCTGAAAGTTGGCTTAAAATTTATAGGCAATTCTTCCATGTTACCTCTTCAATAGATCTCTCCAGTTTAGCAGGAAAATGGTAGATTGTGTCCTTAAGGTTAATCAGTATCAGTGTTGAACATCAAGCACAGCCTTTGAATAAAGTCATGTGTTAATATACATTTTCTTCTTATGTATAACCTGCATGTTTACTGGGAACAGATTTATGCATCTGATAGCAGAAACTATGTCTAGCTAACCTTTGCTTATCACTCAAGTCCAAGTGTGTGGACTTTTAGACAAATATTTTATGTGATGTTTCATGTAAAGTCTCAAAGTACTGTAAATGCTGAGAGAGACTAGGTAAAGCTTCAGCAGAAAGCATTTGAGGCAAGAGCCACACAAGGATTTTAGCCCAACTCTTATCAAGAGTTATTGCCTTTAGGGAACCAGCCCTACTGCTTTTTATAAAATTATTTTCTCAATAAAATTATATCTCATCTTCAGCAAAGAAATCTCAGCTTCTGCTTCTGTTTATGTTTTCTCTCCAAAAATCAGAAGTGAAGAAATTAGTATTAGGAAAGAAGAAACTTAGAAGTAATGGTGTATGTCCTACTTTGCACAGAAGCACACAAGTCATAGTACACTTAAAATCAATGAATACCCAACTCCATCTATTTGTGGAAATTCCAAATTGTGTCCCTTTCTCCCCACTCCAAGTTCTTATATTTTTGGATAGATAGCATATGATTTTTCTATCCTCTGTTTTATCAAGGAATAAGGTCAAATGCATTTGTTTTCTGTTTCTACCTTGGATATTCTCTTCTTGAATCGCCCTCCCTCCATTTTCTTCGTCCTAATGGTTAGGCACCATTTTATGAGTGCCTGGTATCAGCCAGACAAGGTGCCAACTGCATTGCATTCAACATCTCAGTATAGCTAATCCTCATAATACCTGTTATTTTTATTATTATTATTTAGAAAATTAAATTTAACAGGGTGACATTGATCAACAAGAGGACATAGATTTCAGGTAAACATCTCCACACGATTTGAACAGTTGATTATGTTGTATACCCATCACCCAAAGTCAAATCATCCTCCGCCACCTTATATTTGTCCTTCTTCACACCCTTTTCCCAACCCCCTCCCCTACATTCGCTTCCTTCTGCTAACCACTGCTCTCTTATCTATGTCCGGGAGTCTCAGTTTTATATTCCACTTATATGTAAAATCATATAGTTTTTAGCTTTTCCTGATTTTCTTATTTCACTCAGTATAATGTTCTCAAGGTCCATCCATGTTGCTGTAAATGATATTATGTAATCACTTCTTATGGCTGAGTAGTATCCCATTGTATATATGTACCACATCTTCTTTATCCAGTCCTCTATCAAGGGGCACTTTGGTTGTTCCCATGTCTTGGCCACTGTAAACAATGTTGCAATGAACATGGGGGTGCATGTATCTTTACATATCAGTTTTTGAGCATTGGAGATACCTGACCTTATTTATGATTATCCTTAATTGTACAGTAATTGAGACTTAGAGATTTTTCATTTCTTGTCAAAGGCAGATTGCTAGCAAGTAGAAGAATTCAAAATATGGAATAATCCCAATGTCCTCTGTGATCTGTTCACAAACACCTGGAGAAAAGATTTCTCATTGTTGGGGTGAAAAACAAATACATAAAACCTAGTCCCAGTCTTCTTGATGATCTAGACAGTTGCTCTAGGTCTAGCCACTCTAACATCTGCTGGCTCACCTGGGCAAAAGCCAGATAAGAGTATCTCCTGAGGTTGGCATGTGAGTAAAGGGAAACTCAGTCAGGAGCAAAGCAATATGATAGCAACGAGGGACCCCATTATACCCTGTGCATGTTCCAATATCGGTATCAGTCCCTGACAATGCCGATTTCTTCAAAATATGACCTTTGGGTGACCGCTAGTACACAAAGCTCTGTGAAATGGGATGACTCATCAATAAACATAAGCATGAGATGGAATAAAATATATATTAAGCAATATATACTGTGTTAATTTAGCACAGACAGTAACATATTCTGTAAACCTTCTCACATGGTGCAGTGACACACCACTGCATTATTAATGCTTTGGAAAAATTTATTTATTCTATTCCATTAGTGTATTTTAACAAACATTGCTTTGGGACAGTATGCCTGCCAATTTATGTTTATGAGACTGTCAACATAATTTACATGCAGACAAAAATATGATACAATATTGCCAATGCAGAATCAGCTTGTCAAATGATATTGTCACGAAAAAAATGAAACAGTACCCCAGCTGAGGAGCTGAGCATATTCATCACCGTTGGCTGCACAGAATTTGAGGTGACACGCTGAAATACATTTAACGCCCTTTTTTCATGCATCAAATGAATAAAAAGTGAATGAATGGGGTACTTCTGACTGCCATACACCATGCAAAAGCAAATAGATTTCTTATTTCCCAAGGTAAAATAAATAAATAAACACAAAGAATAAAAAGAATACATGGGATTTTCAAAATAGTTGAAGAATTATATTTATTATTTGTCTGGAAAACATACGATGCTACAAAAATCATGAACAGTCCTACATGTTCAGCTGCGAGGATACCGAGACTAAACTACAGCAGCAGGAGGTCAGGCTGGTTTGGAGTGCCTGACCCACCCAGGTGTAAGAGTTGGGGCACATGGGACAATAGTCGTCATTAGCCCAGGAAGTTGCATCAAACAGTACAAGAGATTTCAGTAAGTCCCCTTCCTTTAGAAGTGAAGGCTTAGAATAGTGGACTTGTATTTTCTGTACTTTAGAACTCCAACCCCAAGACCATGGTGTCCAGACACTTGGTAAATTCGAGTCCTGGTTCAATCTGAATATAGCTGAGCTTCAGTTTTAGCTATGTAAATACTCTGGCAAAGGTTTCCTAAGTGTTCTTGTACTGATGGTTTGTGAGTTCAAAAGATTTTACCAGCCAAAGAACACTCAGCTTGCCCCCAGAAAGGACAACCGGGACCATCACAGATCTTTGCCCATCTAAAAGGACTCCCTCACCAAGAGCTGCCTTCATCCACTGATGGAGGACTATCCCCACTGGAGATCAAGGTGACACAAGCAGACCTGTGGCTTGTCTGCTGCTGCCTGCTTGGCATAAGGGAAGTGAGCACCCATTCTCAAGGTGGCCCCTCTATCTCACAGAAACCCCGAAAGTAAGCGAACATGGCTCTTGTCATTTCCATGAGGCTCAGACCTCATGTTTTCAAGGAGATAGAAAAAATAAAATAAAAATCCTGGCCAGAAACTAACAAAAGCAGCTCATGTTTATAATCTATAGGCTGCTAGGTCAGCAGCACATTGATGGAGCAGATTAAATGTTGAAGAAGCTATGCAAAAACAGAGGTACTGTGTTACTATTTTTACCACTAGTAGTAGTGCTATTACTATCTTAAGCCCTATTCTCCATCAATAATATTTGAAATGAAATAGGACATTCTAAACAGCTCTGTACCATGTATAGCATGTGATGAAACAGAGCTCATTTGCCTTATCAAATTTCTGTAGGTGTATAATATAAATTTAGCTATTTTTATGTTCCCTAGAAACATCAATCTTATCAGAAAATGTTTCTTCTGAAAATGACCTCTCAGCCAAGCCCCTGAACACTCTGTTTAAGCTAACACCTCTCCTAAGGTAGCATAGAAGTTGTTATTTTCCATTTTACACCTTTATTGGCAACACTGTCAAAACAGCAGCTGGCTTCTACAATTCACACCAGAGTGTCAGTGAATGCCCTAATTAATGACTGAGCAGAAGAAATAACAGGACAGTGCGGGTGGCCATCACACCAAGCAGGGTGAGGGGACAGACATAGCTTCCGAGAGCTCCCAAGCCCCGATGCATGCACAATTTGTTAGGCAAGGGGACGAGGAAAAGGGCAGAACACAAAGAATAAAAGGAGGATAAAAAAAAAGACACTAAGACAGGAGGTAGGTAAAAGGGAGAGCAATGATGTAATGGAGAAAAATCGCTCCAGGAAGGCAGGATGATGCATCATCCAGAATATCCTACACCTGCTGGGTATGAGAGAGGAGAGTGTGGCCATTAGGCACCAATTGGAGTGAATTATATGACACTTTTCCTCTAGCCAGAAAAAAAAGTCTTCTTGACCCCAGATGGTGATCAGATGGTGCCCTGGAGAATGAAGATGAATAGCGCTGTCATTTTGATCTTTGCATTGGAAATTATCATCGCTCTCCTTATGAAAGAGTTAAATTCGTTTTAAAGAAATTATATTAAAGACATTTACATCAAAACAAACCTGCAGCCAAATGTAGATGAGACAGTTTGGAGTAAAAGAAGTATAATTTAAAACAACTAAACAAAATCTCTTCTTTCCGAGTCCCTAACTGCATAAAAGATTAAATTATATTTTATTTTTATGCAAAATAAAGTGCTGTATGTGCTGGTCAAAACTACTGTTGAAATTTGACAAATTACTCAATCTGGAATTTTTTAGCTGTAAATGCAAATGAATTCTGATAACGTACTCCAAACATGTTTGTACCTGAATCGGAATATTTATAACTATGAAAACCGTTGATATGGAAATTAAAAAATATGAGTTGGGTTGAAGGCCCTAGCCATTTGGCTTAGTGGTAGAGCATCAGCCTGGCATGTGGAAGTCCTGGGTTCAATTTCCAGTCAGGGCACACAAAAGAAGCAACCATCTCCCTTCCCCCTTCTCTCTCTCTGCTTCTCCATCTCCCTTTCCTCTTCTCTCTCTCTCTTTCTCTCTCTCTCTCTCATCCTCCTCCTGCAGCCATGGCTCGAAGGTTCAAGCAAGTTTGCCCTGGGCACTGAGGATGGCTCCATGGCCTCACCTCAGGTACTGAAATAGCTCAGTTGCCAAGCAACAAGCAGTGGCCCTAGATGGGTAGAGTATCCCCATGTAGGAGGCTTGTTGAGTGGATACAGGTCAGGGCGCTTGTGAGAATCTGTCTCTTTTTTTCCCTGCCTCCCCACCTATCACTCAAAAAACAAACAAACAAACAAACAAAAAACAGTTGGGTTGGAATAATTTTACTGTCAGATACTAATCAAAGAGCCAAATAAACTACTTAAAATAATCCAAACTTTTTCAAGCCTGGCAAATAAGGCAAGACTAAACAATGCCTCCAAGTTAAAAAAGAAAATTATACAGCCTTCACTGTATCAGTCAGTGTGCTCATATTAGGGCTTTCTATATCCCCTAGAGCTTTGGTCTTTGGCTCCAGTATAGAAATTGACATCACAGATGAGACAAACATTTGATCATGAACCTACCAACCATTCTATATATGACAAAAGTAAATGTATTTCTGAAGGGTAGTCTTGTCTCATTGGTGGTTGGCTCACACAAGAGTTTTATTTGGTACACAGGTCAATACTGTTTTATCTATATAGATACCCTGTCCACAAAATCCATGCTATAAAATTGTTTTAATATAAACTAATATGAGTAAAAAATTAGGTTGATGAAGAAAATCATTGCATTTATAACATACACATTTGCATCAAAATTGTGATGTTGGGCCTGACCAGGCAGTTGATAGAGCATCGAACTGGGATGTGGAGGACCCAGGTTCGAGACCCTGAGGTCGCTAGCTTGAGCTTGGGCTCATCTGGTTTGAGCAAAGCTCACCAGCTTGGACCCAAGGTTACTGGCTTGAGCAAGGGGTTACTCAGTCTGCTGTAGCCCCACAGTCAAGGCACATATGAGAAAGCAATCAATGAACAACTAAAATGCCACAACAAAAAAATTATGATTGATGCTTCTCATCTCTCTCTCCGTTCCTGTCTCTCTGTCCTTATCTATCCCTCTCTCTGACTCTCTCTCTCTCTGTATCTGTAAAAAAAAATGTGATGTTGGTCCTCAAATGATTCAAGTTTACAATAGCTTAGATGAAGACCTAGGTGACCGTCGTCCCAATTTCCAGATGGTTAAAAGTTAAGAGGAGCCTGACCAGCTGGTGGCGCAGTGGATAGAGTGTCGGACTGGGATGTGAAGGACCCAGGTTCGAGACCCCAAGGTCACCAGCTTGAGCACGGGCTCATCTGGCTTGAGCAAAAAGCTCACCAGCTTGGACCCAAAGTCGCTGGCTTGAGCAAGGGATTACTCGGTTTGCTGAGGGTCTGCGGTCAAGGCACACATGAGAAAGCAATCAATGAACAACAAAGGTGTCACAACAAAAAACTGATGATTGATGCTTCTCATCTCTCTCCGTTCCTGTCTGTCTGTCTCTATCTATCCCTCTCTCTGACTCTCTCTCTCTGTCCCTGTTTAAAAAAAAAAAAAGTTAAGAGGAATGGAGCCTATCTATGTCTGATGAGAGAAACTTGATAGGAAGGAATGCTGAACTAAAACTAAAAAAGGAATAAATTAAAATAGCAAAAATGTGAATTTTTACATTTTAGTCACAAAACAACATTAGAAAGAGCATAGGAGTTGTGGGACCTCAATTCAGTGTTATTGATGTGAAAACACTCCTTTTCTTAATACTATAAAAGTCTTATGCTTGTGTTTGGCCTCAGTATTTTATTGTAGTTGCATTCACATATCTTTTCCCTTTCATTTTTAGAAAAGCGCACAGCCCCATATGAGTCAAGAATTTTCTAAAAATCTAATTTAATTTAAGATATAAATAGAAGAATATAATGAATAAGGAGGACAGTGTTAGTCATATTCTAGAAAGGGAGAGGGGAACAGAGAATTAAGTCCCCTAGCTTTAATCATGCTTTTTGATATTGTAGTTAAGATGAAATGGAATGTTTTTAGTCTCCTAGACTTCTACAATAGAGAGTTTTGTTCTTTCTTACATTCCTGTCCCCTTTGTCAATCATCTGGGAATTTATAGCCACTGTAGTCATTATGTCATTAATTTGACAATATTTTTAAATTTACATTTAGTTTTAGAATTAGAGTTGAAAAATATTTACTCTTATTTTTTTAATGGGCTGTCTTCTACCACTTTATGTCATAACATCTACATCTTGACCTTTTGCCTCTTTTTTTTCTTCTTCCTTTATCTCCTTATCAGAATATTATATCTGAGAGAGTGTTGAGTGTAGTTGGATGCACTGAGACTTTGCATAGCTGAAAATGTTTTCCTACATTAAAACAACAACAAAGAAAACTAGGTAAAATATTCTCAAATCACAAAAATGTTCCTTCAAAATTCTATAGATTTTCACTTATTATGATCTGACAGTTGGCATTGCAGAGCAAAAAATTGAGGCTACTCTGAAATTGCTTTCTCTTTAAAATACCATATTTTTATTTTTGTTTTTTTCTCCTTAATGAGTATTTATGAATTACAGTGTCTATTTATATTTATTGCAATTCAAATTTTTGTTATGATGTGACTAGGTAATTTTCTTTAACTGATCATGCCTGCAATATTGTGAGATGCTTCCATCTACATGGAGGTCTTTCTTCAGGTGAAAAATAAAATGTATGACTGATTTTTTCCCCTGTTATATTTTTGGTTATTGGTTAGTCTTATCTTGCACTGTTATTCTCTATCCACCATATTTATCATGGTTTTCTTCTTATTTTTATTTATTTATCCTATTGTTCTGCCTATGAGATCTCAAATTTTTTATCTATATCACAGATGAAATTATTGCAGCATCATACCTACTTCTTATGAATCTTCATTCTCTTGTTTTCTTAGTCATCTTGTGATTTATCTCATTATTCTCTTTCATCTCACCATGTTGTTTCTCCAACATATCATCTTACTCTTTCTCTTCTTATCATTTGTAAAGTGCAATCTTCTTTCATTCTATGAAGAATGCCAAACGGTGCCCTGAAATGTTCTCCTAGAATTTAGAATACATTGTTTTCAGAAATCTCCCTCTAGCCTTCCTTTAGTCTGTAATATTCTTCCTTGGCCACATGAAGACTCTTCTCTACCCTTCACAATTCCTCTTCCAATCTTCAAAGCAGCCAAGATTAATTCATAGCCATTATTTGTTAATAGAGACAGCATACAGCTTGGTTCCTTCACCAGATTTCATCCTTGCCTGTTCTCAATCAAAGAACTATTATATTTGCAGTTGTTTTACAAAAAAAAAAACAAAAACAAAAAACAAAAAACAAAAACAAAACAAAAAAAAAACAACTTAGGATGAACTTTAGGATTTCCTTCTCTCATATTTGTCATATTCTGGTGGTTAGCCAAGTCATGTGGGTTTTCCCTGGCAAATATATTATTAATATGCTCACTTCTCTACTTCTCTGCTGCCATATCCCTAGCCCAAGGCACTGTGATCTCTTCCTTGGACAAGATAGTCAGTCTCCCAACTGGTTTTCCTCCATTTACTTGTCTCTAGTCCAGAGTGACCTTTTTAAATGCATATAAACTTGGAACTTACCAGGCAAAAATTCTTCAGTGATTTTCTATTGCTCTTAGAATAAAAATCAACTAACTTTAGATTATCTACAAGATTCTGTATTTAATGGCAGATGGTAAACTCACCAGACTCAACTGGCACTCTCTCTTGCCTGAGATTTCCTTACAGGTTCTTAAACAGAGCTTTTCCCATTCTGTACCAGGATCGCTGCATTTTCTATATCTTCAACCAGAGAGCCTTTCTGTTTCTACCCCATACAAAACATCTGATTAATACACATATTTTAGTCTTTCAGCTCAAATTGCATATATTGGGAGAACCTTCCTTAACATATCAGATAGTGTCCCTGTTACATATTCCAAGATTATACTCTCATTTTCCTTTATAGCACATTTCACAATGTATAAACTCAATGTCTGCCATTATTTGACTATCAATTCCTTCCACCTAATTGAAAGTTTCCTAACATAGTAACTGTGTCTGTTTTGATCAAAATTTGTTGAACAAATAATTGAATCTCTGTCTTCTTCTCAGGTCTACAGTTGGAAAACAAGTTGAAGTGTGTAACTCCTAATTCAATTCGGCATTTCAAGCAATCTTTCACCTAATTCCCTCATGCTCAACTGAAGAGGCATCTTGTGCATAAGAAAACTACAATTCCCAGCATGCACTAGAAACAGGGTTTTGGGCTTTGCCTTCAGTAACTTGTATCTAAGGACTCCATCTCTTTCCACAATACTGGCTCTACGAGATTACTGTCCAAAACTCCTGAATCAACTCAGAATCCAGTTTGTTCTGGTTACTCAGATTCAAGCTGTTTCAGAGCTCGCTGCTCTGATAGGAAGCCTGAACCATTAAGGTTCTCTCAGAGCTAAAATGACAGGGCAGAGATAAACATCAGCTCAGGGCAATAAGGAGGCAACCCAGTCAAAAACCCTCCTTTCTCATATGAATTAGGAATGAATTAGGTTCTGGACCATGTTTTTCCTGCTTTATTGACCCCATGGGATGGTTTTTTTTTTTGAGAGCCTAGCTTATGAGAAATTGCAAATTGACACTGTTGTGAGGAGTGCCCTCTCCCTCCAGTATCTTAGGACAAAAATCGGCACTTTTCTTTCTTTCTTCTATTTTTTCCCTCTTTTTCTTACCTCCTGCTACTTTTGGTGTGGTAGAAAGATTGCTCTGTTCAAATAGATGTGAAATATTCCCGACACATTGCACTGAGGGTGTGTGCTGCACAAATCAGCTTGCCTTGAGCCTCACTGATATATAGCCAGTGTATGAATGTTTCCATTTACACCGATATGTAATACATCTTCATAGTGTTGGCTTAATCACAAATGACAAGGGTGGAAAATGTAATAAAGACAGGGGCACATTAATCTACTTTGTATGAAAATGTGGAAAGGTAATCTAATTTTGAACTGCTTGCTCTTAAAATATATTTATATATAAGTTTGTGAGATTTCTGCATCTTAGTTGTGGAGGTGGCAGTCAATCCTAAAGAGCAGTGTTTCAGGGTGACGAGGTCTCCAGACCTTGCTTGTGTGCCCAGGCTGCAAAACGAAGCTGGGAGCTCTGGGCTCCAGGTTGCCTGATGATCTACTGGAAGAGGCTTCTGTCAGGAGATTGATTGACATGCAGACTGCATCCAGGCAAGTTCATTCTGTGGGAGCACAGAGAGATTCCAGGACTGGGTTGCTGTATGCTCCTCCTGCACAAACCCTAAGGCTAGTTCATCTGAAGGTAATTCTGATCAGCTCCCTAAAGACAAGCTACAGTTCGTTATGTGAAAAGTCCACAGAAGGGAAGTAGACAGAGCTAGAAAGCATGTTTCCAGCAGGAAAATTGGGGAGAGGGAGAGAGTGGTTATGATGTCAGTTTGTCTTAAGTCACAGATGATGTTATTCTAGTAACCACACATGTCTGTACTTGGGCGTGGTGTTCACTGCATGCCTGGACATAGCTGTATATTTAGCATTTGTACCTGACAGAAGCACAATGATAACATGAACTCTGGACTTAAAGGGACCAGAGTATTAATCGCCTCTTCTCTTTGCTCTTGTCATTGAGCAACTGGTCTAACTCCCTTGAACCTCAGCCTTTTTATCACTAAAACATAGACCGTGCTATTTACCTGAAAAAATTGTTAGAAATACAGGACCTAGAAATTCCACTCCTATGTACCTACTCAACAGAAATGAAAACAAACCATGTGCAAAAGCTACAATATCTAGAACACAAATGTTCATAGAAGCATTATTCGTGACAGTCAATACATTGAGATATTATGCTGCTTTAAAAAAGATAGAAACACTGATTAAATACTCCAACATGCTTGAACTTTAAAACATTATGCTAAGAAGCCAATCAGAGAATAAAACATATTATATGATTCTTTTTGTATGAAATGTTCAGAAAAGAATACCATAAAGAGACAGAAAAATAGATTAGTGGTTGTTTAGGGCCAAAGTAGAGGGGGTTTGGGAAGTGATCACTAATGAGTATAGGATTACTTTTTGAGAAGATGAAAATGTTCTAAAATTAACTGTGGCAATGGTTGCATATATCAGTTAATATATTTAAACCCAATGACTTGTACACTTTAAGTGGGTCAATGTATGGTATCTGAATCATATCTCAATAGAGCTATCTATTTAAAAAGAAATACAGAAAGTAATATATGAAAAGGTGACAATTCCTAAAGTAGACATGTGATAAGACCTGAGTAAATAACTGGTATCATCACTGCGCATCAGCTTTAGATATTGCATCTATTTTGCACAGCTTACCCAATACACACACAACTTACAGAATGGTAAATGTATAGAAAGTCCAGACTAGACTATGTTTACATTGCATTTCACAGTTTGCAGACCTGATCAAAAAGGACCTACTACAAAAATTAACACAAAATTGGTAATAACTTAGACAACACTGAGACCATCCTCCGTCACCAAACAGCCCTACTCCTAGAATAACATTCCTTCTCCACAGATCACAGCCCTGTCTCTGGGGCAATGTGTCCAAGTGTCAGTCACAGCACCCTCACCTGGGGCATTCCAGCACCCTGTGCAAGAGCCTGGTTGAGTAAAGCTGACCTTGAGAACATGGACAGTTGGTAAAGCATCCTCGTCACAGAATGTAACAGCTGGGAGTGTGTCTTAGCACCCTTAGAAATCACTATGTGGGGGCAGACACATGGCCCAAGTACTGCAGAAGTGACTAAAGCAAAGAACTTGACCTTAGTTGTCATACTCCATGCACAACTCCATGAGGGTAGCAAGACATTTTTTACAAGACTCAGAGGGCCATTGTGAAGCAGCAGCTTTATAATGATGGTTTCTCTGTAACTGGGTCTGGTTTGTCTAGAGCTTATCCTCTGATGAGAAAGTTAAATATGTTTCTGACCCTTTCTACAGTGTTAAGGAGACTAATAGTTCATGTTATGCATTAAACACAATCATTTAATTAATTCCTATATGCACCTCTAATTTAGAGCCCATAGAAAGTGGTCGAGAATTTGCTGTCATTAAACATTGTAGGAAAAATAAATTGTATAATATAGTGGTTTGGTTGGTTGGATAATTGGTTGGTTGATTGGTTGGTTGGTTATAGTTAAGTGCACAAGAGAAACTAAATAAATAAAATGATGAGTTCAGGTTCTGCTGGCTTTGGATTCAACCATAAATGTTCAGTTTGGCGAAATTTTAAATACTGGTTCAAAGAAAAGAAAAAAACACATACCACCAACACCCAAAGTTTCTGTTGGGGTCCCATCTGTATCTGCTCCCCAAGTGTAACTATCACTGGGTCCACAAAGCAGGGTGAGGGTTCCCACAGTCTTGGCTTTTTCATGGGATTTTAAACCCTGAAGGCTGTAAGCAACCTTGCAGGGCATAAGACCCCATGTCCTCCTGGGTTAGTGTTTATGGCATCCTTGACAGGGTCCTTCACAGCTTCACAGCACCACTGCCTGGTCAGGCACAGGATCCTTCACCTTTGTTTCAACACCATCAATTACAGGAAGTCCTGTGCCTTATAAGGCAGCCTGCTCTTTGTTGGGATATCCCTTTGTTGTCACCTGCTTCCTTCTCACATCAAATTGAAACAGTGTTTCCCTGTACCTTCCACCTGTTGGTCCTACTCTGCCCTCTGGAAGCTACACAAGCATTCTGCACCCTTATCCACATGACAGCCCTCAGAAAGATTTTCTTTCCCTTTGGAGATACATAACTTACCAGAAAGGGCTGGCATGTGATCTTCAACTCAAGGGAGTAATAAATTATTTCTTGAACCTATAGAATAAGATGCATGTGTGGGGGGATAATTATATGTGTGAGGGTTTTGAATTTTATACATATATGAGGTGAGGTGTTCATCAGTGAGGTCCACCAAAAACTTTCTTTTCAACCTGACCTGTGGTGGCGCAGTGGATAAAGTGTCAACCTGGAAACGCTGAGGTTGCCGGTTCAAAACCCTGAGCTTGCCTGGTCAAGGCACATATGGGAGTTGATGCTTTCTCTCTCTCTCTCTCTCTCTCTCTCTCTCTCTCTCCCCCCTCTCTATAATGAATAAATAAAATCTTAAAAAAAAAAAAACAACTTCCTTTTCATATAAATTTATATGAATATAGTCTGATAAAGATCCCCAAACTTAAATTCATCAACATGTTGAATCTTCACTGTTCGATGGTCTGGATTTGGTGATAGTTTTTGAAAAATGGGGCAAGTATGTTAGAAAATATGGGCTATGGAGTTTGACTGAGTGGAAAATTTTGCTTTGCTCTTCTCTTCTCATTAATACCTGTGTCACCCGGAGTAAATTTCTTATTTCTCCAAGTTTCAATTTCCTTTCTATAAATTGTTTTATGAGAACATTAAGTGAGAATATTATTATGAAAAATTCATCTCAGTTTAACACACAGTAGAAACTCTATCAATGAAAATAATTTATGATAATAGTTATTTTGATTATTACAATGTAATGCCCATGACCTCATTTTAACACAATAACCTGAAATACGTTATTTTCCCAAAAGTCAGGGTCTTATCCAAGACCACATAAGTAGGAAGTGTCAGGGTAAGAAACCAAATCAAAAGTTAAATTTAACTTTTGTGCTTTTAATATAAGGCCTAAGTTGCCTTTGTGTCACAGGGCTAATTAAATAAGGAGGCTAGACTTTCAGCAAAAGTTGAGACCCATTCTTTCAAATGGTCTTCATGGGAGATGATACATATATTCCAAAGATGTTGCCTTTGATCAAAATATGTCTGGACCTTTCTTTAGAATGGACTTCAGAGCCAGTTGATATTTTTTTAATTCTCAATGGTATCAAATTGTTATTTATTGCCAAAAAATTCACCCTCACTTGGAGAACATTTAAGATCAATTCTGATGAATGAATAAGGTTGGTTATAAAGCTAGAAGTTGGTTTTTATGCCACATCCAATATGTAAAAGTAAAGCTGTATCAGTTCCCTTGTGTGTCTTGTAAATTAGCTCCAAAAGCAGTCTCCAAAGAGGGGTTTCTGTAAGGGTTTAAATTTTTCTCACTGGATTAAATCTACATCTCTAAGGAAAAACAATATATATTTAATAACATCAGTTCCCATTTATGTTTTTAAATATAAGTCAATCTTATTAATTAACCTAAAAACATCAATTTGGTGCAAGATGTGCTAAAAGCATCATGCTAAATCCTGAAAGACAGAGTCACTTGCCATAAGGTATTTAAAATGCAGCCAATGAAAGAGGAAGAAGATCAGTAATGTTATGAGGTTGGTTAGGGACTGGTTCACGTATAGGGTGTTAAAGGAAACTAAGGAAGGCATTTAAACTCAGAGACAATGTCGGTAGCCTTGTTGGACATGGTGGTGACAACTTATTGACTTTGAATGGACGTCTGGGAGCTAGCCAGGCAGATAGTGAGGAAAAAGGAAGAGTAGACAAATACAACAGATGACCAGAAGTCCAGAGACATGAAAGAGAATGAAACCTTCAAGCAACGATTAGATCATAGCTATGGCGTAAGTTGGCAGTGTTTATAGAGTTGTGTTGCAAACAGATTTACAGGACCAGGCAAGAGCAGTATCACAAATGGTTGTACGTATTTGAAATATTAAGAAAGGTAGCTTTAACTTTGGAAAAGTAAATGGGAGTATAAAAGCCTATTTTCACAGGTTAAAATAAAAAATTATTCTGGGCACAGCATGGAAGGAATGGAGTGAGACAAAACCAGTAAGCCTGCAGCAGAAATTCATTCCAGATGTCATGGAGATTTGGATGAAGGTAATATAATGAGGATAATGAGGGGGTATGGATTTTAGCTAGCACTGCAGAGAGGATCAATTAAAAGGACTTGGTAAGCAACAGGAAGTGACAAGTAAAGGAAAGGAAGAAGACACAGGGCGTTTTTTATCATAATTTGGCTCACTTAGGGCCTTTCTATTTCTGTCCAGTCTGAACATTATCAGAGGAGATATCTATGCAATAACATCTGAAAGAGTTAAACACACACACTGAATAATAAATACACTTTATTATTTTTAGTCAATCATGGGGCCATCCCATAGAACGTAAGTGAAGCATGAGGCCAGAAATAATTTTAGACCTCTGGTGTTTGGCATTTATTTAAGGTTATTATTGAGAGATAATAGACTATGCACTTTATATAAGAGCTATAGGTTTTTTATTTTTTATAAATTAAAGTAGCAAATAGTAAAATGCCTCATGCATGGCAATGATATTTCGCTTCTTTTAGTTTCTTTCTGAGACATGGGATCCAAGGTGATTTTAAAGAGTCCTTGGAGACTGCTGTGAGTTTTCTATTGATTTCATATGCACAGAGGCTTCAGGTAGACTATTAATGGTGCCTATTGTTAACCAGTTTAAAAGAGGAAGCATTTCCTAGAAAAGAAAAAAGGCCATTAAAATAATTTCAGACCAAAAGAAAAACAGCAACCACCAAAGAACTATGCTTTACCACATCTACAACCACATCATTGCAGACAGAAGTGTCCTAGACAAAGACTCCAATCTAAGATAAGTTTTTTTATAGAATGCTCAAATCTCTTTGGAAAAAAAATATATTTCTTCTTCCCCAAGCCTGAGGAGGAGGGTTGGGCATTAATCCGGGATCCCATTTCATTGGGGCAGGAAGTAAGATCACTAAGGCAACGGTGATATTAGAGCAAGAAGTTTAAGTCCTGGCCTCACAGGAGGAGACAATGAGCATAGGCTTCAAGAGCAGACGTTTGAGCTGGACCTTGAAGGATAAACATGAGTTGCACAGCAGAGAGTTCCCCACAGCGGACACAGCACTGAGAGGGTGTATGTTTATGGCATATGTTTTTTACCTTCAATAAAGAAGCCATTCTCTGCTTTCAGTAATCAAATGGCTTCCCTATGTGTCATAACTGAGTAGGCAACAGCATGGTCTCTTACACTCCCTAAAATATCTCGCCCTCTGCTTAATGGAATGTCACTGGATCTAGCCTCAGAGTATTAAACGGACACTTACGGATTCATACTAGAGAATGAGATTCTCAAAGAACGTGAGAAGGGAGAGTATTTTGGGAACCTAAAGCACTCATATTTAGAGCAGACAAGTGACGACAAACTAGAGGTACTTGACAGCTCCCTGGGTTAAATCTCAACATTTAATCACCTTGTTTAGCTCCACAGTTCTCTCTATCTCACTTCTCATTATGACATTAAAGTACCAAGATTTGGTCTAAAACTTACCTTGCTTCAGTCTGCCTGAAATTCATGGAAGGGTAAAACTGAGCGATGATTTGGAAATAGGCTGAACACTTTCAGTCCATTAGTAATAATTAAAAAATAAATTAAAAAAAAAGAAGAACCACATTTAAGGTTAGAACATAAGTGTTTCTTCTTTATTGTGGACATTCTGAAAATCCGAAAACAAAAACCAGTCCTGGCATGTAGGAGGTAAGGGTTTCATCACATGAAATCTTTTGAAGGACACGCATTACTCAAATCCACATGTTTCAAAAAATGGAGAAGGCTTGTGTGCTAGTGTGCTGCTGTGGTCATGTTGATGCTGCGGCAGTGTGGGAGTGTGAGTCTCAGTTCCTCCATGATGTGAGACAGAGTTCAAAGTGTTGGGTCCCAGCCTCTCCAAGCAGGACCACACCCTGCTAGCTCCCAAGACTTCTGTGTGAAGGTCTCCACCCGGAATGTCTGAAACCACTGCGTAAATATGACATGTTCTTCTGGAGCAATAACTTAACTGGAATATTAGAGGAATAGCAATCCAAATAATTTTTATTAAATTAATTAAATTTTATTAAATTAATAAATTTAATTTATTAAATTTTTATTTATTATTAAAATAGTAGCTAATATTTACTGAGTAGTTTCTAACTGCTTGACACTGTCTTGAATGCTTGCTCACTTCAACAGTAAGATAGAAGCAACTGTAGTTTTGATTTTGAAAATGATGAAACAGAAGTACAGAAAAGCTTAGTCACTGGTATGGCAGTATAGCATTAAAGGTAGTGTCAAATATGGTCTTATGATACAGATGTGTTGTAGTACAGAATAAAAATTAAAAAAAGAATCACAAATGCAATTTCAAGGAAAGAGCCAAGTTTTTAAAGGTATCTCTTAAAGTGAAGTTCTTACCCTTCTTTGCTTCAGAATATTTTTATAGTAAGGTTTAAAACATGCTAGTTCATGTATGCCCAGTCATGTGCCCAGTACACAATAAGTTTGAAAGAAATGGTAGATATAAGTTTGGACTTCAAATAGTATGAGGGAAAAATGTACATGCAGAAAATGGCAAATGACACCCATGTCATTTTAAGACGGCTAGCTCCATGTCTTTGTTCACAGAAGGATGAGAGCTGCATAGCCTTGACAGGGCAGGTTTCTGTCAGTCTTTAAACTAGATCTTTGAGGAAATGTAAATTTAAGTGAGGAGGGGAAAAGCCCAAGGGAGGGTTAAACTTAAATACAGGGAAAGAAATAGGATGGAGATTTATACTGGAAACAGCAAGGAAAAGTCCTGAGTGGCAGAGAGGACCCATGGTATATTGAGTTAGAGAAAATGGTGTTAGGCAAAGTGAAAAGCTCTGATAAAAATTCTTGAATATCATTTAGCTCCTCCCTTTAAAAGTATTTATTGAATGTTTTCTATATTCAGTCACTGACAGTTCGTTCTATACTTGATTCAAAGAAAGAAGGAAAACAAGTATATAAGTAGAAGTAACACGATGACAATGGTCTTCAGCAAAGTTGAGTAGAATGGGAAAAAAAAGTGAGAAGTAAGGGCATAATCAGAACTTGTCAATAGATTGTTTTACAATAATCTTGTTGAGAGATAATGAGAGCTTAGAGTAGGAAGAAAGATATGGTTAGAGACACAGAGGGCACATTTGAGAGATGTCATAAGGGAAAAAAAAAATCAACTTGCCTTACTGACTAGATCAAACTGAGTGACAAATTGACAATCTGATACAACAGTTTGGAAATCTGGAAAATGATGGTATCCATGGCTACACGAGCCTGAAAACAGCACCAGGTTAAAGGAATATTTTTGTCTTTTCCAGTTGTGTTTTGGCTACAACCTGACAGAAGATATAGGTAAAGCAATCCTAGAGGAAAATGACCATTTAAAAGTAGACTTGAGTGAGCTAGTACATCTAGAAACTTTGGTTTTCCTATCAAAGGTGTTAGTTGAATTCTAAAAGCTGATGAGAGTGTTCTGTTAAGGATAGCAAGTTGATCACACAAATTGGATTCGACTAACACCAAAAAGAAACAAGTAAAGATGGAAAACATGAAACAATTGTAGAAGGACATAAACACAATGGCAAAAGAACAGAAATGGAGGCAACAGCTACAAAACTGTAAAGCTGAAAAGTAATCAGTGTTAACCACCTCAGCTGGCTCCATCTTACTCTGGACAGCTGAGAAACATATGCTTTTCTATCACAATGTCCCCAAGGGCTCTGGAGTGAAAAGACCTAGGTACCCTGGAAATACGTATTTGTTGATGATGGGAATATAGGGTTAAAACAGTATGATTTCTAGAAGCAGTTAGACCCCAGTCCCTCCTCCTGTTTCATGCGACCTCTGCCCCACTGCAGACACCTTATGAGTTTCTCTCTGGATAGAGTAAAACAGGATGTCTCTGGACTGGAGGATACTGGGCACCAATGAACACAGAGGTAATGAAGGTACTGGCAACCGGGAGACTGATGAAGCTCAAGATTGCCAGTTGAATGGTTAGACCAAAATTCTGAAAGAATTTAATATCCAACTAAATTCAAAACCACTCAAACTCTCAGTTAAGTTTAAGGGGAGAAAAAAGGCATCTTTAGGCATGTAAATAAAATGTCTACAATATCTACCTCCTTTACACCCTATATCGAGAAGCTCATGAGCCATGCACACGACTGATGTGAGGGAGGGGAAAGGGAGAGAACTCATAGAAATATGAGATGAAAGGAATCTTCAGTGTGCAAATACAGGGAGATTCTCATGGTGGACCTGGGCAGCATGCTTAAAAGTCAACAAATCCAGATTGAATAGGTAATTCCCGAATAATGATCTAGAAGAGCAAAATGCAGTACCTGCGGTAAAGCAGTCGAGTAATGTCCTCACCTAGGAGATGACCAGCTTCAACTCTTCCAAGGCATGAGTGTTACTTCTATGGCAAAGAGGAATTTGTAGATGTGATTAAATTTAAGAACCCTAAAATGGGGAAGATCATCCCAGGTTATCAAGGTAGGCCCAATCTCATGATGGGTCCTTAAAAATGGAAGAGAAAGGCAGATGAGAAGGATGGCAGGGCGAGAAGGCTCCCAAGTCCCGTTGCTGGTTTTGAGATTTAGGGAGCTATGTGCAAGAACCATGGCTTCCAGCAGCCGTGGGTTGCCAGCCAGCAACCAGCCTACAACTCCATGGACTGGATTCTGCCAACACCTGAAGGAGCCAGGACACAGTTCTCCCTGGAGCCCCCTTGGAGCTGCACCCCTCTCTGGAGGCATCTTCACTTTATCCCCGAGAGATCTCTGTTGGACTTTTGACCTCCAGAACTGTAAGGTAATACCTGGGTGTTATATTAAGCCACTGACACTGTGATAATTTTTCTATAATGAGGAGATTCATATACATGAGAGGTGGGAAAGATTGTCAGGGAGCAGGGACTGTAATATTTTATAAAAAAACTTCAAAGAAATATTTGACTCTGCAAGTCATCTTTGTGTGTAAACTTGAGAAAAAAAATTTTAAGTAAATTAAAAAATAAATATAAGATATTTGGATCTATTAAACCAAACCTACTATCAGAACTGTATCGCTCATTTTTAAAAAGTATGTGATGAGTTGAAAAAAACAAACAAGCATGAAATAAAAGCTAAGATTATATTATGACAAATAATTATAAATGAGTAGAAATCCTGCCCAGTTATAATTATAGAGTGGTGTTTCAGTTTTATTTACATTGTGATTAATATTTATATTTATTTTATGTATTATTTTATAAATATACATGTGATTTTAGATTGTATTTTGCTGTGTTTCTATAAGCTTTATGGAATGTCCTAGTTCTAGGAAACCATAGTCAAAGAAATGCCTAAAAGGAATTCAATAAGGTCTTGAGTTCTGGTTTTACTATGGTACCCACTGCTTTTTTATCTTTCAGTTATCTGTCCACTGCCTTTAAGTGAACTGTCTCACTGCTCTAGAGCAAACAATTGTAAGCAAGAATAAAAGAGGAGAAAAAGGAAAGTGAAGCGAGTGAGAAATAGAAAAATACAAAGTGAGATGAGGGAAAGGCTTAAGAGAAACATCATGGTTTGGAGCCAGAAAATTCAACAGAGAAGGGACAGTTGGATTCAATGTGGAAGAAGGTAAGCGTAGCCAGACGGGTTCACTCAGCAAACCCTTACTGGCTTTGGCAATGAGTGAGCCCCTGAAGATGAAGAGGAAATAACAGATGTCCAAACAAACAAGAGAGAAATGAGGAAAAGCCAGGACGTTTGAGAACCAAATGTCAGTTGTACCACTCGCAACCAGTGAAGCACAGCTAATTAACGACTTCAGAAAGAACATTAGTGTCCTCCTCGGCTTGGTAACTGAGAAGAAAGAGGTCGTCAGGGACACTGACTCCTTCAGTGCCACTGTTTGTGCGACTGGGCACTCAGCAGTGTGCAGAGACAAAGTCCATGGACCAGTTACTCATTAGTATCAGAACTTGGGAGGGGAACCAGAAAAGGAATGGCTGAAAATTTTCCCTTTGGCCCTCACCGGAGAAGCTAGGAGTCACAAGAGCTCAGCGAATGCCCCACGGAAGGGCTGTGACATCTACAGAGTTGGTGCAATCACCTAGAGAGGGGTCACCTACAAAAACGAGGTTCACAGGGCCTGCGATCACACAGGGGTCCAAAGTGGAACTCGCTCTCATAAAGTGTACATGGCTTTGAAGAATTTGCCTTGCAATTTGAATTATTTTCATGTTTTTAAAAGTTTTTTTATGCTAATATTTTCTGTAAAGGCAGATTAGTAGTGAAAGACGTGTTTCTCTGGGCCCTTTTATGTTGTCTTGTAAATGTTGGGTCTTCAGAAGTTGTATTATTTTTGTCTCTGCTCTGGAGGCCTGCTCTTTCCTTCATTGATGTGGTCGCATTGGACTGGCTTTATTCCCATAGTCACATAATCATTATTTTCTATATCTCAGTTGTTGCTCCATTTCATTAACTTTTTCAGAAAATTGCTCCCTATTTATCTATTTATAGGTTTTGAATGTGTGTAGTCTTTGTCCAAACCCAGTATGATTTCCTTTATCTTATTGCTTTTGATCTTTAATTTTTCTTTGTTCAGAATCAATCATTTTCCCCTCAATACCTCCTTTGATATTCCCTTTTCTAGCTGCTGCCACAGTAATTGGAATTTTTTTTTTTTTTGAATTTGTACCTTATTTAAAATCTTTCCATTTGGGAGTCAGCCTCAGGCCCCAGTTCCTAATCGGGTGCCTCAGGCTCTCTGGCCGCCAGCCTCCTTTCTGTCCCCTTCCCACACGGGTCAGTTCCCTAGGAGGCTCCAGAGGGCCTTTCTTCCCACGGGGTAGCTTTTCTGCCCTTCTGTTGAGCTTTTCTGCCTCTGTTTGTCCACTATTTCCTCTACACTATGGGCGCACCGTGTTGTAATCCTAGTCCTGCTTATTCATTTTTATATTAACCCCTAGTGCCATTGTTTATTTATGGATCGAAACCGTTGAGGTTTTCTATTTCTCTACTATCACATAGTATGTACGAATGGCCTTTCATTTGCTCCATGAGGTCGTTGGTTTAATGTAATCTTTATCTTGTAAGATCATTAAGTCCATTTTAGCTGATTGATCCTTTTGGCGTCTCTTATCTTCAGACTTAAGGTGACAGGAAACTGTGTGGCCGAGTTCAGTATCTGCCTGTGGAATGAAGGAATGAATGAAGGAATGAAGGAATGAATGGGAGCAGGTGTGCATTGGCTCCAGGGTCCAGTGCCGAGTATCGCGCCATCTCATTCCATGTCTCTTCCAGGTGACGTACATTTAGATCCAGCCAAGCAAAGTAAGGCTGTGAGTCTCTGGTTTCTCTGATTTCAAGATTTCACTGTTTATGAAACCTTTTATCTAGTTAACTCAGCGGCTCGCTATTAAGATGTGTTATCTGCTCCGCTCAGGAATAAAAGTCCCAGGGTAAGGAAAGAAGAAGCTTAGTGATCCCTGTTACTGAAGCTCTGTTTGACTGTCCCTGGCTTAAGCTTCCTGGGGCTAAATTATCTGTAATAGATCTTGTTTTAACATGTTAAAAAGTAAATTCTAAAGCATGAGGGGGTGCTGGCCTGGACCTGAGGAGGCTGTGCTTCTAGGGGGTGGTATTCCTAATGAATAAGTAAATCATAGTCGCTCCCTGTTTACACGGAAGGTAACTGCCTCCCAGTCTGCAAGGGCTCCTCATTGCTCAGGAGCCCTTTACTGCATCCTAGCAGCATACTGGTCGGTCCCTCTATGTCACTGGAATCACAGGTTGCTGCTGCAGCTACACCTACCGGCCAGTGGCCTACGATCTTTTCCGGTTCGAAACACTCAGTTCTCCCAGGTTTTTGGTCCTCTGTGCTTTTCCAGACTTTGTTCTTGTTACCACATGCGCCATGCCAGGTGGCTGCCCTCGATTTCCCGTCATTTATGTTTATGATGGTTTCCTATTCATAACAAGTTTTATACCTGCCACATGCTGGCATCAATCATCTCAGGTAATGTCACTGCTACTCCTGTAGTTACGCCCAAAGTGCTATGTGGTACCAAGCTCACCGGGCATGGTGTCCCTCATTCAGGGCACCGCTGTTGCTGTTGCAGCGTGCTGTCTCCAGGTGAGATGTGAAGATGTTCAGGCAGGGGCCAGTGGCTCCCAGGTCACTGGCACACTGCTGCCTCCATAAGCGTTTGGCACCTGTGCTGCAATGGGTACTGGGCATGGGTGTTCACTCTGCAGTGCACCCACCCTGGGTACCACCACTGCCAAGAATCCTGTTGTCTGCACTGAAGCCTTTAGTATCCCCAAACCAGGGCCTGTCTTCTGGACCTCCCAGTGCTTGCCAGCTTGTTCTGACTCCCTTGCTGAAGCAGGAAAAGGGCCTTCACCCCCCCTTGGAGTTATTGTTCGCAACATGGGAATCAGAACTGGGCCTCCTCAGCACACACAGTCTCACAGAGATTTCAGTGGGGTTGATTTCCTTTGTTTTGTTGTTTTATCCCTTCTTTGTGCTATCATCTTTATTTTCCAGGGCTCTGCTGAAGAGTCCTGGGGTTAAGAGATTATGGAGAAAATCGAAGTCAAGAGTTGGAGAAGACACACACTCGCAGTTGAACCTCCCCCTTGCAAATACTGGCCTTGGAACATCTGTGTGTGTGTGTGTGTGCGTGTGTGTGTGTGTGTGTGTGTGAGAGAGAGAGAGAGAGAGACAGAGAGACAGAGAGAGACAGAGACAGAGAGAGGGACAGACAGACAGGGAGAGAGATGAGAATCATCAATTCTTCGTTGCGACACCTTAGTTGTTCATTGCTTGCTTTCTCATATGTGCCTTGACCGAGAGGTTACAGCAGAGCAGAGCGACCCCTTGCTTAAGCCAGCAACCCTGGGCTTAAGCTGGTGAGCCTTAACTCAAACCAGATGAGCCTGTGTTCAAGCCTGCGACCTCGGGGTTTTGAACCTGGGTCTTCCACATCCCAATCCGACTCTCTATCCAGCGTGCCACTGGCTGGTCAGGCTGTCCTTGGAATATCTTTATGCTCAATTCTCTTGTCATAAATTGTGTTCTCATCCATGGAGACTCCTGGGTTATTTGCACAACTAAACCTCTCTGGCCCTGCCTCACAGGCTTGCCAGTCCTGGCAAGCAGTCCTTGCATTTGAATCTTGTCATGAACAAAGACTATATTCAAGGTGAGACTCCTCCCTTGCCTTAACTTATTATTATGAAGGGACGTTAGCACTTCTAATCCTTTTCACCTCCATTTCCCAGGACCTTTATAATACATGCACAGCGGTGCAGGTAACAGGGACATCCACACCAATCACTCCACTAGTTTTATTATAACCCTGTGAAGTGCACACCACAGACATTATAGAGTTTTAAACCCGAACAAATTCAGACCTACCAAGTTGCACATTACCAAGGCCACATGATGAATGAGTTGCACCATTTGAGCTGAGCTCAGCTTTCTGTTTGTTCCTGTGACTTTACGACATGATACTAATCCTCAAACTTCCTGAGATGTGATTAGTGATGAAGTTGTATGGGGAGGTTCTATTTTTAACCAGACATATAATTCATTAAGTAATATGAAAGGTTAGCAAATTTAAAAAAACATAAAAGTTATTTGTAAACTATATTGAAAATTTGGTAAAAGTGCTTTCTTAAAGAGAATTCTTTGGGAACTAATCTACATAGTATGATTTGAACTAACATAGGAGAAAAACAAGTAATACATTGATTGATTTGAATTCCTGCACAGACATTAATTCAGATGCATGGCCCCCATGACCAGTATGAAGGAAGTGTTTCCATTCCGGTCACCAAGCACAGACTCTCACCATCTCTGCGCCAGGCCCTGTGCTAAGCAAGGGCTGAGGAGGGATTGCAAAAATGATTACAAGCTGGACTGAGTTATTAAAGGGTTCACAGTCTGCTGGGGAAAATAAAACTCAGGCACAAATAACTATGAGTCGAGTTGAATGTGATAAGAATCACATAAAAAGCTATGGTAATCCAGGGGAGTAAGAAATATGAGTGATGAAGGAATTCTTTAACATGTAAACAGCCTTCCTTTACTGAGGAATAGGAACGCGGATCAAATCCAGTTTATAAGTGAAATACACAGGAGATGTAAAACGACCCTGAACAGCCCACCCCAGCCATGTGGTCTTGTCATCCAAACAAGTGGAGGCTTGGTCCTGCTTTTAACATCATGTTTGGAAAGGATTGCACTTTGTTGTTCTCAGTCTGGGGCCAATTTTAGGATCTTCGGTATTGACTGCTGGAAATCAGGCCATTAGCAGCGTGGGTGGTGTGACTCAGCCCAGTCCCTCCCATCACTACTGATGCTTTCTAGTTTCATTAGGGGCTTTAAATATCCAAGGGGCAGATTCCCATTTGGACAAGGTATACACAACCCACTAATGATGATTTCAAATGAGGAAGCCGTGTGCATCCATACAAATTGAGATCACACCTTCATCTTTGAAATACAGTTGTGATTACATTAAAGACGCATTGCAAGTCTGTCGCCTCTCATTTCATTTATTGTGTATGGGAGCTGCGCTGGATCACTTTATCTCATATTAGATTGCCAGCATCTCCTCTGCACTCAGATGTGCCTCCTCTACTACAAAACAGCAGCACACCCAACAGTTCTAGCTGGGAAGTGAAAGGAAAAGCCATGCCCACTTCAGCAAGTTTGTCTGCAGTCTCATCAGCACAAACATGCTTTTTCTCAACTCCAGAATGTGGGTTATAAACAATAGACCTAGGAATTGCCTTCAGTTTTCTTTTAAGAAGATCAAACCTGGTTGGCTCATATGTGTTGCATCTCATAGTCACATTTCTCTTTTCTCTGAAGTGGCCAGGCACACTCTCTCTTTATTTCATGTGCAGAGATGTGGCAACGGGGACCATGAGCACTCAGGGATTTGGAGGCCCCTGGATTTGTAGTCAAATAAGGGCTATTGGGAACCGCTCACTACAAGACCATTCAAGATTTGTTCTAGAAATAATAACCAATTATAATTTTACATCTATTTATTTTTTTAAATATTGAGCATTTTCTTTTTTCTAAGTATTACCGGGGGGTGGAGAAGTAATATTTGAAAAAGAAAATGATCAATATTTTAAAATTACATATATTATATATGTATGTATTTAGTATGTATGTAATATATATTTATATATTTATCACTACCACTCTTGCATAGATAGGGCTAATCTATTGCCCTCATTTTCTAGGAGGATAATACAGATCCAGACAAAATTTTAAAAGAGGGGAGAAGGACAATGTAACGTAGTCACTTAGTGTTGGATCTACAGCCCGGTGTAGTCCTGTGTTCACTCCCCTGGTTCTATAAGCCTTACAGACACTGCTTCTGCATCATGCTAGGTGATGAGCTAGTCATCATGCTAAGGGATGGGGATATGCAGATAGTGAGACATGGACTCAGCCCCGGAGATCTCAATCGGTATGTGGCACTGCCCTTTCTACATCAGGAAAAGCATTGGCCCGGGAATTGGGAACTTGAATTCCACTCTGGGCTCTGCCCCTGACAACCATGTGGGCTCTGCCCCTGACAACCATGATCACTTTGAGCAAGTACTTTAATATCTCTGAGCAATAACAGCTCAGGCTCTGCCTATCCCTTGGTAATTGTAAAATCCAAAGGAGAAAACTCATAAAATGAAGCTTAGAAAGTAGAAATTGCTCTAAACGTGCATATCTATAGTGTCAGTAGGGATATGTGGAGCTGTCGGAAATACAGATGTGGGTGGAACACAGAATACACAGGCTAAGGAGAGACCCTACTAATGCAAACAGCCTGAAGTGTAGATTAGCTCACAGCTGGTGGTAGTTTCTAAAACCTTTATGTGACTGATGTGTGGGCTAAGCTGGGAACAAAACAATTTGCCATCCAAATGCAGACAGGCATAAACTGGATCTGTCCTGGGCAAACTGATGTAGACTCACACTGTGAGCAGGATTTTAGATTTCTCTGCTTCAGCCCAGGAAGTATGTTCTCAGTCAGATTGCCCCGATTGTCCACATGCTTTCTACTCAAGACACCACTTCTGTCACATCTGCTGTGGACAACCTCCACCCCTCTCTGATTTCCTCTTCCACCTTCCACTCCTGCCAGACGACCCCACGGAGACTCAGACCATCCTAAAGCTTTGCTTGGTCCTCTTTTTTGAGAAGAGAAATCATCATAGGGAGGTTGGCAGATGTTAAATTAGTTGACATTATCCTATCATCCTGCATGATTGTGGTAATTCCTTTAAAATAACCATCTCTGCCTGACCAGGCGGTGGCGCAGTGGCTAGAGCATCGGACTGAGATGCAGAGGACCCAGGTTTGAGGCCCTGAGGTTGTCGGCTTGAGTGCAGGCTTATCTGGTTTGAACAAGGCTCACCAGCTTGAGCCCAAGGTCGCTGGCTTGAGCAAGGGGTCACTCGGTCTGCTGTAGCCTCATGGTCAAGGTACATATGAGAAGCAAGCAACGAACAACTACAGTAAGGTGCCACAATGAAAAATTGATGCTTCTCATTTCTCTTCCTTTCTGTCTATCTGTCCCTATCTATCCCTCTCTCTGACTCTCTCTCTTTCTCAAAAATAAATAAAATTAAAAAAAATAATCATCTCTTTCATATTTAAAATCTTAACTTCTGTGTCTAAAAATGCTTCATAAATAGCTAAAACATTTTTTTAGTTTAATTCACTCTTGACAAAGCCATAAGTATCCTGTAATTTCTACTTTCCGCCCATCCATAACCTGCTTTTCTGAGCCAGACCACACGGTCAGCTGTACCCAGTGGAAGAGTTAGCAGTAGATCCCAAACTTGTGGGCACCGGGAACTATCAGGTGCATGGTAATATCTGTCATGCCTGCATATGAGAAACCTACCAGAAACCCTAGTGGAACCAAACACGTAAAACATTGTTGACTCCTCTGCTTGCCTCTTAAGACCGTCATAAACTGTCATTGGTGAGCTACTGGGAAACAGAATCTGCAATATTTAAAGTAATTGATTTTTTCCCTCTGTAAACAGCTTCAGAGATAAGCTAAGGTTTAGCATATTATCCTCACATCTCCCCTCACATACACTGTGGAGAGAAGGGAGGGATGTTTGGGAAGAGGCAGTTATCATCTTTCCCAGATGAAATACCTAATTACACTCAGGTCTTAAATCCCCAACTTAGGATATTTTGCCCATTCACTGCTCAATAAATATTAATTGGTGGAGATGGGCTATAATTTAGCATGCATATAACATATAATTTACCTGTAACCTATAATTATCTTAAATGTTCAAAAAAGGAAATAGATTGGACTAAGAAAATATAACTTACTTAACTTTTAAAAAATGTTGTTATGGGCCCTGGCCAGTTGGTTCAGTGATAGAGTGTCAGCCTGGTGTATAGATTCCCAGTCAGGGACACAGGAGAAGCAGCACCCATTTGCCTCTCTGCCCCTCCCCCTCTTGTTTCTCTCTCTCTCTCTCTCTCTCTCTCTCTCTCTCTCTTCCTCTCTTTCTCTCTCTCTCTCCCTCCCTCTCTCTTTCTCTCTCTCTCTCCCTCCTGCAGCCATGGCTTGATTGGAGTGAGTTGGCCTCAGGTGCTGAGGATGGCTCCATGGCCACTGCCTCAGACTCTGAGAAGATCTCAGTTGCTGAGCAATGGAGCAAGGCCCCAGATGGGCAGAGCATTGCCCCTTAGTGAGTTTTCCAAGTGGATCCTTGTCAGGGCACATGTGGGAATCTGTCTCTGCCTCCCCTCCTCTCACTGAACTAAAAAAAATTAAAAAATAAAATGAAATAAATAAAAAATGTCATTATCATTTATTTCATCATAAAATCACCCACCTTCAGACATCACTTCACTTAGATGGACAAGCTACCATATGCCATGCTCCATCTCAGGGAAGACAAGACTGCAGTTGATACTGACATCAGCTTTATATTCCAAAACTCTCTGGAGTATTAGAAATATCCAGTGGTACTTGCCCAGCTCATAGTGGCCTGTGAGTTTTCCAAGAAGACAGCCTCTTCCACACACAGAAACAATCCCTCAATAGTCCATATCTGTGAATTTATGAACAACTGAACCATAGATAGATGCTTTTTTTTGTTTGTTTAAAAGAATTTGTTTACTGTGGTCATTTACTCAGGGCAAGGTGACTATGCCACATTAGTTAGCTATTGGGGATGGATTCTCAATTTGAGCCAGACCTGTCAGATGAGCTCTCCGAGGAATGTGGAATTGGGATTCGGTTCAGTAAATGTGTTCTTTGTGGTTACAACAGAGAGACTACAACTGGAAGGTTATTGGGCAAAAGAATACGGTAGAAAGAAAAGTAGAAAAAAATATATAAAAAACAGTCTCAGACAGCAAAAGAATAAAGAAGTGAAGAAGAGCAAGAGGCAGAGACAAAGGACTGAGAAACGCCCCCCACCACCACACCTGGTTTTATGATGGCTTTCTGTTTTGTTTTGATTTTATTTCCTTGAAATGGAGAGGCTGTTATTTTTGTGTGGAGGCAGAATTAAGTACTGCAATCACGTGTATTCAAAGGAAAGCATCCAGAAACCTTTTAAAAAGGGTTTAAGCAAGTTTATAAATTTTTTCTTTTTTAAATATCTTTTTATGTTTTATGGTTATTTATTTATTTTCAAATTATACAGGATTCAGGTGCACAATTTCACAGCATGTGTACACCGTGTTGTGTGTTCGCCACCCCAAGCCAAGTCTCCGCCCATCACCATCTATTCCCCTCTACCCTCCTCCACCTCCCTCACCCCTGCAATCACTATACTATATATTTTTTGTCCATGAATTTTTCTCTTCTTTTTTGTTCACTCCCTTCACTTCCTCTAATACCCTGTCCTCCTCCTTCCAAACAGATGTCATTCTCCTATTTAAGTCATTTCTATTTTGTTTGTTCATTTTGTTCATTAAATTCTACATATTAGTGAAATCATATGGTACTTATCTTTCTCTGACTTGCTTATGTCACTTAGCATAATTCTCTCCACATCTATCTATGCTGTTGCAAAAGGTAAGGATTCCTTCTTTTCTATGGCTGCATAGTATTCCATTGTATATATGTACCACAGCTTTTTTATCCACTTGTCTACTGATGGGCACTTGAGCTGCTTCCAGATCTTGGCTCTTACAAATAGCATTGCAATAAATATAGGGGTACCTTATGACCCATTGATTCAACTTCTGGAAATTATTCCATGGAAACCTGAAACACTAATCTGGTGACTTTCTATTCGCTTCCTTTAGGCCCTTGAAAGGGCCCACTGCCTTTTGTCCTACAAGTTACATCAGTATCTGACAATCCGCTCTCATCCCACCCATGTCTTGTTTCCTTACATTGGTTCTAACTGGTGTCTGTTTTTTTTAATCAAAACAATCCCATGCCAGACACCTAAGAACAATTAACTCTTTCAGACAAAGGCATTTCACTTCTGCCCCTCCCCATGTTTTCCCCAGGAGATTCTGTAGACTTTCCCCAGTGTCAACCCTCTACACTCCATTAGCCCATGAACAAAAAATAAATCATTGTGTCTAACTTTGTTCATCCCTATTGGAGGAAGTAAGAATAAGACATAATCTTTATTCTTTGACAGTCAAACACTGTTCCAGGCACTAAAACAGGAGCAACTGAGTGGCAGCTGCCTCAGGACTCACAGCTCCAATTTCCTGGTAGGAGGGAGGTTAACAGTATAACCAAAGGGGAAAGAGAATGCTCCCACTCTTGCCCACTTGCACACAAACACCTGGCTGGAAATCTGTGCACACATGCCAATCTACACACACATGTGTACGATGAAGACAGGAAAGCTCAGGGGCCAGACCTGTGTTCCCTGTGACATCCTCATCCTCCACATCCCTGGAGTCTCCCCAGACCAGGAAGCACCCACCACCCAGCCTCCCAGGGAATGTGTAACCAGAATTGTCATTCAGATTCGTCTGTCAGGGCTCCTTGCTTTGCAGTTCTATTATTATTTCATGAAACTTTAAAACTTCCCACCCTTCCTTCATTGTAGTCAACTTTAAATAAATTCAGTGTCACTTGTTAAAATAAATGACATTTAAACAACCTCAGCATGCTAACTCATTCCTCATTATCACAGAGAGCTCTTCTGAAAGGTCTATAGTACATTATCTCCACGAAATGGATTTTACCTTCAATATTAACCTCATTGCTCAGAGAGGACAGGTGCTCAGCACGCTGGTGAGTGGTAGCATAGAAATGCAAGGGTAGATTAATAGAATGGAGCGAGTGATGATGAACTGAAACAAAAGCAGGGAAAAGGTTTAGGTTAAATATTAGCAAGCGAAGCTGAGCCACGAGAGAGCTGTGGTGATTGAGCAAGCTGCCATGGAAGACTGAAGAACATTTTTATTATTTTAGCTGCTCAGAGCTCATGAAGCCTGTGCTCTGGCAAGACAGAGCCACCCACGGGGTGTGGCTGATGACTTCAGAGCCCCTCAGACAAAGCCCTAGGTCCCTGTTAGTCCAATGCATTCACTTTACAATTTGGGCAACTCAGACCTGCAGCAGGCATCGCCCATCCCAGGTCCTCGGTGAGACAGTCACGTAACTCAGACTACAGCTCCCGTCAGCGACCTCACCGCCCTGTCTTCCTGGGAATCACCGAGTTCTCAGGGCTCTTTTGCCTTTTCCTTCCTGCCTCTCTCCGTCCTTTCTTTTCTCCCCCACCCCCTGGAGAGTGAATCTTCAGATCTGAATGCCTGCAAAGGTGTTTTCTGTGCCTGAATTTTTCCAGCATTATCTGCATCCAGTTAAAAATAAACGTTTTATTTTTAATAGCCCAAGGAACTAAGAGGCCCTCTGCTCTCTCATTGGACTCCAGAGCCATGTCCCATGGCCACTTCATGAGCACATCATTTCCACCACCTCTGAATGGGGGGGGGGGGTGGCATGTCACCAGCATGGCTGCCTCCCTAGCATCAACCTCTCTCTGAGTCCAAGATGTCAACTGAAGAAATCTAACGAGGAGTAGAGAGAGGCTTTTGCACTCTGCTCAGGTGCTATGATCGTGGTGAATCTTCCACTTGAATCCTCCTTAGTACCTGTGCTATGCGCCCAGCCCTGAACGGGCCTGGTAAGGGCATTAGACTGAAAAAGAACCGAGCCTTTGACTTATTTACAGCCTAGGAGCAGACGAGGAAGGAGGCACGTTTCCAATGCATGAGGCAAAGTAAGAATACATGACAGCACCCATGGGCTATTTAATCTACTGCAAAAATGAAATAAACAAGTCAGCGTGGGCCTGGGTCAGAAGGTAGCAGGAAGGAGTATTGGATATAAATGAGTATTATTTTTATAACCTGAAAAACAAATTTATATTTTTAAAAGAAAGTAAGAACACAGAAATGAGAGCCCAGGGATGAGAATTATGATCTTAGTATATAACTTACGCTGTGACCACGGAGTCACTCTCCCTCTCTGGGTTCCCTCACCTGCAGTCATGATACCTGGACTCCCTTTTGACTGGGACCAGTGCCATGTCTCTGTAGCCCCTCCCATGTGGTGTCAGGTTGAATAAGTGAATTAATTCCCTGAATGTCGCCAACTGCTTCTTTTAAACTTCCCTGGAGCCACAGTGACTCATGCATCTAATAAATTTACTCTCAGATTAATAACACTTGCATAAGGTCCAAAAATAGTCTGTGTATCTTTAGAACTCATATCAGGAAGTGTTTAAAATAACTATTGATGGGCAGTAGTGAAAATATTTGAGGTGCTTTTACAAAGTTCTAGTTGTGAAATATCAATAAAATAATTGCCTAATTCCAAACTGTGTACTGTTCTAATTAATTCTGCATGAGACATTTTTCCATCTTCAAAGATTGCTTTACTTGTATTGCATAACAAAATAATGGTATAATTAGGAATAAATTTGTCACTTTTATAAGTAATTCCTTTTCATTATGTGTTTGGAAGCAAAGCACAAGCACGATTAAAGTCCCTTTTAGAAGGTTATATTAATTATTATGATTATTATGGATAATAAGCATCACAAGCTGTGGAGTGTACCCCAGGCAAGACGAGCAGTCAGTAAACATGGCAGGAGCAGGGATGAATGCCGGATTCTGGTTTCTTTATCCTCCATGGCTCAAGATTCATTGTGTTTGTGAAGCAATGGAGTCCAGGAAGATTTCACTGTTAGTCTCCTGTCACTGCTCAGACGCCCTCCCCACTGGTAATTCAATAAGAAGATCCTTTTGTCTTCAATTCCCTCTTTATTTACCTTCCTCTTAACATCACCGGCCTTGTCAAAGTCTACTTTGTCATCAGAAATCAGTTCTAAGAGTCTTCTGTCTGGGAGCCTCCTCGGGCTGCCACTCTAGACTGGAGACCCCTCCTCAGTTGTGGCTCCTGTTCTGTCTGTGGCTCCCATTGGGGTGGGGGAGGAGGTGGAGGAACTTGAGGGCAACGAGAGCCTCTGGTTTTTATTTCTGTTTTTCTAATGTCCACAGCACAGAGAGAGGTGTAGTAGGCATTCAATAACATTTTGACAAGTCAGTGAGAATAAATGAATAATAAAAGCCCTTCTTCCCAATAATATGCATTTGCTAAAAGTCAAAGACTAGACTGAACTAGCAAACTTGGGCATCAGGTGTGGGGTATCCAGCCAGCTGTCTGGATGAGTAACTGGTTCTAGTTCTAGCTACCACCTAGAACTTTCTCTCTTCATAACGTCTGACCCACCTGTCCTTGAAAGTCCACACTTTAACCTAACAATGCCTCTTCCAGCGTTTTCTCTCCAACGACTTCATGTAAAGCTACAATCACAGCTGTGAGTGCTCTCAGAGGCCACTTTCTCCACAGCTCTCACTTCCCACTCGAGAAGTCAGATACAGATGGAACTCACCAACATCATGTGAGTTAGGTGACTGGGAAGTTGGGTTTTTTTTTTACTTCTACAAGGAGCCTTTTTACTATGAATCAGCAGCTCATCTTATTCTGGAGACTGAAGAGGCCCCTGTGCCCAGCGTCCTGGCTGTCTCTGAGAGAGGCAGCACGGGGAATGAAGAAGGAAGCCCATCTCTGCCACGTCTTCCTTCTCTGAGCTGCCCCTGTGTTCACAGATATTTCACAGGCATTACTGGGGTCTGCAGACTGTCACTTCATTTCCCAAGGTCGCTCTGCTGCTTCCTTCTATTCCATCTAATCTCCGTGGTCCTTGCCTTTGCTCCAAACTTCAGCTAAAAGCCAGCCATGTCTCCCAAAGATGATGATGCCATCCCCATGGAAACCACGTACAAATGACCATGAAGAGAAGCCATGTGTGTTATTTTAGATCTACAGCCTGGTTTTCTAAACTTGCTCTGTCTGACTTCTTTTAATCCAGTCTGCGTTTCTGCAAGCGCCTATCCAGGGGCCCACTTGGAATACAGGTCAGAGCTTGGGCTGACTATGTGAAGAGACACTTTTCTGAGCTAAATTAGAAAGTTCTTCCTCATGACCCTGAGCACAACACTTAAAAGGAATTGGCTGTTCTAGCTGCCAGTTCATGAATCACCGTCTCCCAGCAACCAAGAAAGTGGTGGCTCATAGGAGGAACCAGAGGAGTGTGGTCCTCTGCATCCTTGCCTGGTCCCACAAGACATCGTCAGGAGTCACAGGGAGGTGCCCCTGAATGGCATGAGTACATAAGTATGTTCTCCTTTTATTAGCTATTTGCAAGTTGCTTTAAGTCTTTCTCGAGTTCCTTTCTCTAAGGATTTCTACAAATATCTTTTCCAAAGGACATATCACATTCTCAGAGAAAGCCAATAGGGGCTTCTCTGTGGGTGACAGCAGGCCTGCATGAGTGATAAGACTCTAGGTGTGACTCATATGGCCTAGAATTTACTGAAACTCCCTGGGCCAGGCGAAGCCGGGCTGCATCTGATCTATACATGAGGAATAGGAATAACAGAAGAAAATGGAGAAGGCTTCCTTATTGGGTTGATCCAGTGGGGCCGGCCAGGCACAGGACATTGACCCAGATGTGGGAGTGGCAGACTGGTTCTGGACAGACCTCCAAGGGAGGAGAGTATCTGGAATATTTGCTTGAGTGGCATCCCACGAGGGAGGAGATTTGGCAGGAGTAACGGTGGAGGGAAGTGAACGCTGGTCCCCATTAAAATCATGAACCACTACCACATTTTTCTTTTGTTCTTTATCTTTTTGTTTGTTTGTTCTTTTCTTCTGCCACCTTCAGCATACCCTTGGTTTCCCCTGGACTTGGTTGTGTCTTGCAAGTGTTCAGCCAGAGGCACCCTGAGCATCTCCCCAGCCCAGCAAGGCAGGAAAGGGAGAAAGATGGGAGGTGTGAGAGGCGTCAGAACCTGGTAATGTTCTGAGAATGCTAATAGGTGCATGGAGACTTTCTTCATTAGGCAGGGGAGCCATTCCTTCCCCTAAGAGAACTTGGGTTTAGTTTTGATTTTTCCTGAACTTCTCCTATCCAAAAGGCTTTATACCACTAAAAAGAAAATTGCAAATTTCATTTCAGTGACCAAGCCTAATATGAGGCCCTAATAGAAACAACTGAGCCCTCTGGAGAAGTGACTGGTAGGCTAGGAGGGCTGGACAACCCCATCGCTTCCTTGGAGGACAGTGCCATCCTTCCGATGTCCAAACACAACTCAAGTCCACTGCTCTGTGCGCTCCACCTGGATTCCCCAGCCTGTCCTAATTGTCCCTTTGAAACATCGATAATATATATTACATGAACCTATTTAGTACTTCATTGTCTGCTGTATTAATTCTCTTCTGACCCGCCGCTGATTGCCTGCTCCTTGAGGAATAGAGTGCGTGGCTTCCATTTTCTTACATTCTTCATGGTGCCAAGGAGCTCCACACTATGAGTTCCTCTATTCATGTATTCCTCCAACAGCTGTTAGCGCCACTCTCTGCTAGGACTTGTTTTAGGCAGCGCACTTACCGATGAAAAATATATGGTCCCTGACTTTGAGAGCTCTCAGTCAGTGAGACAACGGGCCATGTGGGTGTGTAATGATCACACAGTGCAGTAAGTGCGCTCAGTGGGCTCGGCGAGCATAGAGGGAGAGAGCGGCTCGGAGGGAGCCAAAGTTGCTCAATAAATATTTGTTGATTAATTAGGGGAGGAGCATGCTCTTCAGGGATTGTAGGCACAAAATGTCCTCATTAGATGATGCTGAGAGAAACGTTTTCCTTACAGTCAGAAAGCTCATGGGGGCTGGCAAACGATAATCTATGTACTGCATTAATAATAACAAAAGGAAGACCCCTGGAAGGAGCCAAAAGCTCACAGGCATCAGATAAGCCCCATTATATTTCTGAGCCTGCAGTGCCCATCCTGCCTGTGGTACCAGTTTCTGCCTGGCTTTCTCATGGGTCCAGGCAGACGTTTGCACGCCAGGGAGACAGGCCCACGTTCCAGTAATCCAGCCCCAGGAACCGGTGTGGGCTCGGACCAGCAGCTGACAGGCTAACAGATGCACAGGCCTTTCTCCATACCCTGGCCTGGGAGGGATGGGAGGCTCTCCGTGTGACCCGAGTTTTACCTGCGCAGTTTATTTACTCTGCGGCATATGCTGGCTCAGCACATTAAGGCAGCTCCAATTTTCCTTATTCACTTTAGTCCTCCCTTAACCCTCGTAGGTTGCCTCCTGCAGCAAACCTCACCCTTATAGTTTATAAGGAGAGCAGCTGTAATTCTTTATCCTTGGAACACTGAGCCAATGGCTTAACACTGCCCCCTAGTCCCCCTCTCCCCTGGACCCAGGGTGCTGCGAGGTGGTGGTGAGTGACGGCCATCTTCTGCCAGGCCAGTGATGTGTTTTTTCTTACACCTCACTCCAGGACATCATGGTGCTGGCACGTCCCCAATCCATCCATAAATCACTGTCGAAGTGCAGAAAACTCTGACAAGTAAGCCCATGAAACTGCTTTGCTCAGGCGGGAGGAGAGATCTAAAAATGCCTGTAGTGTGAGAAGTATTCACAGCTCCTTCCTGATGTTTTTGGTCAACTTCACAAATGTTCTGTCCGGACAGTTGTAAGCTCGGCCATGCAGCTGTCCATATTATATTAAACAGTTAATGACAGAAATAGCTCTTGTTGAGCAACCAATCGGAAGAAAGAACTGGTATTTTTAATTGTTTATGCTAAACAGCAGTACTGGTAAAAAAAAATGTTTAGATTAAAATCCAGAGTATTAGAGAAATTAATTTCTATATCATTCAATGGTCTATCTCTACTCATAGTTATAGATTTTTATTTAATAAAAAACAAGCTAAACTTGAGATCCTATAATCTCAACAATCCTTCTTACTTTGGGAGTTCAAAGTTCTACAGCAACATATCCAATACGACAAATTTCATACTTGGTTTGAACACTGGAACTCTATTTCATTGTAACATTTTATTTGTCGTTCTGAAGTTTGCCCTCTGAAGGTCCATGTATCACATGAAATATGCCTCTTTGGGTTTCAACTCTTCCCACCTGGATGGGGAACCCAAAAGGAGGGAAATTAATTTAAAGAACTTCGATTATCAAGAAATGACAAGGCAGGAACAGGGTACAGATTGCACTACAAAACTGGTGTTTCACCTGTAGTCTCTGTTGGGTTTTATATTTAATCTTGCACAGGATTTTTGGCCATTGGCTAAGAGTCTGAGCTTAAGAGGAAAGCCAAAAGCAGGCTGGATGTTGGGAATGTGGGGAAAACAAACTTTACTAAAAGAGAGAAATAGCAACATGAATTAAGAGAAAGAGAGCAATTCACAAGGGCTAGTCTCAGCCCCATAAAATGAAGGTGGTTAGCCTCTGTTTCTATGCCTGGTACTCTAGTTATGGTCCAGACCAAAGGGCACCCTGAACACCAGCACTGGTCATTCTGCCAATGGGTTCTGAGGCTGAGACACAGGCACATTTCATCAGAGGCATGGAGGTGGTCCTCGCCTTGCTGTGGAGAAGCAAATAGGACAACCAATCAATGCACATGTCCTAGAATAACGATTACAGAAGAGTTTGATATGAAGAGGTGGGGTGATACGATTTGTATTTAGCAAGTGTTTAAGATGTTAGAACTGAATTCCACTCTGTCTTTGGAAAGAGCCTTTAGGAGGCAAGTGTATATTGTGGTCCAGGATGATGAAAGAAAATTTCAGAAGCTTGGTTTCTAGTGACCCCAACTAAGTGGAGATCATTAAGACAATGACAAGAAATTTGTATTTAACTTTCCCCAATACTGCCTAAAGCCAGCACTGTTTATAAATATGTCTCTCCTACTTCTCAGTGATTGCTTCTGTGCTTAGGTGAGCGCACTGCAGGCAGAAAGTAGAAGAAGGTCACAGAATTCATAAGTGCAGGTCAACTCTGGGATGTCACAAAGCAGCACGACTCAGGGGCAAACAGGCTTGACTTGAAATACAGTCTACCATTCTAGGGTTATAGCTAAGGCATTGTGCTTGCTGCTTGCCCAAAGGCTGCAATGGACTCTCGGGGAAATTTTAAACTTGGAGGAAAAATGTTTTTCATATGAAAAGTTCTTTGATACATAACCAGCTCTTCCCTGACTTTTTAGTCCCATACTTATGATTTCTCATCATGTTAGCTGTCCACCTGACAACAGACTGAACCAGCTAGGCTCATGGTAGCAATGAACCTCAGCATTAAGAAGGGTCCAGGTCAGAGAGTCTAGGCAAGCAGGTATCCAGGTGTCTAGGAATCCTTGTCTCCCTAGATTATTATCACTCTATAGAGCAGAAGTTCTCTAATGAGGCGATGCCCCCACACAAAGGGATAATTGGTGCTGTTTAGAAACATTTTTGGTTGTTACAATGGAGGAGTTGCTACTGGTATCTAGGGAGTAGAAGCCACAGATGCTGCTAAACATCTTACAATGCGCAAGACAGCCCCTTACCACCAAGAATTATCCCACCTAAAATGCCAATTGAGGACTCCTAACCTAGAATCATTCAAGAATTACAGAGCTAAAAAAAAAAAAAAAAAAAAAAAAGGGATTTTTGTTTACCTGAGCCTGGGACTCATGACCTTCAAAGGGGTAGGTTTCTCTACTCTGCTCAGGCCTCTCCCTCATTGACATGTTACCCTTATGACACTGGTCCCTATGCCATCTCGTAATATGTGCTTGCACAACATATTCATTCTATAGATGCGCACGTTCCCATGATATTCTCAAGGGGGCAGGTGGACCTGTGGAGGAGGAGAACAGATTCCGGGCATGCCGTTACACCATCCCAGTTGCTGCTTTGAACTTGGCATATAATTCAGCATTGGTCCCCCTCTCTAAGCCTTGAGGTAATTTATGGACAGATCCCGCTGATAATACCCTCGTTGGCCTCCTTCTGATTAGTTCAGCTGTCTTATCCTTCAGATTAAATGCACTTCATCCACAGAGCATTTTCTGTCAGGTTGGCACAAATCATTAGTCCTTTATGTTCTAAGGAGGTCCATGTCCGTGGCCAACCTCGGGACCTGGTTCACATCCCGTCTCTGCAGGAAATCCTTCTTACCTACTCTAGGTCACATTCCTTTCCTGAGCAACAGCACGGAGTGTGGAATGCCCCCATACCTCCCTCCGTATGTTAAGTAGTTACTGATTGTACAAGTCTTAGCAATATTATTAAGGACACAGGGTATATAAAAATAAAAATAAGACATTTCCTTGCACTATTATGTTATTATTTATTATTATTATTATTAGATTCAGTGTGTATTATGGTTCAGAAACTATGCTAAGCATTTTACATGTACCACCTCAACTTTGCAAGAAACATATTAATATTCTTATTTCTCAGATAGGTGAACTGAGCTCAGAGAAATTGACTAAGATCACCAACTTTTAAATTCCAGGTGCACCATTTGAACTTAGGTCTGTATGAATCTAATAACCCAGATTGTAACTAGTCCACTGGCCAGCCTCCCTCAGGGTGTTCACAGTCTAATGGAGGGGCCCGCATATTCACTTGGAGGAATGAAATCTCCACAAGCCATGTCAGGCTAATGTGCTTGTTGATGACTAAGCATCAACAGGCTCCAGGCGGACATCCCTCTGATGACTTCAATGCACCTTGTCTGAAACCAGCCTTGAGGAACAGCAAACATGCTCAGCGCTGCACAGTCTTATGAATAGTAATGAAATCCAATCAGGACACAGAGCCTTCGGTTTTAATTGAGCTATCCTTTAAAAGGCTGCTTTTCTCAGTGTCAAGGTCATGTTCTCCCAGCGAAAGTAGTCATTTTGTGTGTGGCAGAGATAATAGGCACTGGAGAGACATCGAGGACAAGTGGTATACGGCATGAAAGAAAAGAAATATACGGAAAGCAATCATTGAAGAATACACTATAGACCTTCCCATTGATAATTGGTTTAAATTATTAACACACATAAGAGGTTATTAACTAGAGAGAGTATAAATTACATTTTTTTTTTTTTGCTGAGCATGACTTTTCAAAGTCTTCCAAACTTCCATGCTAAAAAAAAAAAGTTTTAATGTAAAGTCATTAGAAAAAAAATATTTTAAAAACTATCTCCACAGTGGGTGGAGGACGAGAGAGGGCAGAAGCTTCATGAACTTAAGATCACATTACCCTTCCATGAAAATGTAAAATGGGCTTGTAGGAACCGGGGCATGTCACTGCAAACACACCCTCAGACTCCTGGGAAGCTCCAGATGACAGCTCTCAGAGCACAGACACACCAGGATGGGACAGCGCGTGAGTATGGACGGTGTAGGGTCTGAGACCCAGTCCTGTCACCTCCACCAATGTGTGAGAGCTTTGGAGGGGAGTATTTGAGCCCAGGAGATCCTAGGAAGACACCCAGCCAGAGCGAAATGAGTGACATACCTCTTCCTTCCCACACTCAATATGCTGATTTATATCCCTTTCTCCAAGCCCTTCCAGACTTTTCTGCAAATAGGTCTTATGAACCTGTTCTTATCTAAGGCTGCTCCAATCTTCTGGGGCTCTGAATTAGCATTTTTAGGATGTACTGTTCTGGCAAGAGACCCAATATCTAGTAAGGCCAATTATCTCCTCAGAATCTTCATTCTATCTTTATTCATCAACTCCCATCTCCTCTCTCAGAAATGAGCTCATTTGGGCTACTCGTTTTCTCTTTAAATGACTTTTTTTCCTTGTGGCCTAAATCCAGGATCCTTTTGCTCAAACTCTCTCTGGGCTTCCATCTTTGCCTTGTGGTTTCATCATCTTCACCTTCTGCTCCCCAGAGGAGCTCTCACTGGCAGAATGAAAATGAAGAGCAAACGGCTGTCCCTGGTCACTCAGCCCCAGCCAAGCCCGGCCATGCCTGGCCTGTCGAGGTGGCAGACATGCTGCAATTACCGAGTCATCTCCTTAAAGATGGTCCTCATGATACATCTTTACATGGGGTAAGAGGCTATGAAACTGCATGCCGCCTGACCTGTGGAGGCGCAGCAGATAAAGCGTAGACCTGGAAATGCTGAGATCGCCGGTTTGAAACCCTGGGCTTGCCTGGTCAAGGCACATATGGGAGTTGATGCTTCCAACTCCTCCCCCCTTCTCTCTCTCTGTCTCTCTCCTCTCTCTATCTTTTCTCTAAAATGAATAAATAAATTAAAAAATAAAAAAATATATTAAAAAAAAAGAAAAGAAACTGCATGCCTAACACACACACACACACACACACACACACACACACACACACTAGTTGACACTTCCCACCAATCTTCCTTGGAACTTTTTTTTTTGTAACTGTGCCTCCCCTAACTCCAACTATATTTGTATAAGGGCCAGCAACCTCAGTCAACATCAAAGTACAGCCAGTATGACCAATAAAAACTATTCTGCCAAATAAGAATTGTCCTCAAACTAGAAATAGGGCAGTCTTCGAGTCCCCACACGTAAGACGTTGTCCTCCAGAAAGAAATGCAATGATGCAGCCAGAGAGAAGGGACGGCGAGGCAGGGGTAGAGCAGAGCACTAATGGAACTTGAGAGCTGGTTCCTATTATTGTCCTGGTCTTAATAAGTTAAAATACCAGCCTCTACTCTCACTGTGTGACCTTACCAGATGTCTTTCCAGTACACCCACTTCTTATCCACGTTCCATTTAGGCCACTTACAATTACTTGTATCTAGAGGATACCTGAATAACATAGAAAATATTCATGAATGATAATATATTAGGTCTGGATTTTACTCTTTTACTTATTCTCACTATCCCTACTGTATAATGAACCTGAAATATTTATATACTATTTTGGTCATAATGATTTAGTCTGATGATTTATCAGATTAAAAAGGAGAAACACTTGTCAAAAAAATCGGAAACATAATTGTCATTAGATATGAGGTGGGTGACCCCACAACTGGATCTGGAATATATGTTTGTCCAGCAAATATTTACTGAGTACTCAAGTCTACCAGACACTGAAGGTGTAAGAGTAAGAAAATCTGGACCCTGTGGTGCGAAGCTCGTGGGCTGGAGGGCAGATAGATACATCAAGAGTCACCCAAAGAAACATAAAGCTGCAACCATGATGAGTGCTATGAGGTGAAGCAATTTGGAAATGAGAAGATGTCGCCACACTAGAAAAGTCATGACTACTTCCTGGAGAAAAATGCTACTCAAGCTGAGACCAGGCAGATTAGCAGGAACCGATGGATGGGAGAAGGAGGAGGAGTGAAGACTGCCTATCAAAGGCTTCGTGTCAGGAAAGAAGAGGGGACATCTGGACACTGAAAGACCCTGAAGTAGAAGGAGTAGAGGAACCACAGTAGGAGAGGAGACTGAGACTGGAGAACTGAGGGTTGATCAGACTATGAGACACCTTGTGGGTAAAGCTAAGGATTTTCTTTTTCTCGGTGCACAGAAGGATTATAAGTGTGTGTGTGTGTGTGTGTGTGTGTGTGTGTGTGGTGCTTGTATACATATATGTGTTTGAGATGTGAGCGATGAAGTAGTATCAGCGTTGTTATTTTTAGACAGACCACAAATGGTGAGCAGATTTGACACAATCCAGAGAGAGGATGTGGGTAAACTAATTAGAAAGGTCTTCAGAATGGGCCTGACCGAGGTGGGAGATGATGGCAGGTTACCTTAGGTTGGCAGTAATGGACTCAAAGAAAAGTGAAAGAGATATTTAGGTGTGTGGTCACAGTTCTGTTTTCAGGAAATTTAATTTGTATCAGTGGAAGGAATTTCTTTATCACAGGCAACAAACAAACAAACTTGAGTACAGAAAAAATAACATAAATAAGTATAATTGAGCTAAAATCCGTTGAGCCATATTTCTACCATAAGTAATTAAAGAAAGTTCAACAGCAAACATAGGCCCCATGCTGTATAGTAAAGAATAGGTCAGGTTCAACATAAAGGGAGAATATTTCTATGGAATTTAGCAAGAAACAGAAAGCACCTTCAAATTGGGTAAGTGAGGAGGGTTTAATGAATGAAATATTTATAAATATATGAGTAATGTGTCTAGAAATCACAAGGAATGCTGAAGTAACACAAGTGTAGGAACCCTTAGGATTGACAAATGGAAGAGAAGTGACACTGGACCTCAGAGTGTGCTAGGTAGAAAAAGGAATCTCATGGGAGCTGTGGCAGGCACCATGAATAAAGAGAGCCCACGATGACCCTGCAGGGTGCAGAGAGCTGTGGAAATGCGAACTCTCACCTCACTCTCTGTACTTCCTACAGATTGCTGACCTGTGCTCCTCAGTGGCACCACTCAAAGCCAGGGGGAGGAGGGCTCTTTGATTAAGTACGTGCATGTCAGCCTCCTAGGGCACAAAGCAGGGTAAAGAAAAATGAACAGTCTATCTACAGAGGAAAGCCAAAGAAAATCCAGATCATGGACACTCAAAAACCATAAAACAAATCTAGTGAATAGATATTCACTAAAGATTAACTGTGTTCATGGAATGGCACCAGAAGTCTCAGTGAACACAATGATGGTACAAACCCATCCTGGAAATCTAGGAGCTCAGACTATATGGGCATTGGAAACATTAAATAAAAATGCAAGTGACAAGCCACAGTATAAGAGAGCAACAGAGGATGTCCCTTGGCAGTACACGAGCAATTTACCAGGATGTATCCAGTTAAAATACACTGCTGGCCATCGGAGGTGAGAGACCCTGGATCCTGAAATGACCATAAAAGAGTTCTTAAAAGACAGGCCATAATTTTGAGCCTGCAGGATAAAAATATGGCAATAAATAAAGATCAAAGGAATAGGTATAGCATTATACACTAAGACACGAGTTGACTGCAAAATAGCAGAAAAGAAAATATGAAAGTTGTGTTTCAGAAATTTGACTACCTGGTTATTACAAAGACCATATAAACAAAAAGGGATCAATTGTGTTGGAAACTTTATTTTATTCATTGATCTGTTTTTCAAATTGAGCATCCAGTGTGTGTTAGACACTGCTATTGATGCTGGGGATGTAGCAGTGAGCATGATAGACAAGGACTCTGCAATCAGGGAGTTTATATTCTAGTGAGGCAAATGGAATATGAATAAATACACACATTAAGCAAACATTAGGTAGCTTTGAGGCTTATGGAGAGAACTAATATCATCTTATGTACTAGAGAATGACTGCATGATAACTGTCTGGGTTACGCAAGGAAAATCTCAGTGAGAAGTTCTCTGAGCTCAGATGAGACCTAAATAACTAGAATTACGCTTGTTCGATAACATGATTAAGTGGAAGAGCATCTCAGACAGACAGAGAAATGGTATCTAGGGCCTAAAACAGGTACTTAAATAATGTGTTTAAGGAAATGAAGGCCAGGATGACTTCAGCATTATGATGAAGATTTGCACCAGGTGCTAGGGCTGGCTCTTACGAGCAAGTGAGAATAATTAATTACATTTCCAGGAATTTTTGGAATTCACTGATATAACTTGGATAGCTTACAATTAGCCATGGTGGGAGTATTTATACCATCTTATTTATACCAGAGAAATGGGGAAACATTATAAAACAAGGATTCCTTCCAGTTCCCAGAAACACCCCCTCTGCATTCAGAGAGCCTGTTCTTAAACACTCACCAGCACACCACGGGATGGACAGGAAGCTGGGGAAGCAACCAGGTGCCCAAAATTGAAGCCTTTATAAGCCAGGGAAAGAAGTTTTAATTTTATTTTAAATGTGATGGGAAGCCATTAGAGGGTCTTAAGTAGGACATAAATGTGACCTGATTTGCATTTTTAAAAGATAGCTTTGGCTATATTGCAGAAAACCATAAATGGCTAATGTAGCTAAAAAGGGAAATAAGAAAATTAGTTGTCAGGCTACTGCACTAGTCTGGGTGAGAACTTTCTAAAGTGTAACAGTGAAAATAGAGAGAACCATAAAGTTTGAGACTTGATGTAGAGGTAGGGTCCATAGTTTTTACTCGTGGATTTCATGTAGAAATTGAAGGGAAGAAAGGAACCAAGGATAACTTTTGAGATCTGGCTTAAAAAACCAGGTAGATAGGGGGACAGTGAACTGAGAGCTATAGAATGTCTGTCAGAAGAGAGACATGTCTACAGATTTTAGCTCATGTCTAGAGTGAGAAATTAAGAAAGTTATACTCACCCTGCTAGGTTTGCTATCTCTATCTGGCATCCATCTGGAAATGTCGAATAGGTAGTAGGATATTCATACTTGGATCATTGGGGAGAGATAAGAACTAGAGATACAATTTAAGAGTCATTGAGATGAGGGATGGGGTAGAGCACACAGAGAGAGTGCAAAGAGAGAGGAAAGCAGGGGGTAAAAACAGGGGGAGCACAGAGGGGAGCAGCAGCAAGAACAATGGAAGTGACACAGGAGCTTGGAGGAGAAATAGGGGGGTCTGGTATCATGACGCCTAGAGGAAACAGCTCCAGGAAGTTGGAGTCCATTTTGCGGAATGATGTTTGAGATCAAATAAACTAAGATGAGAAGAGTCACTTGGACTGGTGACAAAGGGATCACCAATGAGTCTCACAGTGGCAGTGTTGATGAAGAAGTGAGGACTATGTAAAGCCTCCTTGAAATAAATTCAAGAAGGACTTTTAGTGAAGAAGGAGAAATGATTATAAAAGGGGGGTGACAACAGCTGGAGAAGGATGTGAGGTCAAAGAGGTTTTTGCCTGTTGTTTTTAGGTAAGAATTGTTAGAATGTGCTTATAGACTAGTGAGAACAGTCCTATAGAAATGGAGCCTCCATGAATGGAAGAAGAAGAGAGATGCAGAAGCAAGATTCTTGAAAAATTTAAAAAGACAGGATTTGGAGTACAGGAGATCCAGATCTAGATTCAACTCAGCAGTTATTGAATGTCCCTCATGTGCCCTGCTTCATTACCCAGATTTCTGATGTCACATCTGGAATATTTTTCAACATTTATATATGTCCCCTATTAGATTCAATCTGTTGATGTACTTAGACCCTATTTTATAATTTTCTCAAGTTCCAAGTCCCAGCCCAATTTCAGGCACACAGTAAGATTTAATAAATATTTATTGAATATACATTGAACAAGACTAAAACATTTCAACATAAACTATCACCATTAGCAGTTTATTTGAACATTTGATTTAATTATAGCATTGAAGAGACAGATAAAACTAGCAAAAAATAAACAACTTCAATTACAGATTTTTTTCCTTACTTTAATTCTGACCTGGAATGACAGAGAAAAAGGTTGGGGCCAGATGGATGTGGGAGTCGCGGAAGGGATAGCTCCCTCGGAAAGTCACCAGAGAGAAAGATGGCTTTTTTTTCATCAAATACAGTTTATTTTAATTCTTGATGAAATAATGTGCAACCTCAATGTTCCTGGGCACAGCATATAGTGTCAACTTTTTTTGTATGCTGTCTTAGTGTGTCTTTTTTATCATCTTCATCCAGACCTCCCTGGAATCATATTCCACTTCTGCCAACACATGTGCCCCTGAGGCCACTGGGACCAATGACCAGTGTTTCTCCCAATCCCAACCTACCCATCACCAATACACCATGCTCCACCTTACACCACATGTGCTCTCCTCTGGAACTCTTTATTATCCAAATTCTTCTCATTGTCTATCATCCAATTAAAATCTCACCAACTCTAAGAGTCCTTCATATTAATGGAAAGGGATCTATGCAGTCACTTAAATTCTGTATATTTACTGAGTCAATTATTTAGCAATTGTCAAATAATACCTGATTGATTTGATTTTGCATAAATATGTGTGTGTGTGTGTGTGTGAGAGAGAGAGAGAGAGAGAGAGAGAGAGAGAGAGAGATTCCCGTCTGTCTCTCTGTCTATCTGTAAGAATTTGACCTGATAGAAGATGACAGGTGTCCATCAGACAAGACTTTGGCCATAACATCTCTTCTGCTCCTCCACTCTCAGCAGCCAGAGAGCAAGATTGAGAACTGAATGGTCTTAGGACACTAAGTTGTATGTCTGGAAGATTCTTAATTGTCTGCACCACATAAATGTCACATCAACCACATTCCTCTGGCAATAGGTTAATAACTCTGTTTTTTAATAAACACACACACACACACACATACCTGGTTACAGTTAATAATACTGTGCTGCATACTTGAAAGTTGCCAAGAGAGTAAACCTTAAAAGTCCCCATCAAAAAAATACACAAACCCTGGCCAGATGGCTCAGTGGTAGAGTGTCAGCCTGGTGTGCGGGAGTTAGGTTTGATTCCGGGCCAGAGCACACAGGAGACGTGCCTATCTGCTTCTCCACCCCTCCCCCTCTCCTTCCTCTCTGTCTCTCTCTTCCCCTCCTGCAGCCAATGCTCCATTGGAGCGAAGTTGGCCCAGGCACTGAGGATGGCTCTATGGCCTCTGACTCAGGCACTAGAATGGTTCTGTTCACAACAGGGCGACGCCCCAGATGGGCAGAGCATCGCCCCCTGGTGGACATGGGACATGCCAGGTGCATCCCGATCTGGCATATATATATATGTGTGTGTGTTTCTGCTAAACCAATATCATCATTGAATATAGTGATATATATTTATATATATACACCTTCACTCACACACATACACACACACATACACAAACACTATAAGATTTTCCCTGTTCAATGAACTTAGTTGGTAATTGAAGCAAAAGACAAAATCTCTACTCCTTAGGAATGTGTAGTCTGCATATGAAAGCATTATACAGAAAACACAAATGTGATGTAAGGTCAAAGTAAACAGAGTCAAGAGAATAGAATGCATTCTGAAAAGTATTGTACCCATAACTACTAATCAAATAAGACAGGAAAGGCTTCACTGAGGAATGTCATTACCTCCAGGCTGTCAACATCATTAAGTATCTCCTGGGCACCTTCTCTGGGCACCTCGGGATATAAAGGACAAGACACATGGGGCCAGCACTCCAGGAAAAAGTTAAAGCCCAAGGAAATACAGAAAGAGACATCACCGTTTGTAGTGCAGCCTTTATAGTCAGACTCTTTATATTCAAATCTTTCTCTTTGACTCACTAGCAATGTGACTTTGGACAAGTTTTTCATCTGTACAATGGGGATAATTAGTACAACAGACCTTATAGGGTTATTTTTTATTTAAATGAGATAATATGGTTAAAACTCAGTATAGCTATTGGCATATATAAAGTGCCAATAAATGATAGCATTCTTTTATTGAAATGAAGCATGTTGTCATATATATGAATATTTTTATCTCTTGTTGAAAGTTTTCCTAAAATATACATATTTTAGAAAAGGAACAAGGTTATTTCACCTGTGTGATTCATCATGGCATAACATCTAGAAAATGAACGAAGGCCACCAGAACAAAGGTGGCTGAACAATGGGGTTAAGTGGAGACATCACCAAATGACTTCGAAGACCAGGAACATTCTTAAATCCACTCAGAGCAGTGTGATCTGGGGAGACTCGCCTCCTTACCCAGGCCCTAAGTTTCTAAAAGGAAAGGTTTTGAATAAATAATCCCCTGAGGTCCTTTCAGCTCCAAGGGTGTGGATGAGATCTCCGCTTCATCGCCATCTTTGATCAACAATGTTAGGTTGTGCTCTTTCCTGACCAGCTGTGCTTCCTGGAATGTCACTGAAATAACGTGGGTGTCATGTCACTTTTGATTCCCCAAACATGGGCTGGAGTCATGAACTCTCCTCATTTAGCTTTTCAACAAAGAGCTTAGCATGTGTCAGCTGAGGACATTATAAACAATTACAATAAAATATGTTAATATAAAGAGGGACAAATAATAAGCAAGTCACTAAATCAGATAATATCCATGTGTCCATATGGCACCTAAAAATCACTCTCCCATTAGCGACTGGCTTCACTTAGTAAAAATGCAAATCAATTTACCAACCACTAGGGCTGTGCTAGAAGCAGAGCTGTCCTAATACCCCCTTGAGTGTCGCTTGCTTGTGGGGGCTGACTCAGGCTAGCAGCACCCCCGAATCGCACTCAGAGATGGGCTTCATTTGTTAGCCCAGGCAAATGCCCTCTGGCAATCCTCCCCTGCGTCTGCCTTGGCAGCAGAACTGGCTGCCTTTTCCTATTTGTCTCCGTTCTCCTATCGGCTAATGTGGGTATTTGTTCTACTAAAGCGTTTGCTTCGCTCACTTGGCATTAGGCTTAGGGATCAGATGTATATAATTATTTAGCCTAGAGCAGCTTTTTCCTGGTGCTGCCATTTTTCAGTGAACAGCCAGTTCCTGCAGGGATCTGTGATACAGGAGAAAAACCACTCACAGGCGGACTGGAGTCTTGTATTACTGGAGAGAGGCCTATTAAGCCCTTTATCTGCAGTTACCTTGAAAACAAAAAAAGAGTCGCCAGGTTTTGTGCGAATTGTGGAATCCCGGAGACCAAGACCATGGCTCCGCTATTCCTACCTGTGAAACGCAGTTTGTATCTTTCACTTCTGTTGTGTGGTGACCTTGACCTGTGTCCCCAAAACTCACAGACTTTGTCTTAATTGTGTCTATGTATTGAAGAAGTTAGAACCTGTCCTTTAGGAAGGCCCAGCCCCTATCTTGGGAGGATTTCAATATGAGTGCCATATGCACAATTTGGAGCTCTTAATCCCTAATTGCTGCTTTGAAGAATTGATCAGAAAAGGTGAACATTCATATTCCTTGCACACAGAATTAAATTCATTCTGTTTCACTGTTATTGTTATTGTTATTGTTATTGTTGAGATATGCCATGTAGCCCAGTTCCTATCTCTTTCTGAAAACATTCCAGATGCTTGCCTGCCCTGCGCCTCAGGACCATTGTTCCACTCATCCGGTCCTAATGACTCCTCCGGAGAATTTATCATCTGAAAATGTGGATAACCACAGATAACTGCTTTCAATCATTCATCAAATATTTAATGAGCAATCATGTTCTGAGTTCTGTGGATGAACGGTATTTGCTTTCCGAGAGATTATAGTCCAGTAAGAAAGACAAAAAAATTAAACAGTCACAATCGCTATAAAATACACTAAGTGTGGCAGGAGGCACAGTACAGAGGGACAAGAAATCATATGGGTATCACACCTCCTAAATGAGCAAGTCAGCCCCGATGACTTTGTGTGACAGTCCAAGCCATGCCTTATCTTCATGTTGATGTCTTCCTTTGTGATGTTTCTGCTAAACCAATATCATCATTGAATATAGTGATATATACTTATATATATACACCTTCACTCACACACACACACACACACACACATACACAAACACTATAAGATTTTCCCTGTTCAATGAATTTAGTTGGTAATTGAAGCAAAAGACAAAATCTCTACTCCTTAGGAATGTGTAGTCTGCATATGAAAGCATTATACAGAAAACACAAATGTGATGTAAGGTCAAAGTAAACAGAGTCAAGAGAATAGAATGCATTCTGAAAAGTATTGTACCCATAACTACTAATCAAATAAGACAGGAAAGGCTTCACTGAGGAATGTCATTACCTCCAGGCTGTCAACATCATTAAGTATCTCCTGGGCACCTTCTCTGGGCACCTTGGGATATAAAGGACAAGACACATGGGGCCAGCACTCCAGGAAAAAGTTAAAGCCCAAGGAAATACAGAAAGAGACATCACCATTTGTAGTGCAGCCTTTATAGTCAGACTCTTTATATTCAAATCTTTCTCTTTGACTCACTAGCAATGTGACTTTGGACAAGTTTTTCATCTGTACAATGGGGATAATTAGTACAACAGACCTTATAGGGTTATTTTTTATTTAAATGAGATAATATGGTTAAAACTCAGTATAGCTATTGGCATATATAAAGTGCCAATAAATGATAGCATTCTTTTATTGAAATGAAGCATGTTGTCTAATAGGTCCTCATATCTTCTTCCTGAGCAGGGTCACTATAATTGGCAACAAGATAACAGCATATCGCAGAACAGAAAAATTCTTCTGGACAGTGAATATTGCCACTAAGAGATATTCAGCCTTGTACCTGAACCCTTATAATGATCAAGGAAGTAAATGTATCTTAGAAATAGGTTTGATTGACTTAAGTGCTTAATTTTCTGAGTGCTAAGACACAGAAATAAGGAAGGTGGGTAGCACATTTATGACAGCCATTTACCTTAAAGCTTTCAGCCATCTGACTTTGTCCAAGGCTGAAGCCTCTTACTCTTATAAATGCATCATTTTCTTCTGCCTGTTCCTATCTGGTAATTGAGCAGTTCTTAAAAGTTTTGTCAAATTTCTGCCCTAAAGTATTTCTCAGTTTCTAGAACCTTTGCATAATAGTAAGAGTCCTCTTGTAAACTGTTTTACATTTTTTGGAGATAATCTATACTGTTGATATTAAGAGGCAGAGGATATCTTCTTGAGGGTCCCTAAACAGGGTTACAGATAAAATGCTGAGATGGCAAAATTCACTCTGGCCAGCTTCGTCAACTGAAGGATTCATCAACAGGTAGCCTCAACTCAACTCAACTTTATGGAGGAAAGAATGACAGGCAGAGACCTTGGAGCAGAGGCCATATCAGAACCACTGAGGTAGGGAGAGTGTTGAGCTCCAGGTGTAAATACAGGAGCTAGGAGTTTGTCAGAGTCCGCTTCCAGTCCAGGCTTGACTAGGTGGGGAGGCGGGGAAACGTCCTTGAGGGAATGTTTCCATGAGGGTGCTTCTCTCCTTTCTTTTCCCAAAGTAAGCTCTTTGGAAGGTGAAAAGTTTACTTTCTGTGAAAAGTAGAAACTAGAGTCATATTTCTGTTCCTAGCAGTAAATAAAAATGAGCTCAACTTGATGGACTCAAACAGGTAAAGTCTGACTACACAATGACTCTGGAGTTTGTTGGAATATCAATGCCCTTAAGATCTGTTTTCTCAGAGGGCAAGGCACGCAGACTACCTTCCACATCAGCACCCAGGCCTGACTATCACAGCCTCCCTTTCAGTGGGTTCGTGGCAGCCAGCTGCAGAAGGACAACGTTAGCAAGGGGATTGCTGTTCCCAGGGTTGAGCCAAACCTATGGCCTTATCAGGGAGCCTATAAGCCCAAGTCAAGAATATGCTCTCACGCTGTCTATGATTACACCCTCACTGTCTCTGTGTTCTCTGACAGTACAGATAAGGAACAGGCTACCAATTTGCTTAGAAAAAAAGTGTCCCATCTACAAAAACAATTGGCAATCCCCTGAGGTCCTGCTCATTGGCACTTTCTCTTAAAAATGTGTTGAAGTAAGAGCACAGGGATCCCTGCAAGAGATAAAGATGTAATTTTTGAACACTTTTTTTAATGTATCATGATGCAGCCACAAACATACTGGGTTGGAAATCAAGCGACCAAAATCAGCGTGACAACCTCTACCACTAACTTGCTGTGTGACTTTTGGCATCTTCCTTCAATTCTGGGACCTATGAGTCATCTCTTGAGTGAAATGAAGATAAATAATGCCAATGCCTCCAAGTTCCATGATTCTCTGGCCAAGTGAGGCGGTCATGACCTCCACAAAAGCAGAAAGTCATGAGACATCATAGTAGAGAATCTGCTCTTTCTGAAACCATATCTTAGGTAGTTCACAGTCGGAGGTGATTGGTGTGTAAGCTAACTCTGTGACACACCTGTGATATTTGACAGTTAAAGACAATTACTGGTTAAAAGAAATATATATAGTTACTAAAAGAAAAAGACTAGCCATATATCCATATACTTTAAAGGTGACCACTTTTGTTTTGAGAAATGTACCAAAATTATTTTCTCCATTGACCTCTGTCATCAAATAATAACTCAATTATGAAAAAAAAAAATCTTAAGAAAGTGTTTTTTGGCAGGCTGAGCACTAGAAATACAAACTTTTGCAATATTTAACTTTATGGCCATTTCTAAACATTCCCTAGTAAAACTTCCTCCCACCTCTCCCTCGAAATGGTCACACACCTAAGGCACCTTCCATTAACCAGCTTGTGCTTGTGGATCCTGATACTACACTTGCTAAAATTTTCCAGTGCTGCACAAGCCACAAACAGCACATCAAGTTGGATAACAGAGAGTGGACCCAGCTTTACAAACACAGTACACTGAACTTAGTGTTACTGAGGGTCTACAGGAAAAGGCAGCCTGCCAATGGAAGCAGCCAAGTGCATTCCGGGAGGAATCTTATATCACCATTCTCTTTCTTAGTCATTGTACAATATCGTCAACTGTACATCATATATTATTTTAAAATAGATCATTTGGATCTTTACAATTATGTATCATTAGCACCTAAACTTGGATCTGGGCCATTGAGAGCCACATGACTCAGTGACAATGAGTGATTGTGAAACAGATTCATACTTTAAGTTTTGTTCTTTGTTCTCAGCACTTCGCTGGGAAAAGAGGAAATCTTAGTTCTCACGCAAGAACTATATAGTTGCTGATGATGGATGGAAGGCTGCCATCTCTTGGTAATTTAGCACAGAGGAAAACAGTTTTCAGAAAAGTGATTTTGCATTTTTATTGGCTGAAGGCAAGGCAGTTAAGAAGCATAATTCTCCTCTTCTGGTGTCAGAACAATCTATAATTGCTATTATTATTTTTAGCATTTAATGCTTATGATGCATATTGAAGCTATTCCCTGACAATAATATCATATTAAAAAGAATCCATCACATGGCTTCCCTGGCTTAGCTTTCACAAAGATGGTCTAAATTAGGTCGGCCCAACATCTCCCCTCATACCTCGGCTCCTTTGGATCTGTGCTGAGTATTCATTCAGTCAAGTTCACAAGCTGTGTGTGACCCCTTTGAGTTCTGTGCATTACTTAAATTTGCTCTCTTGCAGTACACATACAAGTCAGAGAGACAAGAAAATGGCTGGCCCTTCAGGTTGGTTATTGGGAGAGAAAAACAGCTGGGATTCAGAAACCTGTGGCTCTCCACATACTGGCCCTACAACTTTGGCCAAGGAAATCACATCTCCTTCATTTTCTCATCTGCAAAGTGGAGACAGTAATTTGTATGCTACCTACCTCACCATGTTACTATAAGGATCAACTAGAGTTGCAGATGTGAACACGTTTTACAACAAGCAAAATATGTACGTAGGTCAAAGACAATCAGAGAAGGAACGGCTTGTTCTTTGTTCTTCAGGGAAGAGTTTATTAATAACTCTAAACTTGTATTTCGCTTTCTTCATAATTGATTGCTATTTTTGTCAAAGTTGAACATCTGAAGATGCCCACAAAACAGTATAAACAAGGCAACAGACTTATGGAGGTGGCATTATCATTCATAAGCTATCCTGTCGGGCAAAGTTGTCAAAGCAACATATCAATTCATGGCTCTACAGTATAATTTTGGTCACCCAAAGGCATAACATAGTCCAGACAGCCTTAAAAGTTGGAGAACTCCTCCTGCTTCATTGTCATTGTATCCATCTTGTCTTTGTGTTATATCCACAATATACCTTTCACAGAAGTTCTCACTCATAGGAGCTACTTAGTCACATTTTGTCTTCTCCCAATAACTGGGATCTCTTGGATTTGCTAATATGTGTCTCAGCAAGCTTAACACTGTGCCTGGAGCTGCAAATGTTCCATAACTATTTATTTGATTGTTAAATTGAAGCGAATTAAATATTATCAACCTTTCACCATATTCAAGGTGCCAAAGGGTTGAAAGAGTGAGTTTAAAATAAATCTTTAATGTAGTCTAAACATTAAAAGTAATGTGTCCATTCAGGGAAAAAGTAGAATTTTTAAAAGAGAAACTAAATTGAGAATGTCACAAAGAAGTATGTTGTTTGTATTCTTCTAAAGTCTGAAATATTTTGATGGGATATATAAAAACCATGTTTATTTGGGAGCAGTAGGTGAGTTGAGGGGACAGGACAATGGAAAGTTAGGCTGGACAAAAGAAAGTGGCCTCTGGCATAGCCATTGAGATCTTGGATTGCACCAGGAAAAGAATAATCCTCAGAACAACAACTTCAATATGTGCATTCTAATCTGTATATAGCTATAAAATCTGTATACATATACAGATTATACAGATTATATATATATATATACATATATATGTATATATACATCTGAAGTATTACATTAAGTTATGAACTATTTATCATGGCAAATTTTGCAGAGAATGATAACTAGTTTAAAGAAGATTCTAAGGAAAATGACAAGTAGAAACAAACAACAAAAAACCCACTAGGTAATAGGTACAGAAGAGAAAACAGAGCTTTCAAGAGCTCTGTCAACCATATTCACATACCAGAAAACTTTCCTGTGAAAGATGTTGAGAGCTGATGTCCGAATCCAGACGGTAAAAGTGAATGTCATTGGCAAAAGTGGCAGGGAAGAATCTGTCCAATCTAAAACAACCTTACAACAATAGCAGTCAGAGCTTTCTGATGGGACTCTCAAAGGGTGTAGTGAACTCTCCGGGGTGGAGATGAGCCCCCTGACCCAGATGTATCTTAGGACATGTCAGGGGAGGATGGGAGCCACCAGCGAGGTGTTAACAGAATCCCTCCATAAGGTAAAGATTCTACATAAATGAAACAATAAAGTCTTAGCATTTTAAAATAAATTGACACTATAAATGCATTTTATTCAAGTACATACTAATACTATGTGACAGATTTGCTATTTAAAAATATAGTTTGAAATGAAGATGGGGAAAGCAGAATCCTCAGCAGTGAAAGAATAAAGCAAATTTGCAAATTTTGACAGAATCCCCAAATATGAGCCACAGTACCTGCTGCAGGCTAGCATTCAGAGACTAGCTCTGTGATGTAGCCTTTAGCCAGGTGCCATCTGTAATCTATAAGTAAGGAGGTCGCCTTACATATAATCACCTAATGCAGTCCTTCATCAAGGTGAGTTTGTCTTATATTCAGATAAAATGATTCTAAGTGTTTGCTTTTGAGATTGTAACATCCTCTGTACCAGCTCTCCTGCCTAGTACATAATTAACCTGTCAACCCACCCTGCAGTAATAAGTGTGATAGACAGGCAATATATTAGGAAGGAACTTTTGTGTGATGTGCTTTCAAGCCCTCCTTTATGCTTCAACTGTCTTTCCTTTTAATTAGCACTTGGGAAACAGCACACCTTAATGAATTACCATATTACTGTTATCAATAAAAATTATTTTGGGTCTAAAGTCATCATTAAGATGAAATGTGTAAGACCTACTCTGGATAGTTTGTAGAGAGATAGTTGGAAATTAAGTCTCTACTTTGCATATTAATTTTAAATGATTCAGAGGACTCTCAGATTTATAAATACATATTTATTAAACATAAAAATGTGAATGTACTGGAGATAACGAAAAGGGAGCAACTGCATACATTAGGGATGTATTAAAGGAGATATTTTTGTTAAAGAAGGCAGATGGAGGAAACACATTTATCTCTGCCACCTCTCTAGAAACTAACACAACATAGTCAAGAAAACAGAATAATGAGTGACTCTCACTTATCAAATATGGACATATTGAATACTCACCTGGTAGCAGAGAAAACAAAGGAGTAACTCAATTTAACCCCCACAAAAATTCTCCCGTAAGCTTAGGAGTTGTCAGTATCAGCTTTGTAGAGCAGGGGAGATGAAGGCGGGACTAAGAAAAAAATTAAGAAAAGATTACATACGAAGCCAAATTGGAGATTCCCTTTTCTTCCTGGGTCAGCTGGGCAATATTCTTTTCATACCCTGCTAGGACATTGGAGATGGTGATGTCATCCTCAGACGGGAAAAGACTAAATGTAGTTGGAAGCAGAGATGCACTGTGATACCCTCCTCCCAGAAAGCAGAATTACACAGTCTGGCAGTACAAGAAAAAAAATTAAGTTCCCCATGAAAAGCCTCATCAGTTTCACCTAGAATAAAATGTACATACACACCTGATTAGCAGCTAATCAGGCTTTTTATGTCATTCTCTTAAATAAGCAGGTAGCAAAAAAATATATTACCATAAGAAATTTAAGGACAACACCATGGAAAAGACAAAGAACAAAACAAACAGTATCTTTGAGGAAATAAGAAATCATCTATGAGAAGAAAACTTAAAAAAAAGTGCTCTAATCATATCCTTACTGAAATAAAAGAAAATATTGCATCCCCAAACAGTAACAGAGAGTTGCATTAAGAGTATAATCGTACACAAGGAATATTGGGAAATGAATAAAAGAAGGCAACAATTAAACCTGAATAAATTGATAGTTGTGCATATTTTTAAGTATGTTCCAGAAAGAAGAAGAAAGAATGAGGTCAGAGAATAGAAAAGAAAAAAAACAACAAAAACTAAGATTGCTATTAGTCTAAGACTTTCCATGTATATATGAATATATATATATATAATTCAAAAATGTTTTCCAGATATGATTATGTAAGTTTCCAGAATGAAGTGTCATCAAATCTTCTGCAAAATAAATAAACTACACTACAAGGCACAGCATCATGAAATTTTAGAACACCAGAATTAAAATCAAAATCTAAAAATAAAGACATAAAATGTTTTTAAAAGCAAGCGAGTTCAAAGGAGGAAGAAAGAGAAAGACTTCAGACTTCTCAGAAGTGATCCTTAAATTTAGAAGGTAAAGAAACAAAGTCTTTAAAACTTTGAGGAAAATTTATCTCCAATTGTGAGTTTTTTTCTCAGCCAAACTGGCTGTATGAATATAAATAAATTCATTTGAGATATATAATGTCAGAAGTTTTGTCTTCCATGAATTCTTTCTTAAGAAAGTGCTAGGGGAAGTATTAAACCAAAGTAAGGAAGTGAACCAGGAAATCAATAAACATGGGATCCAGGAATCAAGGAAGATAAAAGAAATTTCCCAACTTTTTAATGGAAAAGATACCCCTATAAAAGCCGCATAACAGTCCTAGAGACAAAACAGTTCAGGATACAGCAGGTCAGAAGGACCAAAAAACAGAGAGGTTTTTCAAGAAGATGAAAGTGATCAAATATATAATGAGTTTTAACATATTGAAAAAATATTTGTGCATTGTAGATGAGCATTTAGGGATAAATTAGTGTTAAGATCATGGGACACTAAATATACAAAAGATAACGTGATCTTTAATTCCTGGGAAACCAAAAAGTTTTGACAGAAAGAAAAAGTGGTTATAATATTGGTGAATAAATAACATTGACACCGTCATGCGTGCAATGTCTTAATTCTGATCTGACTAACATTATGTGTTAATTACCATTTCATGATGGGGGATGGCAAGCGAACACGTGAAATTTGACAGGAAGAACAAGAACAAAAAAAGCACATTCTCTCTCCCATAATGGAAAGTCAGCAGATAAAGCTTAAAAAAAAAAAGCATAAAACTGAGTGTAGTATTAATAACAGGTAAACAATTTGAACCATAGGAACAGAAGTCCAAGTCTACCATTTTCTTTTTTATACAAATGGAGAAAAGTTAACTTGTTGAGATTTTATTTCCTCAACCATTAGTGTTGGATAGTGGGGTTGTTCTGTGAATTAGTTATGGAAGTATGAAAAAAAAAAGTTTTAATAGATAGAAAGTATTTCCTCTTCTTCAATTTCCGTAGTCAGTTTTATTCACAGCGCTGTTCTTCAAAACTGTCTCTCTCTGGAGGAATATTATGCTTTTCAACTCCTCCTTCTCCTAGGGAACTCTTCATGGTACTGACTGAATTGCTGGCCACTGGAAGTCAAGCATAGACTACTGGAAAAGAAATGGGCAAAGAAAGAGACTTTACTTGGGGTGGGTTGTATACTTAGAGCCTTAATGGTTTTCTGAGCCAATGTTATCACAATAAATTCAATAAATAAAAATGAGCACATTTAGAGATAATCTGTCCCAATGTTTAAAGTAATTTGGGCCTTTCAGTGACTCAAGTAATACAAAATATCTCAGTTACTTAATATAGAAAAGTTCAACTAACTTTTATAAATCCATGTAGCTCAGCATTGACTTGATGTTAGTTGAGGTGGAGGCAGGGCATTCTATCTGTCTGTAGGGAAGATACTGAGAACCATATTCTAATACTCCACTTCAGTTATATCACTGATAATTTTGAAACATAGCAAAGCACTTTGACACAAAGCCATATCTTAATCCTCCCTTCCTAACAGTTTCAGGGCACTTGGTTGCTGCTTTTTTGTTGTTGTTGTTTCCAAAACTGTATTGCAAAAAAAAAAAAAGTCAGCGTTGCTTATATTACCCACTAAACCTTACTATTCCCTTCTCTACACCCTCTATCATCTTCCTTTTTTGTTTTTTATTCAGTGAGAGAAGGGGAGGCAGATCCAGACTCCTATATGTGCCCAATAGGGATCCACCTGACAAGCCCACTGGAGGAAAATGTTCTGCCCATCTGGGGTGCTGCTCCATTGGTCAGCAACCAAGCTCTTCTAAGCGCCTGAGGCAGAGGCCATGGAGCCATCCTTAGCGCCCAAGTCCAGCTTACTCCAATTGAGCCATGGCTGCAGGAGGGTAAGGGAGGGTGGAGAAGCAGATGGATGCCTCTCCTGTGTGTCCTGACAGGAAATCAAACCCAGGACATCCACATGCCAGGCCAATGCTCTGCCACTGAGCCAACCAGCCAGTGTCTCATCTTCCTTTCTCAAATTCTAACTTTTTGCCAACTACCAATATTCTTTATGTTACAGTTGAGCAAAAAGTTTCCTAGAAGGCTTGTAACATGTTAGTAGACTTATTAGCTGCCCAGATAATAAGCTTTACATATTTTTGAATCTGTCGCTGTGTACTACAGCAATATCCTATGGAAATATAATGTGAGCCACATCTATAACTTTAGATTTTCTGGTAGCCACAATAAAATGTAAAAAGAAACAAGTAAAAATAATTTCAGTAATTTATTTGATAGCCTTTGATATCCAAAATACTGCCACTGCAACATGCAAACTACAATATATAAAAATCAGTAATATGATGTTTTATATCTTTTCTTTCATACTAAGTCTTTAAAATCTGGTATGTACTTTACACTTACAGATATGTGCTTTTGGACCAGCCACTTTTCACGTGATGAATGGCATATGTGGCTAGTGGGTATTGTATTGGAGAGTGAAAGTCTAAGAACATAGCTGAGTCATTTCTTTACAGAGATCTGCCAGTTATATGAGGACCACTGCCTATGTCAAACACACCAGGAATGCAAATTTTCTAGCAACTCCACTGGTCCTTACCCTTCTGTCTCACCATCTAAACTTAAGTTCATCTTTGTGTCAACCCAAACTTGACTCTCTAACCTAATGAAAGTTCTTCACTAACCCAGTTCTGCAACCTGAAAAAACCTCGTGCAGGAACTGTGCTCATTTTCTGAAGGAAAAATAATAAGTCAGTCAGCCATACAGCAGAGTGAAACACATAGAGCAAGGTTGATCATACCATTCAATCTTGGGTTTACTCTCTTAGAAGTCATCTGACTCCATTTGGATGAGTCTGTCTCTACTTTGTTTGTTTGCTTATTGTGTTTATTAGATTCCAGATATAAATCATAGTACTTGTCTTTCTCTGAATGGTTTATTTCAGTTAGCATAATACTCTCCAGTTACATCCATGCTGTCACAAAAGATAAGATTATGGCCAAGTGGTATTCCATTGTGTAAATGTACTACAGCTTTTTTATCCACTGATGGACACTTGGTTTGCTTCCAAATCTTTGCTATTGTAAAGAACATTGCTATAAACATAGGTCCATACATTCTTTTGAATTGGTGTTTTGGGTTTCTTTGAATATATTCCCAGAACTGGAATCACTGGGTCATGAAGCAGTTCCAGTTTTAATTTTTTGAGGAAACTCCATACTGTTTTCCACAGTGGCAGCAGCAATCTGCATTCTCACCAACAGTGCACAAGGGTTCCCTTTTCTCCACATCCTTAATAGCACTTTTCGTTGATTTATTGATAATGACCATTTTGACAGGTATGAGGTAATATGTCATTGTAGTTTCAATTTGCATTTCTCTGATGATTAGAAAGTTTATGCATCTTTTCATATGTGTATTGGCCATCTGTATGTCCTCTTTGAAGAAGTATCTATTCAGGTCCTTTGTCTATTTTTTAAATTGGGTTGTTGTTGTTGTTGTATAATTCTTTATAAATTTTGAATATCAACCTCTTCTCAGACGTTTTATTGGAAAATATGTTCTCCCATTCAGAAGACTGTATTTTTATTTGTTAGTGGTTTCCTTTGCTATGAAAAAAACTTTTTACAATATGTAGTCCCAATGGTTTATTTTTTCTTTTGTTTCCCTTATCTGAGGAAATATTTCAGAATAAAAATGTTACTATGAGAAATGTCCGAGATTTGACTGCCTGCGTTTTCCTCTAGGATTTTTATGGCTTTGAGTCTTACTGACAGGTGTCAGAGGGAGGGTAGTTGGGGGACTGGCTGAAAAAAGTGAAGGGATTTAGTGAAGAAAAGAAAGAAAATTCATAGACACAGACAACAGTATGGTGATTACCAGAGGGAAAGGGGGGTGCAGGAAGGTAGAAGAGGGAAAGATGGCATAGATGTTGATGGAGGGAGACTGAATTTAGGGTGGTTAATACCATACAATATACAGATGATGTATTATAGAATGGTGCACTTGAAACCTATATAATTTTATTAACCAATGTCATTCCAATAAATGCGTTACAATTAACCAATTAACAGAAGTTATGTGACTCTTATAAGTTGCCTGAATCCTGTTCATTACCTTAGAACAGGGGTCCCCAAACTTTTTACACAGGGGGCCAGTTCACTGTCCCTCAGACCATTGGACGGCCAGACTATAAAAAAAACTATGAACAAATCCCTATGCACACTGTACATATCTTATTTTAAAGTAAAAAAACAAAACGGGAACAAATACAATATTTAAAATAAAGAACAAGTAAATTTATATCAATAAACTGACCAGTATTTCAATGGGAACTATGCTCCTCTCACTGACCACCAATGAAAGAGGTGCCCCTTCTGGAAGTGCGGCGGGGGCCAGATAAATGGCCTTAGGGGGCCACATGTGGCCCGAGGGCTGTAGTTTGGGGACCCCTGCCTTAGAATCACAGCTTAGGTGGTGCTTCCTTCCCTAGAAACTGCTGTGATTACTTAGCCGCCTATGATTCTTATCAAAGAACTGCAAAACCTAACAGGACTCCGATGGCCTCCAGGCATTAGAATTTCAGACAAGGGCAATAGTGAAAGGACTTCACTTCAATCATTATTTTGTTTGCAAAAAAATGAACAAAGCTAATAAGCAAACAGTTTTCAGGCTCCCTGTTTTCACACTTCTTGAGATGGCAACAATTCCATGTTTGTGCATGGGTATCATAGTATGTTTATTCGAATACATGTTTGTATTTTAAAACCTTCTGCCCGGAACTCACAGATGAACCAAATCTATTCATCCTGTATGCCTGATTGAGGAAGTAGTTCTTCTTTTCTGACAGGCTTAACAAAAAATGCAGAAAGTAGCTAATATAGAGTAATGATTTACTTTCTTATATTATTAACTAATTATCTATTTCCTATAAATGACTTTTCCATATCATTCAAGTGAAATTTAATTTGTTCTGTTTCATTGCACCATGCCATTTGTTGTCAAATCTTTACAGCAACCCTATGACATAACCCCATTTCAGATACAAGGAAACTGAGACCCGGAAGGTAAAACAAATTTGGATTTGGAAGTGCTACACTTATGCATTGTAGAATTTATCAGTTATAATGCATTGTCTCCGAGCCAACATCCTCTCTGTCCACTATTTCTATTGATCTCTCTTAAGAAATATAACTCTACTAGCCTACTAGTCATGTTAGCTATGTCTACTCTGTTTTATTTATATTATTATTATTATTATTATTATTATTATTATTATTATTGCAAGAGAGAAAGACAGACAAGAAGGGAAAGAGATGAGAAGCATCAACTCATAGTTGTGTCACTTTTGTTGTTCATTGATTGTTTATCATGGTCTTCTCCGTTCTGAAGGCACTGTCCTATCTCACCAAAAGGTGAAGAGATGTAGGATTTGTGAGAGCTCTTTTTCTTCTGAGAAATTTGTTCAGTTGATTTCAATTGCTTTGTGTGGATGGCGTGACTGGAACTGTGACCTAAGGAGAAGTGAGGCATTTCTTTATGACCTATTCAGAGTGAGAAATATCAAAGGTTAATCACCTTTCTTGCAATGTGAGTTAACTGAAGGCAAATTAGCAGCTGGCTTCAAAGAATTTAACAACTATTTCTTGGACTATCATTAATCTCAAGACATTATGTAGATACCTATTGCTATGTATACATAGATGAGTGTGTATTCCTTTAAATACACATATATTCTTTTGTGATCAAAGATGACACAAGCATTTCACTTGTGGCATTTTGAGTCCTGCCAGAATATACCAGGAACTTTGCTTTGCTGATCATTCATATTCTTACCACATTCCTCTTATAACTAGTAGTGCAGCTTTGGGCTAGTGGTGTGTGCTCTCATTACAGCTCATAATGGCTATGGGAAATTAGATGTTGCATACAAGGAAAACAAACTGAGCTTGTACATAAACAAAATTACAATCTGACTCTTTATATCATGGATTCTATCTGTACCTTGCCATAAATAATTAGAAACATTATATGAACAAAGAAAATGTTTTTTAATGTAATACATATATTTAATCAATCAAAAAGCACTGATTAAACTCTCACAGTATACAAGGTTCTGTACAAGAACTAGATTTAGGAGGAATTGGAAACATGTGTGATGAGGAGTTAAAAATAGAAATAACTAAAAAGAAGAAAACAGAAAATGAGGTACTTATTTCAAGTTTTCTGCAACATCTGAGCTAGGATCACTGTCACCCCCTAGGGACAGGATCCCCTTGCCATCTGCTCTTCCTAGAGCCTTGGCAAGGAAGCAAAGCCACAGCTCACAGGGCCCTAACCACAAGCCCACAGGCATGAGGGAAAAGATACACTGGCCTTCTCTGAAAGTGCAGTCCACATGCCTTTGCATAGATGGATCACTGACCTCTGATTTGTCATTAAAACTTTCCATGGAATATGTGAGAAGTTAAAAAAAAATCTTCTATCGCCCTTAGAACCACAGATCAACAAACACAAAATTAAACTTTGATCAGTGATCTGTTGATAAAATCACTTTCTTTTCTGATGTTCATCCCAGATTGCTTCCTACATTGTGTAGATTAAAAATAGCCACAATTTAGTTTAGTTTAACTTTTTTTTTACATCTAATCATGTACACAGACACACAGACATAAAGGTGGTCCATTTTCCTTCACCTTGTTGTATCTGAGCAGGTCCTGTGATCACCTTTAACTGGTAAGAAGCAGCAGATATCACACTGTAATTTCAGAGGCCGGACTTTAAAGCAATCTTCTACTTCCATTTTCTTGTAGTTGGAATATTCCGTATTGGATCCCAGCCACCATGCTGTGTGGAGCTGACTCTACACACAGAGACCACAAGGAAGGGAACGAAGGACCCCTGGCTGACTGCCCAGCTGAGCTGTGTCTGACAGCCAGCACCCACTGCCCACTGTGAGTCATCATCTTGGACATTGACAGCCTCTTGTGCCCAACCTAGGCCAGATAGAGCAGAACTGCCCAGCTGAGACCAGTCAGACACGAAATTATCAGAGATTATAAATGGTCTCTGTTTGGGGCTATTAGGTTTTGGGAGTGGTTTGTTATATTGCAATAAATACCTGAAACACTTCCCATATCTATGCACTTTCAGCCTCAGCTGCAACCCTTACAAGTCTCAGTATTTTAGAAAAACACTCCCAAGTCTGTAGCACATAATAAAGGCTCAATGAATGTTAGCTGAGTGTGTGTGTGTGTGTGTGTGTGTGTGTGTGTGTGTGTTATGAGAGGGGGACAGAGATCCATTTCTCTGTATGTCACAAGAAAGTTGCTTTAGAAAATTAACTGGTAACTGCATGTCTTTAGTGTTTTTCGATCACTCGGGGACATCGCCCTTCTTTCTCGGCCATCACGATACCAATTTAGAAGGAGCGCGAAAGGGCAAGGCTGCCGCATACATTTCCACCCCTCCTGCTGCTGCATCGCTCACCCGTGCTCCATCAGCCTTTCGAGGCTGAGTTTCCTGTGGGTTTCCCATTGTCAGGACTACGGGGAAAAACATTTACCTTCCTGAAACTAGGTTGTCTCTATGACCTAAACTCCAGATTTCAAACAGGAAAGACTCTGATAATGAGGCTGCATTGTCAAAATACTGCAGAGAACATTTTAGAGGCTTGTTCAATGCATAGATCATTCCAACAATAATCATAGATGAGCACCATTTCATTCATGAATTTTTTTTCCTCTTTTTCATTTTAAGAGGTCTTGGGTCTTTTCTATACGTGTCCAAGCTACAAGCATATTCCTCGATAGCCCCAGAAATTCTGAAAACCCTAAGCAGGGTGTCTTCTATGTTTAAACAACATAGCTCACATTTGGACAGTTCCTTACAATTTTTTTTACAGTACCTTAAAAATACTATCTCCTTTGTTTCTGTCTCTTTGTGAATAAACTTGCTTTGGGGCTTTTCAGGTCTGCGTTCTGAGGAGTGTAATTGTGGAAGGGCTATTGATCTAGCAGCTGCTAGCATGCTCCTCTCAGATGTTTCTCCAGCCCCCTTGTCTTTGTTCCCAGGCATTTGTAAAAACAGGAAATATACAGATGTATTTTATTCCGGGACTTGTAGAGGCTAATCACTTTCCAACAAGCGTTTTGAAAGAGCAATGGTATTTCTGATGCTTCACAGTTATGTAAATCCGGGAGCAGGGTCGTCCTACCCTGGTTTCTGCTGTGACAGCAGGGGGGCTGGGCTGGAGGTGGCCATCAGTAAGCCTGGGAGAGAGACTTGATTAGACCGTATTAACAAACTCCACAGTCTCTCGCTCTGTTTGCAATACCGGAAGTGAAAACTCTGCCTCTGATGCCTTTTCCATGCTTGAGCAATACGTAGTCACATATCATTTAGGAACTAAATCACTTGAAATCCAGGGGTCTCAGTGGACTGTATGGTGTGATTTTTCTATTCCTCACCCCCAACATCACTCTCCTATAAGCCCTTCCATGGAGAATTTCTGGTCAGTCACACATCTTTTTTTTTTTTTTTTTACCAGAAAATACACTTTCCAACCCACCCTCAAAAGGGTGCTTATGATGAGGACAAATGGAGAAGAAAATAAATTTAAAGACCACAGAGCAAAGCCCTGGAGAGAAACTCCATGACATCATAGGGTATCCACTCTGAGATGGAGCCCGGACTTTATATCCCAGCTCTGACACTTGGGTGCACTATTTAAACTGTCTGATTTCTCAAATACTGCATTTGTAAGATGGAAAAGTAATGGTATTTAACACATAGAGTTGTTACAAGATAACATGGATAATGTGCTTTTCTTAGTGTTCAACAAATTGTGACCATCCATCTTACATCCCACAGATACTTCTTTAAGCAGCTAGCAGGTGCTAACATTGTGCCAGGCACTGACAAAGAGGTTAAGGCACTATCTGAACATGCAAGGGCATATAGGCAATTTAGGGTAGAATGACATTCATACTGAAAAAATTAAGTAGCATGAGAAATAAACAAGAGCTCAAGGGAAGTGCACATTGAATGGAAATGTTTGAGGTCAGAGAAGACTTCTTGGAGGCGGCAGACTTTGAAGAAACAGTAGATTTTTAATAACTGGTAGTGGGAAAGAGAAAATAGATCCATGAGACGAGTTGAGTGAGCATGGCTATAACTAAAGGGTCACATTTTAAACAAAGATTTGGATGTGTTCATGTTTGGGAGAATATGTATTGACCAGCCTCTTATGGTCTACCCCGCCCCCATAAAATACATCTCTGTGCTTCTGTGGGTCATGGTACTTACTCTCTTTTACCTTCAAAGCCCAACCAGGTATAAATAGCAGGTCTATGACAGAAAGAAGCACGTTTTATCAAACTAGTGGAATACAAAAAAAAAAGTGAATAGAGAGGCTAAGAAAGCAGGCAATGAAGAAGTCACAAGCAAATATGAAACTGCCTAATAGGTAGTTCTGAATACGTGTGTTTCCACTGTCAGATAAGAAGCCATCAACATGAATGAGAAGGATTCCCTTGTAGTTATGCATGAATAAACATGAGAACTGTACTTCCTTACTCTGGTAACTGGACCTTGGTCTTGTTAATTGCTGCTCCCTTCATTGTCCCTAATAAGTGAGGTGATTGTTTTTACATTGACTTCTGAGTGGGAAAAATTAGAATAAAATAAACAATTAGATGAAATCACAATTTTCACAAATATGATATTAACAAGGGTTGTTATATGAGAAATAAGTTCTCGTCATGTTCAAAAGCTAAGATAGTTTGGGAACAGCATGAGTGTTACCTTTCCATTCCAAGAAGATTCCAATGGCCAACGTCTCTAATAACCTTTCATGGACGCATGCCAACTTCACCTAAAGCAACACGAAGATTTAGCAACCAAAATCAGAGTGACCTTTGCCAAAGCTTTAAGTGTATGATGCAACAATAGAAAATAAAATATTTGAAGGCCAAAGAGGAGAAAAAAACTTTTGAAAATGAGAGAATCCATTTAGATTCATTTCTAAGTCATTTTGGCCGCACAGTCTTCAAGAGAACATGGAAAGCAACAGCTCCTTCCAGCCAACAGACTCAAGACACATTTTCCTCAGTATTATTTTGGACTTTATTCTCCCCATAAGCTTTCAAATTTCAATCACTACCCCCACTGAGTCTGGGGAGAAATTGATAAAGAAAATAATATAGCAGAAATCACAAGTGAATTGAATTTGAGCATAATTGAGATGAACTGCAGTGTTTAAAAACAGAATTATTTCAGAAATGGGCTTAAGGGTAAGCGTTTCTCTCTTATGTGTTGCTTAAATGTTTGAGAACAGAAAGAAGAGAAAGACTTAGAAGGGCAGGCAGATGGGAGGGGGAAGGTTGTGCACCGACTTGGCTAAATGTCTATTTAATTTCTTTCAGTTTTTTTCATTTTGGGGGTCCTTCTTCAAACTAACTGAGCAGCATTAGAAAGGGAAATTGTTAAAATAAAACAATGTTGCCTATAATCAAAAGTGAATTGAAGTTTTTTTACATGGGCTGTGGTGCATAAAAGCCTTTTCTTTTCTCTATAAATAACTACTGAGGTTTTGAAGAGGGAAAACAGAATCACAGACTCATAGTCATAGAACTGAAAGGGTCCTCAGCCATGATCTTACTCAGTTCCCAAACTGGGCTATACTATCAGAATCCTCAAAGGAACTGAAAACACTTTTATTCCCTGATCCTATTCAAAATCTACTGAGTCAAGCCTGACTAGGCTGTGACACAGTGCATAGAGCATCAGACTGAGATGCGGAGGACCCAGTTTCGAAACCCTGAGGTCACCAGTTTGAGCGCAGGCTCATCTAGTTTGAGCAAAGCTCACCAGCTTGGACCCAAAGTCACTGCTTGAGCAAGGGGTTACTAGGCCCATGGTCAAGGCATATATGAGAAAGCAATCAATGAACAACTAAGGTGTCGCAATGAAAAACTGATAATTGATGCTTCTCATCTCTTGCTGTTTCTGTCTGTCTGTCCCTGTCTATTCCTCTCTCTTTCCCTGGAAAAAAAAAAAAAAAAAGATCTACTGAGTCAAATTCCCTGGAGCTCAGGCTCTAGAATTAGGAAGTTAAAAGCGCTCCAACAAAAACTTCAAAGAAGACACTGGGATCTGGAAGCTACTGATTTACTGTACCTCTCATGATTTGCCATAGAAGAAGCCAAATCTCCGAAAAGTCCTACAGATACTAAGTGACAAAGCCAAGAAGTAAAGCCAGCATTTCTGACTCCTGGTGCGTTGTGCTTCCCACTACTCCAAAAAAGGTGGGATGAGGGAATATGAAAGTCCCTGGATTCAAAGAAATCTGCCCTGGGAAGTGTAGGTGTTCCCAGCCTACATGATACAGGATCCTCAGGTCATTGAGGGACAGGACCAGAAGTGACCCTCTTCAAGGCTGAAAGCTGAGGAGCTCCTCACCGCTTCAGTCAGAAGTCACAATGTTGTGGCTCCAGCTTTGGCCTCTTGAAGTGTAGGCTCATGGGACAATAATCACCTCTTTAATTACTGGACAATATAATGAACAGGCTAAGTCCTGAAATGAGCTCAAGCCAGAGGATGTGAAGATACAGATGCAAGTCCTTCCTGGCGAGACTTACGCTAGGCTCGCATCAGGAAAATGCCAATGCTGCAAAATCAAACCAAATCAACGTTTCCTGCAAGCAGCTCTTTCTAATTTAGGAAGCCGCTCATGCCAAGAGCAGATTCTCAGAATTTGGAGTGACCTTAAAATGTACTATTTAGTCCAATCTTTCACCAAGGCAGGAATCTAGTGCACAACACCCATGCCATGTGGGGGGCCAGACTGCCCCACGACATGAGCAGTGAGGTGGAATTTGCTCTCTCTCTTTTTTCTTTTTTTTTTTTTTCTTCCTTAACCTATATTTATTGTCTCATCTTATATTGCTGGAGGAAAAATGCCACTTTTAATAAAAATGTTTCCTTCTCTGTGAGTTCCAAACATGATGATTCTTCTGGAGGGCTTTTTTAAAATTTGTTTTTTACAAAGCTGTTTCCTGTACTAAATAGCAGGCCCTAAGTATTTTCAGAAAGCTACTGAGTGACCTCCTCACGCGCCCCTCCTTGAACAGAAGCGCTCCCACTGACTTCGCTATGTCCGACAGAGTCAGTCAGCTGTTTATGTTACAACTATCATATTCATTGGAGCACAGTTGAGTGTATCAGACCTTTCCCACCCAGTAGACTGCGATTTCCTGGGGAGTGGACACCTGAAATATGATCTATTCACTCATCTCTGTATTCCTCTTTTCAACACGATTTGTGATACCAATCAGGTATCTAAACGTTGGTAATTGAATCGCACCTTACGCTACTATCAAGTTACCTCTTCTTTGAGATAAGTATTACAGTCCCTCATCTCAAGGTTTCCTGAGATAAGCACAGTTGTGCTCATCATTATACCATAGTACCTATCACAGGGTACTCAGCTAATGCTGTTCAATGAATCAGACAGTGTGTTCCAAGTCTTTCTTCTGGACACAATGCATTTCAAAGGCTCTTCTTACAAATAAATTATTGTACACCTGAAACCCATATATATATAATTGTATTAACCAATGCCACCCTGATAAGTGAAATAAAAAATAAAATTAAAATATTAAAAATTAAATAAAAATTAGTACTACCCCAAATGGGGTTTTGATCCACAGTGGGATTATTGCTTTCTTTGGGGTAGACATTATGTAGCTTAAACTAACATTTGATTTTTCAAATAACCATCTTGCATCTTTGGTTCGGGCTGACCCGAATGGTACTGAAATCCAAAAGTCCTTTCTTATAAATATTAGTGGTTGTATTTCCCCAATTTGAACAACAGTGGCAAATTTTACCTAAAATGTGAGGCATGTTTTCAGATACAAATGGCTATATTAAGACCCAAACACTTAAAACAGAACAGCGGATAAACTACTCAGATTCAAATCCTGGGTCTGTCACCTTACTACTATGTGTGACCTTGGGCAAATGACATCACTTGTCTGAACATCAGTTTCTTTATTTATTTATTGAGCATAATTAAAGTACCTACTTTCATAGCTTTTTAAAATTAAAACAAATATGTATTTGACAAAGACTTCTGAAAAAACTGATTTTTAAAAATGTTATAACTCAATAATAAAAGTCAACCCAATAAAATAAGCAAAATATCTGTATAGACTCTTGATAGTTGGACAAAATGTAGTATAGGTAAAAAGAGCTGATATCAACAGGCCTTTAGTGATGTAGTGGTGAGGTGTGGGGGAGCATGTTACAGTCCTGCGATGTGGTCCCAAGCTTCAGGGGCCTTGTGCCCCTGGACTGTGACCTTCATGAGTCTTCCTCAGGTTGTCTTTCCCCCTGAGGTGGCACAGGATGGCTAGAGTGAGCTGGAGCTGGCCGCCTCCCTCCCCCTGGGTCAGTTAGGCTCTGACACCTCCCTGGCAGGGGGGCTCATGAACCAGTTTCTCCTGAGGACAGACCTGATTAAGGAGAAGGCAATGCTCTGACACCATTCTCTGTATTGCATATTTTCTATGTACAGTGTATCATACTTTGGACAACTTCTTATGGCTATTTTCTCCCATGTCTATTTATTTCTATTTCTGGGTATCTCTAAAAATAAAAAAATATCATGCAATCACTATTATTTTTTCCCTTGTTTAAAATGATTTCAAAAGTTAAGTTAATCAAAGAAAAGTGTTGTCTTATGTATTTATCATCTTTTACTATGGCTAATGCTCTTTATAATGTTGTGAAGAGCTGGCTAGAGTCACACTTGCTTGTATTCAAGTCCTAGTTCTACCCTTTATCGGCTTTGTGACTTTGATCAAAGTACTTAACTCCTCTGTGCCTCAGATTCCTTGTCTATAAGACAGGGAAATTAGTAGTATTTCATGAGGCCTTTTAATGATTAACTTTAGTAAATGACTGAAAGTAGTTAGGACAGTTTCTGTTAAAAAAAAATATATCAATAAGAGTTAGTTATCATCCTGTTTGATTTATTAAAAACTCAATCAACTAAATCATCTATATATATGACAAAGACATTCAATATATTTGCCCAGTTTATGTAGAGTTCCTTTGTATATCTTCTGTACATTATGAATAAATAGAAATGTTTTACACCTTTGTTGTGAAGGAAAATGTTAAATACGCTGTGTGCTTGAGGAACACGGGAACCTAATGGCCAGTGGAGACGGAGGAATGAGTACAGCGCAGTGACCCAACAAGGAGAAGTTACATTGTACACGTGCAGCTTGAGTAGCAAGGGCACGAACCAAACCAGAGGACAGATTCTGCAGCTACATTATCATAGGTCAGTGTGTGTATAGAGATAAGAAACTACTTTAAAGTGGTAGAACATATACAATTTACTACCAAGGTAAAAAAAAATACTAAATAGATAGTTATAATTCAATAATACAGTGTGTCTTTCTTGCACATAGTACTTATGCTAATTCATATTTTGTCTCATTTTTAATATGTAAATTCAATTTTATTATAAAGATGAATGTTTTGAAATGGTTTATGTCATTATTTCTATAATATCTTTTTTTATTGAGTTTACTGGGATGACATTGTTTAATAACATTATGTAGGTTTCAGGTGTGCAATTCCATAATACATCATCTGTATATTGTATTATGTGTTCACCACCCCAAATCAAGTCTCCTTCCATCACTATTTTTGCCCCTAGCATTTTTCGGAGATAGTGCATGTACAATACTGTCTTTTTGTCTAGCAGATAGTAGATGTTAAATAAATGTTTATAATTTTATATATTTGGGCCCATTATTCTAGTGTGGCAAGATTATCTGAACCCTATCTGTCAGACAGCTTATTAAATTGACCCTTCTAACTTCTCGCCAAGTGAAAATGTAATTATTCTGCCTGTAGTGTTTTCAGACATTGCCTTAACTGAAAAGACATAGAGATAGAGCTCTGATCCAGGTTATTGTAAACGTATGAATTCATACATCTTTTGATGCATTTGCTTAATTGCTTATATAAATGAATTTACAACGTGAGTCATAAAGCTTCATTCCCTTCTTTCATATAATTTTAATCTCAGTCTGTCAACTGATGGGCTGGGATGACATTGTGAGGAACATTGTCTTTTCTACCACCAGACATATAGCCTATATTTTGTGTTGATGCAGGAAGGCAAAACTAATTATCTTGCAATCAGTAGAGAAACTTCTTGTATGTTCAAATCAAAGTGGCCATCTGCTCACCGCTCTTACTCTGCTTCATGGAGGCAAGGCTCTGGCTAGAATGCTGCACACGTGGTCAGCGTCACATTTCAGGAACAGGCTTGTGTGCTAGAAGCAGAGCCAGTATCTTTTACCCTAATTTGAGAATATCTTGTGTCAGTCCCTAAAAAAATGGAAGCGTGAGTCTTGATTCTCTAAGAATACTATGAACAACATGAGAACAAATACTGTGTATCCCATCAATGTCCCCCTCCCTCTGTCCCTCTGTGGGATCATCCCAGGATTGGGAGACCTGAGCAGAAATTGGCCCTTGGAGCCTACTGTTGTCTGCAGGCTCTCTTCTCCCACCCCTATATTTAGGTCCATTGACCCAGAATGTGAGCGAGAAACCAAAAAGATAGCATCCTTGCACCTTTTTCCAAATGAAAATCTGAGATGCTGTTAATAGTTTAATGGCCATATTCTAAAGCTTGTGACAGACTACACATTACTAAGAACACAATGAAATGAACACACACACACATACACACACTTATATGCCATTACTGATGTCTTCATCTGAAAACAAACAACAGAATTACTCACAGCTTCTAGATCCTGCCTTGGGATTCTCTTTTCTTTTCAACACCATTCAAATATATATACGTATATATTATTTGTAATTCAAAAACAAAATAACTCCTGACTTCATCAACCAGAAGATGAAGACGTGTTTGTTGCTCTCTACTTTGATACTTTCCAGTTCATGATCATCCTGTGCTTTGTCATCGTATCTTTGTCACCTTGGTCCCTCTTTTTCTTAATTGTAGGCATCTCTCTGTAAATATTGACCTTTATGTTCTATTTTTAGGTACACTTATCACCATTATTTTGGATAGTGGAGGATTCTCTTTTCAAAGCTTTCCACATTCCTCTATCTCCTGCCCACCTCTCCCATGATATATGTTCTGGAAAAATCTGTTAAAATGTGTACTGATTATTTATGCTGTGCCTAGTCACATGTAAAGCTCTTGGTTAGCTTTAGAAAGTTAAGAAAAAAGGGCTCAGCCCTGACTATTTAGTGAACTCTGTCACCAAAAGAGAAGGGACCCCTCCTGACAGGTACTTCATCTCATACTGCATCCAAGAACTGAGGTCTGGGCTGTACATTACCTACCGCATGTGCCCGAGGTCTTCAGAGGAGAAACAGCACAGTGACAGATAGGTGACTGGGGAAGCCTCATAGAAGAGGTGGCCTGCAGCTCATTGTAAAAAGGTTGTGGATAGGCAAAGGAACATTCCTAATTTTTTAAAAATCATTTCACTGCACTGCAACCTATATACCTTGTTGCTTCTATTTATTCAGAACAAAAATAAATTAATTCAAAGGCAAACATTATACACAGGTCCCTAGGCCTGTGCCTGTAGGGATGCCTCCCCTTCCCCTGGGGTTTCGCAGGAAAACAGGGTGAACACTAATTAATAGCCTGTGCCAGTTTTAGAACAAGATTATTTCCTAAAGTGCAGGTAAGACTCTGCATACCAAGAAAGCATTTTTAGATTCAGAATTATATTTTTAATTTATGTTAAAGTTTAATTATAATTTTGAAAACCATTTATACCACAACAAAAGAAATAGTAAAATTAGAGTTATTTAAGCAAAGGGACAAAGTTCCTCATCAGATGATGAAGCATGTCCGTGAGAGACAGGGAGAGAGAAAGAAGCATGTAGTGATTTAACAGAACTGGTTGGCTTTTAACACTTAAGAAAGTTCCTAGAAATTTGTTGTAAAAACTTCATCTTCTAAATACTTTATAGAATAAAAATGATTTTAATGCAAAGAATTCACTAACATTGCAGTAGTGATTAGGACCAGAAAACGGCTAGGAGATACAAGCTGGGGTCAGAATAATCAACGGTTATTGTTGAAAGTACAACATGCCAGGTACCATGATGAACATTAAGTTTCCTTGGAGATGAGATACTGAAGGGAGGCAAGAACTGGCAGGAACAAGTTACATTTTGATTTTGAGAGCTCTGTGTGCAGGGGTCAGTCCTGAGCAAGCAGAGAAGCTCATGAAGGAAGAAGATGAGTCAACAAGCTCAGGAAATGTTAAAATAATGACATGGTGAACATTTTTTGTGTGTGTTACAGAGACAGAGAGAGGGACAGATAGGGCTAGACAGACAGGAACAGAAGAGATGAGAAGCATCAGTTCTTTGTTGTGGCACCTTAGTTGTCCATCGATTGCTTTCTCACAACATGGTGAACATATTTTATTCACCCATTTACCAAAGAGTAAGAAAGGAAATGATCATGACTTCAAACCATTGCTTTGCTGGAATTATTTTAATATTTCTAAGTTAGAGCATTTCCAATAATTTCCCAAGTGACATTTACTACATGGCAATTATAATTTTTCTCATCTCTCTGTGACCCTTCAACGTTTTTATTAAAACCTAGTTGTTTTGTTTAACAAATAGGTGTATATATGTATGTGTGTGTATATATCAATATATATATATATTTGCGCATGTGTATTGTATATGTGTGTGTGCTGAATATACAGCATGCATACACATATGTGCACATGTACATATGTTCATGTGTATTATATACTTCATATCCATGTATGTGTTTATATATATGTACATACACATAGATATGTGTTAACAAATAAATATATTGGTTCGTTTTTAAATGCCATAATATAACCACAGAAATTATTTAGGTGAATAAAAACAAGGCCAGAATGTTATTGAAAAATAAAAACTATTTCATTATTTTTCCTTTTTTAATTATAATCATCTATAATTATACAAATATATAAAATTACTTACTAGATTAGTATGTAAAATTGTCTCTAGCTCAGGAAGTAAAATATCATATTGTTGTTTTCTAAGACTGTCATGTAGGGTTAAACAATTTCAAGCAAGTTAAGGAAGGGTAAACAACTGTGCAGTTACATCTAGAGATGGGTTTCTGAGGCCTGAGAGTGCAGAGGGAGCAAGAGGTGTGGAGGGGGCGTGGCTGTGCAGAGGCCTGGCAGAGCGGAGGGGGAGTGGCTGTGCGGAGGCCTGGCAGAGCGGAGGGGGAGTGGCTGTGCAGAGGCCTGGCAGAGCGGAGGGGGAGTGGCTGTGCGGAGAGAGGCCAGGCAGTGTGGAGGGAGAGTGGCTGTGAGGAGAGAGGCCTGGCAGTGCGGAGGGGGCGTGGCTGTGCAGAGGCCTGGCGTGCGGAGGGGGCGTGGCTGTGCAGAGAGGCCTGGCAGTGTGGAGGGGAAGTGGCTGTGCGGAGGGGCAGGTGGTCTGCCTGGCATTGCGTGCGGATGACAAATGTCCATGAGGTTTGCCTGTGGGAGCAGGAGTGGCCATGAGCTCCTGTGTTAGGGAGAGCTCAATGCATGGCTTCAGTGTCCCATGCTGTCCAAAGGGAAACACTGCCATTTCATGCCCCTTTTCCTTATTTAGCAAGTGCAATAAATAAATAAATAAATAAATAAATAAATAAATAAATAATAAACATAATAAAATTAAATTCTATTCACTTCCTTCAGGATGACACATGAGTAGCAATTGTTAATAAAAACAACAAAGACATCTAATTCTATTATCTAATTTTCTAGTTGGAGACAATAACTTTCTTTTTCCCTCACATTGTTTGGATAACAAATGTTCTAATGTAATATTACTTCCACAGCTCCCAAACAAGTGAAAGGTAGTCAAAGGGAACACAGAATCAAAATGTAAACTGAGGAGAAATTCTAAGACGAAAAATTGGTTGAGAAAAGATGTTGGGGACACATTCATAAGCAACAATTAGGAGTAAACATACCTGAGAGGATGTCCTTGGTGTTTGTTTCTTTCTTTTTCGTCCGGATAATGGTGATCTCCACACCGTCCTGGTGTTCAGGACAAACATTGGGTCCGATGGACTCTTTCCTTCCTCTTGAAGAAGAGAGGAAGGATTTGTGGATAAGCTCCTGAAAATGTTGACTCTCATAAGACCATCCAATGCTAAAAAAATCAAATGCATATTTTAACCTGGAGAATTTGGACTCTGCTCCATAAAAATAAAAGTAGCACAGGCAGAGAGACGGGCAGGAAGACAGCAGGATGTGGTGTGGTGTCAATGAGATGGTGTAGAATCATGGGGTGTGGTGCGATCCCAGTTAGACCTTTATGGAAACATTCCTACATCATTCAAAAACACACATTATTGAATGTGCACTGTTTATAAATATGCATCTTTAGACTCCTTGACCCCACCATGTGCGTTCTATTAATGTGCACATCATTCAGGCAAACTTTACTCTGGACTAAAACCAATATGTTCCCATGCTTTCCTTTCAAAAACCTATCCTTTCAAAAATCTAGCTGTAAAAAAAATAAATAAATAGTTGAGGGAGAGAGGTCTTTTTCTTGGACTTAATTAACTGTATGAGAAGAAAAAGGAATATACAGAAAAACACTATAAAGGTAGAAACTAAAAGCAATTTCAAATTCGCTGTCTTGATAAGTGACAGTCAGACATCTGTAGTCATTCGCACGCACTCATACCCTGAATTTTTACTGCACACCAATGTAATGACATTGCACCCATTTGGTGATTATTCAGTAAGTTCCTGATTATATTAATATAACATATTCTTGTGTTCTGAATAAGAATGCTGAGACTAGGCCTGACCTGTGGTGGCGCAGTGGATAAAGCATTGACCTGGAAATGCTGAGGTCACCGGTTTGAAACCCTAGGCTTGCCTGGTCAAGGCACATATGGGAGTTGATGCTTCCAGCTCCTCCCCACCTTCTCTCTCTGTCTCTCTCCCTCTCTGTCTCTCTCTCTCTCCTCTCTAAAATGAATAAATAAAATTTAAAAAAATTTTTAAAAAATGCTGAGACTAATAAAATTTGGACCAAAAAAATCAACTAAAAACCTATAGGCCTGTGTTTTTTTTTTAATTAATTTTTGGCTGGGGTAGTGTCGCTGTTTATAGGCTTTGTCAGTGTGTTCAGGGGAACAGAAAAGACAGGGTGATCCCCTACACCATTCCCGTCACTGCAGCTGATACCAACCTGAGAGGCTTTGTCTGTGCCTCCCTGGTCAGCTAGTTCTGTGCTTGCAAGGTCAAGTCCCCCACACAGCTGCATGAGCTGTGAAATCATTCATGCCTTGGGTAGTAGAATGGGGATTATTTCTCTATGAAAATGATTATATTTTTATTTTTAATTAAAATTAATAATAATAATAACATGGAGATATTTTAAACTTTAAGTACAAGTATTACGGGAAAGAGGTGATGCACACTGTGGTCCATCTAAGAACGGGTGAACAGAAGAAGAGGTGACAGACCTGGGACCCACCCCTCTTTGAGTATTGAGAGGAGGAGTTGCCTTTGTGTAGTTTTGATGCAACCTGAGTCCACAAAGTAATGTGACTGCCAAAGAAACTTTTTTCAGATGAATTAACAGAATTACAATGTTCAGATCCATGAAGGGTAGGCCAGCCTCTCACGTACCAGAGTAATGTATCCAATTCTGAACACTAGGATGGAAAAAACATGAACAACCTGGTATGCTAGATTCAAATAGCTAAGGGTCAGAAGTGTATGATTTAGGGCAAAGTTGAAAGCGGACGGGATACTTGGCTGGGGGAAGATTTAGAGTGGTAAGGGAAATTGTACTGAAATATTGGAAAGTTAGCTGGTCGCGGAGGAAGCAGTCATGCCGCATGGCTCTAAGAGGCCAGACAGAGTCCAACTGGCAGACATTGTGCAAAGTGAATTCTTCCACTCCATAGAAGGGATTATTTTTGACCGTTCCAGGGAGGTCATCAACTCCTTATCACTGCGGTGCTCGATTAGAGACTGACATCCACTTAGGGAGGAGACAGTGTCAGGTGGAATGAACTTGAAGTTTCCTGCAGTACAGCAATTAATCTCCCACGGTTCTCCCAATTCTCTCCTTCTCACGGAAGGTCACTAGAAAGGCCAGATTTTTTTGTGTCACTTTCATCCCTAGTTCATTTTCTTTTCATTTTCCAAAACTGCTGCTCTATTGCAGGGTATAATAGCACACCGACACCTCTGCTTTCTGGCTCCCCTGAGGAATGTGTTCCAGTCTGGGTAATTACATTCTGCCAGCCTAAATTATCCCTGCACTTTACATGAAGACAGCATTATTCGTTAATATCTATCCTAAATTGTTGCATAGTGTTTCTGTGTACCAGTAAATATCACATACATGCCAAAGTAATAGTCAGCACCTTGGAAACAGCCCACCTTGTTTACAGGAGAACAAGGAAAGATTAAAACTAATTAAAATTTACTCTGATCATTCATACCCTTTCTGCATGTTTGGGCCTTTATGACCAATTAGGGGAAATTGGCGTCATATAGCCTGCACTTATTTTCCTGGATTTTGTGAATTTGTTTTTTCAGCTCCATTCATCTTCAATCCCTATTTTACTGAAAGAACACCTCAAAAGGTTTGTGAGGGGCAAGAAAGAGTGAACCATCAATAATATAAAGGTGCAGTGAAGAAGTGGAGGTCCAGCCCAGACCCTTCATCATGGGAGAAATTTTACACACAGTTCTGCAAACCCTCTCTCATCATGGCTGCTCCAGTCAGGGGCTAGACCCCATAGATATATGTTGTACATCCCTTTGGCTTGCCTGCCTCCTTATTAAGAACATTTATTACCGTTACTTTCATTGCTGACCTCGGGAAGTTATTGCAAATGTTATTCCTCTTCTTTGCTTGTTCTCATTCTCACTCTTGTTCACACAAATGCACAAGCATGCACACGTGCACAACACACACAAAGAGGTCTCTGACCTCTTTCCTTTAATGATCTCAATATCTCAGGATAGCACAACTGCCATACACATCACTTTTTTCCATCTATGCTTTGTATCAGGCAAGGGGCATATCTGGGCACACAGAAACTTGTCTGGAGATTGTGAGAGTCAATGAACAGTCTGCAGGTGTTGGTTCGCATCCAGGTGTATGATAGCTAATCAATTATTGGCTCTGAGGTCCCAGACAGCACAGGCTGGGTCTCCTTATCCTCATCTTTCAAGGGTAGATACAAGGTCTAAAATAAATGGATGTCCAGGAAATGTGATTTAAACTGACATGAATTGAATAGAAAAAGTAAATTCTATGAGCAAGACTCTAACCTTCGATACCCCAAAGCTCTCTCAGGCATCAGGGTCCATGAGCTCTGTTCTCTGTTTCCGTACACACCTTTCCTCCTTCAAGACACACCTTTACTTCTCTATTTCTTCTCCAAAGCAGAGCAGCTTTCTTGTAGGAGTCTTTTTTGTCCCTTTAAGATTTGTGTCTTTTTCCTCTGTCATTTACTGATGAGTTGAGATGTTCATTTATTTTTACTGCATTTATCCTTTCATTTGGCAAATTCTTATGGGAATGTACTATATTCCCAGAATGGTGCAATTTCAGGGGGTACAGAGATGAGAGCTGTGCTCATGAAACATATCATGTAGAGAAGAAGACAAATATTAAATAAATCCTCACACAAGCTATTATTAAATGTCCATGTTAGAGATGACAAATCCAGAACGGGAAGAGTGTAACAGACAGAACAGAACCCTGTAGTCTTCCATGAGGCAAACAGGCAGTGATCATCTGTTGTGGCTGTTTGGTTAGGAACTTGAGCACTGTTGGAAGAACCCTGTGGTCCTGTGTCCTCTCACTTCCCGGGCCGCAGAGCGAGCCCTGAAGAGGAGAGAGTCGTGGACTAGGATCAGCAGATCTCTGGTGTGGCTTAAACCTTGCGGCCACCTCTGTGAGGTCCTGGGAAAGCCCTGTTCTTTGGGGCCTCAGATTCTCTAAATTTGCAGAGGCCCCGGTGGCATCATGCTTGCTGTGGTCCTTCAGGCACTGACATTTCATGCTTCTCCAGGCAGATATCTCAACCTACAGAGAACAGCCGGCAGGACTGACTAAACTCCTATTCTGGCCCAAAGTCGCTAATTAGGCAAGGAACATGACATAGTTTGAAACTTCACATAATTTTTGCTTTATGGTTTACTCTTCCCTCCACACAATTTTCTTATCTATTCTAAACTGACTCACAAATGGTTGCAAGAATTTGGGGGCTTACGTTGGCTGTTTTGCAATTCAGACAAGTGATTCGGATATTCCCAGCACATACACTTAATCAAAACAAGCCCAATTAAGCTCACTACTCCAGATTCCACCTCATTAGCTTTCTGTTCCTAAAATATAACAGATGTCATTGCTGCAGGCCCGGAGGTACAGGCACATTTTTCAGCTAAGCACTTACAATGCGACCCAAGTTAGAGGAAGATTTAATTATTACTTTCATTGTCATGGCTTCCTGTGGATGCTCATTTTTCACTTAATAGCAATCTCTTTCTACTTAGTTGCCCACTGCCACCAAAACAGTGTGGCTTTTTCCTCAAATAGCGTGTTCGTAAAATGTTTCATACCTATCCTCTGCTTTTCGGCCTGAGAAATTGATTGTGGTTGCTTCCGGGCTGATCCGATGCTGCACTTCCAGCACGGATGGAAGCAGGTGGAAATGGGAGGCAAGGATTCCATTACATTCCTGAGCAGCCTCAGGGCTCGTTTATTGGCTACTCTGGCACCCTGCCTCAAAGAGGTTTATGTTTCTGATCTTTCACATTGCACTTCAGACAACATCGTATTAGAGCAGTTAGATTGCATTTAAATCCCTTGTATGATTTTCTCCTCCAGGCCATCAACACTTCTGAACCTGGACCTTATCCGTATACTTCTGCATATACCCAGCTCCAAGCATGCACTGGCACACAATAGGTACTTGTTTTTAAGAATTGAAGAAAAATAATTGAATAAATTTTAAAAACTGGCCCTGGCTGGTTGGCTCAGTGGTAGAGAGTTGGCCCAGTGTGTGGATGTTCCAGGTTCAATTCCTAGTCAGGGCACAGGAATTGCTTCTCTCTGCCTCTCCCCCTCCCCCTCTTGCTTCTCTCTGCCTCTCCCCCTCTTGCTTCTCTCTGCCTCTCCCCCTCCCCCTCCTGCAACCATGGCTCCATTGGAGGGAGTTGGCCCCAGGCACTGAGTACAGCTCCATGGTCTCTGCTGCAGGTCGGTTGCTGAGCAACAGAGCAATGACCTAGATGGGCAGAGCATTGCCCCTTAGTGGGCTTGCAAGGTGGATGCCAGTCCAGGCACATGCAGGAGTTTGTCTCTCTGCCTCCCTGCATCTCACTGAATAAAAAATAAATAAATAAATAAATAAATAAAATAAATAAATCAAACTGCTCTGAACAATGAAAAGAACAAAAATGCTTTATGTGAGGTTTAGTGTCAATGATGGATTCTTATAAGTGGAATACTTAGTGATTATTTGTCCAAAAAGCAGATAGCTCTAAATCTCAGCCTTATACATTACTCACTGATTCAATGTTTCTAATCAATGTTAGCATTAGTTCATTAAGTCTTACATTTTTAAATTAAATAAGCTCTTAATTATTGTGCCACATGTTGAGACACAAACACTGAGGGAAGTAGTAAGTATCCTGGCAGTCACACACACAGGTAACCCCTCCATGCCTCACCTCACAGCCCACGGAAAGGAGGTCAGACCTTCTGAGCCTCCCATTCCAGGTAAGTATCCTGGCAGTCACACACACAGGTAACCCCTCCATGCCTCACCTCACAGCCCACGGAAAGGAGGTCAGACCTTCTGAGCCTCCCATTCCAGGTAAGCCTCTTTCATTGGTGGTCAGTGAGAGGAGCATAGTTCCCACTGAAATACTGGTCAGTTTGTTGATTTAAATTTACTTGTTCTTTATTTTAAATATTGTATTTGTTCCCGTTTTTTTTTTTATTTAAAAATAAGATATGTATGTGCAGTGTGCATAGGGATTTGTTCATAGTTCTTTTTATAGTCCGGCCCTCCAATGGTCTGAGGGACAGTGAACTGGCCCCCTGTGTAAAAAGTTTGGGGACCCCTGATGTACAGTAATATGTCTCGTCAGGCCACATCTACAACACACGAGTGATTGAATAGCACCGTGTCACACAAGAGACAGCAAAGCACTGTGACGTTTAATACTAATACCTTTATTTTAAATTCCTTCATTTTGTCATGTTCCTGACTTCATTTTCAGAGCCTAGATGAACACTGAGCTAGGGTAGACACTTAATAAGCACTTATTTAGTTGAACAGATAGGTAATTCTCTGAAGGCCAACTAATTGGGTTCTGTTAAACCTGAAGCCTCTTTTATGCAAAGCAAGGATTGGTAAATGCTACCCTCCCATTAAACCTGGCCCTGCCTCTTGTTACTGTATGGTCTGTGATAGCTCAGTTTTCCTTAGCAGGACAACTCTTTTCATTTTTAAAAGGTTGGAAGAAATGAGGTCAGGAGAAGAGTAAAATTTTGTGTCACTTAAAAATGATATAAAATTTTAATTTTAGTGTGCTTTATTGGATCACAGTGTTAATATGGTGCTTTTTCTTAAATCTAGACTTAGTAAAGAGGATTTTATTTGACAGGTTTGTTGTGGGGGAGGGGACCTGATGGCAATAGGAAGAGCTGAACTTTTACAATAAAAAGAAGTCTCTGACCGTCAGATTAGCAAGCTTCTCAGAAAGGAACAAACATGGCCAAGAAGAGCCAAGTGGACATGCATGAAAGGTTCATGTGATCGATTAGCCGGTGGAATAGCAGGACATTCCAAGTGGCCCTTCAGGATGAGCTAGATGCTGGCTCAGGCTGCAGCGAGGACAAAGTACAGAACCCTGGTGGAGGTGAGTTCTTAACCAAAGTTGCTTGAAAAGCATGTTGTTCCCATTTATCAGTTAGAATAAAACAATTCAGCTAATTATGTATGAGGCAGATATTGAGGAGCTGGAAAGTGGGTACCTGGCCAGTCACGATGCACAATAGATGGTGGGAGTGTCTTAGATAGTGGTTCTTCGCAATAACCCATTTCCTAAAAAACAACAGGGTGGGGAATTTCTTTTTTTTTTTTTTTTTTTTTTTTTTTTTTTTTTTTTTTTTTTCATTTTTCTGAAGCTGGAAACAGGGAGAGACAGTCAGACAGACTCCCGCATGCGCCCGACCGGGATCCACCCGGCACACCCACCAGGGGCGGTGCTCTGCCCCCCAGGGGGCGATGCTCTGCCCATCCTGGGCGTCGCCATATTGCGACCAGAGCCACTCTAGCGCCTGAGGCAGAGGCCACAGAGCCATGCCCAGCGCCCGGGCCATCTTTGCTCCAATGGAGCCTTGGCTGCGGGAGGGGAAGAGAGAGACAGAGAGGAAAGCGCGGCGGAGGGGTGGAGAAGCAAATGGGCGCTTCTCCTATGTGCCCTGGCCGGGAATCGAACCCGGGTCCTCCGCACGCTAGGCCGACGCTCTACCGCTGAGCCAACCGGCCAGGGCGGGTGGGGAATTTCTTAAACCTGTTTCCTAGGATCACACTCAGGTAAGACCCACCACCATCATCATAGCCACAGCCATCCATTTCTCTACTGTCTGGCTGCTTCCACACTATAAGGCAGAGTCAAGTCTTTGCACAGAGACCAGATGGCTCACAGAACTAAAAGTATTTACTATCAGCCTTTACAGGAAAAGTTTGTTGACTACTGATATAAAGGAATTAGGGGGAAATTTTTGGTTGAATTGGTAGAAATTTCAAGTGTTGTAATATACTAAAAGTAATGTACCTTAGCAAACTCAATGGAATTCTAAGACTTCAGTGAAGACAATGAATCCCATCTTATTCCTGCTAGAGGCTGTGCAGGGTGCCTCCTTGATGACCTCCTGCTGACCTCTTGACACCTGCTCTGGTCCTGGCTTGGTGTATTGAAATGTCTGTCTCTTCCCCAGGCACCTAATTTCTGAGAGAAGAATAAAACTTTGCTTTCTTTGCATTCTTAACATCTAGCACAGAACCTGAAAATCTGGACAATAAAGAAAATAATGCAAGAACAAACAAATTTTTATATTCAAAGTCATTCCTAATAAGTATTGCCAAAGACAAGTCTGGAGAAGGTACCAGCCATCTTTAATCACACCATGCATATGCAAAACTTCTGTGAGAGCACAAAGAAACCCTTTGTTCTCTTCAGGAGGTTAAATGTGCTTCTCCGCAAACATGTTACCATCCTTCCTTTGCTTAACAAATCGTCTTTTCATGAGCTGTTCAAAGGTAAATTGTATCCCCAGGTTGGGTTATTGTAACCGCTCTCTGTGTGTGTGCATGAAGCTCACCTCTCCCATCTTTAACTTAAAACAGTCACTCTTCAGCTCCACATTCATCTCAAATATCCACTAACTTTTCTCTTTACTTTCATAGTCAAACATCTTTAACAAGTCATTTACATTCTCTCTCCTAAAACTCATTTCTACCTTTAATGACTTTTCCTGAGACCAAGTCTCTGCTGGGGGCTCTTTCTTCACCAACTCTTTAATGGTAGTGTTTCTCTAAGCTTTCACTTCAGTCCTCTCCTGATGCTGTGAGGTCTTCTTGAATGAGTTCAATCTAAGGGCTTATTGTGGACAAATCAGATTCCCAGCTCTTCACATCTGCTTTGGGCCCCAGGACTATAATTAGACAATGTCTACCAGACACCCTTACTTGAATGGTTCCCACATACTTGACACCTCTAAAAAGAGGCTAAAGCCCATTTTCCCAGCCCCCAAGTTGCTCACCTTGGGTTCCCTGTCACAGAGAACACCACCATCATCCACCGTGGACTCCAGATAATCCAAAATGGTCCTCATAAAATTAGTCACCAGTGCCTATTGATTACACTTCTAACAAGTCCCCCCAAATTTTCACATATCACAACTCTACCTGCCTCTATTGTGTTCCTCATAACAGTACTTTTGTCTGGTTTTATCCTTGTAACAACCTCTTCACAGTTTCTTAGTCCTCAGTTTACCCACCATAGAATGTTCTTGCTTCGGTCTAAGATGCAGATTTGATCAAGGCACACACCTACCTTGGGATAAGTCCAAACTCCTTAACATGGTTGAACAGAACCTTTGCAGTCTGGGGCCTCCACGCTCGGGCCTGGCCTCCCCCCTCTCTCTGCGTGCCCATTGCTCACACCCTGAGACACTCACTAGCCTCCAGCCACATAGACACTCTTGGTTTTCTGAACATGTCTTTCTCTCCCTAGCCACCAATCCCTTTCACAGCATGCTTTATCTTCTCAGAATACACTAACCTCACCTATTACCCAGTTCCTAGCCCAAATCTAGTCATCATTTTGTATTGCAGCTTAAACATCCATTTCTTTAAGAAGTTTCCCATATTGCTCAACCCACCATTCGAGTGGGCACAGGGACCTTGCGATCACCCCCTTAGTGCCCTGGGCTTTTCCTCTCACCACATGGACCGTGTTGTGCTCTAATTGCCAACTTCCTTATCTAAATCCCACATCACTGGCATGTCACATGAAGTCAGAATGCATCGTTAGATTGGTCAGCCTCGTATCCTTAAAACCTATAACATCACCACGCATGTGGCTGGCATTCAACAAATAAATGTGAAATAAAAATAAAGTTTTTTCTGTACTTCAAAGGAAATTGCTGAAATGTATCCCCGTTTTTCTCTCCCTCAAAATAATTAGCACCTGTTATTAAATAAGTAATCAGTTTATAGACTCAAATCTATAGAAAGAACTTGAAACAGTAAAGGGCCTGTGCCACATGGATCTTACACAGAAAGTAACTGCAGTGTTCTTATTGTCATTGTATTTGGTGTTTTCTAAATCAGCTCGGTGGTTTTGGAAGGTATTTCTTTGGTCAAATTCAGTAATTGAGAGTAAGGCCTTGAATGTGATCAGCACGAACACTAGGAGGGGTGAGATGATGTTCACAGATGCTAATCAATGTCTAAGGACAAAACCATTGCCCTTAAAGAATTCTTGGTTCATCCAGGCAACTGCCTCCCTCTTCCTGTGCCTGTCCACACCCTGGTTTTTGAAGTCCACCTTGAAATGTGTTTGCCTTGCCCCTGCCTCCCCCTCTCGGTGCCCCCAAGCACCTCACATACATTCCATCCGTCTAGCAAATCTCTAGAAAACTGGGACAAAGCTTTTAAAAAGATACAAATCATTGTAAGTTTGGCATCAGCCACATGATCCATTTCAGTTGATTTGCTATTAGCATCTGTGATGAGGCTTGGAGGTGGCTGCCAAACCTTGAATGTCACTGAGATGAAATTTAGCTGGTGGGGCTGAAGCCAGGCTTATTACTGTTCTGATTGTGAAGCTCCCCAATTGTCCTCTCTTGTTAGCATGCCTTCGTCTGAGCACAAAAAGCATAGATTGCTTGGCAAAATCTATCTTAATTAACCATAAATAGTGCCTGATGGGAAGATTGCTGCTTTCATCTCTGTGAAATAAAACACAGTCACAAACCCTCTCCTTGCTCCAGGTTTCCGCAGTATCATGCAGGGTGCCTCCTTGCACAGTTGAGATGCTAGGTGGTCTAATCGCATCGGTGTGTTACTGAGAGCCTCGTTAGGCAGCCCCATCAAGGGCCGCTCCAGGCCCATTCTCCCCCAGCAGAGCCAAATCCCAAGGAGGTAAATGGGGACACTGGAATGGAAAACACTTCCACTGCTTCCCGCAGCTAATTAAGAAGGAGGGTAAAGCACTGTGCTGAAGACTTCAGTTCGTTTGCCTTGCCGCTCCTCAAAGGTGACCTTGTAGCAAATGGGGAGAGTACAGAAGAGTCTCTCTTTCATGGAAAATGATCATCAGCCAAGTTCATCCGCTACTGAATGGGTAGCTAGTATACTCAGATGAGCATGCTTTATTCTCTGCCCTTTGAACTCACGTTGCCTTTCTGTACAAATATTGAAAGCAAATAATGAAGAACTTAACCCTCTACTTAAGGACACTATATAATCAGCCTCTTGCACTGGTAACATAAGTGCTGCATGCTGGGGCTTACATACAGCAGTTTACGGTGGGGCACCCATATAATATAAGGGACCTATGTATCTGCATAATGAGTAGTGTCATTCGTTGTCTTTCTCTCTTGCCAGACTCTACTTAAAAGAGCTTAAAAATAAAAAGCTAAACATTTTATTTCCCACCTTCCCTTGCAGCTTCAGGTAAGGCCCTGTGATACAATTCTGACCAATGAAATACAAAATCTGCTGATATCACTCCTGTTTCCATCTTCTTACTGCCTGAAAGGAGGAAATGTGGCCCTGTCCAGTTGGCTCAGTGGTAGTACATCAGCCCAGTATGTGAAAGTCCCGGGTTTGATTTCCAGTCAGGACAAACAGGAGAATGACCATTTACTTCTCCACCTTTCCTCCTCTACTCCCTCTTTATCTCTCTCTCTCTGCTCTCTTCCCATAGCCATGGCTTGATTTGAGTAAAGTTGGCCCCAGGTTCTGAGAATAGCTCCATGGCCTCAACTCAGGCACTAAAATAGCTTGGTTGCTGAGCAGTGGAGCAGCAGGCCAGAAAGGCAGAGCTTCGCCTCGTAAAGGGTCTGCTAGGAGGATCCTAGTCGATAGTCTGTCTCTGCCTCCCAGCCTCTTACTTAAAAAAAAAAAAAAAGAATGAGTAAATGCACCAGCACTTAAGACTAGGGAGACAAATGCTACCTGCTAAGTATAGAAAGACAGAAGACAGGAAAAACCTGATTTCCTGGTGCCACTTGGAGTGGCTTTAGGAGCCTGGATTGCCTATGCCCAGACCTCTTAGTGCACAACATTACACTCCTGTGTACTTCAGTCAGGGCGTCTGTTCCAGACGGTGGAAATTTTCCCTTTCTGGTGGAAAGCACAGTGACTTATGATTACCTCCAGCCTTCTTTTTAGGAGTTCCCTATCTGTCCCACTCCCTGAGTCGAAATGACATATCTGAGCATCAACAGGAGAGGTCAGACCTGATTCATCTCTCCTCCTCAAAAATGCAACAGGTTCTTACTATTTAGGGATTAACGTCCCAAAGACCTTCAGTCTTAAATTCACAAATGCCACTTGTCTTAATCAGAATCCAGTCAGGAAAACAAACCCTATGTTACATGTTTATGCAAGGGGAATATAACAGAGAGAAGTAAATATGAGGATATGAGAGGCAACACTGAGGTAAGTCAGAGCTCACAACAGCAGGGAGCAGTTACCACTCCTAAAGCTGGAGGGACGAAGAGGAATAGGGCCATGTGAGCAGAGATCAGAGCTCCGAGAAGGGGTAGCCAGACCTTGAAAGGAGAGAACTCTCAGGAAGTGAACACAGTTAGAATCTCACGGGACCCTGATGGAGTCGGAAGCTGACCTCTGAGGAGGGGGCACTGCCAGGTGCCTCTAAGAGGATGTGACGAGGCTTGTTCCAGGACTGCTGATGCTGCCGGGCCAACTGCTTCAGCTGGGGTTGAGCACAGGGCCTGAAGAGTGGCTGTTGCTGGGGCAACGCTGACAAGACCCCGAACACACAGGAAGGAGGAAGTGTCTTCTCCCCTCCTTCTCTCTTCCACTGTCCTTCTACTGCCTCTTATTGGCCGAACCCATTGGCCAGATCCTATTGGAAAGGGTTTGGGAAATGTAGCTCACTATGTTCCAGCCCCAGCATCACATCCCAGGACAGAGGGGCAGAGGGTAGGTTAGGAAGAGTGATGCTAGAGGCAAAAAATGGACAAAACAGGAAATGTGTTAATGACTGAAACATTAAAGTGATCCCAGAGAACTAAAGTTACTTCTCAAAGTATCATCCAATTCTTCCATAAAATCAACATTTTACTTTCCTGGCTAAAAATTTCTAGTAATATTAAAAACTATAAATATTATTTTCCTTTTTTCCCCAAATTAAGGCATCATTATTGTAGGGAGATTAGAAAACAGGTATGAAAAAAATTAGAAAATAAAACCTACCTTTAATTTTATCATTTTTAGTTCTGACATGAATATTGTCAGAAGTTAATGTTCATATCTTTAATAAACGTAAATGATATTTATTATAATCTTCCAAGCATCCTTTCTAATACTTTGCAACAACCCTATGAGTTAGATAGGAATATTATCACCCGTATTTTTCAGATGTGGAAACCGTAGCTCAGAGAGATTAAGAGACCACCCACGGTCTTACAGCAAGTAAGTAGTGGAGCTGGGGTTCGAATCCAGGCAATCAGCTCCAGAAACTGCATGCTTAACCACTACTCTATGTTATTGCCTTCCCTGTACTGTCTTTGGTGATGTAAAATTCTCTTTTGACATCACACATAATATTTGATAAAGATACTGTTTACTTTGTAACATAAAAGGTGGGTGGCAACATTCTTTCCTTAGGCTTAAATCCTAGACATGGAATTACAAAGTCATAGAATCTATCATAATTAAACATTGAGGGAAATACCTAATTATTCTTCATGGCTATAGTTAATTATAATCTCAAAAGTATATAATGAAAGAATCTATTTTCAAAATGATCATTTAACTTGTTTACTCTTTGATAGTTTGTTTTCCTTCGATTGTTATGTCCATTAATGCTTTTCTTCTTGCTGTTTTTCCCCTCCTTCTTCTGAAATTTCCTTTATATTTTTTTGTAAGTATCCCAAATTTGTTCTCATGGATTTTGTCTCATTATTTCCCCCCCTTTTTTTTTCTGACTCCTGGTCAACTTCCTCAAGCTGATCTTCTACTTCATTGATTTGGTTTTCAATATAATGGATGCTGCCATTCACAGGTTTCTTTGCAGTTTTAAATTCAGCAATCATATTTATAATTTCCAGTTAATCATCCTTGACTTCAGGTTGTTTCATGATTATAAATGCATTTCCTAATATCACAGACACAAAAAAATTTTAAATCAGGTTGAGCCTATGAATTAGACATTTTATATAAAATTCTTTCTTGTGTCTAATATAAATTATTTATAAGGATATATGTTATCACCCTTCCTTATTTTAAACTAAAAAATTTTTACATATGTCTGGTGATTTGCTGTTTACTTTTTCTCATTGACTGAGAAATAAGTGTGTCCAGTAATGGTGTGTCTTTTTGAAATGATGGGTGCTTCCATTCAAGTATTTCCAGCACGTATGAATGGAAAGGAACAAATTTTGAATTTAGTATAGTTTTTCTTTGCCCTATTATAATTCTGCTGCCTTTAGAAATAGCAAAGCCCCTTTAGTCATCAGCCAGCGAATATTCCACCAAAAAATAAAACACACAAGAATTTTCTTTTGAGTTGTGAAGTAATAAAGAAGTATATGCATGGTCTCTGCTCCTGGTTACTGACACAGAGGTCCTAAAAGCCTTGTACATAGGGATGCTTAGAGAATCTTTTGTTCTAACATATAGTTTTTGGTGCTCTGGCATGGAGCTGCTAAATCCCTTGAAATTTCTTGGGTGATAGCTGTGGTTTTTGTTCTAATGAGGTGACTTTTGGTGAACTCCTAGATCAGGGCTAGGTCACTAGAAAGGCCACGCCATGATCAGAAACTTAGAATTTTCATCCCTATCTTCCATTCTGCAGAGATGGGAAAGAAGTTGGAGACAGAGTTAGCAAGTGATCATGCCTACAGGATGATGCGTCCATTAAATTCATACAATCTGAGGTTCAGGGAGCTCTGGGTTGGTGTTCACATGTACATGCCAGGGTTTCATACCTTACCTCTACAGGGAAAGAAAAGATGCTCTTGGAACCTTTCCAAATCTTACCCTGTGTATCTCTTCACTTGACTGTTCAACTGTATCTTTTATCATGGCCTTTATTATATAATAAACTGATAAATACATTGTTTTCCTGAGTTCTGTGTGTTGTTCCAGAACAATCAAATACAAGGGATAGCTCATGTCAATCTTCTGTTCGTAGCCAAGACTGTTGAAATTGTGGGTAACCTGGGTACATAACCTGGGAGGCAGCCCCTTGGGACTGAGCCTTTAACCTGTGGGGTCTGTGTGAACTTCTGTTAGTGCCAAATTGAACTGAATTGTATACACACAGTTGGTGTCATGGAGAATTGTTTGGTGTAAGTAAAAGTCTCATAATCTGATGTCAGAAGTGTCATGAGTGTAGTCGTATTGTGAAAGCCAAAGACAAACACATGGAAAACGTGAGTTTTTCCTCTACAGCACAGAAGCCATGGTAGCTTCAAGTCAACAGAGATAAAGTGCTTTGGTTTAATGAGCAACGCTATCCCCATTAAAACCAACCAGGCCAGTGCCCCCACTAGAATGACCCTGCATCTAAAGGATAAACCTAGGGCTAACACCATAACTAATCCCCCAAAGTCTGGTGCTCTTTTTAAGGACAATGGTAGCATTTAATTCTTTTCCTGTCTCTCACTTCCCCTCACCCCCACTCCCGTCTCCTCTTCTTGCGGCTCCAGGTTAGTGGCTGCTCACAGAGCTCCTGCAGGAGTCTCTGCCAGTTCACTGCTCAGAAAGACTTCCTTCTCCATAAATAGAGAGCCAGGGGATTCATCCTCCCTCCAACTGACTTTATCTTACAGTTCAATTCATGACACTTCTGACTCGCAGATGGCACCCATTCTGGTTTCTTGACCTGACATAAATGTTTCCCCTTATTTTAATGCTCTTTCTTTTATTTATTTTTTTTTGTTTTAATAAAACTTCAAAACAAATAGAGTTACCTGCATGTGGGCAAACTTTCACATTTATCAGAACCAAACTATCGGATTCCATGCACTCCTCACTATATCTTTATTTTCCAAACCAGACGTTTACTTACATTTGCACAAATAAAGAGCTTGAGTCAGATTTAACATTTATAAGAGGATTTACATTCCCATATTTTTAGCCAGAAGTGTGTGGTTCAGAAGCATTACAGTACTACAGATCACACTACTTGCTAATAGAAAAAGTGGGGAAAACTAAACATAAATGTCTTCCTAAGCACATTCTAACTGATGGTGGCCAGATACCACCTTTGAATTTACAAGTTTTCTCAAGGGAAGTAAATACTTTGATCATTTTAAAGAGAAGACATCCATATTTATCTTGGGCTCAAATGTTGGGCTATGTTATCTGTAAATTCAGAGCTAAATGCAGTTTTCAAAGGCCGTATGGGTAACCTTGAAGCAAAAGGATGCAAAATAAAAATGATAGGAAGTATGCTGATGGGAATCAGATTAAGAGCAGTGCAATGTCCATTAGAGAAGTGAAACTCATGACAGTAAGCAATACAGAATACAGTTTTCAAAACACCAAGGAAGTTTTAAGTCCTTGTGGCTCCTTAATCTGTATCTGCCCTTGATGTCCTTAGACATTCTTGAAATCTGTAAAATCTGTAGCTGCCCTTGATGTCCTTCAATATTCTTGCTCAAGGTCACAGACATGTGCAACAGGTCACCATTGGTAGTGTTCCAAGACAAATTTGCTTGTCTTAACACTGAATTATCAATATATCCTTATAGTTTCTACTTAGACCTGGTATGTACTACTCTTTCTTCAAAAAACTGGTTTCATTATTACTAACTGCAATGAATCAGCATGTAATAAAACAATTCCCTTACATGGAAGTAATGGAAAAGAAAAGCTTTAAAGAAACCACTGAGGGTTTAGGTTAAAGAGGCATCATGATGATACTTGGCAAGTCAAATAAAGAATACTTTCTTATCTTACAACCTTTTCAATAAACAAAAATTAGTTTTAGTTTCATTAAAATTATAATGAACATTATATCCTAACAATAAGTTTAATAACTTACTGGAGATTTTTCCAACACTGAAGATGCACAATATGGGAAAGGACAGTGGTCATGAATAAGAACATAAGGATGGAGGACAAACTTCAGCAAACAAAAAGCTCAAACTGGAAAGTCACCTCCTGCTGTTATTATTAAAAATGGGCCCATCAAAGAATCTGCCAATGTTCAAATGCAGCTCTTTATCAAACCTGCCAAATCAAATAAGAGCCAAAGTGATGGTCAGATGATGGGTACAAATCTATCTCCATCACTCATCTGGATGTTTATAAAAAGTGACTTGAAAGAATATCTAATTCCTATATGCCAATAAAATATGTGTAAGTAACTGGGCACAGGCATCAGGAATCCACAGGAAGACCAGACAGGAAGTATCCCCCCCATTCTCCAGTTTGAATCTCAGCACTTTTACACTCCCCTGAAGGTAGGGATCCAAGCCCTTGCATTATCACTTTTGTTAGAATGGGGTGTGGTGTCTCCCCATTCTCTAAGTGGAGTTGGGTCAGAATGTGCCCTCAAGTACCTAAATGCTAACTAACACTCTAAGTCAGCGCTTTTCAACGTTTTTCTCATGGCACACATTAAGTACGTACTAAAATTCTGCGGCACACCGAAAAATATGTTTTTTGCTGATTTGACCCCAAAAAACAGGTATAATTTTGATTCATTCAAACCAGATAGCTATTGTCCTTGTTTTATTTAACAATCTATAGCAAAAGAGGTTAGTATCCCTAACTAACTAGTCAGATATTGCATATTTTAAAAATGCTTACGGCACACCAACTGAAAATTGCTCTTTAAGTGGTGGGATACAGGAGGGAGGCAGGTCACAAACACAGCAAGGCACGGGTTTGCTGAATTGATGTCACTATGCTAGAATCAGGGATAAAAATCATATAGGCTTAGAATATAAAAACCTATTCACTTGCCTTATGCCATGGAATCCACTCAATATCAAGCCATTTGGAGAGTATGGGTCATGACATCTCAAACTGGGATCTTACTGGGCACCTACTTTAAAAGTAATTAGATGGTTGTCTGGTTTCACACTGAGAAACCCAGGGTAGGTAAACCTACTTAACTTAAATTCAAAATCAAAATGTTATTTTGGATCTAAATGTGACATTTTAATCAGTTAGCAATTACTATCCATTTCAGAAGACCTTGTGTTCAAAGACATAGAAAGAGATCTTGGGGAGCTCACAATCTAATTGATAAAAGAGGGAGGAAGCCATTGTTTTAAACAACCCCACAAAGCCAGGTTATTATACTTCAGTTCTTAATTGTGTAGTGGAGACCACACATCTTTAAGCATTTAGGGAAGGGGACGGCAAAGTGGACCAAACCAACCAGAGACCTGACTTGATGGGCTCAGATCTGAATGAATCATCGATCGATAAGATTTAGTGGAAAAGGGAAGATATTTGAGGCTAGGGAAACAGCAATACAAGCACAGGTGAGAAGAGAGGAATAAGGAGAAAAAATAGTTTTCTTTTAACTGCAGTAAAGAAGCATTTCTTTGCCTCTCAACTTTTCTGCTTTGTTTTAACAGCTATTCTGAACAGTTAAATGATGAATGGCCCCAGAAAAAAAATATGTAGCATACAAATAAGTGATGGTACATTAAAAAAAGAGGAAGTCATCAGGAGTTGAAACCATAAAAGAAAAATTAAATTGCTGGGATTTTATAATGGATTCAAATTTTCAGTCATAAACTGATATATGCAAAAATGGAGCTTATTTTTCCATAGTCAAATATAATTTCTATCATTAAGCTCCCACTTCTGCTCAGTAACAGAAAACTGATATAAAGTTGCTTTCAGGTAAATTTCTTCTTATTCAGTCACTCCTCAGTCAATTCAGGTTTATAATGCAGCCATAGTTATGTATATATTTTTTTAATTACTCTCAGATTTCATTCTCTCTCTCGCTTTTCCCCATATCTATTCATATCTCTGGAAAACTTAAACAACTATCATTACAAAAGCAATAAGGGAGAGAGAACAAGAATTTCCATTCCATAGTCTCATGTTTGCACCCTAAGCTGCCCATCTCAGATGGTCCTTGTCTTGTCAGGTCTGCAGACAGGTCCCTCACATGCTGACCGCCACTCAGGTGAACAATCATCTGGGCAAGGATAGTCTCTGTCCTGTTACTTTACTGCTATGTCACAAGTCCTACTCAAGCCTTTAGGTTGTAGGTTCAGTTTAAATTCTTAAGGTCTTATTTGTTCACATCATTAGGATTCTCGTACTTTCTCAATCCTCCTTCAACCCTACTCTACCTTCCCTATGGGCATCAGAAGGCTAACCTATTACAATAGCTCATCCTGAGGCCCTGAAAAGCTTGAGTTTCTAGAAGGTACTTTGTCCCAACAAACCTCCAAGCATCTCTTTTCTAGAATTTCTGCACCATTATATTCAAGAGACGTATCACCTATCAGCTGTCTATCATGAGAACTTTGACCTGAACAAAGTTCAGATACATACCGTTCCTGCTCAGATCTGTCCACCCCATCCTCATGCACATTATCCCTCGGGGTATGGCAAACAGTGTCACACACCCAAAATATGCCCTCTCCCCTTATCTACTCCTTCTTCTGATTGGGAGATTTTTAATTAGCTTTATTCTGAGAACTGGGTAGAATAAAGAAACTGGATCTGCCATATCTATCTCAGCTTTAATTTTTTCTGCTTTCAAGGTGAAAAGTACCTTATTAAGTTAAACACAAAGAATATGGTATATGTATTGTTTCTCCTCCGGAGAGTTCAAAACTGAAAAGGTTATTGATAGATATATGAATTTACCAGAACTCCAACTGCCCTTTGGTTGTCCCACCTGGCTGCCTGACCTCACCCTTACTTACTGGACAATCGCCCCTGAGGCAGAAGAATTCCAGAAAGCTGGTCAACCTGCCCCAAGGAGGAGCATTCCAGAAAGCGGAAATCCTAAAACCATAAAAGGGAACATACCAGAACTTCTGACTCAGTTTCTCCTCAGGTTCTCCCAAGCCCTATAAAATTTGCCTCATAGTCTTTTAACTGATGCCCTTCTCCCCAGAGAAGTGCCCGGCAGGGTTCCTTTCTTCCTTTCAATAAAGCCTGTTACTCTGGTCTTTTCGGACTCCCATGTATTCCAACGTTTGGTGCCAAAACCCAGGATAGGGTACTAACTGCCTGGATGATCCCTCTTTCCCATACAAACTTACAACCAGGGAAGCAATGAGCAGTGGCAGCTTGTCCCAGGCTTACTCCCTGATTCTGTTTGGACATGTAATTGTAGGTTGATTGGCTGGTGATCTATCCCTGTCCTGAACCTCTGCTGGACCAGAAAGGTAAGGAGTTTCTCCCTTCCCTCTCCCGGTTGGCTTTAATTTGACCCATAAGTCCCTAGTCCATCGTCGGATGGCTTTCTCCAGTCAGCCTCACATTTTGAGGGGTTTGCCATTTTTCTGTCCCAGGGACAGAACATTTCAAAAGTCTAAGTGTTTAGCCAAATCCCTCCACATTATCTTTGAGCTCCTTCTTGGGCAGTGACAACCCCTAAGTAGGACAACTCCACATTCCCAGGGGAGCTTTCTCCTTTGAGATTGTGATTGGAGGTGGGGACACACTCTCTAGATCACTAATCTCTACATTGGGCTCTTTGGAGTCAAAGCCATCTACCCTAACCCCGTTGGGCTGTCTTCTAAAAATCTTACTAAATTAAGTCTCTCTGACTTCAAGCCAAAGAAACTCATTTTCCTTTGCAACACAGCCTGGCCTCAATATAGGCTCAACAATGACTCCCATAGGCCTGAAAATGGGATCTTTGATTTCAACATACTGAGAGATCTAAATATCTTTGCCACCAAATGGGAAAGGCTTCTGAAATCCCTTATGTGCAGGCTTCCTTTTACTTTCACTCCTGTCCTTAATTTCTGTGCCGTTTATTCTACATGCAGACCATTTTGGGCCAAAAAAACCTCACCTAAAACCTCTGCTCCTAATCTTTCCTGCTCCGTGGACTCTAAACTCTCCCTTTCCTGCCTGACCCCCCAGGGGCACTCCTCTCTCAGGACCCCTCTCTAGTCCTCTGCAAATCTCTTTCACTTGAGTCTCTTCCCTCCAGAAAGCCCCCTCCCTTTGCAGGATTCTGTTTTTCATTCACCTGCAAATACCATTCTCTCTATCTCCTCCCCTGCTGGCCAGGGGCCCCTCCCTTCACTACTGTGTTCTTAAACCCCTCCTCCCTCCTTACAGATGGGTAGTTCTGTCTCTTTTTCGTCTTTGACCCATTCCTCCCAGCCTATTGGCTTCAGCTACAGCTATGCCTTTCTCCCCCTCGTCCTCTCCCCTCTCTTTAGAGCTCCAAATCTTTTTGACTCCTCTGACCACGTGGCACCACCACCAGCACTTTAATATCCTCCTCCTCCTGCAGATTATGACCCTCCTTCTTTTCCATCCAGCTGCTCACACTATCCATCTGTCTACTTTCTCCCTCCCCTCTATGCTGACAACTCTCTGCCATCTCGAAAAGCATAAAAAGGCAGAGTTGTCTATTGAGCTGTGTGAGTGAATAATCTGTTTTGTCTCTGTTTGTCAGAAAATATCTCTAGTATAATTTTAATTGAAACAAGTAAAGTGCACTCATTTAAATTCCTTAATTCATAATTTGTATGTGAAGTCTTTGTTTCATGTGTAACTGTGTCTGTTTCTAAGGCTTTAAACCAATAATTACCCACCTCTTAAATCAAGGCTTACTCATCCCCATGGACTCTCTCTGCAATACCCCCATCCTTCCTATTTGAAAACCTTCAGGGGCTTATCACCTCATACAAGCCTTGCACCTAATCAATGAGGTAGTAATTCCCCTTCATCCGACTCTTTCCTCCACCCTGACCATCTGGGAGTTCAGAAACAGAGAAACAAACCGACCCCTTGTTCCTCTATTCTCTATTCACCTCTCAGCCTGCCTCACCCAATCAGGGGCTTTCTATTTGTGTGGAACCAACACCTATATGTGTCTCCCTACTAATTAGACAGAAACCTGTACCCTAATCTATCTCACCCCAACTATCAACCTAATCCCACCCCATGAGCCTCTTTCAATTCCTAGTACACTACCCATCAATCTAAGGACCAAACAAGCTGTACAGGTAAACACTCTTCTTGTTGCTTTAAGAATTTCTATAAAAATAGGTCTAGGGGCAGGGGGACTGGCCAACTCCCTGTCTTATTTCTACTTTCTCTTTCTCTCTCTGAAGCCCAGTGAATTTGTAAACATGGAGTCAATGGTTTCACACAAACTGGGTGTCTTGACTATTGCCTTTCATTGGTCCACTCATTCTTCTATTTATTTTTCTAACTTTTGGACCCTGCCTCTTACATCTGTTCACTAGTTTCTTACAGAACCGTATGCAGACCTTCGCTAATCAGAAAATTGGAAAAATCTTCCTAACCCTACACACCAAGCCTAAAACCTACCCTCGCAAAACAGAAAAATCTGGAACCCTATAAATACACCCCTACTCCAACTGCCCCAGGAAGAAGTTCACGAAGGAGGCCCCCAATAGGGATAACAGCAGGAAGTAGCTCCAGAAGATGGCCGGCCCAAGAAAAACCTCCTTCCTGGACCTCATACCCTCTCCTTCCCCCACCTCTTTTCCTTTTTATCATACCACAGAGATGAGAAATGATAGATATATGAATTTACCAGAACTCCAACTGCCCTTTGGTTGTCCCACCTGGCTGCCTGACCTCACCCTTACTTACTGGATAATCACCCCTGAGGCAGAAGAGTTCCAGGAAGCTGGTCAACCTGCCCCAAGGAGGAGCATTCCAGAAAGCGGAAATCCTAAAACCATAAAAGGGAACATACCAGAACTTCTGACTCAGTTTCTCCTCAGGTTCTCCCAAGCCCTATAAAATTTGCCTCATAGTCTTTTAACTGATGTCCTTCTCCCCAGAGAAGTGCCCAGCAGGGTTCCTTTCTTCCTTTCAATAAAGCCTGTTACTATGGTCTTTTCGGACTCCCATAGATTCCAACAGTTATCAGCAGCTAACCTGAGAAGGTGAGAAAGAGTACAAGACACACCAGAATTATAATTCACTCATCAGTCTAGAACTACTGATGTCAAGAAAGTAAAACAATAAACTGAAATGAGTAGTATATTAGGACTTGAGCAAGCCTTGAGCATGATTCCTATGACTCTGATACAGAAAATCCATTCATTCACTATTCATTCAGTCATTCATTTAGTAATTTAACAATAGTCGTCTACCTCTGTAAGTGGCAATCTTTAGGGATATACCAGCAGGCAATATTCCTGTTCTTATCGAGTGAACATTATAATGGAGGAAGTTAGACAATAGAGAATAAGCAAAAAATTTTAACAGTTATAAGTGTTATAAAAAAATTAGGGTATTAGGATAAAAAAATTCTGGATTTGATACCTTAGATTAGTTGCTAGGGTGGGGGATAATTTAGATGAGTAGGACAAAAAGTATTTTCCTCTTATAGTGTTTAATCTAGTCTAGACTAACCAACCAAATGCTGCCTGAGAAGACTGTCCATTTACTGCCTTACTGAGTTAGAAATACAACTGATGTGAATAGGCTCTGTAAGCCTTCCTCCCCCTAAAATGGATCTTTAAAATCCTTGAAAACAAGGAGTGTTTCAGACTCCTGTTTTGTGCTGCTTTTGTGAGAGTTTAATTGCTTTTGAATGCATATGAATGTCAATTCGAACCAGGCTAAATATGTCTTCTTGGAGACAGAGCATTTGGTCTTCCTTTCAAGTTCTTTTGTTTGCTTGAATTGGCTTTGTAGTTTAACAGATGTTTTTGGAGGAAATGGAGACATAAGCTTTTATAATGCTGAAAATTAAATGAGAAACAATAGCTTTCTCTTCACCTTCCCCCAAAACATGCAAACCAGCAAAACTGGCAACCCACCTTACACTGCAGAAAATCTTCACTCTTAGAGGGCGTCCCTTACTAAAATAAAAGATAATTTTTGTGTAACTAGAGTTCATTAGATATTGTTCATTCTTAGGGGAGATACATAATTGAATGTGTAAGTGATTATCCTTTTAGCCCTGGGGAAGAATTGTATTTCCTAGATTCATCAAATTTTCCTCCCTTTAATTAAAAATAAAGTAAAATTGCCATAGGCATATGAATACCTAGACCTTCTGGGCCAAGCCTTACCCCTTTGACCTTCTGATGTACCACATAAGCAAACTCCTTGTGCAAACTCAAAAATAACCGACAAACACTCTCTCCATGTTTCTGCCACCTTTTCTTATACAATATTTCCTGTTCTGGGCTCCTTTCTCTTACCCAGATCCAACAATTAAGAGTACCCGTGTGCTACCTTTGCTTCTACAGTATTGCAAGGTCGTTACTGAAAGAGAATAGAATGCAAAGGGCATCAGATATGAAATAAAGCCTATGTGAAAACTAACTTTGTAGTTTTCTATATATGTGATCTTGGATCAATTAACCTCCCCCAACCTCAATGATCTATTCTATAAAATAAGGATGATCTACATAAAAATTTTTGTGACTGTTACATTGTATAATATATATCTAAGCACTTGGTATTTGATTGTCACTGAGGGAAAAAAGTTATTCCTTTTTAACATGAAGGCTATGAACTTCTGTCTTCTGGCCTGGCATGTAAGGAGTTTGGATGTCATCATTCTTATATTCACAGTAATAAAAAGGCAGAACAAGCAGAGAATCAACAATTTTTCTTAGAGTCATGAGAGAACTGGTCACAGGGTAAATTCTGCAAAACTGAAGAGACAGACAAGCAGATGCAGAAAACCTCAGCTTACCAGGAGCAGAAGTCTGGGTGCAGAAGCCTGCTGCTGAAGCCAGCTCTGTGGGAGTCCTTTAGTTGTAATTGAAGAGTTGGTGGAGATTCAATTTGAACTACCTTGAGAGTTAAAAACTCCTAGAGGGTCCATTCTTTAGGGGAGTTCCACTTTGGAGATTTACTGCCGAAAGTCTTACCAGGTTCTCTCTGTGAAGACTTGAGAGAGATCCCCTCTGTGTCTGGTAAGGAGAAACGAAGAGTAACCATTCTATTCTCTGTCACAAGACCCACTCTCCAAGAAATCTATTTTGCCAGAGTCTAAATAAATGGTATTTTACTAGGGGTGTACCCAACTCCAGCCACCACTATCCTTTGACGTGGTAGGAAGAAAATATCAGGCTCACAAAAAGACTGAGATCTATGCTTAACACTGTAGAATGCATACCCTCCTGTATACTAACAGAGGATTACAGCTAAAAGGACTACAAGACTCAGACTTTATTTAAGGAAGAGTCTGTATGGACACCCAAAGACAATAGAGAAAAGAAGACACTAGGGAAATTTTAGCTTCCTAAACAAGTTACACAGACAATCAACTCAGCCTAACCCCTAAGCCAGAAAACATAAAACCTCATATTAAAGACCTATTTATTTCATTGAATTTATCTAGTACATTACATTAGGCCTTTAACAAAAAATTACAAGGCACACCACTGGCAAAAATCAGTCTGAAGAGACAGAGTGAGTGTCAGAACCAAATTCAAATATATAAGAGGTATAGAGATGATCACACTGGAAATTTAAAACAACTGTGATTTATATGCCATGACCTTTAATGAACAGCATGCAAAAACAGTGTATAATATAAGCAGAGGGATAGAAAATCTAAGGAAGAATCAAAAGAAAATGCTAGAATTCAAAACATTGTAGCACTAATAAGAATATCTTTGATGGAGTGATTAGTAAACTACACAGTTAAGGAAAAAAAATAAATGAGCTCAAAGATATGTCAATAGAAACTACCTATACTAAAATAAAAAGAGAAAAAATAAAAGAGATTAAAGTATCTTATTTGTAAAAAAATTACTAAAAGTATAATATATGTATAATATGAATATCAGAAAAGGAAGAAAAGGAAGGAAGGAAGGAAGGAAGGAAGGAAGGAAGGAAGGAAGGAAGGAAGGAAGGAAGGAAGGAAGGAAGGAAGGAAAGAAGGAAGGAAGGAAGGAAGGGGAAGGAAGGAGGGAAGGAAGGAAGGAAAAAGGAGGAAGGAGAAAGATAGAAAGAAAGAGAAGAAAGAGAAGAAATAAAGAGAAAAGGCTAGAAAAAGTATTGAAAGTAATCGTGACTGAGAATTTTTCAAAACTAATGACAGATACCAAATCACAGATTCAAGTAGCTCAGAGAACTCCAAACAGGGTAAATAGCAATTTATAAAACCCTATACCTAGACATATTATATTCAAATTGATCAAAATTAAAGATAAAGTCTTGAAAAAAGCCAGAGGGAAAAAATTACTTTACCTGGAGAGAAACAAAGGTAAGAATTACATAACTCCTTCAGAAACCTGCAAGAGGAGAATAGAGTAAAATATTTTAAGTGTTGGAAACAAAACTCACCTACTTAGAATTCTTCACCCTTTGAAATTATATTTGAAACATGAAGAAGGCTTTCTAAGATATACAAAAATTGAGGAAATTTGTCACCAACATACCTATCCTGCAAGAAATGTTAAAACAAGTTTTTCAAAAAAGAAAGAAAATAATGGAGATCAGGAAACTCAGATATTAAAAAAAGAAAAAGAAAAAAAGAGCTTAAAAAAAAGAATAAAGTTAAAATAAAATATTTTTCTTCTTATGTTATTTAACAGATAACAATTTGTATTAAATACAAATGGCAAATTATTTGATGATTATAGCTTATACATTATATAAATGGCAGCAATATTATAAGGAATGGGAGGGAAGAACTGGTAGTATTACTATGGGTATGACACTACTTGTGAAGTGGTATAGAAGATTTGAAAAATAGATGTTATACATTCTACTTCTATAGTTAATTAAATTAGGACCCTTTCAGCTTAAACCAAATGGAATGTACTGGTTCTCATAACTGGAAAGTCCAGAAAGGGGGCTGTATAGCTTGATGATTAGTTCAAATGATGCCTTTAGACCAGGGGTCAGGAACCTTTTTGGCTGAGAGAGCCATAAACGCCACATATTTTAAAATGTAATTCCATGAGAGCCATACAATGACCCGTGTACATTACGCATTATCCTATAAAAATTTGGTGTTGTCCCGGAGGACAGCTGTGATTGGCTCCAGCCACCCACAACCATGAACATGAGTGGTAGAAAATGAATGGATTGTAATACATGAGAATGTTTTATATTTTTAACGTTATTATTTTTTTTATTAAAGATTTGTCTGCGAGCCAGATGCAGCCATCAAAAGAGTCACACCGAATTTCTATCTGTCTCTCAGAAAGGCTTTGCTCTTCTTTGTCAATAAGTTTTATATTCAGAAAGATCTCAAAGGTGTGTGTGTGTGTGTGTGTGTGTGTGTGTGTGTGTGTGTGTGTGTAAATCACTGCAGAAGCTGTAGACTCTTCACCACCTCTACCAGAAAGGAGAGAATGTCCTTCCAAACACCCAACATTTAGATGATTTATTAGGCTTAGTTCACATTTCCATACCTGAACAGATCACATTAGCCAGAGGAACAACATGTGTTGTTTTATTTACATGTTCCACAAGCTAGGAGCTCAGTGAATTCCACCAGAAGTGGGTTTGGAGCATAAATGAAAGGGTGATGTGTAGGACAGTTTTTCAAACAAGGGTTACAACAATTAGTGCATCATGAAATCAGTTAACTGAGTTGCAAGCAAGTATCCAAATATTCTTATTGTTTTGCTTTTGTTTTTACTTTTAGTAGATGAACTTGAAGAGGATTGTATTGAAGAGCAAAATGAAGAAAAGAGAAATATAATGATATCACAGGAAATAGAAGTACATATTACTTTATAAAATTTTTATTTCATATAAAGTGTTTATTAGGTTGCAGTGTTAAATACATTCTTATGGTAGGTTATATTTAAAATTTTTGAAAACCAGTGTTCTACTAGAAAATTAAAACATGATTCTCAAAGAAGATAAGAAAGCAAAGCAAGCAAAATATCTATAAAAATTCACTATTTCACTATACCAGGAAAGATTATATAGTGGGTACTCAACTGATACTATTGAATATTTTTATTTATATTTTTTAGACAGAGAGAGGGACAGATAGGTACAGGTAGACGGAAAAAAGAGAGATGAGAAGCATCAATTCTTTCTTGCAGCACCTTAGTTTAGTTCATTGATTGCTTTCTCATATGTGCCTTGATCAGGGAGCTCCAGCAGAGCCAATGACCCGTTGCTCAAGCCAGCAACCTTGAGCTCAAGCTAGTGACCTTGGACTTCAAGCCAGTGACATTTGAGCTCAGGTTAGCGACCATGGGGTCATGTTTACAATGATCACGCTCAAGCTGGCGACCTCGGGGTTTCAAACCTGGGTCTCTGCATCCCAGTCTGATGCTCTATCCACTGTGCCCACTGCCTAGTCATGCTTATATTACTGAATATTTTTAGATCTTATATTTTGATTGATGTACCTCTTTTCATTGAACTGAGTATAATCACACCCTCTAGAAGGAGACAGTTTACATGTCCATGGGTTAGAATTTCTGAAGAAATTGTCATGATACTTGAGGTAACTGTTTAAACTGTCCAGGTTCTTGAGTGCCCTGAACTGAGATTAGCAAAAAGAGGTTCCAAACCCAAGTGACTTTGGCAACTGCAGAGACAAGTAGGGGTGGACAGGGGATGTATGAAATAAAGATAGCTTGTCTTTGACACTATTTCTTTACCCAGACTATCGGTTTTCTTCCTCTAGTAAATCCACTGTCCCCATTAACCCAAGCCAGGGACTGCATTTTGGGTTTTTCATACCTTGCCTACTTTCATAATAGATGTCTGTAGAATAAAAGCTGCTTCAAAAGCAAGATAATTTACTCTGTTGGAAAGGACAAGAAAGATGAGGGAAGAAGGGAAGAAGCAGGAAGGGAACAAGGAAGAAAGGAAGGGCAGAAGGAAGGAAGGGAGAAAGGAAGAGAAGGAAAGAAAAGGGGGAGCAGGATACTCCGTCAGTTTTCCAGATCATGCATACCTAGAATAAGAAGATGAACCTTGGATAAAAGTAATTTGACAACATTAAGGACACAGCTAGAACTTTCACATTACATTTCAAACCATCCAAAAGAAAAATCATAAAAACAAACATAGGCCACAATAGTCCTGTAAAATGTAGCAGCAATATAGCCACAAAGAAAAACCCAATGATAACAAACTTTTTAATTCTAAAGTAACTAGTATATTGGATATCTGTGTGTGTGCCTGTCTGTATGTATATGTGTGAATGTTACCAAAAATAACTGCACAGACCTTAACTACATTACAGAAAATGAATAGCATCTTCTAACTAGGCCATAAAAGATTACTGATTAGTCACCCACCCACCCCACCTCCAGCAAAGAGTATAGTGATTAAAATCCTGGTTCAGCCCTGGCCGGTTGGCTCAGTGGTAGAGCGTTGGCCTGGCATGCAGAAGGCCCAGGTTTGATTCCCGGCCAGGGCACACAGGAGAAGCACCCATCTGCTTCTCCACCCCTCCCCCTCTCCTTCCTCTCTGTCTCTCTCTTCCCCTCCCGCAGCGAGGCTCCATTGGAGCAAAGATGGCCTGGGTGCTGGGGATGGCTCCTTGGCCTCTGCCCCAGGCGCTAGAGTGGCTCTGGTCGCGACAGAGCGATGCCCCGGAGGGGCAGAGCATCGCCCCCTGGTGGGCAGAGCGTCACCCCCTGGTGGGTGTGCCAGGTGGATCCCGGTCGGGCGCATGCAGGAGTCTGTCTGTCTCTCCCCGTTTCCAGCTTCAGAAAAATAAATTAAAAAAAAAAATCCTGGTTCAATGAATAATTTTGCAGATAAATCAAGGGAAAATTTTTACCCTCCCCCTTCTTTAACCCTCTTCGTCTACATCTAACCCATTGTATTCAGATAGTACTTAATGAATTTTCTTTAACTTGATTATGTAAAATCACAGAATGTCAGAGATAGAAGGGATCCTGGATAACACCCTGTTAAAACCTGTATTTGAGAAGAAAACTGAAGCCTGGAGAAGTTAAGCAACCTGGTAACAACATCAAGATCACTATGTCAAAGTAGAGCCAGAACTAGCATTAGGCATGATGCAATGACTAGTGTAGGTCCTTTACTTTCATGCAGGTGGCAACATTCATGGACCAACTTGATTTCTTCAAAGAAAAGACCCTAAAACAGAAGCTGAGGTCAGTCTAGCAGACAGCTATGGTCCTGCAGCAGAAGCAACAAAAAAGAACCAAAGAGCTATCAACCAGTTATCAGCAAAAAAACAATGCTGAACAGTGTTTTGATCAATGTACTGAATCTCACACTGACCAGACAATTACTAGTGAAGCTTTCCTTGGGGCTGAGACACCTCTCAGTGATTCAGGAGTTTGCTCTCCAGGGAAGCAAAAAAGGGAATCCAGTCACTCACCAGGAAACAAAATGACCTTATTTGCCCCTTAAATGGGTTTAGAATTTAGGCTTAATAAATAAAATGATAATCCTCAAAAGCATCAGACTTTAAAACAGAGTCATAAAAATGGAATACTTCATTCAATTTAGAGAAAACTCTATCTATACAATGTGTTTATCTTTCATTATGAATGTTACTTTGTCTGATACATAATTTCAAGATTTATGATCTTAAAATCCTGAGTACCCATTCTGACACCCCAAATACAGCAGCCATATGCAGTATTTGGTAAAGGTACAAACTTCCTGTTATACGATAAGTTAGTCCAAGACTTACAGTGGGGATCATTTCATAGTATGTACACATACCAAATCATTGTGCTGTACACCTATGAATAATACTATGTTATATGTCAGTTAGACCCAAGTCAGAACAAGGATAGGCACAATTCCGCATTACTAAAACTGGACCTTGCCTTTCAAGAGAGATAAGATATTTACAAGATAAAGCTAGAGACAAAAACAAAGATACACCAATTCCAAACATGTACCAAGTAAATCTCCACAGGTTTTATAAAAGTGATCCCACCATATAAAATTGGCAAAGGCTTAATATGTAACAGCCAGATTAATTTGTTAGAAAAAACTTTTTGTCCATTGGAAAAGGAAGCAGGCATCAAAAATTCAAAGAATTGGCACTAAAAGAATTCTTTTTCTTCCATTTTTTTCTTCTTTTCTTTTCAAGTCTGAAACCCAATAGTATTAAATATTTAAGGATGACATTTCTTCCAGACATTCAAGAGACCACATTTTGTGAACACAATGAAAGAATAATTCTTAGAAATATAAATAGATGGTTATTTTTTTTGTCTCTGTTGGTGGTGTTAAAATTATTCAAGACATAATAACATCTTGCTGGATGTCTCTCTTCATTGCTGGGACGTCTTTCAAACACTAAATGCATTCTAAGCTCTCTCACTGAGCGGCACAGTGAGCCCCCTCTGAAAACGCAGGATCGTCATCCCTTCTTGCAGCAGGAGTCCTGTGAAAGAGACTTCAGAGCACTCACAGTGACATGATTCCTTTTCATTGGTCGTTTCTGGTTTGAAAACTTCAGGCATAATCCAAAGCCAGAGAGGCTTTTGCTTTTATTTTGGTTGGGGAAACAGAGTCAAACACGTTCTTATAACCTCATTAGAAGTCAGGTGCCTTTTGTCCCTGAGTCCGCATGCTGTTTAAATGAGTCTGACATGCATGGATGCTCCATAGGTATCCACTCACTCTGGAGAGCTCACCGTTTTCAGTATGTGGCAGCTCTATTCTAAGCATTGGCAATATGTAAATGCAAACCATGACCTTGGCCCTCCTGTTGCTTAGAGCACAGCTCAAAATGCATGAGGTAAGTATACTATTGTTCTCAAATAGCTCATTATTCTAGTATATACTGGGCACTACAACCAGTTGATGCTAAAAGCATTCCAAATAAGGAGATCCAGATACAAAAACCAGTTGGTGGGTTCAAGAAAGGGAGTAGGTTTGAATTATAGCTTTACAGATAGTAAGGCTATCTCTCTCCTCTGGACTTCTTCTGGGACTCACAGAATGTACTCACCTGTACTGTACACACCCAGATCTGTGTCTACCTTCCCTTAACACATATGCACACACAGCCTCGGGCTTGCATTGGATATCATATACGTGCGTGTAAATGCTATGTCAAATGAATTACAAAGTTCCTGGAATTCTGCTCTATTTCACTGATATTTAAGACCATATCAGCCCCTGAACATTTGGACAACTCAATTCAGATAGGATTGGCTGATTTTTACATATTAATCTCTAAACAAGCCTCTTTTTACTGCAACAAAGATTTATTATTGACTCTCAACATATCTGAGAAACAACAATTAAAAAACAATTTTCCCTTACTCAGGGACCTTAGTCAAAGAGAAAACAGATAACTTCACTGGGATGTGCTTTGGTACAGGTATTAGGGCTAAAACAGCACAGAGGAGAATCATTAAGTCCAGTTCAGTAAGACAAGTCATGTCGGATGGATAAGTTAGTAGGAAGAAGATGGTTCAAGAAGAAAGGAATAGACTGAACACACTTACCAAGCTTACAAAATGAATTAAGCGAACCAAAGAGTGAGTGAACAGAAAAGAACTTTAAAAGGGAAGAACAATCTACCCATAAAGGGAAAATAATATGAAAGCAGGTACCACAGAGACAAATCGAACCAGTTAGAAATCTTAGGTAAAGGAGCTTTGGGGAGGGGGCTGGAATGCAAACAGCTTGATTGGGTACCTTAGGTAGGCTCTCTAATTAAAGCCTGCTTCTGAAATTGTGCTGATTCCTCCTTATTTTTGAACTATGGAGGCACTGTGATAGCAGAACTGGAAGCCTGGAACTGATCACACTTGACTTTGTCAAAGACAGGTCCATTTACCTATCAGATGGTCAGAACTGTGGCTGAGGACTGAAAAGAATGTATGACAGTCTTCAACCTGAGAAATGCCCTCAAAATAGATGTGCATACAAACGAATGTGCACGTGTCAGTACCACAGTTCTCCACACACAGAGACACATGGTAGTTTGTCCTAGGACAGCTAGGAGCGAAAGGAGTCAACTCCAGAGCAGAGGTTACAGTGTCAGAAGTCCCATCTAACATTTTCTATGAGCCAAGAGTATGGAGATTTTAGATCTGTGTTCCAGCCATCAAAGACATCCAAGCTGACTCTCAATCCCATCTAGCTCAGATGTCATTGTAATGAATTAGACCGGCAGGGATAATGCGGACTACAATTTGCCACAGAAAATAGAAAGCGGTTGATTGATCAGTATCACACAGTGGCCAGAGCAGAGTATTTTTAGTCTGACCAGGGTTTAGATCCTGTTATCAGCTATGATTTGGAGCCTTGTTACTTAATCAGTTTGAGCTACTCTGTACTCATCTGTTAAAGGTTCTCAATTTCCTCTTTAATGATAAACTCCAAAGACTAAGCCATCATCCAGTGCTTGCCCTCTAGACACTTCCCGTCCCCCTCTCTGTCTTCCCTTAAATCACATGTCCTCATTGCCCAGTTTTCTCTCTTTCTTTCCTCTGCTCTATTTTCTCTGTAGAGTCTTTAAACATTTGGATAATCAGGTTGTAACCTTATCTCTTCAGTTTTTTTCTGGGGACTCTCATCTTTGATGGATCTCTTGCAACTCAGGAGAAAGTGATTCACACATCTATCCCCACGCTTAGCCTCCTCCTTTGACTCGAGACTCACGCATCTGACTGCCCACAGAACATCAGCATGATCATGACTGATACAGTTTATACTTGGTCCCACTCTTCTTCCAGGCGTCACTGGACCAGGTAAGCCTTTAGGAGCAAAAGCTAGCTGAGTGGCGCTAGGTTCACATGTCACATAGTGAACTGAGGGCAGAAAAGGAGTCATGAAACTAAGAGGAAGAAGAAGGAGGAGGATATGCAGGAGGAAGAGGAGAAGGAGGAGAAGAAGACAACAAAAAGAAAAAGAAACACACACACACAGAAACACACCTGGAAGAGGAGATAAGAAAATCTGAACATCAGGGAAGATAATAACTGCAACAAATGGAAGCACTTCAAACACATTTAAATGCCTGAAACTGTATCATTATATTTATTTTTAAAAACTCCCTAGTCATCTTTGAAAGATGATCAGTAACCTAATGAAAACTGGTAAATAAAGGGAAATAAACCTGCCTTTCCCAAAAGGAATACATCTGAAGATAAGCAAATAGCTAATGAAGTAAACTTTCTCTATTTCTAGGGAATATTGTGGTTATTGAACAAAGAAAAGATATACATATCAGATATCACCATAGCCAATGTAATGTACCATAAAGAAACAATAAACTCAGATGATGATCATCAATGGTTCCTGACCGTTGAAATTACACACCCCAGGGAAAGGGCTCACCTGATACACGCGCTTGCTCATCAGAGCCTCAAGAGGTTTCCTGGTCTAATATTTCACTGCTGAATAGGTATGGGTCAAAGTGCGGACCTTCAGATAGATCAAGGCACTAACTAGGTCTCTAGAGAGAGAGGGACCAGGGAAGATAGAGGTACCTAAACAATCACTCTACAGTGATAAGAGTGCTAAGAGAGAGAAAAATGGGTATGAGGATATACTAAGGAAGGCAAACCTAGAAATATTGTTACACTGAATGAAGAAGAATATTAGGTTTATGGAAATGAGTAGGTGCTGAGAAATACTGTCACTTTTAATAAAAAATCAAAAAAGTTTCTACTTTGTTCGGTAAGTGATACATAATAAAATTATTTATTTTGCTTTTTAATATCTGATTTTGAAGAAAAGTGTTATATTCCATATGAGGCTTTGGTTATTCTGAAAGTAGCGCTGCTAAAAGTATACTGGAAGCAAGTCACAGATAGCTTACTCACAATTGTCATTTTCTGTTCAAAGACATTCTCTAAATATGAAAATAAAATTTGCTAGATGTTGGTTGTTTTAATACTCTGTGATGTGCTTTTTAAAAAAAACACCTCATGATAAATACTGGCAATGATACAACAGTTATTTCCCCTCATACATCCAAGAGCAAGAGCATCTTAAGCTGTTATAATGTTAAGCCTTATCATTGGAGGTATTGAATTGAAAGGCTTTAAGCTGAGGAGAGAAAAATGATTTAAGGGTTTGGATGAATTGCACAGGCCTGTAAAATGGTATTAAATCAGTTCTGAGAAAATTTGAAGAGGACACAACACCCGGTAAGGCTGTTACACGTTGGTGTCATTAACGAATGATTGGACAACACAGGAGAGTGGAATGGGAGACAGGAATATCAGATCTGCACAGGACACTTAATGTCTTAAGAGGCTTCTGAGCCCTGACAGTCCACAACTAAGCAGTGACTCCTTATCACACAGATACTGATCTCTGTAAGGAAGCCAAGGGACTCCCAGAACCAGGGACAGATAGCGGAACACAGAGACAACATTTGGTTTTTATGTCTTGGATCAATTCAAGAATCCTGTGGCCATGTGTCATTGTGACCATGTGGAAAATCAGACTGGGGAAGTCTTAGGAAAGCTAGAGTCTCATTAAGGGAGAAAGCCAGTTCAATGTTCAGCAAAATAAACAGAGCAATTAATATTTTAACCTCTATGTCCAGTGTCCTCCTGTGGCCTCTTGGCTGTGTAAGGGTCCCCATCTATGGCGCTATTGTCATCTACAATGGTGTTTTCAACCCTTGTATAGTATGTTTTCCAGTCTGAAAGCAGAGGGAAACATTTCAGCCAAAGATAATGACTAGTTTATTTTAATGCCTTTCTTTCCACACCTGCTAAAGATTACAATGTTGCAAATGGGCACAATAGACAGTGGCTGATTTTTCTTGATGATCTTGTACTACTGTCTGTTCTAAGAACTTTTTATATCTTATGTATTTATCTTCACAAAAAAAACCATGAATCCACCCTGGCCGGTTGGCTCAGCGGTAGAGCGTCGGCCTGGCGTGCGGGGTACCCAGGTTCGATTCCCAGCCAGGGCACACAGGAGAAGCGCCCATTTGCTTCTCCACACCCCCCCTTCCTCTCTTTCTCTCTCTTCCCCTCCCACAGCCAAGGCTCCATTGGAGCAAAGATGGCCTGGGCGCTGGGGATGGCTCCTTGGCCTCTGCCCCAGGCGCTAGAGTGGCTCTGGTCATGGCAGAGTGACCCCCCGGAGGGGCAGATCATCGCCCCCTGGTGGGCAGAGCGTCGCCCCTGGTGGGCGTGCCGGGTGGATCCCGGTCGGGCGCATGCGGGAGTCTGTCTGACTGTCTCTCCCCGTTTCCAGCTTCAGAAAAATACAAAAAAAAAACATGAATCCATCTTCAGATTAGGACACTGGGAGTTGGAGAGGTTAAGCAACTGTTCCCAGTTCCTAGAAAAAGTATGAAGGGATGAAATTGAAACCTAGCCAACTGGGTCCACCCTCTTCTCCACCACCAGCCAAAGACCACTATTGATAATGTCCCCCAAATTCTTTACTTGTTAGCATATAGAGAACAATGTGCTCCAAGCTCAGGTATGCAACAATTAAGAAGCCAGAATTATTTTGAGTAATTAAATTCCAGGTCCAGAGACTCTAAATTTGATCTCTTAAAACATTTGAGTCACCTAGTTCATAGACTATAGCTGTCTGGGTTACCTGAGTACAAGTATCTGCACTTTTGTTCTTGACTGATTCTCAGAACTAGATGCCTGGGTAGCAATAAAATACAGAAGATAGAAAGAGATGCTATGTGCCCTCCCTGCTGACATTTGAGGTATCTCAGTAAAGAACTGCAATATATTCTTACTTAAAAGGCAGGGAGTTGATAAGATAGCTTTTATTTTTATAATTCCACAAGAGGAAAGCAAGCCAATATGTTATATAGTGGAGGGAAATTATAAAATACTAATTAGTCCAAAATGGATAGAATGGGTGCCCAACAAGATAGGTCCTCCCAGGATAACTCTTAAGTCCTGATCTTTCCCCTCTAGTACAGATTCACATAATAATTGACTGACTAATCTAGGGCTCATTTTCCTTAGATTTCCATTCAGTATCTGGAGCTGTTATGATACTTTAATTAACTAAGGTTTTAATGACTACAGAGCAGCAACATGTTGTTCCATAGAGTCCACATGTTCTTTACAAGAGCTGACACCTGCTTGTGACATAGGTTCTCAGTCTGAGATGGCTAGCTCACATGAAGAGAAATCAAACCCAGGATGGACATGAGTCAAAGCAGGTCTCTAAAATCAACACAATGGCCTCCAGATAACAGTGGGTAGAGGTAAGAGAATTCATAGAGAATTACTGAGATGAAGAGGACACTCACTGGAAGAGACACAGATGCTGGAGGCACTCGAGTTCAGGAAAGCACATATCAGGGCACAGCCCGCTGTGGACCATCAATTCTCAAAATTTAATATGCATACAGATGACCTGCAGTGTCGGGAGCCGATCCACTAATGCTGGCTAACTAGGTCATAGCAGGAGAAGATCCACAACTGCTGGTTGACAAAGTCACAGCAAAAGAAGATCGATGGCTACTGGTTGATAGAGTCACCGCAGTGAAGACCAACAGCTGTGGGTTGACAAAGTCACCGCAAAGGAAAGGCACAACGATACTTCCCCCTTTAATCTTTTGAATTAATCTGGCCTTATATTCCCCCCTTTTCTGGGTGTGTGTTATTATTTATGGCACAGGGATAATAGTACCGAGCTTTCCCTGTAGATTTGTAGTAATTTCTTTGGAAATGAGACAGAAGGTGTAAGTTCCACAGAAAAGCCTGTAAGCCCCTTGAACTGGGCTCATAAACATAAGAGGCTGGCCATGATATCCCTCATAAAGGGTTAAGTTTGTAGGAGAATTTCTTCTTATTAATCATGTTAGAAAGAATAAAGTTAGAACTTAACTAGTGTATGAATATAGTAAATAAATAAAGTTTAACTAGACATTAGAATCTTAGGTAAAGTATAGTGGAGTGGCCTGTTGCGTGGCCTTGGATAGGAGTGCAGCTGGAAAGTAAAGAATGTTTTGTTAAAAGACTTGTTTTGTCACTGAAGGGAGTTGCTGGGCTTTTCTCAGTAAAACATTCTCGTGAGATTTTGGTATCTTCCAAGAATAAGGAGAGGAAAGTGGTGGGATTCATAGCAGCAATAGCAATTAATGCCTTCTGATATTATGTTGCTACTAGCTATCTTGCAGGTGCACTCCATGTATCTTTAAGTAAAAGTTACTCTTAATGTTATGTTAGTTTCTTAAATAGCAAGCCTTTTGTAGTCTTGTGAAAATAGAATTAGGACACTACATGAACTCAAGGCTATTTGCCTGAGCAAGCGGTGGTCCTTTGCTAGTCCTTGATGATTTTGTCTGCTATCTCTTTCTGCACCCTTGACTCACAACAACAGTAAAATAGAGTTATTAATTAGTACTAATCTTTTAGAAGTTTGTACCAATATTATTATTACTATTGTATAACTACTTTGAATAACTTACCACCTGACTTGTAGCTTATCGATATGAATTAACTGTTATCTAGAAATATGTAACCATAGTTAAACTAAAACAATGATGTATTCAAAATACCATGTGATTATAACTTAGTGTGTGTGCATAAAAAGTAAAGTTAGACCAGCCATTGGCAGAGATGCCTGGCAGTAAATGCTAACCAGAGAATAAAGAGAAAGAAAAGAATTCGGCTCTCTCACTCGATTTTCGCTGACGCCGTCTCCTCCTGTGGGACCCCTGGATCCCCCCTGGGGCTGGACCCCGGCACCGCAGATTTAGTTAAAATGCAGATTTTGGTTCAGAAGACGTGAAGTAGGGCCTGGGATTCTAGATTTCTAATAACTTCCCAGTGGTGTCCATGTTGCTGAGCTGTAGCTGATGCATGGAGAGGCCGGGCTGCAGAACGGACGGAACGACAGGTCTGTGGTGTCACTGGGCAGTGTAACAGGAGGCCTGCATACCCCTGAGAGTAAGCAGAAGGGCAAGCACTCAGGCAGCTTTGGAAAGGAGCCCAAACACAGGGCTTGATCCTCAGCGCCGAAGCATATACTCAGCTGCTTGAGTTCACCTAAACACTTTATTAAAGAGCTTTTATGCTGGCCCTAGTTCTTGTGTGGCACAGAGTGGAGCCCCTAGCCTCTATGTAAAGGAGATATTGTGGTGCATGGTAAGAACAGGGCCCTAGGGTTGCATCATGTGCAAGTGGAGTTTCCATCATCTTCCCATTTTGACCTGATCAGTTTTTTTTTCTATGAATCATTCTTTTCCCTTCGTTGTAAACCTGGGGGTGGGGAAATACCTCTTCTGCTACATTAATCAGGAAAGGCTAATCATTTTTAGAACAACTCCCAAAATAAAATTGTATAACATAACACGGCTTTATTTCTTCTTTGAAGGATAGTTCAATAATGGCATTTGGCAGTTGGTTTTTGATGCAGTAATTTAGGAATTCAGGATCCTTCCTTCTCATGGCTGCATCTGTTTCTATATCATTTCATCTCCTATTTCAGCTGGTGGATGGGCACGCATAGGAAGAAGCATTCAGGAGGATTTTCATCAGCCTGGTTGAGACGTGGCACATATCAATTCTACATGTGTCCAACCACATAAAACTTTGTCACTTGGCACAATTTCCCTTCCAGGAAGGCAAGAGACTGTAGTCTATCTTTGTGGTCCAAACAAAGGAGAGATGAGTTTGGGGAAATTCTATCCTATGCTTTCTCAACCAGAAAATTAAGTCTTGATGCCCTATGACACCCCTGACATGAAATGAATTAACTTCTCTCCTATGCATGTAGAATGGAGTTGTCTACGTGCTCTCCTTAGAAAAATTGAGAAAATCATCATTCAAGTCTTTTTGTGTAGCACGTGGCCAGTCTCTGCTGGACCTGCATACCACAGAAGGTGGCTAGAAGATCAAATGAGGAAACACATGTAAATACCCTTAAGCTACACAGGACCACATGAATAAAAGCTGCCACAGAAGAGAAAAATAAATGATTCAGGCTGCGGTGGGGGAAATAAAAGAGAGTAATAGGAGAGGTACCAGGCTCCGTGTAAGTTGGTTCCCTTTCTCTGCATGTCTTTTGCAATATTTTAAACTTTCTGTCCTACCTGGTGACCTCTAAAGTAGTTTTCTCCACAAAGTGTTCTTGAACCCTTCCCACAAGCTCAATATGTCACTCATCTCTCTGTAAACTCCAAGCAACATAATGCATTCCTCAATTGACATATTGCATGTGTGCAGTTACTTAATGATATACTTGCCTCCCACTAAGAACAGAAGTCACTTTGTATTCCTCCCTCTTTGCTTGGCACATAGTATTAAACATTCAATTCACATGTTCTGAAAAGCTTTAGGGTTTTTGTCAGAGCAGAGAGCTCTGTTGTCTGGATTAAATGAAGGTTCTGTAAGCAGGTTCACATTCTCTGAGGTTGGTTCAAGGGCAGGGTACCCAGGAGCTGTCTCGTATTTCTCACCCTGATACAGTTCATTTGTTAGGGTTATCCTTAAACTGCTCCTTACACGTACTCGGAAATTGAACCAAGGGGAAAAGCAATTGATGGGAGATGGCAAACATAGTGACAATGGTCTCAGAAATTAAGGTAAGCTAGTGCCAATGATCCAAAGGGGCTAAGAAGGTTTCCTCCATGTTCCCCAAGTTGTATTTCATAGATATCTACATACAGCACTAAATTTGAGTACACAATGGCTCAAATATGATTGAGAAGTACATTTTCCCATCACTCCATCTTATCTGAGCAAACAATTTTGTTCCCTAGAATGGTTTAGAGCTATGGCTTATGTCCCTAGAAGAACTCCATTGAAAAGATAAAGATAGAAGACTGATTTCTCCATCACTCACTGATGAGTGCAAGAGATGAGGAATCCGTCTTGCAATCCACCTTCCTCAATTTAGTTGCACCAGAGAAGCAAATAAATGTGTGTTTTATCAACTTAATCTCCTGAATTCTGTGCAAGTCTAGCCCAGCAGCTGACTGTGACAAGCCATCAGAAGTCTCTTCTTAATTTTATATTTCCCCATTTCAGAATTGCTTGACAAATGATTATAGCTGACAGCTTTTAATCCATGTAAAAGCCATCATTGGTGATGAGTGCTTTGGAAGAATTGAATGTACATTGTCCTACTTGTGCATCCTTTTACCTGCTTTTTAATCAACAGATATGCCACACACTGACAGAGCTTTTCATCACATACTCTATTCGGCGCTTCAGTATAATTTTACTGCTGGTACATGATAAACAGCGAAGATGCACCCCCCTACTACAAAAACAGATTTATTAATAAATAGCTGACACTTTGTACTTTTGCAGAATACCAAAGTAATTAGTGACAACAGTGCAATGATTTTCAATACCTGCAGAGCAAAATATCACATTGATTCAAGCTCAAAGCTTTCTCTAATAACAGCCAAGGAATTGTCTACTGTGTTTGGTCAATTCTTTTAAATAGCAAATGGTGAAAAAGAAAATACATCAAGAAAAATGCTTTGAATGTCCTTCCCCTTGGTTCAACTGGATATATAAACCAACTTGCCAATATAGAATAACTGGTAGGCTAACAACATAAATAATTATTTTGTTTTTATAATCTTATGTTTGCATATATATGTATATGTGCATATATATGTATTTTATTAACATATATATAGGATATATATTACCAATACATTTCATCATCTCGGAATTTCATGTTAAATTGAGATAGTCATTTGATTTCAAAGCAAAGGGTTCACTGTAGAAGAATATGCAACATTTAGATCATGAAATTTTAGAATCACAAAGCAATCAGACTATGAACCAGAAGAAATTCAAAGAAATGGACTAGTCCAGCTTCTTCCCTGGGGAAATATGATGTTTTTCCTAGTCTCAACCTCGTCTAAATGACACACTATTATAGTTCACACACTGAAGCCAGTGAAGAGAACATGATTACACAGCAAAGAAGAACTTGTGATCGATCAGGAATGCTGCACTCTCCAGTTCTCAGCACCATCCCCCGGGGACTCTACCTTCTGCCATTGGGCCCCTGTCTACCCAGTCCTGGGCACTGTTCTAGGTGCTGGGGAAGCGGCAGTGAACACACACAGACAGCATTCCTGCCTTCACGGGCCTTTTCTTATACTCAAAAGAGACAGACCTTAAATACATAAGAAAATAACTGGTATTTTAGGAAGTGATGAATGTTACGTAGAAAAGCAGGGTAAGCAGAATGGGATTTACAAAGGAATGGGGAAATAATAGACTGCTATGTTTTGAATAATATGGTTAAAGAAAACCTCATTGATAAAATGATGAATGAGTAAAGGCCCGAAGGAAGGGAAGAAGGGAGTCATGTGGCTTTCTAGAGAGAGAGAGAGCTCTAGACAGTGATCCCAAGGTAAAAGCACACTTACTATGCTCAAATGCATGTCTGCCACATACTAATTTTTCTCTGATTTATGTGATCACATTCTGTCCCTTTTGATTTCTTCACGGAAACTGCATTTTCTTGTTTCTGTCAGAGACTAAGATAGCTCTACAGATCATCACCTGCTTCTGCCATGCCTCCTGAATCTTGAAGCTGGTCCACCATGGAGTCACTTTCTCCCCTTCTATTCCCGCCTCCCAGTGTAAATGTCACCTTCCCCCTCCAATGCCCAGTTCCCCTCAGGACACCTCCCAGCTCCTTAGCTCAGAAAAGTCATACCTAACCTGTCTGTGTATTCAACACCTGAGGCTATTTGACCCAATTTTTTCCTTTGAATTTTAGTTCTACTTTATGCTTAATCATCCACTGAGAGAATGATGAAGGGAAAGGACTGTTGATATGCAAACTACAGAGTGAGTGTGTACCTTAACTAGACTCACAAATCAAAACTATGCCTCTGTATTTACCAGTCACTGGGTACTCACTCTGTGCTAAGCTTTATGCTAGATGTTGGGGGTACTGAAAATGACTTGTCCTTAAAGTGCCTTCAAGAGACTGTTTTTATTATTATTATTATTATTATTATTATTGTTGTTGTTGTTATTGATTTTAGAGAGAGAGGGAGGGAGGGAAACAGTGAGAGTGAGAAAGAAACATCGATTTGTTGTTCCACTTTTTTATGCATTCAGTGGTTGATTCTTGTATGTGCAGCTGGAAATTGAACCAGCAACCTAGCCTTATCAGGGACAACACTCTAACCAACTGAGCTACCCAGTCTAGACAAAGGACTGTTCTTTTCCATAAGCAATCCCCATCTGTCCCAGGGCAGCTCCATCCTAGTCCTCTCCACATATGAGTATTTTTGGGAGGTGTTGTCTTGTGCATGTGTGTGTGTTTCGATGTGGCCAGCACTGTGCAAGGTGTCAGGTGACAGAATAAAAAAAAAAAAGCAACAGAGAATTTCTCCTGAGGAGTTGCAGCTTAGTTGGTATGACGAGATATAAATATATACCTGGAAGGTTACAGAGCAGTGCACCATGAAAACCATAGTTCCAAACCACAGTGAGGGTACAACGAAACAAAGATGACTGATTCATACTTCCAGGCAGTTCCCAACTCATCTACTCTCAGGCATTTTGAATCCCTAATGTGCAAGGGGGCCAGCAGCATCGTAGCTCACAGGCCTTGGGGTCCTATCAGAGATTTTCTTTATTATTTTTTATAAATAGCAAAAATACATTTTCTAAAATACATTTCCTATGAACTCTATTTTTGGAAGTATAAACATATATGCTTCTTTGTCAATCTAAACTTTTGTTGCAGGTACATAGGTATAGGAATCCATTAGCCGGTTTTCATTATTAGCCGGTTTTCATTACTACTAATGATCTCAGTAGTTCTGCTGTATTGGTGTCTTTTTGAATCCTGCATGCTCATTATTTGGTACAAGTTGCGAAAAATGTCTGCGGCAGAACTTCGAGCTATTTTTTAAATCTTTCTTCAAAGAAATTCTGTGCTTCTGCCAAGCTCCCTTATCTGAGAAACTGCCCCGCCTCTTCCACGACCCTGAGACAAGGGCCGCTGTCATGGTCCGCCCTGTCTGCGCCTCTCCTTCGTTCTGCCGCCGTTCCTGTTAGTATTCCACGTATGGAAACGGCTCCACCAAGCCTCACCCTGTTCAGTCTGAAGTAAATACATAGAATAATATATGCAGATATTATCTTTTCTGGTTGAAAAGCTCTAATGAAAAAGGAACCCCTGTGCCAAAGCAGGAATATTAAACTTAGAAGTGAAGGAGCAGCTCTGCCTCTATGGTGGGCCCAATTTTGCTCAAAAAGATAGGATTCGAATAGGTATACTTTTCAGGAGTCATCGTTTATTTGCAGGCTAACCAGCCAATGTATTATTTATCCTCATGTCAAATTATTCTCTCTGATGTGATTTTGAACATCCTGAGCACATTAAGTCTGAATTCTTATCTGCTAAAAACCCAGGATTCTCTGTGCATAGCCGTTATTAGCCTGTCCCCGATTTGCTGACAGCAGATATGATGGAGGATCTTCAGGGAGAGAGTCTTTCTAATGATCATACCATGCAAATCCAGTGATTGGCCAGGCGTGACCAGCTAGATCCTGGAGGAGATGATGACAAGTTTCCTTCAGTAGTGTGGGAAAATCCTCCTCCTTGCTTGAGATGCTGCATTAACAGTGCATCTCATGGGAGGAGCCAATACGGTATTCGAACTTCGCTCATGGTAAAGAGTAACCATTTAATATTTTAGTGCCTGAATATCACCCAGTGTTAATTAAGTGAATAAGTTAACACTCTTCTATTTCCATCTTTATGTGCCTTTTAAAATGGTGGTTTTCCCTTTGTGAGATCTATTTCAAAGCATAGCAAAGTCCAGCATGAGTCTGGAGATCATGGCCCTACGGCCTAGTCCTCACATTGCCCGAGCGCGGGTGTGAGGTCTGTCTCTGAGTTATGGAAACATGCCTTTTGTGTTTCAAGTGTTCCTGTCCACACCACTAAAATTGCCCTTCCCTCATCTCCTAAGAAGCATCCTAGGCCCCTTTGACTGTTGAGGAATATAGGTCAGTTACTAATTTTGCAGGTCATTTATTCTGCAGGGGTTTTGTCTGTCTTCTACTTTCCACAGTTCTTTCTCTCACCAAGCCTTAATTGTGTAAGCTAAGAAGGCAGACGGTAAACCAAACGGTGAACTTTGATAACTCAAAGGAGGAAGTAGGACTGGAGGTGTGTTCTTCCCTTGTCTATAAATATCTTCTATTAATTAGGTTGACAAAGATTAACTAAGTATGTCTTCTTTGCCATGCACAGTGTTAAGCTCCATATGCATCTTCATAAAGCTTGCCATCTGTTACCAAAATATGCATCAAACATGGATATAAGCTCATCCACACCCACTGTTATACCAGATATTTAACCTATCTTCAAGATTTCATTTATATCCACTTCTCATAATCACCATTTCCTTTAATATCTATCCTCTCTCATATTTCCTAAACTGCGGTACTTCAAATTTGATACACTATGCCTACAGAGGGTTGACAAATGTAACATAATGTCAGCTTATTTATTCTATTATTCATCCAAGAAGCATTGCATGAAGGAAATAGAAAGGACTTTAGCTACAATCCCTTTACTCCAGGTGTTCATAATCTGGTTGTGGTGACCAGGAAGTTACGTATGAAACATGGGGCAGTAACAGAGGGAGCCCCACAGGAGGCCAGACAAGCTTGAGCAAGTGTGGGCTGGGCAAGGAGACCAGGCAGCACGTGGGTCTGGAAACTGAAGTGTTCCTTCCATCTGCAGAGCAGAGGAGAAACTGAAATTCATTAGATCCTAGTGTGTGGTATTTATTTTTGCTCTTTAATCATTTATATATATGGTATCCCTCATGATTTTCACATCCACCCCAAACTAAGTTATATACAATAGGTTGTGAATACTCAGAATATTTAAGATGCCAATTTTATCTTCTAAGTTGTAGTCCTTTCTCTCAGCATTTTTCAAGATGTTGTAGTTGGGTTAACAGGTGAGACCACTAAGCATTCTTGATTTGGGCATATTTTCTTATCTCTAAAAAAGAAACCTTCATTAATCTAACAAGTACTCGCTTAGAATGTATGCTTTACACAAGGCTGTGAAGGGCTCTTTCAGAGAGATAATAGAAGTAAAGGCACAAGCCTAGTAGAAAGAGCATCAAACTAGGAGTCCTTGAGGCTGAGGTCAGCCCTGGGTCCTCTAGCTACTAATCACTTTGAACAGATCATTTAAATCCTCTCAGCTCCAGTTTTCTCATTTAGAGAATGGGAACTGTTATATTTGCCTCACCTTCATGATGAGGTTACTATAAACCTGAGACATATAACAGATGTAAAAAGGTCTTATAATTATTGAAGTGCTCTCAAAAATTCTCCAGATTTCAAAACCTATTCCATGAGATAAAAAAAAAAGACAAAAACAAAACCTCACTATCATTATGGATGAACTCTTCAGTTGGAACACACACATATATACATAGATTGTGTGCATATTTATACACATTTACTCAGTTTTATGTATATTCATATGCATACACAGTTCTATCTCTCTATATATATTTATATGTATATGTTATATTTATATACCATAAATATATGAATGAAACAACTGGGAATCAATTCTGAGTTTAAATTGAATTAATATGCCAAGGCAATAACAGTTTCTGGAATTGCTAACATATCTAAAAGTACAAGAATAAAATGTGCAGGAGAATGATGCCCAGAATCCTTTCTGGCAGAGATATAAACCTGTGTGAGCTTTGAAGGAAGTGAAGGAGGATGGTTTGCCCCACCAGGCTGAGACGACGTCCTTGCACCATGACTCACTTAACTGCGGTTATGTGTTTCCAACACAGCCTCCCAATGCCTTTTGAAAAGATCTATTTTTCAACTTCCTTTGGATAGAGCAGTCAGCAGCCATCTAAGAGGCATCTGTTTTGTATATTCAAATGGCTATACCCTTGGGTAAACGGGGACGGGAGTCTTACTACACGGTGGTTTAAAAAGGCAGAGTCACCTCAGTTTCAGACATAAGATTTAACAATCTGAGGTGAATTCATTATAACTCTATTCACTTAGACACAAAATGTCATTGCTCATGACTCAGTAAATGAAGTGTAATTACCAAAAGTACATAAATGATAAGAGCTGAAAATTTTCTCCTCCTGATCATGCTCATGACAAGAAGCAATTTCACATATCTAAATAACTGATCACCAGAGAGAAACACCCAGGACAGACCAAACACTCTGGACAGAAAGTCAACGTTAAAGATCATGTCAAATAATTAGTCTTTTGAGAGATCCTGGGCTTTTTGACAACTGCTAAAATCCTAATGTGAGTTTCACTATCTCTTAGGAAATAATGTAACTCACACTGAAATTTATTTGAAGACATAGAAACCTAGGAAATGTGACTGGAAATGCCTCTCATGGCCCTTTGCCTTCTAAACCAAGAGCTTTGACCCTTTTAATCATAACCAGTGATTTCCTATAATTCCTTTCTTTTGGGGATTTCAGTCCTCTGTGGTGCAAAGATTACAACCAAACAATACTCTGATTGCTTCTAATAAAATATTTATAAATTTATAAAATTCTTCTCATGACAGTCAAGTGAAGTCAAGCACACCATTCTGTGTGTATCCAGGAAATCCCAAGCCAATCCTTTATCTTCTTCAGCTTTGCACCACTGAATGCTCAATTTTTAAGCATTATTAGAGGAAAAAAATTATTCTGTCAAGCACTTCTCGCAGAGAAAATCTGCCTAAATGACTTCTTATTCTTAAAATGATGCCAATTCCTTCCCTAAAACTGTATGCACTACTCAATGATATATGATTAGAAATTATGAGGCCAATTTTCCAAAGGTGTTCCTTCATTTGCATCAGCAAAAAGAGTACTTATAATTGTCCATGCAAATCAAGGACTTTCATATGCAAATGCTATATGTGGATGTAATTATGCTGCTCCAATACACGGATTGAGGTTTTAATCTGTTATACAAATAAGTGTGTAAATATGCATTTGTATTTTTAGTTCCACTAGAAAAAATTTGTGTCCATATGTGTAACTATTGAAAGGAACAGAAATGAATGGACCATCAGGGGTCGCCTATTACATTCCAGTAACATTATTTTCATTAGCCAATGCGTTATAAATAGAACTGCCTCTCTCTTCTCACCCCATCTCCTGTTGCAGAATCTAGATCACTGAGCCAGACTTTGTCTTCGATATGATAAATTCAGACTGTGGAGCCTAGTTTCCTCCACTTTGCATTTGGGTTACCATTGTGTCTACCCAACCTCCAGCCTTCCAGACATGCCTAAACTCCATGTGAGGTGGCTTCTCAGTAGGTGCCTCAATCTCTTATAAATCAGACTATGCAGTTCATGGGGGGGGGGGGGGGTCACTTGCTCAGCCTAACAGAAACTCAATTCTAATCCAATGGGAATACATGTTGCATAAATGTTTGCCCAAATCAGTTACACCAGAGAAAATAATTTTTAAAGGGATGATTTTTTGTTCTAAAAATCTAAACCATTCAGCCGATACAGAACTAAAGACTATTTTTATACCACAATAAGCTAAGAACTTTCACTTTCAAGAAACATTTTTCTCCACACCATGAAGCAGTACAAAGTGACAGATCTATTTATTGTAGAAGATGCTGGTACTAATTGACGAGGTGGTTTATTTCTGTTTGACCCAGAGGATGTTTCCCTGGATAGACAAATTAGGCAGTGTTGTCAAACCAGGAACATTTCTCCTATCTTCTTCTATTCTCCCCGTGGACAGTGAAAACTAATGACTGGAATAGATTTGCCTTGTTTGACTACAGATCATATCCTATGTTACACAAAATGGAAAAAGAGATTTACAAGTAAGAGTTAGTGATCTTCTTACTGGAAAACTTGATGATATAAGCTGTGACAATATTTCCAATTTGAAAGTGAAGCTCATGGTCTGAATAATTATATTTATCTTGCTTTCAGGGACAAAGAGAAAGTGGGATGATGTGACCTAGAAGAAAGATGTTAAAATTACCAGAATATTTAAATAGCTTTGTCGGGACAGTGAGACAGAATACTGAAATAGTAGACATTATTAGAGCAAGTCAAAGAATAAGAGGAGAAACATGGATATAATTCTTAAATTTCTAAGAATCTGTGGGTGAATAAGGGGCTACATGCTGAACGTGACAAGCTCAGGGAAAGCCTGCATGGTGGCCTTTACAGACTCAGGGACCTAAAGTAACCACACAGGATGGTCTGAAATGAAAACTTTTAACTAAAAGCAGTTTATGGTGAGTAGTCATGTCCTAGGGAGTTATTCTCTATCTGTACTAAGGTCAATGCTTGCTTTGAAGCCTTTGTGTTATCTTTTGCATTTACAATAATGTACCTGATAACATGCCTTTGAAATGTAGGGGTGATCTTTTTCTGCCCCCCAGAGCAGGCATCCCATCTGAGCAGGAACCAACAAACCCCTTTGTTGTTATTAATATCATGTTAATTAGTTTATCTATCTTATGCCTCCTTATGTAAAAGAAGTTTTAGTATACACATTTTTATTTTTTATCCAATCTCAGAGATTTCTCCACTTTGCTTTCTCCTGCCTCCGTAATCTATCACCAATAAATTTCATGTAGCCCCTTTATGTTTTTCCCTTTGTTTCTAATGTATAAAATCAGTGGTGAAACTGCCATTTTTAGGAGCATTTTCGCAGTCTGTTGGGACTCTGCTTCCTGTCAATAGTCTACAGTTTGGCTCAAATAAACTAAAAAATTCTCACAGGTTTGAAAGATTTGTTTTTGTTGTTTTTTTTTATATTGACAAACCCTAACTGGTCCATGGGTCACATAAGAGATTCTGGGATTTCCCAGAACTATTTGGGAGGAAGGATTGGTGAAAGTACAATTGTTTTTGTAATTGTTATTGAAATGCTATTCCTGGCACCTTAGTGGTACAGCTCAGCATATGTGAATTACAATAACAATTCTACTGGCAGTTTCTACTCAATTAGTACAAGTAAACCTTCACAGTACTTTCATGGATAAAGCACCATTATTAATTTTGACAAAATCTAAAATGGTTGTTGGACATTCAGACCTGGTTCAACTTCACTCAAATTCAACCCTGGGCAATAGCATTTGCTATTTTAAAAGCATTTAAAATTTTTATTAGACTCAAAACTTTTCATTGCTTCATCTTATCCCTGTGGCAATAGCACCACACCAGTCTATCTCATCAATCTGGACTGGAAGTCACAAAGGCCATTGTAGATGGTAAAAACAGGGGTAGGATACAATAAAGATAAGATGGCAAATGAAATGCATGTGTTTGTCCTTTCAAAAGGGCATAATGGATAAATAAAAACACAATGGTGGATCAGATATCATTCTGCTTAGAAATGTGTGTTTTTCATTACAGTGAGAGATATTTGTATTATGGGATCTTGCAGGAGATATAAACAAAATAGAAAGAGAGTTCTGGCTTCATGATAGTGAGATATGCTTGTTCTCTGTGGAATGACAAAAAACCATCAGCTCCACTTTAATAATTTAAGATGGGGAAATAAGATAATTGTAAAATACAGAGCAAAGCCTAATCCCCAGTGTCTAACTACAGAATCTTCTCCTCTTTATAAAGGCAGCTACAGCGATATAATTTATCACCCACCCATTTAAGTAGATGCATTCCAATAATTTCCCAAGATTGTTCTTAATGGAACTATCTGCGTATCAGTCAAAAATATCACAAAATCCAATGTTAATCCCTTGTCTGATAGAAGTTAAAAGACAGTTTGATCTTGCCTGCTGTCAACCAGCCCCAGCGTGCATTGTGTTCTCTCTCTCTCTCTCTCTTTTTCTCTCTCTCTGATTTCCATCACAGACAATTTTATCTCTCAGAAGAGCCTGAAGTATAATCACATTGTAATACAACAGAGGTTGTGTGTACTTGTAAGCAAATACTTCTCTTTGGGAAAAACCTCACTTGGTCTTATTCCCTACAGGGACTGGCAGGCCCCCCAGCTCCTGCCACTCAGCACCAATACATCTCAGCATCAAGCAGTTAATAGATATTGACACATGAAGCACTTTGCCTTAATAGATCTGTATTTACATCTAGCTTGTTTCAAGTTCAATTTGCAAGGGAGCTTTATCTTGGTTGCTATCAAATATGCTACTTACCCTGCCGTTTCCACCTGACAGCACCTGATGGTACAGATCTCACTGCAATGAAAGCCACAGCTGCCTTCCCTGCTGATACCGGCCTAATGGGCTATCACACAATCATTTCGTACTCACACTGCTTCCTGTTCCCTCCCCTCATTGGTGGTCAAATTTCTCTTCAATGCTCAGCTGAGAGGTCACTCTTTTACCAAGTCTTCCTTGTCCTTGAGACTTACTGTGCAATTGACCACATCGTCTCTTGGAGCATCATCTCAAAAAGAGCACCTGCGACATATGTTTGTCTTTATTTATTCATGACCTTGCCTCTCTCCAGTCAGGGTTTAAGACCTTTGGAGGCAGAAATGCGTCTGTATCCAAGCTTGCCTCCCTAGCACAAAGGACTCTGCCGGCACAAAGTGAGCGCTCAATACACGAATCTTTGTGGGATCTTTGCAGAAATAAGATATTATTGTTTATATCAAAATTTAGTTTAAAAAAAAATTCCTAAACTACCATCTGTTCACGTAACAATCATTCTCCTTACCTTTCCAATCTGCATTTTCAGTATTGTTTCCATGTCCATTATATTTGTTCTCAAGGTTTTTCAAAATCTTTACTTGGTTCCAAATCGCATAACTCAGCTTCTCAGGGCAATATGATGAACTCTGGATTCATGATATTAGTCCCAGTAACAAGGCTTGGAGAAAAAATCACTCATCACTTACCCCAAAAGTACAATTTCTCAGCCCTGTCACTCTACCAAGTGTCTGAACATGATGGTGAACCAAATATAAGTGAGCATGTGATCTTATTTCCCTTCCTCTTCCCTTTGTGCATTGAGTAAGTCAGCAATCAACAAGGAGCCTACTGTGTTTTATACACCATGCTAGACATTAGAGAGTCAAAAGACAAACGAACAAAAAACCCTTATAAAACAGTGTCACATCCTAAAATAGTTCATTTCCAAGAAAATTAGTTTATTGTCACAAAACTTATTATGAAATGTATGATAAGAATAGTGTCTATTCTAAAGGAGCTCAGTGTCAAGAAAGGAATTTACTGACACAAAAACTTATTATGAGATATATAATAGGAGTTCTGATGGAGATAAATGCAGAAACTAAGGGAAAAAAAACAGAAGACTTCAGGGGTACCTTTCATTTATAATGCCCTGTAGAGCTCCTAGAATGATGTTTGTGTGAAAAGCAGCAACTATTTCCTCTGGCTCTTACATCTACTTTTTAGGCCCTGGCCAGCTAGCTCAATGGTAGAGCATTGGCCTGGTGTGTAAAAGTCCTGGGTTCAATTCCCAGTCACAGCACACAGGAAAAGCGGCAATCTGCTTCTCCACCCTTCCCACTCTCCATTCTCTCTATCTTTCTCTTCCCCTCCTGCAGCCAAGGCTCCATTGGAGCAAAGTTGGCCCAGGCACTGAGGACGGCTCCTGAGAACAGCTCCATGGCCTCTGCCTCAGGTGCTAGAATGGCTCCGGCTGCAATGGAACATTGCCCCAAATGGGCAGAGTATTGCCCCCTGGTGGGCATGCTGTGTGGATCCTGGTCCGGTGCATGCAAGAATCTGACGGCCTCTCTGCTTCCAACTTCGAAAAAATACAAAAAAATAAAACCCCAAAAAACAAAACAATTACTTTTCAACTGACACCAAAAGACCTCTTATTTTCACTAATATTCTAACAGACTGATTTAAATGATTTAAACACACACACACACACAACAACAACAAAAACAGCAGTCCCTTAATCTATTAGATGCCAAGGCATTTTCTCCACCTCATTTGTCTAGTTCTTAGCCACTGTTCTTTTATTTACCGATTTTTTTTTTTTTTTTAGAGAGAGGGGAAAGAAGAGGGGAAGATAGAAAGAGAGAGAGAGAGATCAATTTGTTGTTCCAAATATTTATGCATTCATTGGTTGATTTTTGTATGTGTCCCAACCAGGGATCAAACTCACAACCTTGGCATATCAAGATGATGCTCTAACCAACTGAGCTACCTTGCCAGGGAAGGCCATGTTATTTTAGTTGACATAAATACTATTATGTTATTTGCATTGGTTGACAAATTGAATTGATCATGAATTCAGATGCCCTTACTTCATTTAATTTTATTGTCAGCATAAATGGCTCATGGAACACTCAACTAAATGTTTAATAATCAGCCATAACATATTACCATCTGTCCAATATTTGTCTAGCCTAGTGATAAAAAAACACTATCACTATACCAGTGGCATCCAAAACTATAATGTTGGCAACTATCTCAATTCACTGTAGTAGTGAGTCTTGGAGCCCAGCTCCACCAGTTGGTCATGCAAGAATAACATTTGAATATGCAGAAGTCTTACCCAGGTGCACTGACACTGGGGAAAAGTTTACATATAGCAGTCAATAGAAATGTGTTTAAGTATAGGAGGAGATATTTGGAGACTGACTATCACTGGAGGTTTGGAGAATTTGGAAAGACAGCAGAATCATACTAGATGGTATAAATCACCCACTGGAAGGGTTTGGATTATATGTTGTTTCTAAAGCTAAAAATGGGGGAGGAATAGCTATAGTTAAATGGCTATGCAGACAATTTTAGTGACAGATTTTGAACTGGTATCTCAGCATCTGTTCCATGCTTTCTTGCAAATCTTAAGCATTTTTCTTTAGAAAAAAAATCTATAATTTTTAAACTGGCAGCATGATTAAACTAAACCTAAGTGTAACTACTATATATCATCTATTTGAGAACAGTTATTTACTTCAATATTCTTTCTTTTCAGAGATATAACCTAAACATATCAAAATGGTCAAGGTGGGTGTGAGTCCCTGGTATACAATAATAGATTTGGAATTCTAAAATCATCCAGAAATAGTAATCCTTCTCTAACCAACAACCAGCACTGGGAGCTGAGGTCAAAATAAAAATGCTGCCTAAATTATTAGCTACAATTCCCTTATTTAAATAACAGCTAGAAATCTGTCTTAAGCAACATGAGACCTATAGATGTGTCTAGAAACTGTCATAAATTGGCATGTATATACAACTTGTTCCACTGTATCTCCAGGGACTATAGTCTTGTTAGTTAATCATTCTGAGTTGAAGACCAATTATCTCTAGATTATGTCTCTTGTACACTCTTACAAAGAACATAGCAAAGCCTTTAGTTTACATTCGGGAATCCCTGAGCTGCATAAGATAACATTCCTCTTTTATTCCCTTGGTCAATTTATAAATTCAGTAAAATGTAAATACTCCAGTGATCTAAGAATTGTGTTGGGTACTAAGAAATTAAAAATTATAAAAATCTATAGCCTGATGTAGTGAGGTCAACAAGTCTCCTCCCCGATAAAGAATTATGAAGGTATCTAAAATATAGAAACAAATTTAGCACTCTGTAAATTGACTAAAAGCATAGAAAAAAATCAGAAATATTTATTTATGAAAACTATTGAGGGCAAATAGAATCACTGGGAATCTTTGATGCTCTTGTCAAGGTCTGCTCTCATTCCTGGTTCTCCAGTATGACAGTTCAACCAGGTTGGAGCAGGCTATCAAAACCAGCATCTCATTGCCACTGCAATGGATATAGGGATCACTTGATTTGGAGTGTTGTCACTATAGATTTACAAACTAGCTAGTGTTATTAAAAAGGATTTCTAGAAAGTTGGGTGGCTATATGAGGCTTGAAAATTTCTCCCCATAGCCTAGAAAGACCCAAGGATGTGCATTATGTGTAGTCTAGCTTAGACAGGGTGCAAGTCACTGACATAACCATAGCTGAATGTATGTAAGTGCATGCCCAGAGGTGATAGGATAGACAATATTGGAAAAATTAAAGCAGAGGAGAGTTGAAGTCAGTCTAAACTATGAATGTGGTCCCAAACTCACACACGGATCCATCAGCAACAATGACAGTCCTCTTGGTTTGTCGTATTTGAGAACAACCTCTTTAAATATCAAAGAAGAAATAGACCTATCTATCTCTGAAGAAACAGGCCAACACATAGGATTCTAACTTAAATAAAACAGAAAATACAAAACTGATTAGAGACATCAAAACCTATACATTTCAGGGGAGAGAGAGATTTCACAGATCTAGTCTAGGCAAGTTATATTTTTAACACATAAGCAAATAAACAAACAACATGAATAACAAAGTACAAATATACAAATATAAAGTACAAATAAAATAAAAACAAAAACCATCCTCAAGGGAAGGAATGAGTCAGAACCCAGAGTTGCTATATGGAGAATGTAAAATGTCTAGTATTTCAATAAAATATTATGATATATGCAAAGAAAAAAATGTGTGACCTTAATTCAATAATAAATAAAACATTTTACTAGAAAATTTATTTGGATGTCACCAGATATAGGATGTAACAGATAAGATATGTAGGCAACTATGATAAACTTGTTGAAAAAACAACTGGAAATTATGTTTAAATAATTTGAAAAAAAAGTATGTCAATAAATAAACAAATAACCATAAAAAGAGAAATTATAAAAAATATATAAAGTTAAAAAAATCATTAACTGAAATTTAAAATTTACTGTAAGTGTTAAACACTATAGTTGATATGGCATAAGAAATAATCAATGAGTTTAAATATGGATCAATAGAAATGATCCAATCTAAAGAACAGAGTGAAAAAAAGATAAAGAAAATAAACAAGGTCTCAAAGATTTGTGGGACAATATGAAGAATACCAACAGAGGTGTAAGGGAGTCACAGAAGAGCACAGGTTGGGAAGGGGTTAAAAATGTTGATAAAATAATGACAAAAATATTTTAAATTTGATAAAAATCTAATGATCTATAGATATGAGACATTCAACAAAACTCAAATAGAATAAACACAAAGGAGCTATACCTAGATATTCCATGGACAAACAATTGAAAAACAAAAAGAAATGTTGAAAGCAGCAAGAGAAAAACAACTCATATATAAAATAACAATGGAAAGTCTATCAGTGGACTTCTCCTTCAAAACAATGGAGTCCAGGAGACGTTGAAATGACCTATTTAAAGTGCTGAAGGGAAAAATACATATCAAGCAAACATTCTATATCTAGCAAAATTACCCTTCAAATGTGAAACTGAAATAAAGATATGCACAGATATACAAAGACTGAGAAAAGCCATTCTTAGCTGACCTAATTTACCAAAAATATAAAAGGAAATCTTTCACGCTGAAAGGAAATGACACCAGAGGGTAGCTCAGATCCAAACTAAGAAACAAAGCACACTGGAAGTGGTAAATGCTCTGGTAAATATAAAAGACTCTCTGTATATTTCATTACTTTTTCTGTTAAATATTTAAGAGATTTAAGCTTAAATAAAGCAAAAAAGTTATAACAATGTATTTTTATTTATAATATATAGATATAACATAAATAACAATGTTAGCACAAAAGTAAGATAAAAGGATATACATTGGAGCAAAGATTCTCTATTTTACTTCAGTTAAGTTAGTATTATTTTGAAGTAGATTGGGATATATTAAACTATATTATAATTCTGAGAGCAATTGCTAAGAACATCATTAAAATATATGGTAAAAAATTAACATAAAAATTTAAATTGCACTTGTAAATATTGAGTTATAAAATAGTAAAGAAGGAAAAAGGAAGGAAAGAGGATAGTAGATAAGCAAATATCAAAATTATAGAGGTAAAACCAATCATATTAATAATCATATTTAATGTGACTAAGCTACACAACCCCACTCAAATAGTATAGATTATCAAAGTAAAAAAAAAATTAAATGCTGTCTACAATAGATACACAAAAACATAACTATATTTAAAATAAAATAATGGAAAAATAAAATATATAACATGCAACCAGTAACCATAAAAAAGCTGGAGTGGCTATATTTTTAATCACAAAAAACCTTTAAAACCAAAAATGTTATTAGGAAAAAATATGGACATTTCATAACAGTAAAAACATCATCAAGGATGTGTCAAAATTATAAATACACATACACTTGACAATAAAGCCCCAAAGTACATAAAAACTAAAAGAATTTAAAGGGGAAATAAACAGTTTAATACAACAGATTGCAATGGCTTACAACAGTTAACAGTCGAAGTGGAAAGAAACCAACGGGGAAACTCTCAACAAGTCGTTCTTACCTCCATCAATAGAACACTTCACCCGGAGTCTGCAGAACATACTCTCTTTTTAAGCACACATGAAACATTGTCCAGAATAGAGCACTTGCTGAGCCATAAAAGAATTCTCAAAAAGTTGAAAAGATTGAAAGTATGTGAAGTATAGTTTCTAACAATTTGAAATTAAATTAGAAATCCACAACAGAAACACACCTGAGACAACACCACTACATGGACATTAAACAACACAAATAACCCATGAAATCATAAAATACTGTGAACTGTTAAAACTATGAAAACACATTATATTAAAATTTATAGAATGCAGCTAAATAAAAATCTTAAAGGAGCTGAAACTTTAATTGCCTATACAGTATCAGAAAAGAAAAAAAAGTCCCAAATTAATCACTTAGGTGTCACTTTAGCTCATTATAAAAAGAAGAGCAAACTAAAATCAAAGCAAGAAGTAGTAAAAAAAAAAAAGTACTACAGTAAATCAATAAAAAAGAAACAATAGAGAAAAACTAATAAAACCAAAAGTTGATTTTTTTAAATAATAAAATTGATAAACCCTTAGCTAGACAGACCAAGAAAATAAAACAAACATAACATGTTACCAAAATCAGTAATGAAAAAGGGTCATCATTACCTTCCCTAAAGAAATTAAAATGTTTATGAGGAAACAATAGCTTAACTGAATAGTAACAAATTAGATAAAGCAATGTGTATGGACAAATTTCTAAAAAGATACATATCACTAAAATTCATTCAGAGAAATAAGAAATAGAATATGAATAGACTTATATAAGGAAATTAAATTAGTAATTTAAAATATTCTGAGGGAGAAAAGTTTAGGTATAAGTGGCTCCATTATGATTTATATCCAACATTAAAAAACAAACAAACAAAAAAACACCTTCCCTTTAAAAGCTCTTCCAGAAAACATAATAGAAGGGGATACTTTCCAAGTCACTATATATATATGGCCACTATTACCATGAGCACAAACATTTACAAAAACATTAAGAAAACAATAGTGTAGACGAACATTGATTATAAATAAAGATGCATAAACTTTTAAAAAACATTAGCACACTGAGTTCAGCAACATATAATAAAGATTATACATCACAATCAAGTGGAGTTTATACTACAAATATAAGGGTGGTTAAATATCTGAAAATCAACCACAGTGACTGCACTTTTGGTAAAAGAAAAGGCAAAATCCACATGATAAATCTAATAAATGCAAAGAGCTTGGAGGAAAAATTCAATGCCCATTCACAGTTACATTTCACTATAAGCTGGGAATAGATAGGATCTTTAGCAAACACACACACACACACACACACACACACACAACTTTAAATCTAACATCGCATTTAGTGGTGAAAGACTGAATGCTTTCCCCCAAAGATAAGAAAAATGGCAAACAGATTCTGCTATATTCTCTCCATTTCTATTCAGCATTGTCCTGGCAAATTTATATTACGGCAAGGAAAAGGAAAAGGAGGACGTGGGGAGAAATTAAACAAATCTAAAGAAACAAAAGTATCTTCATTTGCAAATGTTATAACCTGATAAGCCCTTTCACCCATACACAAAATTCACTAGAATGAATAAATGAGTTTAACAAGGTCACAAGGCACACAATTAATATCTAAAATCAATTGAATTCTATATACTAGCAATGAGCAATCAGAAAATAAAATCAAGAAAACAATTTTCCTGACCAGGTGGTGGTGCACTGGATAGAGCGTTAGACTGGGATATGGAGGACCCAGGTTCGAGACCCCAAGGTTGCCAGCTTGAGCGCGGGCTCATCTGGTTTGAGCAAAGCTCACCAGCTTGGACCCAAGGTTGCTGGCTCGAGTAAGAGGTTACTCCGTCTGCTGAAGGCCCATGGTCAAGGCATACATGAGAAAGAAATCAATGAAAAACTAAGGTGTCGCAATGAAAAACTGATGATTGATGCTTCTCATCTCTTCATTCCTGTCTGTCTGTCCCTTTCTATCCTCTCTCTGACTCTCTCTGTTTCTGTAAAAAACAAACAAACAAATAAACAAAAACAAAAAAACCCACCCAATTCTACTCAGAATAGCATCAAACAGAATAATGTACACTAGAGTAAAATTAACAAAAGCTATACCAGATTTATATACTATATACCAGGGGTCCCCAAACTTTTTACACAGGGGGCCAGTTCACTGTCCCTCAGACCACTGGAGGGCCGGACTATAAAAAAACTATGAACAAATCCCTACGTACACTGCACATATCTTATTTTAAAGTAAAAAAACAAAACGGGAACAAATACAATATTTAAAATAAAGAACAAGTAAATTTAAATCAACAAACTGACCAGTATTTCGATGGGAACTATGCTCCTCTCACTGACCACCAATGAAAGAGGTGCCCCTTCCAGAAGTGCAGTGGGGGCCAGATAAATGGCCTCGGGGGGCCGCATGCGGCCCGCGGGCCGTAGTTTGGGGACTCCTGCTATATACCATAAAGCATTGCTGAAACACATTAAATTTAAATAAATGAGGATACATGCCATGGTCATGAATTAATTTTTCCCACACTGATCTACAGTGTTAATAAAAAGTCCTTGTCAAAATCATGCAAGACTTTTCTGTAGAAAATACCAAGCTAAATTTAAAATGCAAAGACCTAAAATAGCCAAAACTTTTCTGCCAAAGAAGAACAAATTTGGAGGGCTTCACCTACCAGATTTTAAATTTACTACAAAGTAACGATAAAAAAGAAAATGTGGTATTAGCACAAGGAGAAGCACAGAGATCAGTGAAACTGAACTGACAGTCCATAAATAAGCCCTTTTGTTTGTGGTCATTTTTTTGACAATTGCAATTCAATTGGGATTTAAATAAATGGTACTGGTATAATTATGTATCCACATGCAAAAGTATGAATTTAGATGCTTACCAAAATTCACTCGGAATCAGTCATTAATGTTAATGTAAGAGCTGAAACTTAATGGCTCTTCAAAGAGAATATAGGAGTAAAATTTCTAGGCTTTGGGTTAGGCAAAGAGTTAGTAGATATAAAATCAAAAAATTGAGACATATATCTATAAATTAAATAACAAATTATCATATCAAAAATATGTATAAAGTAAATTACACTTCTTTAAATTAAACATATTTATACTTCCAATGACACTGTTAAGAAAATAAAAAAGCCTGACCAGGTAGTGGCACAATGGATAAAGCATCGAACTGGAATGCTGAGGACACAGGTTTGAAACCCCAAGGTCTCCGGCTTGAGAATGGGCTCATCTGCCTTGAGCGCGGGGGTTGCTGGCTTGAACGGGGGAGCACTGACATGACCTCGTGGTCATTGGCTTGAACCCAAGGTCACTGGCTTGAAGACCAAGGTCGTTGGCTTGAGCAAGGGGTCACTCACTCTGCTATAGCCCCTCAGTCAAGGCACGTATGAGAAAGCAATCAATGAACAACTAAGGAGCGCAACGAAGAATTAATGCTTCTCATCTCTCTCCCTTCCTATCTGTCTGTCCCTGTCTGTCCCTCTCTCTGACTCTCTGCCTCTGTCAAGAAATAAATAAAGAAAATAAAATAAGAAGACAAGGCATAAATTGAGAGAATATATTTGGAAAATATGTATCTGACAAAGTACTTACATCTGTAATATATTATATAACACAGTATGAAATAAATAACATTTTTTGAAGAGATTAAGCAAAGGAAAACATTTATAGACAAAGACAACAGTGTGGGATTGCAGAAAGGAAAGAAGGCCCTGGCTGGTTGGCTCAGTGGTAGAGCATCGGCCTGGTGTGCAGGAGTCCTGGGTTCGATTCCTGGCCAGGGCACACAGGAGAAGCGCCCATCTGCTTCTTCATCCCTCCCCCTCTCCTTCCTTTCTGTCTCTCTTTTCCTCTCCTGCAACTGAGGCTCCATTGGAGCAAAGTTGGCCCCGGGAGCTGGGGATGGCTCCATAGCCTCTGCCTCAGGTGCTAGAATGGCTCTGGTTGCGACAGAGCAATGCCCCGGATGGGCAGAGCATCACCTCCTGGTGGGAGTACCGGGTGGATCCCGGTCAAGCGCATGCGGGAGTCTGTCTGACTGCCTCCCCGTTTCCAACTTCAGAAAAATAAAAATAAAAATAAAAGAAAGGAAAGAAGGGTGGGGGAGGTGGAGGAGGGATAGATGGTGATGGAAGGGAACTTGACTTGAGGTGGTGAACACACAAGGCAACATATAGATGATGTAGAACTGTACACCTGAAACCTGTGTAATTTTATTAACCAATGTCACCAAAATAATTCAATAAAATATTTTAAAAATACAGTGTGTCCGTAAAGTCATGGTGCACTTTTGACTGGTCACAGGAAAGCAACAAAAGATGATAGAAATGGGAAATCTGCACCAAATAAAAGGAAAACTCTCCCAGTTTCATACCTATTCAGTGCAGTTCGATGTGGGCTCATGCACAGATTTTTTAGGGCTCCTTAGGTAGCTATCTCGTATAGCCTCTACAGCAGGGGTCCCCAAACTTTTTACACAGGGGGCCAGTCACTGTCCCTCAGACCATTGGAGGGCCGGACTATAAAAAAAACTATGAACAAATCCCTATGCACACTGCACATATCTTATTTTAAAGTAAAAAAACAAAATGGGAACAAATACAATATTTAAAATAAAGAACAAGTAAATTTAAATCAACAAACTGACCAGTATTTCAATGGGAACTATGGGCCTGCTTTTGGCTCATGAGATGGTCAATGTCTGGTTCCATATTTGTCACTGCTAGCCGTAACAAGTGATATGATGCGCTTCCGGAGCCATGACGCATGCATCTTGCGTCACCGGAAGTAGTACTGTACGTGAGTGACGCTGCACTTTGTGGCAGTGCCATGTACAGTACTCCAACTTCACTGACCACCAGTGAAAGAAGTGCCCCTTCCGGAAGTGCGGCGGGGCTGTATAAATGGCCTCAGGGGGCCGCATGTGGCCTGTGGGCCGTAGTTTGGGGACCCCTGCTCTACAGACTCGTCACTGACTGATGGCCTACCAGAATGGGGTTTCTCCACCAAACTGCCGATTTCCTTCAACTGCTTATCCCACCGAGTAATGTTATTCCTATGTGGTGGCACTTCATTATAAACGTGCCAATATTCATGTTGCACTTTGGTCATGGATTCGAATTTAGCGAGCCACAGAACACACTGAACTTTCCTCTGTACCGTCCACATCTCAACTGGCATGGCCGTGGGCTGCTCCACTGTACACACGGTGTTACGTCATCATCTGTGCATACGCACATGCTGCCACATCATCCTACAGAAACTGGGAGGGTTTTCCTTTTATTTGGTGCAGAATTCACATTTCTATTGTCTTTTGTTGCTTTCCTGTGACCAGTCAAAAGTTCACCATGACTTTATGGATACACTGTATAAATGAAAAAATAATTTAATAACATAATATAATAGCATAATATGGTATAATATAACACTCTATGACAACTCAAAAATAAGAAAGGTGACCTAAAATTGACAGAACCTATACATACCAAAGAACACAAGCAAAGGGCTGAAAACTTGCTACACATTGTTAGTCATTAGGAAATGAGATTAAACTTGCAATGAACTACCACTACAGGCCTTCAAGAACAATTTTAAACAAGAAGCATGACCATACAAAGTTTTGGAAAGCTGCAGAGAACCTGGAACCCTCATACGCTGCTGGTAGAAATGAAGTGGTTCAGCCAGTTCTGAAAACAGTTTGGCAGTTTCTTAAAAAGTGAAATATAAACCTTCTGTATGAGCCAACAAGTCCACTGTTAGAAATCTATCACAGAGAAACAAAACCCTGCCCAACAAATGTTTTTTAGAAAAATGGTCATTTTTTCTTTTTAATAGCCCCAAATGAAACAATCCAAATATCCATCAAATACTCATACAGGGGTGAAGCAAAAGCAGGGTGACAGTTGCGAGTACACAAACACAGAATTTATTCGTGCATTATTTATCCACACAATCAACTCTTCAGTAATATAGAAGAAAATACTGATATGCGCTACAACATGTGTAAACCTTAAAATCATTGCACTAAGTGAAAGAAGCCAGACACTAAAGATTCATACTGAGGATTTTATTTACACAAAATGAGGCAGAAAAAGGTAACGTTATAGAGACACCAAGCAGATCAATGGTTGCCTGGGAGGGATATTGTTTGCAGTTGGAGAAAACTGCCAATCAGCTCAAGGGAAATTTTTAGCATGATTTAAAAGCTCTATAACTGGATTATGATAACAGTTGCACAACTCTATAAATATCATTGATTTGTATATTTATAAAACATGAATAAAGAACATTTGTATTCTCAAACCCCACCATTAACCCATTTTGATTGATGCAGAATGAGGCACTCAGATACCGTCTTACAAAGGCAAAGAGCTAGATTTTTAAAAGAATATCGGTAACACTGGAATTCAAATCCAATATTTAAAATGACAAGTTGGCAAGTGCAGATCCAGTCAATGTTATTTGAAGTCATGCAAGTAAGAGATTTGTAGATAACTCAACATACTTAACTGATGTGCTACTTCTTTCTGAAGGAATGTAGAGTAATAGAAAGCAGCTACATTTTGAAGCTAGGTTACCTCACTTTGGCATCGTTCATTGAGAACCTAGTAAATGGCAAGGACTGTGGACCTTCTGAGAATTCTAATGTGACAAAGGTCAGCTTCCTTTACAAGTTCTGCTCTAGTGACTACAACTTACGGACCTGGACCGTCGCAAAATATTTTACTTCTATATGTACCAGTTCCCCTCTCTGTAATATAGAAATTCAATGAGAGCGAAAAAAATATGTGAATATAGATTAGACACTTAGGAAATATTTCATGCTAACCACATTTCTAAAATACAGAAAAGTGGAAGAGGTATGGGCTTGTGATTTTAATAATCGTGGGTTTTTCAGGGAGTAGCAACTGGATGCCAGCTTCTTTACAGGGATTTAGAAGAAGTGACAGATGTTCTTTGAACAGAAACTTGCTGGGATAAGCCATCCAAAGTACCCAACCAGGTAAATGGAATGAGTCACAATTGATATTATTGCTTCCCTGTGGGGCTTCACTGTTGCCTTCCAAATCTGAAGCTTTGTTTCTGAGAAGAAGCACAGCACTACGTCAAGGAGACGTTACTCTTGAAGCCACAAAGCTGCCTGCAAGGCAGAGCTCCCAGGCTGGGAGTCAGAGCAGTTGGTAGAAACTATAGCAGTCAGAAGAGAAGAGAAAGATCCCAGGAAGTGCCAGGCAATTCACTCTAGGCACACACAGACTCCTGAGAAAAGGTATGGGTGCCCAATGAACCCCAAAAGAAAAAAAACAGTTTTTGAAACATAAGTTGTGGCTGAATTTATTACAAGATCTAAAGATAACCGAGTCAAAAATAGGACGGTCCCCCCCCCTGTAACAAGCTTACAGATGCATAGGAGAGAGAGATGTTAACAAGTAATTACATGTGTGAGAAAAGCAATAATGGGAATACGTACAAGGAAAGCACAATCACTTCTGCTGAGGCCAGCCAATTTTTACAAATTCCAGCAATGGAAAGGATGTGTTTGCATCGAGGAAAATTCTCAAAACCTTGCAATATGACAAAAACTAAGAACTGATTTAACAATGCACTTTCTAGGGAAATGCTTCTTTTGTTCTATTAATTAGAACTTTTAGGCTGAAAGTGCTAGAAACACAAAACTGATTAAGTTTCAATAAAATAGACAAGATTTGAGAAAAGTGGGGGTAATGCTGGGCTTCAGAGATGACCATGTCACTGTGTTGTCTCCAGTGCCACCCACAATTGTCTCCACCGCCCCTTCTCTGCTTCTCTCTACATGTTAGTTTCTCCCTCTCCGACGGGCTTCCTCCCTGCACCCAAAACCATGCTAACTGGTAACTCCAAAATGTATGTGTCTCAAATTCTCCAGGGAGAGAAGGTCTGACATATATGCTCTCCGTATTCATTCAAAAATCAGGAGAAACATGATTACAACATGGGTGGGGTGGCTATCCCTGTGTGAGGTCACTAAAAATGCAGAGTCTTCATACCAGAACCATATAATTGATCTGGGAGAAGACAATTTCTTAGAAGTAAGTAAGAAAGTACATTCCCCAGAGAAAGGGCCAGCTGTGTACAAGCTGAAAGGGTAATTTTTTTTTTTTTTTTTTTTTTTTTTTTTACAGAGACAGAGATAGATAGGGACAGACAGACAGGAACGGAGAGAGATGAGAAGCAGCAATTATCAGTTTTTCGTTGCAACACCTTAGTTGTTCATTGATTGCTTTCTCATATGTGCCTTGACCGCAGGCCTTCAGCAGACCGAGTAACCCCTTGCTCAAGCCAGCAGCCTTGAGTCCAAGCTGGTGAGCCTTGCTCAAACCAGATGAGCTCGCGCTCAAGCTGGTGACCTTGAGGTCTCAAACCTGGGTCCTCCGCATCCCAGTCCGACGCTCTATCCACTGCGCCACCTCCTGGTCAGGCAGGTGATTTTTTTTTTTTTTTTTTTTTTACTATACCCTTCTGCTATAAGTTATGTGATCCATGCTTCTGCACATTTCTTGAATCTTGACCTCATTTAATCCCTGATTCAACCCAATTACAAGTCTCCTCTCTCCCTTAACCCATACTACATGAACATGCTTTAAAAAATCTTGTTGTGGAAGGAGATATAGCAACATGCCTTCTAGACTGTGTACCTTTGAGAGTGTTTTTTAAGAAAGAGATCACAAAAGGCTACATTTTCCCAGAGAGGGAGGCCAATGAGCCCATACTGGAGGAGCTACTTAAACATGGAGGAAATGGAATATAATGACACATTCAGTTATTAGGTAGGCTTTTTAAGTGATCTAGAGAACACAAAATTCTCTTGACAGGTATTTCAAGTAATCAACTTTCTTTACTAAGTATAAGCTCTGAGTGCTTCTGATAATACCTTACACTGAATCATTTTTTCCCCTTTTACACATAATGGCACATTAGCCACAAAAAGGATAGCAGTGATTATCTTTCCAATGAAATATGGAACAAAACCAATTTCTGCAATCCCAATGTCTTGTTTATCTATAATAAGACTAGCGCATGTGGATGCATGTCTGTTGAGGAGGGGCAATAGGCAATGTCAATCAATTTTATTCATAAACACAGCTTGAAGGCAGACCCTGAATGATTTAGACTCTCCCCTGGAGGCTTGCTGCTTCTGCAAGAGGCATGCTCATGTTGCATTACTATTTTGATTGAATGAACAGGGTCAATAACGTCATTTTTTCTCATCCAAGGCAAGAAAATTATTCTGAACCCAATCATCAATCAATGTAAGTAATCAGTCTATTTAAAACACCTTGGGCTCTCACACAACTGGCTATTCCTAGGAACACAATTTAAAAAGCCATAGTTTTTGGATGTTTTGTTAATTGTACTATATCCCTACTAACGTGTTAAAATGCTGTCTAGGATTCAACATGTGCTCTGCTATTAACAAAATTATGGCAAGGGATTTGTTTGGGAAGAATATATATATATATTCATTAAACAAGGAATTCATTTGAGACTCCTGCACTCTGAAACCTCTAGTATCTTGCCTTCATTTGCATATAATTGTTTATTCATTACTTTGCCATACCACGCAGCTACACTATTTTTTCTATAATTTCTGGAGGTTAATGACTTTTTTTCCTCCTCAAAGTCAACACAAACTGACACTCAAGTCAAGAAAATGTGCTTTTCAGAGTTTTGGAACACATTGGGTGATCTGCACATTGTGAAAAATATATTTGATCAAGGAACTTTTGCTAGCAGCATGCCCATGGATCCACACTGATTTCCCTGAGAAATAAAGGAATTAATCCTCATCTTCCATTTAGGCATTGAAAGCAGACTGAAACATCCTGCACCATACAACTCTCTGACTTAGCCTTCACTCAGCCTTCTGTGCAAGTAAATATAATTCCTGTGCAAAGGAGGGGGAATGCAAGAGCCAATTTTGAATCTCCCTGAATGGCCAGTATCATCAGCCAGCAGCTGGAGATGAGGGGGTTTCAACTGCAGCAATCACATTCATGAATCCTCCGACCAGGCACAAGTGTCGTGAGATCTCCGGGACAAGGGTGAGTGATGTGGCTAGACAAACTCCTCCAGCACTGTTCGAATGTGTGCTCCCCGTGCAATTAACATCTTCTTCCCTCCCTTGTGTTCAGCTATCAAATATGTTCTCTCTGTTCCTTAAAATTCTCCGGAGGAATACTACTTTGAAAAAATACCTCTGCTGAGCACCACGGTAAATAAAAATAATTTAAAAATATTGCCCTGGTATGCTAGCTCAGTAGTAGAGCATCAACCCAGCATGTAGAAGTCCCAGGTTTGATTCATGGCCAGGGCACACAGGAGAAGCACCCATCTGCTTCTCCACCCTTCCCCCTCTTCTTTCTCTCTATCTCTCTCTTCCCCTCCTGCAGCCAAGGCTCCATTGGAGCAAAGTTGGCCCAGGCACTGAGGATGGCTCCATGGCCTCCGCCTCAGGTGCTAGAATGACCCCGGTTGCAATGGAAGAACGGCCCAGATGGGCAGAGCATCGCCCTCTAGTGGGCTTGCTGGGTGGATCCTAGTTGGGCACATGCAGAAGTCTTTCTGCTTCCTCATTTTCCACTTCAGAAAAATACAAAAAAAGAATTATATCTATATTATTTTTAAAATATAGCTAAGGCAATGACAAAGAAGGGCAAACTGCTGCCCACAATGTGGAAAGTCTTTGGTGAGCTAGTGCTGGAATCAGAAAGAATGTTCTCAGGACATCTGCCAATATGTAGGTACCTAAATTCAGCTTTTAAAAAGTCATTTTAATGATGAGTAAAATTCTTATAACATAAAAGATGCCATTGTAACCATTTCTAAGTGTGAAATTCAGTAGCATGAGTTACATTCATACTGTTGTGTCACTATAATCACTACTATTTGCAAATCTTTTCCATGCCCCCAACCAGAAACTGTACCTACTGAGCAGTACCTCCCCATCTCCCCTCTTTCACCGTCAGGCACCCTACAGTCTACTTCCTGCTTCTATGAATTAGCCTGCTCTAGATATTTCATGTATGCGACATCACGCAACATTTGTCCACTTGGCATGTTATTTTCAAGGTTCATCCATGTTTCAGCCCACGTCAGAATCATATTCCTCTTTAAGGCTATATGGATTAATCCTCCTCCTGAAACCAGACTTCGGGAAGAGCAGAGCCTCAGGGTCACCTGCCAGCCTCCTCCTCTCTCATTGCTCTTGGCAACCCCTGACATTGCCTGGCCTTGCCACAAGGCTACCGACACCCCTGATTGGCGGTCTTCACACTCTAAAGAACCCCAGTGTTTGGTAGACATTGATAAACAGAGCACCCTACTCTGTTTTCCTCATCAAATGAATACCAAAACCCTTGTCAAGGTGACAGAGCTATTAAGTGCCTATTCACACAGCAATCAGAAATTGGAGCATCAATCAGTAATCATGAAGTCAGGGGCATTTTCTCACAAAGTCAGGAATTCCGAGGGCTTTCATAAGCTAATCAGCAGGCATCAAATAGACAATCAATCTAATTAGCTGTTCACATTCAGATGGCACTCAAAGTGACACAGTGAGTTTCATTAGCGGTGATATTGAAAGTTGTGATCTGTGCAGTCGTCAGCTAAAAATGAATACCCTTTTTCTCTAAATAGGTGAGGAGGACGTGGCTGCCCTGAGTGTGCCACGTGTCCATTCAAAATGCAGGCACCAGAAACCCGACCACTGGCTGCTGCTCTTGCTTTTCTGTTGGCTGAAAGGAACAGGAGCCGGTTAGGTGATTCGTCGTGATGTCTGATAATAGCGTATCAGATGGGCGAATGGACCCATCTTACAGGGGGAGCAAGGGAAATGGGAGTGAAGGGGAGGGTAGTAATTCTGAGGATTTACTGCTCTTTATAAAAATGCCATTACCTCTAAGTTCACTCCCACAGCGTTTCTACTCTGAGTTCATTCCTTGGATAAAATGAGCACCAACGCAGTCCAGGGGGGCTCTCTGGAGAATAACCCTTCGGATGCAAGCACCAGCTGAAAGCTGTCTGCCGGCCGCCATGGCGGAAAAGGCTTTCTGAGACAGAGACGGAGCCTTCCTCATAACCCAGAGTGACAACGATGTGTCCGTGGTATGCCAGGCACTTGGAAGGTAATTAAGGGGATAGGCACAGCCCCTGCTCTCTACTTGCCCATCCTATCTTCGGATAACACTAATACAAAAAGATAAAACAGCAAACATTAAAAAATAGCATGTTGTTAAGAGCAAAATCTGTGCTACAAATCTGCATATTTTCAGATTTGAGAATTGAACAGAAGGAAGAACACTGATATATCGAATGTCAGAAGAGCCTTCTGGAAAAAGCTAGAGGCCAAGATCTGGTTGCTTTCAAAGTGGTATATTTCTAAACTGCCAGCGTTTCCAGAGAATTGACAGTCATTTTTAGTGAAGGTTAGAATATACTTCAGAAAGTTGGTACCAAATGGTCACATAAAGAAACTTGCAAAAACAAAAACAAAACTTTAAAACTCCCACATCTTTTGCTCAGTTTAGCACACTTTTAACAGCTAAAGTTTAATCTTTATAAATCCCTTTGGTTAATATCTTTTTATTAATGAAAAATAATAAAAATATTCAGATACCATGTCATAGCATGTACCTCCTAGACTCCAAGTAAGTTCCTTAAAGGGAAAGTCTCCTGTCTCATAAGTCTTGGGGCATCTACATCAAACATCCGGATGGAGGGGGGGCCTTCATTTAAATACCCCTATACCTCAAGTCTCTGCTCCAAGGTCATGTCCTCTTAAAGGCCCCTGACCCTTGTTCCACCTCAACTTCTACTTTTCATACTACCTAGACTTCTAAGTCCAGCCAGACCTGCAAAGCTTTCTTGTACACAATTGTTTACAATTTTGAATACCTCTATTAGATTGAAAACCTCCTTAAAACAAACATTTCCCAGTACACAATTGTTTACAATTTTGAATACCTCTATTAGATTGAAAACCTCCTTAAAACAAACATTTCCCATTCAACCTTGTAATCCCATTCATTAAAATGTGTATGATAAATAAATGAATGATTATTTTTCAATTAGTTTTGGCTGATGTGACAACTTGAATTTAGTGGAAGGTAAGTTTCTTTGACAATGACACTATAGGTGTTTATTAGGAACACTCAGTACCCAGAAGGCCGTGAGTGAGATATAAAAACCTCACATCTCTGTCTCTGAGGTGTTTCTGTGCCTACATATGACAGATCACTCATCGATTCACACGGCGGGAAGTTTAACACAAGGGCTGGAGAGAACAAGCATTCAAAGAATAAAAAATCTGGTTTATGATAAAAAAAAAATCCAAGAGGTGTTCAAGGGGCTTGTTATATAGAAAGAAAAGTTTAAAAGGCAGGGGAATAAATGAGGACATGCTATCTTAAAGGAGAGAACAGGGGCAGGTCTGCCTTTAGAAGAACCCCAGAGTCTGAGAAAATGTATTGTAATTCCATTGAAGATATTTAAGCTTCCATGTTCCGAGATAAAATTTTCAGATGAAAGGTGCCATAAACGAACTAGGCAATAAAATCCCCATGAGTGAGGTAATCTGTGAGTTTCATTTGTTTTCTTTTTCTTTGATGTCTCACCGCACAGAGCACTTGATTATTTCAAGTCCGTACTCCACTGCCTTTGACAATGGCACCAAGCAGTGGGAGTCCAGAGCTGGAGCCCGTGGACATGGCAGCTGCGCACCCCAGCGGGCACTCCCGCTAGCAGGCACCAAAGGTGGGCCTGCAGGGTCCACGTCTGCTTAGGGTTTCAGTGACAGTTGACTGTCACTCTGTACAAGAAAACCTGCATGCCCTGCAGAGAGAGGCGTGTTGACAAGGGGTCACCCTGGCAGATTCAGAAGTGGTATTACTACTGTAAGAGGTCTTACATGGGTGAGGTCAGGTAGGGGGCATAGTAGTTTGCTAGAACTTCCATGACAAAATATCACAGACTGGGTGGCTTCAACATCAGAACTTTGTTTTCTCACAGATCTGGAGGCTAAAATCCCAGGTCAAGGTATTGGAAGGGTTGGTTTCTTCTGAGGCCTTTGGTCTTGGCTTGCCGATGCTGTGTTCTTTCTGTCCCCACGCGGCCTTTTCTCTGTGTGTTTGCACTCCTGGTCTATCTCTCTCCCTCTCTCTCTCAATCTCCTTCTTATAAGGGCGCCAGCCATATTAGTTATGTCTTTAAAAGTATGATCTTCCGATACAGTCACTTATGAGGTGCTGGAGGTTAAAACTTCCACTTTTGAATTTTAGAGGGACGCAATAGTCTTTGACACCAATGTAGCTGCCCCTTAATCTTTACCGGCAGTTTTCTTCAGGAAGTACTTTCTCTATTCTTCTCAGAGATATATATTTTCATTGATACCAAAAAAAACAAACAAACCCCAAACTGTTGCTATTTTTAAAAGATTTACTATTTTCGGCCCTGGCCGGTTGGCTCAGCGGTAGAGCATCGGCCTGGCGTGCGGGGGACCCGGGTTCAATTCCCGGCCAGGGCACACAGGAGAAGCGCCCATTTGCTTCTCCACCCCCCCCTTCCTCTCTGTCTCTCTCTTCCCCTCCCGCAGCCAAGGTTCCATTGGAGCAAAGATGGCCCGGGCGCTGGGGATGGCTCTTTGGCCTCTGCCCCAGGCGCTAGAGTGGCTCTGGTCGCGGCAGAGCGATGCCCCGGAGGGGCAGAGCATCGCCCCCTGGTGGGCGTGCCGGGTGGATCCCGGTCGGGCGCATGCGGGAGTCTGTCTGACTGTCTCTCCCCGTTTCCAGCTTCAGAAAAATACAAAAAACAACAACAACAACAACAAAAAACAAAAACAAAAAAAGATTTACTATTTTCAAGCACTCTTTATGGATTACTTTTTTTTATAATCACAACAATCTTATGAAAAAGTATGGTTATTGGTATCATTTTATTTTGAGAGTCCAAAATAATTTTTTAATGTTGTCCATGTTTTAAAACAGGTTTTTGAGGTATGACTGATAGAAAATAAACTGCTCCTTGTTAGAGTATGTAATCTGATAATTTTGACATAAGTACACACCAGTGAATCCATTATCCAACGGAGAGATCCTTCCTGCCCCTTTTCACAGTCCACCCATGCCATCTCCAGGCAACCATGGCTCTGCTTTCTGCCACTGCAGAGTTGCTTGCATTCTCTAGCATTTTGTGTGGATAGAACTCACAGTACGTATTCTTTTCTGTCTGACTTCTTTCCCTCAACATAATTACTTTTTAGAGTCATCCATAGTGTTGGGCATCTCAATAGTTTATTCCTTTTGTTACTGAGTTGTATGATACCCAGTGCCACCATCTGCCCACTAGAATAGAATGGATCAACAATTTCTTCCTCTCCATCCTGAGTAACCACCCTTTTATCTTGACTGGGTTCTGCTCTATGTTATCATCATCAAGTTGTATCTCATTGTCCCTTAGAGATTTTAAAGAGTTATTCCTATTCCGAATAATAACACCACAAACCAAAAATTGTTAAATCCACTTCTTTTAGTTAATGTGGTAACCAGGAAACAAGAGAGTCTATGCTGTTACCATAGAAAAGTGTATTTTCCACTTTCAAATCTCATGTATAAGCTATAGAGCTAAAGGGTTGGGATAGGGTTTTTAGAGCTACACATTCTTACTAATGGCATAAATTTCCTTCCTCTTTCCCAACTCTTTTGAAAATCACTGTACTTTTTCTCTGTCTGTCTGCAGTGTAATTTAACCTCCCACTTGAATATAGAGTATAATTCAATTGAGAGGTGTGTTTATATCACATGAAACACAATAAAGCATGATGAAGTATTTCTTAAATCATTTGCAAATGAATAGCTGCAATATTCCCAGGGTGCTCTCTGTTCTCCTGCAGTCTAAAAGCAACTGTGTCTCTTTATTAATATATGGATCCCAAATGCCTTCTCAAGACATTTAAAAGCTGGATGAGAAGAGCATGACCTAATGGAAAACCACAGACAAAGAAATTAAAGGGAAGATGTATGCTGAGACAGTGAGAGAATTTTCAGATGGAGAGTAACATAGGTATAAATTATCCGATGCCATGCTACAAACTAGAGAACAGCAAGATAAAGTGGGAAGAAATGACTCGGGAACCTCAGAAAGGGTCAAAGCCATGGCCAGAGTTAGAGGTAAAAATGATACCCAGGTCTCCTGACCTCACATCTGTCCTGAAGAGGAAAATGAGGACAAGAAAGAAATCAACCAAAGCTGGGTGTCTGCTCTGGTTAGGGGCCGGCTGATCTATAGTCTTTTGTTCCAGGAACTATTGTCCTGTCACATTAGCTCTCTTAATCCTCCAAGGATTATGAGTTTCCCTTAGTAGCTATTTTTACTTTAAATCAAAATACATTTTTCATTATTTCATTCCTTAATGCAAGGTTACTCGTACTTCTCATAACATAAAATATCATTTTAACACTTCCACTTAAATGACTCTTAAAAAATCACCTTAAATACAGGGAAGAGCTGAACATATAGCAAAGGAAACAGCCACTATTAAGTATCCCAGTGATAATCAAGAATTACACTCCTGCCCCCACCCATCAACCTCATGGACACCTTCACATCAGCAGCAAATTAGGAGTAAAGATACTTTATGATCTAATACTTCACAGACAAAAGTATTTGACAAAATTCAGAATGCATTCATAATAAAATAAAGTCTCTTAGCAAGCTAGGGAAAGAAAGGAACTTCTAAATCTTATTTAAAAGTAAACTACATACATAAAAGTCTTATAGCAAGATTAGAAACAAAACAAGAATTTATTCCCCTACCTTCTATTCCACATTGTACTAGAGGTTCTGAGCAGGACAAGGAGGCAAGAAATAGAAGTATAGATGGAAGGATAAAAAAAAGAAGAAACCAATCATGATAATATAAAGATGATTTGATTGTCTTAGGATTGCTAAGTTAGTTTAACAAGAGCTCATTATACAAAATGAATGTGCAACAATCATTTTCACTTCAATAAACCAATAATAATTAAAAGCTGAGTTGTTAAAATACTATATATAATATCACTAAAAATGTAAACTATTAAGTAATAATTATATGCCTAACATGGAAGATGTCTATGAATCAAATGGTGAAACTTTACTGGCATGCACGAAAGGGGAACTAACTAAAGGAGCTACACACTGACAGGTTAGGAGATTCCATTTTCAAATTTGTCAGTTCTTCCCAAATGAATCTGTAGATTCAATGTATGATCATTCAAAATCCAACAAGTGTGTCCAAGTAGGTAATTTGACAAGTGGGTTTTACAACTTGTATGAAAATGCAAATAAATAAATAACCAAAATTCACTTAAAGAACAAAGTGGAAAGATTTGTTTTCCAACTATCATATCATTTTACCAAGCTTTGATAATGAGAAACAGAAAATAAACCAATGGGAGAGAATGGAGATCTATCTGGAGGTGAACATTGACTTATTCAAGGGTGAAATTGCAGAACTCAACAGCAGGAACCGGTTTTCAATACGTCTTTCTAGGATCATTGGAGAAGCCATAAGAAAAAGAAGATAAAACTTAGAACCCTGCTGCATCACATGCAGAAAACACTAACTTCAGGTAAACCACAAACGTTAGTATGAAAGAAAAACAATAAAGCTTTCTGAAATCAATAGAACAAATATCTTCATAAATCTGGACATGAACTGATTACTTGAATTTAAAAAATATGATTACTACAAACATTGATAAACACCAATATATTAAAATTAAAATTATCTGTTCCCTAAAAGATAACATAAAACAAGAGAAAAAATAAACCAGAAAATGGAAGTAGCACCCATAAACCAAAAATCCTTTAAAATTATATAAAGATTTTCTACAAATCAATAAGAAAAGACAAAAAAGATCAGCAAGAGTTGTGAAAGACACTTTTTATTAAAGAAGAAAGATAAATGGCCAATAAAGACATAAAATTTTCTTTAACTTTATGATCATCAAAGAAATGCAAATTAAAACAAATGTGATACAGTGTTCAGATAGAATGTAAATTGATAATATCAAGTGTTGGTTATGACATAGAGCATGTGAAACTCATGCACAGCTGATGGGATGTCACGTGTTTTATTAAACAATTTGAAAAACTGTTTGATAGTGTTGCCTAAGGCTAAGGCTATGCATTCCTTAGGATCATGTAATTCTATTTTTAACTGTATAACTAAAAAAGTTAGGTATATATGTTCACCAGAAAAGACATACAACAATTTTATAGCAGTATTGTTTTCAATAACCAAACCCAGAAGAAATATAGACAAATTGTAGTGTTTTCATTAGAAGGAACACAAAATGGCAATGAAAATAAAAGAATCACAGCGGCTCATAGCCAGCAAGGACAAATCTTATAATTATAACACTGAATGGCCTGACCAGACTGTGATGCAGTGGATAGAGCATTGGACTGAGATGACGAGGACCCAGATTCGAGATCTCGAGGTCTCCAGCTTGAGCGCGGGCTCTTCTGGTTTGAGAAAGGTTTACCAGCTTGCGCCCAAGGTCGCTGGCTTGTGCAAGGGGTCACTCAGTCTGCTGTAGCTCCCCGGTCAAGGCACATATGAGAAAGTAATCAATGAACAACTAATATGCTGCAACAAAGAATTGATATTTCTCATCTCTCTCCCTTCCTGTATGTCTGTCCCTATCTGTCCCTCTCTGTCTCTCTCTGTCTCTGTCACAAAAAGTATGTATATATTATATAAAAGTATATATATATATATATATATATATATATGGCATTGAATGGAGTAAAGATATAAAAGAATATTCACAGTTATGATTACCTTCACATAAAGCTATAAAAAAGATTATATTATTTAGTGATGCAGGCATCTATGATAAAGAGAGGAGAAAAAATAATGATTATGAAGGGGTATGAGGTCTTCAGGAGAACAGGACTTATTCTAGTTCTTGATCTAGGTTGTGATTTCTAAGAGAGTGTATTCTATAATACATTGAATGTTATTTAATAACACTTTTAAAAAGTTTTTAAAATATTCTTTAATTTCCATCAAGAGTCACTTTTGACATTTTGTATATTGAGTTCAAGATTCATACAACTTCTTTTCAGCTATCTATTTTGAAAAATCTGAATCATCTGATGTTCAGAACAATGTGTCTTGCAACTCATATTCATATAATACTTATTTCTATGAGTTCTTGGTTGAAATTTCTAATTAATTTTCATATTTCATTTATTTATGTAATTAAATTTCACCCAATCTATAACCTTTTATTCATATTACATGGAGCATGGTCATTCTTTTGATCTGCATTTTCTGGTGATTTATTTTATTTTTAGTACAAGAAATAATTTTCATCTCAATCTTTTGATTTATTCCAATTGTTTTGACTTATTTCTTCAAAGTAATGCTCAGTGCATCTTAGATTTTGAAGCCCTTCTTTTTCTTCTATCTTTTCTCATAATATTCTTACTTATTCATCAGTTTTCATCTGCATACTCAAAATTATTATATTCTGTTTTAATAGTATCTATTATTTTCTTTTTGCCTCCATGTGAATTTTCTTTCTGCCATTATCCCTTAAGTTTTCTCATAATCATTCCTTGCTCTCCCACCATTTTTTTGTTAGGTCTCATTTCTTGCTAATTGCTGACCATATGTTACCATTTTTATTATCTTCAAACACAGGAACAAGAATGACAGGTTTGGATGCATGTGACATAAATGTTTTAAACTATTACCCTCTGTTTCCTCTAATAAATGATCTTTGGAAGTCAGTTCTTCCCTCATCCTCAAGATGATCATCCCTTCCTGGGCTATGCAGGATGTCAACATGGGCTCCATGATCCTTTTCTTCTGAAGCCTCATCCTTGGACAAGGGATTGTTTTTCCTAAACTTAACATTTGCTAAAAGTCATGATGTATGGAATTCTCCTTCTTATTGGATTGCTAGATGTCCAACTAGAAGATAACCTTATGCAAATATCTCAAGATTTTTCTAAGCCCAGTGCTTTGGTGTATATTATGCTATATATTGATTCAATATTGATTCAAAATAGAGCAAACAGATATCCTCAAAATGTGCTGATATTGTTGGTTTTCCCCACTCAACTCTTCATATAGGGTTTTTCTTGAAGGCCCATGCCTCCCAAAGTTCTGTGTGCCAACATAAATCCTTCCCTTCTTCACATGCTTCATGCAGTTATATTTTTATCTCAACCTTGTTTTAAATGCTTAAAGAGAAGCAATACAGGAGTGGGTTGGAGATTGAGTCAGAATATGGGAAGAAAGTGGAAGTAAGGGAAAATACCTTTCTAGTTATCTAAAAACAAAGCTGTCATGCAGTGGCGAGAGCATTCTGGTTACTCTAGAGCTTGTGTTTCTAACCAGGAGACAGAAAACACATGAGGGAGGAAGGGATTTTCTAACTAGACTGTTATGGGCATTATTCTCCTGAGCTCAGAAAATGGACCATCTATTACACACACTTCCAACTTAATTCAATCAACCTAATAGTAGAAATTCTTTCTAGCTTTAGCAATAGGTTGTCAATGTTAATGTATCCTGTTATGAGTTACTTTCATAGTAATTCAGATAGAAACCATAAGTCTCTCATCTCAAATATTGTTTTTAAATAAAATGATCATTTTTTAAAATGTCAACTGACCTTAGAAGATATGTCATTAGGAGCATGGTGGACTCAGCTATCAAAAAAATAAATAAATAAATAAATGTTGGTATTTCTTTTATTTTTATTTTTTTACATAACTTATATTTGATCTGAATAGAAAGAAAAGTAAAGTGCTAAGTATCATACAAACAAGGATACTTAAAGAAAGAATGATAAACTAAGACATCAAAAGCTAGTGAACCAAGAAATAGTATGTGGTATATTGCACTGTTGTAAAAGTTACAGGGCTAGATTTTGAAATCAGCATAAGGAGAGAATAAAGGATATTCATACATGTGTTGCAAAATGTTGGAAATAAGAGACCCCAGTCATAGTGATAAATTGAAGGAGTATACTTACTTACCCAAACTCCGAAAATGTGTCTCACAAGCGGTGCGTGAAAATATTGAGGATGTGGAAAAAAACATACAAACTAAAAAGCTAACATTTTGCTAGGTAATATAATCTATGTTGGGTAAAGCCTAAATTTTCTTTACCATTATAAAATTTGTATCTTCTGAGTAAAAAATAAATTTAAAAAATAATTATAGACCTATGAAGACCCTGACTACTGGAAATTTTTTTAAAAACAGAAAAATACTTTATAGTAATATGTTTATAATTCAGAGTTTATAGGACCAGACACCCTGGGATGCTTTTAAACATAATCTTATAATTAAAATTAAACACACAAACACAAACTACAAAGGCAATGATGCTCCCCAAGGGAAAACTGACAGACAAGAATATTCAATCCCAAAGAACATAAAATAGTAGAAAAATTAGAACGCCATAAATTGTATGTTCCAAATAAGTACAAAGTTCAAAAAAAAAAGAGAGAGAAAGAAACTATAAAAGAAAACTGTATTTTCTAGGAGACTATGAAAAAGAACTAGCATCTTTGAAAATGAAACTTAAATGTAATGTGTAGGGATTACACACAAAACATATATGCAGTGGTTCTCAGAGAAATTAAACAGTCAGTGGATAAATATTCTGAAGAATAAATTCGGGAACTGTAAGTTTTTCATATTGATTAAAATATGGAAAATATAAAATAAAGTTTAAGAAATATGGATGATAGAAGGGGACACAACCTATATTTAATAAATTGTTCTACGAGGAGGTTAAAGGAAATTTTTAAAAAGTCAATATTTAAAATAATAATGTCTTAGGATTTTCCAGAACTGATGAAAGGTGTGAATCCTTTGATTAAAACTGTACCCTGAATGAGTCAGAATACTTTTAAAATCTATACCTAGATACATTTCCACAATGCTGCAAAACCCCAAAGACAAGCAAGGAATCTTAGGAACAACCGGAGAGAAAGGCAAAATATACAAAACCTATATGAAGTTTAACAATTAGACCTATCATTAGCAAAAATAAAGATCACAAGGAAATAAATTCATTTTATGAAAACACTACAACAATTAATTTAGAAATTTTATTCCAAGATTAATTATAATTTAAGAAAGAACAATAGAGATATTTCAGACAGACTTAACAAGCATAGACCCCTACTGAAAGAAACAATAAAGAATGTAATTCAGTAAAAACGAAGTTGAATTCAGAAGAAAAAATTTCATATATTTCCCTCCATATCTTTTTCCCACTCACATACTAACTGGCAGTAGGATTAAATCAAGTAATATATGCCAATTAATTAGCACAAAATAAGCATTCAATAATGTGCACAATTAGGAGTAATATTTTTGAATTGTGTTTTTTAAATTTTTAATTGCCAGGGATATAAAAATACAGGTTTTCCCTATTGATCTTAGTGTTGGCCATCTTGTAAACTCTCTTATAATTTCTGATAATTTATCTACCAATTCTGATAAACTTTTCTGTGTTGTGAATTGAAATGACTTGACAAAGGGATATGGCCACTAGGAGGTGGAGCTGACTAGGATGACTTCAAGATTTCTACATTGATTTAGTAAAAAGCAACTGCCTCAATGATGGAAAGAAAATGGTAATTCTGTGAGTTGTCATCACAGGATGTTGCAAAATATCTTCTGTGCTTTAGTTTTCTCATCTGAAAAAATATATATATGTATATAAAGTGTATCTCCCTCATGGATTTGTATTCTCTCCTAGATGAGATCTGTCTCCTCTTTCTACCCTTTTCACTGTCATCCAAGTGCCTAAGATTTAAATTTCAGTATCACATGTACCAAGTACAGCATCAGTTCTTTACCAAACTGAGGAGACACATCAGAAGGAATCTACATTTCAGCTGTCAACCACGGGAGCAATGATTTAAGTTCAGATTCAATTCGTGATTTCTTACAAATAGATTAAAGCTTTTTTCACCTGTCATTTGTTCTTTGTAGGACGTGCCTCTGATTGCAATTAGCAAGCAACCCTTTGCCACATGTCATAGATAGCAAACAAAAATCATTAGGATGAAACCCGGGGAGTCAATACCATTTCCACCAGACTAATATATATTTTACCTTTATACCCATTTTGGGAGGAGGCTTTCACTTCAAATATGCAGCCTCTTAATGTTCCCTTTCAACTTTATATCCTGTGGGATGGAAGGCAGGGAAGCGGCAGAAATTCCAAATGCATCCTAGGATTCCTTATCTAAGGGAATCTTAGGGTCCCATAAAACCTGCCCCTCTTCCTCCGCACACCAGCCACTGTGGCCCCAGGGCTGAATTTCCTTGGGTAAGATCCTTAGGCTTAAACATGGTGATTCCTACCGGCTTCCAGTCACAGGCTGACTCTCTCAGGGATGGGGCCTTTTCAGAAAACGTAAAGCTTAGGCAGGTCTGAGCCTTTGTTCCGCAGACAATGGGCACCCATAGTGATGTATTCCTCCAGTCAGTCTCCTGCTGGCTAAGTGTTCCAGCACAGCGGCAGCTTTCTGGGCCATTTCTGTTTTGCTGCGGGAGGTTCTGGGAGCATTCTGGCTTTGTGTTTGACATGTGAATGGTTTTAACCATGGCACCTGGAAAGAGAAGAGCCTTGAGCAAAGCCGGTGACAGAAGAGAATTCTTCGCCCTTTTATGCTCGAGACCCTTCTAAACTGTCAACAAAGGACAGCTTCCCCAGAGGGAGCTGTCCGTCAGCCAGTCAGAGAGTAATAACCAACTAAGCCCTGTGGTTCAGAGGAGAGCAGCCTCTGTCACAAAGGTTTCCTTCCTAATGTCCCCACCCCACTCACCAGGATTATCAGACATCTTTTATCATAGTCTTCTATTGTCCAGAAACTCCTCCAGCCTTTGTAGCTGGCACGCCACAGTCAGCAAGCATATTGCCCAGAGATAGAGGTGAACCTTCCCAGATATGAAATCTTGCTTCTGTAATGTCACTCCATGGAGGGTGTGGTCAGACCATCTCAGCTTCCCTTTTTTATGTTGCCTAGATGGTATAATGGCCCTTTCCATTCATCTAATAATTTACTTCTCTGAAAATCCTTTAACCTTCTCATTTTTATTTTTAAAGCAGGCACACAGAACAAACTGCATTCTAAGTTTAAAGAGGACACTGAAACACAGAAAGCTGGGTGGTCCACGCAAAGGTTCTCAAGTTTGATAGTAGGAGCACTAGACCGTCAAAGTCCCTTTTGCTTATATGGTACTATTTTCACAACAGCCTTCTGCCGCTCTGTCTCCTGATTGATCCGGCTGACAAACCTTGGATGCTGGAAGAGAGCTAAAAACCAAACAATAAATTATTGAGAACCATGCATCTGGCCCAGATCAAGCCCACCAAAGCAGATGCTGGGTTACTGAAGACAGTGTCATTAAGGAAACAAGACTTCACATCTGGAGCCACCAGAGAGTCATATATAACCATAGACAACGTAATTGTTCATTATGGGATACCAGCTACAGGAGCTGTAGGATTGTTAGACAATAAAAGGCAGTGATAAAAATGTCTAATAAAAGGCTTCAAATGGATTCTGAAGAAAGAGAAACCTGTGAAACATCAGAGGTGACAAAGGAGCAAGGGAACAGCATATGTGTAAAGAAAAGTCATTTGTCTAGAGATTGCTATACCCTGCTGCTGCTTCCAGTGTTTTATTCTCAGGACCCCTTGTGAGGCTGGAGGAAAGAGTGCGAGTTATCTCCCATCCTTAAGTGGAGCCCCCACCACCAGGAAGCCCAGCTGGGTGCTCTAACAGGTGAAGCACAGCATAAGGAGGTTGTGAAAACATCCAGCCTCAGGAACTGTCTCCTGTTCTGCCCAGCACACATGACAATGTCAAGTGATACTCATCTCTTCATATATGTATTAAAAATACTTCTATAAAAATGTATATAAGTATACACTTATATCTTTGCATTAAAGTCATGAACTTAGCACAAGCATGAATTGGTGTCTCAAACTATCAATCTAAGCATTTTTCTCTCTCTTCCAGTATGCCTCTACATAAACATTTTGGAGAGGGAATTTTTGAAGGAAAGGATACCTCACCTGTTGGCAGCATGTTTAAAACTCCCTGCTCCTAGAAAGTGCTGGATGGTCCAAAGACATCTGTAACAGAGAGGCAACCTGGACAAGTGCACAGACTGAAGTTGCCTGCAGGACAGGTCGTACCTCAGAGGTTTTCTCACTCTCTGTGGGAGAGACGGTTATTAGGCCCAAACTCCTGTCCTCCCTCTCTAGTGGTCTTTCTTTCCTGTCTGCTTTTCTTTCTCATGCTTTTAACTCTTAGCAGACCCTACATGAGACACCCGCCTGGATAAAGAAATAGACCCTTAGTCTCCTAAAGGTCCTTCAGCTAAAATTGCTAGAAAGATACAGACTAGCTTCTTTCCAGACCCCAATGTAACATTGCACATTGTTTTGAAACTTCTTGTCATTCTAAATGATCTGTTAAAATGTAGGTTTTATAGGGCACCTTGAGCAGGGTCTTATAAGGTACTTTGCAGGCATTGCCATTACACGTGAGGTATCATTAAAAGGGATGTACCTGAAACAAGTCATTCTCATCATCTGTCTTCCCCCGAGCGGCATATCACGAGTAGGCTGAGCATTTGCTCTGGAACAGAGCTCACACTACAGCCAGCACCTCCTTCCTCTAACAAAGAGCCTTGTGTTTAGCACAACATCTGATGTGCATTTTTGGCCCAGTGACATACATATGCTGTCCCGGATCCCTATGAGAAGCGTAGAACTGGATTTAAATGGGAAGTTTTTTTCTGGACTCTGTTTTCTCTCATTATTACTGACAGCAAGAGACACTGTCATTTGAGGGCTGGATGGCTTCCAAATTTTTTACACCAACCGATTTCTGGGATTCTTTTGGAAGTCTTTGTTTCATTTTGTGCCTTTTAATTGGTTTAAGAAGTCAGCCCCTTTCAGAGAGAAGCCCTTCAAAGCAGGGATGTTCTTCAGCTGAAGAAGTAGAGGTCAGGTTTCTTGGGAGGAACAGGGAATGGTGTGACAGAGCAGGCTGAGGAGTTTGGGGGGGCAGAAAAAAAGTGGCTAAGGAACACCAAGTGAAGAAGAAGGCTGGGGATAACCAAGACCAAATATTGACTTCAAGACTTTGCACTAGGCCAGTTCTGATGCCCAAGCTTTTGATTAGTAGCTTAATATTTGTTTTCTTCTAGGGCCACCTTCTCAAAAAGATTCAGTTTTCATCTCCACCTTTGGTACTCAGAAGGGGTGCTGCTTTCAGAATACACATCCTGGGTTAATGTCTACTCTGCATGACCTCAGACAACTCACTCAACCTTTCTCTCAACTCAGTGTTTCGTCCATTAAGTGCTCCTGGGAGACCACCTGCATAAGATCCTTGCTAAAATGCACACTCCTGGGCTCTGCCACAGACCTACTAGATCAAAATTTTGAAAAGCTGTGCTCAGAGAATCTGCATTTCTTCTAGAAATTCCCCAAGTAACTCTTAGAGACAATGAAATTGGCAAACCAGTCACTTAACTTTACAAGGACAATGCCACTTAGGGCATCTAAATGATTTCAAAGCACTAGCTGCAACTGAGACATCAGAGGAAATGCCACCTTCCCATTCTGCTAAAAGCCCTTTCCTGGTGAGCTTTGTCAGAACAACCTTGAAATGCCAACGTGAAAAACGGAAGTGCTATTAAGCCCTGTTTAGTAACTGCAGAGTTATGGGTGGATTTTTTTTTACAAGCCTCTGGGCACAAATTATATTTTCGAATGTGTCAGCATTTTTCTAATTCGAGTTTCCACTGGTAATCTGTTTTGCTGTGAATACAGGGTAAACTTCATGCCCAGCAGCTAAAATTTTTGGAAGCAACAACTCATTTACAGAATTTTCATATATTCATCAAGAACTGAAAGCATGGTTTTATAGAATTGCATTTTAGAGCTCTTCTGCAACTGAAAATTATAGGGACCAATTTCCTCATTTTAAATTAGAAGCCTTAACATGACTTTTCTCTTTCTATCCTCATTTCAGTCCCCAATTCACCATACCTTTGCCAGCTTCTAGCACTCTTCAGCTCAAATGCCCCACACAGTCTCACCAGATCTGCTCTTTCTATCTTCTGTGCTGCCTCAGCACATTGTCTCAAAGTCTTTAAAGCATGCAGCACATCTGTCTGATATTAGTTTCATTTATATGTGTGTGTGTGTGTGTGTGTGTGTGTATTACTCTTAATGAAGCCTCAAAAACAGAAACAGCATTTTGTCGATTCCTGTAACTTGTAGGCAGTGTTGGATACTCAGGGTTTGATAAATTTTGTTAGAAAACTGTGGCACGGGGCAGACTGGAAAGTAGTAGAAGGATTGATAGTCTAATTGCAGACACATATTTAGTCCTGGCCAGGCATGGGTTCTAAGTGCTTTATATGTAGCATCTCATTTATTTCTCACAATAAATCATAGAACTGTATATTATTGTTTTCCTGTGTTTTTGTTTTCTTTTTTTAAGTGAGAAGCTGAGAGACAGAGAGACAGATGCCTGTATGCACCCCAACCAGATCCATCCAGCAAGTCCCCTACTGGGCGATGTTCTGCCCATCTGGAACCACTGCTCTGTTGCTCAGCAATGGAGCTATTTGTAGCACCTGAGGCAGAAGCCATGGAGCCACCCTCAGTGCCTGGGGCCAACTTGCTTGACAATTTGAGCCATGCTTCAGGAGGGGAAGAGAGAGAGAGAAAGAGAAGGGGGAAAGGGAGGGGTAGAGAAGCAGGTAGTTGTTTCTTCTATGTGCCCTGACTGGGAATCGAACCTGGGACTTCCACATGCTAGGGCAATGGTCTACCTCTGAGCTAACTGGCCAGAGCCTATTTTCCCACTGTTAAAGTTGGAATAACTAAGGCACATACAGACCAAATGCCACACCCTCAATTATATGATTAGAAAGGGAGAGAAACACGGTTTGAACAGAAAAGTCTGAATGCAGACTTCTCTTATTACCACACTGCACTGCTAGTCATACTGGTACACGAGGGTCCCCCTTCCACAGCCACGCTTTTCCCACTGAGCACACTCCATCATAGTCAAAGATGAGAATTTAGGTCATGAATGCTCAATGCTCAAGTAATCGTGCTCTACTACATGTTCACGTTACTAGATTTCACAGCATGAACAAAGACTTGTACATATCAGGAACAGGACCAGCACTGATATATTTTTAACATCTTCATATATTTCTCATGATATGAGCATATAAGGCTTAAGATGTATGAAATCAGCCCATCAATAACTGTTAAAGGCATGAAAAGTACAAAAATATTCATTTTGTTACCACTCCAGCTACTAATTTGGAAGAAGGTGATGAGAGATGTATATGCCAGTCTTTCTCGGACTATGATAAACTAGCAAATGTGTATGTACTGGACAGGAAACCAATACAAAACATACGCATGCTCATCATCTGTATCAAGTATCACAGGTCTATGACTTGATCACAGAACTCTGTTAACTACTATCTGGAAAGGATCTTGATTTCTGGCTACTAATACTCCTCTGTGGCTTTTTATCTACCTCCATGTGAGTTGTTACCCAGCTTTAATGCTGCCTTTATGCCAATATATTAAATTCATTTAACCACCAAGTATGTGGTTGTAAAGCCAGTTGCTGCGGCCTCCATCACAGCCGTGTGGCCCATGCAGGTTCACATTAGATTTGGACAGATGGTAATAAAACAACGCAGCCAAGAACTGGTGGGCCATTATCTTTAATCCTAGCTTGCACCCGGCAGGCAAGTAAAAACACACACTGGGCTCCAAAACCCACCCATTCAGTGCTCACAAAGCTACTGACTTATCCGAGTTCTCCTAGAATCAAAGGTTTCTAGCTCACCAGACTTATTCACCTCTGTTCCCCATCTCCTTCTCTCTGCACAAACTGGCTTCTCCTTCAGTACTCTGCCATCTTGGCTGCCTCTCCTGGCCTCCTCCACATGGCCTTTCTCTGCTCTCCTCTCTGATGCTAATCTCAGGAACTGAGAGAGCAAGCTCCCAGTCTGCCCCACTTTATAGTGCAGAAATCAAAACCTTTAATCCAATATACAAACAAAGAAGTCTCTGATACAAAGTCACTTTATCTGAGGCATAATGGGATTCCTTATGAGAGTGCATCACCCCACATCAAAAAGGGTGGGAAAGGCTTAGTCTTAAAACCAAGCCCCAGGCTATAAGGATCCTGCCTGCCCACAGCCCACCCCCAACATTAATATAATTAATATAATCATGCCCATCCCAAGTGAGAAGGGCTACCAATACCATCACCTGGGCGACGGGCTTCCACGTGGGCAGCGCCATCTTTAACAAAGTGAGCATAATATATTTTATCTGCCCAACAGTGGTGATCAGTAAACTCATCCAGTTGATCAGAAACCTGAGCTCACCTGACCTCCCTGTGCCCCTCTAACATGCTAAATCCTATTTGCATCTACCTGCCTGCTTCCAACCTCCCACCCTCGCCCCAGAGACGCTTCCTCCAGGCTTCCTAGACTCTCTTTCCTCAGCAAATCTCAACCAATCAGGTGCATTAAACTGCACCACTGTCCTTGTCTAGTCTTCAGAGCAACACTCATGTGATCTTGTACACCTTATAGGCACCTGACACACCTTTTTCATATTCCTTACTTCAAAACACTACAATGTTGGTGATTTTGAAGACATTCTGTATTAACTCTCTGTATATCTGTCTCTCCCACTACTTCATAAGCCCCTAAAAATTAGGAAAAATATTTTTCTTTTTTTTTTAAACTGGTCTTCTCCACAAAGTGCCTAACATAATACCTTGCTTATAGAACTTGTTTAATAAATGTATGTTTGATTTAATTGAATAAAAATACAGCATAAAGAACATCCTTCACTGTAATGTTCAGTGTTTATTTCTTCAAGCACCAGCACCTCCTCTGGTGGGGTGTTTTGTTTTGTTTTGCTTTGTTATAAAGCCTTTGTTGTAGATTTCAAAAAAGTTCACATTCCTTCATTGTTCCTTGTGCCCATGCTCTGTATAATAAGATGCTGCAACTCCTTTTACCAACAAGCAGAGTTTATCTCCTCTTCACTAGATTCTGGGATAGCCTTGGGACTGCTTTGGACAATAGAATTCAGTGGAAATGATGGCGGACCAGTTCTAAACCAGCCCTCCCATGGCCGAGAACGCTCTTCTTGCTCTTTTTGAATCCTGGGGCCACCCTGGGAACACGTCTGGGATAGGCTGCTGGAGGACTGGAGACTCCGCCCTATCCAGGCGTCCCCAAACAACGGCCCGCGGGCCACATGCAGCCCCCTAAGGCCATTTATCCAGGCCCCTGCTGCTCTTCCGGAAGGGGCACCTCTTTCATTGGTGGTCAGTGAGAGAAGCACTGTATGTGGCGGCCCTCCAGTGGTCTGAGGGACAGTGAACTGGCCCCCTGTGTAAAAAGTTTGGGGACCCCTGCTAGCCCCTGCCAACAGCCATCAGACAACAGCCAACCAACCCCAGAAGCATCAGTGCCCCGCTGGCCAGCAGCTGACTCGCAAGAAGGCCAAGATGAAACCAAAATTGCCCAACCGAATCCAGCCTAAATTGTACACTAAATAAATGGGTGCTGTTTAAAGCCGCTAAATTTTGGAGTGATGTGTCACACATTAGCTAACTGATACAGGTTCTGAATGCCACATCCAGGAATTGTATGCCCCCGCTTGCAGTAAACAAGAAGCACAGCAGAGGCCCTAACTGCAGGCTGGACCCCACCCTGGCTCTTTAGCCACCCTGCCCTCCGGTGCTGGGTGTCAGACTGATTACCAACACTGCTCCCTGCCCTGGCGTCTGCTGCTGTTCTCCAGGGTGGCTCAAACGTGCAAGTGTAAATCTTATGTTAATAAAGATGTGGCTGTTCAGGCAATTTGTTTGGGTGTAATTATGCCCGTCTCCTAGGAAATTACTGCCACCTAAGCTATTACAGATTCACCTTGGAGACGCTGCATCTGGCTGGTTCCCGCTCCTCGAGTGCTCCCTTGCCAGAGACCAGCACAGAATGCCTCAAAGTGCTTCCTGGCTCTTGCCAGCAATGCCAGCATAACGCACACCTCTGCAGAATCAAAAGGAGTGGACATGGGGGGGGGGGCACCTTGCAGCAAGGCGTAAGACGCTCTCAAACTTCAAAAGACACCATTAGCTTGAATTTCAGCTTTGTTTCTCTTCTCTTCTTATTGTCTTGAAGAGATGAAGCATCTTTGGCTTCTGATGGAATGGCTGGCCTTGTAGAACAGCTGAAAGGAAGTTCAAGGTCCCAGGTTAGAGCTCTGTGATCTCCAGAGACTTTGTGGAAACTCCTTCACTGGAAAGCCTCTTTCTGTTGGGTACTTTCAGGAATAGCGATCCGTGGCCATCATAAAGTGGATAACTTGCAAAAAAGACCTCTGTGCCTCTGAGCACTGGTGTACCAAGACCAGAGTGTTCGGAGAGGTCCACCCCAGGTACAAGTAATAAAAAGGAACCATGATCTGTATAGAATGTAAAAACAACACTAAGATTAACAAAAAGGCAGTTTGATATTTGTTATTGCTATGAGTCAGGCCTTCTAAACAATGTTGTGATAAGATATGGCTTTCTGCCGGGATCCCATCACCCTGACATCAGTCCACCTGCCTCCCTGCATGTGTTCTTCTCTGCAGAGCAGCCCTTCCAGGAGACTGCAGAGCTATCCCCGGGACTCCGGCACAGCTGACACCATTTCAGGATCCTCTCCACTGGACCTACCTTCAGTCACGCTTCTCAGCGAAGAGTCCGTAGGGAGAAATGTGTATTCTTAGTGAAAACGATAGAAAGTCAGACTGTTCTTTGCTACCTGGGCTTGGAGTCTGTAGAGATTATGAAGGTTCTTGGACCTCCCTTGTGTGGAGGAGCTTGGATGGAGACCATAGCCACCTCAAGTCCATTGTTCCAAACCCAGTTTTCTCTCCTGCCCCCAGGGAACCTGTAATCCACATATATAAGCCATATATTTCTATGACTTATATGGGCTCTGATAGCATTGAGTGGTTTCCACCTTCTAAGAAGTGTTGTTTCCAGACCCACCACATTATATCAGCACCATCTGGGAACTGACTAGAAATGCAAACTTGAGGACCAATCCTATACCTATTGAATCAGGAAAAAAAAAAAAAAGATAGCCCAGCAATTCATATTTAATCAGCCCTCCAGGTTATTCTGACACATGGTAAAGTCAACATCTGCAATAGAAAATGAGTCATAATCAGAAGTATATATTAAAATTATCTATCTATCTACCTTGCCTAAGTCCGCTGACATTCAAATACAGTAAATCTGTATATTTAAATCTCCCAAGAGTTTCTGCTATAAACTTATAGTTCATAACCACTATTCTGGAGTAATCAGATTTCTGGTACTTGTAAAATAGATTTTAAAGAGTGTTCCTAGGACTGAGCTTCCATAAACAGCTTAGTTTTAACATAAGTAATGTGCATGAAGTACATAGATTTGTTTAAAGATGATCACTTCTAACGCCAATGTTGCTCTTTCATAGTTAGACCTTATAAATAACCCTCTACAATGCTGCAACCTTGTAATTATATGAACTATAAAACTCCTTACCAAAGAGTTCATTTCTCTGATACTTCAGGCATAGGGAATGATAAGAAGATAAATATTTTCAAGTGCTAAACTAGTTCTAACTTTTTGACATGACCACCGTAAAGTTATCTCTGTATCTAAACCTATTCCTCATCCTTCAGAACCCTATTAGCATCCCGTTGTCTTTGTAAAGTCTCCTTAAATCCTATGCTTCTTTTCCCCAGCACTTTCCACCTACTTCCTCATCGGCACTCATTCAGGACTTTATAGTTGAATCATGTGTTGGACAATTTTCTAATAATGTTTAGTAATTTGGGTTAATTATATATGTTAGGTTCCTGATATAGAGTATATATCTCCCTATATTCTATTTTATTCCTTATATTCTTATACTTCAGAGATCACCCTATTATACTGGCCATAGAGGAACTACTCAAGAAATGTCGTTTGGTTGTCTTTACCTGCTACAGTGCTTAGAGGAAATTGTAAACTCCTTGTTGCTAATGAGTAATTCTACATCTGAAGGAAAAAAGAAATAGCCTGACTTGTCCTTTGGCAAAGCCACTTTGAATGTCTGTTTAAGGTTTTGTTTGCTTTTCTTCCCATGCCATCTAAAATGAGCTGAAATGAACTCCCAGCTGAAATCTTCTGTTGAAGCATGTGGAAACCAGACCACTCTGAGGACCACAGATGCATACATGGGACATACTGTGCATCCTGGTCCTACATAAATTGTAGTTTTATGGGCAATAGAGACTCTACAGGATTTCTCTGTGACCATTTTAACATCTACAATCTTTATCTGTACAGATAACTTTCAAATGTTGAGCTTCCTCAGACCAATGAACCAAGCTAGACCTCTACATTCACTACCATCACTTCTGACTTCTGAAGAATCTAGGTATTCTTTCTTCATTTGCAGAGTCTAGACCAATATATCAATCATTTTGGGTTGTTTGTTTAATGAATAAAACTAAACCTTAACTGCTGGTGAATGTCAGGTTAAGAAATTGGCAATAGGCCCTGGCCGGTTGGCTCAGTGGTAGAGCATCGGTCTGGCGTGCGGGGGACCTGGGTTCGATTCCCAGCCAGGGCACATAAGGAGAAGCGCCCATTTGCTTCTCCATCCCCCCTCCTTCCTCTCTGTCTCTCTCTTCCCCTCCCGCAGCCAAGGCTCCATTGGAGTCAAAGATGGCCCGGGCACTGGGGATGGCTCCTTGGCCTCTGCCCCAGGCACTAGAGTGGCTCTGGTCGTGGCAGAGTGATGCCCCAGAGGAGCAGAGCATCGCCCCCTGGTGGGCAGAGCATCGCCCCTGGTGGGCATGCCAGGTGGATCCGGTCGGGCACATGCGGGAGTCTGTCTGACTGTCTCTCCCTGTTTCCAGCTTCAGAAAAATACAAAAAAAAAAAAGAAAGAAATTGGCAATAGTATGAAGTACCTCTTAAGTTTAGTCAATTGCTTCAATGTCCATGAGCACTCTGGTTCCAAGAATGTCCTAAAAAGGAAGTCATTCCTGGGATTGACTTGAAGTGACTTAACATCAACATCTAATGACTATTTATTTAAACAGTGGTGTTTGGTTGATTGTGAGTATCACAGCAAGGATACTTTTCTGTGTCAAAAAAAAAAAAAAAAGATATTAGAGCCTTATACAGATCTTTATATAAAATCAGGAATGAAAATGAGTGCAATTTTTTAAGTAGTAAATAAAAACTCAGACAAGCAACAGAAATTATGGGTAAGAATGGCAGAATAGTCAATGTCTCCTTCTGATTAGAGCACAGAAATCACAAGAGATAGTTATTCCCATGCTAATGACAAGAATAGACAGGGCAAGTTAGAGGTCATTGTTTTTGTTGTTCAATTCACTGGGTAACTAAAGACACAGAGAAAACTAATTAAACAAAATGACAAGCCTTTCTAGGAGATGGGGAAACTGTGGTTTCTTTCATTGCTGATAGAGTAGCAATAAGGCAGAAGGGCCCATTTTGGTCAGGTGTAAAGAGAGAACAGCCAACCGTCAACAACTTCTAGTAAATGTGTGGACACCGCCTCGAGATAGTAGAATTCCGAGGTGCTTCAGCGGGTGAGTCTGCACCTACCTGTCAACACAATCGAAGACTTGGAAAAAAACTGAGAGATTATCCCTATTAGTGAATGGAGTCTTTCTCTGGTTCAAGGCATCAGCTATCGAGGACTGTGGATGGAATGTAAGAATGGAGAGAGGTTTAGGAAGCTTGGATGGAAATGGAGAGCAAAGAGAATGCCACAGTAACCCAAAAAGCAGCAGTTAGATTCAAACACAAAAACATATAAGAACACACTGTTGCTAATATCGCAAGTTGTCTTCTGACATTAAGAAAAACAGATTAAATTCACTTATACTTCCCACTAACAACCTGGAAGATAAAGAGAAGTGGACTTTTCCAGGAATAAATAATACTTTTTTGTCAGTCCCTAATATTCTCTTATACAAAATAGTTCATGTAAAATCATGACATTATGGGACACTCAAGCAAAAAATACTACTACTAATAATAATAATTTGATTATAAAGAGAAGAAAAGTTCAATAAAAACAGATCTTTAGTTTCTCCAAATGTTGAAATTATCCTGCAAGGAATATAAAATGATTATGATAAATATTTTAAAAGATTTTATGAAAAAGTAGAACTATGTGTGTGAAGATATAAGAAATCTCAACAGATAATTGGAAAATAAAAAAAAATTAAAAAATGGATTACACTGGAAATAAAAAATACAATGTTAAAAATTAATAATCCATTTTATGATATTAACAGTAGACAGAGATAACAGAAAAAGAACTGTACTACCAGAATATGTAAATAATCCAAACTGAAATTCAAAGAAAAGTAGTAAAAACAATGAACAGATCATAAATCTATGGAACAATATTGAATAACTTAAAACCTGTGTAATGGGATTTCTAGAAAGAAGTGCATTGAATTAATTTATCCTGAAACTCAAACAGGATAAATTAAAAGTAAACAGAACAACACAGTCACACTTCTAACAACCAAAAATAAGGAAAAAATATTAAAAGCAACCAGATGAAAAAGATTATATACAAGGAAAAAGAACTAGTTTGTCACTCAAAACAAGGATGCCAGTAGTCAAAGGAACAGCAGAAGACTGATAGAAAAAACCTTGTCAACCTACAATTCTAGGCGAAAAAAATAAGACAAAATAATGACATTTCTGGACAGAAAAAAAAATCTACCTAATTTACTTTCAAATGACCTACACTACAACACTTTTGAAGAACTGTTTGACAGGTTTAGAAAAAGTTTAGCATACATGTATCCTATGACCCAGCATACATATCTCTAAGTTTTTACCCAATAGTCAAGATCAAGAAACAGGCAAATGGTTCCTCAGCAAGAACACTGATATATAAATTCTGGCATATTCATCTGATGGGAAGAAACAAAGTGCCAATACATCAATACAGATGAATTTCAAAAACATTGCGTTTAAAGAAAGAAGTCCAGCACAAAAGGTGCACGCTATATATTTAGATAAAATCAAAGAAAAGACAACACAAAACTGATGGGAATCAGGACATTGGTAGCCTCCTGACTGGGAAAATAAAAGCTACCTAAGTTGAAGAAAATATTCTGCATCTCATTTGGGGTACTGCATACAAAGGTTATGTGAGTGTTAAAATTCATCAGCTGGAATGATTGAGATGGGTGAATTTCATCATATGCAAATCATACATCCTAAAAGAAATAAAAGCAGGAGAAGAAGGAGGAGAAAGAAGGAAGGAAGGAGAAAGGAAGAAGAAAGACAGAGCCAGACTGTGAAAACAGACCGGGGCCAATACCTGAACCAAAATGTGCCCAATTAATTAAAAACAGATGTTATAACTCATGGTAGTAATATTGACTCTTTCAAAGAACAAGCGCTGTAACAGTTTTTTCAAGTTAACTCACCATTACACTTCCAAGAAAATTAACAATCCATCTGTAAAATCTGCTCTCTTTACATCTGGATAGAGCAGAATCCATAGAAAGTGAAGTTTTTTTAAGCTTAGGCCATAAAAATTAGATTTCTGGCTGAATTTCATGCCAAAATGAGTCACTATTTTAAGCGTTGAGGTTGCACACGTCAGGCCCTGTGCCCTCCCTCTCACACAGACAGTGGATAACCGTTTCTTTGTACACCCCAGCAGGATGTAGAAAATTTTCTCAAGAATATGAATTCAAAAGTCCTATTAAGAACCTTCTGGAAACATCCTAGTCTAAAAATTTAAATTTCAGACTCACCAGTTCTTCTTTCTCACCCTTTCTCCTCTAAAGAAATATATATTAGAACCTTATACTCTTAGAGCACTTCCATTTTTAAAAGTGAGTATCAGTTTTAGTTATTTGGAGGTCGCATATTTAAGTATTAGCATTCATTCTTCAGTTGATGACATGGGGAAATTAAGGGAAGGCTTGCTTGAAAAGAACAGGTGGATTACTATAGAGAAGTGAAATTAATGTCTTCTTTATTTCTCTAAGCCTTATATTTTTCAATTTTAATTTTCCAAAAATACTCACTGATTAGCTTCTGGTAACTGGGTCTGGAGACTCAAGTACTTTATTTTTCTCTAAATTTATGTGTTCTTTCTTTCACTGTCTAAAGAAGACGAAACAGTAAATGTTGGTCATGGTCCAGTGTATGTGTCATTGCACTAATTTATTTATTGTTGGTGTTTTTGGAGAGACAGTGTAAATTAAGAGTTTTTTCTTCCTCACTCTTGCCGTGGGGTGGTAGCCAAACATCATGGGATTTTTTCCAGTGTCCAGAAATTACTAGAGAGAAGAAGCCTCATCTGGGACTATCCCATGAGCTCAATTGGTGTCCCCTAAGATACCATTTGTTCCATCCATCTTTGACTATGGAGATGTCCAGTTCTCAGAAATTGACATGCCTTCAAATTCGTTCCCTGAGCCAGTCTCTCCTGCCTCCACACTTACTGTCCACACTACCAGTCTTTGGCTGTCTCTCAGCCAGCTCTTAAACCCCTCAAGACCACCAGATCTCTCCCCCAGCTACCCACCTTCTGCCTCTGCTCAGGACTAAATAGAACTGGTTTGGTTGTGTTGTTTTTCTTTTTCATTCTTCTCTGAGCAAGAAGAAGGCTCTTAGCTATGTCGCTGTGCCCACCCTGTTCTTTGACGCTTGGCAAAGTGTGTAAAAAATATACAGAGATTTAAAGTTGGGCTCTCAGAGATATTGAGTCACCGTGACCATAAGATTTAGCATACAAAGATTATCAACTCAAATCAAAAGTGCCAACAGTCTGACCTTCCAAACATTATCCATGTAAGATATGTTGGTAGTGTGTGTACTATGGGCTAGGCACCATTCTAAAGCTGAGACCACACAGAACAATGAAAAGACAGATGTAATCTCTGCCCTCTTGGAAATCACCAACTAGAAGGGATGCCAAAGAGTGGATGACTAATTCCAGGTTTTGCATCAACGTGGGGAAAAAAATTAAGGATGCTACAGGAGCACCTGAGATGGGCCTGACTCTCAGAGGAAAGGAGAATATTCAACATTCTCACCTGGTTTTAATTAATTAAGAAATTACTAAATATTTCTATGTTCCATTTAAGGTACTCAGGATTGCACTACTCATTGAGATCCTTCGGTGCGAAACTCCGAAGTTCTATCTTAAAACAAGGACACGGTGATCCTAATTACAGTGTAAATGTCAATGACTTGAATTCATAAATTTGCTAATGGTTGTCCCCACTGTTCAAAAACAAATATAAATGTCATTTCTCTCTGCTCCATTGCCCTCTGCTCTGCCTTTCTACTCAGGCTTCTCAGCAGCATCTTCCTGTGACACTCCTTCAGTAAAGAGGAAGCAGCCAGCAGGGAGAAGTTAGGCTAATCTAATCTGTACTTCACCAGGCGTGAGAGCCCTCCTGGTTGGGACGTCACCAGTGCCCTCACAAGAGTGAACAGCAGGTCAAACTGCAGCCACCCCAACACTAACACAGCCCCTGCTCTTTGAGATGCTATTCTGCTTCGTCAGTGTAGGGTCAAGGTATTTTCCCTTAGTAAGACCCAGACGATGCCTTCTTGGTGCTCACGCTATTCGCAGCTGCCGCCGACACCCTGTGGTGCCTGTTCCAGAGGTCAGGCTGCAGTAGCTTTTGAGTTGCACCTTTAATTAAAAAAAAAATTATAGATGTGTCGCCCTTGGAAATAGGCTGCAGTAAAAATAGATCAAAATATCCAGTGTCTCCAGAAAAGTTTAGTTTATTGTCTCTTTATCCAATTTCTTTACATTTGTAAAGGCAGGAAGAGCTCTTAGTCTCTGAAGAAGTTGTACAGGTAAGAGTATATTTAATAATATCAACTTTTCTCCTGCACAATCGTGACTTACAAAAATCTGAACTCACAAAGCATGTAGGGTTGTGACATCCTGGGGAAAAGCAAGAAGTTAGAACTCATATTTATCTTTCCATAATTAGACTTTGCTCTGGCTGTCACAAGGAACACCGCATTGCTCAGAGACATAAGTGGCATTCAAATTTGGAGCAATGCTAAAAATGAAAGCAAACTCCACTTTCAAGCTAGCTGATCAGTTTGGAGAAATGTCCCCAAAGAAGGAATGTCATTCAGAGTGTTTTTTAAACTCAATGGCTTCTCTGAACTCCCTTCCACCTCTCAGGCATCTATTGAACAAGATGCAGGCTGCACATTAAATATCTCCAAAGCCCTTTTTTGGAAAGAGAGATTAATGCAAGTGGTCATTAAAGGCTGTGTCAGGGCCTTGTAAACACAGGCATCATGCAGAGTTTACAGAGCAACCCATCAATCAGCAACAATCCTTGAGGGCCTATTGCAAAGACAGTGGGAGCCAAGAAAAGTCATTGACCAGATGACCGCCATATGGAAGAGGCTGTCTGTCTTGTGTGGATTCTGGGTTGGGTTGGTAAGGAGAGCAGCTGGAGGGAAAAGCCAGTTAAAGACAGGGCGATGGGTACAGGCTTTCTAAGGGCCAGACCCAGGCTGGTGGGAGTTGATGTGGAATGGATGACTATGAGAGGTCCTAGAAGTGGAAAGACCAACAGGTCTGGTGTCAAATATGTAAAATATAGGGGCCTGAACAGGTGAAGGTAGGTCCAGAACCCAGACAGCCGTGTCATGGAAATGAGGAAGCCAGTGCAGGCATCAGAGAGGAAGGTCAGACCCTGGAGCAGCCTGGGGTGGGAGCAGGGGGACATGCAGAGGTATAGGGAGTGTCAGAGCAATTGAAAAGTGAGGCGTCTGTAGGAGTCTTTGAGATCGAGTCCCAGCTGAGTGGTTCAAAGACCATATTTGACTACGGGACTACACTCTGGCCACACACCCCTTCTCCATTGAATTGCTCTTCCCTTATTAACCACACATCTCAAAGCAGCTTCTGCAAACCTTAGCCTAACGGTGGGCGGAGGGCTGCACTTCAGGGCTGCACTGAAGCTGTGGCAGGGAGGACAGAGGTGGCTGTGCACCAGCTGTCCCTAACTGCACCTCCCAAGCACTCCCAAGAGGGACAAGCACAAAGTGTTTGGGCGATGCAAAAGCAGGTTCAGGGAACCGTGATCTACCAAAGCGACAGGAAGTAGTGTGTATCTAGAAAGGCACAGTTAGCAGCTACAGAGATCACTGCCCCAGCAAAGCAGCACAGACAGGCACAAAGACACAGGGATTGGGGAAGAGAGGAAGTTGGGGAGGCACAGAGCATCCTGTCACCCCTCAGAATGAAGCTTTTTCTCTTTAGAGCTGGGCAGAGCTGGCCAGAAACATGCTTCCATTAGCTCTGTGTTGCTCCTGGGGGCCATTTTATCTTCTGCGCTGTGCAACACTATCTTCCCATTATGCTTGCTGTGTCTGTTGTCAAGGCTTTGCTTTTGTTTGCTCTTACAGGTATTTATTTACTGCTTTGTGTTATATATTACTCCACCAGGTGCTACATGGGGCCAGGCGAGGGCAGAGGGTAGATGGAGGGAATTGGGAGAACAGCTCATGGGAAGAGGCCCAGCTCTAACGAGGGGAGCTAGGCTGAAGTTCTAAAATCAGTTCTTAGAGTCCATAAAACAGTCAAAGGGATGGCAGAGAAACTACCAGTGTTTGGAGAGCAGGACAACAGACTGGATGGAGAAGTCCCACTATATAAAACACTGCAGAATCAAATAGATGGACGTGTTGTGAAGATGTCAGAGACAGGAGGCAGTGTTCGCAGATCACTCGGTGCAGACCATAGGCAACACAGCACTCTGGGGGTGGAAAGGAGCAGGGACTGAGTTGGAAAATTGCCCCAACTTCCCCATCAACTCACATGTGACTTCAGCAAAGCCTGCTGGGCGTCAGTGTGCCCACCTGTCCAGGAAGGGAGGTGAGCTCCATACTCCCTGTCACTCCGGCTTCCCTCTGCCTTTTATTACTGTGCTTTGTAATGCAACAGGGCTCCGAGTTTCCAGACAATATCCTTAGTGACATTCATACTCTACTTCCCAAGGATCCTTTTCATTTCATCTTTGCCATAAGACCTTGTTTTCCTGATATGTGATAATATCAGATTACTCTCCCTCTATGCCAGTGGTCCCCAACCTTTTTTGGGCCACGGACCGGTTTAATGTCAGAAAATATTTTCACAGACAGGCCTTTAGGGTGGGATGGATAAATGTATCATGTGACTGAGACAAGCGTCAAGAGCAGGGGTCTCAAACTCACGGCCCATGGGCCGCATGCGGCCCGCTGAACAATTTTGTGCGGCCCGCAGACTAATCCACGAAGTTCAAAATAAGAGTGAGTCTTAGACAGATGTAACAGAGGGAATCTGGTCATTTTTTAAAAATAAAACATCGTTCAGACTTAAATATAAACAAAATGGAAATAATGTAAGTTATTTATTCTTTCTCTGTGGACCAGTACCAAATGGCCCACGGACCACTACCGGTCCGCGGCCCGGGGGATGGGGACCACTGCTCTATGCCAAGTCCTACCTCAGCTCACCCTCAAGCTAAATCATCAGGAAAACCCACCCTGAAACTCCCCTCCATTGCCCTTCAGAAAGGGGACCTTCGCTAAAGTGGGTGGCCTGTGTTCAACCGTCCCTTCACAGAGCAAATATCCTTGTCAGCCCCTGGGAAGCTGAAGCCAGAGACACAAGGCGGGGGCTGCCTCTTTAGGTGGAAGCCGGTGCCCATGAAATCAGATGCGACCTACCTTCGCAATATGTCATTTCTGCATTTGTTTGCACATATTAAGAAAGAGCAGATTTTCCTGATGCTTTTTCACCATAAGCTTGATCATAAAAGCCATACAAATGAAACACATATAGTTCAGTGATTCAAAGGGCTCTGTGAGTCTCTAAAGCTGTGGGGCACAGTCTGTTCCCTGGGCCACTTTGCGGGTTCTTCTGTAACTGTAGCCGTCCACTGCAGCTACTTCTCCGATAGCACTTCAATGACAGGGACCTCATCCAAATCACCTCTGCGCTGCACAGTGTGCAGCACTGAGTAGGCACCCAGCAAGTATTTGGGCAGGCTCCATGGAACGAGCAAATAAGAGCAGCCAGAGGGTAGTGTCCTCGTTTAATAGGCCACCCATGGCCATTCTGGAGACTCAATAGCGCATGCTGTTGGATAGCTCTCCACCAAGGAGCTCATCTGGGTGCATCACGGGTATTTCTAAGCAGTGTATGTGTCACGGCGAGAGCCCCGACTGAGCCTCACAGCTTGTAAGAGTGTGGGCTGTGAGCTCACTTCATTCACATAACAGCCATGCAGACAGCATCATTGTCTTCATCTTACAAAGGAGGCAGCAGATGGAAGGGGAAGGAATACGACTAGCTCAAAGTGGTTTCATAAGCCTGGTTTTGAAAATCCAGAGCCATCTAACTCTAAGTTCCGTGCTCTAAGCTCTGTGACAGATGTGTCCCCAGAGGCAGCTAGATAGACTAGGTCAGCATCTGAGTGTGTGGGGACCTCACAGAGAATTCTATGTTGATGAATGGAGAGGAGCCCGTTGAAAGCCCACCCACCCCAAATATAGCCCACAGTCTCCTACTGACTTGCTCCATAACCAGGATAACACGTTAAACTTTTTAAATTCCAGGTTCCTTGTTGGCAAACAATGGCATTAAACTCCGAAATCTTTTCCTGAGATATATAATGACACTAATAGGCCTTGTGTTTTAACACAATCTTCCCTTCTATCAGCCTTTACTCATGGCTGCCTCTCCTGATACCATTCCTTGCAAATGCAGGCATGCTACTCAGTTTCAAAATATTAAAAGAAAAAAAAAGACAAGCAGGAAAATCTTGGGCTAAGTGTAGAATACAAATGCACAGGATGGGATTGTTAACTGAGTTTATTGTTGGAGGTGACATTGCTAATTTCTTCTGCCTCACCTGTCTTTATGACATGCAGGCACGACAGACTCTCTGTCAGGAGTGGCAGAATGCTCTGTCCTACCATAGACCTGTGTAAATGTAGAAGCAATGCAGAAGGCCAGTAAAAGAGAGGGAAAACAAAGAGTAACATATGCCAAGAACTAATTGGAGCCAAAAATAAAAATAAAATAGTTTTAATGGGTTGCTATGATGCAAAAAGAAGAAATCAGAAATACTAGATTCATTTAGAAAACAGGATGCTACCTCTCCCTTTGCCTTGTAGGAGTTTGGTAAGTAATAGTACACTGGTGAAGAGCATGGGAATCCACTGAGGCAATTCCCGTGATTGGCTACCAGGACCCTTCTCCTGTGGGCAGCGCAAGGGTGAACGCGAGGTGTCAGCTACACCCTGTACTTCCAGAGCTCCCAATCTCAGAGGTACAACAAGCACAGAACATGACACAAACAAGGAAAGATGTCGTAAAATATATCATGTGGTTTTCCCAGGCCTAGCACTGGACCTGACAAAAAGTAAATGTTCTAAACACAAACGTTGAATGGGATGGAAGTTAAATAAAACTTTGCAGTACCAATCCCAGCTGGTGATGAGTGAGGCTCAGCTGGTCTGGGGAAGGTTTCACGAAAATGAACTGATCCTGGGCAAGATTAGAGATCCGTCAGTCTTTCACACATTTAGACAAATATCTTCTCTGGGGTTTATGGCATCTTTAAAACCGTGTAGTAAAACTTAGCACCTGTCCCCTCCCACTTGACATCCAAATTGGGTCTGACTTGGGTCAGTTCAATAGCAAACTACTGTGAACATAAGGTGGCTTACAGGAGGTGGGTGGCTAGCTGCAGAGATGGATTTCCAAGGTACCTTAGGGTTAGAAAGCTTTAATGCAGCTTTTTTGTGGATGCTCACTAACTGGTTGCTCCCAAATGAAGGAATGGAGAAATGATTCCTTTCAAAATGCAGTACTCCACAAAGAGTCATATAACAGCTGATTAACAAGACTGGAGGCCAGGATAGCTCTTTGGTTTGACCCTTTTCTCTTTTGACCTCCCACCAGAGCCCTATGAAGCCCACCTGGACCGCAGTGCAGGTCCAGTGAGAACTCCTACCACAAATCCCCTTCTGAGAACACAAATCAACATTTCACAACACTTTCTAGGTGAGATCACTAAGCTAACCCTGATATTAAGTAGGAAGTAGCCTCCAAAATATATTCCCTTTATTCCCTCTGCATTGGTTATTGTTATTTGTAAAATGAAAAAAAAAACAACCCAGAGCTGTTGGAGGTAACAATTATTAAAAGTGATTATGAAGAGCTCTGCAATATAAAATACTTGTTAAAATTGAGAAGTATTCAATGTCTCCTTCCCAATTCCCCCAGCCTATGAAAACCCCATTTGTAGAAATGTCATAAGCTTGCCTAGACAGCAAGTATTTTGAAGCTTATGCTTCACTGTTTAAATCTGTCATCTTGCAAAGTAGCTCATTATTTCAGAAATATGAGCATTTTAAAGATGCTGCTGCAGTTCTCAATCACAAGTTTTCACTGCTTTTATTTAAAATAGCCTACCTTGAAATCAGTTTCCAAATCCACGTTCTTGCACATGGGTCTTAAACAAGAGTTACATGCATGCACGTGTGTACATTTTCAATGTGATTGTCTAGGTAATGTCTCTTTTAATTATCCCTTTGAGAATGGTTTTTCCCCTTTAGAATTCCCATTCGGTTGAACAATAAATGAGAGAATACATTTTCTCTTATACACCTCATTGAAACAAGCTTTAGTGAGAAGTTAACTTAGCTAATTTGTTTGCTTTGCATAATTATTATAATAACCCAGTAAGTACTACCAGTGAGTAAGCCCTAATATCTTACAAGAACATAGGATAGCCTACAGGCACTTTTTATCAGTTCTTCCTTTTAGTCCAAGAAAAAGATTTTAGCTTCCTTCCCTATCCCGGGAGACAAAAGGAACCAAAGAAAGTGAAGTCCAGTTAAAACCCTGAGTGTAAGTGAGCTCCTATTTCCCTGTGAGAGGATGACAGCAAGTAGAAGGACAGAGATGACAACAAAAAGACTGAACATGGCGGAGAAGGCAGTGTGGCCTCGTGCTTAAGTGTTCAGCTCTGCAGTCAGACTGCCTTGGCTCTAAACCTTCTTGTGGGGTCTTGGGAACATTCCTTAATTTCCCTGGTTCCCAGTTTCCTCATCTGTGATGGAAGTAGTAATAGTCTATACTTCAAATTTATATTGTGAAGATGGATGAGATAACAGGGATCGAGTACTTATAAAAGTGTACAAGCTATAAGAAATGCTCAATAATAATTAGCCGGTATGAATGGCACATGTTGGCAGGGACTCCTGGGAGCAGATACCTGGGCTCCTTCTCAGGAGGGAGCCAGGGGAGGAGCATCAAGCCATGCCCACCCACCTGTGCCCAACTCTTCACCCCACTAATGCAGTGGGGGACAAAGAAACAGAGAAGCAGTGTAGGAGCCAGAAACCTGGCTTTTGTTCCCAGCTCAGCTAGATGCATTATGTTCTTATTGTATTCCAGACAGCATGCTCGCTGCCTTACACTGAGACTGAATTCCATAAATGTAATAAAGGAAAAACAGTAACCGCCTCAGCTTTGCTGTAGGAATCAATGGCGAGTATGCACATGAAAGCACTTTGCATGCAGAGAAAAACCAGCAGCTACAGACCTGGCGGTACTCATGCTAAATATATATGACTGCGTCTAGTTTGCTGCATATTACATCCGGTTTCAGGTAATCCACATCTGCACGTGACAACCAAGCACAAGTTTTCATGGCCGATGTTCCTGAGAGTATCACTGCAAGCCATGCCCTCCCAGGGCAGAGTGTGGCACTGGGCGGATGGACCTGTGCCCCAAAAGCCCAGCCTGTGGCTTTCCCTGCACAGGTCTGAGGTGAGGAAGAGAGACCTCCAGAGAACCTGCATGCTTTCTCCACTACAGGGAACCTGTCAGAATGGCTCTGCTGGGGGGAGGGGCGGAGGGGTGCTGCAATTAGAGCAAAGGCCGGTTTCTGAATATTCATACAAGGTGGTGCTCTTTGCTAGTCACTGATGTCCTCACTCAGTGTCCTCTCCAGAGTGGCTGCACCTGGCTGTCTCAGAGATGTGTGTTCTGATACTGTGGATAAGGAAGGGCCCACTCCACCATTTTATTCACCCAATATTTATGAAGCGCCTTGTACGTACAAGGTGTGTGCACAGCTGGCTTTTACTCGTTTGTTCATTTAGCAAAGATATCTTGGTCATCTACTTCGTGCTGGGCAATGTTCAGGCACTAGGGCTGCAGCAGGAATGTGAACACAGATCCTGCTCTCAGCTTCTTGAGGGTTGCGTTTCCATGGAAGGGATGAATCACGGACTGTGTCATTTTTAAATATACAGCTCACAAAAATTAGGGGATACTTCAAAATGAATAGGAAGCAATAAAAAAGCATTTGACTATTTTTTATGAAACAAGAACATCAGAAAAGCAAACGACAAGTCAAAGAAAGTTGTTCAATTATGCAAACGCTATGCAAAACCTACTTTTATTTCATTGGTGAAAATGCACTAGACGAAAGGCTGAACGTACTGGAGTATCTGCATGTCCCCTGATCCCCGAATTTTTGTGAGCAGTATTTTGTTGCTGTTATGGCACGTGCAATGAAAGAAAGGTGCAGAGCAGCAGCACAGGAACATTTTACAAGAGTCCTGATCTGAACTGAAAAGTCGGGGAGGGCTGCTTGGGAAAAATGACATTTTGTCTGAAATCCAAAAGCTGAGTAAGCACTGTCTGGACCAAAAGGAGCAGAGGAGGGAAAGTTTCAGGAAACGAAAAGTGTGTGTGAACATCTATGTGTTCTGATGCAGAACAGTCAGAAACTTTCAAAGAACAGTAAGAGGCCAGTGTGGCTGCGGTGTGGGAAAGGGGGCGGAAATAGAAGGTACAGCTGGAATTAGAGACTGGGCTTACTCCTTCAGGCCACGCAGGACATATTAGGGACTTCCAAAATGTATACCATGGGAATGGGAAACAGCTAAGGGTTCTGATGGAAACTTGCATAACAAAATCTGTGTTTTCAAAGACCATTCCACCTACACTCAGGGGAATAGATTGGTAAGGGCAATACTGGGCGTGGGAGAGCACACGGAGAATTATTACAATTAGTTCCGGCTAGAGACATTGTTGCATAAGAACAGATGCTGGCTGTGACTATGGAGACAAGGGGAGAAGGTGAAGGTGTTTGAGAATTTATTTCTCATGGCTTTAGAGGCTGCAAAGTCCAACATCAAGGAGCAGGCTGATGTTCCTGGCTTGCAGATGTTGGACCACCTTCTCCCTGTGTCTTCACAGGTTGGAAAGCGAGAGCTCTGATCTCTCCTTATCCTTTTATAAGAATACTAATTCCATCATGGGTGCCCCACCCTCCTCTTCTAATCTAAACCTAATTGCCTCCCAAACATCTCACTTCCAAATACCATCACATTGGGGATGAAGGCTTCATTCAACATATGAATTTTGAGGGGCACAAACATTCAGTCCATAACTATTACATATATAAATCACCTGCGAATCTTGTTAAATTGCATTACATTCTGATTCAGTAGTGCTGGGTGAGCCCAGAGATTTTGCACTCTTAGCAAGTTTCTAGGATATGCCAAAGCTGCTGGTTCAATGACCATTCTTTGAGTAACAAAGTCCAGGACCATGCAAAAACAGAGTGGTACAAATGAACTCAGAATTTCTTTCTTTTATTACCTTTTATAAAGAAAAATTTTAAGCATACAAGGAACTCAGAAAAGATAATATAGTTTAAAATTCTGTATTTAAAAACATTTTGTCCTATTTATATCATCTGTATTTCTGCTGTAATAATTAATGTAAATAACAAACAGCATGACATTTTAGCACTGCTAAGTATGCGTTTTCAAAAGTAAGGACATTTCCTTCGTAACCAGAAGTCCATTGTCACTGTCAATGAAATTAACAATCATTGCTAAATATCATCAAACAACATAGTCAAATTTGTGTTTTAGAAAGGTAATTCTGAAAGCTATGTTTCCCCTCTATGTTTATGAGAAGATATCTATGTGTGTAAATATGTTTGTGTAGAAACATGTACATATCTATACTTGTGTCCATGTGTGCACAGATGAATGTATCTGTTCCGGTGTGTGTGTGCATGTGTGTGTGTGCCCATGTATATGCTTCAGTACAAAGAAGCACTCAACAAACTTCCCCATTTCCCTGGCTCTGGGGGCAGCTGCCTGCTCTATGGAACTGTCTTCTCTGGGTGATATGGGGCTGCTTTCCTACAAGGTGGGGGGCCATTTAAGACCATGACTGGACCCCCAAGCAGTCCTTTGGCAGATGTCACTTCTGTGTACTCAATGCATCTTAACCTCAGCAGGAGAGGAAATATGACAAGAGATATAAATGTGTCAAGTATATCAGGATCTGAAAATTAGGGAGGCATCTGGAACTCAGCTGGGTCATGCTGAGCAGGCCAATTTGTCCAAAACTAGGTTGATGAAGGGAGGTACTTTCAAGTGAATGACATGGGTGAGGTGGATGGGCACAGAGGATCAGGGGGGCCATGGGCCACCCTCCTCATGACTCTGTGAAATTCCAGGGGTCTGGAGAGAGATCACTTAGTGAGGTGCTCAAGTGCCTGTTATTAACATAGACCTGTCAGAGAAGGGCTTCTATCTTTCTCTTCTCCATCCCCACTCCTATGCTTCTTACCATATCAACACCTGACTCAGGTCACGGCCAATAGGACTAGAGTGTTTGAGGCTTTACAGAGGAAGAATTACACTGGAAATGGTGAGCAGTTAAAGAGTGAGCTGATCAACAATAGCCAATAGGTACTGACTCCCCTGATGGAAGCATAAAGGATAATCTCTTGTCTTCCCCAGGAGTTCTTAGAAGTGACCACAGCCCCATACGGCCAATCCAGGAATGATTTATTGCTTTAATAATATTAGAATGAGACAAGTTCTGACAGGGTAGAAGGTATGTCTAAAAGCCACTTGGCATCATGTTGCAGGAAGTCCTGGGTGGGGCCCAGAGGAAGCTGTGCTGCCCAGACCTCTGTAAACTGCTCACTACCAGCAAAACCAACTGCACCCAGCACTCAGCGTGTTCTCATTTTCCTGCATTTATTGGTAATGAGGAACACATAACTAAGCATAAGGTTGCAGGTTTAAGCCTCCACTCCATACTTCCAGTGAGGGGCCTTCAGCAAACCACCTCACCCCTCAGAACCTCCCTGAGTCTTTGTGTAAGTGGGACGATGAGACTGGTTCTGCAGCGTTGATGGGAAGAGTGACTTTGGGTTATGATAACCCCTATTCCAAACTAAACTAAAACTCATGGAGGACATTGCCTGTATCTAATATTCCTCTGTATATCCATTAAATACAGTATTCAATTTAATAGGGTGTAATAAATGCTTATAATGACATGTTTACAGAATCTGCAGTAATTTATTGGAAAGTTCATTAATTCATCAAACAAATGATATCAAGGACTTGTTATATGTAAGTCCTTGTGGAGAAGGAGTCTAAGGGAAAGACGGATGGGGAACTCCCCATCTTTGTCCCTTTCAAACAGAGCTATTTCTCCTTAATCTCTCTTACTATATATTATACTATAGGTAGTGGGTATATTTTGTTTGAAAAAAAAATGATCCTAGACACGAGCTGGAGAGTGAAGGAATAGGTAGTATCTGAATTGCCTAACTATTGCAATTGTTTGATGTATTTTGGGGTCATGTCGCAATCATACAAGGCTTAGCTCCCAGCTGTTGGACAGATCAACTGGGGTCTCTCAACTTAGCCCTAGGCTCCACTGGTTGCCGTGAAATCATGAACACTTTTTAAACATCAACCCCCCTCCCCTTCCAGACAACCTGTACACCCTGAGTCACCACCTTGTGCACGTGAGGACTGCCCCACTGAGCTCCAGGCAGCGGTGACTATAAGGCAGGGTGCTGAGAAGCCAGCATTTCTACCAGTAGGCCCATAGAAGATGGGCCCAGAGAAGAGGGGAAAATAGACAGGTGTGACCCTGACACTTAATGATCTGTCACTTGGCCATTGACCACGCTGCTCACCCCTGCACAGCCCAGATGATGGGGGAGCCACAAAAGGGCCCGGTTTGACCCTTCTCTGTGAGTATTTCACTGCCATTGTGTGGTTTGTTTTTCCCAGAGGGCCTTGGTTGAGTTTATAAATCTCTCCTCCTGACTCTCTTCCATGCCTGCCCCCAGGAACTGGGAGGAAGGATATCACTTTAGGATGTCTTTTTCATTTTAATTTGTCCATAGGAATCATGCAGGACACACCAGCATAGATGAGATTGTCCTCCCAGAGCTACTATTGATCAGCTTATCTGGCGCAGAATGTGGACATTATTAAAAGGGCTACATGAAAAATAATTGCCTTCAGGGGGATTGCACGTCCTCTCCATCCAGCCACGACCTGACACAGAAACTGGCCTGTTTTGTCATTATAATGGCCAACAAGCTTGGCTTCTTACGGAGACTGGATTTCAAATCCAGACATATGGTTATACATTTTTAAAAGTTGTACTCTCACAAGCTGAAAAAAAAATTCAATGTGTTTTTTAAAACAAAATAGAATGTAACCTTTGTAATTATTCATGGGAGCCACCTACTGTTGCTGTGATGTTCACAGAGAGGATGAGGCGCTGGTCTGCAGGAAGAGTTGTTCTCTATAGAAAACAACTTCATGATAGTGGTTTCCCTTCCACCATCAGCATAATTCTCCCGTTTGGGGCCTAAAATGTTTTAATACCCAGTCATGGGAATATAAGTCCTAGGCTAGTTTTCCTACTTTCATGAAAGTGCATTTGCTGCCATCTGGACTTCTGAAGTCAGAGCAAGAACTCAATGAGTGCAGGGCAGATTTCGACTCAGAAAGTGTATGCATGAGCCATGTAGCATACAATGAGCTCGTCATTTCAGAAGGGCTATTTCTGGGAACGCCCACTGGCTTCTGGGTAAAGAGACATTAGTTTTAGTTCTAAACTTCACTCATAACTGGGGATGAGACATTTACTTCACAGAAATAAATGAGTGCTTCTTAAGATGATGAATCTAGATCTAAAATTGAAAGATATAAATGTGCGCAAAGGAAAGCCCTGAAACTCATCATTAATGTCAGAGACAACACAAGAATGTTCACTACAAGTACAAGCCAAAGCGATTAGGGGGGAAAAAGGTAGCAATAAAGATATAACACTAAAATAGAAAAATGCTTTCATTATTTTGGGAATGACATACATTGGTAATTTTATAAAACTCAAAACAGTCTAGATAAAAGCTATTAAAAACAAATATATACCCTAACAAATTTGTATAATTAATATTAAAATAAAATTTTCTCATATACAGAATATAACCACAAAAGATATACTGAAAGAAAATATTCAATTAAAAATGCCACTCCCAAAATAAAGTAGCTAAAATTACCTTGAGAAATTCATAAAACTGATAACCCAAACATACTACTACTGAGAAACATAAAATAAGATTTAACTGTGTCATGTTCTAATTTGATAAGAAGATTCAATATTGAAAAAATATGTAAATTTCTCCCCAAATGAATATGTAGCTTTCAAATGGCCCAATTACAATACAACTGTATTTTTTAGGTAACTTGACAAATGATGCTAAAGATTATTTGATAGAATGTATGTAAAATGTCCAAGAAAATTACGAAAAATGTATAGTCATGAAGGAACTCAAGCCCAACATATACTAAAATATATTATGAAGTCATCATGATCAAAAGAATTTGGAACTATTTTACATATTGAACTAAATTTATGAGAAATTACATTGGGGCAACTGGCAACTATTTTGGGAAAAAAGAAAATTTTAAAACCTCCATGTAACACTTTATATTAATCAATAAACAAACCAATACAGTCCTAGAAGTAAAGCACATATATAATTATTGTAAGCCTAAAGTTATAAAAATATTTCTAAGCAGGATAAAAATAGAAGTCATGAGATAAAATATTAATAAATATTAATACTTAAAATATATAATTACTTTAGGGCAAAAAAGGCAAAAAATGAACTGAATAAATTCACATACATCACAAAGCAAAGGATTTCTTTTACATATAAGTATTTCAATAACAAGCAATGAAGGAGGTGAGCAAAACAGTAAAAAAAATAGGCAAACTGTAAATATTCATAAGAAGAGAAACTGAAGTGGCCAAAAATACAAAAAAAAAAATGTATTCAAATCCACTTATAATTAAAGCCACACATAGCAAAACAAGATACCATTTTCACTCACTAATTTGATACTAAGTAAATTATTTAACATTATAATCAGTACTGGCAAAGATATATAGATTTTCTCATATGCATTTCCTGAGTGTGTACATTGTTTCATCATTAAAAATAATTGTAGAGCATTTAGCAATATATATCCATTTTAAAGTATGCAGTTTTCCTTGCCTCAAGAATTTCACTCTGGAAATTTTTATAAATACATCTAATAAGATGGTCATTGTATAATTAAGATAAAATTATCTCTAAGCAATCTAAATGTCCATTAATTATGTACTGGCTAAATTGGTCTACATGTATAATAGAAGGATAGGCAGTAATAAAGAATGGCAAATATCTATACATGACAAAATTGGAAAAGATCACCACAAGGTATTAATTGAAAAGAACAGGTAAAGAACAGTGATTACATGACTTCAGGGCATGTGAATGTTTTAGGGGGACTTGGTGTTTGTCTTCGTGTACAGGCATATGTAGAAAATTTTGAAAAACTATGCAGTAAACTGTCACTTGTAATACATCTGGGTAAGGAGCTCAAAACTAGGGAGGGCACCCATGTTTGCTTTCTATTTTGTGCCATTCTGTGTCTGTAGTGCCTTCTTTCCCTTTAAACCAGGGGTCTCAAACTCAACTCAGCATGTGGGCCGCAGAGCAAGATCACAGCCATTTGGCGGCAGCACTAGGTTTACAAAAGGCAACTGTTACGCAACACTTTTCAGTGTCACAAAATGACCAGAAACTGTAGTTCACATCACAACTGCTGTTAACTAAGCTAATATCTAGCTAGGATGCTAGAGAAATGAAAAATACAAGTAGGCCCCTAGGCTTACTTAATTTTATCCAAAATATTTTGAACTTCGTGGATTAGTCTGCGGGCCGCACAAAATTGTTCGGCGGGCCGCATGTGGCCCGCGGGCCACGAGTTTGAGACCCCTGCTTTAAACAAAGTAAAGGACATGACCATAAAATTAGGAATTGTTTTATTTATTCCTATGTTTTTGGTGGAAATTTAAAAATTATTACTATTGCTAGAAATAATATAAGACATCAGTATTTTATAATTAGTATTATTATATTTTGTATTAACTAATACTGATAGTAGTTAATACTTTATAATTAATAGTATTAAAAATAAGGGAGGTGGCCATAAACTTACAGCTCATTTCTTTTCTTCTTCATGGTTTTTAATAGAAAAGATTTTAAATCATTATTATTATTATCATTATTATTATGAGAAATAATAGACAGAATGGCTATTTTATAATTAATACTGTGTTATATTTTGTATTATATGGATAGTAGTCAATATTTTATAATTAATATAATTGAAAATAGAAAATATTAATTTTGAGGTATTAAAAAGTAATGTTCAACTATTTGTCAGAAACACATAGAAAAATTAATATTAAAAAAGGGCATAGAGAATAAGGTAAAATCCACCTATCATCCTCTTATTACTTAAAACAGGGGTCCCCAAACTACGGCCTGTGGGCCGCATGCGGCCCCCTGAGGCCATTTATCCGGCCCCCACAGCACTTCCAGAAGAGGCACCTCTTTCATTGGTGGTCAGTGAGAGGAGCATAGTTTCCATTGAAATACTGGTCAGTTTGTTGATTTAAATTTACTTGTTCTTTATTTTAAATATTGTATTTGTTCCTGTTTTGTTTTTTTACTTTAAAATAAGATATGTGCAGTGTGCATAGGGATTTGTTCATAGTTTTTTTTTATAGTCTGGCCCTCCAATGGTCTGAGGGACAGTGAACTGGCCCCCTGTGTAAAAAGTTTGGGGACCCCTGACTTAAAGAAAGCCTTTCTTAAAAGGTTAGAGCAATCTTTCCATAATTTGCTAAATATATATATATATATCTGTACTATTTGCCAATGGAATCAAATCATGCCTGTTGTTCAGTGGGTTGTTTTACATTTGACTTATCATAATCAAAGATCTATTTTAAGTGTTGATTCAGTTGATGACTTTCAGTGCCTTCATAAGATTATCCTGTATGGCTGTTTCATTAATTAATTTATTTAATGATGGAACCTAGTATATTAGTTGGAGTTCTCCTGGGAAACAGAAACAATAGGTCAACAGGTCCTCAAATACACACAACAGTCTGCCTATATATTCTGAAATTAGAAAATATCACAAGGTTATGTCTATGTTTGATATCCTTTCCGTGATGTTTACCCAAAACACAATGTTCTTTCACAATTTTCAGCCCCAGATTTTTTCTGTGTCACTGTTTTCTATCACATTTTTCCCTATTGTTTTTCTTCTTCCTGTTCATACTAGCTAGAATCTCTATATGTATATTTAATTTATACATTTTCATCCAGGTCCTTTTTACCTGATTTCCTAGAGAACTTATCATATTCACTTGTCTAATTCACCAATTTGACTTGATGCAGTATCCAACTTGCTATTAACTGGTCCCACTGAAGTTTTTAACTTGAAAAGTCTGATTTCTAATTTCCATACAATCCTCCGTAGTGTTCATGACTTTTCCCTCAATGCCATCATGATTAAAGTACATTCTTTGATCTTGTTGAGAACACACGCTTTTTATTTCTTGTAGTGATATATTTCCATTGGAGGCTGTTGGTCTAGTTTTGAAGTGTAACCTGCTTTTCATTTTGTTTGTTTTTAAACCTTTAGTGTTTGTTGACAAGCCTCGCTTCCCCTCCACCCTGTTTTCAATTTACTATTACAGAGTGTATCCACTATCACTTCTCAGACAAACAGGAAGTGGGTTGGCTCCTACAGGAACTGAAGGATGAGAATCCTATATAAAAATAAGTTATGATCTGTTGCAGGTTGGGTAGCCTCTGCAAAGTGGTGGTGACAGAGCTGGGTCTCTGACACCTGTCAAGAGCTGAGTGTACGTGTTGTGGGAGGCTCCCTCTGCCAGGAGCAGACTCCAGCATTTCTTGCCCTCTATAGGGTTCAGACATCAATGCCAGAGCTAGTTCATCAGCTATAGATATAATTACTAAAAGATACTAAAATACCATTGCCCCTGGTGCTGAATGGCCTGAAAATTACCTATGTGACAGGCTGTGCTGCCTGATTCTCACTCATCTCAGATGTAGTGGGAGGGGCTTCTACTGCCGTCTCCCCAACTTTCTTTGCTCCCAGAAAGAAGCCACGCATACATCCTTCTAATCTTTTCCAACAGTTAGCAGAAATTCCTTAACAGTCCTGTCCTGGAGTTTATACCTCTTCCTTGTTTCCATGGTTAGTGAAAGATTTCTCATAATTTTTATTTTTTATTGGTTATTTCAATAGAGTGGAAAGAGATAGGCCACCATGTTAGTACGTGATTCCTCACAATTCTCAATTTTCTCTTTCCATTGCCATTTAGAAATAGAATAGTTATCCCACAAATGAGTGAATTCACATGGTTCTTAACCTTTTCTATCTGACTTCTTTCCCTTGGCTTGATATTCTCAAGATCCATCCATGTTGTTGCCTATGGCAGTATTTCTGATAGCAGCAAATGAACAAACAAGAAAAGCAAACACAAAAACTCATAGACACAGACAACAGTATGCTGGTCACCACAGGGAAGTGGGGTGAGAGGATCACAAAGGATAAAAGGGTTCAAATATATGGTGACAGAAATGATTTGACTTTGGATGCTGGGCACACAATGCAATATACACATAATGTATCATAGAAATGTACACTTGAAACCTATATGATCTTATTAACCAATGTCACCCCGATAAATTTAATTTTTAAAGTGTATAAAAATATAAAAATAAAAAAATATAATTTCCTTGAGAAAAGGGACATAGAATAATTATAATTATTTTCATTCCTTCCCTCTGCCATTCACTGGCAGTACTTGAAAAATCTACCACCTTGTTAGAACTACTTTTTAACCTTCGTGGGAAACATCCTGGGAATTTTCTTCAAATGATGGATTAAACTATATTTAAAATAAAATGTTATCATTTTTATTTATTCCTCACTGTTATGATATACCTGGTATTTTTCTCTATTTTAGTAATTGCATCTAAATTTGATAAAATGTGGTAGAAACGTATATTTATTAGATTGCAAAGTATTATGCAGTGTGCAACTGTGATTAGCAAAGTGCACCTCTGGGTTGTTATGGATTAATAAGGGGTAAATGTATGATATTACTCAGGAGAAATGAGATAAAAATTTAGCTCACAAAAATAATAGAAACAAATGGCTTGATTGTCATATATGTTAAGCTGCAAAAAATATATATATATTGCTAACATCTCTCTACCACCTAGCTCTGGAGAATACTCAAATGGTACTTTAGTATTTTCCCCAGAATATATAATTTATAGCTGACTAACCACCTGTACCATTTTTCCATTAGCTGCACTGAATGCATATTTATTCAAATATATTTTATATGTTTGGCTATAAATGCAAATATGTACATAAAAGAATATAAAATAATGTTCATAAGCATGATTTACTATGCTCTGGACTTGGTGAGTTGGAAATGGTGTTAGAGATATTGCTATGAGTTCAGCAGGACGGTAACTGAGTTATAAGATAATTATTCCTCTTCAGTGGCTCTCACCATGACAACTCAGTTCTGAAATTCAACTATTATTCAGTTCAAATTATTGTCAGAGTTTAAAGGTTGGGCTTTATTGACCTCCTTCTAATATCTATGACATCTAATCATCTGGTTATATAAAACCAGATTGTTAACAGCAAGAGCAGCTTAAAAGATTTCTACTGTGCACACCTGGACAGTTCCTTTGTTAAGCCCAAGTGATGGCTCTATCTCTGGGCTCTGTTATCCATATGGAACCACCTTGGGGCAGAAATATAACATGGCATTTTCATCCCCCTTATGATCCAGCTGCAAATCTCAGTTTGTTTTATAGTCAAATATATGTTATCTTGTGACATAAATTGCAAATTCCTGCTCAACTTTTACCAAAGAGAGAGCGAGAACAAGAACTAAAGGAGTCATTAGACTTTTTTGGTGCCAGTAACTCTAATAACTTCTCCAAGCTTAAGACTATGTGGGCAAGTATCCATCCATTTATCCCACTGTCTGATTCTGACCCATCTCTAGAATTAAAAGGAAGAAAAGTATTATTTTTAAATGTGAAATTCAGAAGAAGCATGTCTCCTCACCCCCCAATCTGCTCAGTAGCAGTTAGGATATAGTTTTCTAGTGTGGTCATAACAAAATACCAAAAAGTAAGTAGCTTAAACAACAGAAGTTTTATGTTCTCACAACTCTGTAAGCTAGAAATTCAAGACCAAGTTTGGATTTCTTCTGAGGTCTCTCTCCTTGGATCAGAGTTGGTCTCCTTCTGTGTCCTCACATGGTTGCCCTCTCAGTTTGTGTGTTGCCAGGGTCATCCCTTCATCTTCTTACAAAGACACCATTCATATTGGATTAAGGCCTAACGAACCCAATGAGCTCATTCTATCTCAATTAGCTCTTTAGGCCTTATTTCCAAATACAATCACATTTTGAAGTCCTGGTGTTAGAATTTCAATATATAAATTTGGGAGCGAGGACATATAATTCAGCCCATAACACTATAAAGGAAGCAAAAAATAATAATTTTAAGGCAATTTTTATAACTACTATAATAAGTAAATACTATTGACTATATAAAAATTTATAGACTGCATCTTAACTTTCATTAATTTGTAAACTTATTAGTGAGGTTAGACCTACACATGAGAAAGATTAATAATTAGAGAGTATCCATATAGATAATTAGGGCTATGGAGTTAGTCAGATTCTCCCAGGTTAGGATAATGCCCTGTCTCTGCCCACAGGGAGCTTACCATCTAGAAAGAGGGAAGAGACGCACAGAAAAAAATGGAGGTGTGGGGCATGTTTGGTGTGCCACCACAGGTAGAGCTGCTCATGTGTAGGTGATTAGGAATGTAGGTCTAGAGAGCAGAAGAATGGTGCCCCGTATAAAAGTATGTGATTGTGGACTCATAAGCACATAGCAGGACATGAATAAAGTGGAAGCTATCGGCAAAAATGAAGAGAGTGTAAAAAAGGGTGATTCTGAAAAGAAATTCTGAGAAACATTCCTGTGCATGGGTCAAAGGAAGAGAAACCAGTGAAAGGGACTCATCAGAGGGACATCGGAGAGGCCAGCAACAGAGCACAGCAGATGTAAAAAGAAGCTAAAGTCAAAGAGAGTAATGCATAAGTAGGCAGATGGTCAAGTGTAAGCAATTATAATTATTTGTTGTTTAGGGGTCCCCTGCATCAGAGATCAAACCATGATTCTAGACCAAGGAGAGACATCAGCTTTGGTGACTAGGGGGAGACTAGTAGACTGGTGACCACACAGGCTCATTTTCAAAGAAATAACTGGGCTAGAGGCCAGGGTGGCCTCTGGCAGTGGCAGGCAGGGACTGATTCTTGACAACCAAGCCTAATGCATTATTTTTGGCCCTCGGGCCATGAATGACTCAGAGTGATGGGCAGTCTTGTTGGGGAAGGGGTGGTCATAGCTGGGAGCATGGTAAAGTGTGGGGCACGAGTTTGACTGTAGGGTTTCAGCAGTCAGGAGTGAGTCTTACACACACACACACACATACACAAATAAAAGTCTTTGCTTTCTAAATTGAGTTTGACTATTACAAGTTCATTGCCAGGCCAGCTGCCGCACAAGTTACTGGTATGATTTAGTGGTGGAAACGGTAAGACAGAACATCATTCTTAGCTTTGGGCCTGGCCAGGAGCAAGCCTGTCTCTCTTCAGACACCTGAGCGATAAGGAAGTGCAAGCTCAGTGGGACAGGCCCACTGAGACTGCAGAGAAGATGGCCACGCAGCTCCTAAGAGCGCTTCCCCATTCACACTGATACAAAAACTGAGGCACACACAGACCTGTTGCGCCATGGCTCTCCTTGTAAACTCGCACTGGCCTCCTGGTGACAGCAGCATAAGTTAGGGCTACAGGTTATAGTCTTCAACACGAATTTTCCAACTTAAATTTCTAGCATGTCCTCCAGGCACATTTCCCTCAGCTATCATCCTAAATGCATCACCATTCCTGAAACTCACCAGCATTTCTAACTTCCCTGGGTGATTGCCCGTGCTGACACAGCATCCCAGAATGTTCTCCAATGACTAGATTTCCATTTTCACCTACTCCACTTCATGGAGACCCACGCATCCATCATGAGCAGGTTCAGATGTCAAGAACTGGCTCAGATGTCATGTCCCTTTGATGCACTTGAGGAAGAGTCAGTATCCCTGCTCTGTGATTTCATAACTCCCTGTTCATTACTGTTTGATGACCTATCTCATTGCGTTCAAGTTATTTTTACATGACTTTTGGGCTCCCCAAGAGCAGAGACCACATTTTTTATCCTTGGCTCCCCTAGTTTCTAGCACAGGGTAGGTTCCCAGACCAAGCTTACTGAATGGATCAACATGCAGCAGAAACAAATGCTTACTGATTCCCAGGTGTGCTGAGTGCCACATCCTTATGTTCTCCATCACCATGTGGACAGTGTGTCTGGGTCATTCTGCATGCACTGGGCAAGCCTGGGCCAGCCAAGCCCTGCTGCTTCCTGCCATTACTTTCCTGGGAGCACTACAGAGTACAGGAGATGGTGCCCATTTCTGACAACTTCTTACATCTCCCTGAGGGTCCTAGTGCATGTTTATAGATCGTTGTGACCTCCTCCAGAGCTCTTATTTCCCTGAAGCATGTCTTCATCCGTCAGAATGTGGCCTCCCACCACCGGGCACACTGCCGGGGCTCGCCGCTCTCTCCCTGCCCCGCACAGAGGCTCGGGGCTGCAAGTCCCTCCTGGCTGCAAACCAAACCCTGGTTTGGGAAGCACTTGCACCAGCATTTCCCTCCTGGACAGTATCCAGGCTTCATCCAGGACCTTCATCCAGGACCTTCATCCAGGACCTTTCATCCCAGTTACCTGGCTCTTCCTTTCCTCCTTAAGGCTCTGTATTTGTTTTGTATTTTTTTATGTTGTTTTTTTTTTATTTTCAATTTGTTTCTTGCTTCCTTCAACTACTCAGAAGTCAAAAGTTCATGGTTTCATTCACTGTGAGAATAAATAATCCACACGGAGGCACACTGAAATATTCTAACATATCTGACTAAGAAGTCCAGTGCACACATCACCCATAAGATATTTCTAGAACATGTTTCCATCTTTCTGAAGGCGGAAGAAAAAATGAACCCTGGCCAGGGGCTAGAGTGAGGTGGTGAAGTTCTCATCTTACCTAACGGATATTTCCAGGTACCCGAGGGTCTTTCAAGAACACTACGGAGGGCCTCAAGTCACTGGTCTAAAATCTCGGTCATCATTTTAAGTCAGAGATTAAAAGCTTTCACGTTGATAAAACACTTTGGTAGAAGGAATCTTGACTGACACTATTTAAATCAGCAGAAAACTGCCTCGATTTCCATTCCCACCAGCCACGGGCTCGCAGAAGGATGAGGAGACAGGCCACTAAGGTCCTCTCGGAGCTGATTGACAATTGTGGCTGTATCTCAGGACAGCCATGCACTGCAGGCAGACAGTCAAGGTGCCAACCTCATTGATTTTTGGAACAGGTCACTCCAACCCAGGCTCACTGTTCTTCCTCCTACGAACACAGAGGCCCAGAGGAGAAGGGAGGTCTGCACCATGTTTCAATAGCCCTACCAGAATCCTTATGAGCATATGATTCTATCTAAAACTCAATAATGCACTAAACTGGCTTCCTTTTAGCGTCTCAGCAGTCCGTGCCTCTCAAAGAACAGTGCTACAATTGAACTGGAAAATTAGAGCTTTTAGCCGGACTCCCTGGAGGTGCATATGTAAAACAGAATAATAAATGACTGTCATTTCAGCTCAGAACATAGAATTAATCATGGCAAAAGAGGGAGTCCAGAGTCCTGTGGGAAGGGCCAGCATGGGTCACTGGCCACCACAGTTTGCCAGCAGTGAGGTCAGCAATGGAAGAGCAGGTCTCCTTTGTTACCTGGACTATCTGTGTGGGGTATCTGTGGTTGCGGGTGACATTTAGAGAACCCACAACAGGAAAACGACTTCCCAGTGCAGACTTTTTTTCCCCTGCTGAAAAATTAAAAAGCCCAGCCTCAGGCAGTAGAAGCACAATCAGGCCACGAACATGATAAACACATTTGTCACTTCTTTCACGGAGACAGGGAGCAAGAAAGGCATCCCGGAGACCCCAAGGAGTCACGGTGGGCAGACAGAGGCCACAAGAGCTTTCAGAAACCTCTCTTTGGCCACACCAATTAGGTCACGGAAAGATCATCAGTCTCTTTCAGACAGACAAACCTAACAGCCACCAGCAACAGGAACGGCACTGCGTTTTTAAGGCCTGGTTGGTGTGTGTGTCGGTGGGCATGTCAGCTTAGGGGCTTGGGGCTTCGGATGCGAACACAGTCAAAGCCGTGCTCCTTAAAGTGTGGCCCTTAGCACTCACATCACCTGAAGGAGATGAAGAGCCTCGGGCTCCAGCTGGGACCTACTACATCAGAAGCTTTATTTTAACAAGATCATCTGGCAGTTCCTCCACACAGTGGACTGTGTGGTACAGCCCTGGCCTTTGAGAGACATGGTACAGCTAGCTCTGCTGGTATTGACCTACACGGTCCTTTTCACATGTCTTGCCTAATTAATGGGTATGTATTACAAAGACAGACCTCTGTCCTCCAGGGCTTTCTGTTTGGTATAAATCTATATAAACACAGGACTGTGGCCTATAGGTCAGTGTCAAGGGGAAAGGTGACCCCTACTTTTTAGTCCATCAAGAATGGCTACCTAGCCTGACCAGGTGGTGGTGCAGTGAATAGAGCATCAGCCTGGGATGTTAAGGACCCAGGTTTAAAACCTCAAGGTCACTGGCTTGAGTGTGGGCTCATCTGGCTTGAGTGTGGACTCACTATCTTGAGCATGGGGTTGCCAGCTTGAACGTGGGATCATAGACATGACCTCATGGTTGCTGGCTTGAGCAAGGGGTCACTGGCTTGGCTGGAGCCCCCAATCAAGGCACATATGAGAAGCAATCAATTAACAACTAAAGTACCACTTCTCATCACTCTACCTTTCCATCTGTCTGTCTGTCCCTCTTTCTCTCTCTCTGTAAAAAAAAAGAATGGCTACCTAGAAAAGGGTTTTGATCTGTAACTGAGTACAGAAGAAGGGACAATGACAGGAGCCTCTGTAGAGAAAGTCTCCCAGAAGGAAGCATTTGGAGTGCCTGCAGGGAGGACTATGCAGTAGGCACTACATGGACATTTTCTCCAGGATCCCTGGGAAAGAGAGGAGACACATGTGTCTAAGACTGGGTCTCTGCATTTTTCCTGCTGTCAGACCCTTGTTCTGTCCCTGGGTCTCTGCCCCAGTTTCACCCCCAGACCCCATCTCCCTCTCCTCCCACACCTCCCCCATAACTTCTCCCCCCACACCTTATACCTTTTCACAAACCAAGGCTCCCATCACAGCCCTGCTCACTTCTGAGGGACAGCAATCCCAAGTCAGGGAGCAGTTTATGGGGAAGGCCCTTTTCAAACCAAAGAAGATCTCCTCGAGCCTTCCTCAGTCTCCCAGGCTCCCGCACCTCCCTGCCAGCTCTTGCCCCTCTCCTTAAGCTTGTACATGCTCCTAAAGCTTAACTGAAGGAAGACTGGGCCATGTTAAGCTGGTGGAGGAGCTAGAGCTGGCTCTGTGTGCCCGGGTCTCAAGGGAAGAAAAGGGGAGAGGCCCTGCCTGGTAAGCAGACTTCCTCTGAGTTCCACCCACAAAGGACAGTGTCTGCTCTATACCTCTTTGGCTCTTTGCAATATTAAGGTCTCAGGACTAGCAGGTAGTGGACTGGAGGATGACCATTGTAGACTTGTATGATATAATGAAACATGCTCACAATCTTCTAAAGCCCTGATTACTTTGGGTCAGATAGACTCAGGTTTGAGTCCTAGCTTCACCTTCTATGAGAAATTTAGTTTCTTTTTTATAAAATGGAGAATAATAGTGATCCTTTAAGGTTCCTTTGATGCACAAAATAATAATTATATATATATATATATAAATATATATATATATATATATATATATATATATATATATATATATATATATATTCTCTGGCATATTGGAAAGTCAGTCAGATTTTATTCCATTAATTACATCAAAAAGGATGATGTCACCAAACATATTTCCTGTACATCAGAAGTCATTTCCAACTGTAAATGGTTTTCAAATATCTGAAGGCTAAAATGTGAACTTGAGGTTTATTGGTTGAATGGTAGGAATAAAAGCTGCCAATGACTTCAGATTTTGGTGACAGATTGATTAAGATAAAATTTTATCAATGCAAGAATTAATAAAATGGGGACATTAGAAGAATAAGCTGGTAGAGAGGAGGTGGGGGGGAAGCTTTGGTGATGTTGTGTTTGGAAAATGCCTCCAGCATAATGAGAACCAAAGGAAATCTGACATTAACATCATGACACCACAACAGCAGAGCTAATCGCCCTCTCTCTGCTGTTTGTTATCAAAGCCGGGCATCCAGCTTACAGTCCACAGCACATTGAAGAATTGTTGAGTTCAGCTCCTTGGTTCTAAGTGTAGTTCTTGATTAATGCAAACATAATTTTAAAAATTCAAACACATGTTCATTTACCAGTAATCCTGAATTCATTAAAATAGAATCTACCAGCTTAGCTTAGCCCCTTTGGAAATCAAACCCCACTCTTAACACTGAGATAAACCACCTTCCAGCTACAGTACTGATTAGTATGTATACTTCAGCCATCATCAATACACAGGCTAAAACATTTACAATTACAATGATATTTTGCAGTAAATGGTTAAGTGCCAGATATAAAAGTCAAGCCTTGTATATGTGCATTCTAAAATGAATAAAATGTGACAGCTACAAAGTGTATTTGGAAAAGGTGTATATATATCAAAAACAACCCAAAGTTCAAACATCATTCTTTCCTCAGTTCAGTTCAATATCAAGAAATGTCATGTTACGAGAGACTAATTTCGGAAAGTTTTCACCCTAGGGGGAGCAGAGTTGGTCTGAAAAGGAGCTTGGATGCGTTTTCCAGAGTGCTGTACACTACTGCCAATGTGAAGCAGCGTGTCAGAATTTAAGAAGAAAGACACAGAGAGAACATGAGAACAATGCATCCAAGGGTTTCTTCAAACCAACTCTGTCATCAGAGTTATTCTCTCTGGGGACACAAGGAGACAGATGCTCTCAACCTGGGGACTCAGACAGAAGCACTAGCAGTGGAGTTTGCTGCCTTAAACTCCTGTGTTTACACCCGCCTATCTCTGCAGGTGGTGCTGTTCCTGAGGGAGGGACCCCTCTCTCACTTAGAACCCTGTGATTTAGGTATGAAAATCAAGACCCTCCAAAGGGGTCCCTGGTCTATAGTGTGGGAGGCCTTTGGCTGGAATACTCACAGGGGGTGGGAGAAAAGATATTCAAGAGGACTCCTGGGAGATTTTTAGCAGCCCATTTAGAATATGCCAACCACAAACACTCCTTAAACACCTTGTCTCTAAAATAAAGCTCTGAGCTGCAGAGACCCCTAGAGAGATGACCTGCTGCCCACAGGGACTGAGCACACACGTGCCGACAGATTCTGTCTCCTTAAAATTGTGCAACCAAAGAGAATCTCTAGGTGTTGTGGCGAGTGGGCTGAGTAACTGCATCTTTGTCCAGGTGCCACAGACCATTCCATCAGCCACCTCTGCAGGGAAACAATGCTAATAGTCTCCGGTTATTCAGCCGCTGCCATCTTAGTTCCCGGAAGAGAGCACCACGATCATGCAAATTGAGTTCTGGACTTCTCCAGAGGTTTACAGGGTTTGGGGCAGGTGAAGCGTATGTTGGTTCAAATTTAGGAAAACATGTCCTCCTTATTTCCACTGAGGACAAAGCAAAATGTCCAGACTGGATTTTAAGATGCTTCATTCAGCCCTGATCAAAACAGAGTCTATGTTATCAAAAGCTCCCTCACCAACAAGGCTTGGACACCCACGCTGAGCTCCATGTCCCATGGCTTATCTGAAGACTTCTGACCACTCCATCCACCTCACGTGGTTTTGTTCTAAAAACCACATGCTGTTGTTGGACTGGGAGGGGCTGCAAAGACTATATGTGGCAGGCATCCTTCTGGGGCAAAGAGCAGCTGTTGATGAAGATTCTAAAGGTTGCTATTCACCAAACACTGTTTTTACTAGGCACCCTGCTGCCTCGTTTGCAAGTCTGAGGATGAGCTGTCTTTGAATAATAAGCAGGCTTTCTCTCCCCATTCATATTCCAGCATAGAGATCCCCTAAAGGACAGGGCGCTGGGCACTGAAGGAAGACTGCAGATACACCCCGGTTCACAGCTACACCCTGGAGTTCTGGTTCTGCTTCTTTGCCTTGGATCCATCGAGCATTTCTGCCAGTCTCAGTCTCAACCTCCTCTAGCCCATCACTGGGATACCTCTGACTCAAGGAGCGAAGGAAATCAAATGTTGCCTCTGTCCGGAACTGCTCTAACATCATCTCTGGTAAAATTTAGCAAACATGCAAAATAGGATGCCACATTTTATATTATTTTGATAGATTTGTGGTTTTGTATTTTTTTAATTTTTGAAAAAGACTTTATAAAGCAACTAGTTCAACCTCTTAATTTACTGAGGGGTCATTAAGGCTCAAAGACAGAGAGAGGTGTCATGCCATGGTTGTCAGATCACCAGAAACTCTGAATCTTGGTCCAGGGCTCTTTCCATCATTCAGCTACTAATCAACTGACTCATTCACCAAGATCTGGCTTATGCTCCAAGATGGGAAGGATGTTGTGAGGAAAACAATAGCCAGAAGCCCCTCTGTTTCCAGTATGTAAAGAGCTTTAATTGGGAATCAGATTTACAAAGAGACCAATGCAACTGCCCATTACAGTCTCTGTAGAATATTGACTTCTCCTTATTTCTTACCTTCAAAATGTCATGTGTATGTTTCTCCTTGGCAGACTCTTTCCTAGAATCCTATGAGTGATGTGGGTCAGTTTCTCTGAAAGGAGGAAGTAGTGTTACTGAGTTGACAACTGACGACCCAACATCAGTGGAACCTTTAGTGTTTAAAACCAGGCCCTGGCCGGTTGGCTCAGCGGTAGAGCGTCAGCCTGGCATGCGGGGGACCCGGGTTCGATTCCTGGCCAGGGCACATAGGAGAAGCGTCCGTTTGCTTCTCCACCCCCTCCTTCCTCTCTGTCTCTCTCTTCCCCTCCTGCAGCCAAGGCTCCATTGGAGTAAAGATGGCCCGGGCGCTGGGGATGGCTCCTTGGCCTCTGCCCCAGGCGCTAGAGTGGCTCTGGTCGCGGCAGAGAGACGCCCCGGAGGGGCAGAGCATCGCCCCCTGGTGGGCAGAGCGTCGCCCCTGGTGGGCGTGCTGGGTGGATCCCGGTCGGGCGCATGCGGGAGTCTGTCTGACTGTCTCTCCCCGTTTCCAGCTTCAGAAAAATACAAAAAAAAAAAAAGTATAAAACCATGTGATGGGGCAGGAAGGCTGTGACTATGTGAGGAGAGGGGATTGTTGACTTACTAACCAATTAACTAGAGAAGTGACTAATAAGAATGAATCCTTCCTAAATTGTTTCTCTTCTCTCTTTATCTCTCTCACTCCACATGTATATCTTCTTGAACCTAATGTACTTGGAAAATTCCCTCCCTCCACTAGAGACCATGTTTAAGAAAGAGACAAGTGCTCTTCGGAAGTCAGAGGCTACCTGGTGCTGTGCTCTCAGTCTCCCTCTGACAAGGAAAGGGGCCGAATGGGAAGTGGGAGGAAACATAATAGGAGATCTGAGAAATGGTCGCCTCTGCAGAGATAGGAGCCAAGCAGGAGGAGGGGCCCAGGACTGAGCTACAAACTGATCTCAAACTTATCCAGATGAGACCTAGTGGCTTATATGATCTAATCAATTCACAGATGTGATATCCTGGGCATTATTTCTCAGAAAAGACTAAACCAAATCAAAGGACAGAGTATCTTCCAAATGAGCCAGATGGCAAGTTTTAGGAATATACGGAAATAATACATTCAACTGGTATCTATCGAGCACCTACTACCTTCCAGGTCCTGGGCTAGTAGTAGAAAATGCAGAATTAAATGAGACAAGATGCCTGCCTTCAAAGAGCTAGTAATCTAGCCTGGTGACAAACTTGACAAGCAAGCCTCTGCTACAAACAAACCCCAAGTGCAATAACAGAAGAGCAAAAGAAAACAGGAAACAGGAAAGAGTAAGTGTCTGGCTCTTTCTCAGAGGGATAAGCTTTCAATGAGGAAAATTTGGACTGAGTCTTGGAAAGTGAATGGACATTCAACAAGCAGGAGAGTGTGTATCTGTGTGTGTTGTGTGCAGACATTGCACTATGTGCAACAGATAAGAGGCACCATGTGATGGTTCAATTTTATGAGTCAACTTGGCTAGGCTATGGTGCCCTATTGTTTGATCAAGTACTAGTTTATATGTGGCTATGAAGGTGGTTTGCAGATGTTGTTAACATCGTAATCAATTCACTTCACATAAAGGAGAATGCTCTCTATGCTGTGTGGGCTTTGTTCAATCAGGTGAATACCATAAGAGCAAAACTGAGGTTTTGGGAAAAGGAATTCAGTCTGAAAACTATAACAGAAATCCTGCCTGAGGCTCTAGCCTACAATCCTGCCCCACGAATTTCAGACTTCCTGGACCCCACAATCATGTTTCTACATCTATAAACATATGTATATCCTATTGGCTATATTTCTCCGGAGAGCCGGGACAATACACAGCAGATGCCTGGTGTGCCTTGGCAAACAGAGGGAAGTCACCATGGCTGATGTTCAGAGAGTGGTGGGAGATGAACCAATGAGGGAGGTTGTCACGGTTACCAAGAGCTTTTATTCCATACTCAACAGTTAGGATTGTATCACATCTGTGAACAGGGGCCATTGAAGATTTTTAGGCGATGAGTGTCAAGTGTATTAGAAAAAAGTCTCTGGGGCCCAACAAACAGGAAATGAATGGACTGGGGCAGAGCTGGTGGCATTGGAAGAATGGCCTGATGGCACATTGTCTTTGTCAGTCTCAATCCTAGGATTTAGCCTTCCCAATCCCTCCTTCATGCCTGTTTCACTGGGTCTTGGTAGCTTCCTCACCTTGCTTATACAGTGTGCGCTAGGGGAGGTTTCTGAGTGAGCCAGATTATACCGGACGTCAGAATTTCAGGCCATCCACTCTCATCAAGGGCCTCAGTGAGAGACACGTGAACACAGACACTTTGCCTGATCGTAGCTTTCCTCCCCAGGCCCATCAGCATTGCAACCGTCACCATTCAGAGTGACACGCTTGGAAATTCATCACTGTGTCACATTTGGCGACTGAATCAACAGTCACCGTTTGTTTATTTATTTATGAGCTGAGCGCTGGAGAGCAGAGAGGCCCCATCAGATGCATAGGGCTGCGAATTTGGAGAGAGGCGTATTTATTTAAAACCAGCCTCGGCTACAGGAGACCTTTGCACGTTAGTAAGTAAACAGACTGAGGCTGTTCATCCCTCCCTGCAGGCTCCCATTCATTGCCTTCCCTGAAGGCTGGAGGTGGCTCTGCACTGAGAAGGTTCCAGCCGGGCAGGACAGCATTCATAGCAGCGTTCATTCTTCCTGCCTTTCTCCAAGATGCAGTGAACAGGATCTCTATGTATTTCCCCAGGCATAAGACGTTCCCATGTATAAGACGCACCTTAATTTGAGGGCCCGAAATACAAAAAAAAAAATGTATTACATAAAGTTATTGAACTCAAGTTTTATTCATCATAAAATTCATACAACTCCTCATCCCTGTCAAAACTCCCATCCATTAGCTTGTCCTCATCTGTGTCTGATTACGAATCACTGTCTTCATATGTTGCCTCGTCCTCAGTTCCATCTATGGCATTTGAAATGCCACAACCATTGTATAAGTTATACCCAGTTTTAGACCCCAAATTTTTCAAAAAACGATGTGTCTTATACATGGGGAAATACGGCAATCCGCCAGGAATCCTACTCACACTCTAGAGACAAACCCCTGGCAGGTATCCCCCTAAGAACCACATAACTGGGAGGCACACCCAGGCTTGATGTTACAGTCCCTCCAGCATGCTGAGCAGTGCACGCTCCCAGTCCAGACAGGACACACATCTAAAGTGCTTCCTCTGGAGTCCCAAAAGCTTAAGCTTCCAAGATGCCTTTCTTCACTCTAAGGCTCGTAAAAGAAGTGGGGCCAAGCTAATTGGATTTGGGTGCATAAAACACTAAGAACCGAGCTTAAACTCAGATTCTGAAGTCAGGGAATGTTCAAAATGCGTTGGCTTGTGGTACGTTATCTCTTAAGTGAGGGCATTTATCATCCTCTAAGAATTAGGTAATCTAGCAGAAATCTGAACCATTTTTTCAGGCAAATCCAAGCTATAAGGAAGAAATCTGCCTGACAGGTGGAGAAGAGGGAGAATGTCACAGGTGACAGACTGTCCCCTGAACACTCACATGCCATCTGTTTCCACCGACAGACACTACGGGCCCACCTCTGCTGCTCCTTCAATCACTGGGAAGACGGGCAGTGGGTTAGGACACAGGCAGGACTTCAAATTGGAGAGATTTTTGCCGAGATTTAGTTGGTGGTTAAAAATTAAACCTTCGCTCTTTTCCAGCAAACAGCAAACCAGGACTAGAGTGCTCTGACCAAAGACAGACACCACAGAGACAGAGGTCCAGAACCCCTGTGGGACCCCTGGCACATCGTAAATCAGCAGATAGGCCCGAGGTTTGCCCTTTGTAAGGCCAGTAGTCGCAGCCATCGTGGCCATGCACGTGCCGTTTCCCATTAGATTCGGACAGATGGTAAAGAAACAGTGGAGCTAAAAAGTAGTGGGCCATTTTTTTTTTAATAATTTTATTTTTTTAATGGGGTGACATCAATAAATCAGGATACATATATTCAAAGAAAACATGTCCAGGTTATCTTGTCGTTCAATTATGTTGCATACCCATCACCCAAAGTCAGATTGTCCTCTGTTACCTTCTATCTGGTTTTCTTTGTGCCCCTCCCCCTCCCCCTTTCCCTCTCCCTTCCCCCCTCCCCCTATAACCACCACACTCTTATCAATGTCTCTTAGTTTCACTTTTATGTCCCACCTACGTATGGAATAATGCAGTTCCTGGTTTTTTCTGATTTACTTATTTCACTTCGTATAATGTTATCAAGATCCCACCATTTTGCTGTAAATGATCCGACGTCATCATTTCTTATGGCTGAGTAGTATTCCATAGTGTATATGTGCCACATCTTCTTTATCCAGTCATCTATTGACGGGCTTTTTTGGGGCCATTTTTTTATTCAAGATTTGTACCAGCCAACGAGCAAACAAACACACATGACTACCGAAGCCACTCACACATTCTCCCTTTCCACAACAAGGAGAATCTTTTCCAGTTTTTCCTAGAATCAAAGACCCCCACCAGTTTCAGTGGAGCTCACAAAAGCCCCTCACTCCTCACTTCTCATTCCCCATCTGCACACCTTCCCTTTCTGCTCTCACTATGCAAAAATAGCATCTCTCTCTTTCCCTGCCATCATGGCTTCTCCCTCCTTCAGCATACATTAGCATAACAATGGCCCTTTCCAAGCAGGAAGGTAATTAGCAATTCCACAGACATATACCTGGCACAGCCCAGAGCCATTTTTAACAATAAAAGTGAGCAAACTAAAAAAACCACAAATTTTATAAACTCATTTGCCCAACACCCTTCTTTCAAGGACAAGGGAAATAAGGGGCAACGTGGAGATCTACAAACTCTGCCTCTTGCTCTTCAAAGCCTAAGATCTACATACAGTGCTTCAGTACAAGACTTCTCTGCGGGAGACTTGGGGGGCTCTGTTAAGTGTTTGTTCTGTTTTAATGACATTTCTTATCCTGGTAGTGTGCTTTAAACACAGCACATGAGTGATGCTGGGAGACAAATGGTTTACAAGCATCAGATGGGCTTTCAGTACTTGGTCTTGGATACGTCATTCTCTCCTCTGCTCTCGTCTTCACTCTCTGCTACTGATCATTCCCAGACATAGCCTCCACTGGATTGTGAGCCCAGAGAATACAGAAGCATGACTGACACACACCCACCCACCTGTCCTTCCTTAGTCACCTGCCCCTCCACTCAATAAACTTCTTGGATGGCACTTATTTATAATTGCCTGAGGTCAGAGGTTGTCACCTAAATGTAAGTGTGCAGATGCCATAATGTGCGTATTCACAGAACCATTCTAAGATCACACAAAAATCTACTGAAGCACAATGTATTTTCAAGGTGGGTCATGAATAATGCAAATATTAAAGCATCTTTTTGTAAGTATAATTAACTTATGAACCCCTCATAAAGTGCATGTGAGACATGGCTTTTGGGAGTCTTTTTTTTTTTAATGTAACAGAAAGAAATGGAAATTAATTATCATAAAGTTTCCAGATTGTGACATTCTCGTATAAGAGTTAATATTACTTAAAGTTGCTATGACCCCTGCAAAGATGAGGCCAAATTAGTTAATTCAATAAGAAAATAATTGAAAATAATGGCAGAAAGAATAAGCTGCCATTCCATTTTAAAATGATTACTGCACCTAAGAGTACGTGGAAGATGTGAGACTTAGACAACAAAGCACTCTGAGCAGAGGCACCTTCCTCCTCACCAAGCCCTGCATCTGCCTGACCTCGGCCATTGGCCTTAGGCTATTCTCTGAAGATGGAGGGAGTTGTGCCAGGAGATTGCTGAGGAGCAGAGCATGTGAAAAGAAAGTTTCAAGAGGATGAACTGTAAGGAATGAGCAACAATGGCTGGGGAGACATCTGCCTGAACCCACTTCTCCACAGTTGGTGCAGAAAACCAGAAGGCTCTGGCTTGACTTGAATTGGGAGTCCTCGCATGCTGGGAGCAGCTGTGCCCCAGAGCAACAAGGAGACAGGCCTGAACATGGCTGGAGATGGCCAAGACCCATAGAGACTCTGGCTGGCACAGCAGGGGGCTCCTGCCACCCAGTTGGCAATCCCTGCTTACTACTACGAGTTGCTCTGGGAGCATGGCTAAAATCAAGCAACAGGAAGAATTTAGTGGCTATTTTATTGACTAGTTGCTTAAGCATCTGTAGAGCATTCTACTTAAAGAGGAAAGAGGATACTGAGATGAATAAGATAACCACCTTACCCTCGAATTGCTCCCAATCTGTGAAGAAAGAAGAGATAGTATAATATGACAGCATCATCTCAGTGGAACTTTTTTTATTTTATTTTACTTTATTTTTTGTGACAGAGAGGGAGAGACAGAAAGAGGGGCAGATAAGGACAGACAGACAGGGAGGGAGAAAAATGAGAAGCATCAATACTTCGTTGCAGCACCTTAGTTGTTCATTGATTGTTTTCTCATTTGTGCCTGGATCAGGGAGCTACAGCAGACTGAGTGACCCCTTGCTCAACCCAGTGACTTGGGCTCAAGCTGGTGAGCTATACCTAAACCAGATGAGCCCATGCTCAACCTGGCGACCTCGGAGTTTCAAACCTGGGTCCTCTGTGTCCCAGTCCAACACTCTGTCCACTACGCCACCACCTGGTCAGGCTCCCCTCAGTGGAACTTAGAGGGAGTGGTGGCAAATAAATATGGAAAGAGTTTGAATATAGATGACATTGGTTTGCATTGGATGAGTTGAACTTTGATACTGTGAAACAGGGAACCACCAGATACAGAGAATTAGAGCTCTGGATTTATACTCAATTGCTCTAGAAGCATCGCAAAGGTTTGATATGAGGAATGGGCACTTGCTGGATGCAGGGCTGACTGGTAGAAAGCTGTGGTTGGTGCAGCAGACCAGGGAAAGATGGTGAACAGTGCAGTGAGTACAGAGAGAGTAAGAAAGGAAAAAGGCATGGGCTCCCAGATCTTTATGAAGAAAGGCAGTCCTGCAAGAACTTAGTGAGTGACTGTAGGTGACCTTGTGAAGGAGAAATTCAATAACCTTTATTTTCAGCCCATGGGGTAGTGATGGCAAGGGCTATTGAGAGAGGGAGAAAAGGGAGGGAAAAAGAGGAGCAGATACGATAAAAATGGTGCTACCTCACCTAAAAGTGACTTGGTACATTCAAGAAGAGGCATCCAGTAGGCTAACATTCAAGAAAATGTATCCAGTGAGCATTTAGGTCAAGGGGATGAAACTCAAGATCAGGACTTAGGGGCCCTCCTCCTACAGGCATTGTCTGAAATTTTGGGAGATCACACAACACTGAGTACACAGCTTAGCCAATGGCAAGTTTTAATGGCCAAAACTGGAGCAACAGCTCCAGGGGTTCAAGACCCTGCTATTCCCTTTCCTTGCAATGTGAAGACTAAAAGAACAGAGATCACCTGTGGTAGGCAGGATAATGTTTCCCCCAAAGATACCCACATCTTAATCCCCAGAACCTGTGTTAGGTTAGGTGGGAATGAGAATCAAGGTTGCAAATGGAATTAAGGTTGCTAATCAGCAGACCTTAACATAGGGAGAGTATCTTGGATTGTTTGAGTGAGGCTAATGTAATCACAGGACCCTTAGAAACAGAAGAAAAGGATAGAAAAGACGGTCAGAATGAGAAAGATGGCAGTGTGAGGACTCAGCCCAACCTTGATGGCTTGGAAGATGGAGGAAGTTACCAGGAGGCAAGAAATGCAAGTGGCTTCTACAAGCTAGAAGAAGCAAGAAAATTATTCTCCCTTAGCACCTCCAGAAGAAAATCAGCCCTACCAACATCTTAATGTCACCCCAGTGAGGTCCATTTAGGACTACTGACCTCTGAAACTGTGATTTTCTTTCTCTCACTTTTTCTTCCTAGGCCTCACCTCCTCCCATCTACATCCCCTTCCTTCTCCACTTTAGAGCTCACCTCTCCCTGGCTAAGCCCCAAGAAGCAGATTCCAAGACTCCACCATTTGAAGATTCCTCAGACAGCAGTCGATCCTGGCCTGGGAGGAACTCTACTCAGCCCTGCAAGGCAGAGTCTGGGTGGTGCATTAAGTAGCCAATATTCCCTCTACCATCAGGGTTTCTCCCATTTGCCTCTTCCACCTACTGCCATTTTCAAGACCCAATCCAGACACTACCACCCATTACACACACCCCTTCCTGAGCCACAGGGCTCATTCCCTTCCCACAGAACCCCAGTGGGCACTACACTCCCCACATTTGGAACTTGATGTGATCTGCTGCCCCCGAAACATGCTAGCCAGGATCCTTGTCCACCCCATACCTGCTCAGAAAGCCCTAAAGGATTTCCTTTGCTTCTTCAACCTGGGCTCTCCTCTAATCTCCATCAGCTCAGCCTTCACCCCTTACTCCCAGCACACACACTCAAGACACTAACTACATCAGCCAGACCACACAGCATAAGACTTGCACAAAAATGTAGGTTTGTCGGATATCTGATCGATACATAGAAAATGGAAGGGTGGTGGTGGTGGATTTAAGTCGGGAATGAGCTGGGTGGCAGGTACACAGATCTCTATGGTATATGTGAGAATTTCCCGCTTCCAATACCCTCCACGCTAAGAAGGCTGTGCTGCTTCTCCCCAAGCACAGAAATCTACCTGCACAGAAATCTCTACCTGGCTTAGCTGCAGAATGACCACAGCACTGCTGCATGAGAAGCAAACTCAAAAACCCATCCAGAACCAGAACCAGGACCAGAGTCATTACGACATACAACTCCTGAGCCTGCCGCTCTCCACCCCAGCCAGGGCCCTTCCAGCTCAATTACTTCTCAATTACACGTGACATAAACTTTCAGTTGCTTGGTTCCCTGTTTAATAGCCAGGCAAATAATAGTCTTAATTGCTCTTGAAAGACCTATATGACTTTAGAGGGAAATGCTAATAAAATGGGAAAAGAATACAGTTGCTCTGGCTTGTCCTATTAGAATAAGGAGCCCCACTAGCATGTAGCAGGTGGCCCTGATTTTTGCTTTATCTTTCTCACCTTTTCATTTTGTTGCTGATAGCTGCTGGGTGACAGGAGCAGAGAATACCACTTAAAGAGCTGTTATTGGCCTCAAACTGTCTTATTGCTTTGTGGAAAGAAACTGCAGGAAGCGATTTTAGATATTGATATCTGTTTGTCAGAGAAAGTACAGTCATTCATTGAGGGTTTCGACAGGTCAATTTTATAGAGAGAATCAACCACATGGAATCTGAGTTTTATTGTTTTCAAACACAGGCTTGTCCTGGGATTCACAAGATAACCCACAAAATCTTGAACCATGTTCTGCCCCAACTCACGTAGCCCTACCCCAGTTTGGGGAAAAGTATCCCCATTCACTTTAGATCCGTGTAATCACTCATCCTCCAATATTTCATTTGTAAATGGGAACCGAGCTGATTTTATTATTCTGCGTTATTAGGCATCGTCTGTTTCCAGATGGTCTGAGGGGCAGGTCTGAGCCGAGTGTGCGTGTCGCTGGGCCCAAGCTAATTTATCACTGGGGAACCGTGTTCTGCAGGCTTCACTTTCAATAACTGGCCTGTGTTTTTCCAAACGGATTTACATTTTTATGTTCGACTGATGACTTCTCCGGAGACACATCCCATGAACGTCTGGCTCACTATTATTACATGTACAAGTCATAAAGCTATGTAATAAGACTCATAAAAACATGCAAATAGTCCTTTCCCAGGGAGGAAAGGCACATGATGAGCTCTAAAATCGGAGGCTTTGCAGAACTGATTGCTCCGTTGGGGAGTGACAGGAAGGGGGTGAAAGCCTCCCCTGGGAGGTCCAGTGGTAAATAAATAAATAAGCCACCTCCACTGGTCAGAAGAAGGTCCTGCTCCACGCTAAAATGTGCCCTCGCTGCTTGCTCCCCACCATGGACCCCTATGGAAGCCCAGTCATTGATATTCTCCTCCTCTGGGAACTCAATCATGAGGCTCCCTTCCCCTTCCTTGTCTTTCTCTCCCCCTTCCGGTGGTCTGCAGCGGCTCTTCCCCCCTGGGGCCTTCTGCTGTGTGACCCTCCGCTCTTGATTTTATATTCAGCCCGTGCTTTTCCTTCTTTAGAGGGCTCATGACTCTGTGTCCTCCAGAAGATTCCAAACTCTGGAAGAAGACATCCTTCTTCCTCCCTGACACCCCGCGCACACGCCCTGCACACCGCAGAGTTCATCCCGTGGCTGCTACAACCAGCGGACCCTCAGTGGAAGCCGCACACCCAGGTGAATACAACAGGCTCACGTGGATTCTCTGCATCCCTATATGCGTACCTTCGGTCCATTCTGCATTCTGCAGACACAGTGAGGTTTTAATGCAAATCCGATCACACCATTCCGCTGTTGAGTAGCTGGCCGGACCAGCCCTCCCGGTCTGGCTCAGCCCAAGGCTTGCCCCGCCCCGCCCCGCCCCGGCGCGCCTTATCTCTCTGGGCCTCTGCTCTCCCTGCCCCAAAGGGTGTCCAACACAGAGCTGGCTAACTCGCTCTCGTGCCAGGATTTCTCCTGCTGCACACATCCAGCTGGCTGTTCCGGTTGAAAGTACTGTTCCCCCTTTTTCGAATAGATAGCAAACATCTACTAAGTGATCTACTCATTGTTCAGGTCTCAATTATTAAATATTCCTTCTATCTGGCAGTCTTCCCTGCTCCTCTAAATCACTGTAAGTCCTTCTATTCTGTAGACGCATAACACCTGATACTTCTCCTCTGGGGTATTTTTCCATAGTTATAATTAATTTATATAATTATTGAATTTATCTTTGCTGACATCTGGAGACTGTCCCATTATGACCACCTAGACCGTAGAGCAGAGATTTTCAACTGGTGTGCCGTAAGAACTTTCAAAACATGCAGTGTCTGACTATTTAGTCAGGGGCACTGACCGCTTTCCCTTAGGTTGTCCAATAAAAACAGACAACGGCCAACACCACAATGGCCTTCTGCTGGGAATGGTTTTAAATTATACCTATTTTTTTTTGTCAGATTGGCAGAAAAAAAATTTTTTTTATGAGATGCAGAATTTTAGTAATTAGTTTACATGTACCATGAAATAAAAAAGGCTGGAAATAGCTGGCCTGGAGCTTAGCATGGATTCTGAAATATAATAGGTGCTCTATAAACATTCTTTAATAAATAAGTGGATAAACATAGTATGTGATGCATGTTAAGTTGCCCCTTGATCCCTGGCCTTTTTCCAGCCCAGACACCTTGCGTCTTTAGTGAAATACTGGCCATAGTTACTTCCAAAAAGTCGCAACTACACCACCCACTCCCACACTTGCCCCAGGGATGTCCAGCTCCCTCTCCATGCCTGCTCCTGATCACCTCCCTCAGACACATAGCTGAGCATCAGCAGTGAAGCCAAAAACCCCTACGAAAAGGAAGCAGAGCGTGGGAGAGTGAACACTTGACATTGCTGAGAGACCTGTCCTTCCTGCCGCGTCCTCTCCCCTTGGCTTCGTGCTACTGCTTCCCCTGGACTCCTCCCGCCCTGCTCACCTCTCCAGCTTGGCTTCTTTAAGGGGCTCGTTGACATAGGCTTGCCCTGTAGCCGTGAATGGTCTGTTCTTGCAGCTCTCTCAACTTACTCTGAAGGCTCAGATAGGTATGCCCAGCTACGTCCTGCAGGTTAAGTCCCACAGATACCTCCATTCGTGTAAAAATAAACTTTTCCTCTTTATTATTCACTCTCAAATGAAACGAGATGAACAAAAACCTTCCTCCTCCCCTGGGTTCCCCATATCAGGGAATGACACCACTTTGGGCTCTTCGTGATTCAAGCGAGCCGACTTTGAGCTACCCTTGACCGTGTCTCAATCCTTACTCAATTCCATCTCCTACTGTGGTCCCCTCCTAACTGTCACCCAAATATGCCCATTCCCTGCCATCCCCACTGTCACCACTCAGTTCTGTGTCATCATCTTCCATCTGAACAACTGTAACAGCTTCTTGTCTAGTCACCTGCCCCTTGTCATTGTTTCTAACTACAAACCAATTTCCACATTGTAGCCAGAGCAATATCTCAAAATAAAAATTTAATCATGCCACTTCCCTGTCCAATCCATCACTGATTCTCCACTATTCATCATATTAGATCCAAACTTCCATGGCATCTGTTACCACTTCCTGTCATCAGACATTGTGGTCAGGCCATCCTGAACCACCAGCTGCCTCACTGTGATTTTGATCTTCTTTGGGTTTTACACACATCCCTCCCTCTATCTGTCCGTTCCTACTTGAATATCAGGTGTGCACATAGATATTGTCTTTCCTGTAGCTTTCCTGATTCTGCCTGGATCAGGGTAGTTATTCCTCCTCTGGGCTTTTACAGCAACCAGCCACCCGCATTACCCTAATGCTCACTCTGGGGGTACTCACCTCCTTAACTTCTGCTTGTGATATTCTGCTCTTGTACCCTCCTGCTGCTAACTATTAAGAGCCCAGGTTCTCTGGACTTATACCAAAGGCATGATCTTTTTGCCCCAAAATCTATAACCTTAAACTCATTAAGACAAAGAAGTCAAGCAAAACTGACCACAGCTGAAAGGGCAAATTAAAATGGCATTTATGTGTTAATGCTTATCTAGATTTAGAAGAAAGGAGTACAGGCCTTGTTTCACATGGACAGAGATGCAAATAATAACCTTTGGTTAAGACTTTGAAATAGAGACAAATATTACACACAATTTCCAACGCATGTTATGTGATCCTCAACGCTATTAAACCATGGACAGAGATCACGCCTATCTTGTTCACCACTGCAACCACGGTGAACTACGGAAGTTGTTGAATGAATGGGTTATAATTGTAAAAGCTACATATAATTGGCCAAAACCAAACTGTAGAATTCAATGAATTTGAAATACCTTTTTTCTCAACACCTCATTATATATGTCTGCTAAAACAAGCAGTTTCTGGATGAAGGATGAACAGAGCTAACGAAGGCATCTCTTACAAAGTCAAGCACATGTCTGGGTTGAGCTCGGGAGGAATACATAGCTGACTAAGGGCCACTGCCATGCGGAAGGTGAGCACTGGGTTGGAGGTGAGACAGCTCATCCCTAAAAGATGTTCGCAAGCCTCCTAGCCTTTCTGCAACTTGGTTTCCTTTCCTGTAAATATGGGTGAGTCATACTGACCTTGCAAGGTGGACGTGAAAGGTGAAGGAAATAACATTTTTGAAGTTGTGTATCTCGTAACAGGTGCTCATAAATTTTAGTTGTATTATTTATTTCATATGTCAAGATTCCATTCCTTGGGGAGCCCAGCAGTTGGCAGGAGAGATAAGAACAGACATACCTGAACCAAACGCCCTGCAGTGGGATCAGAGCCTCCAGGAGGGAGGTGTGGGGACCTGCACAGAGGGGCTGTCCTGAGACCGGGAAGTGGTGTCTGCGCTGCACTGGGTGCTGCACTGGGAGCCTGCCACCTCCCAGGGCCTCCTTTCTTCCTGCTCATCCCAGACTTGGCTTGCAGCCCTGGCTGGGCTGATGGGCTGCTCTCTGCCAGTGCCGCCGACCTGTTCAGCGGAACTGTAAGCACTCCATGGGAAACCAATGGCAGCCTCTCGACTGCCTCCAGCTTTATTACATTACTGAAGCTCCCTCGGAAATATAATTTTATCTATAACAATAAGGCCAAACCATGATGTCAAGTCATTAAATATAATTCAGTCCCCTGACTCTTCAGGTGATTTCTTTTGAAAAGTTTATTTCCTTAGGGATCTATGTTTCTTTCTACTTCCTTCTCCTATGCAGCCCCACTCCAGAACTTCCTTCCCCTCCTATGCCAGACATGAGACTTCAGAAGCATGTGACAGCCCCTGAACTCCACACAGCCACCTCTCTTCCATATGAGTTAGGCACCAGGCAGAAGAAAATCTTGTGCAAAGCCCCCAGCTCACTCTGTCTAGGCCAGCATGTCGCAGGCCCTTCTTCTCTGGTCCTTTAAACTGAAATGCACTCCCCGTGCATTTCATGGGATACACTGCCTTCCCTGGCCTTCCCCTACCCAAGTTCACACTTCACCTTTGATTAGTGGATTTCTACTCATCTTACACACAGAACTTGTCCCCTCTTCTGGGAAACTGTCTCAAACTCCTCTGGGAGATGTTAATTCATTTTGGCCAGTCTTTACCAGCTGGTGGGGATGAACTAGTGATATTCACAGTAATGGCTAATATTTTCTTTCTCATTCCACCAATTACATAATGTAGAAACCCAGGACTGTGCCAAGTGTACCCACCCAGACTTTCAGGACGTTGCCCCTGTAGGACCTTGCACATGATCTTGGATAAGCCTGCCCCAGGGGGAACCCCATCTCCACCTCTGTCTTGGGAAGTGTTTTCCATCATGCTCCCCTGACTACATCCTGAAAATTGTGGTCGCCCCAGGATCCTTTCTTGCTCCTGTAGACCCCACGGTCCCCACTCAGTCCTGGAGATGCAGTGATTGCTACCAGGACTTGTTCACTTTTCCCCTACCCTTATCTGCTACCATTAATATACTCAGGCAAGGTTTCCAAAGTGTATTCCCTGGATCAGAGTTCTGCTAATTCTTGTGATTAAATAAGTTGAGGGATTCTGAATTGCAGTTTTTCAAAGCGTGGTCCATAGACCAGCAGTATTGGCATTACTTGGTAGCTTCTTAAATATGCAAGAAAGACTATACTTTCAGGGATCATTTCTATAGTTTGTTAAATATATGCAGGAAAGACTATACTTTCAGGGATCATTTCTATAGTTTGTTAAATATATGCAGGAAAGACTATACTTTCAGGGATCATTTCTATAGTTTGTTAAATATGCAGGAACTCAGCCTCAACACGGACTGAAAGTTTAACAAAACCCCCTTGTGAATCTTACACATGTCAAAGCCTGAGAAGCACTACTCTAAACAAAAGTAAGCATGTTTCTTTATGATATTCCTCAGAGCCTTTAAAATGCTTGTATGCACTATAACACCAAGAGGCATATAAAGTGTGCAAGGCTTGTATTTTGTAGTACTTATTTTGGGAAATCCTGTATTTGAACTTCACCATGCCCAACTGTACTGTGGTCAGGGACTGTTTGGGAAACAAGATTGTCTTCTCTTTCACCTTATTGATTTTATTCTGTTAGTTGTGTGCTGGTAAATGTTTAATGACCAGGTTTCCAGGGTATAAAATAGCCTTGACTTACTTGCCAATTTCCATGATGTAAATAGTCCACTATGGTTAATTTCAAGTTACCACAGTGAAGCTATCAGAACAAGTTGCACACAGGCAGCCCTTATAAGCCATAAAGAATTGTCTTGAGAACTCCACTGGTTGGGGGAGCACTCCAGCTGTACTGCTTGCATCCCACTGCTTCACGCATGTTTAGGAGGAATACCTAATCTGGCTGTACTCCTCTCCTCCACTCACCCTTTAGTAATAGACACCAGACTACATCAGAATTATCCTTCTCTTCATGACTAAGGTTTTCTTACCAGGAGAAACCTCACCGTCATCTTTCTCTCAGACAGACAGGTTTCTGTAGTACCAACTCTATTAGTTTGCCAGATGCCATCTGGAAGTTTGACTCAGGCTAAGAAACATGCACACATGATGTTGGAGCTCCCCCAGCACCCTGTCGAGGATTCCAGGAGGCATACCTTGGGCATATTTTGTTATATTTGGTTGCCCTTCTCTACTCTCTAACACACCATGAATTCCTTCAGGGCAGAGATTTTGTTTAAATCAATTTTGTGTCCTCAGTGCCCAGACCTGGCACATAATAAGTGGAGTGTTAACAAATGCAAGACCACATGCTCATGGTATAACTCAAATCTCTCTCTCCCTATTCCTGAGCCTCACTCCCCTGGCCCATATTCCTGCTCTAGGCCACCATGACTAAGTACAGAAAACAGAGGGGGTGCTTCTCAGTCCTAGCTACTTAAAGTGTGGCTCAAGACTATTTCCAGGAGGTTGCACTGGGGTCAAGCACAGCCATGGGACAGACACAGTAAAAATAGAAAAGTACATTTCTCTTTTTGTCACACCAGTTTGGAAATGACTTCTGATTCTGGCCTGCTTGCTTCTTTCTTTTCTGAAACATTTCGCATCTCTCTCTGTGGGCTTTTTAAGTTGTCTTCACTACAAAGTTTGCATATAAAGCATTGTTTCAGCACAGAGAACTAAGCAGTTGGAGGAAAATTAAACAGGGGGAAACTCTGAGGAGAGGGACTGGAATAGCTCCTATAAAGCAAATGATCTGCTTCCCAGTAGGGCTCTTAAACTCAGTAAAGCTAGAGTGTTCAAGGATCAGAGATCAACTACAGTGCCTGGGGAATGCTGGCCTGGCTCAGAGGGTTGTATGGAAAGCCAGTTTCCTGCACTGAGTGCACCAGGTCTCAGCTTTCAGCAGCGGCAACACTAGGACTTCTGAGTCGCCTTCTGTATCTCCAGGAGGGCGCAGGGTTGGAGATGGTGCACTGAGCTGGACCTGAATTCTCTATGATAACAAGAATCTGCATATCAAGAGCTTCCACCAGAGCTGGAAAACGATTAGATGAGAAGTGGCTAGGGATGATGGGCCACAGTACTGTATCATTAAAAATAAAGGGAGATAGTTTACCCTGAGGGCTTTATCTCTCATCCTCCTAGCCACACCTTTTCAACTTTGCAGGCTATAAGGAGTCCACTTCAATTCCTATTGTAACTGTCACTCAGCACCTATTTGCTGAGCACCTACTATGGCCCAGACTCACTGAGCTACGCTGATATAAGAGTCAGTCTTGTTCCATAGGGGGATAGAGTGGGAAGTGTCCCTGCCAGGTTCACGCAACAAGTAAGTGACAGGGTGGGGATAAATATACAGATGTCTGGATTTCCAGCCCAGGGCTCTTGCTTTACAGGTGGCTCTTGGGAGCTGGCCTGTGTGTCATTGGTAATGCTTCCCAGTTCGGATCATTCCATGTACCCATTAATGTTCTTTTGGATTTTTCATAGCCAAAAAGCTGTGAATCGAGTTAGTAAAGAAATTTGCTTCTTCCAGCCTTTGATGAAACTGAAAGTGGAATGACACTTTCCTCCTCTGTTTCACAGGGAGGGAAACTTTCATTCCTTCATTTATTCATTCAACAAATGCATCTTCAGCACCTTCCCTGTGTCCACTGCCATCCTAGGCACTTGGAAAGGAGAAATGGAGAACAAAATAAATCTCTGCCTTTGGCTGTTTATACTGTAGCAAGATTAGAGAGAAATAAATAATAAACTTAATTTAAAAATAGGATGTGCGTAATATCAAAAGGAAATAAGTGTTATATTTTTTATTTGTTTTATATTTGTTACCTGCCCCATACTACCACCCAATTATCAGGCAATCTGCTTTCAAAGGCACCTTGGTAAAATGCAAATCTCACAATACTACTCCCAGGATTAAAACCTTCCCCTTGCTCGCACCATGTTCTGGGATAAAGTCCATGGCTCTGGCCACACTTGACCTCCCAGCTGGGTCTTTATCACAGATCCCTTTGTCACCGAACCTCCAGGCTGCTCTCCCTGTGAACATGTCCTACTAGTGCTTTACATGTTTCAAAGAGTCTGGAAGAAGAATCTGTCACCTGCTCTTCTGGGTCTGCACTGTGCTCTGTCCCTCATGGAGCTTTTGTGATACTTGAAAAACTGCACCACCATGACTCCCTGCTAACCCCTAAAAGGTGTGGATCACGTCTGGTTTATCATTATAGAAGGATCGGTACATAGGATGTGTGTAATATCTAGTTGTTGTTTGGGAAACTAACAAGTGGACAGGACCCTAACTGGCCAGTCCATCATCCAATGTGGCAATGTGGAAGATCTTTAATTCCTGGCCAACAAGGACCAGTGGGCATCTCATTTTATAGGCTCTGTATCATATTTAGGTCAAGGATCAGCTAAACATGGCCTATAGGCCAAATCTGACCTAGCACCTGTTTCTGTAAATGAAGTTTTATTAGAATACAGATATTATCATTCTCATTCACACATTATCTAAGGCAGCTTTCACCCTACAATAGCAGGGTAGAGTCACTGCAACAGAGACCATGTGGCCTGCATAGCATAAATATTCACTATCTGCATTATTACATATGTTTTGCTGGCCTCTATTCTAGGATATCCCAGATGGAGTTGGTTTTATCACATTTCTAACATGTACCCAATTAGCATAACTTCTCAGGTTAGTCCGGAAACAGGTACAAACCCATGTAGTCTACCTATTGGGGACACAGCAGTATTTGCCATTCTGACTTTACCTCATCACTATAGTTGTACCCATTGCCTCCTGAGTATTAAGCATCACAACCTGGCCTCTATTATTTGTAGATCTTAATCATCCCATGGCTGTTATTGAACCTAAATCTCTAAATTCCCCGACTGTCAACCATGGTCTTCAGAGAAAGCTCCTGTGGAGTCTGGTGCTTTTCTTTCTAGAACTTCTCCTATTGCTTTGAGAAATGGAGCATCTTCTGGGTCCTCCCACTAAATACAACCAGCTGGTGAGTTTCCCAGCCTTACAGGGTACATCATCTTCTAGCATGCTCATTTTTCTGAGACTTTTGATCCACCATCTGCCACTGCACTGCTGGCATTTTTACCTTCCTTGATTCAAGCCATCCCTTTCTCCATGCTTCCCAGAGGCATCCTAACAGCATGTGAGCACCATCTCCTGGGGCTGTTAAATCCTGTCTCACAGAACAATGCATCTATGTAACTTCTCCCTCGTCCCCCTTGATTTGGTGCCCTTAGAATCTGCTCCTATCTATATGCACTCTGTGCACTTTCCTGGCCAGTTTATCCAGATTTTGGATAAAGACATTATATGGAGTCTGCTTCCAAAGAGGGGAGCAGTGACCTTGGGAGAAGGGGCTCTTTTCAGCCAAGGGCAATGTCTAGATTGAGCTAACAGCTAGGAGCAGGGACTATCAACCAGGAGAACTCCCAACATTTGGAGAAGCATGTTCTTCAGCAGTGAAGGCAGTTGGTTCTGAGTGGCACAATTCAATGCCACTACAAGTGATTTTCTAACACCTTCCTATATGATTGGATGAATGTGAGACCTGTCTCTCAGGAGATTAGTTCCTGGCAGCAGAAGATCTAATAGGTATAAAACTTCTCTAAGGGAAAATTTTGCTATTAGAATAGTACAACAGAAAACTGAGGCCTGGAGGTCAGGAGCCTTGTCCAAAGCTCACAGATAGTTTGTGGCTGAGACCAGATTCTGAGATGATCCCAATTTCTGATCCAGAGATCTGTCACCAGCAGCTCTTGTCCTTGGTTTTCTCTTTATACCCTCCATGCAATTTCAGAAGTGATGCATGAATGCTGAGCTGACAACTCCTGAGCTCCCGAATCTCCATGCAATAACCGGTGTACACCAGGGGCGAGGAGGAATTAGGTCGCCGTCAGCGTGCTTCTTACCAATGGCTCAGGTACTGCAGACAAGTCTGACAACATAGCCAGGTGTGTCCGTGCCAGCACCTGGTATGCAAGGCTTCGCTGATTGTTCTACAGAGGGAAGCTTCCCAGTAAAAGCAGGAAAGAACTTGGCAGTGACCCTATCCAATCTCTTCACTTGACAGAATCAAAAGCCGTGACTTAAATCACACTGTGACTTTGATAGAGCTGACGATGAAGTAAAAGCTGGGCAAGGGGAGGCCCTTTCCTCCAGGAGTCAACTGTGATCGCTGGTGGGAGCACATCTAGCTGCCGTAACAGAAGGCATTGGGAGTCTACCAGATGGAGGATGGGAGGAGAGAATAGATTAGGTTCAGGGTTTCCACTCACCCCATCCCAAGTGGGTGTGGGTATGTGTCTATGAGTGTGTAAGTGTGCATTTGTGGCCACCAGCAGCCTAGAGTTGCTCTCTTCCCTGGGGCAGTAAGTCTCATGCTCTGGTACATAAGCCAACCCAGACCAACCAACCACTGCAAAGCCCAGACTTCTTTACTTCATGTTCTCCAAGGATAAAGGTCCCCCTGAGGGTGAGCTTAGGGTACATAGTCAAGTCTTACTTATTACACTTTAAGAATAGAAGTACAGCCTGACCAGGTGGTGGCACAGTGGATAGAGCATCGGACTGGGATGCGGAGGACCCAGGTTCGAGACCCTGAGGTCATCAGCTTGAGTGCAGACTCATCTGGTTTGAGCAAAAGCTCAGCAGCTTGGACCCAAGGTTGCTGGCTCGAGCAAGGGGTTACTCGGTCTGCTGAAGGCCCGCAGTCAAGGCACATATGAGAAAGCAATCAATGAACAACCCAGGTATTGCAATGAAAAACTGATGATTGATGCTTCTCATCTCTCTCTGTTCCTCTCTGTCTATCACTACCTATCTCTCTCTCTCTCTGACTCTCTCTCTGTCTCTGAAAAAAAAAGAATAGAAATACAGCCTGACCAGGCATTGACACAGTGGATACAGCATCAGACTAGGACACAGAGGACCCAGGTTTGAAACCCCGAGGTCACCAGCTTGAGGACAGGCTCATCTAGTTTGAACAAGGCTCACCAGCTTGAGCCCAAGGTTTCTGGCTCGAGCAAGGGGACACTCGGTCTGCTGTAGCCCCCTGGTCAAGGCACATATGAGAAAGCAATCAATGAACAACTAAGGTGCCACAATGAAGAATTGATGCTTCTCATCTCTCTCCCTTTCTGTCTGTCTGTCCCTATCTGTCCCACTCTTTATCTCTCTCTGTCACACACACACACACACACACGCACACACGCACGCACACACACATGAAGTACAATATGCTTGTAGGAAATCTCAGTACACAAATGGAGCTTACTCAGAGGAGGATCCTCTGCCTGGGGGAAGATGTGAAACCAAGATCTTGATGAGTAACCTTGGTTTACCTAGGGCTGGGGTAGGTCAAAGGTGCTGGCTTTAATTCTCTGAAAAGTAGCCATGGAGACCTGTGTATGTCTCCAAAGAGCATGAATTGGAGTTATAGGGAGACAGTTCTCAGCTGTTCCTAACATGTGACTTCCTGATATTTGGAGCTATGCGGCAATGCTGCATGGCACAATCTCTCTTCGTAAGTAAGTAGTGAGTTTCTCAACCCATCAAGTAGGTGCTCAGCAAACTATATGTCAGTAACACTGCCAGCAGAGTTTCTAAATTGAGAGGGAGTCTTCAAGAGGTGGATGCTAAGGTGTCCACTAACAACAGACTCCTCAACACTGGCTGGTTTGGTGGAGAAGCAGAGGGCAGAGAAGTGGCCCCTATAAATAATACAAGCTTATTTAGACTCTAGCTATTATCAACAGAATATTCTTCTCTAGCTGTGTATGACCTGTGGCTGGTATCCTTCTGGGCAGCACTGAGCTGACACTCCATCACCTGTGCCCCTGCTAACAAACTGGAGGAGTTATGGCTCTGTCCCCATTGCAATATTGTACTAGAGTTCGCCACTGTCGCCTCCCTGCACACAACCCAGAAAGTGCCCCAAAGTCACCACCATTTCCTCAGACTTTGGATGTGTTTGTCAGTTTAACAAGAATTTAGATGACCACTATGTCCTCTCCTCTCTCACACATATACTGTGAACTGAGCTAATAAAAACAAGAATTCAGAGATCATAACTCAAAAGAATAGGATGACTTCTGTTGACAGTATTCATTTTAAGCCCTGGATGTTTATGAAGAGGAAGGTCCGATCATTTGCGCATATTCCAGAGACTAATGTCCTTCATTAGGAACTCGCAGAGGGGAAAGTGGATTCAACCAGGAACCCAAGCCACTCTTATTCCCACTTCTCACCTGCAGGGGGATTCAGGGTGGAAGAAAACTAGCCAACTACTCCTGAACATTAAAGTTATTCAAACAAAAATCCCATTAAAGATAAGTTGCCGGGAAGTTTGAAAGTTGAGTTTGTGTCTGTCTGTCTGTCCCTATCTGTCCCACAGCCTGACCAGGCATTGACACAGTGGGTCAATGCCTCGGGGTTTCAAACCTGGGTCCTCTGTGTCCTAGTCTGATGCTGTGAGGGAAGAATAAAGAGATGGAGGAGACGTAGGTCAGAGTTTGACAGATAATACATTCCTCGTGTTTACAGAGGGCTCAACTCCATGGCCAGTGCTGTGGTGTTGGCTGTTAGGGACCAAATAAATAAACAGGGTATTTTTACAATCTGGACAGAGGTGCTGGGCCCAAACCCCACGTCATTAGCCTAGTTAACAAAAAGCTACACCTGATTCTCATTTGTCTCACCTATGTTCTCCAGAAGAGGCTGGAAGCTAGTTTCTTATTAGTGTAAAGTAGATTTGGATAGTATGGTGGGGGTTGTCTTTGAGTTGCCTTGGAAACTTAATTGAATTGCTGATGAAACACATTTTTTCTATGAGTAAAAGTGGATGTGCTTCTGGGAGCACGGACATTATGGCTAAGGAACAGTAGAGACTGTTTGCCATGGTGTCCTCCTGAATCCATCTGTATATATGTGTGTGTGTGTATATATATATATATATATCTTTAAGTCCCTGTCTATCATTTATTTCAATTCCATACCTTTTCCTGTTCGAAGACCTCATAATAGACTCGTCGTGGATGGATCGCGACAATTGGTGCCCATACGTGTGGCCATCAAAATAAAGGGAAAGAGGAGAGGTAATCGAACCCTACAGAAGTGGGCACATGAAGTAAGTATAAAGCTTCTAGAGAGTGAAGCTTTTAAGTAGAGTTTGGGGGAGAGTATAATAATAAAGTAACACGAAGTAAGTATAAAGCTTATAGAGAGTAAAGCTTTTAAGTAGAGTTTGGTGAGAAAGTATAATAAATAATTCGGGAGAAAAATAAATATGGGGGTTGTAGGATCAAAAGTGAGGGACCTTTTTCTTTTTGTACAAATGTTTTTATTTGAGAAGAAGCTGTTTGAACAGAATGAGGTAGAAACAGAGGAATGTAAATATGAGAAAAACTTGGAGTCTGAGAATAACTCGGGAGATGAGAGTATCACAGCCGTGGCCATTTTAAACCCTGCTCCTCCGCAGCTCTCTGCTCCCAAGGTCTTTGTCTCAGGCCCTTGGAGATCCCCCTCCAACAAGCTTTGGACCAGGCTCGAGATGCAGGGGAAAAAATGGAGGAATTCAGCAATATTAGGCAAAGTCCTGATGAGCAATATCAAGAATTTGTTTCACGGCTGATTCTGGCAGAAAAAGAAGTTATATCAGAATATGCGCTGATGTTGGGACTTCATACATGCAAGATCTTGCTTTTGCCACAGCCCTGAAGGTGAGGATTCCAAGAATTTTTGACAAAAGGCAGGACAAACGAAAGAAAGAAGGTCAGGGAAATACTTCTGCCTGTGAATCTTGCTTCCAATGTGGCGGCTGGGTTGGGCCCAGACTGGCGGAGGCTGCAGCCAAGGGGCAGGTAAAGCAGGGAGTTGAATGGGGAAGCCTTCCCCACCCTGGTAAACTAGGTCTGCTTCTTGGCTGGGATTGAGATGGAGGCTTTCAGCGGCCCATGACTCGGCATGATTAGTCTAGGCTGCCAGTTGCAACAGCTATTAGAATTTGAGCTTTAATACATAAAAAGACATAAGAGTTTGGGAAAATTACAGCTTTTTCCCATTATTCTCTAACTTTCTCTAAACTCTCATTTTATTTCTTTCCTATTCTATGCCTGGAAAGAGGGCAAAGGGAGATCCTGTTTGGATGTGCCTAAGCAAAAATCTCATATGGCCAACTTGAGATTTTTTAAGAGAGATTTCTGTTTAGAATTTATCCTTACCACGTTCCTATTAAAACAGCCCTATGTAAGATCAAGCAGGCCACATTCTAATCTCTAAAATCCCAGGTTTCACTCTTGATTTGTATAATTGTATGTGAAGCCTCTGTTTAATGTCTAAATGTGTCTGTCTTCAAGACCTGAATTGTGTTCTTACATGCAAAAATTGGAAATGCCAGCTCTAAAATTGTAAAAATAAAATATCATCCCTACAAATTTAAAAGTTTAATTAGAACAAGTAAAGCACGCTCATTAAAATTTAAATAAAATGAAATGTAGATCCTAAAGACTTCCTAATTTGGCCAAACTGCTCTAAGCTAAAGTTGCTGCAGCTGCAAAGCTTGAAGCAGGATGAATTTGTTTAACAAAGGTGTAAATTTTTTTTTGCTCTTTAAATTGCCTGTTAATTAATGGGGTAGAAATGTTTTGATAAGCATGGAAATATTACTTGAAAATGCATTACTATATTTTGGTCATATCCTGGAACTCCTGCAAATCTATTTACTTTAAAAAATTTCTTTTGAATGCTGATGTATAGGAGAAGCCAAACCTGTTACTTTTGCAAACTTCTACCCTCTTTTATTTGATCCAGCTAGTAATACTGCTTTGTCTTTTTCTAAATAGTTCCAGATATATAGAAAAAGTTTATATAGGTGGATGTGGACCCTCAAAATCCTCAGTGAGATCTTCTGAGCTGGCTTTTAATGTCTGTAATGACCAAGAGGAAAAGAAAAGGCAGACAAAGAACAAAAGAGATCAGGAAAAATACCAGCTCTTGGCACACACCCTTAAAGGCTCCAATGCCACAAAGGGGCTTCATAGGACTCATCAGGGCCCTGCTTCCAGAGTGGAAAGAAAGGTCATTGAGCTAAGGCCTGCCAGGCTTCATGGCCCCTACCAGAGACATACCTTTGCTGTGTAAAGAAAGGGACACTGGAAGGTAAGAAGGTAAGCTGCCCCCTCATTCCTCTAAGGGAGGGTTCAGTCTCTTCCAGCCCTGCTCCAGCCACCTGTGACCTGACCTTGCCCAACCTGCTGGGACTTGCCACTGAAGGCTAAAGGTACCCAGGGCCATTGGACCCATCTCACATCACCATGGATGGGCCTAGGGTATTTCTTCCAAGTAGCAGGTAAACTGATCTCATTTCTTGTTGACACAAGGGCCACTTACTATGCCTTGCCTGAATATTTGGATTTTTATTCATCCCTCAAAGATCTCTGTGGGTGTTGATAGTCTTTATTTTCTGCTGCTTTAATATATAATGTTTCTTTTATTCCTCCTGCCTTAATGCCCCATGCCTATTTTAGGCTGGAACCTGCTCCTAATTTAAATGAATTTACTTCTGCCACCTAGCATAGTTTATCCCAAGGTTCTCTTCACCATGCCACAGCTGCAGAGCTCCAGGGAAAGGCACCCTGGGTTCATCTCTCCAGTTTAAAGAAAACAGAAGTTCCATCTCCATACATGCTGCAGATGGCTTTACCAGTCTATCTCAATTGTTACCAGCTAGAAGCAGTGGTCAATGGGACTTGGACTCTGCAAAGTGTGGAAATGTGACCACAACTCCAGTGCCTTGTGGACTTTTCCTGAATGTATGTGACTCCTACTCTTTGGGACAGTTCTCACACTGAAGTGGGGTTGGGTTACATTTACAAATAATATGAAGTAATGATGATGTCAACATGCACTTGGTGAAATTACATTAACATATTAAGGACATTTAAGACTGTAAGAATTTTATTATAGATCCTGTTGTATTAGTTAAGACTTTGCTTGATAATCTAAATACTTAATTGTATTAGGACACTTGTTATAGTATCTGTTAGCATTGACTATTTCAATTTTGTTGTTTATTTCATAGTTTTCCAGTCTGCCTCCAAATCAGAACATGGGAATTCAGATGAGAATGAATCACAGCACACGAATTGAAGTTTTAATAACATAAAAATAGAAAGGGGGATATGTTGGGGACTGAATAAATAAACAGGGTACTTTTACAATCTGGACAGAGGTGCTGGGCCCAAACCCCATGTCATTAGCCTAGTTAACAAAGGGCTACACCTGATTCTCATTTGTCATGTTCTCCGGAAGAAGCTGGAAGCTAGTTTCTTATTAGTGTAAAGTAGATTTGGATGGTATGGTGGACTTTCTCTCTGAGTTGCCTTGGAAACTTAATTGAATTGCTGATGGAACACATTTTTTCTATGAATAAAAATGGATATGCTTCTGGGAGCATGGACGTTACAGCTAAGGAATAGTGGAGACTGTTTGCCATGGCGTCCTCTTGAACCCATCTGTGTGTGTGTGTGTGTATATATATATATATATGTATATATATATATATACATATATATATATATATATATCTTTAAGTCCCTGTCTATCATTTATTTCAGTTCCATACCTTTTCCCGTTCGAGACCCTGTAACAGACTCGTTGTGGCTGGACCGTGACAATTGGCAGTTGAGCTGGGCTGCTCCATAGTGTTGCTGCCTCGGTATCTGCTGTGTTTGGTCAAGCAGCCTGCAGGGACCTGAAACTGATACCAGCCCCATCATGCAAGCACATGCCCCAGACAGCAGTACAGAGTCACAGGCAGATGGAAGTCCCTGTCCCCAACAGCCCTGTAACAAACAGTGGCCCTCCCAGTATCTGTTTACCTTATGCACCACTTAGACAACACCCCCACAGGGCTTACCCTGCTCTTCTTTTGAACAGACCAATCTGGCCCTAACCTGGAACCTCAAAGCACTCCATACTTGCCTCCTTCTCTCTGTCTGCCTTGATTTCCCCATGAAGGCCCTTGAGGCATGCCAGGTACTTCCTCTAAGACTAGTGAAGCCCTGGCCAGTTGGTTCAATGGTAGAGCGTTGGCCTGGCATGTGAAAATCCTGGGTTCAATTCTTGGCCAGTGCACACAGGAGAGGTGCCCATCTACTTCACCACCCTTCCCCCTTTCCTTTATTTCTATCTCTCTCTTCTTCTCCTGCAGCCAAGGCTCCATTGGAGCAAAGTTGGCCTGGGTGCTGAGGATGGCTCTATGGCCTCTGCCTCAGGGGCTAGAATGGCTCCAGTTGCAACAGAGCAACAACCCAGATGGGCAGAGCATCGCCCCCTAGTGGGCTTTCCGGGTGGATCCCGGTCGGGCACATGTAGGAGTCTGTCTCTCTGCCTTCCGCTTCTCACTTCAGAAAAATATAAAAAAATAAAAATAATAAAAAAGACTAGTGAAAAACTCTTATTTCATTGCTCTTGGGGTCTGTTATTGAACTTCAGCTCTCCATGGAGCATTCTGTGCTCCACTTCACAGACGTTCATTTAACAAAGTCACAGCCCTTAGAGGAGGAGCAAAAATGACATGTTGCTAGGACCCAGAGTCACCTGCAGCTCAGGGTTCTTGAGCCCAGAAGATGAGAAGCAGCTGCCAGTTTTATAAAAATATAGCTGCTTCTTAGAGTCATAAAACACTATGTGAAAGACCCCAAGAATCTGAGAGCAGTTCCCTCATGTGACAAATAAGGAAACTGTTTGGGGTGTGAGGACATCTCAGCACCATTGCTAAGGGAGTAAGTGGCAGAACAGGACTGTATCTCATTGTAGCTGACCCCCAGCTTGGTGTATTTTATCCATCGTACCACCCCAGCCCTCTAAGTGCTGCTCTGGGCAAAGCTGACAACTGAGACCAACTCTCGAAGGTAAAGCCAGCAGTAAGTGTATCTGTCACCATGGTGCCTTCCTTTTCATGACCCTCTTCCAAATACTGGAGGGGCAGGAGCTGCTCTGCCTTCCAGCAACTTCCACACTCCTACAGCTTTACATAGGCGGGCTCTTCCAGTGAGGACTTGCTTGTCCCTCTAGTATTCATCCAAATGCATTTCTAGAAAGGGCTGACCTAAGCCAGGCGACTATAACAATCCCTACTGAGATGGGTACCTTTCTGTGCTTACATCTTTGCAGAACTTAACACAAATGCTTCTCTGTGGATAAAATACAGAGCTATTTTTGAGCAAGGGCACCTTCCCTGTGGCCTTGGCCAATTCCCACACTATTCTTCAGGTGCAGTGCTCCAGGTGTGACCCTTCTGGGTATCCCGTCCATGGCGCAGAGCACCTGTTCCTGATGCAGCACTGGAACAAGGATCTGACTCAGCAAGGGGTCTTGAGTGCCCACCTCTGCTGTTACCAGCAGTGCCCGGTGGACCAGAAGCCAGGAGAAGGGGAATCAACTCCCTCCTCCCCCAGGCCACTGCACAGCAGGCATGTCTAGAAAAGAAAAAATGGCATCATTGCCTGTGGAAGAATGTAATGACCCAAATTATGGCCTGTCAGATGAGGCAGCGCCTGCCCCAGGGGGTCGAGACAGGGAGCACAGCTCACAGAGCAGGCGGGAGAGTGATATGTGTGTCTGGGAAGCCCAGGGCACAGGGGACTTGGGCTTCTGTTTTCACACTCTGAGGTTCCAAAGTCCCCTGGGCCATCCTGGGAAACAGGATGACATCAGGGCAGCCTGAGTTGGGGAGGGGGGCACATGTACAAGTTACCCTTTAAACAAGGCCATGCAACCAGGAAAACATCCTCTCAACCAGAGCCCTTAAAGACCTTTTCTTCTTCTTTTTTTGAAAGGTTTTAATTTTGCAGACTCTTTATGGAGGATGGAATGGTATAATAAACCCTGCTTCCTGAAGCGGTGAGGTGTGGAGGTAATGGAAGAGTCGTTCTCACACCGGGGCAGAAAGGGCTGGGTCCGGTCCCACTTTTATAACTGGGCAGCCTTAGGTAAGGTATTTTCCTTTCTGAGCCATATTTCCCCCACAATATGACTTCCCACAATGGCTCTGAGGATTAGGCACTTGTTTACTCAAAAAACACTGTTTATTAAGCATTTATTCTATGTGGGGACATGCCTGAGCTAGTGAACATTGGTCATAGTTGCAGTCGTAATAACAATAGCTGTCATTGTAGTTGTAAAGATTGCAGGAGAGAAGTAGGAGTAAGCATTTATTGTCAGACACAGTTGCAAGAATTTCACATTATTGACTCATTTCAGATCCGCAATAACCCTATGAGGGAAGTCCTATTGGTATAGTATTTTTCATAGTTGAATAAACTCACAAGATAAGTAAATTACCCAATAGCCATAATCATTGTGTTCAAATAGCCTATCCTATTGGAATCAGACATTAGGAGGAGATCATTGTAAAATTACAATGAAAAACACCAGGTTAAAATTTAGAAAATAGCAAGAAACAGACCAGACTCTCAATTCGGTGGTCATAGATGGCACCAAAGCTTGGTCTGAGAGATGAGAAAGTGTCACCCACAAGAGACACATGAAATAACATCAGAAGCACCTCTTACCCTCTCTCATGCAGAGCACTTAATTAATCACTACCAGTTCCCCTTCATTTATCAACTCCCTGTTATAGAAACTTGTCATGGATATCTACTAAAAGGTTTATAAACAAGGTTAAAGACAACTGTACTTCTAAGACTGAAAAGGAAGTGATGCAAGTAGACTTGACCTTGGAGCCAGAGAGCCTGCCTGAATGAATAAAACCAAAGGTGATGGTAGTCCCAGGAAAACTAGGGACTGTCCTGTGGCTCGCCTAAAGAAAAAGATGTCCCCAAAAAGCATGATGTGGCACTATGACAAAGGAGTATGTGCAATGTGGTGTTATCTACCATCCATGAGACATTTGAGAATAAACCAATGGACTGCGCTAATGACACTCCTTTCTGAAATTCAGACATTTGTTCAAAACAAGTTAGGGATCTTACTCTTTATAACAATTTTGATAGATGGATGGATGGATGGATGGATGGATGGATGATGGATGGATGGATGATGGATGGATGTGTGGGTGGATGGATGTGTGGATGGACAGGTGGATGGATGTATGGATGGATGGGTGGATAGATAAATGGCCTGTCTTCATAACATCTCTAAGAGACTTATTTCAATCATCACCTTCCTATTAAGAAACAACCAATTCATCCTGACAGTAGCTGGCTCAGAGTTTAATAAATACATTTTCTAGCACTCAGACAGGGGACCTATTAGGATAGTAATGGAAGCTGCACTTTCAGACCAGCTATTTATGGCAAAATGACTGTTCAATATATTTTGAAGCTTCTTGATAATCCATCTAGTGCATCTTATATATTCTGTGACAGCCTCAGGAAATACTTCAGGGAATGAGGGAAAAAGCCAAGACGGAATTATGAGTTACAACAGGAGTACATTCTATATGTTTTATATGTTGAGGTTATGCCTAAGAATGCATTTCAACTAAATTATTTGTTGATAAATCATAGGTCTGATGCAAGTTAATATGGAGATTCTCTTTTAAATGTAGATTTGTAGAAAGTGGGTGACAATAAATCAATAATTTAAAGAACTTTGAAAAACTTGGTTGTTTTAAGGATTCTACAATAAAGCATTAAGAAATATCATTATAAGCAAATGCTATTTTTCGTAAGTGAAGAGTTTTGGAATATCTTAAAAACAAGCCAATAATTTTAAATATTTCTTGTGCAATCTTGTTTACACATTTGGGACAAATCACTTTGAATTCTATAAGAATTTTTTGTTTCTTTTATAAATGAAGAGATTTAGAAAGAATAAACCTAAGAGTTTTAGAAAACAGCCAGGTCAGTGGAAGCTGTCTACTTGACGTATGGGCTAGAAAATTGAATGGGTCATGGGCTGAATTAATAGAAGTATGTATTTCAAGTCAAAGAAGGTGAGGTTAATATTCTAGTAGCTAAACTTTAAGAATAATAGTAATACTGACCATTCTCAAAAAAATAATTAAAGTATTAAAGTATATAAAACCTATGATATGTAAGAAATGTTGATGGATCTAGAATTGGGGACTATAATGAAGAAGATGTAGAAAGAAATATAACAATAATGTTGATATACTCAAATTTGCTCTTTGCCTAAACTGAGTAGACCAAAGACTAAGGGGTGGAAATGAGAAGGAATAAAGCATCAGATCTGAAAGACCTTTCCAGGAAGGGACTTATGTGAGCTTCCTTTCTGAAAAGGGTTTGGGCAAAAGACAGCAAGGAAAATCTGAGAGATGATGCAGAAAACCATGGCAATGAATATGAGGCTGAACTACCAAGTGGACCCCAACATAACCCACGCGAATTCATTGCTAGGCTTGCTCATGAGAATCATTCCAAGAGCTTGTTTTAAAAACAGGGAACCTAAGTGGAGCCAAGCAATGTGGGCCCTTCTGCAGGGGGAGAGGACAGGACCTGACATGAAGTACCAGAAACCCAGTGGAGATAAGAGGTCCTGGCACAAGGGAAGGTCATGGAAGGTGGGGGTGGATGGGCCCCATGTTGGAGTCTGAGGGGGGCAAAGAGAGTCCCTGAGCAGGGGAAATGGTGACAGAGGCAGCCCAGTGTGTAATGACAGAGCCCGAGCAGGGTAGGGAGAAGTGGTGCAAGGGTTGCCATGGCAGCCTGGCATCTGGTGTTAGAGCCCAAACAGGGTGGAGAGAGACTCTGCAGCTTGGCAAGGGATATCAGAGCCTGGTTGGGTGAAAAGTGTGCTGAGCAAGGGCAAGGGGCAGCAGTGGCCACTTAGGGAGAGATGTAGGAGCACAGTGAGAAGGACATGGATGGGCCCTGGCTGGTGGTTCAGTGGGTAGGGTGTCAGTCCAGCATATGGAAGTCTTGGGTTCGATCCCCAGTCAGGGCACACAGGAGAAATGACCTTCTGCTTCACTCCACCCATCCTTTTTCTCTTCTCCTCCTGCAGTCAGTGGCTCGATTGATTTGAGCATTTGCCTGAGGTGCTAAAAATAGCTCGGTTGATTCGAACACTGGCCCCAGACCAGGTGGCTCGGTGGATACTGATCGGGCATATGTGGGAGTCTGTCTCTCTATCTTCCTTTCTCTCCCCTAAAAAATTAATAATAATAAGGCCATGGATGCAGGGGAGTGGCACAGGCAGCAGTCTGGCATGGCATGTTAAAGCCCAAGAGCACCAAAAGCTTCAGCAGTGACAGGATATTGGTTACACTCTGGGCCAATTTTTCAAAGAAGTTGGGATATGGAGGATCATAGGAGGAGCATGCTTCTCACAGTTGGGGAAAGAAATTAGACATATGGAAAGAAAAAAAAAACTATAGCCAAGAAGTGTCAAATTTAAATGGAGTTTAGTATATGAATTCATGGTTTTAAAGATGTAGATATATTGAAGCATATAGACAGCAAGAGAATTGAGTATGCAGGTGAGTATATAAATGCATATATTCCCCAGCCCTGCCTACTGAGGACCGGCAGCAGCGACACCCAGTAACAATGAACACACCTGGCATCAATATCTTAGTATCTGAACAGCATCCTCCATAGCAGACACGAGGTCTCCTTGGAGAAGTACAGTAGCTCAGTCTAGGGCTGGTGCAGGGAAAGTATATGACTAGAGCTTCTTTTCCTGCCAGAACAGGAGATGCTCAACGAATAATGGCAGAAGGACACAGGAGCCAGTTTCTACCCAAAGTCAGGACATTTCAAGTCTCAAAATAAATAAAGAGAAGAACAGATTATAACCCAATAAATAAAACAGGAATTTATGAACCAATCCGGATATGGGTAAATAAAGAAGAGAAAGTTTTTCATTATACTGGAATGCCAACTGATAAATGTACAAAAACCAATGGTTTGAAAATCACCATACAGCAACCATCATAGCACTAATTAATTCAGGCAAGAAACATCAATGGACTCTAAAACTAGTGTGTAAAAGTGCAATGAGGCATGTGACAGCTTCAAAATACATCTCCTCAAAATATTTATTGATTATAAAGGGAAGAAGGAATTTACAAAGACTCTGATGCCTAGCAAGATTGTTTATCCTTCCCTATCTAGGTTCACCTTTTATATGCATCGCACATTATCATGTTTCTTCCACCTTTATCAGGTTGTCTTTTCACTGTGGCTCATATACATTCTTTATATATTCTAGACTGTCAGTTACATGTGCTGCAAACATCTTCTGGGCATCATTTTACATTGAGATTGCCCATGGTATCTCTGGTCACATAGAAGCTATACATTTTGAGTCAAATATAGCAATATTTCCATATATAACTTGTATACATGGGGTTTTGCTTATGAAACTGTTTCCTTTGCCCAAGGTCATTGAGATGTTTATATAAATTTCTTGCAAGAATTTTAAAGTCATCTTTTGCACATTTAGTCTGTAATCTGCCTGACATTTATTTTGGTTGTACGAGATAGACGTGCAGTTTATTTTATTTTTCTATGGAAAGCCAATTTTTTCAATCACAAGTCATACTTCCCCACTGATTTGTAAGGGCTGCTCTGTCACATCCCCCATTACTAGAGAAGGCTGGTCTCTTTTAGGACTCTATGCTCTGCCTCACAACAGCAATAGCTCTTGCCCCCGTGACGGGGCAGGAAAACACACCTCGGAGCATTGGTTCCTATAGCAGAAACTGTTACTAATGTTTTTTTTGTTTCTTTTTTCCAGCCAAGATAGTGAAAAAGAAAAAGCAAGATGAGCAGCCATTCTTGGGTCAGGAATATGCCAGCCAGCTTCTGGCCTCCAGACCACTTGACATTGGTCTCAGCACCAACTGTGCACCCCCCCCCCTTACCTCACAGGCACTGACAGGAGATGGGACGGGCAAGTTTCAAAAGTCCAGCTCACATTTAACACAGGGTAGGTAGCAAGTACACTAGGCAGGCACAGGAAGTCAAAAAGGCACAAAGGACACTCGTTTCAGTCCAGAGTGAACATTTTGAATAAGAAAAAACTGGATGATCCCCTGCACAGTATATTGAGAAGCCCTCCATTTTTGTGGGCTCACAGTAGCACATATGATTTATTACATTACAGATGGTTAAATTGCACCATCTCCCTAGCTCCTGCCTCTCTGTGCTCAAGCTCCAACATGGTGTATCCACAGCAGAAAATCTTAGGTAGAGAGAAAGTTAGTGTTCAAGGAGTGTATTCAGAAGTTTTTAAAATGCAGAAAGCAACCATATGCTGCCTTCTCTAGGTGTGCAGCTATGTTCTTAGCTAATATTTGTGAAGAAAATGTGCCTGATTCATGTCCTAGGACTGTCAGTAGTAATGGGGCAGGTTTGTATTTGATTTAAGTCATTGCCAAGTCCTGTAAACCCCTATCAGTGTGCTATAGCGTTTCAAGTAGAACGGTTGCAGAGAAGACAGGGCGAGCTTCTCCCATGGCCTCCAAAGGAGCCTCAGCCTGTGCCAGAGGAGGTCTGGGCGTTGGGGGAAAACTGAGCCAAAGCTACGTGTGAGATGAGCCAATTTTAAGTGAAATGGCCACATGGAGAGACCCATCAGCTCCTTTGCAAATGGACAAGTCATAAACCTGCCTAATGATTTGGAAACCCAAAATTGCCCCTTTCATTTTAAAGAATTTTTAATGTTGTCCTCTCCAATGGACACCATTAACAAAGAAACCCTCCACTCCCCCACATGGTTTCCGTGGTGGGAAAATGTTTTCAGGAAGACAGAGGGGAAAGGAACACTCCGTGGGGGCAAGATCTGTGTGGAGAGAGGAGCACTCGCTAATTTCTCCAGCCCATCCAGTCCACTGAGGCGGGGAGACTGCGGGGTGTGCAAACCCCAGAGAAAGCAGAATTCATCTCAGCTGTGATTGTATCTTCCAACAGTTGTAATTTCGCTCTTTCTTTTGACACGTTCTTCAGGGAACGGTCCGTAATCTTATAATTTGAAAACAAATTCTATTTCAGCTGTCCTTTGCTAGGCGACCTTTAATGGTTTTGCTATAGGTAAAGCTCTGTCATTATGCTCTACTTCTCACCTCGGCTTTCTGGATATCAAATTGCTCAGATGCTGCAGTTTTTGTCAGTGATAATACTGCCCTTTCAAAAATTTTCTGTAAGCAGCCTGAAAGGATTCATTCGGTGCAGTGGTTTCATTAATTTATTTAAATGCCTTCCTCAAACAAAGCAGGAGAGTTGTTTGGAAATGTCAGGGTCTTTGAGCTGATTTGAAAATAATTCTGCAAAATACAATTGTCCAGGCTTTCCTAGGGGACGACAGAGGGCACTGATGAAGGAAGCTAGCTGACGAGTGGCTGTGTGCTGTTTTCCCAGGAGCCCAGCGTTCCTGAACAAGTTGATCAGAGCAGTCACACCGGTCCGTGTGGGGATCATGTGGTCAATGTGGTTTTTGCTAAAGGTGACAGTCAGCACCGATCTTTCAGAATGGAATGGACGCTGCCCAAAGAGAGTGGTTTGGAGGCAGACAACTGGGCCCACTGGATGGGAAGCAGGATGGAGTGACCCGTATATGTTCCACTGGGTTGGCTGGGGTCTTGGGACCATCAAACCTGGGGAAACAGGGGGTTCTGGCCCAGGCAGCGGAAGTGAGGTAATATGTGTTGAAAACCTGCATGAAATGTGAATAGGCTGTTCAAAAGCATTGGCTGGTACATATCACTTAAGGAAGAGTAAAATATATCTTCTTCAAACATAGCTCTTACACTCTGGACTTTAAACCATCCAGGTATTTATCGTTTCTTATTCCCTGACTAAGAAAGCAATGACTCCCCATTGTCTACTGAATAAGATCTACTCTTCTTAACATAACATTCAAGGCCCTCCACAAATTGGCATTTGCTTGTCTTCAAAATCCTAATTCCTTACCACTGCCCCTCTACACAGAAACACCTTTACACACTCCAGTGGAACTAGACACCTGCCCCTTTCTCATCATGCCAGAAACTTTGCCTACTTATATCTTTTTCTGGTGGCTAAAGACCCTCTTCAACTTTCAGGCAGCCTGTCAACTCTATTGATTCTCTGAAGCCCAGCTCAAAAGCAAAGAATGATGGACTAGCTTTATGGTGTTCCATGTCCACACTGCACCTTCCCTCCAGGGGATGAGCTCCCTGGAGGCAGCTCCAGTTTGGATGCATCCTCCACTCCTGTGACTCTCAACCCCTCTCGGACACCTCAGTGACATCCATGGGGAGCTTTGTAGAAGCACCAACACTGGGTGCCTACACTGAGGACTCTGGTACAATGGGCTGAAGTTGGGTTCTGGGGATAGTATGTATTTTTACCATCTTAAGCATGTTCAAGTGTGTTCAGAATATTCTCATTGTTGGGCAATCAATCTTTAGAACTTTTTATCTTCTAAAACTTGAACTCTGACCTATTCAATAACAACTCCTCATTCAGCAAACACTATTCTACTTTCTGTCTCTATGAACTGGACTACTGTGAGCCACCTCATAAAATGGAATTATACAATATTTGTTTTTTGGGAACTGGTTTATTTCTCTGAACCAGCTGTCAAGATTCACTCGTGGTGTAGCATGCAGCAGGACTTCCTTCATTTTCAAGGTTAAATAATACTCTGTTGTATGTCTGTATCACATTTACTTTGCCCATTCATCTGTCGTGGACATTCAGTTTGCTCCCACCTCTCAGCTACTGTGAATAATGCTGCAGTGAACAGGAGTGTTTAAATGTCCCACAAGATTCTGTTTCAATTTTTTTACACAGACCCAGAAGTGAGATTGCTAGATTAGGATAATTCTATGTTTAATTTTTTGAGGAATCACCACACTGCTTTTCATAGTGGCTGTACCATTCTAAATTCTCAACAATGCTTGGTGATTCCAGTTTCTCCACATGCTTACCAATACCTGTCATTTTCTTCTTCTTTTTTTTAATAGTAATTAGCTTAATAAATGTATACTGATATCTTATATTTTATCTTGATTTTCATTTCTTAAATTAGTGATGTTAAGCATCTTTTCATGTGCTTGTTGGACATTGGTAATCAACTTTGGAGAAATGTCTATTCAAGTCCTTTGCACACATTTTAATCAGTTTGTTGTTGTTGTTGAGTTATAGGATTTCTCTATAATTTCTGGACATTAACCTCTTGTGATAGATACAATTTGTGAATATTTTCTCCTAGTCCATAGTTTGCCATTCCACTTTATTTATTATATCATTTCATGCACAAGTTTGACATAGCTTTATTTGTCTAATTTTGTTTTTGTTGCCTGTTCTTTTGGTTTCATAGCCAAGAAATGATTTTGAAACCCAATATCATGAAGCTTTCCCCTGTTGTCTTTTAAGATTGTTATAGTTTTAAGTCTTATGTTTAAGTCTTCCATCCATTTTAAGTTAATTTCTATATATGATGCAAGGCAAAGATCCAACTTCAAATATTTGCAAGTAGCCATCCAGTTTTTGCAACACTGTTGAAAATGCTATTCTTTTCCCATCATGTGTGCTTGGCACTCTTGTTGAAGATTATTTCACCATATAGATTAGGGTTTATTTCTAAGGTCTATATTTTATTTAATGGGTCTATAAGTCTATCATTATGCCAGTGCCACACTGTTTTGATCACCATATCTTTGTGAAATGTTTTGAAACCAGGGAGTATAAACCCTCCAACTTCATTCTTCTTTTGCAAAATTGGTTTTACTATTCTGGGCCCCTTGAGCACCCATAAAAATCATAAGACATTCTTTCTAATAATGCAAAAATGTCATGGGTTTTGACAAGGATTGCATTGAATCTGTAGATTTCTTTGAATTCCATGTCCCTTCAAAGCCACCTAGAGAATGCATTTTACTAGAAGCTTCTCAGGAATGTCCAGTGAATTATCTGGTTTGGAAACTACCATTTTCTCTCTACAGTGGTTAACACAAAACCTTGCCAATAGACATTAAATGAGAACTCATTGATCAAGTATTTAGCATATATTTTGTAACTATTTGTTCTCTTGAGCAATGTGATAGTAAATTTAATTTAAAAGGAGGGGGGAGGCCAGGGAATAGGGCTAGAATCAAAAACAGGCAGACACTGTAAGACAGTGAATCATGAAAGCAGACAACAGCTATAACATGCCTTCTTCCCAGAAGAACGCTCCTTCTCTCAAAGAAGGAAGCGTGCACCTCCAGGGAAATGAGGAAAGGAAAAGTTGTGAGTGAGTTGTCCAGAGTCACAGCCAGCCTATCCTGACCTTTCTCAGGGATTCTTATGGAGAAGATATCAATGGGGTGTCTTGTCCTTAGGAATGCAAATAAAATTGTCTTGATGTGATGTATGTATACATTATAAAGTTATTACCACCATAGTATTAGCTAATACCTTCATCATGTCACATAACTACCATTTTCTTTTTGTGATGAGAATGTTAAAAATCTACTCTTTCAGAAACTTTCAAGTGCATAGTATGGTATTATTAACTACAATCATCATTGGTGCTATACCTTAGATCTCTAGTAATTATCTGTCTTATAAATGACATCTGGTACCCTTTGACCAATCTCTCCATTCCCCAATCATCACCCCAAGATCCCAGTAACAGAATTTTCCTGAAGACCTCTAGTCTCCTATTCTACCCCTAAGAAGAAATATGCAGCTACCTGGAGTTCTGGTTTAAAGATAAGTTCATATTCTCTCTCTCTCTCTCTCTCTCTCTCTTACACACACACACACACACACACACACACACACACACACATACACACACACACTAAACTGCCCTTCTCCTGGCTCCCCATGCCTCCCTTTAGCTTGCAATGATGGGCACACTATCAGCAGGCCTTCTCCCTTCAGGGAAGCCAACACCAATAGACCATAAGGTAGGGAAGGGGGTGGTAGAGAAAGTGATGCCTAGCACCTCCCAGGGGAAGGAAAAAGTTTCCAAATATGATTAACATAGAAATCACACAAACCTCATCAATTATACAACATTATTTTACTATTATACATTTTTCATCAGGATAAAAATAAAAATCTACTACCAACGCACACAAATATCCTGCCCTGCCTGTGTGAACTGGGCAGTCCAGACAGCTCTGAGAAGGTCACGTCCACTTTGAACAGGTCCTCCGAGCCACCCTCCCTGAGCACAGCTTGCCGGTCCCATTAATGGATGAGCTCTCTAGTCAGGACCAGAACAACAGCTCAACAGCTCTCAGCAATTTGGTTGTCTTAAAAGAACCCTCTTGAAAAATGATAACAGGCTCTCTTCTAGAAGAGATACTAAGCCTTGGCTCAGAGATTGGGAAGAGACAAAGAGTGTCCTTTGCCGGAAGGGCCCCAGTTGGGTCTTCAGCCATCAGTTTTTCTCTGAAGAAGAGAATAATGGCGTTGAGGGAATTTCAGGAGCCCAGGAGATAACGTCCCCTGGATAGGAGGTGACCACTCACCCCAGTTCCTCAGCATCTACTTTTAGAATGATAGCACTGACAGTCCAACATATTCTGATTGGTGTTGACCTGGCCCCAGTCCCAGTGGCCAGGGAGATACAAGGTTGTAGTATATGTGGGAGAGTATGGCATAAAAGCTCATAGAAGAAGAGTGAGAAGAGGAGAGGAGGGGAGAGAGGGAAAGGAAAGTGAAAAGGGAAAGAAAAGGAGAAGGAGGAAACTGGGAAGGAGGAAGGTGCTGCCGTGGGTACAGTCTCAGGCACTGGCAGCTTAGCCTTACAGGGCTCGGGATCGCTGGAGGCTGGAAGTATCCCGTAGTGAGCAGAGCCCAAAAGTGGGAGTGTTGACCACATATTTCATTCCTCTTAAAATATTGATAATTTCCACAAATGTCACTCTTATAATATAATCAGAATCAATCAATTAATTCCTGAAGGACATCTTTGAACTTCTACTCCTGGGGGTGAATATACCCTCCTTGTCCCCTCCCCTCCACTCCGTCCCTGTTCTTGCCAGTTCAGCTCAGGTCATAGACACCTCCGTGTTACAACCTCCACTGACCACTCAGCATTAACTAATGATACCATTCCCTTCTCTTTCCGAATTTCTGCAGTAATTATAAACTGTCATATCTACTTGGCAGTGAGTCACGTACTACACAAGACATCGATGTCATTGTTCTTAAAAGTCTTATTAAATATGGGATGAACATACATCCAGATTTAGCCCTGAGGTACTGGTTGGCGCAGGTTAGTTCAGATTAATAATTAATAGCACTCAATTTACTCTCCCAAGCATCCTGGGTGAGGAAGATAAATAAAATGCTCAGCTTGCTTAAATGTAAATTCTATACCATTCCAGACTCCCTAATGAGAATCTAAAAGCTCCTCAGGGCGCTCTGTCATTCTCCACGCCAGCCTCGCTCCTGACACACAGTGCCCAATAACATTTTTATTGGGAGCATGCGTCTCCCCTTTCATTGTAAAAGATGAGAAATGAACAAGCCCAACAAACTTGGGAACACGTGGAATGTGAGGGAAGGAAATTTCAATTTTACTGAGGCCCTTGTTGTTTTCCTTTGCCTAGGACTTAAAAATGTATCACATTCCAGAACTGCAGATGAGTGCTATTATTAGATTTGCATCTGATCTTTAAACATTTGCAGTGAAGGAGAAAGCGTCAGTTCCAACGCATACCTGCAGACCTGCTCACCCTGACTCCCCAGGATGGCTGGCCCTCCAGGAAGCTCAAGCTGCCTCAGCCTGCTGGTCACCTTGGGTTACTCCAAAATGTATTTATTCTATTTCATTCTTACAGTAATAGAAGCAGCGCTGTCAAATAACATGAAAATGTAAATGAGAAACACGCTGAAAACAACAGTCCAGAAAATGAAATCTTTTTTTCCCTTATTGAAACATTATGTTCTCCTGGTGAAACTAAAAGTCATTTCTTTTTACCCCCTCTTCATTTCCTTCCAAAGAGAAGCAGGGAGATTATTATACTATCCTCCATCTATTCATCTACCCAGCCATCAACACCTATTAAGCATGCACCACGTACAAAGTTCTGTGCTCTGTGCCAGACATGAAGGAAGAATGAAATGGACAAGATCCTTGCCTCAAAGAGCTTATATTCTGATATGCAAAACAGGCAATCAAATGCTTATTGGAAGAATTATGTAATTAATACCTGACGTTAAATACACATGTTTCTTTCAGCAAGCTCTTGATGGAAATCTTTAACCTGCACTAGAAGATAAAAAAGGACCTCCCTAAGAAGAGACATTTGGCCAGGGAACTAGATGATGAATAAGAATTGGGTAGGCAGGACTTAAACCGCATGCATTGGAGAAGACAAGATGGCGCTGGAGTAGGCGGACATACCAACATCCACCTCCCAGAACCAAAGTGGATTACAAACTAATTTTAAGAACTATCATCTGGAAAAACAAACTTTGGACTAAACTAAGAGGACTCTTCAACCAAGGAACACTAAAGAAGCCACACCGAGACTGGTAGGAAAAGCGGAAACGCAGAGAGGGCTGCCCAGCTCCCCGGAGCGAACAGCAGCCAGGAGAGACTCGCATGGCGGGAAGGGAGTTTAGCAGAGAGCGGAGGGTCCTGAGCCCCAGGAACAATGCCCCAGCCTGCAACCTCAGAGCCCAGAAGAGGTGTAAGGACAGTATTTAGCTGGAAACAAGTCAGGATACTGTTTGTGAGAAAGAGTCTGATCTCTCAGACCCAGGATCCTTCTTAAAGGGACCACACAGAAAACCTCTCTCACAACCACTCATCTGGGGCTCTGGGGGACGGGGAGAGAGGAGAATACCAGAGTGGCAGGAAGAGAGTGTAACCTAGGAGGCACAGAAAGAAACATTTTGGGAGACAGCCACCCTAACCCCTGGGACAAGTCACTCCCCAAATCTGAAATGAGTATTTCCCCCGGAAACAGCAATACCAGCAAAGGGAAGCAGGAGAGCAGCCAAACAAGCTCCCCCCTTGGCACTCAGAGCAGAGTTAATTAAAAGGAGGGAGCTTTCAGGGCTACAGTAGGGAGTCTTAGGGTCTGAGCTGCAGCATCCGCACCCCACACGGCTGAGGGCTCACCAGAGGGCAGGCGACTGTGGTGGTGGGAAGCGGAGACGCGGTTCTGTCGGCAGGGGAGGAAGCCGGCTGGCCGCCACTGGGGTCATGTGTGAGCTCAGTCTTGCCCAGCTGGGGAGGACGGGGCGTACAAAAGCGGTCAAGCCCAGGTGCTGGCAGCCTTTAATTCAGCCCGCGGGAGAAGGGCGGGAACCCTGGAAGGGGTGGAGGCCAGCCCCTGAGCAAGGGCACAGGAGCACAGCCTTGCCCCACCCGTAAAACCCAGGCTTGTGGCCTGAATTGGGAGCCGGCTCCACCTGCAAGGGTGGAGCCAAAAGCCCAGAACAGGCGGAGTTATGCTACTGAGCTGAGCATGGGCACACAGTCCTGCCCGGCTGGTAGAGCCAAGGCTAGCAGCCGTTCCATGAGTGGGCTCCTCCTGCAAGTGTGGGGCAAAACCTGGGAAATAGGCGGAGACCTGCAGCTGAGCAAAGGTGCTCTCCAGTGCCCTCAGGGCCGAGCATAAAGCCACCCACAGTGTCAGGGCAAAGGCCAAGGCCACCAAGGCTTGTGCACCCGAACACATGATCACAGCCACTCCCGTGAAGAGAAAATGCGGAGGCAGAGAAATGCAATACAAATGAACCAAGAGAATCCCCAGAAAAGGACTTAATGAATCAGATATAACCAAATTACCAGATGCAGAGCTTAAAATAACAATTGTTAGGATGCTCAAAGATGTTAGAACAACAATAGATGATCAGTACAAACACCTAAATAAAGAGATAGCAAATATAAAAAAGGACATTGAAATAATAAAAAAGAATCAGTCAAATATGACAAATACAATATCTGAAATAAAGAACACAATGAAAGGAATTAAAAGCAGGATGGATGAAGCAGAGAATCGAATCAGTGAGTTAGAAATCACGATAAATAAAGGCACGGAAGCAGAGAAGAAAAAAGAAAAGAGACTCAAAAAGTCTGAGGAAACTCTTAGAGAGCTCAATGACAACATGAAGAGAAATAACATCCACATCATAGGGGTTCCTGAAGAAGAAGAGAAAGAACAAGGGATAGAGACTTTGTTCAAACATATTATAGCTGAAAACTTCCCTCAGTTAAGGCAGAAAAACATTTCACATGTTCAGGAAGCACAGAGAACTCCATTAAGGAGAAACCCAAAAAAATCAACACCAAGACACGTCATAATTAAAATACCAAATCTAAGTGATAAAGAGAAAATATTAAAAGTTGCTAGAGAAAAAAAGACTATCACCTACAAAAAAGCCCTCATAAGGATGACTTCTGACTTCTCAACAGAAACACTTGAGGCCAGAAGGGAATGGCAAGAAATATTCAAAGTAATGCAAAACAAGAGCCTACAACCAAGACTAATTTATCCAGCAAGGCTATTGTTTAAAATTGAAGGAGAAAAAGCTTTACAGACAAAAAAAACTCAAGGAATTCACTACAACCAAACCAAGGCTGCAAGAAATGATAAGGGACATCTTGTAAACAGACCAAAGGTGAAAAAGAATATAGCAAAAGAGGAATACAGTTTTAAAGAAAAAAAAAGGCAATAAACAATTACATATTAATAATAACCTTAAATGTAAATGGATTAAATGATCCGATCAAAAGACATAGGGTATCTGCGTGGATAAGAAAACAGGACCCATACATATGCTGTCTACAAGAGAGAAACCTTAAATCAAAAGATGCACACAGACTGAAGATAAAAGGATGGAAAAAAATATTTCACGCAAATGGAAATATAGAAAAAAGCTGGGGTAGCAATACTTATATCAGACAAAATGGACTTTAAAACAAAGACTATAGTTAGAGATAAAGAAGGTCACTACATAATGATAAAGGGAGCAATCCAAAAGGAAGATATAACCATTATAATTATCTACACACCTAATATAGGAGCACCTAAATATATAAAGCAGACTTTGATGGACTTAAAGGGCGAGACCAACAACAATACTATAATAGTAGGGGATTTCAATACCCCATTAACATCACTAGATAAATCCTCAAGAAAGAAAATTAATAAAGGAACAGCAGACTTAAAAGACATATTAGATCAACTCAATTTAATAGATATATTCAGAACCTTTCACCCTAAAACAGCAGAATATACATTCTTTTCAAGCGCTCATGGAACATTCTCTAGAATAGACCACATGTTAGGGCACAAAAATGGTCTCAACAAATTTAAGAAGATTAAAATCATTTCAAGAACTTTCTCTGATCACAATGGCATAAAACTAGAAATCAACCACAACAGAAAAACTGAAAAAAACACAAACATTTGGAAACTAAATAGCATGTTATTAAATAACAAATGGGTAAACAATAAGATCAAAGAAGAAATTTAAAAATTCCTAGAAACAAATGAATAATGAGCATATATCAACTCAAAATTTATGGGACACAGCAAAAGCAGTCCTGAGAGGGAAATTTATAGCATTACAGACATACCTCAAGAAGCTAGAAAAAGCTCAAATAAACAACTTGATCCTACATCGAAAAGAACTAGAAAAATAAAAGCAAGTAAAGCCCAGAGCTAGTAGAAGGAAGGAAATAACAAAGATCAGAGCAGAAATAAATGACATAGAGGCTAAAGAAACAATACAGAGGATCAATGAAACCAGCAGCTGGTTCTTTGAAAAGGTAAACAAGATTGATGAACCTTTAACCAGACTCACCAAGAAAAAAAGAGAGAGGACTCAAATAAATAAAATTAGAAATGAGAGTGGAGAAATAACAACTGACACAACAGAAATACACATATTGTAAGAAAATACTATGAAGAACTGTACACCAAAAAACTAAACAACCTAGATGAAATGGACAAATTCCTTGAAACATATAATCTTCCAAAAATCAATCCGGAAGAATCAGAAAACCTAAACAGACCAATTACAACAAATGAGATTCAAACAGCTATCAAAAAACTCCCAAAAAAGAAAAGTCCTGTGCCTGATGGCTTCACAAGTGAATTCTACCAAATATTCAAAGAAGAACTAACTCCTATTCCTTCTCAAGCTATTTCAAAAAATTAAAGTGGAAGGAAGACTTCCAAGCTCCTTTTATGAGGAGAACATAATTCTGATTCTAAAACCAGGCAAAGACAACACACAAAAAAGAAAATTACAGGCCAATATCCCTGATGAATTTAGATGCAAAAATCTTCAACAAAATATTAGCAAACCGGATCCAGCAATATATGGAAAAAATCATACACCATGATCAAGTGGGATTTATTCTTGGGAGGCAAGGCTGGTACAATATTCGCAAATCAATCAATGTGATTCATCACATAAACAAAAGGAAGGAGAAGAACCACATGATAATTTCAATAGGTGCAGAAAAAGCATTTGATAAAATCCAGCACCCATTCATGATCAAAACTCTCAGAAAAGTAGGAATACAGGCAACATACCTCAACATGATAAAGGACATCTATGACAAACCCACAGCCAACATCATACTCAATGGGCAAAAATTAAAAACAATTCCCTTAAGATAAGGAACAAGGCAGGGGTGCCCCCTTTCACCACTCTTATTCAATATAGTTCTAGAAGTTTTAGCCACAGCAATCAGTCAAGAAAAAGAAATAAAAGGCATCCAAATTGGAAAAGAAGAAGTAAAACTATCATTATTTGCAGATAATATGATATTGTATATAGAAAACTCTAAAGTCTCAGTCAAAAAACTACTAGACCTGATAAATGAATTCGGCAAGGTGGCAGGATATAAAATCAATACTCAGAAATCAGAGGCATTTTTATACACTAACAATGAACTGTCCGAAAGAGAAATTAAGGAATCAATTCCCTTTACCATTGCAACCAAAAAATAAAGTACCTAGGAATAAATTTAACCAGGGAGATTAAAGACTTGTACTCAAAAAATTATAACATATTGATAAAAGAAATCAGGGAAGATACAAACAAGTGGAGACGTATACCGTGCTTCTGGTTAGGAAGAATAAACATCATTAAAATGTCTATATTACCCAAAGCAATTTATAAATTCAATGCAATACCAATTAAAATACCAATGACTTACATCAAAGATATAAGACACATATTCCAAAAATTTATATGGAACCAAAAGAGAACATGAATAGCCTCAGGAATCTTGAAAAGGAAGAATAAAGCAGGAGGTATCACACTTCCAGATATCAAGTTATATTATAAGGCCATTTTACTCAAAACAGCCTGGTACTGGCATAAGAACAGGCATATAGATCAATGGAACAGAACTGAGAACCCAGAAATAAACCCACACTTTTATGGACAACTGATATTTGACAAAGGAGGTAAGAGCATACATTGGAGTAAAGACATCCTCTTCCACAAATGGTGTTGGGAAAATTGGACAGCTACCTGCAAAAAAATGAAACTAGACCACCAACTTACACCATTCACAAAAATAAATTCAAAATGGATAAAAGACTTAAATGTAAGCCATGAAACCATAAACATCTTAGAAGACAACATAGGCAGTAAGCTCACTGATATCTCTCGCAGCAATTTATTTGCTGATTTGTCTCCACAGGCAAGTGAAATAAACGACAGGATAAACAAATGGGACTTTACCAAACTAAAAAGCTCCTGCACAGCTAAGGACAACAAGAACAGAATAAAAAGACAAACTACACAATGGGAGAATATATTTGACAATGCGTCTGATTAGGGGTTAATAACCAAAATTTATAAAGAACTTGTAAAACTTAATACCAGGAAGACAAACAATCCATTCCAAAAATGGGCAAAAGAAATGAATAGACAATTCTTCAAAGAGGACACACAGATGGCCAATAGGCATATGAAAAAATGCTCAACGTCACTAATTATTAGAGAAATGCAAATTAAAACCATAATGAGATATCACCTCACACCAGTCAGAATGGCGCTCATCAATAAAATAACAGAATAAGTGCTGGCAAGGATGTGGAGAAAAGGGAACCCTCCTGCACTGCTGGTGGGAATGCAGACTGGTGCAGCCACTGTGGAAAACAGTATGGAGATTTCTCAAGAAATTAAAAATCAAACTGCCTTTTAACCCAGCTATACCACTGTTAGGAATATACCCCAAGAACACCATAGCACTCTTTGAATAAAAAAAATGCACCCCCATGTTTATGGCATCATTGTTCACAATAGCAAAGATCTGGAAACAGCCCCAGTGTTCATCAGAGGATGAATGGATTAAAAAGCCTTGGTATATATATATACTATGGAATACTACTCAGCCAGAAGAAATGATGACATCGGATCTTTTACAACAACATGGTTGGACCTTGATAACATTATACGGAACGAAATAAGTAAATCAGATAAAACTAAGAACTGTATGATTCCATACATAGGTGGGACATAAAAAGTGAGACTCAGAGACATGGACAATAGTATTGGGGTTACAGGGTGGGGGGGGAGGAGAAGGGGGTTGGGGGAGGGGAGGGGAACAAAGAAAACCAGTTAGAAGGTGACATCAGACAATTTTATCAATGTCACCCCATCAAAATTAATCAAAAAAAAAAAAAAAAGAATGTGGAATGTGTCTCAAGGCTAATTCAGGTAGTTAAAGAATAATATAAGGATGCTAATTCTGCTGCTCAGGCCACATCCTACAAAAGGGGCCCCAAGCAAATTGGTGATTTGGCCCCTCTGATTTTGAAAATTAGATTAAAAAAAAATAGGTCAGGAACGCCCTGAAATGGAACTAACAATACATGATCATAAATTTAAAGGACTTTTAGATACTGGAGCTGATGTATCTGTTATTGCTAAGCTACATTGGCCTCCTTCCTGGCCCAATCATGCAGCAGCCACAGAATTACAAGGTATAAGGCAGAGTAAATCCCTCAACAAAGTTCTAGTTTTCTACATTGGGAAGATTAAGAAGGTCATTCTGGATTTTTTAAGCCTTATGTGCTCCCTGGATGGCCAGTGAATTTGTGGGGTAGAGATGTTTTGAAAAATATGGGAGCATTGCTTGTCAGTCCTTATGGTTTAGTCAGTACTCAGATGCTTGATCGGGGATTTTTGCCCACCAAGGGACTAGGGAAAGAACAGCGAAGAATCCTCACCCTCATAGAAGTGGCACCCAATACCAGAAGGTGTGGATTAGGATATCAAAATTTAGCATAGGGGCCTTGGTAGCTCCTGCTACCTCAATAATGCATTGTGCAGACCCAATTACTTGGAAATCAGATAATCCTGTATGGGTAGACCAATGGCCCCTTTCTCAGGAGAAACTTAGGGCAGCTGCTCAATTGGTACAAGAGCAGCTACAGCTTGGGCACATTGAACCATCTAATAGCCCATGAAATACACTTCCATATTTTGATCTTGTTGCCTCCTGGATTATCAAGGGGCATAGGTGACCCTTGTAGCTTATAGGTTTTGAGCCTTAAAATTATTGTTGTTCCTTTTTTCAAAGGATAAAGAACAATGGCTCTGGGAAACTTCCACTAAATGGCAAATCGCTCTTGCAAATCAATGGACAACTTTATACTGAAACTGTCAACTTAAAATCAGCTCAAAGTCTAGAATTATATGCCATTATCATGGCTTTTCAGCATTTGCCATATTCCCCCTTTAATCTATATACAGACAGCAAATATTTACTCATGGTGTTTCCACTATAAAGACTGCTGTCTTAGGGATAAATGCTAATGAACTATTTCAGCAGTTCCTCCTACTTTAAAGACTTGTATGTCAACATAGAGCTCCATGTTTTATAGTACATACTCGAGCTCACTCCACGCTCCCTAGGAATGCCCTTTTTTTTTTTTTTGTATTTTTCTGAAGTTGGAAACGAGGAGGCAGTCAGACAGACTACCGCATGCACCCGACCAGGATCCACCTGGCATGCCCACCAGGGGGTGGTGCTCTGCCCACCTGGGGTGTTGCTCTGTTGCAACTAGAGCCATTCTGGCTCCTGAGGCAGGGGTAATGGGCCATCCTTAGCACCCCGGCCGGCTTTCCTCCAGTGGAGCTTTGGCTGCGGGAGGGGAAGAGAGAGACAGAGAGGAGGGGGAGGGGGAGGTGTGGAGAGGCAGATGGGTGCTTCTTCTGTGTGCTCTGGCTGGGAATCGAACCCGGGAATCCTGCACGCCAGGCCGACGCTCTACCACAGAGCCAACCGGCCAGGGCCCCAAATAATTTTCTTTTGGGTAGCTTGATCAACAAGGGCATTTCTAGGCCCTGGTCGGTTGGCTCAGTGGTTAAGCATCGGCCTGGTGTGCAGGATTCCTGGGTTCGATTCCCAGCCAGGGCACACAGGAGAAGCGCCCATCTGCTTCTCCACCCCTCCCCCTCTCCTTCCTCTCTGTCTCTCTCTTTCCCTCCCGCAGCAAGGCTCTATTGGAGCAAAGATGGCCCGGGCACTGGGGATGGCTCCTTGGCCTCTGCCCCAGGTGCTAGAGTGGCTCTGGTTGCAATAGAGCGACACCCCAGAGGGGCAGAGCATTGCCGCCTGGTGGGCAGAGCGTCGCCCCCTGGTGGGCGTGCCGGGTGGATCCCGGTCGGGTGCATGCGGAAGTCTGTTTGACTGTCTCTCCCCATTTCCAGCTTCAGAAAATACAAAAAAAAAAATTATTTGGAACAATCATGACAGATCGAGCAATTCAGTCTCATACTATTCATTACCAGAACGCTGCAGCCCTGTGTAAACAGTTTCAACTTTCTTGGGAAGCAACATGGCAGATTGGGAAATCCTGTCCAAGGGGTCCTATACTACAATCTGCCCCTTCATTTGGAGTTAACCCTCAAGGACCCCTACCAGGACAACTTTGGCAAATGGATATTACTCATATACCTTCATTTGGCAAACAGTCCTATGTCCACGTTACAGTGGATACATAGTCTGGATTTATAGTAACCTCCGTCAGAACAGGAAAGGCTGCTAAACATGTTATAGCTCATTGTCTGTATGCATTGTTCTATTATTGGATTTCCTAAACTGGTTAAACTGAAAATGCTCCTACATATGGAGCAAAAGCATTTACTGTATTTTGTCATTCTTACAATCTTTAAAGTTAATGTATTATTAAAGTGTACCCAGCAAATATTTTAAGGTCAATTTAAAAAAATTTTAAAGGGGACAGTCATATCCTGGAACTCCTACGGGTCTACCATATCATGCTTTTTACTTAAAAATTTTTCAAATTTCTTTTAAATGCTGATGAACAGGAGATGCCAAATCTTTTTCTCCTGCAAACTACTACCTTCTTTATTTGATCCAGCTAATAACACTGTTTTGTCTTTTCCAAATAGCTCCAGATATATGAAAAAGATTTATATAGGCAAATGGGGATCCTCAAACCCCTCAGTGAGATCTTCTGAGCATTGTTTTTAAGATACCAAGAGGCAGAAAAAGCCCAATAGAGATCAGGGAAACTACCAGCTTTTAGGATATGCCCTTAAAGGCTCCAAAGCCCCAAAGGGGTCTCATAGGATGCCATCTGGGTCCTGCTTCAATAGTGGAAAGGAAGGTCATTGAGCTAAAGCCTGCCAGACTTACATGCCTCTGCTGTGAGAAAACAGGGACACTGGAAGGTAGGCTTCCCCCTCACTCCTCTAAGGGAGGGTTCAGTCTCTTCCAGCCCTACTCCAGCCGCCTATGACCTAACCTTGTCCAGAATGCTGGGGTTTGCCACTGAAGGCTGAAGGTGCCCAGAGCCGTCGGTCCCATCTACGACACTGTGGACGAGCCTAGGGTATTGTATTTCTTCCAAGAAGCAGGTAAACTGATCTCATTTGCACAAGGGCCATTTAACTATGTCTTGCCTTGAATAGTCAGATTTTTTATTCTTCCCTCGAAGATCTCTGTTGTGGGTGTTGATAGTCCTATTTTCTGCTGCTTTGTTTAATGTATAGTGTTTCCTCTATTCCTCATACCTCAATGTCCCACTCATATTTCAGGCTGGGACCTACTCCTAATTTAGAGCTCTCTTTCCCCCTTTTGCCAACTTCTATTATGAATCTACCTTTGCCACCCAGCTTAGTATATCCCAAGGTTCTCTTTACCAAGCCACAGTCGCAGAGCTCCAGGGAAAAGCAACCTGGTCTCATCTCTCCAGGCAGAGGAGAACAGAAGCTCCATATCCACGCATGCTGCAGATGGCATTTCCAGTCTACCTGAATCATTACCAGCTAGAAGCAGCAGTCATTGGGACTTGGACGTGAGCTTCAAAGTATAGAATTGTGACAACAATTCCAGTGCCATGAGGACTTTTCCTGGATGTGGACATTTCCTGGACTCCTGTTCCCTGTGACAGCTCCTAACAGACTGAACTGAGGTTGGGTTGCATTTTTCAGGAATTTGGCATGATGTTGGGGCTAACTTGGACTTGGTGAACATGTTAAGGATACTACTCTTTTATGGATTCTTGCTGTATTGGCCAAAAGTTTGCTTAAAGGTTTTAATCACTGTAAAAAAAAAAATAGAAGACTAGATAAAGAAGATGTGGCACATATACACCGCGGTATACTATTCAACCATAAGAAATGATGACATCAGATCACTTACAACAAAATGGTGGTATCTTGATAACATTATATGGAGTTAAATATGTAAATCAGAAAAAAACAAGAACTGCAGGATGCTATACATTGGTAGGACATAAAAACGAGACTAAGAGACATGGACAAGAGTGTGGTGGTTACAGGGGGCAGGGGGAGGGAAGGAGGGAGAGGGGGAGGGGGAGGGGGAGAGGCACAAAGAAAACTAGATAGGAGGTGACAGAGGACAATCTAACTTTGGGTGATGGGTACTCAACAGAATTGAATGACAAGATAACCTGGACATGTTTTCTTTGAATATATGTACACTGATTTATTGATGTCACCCATTAAAATAAAAATTTATTTATAAAAATATAAGTATTGGGTAGGCAAAAAATAAATAAATAAACAAATAAAAAGACTGTTGCTTACAGAGGTTGCCGCTGGCACATGAGCACCTTCAGATGGGAGAGACTGTAGTGACTTTGAGAAGTGACCAGCATGCTAGTATTCCCAGGCGTGGTGGGTGAGGCACCAGAACAGGGGAAGGCTCCCCTGGTCCTGGCCTGTGGCTCCAGGCTTTGGTGTCTTACTCTTCTCTTTGATCAATAATCCCGAGTCAATTACTAAGGCCAACCACTAAGTAGGTAGGTGAACATCGGACACCACCACCAGGACTCAGATACTTTCAGTCTGGCTCCTATCATTTTAGAAAACAAAGAATGAGAAATAGGCTTAGTAGAACCAAATGCCTTGGCTATAATATTACCTGGAAACACAGACAAATCTAACTATCACTGCTTCTAAACCAGTTGTCCCACTTCTAACCCCTCCTCCTTCCTCCCAGGCCTGTGTTCTGCCTCAGGAATAACTAACACATCAGCCACCTGATTTCCTGCATACTAGCAATATGTTAAATGTCTCCAAAGTAAAGAGAAAACGAGCAAAGTCTCTGCCTTTAAGAATCTTAACATGGGCAAGGGACATATTGGGAACAGGGTTTTGGCATGGTAGAAAGAAGAACATGGATTTTGGAGTTAGAGAGACATGGGTTGAAATGCTGACTTTATCACTTATGAATTTGGTGACCTTATACAATTGTATTAACCTCTCTGAGCCTCAGTATATTAATTTGAAAAATGAAGATACTATCTGCTTGCTCCCTAAAATTACGGGGAGATTGAACCAGGTAATAGTTTCAGACCGTGTGTGTGTGTTGTGTGTGTGTGTGTGTGTGTGTGTGTGTGTGTGTGTAAAAGGAGAGGATCCAAATGAACAGAAAGAGGGAGCAAAAATATAAACAAAAATTGTTCCAGCCCTGGCGGGTTGGCTTAGCGGTAGAGCATAGGCCCAGCATGTGGAAGTTCCAGGTTTGATTCCCAGCCAGGGCACACAGGAGAAGCGCCCATCTGCTTCTCCACCACTCCCCCTCTTCTTCCTCTCTTTCTCTTCCCCTCCTGCAGCCAAGGCTCCATTGGAGCAAAGTTGGTCCGGGCACTGAGGATGGCTCTGTGGCCTCTGCCTCAGGCACTAGAATGGCTCTGGTTTCAGTGGAGCAAAGCCCCAGATGGGTGGAGCATCGCCCCCTGGTGGGCATGACGGGTGGATCCCAGTTGGGCACAAGCGGGAGTCTGTCTGCCTCTCTGCTTCTCACTTCAGAAAAATACAAAAAGAAAAATTGTCCCCTCCTCTCATCTTTACAGACTGATAGGAATAGAGACACAAAAAACAAACACTACAATTGCAATATAAAATGGAAATTTAACAATTCCGAAAACAATGATAAGTTTTGGTAACATAGAGGAAGAGACAGATTCAGAGATGTATAAATTCAAACTACACATATTTGAAAGTGTGATGTAAAATTATAAATTTGGTTTTCTATGACTTGAAATAATGCAAAATCCCTGAACGTAAAATGCATTAACTCATTGTTCTTTCCAAAACCATCAGGCCAAATATGTTGAAGTTTTTTTTATACTCTAACCACTGGGCAGGGACACTTTATATGGTAACAGAAATGCCTGCCTTCTGTGTGTTCAGTCTTTACTTACACAAGTGTTCAGCTATGCATGGTCATTAGAAACTACATCTCTCCCCATAAGTACAGTCACCTTACATTTGGAATGGGGTAGAAAAAAATGAATAAGATTCAATACACAAATAAGGGTCAGAGAAATGATATAAGGAAGAAAGAAAGAGTAAAGGTTGAATTTTAGTTTTCATGCTTATGTGACTTGGTACCTGACTAAGCTGTTTAATAAGATCACATTGATCTGCTTCAGAAAGAGGTTTATCATTGAGAAGTAGACAAGGCTATGTTGGACAATTGCACATTAGATACATGAGACTCATGTGTTTTGTCAAGTATCAGTCAAGAACACTAATCCTCAGCCCCACCCCAATCAAGAGACTTAAAATGAAGTTCTTCCCTGTATTTCTGCCTAATTCCCATAATCCTCAGTGTGACTACTTTCTTTGGCATTGACTCTACAAACCCTTGTCCTATTTTATGGTGTAGTTTTCAATATGTTCTAGCATTGCTTCCTATGGCGTTATGAGCTCCTGGGATTGGTGGTGGTAGTTGCAGTCATGGCAATAATAATATTTATATCACTGTGTGCTAAGCAATGCTCTAGATTCTTTTTATATATCTACACATGAAATCCATTCACAGACCTTTGAGTTAGATAAAAGTGCTACCCTCATCATACAGATGAGGAAACTGAAGAGCAGGGAGAATAACTAACTTGCTAAGGTCACACAACAGAAGCAGGATTCAATCCCAGGCAGCCTATCTCTAGAATGGGTGCTCTTATCCACCATGTGGTCCTGCTTCTCCAACAGGTTGACTGTCCACAGCCATGTAGCCCTGCAGGTGCAGCATAAAGAAGGGGCACGGGTTCCTTGAGACACAGGACCCTAGCTTCATTCTCCAGCTCATACTCGCACTCCTCTCTACAAATGCACAACACAATCCTTTCTCTTTCCCTCTGTTTTATTTCTCCCTTTCTTTATCTCTCCTTCTTATGCCCCAAACCAAATTCTTCTCTTTCTCAGATCCATGTGGAAAGAAGCATGGCCTCTCTACTAGCACTGAGCTATCTGTCTTACTGATAGAAGACAGAGAAAGAGACTGACCCAACTCTCTGGGTCTCAAGTCCAGAGTTTGGGCCAATTAGCTGTGTCTAAAAAACAGAATCACTATATTAGCATAGTTGCCCTTCAGCCACTTTAAGGATGAGAGAGGGACAAGGCGATTATTAGAAGGGGGGGGGCTGGAAGGATAGCCCCAGATGTGTACCTGGCAGACAACATCCATGAGCTAAAGTGGGCCAAGGGGCTCTGTCTTATGCAGTATGGAAGATGTAGGTACCATGCCTTGGTTAACATGTGCCCAGCATGTCTATAGCTGGTATCTGTAACAATAGATTGTCTTTATTACCCTCTTAATATCTTCCAAGAGAATTTAGCAGCCACAAAATCTAAGATAGCAATGTCATTGTCTCTGTTTTAGAAATGAGGAAACTCAGTTTTGGAGAAAGGAAGTGACCTGCTCAAGTTGACTCAGCTAGCAAACTGCACCTTCAGAATGTGAATGTGGCTCTGTCTGACCTTAGAGCCTGCACTCTTGTCACTAAGACACACTCTCTCTCTAATTTAGAATATATCAAGTACTCTTTAAGCCTGGTGCCAAGTGGAAAAATTCCAAAAGCACATTGATGATCATTAAAATAAAAAAAAAATAATAATATAATATAGAACCACTAGCTTTGCCTATACCGTATTTCAACTTGGATTCCCCTTACCCATCAAAAATGAAGAGCTGGCCTTGCTCACCTCAATAATCTCTAATGACTCCAGATGGCAATCCAGAACAGACGGGCAGCTACTCAGCAGCCTTAGGAAGAATTCAACACCATGATCCTTCTGTCTTGGCTTTGCAGGGAGGTCTTCCATGTCCCTAAAGATACAGGAGAGGGTTCTATGACATACATTGTCACTCACAGACAGAGGTCAAATAGCTGTCTAGTCCCTCACGTGCCAGCTGAGGCTCAGGAAGCATTTGCTGGGTTTGGTATTCTAAGCACGTGGCATGACTGAAGTCAGGTTTTGTTGCTATTTCTTCTTTTACAGGTGAGCAAAATGAACACTGAAATACTTTATTTGGCCTATCTATGCCTGGAATCACAGACACCTCTCAATTAAATATCCACACATGGGATATCAGAAAACCCAGTACTGAAAGATTTCAGGTAAAACATCAACCGTCACCAGCCCACCTCCTCGCACAATGGAACCTCATCCTCTTCCCCATGACGGTGGTTAGCAGACTGCCCAGAAGTTTACCATCATCTCCCCCACTTGACTGTGTCTTCTTTACTGTAACATTTCCAGCATCTAGCACAGTGACAAGCATATAGGACGTGCTTGACATGGAAGGGAAGGGGAGATAGGGAAAAGAGAGGAGGAAAGAAAGAAAAGAGAAAGAAGGGGGGATGAATACAATTCTTCTGTCGTAACATCAAGGCAAGTGACAAACCTAGATGAATATCTATTAACATCTAGAGATCATTAGTTCTGACAAAGACAAAGCACCCTGAGTGATTATTTCATAACCCTCAAGCAGGGAAGAGTTTCTTTCCTAAAGTCACTGAAGGCTTAGTGAGCGCCTAGCTGTTTCCCTCTATGAGAATGAAAACACCCAGCCTTGGCTCAGTGGAAGGAGCATCATCTCGATAAGCCAAGGTTGTGAGTTCAATCCCCGGTCAGGGCACATACAAGATTCATACAAGAATCAACCAATAAATGCATAAATAAGTGGATCAACAAATCAAAGTCTCTCTCTCTCTCTCTCTCTGTCTCAAATCAATAAATTAAAATTTTTTTTTAAGAATGAAAACACCCTCAGCCTACACTGAACATGCAGAAATATCTGACTAAAGCCAATGGACACTTATCTCTCATTCTCAGCCTGGCAAGAAGATCCTCCTAGTTACGCTCAATTAAATTTTCATTTCTCATGTACTTTAAACTACTGTCGTAAGAAAAAACTGAGTCTACAAAGTGGGCACCCTGACCCTCACCAGGGAAAGAGTGTTAATTATGTATCTTTGGGCTGTGAGGTTTTGACTGTATAAATTAAAAAAGTAAACCCAATTTGAGAGATATGTAAATGACACACGGAAAGAGGAATTAATATTTAGTTTTGTGAAGAACACAGCTCTCCTCATTACAAAGGCTGAGTTTTTCTGTAACTAGAAGGAAAAAAGAAAGGTTGGAAACTTCTGCAAATGTGCGGCTGAGAATGCCTTTATATTAATGAGGAAAGTGATGTTGATTAATGGGCAGCCCAAAAGCGAGGAAGAACTGTTCCCGCTTGTCCTTCCACCAGTGAGGGAGCAGGTAGCCTCGTGAGGTCCCCGGGTTGCGCAAGAGCACGATCCCCTGAGTCTGCTGCTGGCTGGGGCATAGGTGGTCTGATTATGCTCCTTTCAAACATACTGACAAGCATGTCTAGGCTTGAACAGCTCGGCCCCTGTGAATCAGGCTGAGTGAGTGCAGAAATCTACCTCTTTCCAACCTTTCTGACCATAATTGATTGGGAGCCCTCTATTGTAGCCCATGGCTCATCCAAGAAAAGATTTTCTGAAAGTTTAGCTAAATGACAATAATGATTTTTACCCTTGATATTTTCTTGAATTCATTACATTTCTTACATTTGTTTAGCACACTACATGTTCCCATGGCTCAATGGCCAGCATGACATCCTCTAAAACAGTATAGCAAAGGATAACAATTCCCATTTTAAAGGACCAAGTCTGAGTCACAGGCAATAGAAACACCTTCACCCCTGAGAGAGAAATGAGGTCCTTTGACTCCTGGTCCGGCAGTGTTTCTCTTTCATGATGGCTTTGAAGACAGCATCTATTTGGGAAAAGAGCTTCTATATGACTTTGCTACCTTCTGAGTCACATAAACCGGGAGCACCTAGGAAGCAGAAGGCCACCTACTTTCTTTAAAAATCACAAGCAAAACAGCTTCCTCTGCTAGGTCTGCAGTTTGCACATTGGTCATTCTTTACTCTTCTTTGCACAAAGAGAGGGTTTTCTGTGAAGAGTCAGAGGTCAAACTCTGTTAGCTGTCCAGCTCTGGGTGCTGCCACCTGTGCTCAGTTTTGGGCAGCCTCTCACACATCAGTGTCCTCTGCAGCTCATGAGACTTGGTCCATGCAATGACCAAGTGACCTAAACAAGCAAGGAAAGCCTCGGTGGCAGGCAGAGCCACACTCTTTGGCCAAGATTCCAGCCAGAGGAGGAAGAGGTTCAGTGAGCTCTGAAGCTTACTCAATTTTGAGGGCCCTATGAATGAATAGAATGGTTAAACACAGAGGATTTAACTATCTAGGCATCGACTGATATGCCCCTCTTTATTTCTGTCTTCTATTAGTTCAGTGGTTCTAACCAGGTACACAAAAAATAGCACACAGAACTGTGCTGTTAAGGACTTGTATATTTTAATTCATGGATAGTATAGAAGATTTTCATGTGTACTTTTAACTATAAGTAATTTTCACCTTGGTCATTAAATGGTGAACAGAATCCACACAGGAGAGGTGACTTCACAGTATCTTCTGCTCATTAAATCAGAAAAGTAAATAATTTTCTTTTCAGTGAATAATTATATGATAGACACTCTAGTTCTGTAACCTGGGGGTGGGGAAGAGCAGAATGGAAACAGTACTATGCAGCATCCTGATAACCGTGTATGGACGCAAAAGGAAATTGCATCTCTAATCTCCAAATCTGATTAAATATGAAAGAACGAGGTGGGATGGGGCAGGTGAGAAAGCATCACATAATTTTGGGTAACTCTTGAAAGAAGGGCTTCCAAAAGCCACACCACAGGGTTTACAATTCAGATTCCATGTTACTCTTATAAATAAATATAAACCTGTATGTTTGTTACTCAAGGATATTACATTTGGTTATAAACATTGAAAAGACTTGAGTTAATATTTTTTAATATTTATGTAATTCAGATGGGAATCAAAATCAGAAATTGCAAGTTGGCAAATGACAGCGAGGAAGGATATAGCGGGGACCCTAGGAGTCGAAGTGTTCACGCAGCTCTCTGGTCAGTTCCCACAAACACAACTCCAAGAGAGGATTCCCTGCCTCCCATTGCTCTTGCTCATTCCTAGCAAGTCCTAAACTCAGGTTTCCTTTCGTTTTCATCATGAATTCTCCTTGTACTCTTGTTTTTTAACTCTCATCTGGAGCTGTTCTACTTATCTTTTGATGATTGGGTTCCAATCTTGATTTTATTCATTCATTACATCAACAAGTACTTATTAAGCATCTGCTATGTACCAGATACTATTCTAGGCATTAGGCTTATAGCGGTGGGCAAATATCTCCATAACAATCTATTACATTGAATGATATGAAACTGCCACTTTTAAGGTCAAGTATCAACAGTCTCATGTGGTTCAGCTTAATGCTGGGGAGATAAAAAATAAACATAATTGGTAAGAACTTAGTGTGTTAGAACCTCTTCTGAGGTTATTGCCTTTGACACACTGGTCTCTTATTAGACTCACCATGTTGAGTGGACTCTTGACCTTACCTCCTGCCCCAGCATTGAAAAAGAAACTCCAGGTCCCCAGAACTCAGCAGAGGGCCTCACGAGAAAAGCTACATTCACAGATTTCCCTGCCCTCTACTTCTGCTTTCAATGACTTCTTGGCCTATGATGAGTCCCAACTTTCTTACTGCCTCAATGATGGACTAAAAACCTCTTTTCACTCTCTATTCTACAGTGTTAGTTATTTTTAACAGGAAGTTTGACAGAAGACTGGCTTGTTTTATAGTATCTGAAATAAAGGAAGTCATCAGTGAGTACTGGAGCCATTTCATTATACGATTCTCGGTATAATCAGGCCTGAGAAGTTATAATTTGCTAAGTTCTGGTGGTTATGGCATTTAGGGTAGTGTAGCTTTGAACAGAATTATGAAATCATGCTCCTCTAAGATATTGGGGGCTCCTCTGGCCCAATGGTAAGAGCCTCTCTGAATCTCCTGAGATTTACATACACCCATATACTTCCTGTAGGAAACTGGGCCTCTTGAGGAAGGAGGAAAATATGGCTTCCTGGACATGATAGCACTCAGAGGCTCCTGCAGGACCCACCCAGTGGGAGGAAGTTCTAGAGCTGCAGAGGAGTGGCCCTTTCGCTTGTAAACTGCACAAGCTTTGGTGCTCTATCGCCTACCTGAGCCTCAGGTCCCCAAACATGAACTAGGCTCTACCCCACTGATTGCTAGATGAAGAGAACAAAAAAGTGTGGGTGAAAACAAGTGTAAGCAAAAGTGCTTTGTAAACTCTAATATGCAGAAGGACAATTTTCAAAACAGGGAAATAAAAATTTTAAAAAGAGAAAAACTCATACATCCCAGGAATTCAAGGCAGAGTTCCCAGATGGCTTGATAGAAGATTTCTAGGCAATTGGGAAAGGAAGATCAGTGCACTTGAGCATGAATTCACTCAGAACAACACAGAACCTATATTTATACACCATTGGTATCAGGGTTTACAATGCACCCAGCAGGTGGGAGGGAGCGTGTCAAATGCAAAGAGCACTGGTTTGCTAACAGCACAGCTTGAGTTCAGGTCCTGGCTTCCCCGCCTCCTAACAGTGTGAGCCTGGCCAAGCGAAAGGACTTGTCAGGACCTCAGTTCCACACCTGTTAACAGCTGATAAAAGTGCATGTGGATGAAACACACCTAAATTCATAAAGCATCTGCACATAGGAGGGCTATATAGTAGTAAATTCCTGATTCCATTATATACATTATCACATGTCTTCTTCATATCAGCCTTATAAGTTGGAGTGTGGTTGTTCTCATTTTTGAGATAAAGAAGCTGACTGGTCCAAGAAAATATATAGGCATAAGTAGCAAAATTGACACAAACCTAACTCATTTCCAATACTAACTGGGGTATTTGCAACACATTACTGTTGCCTCCATGTAATAGATCAGGGCTGGATCACTAGTGGGGGATGGTGGTGATTTTAAATAGAATAATCAGATGTCACCCTCCTAAAGCAATTAGACTAACACATAGGCTGCATGAAAGTGTTACCCAGGTATTTAGATAATTGAGCTCCTGGTCCCAAAGGGTATGAACTGATGAACTGAAGTCATCTTAAAGGTGGGATTTATTTCTCATCTCTGACACACGTTTCTTACCACTACATTTTGGGTCATTGCTACAACTCTCCAGTTTCAAATAGTATGCTATTGTCAGGATAATGAACCAGAATTATCTGCCTGAGAACAAGACTATGACATATGGCTGGAGAGTTGAGACACTACTATAAGGTATACTTCTGCCCTTCCTAGTGAAAGCCAACCAACTTCTAATACTCTTTAGTTACAAGTGGAGAGAAAGGGGCATTTGACTGATCAAGAGCTGCATGCCAGGTGCCAGGGTATGTGTTGATTTGCTCTAGCAATGAAACCACATCTGGAACAGCAGCTGCAATTGGAGTCACCACCTGATCAAGTTTATGATAATTCATTGTTCTTGTTCTTCAAGATCCATCTGTCTTCTGCACAATCCAAAGGAACATGTTAAATGAAGATTTGGTAGGAATCACATACCTTGCATGTTGAGATCCCTGGTGATGGCAATCATTTCTATAATCTCTAGAAATGCATTATGGTCTAAGTCAGCAAGCAGTGTACAATGCTATCTCTCCCTCAGTCACAGCTTATAGGTCCTGGAATGAAAGTTTTTGAAGATAAGAGTGATCTTCATTGAGACCGGGGGGAGGGTCTCTTATGGTTACCCCTACTGATCCACAATAGAAAGTTGTGCTTTCCCATTGGCCTTTTCTGGGCTACAAGCCCTAGTTCCCAAATAAGGAGGCTGACATAATTCTTTCTGAAAACTGCCAGTGATCACTCTGACCTCCTCTTGACAGTGATTCAGTGAGTAAAGAAGGCAGTTACTGTTGTGACTGAGATAGTGAGGCTTTCAGAGGACACAGAGTTGGACCACATACTGGGGGAAAGGAAGAGTTTATCTGGAACTTATGAGAGGCTCCGAGCAGCTCTTAAGACCCCAGGTCCTGCAATTCAACTCAATGGAAAGTTTCAACAACTCAACACAGGCAGGACTATTAATACTCCCAGAACCTTCAGGAGTAAAAGTTGGGTTAACGTACCTGAGAAGAAACCAAAACCAGCAGAGACACTTTGTAGAGGCAAAGGAAATACAAAATGCAGATCATGTAATAGACAGAGGTAGTTATAAACACCAGCTATAAACACACGGTCAGTTACAGAAACAAAACTGTAATAATTTTTAGTACCACTTTCTTATTTTAATATGAATACGCCTTAGTACATATTAACCAAACTTTCTCTTCACCCCTCCCATTTCCTTGTCATCTAACGTAAGACATGGTCATGGTAGTTAAGTTGGTCACAGTATCTAATTTACAAGATATCAAAGGAAGAATGTGATTTAGCAAGAAGAATGAATGCCACCCAAAAATGAATAAAAAGAATCTGTATTCACTTTTGGAATTAAGATTATGTGTTTTCAATTGTATAAGGGATAGTTGCATTTTTTTTTATAAATAAATTTTTATTTTAATGGGGTGACATCAACAAATCAGGGTACACATATTCAAAGAAAACATCTCCAGGTTATCTTGTCATTTAGTTCTGTTGCATACCCATCCCCCAAAGAGAGATTGCCTTCCGTCACCCTCTATCCAGTTTTCTCTGTACCCCTCCCCCTCCCCTTCCTCCTCTCCCTCCTTCCCTCCCCCCACCCCCTGTAACCACCACACTCCTGTCCATGTCCCTTAGTCTCGCTTCCATGTCCCACCAATGTATGGAACCTGTAGTTGTCTTTTTCTGATTCGCCCATTTCACTCCGCACAATGCTATCAAGATTCCACCATTCTGCTGTAAGTAATCCGTTGTCATCATTTCTTCTAGCTGAATAGTATACCATGGTGTATATGAGCCCCATCTTCTTTATCCAGTCCCCTATTTTTTTTTACAGTGATTCAAAGCCTTTAAGCAAACTTTTGGCCAATACAGCAAGAATCCATAAAAGAGTAGTGTCCTTAACATGTTCACCAAGTCCAAATTGGCCCCATCACCATGCCAAATCCCTGAAAAATGCAACCCAACCACAGTTCAGTCTGTTAGGAGCTGTCACAGGGAGCAGGAGTCCAGGAGAAGTCCACACAGGAAAAGTCCGCATGGCACTGGAATTGTTGTCACCATTCTATACTTTGCAGCTCATGTCCAAGTCCCAATGACCGCTGCTTTTAGCTGGTAATGATTCAGGTAGACTGGAAAAGCCATTTGCAGCGTGTGTGCATATGAAGCTTCTGTTCTCCTCTGCCTGGAGAGTTAAGACTAGGTTGCTTTTCCCTGGAGCTCTGCGACTGTGGCATGGTAAAGAGAACCTTGGGATACACTAAGCTGGGTGGCAAAGGTAAATTCATAATACAAGTTGGCAAAAGGGGGAAAGAGAGCTCTAAATTAGGAGTAGGTCCCAGCCTGAAATATGAGTGGGACATTGAGGTAGGCGGAATAAAGGAAACACTATATATTAAGCAAAGCAGCAGAAAATAGGACTATCAACACCCACAACAGAGATCTTTGAGGGAAGAATAAAAAACCTGACTATTCAGGCAAAACATAGTTAAGTGGCCCATGTGCAAATGAGATCAGTTTACCTGCTTCTTGGAAGAAATACCCTAGGCTCATCCACAGTGTCATAGATGGGGCCAATGGCCCTGGGCACCTTCAGCCTTCAGTGGCAAACCCCAGCTTTCTGGGCAAGGTTAGGTCATAGGTGGCTGGAACAGGGCTGGAAGAGACTGAACCCTCCCTTAGAGGAGCAAGGGGGAAGCCTACCTTTCAGTGTCCCTGTTTCCTCACAGCAGAGGCATGTAAGCCTGGCAGGCTTTATTTAGCTCAATGACCTTCCTTTCCACTATTGAAGCAGGACCCAGATGGCATCCTATGAGACCCCTTTGGGGCATTGGAGCCTTTAAGGGTATATCCTAAAAGCTGGTAGTTCCCCTGATCTTTATTGGGCTTTTTCTGCCTCTATGTATCTTAAAAGCCATGCTCAGAAGATCTCACTGAGGGGTTTGAGAATCCCCATCCACCTATATAAATCTTTTCCATATATCTGGAGCTATTTGGAAAAAGACAAAACAGTGTTATTAGCTGGATCTAATAAAGAAGGTAGTACTTTGCAGGCAAAAAAGACTTGGTGTCTCCTGTTCATCAGCCTTCAAAAGAAATGTAAATTATTTTTTAAAGTAAAAAGCATGATATGGTAGACCCGTAGGAGTCATTGGCCTGGTGTGCAGGATTCCCGGTTCAATTCCTGGCTAGAGCATACAGGAGAAGCGTCCATCTACCTCTCCACCCCCCCCTCCTCTCCGCCTCTCACTGCCTCTCCCGCAGCCAAGGCTCCACCGGAGCAAAGCCACCCCGGGCACTAAGGATGGCCCCATGGCCTCCACCCCAGTCGCCAGAATGGCTCTGGTTGTAACAGAGCAACACCCCAGATGGGAAGAGCATTCCCCCCTGGTAGGCATGCCAGGTGGATCCCGGTCAGGTGCATGCAGGAGTCTGTCTGACTGCCTCCCCATTTCCATCCTCAGAAAAATACAAAAAATAAATAAATAAAAGAAAAAATACAACAACAAAAAAAAAAGAAAGAAAGAAAGAAAGAAAAAAAGAAAGAAAGAAAGAAAGAAAGAAAGAAAGAAAGAAAGAAAGAAAGAAAGAAAGAAAGAAAGAAAGAAAAGAGGAAAGAAAAAAAAGGGCATTCCCTTGTGCTAAAGCTACAGGGAGCAAGGAGTGAGCTTGAATATGTCCTATGAAACATGGAGCTCTATGTTGACATATATTCTTGGAAGAAGGAGGAACTGCTGAAATAGTTTATCAGCTTTTGTCCCTAAGACAGCAGTCTTTATAGTGGGAACACCATACGTAAATATTTGCTGTCTGTCTATAGATTAAGGGGGGAATATGGCAAATGCTGAAAAGCCATGATCTTTGTGCCCCTCCCCTCCCCCAAACCCCTCCCTCACATCCCTCACATCCCCCCACCCTGTAACTCCAACACTGTTGTTCATGTCTCTGAGTCTCATCTTTATGTCCCACCTATGTATGGAATCATATAGTTCTTAGTTTTTTCTGATTCACTTCTTTCACTCAGTATAATGTTATCAAGGCCCTTCCATGTTGTTGTAAAAGATCCTATGTCATCATTTCTTATGGCTGAGTAGTATTCCATAATATATATATATACCAAAGCTTTTTAATCCACTCGTCCTCTGATGGACACTTGGGCTGTTTCCAAATCTTTGCTATTGTGAACAATGCTGCCATAAACATAGGGGTGCATTTCTTCTTTTCAAACAGTGCTATGGTGTTCTTGGGGTATATTCCTAACAGTGGTATAGCTAGGTCAAAAGGCAGTTTGATTTTTAATTTCTTGAGGAATCTCCATACTGTTTTCCACAGTGGCTGCACCAGTCTGCATTCCCACCAGCAGTGCAGGAGGGTTCCCTTTTCTCCACATCCTCGCCAGCACTTATTCTGTGTTGTTTTATTGATGAGCGCCATTCTGACTGGTGTGAGGTGATATCTCATTGTAGTTTTAATTTGCATTTCTCTAATCATTAGTGATGTTGAACATTTTTTCATATGCTTACTGGCCATCTCTGTGTCCTCTTTGGAGAAGTGTCTATTCATTTCTTTTGCCCATTTTTGGATTGGATTGTTTGTCTTCCTGGTATTAAGTTTTACAAGTTCTTTATAAATTTTGGTTATTAACCCCTTATCAGACGCTATGTCAAATATGTTCTCCCATTGTGTAGTTTGTCTTTTTATTCTGTTCTTATTGTCTTTAGCTGTGCAGAAGCTTTTTAGTTTGATAAAGTTCCATTTGTTTATCCTGTCGTTTATTTCACTTGCCTGTGGAGACAAATCAGCAAATATATGGCTGCGAGAGATGTCAGAGAGCTTACTGCCTATGTTTTCTTCTAAGATGCTTATGGTTTCACAGCTTACATTCAAGTCTTTTATCCATTTTGAGTTTATTTTTGTGAGTGGTGTAAGTTGGTGGTCTAGTTTCATTTTTTTGCAGGTAGCTGTCTACTTTTCCCAACACCATTTGTTGAAGAGGCTGTCTTTACTCCATTGTATTGTCTTACCTCCTTTGTCAAATATCAGTTGTCCATAGAGCTGTGGGTTTATTTCTGAGTTCTCTGTTCTGTTCCATTGATCTATGTGCCTGTTCTTATGCCAGTACCACGCTGTTTTGAGTACAATGGCCTTATAATATAACTTGATATCTGGAAGTGTGATACCTCCCGCTTTTTTCTTCCTTTTCAGGATTGCTGAGGCTATTCGTGTTCTTTTTTGGTTCCATATAAATTTTTGGAATATGTGTTCTATGTCTTTGAAGTAAGTCAGTGGTATTTTAATCAGTATTGCATTGAATTTATAAATTGCTTTGGGTAATATAGACATTTTAATGATGTTTATTCTTCCTAACCATGAGCACGGTATATGCCTCCACTTATTCATATCTTCCCTGATTTCTTTTATCAATGTTTTATAATTTTCCGAGTACAAGTCTTTAATCTCCTTGGTTAGATTTGTTCCTAGGTACTTTATTTTTTTGGTTGCAATGGTAAAGGGGATTGATTCCTTGATTTCACTTTCTGACAGTTCATTATTAGTGTATAAAAATGCCTCTGATTTTTGAGTATTGATTTTATATCCTGCCACCATGCCAAATTCATTTATCAGGTCTAGTAGTTTTTTGATGAGACTTTAGGGTTTTCTATATACAACATCATGTCATCTGCAAATAATGATAGTTTTACTTCTTCTTTTCCAATTTGGATGCCTTTTATTTCTTTTTCTTGTCTGAGTGCTGTGGCTAGGACTTCCAGAACTATGTTGAATAAGAGTGGTGAAAGGGGGCACCCCTGTCTTGTTCCTGATCTTAAGGGGATTGTTTTTAATTTTTGCCCATTGAGTATGATGTTGGCTGTGGGTTTGTCATAGATGGCCTTTATCATGTTGAGTTATGTTCCCTGTATTCCTACTTTGCTGAGAGTTTTGATCATGAATGGGTGCTGGACTTTATCAAATGCTTTTTCTGCATCTATTGAAATTATCATGTGGTTTTTCTCCTTTCTTTTGTTTATGTGATGAATCACATTGATTGATTTGCGAATATTGTACCAGCCTTGCCTCCCAAGAATAAATCCTACTTGATCATGGTGTATGACTTTTTCCATATATTGCTGGATCCGGTTTGCTAATATTTTGTTGAGGATTTTTGCATCTAAGTTCATCAAGGATATTGGCCTATAATTTTCTTTTTTTGTGTTGTCTTTGCCTGGTTTTGGAATCAGAATTATGCTCGCCTCATAAAAGGAGTTTGGAAGTCTTCCTTCCTCTTGAATTTTTTGAAATAGCTTGAGAAGGAATAGGAGTTAGTTCTTCTTTGAATATTTGGTAGAATTCACTTGTAAAGCCATCAGGCCCAGGACTTTTCTTTTTTGGGAGTTTTTTGATAGCTGTTTGAATCTCATTTGTTGTAATTGGTCTGTTTAGGTTTTCTGATTCTTCCAGATTGATTTTTGGAAGATTATGTGATTCAAGGAATTTGTCCATTTCATCTAGGTTGTCTTGTTTTTTGGCATACAGTTCTTCATAGTATTTTCTTACAATATTTTGTATTTCTGTTGTGTCAGTTTTTATTTCTCCATTCTCGTTTCTAATTTTATTTATTTGAGTCCTCTCTCTTTTTTTCTTAATGAGTCTCGTTAAAGGTTCATCGATCTTGTTTACCTTTTCAAAGAACCAGCTCCTGGTTTCATTGATCCTCTGTATTGTTTCTTTAGCCTCTATGTCATTTATTTCTGCTCTGATCTTTATTATTTCCTTCCTCCTACTAGCTCTGGGCTTTACTTGCTGTTCTTTTTCTAGTTCTTTTAGATGCAAGGTTAAGTTGTTTATTTGAGCTTTTTCTAGCTTCTTGAGGTATGCCTGTAATGCTATAAACTTCCCTCTCAGGACTGCTTTTGCTGTGACCCATAAATTTTGAGTTGATGTATGTTCATTATCATTTGTTTCTAGGAATTTTTTAATTTCTTCTTTGATCTCAATGTTAACCCATTCATTGTTTAGTAACGTGCTATTTAGTTTCCAAGTGTTTGAATGTTTTTCAATTTTTCTATTGTGGTTGATTTTAGTTTAATGCCATTGTGATCAGAGAAAGTGCTCGATATGATTTCAATCTTCTTAAATGTTGAGCCCGCTTTTGTGCCCTAACATGTGGTCTATTCTAGAGAATGTACCATGAGCTCTTGAAAAGAATGTATATTCTGCTGTTTTAGGGTGAAAGGTTCTGAAGATATCTATTAAATCGAGTCTGCTGTTTCTTTGTTAATTTTCTTTCTTGAGGATCTATCTAATGATGTTAATGGGGTATTGAAATCCCCTACTATTATAGTATTGCTGTTGATCTCGCCCTTTAAGTCCATCAAAGTCTGCTTTATATATGTAGGTGCTTCTATATTAGGTGCGTAGATATTTATAATGGTTATATCTTCCTTTTGGATTGCTCCCTTTATCATTATGTAGTGACCTTCTTTATCTCTAACTATGGTCTTTGTTTTAAAGTCCATTTTGTCTGATATAAGTATTGCTACCCCAGCTTTTTTTTCATTTCCATTTGCGTGAAATATTTTTTTCCATCCTTTTATCTTCAGTCTGTGTACATCTTTTGATTTAAGGTGTGTCTCTTGTAGACAGCATATGTATGGGTCCTGTTTTCTTATCCACTCAGCTACCCTATGTCTCTTGATCGGATCATTTAATCCACTAACATTTAAGGTTATTACTGATATGTAATTGTTTATTGCCATTTTTTTTCTTTGAAACTGTTTTTCTCTTTTGCTATATTCTTTTTTTCCTTTGATCTGTTTACAACAGGTCCCTTAGCATTTCTTGCAGCCTTGGTTTGGTTGCAGTGAAATCCTTGAGTTTTTTTTTTGTCTGTAAAGCTTTTTATTTCTCCTTCAATTTTAAATGATAGCCTTGCTGGATAAAGTAGTCTTGGTTGTAGGTTCTTGTTCTGCATTACTTTGAATATTTCTTGTCATTCCCTTCTGGCCTCAAGTATTTCTGTTGAGAAGTCAGAAGTCATCCTTATGGGGGCTCCTTTGTAGGTGATAGTCTTTTTTTCTCTAGCAGCTTTTAATATTTTCTCTTTATCTTTTAGCTTTGGTAATTTAATTATGATGTGTCTTGGTGTTGGTTTCTTTGGGTTTCTCCTTAATGGAGTTCTCTGTGCTTCCTGAACATGTGAAATGTTTTTCTGCCTTAATTGGGGGAAGTTTTCCGCTATAATATGTTTGAACAAAGTCTCTATCCCTTGTTCTTTCTCTTCTTCTTCAGGAACCCCTATGATGCGGATGTTATTTCTCTTCATGTTGTCACAGAGCTCTCTTAGAGTTTCCTCAGACTTTTTGAGTCTCTTTTCTTTTTTCTGCTCTGCTTCCGTGCCTTTATTTATTGTGTCCTATAACTCGCTGATTCGATTCTCTGCTTCATCCATCCTGCTTTTAATTCCTTCCATTGTATTCTTTATTTCAGATATTGTATTTGTCATTTCTGACTGATTCTTTTTTATTATTTCAATGTCCTTTTTTATATTTGTTATCTCTTTATTTAGGTTTTTGTAATGGCCATCTATGGTTGTTCTAATATCTTTGAGCATCCTAACCATCGTTATTTTAAACTCTGCATCTGGTAATTTGGTTATATCTGATTCACTTAGGTCCTTTTCTGGGGATTTCTCTTGGTTTATTTGTGTTGTATTTCTCTGCCTCCGCATTTTCTCTTCATGGGAGTGGCTGTGATCACGTGCTCAGGTGCACAAGGGTTGGTGGCCTTGGCCTTTGCCCCGCCCCCATGTGTGACGTTATGCTCGGTCCTGATGGCACTGGCGAGCACCTTTGCTCAGCTGCGGGTCTCTGCCTGTTTCCATGCTTTCGCCCTGCCCTTGCAGGAGGATCCCACTCAAGGAACAGCTGCTAGCCTTGGCTCTACCGCTGGGCAGGGCTGCGTGCCCAAGCTCCGATAGTTGCATTTTTTGAGAATGGAACATGGTTTTTCAATTGTCTTCATTCAGAAGGTAAGTGTGATTAAAAGATGACACATGGACAGGTGTGTCAATTTAGTGAAGTTGAAATCATGTCTCCCCAAATTCCCTTCCCTGCATAGTTTCAGGTTAGTATGAGCCGGATGAAAAATGTGCACAAGACTTGGAGGACAGAAGGAAGGAATGGACAGGTGGTCAGTGCTGGGCAGCTGTTGTGGTCCACGCTCATTGTTGCTGATCTGCAGGCTCACCTGGCCCACCTGGGGCAGTGGCCAGGCTCCCAGCCACTTCTGCTCCCATTATACCTGCTCCTTTAGTTTCTGACTCTCGTGCTAGGTGTGTGTTTATCTCTGGAAGGAAAAACTCAGTGTCTCCTGCAGGTCACTTGCATTGTAAAGATGGAGTCCTGGAGGTAATGAGAGGTTGATGTGTCTTTCAGCCCATTCTGTGGACTCCAGGACATGCTAGAGAGTTCTAGTTAGTCCTTTCTCTCTTCTATCTCATACCCATGTTTTCTTACCCCATGGCTATCCAGCTGCCTCAAGTCCTAGCAATGGACACAAAGTAACTGGCTTCCATACACTGTGGAACCAGCTCCCACAATTCCATAGTTCAAACCCCTACAACAAAGTCCTTATTATATATATGTATCCCCTAATGGTTCTGCTTCTCTGATCCACCCAGCGGAAGGGAACACAGATGGAAGCGGCAGAGCTAGAGCTCACACCCAGCTTATTGATAATGTTGATTCAGGGTGCCCAACACTAAACAGCAGCTGCCTCCACCATAATGATTCTAGGCCATGTAACTGGATGGTGTTGCTGGTTTAAAATAGCATGTTGGCCATCACTCTCCCTCTTTGGGAAATGGAGACATACAGACTGCATGAATGTTTAATCCAAAAGGTGCAGGTTAATGAACTAAAGCCAGCCTGTGGGAAAGGTCTCCAGGAATGACCCTCCCAGGGGCTTCCTTCAACTTTGGCCTAGTCAGCACTTTTAGCTGAAAATTGCATAATGAAGACAGTAGCTGTATGGATCAAATTTTCAGAGGACACAAGGCTGGGCAGACCAGCAAATGTGCCAAATGATAGAATCAGGAATCTGCAAGATCTGACAGGATGAATAATGAGTCACAGCTAACAAGATGAAATTTAGCATGATAGATATCAGATTTTACGCTCCACAGCCCTGCCCTGGATAATGGTGGTGCCAACACCCTCCCTACCTTGGGGTATCACTTAAGCTCAGTGTGGGCACAAGCACATGATGCTGATGATAAGTCTGCTTCAGAAAAATGCCCTCGAGTTCAAGAATCATCTTCACAAACACAGACTTAGAGAGCTTTAACTTAATAGCAGCCTTTGTCAGAAAGACATTGAGCTCAATCTCCAATGCCATGCTTGTGTTAAAAGTATTCATTAGGTACTCAGGCTTCATTATTCAAAGTATGGTGTTCTGATACAGGTCAAAGATAACCTTAGAACTTTTCCCTGCTCAAAAGCACAGAGCTGAGGTTTGGGGTAACATCCTGAAGGTTACACTTTGATTGCAAACCAGAATTTGACTAATATGGTGAGGATAGGTAATTAAGTCATATGAATACTATATTAACAAGAGTATTCAGGCCCTGGCCGGTTGGCTCAGCGGTAGAGCGTCGGCCTGGCGTGCAGAAGTCCCGGGTTTGCTTCCCGGCCAGGGCACACAGAAGAGGCGCCCATCTGCTTCTCCACCCCTCCCCCTCTCCTTCCTCTCTGTCTCTCTCTTCCCCTCCCACAGCCAAGGCTCCATTGGAGCAAAAGATGGCCCGGGAGCTGGGGATGGCTCCTTGGCCTCTGCCCCAGGCTCTAGAGTGGCTCTGGTCGTGACAGAGCGACGCCCCAGATGGGCAGAGCATTGCCCCCTTGTGGGCGTGCCGGGTGGATCCCGGTCGGGCGCATGCGGGAGTCTGTCTGACTGCCTCCCTGTTTCCAGCTTCAGAAAAATACAAAAAAAATAAATAAATAAATAACAAGATTATTCATAAGAGTTGGTTCCAAAAAACTTCAAAGTTTTCATATAGAAATAAAATAGAATTGTATTTTTACTTAAGAAAACAGATAGAAATTACAGGAAAGAATAGTTTGGGCCCCAGCTGTTTGGTTCAGTGGATAGAGCGTCAGCCTGGCGTATGGACATCCAAGTTTGATTTCTGGTCAGGGTACACATGGGAAGGGACCATATGATTCTCTCCCTCTTCCCCTCTTGCAGCCAATAGCTCTATTGGGCTGAACATCAGCCCTGTGCACTGAGGATAGCTCGATTGGTCCAAGCATTGGCCTCAGGTACTAAAAAAAGCTCAGTTGATTAGAGCATCAGCCTCAGACAAGGTTTGCCAGGTGGATCCCAGTTGGGCATATGTAGGAGTCTGTCTCACTATCTCCTCTCCTCTCACTTAAAAGAAAAAAAAAACAGTTTGAGCATTATAAAGAATAAGTATACAATATCATGGTTAAGTTGGGCTTTGGAGCCAACACTACTGAGATTCGAGCTCACAACACACTCTCCAGCCAGGTGACTTGAGCAAGTTAGTCAATTTCTCTGGCCTCAGCTTTCTCAATTATAAGATGGGAAATACAAGACTATCTCCTCCAGATATTTGTTGGGGAAATTAAGTTGAGCAAAAACAAATAGTATCTACCTCACCTGCTGTCACAAGGATTAAATGAGGCGACACACATAAAACATTTAAGAAAGGTGATATGGTCAGAGGTCAACAAATATTTGCTGGTCTTGTTATTATAAAGAAGCACGTTCTGAGGCTTGGAGTTGTCCCCAAATAGAACATCCCGTAATGTGAGTAGGTGTCATGTTGCATCTGGATGTGTTTTAAGTGGGCTCTTCACTGACCAGGAATGTCTTAGGGTAGCACTTCTCTAACTTTAATGTGCATGTTAGAGCATGCACATTATGGATGAGCTTGGCAGGTCATTCAATGTGGGTTCTGACTCCGCAGATCTCGGGCAGGACCTGAAATCCACATTTCTAACAAGCTCCCAAGTCGTGCTGAGGCTGCTGGTCTTGTTGCCACATTTTGAGTTGCAAGACTGGAGAAAGAACTCTCCCACTGGGTGGAAAGGAACGGAATAAGGTCCCCCACCCACTCATTCTAAAACATTCATATTTTATGATGTCACCAATCTGAAAATGATAATGATATTGAAGCCATATTGTGAATAATCTAAAGCAAACAACCTAACCACATACCTTGTTTTGATATATTCAGGGAAACGCTCTTTGAAACATGAGCCCTTTATCTGTAGGCAAATCCATTGTCGTCACATGGAAACTGATCTACTTCGGCAGAGGGTTTCATGTCCTAATTGGCTGTACACCTGTTCCCGTTCTGAGCACAGATTCATCTTTATCAGATACTGATTGGTCTCTGGCTCCTGCTGGCTGTTGTGTCCTGGTGTGACAGGGAAGAAACCAGGGCAGCTGTAGGATGTCAGGGAGCCTCAGGAGGAAGGCAGAGAAGGGCCAGAGAAGCAGAGCAGAGAGATGCACAGGATACTGGCAGGAAAAAGCAACAACAAACTCAATAGACTTCAAGGCTTGATAGAACCAGATCTGGGGCTAGGAGGACCTTTAGAGATCAGTTGACCCTTTCTTTTTAGTTTTCAGATAATAAAACAAGGTTCCCATAAGAGCCTATGACTTTCTGGAAGTAACACATGGAATTGGCATCAGAACTAGAAACCAGCCTATGTGGCTTCTGGTCCAGAGCTCATCTCATTGGCCTAGGCCAGCACCCCATCTCCTCCTGTGAACACCTGCCCCAACAATGCTTCTTGGAGGTTTCTTTTCATGCTTCAGTTTCCCCTAGGGTAAAGGGGGTTGAAGAAGATATTGAGGATTCAGTTAGAGAACAGGGAACTATTGTTCACTCAGGTTCATTTATCAGGATGAACCCCCCCCCCAATCTAAGAAGTGTTTCCATATTATTCATATTGCTCACTGCTACTGCACACATTAAAAAGCAAATGTACACAGTAGCCTCTAGTCTTGACACATTTTTAAGAGCCAAGAGGCCGCAGTCAAGCCCTGGTCCTCAATATTTTTTCTTAAGGCCCCAGATTCTTTCCTACCTTCTCTTCCATCTATGAACTCCTCACACTGCAATAAGAGTAGAATTAAAAGGGGACAGACTTACTTCTCTTTTAGTGAAGATCAAATCAGGAAAGAGAGAATGGCCAATGCCAAGGGAGGAGGGAATCTGGAAAGCCACTTCTCATGAATCCCACATTTTTACACTGACAGAAACCTTAGACCTTCTGGGTAGAAGGACTAAATTTCATTAATTCATACTAACATGAAACGGCTAGCATCAAGGCTCCTCCAGAGAGGCTGGGTTCAAGGGGGGTCTCCACTTAATTGTTAAGCCTCCTCTCCTACACGGGAAGGGAGGTATCTGTTTTGGTTTTCTGCAATTCCTCATAACCTATAGATGGAGTCTTTCCACTCTCAACCTCTTACATCCTGCACAGCAATTTAGGAACAAAGTGTCATCTCTGTATATGAACTAATCTCTACCCTCTACCACAGGGGTCCCCAAACTACGGCCCACGGGCCACATGCGGCCCCTTGAGGCCATTTATCTGGCCCCTGCCGCACTTCCAGAAGGGGCACCTCTTTCATTGGTGGCCCTGGAGTACTGTATGTGGTGGCGCGGGCAAAGCGTGGCATCGCTCATGTACAGTACTACTTCCGGGATGCACGCATCATGGCTCCGGAAGTGCGTCATATCACTTGTTACGGCTAGCAGTGACAAATATGGAACTGGACATTGACCATCTCATTAGCCAAAAGCAGGCCCATAGTTTCCATTGAAATACTGGTCAGTTTGTTGATTTAAATTTACTGGTTCTTTATTTTAAATACTGTATTTGTTCCCGTTTTGTTTTTTACTTTAAAATAAGATATGTGCAGTGTGCATAGGGATTTGTTCATAGTTTTTTTTTTATAGCCCGGCCCTCCAACAGTCTGAGGAACAGTGAACTGGCCCCCTGTGTAAAAAGTTTGGAGATCCCTGCTCTACCACATGACTCCATCCCTTTTTTTATAAGTTTGCTGAAAATAAAATTAACAGTATTAACCACACATCCTTAAACCAAGAAAAGATGCATAATATATCTGTAGCCACAGTAACTTGATACACATTAGCAAAAAGAAAGTGAGAGACTTCCAAGATCATGCATTTATTTGCCACTGCCACACAGCATGGATGGCTCAATCTCTGGAGTCCAGCCAAACCCAGGACTTCAGAGGCTGCTACGGAACAGTGAGGTGACCTATGGTTCTCTGAATTTAGTTGTTTGGGTCATTTTTCACTGTTTCTATAGTAATAAAGTGCTGCCACTTGTTTATAAATCTACCCAAGTCGATGATGCATGTGAGTGGGTAGTGAATTTAATTACAGGCATCAGGAACAGTCTGATCTGGTTGTTGGCCTTGTCACAGCAATTATGACCTGGGAGGCCTTTGAAAACCAGGAGGGGTCTCAGTAACTGCCCATTGCTCTTTTCTGTCTTTTGCCAAGACATGTCTCCAACATCACTTTGGACTAAAAATCAGTCCCATGTTAAGGCCAATGCATAGAGGAGGTACAGTCAACTTTTGCCCTACAGGTTGTTAGCATGTGTTGGAAACAGAGCTTGTTGACTACACAAGCACAGCTTAGACTTGTTGCTAAGCCTGCAGTCCCATGTTTGTCAGCCATCTTGGCTTCCATGTCCAAACCATCGGCAGTAACAGAGCCAGAGTCGAAACAGGTTCCCACAGAGAGGAGAGGAGGACAAAGTGAAAGAAGTATGGGTTTCAATACTGCAGCTGTCCTCCAGAACTGAGGCATTCCCTTCTGGGTATCCTGCATGGAGGCCTCAGTACCATCCTTCCTCCCTTGGGACAGGCCACATCTGGATGGTGACAGCAGGGCAGAAGGCTGGATGGAATGATCTATGTGAAATGGCCACTTTCCATTAGCTTGTAGCTGCAAAGTTAGAACTAAGAGCCTCTTGTCCATATTTGCATGCAATTTTCTGAGTTTGCTTTAATGGATATGACATTTCATTAATTCTGATTCATTGTGTACTCAAGCCAAAACACATGCAGTTTAGTTCCACTTACTGACAGAAAATAGAAACTGAAAAATTCCAAGTCAGAGTAATCGCTGAAGGTGTGTAATTACTCATTACCCAATCAGCTACCAGGTTCAGGGGGCAAGAATGGTTTGGAGATAAATTGCAACTTTTGTGAGTGAATCTGACAGGCTGGGTCAGTAGGGATGTTTCTTTTGATTAATGACACAGGGAAGAAAAGGTTAGAAAAGGTGTTTCCTCTGGTTCTGCTACTTCTAGGCTGACCCTTAAAATGTTTCTACCAGTTACCAAGGAAAACATAAATTATTGTGAGCAAAAAGTGAGTTTCATAAAAAAAAAACCATAAAAAATTGTTATGTCCATAATTTCCTTGCTCTAATTTAAAAAAAAAATATTCAAGATGATAAGTCCTAGGAAATATCAGTATGGGTCATTCAGCAACAAATCTTATCAACTTTCTCAAAAAATACACTCATTAAAATAAAATTTAAAAAAACAGAGTTGGGGTTATTTATCATAGTAAACTAACATAAAAGGTTGAATATAAAAAAAAGGTTGAATAAAGCACAGTCACTACATGGGTTTTGATGTCCTTCAACATTTTTCCGACGAATTAGATTTCTGGGGGTAGAGCCGACATGTGCAGACATACTCTTGAAATGTGTCCAGAAGAACCCTTTCTAGACCCTTGCCCTCAATGAGTTTCCTGCTTAGAAGCTATAGTAAGATACCCTCCTGGCCAACTACCACCACTGCCACACACACACACACACACACACACACACACACACACTAAAGACAGAATTGGAGGGTACCCAGTGAACTGACACAGGAAGGGCACAGACAGTGCTGACGCAGGGAAGAACAATCTAACCCAGAGATTGTTTGGGGAAATTTCACGAAGGAGGTGAGGCTTGCGTTGGGCCATGAGGATGAGCTAGGATGAGTTGCAGAGAGAGAACAGTTCGAACAAAACAATCTTGAATTGGGGCAGAGGGATTATGTCAGTGAAGTGACAATAAAAGGATCTATTCATAAAGGTCAGGTGGGACCCCGTTGGGGGGTAGAGGGAAGGGTGAAAGGGGTTCTGAATGTGAAGACATTCGTTGAATGCAGAGCTCTGGGAGGTTGGCCCCAGGTATTGATACCCTGTGTGGGTCCTCAGGAACATTGGTCCCAGGGACTCTCCATAGGGACGGGCATGGGAAAAGAATAGAGCAGTGTGTGTGATAGTAGGGAGGGGATGAGAACCTGAACTAGAGGATCAGTCACAGCAAGAGAGAAATGGAAGTGAGAACAATAAATAAGAGACTTGTTAAGATGCGGGGACTAGATAGGTACTTAAGATGAAGACAGGAAATCCTATAGATGACTTCGAATTTTTCAGCCTGCCTGGGAATTCAGGAGAAAGAACCCGCTTTCAGGAAAGATAACAAATTCTTTGCAGGGAGATGTGCTCTAGAATGGAAGTGCGGGGCAGGTGCTCCAGCAGAAACCGAAAGCAGGAAGCTGTGGATGTAGGACTGGAGCAGAAGTGAGCACCCAGGTCTAGATCTGGGGTATAGAGCACAATTAGCTCAGCAAGGTTAAAGTCAAGTCCTGCACCACGTATTTTCCCCCAGTACTGTTGCTGAAATAAATCTTGTGCATATTCTGCATGTGCGGGAGCTCCATCCCCGACCTTCCCTTACTATGAACCCTCATCTTGACCAAACATAGGATACGTGAGCTGGAAAGATGTCAGCACTTGTTTTTGCAGGGCGTGAGGAGCTACGTGTGGAGGGAAAGTGTCTCAGTCTGCCCAGGATTCTATAATAGAAATGTCACAAACTGAGCAGTTTGTAAATAACAAATAGTCATTTCTCACAGTCTGGAGGCTGAGGATTTCAGGATCACTGTGCTGGTGGATTCGGTGTCTGTGAGGAACCACCTTCTCCCTGAAGAGGCAACTCTCTGGGATTCCTTTTTAAAACCACCAGTCCCACTCATCATGGCAAAGTCCCAAAGGCTCCACCTCCTTACAGCATCACTTTGGGGGTTAAGTTTGAACATGTGCACTTTGGGGGACACAAACACCCCATCTATGCCAGAAAGAGTTCTGAGAATACGTTCTGCTGGGAAGGTCCAGCAGAAGTCCTGGGAAGCCAAGCTATTGTCACAACAGTTGATTGTGACGAATGTAATCACAGGATCTGAGAGTCAAAGGACTTGTGGCAAAGCATTCAATAGGGTGTTTTAAAAAAAAAACAAACAAACAAACAAAAAAAAACATTTTAGCCATGCAAGTCTTTTATTTTTAAATAAAAACATATGGAAATGTAAACAACTAAGCTGTTTGCATTGGGGTTTGGAGTGTTGGCTGGAGCCCAAGAGACGCCTTCAAAAAGTACAGTGCGCTCTATTCCAGCTGCCACATTGTCTACACTGGCCGCTGAAGCCCAGACAGGAGAGCCCAGAAAACACCGCTAAGGCGGGACTGTCATTTCAGGTTGCAGGTTCCCAGGCCGGGATGACTACATTGCTCTGGGGGAAGAGGGAGGAGCCCCAACCCTGCTCTATATTACATCATCCCATGATGAATATATAATAGAATATTGTTGAAGTCCTCTTAGAATATCAATAAAAACATTTGTTTTGAGCAAAGAGGGAGGGGCTCATCCTCAGAGATGGGGCAGAAGCTGGAGGAGGGAGCCTCAGGTTAGGGGAGAGGCTCTGGCATTGAAGCCCACGTCTAACGCCAGATCAGAGGCCACAGCTGACCCCCAGAGAACCCTCAGGCTGCCCCAGGGCCGGGGCCATGCCTTGTCTTGTTCCCATAACTGCACCAGGTTGTTCTCAGCAACCAGCCTCCAAGCAGCCTTTGCACACTTTGTGGGAGATCCCTTCCTGCAGAACCCTGCTCCAAATTTCCCTCCCACAAAGGGCTCTGCAGAGCTGGCTCCGAACCGAACCGCTGTGGCTTCAGGGGGAGGTTGCTGGGGACTTTCTCCCAATTTAAGAAGAAAGCAAGAGTCTAATTTGTTGTGAACTGTCATGAACAATAAAACGTTCATTAACTTTAATTGCAAACGCTTTAAGTCTCAATCATTGTAATGAACAAATAAATAGAAAATAAAGAGTTAGTACCTTTTAAAAATTTCATCTCTTCTGCCTTTACCAGGCCTCTTTGCCAGACAAAGTCAGATTGAACAACGCACACACTACCTGCCCCCAAGGCTATCAGACGAAACCTCACCCATTTTTCAAGGTCCAGCACAGATAGCTTCTCTGAACCCCCTGAGCTGCCGAGAGTCTGCCCGATCATGGTACCCCAAAGCTACTTCTGAGAATGGCACTAGTTTTTATAATGTTTTACTTGTCCTCAATAAACTGAGTTACTTGCCAAATGGAAGCGCATCTTAAGCATCTCAATGACTTCAGTCCCATCAATAGTGTCTCCGGCCCAGCAACTAACTGCTCCAAGGTAATCATTGCTGGATGGAATGAATGTTTAAATCTTTTTGAAAAGCTAGTAAAAATTCATTATGAGAGAATCAAAGACGCTTTAGTTTGTTTAGCCTGTGTATGTGACTGGATTATACATCATACTGAAGAATTCTAATGGCACATCATTTTGTTAGGCAATCTCACACCAAACGCTGCCTAATTATCTATATATTTACTAGCTATAATATTTACATACTCAAGTCGAGTACCTGGTTTAAGATGCCCCATTTTATATTTTAATTTAAATTCTTCCTTGTCTTTGCCTTCTAGGATAATACTATAGTGCTTTGTATAGTAAACTTCAGGGAAAGTCATTCTCTATGCCTTCTGAGGAAAGAAAAAGACTTGAGACAAAGGTTTAAAATCTATGTTTCTATCTCAAAAGTATGCATGCAGGTTGTCAGAAAAGAAATTCATTTCAGTCTCTTTCCATGAGCAAAGTTAAGTGGGAATGAATCCAGGAGCTGGGATCTTAGCCTCTCAGCCAAATCAAATGGCACAAGTCATATTTTTCCTGCTTTCTTCTTACTGTGCTTAGAATAGTACTTGAGAACTGTCTCTTCCTAGGTTGCAATGCCTTCATTTGTGTAAATGATGACTTTGACATTTTTGTTCTGAAACTACGAAGGTTAATTGTATACAATGTCTAGACTAAATGATCCCCAACAAACCAGCTCACTATTATGCTCATGTATCTAGGCCTCTAACAGCAGAGTTGTTTTAAGAATGAAAGTTTGGCTGCTTAGAAAAAAAGGAAGGTGTGATGGTTTTGTGATGTGCCAACTTGGGCGGCCAGAGTTATATTTCCCAGGTTCCTCAGGGAGATTTCAGAAGGAGGGTAGAAGAGAGACCAGTCATTTTGTAGCATACAGATGTTGTTACAGATATGCTGATCCACGTCAGTGATATGAAGCAGCATCAGGACCAGGTAAGCGCATTCAAGTCCATGCTGAAGGGTTTCACCTTCTGCAGGATACCCTTGTGACCAAAGGTGGAGACAACAAAAACAAACACAGGTTTAAGGCCATCATAGTGGGGATCTATCTAGCTCATGTTTGTAGGGCTTATGCTTGTGCTTATGGGATGTCACCTGTTGGTGAGCTTTCCCTCCTGACACTCTGCCCGATGGACTTCAAGATCCAGCTTTAGATGTGCAGTCAGCCCCGCAGGGACTGCTTGACCAGCCTCCACTATTGTATAAAATACATCAATTCCCTATATTAAAGCTATAGGTTGATGATATGTAGATGACAAATGGGTGGGTAGATGGATAGACAGATGATCGATAGATGATAGATAGATGATAGATAGACAGATAGATAGATAGATAGATAGATAGATAGATAGATAGATTATAGATAGAGAGATAGATAAACAAATGATAGAGAGATAGATGATAGAGAGATAGATAGATATAGATAGATGATAGATAGATAGATAGATAGAAAGATAGATAGATAGATAGATGATAGATGATAGATAGATAGATAGATAGATAGATAGATAGATAGATAGATAGATAGATAGATAGATAATAGATAAATTTACTCTGTTTATACTCATTCTGCTTCCACTTCTCTGGTTGAAACCTGGCTGATACAGAGGCTTTCTTCAGAATCCCACACTCACAATGACTACATGGGGCTATATCTGTATAGTTGGTGCTGGCTTTTTTTCTCTCTCTCTTTTTTTTAAAAATAAAATCAACATATGAGACTGTGTAATCAGAGAGAGAAAAAACTGTTTAAATTCTACTTTCCTGATTGATTTCTAAATTCTACTTTACTAATGGACCCCGAAGTCAGTTCTGAATTCAAGCTCTGATTCTGCAATTGTTTAAATCTATATAACCTTATAGTCCATGCCACTTAACTTTTAATGTTCAGGTTTCTACCAGTAAGGTGGAGGTAATAATTTTCTGCCTTATAGAACTAATACAAAGGTTATGTGCCATAATATGTATAAAATTTCAAGTACACCACCAGCATAGCTGATGCCACCCTGACCTCCCTTTCACATCTCTCAATGTTGTCCCATTTTCTGCATAAAGCCATTCCCAACAAACCCAGCATCCAATGGCCTCCCACCTCCTTTCCTTCTAGTCTACCATGCTGCCAATGTTAGCATCTTTATGTTGTATACTCTAGGCACCCCATCTTCTAGATTTTATGTTTTTAGATCAAGAAGAAAGTGCTGTGCTTCTCTATTAATAAAAAAGAACTTCATTTGCTCAGCAGTTCACCCCTCACCATGCACTATGACATACATTTCCTCATTGCATCTGCACTGCAAGCACAGTTAACACTTGTAGAAGCAGTAGACTGGCCACAGTCCATGATCAAGCTGCACTTTAAAAAGCATTAATCTTCCATTGCTTGTAGTCAGGAGCAAATTGAATGGCCACGAACAAGGTAAAACTACTAACAGATGGGCTGGTTATTAAATAAGAAATTCAGGTGATTCAGCCAGTACAAAAATTGGCCCCAGAAGTTAGCATTCATCCAGATTTCAGAAGAAAACAAATAATTAAAGGGTGTTGTAGAGAACAGTTGGTGTAAGGATATTGTTGAACTGCCATGGGACCTGCAGCTGCCACAGGAAAAATCCTGGGAGATGTAGAGTGGAGTGCTATTCTCCACTGACTGCATCACCAACGTGGCATCCACCCCACTGACCCGGTGTTTGTTACCAACTACTGCGGCCAGAACAAACCTTTAAATAAAGATACTATGGTCGTTTCAAGGCAAAGATACCAACGGTTCTGGGGAATGAACCCCTTTAAAATGCCCACTCTATAAAGACTTCCCACCTGAGTTTTAATGTTCACTGATGTACACATTCTATTTAAACAAATCCTATGGATATCACAATTCTTTTCAAGTCATTTGGATTTTAGTAATCACAAAGCCATCAACATTTACTTTTAATATCATAGTATGTGGATGTAAAAGACAAATATGTATTTCCCATCTGTAGAAAACGTCAGAGGGCACATGGATTTATAGATTCCTCACTAAATTGCCCGTGTCCTTCTGGGGGTCTTCAGCACTCACGCTGGAAACCAGTGTTCCAAAGCAAATTATCCTGACCTAAGGTAACTAAAAGGAATGATTGGAAATACACTTTTTAAGCCACTTAGAAATGTTCACATTAAAGGCCATTGAAAATGGATTAACCTCCCGGGTTTGAAAGAATTGTTTGTCAGGGATCAAAAATTGGTTTTAAGACCGAAACACAGAGTAAGGATAGATGGGCAATTCTCTCTGCATGTAGGTGTAAAGAGTAACATAGCCAAGAGACCTGTACTAGATGCAAACCTTATTTACTATTCTATGAGTGGTAATGAAAGAAGAAATTCAGCGAGAGCCTCCTATTTCAATTGGCTAGAAGTCCTTTGGTGTTAAAGTCAAATTGATAGAAAATATTTAGGTTTCAGGAGTGTGAACTAAAAATTCTGGAGTACAGTCAAGAAGGTGGCATAGGTAAAGGCAGTACTCGGAACCTCCCACAACCATATCAAAGTTACAACTAAATTACAGAACAACCATCATTCAGGATGCAGGAAATCTAGCTGAACAGTAAGAGGGCAGAGACACAGAATGGGCTGCTCCCACACCCACCTGTGGCAGTGAATAATCAGGGTGAGGATACAGTGGTTGCAGATGGACCTATAGTACTATCCCATATCAGAACCCCTCGCCCAGGATTCCAGTGCTAGGAAGAGAAGTCCCCATAGCTTCTGGCTGTAAAAACCAGAGAGCTTGTGGCTGAGTGAGGAGGAATGCTGGAGTCCCAGGTGTTCCTCTTAAAGGGCCTGTGCACAGACTTACTTGAACTCACTCACTCTGAGCTCCAGCGTTGGGCAGCAGCCACTCAAAAGGCACCAGAATGGGAAGGACCATAACCATCTGGCTTCAGAACGAGGGCTAAAGGGGCAGCTTTCTCTCAGACGGAAATACTGGCAGAGGTCACTGTTTCTTTGGTGAGCCCTCTTCCCACAGAGCCGGCAGGGGGACGTCATAATTGAGTTTCTATCAACCTGGTTCACACTGTTCCCCTTCCCTATTGATTCCAAGACCCCACCTCACCCAACTTGAGAGTCCAACCAAGCCAGTTTCCAGTGACTTTTCCACACAAGCGATCTGTCTTTTCTCATGTTGCAGACTTTCCTAAAATCTCTCAATGTTCACAAACCCCAAACAAGCAGCATCTAGCCTTGGCATGCTCAAACCTCTTGCTAAGTGGCCCCAGGCCCGGCACTAGCAGCAGCTGGTTCCAGATCCTAGTTTGGCCTCTCCTGGACATCTCCAAGCCCAGCACAATTAGCAGCCATCTGCAAAGCGCTCTGTAGCTAATGTCAGGTGGCCCTGGGCAGGGCACAGGCAGCAGCTCATCTCGGCCAGCGGCTTTTAGGAGGCCTCAGAGCCAGTGTACCTGGTGGTAGCTTCAGGTGGTAGCCAAACACCACCTTCACACATGACATGCTGAAGGGGCAGACTCATTGGGCATCAGAGCCCAGCTGAAGTGGGTCCTGCTCTGTGGGGTCTGCCCCTACACAGCAGCCCTCCCTTGTAGTTGCAGCTTGTCCTCACAGCCAATCAGCCTGGAGGTCAGTTTCTCCCAGTGACATGCCAACAGCAATCAAGCTCAACTACAACAGAGCAACGCACATAGCCAACAAAGAGGACATCGGAACTCCCAGCTCGAGTGCCTGAGAAGTCTGTGCTCCTGGGCCCCACAGGATACCTACTACATAAGGATACCTACTACAGGGTACTTACTACATAAGCATAGGTACTCTCTCCCAGGTACGGAAAGTACAGCAACTCTTCCTAATAAATAGAAACTAACACAGGGAGGCAGCCAAAATGTGGAGACAGACAAACATGTCTCAAATGAAAAAACAGAACTCTCCAGAAAAATAACTAAATAAAATGAAGACAAAGAAATCTACCATGTGCAGAGTTCAAAACAATAAATATAAAGATGCTCAAGGAACTTAGTGAGATCTTCAATAGCACAAGAAAAAGGACATGGAAACTACAAAAAATAAGTAGAAAAGAAAGCTGTGATGTTGGAAGACTTGACTGGAGGTGTGAACACACATACAACTTACAGGTGATGTATATACACCTAAAACATGAATAATTTTATTAACCAATGTCACCCCAATAAATTCAGTAATTTTTTAAAAAAAGACTATATTGGCCCTGGCCAGTTGGCTCAGTGGTAGAGCGTCGGCCTGGTGTGTGGAAGTCCCCAGTTTGATTCCTGGCCAGGGCACACAGGAGAAGCGCCCATCTGCTTCTCCACCCCTTCCCCTCTCCTTTCTCTCTGTTTCTCTCTTCCCCTCCCGCAGCCAAGGCTCCATTGAAGCAAAAGATGGCCCGGGCGCTGGGGATGGCTCCATGGCCTCTGCCTCAGGCACTAGAGTGGCTCTGGCTGCAACAGAGCGACGCCCCAGAGGGGCAGAGCATCGCCCCCTGGTGGGCATGCCGGTGGATCCCCGTCAGGTGCATACAGGAGTCTGTCTGACTGCCTCCCCATTTCCAGCTTCAGAAAAATACAAAAAATAAATTAAAAAAATATAAAAATAAAAAAGACTATATTACAGGAAATCAACAGTACTGTAGATGAAGCAGAGAATCTAATCAGTGATTTGGGATATAAGAAAGCAGAAAACATCCAATCAGAACAGTAAAAAGAAAAAATCATTTTTAAAAAATGAAGATAGTGTAAGGAGCCTCTGAGACAACTTCAAGCATACCAACATTTGTATTATGAGGTGCCGGAAAGAAAAGAGAAAGACCAAGAAATTGAAAACCTATTTAAAAATATAATGATGTAAAACTTCCCTAACCTAGTGAAGTAAATAGACATACAAATCCAGGAAGCGCAGAGAGTCCAAAACAAGACGAACCCAAAGAGGCCCACACATCATTATGAAAATGCCAAAGGTTAAAGACAAAGATAGAATCTTAAAAGCAGCAAGAGAAAAGCAGTTAGTTGCCTATAAGAAAGTTTCCATAGACTGTCAGCTTATTTCTCTAATTTGCAGACCAGAAGGGATTGGCAAGAAATATTCAAAGTGATGAAAAGCAAGGACCTACAATAAAGACTACTCTACACAGCAAAGTTATCATTTTAAATTGAAGAGCAGGTAAAGAGCTTTCCAGACATGAAAAAGCTAAAGGAGTTCATCAGCATCAAACTAATAAAAAATGATAAAGGGTCTTCTTTAAGAAGAAGGGAAAAAATGATCAAAATGTGAATAATAAAATGACAATAAATATATATTTATCAATAAGTACTTTAAATACAAATAGATTAAATGTTCCAATCAAAGACATAGAGTGACTTAATGGATTTTAAAAAAACAAATCCCTTATATATACTCTCTACAGGAGACTCGCTTCAGATCAAAGACTCCCACAGACTGAAAGTAAAAGAGTAAAAAAATTAATTCATGACTATGAAAATAAAACAAAACAAAAAAGCTGCGGTAGCAACTCTTATATCAGATAAAATAAAATTTATAACAAGAAACAAAGAAGGACCCAGCAGCCTCACTTCTAGGTATTTCTCCAAAGAAACCCAAAACACTAAATCAAAAAGACATATTATACATCCATATGTTTATTGTAGCATTATTTATAATAGCCAAGATATGGAAGCAACCTAAATGTGCATCAGCAGATAAACGAATACAGAAGAACCTGTGTGTATATACAATGGAATATGGTTCAGCCATAAAAAATAACGAAACGAAGAACAGAGAGTAATGGCGGGGTAGGAAGCGATACCGATAAATCTCCCCCAAAACTCAACAAGTTCTTCAACCAGAAACAGAAAAACCTATACTTGGAGCCTCCAGATGCTTCGCAATACACCCAAAGGTATGGTCGAGTGAAAAATTGGCTAAATATATAACCAAACCCCGAAGGAAATAGAAAGTAAGAAATGCTCCGCCTTCCTCACTAACCTAAACAGGGCGGCTTTCTCTGGTAACTGTGAATATAGAAACTGAGGCGGGCAAAGGGGGTGAATAGATCCAGGCCGCGGCACAAACGGCCGAACCAGGCTGTGGCACGGAGATCCAAGCCGAGGAAAAACTGATCCTATGGCAACCCGGGCAATACGAGCTAACACTCGCGCCAAACCCAAACAAAGAAAGACAAGCAGGGCGGCCATTTTACCCGGTCTCCTGGTCGGCGTGCGCACAGTTAGTGGGCGAGAGATTTCTTCCTAGGCCCCGGGAGTTGGTGCCCGTGTTGCCCCACGGAGAGGCAGGGTCAGAGGCCTTTCTGCGGGCCGAGGGCAGAGTCTCTGGGCAGCCCCAGTGCCCTGGGAAAGCCACGCACGGGAGGGAGTGAGAACTAATTCCAACGGTGGAGATTTTCCGTGCTGGAGGGGGTTTCACTCAGAGGGAAACGCGGCCGGCCTCATATCCTGGTCTGCGCGCGCAGATAGTGAATGAGAGATTCCTCCAAGTGCCTCGGCAGTGCGCGCCCATGTTATCGCACAGAGGAGCAGAGTCAGGGGCCTTTGTGTAGGCCAAAGCGGAATCTCGGGCCGCCCCAGCGCCTTGCAAAAGCCGCGCACGGGGACGGAGCAAGACTCAATTCCAACGCTGCAACTTTTCCCTGCGGTTGGAGGTTTTACTCAGAGCGTGAGACTGCTGGCTGGATATCCTGGTCTGCATGTGCAGCCAGTGAGTGAGAGTTTCCTCCAAGCGCCCCGGAAGTGAGCGCCCGCCTGTGTTACCGGACAGAGTGGCAGACAGAGCCAGAGGTCTTTGAGTGGGCGGAAAGCCCGCCTGATTATGCTAGCAGCTCTGACTGACTGAGCCTTACCCAGAGCCCTGTGCTGAGTGGAAATAGAGTGGGGAGTTGCCAGCTCTTTGAGCCTCTTACTATCCAGGCAGAGGCAGCAGCAACCCCATAGCTGGATTATCAGGCTACTAATTGAGGAAGGAAAGACTAGGAGAAAGGCTCCAGGAACACGGACTCTCTCACTGTCGGAGCCTATAAATGCTAATGAGCCTCGACTGCCAACGAGACTAAAGCACAATACATGACATTGCCATAGAGACTTATCAACTGCAAACCTCTACCTGAGCGTGCCAAAGGGGCAGAACCCGGGGTAAAGAGTCACTGACCAGGAAGAGGGAGAGAAAAGAAAAAGCAAGAAGATAACCTCTCAAAATCAAGAATAATCTGCAGACTTTATAACCTATCCCATTTTATTATATTTGTTTGTTTGTTTCTCTTATCTTCATTCTTGATACTTTTTTTCCTCCTCCAATTTGGCCGATTAACTCTCTGCCCGTCTTACTCTCTCCTCTCCTTGAACTACACTACCCATAAGTGTTACATCTCCCATTATCTTTTCTCTTCTCTTCCTTTCTCTCTATGAGGGTTGCACTCCAAAACCCTTAACTCTCTCTCTCTCTCTCTCTCTCTCTCCTTTCTTTTTTCTTCTTTTAGTGGTTCCCTCTTTTTTTCTCTCTCTCTTTCTTTTCTCCCTCTATATTAGTTTCTTTCTTTCTCCTTTACATCTCCTCTCATTCAAACCTCAATAACAAACAAATTATCTTATCTGGGACTCAAACTTATGTTTGTGGCATTTTGGGGGGTTTTTACTTCACCTTTTTAACTCACTAGCAGTGCTCCCATCCCTGGCTCTCCATTTTATCTAGTTCTTGTTCCACTAAATACAATAGTAATTTTTTAATTTGTCCCCCCATATTTCCGTTTTCCTCTTATTCCTCTCATCATAACTCTTAGACAACCAACACCTAAAAGCAAATCATTTTATTCTTGACCCAAACTTTTTCCTTATTTGCTTTTTGTGGGTCCATACGCTCTTTTTTTTTCTTTTTCTTTTTTTTTTTTTTTGCCCCTTTATTACTTTTCCCCAATTCAGGCCCTCCATCACAGGCATTGTTTGTTATAATTCACAGTTCACCACAAGATTTTCTCAAGAAAGAGGGAAGAGGAAAGGAGAGGAAAAAAGGAGGGGGGGAATAATTTCCTTTTTTAAAAATTTTTATTTTATTTTATTTTTCTTTATTTCATTAATAATTTTTTTTAAAAAAAAAAAACAATTCTTTTCGATTTTTTATTTTTTTTATTATTTTTTTTTAACTTTTTATTCTTTATTAAATCTCATTAATACTATCAACAAAACCACCCTCAGATGCCATTAAGAAAGAGAAAATCGAATATCATGGATACAAAAGAAAGAGAGGTAACACAGCTAGATGAGAAAAAATCTATGGAGAAAAAAATTTAATATATTGGAAACCTTGGAGCTAAATGACAGAGAATTCAAGATAGAAATCCTAAAAATCCTCCAAGATATACAAGAAAACACAGAAAGGCAATTTAGGGACCTCAGAAAACAACTCAATGAACACAAAGAATATATGTCCAAGGAAATTGAAACTATAAAAACAAATCAAACAGAGATGAAAAACTCAATTCACGAGCTGAAAAATGAAGTAACAAGCTTAACTAATAGAACAGGTCAGATAGAAGAGAGGATTAGTGAAATAGAAGACAAGCAACTTGAGGCACAACAGAGAGAAGAAGAAAGAGACTCAAAAATTAAAAAAAATGAGATAGCCCTACAAGAATTATCTGACTCCATCAAAAAGAATAACATAAGAATAATAGGTATATCAGAGGGAGAAGAGAGAGAAAATGGAATGGAGAACATACTCAAACAAATAATAGATGAGAACTTCCCAAGCCTGTGGAAAGAACTAAAGCCTCAAGTTCAAGAAGCAAACAGAACTCCGAGTTTTCTTAACCCCAACAAACCTACTCCAAGGCATATCATAATGAAATTGACACAAACCAACAGCAAAGAAAAAATTCTCAAGGCAGCCAGGGAAAAGAAGAATACAACATATAAAGGAAGGCCCATTAGATTATCATCAGATTTCTCAGCAGAAACTCTACAAGCTAGAAGAGAGTGGACCCCAATATTTAAAGTCCTGAAAGAGAGGAACTTTCAGCCACAAATACTATACCCATCAAAGCTATCCTTCAAATATGAAGGAGAAATAAAAACATTCACAGATACAGAAAAGATGAGGGAATTTATCATCAGAAAACCCCCACTCCAGGAATTACTAAAGGGGGTTCTCCAATCAGATACAAAGAACAAAAAAAAAACAGAGCCACAAGTAAAAGCTCCAAGAAGAACACAATAAAACCAAATTTAAACTGTGACAACAACAAAAAGAAAAAGGGGGAGAAGATGGAGATTAACAGTAGCAAAGGACGATGCAGTGCAAAAGTACTCACAAAATAGTTCGCTACAATGAACAGGGTAGGGACGCTTTTCATTACTCAAAGATAACCACCATTGAAAAAACCACCACAGAAGCACATGAGATAAAAAAGATAGCAACAGAGGAAAGATGTATGGAATACAACCAAATAAAAACAAAAGATAGAAAAACGAAAGAGAAGGATCAAACAAGACACAAAACTAACAGAAAGCAAGATATAAAATGGCAATAGGGAACTCACAAGTATCAATAATTACACTAAATGTAAACGGATTAAACTCACCAATAAAAAGGCACAGAGTAGCAGAATGGATTAAAAAAGAAAATCCAACTGTATGCTGCCTACAGGAAACTCATCTAAGTAACAAGGATAAAAACAAATTCAAAGTGAAAGGCTGGAAAACAATACTCCAAGCAAATAACATCCAAAAAAAAAGCAGGTGTAGCGATACTCATATCGGATAATGCTGACTACAAGACAGGAAAAGTACTCAGAGACAAAAATGGCCATTTCATAATGGCTAAGGGGACACTGAATCAAGAAGACATAACAATTCTTAATATATATGCACCAAACCAAGGAGCACCAAAATATATAAGACAGCTACTTATTGATCTTAAAACAAAAACTGACAAAAATACAATCATACTTGGAGACCTCAATACACCGCTGACGGCTCTAGATCGGTCATCCAAACAGAGAATCAACAAAGATATAGTGGCCTTAAACAAAACACTAGAGCACCTGGATATGATAGACATCTACAGGACATTTCATCCCAAAGTGACTGAGTATACATTTTTCTCCAGTGTACATGGATCATTCTCAAGAATTGACCATATGTTGGGCCACAAAAACAACATCAGCAAATTCAGAAAAATCGAAGTTGTACCAAGCATATTTTCTGATCATAAAGCCTTGAAACTAGAATTCAACTGCAAAAAAGAGGAAAAAAATCCCACAAAAATGTGGAAACTAAACAACATACTTTTAAAAAATGAATGGGTCAAAGAAGAAATAAGTGCAGAGATCAAAAGATATATACAGACTAATGAAAATGACAATACAACATATCAGAATCTATGGGATGCAGCAAAAGCAGTGATAAGAGGGAAGTTCATATCACTTCAGGCATATATGAACAAACAAGAGAGAGCCCAAGTGAACCACTTAACTTCCCACCTTAAGGAACTAGAAAAAGAAGAACAAAGACAACCCAAAACCAGCCGAAGAAAGGAGATAATAAAAATCAGAGCAGAAATAAATGAATTAGAGAACAGAAAAACTATAGAAAAAATTAATAGAACAAGGAGCTGGTTCTTTGAAAAGATCAACAGAATTGACAAACCCTTGGCAAGACTTACCAAGGAAAAAAGAGAAAGAACTTATATAAACAAAATCCAAAATGAAAGAGGAGAAATCACCACGGACACCGTAGATATACAAAGAATTATTGTAGAATACTATGAAAAATTATATGCCACCAAATACAACAATCTAGAAGAAATGGATAAATTCCTAGAACAATACAACCTTCCTAGACTGAGTCATGAAGAAGCAGAAAGCCTAAACAGACCAATCAGCAGGGAGGAAATAGAAAAAACTATTAAAAACCTCCCCAAAAATAAAAGTCCAGGCCCAGACGGTTATACTAGTGAATTCTATCAAACATTCAAAGAAGACTTGGTTCCTATTCTACTCAAAGTCTTCCAAAAAATTGAAGAAGAAGCAATACTTCCAAACACATTTTATGAGGCCAACATAACCCTCATACCAAAACCAGACAAGGATGGCACAAAAAAAGAAAACTACAGACCAATATCTCTAATGAATACAGATGCTAAAATACTAAACAAAATACTAGCAAATCGAATACAACAACATATTAAAAAAATAATACATCATGATCAAGTGGGATTCATCCCAGAATCTCAAGGATGGTTCAACATACGTAAAACGGTTAATGTAATACACCATATCAACAAAACAAAGAACAAAAACCACATGATCTTATCAATAGACGCAGAAAAGGCTTTCGATAAAATACAACACAATTTTATGTTTAAGACTCTCAACAAAATGGGTATAGAAGGAAAATATCTCAATATGATAAAGGCCATATATGATAAACCATCAGCTAACATCATATTAAATGGCACTAAACTGAAGGCTTTCCCCCTTAAATCAGGAACAAGACAGGGTTGTCCACTCTCTCCACTCTTATTTAATGTGGTACTAGAGGTTCTAGCCAGAGCAATCAGACAAGACAAAGAAATAAAAGGCATCCATATCGGAAAAGAAGAAGTAAAGTTATCACTTTTTGCAGATGATATGATCCTATACATCGAAAACCCCAAAGAATCCACAAAAAGACTACTAGAAACAATAAGCCAATACAGTAAGGTCGCAGGATACAAAATTAACATACAGAAGTCAATAGCCTTTCTATATGCCAACAATGAAACAACTGAGAAGGAACTCAAAAGAATAATCCCCTTCACGATTGCAACAAAAAAAATAAAATACTTAGGAATAAACATAACAAAGAATGTAAAGGACTTATATAATGAAAACTATAAACCATTGTTAAGGGAAATCGAAAAAGATATAATGAGATGGAAGAATATACCTTGTTCTTGGCTAGGAAGAATAAATATAATCAAGATGGCTATATTACCCAAAGCAATATACAAATTTAATGCAATTCCCATCAAACTTCCAATGACATTTTTTAAAGAAATAGAGCAAAAAAATCATCAGATTTATATGGAACTATAAAAAACCCCAAATAGCCAAAGCAAACCTAAAGAAAAAGAATGAAGCTGGGGGCATTACAATACCTGACTTCAAACTATATTATAGGGCCACGACAATCAAAACAGCATGGTATTGGCAGAAAAATAGACAATCAGACCAATGGAACAGAATAGAAAGTCCAGAAATAAAGCCACATATATATAGTCAAATAATTTTTGATAAAGGGGCCATCAACACACAATGGAGAAAAGAAAGCCTCTTCAATAAATGGTGCTGGGAAAACTGGAAAGCCACATGCAAAAGAATGAAACTGGACTACAGTCTCTCCCCCTGTACAAAAATTAACTCAAAATGGATCAAAGACCTAAACATAAGACCTGAAACAATTAAGTACATAGAAGAAGACATAGGTACTCAACTCATGGACCTGGGTTTTAAAGAGCATTTTATGAATTTGACTCCACAGGCAAGAGAAGTGAAGGCAAAAATTAATAAATGGGACTACATCAGACTAAGAAGTTTTTGCTCAGCAAGAGAAACTGATAACAAAATAAACAGAAAGCCAACTAAATGGGAAATGATATTTTCAAACAACAGCTCAGATAAGGGCCTAATATCCAAAATATACAAAGAACTCATAAAACTCAACAACAAACAAACAAACAATCCAATAAAAAAATGGGAAGAGGATATGAATAGACACTTCTCCCAGGAAGAAATACAAATGGCCAACAGATATATGAAAAGATGCTCATCTTCTTTAGGTATTAGAGAAATGTAAATCAAAATGGCAATGAGATACCACCTCACACCTGTTCGATTAGCTGTTATTAGCAAGACAGGTAATAGCAAATGTTGGAGAGGCTGTGGAGAAAAAGGAACCCTCATACACTGTTGGTGGGAATGTAAAGTAGTACAACCATTATGGAAGAAAGTATGGTGGTTCCTCAAAAAACTGAAAATAGAACTACCTTATGACCCAGCAATCCCTCTACTGGGTATATATCCCAAAAACTCAGAAACATTGATACATAAAGACACATGCAGCCCCATGTTTATTGCAGCATTGTTCACAGTGGCCAGGACATAGAAACAACCAAAAAGCCCATCAATAGATGACTGGATAAAGAAGATGTGGCACATGTACACTATGGAATACTACTCAGCCATAAGAAATGATGACATCGGAACATTTACAGCAAAATGGTGGGATCTTGATAACATGATATGAAGCGAAATAAGTAAATCAGAAAAAACCAGGAACTGTATTATTCCATACGTAGGTGGGACATAATAGTGAAACTAAGAGACATTGATAAGAGTGTGGTGGTTACGGGGGGGAGGGGGGAATGGGAGAGGGAAAGGGGGTGGGGAGGGGCACAAAGAAAACAAGATAGAAGGTGACAGAGGACAATCTGACTTTGGGTGGTGGGTTTGCAACATAATTGAACGACAAGATAACCTGGACTTGTTATCTTTGAATATATGTATCTTGATTTATTGATGTCACCCCATTAAAAAAATAAAATTATTAAAAAAATAAAATAACGAAACGTTGCCATGTGCAACAGCATGGATGAACCTAGAGGATAGTGTGCTGAGTGAAGTAAGTCAGATAGAGAAAGGCAAATGTCAGGTGACTTCACTTGCATGTGGAATCTAAAAAACAAAATAAACAATCAAGCAGACAGAACTGGACTCATAGATACAGAGAATATTTTGAGGGTTGCCAGATGAGAGAGGGGTTGGGGGGATGGGTGAAAAAGGTGAAGCAATTTAGAAGCACAAATTGGTAGTTACGGAACAGCGGTGGGGATGTGAAGTACAGCGTAGCGAATATAGCCAACAATACTGTAAGAGCTATGTATGGTGTCAGATGGGTACTAGATTTATCAGAGTGATCATGTCATAAGCTACATAAAAGTCTAATCACAGGGTTGTACTCCTGAAACTGATATAATATTGTATGTCAACTGTAATTTGAAAATAAAAAAACCTAAAAATTCTAGAACTAGATTAGGACAGAGAAAAAAAATCCTAAAAATTTCAGTAAGCCGAAAAATATCGTATATACTCGCCCCTTCTCTCATCAGTGTAATATGTTGCCATGACTTCACTATCATATCAGTAGAAATATATATGAAATGAAGAACCAACCAACCAAGGATGCATTTATCAAAGAGTGGCAAAAGACCTTAAAGAAATTATTTGCATTTGGGCCCTTCTATTTAACATACAGGATTGGTTTTTAGCCCCCAGAGAAGACTAGACTATCCACTAAAACTCAACTAAGGAAGGCAGGTCTCAGTTCTCTCCCACAGAAAGATCTGCTTTGGAAAGATTATTTATAATTCCCCTGAATCTCAACTTTTTCTTTGACAAAACACCCCTCACCACAAGCCATTGTTTGCATGGGAAGTACATTGTGTCTTATGGCAGACAGAGAATAAGGCCTATTCAGATATGGAAAACAATGTATATTCAAATTCCCATTGACTATAATCAGGAGGGCTTGTTTCATATTATAGGCTGATGAACCAACTCTAGGATCTCTGGCCTTCTCAAGGCATGTGTGATCTTGGGAGAGTTCATTAGATTACCCAACTTGACCTCTCAACTGTCTCAGTGCATACTCAGGCATAACATTCAGTGTGACTTCTTTTTAATGTCTGCTGTTCTCTGACTGACCCGAGATAGTCATTGTAAATGTGACATTGTGTGCCAGTGACACGTTTGGCTATTCAAATCTCACACTATGGCCAAAAAAAAAATACATTCACTGACAAAGAAATTAGGAGCTGCTGTAATTCAGACTGTATTTAGCACTATGCCAGGGATTAGAAAGTTTAGAGAGGAAATAGGGTGAGTGAAGATAAATATAAAACAATTAGCCATAAACTTTATATCTCTATGCCTGTGAACAGCAGGCCTCTCCACAGATTTCTGGGAGGCCCAAGAGTTGTCTAAGAGTCTAAGAAGTCTTCTCGTGTATTTTCTTAGGCATTTTCACCAGTGTCAACTATTAGCCATTTAAATGCAAAGTTCAGGGCCAGAGCCCATCAACCGAGGAGCCTGCTATCTAAGTCATGCTCAGAGAAGAAGTGATTATAAGAAGACCACCTTGCAGAATTAGAGCTCAGGAAGTCCTGGTGGTAGAAATTCAAAAGGAACTGCAAATAGTTTGATGATTCTTGCTAAGGTTTGTGTTTTCTTTTGAAAAGAACTTTCAGGAGAAAATAAAAGAGTGGGTCACCCATCTGAACAAGCACACTTGTCCCACCCGTGATTTCAGGACGATGGACTCTTGAAGGACAAGAGAAGTTAATAAAGTAGGGCCAGAAATAGCCATGGGAAGGCGTGCAGGCTTCCCTGTTCTGCCTTGGTAATGGTGTAAAGAGTAGAAATGTAAATCATTCAGAGCCTTGCCCAGCAATAAATGACACACTCAAAATGGGTAAAGGAGCAGTAAATAAAAAAGGAACCATGCACAGAAGTGCAGGCAGAGTGTAGGTAAAACACACAGGCTGGTGCAGTTCATTGGGGAGAATGGCAATGCATCTTCCCACCCCTCCATCCAGAGAAACAAAGGGACAGAGCAAGTCCTGAAACCTGGAGAAAGAGAGGCTATATGGAGAGAAAAGTCAGACGGGAGCTGTGACCTTCCCTTCCAAGACCAAGCCACCTCAGAAGACCCTACAGGGCAGATGGGGAATAATATCCACATACTCTCTGTCCCCTCACAGATGCCTTCCAAGGTCCCCAGTGGCTGAACCCAACCCGAAGCTAGAGCGTGTGAAAGCCGATGGAGGGAGTCCACATAAGACAGTGTCCTACAAGCCCAGAGCAGGAACAAAGAGGATTGATATTCAACCTGGAGACTATGAAAGGACCATTTGTAAAATCCTTAGATAATAATAATCATCACAGCCCTGGCCGGTTGGCTCAGCAGTAGAGCGTCGGCCTGGCGTTTGGGGGACCCGGGTTCGATTCCCGGCCAGGGCACATAGGAGAAGCGCCCATTTGCTTCTCTACACCCCCCCCTCCTTCCTCTCTGTCTCTCTCTTCCCCTCCCACAGCCAAGGCTCCATTGGAGCAAAGATGGCCCGGGCGCTGGGGATGGCTCCTTGGCCTCTGCCCCAGGCGCTAGAGTGGCTCTGGTCTGGGCAGAGCATCGCCCCCTGGTGGGCAGAGCGTCACCCCTGGTGGGCAGAGTGTCGCCCCCTGGTGGGCATACCGGGTGGATCCCGGTCGGGGGCATGCGGGAGTCTGTCTGACTGTCTCTCCCCGTTTCCAGCTTCAGAAAAATACAAAAAAAAAAAAGAATAATCATAATCATCATATGGTTATGATGATACCTTGAGACTTGCACATGCATTAGTTTATCTAATCAAATCCATTTTTTTTAGCCCAGCTCTGGGTAGCCACCTTCTCCCTAGCTGACTCTTTCCCTGAAGTAGCTCAGAGCCCTCAGTGCATGGGACCACATGTTTATCAGGGAGAGGCAGCTACAAAGCAGAGGTGCCATCACACAGCCAGGAATGCCTACAGAAACCCAGTCTGCAATAACCATGATCCAAAGCATCTGTCATAATGCAGAGACACAGCTCTGTAAGGGAGAAGTGGCTTAAAACCTCCAAACAGCTGCTACCACTGTGAGAGAGTATTTGCTCACTTTAGCCTAAGAATGCTGTCCTAGACCAGTCCTTTTTCATAGTCACTATTTTAAACAGTATATTCTGTGCTACAGAGCTCCAGAGAGCAGTGACAGGTTGGTTGGCCATGTCATGGGATCTTGGCTCCTGTGAAGGACACAACAGTCGTAAGCACCAAGTGCAATGCACTGTGGGAATGTTAGTCCTAGAGCCAGATCGTAGGCCCCCGGCATTGGAATCCTGATAGTTTATAGCGAGGATTGGAATGAAGTAGCAGCCCCCTTTATATCCACGCACAATGCTCAGGACACCTCAAAGGAAGGCAAGAATGACCACCACTCTGGGTTCCAGAGCATGGTTAGAAACTGTTCCAGGCAAAGACACAGACTCCACTTTTTGTGTAATCTGAAAAGGAAGGTCTTGGAGTGATTTAAGTAAGATTGTGCAGAAAGTCAAAGAAATGGGCCGCATAAGCCCAAGATTGCCTGTGTATTTCCTTTTTTCATGAACACATTACATTTTGGGCCCCTGCAATGGGACAGGAATGGTACCTATTATTGTGAGTAAAGATATGGATAGTATTAGCCACAGTATCTACAGCCAGAGAAAAGCACCTTACAGTCTCGACAAAAAACCCTGGGCCAGTTTGGACCTATGTTCACACTTTTAATGGCCTGCATAATCACTGAACTACAGAATATTATAAATTTCTTTTCAAACGAGAAAGGATCATAATGCATCTCAAAAGCAAATATTCAATTCTGAAATTAGACTCACTTGACAACTTATATGGATTTTCTTCATTGCTTTATGCTTCCCGTTTCCATGAAAAACTTTCTGATTTAATCTCCAGAGATTCCAGCTTTCACTATATTGCCTCCCAAATTATTAACATTTTAATCTTGCTTTAATTAACTCTTGTTCCAATGGGATGAAACTGACAAGATCTGAGTTTGCAAACTAGAAGCTGAAAATCTGGAATACTTTATTAGCAGCTCCCAACAACAGCGAGGACCAGCTTCCCAGCAAATACAATGACAGTGGAAGATGTTGGAAAATCCTGTCTGTTTTCCTCCCACAGTCTCCCGACCACCACCTCCTCGAGTTCTGTCCTGCATCACTACCTATGCGAGGGTAGCCAGGATCCCAGAGTCGGAAGTCAGAAGACTTTGACCTGACCAGAGAAGAGCATCAAGATGTTACCTATCATTCAGAAGCAGAAGAGGCTAACACAGGTCTTTAAAAAAAAAAAAATTCAGATATTAAAAAATTGTCACTTCAACCTCCGCTCGGGTCCCAGGACACTGCATACACTTGTTTCCTACTTCACTGATTTTTCCCCCTTAGTCTTCTTTGCTGGTTCTTCCAATCCTCCCTGGAGTCTTAACTCTTAATGTTTATGTGTTCGAGGGTTCATTCCTTGGTTTTCTCATTTCTCTCTGTATAGTCACTCCCTTGGTGATCTCAATAGTCTGTGGCTTTAAATAGCATCTTTTTATCAATGATTTCTGAATTTATAGCTTCAGCCTTGACATTTCTCCTGAACTTCAGACCAATCTATCAAACTGTCTACTCAAAGACTATATCTGAGTCTCTAAGAGACATCTCAACATTCCACCTATCAGAGGCTCATGACTTCCCCCTCCTCCACCTTGCTCCCACTGTTGTTTTTACCATCTCAGTGGACCCTTCTGGTTGCCCAGGCCTGAAAAAAAATTAGAATCATCCTGGACTTCTCACTTTACCTCAATTTAAATTGTGTATTTAATTTTGGCTGCAAAATATATGCAGAATCTGATTATTTCTCATTGACATCACTGCTACCAGGCAGTGCAAGCCCTTGTTGTCTCCTGCCTGGACTTCCATCACCTTCTAACTGGTCTCCCTCTTCCCATCCTGCTTTTCTGTTACCTATTCTTCAAATAGCAACCAAAGTGATTCTTTTGAGAGGTAACTTGGAGCATACCATTCCTTTGCTGAAAATCACTTAATGGATCCCCATTTTACGTAGCCAAAGTCCTCACAATGGATTCCAAAGGCCTATTCAATTTGGTTCCTCATTCATTGCCTCTTTGGCCTCTTTTTCTCTGTTCTTTCACTTACTCCATTCTAGCTACATTTCTGCTTCATATTCTATACACTGGCTGTTTCCTCCACCTGGAACACTTCCTTACCCAGATAGCTCCTATATTGATCTTTAATTTCCTTCACATTTTTTATTTATTGGAGTCTGCTCTGGCTACTTAATTTAAAATTGCATTTCCCTACTCTCCTCCCAAAGATCAGAACTAAGACAAGGATGTCCCATCACACAACTTCTATTCCAAATTGTACTTGATGTTCTTGACAGTAAAATAAGGCAAAAAAACAAGAACAAAAATAACACCCATGCATACTAGAAAAGAAATAGTGTCTCTATTTGCAGGTGATATGACTTTGTGTATAAAAAAACCTAGATAATTCACAAAAGAGCTTCTGGAGCTAAAAATGAGTTCAATTCTACATCTATACACTAACAATAAATGATCCAAAAACAAATTAGAAAAACAATTTCAATTGCAGTAGCATAACAAAGAGTAAAATACATAACACTAAATTTGAATTTTAAAGAAATACAAAACTTGTACACTGAAATAAAGAATGTCACTGAAAAAAATTAAAGGAGACTTAAATAAATGGAAAGTTATTCAATGTTTATGGATTGGAAACTTGATATTGCTAAAGTGGCTGCACTCCCCAAATTGTTGCACAGATTCAACTCAATTCTATTAAAATCAAAGCCGTCCCCCTTTTTTTTGCAGAAATTGGCAAGCTGGTCATAAAATGCATATAGATAAGTAATGAACTTGTGATAGCCAAAATAATCTAGAAAAGAAGAACACTTCTCAATTTCAAAATAAATTACAAAGCTATAGTAATAAAAATAGTGTAGTTTGGCATAAAAATAGATATATAGATCAATTAAATCAATCAAGAGTCCAGAAATAAACCTGTATATCAATGGCCAATGAATTTTCAATGGAAGTGCCAAAACAACTAAATGGGGAAGGAATAGTCTTTGAAAAATGTGTCAGGACAGCAGGATATTCACAGGTTCAAAAATTAACTCAGAATAAATTGAAGACCTAAATGCCACAGGTAAAACTATAAAACTCTTTGAAGAAAACATATATATTTATATAAATCTTTATGACCTTGGATTAGACAATGACCTCTTAGATATGACGCCAAAAGCACAAACAACAAAAGAAAAGAATGGATGAATTAGACTTAATTAAATTAAAAAGTCTGTGCTTAAAAAACACTGTCAAGAAAGTAAAAATATAACACTCCCTAAAAATGGGAGAAAATATTTGCAAGCTATATTATATCTGATAAGGAATTAGTATCTATTAAAGAACTAACTCTTACAGCTCAACAGTAAAACCATAAACAGCAAAAGATAAAATAATCATAGTTTTTAAATGGGTAAAGGAGATGAAAAGAAATTTTTCCAAAGATATACAAAAGCCAGTAAGCACATGAAAAGATGTTCATCATTAGCAGTTGTCAGGGAAGTACAAATTATAATAAAATACCACTAAGATGCTTACAATAAAAAAGACAAACAATAACAAGTACTGATGAGACAAAACATCTGAACCCTTAGGCACTGCTTTTAGGAATGGAAAAGCTGTTTTCGAAAGAAGTTTGACAGTTACACAGAAAGTTAAACATGAAGTTACCATCTGACCCAGAATCCCACTGCTAGGTTTATACCCAAGAAAACTGAAAATATATGGCCGTATTTCATGTTGAAATACAACACAGCTCCTTTGTTCCATGGTTAAGTCTCTACCTCATTTTATTGTTGGTAAAAATAGTGCAAGACACTTATAATCCTAATATTAAACTAAACATCATGAGAGACAATGAACACATACTACAATTTGCTGATAACTGGCTAAAATTATAATAGCAATTAATATAGAAGAAACAACTGCACTTGAAAAATTTAAAAAGTAAACAAAAAACTCTAGTCTTATATATGTGTGTGTATATATATTTACATGAACAGAGGTTAATCATCTATGACCTTGCCAGGAGAAGTGTTTGTTTGTTTTAATTAAAAAAAAAAAAAAAAAAAAAAAAAAGAGCTGTACCGCAGCTCTTTACCAACTCGTCCGCTGGTGGGCAACTGGGCTGCTTCCAGATCCTGCCTGTTGTAAATAACGCTGCAGTGAACACAGGGTGCGTATATTCTTTTGAATTAGTCTTTCAGTTTCTTAGAATACATTCCCAGAAGAGGAATTTCTGGGTCATAAGGCAGTTCCATTTTTAATTTCTTTTTTTTCTTTCTTTTTTTTTTGCATTTTTCCGAAGCTGGAAACGGGGAGGCAGTCAGACTCCCGCGTGTGCCCGACCAGGATCCACCGGCATGCCCACCCGGGGGTGATGCTCTGCCCATCTGGGGTGCTGCTCTGTTGCATCCAGAGCCATCCTAGTGCCTGAGGCAGAGGCCACAGAGCCATCCTCAGCGCCTGGGCCATCTTTGTTCCAATGGAGCCTTGGCTGCAGGAGGGGAAGAGAGAGACAGAGAGGAAGGAGAGGGGGAGGGGTGGAGAAGCAGATGGGCGCCTCTCCTGTGTGCCCTGGCTGGGAATCGAACCCAGAACTTAATTTTTATTTTTTTGAGGTAACTCCACACTGCTTTCCACAGTGGCTGCACCAGCCTGTATTCCCAAGCAGCAGTGCACAAGTGTTCCCTTTTCTCCACACCCTCGCCAGCACTTGTTGTTTGTGGACTTATTGATGAGCACTGTTCTGACAGGAGTGAGGAAGTATCTCATTGTAGTTTTAATTTGCATGTTTCTGATTATTAATGACATTGAACATCTTTTCATATGTCTACACTACTCAACCATAAAAAAGAAGAAAACCTACCTTTTGCAACAGCATGGATGGAGCTGGAGAGTATTACGCTAAGTGGAAGACAAGTACTATATGATTTTACATATACGTGGAATCTAATGAACAAAATGCACTAAAAAACAAAATAGAAACAGACTCATAGATACAGAGAACAGACTAAGAGCTGTCAGAGGGGAAGGAGGTTGAGGGGCTGGGTAAAAAAGGGGTAGGGATTAAGAAAAGGGAAAAAAACTCATAGAGACAGACAACAGTGTGTGATTATGGGCGGCAAAGGGGATAGGGAAGGTAGAAGAGGGTAGGGGGATAAATGGCGATGGAAGGAGACTCACTTGGGGTGGTGTGTGTGGTACAGTGCACAGATGATGTGTTGTGAAATGGTACACCTGAAACCTATGTAATTTTATTAACCAATGTCACCCCAATAAACTCAATTTAATATATATATGGTCATACATGTATATCAATACAATGGACTATTATACAGCCATAAACATTTATAACATAGATTAACCTTGAAAGCTTTAAAAGTGAAAGAAGTCATATACAACAGGACACATATGATTCCATTAATAGGAACCACCTGGCATAGGCAAATTCAGGAAACACAGAGTGTGTTACTGTTTCGAGAAACTGGAGGAAACAGAGAGAATGGGTAGTGACTACTCATGGACACTGAGTTTTCTGAGGGTATGATGAAAATTCTCTGGAATTGGATAGTGGGCGTGAATTATATACATTACTTAAAAGGGAAAACTTTATAGCATATGAATTCACTGTTGTACACTCTCTGCCTAGAGCAGTGCCTGGCATATAAGAACATCAGAAACATTTAATGAGCATATGAACTTTGTTAAGGCCTTAACAAGCAAACTTGGGTTCACTCAAAGAAGTATAGTGATCACATCCCATCACACAAAGGAGTGGGAAAAATCTCAGCTACAGAAACATGGAAGTTGAGCTCATGAATTGTTTGTACATTTTTTAATTTATATCTTAGGGCAGTTCTGAGAAATCCAGGGCACACTGCCCACTCTCCTCTGACCACACAGGCCTCAACCATCAGGAAATTACCTTGAATCAGCAGTCTGGTCTGCCGTGTGCTGACTTCTGGGGATGAAGAGATGACTTCCAAACCAGAATGCCAGTGGTCATTGTGACTTAAGTCACCAGTCCAGACTGTTTTCCCTACTTTATAGGTCTCCTCCACCTCCCTCTCTACCTACCCTATCCATTCTTCCAAGCCTAGCCCATTGCTGCCTTTTCCAAGAAGTCCTCCTAGCTACTCAAAGCCACATTAACCCATCTCTCTCTTATCTGAAGACCAGGAGGTGTTAATGTGACCCACAGCACCTGACACCAATGTGTGCATGTGCGTGTGCGTGTGTGTGTGTGTGTGTGTGTGTTTGTGCCACCCTGACTCTCAGTGATTTAATAACCCCCACTAATCAACAGGGAGCTGGCACGCAGTAGGTTTCTAACAGAGATAGACAGGTGAAAAGGCAGCTGAAGGTGATTTGTAAGTTTTGTGTTCAATGTTGGAAATCAGTCTTTTAACAGCAGCTGAAAAAAGAACAGAAAATAAAAAGAATCTTCGTGGTCTGCATAAAAGTGTGACTATTACAGGTGGCCCAATTCCCAGTTACTTTGTTACTGACACCAGAGACCTGTTTTTCAATCAAAATTGTGGCAGCTGAGAAGCTCTGAGGCTGGGCTGGCACCTGGGTCAGAGGTTTCCCATTAGTGCTGGCAGATTTTTCATAATCAAGACACTTCTGAAATGCTGAACCCTACTCAATGTCAAAGGTTAACGATTCTGTGAGCAGGGACTGCAGCCCAAAGCAGGCAGCAGACAGCTCAGAGAGAGAAGCCACCAGTGGACCTGCCCAGGCTGCTCTCATTAGAGTCTTGCATCTATTGGACAGTTGCCTTTTTGCTGAGGAGTCATTCACGGGAGAACATTCATTAAGCAGACTGCATCAATCCTGTTTATCTAACCCTGGTTCATGTTTACACATTGACAGTCAACGTTTTTGAGTGGTCCCTCTGTTCACCATTAAGTCTGGTCATGCACAACTAAAGAGAATTGGCAAGTGAAGGGGTCACCTGCTGGGTTCAGTATAGACAGGCAATCTGGATAATTTTGTATAACAATTATAACTTGCTTTCAGTTGCAAAATATTTGTAGTATACAAGAGGCTTCATTTCCACAGCATTCCCACGGGTTTGGATTATTTCAGATCCTAATAATTGAGCAAAATAAACTAAAGTTAATTTTGGATTAAAATCTGCTGACATTCTTTTTTTTAAAATGACAATAACCTGCAATCTCAGAGATGAAGACAACTGTTTTAAACAGCCAATATGTCTACAACTCATTAGACTTCTCAGTCTTACTGATTTTTCTCTCTTCGTGGAACATCCCTGAGGACATTCACTGGCTCTTGGATACCTTGCTGTGGTTTCAAACTCAACGTATTCTAAGAGGACTAACTGATTTCCTCCTTCCTCTGTTCTGTACCATTCCCAGATGTCTATGTTTTCTCATTCATGTCAGTAATTCTTTCTATTATCCAAAAAGCCTGTTTCCTTCACCCATCTTACCAGCTCTGCCTTTTATCTAATCAACATGGGGAGGGGTGGGGGAAGGGTGTAAAGAGAGACAAATAAAGGTGACAGAAAATGATTTGACTTTGGGTGATGGGTATACAACGTAATCAACGGTTCAAATGCTATAGAAATGCTTACCTGAAACCCATGTAATCTTATTGATCAATGTCACCAGTTAAATTTAATTTTCTAAAAATGTTCTCTATACTATGTATATTAGTCAGGGTTCTTCAGAGAAAGAGAAGCGTGTGTGTGTGTGTGTGTGTGTGTGTGTGTGTGTGTGTGTGTGTGTGTGTAGAGAGAGAGAGAGAGAGAGAGAGATCTATATTACCCAGTCTATCAATTTAAATGTTAATCTCATTCATAAACACCTTCATAGATACACTTAGAATAATGTTTGGCCAAATATCTGGGTACCCTATGCTAGTCACAAATTGACACAAAAAAAATAAACATAAGAGCATGTGTCCAAGGACTGATCTTTCCACCCCTGCTTCCGGGTGACTCAGAGTCTCTCCTACATGACTGGAAGTGCTCCCAGCTGCTGCTCACCTCCCATCCCTCTTCCTCCCTAGTCTGCAGAACACTTCCAGACCACACTCACTCAGCCCACTTAACGACCTCGGCAGGACCCCACTGCCCACCAGATCAATCACATGGACTTTAGACATGTTTTCACCGTCCTCTGCTTCAGTTTCTTGTCCTTGGGGCCCTCCCTCATTTCAGTCTACCCTGTGTTTTTCCTCTTCCCTGAAGTTTGATAACTTCTTGAAACTGTGCTAGGAACCAGGCCTTTCTTGAATTCCAATATGACCAACCTGTACATTTTGTTTTCCAAGATAAAAGCAATCTTCACTCATTGCAGCTATGTGCATTTCTATAGAGAGAGGCTATTTCTCCCTTTTCTGTGCCCAGTCATTCACAGGGAGATACATCAATAAAGAGTCTAGAAACAAACAGAGAGCACCCAAATGAGAACAAGTAAAGGCCATGTGGGTCTGGCTATGGCGAAAAAGTCAGCCAGTATTTGAGCATCACAGAAACGTGAAGGCAGTCAGGTTAGTGTGAACATTGAATATGAAGGGGAAAACGAAGGTGCATGCATGCCCTTCTGTGAGGCTGCTAGCCTGGGAGAACTGGAGGCACATGAACTAAAAGTAGAGCTTCCCATGTCTTTGGTTAGAGAGTAGATCTTGCTTTCTCTGGTTTGCTAAATTGGGAAAGGGGCAAAAATTAGAGTTACTGTCAGATATCAAGTCCTGGCTGTTCTAAGGCAATTGCTGCAGAGGTCATGGTTGTCTTCCTGAGCTGGCGGCTGCTGAGGGTCAGAGCTCTATCTTTTATAGATGATCTGGCCATTATCCATTTGTACAACCAGCATCTCAAGATAGAGACAGAGACAGAGGCAGAAAAATTCTGATGGGATTAAGATGGCATTAGATCAAGACCTAAAATCACCTAATTTTGTCCTAGACCACTACAATGTGAAAGGTCTCCAAGAGAATAACTACATCCAGACGACAAGTGTTGGCAGATAATAATGTTTTTAGCTGATGTTGGGTGTCAAGCCCTAATCTATGACTCTAACAAGCGAGAAGAGAATTCTTCTTACTAGGCTTGGGGGACCTGTGCTGCAGACCAAAGGCCCAACCCTCTCCGTTTCCCCTATACCCAAACTGGGAGCTTGCCTCTTACCCCTACAATACAAGGAAGAGGCTCCAACACCCTCCTCCAGCCACACCAGAGGAAAGGACTACGAGAAAAAGATAGTAGAAGAGACTATTTGCTCCAAACACTGTAGCCTCTGCCTTCCATGTCCACTTTCTCAGCTCTTCCCACCTCTGAGAGGAGAAAAAGGAAGTCAGCCAAAGACAAAAAGTGTCATTATGATTCAAAAGCAGGAGAAGAGTCACTCCCATTTATAATTTTATATGAGTGATTCTGCCTGCTAATATATTACTCAAGAAAAATGCCCTGATTTTACTATTGTATTCATCATTCTGCCAGAGAGTATGGGGTGGGTTTAAACTTCCCCCAGAGCCAATATACAAATTACTTTAGTGGTCTTTTCTGCCCTTTATTAACAGCACACATTTTCTCCATGTTGTTTTTCTTCAAAAAGACCATTTGTTAAAGTTTTACAGGAATATAGCATAGGGCTAAACCAAAATTGACTTAAGTAATCTGCTATTATGAACATCTTTGTTGCTTCTAACTTTCACTATAAAAATAATGCTTTGCTGAGCATCTTTATATAACAATCATTACACAAGCCTCTGATTACATCCACGAGAAAAATTTCTAGAAATAAAATTACTTAATGAAAGGTTCTAGACATTTAGAGAAAGCATATCTTAGACTCTTAATATGTGTTTACAAATTTCCTGTAAAAATGATTATATCAATTTACATCCTGGACAGTAGAGCAGCAGAGAGGCCAATTTAACACAACCTCTACATAATATTTCTCTTTGCAAAGTTAATAAATGTAAAACATGTTGTGTTTAGTTTTGTGTTTTTGATATTTGGTAAAGTTGAACATTGCTCACATTCCTATTGGTCAATTACATTTCTTCTTTCATTAATGATTCTTAAACTATATATTTTCTCCTGAGGGACTTATCTTTTTCTGTTGACTTATAAGAGGATATTTAATTTAATTGAGATGGAACTAATTGTGTTATATTATATCTGGTAAAAATTTAATCTATGTATTTTTCCAAAGATTAATCAATTATTCTGATTCTAATGATTGAATAATTTTCCTCAGGAATCTGAAATACTATCAATAGCATATCATGAATTTATATGTGCTATATGTGTTTTTTTGTATGTGTTTTTCATTTGTTCTTCTCTTTTGTCATCAATATCCTTTTTTCTTCTTGAAATGTAACCCTCTGCATTTTTTTAGTTTTGCACATTTTTATAAATGGTAATGCATGTGACACATGTAGTTTTTTTCACAATAGTATTAAATAATTGTCCTTTATAATTCTGCTAAATAGGCTTTAGAATAGTTTTATTCATTTTTAAAATAAACAAACACTGTGACTTTTGTAATTATATTAAAACTCGAAAGTAATTTGCAGAAAACTAACATCATTACAAATCACTGTTTCTTATTTATGAATCAAGTGACTTCATTTATATGATACATTTTAGGTTGCTCATTCACATTTTGCAGTTTTCTTATAGAACTTTTGATTTCTTAATAAGGTTTCATTTCATTGCTAATGTAAATTATATCATCACCTTATTTTTTTCAAATTGGTTAATGATAAAATATGGGAGACTTTTAAAATTTTTGTTTTATATCTTAGCAACTTGCTAAGCATTCTTATCAGTTATATATTAGGGTCACTAGGCAAAAATTATATCATCAGAAAATAATGATATTTTTTTGCTAATCTGTTTCACTAGTTCTGTCTTTCTTTTTGTCTTGCTTTATATCATTAGTTAAAAACTAGAGAACAAAGTTTTAATAATAGTGAACATGCTTGTCATGTTCCTGTTTTAAATGAAATACACCTAGTGTATAATCCTTGGGTATCTTAGAAAAGATCTGTCTGCCACAGATTTTCAGGACTTCCCTTTGTTCGATATTTGTATCATTTGTTTAGTAATCTCAGGAATGGAAATTTGTGTGACCAGTAAGCCAGAAGGATGGATTCTCTGTCCACATAGTTGCTGTAGGGATTTTTCATTAACATTTTATGCTTACTAGTTTATTAACATACATGTAGCCTCCAATGGAGTGGTTCTTAATCCTAGCAGCAAAGTGGATTTATTGGGCAGCTTTTAAACTTGCTGATCCCTGGGACCTCTACCTGACCAATTAAATGAAAATCTCTAGAAGGAGGGGCAAGATATCAGGTTTGTTTTTAAAGCTCTCCAGGTAATTCAAATAGGTAGCTAGGGCTGCCATCCATTAATGTTAGTTTTTAGACTTCAGTTAGCATCAAAAACAGCCTGAGAGCTTGTTAAAAATGCAGATTCCCAAGATCCAAGCCCAGCCTCTTCCAGAGGTTGTGATTTGGTATGTCTTGGGTGAGGGTCCATTATCTGTATTTTTAACAAGCATTTTGAGAATCACTGCTTAGTTGTTGTCTTTCTAGAGTAGACACTGGTGTGCAAAATGATGTGATTCTCTTACCTAAAGGAAAATTTATTCCTGGGTAATCTGAAATAGTGCATGGCAACCCTAGCTACATATCAGACTCACCTGGAGAGCCTTAGTCAACTCCTGCCTCCTGAGGCCTCACTTCTAGTCATTCGTATTCAATAGCTCATCAAAAACTCCCGCTCCTAAGTGCATCCCCTTTGCCACGACACCTCCTCGAATGTTTCACTCATTTCAAAGCCTCTCTCTCAGTCTGCTGCTGCATCTAAACCATACAATAGAAGTGGCATTTATATGCTATGAGCAGACAGAGAAAAATAGGTCCTGATCAAGAGAAATGACCATTCTCAGTCCTTTAGAAAGCAGTTTGCTATGGTTTCCACTTGCTGCAGTCTTCTTCCTCAGCATGTCTCTCTCCCAACCTCACTTCTGAGCCATCAGGGTGCTATCTGTCCTTCCAGTGGCAAAGGCACCCACTCTAGCAATAACAGGGGAGGATTTCCATTTAGATGTTATTTTTGTCATAATTAATGTAAATCCATCTCAGATGCCATCATGACACATCTAGGCTGTTAGGACTTTTTAACATTTTTTCATAACGCATGAATATTTTACCAGACCACCCTGCGCCTGAATCACTGACTTTTCACCCAACATTACATATAAGGGAAAACCAGCCTGACTGGGTGGTGGCGCAGTAGATAGAGTGTCGGACTGGGATGCAGAGGACTCAGGTTCGAGACCCCAAGGTCACCAGATTGAGCGTGGGTTCATCTGGTTTGAGCAAAGCTCACCAGCTTGGACCCAAGGTCGCTGGCTCGAGCAAGGGGTTACTCAGCCTGCTGTAACCTCACAGTCAAGGCACACATGAGAAAGCAATCAATGAACAACTAAGGTGTCGCAACGAAAAAACTGATGATTGATGCTTCTCGTCTCCCTCCATACCTGTCTGTCTGTCCCTGTCTGTCCCTCTCTCTGACTCTCTGTCTCTGAAAGAAAAAGGGGGGGAGGGATCACAATGTATTTTTGTAAAAACTATTTATTGAGGAGTAAGAACTCTGTGCCAGATACTGTGGTATTTCATCATTAACATTATTTCTCACCAATGAATCCTGTATTGTTATTAATAGGTAAATTAGAAAGCCAGGACTAGACCAAAACCCTCCTATTCCAGTCCAACAGTCACATGCCTCTGTGGCTCAGTGCAGAATGTACAAATGGGCCAGGGTCCCTCATCCTGTGGTTCGACTGCACGTGGAAAATCTTACCTGCCTGCTGAGCTAAATGGAGTGAAGAAGAAACCTATCTGAGCAATTCAGACAAAGTGAAATTTGTTTTGCTGCAAATGATTCAAATCATTAAATTCAACAAATATCCATTAAGCCTCTATTATGTGCAAAGCTCCACAACCCTTTGAAAGCGCCTATGATAAATTAGATTTGCTTAATGTGAAATCCTCCCCTGTTATTGCTAGTCTGCCGTAGCATATTTTTACTTCTGCTCCACTTACTCAATCTTTTAAAAGAGAGATAGACATTTCTAATCCACGTCAGGATGAGACACCCCCGATGAACTAACTGCTATTTCAGGAAGAAAGAATAAGGGTGAAGTGCTGGTTTCATGAAGCTGGAGAAGGCTCCTCAGTAATGATTCCTCCTTTCTTCCCTCATCCTTTTCTAAGCATTCGTAAGTTGACTGGATGGAAACCCTCCTAAGACCTTCACTATCTGGAAGTGCTAACTTCTCATTAGCCTGCAGTGGAGTAGACTCCATCCCTTCTGCTCAACCTCAGTGTTTTTCATTTCTACCTCAATTTAAAGGTTGACAAATTCAGAGAAAGTCCTCCTGCACCTTTGAAGCCAGCACAAGGCCTCCTGGTTATTGTGCCCTGTTTAGCAGACCAAGCCACATACATAGCTCCAAAAAAACATGCCCTACTGCTAGCACTGGTCAGCGCTTGCCTGCCAATGTGCTAATACTGAGATTAGAGTTTAGTCAGAGCTGATCTGAATTCCTCTCTTGATCTCCCTTTTGAATATGCTCCAATGAGACCTTGGTTTTATGACTTAATATGTAGGAAGATAATAAGGAGCTTATGATAGATACATATCTAAGTCCCCTCTGAAATTGGGAAATCAAAATTGCATCAAATGCCTCCCAACCCTAGGGAGTCTGAAGTCAATGGAGCCAGACCATGGAGGATGATTTGTTCTGCATTCTCTCAGATGCCCTGTGCAGGCTGTAAATAATAAGAACTTGCATTCTGCCCCCCACCATGTCCTGAGAGGAAGGAGATAGACCGGAAGGAGGTGGCCCAGGGCAGTGCATTGGCACCTAGATCCCAGCTCACTTTATCCAGGCATCAGAAATCTTATACATGAACTTTCACTCTGAGAGACATGAATTGCCAGGAAAGAAAATAGAAGCCCTGGGCTCTGTTCATTTATTTATTTAATAGTTATTTCTTGACTGTCTACCTTCTGTTCTATTGTATGCTAAGGCTAAGTCAGAGAACCTTCCTGAACACAGAGAGAAAGATCAGGAACAACTCATGTGCACCCAGAGCTCCCCCATCACAGTGAATAACTAAATACAAGACCATCTAGGTCAAGAGTCATATGAATTAAACCCTAAAATAGAGTTAAAGGAGTTTGAGGCAAATGAGACCTCAATAAGATGGCAGATCAGAAGAAGCTTCCTAGTGAAAAGGGTTTGATGTGGTGGAGAAGGATGGGTGGAAGAGCAGAATGCATAGAGAAGAAAACTTTTGGATGATTAATTTGTCCAGCAATATGGCACCTGGATTGAACCACTAATGATGAACCACTGATGATGAACATCTAAAAAAAAAGGCTAATTTTAATTCATTCAAATTATTGATTTAGTACGAATAGTCAAGAAATAAAATAATTTCAAACCAGAGAATAAGTGAATAAACAACCTTCAGATTTAATTATGTTCACTGAAGCCAAGTTTAGCTTTAAAAGCATTGACTAAATCGAGCAAACATAAATATCAGATATATCAATACAGTGGAATGAAGTACTGGTATATGCTACAACACATATGAATTCTGGAAAGCATTATGCTGAGTGAAAGAAAATAGGCACAAAAGACAATTTACTATATAACTCATCAACTGAAATGTCCAGAATAGGCCAATTCACAAAGGTAGAAAATAAATTAGTGGTTGAAAGAAGCTGGGGGTGGGGGGGAAAGGGGGATGTATGCTGATGCACAGATTTATTTTTAGGGGGGTGAGGAGAATGTTCTGGAATTAGACTTGGTGATAGTTGTACCACTCTGTGAATATACTAAAAATCACTGACTTGTACACGTCAAGTGGGCAAATTGTATGGTATGCAAATTATATCTCAAAGCTGTTCACCAAAAAAAAAAAAAAAAAAAAAGAACTAGAAGTGGGATAAAGAAGTAATTTATGGAGTCACTACTGAGGATAAAGGTCAAAATATTAATTAACCTTAGACTTCAAGTAATGCATGCATATGAAAATTTCTAAGGAAATCGCAAAAAGAAGAAAAATAAAGTATATTTCTAAAATAATACAGACAAATGTAATAAGAAAATATAAAATTACTCACAAGTAAGGTCAGAGGAAAAAATATGAACTATCATTTTATAATTAGATTTTTTTAAACATAGTTATGTTGGTAACTGTTAGCTCCTCCAGGAGAATCATTAAGAATACCAACTGAAGGACAAGATGGCGATGGAGTAGGCAGATGTACCAACTTCCACCTCCCAGAACCAAAGTGGATTACAACTTAATTTTAAGAACCATCATCTGGAAAAACAACTTTGGACTAAACTAAAAGGACTCTTCAACCAAGGAACACTGAAGAGGCCACACTGAGACTGGTAGGAAAAGCGGAAATGCAGAAAGGGCTGCCCAGCTCCCCGGAGCGAATGGTAGCCCAAAGAGACTCCCGTGGCAGGAAGTGAGTTAAGCAGAGAGGGGAGGGTCCTGAGCCCCAAGAACAAAGCCCCAGCCTGCAGCCACAGAGCCTAGAAGAGGCATATGGACAGTATTTAGCTGGAAACAAGTCAGGATACTGTTTGTGAGAAAGAGACTGATTTCTCAGACTCAGGATTCTTCTTAAAGGGACTGCACAAAAAACCTCTCTCACAACCACTCACCCAGGGGTTCAGGGGATGGGAAGAGAGGAGAGGACCAGAGCAGTGGGAAGAGAGTGTAATCTAGGAGGCACAGGGAGAAACACTTTGAGAGACAGCAACCCTAACCCCTGGGACAAGTCACTCCCCAAATCTGAAATGAATATTTCCCCTGGAAAAAGTAATATCAGCAAAGGGAAGCAGGACATCAGCCAAACAAGCTCTCCCATGATACTTAGAGCAGAGTCACTTAGAAGGAGGGAGCTTTCAGGACTACAGTAGTGAGTCTTAGGGTCTGAACTTCAGCACCTCCACCCACACGGCTGAGGGCTTGCCCAAGGGCGGGTAATGGAAGTGTGGTTCTGTCAGCAAGGGCGGAAGCCAGCTGGCCACAACTGAGGCCCAGGTGTGAGCTCGGTCTTGCCCAGCTGGGGAGGAGGGGACTGGCAAAAGTGGCCAAGCCCAGCTGTGGGCTGCCTGCAATCCAGCCTGTGGGGGAAGGGCAGGAGACCTGGAAGGAGCAGAGACCTGCCCTTGAGAAAGGGCTCAGGAGTGCAGCCTCACCCCACCACAGAACCGAGGCCTGTGGCCTGACATGGGAGCCGGCTCCTCCTTCTGGGGTGGAGCAAAAGCCCAGAAGAGGTGGAGTCCTGTGACTGAGCGTGGGCACACAGCCCCACCTGGCCTGTGATGCCTACACTTCTAGCCATCCAGCAAGTGGTCTCCTCCTGCAGGGGCATGACAAAAGCCCAGAATCAGGCAGAGACCCGTAGCTGAGCAAAGGTGTTCACCCCTGCCCTCAGGGCCAAGCATAACCCCACCTGCAGGTGTGGCGTGAAGGCCGAGGCCACTGAGGCTTGTACCCCCAAGCACTTGATCACAGCACCTCCTGTGAAGGAGAGGCAGAAACTACAGCAACAGCCCCAGTGGGCTGGCAGTGGCAACACCCATACTCTAATGCCTTAGGCAGCAGCAGCAGAGGGGGTGGCGGGCCTGCAGACAGACCAAACCTAGGGAACACAGAGGACACAACCAGTGGACTCCAGCGGCCAAAACCTTCTTTTACACAGACAAAATGAGAAGGCAGAGAAATGCAACACAAATAAATCAAGAGAAATTCCCAGAAAAGGACATGAATGAGTAAGATATAACCAAATTACCAGATGCAGAGTTTAAAATAACGATTGTTAGGATGCTTAAAGATCTTATAACAACAATAGATGGTCATTACGATCTCCTAAATAAAGAGATAGCAAATATAAAAAAGGACATTGAAATAATAAAAAAGAATCAGTCAGAAATGACAAATACAATATCAGAACTGAAGAACACAATGGAAGGAATTAAAAGCAGGATGGAGCCTGAACAGGCAGTGGTGCAGTGGACAGCGCGTCGGACTGCAATGAGGAAGGACCCATTCTCGAGACTCTGAGGTCGTCAGCTTGAGCAAAGCTCATATGGCTTGAGCAAAGCTCACCAGCTTGGATCCAAGGTCACTGGCTCAACCAAGGGGTTACTTGGTCTGCTGAAGGCCTGCAGTCAAGGCACATATGAGAATGCAATCAATGAACAACTAAGGTGTCACAATGTGCAACGAAAAACTGATGATTGATGCTTCTCATCTCTCTGTTCCTGTCTGTCTCTCCCTGTCTATCCCTCTCTCTGACTCACTCTCTGTCTCTCAAAAAAAAAAGCAGGATGGATGAAGCTGAGGATTGAATCAGCAAGTTAGAGGACAGATAAATGAAGGCATGGAAGTGGAGCAGAAAAAAAAAAGAGACTCAAAAAGTCTGAGGAAACTCTAAGGGAGCTCTGTGACAACATGAAGAGAAATAACATCTGCATCATAAGGGTTCCTGAAGAAGAGGAGAAAGAACAAGGGATAGAGACTTTGTTCAAACATAACATAGCTGAAAACTTCCCTAAATTAAAGCAGGAAAATGTCTCACAAGTTCAAGAAGCATAGAGAACTCCATTAAAGAGAAACCCAAAGAAATCTACACCAACACACATCATAATTAAAATTCAAAAGCTCAATGATAAAGAGAAAATATTAAAAGCTGCTAGAGAAAAAAAGACTATCACCTACAAAGAACCAAGATAGGATAACTTCCGACTTCTCAACAGAAACACTTGAGGCCAGAAGGAAATGGCAAGAAATATTCAAAGTAATGCAGAACAAGACCCTACAACCAAGACTACTTTATCCAGCAAGGCTATTGTTTAAAACTGAAGAAGAAATAAAAAGCTTTCCAGACCAAAAAAAAAAAAAAACTTAAGGAATTCACTACAACCAAACAAATGCTGCAAGAAATGCTAAGGGATCTGTTGTAAACAGATCAAAGGGAAAAAAATATATAGCAAAAGAGAAATAGAGTTTTAAAAAATAAAATGGCAATAAACAACTACATATCAATAATAACCTTAAATGTGAATGGATTAAATGATCTGATCAAAAGATATAGGGTAGCTGCATGGATAAGAAAACAGGACCGATACATATGCTGTCTACAAGAGAGAAACCTTATAAGAAAAAATGCACATAGACTGAAGATAAAAGCATGGAAAAAAATATTTCACGCAAAAGGAAATGAAAAAAAAGCTGAGGTAGCAATACTAATATCAGACAAAATGAACTTTAAAACAAAAGTTATAGTAAGAGATAAAGAAGGTCACTACATAATGATAAAGGAAGCAATCCAACAGGAAGATATAACCATTATAAATATCTACGTACCTAATATAGGAGCACCTAAATACATAAAGCAGACTTTGATGGATTTAAAGGGTGAGATCAACAGCAATAATATAATAGTAGGGGATTTCAATACCCCACTAACATCACTAGATAGATCCTTAAAAATAAAATTAACAAAGAAACAGCAGACTTAAAGGACACACTAGATAACTTGATTTAATAGATATCTTCAGAACCTTTCACCCTAAAGTAGCAGAATATACATTCTTTTTAAGTGCTCATGCTACATTCTCTAGGATAGGACACATGTTAGGGCACAAAAGCGGCCTCAACAAATTTAAGAAGATTGAAATCATATCAAGCACTTTCTCTGATCACAATGGCATGAAACTAGAAATCAACCATGACAAAAAAACTGAAAAATGCTCGAACACTTGGAAACTAAATAGCATGTTATTAAATAATAAATGGGTTAACAATGAGATCAAAGAAGAAATAAAAAAATTCCTAGAAATGAACAATAATGACCATACATCAACTCAAAATTTATTGGACACAGCAAAAGCTGTCCTGAGAGGGAAGTTCATAGCATTACAGGCATACCTTAAAAAGCTAGAAAAAACTCAAATGAACAACTTGACCCTGCATCTAAAAGAACTAGAAAAAGAAAAGCAAGTAAAGCCCAGAGGTAGTAGAAGGAAGGAAATAATAAAGATCAGAGCAGAAATAAATGACACAGAGGCTAAAGAAACAATACAGAGGATCCATGAAACCAGGAGCTGGTTCTTTGAAAAGGTAAACAAGATCGATGAACCTTTTACCAGACTCAACAAGAAAAAAAGAGAGAGGACTCAAATAAATACAATTAGAAATGAGAGTGGAGAAATAACAACTGACACAACAGAAATACAAAATATTGTAAGAAAATATTATGAAGAACTGTATGCCAAAAAACTAGACAACCTAGAGGAAATGGACAAATTCCTTGAAACATATAATCTTCCAAAAAGTAATCTGGAAGAATCAGAAAACCTAAACAGACCGATTTCAACAGATGAGATTGAAACAGTTATTCAAAAAACTCCCCCAAAAGAAAAGTCCTGGGCCTGATGGCTTCACAAGTGAATTCTACCACATATTCAAAGAAGAAAAAACTCCTATCCTTCTCAAGCTATTTCAAAAAATTAAAGTGGAAGGAAGACTTCCAAGCTCCTTTTATGAGGCGAACATAATTCTGATTCCAAAACCAGGCAAACACAACACAAAGAAATAAAATTATAGGCCAATATCCCTGATGAATTTAGATGTTAAAATCCTCAACAAAATATTAGCAAACAGGATCCAGTAATATATGAAAAAAATCATACACCATGATCAAGTGGGATTTATTCTGGGGAGGCAAGGCTGGTACAATATTCGCAAATCAATCAATGTGATTCATCACATAAACAAGAAGAAGAAGAAATACCACATGATAATTTCAATAGATGCAGAAAAAGCATTTGATAAAATTCTGCACCCATTCATTATCAAAACTCTCAACAAAGTGGGAATATAGGGAACATATCTCAACATGATAAAGGCCATCTATGACAAACCCACAGCCAATATCATACTCAATAGCCAAAAATTAAAAGCAATTCCCTTAAGATCAGGAACAAGGCAAGGGTGCCCCCTTTCACCACTTTTATTCAATATAGTTCTGGATGTCCTAGCCACAGCATTCAGACAAGAAGAAGAAATAAAAGGCATCCAAATTAGAAAAGAAGAAGTAAAACTATCATTATTTGCAGATGATATGATATTGTATATAGAAAACCCTAAAGTCACAGTCAAAAAACTACTGGACCTGATAAATGAATTCAGCAAGGTGGCAGGATATAAAATTAATACTCAGAAATCAGAGGTATTTTTATACACTAACAATGAACTGTCAGAAAGAGAAATTAAGGAATCAATCCCCTTTACCATTGCAACCAAAAAAATAAAGTACTTAGGAATAAATTTAAACCAGGGAGATTAAAGACTTGTACTCAGAAAATTATAAAACATTGATAAAAGAAATCAGGGAAGATACAAACAAGTGGAAGCATATACCATGCTCATGGTTAAGAAGAATAAACATCATTAAAATGTCTATATTACCCAAAGCAATGTATAAATTCAATGCAATACCGATTAATATACCAATGACATACTTCAAAGATATAGAACACATATTCCAAAAATTTATATGGAACCAAAAGAGAACACGAATAGCCTCAGCAATCTTGAAAGGGGAGAATAAAGTGGGAGGTATCACACTTCTGGATATCAAGTTATATACTACAAGGCCATTGTACTCAAAACAGCCTGGTACTGGCATAAGAACAGGCATATAGATGAATGGAACAGAACAAAGAACCCAGAAATAAACCCACAGTTCTATGGACAACTGATATTTGACAAAGGAGGTAAGAGCATATAATGGAGTAAAGACAGTCTCTTCCACAAATGGTGTTGGGAAAATTAGACAGCAACCTTCAAAAAAATGAAACTAGACCACCAACTTACACCATTCACAAAAATAAACTCAAAATGGATAAAAGACTTAAATGTAAGCTGTAAAACCTTAAGCATCTTAGAAGAAAACATAGTCAATAAGCTCTCTGACATCTCTCACAGCAATATATTTGCCAATTTATCTCCACAAGCAAGTGAAATAAAAGACAGGATAAACACATGGGACTATATCAAACTAAAAAGCTTTTGCACAGCTAAAGACAATAAGAACAGAATAAAAACACAAACTACACAATAGGAGAACATATTTGACAATACGTCTGATAAGGGGTTTATAACCAAAATTTATAAAGAACTTGTAAATCTCAACATCAGGAAGACAAACAATCCAATCAAAAAATGGGTGAAAGAAATGAATAGACACTTCTCCAAAGAGGACATACAGATGGCCAATAGGCATATGAAAAAAATGCTCAACTTCACTAATTATTAGAGAAATGCAAATTAAAACTGCAATGAGGTATCACCTCACACCAGTCAGAATGGCACTCATCAACAAAACAACACAGAATAAGTGCTGGCGAGGATGTGGAGAAAAGGGAACCCTCCTGCACTGCTGGTGGGAATGCAGACTGGTGCAGCCACTGTGGAAAACAATATGGAGATTCCTCAAAAAATTAAAAATGGAACTGCCTTTTGATCCAGCTATCCCACTTATAGGAATATACTCCAAGAATACCATAACACTGTTTCAAAAGAAGAAATGCACCCCCCATTTTTATGGCAGCATTGTTCACAATAGCGAAGATCTGGAAACAGCCCAAGTGTCCGTCAGTGGACGAGTAGATTAAAAATCTTTGGTACATATATACTATGGAATACTACTCAGCCAGAAGAAATGATGACATCGGATCTTTTACAACAACATGGATGGACCTTGATAACATTATACTGAGCAAAATAAGTAAATCAGAAAAAACTAAGAACTGTATGATTCCATACATAGATGGGACATAAAAAGTGAGACTCAGAGACATGGACAAGAGTGTGGTGGTTATGGTGTGGGGTGGAGGAAAGGGAGGGGGTTGAGGGAGGAGAGGGGCACAAAGAAAACCAGTTAGAAGGTGATGGAAGACAATTTGACTTTGGGTGATGGGAATACAGCATAATCAAATGTCAAAATAATCTTGAGATGTTCTCTCTGAACATATGTACCCTGATTTATCAATGTCACCACATTAAAATAATTAAAAAAAAAGAATACCAACTGAAATCAGACTGTTAACTGTATAACCCAATATACATTTATAGAACATTCCACCCAACAGTTAAAGATGACAAAGTCTTTTCAGCCAAAACCAGCAATATATTGGGCCATAAAGAAAGTCCCAACAAATTTCAAAAGGCTTGGTATCACACTAAGTTGTCTGAGTACAAAGCAAAAAGGTAAGAAATAGCAACTAAAAGATAACTAGGAACAATCTGACGTTTAGAAATGTAAAAGCACACTCTTAAATCACTCACACGTCAAAGAAGAAATATTATATTAGAAAATATCTACAACTAAACAATAATGCTACATAACAATTTCCCGAGCTGTGAAATACAATTAACACAGTACTGATTGTGAAACGTATAACCTCAAGCGCTTGTATTAGAAAAGAAAAAAAAGGCTGAAAATGATTGAACTAAGCATCTCTCTTAGAGAGTCTAAAAAAATAATAAGAGAGAGAACAGCAAATTAAACCCAGAGAAAGTAGAAGGGGAAAATAATAAAGATAAGAGAAGAAGAAACTAATAAAATAGAACACTAACACAATAGAGAAGATAAAACAAAAGCCAGAAGTTGGTTCTTTACAAAGAGTAATAAAACTAACAAATCTCTCGCAAGACTGATCAAGATAAAAGATAGAGAACATATGAATAAACAATATTAGAAATGAAAATGGGAACTTCATTATACATGCCACAAAATTAATAAGATAAGAAAATATTATGAAGAGTTTTGTGCCAATGAATGGAAAATCTTAGATAAAAAATAACTTGAGTTTACCTAAATTAGCAAACATTTTAAAGTCAACAGAGAGCATACCAAGCAGAGAGCATTCTATGAGGGAAAAGCCGACAGTAGAAATGGCAATGGCCTTGTGGAATATACTCACTGATTTGTTCTACAAATACACACGCAGAAGCACTGTGTTGCACTCTGGGCTAGCTACTATGTAAAAGACAGAGCACCTTGGCATTATTACTGCCCCTAACAAGCCTGCAGCATTTTGGGCAGAAATTAAAGTCTCTGGAAGTTCATGGAAGAAATTCGTGATGACGGGGCCTAGATTTTGTGCTGAAATGCATCAGGATGAGGATGAAGAATTTCAGAAGCAGACTGAAGGGACCTGGATTTGAGACTGAGAAATCTGAACTTCATTCTGAACCAAAAGAAAACACTGAATTTTTTTTTAAACAGGGGGAAACTGTGACCAGGGTTTAAGAAGCTCATACAGATTATACATGTAGGATGAACAGGGATTTTGGGATGTTGAAAGGTGAACCACAGAGACAATTTTGGAAGCTATTGCAGGAGTCCAGATAAGCTGTGACACAATCTTGCATTGGGGTAAACAGAGAAGAACATTATGGAGAAGCACCAACAGGCTTAGTTACTGATTAGATATTAGGCCGAAGGCAAAGAGGAGATTTAAGGGTGTCCTAAGATGTCCAACCAGAGCAAATAGGAATTAGATAAATTAATAATTAGTCATCCAATCATTTCTTTGTTTTAAAGCAATAGTTGAGAAGTAAGATCTTCTTTAATGAGTTCTAATTTTTCATTTCTGGTAGCTTATGTCCTATAGGAGAACATAAAGGCTCATTCAGATGTGAATGGCTCACCAAGACTGTCATCTGAATCTTGGCTAAGAAACCTTCGAAACTATCAAGCAAGCAGTATGAAGGGAATAATCGAAGTCAAAGACATATGAGAACAAACAGGCCCCTCAATCCCTCCCTCAGGTCCTCACCAAAGTATACTCCATGGTGGGAACACGAAGTCAGAGAAACAGAACCCCAGAGGCCACTGCTTTTCATGATCTTGTAAAATAGGGATGTTGCGGAGCTTTAGCAAGCTGGGGTCTGCTGTGTTACCATAGACAGAAGTCCGTGCTGCGTATTTACTGCTTTGTTCTGCTTATGGTAGATGTCAGTGAGCGAGACTCTGCTGTGGACTACAATAGCACAGCCAGAGGATGGCCAGAAAAACCCTGCAGAGGGCGTGAGTTCAGCTTTCTTGTTTTTCAGATGGGGAAACCGAAATCCCAAAAGGCAGTATGTCACCCAAAGCCTGTAGCTTTCCAAGCACAACTGATAGCCAGGCCATTCCCTACCAAATGCCTCTCTCCACCCTACACTTGGCCTCCCATGAGGTCAAGATTCTTCCTGTGGTTTTATGGGCCATTGTGGGCCCTGGGGAACAATGCTCTTTGATGGAACCTTTTTAAGTGGGTTGAGGATGATTCTGGTACCCTTCTAAGCTCTTCTCTGGGTCCCAGGGTGGACTTTATTTTTTCAGCCCTGAGGAACAGAGCCATGGAACTTCACCTTATGACAGAATGACCCTGGGTGGCACAGCAATATATATTCTGACTGAAGAACAGGGCAGGAGTCACAAAAAGTCTCCTCGGGGGCTCCCAGAGAAGCATCAGTACACACCCCAACTTTCTGTGAGATGCAAATGGTTTTCACTGGAGTAATCCACTGAACATTGCAAGCACTTGAGAACAGGTTCTATGTCTTAACTTCTCTGTGGGCCTGATGCAGAAGTAGTACACAGTAGGTGTTCAATTAACTCCTCATTGATATTTGGTGGGAGTGCAGCCTCCCAGACACACTGACCACCGTAAAGTAAAACTGCACCTCCATTTTGGATCTACTACTGTGAATGAGGAAGTTTCACAGTGCATGACACCCTCACGTTCGTCTCTTCTACAGTCATCCAACTTTTCTTTATCAATTTGTGTTCATCAACTTGTGTATTTCTGTAAACGAGCCTGACTCTAGTATAGGAGGAAAACTGAAAGGTTTCAGATTGTTTATTTATGCAATAGTCTCTGACTGCTACACTTTGGGGGGTTTTATTACTGCATTTGAAGGTTCCTGTCTCTTTTGAAATCTGGCTTTCAGCTGTCACCACTTGGTGGCCTTTTTAATTTTCTTATATACGGACCCCCAATCCCAAGAACCTGGAAAGAACATCGCACTTTATTTTGCAAGAGGTAGTGGGCTGATCAGAAAATACAATAAATGAGGCCATTTCTGTGGGTCAGGGTAGGGTTACTCCCCATCACAGGCAGTTCTGCCTCTGGACAGGAGTGGCCCTAAGCAACAGGAGGCCAAACACACACAATAGTGAAGTTGAACTTAGGGCAGCATAGAGTTAGAGCCATGTTTTGTTTGTTTATTATTTGTTTGTTTGTTTTCTTCGGGGGTTTTCTGCATGGCTGTTTTGTTTTTCCAAGTTGTCAAACTGAACTGTTTTCCTACAGTTGATAGACACAGACCAGACAAGCATCTTTACCCAAGCATTTGTTCTCCCAGTCTTCTCCTTTTGTACTCTGTCGTACCAACACTGCCATGCGGGGGCGTGATACTACGGCAGTAGATTGACATTCGGGATACCTTGATCATCCAAAACACAATTTTTTAAAAGAAGCAGAACGCTCTCTCTAACCTGGGTTAGGAAAAACCTAGGATTGCTTTCATCCTAAAAACTATATATACTGCTCAAAAAAATTAGGGGATGTTTTATTGTTTCATATGAAGCGATTTAAGTAAAGATATCCATTTCTCATAGCTATTTATTAAGCTCCTATTATACAGCAGGCACAGCATTATCTACAAAGATGCTTCCATCTAAAAGGGACTAAAGTGGTGTGGCCGAGTTGGCACTGAGTATTGTGCTGCCAGTGTCACAGGCTGAGGGAATGGGGTGCGGTTTTTAAAAAAATTCATTTGGCTTGACATACGCCAACTCTTCCTTCTTTCGTGTCCCACATCCTAGTGGCACACAAAGGAGACCTTCTCCCGGAGGAACCAAGCAGAAGGCTGGGAGGCGATCCCTGTGGCAAATGCAGAGAGAAAGCACAATGGACAAGCATCGACCAGCCACTGGGGCCCAGGACAGTGGGCAGATGTTCAGAAAGAGTCAGGCATCTGAAGCTAAGAGAAGCTTGGGCTGAGGAGCTCAGAGACAGGCAGCAGGAAGACAAACTATCCTTTCATTTGATGTAAATTATTTCTTCAGAGATTAGCTGCTGCAACTGATTTTCAAATTTGAGCATATTCACCTCTGGGGTCTGACTTCATTAGGCATTGCAGACGCTGGGTAAGAAAGCGGTAGGGTCTGTACTAGCTCTGCACGCACTAAGTCTGGTACATCATTTCTCAAGAGATCCTCCCAGTCCCGTGGGAGACACTAGGCTAACCAGGCCAAGGGGGACCCCTCTACAGTCACTTGCTGAGGGCACTCAGTGTGGAGGAGCAGCCGAAAACTCCCTCAGTCTGTGCTCTTCTCCTACTTTCAGAGTACTGTTTGTCAAAGAAATGAACCTGTTCCCAGGATCCTGAAGACTGTGAAAAGAAGTTTACTTTTAATATTGTTCGAAAACACATAATCTAAAAAAAAAAAGAAATAACTCACATTATTGAACAACTTCAGCAAATCTTCTGCACTACCTGCCAAGGTTATGGTTTCAATCTTTCCTTCAATTATTGATAAATAGCCTGATAGTTTGAGAAAAAAAGAAACAGGACTTTTTCAAGCCTTAGAAAAAGGAAGTCCTTTTAATAAGAGATCCCATCCTGATTCCCCACAGCTCTTATCAGGAAATCCCTTGCAGCTGCATTCCAGAAGGTGACTACAGGGAAATGCCATTGAAAGGCTGGAAGTTATCTGCTTACACAGTTTAGAACAGACCCCAGAGGGATTATATGTTTGGTGCAGAATAGAGCTAAAGATTGTTCTTGTGGCCAGAACTGGACTGGGATTTTTTAACTACCTTTGCCCTTACAACTAAACCTCCTTTCAAGTTCATTAGAAAATGTTCCATGAAGCAGATAAGATGGCCATTTTTGACTAAGGTAGTCCAAGTGCCATTCATGACATCACCAGTTAAGATTTGCAACAGGAGCGGATCAAATCATATGCTAGAGGAAGAGGAGGCTTGAGCCCAGTGGCACTCAGTGGGCAGGCAGCACTTGGACACAGCACTTGGACAAAGGACAAGGAAAAGAGGTAACAAAGCAGAAGCCCACAGATCCTGGACATGGAGTTATTTTTTAAACAAAGTCCCAGTCATGAAAGGCCTAAGGCCAGGGTTAGTGCTCCAAAGTAGGACTCAAGATGTTGAGCAGGAGAAGCCAAGTGGCCTAAACCCCGCAATTACTTATTCATGATATGAGGGATCAGAAAAACCTGTGGACTTCTATCAACAAGGTTCAAACTAACCACATTAGCCTTGAAAATGGCTCAAAATATCACCTGACTTAGGACCGATTATTTTTGACACTTCTGCCATGCATTCCGATTTAAAATATTTTCAGGAACTCTTTCAAACACAAGACCAGTGGTTGCAGATCGTAGGAAATAAACATTGATTTACTTGTGCTGTTCCACCTCCCACCTTTACAGAATGTTGACTTTCATCTCCCTTCATAAGTACTTTTGACTACATGATGGCTCACTTCCAGGCGTTCGAGCGGAACTTGGAGAAGTCACGGTCTCGCTGGAACACACAAGAGACACTGACAGAACAAGTGAAGGCCGAGCAGCAAAGTGACCTTGTTACTTTCTCTTATCTACTTGGCCTGCCACTCAACCATTGAAACAGGGAAAAGGAGCCCCAGCAGGACCCGTTAGTCACAGAGTCATGCTGGTTCCACCTAGTACCTTGGGACTCCTCGGTGATTAAAAATGATGAAAAATATGTCTAATGTCTTTACTAAGCATTGAGATTAAGCTACAAATCAGGAAATATTACAATCTCTTGCTTCCTGCTATTAAGTACATTAACTACTATTTTAATATCTTGTTCAGAAGAACCATTTAAACTAACTATGAATATGGATTTTATCTAGGATTAATGAAGAATATTTTAAACTGTGCTGTCAGAATAAAATGTTGCCTTTGGGACAGTAAAACAAAGGAGTCAGATTCTGGATGTTCTTTCTCTCACACTGAATCAAGAGCTCAGTGAAAGAAAGCTCTATATAAATATATACACATTAATATTTTCTTTCCGCTAAAATATATATTTACCATATATGTATTCATTAGTGTTCATGTGGGCTGTCAGATGTGAGAAATTAGCTTTTGCCTTTACTAACTCCTCTATGGGAAAGAGGTCCTCCATATGTGTTTAACAAAAAGGAACTTTATTGTTTATGAGACTGGAAAATAAAGGTTGCCATGGCTTTAAGATCTGGTGATTGCTAATCAGTTTTTATAAATGACCATGAATCACTTTGTGCTGGCCGGGCTTTGTTTAGAATATGAGATGACTGTTCTGTCTTACAAGTAAGGGATTATTAATGCACCCTCCCTGGAGGGCTTCAATTTCACCCGTACAAATAGCTGTATATCTACCAAGTATATGTTCAGTGTGCCTATCTATGAAATTTAAAATTATATGCTTTGTGTAAAACAGAATATATAATAGACTCTGAAATTGAATAAAACTTATTGGATTCATTTTTTATCCTTTGTGACATTTTTCTAGTAAGGGAGTTCAGACAAAAGGCATTGCCACCAAGGAGCCAAGAATGCCAAGTCCTGTCCAATTTAAATAATCACTCCTTTCTGTCATGTTTTACAAAGAGATGTAGTCAAACATGCTCTTTGAGCATTTCCATATGCTGTGCTTAGTTTTACAAATATGAGCAAGCAAGGATCCCCTCCCTACCCCATTTGTATGTTTTTGTTACTTGAAAAAAATTATAATCTTGACAACTGTCTCATTCCAAAAACAAGAGGGCTTTTTTCTGTGACAAACAGGACATGAGACTAATTTCATTCAGAACTTCACCTTCCTCGTCTCAATAAGTAAGGTAAGAAGTAAACTCCAGGATAATAAGGAATTCGTGGCAAATCTGATCATGTCACTCTCTTTTTTTAAACCCTTCGTTGGCTACCCATTCCCTCTGACCCTAAGGCTCCTCATCATCTGTTCTTGATGACCTCCCCAATTTCATCTCCCGACTCCTCTTTGCTAACTTCTTCTCCTGTTCTCCAGCCATCTGAACCTTTCAATTCTGGGAATATAGCATTCTCAAGCATTTTAATAATAATATGCTCTCTTTGTCTTTCTTTTTCTCTCTCTCTGATCCCATGTTGTTGGATCTAAGACTACGTGAACAATGGTGCTGGCTGAAGCCCTGCAGGCAGACAAGCTGTACCAGTCTATGTTACATGTGCCTATTTCTATAAAAGTGACCTTCCAACCTTCCAGGATGAAAGGGGCCCAATATCATCATATTGCCATCAAATAATGGCAACTTGATATTTTCAAGGAATGGTGCTCAGTTGGGAGCTCAGTCTCGCTCTCCATTATGGGCAGGCTAGACGGGAAGCAGTGGCTAAAATAGGTCAATCTTGATAGGCCAGAACTACTGTTGTTGAACCCATGGGGAGCCTCCATCTCTGCCATAGTGGATATTCTATTCACGTATCCATCATGCCAACACTGAGGTGGCTAATGACAGAGGCTGACTGACATCAACAAGCTGAAAAATTTTGCCCACTTGGCTGTTCAGTGTCTCTTCTGTGGTGGGTGTTTTGTGGTGGAAATACATGTACTATAAATATTCACACATCATAACAATTCCCGTTTTTCTATTCACATGTTAACCCAGAATCCCTTCCTCCTAATCATTCAACTGTTTTCATTGAACACTGTCCATTACTTCATACATATTTAACCATGGGGGCCATTTTGCTTTTCATGCAAAATGGATGACCACATTTATAATCCAAAGCTCACGATTAGAAGAATCTCCCTCACTGCTGACTTTCAAGGCCACGCGGAAGCCAACGTGTAGGTGCTGTCTGCTTTGGCTTCACCCACATAACAAGTTAACCATTCTCAAACCAAGATTGGTCATTATGTACCTTCAACTGCCTGTGTGAAATTCCCAGACAACCACAGGCAATACCTGAGGGAAGGTCACTCGTGCAACAGCGGTGGGTGTCAGTGGGGGTGGGCGACCCACTCATGTACTCGCCTGTGCCCTCTGGTCCTTCCATCTTGCAACGAAGTGTGGCCTATCCAACCTAAGACTTCAGAGGTCTGACAGGACTCAGCTGATAATGAATTGTTTCAGCCACATGGTCACTTGGTCCCATTGTCAGGAATTCTGCTTCTACGAGGACCCCATAGTAAACCAAGAGCTTTTACCATTGTTGTCATTATTGTTTTAAAGCATGTAACTCTCCACCTCAGATTGCATGGCCCTACTCTAGAACCCTGGGGGCCCATGTTGTGATTCTTCTACTGAAGTTTGTCAGAAACCCCAGACAGGATCTTTTCCCCCTGATACCTCCAACACCACGGGGTACACTGGATCATATAACCCAAGTGGCAAGGTTGCATCACCCAGTATATGGGCCAGAGTAACATCTCTATGTACAGAATATGTTATCAACTGAACTGAAGAGTCCCAGCAGGCATTACTGCGCTCACTTCTCCAAGATAGAAAGTGCATGACATAACAGTTTATTGTTTTCTTTCAGAGGGAATGTCATGCCATGCCTCTGACCATGGAAATTCAAAAATTTTAGGAATATGGTAGGTTCCTGAATATTTGTAGGGTTTCTATCCCATTCCCTGGAATATGTGTCCTATCAAGGTTTCTAGTATGCTAGCTAGCTTATCCTCATTCAGCCCAAACAACATAATGTCATTAGTGTAATGGATGAATGTGATGGTCTGCAAGATGTCCAGAAGGTCTAGATCTGTGTCATCTATTATAGTAGCCACTAGCCTCACGTAGTTATTGAGCATATAAAATGTGGCTAATGCAACTGAGAAACTGAATTATCCATATTAATGAATTTAAATACAAATATTGAAGCAGTGCAAAATACCTTTTCTGTTAAACATAAATTCTTTTTTTTTGGTAGGATTGCATGTTATATTAAAGATTACATGGAATAATGTAATATTATAGAGCATGTTTCAGGGACATGCATCATTTCTAGTATTAACCCACCTCTGCCTCTGGGACCTCATTCATGCCAGGAGCATGGGGAATGCCCCATCCCACCTTTTTAAGACTAGTCATGAGGGCCAAGGGGCTGGTGCAAGAGGCTCAGGTGGAGAGTCTTGGGTCTCAGGAGGGGAAAGGGAGGCAGGGCCCACTTCAGGCAGGAGACCGAGGACCATTTCACACCATGACCCAGATTCTAGTATTACATGGAAACATATGACTAATCGACCAGACGGCAACAAATTGATTTAGTACAAACACCTTTCTCCAGGCATCAGTGTAATATTGCGTTAACATGAATATTTCCTGTAATCGGTATACATTACAGCAATACCTATGAAAATGTAATTGATAATTAAAGTGTTTATTATTTTAATTGTAATATAATTAAACTGTTTTTCCAGTTTAAAGAAATAAATATGAATAAATTTTAAAAGTCAAAATGAAAGGCACATTACGGGTAGAAATGAAATGAAAATGCACAAGCCAGTACTATAACTGGGAAGGGAAGGAAAAACAGACTCTAGAAGAAAAGATATCACAAATTTCATGCTGAATGGCAATTTACGTTGATACAGCAAAGGAAAGCAAAAAAGTTGTTTGTTGTGTAAAACAAAATTACGATAAGTGAGCAATATTGAGTCATTTTAGCCAACAATATATAGTGAATTAGATTTAAAAAGAAAAAAAAGATTCTTCCTACCAGAAAAAAAGGAATGACATAATAAAATTAGTTACCTGAAATCAGAATAAAATATTCAAAAAGAATTTTTATAAGAGTGTTAACAGGATCTGACCTTGAAATGTTGGCCAGCTATAAAATGCTTTGGATTCTTAAACAAAGTAGAAAATGTTTTTTTTTAGCTGCAGAGATAGTAAAATAAACTATTCCAGTTATAAAACATTTGTTATAGAATAATAAGAAAAATCTAACAAAGAAGTTTCACAGTTGAAAGATCTTCAATTAAGCAACCAAACAATCATCATCAGAATAACAGGCATTTTTCATAATATCAAAAATCAGTTGATTCATAATCTGAAAAAATGCAAGCACTTTCAGTACTTTTCATTAGCGTTAGATGAGTCATGCAATGTTAAGAGACACAGCCCAATTAATATTTTGGTATATTTTTTCTCAATTTGACTTGAAAATTTATAAAGAAACAATTTGCAAACTAAAGTAAACAAGACTCACGGTATAGATACTTTTTAATGTCTTACATACATCTCAAAGAAAATTTTCATCTAGATATGAGGAAGTATTTTCTATGACTATGGATGGTGCTCCAAGCCAAAATTGGATTTACTAATATTTTAAAACAACCCCTTGTTGATTTATTTCACTATGCAATACATATTGTAAATATTCATATTTAGTTTTCTGAAGCAAAGTTTAGGAAAAGCACTAATAATATACCATAGTTGTTAAAATTATGAAGTATATATGTGCAAAAAAGCATTACCAGTTTATCAACTTTTGAAAAAAAAGACAGTGAATTTAATGATCTTATTGTCATTGGTTGAGTTATGGAAGAACTGTATAAAGATTTCAGAGACAGGGCCCGCTCCGTCTAGTGAGGTGACGCAGGTGGTCAGCTGAGGAGCGCAGCCTGCCTGCCCAAGCCTCCTGCAGCCACAGAGGGGGAGGAAGAACAGCCTCATAGGCTGGCCAACAGAACCCGCTGTGACCTCAGGAGCTTGGGGAGTGGTGCCCAGGGTGCTTATATACATGTATAAACTCCAATTCTAATCAACTATAAACTCCTTAGACAAAAGAAATTCTTGTCAAGTACTTAGTAAGCCAAGGTATAACGAGAGTGCAATCTACAATTTCTCACAACATTACAGTGTATATGAATAAACTAACTTCAAAGCCCTGAGGAAAGAAAACGTGTATTTGTGGCCTAGCTCTCCTTGCGTGCGAATTCATGCTGAAATTAAAACTTTTTGTAATATAAATCAATAGCAATGATTTTACATATTTTTCCAACATGAATCGACATGAAAACTTTAATTGCAATCGACAGTGTTATGTAAATGGATTGCAAAAACGGAAAGAAAAATATGAAGAACACTTTTTAATATTAATAAACTTAGTCGCTTTGCAATTTTTCAATTTATGTATTATCCCTTTGAATTCAATTTTAATAGTGAGTTGACAAAAGAATTAATTTACTTCATTTTAATAGCTGTAGATTTGGAACTGGCACAAGTTTGCTTCAAAATCCAATCAATTCTTTCAAAGAGATTGATTGGACTTTGAGGCACAGGAGACGAGATTTGAGTGGCAAGCACACAATGCAATAGACAGATGACATGTTATAGAACTGTACACCTGACCTGACACCTAGGTAATATCATTAACCAACATCACCCCAATATTAAAAAACAAAAATGAATAAAGTAATATGGGTCAGTTTTGTCAGTGTGGATAAAATATTTAAGGAAAATGATTTTTTTTTTTGGTATTTGATTCAGTAATCAGTCAAGTTTTAAGTATGTTTGGAACAACTTGGGACTGTGAATCTGTATATTCAACTGGAGACCAAGTAAATCCCATGAATCTTTAACATCTGAATTGAGATATACCATATATTTAAAACACATCAGAAGTACAGAAAGCTTTGTACAAAAATATTTTCCATTAATAATTTCATATGGTTACATGTTAAAGTTATAATATTTGAGAAATCTTGTGTTAAATAAAATATATTTATTAAAATTACCTGTTTCCTTTTACTTTTTAATACGGTTATTAGAAAACTTAAGTTATATGTGTGGCTCACATTTTATTTACATTGGACAGAACTGGTCTGGAGCTTCTCAGCACATGTTATGATAGAGATTAGGAAAGTCTCCACAGTCCTTCAGCAAAGTGAGAAAGACATGCAGCTACCCTCTGCACATGATGAGACCATGAGCTGTTTCTGAACCTTCTTCATGGTAGTGAGAGCAAAGAGCCAGTCATCAAACCAATGGCTGGATGCCATGTACCTGAGGCTACATTCATCTGCTCAGGCAAAGATAACACATCTGGCAAGGCAGCCGTGACTGGGGCTACTACTCTGTTGAGCTTGTGTTAATTTACCATCATTCTCCAAGTTTCATCCAGTGTTTGCAAGGACTGGATTCATACATTAAATGAAAATGTGATGAGGGCAGTGACCTGCATCCTTTAGATCCTTTAAATTTGACACTAATCTCAACCATCCTCTCTGGAACTCAGTGTTGGTTTTGATCCACTACCTTGGCCACAGGGGAATAGGAGGGTGATGGGCAGGTCAGAGTTTTCTCTGTGGCCATTTTGACCCCGTCAACTAATGACCGAATATAGTGGTTGCACCAACTGCCAAGTATGCCAAACCCAACTGTATGTTTGGGAATGGGGAAATGACCAGCAGACCTTGTACCAGATCCCCACACACCTGCTCTAACAGGAGGATCATCTGCTTTGGGGCCTGGATGTCCAGGATGATAATGGCGCTCCTGAGAGAGAATGAAAGATTGGGAAGAAGGATAATATTCCAAATAAATATGCTAAGGTGATGTTGCCTGTGCAGCCCAGGAAAAGTGCTCTATGGACATGTATGTGTGTAGAAACCAGAGTCTGGGCCCTGGTCAGAGAAAGAAATAAGCTATACAGGTTTGGAAATAACTAGCAAAGGCCTTGAAGGACAGATGTTTGAAAAAATTCACAAGCTTGAGAATTGGGGCTGAAGGAATGCTCGCTTAGGGGATGAAAGAAGGAAACCAGAAGGAGCTGAGAGGGGTAAGAGGACCTAGTGGCCCCTAGGGAATTTCACATGGACAGCTAGCTGTCAGTGAGGCGGGCCTACCACAACTCCCATGAGCCAAATTGCACAAATACTACACTGATACTTAATTTTTAGATGCTTTTTTCATTCATTATTTATGATGAATGTTGCTAGATCTTTGATTCTGCCTTCCCTTAAGGTTAGAGCTCATTCCTTTAAATACACAAAAGGAGAGAATATGTCTGTGCTGAGGAAGTCTCTGAGAAGATCTGGAGATAAAAACCTTCACTGGGTGAGTTTTCCTGGCTACTGCAGCATCATATTGAGCTAGCTCGTCATTATACACCAATGTAAGGGTCAGGAATACAGCCAACAGCTCATGCCCTGGACACAGATCTCCAGAGATGCCCTCTGGATTCGCATTCTTGATCGGTGTTTAGATATAGGGCCAACTGGCAGCACCGTAAAGCTATGGCTCCAGTCTAAATCCACAAAGTCCACTTAGGGAAACTGATAGCCTCTTATTCTCGCATTTAATGGAAGTATGCACAGCTAATCCTCTCTAAAAGCTTGAGCAGACCTCTCCCTCCCATATTTTCAGCAACATTACAAACATCAAAACCCACACATGTCACATTCAGCTTAAATCCAGCTACCCAATCTGCATAGCTGCCCCTTCCCTTCCTAAGTTTGTGTCCTCCAGACCCTGATTTAGGTTCACAAATTCTATGTCTTTTCAACAACGGCTCCTTTCACCTTCTTCTTAACCTAAAATGTGGCTTTCTCCTGAGAAATTGCTTCTGCTTCCTTCTCACTTTGAGAAAGCATTCTTGCACGCTCTTAGCTAGCTTCTCAATGCTATTTCTGGACCACTTCTCCACTGTTTGCTTGTAAAAACCCTCTGCCCCTTGTAGACTCCTCTTGTTCTATTTGTGGACCATCATCTGTCCACTCCCAAACATTTCTTAGTCAATAGAGACTATAGCAGCTGGCCCACAGTCCTCTTCTCCCCCTGGACCTCTCCTCTTCCTTTCCTTCTCTTCTCATTCTTTCCTTTCCCTCTCCTCCCTTCCTCTGTCCTCCCCATCACTCCTCCCCAACTCATCTCTTTCTACAGGATGGTCCCTCTTCCTGAAAGAGTTTGCTTCCTACCTTGTTTCCCCTGGCTTCTCCCATTTATCCTTCAGGTATCAACCCTCCCACAAAGTCTTTCCTGGCCCCTAGTTAGGATAACTTGTACTTGTCCTCCACAAATACTAGTCTAGCTCTAGAAAATGTCTTCTTACCCGAATTAGAATTGCTGTGATTTCATAGTATTGCTCTCTCCACAGGATATTTCCCGAAGACTTCCTTAGCTGTTTTCCTCTCCCACTTCAGGCTGCTCCATAGCTCAGAGCAAACCACTTCTCTCCCTCATCTTCCATCTTTCTCATAAACTGCCCTGTTCACAGTTTCATGAGCTCGCCACGTCTCTCCAACCACAACACAGTCCTGGACGTGCCTCAGTACACCAAGCTCTTTGATATCCTCGTGTCTGTGTATCTTTTGCTTTCTGCTTTAACAATCCTGTTCCCTCTTCTCTACCTAGAGACTTCCAACTCAGCTGTGCAGCCATAGCTCAGATGTCAGCTCTGACATGAATCCAGTAATCCCCTGTGTTGCCTCAACAGTCCACCCAAAATTCTCTCAGTGCACAGGGTACTGTGATTCCAGGTTTGTTCCCACTGAGACAGGGGTCTCCAAGGGCAGTCACTATCTACTTTACTTTGCATCCATTATGTTTTGTATGCTAATGAAAAGAGAAAGGGTTTCAAAACCATTAGACAAGTGCATTATGGTTCAAAAATTTTTCCTCAAGTCCCACAATGTTTATTATTTCCCTAAATTCAGCTATGTTTTTTAAGCAATCACAATTGTCAGCAAATCACTCTTTAAAATTTATGTGCCATAGATTTTGCTTCTAACTAGTCAGTATTTATAGACACATAGTCTAAACTGTGTTGATTGTTTTCTTGCGGCCACAGAATTTGCTAAAGGCAAACTTGGTTGTTTTGACCATACGTTTCCATATTTCACAAGAAGATGATGATACAATTTTATTCTGAAATAAACCTCAATCCTAAGTAAATATTTATTAGAACAAAATTGTTTTGTGTGTTTATTCTTTCTTCTCATCCTACCAAAACTACTGTCATCTGAATGAAAAGTGTGAAAAAGAAACAGAAAAAAAAATTGGCTTGTTCTCTAGAATTTTATTAACAACTCTAACTTTCTTGAAAATAGTGTTATTTCACTAAAATATTAAAGGTTTTGGATTATTATTTATCAAACCTCAAAACAACACACTTCTTTGTTTTCTGTCTCACTGGCATTTGAAGTGAAATAAGTTTAATGAAATCACAAATCCTACTGAGTAGTAGGCAAATATACATTCTTGGTGGATCTAATTTAACCCACACTCTGACTTATAGTGGGTTCATAAAATATGGGGGTCAAAGAATATGAAACAAGCATTATTGGCAAATTCTGCTTTACTTTTGTTGGAATTGATCAGAAGGTCAAAGTCAATAAAGCACTTATTTTTTAATCAATAAGTATTTACTGGTTGCTTACCACATACCTAGAAATGTATGGAAGCTTTAGGGAAACCACAATTAAAAGGGAGACAACATCATTGCCCTCATAGAGCCTCTCGTCTAGTAAGGGTGACAGGTAATTAATTAAAAAGTAACAGTGTGGCCCTGGCCGGTTGGCTCAGCAGTAGAGCGTCAACCTGGCGTGCGGGGCACCCGGGTTCGATTCCCGGCCGGGGCACATAGGAGAAGCGCCCATTTGCTTCTCCATCCCGCCTCCCTCCTTCCTCTCTGTCTCTCTCTTCCCCTCCCGCAGCCGAGGCTCCATTGGAGCAAAGATGGCCCGGGCGCTGGGGATGGCTCCTTGGCCTCTGCCCCAGGCGCTAGAGTGGCTCTGGTTGCGGCAGAGCGACACCCCGGAGGGGCAGAGCATCGCCCCCTGGTGGGCAGAGTGTCGCCCTTGGTGGGCGTGCCGGGTGGATCCCGGTCGGGCGCATGCGGGAGTCTGTCTGACTGTCTTTCCCCGTTTCCAGCTTCAGAAAAATACAAAAAAAAAAAAAAAAAAAAAAAAGCAACAGTGTAATATGAAAGTGCTATTCTAGGAAAGAATTGGGTGCAGAGTAACAGGCATCATAGGTAACACAGAGCAGGATGTCAGATATAAGGAGTCATAAAACTGGACAGTCCCTGCTTGTCAAACCAATAGACACCCATAGGTGTGTTAAACTTACTTTTAGGAGTAAAAGAGAAGAATTAGGTTTTCAGATTCTATGGCACGTGTTCAAAAACACCTATTGGATAAACAAGTGAAAAATGCAAGATTTTCAGTAAAGGCAAAGGCAGTCTCCTTGGGTCACTCACGACAATGCCTGACCTTGGGCCTAGTACTATAGAATGCCTTGGCCCAGAATCCAGCAGAGTGAATGTCAAGCTTTGGGGGAAGGCTCGGACCTCCCAGTCACCACCACAGGGTAAAAGACCCCACTAGAGCAACTAGAGCAACAGTCAGCGTCCCGTCTTTGTCATCTCTGGAGACAGGGCTTACAGAGCTGACCTCACAGCGTCCCCTTCACTTATGCAGCTCAAGCCTGGGAGATCTACCACGCTCACAGACAGATTACCCACAACAACCCAAATGTGTCTGTCTTCCATTTTCCTGAATTTCCTTGTATGCTTTATTTCCCAAAACAAAGATGCCTTGAAATCCTGAAAAAGATCCATTTTCCATGGAAACAGCTAGAAAACCTGTCAGTTGTGTGTTGCTTTTTTTATCATCTCCAAATCAGCTAGGCCCTAAGAATGAAGCTGCTCAACAATGGATTTGAGATTTGTAGTTTCTAGACTTCCTTGGCAAAAGGATCTGTGTCTTTGCCAAACTATTTAGCAAGTGTTCACAGCACTTCAATCTGTCATGAGTTCTGTTTAATAAGGCATGTGCTTCCACAGCTACCCCCGCCAGGCTGATTGGAGGTTGTCACCTGCTGGGTGGCTGCCATCACTCTTTTTCAATGGGAGAGAAATGTGCGTGTAATGACCAGAGAGAGAGAGAGCCCTGTTCCAGCAGTGCACTCCTGCTCCCTCTGGGGCAGAGACGGTTCCCTGAGGCCGATACGGTTCCCTGGAGACCAGAGGCAGTGGAAACACTCGGGTGACCGGAGTACAGAAGGGGCCACACCCCATGTGTTATGAGAGCCCTTTCTTCTTCTTGAGACCAGTGAGAATTAAAGAGACAAGAGCTCGGAAATGCTCAGAGATCATTTGGTTCAGCCTGAAGCATCTAGACAAATAAAACTTGATTACAATTTTATAAACAAGGTGCAGATAAAGAGAGGACAGGTGTGTTGCTTAGGTCCAGACAGCAAATCAACAAAATGTTTGAGTCTAGAAATCAGCCTGCAACCGTTCTGCATCAGAGCTCTCAAACTTTTCCAACTATATGTCTGCAATTACAGAAGATGATATATACATACCCCAAAGGAAGGATGCTGACTGCAAGCATGAAATTTCTTTGAACTCACATGTTGCAATTTTTAATGTTTTTATGCATTTTATATCTAACTTAGTAAAGTATATGTCGGGGTTAATATAAAAATGTTTTTTTCCCCAAAATTACTAGACAGAATTAGTGCTTGAAGAAGAAGCCATGCTCATTCTTTATCTTCACCTACCCCTGGGCTATTCGCACTCAAGTTCCAGAATCATGCCTTTTTTCTTGAAAATACAATTGCTTGTTGTCTTGCTTCCTTTACTCCATCCTAACAGTCCTATTAGACAAAAGCCACTTTGCCACCGAAGCCATCTAGACCCATCTCTTGAGATGCATTCATGGTGGAATAAGACAAGGAAAGATTCACTCCTCTTCACATAATTTTTGCTTTTTAATCTCAATGCTCCAACCTGCAAAGTTATTTTCTAGGCTTACATCGTAACCCCCTGGCTTGGCAGATAAGAATGATGAAAGAAAAATGTCATTATGCTCTGAAAAATCTATCCAAATAGATTGAAACAGGTCCTCCTGTTTCAGATGTGTACATAAGAACTACAGTAGCATGGGAGTCTATAGCGACTCTGTGAGTTGGTCCAGAACATAGAATCAGGAGGTTATTGTGGATCCTCATTGCATTTGCTGAGCCTTTTCTCCTGGGAAAAGCAATATTCTCTAATAGGAGTCAAAGCCCTTCTTCCAATAGAAATTCATCTTTCTTTTGAGATATATTTTTAATATGAATAACATCCAGGCATCTAGAAGAAAGATTCATTAGGTGCCAAGTGTTGGACAAAAAAAAAAAAAAAGTGTGGTAAGTTAAGCCATGAATGCCAAGTGCATACCTTTTGTTTAGCACCAAGAGTCATTACTCTGATTTTTGAATGCTGTGGTATTGTACAGACACCCACCCCTGCAAACTCAGGTGGCTCTTCCTGGGCTGGAGTGCTTTAAAACATCTCACCTATGGTGGTTAATTTTATGGGTCAACTTGAGTAGGCCACAGGGTGTCAGATAGCTGTTAAAATATGATTTCTAGGTGTACCTATGAGCATGTTTCTGGATGAGATTAACATTCAAATTGGTAGACTGACTAAAGTAGGTTGCCCTCCTCAATGTGGTAGGCCTCATCCAATCAGTTGATGGCCTAAATAGAATTAAAAGGTTGAGTAACAAAGAATTTCTCTCTTTCTCTCTGCCTCAGTATCTTCAAGCTGAGACATCTGTCTCCTGCTGCCTTGACGCTGGGGTTAAACATGGACTGGAACTGACACCAGTAATTCTCCTGGCTCTGTAGCTTGCAGACTATAGAGCTGGGGACCTCGCAACCTCCGTAATCATGTAAGCATGTAAGTCATTTCTTATCTATACACAGCACACACACATACTATAGCATCGCTACATAGCACATACACACAAACACCCACACACATGCACAATTATATATAATTGGTTCTGAAACCCACCGTAACACACTCACGCGCTACTGCTGCCACTAGATCTGGAACTGCCCAGAAATGCTCATGGCCACCAACTACATCACTGTTATTTTCTCAGTTGCAATTATATAGTAAATGTCTTTTTTCTCTTATTCTGAAATGTCTCCTTTAAAACGGCAGCATTTGCTTGGTCTGTGCTATCTTTTACGACTCTTGAATAACTGGATTTTATGGTATGTCTATTACTAATATATATATTTGGGTCCCACAGAGAAATTTATATATGTTTCTTAAGTTTAATAAAATACTATGCATATGCTTTTTTTAAAATGTTTTTGGCAAGATTTCCATCACCCTGGTTTGGCACAGTATATGTATTTTTAAATTTTCTTTTTTAATCTAGGCTGTACTACTTGGTATTTCTGTTAGTAATACTGGAGGACTTGAAGCAGACTTTCAGAAGTAAAAGTTGTTATTTAAGCCCTTCCACAATGCATAATTAAGTGCATGGCAGTGATGGCTGATACATTTATAATAGATTAGGCCTATCGCAGTAGCAACTTTAAAGAAAACAGTTGACATTCTAACCCTGGCATCAAAAGCCCCATGATCTCATAAATAACAAATGACAATAGAGCTGTCTGTCCAAGGGACCCGCCCAACATTAAAAATAAAGGGATATCCCCAAATAACTTGAGGAGATGTCAAATCTCCCATAGATCATAAAGGTTTACCAATGTCACCAAGCACACCCAATGATCAGCAGTCCTTTGATTGCTGTTGGGGGGCAGAGGAAGGTGGGGACTTTGTCTCAGCTCCCTGCCACCATCTGCGTTCCCCTTGCCCAATCCATGGGCTTGGGGACATGCCCCTTCTGGTGCTATGGCTGCCCACACAAACCTAAAGGATCAGTCTAGACCCATGAACCAAAATAGCACTTCCCTTTTCTTTTTTGGCATTCTATACCAAAGACCCAGAAAAAAATATCACTTGAAAAAAATCCTTTGCCTTTTGCTCCCTGCAGTCTATGACTATGAAAACCTCATTGAAGTTCTGTCAAGAGGCCTCCCCTGGATACCAAGCCCTGAGCCCATGTCAGATTCCAGGGTCGTGTAGTAACTATCGACTGCACCAGGCCCTGTGCCACGTGCCAGGGGTGCCCAGTGTAGGATGACAGAGCTCCTGCCTTGGAAAGGAAATCGAACAGAAGCAGGTCATTTCAATGCAATGTCATAGGTGCTAGGACGCACAAGGTGCTGAGAGCTTAGGTCTGGGTCACTAATTCAGCCTAGAGTTGAGAAATGACTTTCTGGACAGCACAGAACCTGAACAGAGTCTTGAAGAAAGTTGGAAATGTTGGTGAGACCAGTGGAAGTCTTCCTTAACTGCTTCATAGAGCACTATCTCCCACTTCTAATTTGCTTTTCCCAATGATATAAAAATCCAGGCCCCAAAGCCACCAGACACAGCATTCTAGCTCATCTCTGGACACGGTCCGGAGGGCTACCTGCTTGATGACGCTCACACCACTCGCACTCTCCAGCCACGTGTCCCCGAGGCTCAGTCTCCAGCATCTCATAAGGGTGAAGTGGTCCCTCAGCTTCCAAAGTGATAAAGCTTACAAATGCCTTCCGCCTTTTGTGGGGGAAGCAGGGATATTGAGCAAATATCTAGCCACCTCAGAGGAATTTCTAGGAACACAAAGTAAATGAGGCTCATGTGTTTTGACTTAAGGGGGATATTTTCCAATCTTTAGTAAATGGTTGCCACCTCCAATTCCAATTTTCAATCCCACAGCCGAACCTGGCGTGGGAAGACAGAAAGGGCCTCAATTTCCAGGTTTACAAATGTTGAAAATTGGGTATTCTCCCTAAAATGGTAGTGAGCCTTAATGTGCTCATTAAATGTGATTGCTGCAATGAGGGTATATACCGAAAACTCCTTTAAGCATTTAAGAGCAAATTTAGGCTCCAACAAAACCCCGTGGCACAGCACTAAGACCCAAGGCTTTGCTTTTCCCCCCCTTTCCCTATTTAGCAAGCCAATTCCGGTGCTGGGATGGGGAGCACCCCAAGGAATAGGTCTATAAGATCATAGTAATTGGACCCATTTACAGAAGGTAACTGAGAAATGCTTAAAACTGTCATTTCTCTTGGTTAGGGCTGAATAGAAAAAATGTGATTAATAAACAGCTTAAGCAGCAAACAGAAGGTACTTACAATGCACAGATGCTGTGGGGAGATGAGCTACTGAGAAATCATCACGATAAACTGCAGGCCGGCCTGGGGCTTAAAGAGGTGGGAACAGCTTTTCAACACATCACAGTAGGGGGATATTTGGGCTAGAATTGCTTATGAAGATTTTTCTTTAAGTGGCCATTCAATTATAAGGTCAAAAATCCTGTTGAGTTCATGTGAGCAGAAATCAAAGAGAATGTTTCTGAGTGGATGACAATCCAGGGTCCTGGAGCCAGGACGAGGTATTTGGTTTCTCCTCCAAGCTTCTGTCTGGACATTATCTCAGCAGCCTGTTGATATAATCCAGGAGGGAGAAGGGGCATCACCTGGGCAGCAATGGGCAGTCAGAATGTCCCTGGACATCATCTATCCTGGGCAAAACCGCGGGCTCCCAGGGCTCTGCTTTTCCCCAGAAAACAGACACACCTGCCGCTGTGTGGATGCTATTCTCCAAGCAGGAGAGTTAAAGGCTTCAAGGAGATGGACCTCTGGCGTTTAAAAACCAGGCTCTTTCAATGACCGCAATATCATGAGGTGTAAGGATAGGTGTATCTTGCATTCCTTCGGTCACCCTCTTCTACATTTGCTTCTTCCTCAGACAATCTCTATAGGGAACACCATTGATGGTAACTAGCAGGCATCCTTTCCCACTTCTTCTGGAAACAACCATTCTTTCCTGGGGAGGCCTGCCTCTCCTCCACTCCTGACAGTCCTGAAGGGCTCCCAACCACAGGGCTCCCCACCTCTCCTGCTCCCAGCTACAGAGACATCAGACAAGGCGGTGTCACTTGCTGTGATAACCCCCAGTACACCCAGTCACAGTGAGTGGCTCAGGCATAACGTCATAACCCAAGGTGCACCCCTCAGAAGCTTTCTTTCAGGATTTATACTTGGGTGCCTCTTACCAAGCAGTTCCAGAGCTGGGGTGACAGCAGCCTACAGCTGACTGCACACATTCCTGCTCTCTCTCCATTGCTGGCTGTACTGCAGAAGCCAGGTGGCCATGGGAGAGGCATCCTATATGCTCACCCCTCTACCCCGCCTCCTTTCACCTCAATTCCTACCCTGTGGATTCCTGTCTCATGCTCCTTTCTCTCAGAGCTTTGCCCTCAGTTAATCCCCACTTATAAATAAATACGCAGTGATTTCTAAGAATGCTAAATGCCCTAGTTAGAGTCAGCAGTGGTCCCACAATAAAGAGAAGTACAGCAGGTCCTCAAATTATGTTTTGTTCAATGTCATTTTGTTGTAACATTGATGAGATGCTGGAGGAACTAACTCACATCAGTTAGCCTACAGTAAAACTGGCTTCACAATACATCGTTCTGCTTACAATCACAGGACCTACCAATGACATTAAGTGAGGACTCGCTTTATAGCAAAAAAAGGTGAAAATGTAGAGAGATCAGAAAGCACATAATTTGGGAAATAATGCCAGTTGTGGAGGACACTCACCCTCAAGAAGAACGTTCTTCCATGAAAGATAATGAGTTCCCCACTGATGGGCTTGTTCCTATGGTAGATGTTAGCAAGGATATTTTGGAGAAATTTTCACAGTAAGGTATAAAAGAAATCACTGGTCATAGATTCTAAAATCTGAGGAAGAATCAAAGAAATGGCTTTAAACACAGGGCTGCATGATAAACGAACTTTATAGACGTCCCCACCCCCCTAGAGAAAGCAGAGAATAGCGGCGGATACCCACGCCTAACAAGGAGCACGTCAGATGCGGTTTTAGTGGCTCTGGTGTCTCTCTACGTAAGTCCAGCTGGAGACGTAGGCATGCCTGGCCTGTCAGGCATGTCGGGCATGTTGGGTGAGCAGCTCTGGGGAATTAGTGAGACAGAACACCTACAGCTCAGCCCTGAAAGTCACCTGGATCAGAGCCATGGGAGGCCTTAGGAACAAGCAACCGTGGCACCCAGTAATATTTAGCATTTCATGATGCTAGGGGCCCGGAAAGGCCTGTCCTCTGTTGAACTTCTGCTCCACTCACTTTCAACTCCTGAGATTTTACCATTGAGGTTAAGTTTTGATCATGAAGCTTTGATCACTGTGAGAGAGCGAGAAAGAGACATAGTATATATCCCGGAATGAAATCGCAAACACCTCCGTAGAAATGACTAGCAGAACTCCTGCTGAGTGAACAGCATCCCTTCCTCTCCATCCCAGAGCTCTGGGTCAGGCCGCAGTGGCTCTCTGTGACCTTTCTGCCTCAGTTTCCTGAACTAATTCCTCAGACCCTCACTTTCAAATCCCCTCTCCACGTTGCAATCAGAGTGAGCGCTCTTTCACCGCTAGAGATATGACCGTATTGCCCACCACTTAGAGCCTTCCAAGTCTCTGCATTGACTTCACAGCAAAGTCCAGGATCATCAGTACCTCCCAGCAGGTCCTCAATAGCCACAATCCTCTATTCTCAATTCCAGCCACTCCTGCCTCACTCTGGATTCTGTGGAATGCTCCACACACTCCATTATTTCTCTTCTCCTTGCCTGGGTTTAAGTCGGTGCTTCTACCTAAACCATCTTTCTTCATCTTTTTTGACCCCTTTCTTCCCTCTTCAAGGCTCAGCTCAGACATCACAGTTTTGGAGTCTTCCTTGGTTTCCTGCTAGCCCCATCTTACAACCAAAAGCCAGGAGGCATCACCAAAGGGACAAAGTGCCACAGATCCAGAAGCAAGGTGACAAAATGGTATAAAAGGGCACTGACATTATCCTGCGCTTCCCCTGCACAAGGAATATGCTGGTTCCCGTATGTATAACTATTGCCAATCGCATGCCACAACCCAAGCCAGCTGGTCCCAGACCCTCTCAGGGCCCATGTTCCAACTTGAGGGCATTAGAAATGTGGGTTTGTTTGTTTTTTAGGAGAAAGGCACATTTGATATTCTAAAGTCATCCCATCCTCCAGTGTTTGCAGAAGACCAACAGCTCTCCCAGCACCACGGCAGAACCTGAACCCACCAGCACAGACTGACTGGCTGTTGCCAAAGGTACAGTAGCTCTGAGCATCGAGGTAGGGGCACCCAGCACACAGGGCTTCTGACACAGCAGCACCCCATTCCGGGGCTCCCAGGAGGCAATGCCCCATGCAGGCCAGCTCCGGTGCTTATCTGCATCAGTCTTGAACTGACAGCATAAACTAGCAGATTATAAAAGTCAAAAAATAAAAAAATAGAATAAATAGAAGTATTTCTTACTTATGCATAAGAGTTACTGAGCATCCATTTTGTGCTTGGAGCTGGGGGCTGGAGACTGGGGTAGCAGCCATGCAAGGTCAGTGCATCCAACAGTGTCCCAGACCCTGAGGGGACAAGAGGAGAGGCACAGGTGATGCTGTGCTTGTGGTTCTCACTTGAGTTCACAAGGCCAGGGGTCAGTGGGACCCAAAACACTGGTAAGAGCAAGGCTTCCTCCTTGACCAGGATTCATGGGTGTATGGGTGCTGGCTTCGAAGCAAGGCAGGTTAGGGAGGGGCTGCTATTGACCAGGAAGTCTGTCTCCTCCGCAGTTACTGGAATACAAAAATTAGGATCTGGGGACAGATGCTGAGACCAAGGGGGCATAAAACAGGGAAAAAAAATAAGGTGGGGAGAGCAGGATTACTACAATAAAATCTGAAAATTATTTTATTATGCAGAGAAAAAGAGAAAAATGCATCAATATCAAATTTTTGCAAACCAAAATCCATTGCGTGTTTCTCACAGATGCAGATGTAGACCCAGGTATTGAACACAGATTTATTACTGGGCATTTTTATTATGCCTTAACTGTATATGTTTTGAAGCAAGCTTTCTTTATAACTCAATAAATGTAATGTTTAAAAATGAAAGACCTTTTATAAGATGAACTCAGGTTAAACCAGGCTCTTAGAGTCATTACAAACACTGTCACAAGGATGAATTAAGAAGGTTTTTCTGGTCTTCAATTTAATAACACTTTTGACTGCCTCGTAAATTGTGTGATATATGGTAATTTGGCAACCAGTATTTGATTGGCTTGCTCCTTCAACCCTTCCTTATAAATTAATGTCATCATGAAACAGGAAAGTTTTTTCCTACTTTCTCTGGGTCTTTCTTAAATAGCTATTAACCCCTGCTTACCCCCAAGATAATATCAATGTAACAACAACAAAAACTATAGCAATTAAAACATTCAATATTATCTCAGTTATCTCTAATAATCTATATGACTAGTTACAAGCTTTTAACATTGGAAATACCTATTCTCTTCTCAAATAAACAAAAAAAATAAGTTAGTATATTTTCAGTACACTAGGTTTTATGGAGGTTTATAATTATATGGAGCCCCAAATTCCATGGATATCTAGATTTAATGTCTGTGTTTTAATCAGTACTTTAGTGAGGGATAAAGAACATTTAAAGCAACAATTCCAGCATTTGCTGTGATGGAGGAGCAGAGGGAGTTACAGAAGACAGTAGAGACCACCAAACCCGGTCTTTATGAGGTCAGAGAAAGGTTCTCATATGTAATATCAAGATTGAGATTGAGAGGAGGAGCAGCCAGGCAAAAATGTGTGCACTGGGGAGAGGTTGAAGGAATGTATCCTTGGAAGCAAAGAAAACAATATGTGGGAATGAACATTGCTTATCTGGAGAGCTGAATGGGGTTTAGGATGGCCAATGCATAAACGGCAAGAGAAAGAAATAGTAAAAGATATGGCTAGAGAGGTGTAAGAGTCACACGATATAACGTACAGATCCTGCACCATAGAGATGTACTCCTGAAACCTGTGTGATTCTATTAACCAATGTCACCCTATTACATTTAATTTAAAAGTAATTGTTTTCAAGAGTCATCCAAAAAAGAGTCATGTAAACCATTTGTTCAGATTTTGTCCTAAGGGCAATCTCTGAACAGGAAAGTTTTCTGAGCAAGAAAGTGATGTGCTTAGATTTGCATTTTTTTTAAGGCTCTCTCTGACTCTAGTAGTGAGAATCTTTGGGATGAGGCAAATGTGGAAGTCTGGAAGCCAGTGAGAAGGTAGGCTGCTGTGGTAATCTGAGTGACAAATGATGGTCACCTAGACTTGGGACACTCCAGTGAAATCCACGATAAATTATTAGATGTGAAAAGTATCTAGGAATTAGAAGCAATGAGATTAGATAATTGAATGTATGTGACAAGTGATGGAGACAAGAGTGGTCAGTGATGACACCACTGACTTGATCAAATGGGTGCAGAAGGGTCACAGAGATGAGCAGCCCCAGGGGAAGCATAGTCTGAGAGGGAGTCAAGACTTCCATTCTGGCTGTGTGGGTTGAGACACTTGTAGAATCCCCAAGGATGTCATTAGATTTACATGTTTAGTGGCCAGGAGGCAACAGGAATCCAGAGCACAAGAAAGATCTGGGATTCTGGGACAAGTGGCACGATGGCAGAGTGCAGTCAGGCCCTTCACACACAGAAGCAGAACCGTCACGTCAAAGAGAGGGAAAGTTCACGTTCAGTTGTGAGAACTAGGAGAGGCTTCAGGGAGGTAATATTTGATTTGAGACCTTTAAAGACAGGTTGGATTTTCGTTGGCTGTCAGAGAAAAAGTGGGCTGTATGAAGCTGGGGGTGCCGGAGCGAAAACACAAAGAAAAATTGATGGCACTACAGGGAATTATGAATATTTACATTTGGCTAAGGTGTGCGGTCTGTTTGTGAGTGAACAGAAGAGAATGTAGCTGGAGAGAAGAATTTACTGAAAGGCAGGAAGACTGGACTTTATTCTGTGATATGAATTCTTCCGAGGTGTTTGAACTAGGAAATGACAGTCTTTGTGAATTTCAAAGACCACTTCTCATCTGGCTGAGCCTTCATAAAGAAAGTAGGATTAGAGAGGCATCAGCACCAGATGGGAAAGTTTTGAACTCAGACAGCTCTGGGTTACAGTCCCTGCTTTGGTGCTCAGAAGCTATGTGATCTTGCCGAGCTAGTTCCCGTTTCCTCGGCTGTATGGTGGGCAGTATGATACCCACTTCTCCTGGTTGCTGTGAACTGGAAAGATCATAGATTTCAGGCAGTCGGTCCATAGGAGACAATTACCACATGAAGAGGTGCTGCCGGACTGGTGATGATGGAGATGGTTGTAGTTCTGTCTGTTGTCTCCTCCTTGACCAGGTGGGCCCCTCGGGAGCAGGACGTAGGAATAACAGCTACCCTTTCAGCTGGGGAAGCACAAGCTCAGTTAGGGAAGAATCACACCCTTTCTCAAAACAAACACAACTTGCAAGGCAGGAGTGAAGTCTCAGAACTCAAGGGAGAGCTGCAGCTGCTCGTTGGCTTGCCCCCAGTATGTCCACACGCATCTGTAAAACAGCAGCTTGGGCTGCAAGTCAGTGCCTAAGACCCCGCCATCCAAGTGACTTCCAAAGGCACAGCTTCCAGAGTAATCTGAATCCAACTTTAGCACCAGGACCCAGATGTAGACATTTAAATAATGCACCTGAACTTCTCCAGAATGCGTGATGGATCTTGTTTGGTTCACTTTGCCATCAGGAGTCACTGTGGTGCTCTTCACAGACGTACATGCCTTGCCTAGACAGATTTCAGTTTCCATTTGAGCACATACACCTTCAATTTTAAGAAGAGCTGTGTGTTCCCTCTGGTTTGGGGTCCCTTACTTATAGCCAGCAAAAGTGGCCTTGGGTCACAGCTTCCAGACATGTTTGTCCTTATAGAAGTCCTCTTCTCAGCAGGCCCACAGGCTCCAAGATGGCAGAAAGAGCCTTGAGATCTTAATAAAGAAGGCTTCTGCTCAGATTTCAGCCTGTTTACAAGGACTGTGTGCAACAGAATAGGATATTCTAAACAGAAGAACTCTAGCTTTGGGATAGACTGCAAAAGGAGAAGCAACCACAGTATGACATGTTAACTGTCAGGGTCTGTGAAAGGCCTCAGCTGTTACCCTCCTTTCAAGCTAACAGGTGAACTTGCCACAATTTCATGGATGCTCCCTTGAGTCAGAGACAAAAGACTTTGTTACAACACATGCAGCATCCAGAGGGTCAGCAGGATCACTGCACCCTGCCTCCCTCAGGGACAGCACAGGTGCACCTAGACGGACGCCCAGGAAATGGGTTGCGTTACAGGAGAGGAATGCTGAGCCTCAGGAAGCCATCACTTCCCAGCAGTGTATACGAAAGTCCGCTCTCCGACGTGGAGGAGATGCTACCTCATCCTTCACAGTTACTTGCTACAAACAAATCTGGAAAAATGGCCCAGATAAAGAGTGGTCAGTGCCCTTGATCTCCGCACACCCAGCAAGACATATGGGAGCAGCAGAGGACCTTAAAAGACAGCTTCTCCACACTAAGCCCTATCCGGGGGCTGGCCTTTAGCCGGCTCAGCATCCCAACGCATCCTTTCTCTTTTGAAACAAAGATCTTGTTCTGCAAGGTAAGGCAGGGGGGCTTTAAGGTGCACCAAGGTGGTGCCATTCTGAAGGTGCCTTTATTTAATCAGCCTCCTTAATGATACCTTAGTGACTGTGAAATGATAACCAAGGGACACACACACACACACACACACACATACACACACACACACACACATGTACACACGCACATAATAAAGGGAAAAGAAAGAGAAAAATGATTTAGCTCCTTTTCAAAGCCATCCCTGGCTTCATAATGCTGAAATCAGAATATTCCAGCCCTGGGGAAGAAACTTCTAATTCTCAAGGAGTTCACAATCTGTCACATAAATCAGAGTAATACGGTAAGCTGTGATAAGCACAGTGACACATGTGGAGTTCGATTAAGTCTTTTGTTCTCCCTGGGGAAAGGAAGAAAGGCTTCTCTGTACATGATATAGCAATATCAAATTATCTGCTATTTTTTAATATCGCACATCTTAAAGTCATATCTTGGGCTGTGTGGTGGTGAAGAGTGAACGGATGAATAATTTAGAATGGTATCTTAGCACCTCTTCCGGCATAGGAAAAAAAAATGTAATCTGACTTAATTGTATGTTAACATGATAACATTAAGAAAGTCTCCAAGGGGTATTTGGGACATGCCCGGCTTAATGAAAAGTCACAGGACATTACTTGAATTTGCATGAACTTCTCATCTGTGCCCTGCGCCCCGTGTATTGCCGGGTGCGGCGCGGTCAGCCTCTCCTGGGAGTGTGGAGAACGCAGCCGCGGCGGCCGTGGCTCGCCTTCACTTAAAGAGCTAATTAACTGCTTATCATGATTCTCTCATTTGGAAATCAAGAGGCTTATGGAAATCCTTTGGAACCACAAGTTGGAATTCATGCAACTTCATTATTCATTGAAGTCGGAGCGCTTTTGATTGTGACGGTTTTTGTGGTGTTGTTGTTGTTTTCTTCTTAGTGCATCCATAACACTGAAAGCCATCCCGGCATCGAAACAGCATGCCTGCATAACTACAAAGGAAGTGCCTGGAGGGGAAAACATGCAGCAGAAGCGGGAATTACCAAGGCAAAATATGTCTATGTGTTTGAAGGCAAACTCCACGCGGGGCTGGCTGGAGCACCGAAGGATTAGGTCACACTGTGACGGCAGTGACGGCGGAGAACAAGATACCATAAAATTGATCAGGATCAGCAACCAAAAAAAAACTGGAGACCAGGAAGGGTCAGATAGGTCACATCATCGGGGTTCAACAAGTGCAAAAAAAGACAGGGTGAACATTCAGAATGCCGAGAGAGAAGGATGGTCAGAAGCAATGCAAGCAATGGGGAATTTACCGTCATGGGCAGTGCTGGGTCCACTCACAGCCTCTAGATATGTGTGGCTTCTACTTCCTGGCATGCACGTTACCCACTGTACCCTCCTTCCTTTCTCAGAGGTTAACCCTGTGCTTTGCACAACTACTGGCATTTATTGAATGAGTGATCAACCTGAGGCCTATTCAGCTTACCTTGGCTGCCTCACTTCACTCTAGCCCTCCTATTTTAAATACATATACTCCACATTCCAGTCCTGCCCCAAGGACCTACCCACAGCCTCTTTTCTATGTCATTGCCTCCTCCTCTACTCCCTCCTTTTTTTCTTTCTATCTGTATATACATGACTCAAGTGTATGCTAAATAGTAAGTTGAATTTTAGTGAGCACTGGCCATCTCATCTTGGAATGGGGAAATCACTCTGAATTTCCCAGAAGACTATAGTATGAAAACCCACAAGGAGAGTCGTGCCCTCCAGCTGAGCACTCGGGTTCCCTGAAAGAGCTGAAGGCACATCAGCAGCAGACCTATATCCTGTTGGCCACAGTATGAAGAATGTGTCACAGGCAATGCAGGTGGAAGGAATTACTACAAATAAAATATGAGAAACACAGATACCAGGATCTGAATAAACAAGTCGGGGGACTCAGGTCAGCTCTGTCACTTCCTACAGTTAATCACCTGGGGCTCCGCGGTGGGCACAGAGCAGTCCATTATGGTGATATGCAGTGACACATGTGGCCCAAAGTAAATGCTCTTTTTGCTTCTTAAATGTCACAATGTTTATTTCACTTGAGCTGCCTCTTTTTGAGTTGGGGTACTTAAATCTTTTGACCTTTCCAGGTGGCAGTCATAATAAATCCCTGCTAAGGTCTCCACAACTGACAGTGGTATCTCGGATTGGATAGTTTAAAAAACAAAACACTCAGACATATGGGATCACACCACACAAAATTGTTCCAAAGACATATAGCTCCCCCAAATTTAACCTTTCCTTGAGATATGGGTCTGCTTGGTTCATTGACTTTCTTTCGTTGGCTTCATAGAGATAATACTCTGTAAGGAAGAAGATGGCACGGAAGACTGAAAGGAAGATAATGTACACGGGAGTCTTGGTTGTTGATTGGAGAACACAACCAAGACACAAATAATGATGGAATTCAGACAATATAGGCGTTCAGGTAAATTCAAAGTGGACTCAATGTTATTTGAAGAGTGGAAGCTATTGACAAGCCCAACAAAAGAAGAAGAAAGTTCAGTTGGGTATGAAAGTGGGGAAGAAGGAAAAGCTACATAGGTTATGGGTTCAAGGTGTTAGATTTGTCTAGTGATAGTGAAGTTCTGAAAATGGTCATACCTATAGGTAAATTTTAGGGACAGCAGATAAAAGAAACAGTTCAAACACTAGGATATCATACAGTTGTTAAAATCAAAGAGGAGATAAAAACCTAGGGCAAAAAAATTTATTCAGGGTGATTAATAATTGAAGAACATGGCAATCATTTTTGAGGCAGTAGAGGATGGAAGCATGGCTGTAGGAATAAAGAGGTAGACAGAAAGCATGAATTAAGAGGTAGAAAAGAGTGAAGAGATACTGATCTGTGAGGGACACTGTCACCCTGTTCAATTGCAAATATCCTTGAAAAAAGGTCATGCTTTTAAATGATATATGTCATTTACCTTCATGAGGAGGATTTGCATGTTGATCTTTGATAGCAGCTTTGGATAGAAAATTTAGAAACAGGGGATAAAACTGGACTCTGCTGTTCAAGGTAGAAAGGGAGAGTTAGGGGAGGGAAGCAGACTAGAAAGGACCTGAGTCCAGACCCTTTATTGCGGTATGGTAGAAGGAGAGACAAGACTGAGCTAATAGGAGGTATTTGAAGGTCATGACCCTGACTGGAATAGACAGGAAGACAGGCACCTTCCTTTGTTCTCTGTGTGCTGTAACATAAAAGAATAGCAAATTGGTTTCCTAAACTGAGCATGTCACATTAGGATCCGACTGTTGCCTACAGATGGTCCATGACAGAGCAAAGCCCAAAGCAAAAGAACAGCATGAAAATATAAGATGATTCATTTTGTCACTGGCTCTCCACCAGCATTAGGACATGCACAGCAGCCAGGAACAACTGCTGTCTCCTGACCAGTGACACACAGAACGTGTCTTCATTACTGGGTTGGTGGCCTCAAGAAAAAGTCCAGAATGGTGGGCCAACCTTTGAGCACCATTATCGTTCCAACAACTGAGCAGCATTTGGATCATGACCAAATTTCTGAGCAGCCTCCAACTCCCTAAGGGACAATCCCTCTTCCTCAGACAACAAGCTCTAGCCATCAGAAAGCCTCACAACTCCCTCTCCACTGCTGCTTCCCACCCCTGGCTGGTCCACAGGCTCCCCAGTCCCAGACACAGACAAACTCTCATTTGAAGCCTCACTCTAATTTGTGATATCTCTCTCAGAGCTAATGCTTCTCAGTACTTCCTCACCTAAGATTCAACTTCTGACTTGTTTTCCGCCAGTACTAGTGAGTCTTTTCCCACTTTTGATCCTTCTGCACAAGTTACTTGTCTGAGAGAGCCTAACCCCAGCCATCTCCTTTGGTGTCATCTGTGAGACCAGCGATAGACCCGGGAGAAGCCTTGAGCTTGTGGAAACTCCAAGTTAAAGACCTGGGTTTTTCCCAACCTCACTGGTCAGTTACAGCTTTCTGTTCCTTCCTTTACCCACTTCTACTCAACTCTGGCTAATTTTGCTGCACAAACTTCTCTGAGGCATTAGAAAGCAAAATGTTTCCTTAAACATGAATGGTAGAAGGTGTTCGCCACTGCACCTTCATCAATTCAACGACGTTTGCTTGGAAGGGCGTCTTTGAAAACTGCGTGTACCTTTTCTACCATCCCAGCACAGCTGTCTCTCTGCTTCTGAGCTCTCTTCACTATTAAAATGAGTCCCTTTGCGGAGTTGAAAGCCACAATGTGTCTCCCCCTAAATGAGAGGGGCAGGAAGGACAGCAGAGCAAATTGAAATGTCTAAGGATTTGAGTTAGGGGCAAGACCCAATTTCCCCTCGAGGCCTCACTGTGTTCACAGTAGACCCCTTTTTAGTAACGTGGAACACTGAAGAGCCAGTGCCTCTGCATAGGACAGTGGTGACCTTGGGGGTGTTTGGCAGGCAATGATGAAAAAGAAACAGCCCTCTGGTGGCAGGTACAAAAGCTACATTTCTCTCCTGCACCTTACATTGGACAAGAATGCAAAGTGCTAACTAAGTATTGAAAACAGCAAAGCTGAGTATTTTGAGTGACAAGAAATAATAACAATAGTGATAAAATCCAGTGACTCCTATGTACTGTACATATCTAACCCTCCTTAACAATTCTACAAGTAGATACCATAACTTAGCTCGTTATCCACATGAGGAAACAGGTTCATGGGGACTGAGTCGTTGTTACAAATGTGCATAGCAGCCCAGTGGCCCATTCTGAATAGGAACCCACGGCTCTGGTGTCCAGAGCTGCCACCCCTACCAGGATACCAACCTGTCTCTTATTTGTTGTCCCTTGACCAATAATCAAAACCTCTAGCTGAGTCCCAGCAACACCGCAGTCTCTTGGCAGGTCAGTGTGGACTGCTTTTTGGAAGAGTAGAACACTTTTAATCTCAAGTATAGATGTGACCATTCATAGGTTTTCCTGTTTGAAAAATTCTGACATCACTGGTCTCACTGCAAATTCAACTTGTGTTCTAAGTAAAAGCCAAAATAGGATCTCCTACCCAGGAAATGTTTAATGATGGAGCCAAAAAAAAGGTCCCATGTTTTAGTTACTTTTAGGATATCTCTGAACCCAGGAGCAAGCCAATGACCTCTTAGAGAAACGTGAACGTCCATGCTGGCCAGCCTAGTGATGCTGAGCTCGGTGAGGCGCTGGTCTGGAACAGAACAGAATGAAAGGGCACCCACTTTCTGGTGACACAGACGCGCGTGCACATCTTGGTTCCCTCACTGAGGACTTCCATGGCCTTAGGCATGTCACAAAGGCCTCTAGACCTCAGTTTCCTTCCCCATAAAGTGATGATACTATTACCTTCCTTGCAGTGTGACCCTGAGAATTAAATAAGAGAAAGTGCAATACACTGGGAACACATAAGGCCTCTGAACGTTAAAACCCTTAATACTGTGCCCTTTCCAAAATAAATGTAAAGAAAATAATTTTTTTTACTAAATCAATATAATATTTACAACATTGAAGTTCACTATAAACAACTGGTTTTTGACTCGATCTATTATGCTGAAGCAAAATGAGGATCCATCAAAGTTTTTAGATGGACTGTGTTTTTACAGTATTTTTTTTCAGATGTCATTCAGATATTTGACACATGAGGCCATCTGCTCTTTTCCAGGGCTGCAGGTAAAACCACATCCTTGAAGACACGATCCCAAGGTGTCTCATAAACCTAGTTTTGGATCAGTGTCAGAGAAATAAAATTAATTCAGAGAGTCAATCAACTATCTACAATGCAATGAAATGAAAAATACCAGTTCATATATCAAATGATATATTCATTTCATATAGATAAACATATATATCTTTATATGTGTATATGTGAACTACCTGACACAGTCAAAGGTGCTTCTTACTGTGGGTCCCAATCAAACAAGTTTGATTGCCTCTACTTTGTTTAGCACTTTAGAAGTGCCAGGAGTTGAACCTTTCCCAATAACTAGAAAGTTCCAGGGATTCTGGTCGTACTTTGTGTAGCGTGTTTTGGCTATAACAATTGGGTTCAGCTTCTTACCCATGATGTCACAATGTCACTTTTATCCTTGACCACACGACGGGTCCACCCAGAAATGAAGGTGTACGAATAAATGAGGTTGTCAGAGTATAGATGGCATAATTCCGTTTGCAAACCACTGCAGGGTAAGCACAGCCTTTGTTCCCTGTTCAAGTACATACGACCATTCCTAGGTTTTCCTGTTTGAAAAGTTCAGACATCACTAGTCTGACTGCAAATTCAACTTGTGTTCTCCATGCTGGGAGTCTGTCACGAACTCACCCAAACCCCTTTTCCTCCATGGATCCCTAAACAGAGCTGGAGAAGGGAGGAATAAGAAGTTTTCTTTTTGCAGTAAAGACTGACTCAGTTTCTTGGGATTGTTTCATTTCATCAAAAAATGGACTTTGATCTTTTGTTTCCTGCTCTTATGTTATAAAGAAAATGGGTTAGACTGCCTTTTACTCTCAGATATCCACTGATATCACATTTTCTTCTAACAGTTCTTGTTTATTTCAGTTCTAATTTGCCGTCGTCTACCATTCTTGCTTCAAAAACCTAGGCTAAGCCATGATATATGTGGTTTACCTTTAAATTCAGTTCTAGAAATAATACATACAAGTGCTTTTATTCCCCTTAAAGAATGTATTTATTTCCTGATCTCAATAAAATTTGATTGACTTTGGTTACAGTTATAAGAAAATTTCTAAGAGAGACAATCATATCAGATAGAGAATGTGTTAATATAATCAGGGCTTCTAAGAAAAAGCAATTTGACAGATTAGAAATTGTATCCTCGTGTGAACACTGCCCAAGTTGTCAAACCCTCTTCCCACAGTGACAGCAGGCTTCCTCAAACTTCAGGGACGCCCTGTCTTCCCATCACATTATGGAAAGCCAGCCTGAAGCTATATTTGAACCATTCTGTCAGAGAAGACTAAGAAACAGGAAGTAAAACTCCCTGCTTAAAGTTTCCAGCAGCTACTGCTGCTGCTTCTAGTTGTTACCATAAAGGTTCCATTTTGCAGAGCTAGAAGCTGAGGTGTAAAGAGAAGAAATAACTCTAGCTACCCTTTGGATGAAGGGATCTGTTCTTTTCCATACAGAAATCTGGCAGCTCTGTCTCAATTTGGAAAATCCACCAGCCGCCAACACAGTCTTCACATTAGCTTGAAATGGAAAATCGCCAGTGAGTGAGTCCCATCAGGGGACTAGAAGCCCAGCTCACGGCTGTGGGACAGGTTGGAAGGCAGATGCATTTAGCCTTTCCCTCTCTCTTGCACAGCCATTAGAGACCCTTATGAGAAACTAGCCACCACCAGCCCAGGGAGAAAGGGCAAAGCAGTGCTGAGTGAACAAAGCAGCTATTTAGTGCTTATAGATAATATCCAACTCCGCATCAGCGGAGAGCTTGGCTGGTGAGGGCATCTCCTAGGAAACCATCAGATAACACTGGAAGAGACAGGCTTTAACATAAAAAGAGCTGCAGGGGAAACAAGGCAGGTAGCTAGAAATGAGCCATGTCTCATAATGCAGCAATCACTTCTTGTACAACAAATAGGCCTGCACTGCTCACGTGGATGCATCCGTGCTCAAAGCAAGGAATTCTAGGCTACCGACACGCTAGAGGTCAGCATCTCACCCACCAGGCGAAGTGGAGAAGCAGAACCTGACCTGTTAGAGAGAAAATAACCTACCTTTCAAGCCAGCCCTGGCCCTGGGGAAGGGAGAGGGGCAGTGGTAATCATGGGGCTGCAGGGAAAGCACTCCGCCCGGATGAAGGGTGGCCAGGACCCTGACCTTCACAGTGATCTGCACAGCATAGGTGGTCCACAGGATAGTAGCTGCTGACAAAACCTGCAAGACTTCAACCTTTCTTTCTCCGCTGCCCAGAACCACCCCTCTACCCTCCCTGTCCTCCTCCAGATACACACGGGCAGAGTCTTTGCAGAGGTCTGCTCCACTCTTATCCTCTTTTTTTTAAAAACTACTTCCAGGATTGGTTGGGAGGTTAGCTTTAAAAAAAATGTAAAATCAACTTTTGGACAGTTTTTCTTTAGACAACCGCCTTTTTAGAGGTGCCTGGCATTTGCTAAGCAAGTTTCCAGGACGAAACAGAGGCCAGCTGACTATTTCCTGGCCAGCTGCCAGCCCCGCGTGGATCCGGCTGAGCCAGACATAGGACTTGGAAATGTTGGTCTTCTCACTGCTGACTAGTCAAACACTTGGTTGTCAAGCAACAGGTGGTGATAACATAATAATAAATAAACATCACTTTGGAGTCATCTTCAGAAGCTTGTCATTTAGCCTTTTTCTTTTTTAAACAAAAAGACTTCCTTAGAGAAGCGCAGAATTCAGAGGGTGCGCATTGGTTCCTTGCTGAATGTGGAATTTGGAGTTTGCGTCTGCTTAAGGATGTTTCCTTCCGAAGGCTCCCATTGCCCAACAGTTTCCCGTTAGGACTGTCAGGACATATACCCAAATAATCTCATGGAGGCGTGCTGTTATTAAGGTTTCAGGGCTAGTACCAGCCACACAGGCATTTTGATCCAAAGTTTCAACCTGATCTGATGGCAAAAGCCTCCTGAAACTCAGCCAAGCCCCCTTCAAGACAGACACCGCCATAGAATTAAAGACACAAATCATGGTCGTTAAAAAGAACATCAGGAATGTGACCTTAGTGGTGGAAGGGGTTAGAACCGTAGACAAACGTGCAGGGGAAGGGCTGTCAGGGTCTCACATTCACTCATCACAGGAGTGGACAGAGCATGGGGTATGACCGGACAGATCTCAATATTCTTAGGCTGATCACTAAACGTCTATGAGTCAAGCCTCAGCTTAATCCATGATTTAAAAAAAAGAAAAGAAAGAAAATTATCCTGAAAGCTATCACACCAAACCATTGTAAGGATTAAGTGAGCTAAGTAATGGAAAGTGCAAATTCCAACCTGGCTCATAATAGAGGCTTCCTAAGTACCCCCTCCGCCTCCTTGCCTTCTGGGGGACAGAAATGTCATCGGTCCCGCTTCAGGTACAGCAGGCTGCCCTGAAAGGGAGCTCCAGTGCAGCCTCCTCACAAATGCAAAAGGACCACTCTCTTTCTTACACATCAGTGGTGTTCCCTGGGACTGCTAGGGACAGCTTCACAGTCCACGCTTTTTGCAAAGTCTTTAACAGACTCTTCTCTTCGTCTGCAGCCCTGACTCCGGCTAGGCGTCCCTCCCCTCACTCACTCTTCCCTATCTCCCTGCCCTCCCTCGTCCACTGTCTCTTTCATTCTGCATCCACCTTCAGCCCTCACCCTGGACACGCTGACGTCCCTCTCCCCTTCTCCTGCTAAATTTAGAGCCCGAGCCGTCTCCCTGAGGTGAGAGGTTGGAGAGCCGAGGCTGCGGGCTGCCGAGCGGGTCTGGAGTTGGCTGTCGGCAGTGAGGGAAGGACATATGTCAGGGAGACCGACTCCCTGGCCAGTTCCCCCAGCCCCGGCTCTCACTGCTCAGCAGCCTCTCTTGACAGGCAGGGTAAAAGCTGGAGGGCACGGAGGGCCTTTGAAGTCTGGCTGCCTGTCACCAGAGCTCAAAGAGACCAAGGCTTGTCAGAGCATAAGTCACTGGGGCTCTCTCCCTTTCCCAATTAATTCAGTTGGCTCTGGAAGGAAAGGGCTTGTGATATGCCCAGAACCAAGTCGGAAGCAGCTCACACTGTTGCAGGGCTGCAGGATCTGCATCCTCTCCTAAGCGCCAGACCCTGGCCATGGCAGGGAAACGTGATTTACTCCTCTGGGATAGTAGCCCCCAGACAGTCACCCTGGAGGTAGGCACCCAAAGAGTCCTTCTCCTGGTCCCCCACATGCCGGCCAGTGTCAAGAATCCTGCCATCCCTCCCGTTATTTGGCCTTTACTTCTCGCCACCTCCCCCCCCCCCACATCTACCTGAAAACAAGCACTGGTCATTTGTGAGAATCAGTGAGTCTGTGGCCTTTTCTGAGTACATGGTTGGTAAAGGAAAAGCTCAGATTCTCTGACAGTGGCTGTCAGGAGTGCTGGGTGTGTTACCAAATGAGAGATGGGGGCTCCAAAAGCAAGTGCCCTCAACTCCTCTTTTAGCCCATTCTTCACCTTCTAGCCCAGCTCCAGTTTTAAAGTTTTAAGGGAACTAATGTTTACGAAGCCCCAGCTGTGGGCCGGGCCCTACCCCAGTGCCTTCAGCCATGGCCCACTCTGAAATCCCCTTGCCATGAGGAGTGGCCAGCACAGCCCCCAGGCATTCGCTGCCCAGGCCCGGATATTTCCAGGTTCCTGTCAAAGGACACACGGAGGGGCAGAGGGCAGGAGAGAGGTCAAGAAGCATCTCATCCACTTGGCTGGAATGGCATCAGGTCAGCGCCCAGAAATGGGGCCCAGAGGCTGAAAGGAGAGTGCGTGTCAGGGAGAAAACCAGTGTTTATTTCAGAAGTTTTTGAAGATTGTAATTGAAAGAATTTCTTAAGGTCAAGCATCGTTGGAGAAAATGTGACATCCGGGGTAGCAGAGTGCTGGGCAGGGGAGACGGCTCTGCAGTGGAATTCGGAAGTCCTGAGTTCCCTGTCTCCAGGCAGCTGGATGGCCGACCTCTCTGAGCCTTAGTTGCTAGATCTGTCTGGAAGAAAAGGCCCAGCCCCTCACAGGGGCGGTGTGAGAACCAGGGTCGCCGTGGGCGGGGCAGTGCTCGGCCACCTGCAATGTGAGGGCTGCGGTCATGCAGCCAGTACCAACAGTGACGACAAAAGTAGGCACAGGAGGTGTGGGAGGACAGGGCTCCCCTAAGTTATGGGCTGAGATGCAAAGCGAGGATGAGGAGCCAAGTGTGGCTTTGACGGCTGTAGGGTGACCCTTCACACTTCCTGGGGCATGCCCAGATGTGGAGCCTGCTGACCACATCCTGGCCTCTCCCTCCATGTCATCTGCTACAATTAAATGCAGCAGTCGTGCTGGGGTGGGGACAGTGTGTTCGTCCAGTGTGTTGTGCTGAGCTCTGATGTAGAGGAGCCATGTCAGTGCGAGGAGGGACAGGTACTCTAGCATGGGGTTAGACTGTCACATTGCACCATGCCAGGGCCCTCGATCTTCTCATTCAAGGACCACGCCTCACTCATTCAACCTCAGGTGAACTAACTGTGCAGGGATGTTGTTCTAAGAAAATCAAACACAGAGACATAAAATGGCTGAGTTGAGCATTGGCTGTGAGGTGCTGTGGGTTCTGCCCCAGATCCGGATTGCCCAACCACACTGCGACTGCACCTGCCCAGGAACTGTGCCGTGTGCACGTCTGAAATGGTTCCACTTAAGCGGCAATGCAGTGTGTCCGAGCACTAAGAAATCTAAAAGGTTGGGGTTGCTCCATAGGGGAAGAAACGGTGCAGTCAGTTTATGTCGCTCTGTAATGAGTTATAAGCAGTTTCGGCAGCTCAGTGACTCTCTGCAGCCACAGGTGCCCTGCTAGCCGAGGACCACAAGTCAAGAGGCCCTTTAGCTGTGATTGGAACTCTGTCACCTGACCCTGCCCTGATGAACTACCACGTGCCACCACGCTTCCCCACCATGACTTCACAGCTTTCACCGCGGCAAGCAAGCCGGGCTCAGGGGACCACAAGGTGGTGATGTAGTGGCGTGGAACTTTGTTACGTCCCTGACAGTGTGGTCTTGTTACATTATTTCCAGCTCCATGTCACTCTTGGATGAAAACGACAGAATTTGAAGAAACAGCCCTTACATGGGAGAATTGTTCATTAGTTCAACAAATGGGTATGGACCCCCCTAGTTTGTTTCAGGACCTGGGTTAAAGGAAAAGGTGTAAATCCTCCCTGGTGTGTGTCTCACACACATACACATAGAGTGCAGTAACCAGATCTGACACCGGAAGAAACAAGAGGTGGCCCGCGGCAGAGGACACTGGGAGCACTATCAGGACAGCTTTTCTGGTCCCTCTCTCTCGTGGGTGGGTAGAAGCGGAGGCTTCTCTCCTCACCTGAGGAAGCCGTTGTGAGAACTGCAGAGACTGGCACCCACCAGGACCTGTGGCAGCGTAATTTGACTTTATGTCCTCATAGAGAGTAATAGACATGAATATTTAAAGGTATGGGGTCATAAAACGGTGGGATATGAGGCAACATCAGCCTTTCAGTCCTGGCTGCTCCATGCTGCTCCGTAATATGCACGTGTTTATGGCTCCCCAGCACGTCTGGCTCAAACACAGAAATGCCACACCGGAAGACTGGCATTGAGCCCTTCCTCCTGGAAGTTTAAAAGTCACAGAGAACAAACGATGCTGCTGACTGTAGAGCCCAGTGAAGCAAAGGCACGGCGGCTGTCCTCGGGGGCCTGAGTAAGGGCCCTGCTCTTCCTCCTGCGTCTGCGGCTCTGCACATGCGAGCGGGGTCCCCGGATGATGAGACAGCCAGGCAGGAAGCTGACCTTGAGATGCGTCAAAGGACTGGTCAAGGGGAAATGGATTTTATGATTAATAGTCCTGTTAAAATGATTCTCTCATTATGGTAGTTTACAAAGACATTTTCAACTATAGGTGCACGTACATGCTAGAGCTCAATGATTTCTTCCAGACTCACACATTATAATACTGACCTCCTAACTACATTGTGTTGTTTTAGTACCTGCCTGCTTTGCCATCTGCATAGGCCTCCACACAGACACAGGCATATACACACCCACATGCATGCACATTTCCAAAAATTGGTACGTGCCACATGTATATTTCCATAGATATGTTAAAATAATGCTTTAGTTTCCTCCTCACCTCTCCCGTGCTGTCTGGATCATCATACCCCGATGTTTCATAGGCTCAAGCTCTGCGAAGGCAAGTCCTTCCTCTTCTGTGTCCTGTGGCGTTCCCTGGGCAATCGTTCTTCCGAGAAACTCAGTGGTGCCCGGTGCTCCAGCAGCAGGGGCCACGGGACCCCCTCGGGGCAGGAACGTCAGGGTGTCGAGCCAGAGGACACCACAGAGTCAGGATTTGGATTTTTGGGAAAAAAGAGGCACAGGCTGAAGCTGAGAACTTCATTTCCAGGAACATCATTTCCTCTGCAGAGCACCCAGGCTGAGAACACAGTTGCTCAAGCAGGAAGGGCGTCCTCCTGAAGGGCGAGGGGCCAGGGCCGGAGCCCTCCGGGAACACAGGGCTACTGGAGAGCAAACCACCTCACCTGTTGGTCTCTGGATAAGGGGATTGAGGCTGGGGTCAGAGGGCAGAGACAGTGTTATGAACTGCATGTTTGCTTCCCTCCATAATTAATCTGATCTCCAATGAGATGGTAATTCAGGATGGGGCCTTTGGGAGGTAATCAGGTCATAGGGGTGGAGACCACATGACAGGATTAGTGTCCTCATAAGAAGAGACACTGGGGAGCTAGCTCTATCCCTTCCTACCAGGGAGGTCACAGCAAGAAGACTGCAGTCTGCAAATCAGAAAGAGAACTCTCAGCAGGGACAGGCTGGCACCCTGGTCTTGGACTTCCAGCCTCCAGAACTCCAAATAAATTTCTGTTGTTTAAGCCACACAGCCTGGTATTTTCTTACGGCAGCCTGGGCCAGGAGAAGGAAGGCTAGGGCTGCCCACCCAAAAATCCTGCTCAGGGGGCCATGAACACCAGCGGCTGTTACCTTCGAGCCACCTGATGAAGAGACAGGAAATCCCTCCGAAGCAGGTTGTGTGCCCTTTGCTTAATTCAGCCAAGGAAGGTTGGGACCTGCTGGGGGCTCTGCTTTCTGGAGACATTTCTGAACTCCAGAAGTTCACTGTCCAATGAGCCAGACACTCTGGTATGGATATTGAAGAGTAACATGGAGAGAGAGATGCATGGTCTGGACAGGAACTTGAGACCACGTTCAAAGTGCCAACCCTAGGCTCCATGCCCATTGCCATGAACTCTGCGGAGTTCTCAGAATAAAATCATTTCAGCAGAATAAGAGAGAGTGCTCTTCTGAGCAATCTCTCCTTTCCCATCAGGGAGCCATAACCTACAGCTGACTCCAGAGATAAGAGTAAAAGACCAGAGGGTCACCTAGCAGCTGTGCCCAGTTCTGGGCAGAACTAGCCTCCCTTTTAAAGGTTGAGAATTTCTTAAATCATGTAAGATGCCACTGTAATAGCAGTTGTAGCAGTAGTAGTAATAGCCATGGTAGCAGCAGCAGTAGAAACAGCAGCAGTAGTAATAGCTGTAGTAACAGCCATAGTAGCAGCAGCAGTAGAAACAGCAGCAGTAGTAATAGCTGTAGTAACAGCCATAGTAGCAGCAGCAGTAGAAACAGCAGCAGTAGTCATAGCTGTAGTAATAGCTGTAGTAGTAACAGTAGTAATAGTGATAGTGATAAAGTACTAGCCAGAAAACAATATTTGAGAGATACTGAATTTTTCTTCTCTGCTTCCTTGCAGCCTGGACTCCAAATCATGTTTGACATGTGCCTAAATCAGTGGTTCTCAAAGTGTGTGCCAGGGCACACTGGTGCATCCCAGAAAATTTCCAGGTGTGCCCTATGGTATTCCAGAGAAATATGTGCCTGTTGGAGACAAAAAAACAAAAGGGTTTTTGAAGTTTAGATTTTTGGGGAGACAGAGGTGTGGGGAATTGGCTGTAACCTGACAGTCTGCCCAATCCCCCACCTCACTTGCCTGATTAGGTTGCAAAAGGCTGTTAAGCTGTGGTGCTGGATTGTTTACACTACCCTCCATTTTCCCCAGAAAGACTGGAGGCAAGTTTCTTCTATCCTTTGTTTGGTGTCAAGTTAAGATGATATGTATGGTGGGGGGTTTCTGCACTCAACACAATTAAGAGTAAAAAGAGAGGAATTCTTCAAGGTATTGATGAGGAAATGAGAGTTTGCCTTTCAAATATATGCCCAAACATTGAAGAAATCGCTAGGACACATCAGGCTCATGTTTCTCATAAACACAAGAATGAAAAAACTTAATACATTCGCACTAGGACCTGCCAAATTAACTAAATCTTACTAAAAATGTATCTATATATATAAAAAGATAACTTTTTTGTCTTTTTTTAATTTTTTAACCCCTCTTTTTTATGAATTCTAAAAAGCATTACTCAAAAAATGTTTTTTAATGTCAGAATAAATTTAATTTTGTTGTATTTATTTTGTTTAATTATCACAAAAGCACGCTTGGACTTTATATTTTTTTCTTTAATATTTGACTTAATTATTATAACATTTCTCAGAAATTTGTATATAGTGTGCCTACAATTATTTGTAGGATTTTAAATGCACCCTGACTTCAAAAAGTTTGAGAACCACTGGCCCAAATAAATAAAGTATTAAATAAAAGAACGTAGGCCCTGGCCAGTTGGCTTAGTGGTAGAGCATCGGCTTGGCCTGTGGATGTCCTGGGTTCGATTTTCAGTCAGGGCACATGGAGAAGTGACCAACTGCTTCTCCACCCTTCCCCCTATTATTTCTCTCTCTTCTCCTCCCTTCCTGCAGCCATGGCTCAATTGAAGTAAGTTGGCCCCGGGTACTGAGGATGGCTCCATGGCCTCGCCTCAGGTGTTAAAATAACTCAGCTGCTGAGCCATGGAGCAACGGCCTCAGATGGGCAGAGCATCACCTGGTCGTGGGCTTGCCAAGTGGACCCTGGTCAGGACACAAGCAAGAGTCTATCTCTCTTACACCCTGCTTCTCATTTAAGAAAAAAAGAAAAAAGAATGTATAGGTAAACACAAGCATTCCTAATATTCCTGTCCTCTAGGGTCACCAATGCCTTTTCTGTCTAAATAAAAATAATCCAGTTCCTCCTCTGTGACTATAGAAAAGGATATTAGCAGGTCCCTGCTCTTGTGCTGGTCTGAACCCCAAAAAGGCAAGCAGCCAGCACCCGATGGGCTGCTCCTCACTGCCCATTCCAGATCAGTGCGCTGAGCTCTTCCTGCTGACCCCGGTCTTGGAAGCCCCTCTGGGCTCCTGCTCCCTTTGTCCCCACACGGGGGCACCTCCTCCCAGCATTCTGCACCACGAGGCTGATGCTCAGCTGCAGAATCTCAGAGCATCAGTGCCATCTGAGGATGAGCCAGGGGAACAGAGCTGGAAGGAAGGCACCACACTGAATATCGGCACCCACAGCTTCCGGTGCCCCCGCAGCGCAGCTCCACGGCTTCCGGTGCCCCCGCAGCGCGGCTCCGCGGCGACAGGCAGGTCCCTCTTCAGGCGGCGCAGACACTCACACACGTCACACATGCAATGACACATTCCACTGTGGCACTGGGCTCTCTCCTTGCTCCCCAAGCAGGTTCTCCATAACAGCTATGCAAGCTTTCACCCTGACCACAGTGAGGGGATCAGGTCCTCCTTTGTCCCCTTCTTCCTCCCACGCTAGGCTCTGGCCTTGCTTTGGCATAACCAAGGCTCTCACTAAAAAGTTCCCCAGGTCATAACACATCGCTTCTTCAAAGGAAGAGTCTACGGCCACTCCTAGAATACAGTATGGCTGTGTTTGAGTGGTTTTTTTTTTTATCCACATAATCATCAGAAACCTGCCAAATGTAGGGGGACAAAAACCCTTGAAGGGCTTCTAGTACGAGCGGCCAGGGCTTACCCCACCATGCACTACAGGGCCCTGGCCTCCAGTGGTGCTCCTCGCCACACACCAGGGCTCCAGGTCCCTGTCCTTCCTCTGCCCGACTCTGTGCAGAGGCCAGAGGAAGAGGCAAGTCTGAGCAGATGGGGCGGGGCAGCAGAAAGGCAGCTGCAAGCTTTTCCTGCCACTGATATCTTAATAATCACCAAGTTTTCAAAGAAACTTTTAACCACAGGAAGACTTCCAGACAAAGCTGACTTCCAGGGAAATGTATTTACCTCTCCACTCTACTCCACATGCACTTGATGACGGCGTTGCAAATCTCCTTGCATTGGGTTGAAATCTTATCACTTTGTAAGAGCAAAACAGGATGGAAGTCAGTTAGTGTTGAGGAAAGAAATAAATATCAGTCATAAGCCAGTCAGAGAAAGACAAGTACCACATGATTTCACTCATATGTGGAACCTAATAAACAAACTAACAAACAAAATGGAAACAGACACATAGATGTAGAGAACAAACGGACAGCTGTCAGAGGGGATGGGGGTTGGGAGGCTGCACAAAAAAGGTAAAGGGACTAAACAAAGAAAACAAACTCACAGACACAAACAAGAGTATGGTGATTACAATAGGGAAAGGGGGTGGGGTAGGTAGAACAAGGGTAAAGACGGGATCAATGGTGATGGGAGGAGACCTGACTTGGGGTGCTAAACACAATACAATATATAGATGCTGGATTATAGAATTGTATACCTAAAATCTATATAATTTTATTAAGCAATTTCCCCCCAATAAATTTAATTTTAAAATGTTGGTCCTGGAAGATTGGCTCAAGGGTAGAGCATTAGCCCCATGTGTGAAAGTCCTGGGTTCGATTCCCAGTCAGGGCACACAGAAGAAGCGACCAACCATCTGCTTCTCCACCCCTCTCTCTTTCTCTTTTCTTTCTCTCTCCCTCTCTTCTCCTCCCACAGCCATGGCTAAAATAGTTTGAGCAAGTTGGCCAAGAGCGCTGAGAATGGCTCCATGGGCTTGCTTCAGGCACTAAAATAGCTTGGTTGCTGAGCAACGGAGCAGCATCCCCAGATGGGCAGAGCATGGCCCCACAGAGGGCTTGCCAGGTGGATCCTGGTCAGGGTTCATGTGGGATTCTGTTTCTCTGACTCTCCACTTCTCACTTAATAAAAATAAACAAACAAATAAATAACAGCAACAACAATAAAATGTCAGTCAAGCATCTTTGCTGCCCACAGTGGCCACTGATCTCTTGGAATGGCAAAGACAGGGGCCTCATTCTAGCCTGAGTTCCCAGGCTCACAAGGGGACTTGAGCAGGGCGGCAGCAGCCCTGACCCCATGACCTAGGCCCACTCCACTCTGTGGCTCTTTCAGGGCCAGGGGTATTCTCTGTAGGGGACCCCATCCACTCCTCCTTTCAGAATAAGGTCTAAAGTTATTTCCATTGTGCTGTCCTCTCTTCTGTGGGACCTGCCATCACAGCCTGAACTCTCATTGGCAGCAGCAAGAAGACAGGAGGTGGCTTAGAGAGAGCCACTCTCCCTCCCCTGAGCCTCTTCTCCACCACAGCCTCCCTACCTGACTCTCCAGGTATCCTGCCTGACTCCGTCCACACCAAATCTTGACTGTCTTTCAAAGCTCTGCTCATACCTTTCCTCACCCAGAAAATCATCCTGACTCTTCCAGACAACAAAAACGTCTCCTGTCTCTGACCTGAGTCCTGTCACTCAGTCCAGCTGCACCAGTCCAGGCCTGAGAAGGCTTCTGGCTTCGCCCTTCAGGGACCAGAGTCTGATGCTACTCACACACACAGACCAGGTGAGGACTCCAGACCCATCAAGGACAGGCAGACGCGGGGTTGTCATCCCTTTGTTTGTCTGAGAAATACCCCCCCCATAGGAAGAAAACTCCTCCCAGCCAAGGCAATAACCCAAAGTCCTGTCCACACTGCTGGTGGGGGCTGGTGGCCTGTCCACACTGGTTATGACAATGCTGTTTCCTGACCTGTTCTTGTTCTTAAAGTTTACAGCCTCCCTGGCAACCACAGGGGACAAGACCATGGTATTTGTCAAGAAAATCACATCTGTACCAAAGGACTAAAGGAAAGTTGAGCAAAACGTGCCACCCTGTGGTATCAGAGGCTCTAGAACAACAATGCCAACAACTCCGGCTCCCCCCATCAGTGAGGTGACCCTGTCACAGGAACTCGGAGGAAGGCCAGGGGTCACTGTGGAGCACGGGGCTGGGCAGAGAGCACAGAAGCTGAGATGAGGATTTCAGCTGGGCCTTAGCCTTTAGGGGCAATGGAAAATGCGGTGCTATCAGGAAAAGGCGGTAGTACCGGGAATCCAGAAACTTGGGTCTAGCTGCAACTTAGCTACAAAACATTACAAGACTCCAGCAAGTTGGCCAACATCTCTGAGCCTCTGTTTTCTCATTTTTATTGTCAGATGGGCGTAGGAGCTGGGCACACATGAGCTTTAATATATTATGAGAAAAGGGAACTTTGCCCAGACCTACTGCACGCGATGGTCAGGGTGGCCATCGCGGATCTGGAGGCACAAGCCAGACCCAGAAGGCATCACACAGGACGAGAGGTCAGGACAGGGCCTGCCTTGGAAGGTGAGCAATGAGGAGGGGACCGGGAAGGGCAGCTGCAAAGGTGGACGCAGAAGTTGTCTTCTGGATGAGCTATACAAGTCTGGATCTGGGGCCGGATCTGGGGAAAGACAGCCCTGCTGCAAATACAAGCTTGAGGTTCTGTGCATGGAAATCATAGCGCCCCCTAGGGGACAGGAGCTGTAATTGAGGTGGGGAGAGAGTGGGGAGGAGCAAAGAGGACCCGGAAGATCCCCATGGGGTGCTGACCCTGGCTGGAACAGCCGCGTGTGCATCTCTCCAGTCTATGCTCAGTGACTTCGTGTTGAAAATTTTAAAATCAGCTGGAGGTGGGGAGGAGCAGTATTTACACCTCAGACAACTGCAAACAAATTGGAGCTTGTTATCCAAGAGCTGGTTGTTAAACATTTGCTACTGCTCAAGGGCACCTAATTTTAAGGAAGAAGATAGAAGGCTCGTGAAAGAAGGCACAAACAGCATCACAGGAGAGCACAGAGCCCTTATGTCACAGGAGAGCACACTGCCCTAATCCAGGCTGGAGACAGGGTCCAGAGGACAGGGTCTCTGCAGGGGTGGGGCCACTCTGGCTGGGTGACTTGGGTCGCCTCTTGCTGAGACAGTGGGCTGGCCCCATACAGGAAGAAGGAGGTGACTTCGGCATGACTTCCACACCCACACTGCCTGGGCAGGGACACCCATGTCCTTGGCTTCACTTTGCTCGTGCAGACCCGGACTCTTTCCTAACATTTTCTCCAAACCTTTGGCTCTTCAGGAAACGAAGCCATAACGAGGAACCTATTTCCACAACATCTGAATCTTCCTCTGACAACATCTCACCATAAATGATAGAAAAATGCCTTCCTTCCTGGAGTGGAGCCAGGAGAGCAACATGAAGGGACTAAGAGCCTCATTTATTAGGCGACTGCACTCGGACCGTACCTCCTGCAGCCCACCCGCCCCTCCCGTGGCTCTCTCGTTCTGGGCGCCTTCTCGACTGTTCTCAGACTGCCAGGCTCACTCTCTGCAGAGAGTGGCTCTGCTCTGCACTCAGGCCAGAAACCATTATGTTCACGGATCATTATTGACATCCTGACATTTGTCACCTCCTTTCATAGCAGTTAAATCCTGCTTTATCTGTAAATGTCACCATGTCATTTATTCATGAAAGGGGTCACATTCTCGAAATAGCATGCTTCAGTTTAAAAGGGGAGTTTGGCTTTATTCGCAGTGGGTAATCCTCAAACAAACTTTACTGCTGATAAATGCTTTTTTATTAGAGTTTCTTGGCCTTAAATGACATCCTTCAATGTAGAATGCAGCTCTGTGTTTGTGGAAATAAAATCTGAATGTTGAACAAGAGAGAAGATGGATGAGATTAGGGAAAGTGAAGGTTTTCTGTTGCCACCATACATGGTAAGTTTGGATGTACACAGATTTGAATTTATTGAGGGTCAGCCATAATTTTGATAAAATTGTTAATGCTCTATAAACACGTCTGTGGTCTTTCTGAATCATTGATGCCTCAGAAACTTCATTAAGACCGGGGGCTTTTGAACCTTCCTGGGTGACCCTTTAACTGGAACTCTGAAGGGGAGAGCTCAGCAAACGTAATGTGCTTATGTCTCCCTCCCCCACCCCCACCACCCCACCCCCAATCCGTGGACACTGATTGGAGAGATGATTAACCCATCTCCGGAGCTCATGTTGGAAGGAGGAAATGTCTCTTTTCTTTTTTTTTTTTTATGATTTTTTTTTGTACTTTTCTGAATTTGGAAATGGGGAGGCAGTCAGACAGACTCCTGCATGCGCCCAACCAGGATCCACCCAGTATGCCCACCAGGGGGTGATGCTCTGCCCATCTGGGGCATTGCTCTGTTGCAACCAGAGCCATTCTAGTGCCTGAGGCAGAGGCCACAGAGCCATCCTCAGTGCCTGGGCCAACTTTGCTCCAATGGAGCCTTGGCTATGGGAGGGGAAGAGAGAGACAGAGAGGAAGGAGGGGGGGAGGGGTGGAGAAGCAGATGGGTGCTTCTCCTGTGTGCCCTGGCCAGGAATCAAACCCGGGACTCCTGCACGCCAGGCTGACGCTCTACCACTGAGCCATCCGGCCAGGGCCCAAAATGTCTCTTTTCTTTACAAAGCTTGCTCACAGTTCACTCTAAAGTAGGGGAACTTCATAATTTATCATTCAAACCCAGACACTCTTTGGAGGAAGGAAAGAGGCACTAAAAATAATTAACAGATCTTAATTGATCTACAACCACAAACCCAGATGGAAAAGGGGATACGGCCACCAGATGTGAAGGCTTTATCAAGGGTTTTGTGGAAGAGGCTTGCATGCACCAGCTGCTAATGACCCTTTACCTGGGAAAGTCTTCTCCCTCCAGTGCGGGGTCCTGCAGCTGTCTTACTGGCACTCCTCTACCTAATCCAATGACTCTAAAAGTGAGGTCCCTGGACAGAAGTGCCCAGACGGGGTGTTTACACTGCAGGCACCTAGTCCTGACTTCAGATCTCCTAAATCAGGGTCTCCAAGGACGCCGCTCACACCCCTGCGTCTTACACCCTCCCAGGCACTGGCGGTGTGATGCACACTGAAATTGGCGAGCCAGTGCTCTGATCCAAACCTTTTGTTCTCTCCTCTGTGTTCTGGTCACACTGTGGTAACAGGAAGTAGGTCGGTAAATTCTGCTTTTTTATTGCCTAGAAAAGTACCCCAACTTGCAGATGGGGTACGAGCTGAAAACAGATCCTTCATTGCACACCAATATGAAGGCTGTGACACTTCTCGTGTACTGCCATTCCACATCCATCCGCTCCTCCGCTCAGAGCCACGTGTGGAAGCGTTCCACGCCCACTCAGGCTAGGCGCAGGCTAATGCACACAGACAGCCTTGGAGTAGTTAGAAGATAAGAAAGTGGTTAGATTGAGGTCATCGCCAAGGGGATCGAATGCAATTAAAACTGCTCACTGTAGACGAGGAAAGAGCCAGGGAGAAGGATTTCCCAGGCACTAATGAGACACTGTCTGAGTGTGATATTGGTTGTAGCAACAGTCGCAGGCCACAGCAGAACCTAAGTTCCTGTTTGTAAGTCCAGGCAAAGGTCCCAGTCGTACGATTATCGCTGCCTCGGGTAATGTCCACATTAGCTCACCACAGTCATCACTGCCTTGGCAACCGTAGAATGCCTTCATCCTGCGACGGCCCCTGAGAGGGACCAGTGAAGGACAGCAGCAGGGCAGGCAGAGTGCACGCTGGCTGTGTGGTGTTTCCCCTGTATTTTCTCATTAGTGTCTCCCTCAATTCTGTTGTGGGTGCCGCTGAGCCCAACAGCCATGCCTGAGCCTTAGCTCCACGCTTAGCCTCCACCTTTGCTCCCCTCTGCCTCTAGAGGGAGCACCTGACACCGGGCCCTGCACAGAACACCTGCTCCCGCAAAATCTGCTGGAGTACTTCCCACAGCTGAGCCCCCCCACTCCCGCACCCCTACCCCGGGCACCACTGAGCAAGGAGGTTGCCATCCTGCTGAGCCCCAGCCAGAGCTAGTAAGCATTGCTGACCAACAGTGAGGGCCCAGGGAAGAAGCTGTCACAGGCACAGGAAATGTTTACGGAGTGCCTCCTATGAGTCCACTGTCACAGCAGTAAAATCCTACGGCCTTGCCATGTGTCATTCTGTAGCCCATCAACGGGGCTCCGTTGTCTGACCTTCCAACATCTCCATCCTCAAGCTCCCATTCTCATTTAACCAGACAAATTCACTCTAAAGTTCCTCACATCCATCTGCCCAGAGACTGACTTTTCACTAAATCTTAGGTAAAGAGAGAAAGTTCCAGTTAAAGTATCAGACGAGTTTCAAAGACTAATAGGGTAGATCCTCCCAAAATCTCAGAAATTCCCTTGCAGGTACCCACCCCCCCTCACTGCTCTCTGCCACCTTGAAAGCCTTGCCCTGGGGTGAGGGAGGTATGGTGAGGGGGAGGGGAGAACAGGGACACAGTTCCTGATCTAGCCGATGTCCCAGTCTAACCGGGAGAAGACAAAACAGGTGCCTGCGTGGTTAAGAGGCGAGCTGATCTACACCAGCCAGACCATCTGAGCTCAATCCTTCTCAGCTCCCAGCCTCTGAAGAGCTACATGTTTTATTTGGAGAAAAAGATTTTCCTTACCTCTCTGAGCCTCAGTTTCCTAATACATAGAGACCATACTGACCTGTGGGCTTCACTATGAAATTGAGTGAGAAGACATACATCAGGTAGCTCACACAGGGCTTGGCACACGGTGAGGACACACGTGGGCTGGGACACACTTCCGCAGAAGTTGGATGTAAATGTGGCCGTCCGCTCCCAGCTGGGAGTGAGGTTTTACTGACTGCAGACTGCCTGGTGCTCCGACTTGCTCTGTGCCTGTGAGAGAGTAGATTAACCTCCAAATGCCTCGGGTTCCTCATCTGCGGACAGTAATTGCTGTCCCTGCAGCCACCCGGCTCCAGTTATCACCGAAAGAAAAGCACACGCACATTTTAGGATGTCTCGAGCTGGCTGTGAGACAGTTCCAGAGAGGATCAGGGTGGGCTTCTATTGTGACCATTGGGATTGAAAAGACAGCTCTATTTTCTACTCTGTCTTTCTGTTAAATTGAACTTCAGCCCTGGAAATTAATATCCCCACTGCATAGTAGGGAGGTGGCTCTATATTCATAGGCGCCACAGAATCAAGCCCTAATCTGTTATGCTGTGACCTTTCGCTGGGCTCTGCATCGGGGAATCATAATTCAGGGCGAGCCTCAGCTTTGGAAACCTCGGTGGGCCTTTTATGACATGAGAGCTATTGAATATTCTATAAAATTACCTTGGAAAACTGGCCTACATTTCTTTATAATCTCCCCAGACTGTTTCTGAAGTCTCTCTATAGATTTTTTTTTTTTTTTTTTTTTTTTGCTCCAAAAATCCATAGTGTTTCTTAATCAGGATCTGGGCCTCGTGTAAGGGATTGTGGAGAGGACAGGGCTGAACAGGGCCCCCGGGGAGGCTGAGATGGGGCAATGGGAGCCATTCTGTTACCGTTAAGCCCCTGGGTAAGGATTTTGAGCTTAGGAGTCTGTCAGCAAGATACATTCATTTCCAGTATTTGGAGATAAAGGAAAAAATTTAGAAGTTAGGCCGTGTCTACCCCTTTGCTCCACTGGAATCCAAGTTCTCATGACCTTTTGAAAGAGATAGTCAACTGTCCCTTTCTTGTCCCCTCACTTCGGCACCTGTATGAAGTATCACACAATGGGGTGTGGGATCTGGCTTTCTGAACATGCACCCAGGGCTGGACGACACAGCCTGAGAGTGTGAACGGTCCAACTCCCTCTGGACGCAACCTTGACCGATGAGAAACTGGACAGAGAAATAGCCTCTTTTCTCCTCAGTGTGAGTTGCTTCAAAGTGCATTTTCCCTCGCCAACCTCCCCGAGACTCCAGTATGCCACGGAAACGGCCTGTAGGGCTCTCCGCTCCATCCAGTGCGCCACGGAAACGGCCTGTCGGGCTCTCCGCTCCATCCAGTGCGCCACGGAAACGGCCTGTAGGGCTCTCTGCTCCATCCAGTGCGCCACAGAAACGGCCTGTCGGGCTCTCCGCTCCATCCAGTGTGCCACGGAAACGGCCTGTCGGGGCTCTCTGCTCCATCCAGTGCGCCACGGAAACGGCCTGTCGGGCTCTCTGCTCCATCCAGTGCGCCACCGAAACGGCCTGTCGGGCTCTCCGCTCCATCCAGTGTGCCACGGAAACGGCCTGTCGGGCTCTCCGCTCCATCCAGTGCGCCACGGAAACGGCCTGTCGGGCTCTCTGCTCCATCCAGTGCGTCACGGAAACGGCCTGTCGGGCCTCTCCGCTCCATCCAGTGTGCCACAGAAACGGCCTGTCGGGCTCTCCGCTCCATCCAGTGAGCCACAGAAACGGCCTGTAGGGCTCTCTGCTCCATCCAGTGCGCCACGGAAACGGCCTGTCGGGGCTCTCTGCTCCATCCAGTGCGCCACGGAAACGGCCTGTCGGGCTCTCTGCTCCATCCAGTGTGCCACGGAAACGGCCTGTCGGGCTCTCTTCTCCATCCAGTGTGCCACGGAAACGGCCTGTCGGGCTCTCTTCTCCATCCAGTGTGCCACGGAAACGGCCTGTCGGGCTCTCCCCTCCATCCAGTGCGCCACAGAAACGGCCTGTCGGGCTCTCCGCTCCATCCAGTGTGCCACGGAAACGGCCTGTCGGGCTCTCTGCTCCATCCAGTGCGCCACGGAAACGGCCTGTCGGGCTCTCCCCTCCGGGCACACAGCACACAGCACTTCGTCAGGCTGCACCTCCCCTTGCCTCACTTTCCCCTCCTGCCTTCCGTCTCTCCGCTTGGGCTTGCACCTCCCGAATAGAGTATTAATACTTTAATTCTTGCCACGGGCACTGCTTTCTCAGGACCTGGGCTCAAATCGGTACAGCTTTGTCAGACGTGAAGGTCAAGTCAGTCATGATAGGCTTCAGGAGCCAGAATGTGACCCTGGGGACTTATCTTCCTATCTTTGCCTAACATAGGGTTTGGGGCAAGGAAGGTGTTCTATACGGAGCTAAAATATGTTCACTGAACTAAGTGCATTATAACCAGGAATAAACCTGAACACTTCCCCAAAATGTTCTCTGCTTTGAGGTTTCAGTTCCAAGCTTCTGCTTCTGCCCACTCTGCCTCTGGGGAGTAGCTGTGCTTCCAAGAAGCCCTGAAGAAGGTCAGGCATCCTATACTGACCCGTAATAGTCAGGGTTCTCTAAAGAGACACAAGCAGTAATATACATATATATATATATTTATATCCTCTTGAGAGATGAGACAGAGAGAGAGAGATTATGAGGAAAGTGCTTCACAGATTAAAGAGTCTGAGAAGTCACACAGTCTGCTCACTGGAGCCCCAGGACCACTGCTGGTGGAAGGCCCGAGAAGCAGGAGAACAGAGGTGTGAGCCCCGTCTGAAGGCAGGAGAAGACCGCTGGCCAGTTCATGCCATCATGTGGAAAGGGGGCTGACCCTTCCTGCCCCCTGCTTTTCCTCCTACTTAGTTCTTCAGTGGATTGGACGATGACCAGGTACAATATAAGGGGCAATCTACCTATGAGTTCACCAATTCAAATGCTAATCTCATCCAAAAATACCTGCACAGAGACAACCCCCATCCAGAAACAACGTTTCATCTGGCATCCATGTGGCCCAGTCAAGTTGACACATAAAATTCACCATTGCATCATCCATCCTTCAAACTTCTACAATTTTCAAGACTCTTTCACAGATTATAGTCCACTTGATACACACAGCAGGTCTCCAATGCAGACATGGTAGATAGCATTTTTATGTAATGGACACTTCATACACGGGACAGCAAGGCTTACTGCTGAGGTGGCGTGACTTGCCCAAGCTCATACCAAGTCCAGGCCCTTCAATGTGGCACCATTATAACTAAATAAATAGGGGTCCCAGGCAGGAACTCAATGCCATATCTCCTTCAGACCAATCACACAACATAGAGAGATCTTACTTCACCAAACGGCATACATAGCTCCGGAACCAAAGAGACAGAAAGACGCTGAACCAGAGAAATGAGACAAAATTCATTTAAAAAAAAATCTGAGCAATTCAGTAAAACTGAGAGTTATGACCATTTAGAGTGATGAATAAATTCAAGAGAAAAGAAACATTATGAAAAGATCATCCCGTCCCCCAAAGTTTTAATGACTAAATGAAGAAAAAGAAAAAGAAATGTCTTCTGAGTAATGCCAAGCCACCCAATATCTGTGACTCTTTCTATCTAGTATTTTCCCAAGGCCAAAAGCGACATTTGCGCCTAGAGCCAATCACTTGCCACATGCTAGCTGCTCAGACCCCACCTTCACCTCCTGGATTTAGAAATGCCCCCAGGAACCCAGGGTTGGGCGAGGGAAGAGGTCCAGATTCTCCCTGCACTGAGGCGGCAGACAGAATAGGACTAGGACCTGCCAAAGGCTCTGGTTACCTTAGAAATACTCAGAAGAAGGTGCATACTTTCCCCCACCACCACCACCACCATCTGTCAGATTTCAGCCCGGCTCACACACCTGTTTCCAACCTCAGCACAAGCCCTTCTCCTTAATCTTGCTTCTCTAAGAGCCGCTGCTCCTCCCCGGCCTCCCTGCGGGCTCAGCCCTGGCATCTCTTCCCACACCCTCCGGGTGCCGAGCCCTTGGCAGACGTTCCTGTCACAAAGCATCTCCACCAGAGCCCCCTTGAAGATACTAGAAGATCCTGAACTTCCTCTGTTCTTCCCTAAAGGACTCTTTTATTTATTTTTAATTTTTTGGACAGATTCAGTGATTAGAAAAAAGCAAAATAAGCACAGGGAGGCAGAAGGAGCACAAGAAAGGGTGATGAGACTTCTAAGGCTTTGCAAGCCCACGCTGCCTCCGCTCAGTGGTAGGCGTGCGTAGACGCATCGCCTTTTGCAAAGTCAGTGTGATTGCTCTGACTTCGGGTGATGGGCACACAACGCAATCAACAGTTCAAATGCTATAAAGATGTTTCCCTGAAAAAAAGTTATTTCCCTTATAAAAATAAATAGATAAATAAATAAGCCTCTTCACTTGGAACCTAGAAACCCAGAGACAGTCAAGGGCCACTGGACCTCCAAACAGCTCCAAAGCCCAGGCATTCACTGGACTCTAAAGAAAAAGTAGGACAACCTTTGTGTCATTCTCTGTGGACTAAAAACTATGTTTTCAAGTAAAACTACCTCAGGCCGTTTTCCTGATTGCAGGGTCAGTTAGAGAGGGCAGCGACGAGGACATCATCTGAAGGAAGAGGATTCAGAGGTGAGAGCAGGGGCAGTTTGTGACAGATACTGACTGGTGCAGTTTCAGGCCAGAAGGTGTCGCTATATCACAGCCTGGGAGAAAAGGGACACTCCCACAGACCAAGAGAATGAGACCCAAGGAGGAGCCAAGCCAGATGGCAGTAACACTTTAACAGCTAGTGACCCTGAGGCTCTTAGAGGCCGGAAAGCTAGGGATAGTCAGAGGGTCCTCTCACCAAGCCCCCCTTGCCCACTTCCCCCAGGTGAGCCACCCCAACTGAAATAATGGTGTCCCAGTTGCTGTTTTAAGGAGGAAAGGCAAGAAGCAATCTATCTCTTCCAAAAAGTTCCAGGAAGCACGTGCATCTGACAAAGGAGACTTCTGTGATCTGGACAACACTTTTGTAGGGCAGCTCCTTCCCCAAGGACAGAGGCTGAGCAGAGCTCCCAGTGCCTGTGGGAGAGGGGACAGCTGCCCAGCCAAGAGCAGGATGGGTGGCCACCCCAGCCCTGAGAGTTAGTGGCCAGCAGCAGTGGGTCTGTCTGCCTGGGAACCAGCCTCCACCCCTGGAGACCTAGAGAACTAAAACTTACATCTGGCCAGAGGCAGGCAAATCACCCAGTGAGCCTTGGGAACGCTACTGGATCTGGACAGCTTTCCACTGAATTTTAATGAAGTAATTAAGAGCCAGATAATAGAGATGGGGCTTTGCAGAGCTACGCTCATGGACCTAACCTCTTTGATATGTTCCTGCATCAGGAAGCAAGTCTATCACTGGATGGCTTCATTAATATTCTGGCCGGCTCTCTGGCTTTTAAAGTGATCTATGTCAAAGTTTGTTAGTCTTTTAAATTACCTGCTGATCTCCCCTGGGAAAAAAAAAGGAATGAATGCATTCTTAGGAAAGAACAGTGGCACAGCGCATGCTAGAAGCAGACCCATTGGGCCTTCTCCTATTTTCTTTTCAAAACCAGTCTGGATTATAAAGAAGAAACAAGTATGGGAGCACTCCACCCAGACTGTGCAGGAGACAGGACTGTGAGTGCAGCCCAGAAGAGCGAGAACACAGTCTGTACCTGGAGCTCGGCCTCTAAGAGCTGGCCACTTAGAGGATAACTTGACTACCGGACAACCTAGCTGTTAACTCAGAATGGAGACAAAGAAGCCTAATGCTTGGGCTCCTTATGACTCAGAGAACTTTTTTACAAAGAAAACTCCTCTTCTTCCCCAGAGGCGTACCTGTGTCACCCATGGTCAGAGAGCAGAAAGCAGAGAGGGATGACTAGAAGAACAGAAGAAGAGGGCCCGCCTTTGGCTCACCTGGCATGCTGTCCCCTCTTTTCGCTTGCCCCCTGATCCTCAAGGCCCTCTGGAAATCTCACCTCCTTCAGGGCACCTTCCTGTACAATCCTAAAAGCTTAGAGATGGGGCTTCAGAGTTCATTTGAGCCCACCCCCTCTCCCTCCTGTGTTGTTATTTAAAGAACTCCTGATAAAGAAGTTACAGCTTCTAGCTGAATGCTTCCAAGGACGGGGAGCTTACAAGTTTTCAAGGTCAACATCAGGCATTTCCAATTATAAAAATAAAATTTACTTAAATTCAGTTTCCTGACTACTCCAATAAATTAAAAATGGTTGTCTGGAATGACTCTCAGGGGGCAGCAAGAGGGAGCCTTGTGGTGACTGTAAAGGGCTGTCTCGATTGTGGCAGTGTTTACATGAAGCTGTGCCTGGATCTACACACGCACAAACACACAAATGGGTGTATGTAGAACTGGTGAAATCTGAACCAGCTCTGTAGACTGAACCAATATCAATTGCCTGCTATTGATACTGAGCTGTAGTTATACAACGTGTTGATTTGGGTGAAGGTCGGATGAATTATATACGAGATCTCCCCACACATTTTTTTGCAACTTCCTGCAAACCTATTGTTATTTCAAAGTAAGAAACTAAGAAAATAGTCTGCACTTCTTGAAAAAATACTGTCTGCCATGCACTATTCAAATACCTTTTTTGGATTAGAAAGCAGGTATTTGTTTTCGATAGCAGCTTACTTGGATCTGACAACCGCTGTGAAGTGAAGGTGGGTGGTAGAGCTGAGGTTAGAGCCCGGCCGTCAGGAGCCGGGCATCCCTGCCTGACTACTCCTTTGCCTCCTGGAACTGCACCTGGCAAGAGGAAGTGGAAGCAAACTTCATTAGCCTTAATGCATTATATTAATCTCTGTAATCACTCTGTTAACAACAACTAATAGAGAGAGAGAATTCTGCCCCTCAAAGGGCTTTCACACACTGTATCTCACTGAATCCTCACAACAACCCTGTGAGATGAGGGTTTACTTCCCACCATTCCTAAGCTCGCAGCCCCCAGAGCCCGGGTCTTCGGCTCCTACCCTCTACATGCCCACTCTTCTGCTGCTTTCCTGCACTGCCAGCATCAGGAGGCAACACGGCTATTTCTAAATGGTGACCCATTATTAATTCCAGTCAGCCTTTACCTGGAAACCATGACCTAAAAAGTCCAGTCCCTCCGAGGAGCTGGCCGGAGGAAGGGGATGGGATGACATCTGTCTAGGTGTCAGGGCTGGCTGCTTAATGAGGCGGCAGGAAGCCGTCTCCCGGTCCCACCTCCTGCACAAGTCCCAGGGCCTCTTCTTCCCTTCCTGCAACAGCAGGTGTCAGCACAACCGGGCAGTTTTAAAAACCTGTGTGCCCCGAAGGCCCAGAGTAATTTTAAATAGAACCAGTCTGTACGTTTCATGGTCTGCCTCTCTGCCTCATTCCAAACACCAGGGGAAAGGAGTCGGAGAAGCAGAGGAGAGGGTCCCATCCTAATACAGGAGGTTTAAGGAGGGATTAGCATGGATGGGGTGGGGGGAGCACGCAGAACTCTCCACCCCAAAAGACTGGCAGCCTAATACAGTTTGTGCTATTCTATCATGGCTGATTCATTTCTCTGCCTGGAGAAGTCTTTTACAACTCCGAGAATTCTCTTTAAAAATACAGACATCTCTGAGAAGGATTATTCTTCATGTCTTTATGAAATCAGGCTGGTGGGGATCCGCGGACAGACAGCCAGCCTCTGCTGGGATGAAGCAACACAGTGGTACCGGAATTTTTTTTTTGGGGGGGGGGGTGGAACATAGGAAAAAAGAGGAAAGAGGGCGTTTAATTTTATAGTCAAGAGATTTTTCTAGAAGGGAAATGCTATGGACTGTTTGTGACTGTATGAATGTTTTGCACCCCCCATTCTGATACTGAAACCTTAATCTCCAGTGTGAATGTCTGTAGGGGAGGCTTCTGGGAGGGAATTAGGTCATAGCAGTGGAGCCCCCACAATGAGATCAGTGTCCCTACAAGAAGAAATGAGAGAGAGTTTCTCTCTCTCTCTCTCTCTCTTCCTTCTTCGCCATGTGAGGACACCAAGAAGACAGCTGTCTGCAAACCAGTGAGAGCGTTCTCACCAGAACCCAACCATGCTGGCACCCTGGCCTCTGGCTTCCCAGCCTCCAGACCTAGAACAAATTCTTGCTGTTTATGCTGCACTGTTCATGGTATTCTACTATAAGCACCTGGACTGGCCGAGAGAGGGAAGAACATGTTTCTAAATGTATTCTCTAGCAACCTTCAGAGAACAAACGCTACCAACATTGTTCAAAGACTCACAACATTTCTCAAATTTCTTTTGCCACTGGTCTTGCCCTGGGTGAGTTAGGCCTGCCCCTCACATGACCTCTTTTCTGATTTGCATCCCACAGAAAGCCCTGTTTTCAAGGATAGACCTTCCTTACTGGGCGATTATTTAATTCATTCCAGTGAGATCTCCCATGCAGTTATCAGTTCTCTGCTCTGAGCAGGGCACGAGGCTGGTTGCTGGGAGCAGAACGGGGCACACCACGCCCAACCTGTACTCTCCTCAGTCCCCCTCGGGGAGATGACACGTAGGCATTGTAGTTCAGAAGAGTCGAGTCCCCTCTCAGCAGACCTCATCAGCCAGTCTGCAGCCATCATTCTCGTGCTGGTCCTTCCTCCGTCGGCATAGGGGTCATCTAGTGCTGCTCCAAAACCATGATGCACAACAATCCCCAAACCTCACTGGTTTATAATGACCAACTTCCATTTCCCTCTCTCATGGGTCAGTGGGTAGGCTGAGATGCAGCTGATCTCAACCAGGCTCCACGAGGTTTGGGTCCATGCTAAGGGTAGAATTCAGGTACGATCCATACGTCTCATTCTTCATGGGCCAGGCGCTACCCAGAGCCTGTTTTAACATGGCACAGAACAGAAATACAGAGGCCAAGCTAAACAAGCCAAGCACATTCAAAGCCTCTGCTCACATCATATACACTAATACCCCCCTGTTTAAAGCCATGCTCAGTATCAATGGTGCACATACTCCTTCTCTAACAGGAGGTATACCAAAGCCATATGGCAAAGTTCATGAAGGTATTATTCAATTATAGGGAAGGAGAAAAGAATTGAGAACAATAATCCATCTATAAGTCAGTAATATCTAATATACTACTTGAGACAACTTCTCAAATCCTCAGCTACCTCTAACTGAGCAGGGCCTCTGAGGTCTAAGACATGAGACAGAATCAACTGGCCTATCAGCCACACTGCCTGCCACTGTGACCTAGCACAACAATGGCCCATTGTAGCCAGGAAGCTGCGGTAGACACAAAGGGAAACATCCTCCATTGTGTCTTCCTGGCTTTGTTCCAGGCCCCAGTAGAATACAGACTGGAATTCCAGGCAGCCCTGGCCCTGGACTAAAGTGAATCACCTCTGGAGCAAGTGTGGCAACCAGAAAGAGTAGAGAAATGGCGTCAATCGTCATAAGGCCAGGCCTGCCTATCCACTCACTGCCACTCTCCTCAGAGGCTGTGCTGGCCTAGCTCTCAGGAGCAGCTGTGGTGGCCCAGACTTCATGATCAAAGCCTTATATTCACAACTGCCATTTTCAGAAAGACACACTATGTGCCCAGCATCCTTCCAAATATCCTCCTTTGATATACCCTTCTGAAGATCCTGTGAGATGGGCATTGATCACCCCACTTTACAGATGTGGTTCAAAGAGGTAGACATTTTCTAAAGGCTCTGCAGTACCAGCCTGACAGGTGGCAGAAGTTAAAGATGAATGAGGCGGAGGTCATGGTGCTGGACCCCAGATCTTATGTTAAACAACATCCAAGTGGTTACTCCAGTTCTGGGGCCGCAGTTCTGCCATTTGTTACCAACATGAAAACCGTGCGAGAACTACACTATCAATTAGGGGAGAGCTTTGTGTGCCCATCAGAGAGCAGACACAGGAGCTCCCGGCCTGTGCCTTCAAGTCTTACAGTATCTCTGATGGTTTCTCTTCAGAGCGGCGTCTCTGAGCTGTGGCAGATCTGTGGCAAGAAGTCAGGGAGGGAAGCCTGGATCAGAAAGGGAGAGATCCTCCCTTAGGTCTGACCATGAGTGCCCCTATTCTTAGTGGTTCAAATGGCTTCGCCGGACCTGTCCCCACCAGGGTGTTCATGGGGGCTAAGAGGAAGAGGGCTGCTCGCCCCTGCTGACTGATGAGTTACACGGCCTCCAGCCCAAAAGACTAACGCAGTGCGAACTGCTCATTAGTATGTCATCTGAGAGAAAGGCTCTGACACTGGTCCCAGCTATACCAGAGCTGCCGGCCAGGTTGCCTCTGCCACTCAGGGCTTGGGGAGCAAACTCCTCTAAGAGCAGGGGGTTCAGAAGAGAGGCTTTGAATGGCTAGGCCCTGAGGGTCTCCTTCCGATGTTGGGTCACTCAGAAGGAGGCCCCAAATCTACCACATGCAGCACCCCAGTGTTCCCCTAGTAGACAACCTTGAAGGACTACGGAGCAGTAAAGCTCCCCGGATGTTAGCCCTACCGACACCATGTTTTTAGCCAACGCTGGAGAATGAGACTGTTTGTTGATTGAAGGTGTGATGACAAGTCTTCCTGAGAAGGAACCAGGAGCTCTGCAGTGAGCAAGGAGAACAAAAGGTGAGCCAGACCCCAGGCCAGGTCAAAGCAGTCTCCAGAGATGGGTTCCCTCCACCAAGCTCATCAATACCTGTGTGCCATCCAGTGGGACAGGCACAGAGAGAGGAAAGCAGGTTGCTACAGGCTTGCATAGGGGTGTTTCCTGTCAAAGGGCTGCAACCACAGCTGCCCAGCCTCATGTGATTTAGAAGGGACATTGGGAGCAGCCTAGACTTCTAATTCCTCTTCTGCATCTCTCCTGTGGTAAAATGTGACCAAGGCCAGAAAGAACCCCAGAAAATTCCTTCTTCAGAAAGTCAGCATTAAAGGGTATTTGACTTTGAAAAATAAAATAAAATGACCCAAACTTTCTGGAACAATGAAGAGTTCTTCCTGTTGGCACTCTGATATCCTACTCAACATATTTGAAAGGAGAAAGGCATATTGTCAGTGTATTCATGCCTTCTACATTCCCAGCTCCAGAAAGCCCTGGCAGGTGAGATGCCCATGCCAGGGGTTCACGGGGCTGCCCGGGTTTGTCCCCAGCACAGCTCATATCAGACCGTATTGCTATGGAGCCTGTTAAGGAAGCCCTTGTTCCCTCCCCTTCAAGGGAAGAACATTTTCAGTTTTGTGCATTCTGGTTGATGGGAGGCTCATTAGGTTTGTTGAGTAACAAAGAGATAAAATTCTACTGCCTCTGATCCTCCATGGGCCTCTCTCCCTCCCTTACTACACACCTCAGAGACTTTCTCTTTTTGGGGGTTTGGGACCCACAGGAGATGTAGCCTGGATATTTTGAATCCTAGGCTCCGGTTTAATCCTCCCAGGTGGAGGGTTCAGCAACTCACATTCAGGAGCCATGTTGAACAAGTCCCTGTACCCCAAGTTCTGGCCCCTCTGATAGAGCAGGACTCCAAGCAAGTGCTCAGTGAGCCGGGGCTCAGTGACACGTTGCGGGGGGGGGGGGGGGGGGCATAGCCACCATCTCCAGCTTGACTGAGAATACTGAATGTAAAGGTTAGACTTGTATATGCTGCCTCCAGCCCTGTCTCCTGCTCTGACTCAGTGACCCAAGTTCCCTACAAATGCTCTGATCCTATCCCTCAGCAGATGGCTCCAGGGCAAAGGTGTAAGTGTCTACCATGCTGGCAGGGCAGGGTGGAGGAGTGGTGAGGTTTCACAGCAGAGTCATGCAGTGTCCGGGACATCAATGAGATCTGCATGGACTCTGAGGCACAGCTCTCTGAGCAGCCCCGGCTCCCAGACCACCTAGGACCTCACACTTAGAACTGCAGAGCCCAGCGATGTTCCCAGAGGAACTGGAGGGAAGGAGAGACCAAGTAGCCCTTCACAGGATTATCCAACTCTCATTTTAAGGATCCTAATGTCAGGAACCCAGAAGAGCATAGGCCCTGGTTCAAACAAGGCTTCTAACTGTGTGTTAGAATCAAACCATCAGCAGAATTTCTCTGTGAACTAAATGAGGCAGATGGAGTCATTCGAGCTATAGTCTCAGCCTTTACAAGGTGCCCTATTCAGAGGAGGAAGCAAGGCTTGCCCAGAAGAAGTTGAGGACATCAGGCTGTGGACAAATAGAATGTACAAGTAACACAGACCCCCCCAGAGCAGCAGGGATTCACGTGAGGGAGAGAGATCACCTGCGACTCTCAGCTCACCTGACGAGGCCTGAGCTGGCTCCCAATGAAAGACACATCAATTTATGCAGAGAGGAGGCTCGGAGAATTTTAAGTGAAACACTATATAAGCGTGGGTTTTATGGTAAGATATGCAAACTGTAAATTCTCAGGGATGGCAGAATAAGCCATTCAATTCCATTGTGTGAAATGATGCTGGTCTTCTTGGGCTGGATATTAGTTTAAAGTAAAATAAAACCATTTCCTGCTTGATTACAGTCCGAATCAGAGAAGGGTTTTCAGCCTGACCCTCGGTAGTGTTTAAAATAGTGGAAAAAAGCAGCTAAGGCGTTGAATAAAATAAATGTTTCCGATCTCAATCTGGTTACTGCCAACTGCAGCAGTGGATTGGAAAGGTGGCTCACCTCTGGCATTCTCGGCCATAAGAAATTTAACAATGGCTGAAAATGGATAAAATCAAGATGCTCAGATAGAATGAGGAGGCTTCAATATCTCAGAAAATTAGGATCCTTGTCACCAATTTTACAATGGTTAGATTATAGCTAAATAGGATTTTAAGTCTATTGTAAATGAAAGGAAATCTAATTTAACTGGGCCATATTGTTTTTACTGAAATGTGATAAATGCTAACATCCTTGCCGGGCACCAGTGACTTGGCTTTCGAGAGCTGTTTGCAAGGTACTCAAGTCTGACCAATCTCAAACTGGCCTTTTCCAGTCACCAGCCTGAGCCTGGAATCCAAGTGTTCAGGACGGGGTGGGACACTAAGGGAAGCCATCGGATTTCCCTGTTTCACTCCAGGGCATCACCACTCTGTGCCCAAGGTCATTTGAACCACCTCTCTGCCGACTGGAGCCTAACCAGAGCACTAAAATAGTAATCCCAATCATCTGATTCTAATTCTCCCTCTTTATTTTTTTTTCAAAAAAATATTCCTGTCTATGTTTTAAGCAAAGTAAAAATCACCCCCCAAATATCCAAAGGCAGTGTTTTCTTATACACAAAAGCCAAGAGGCAGAAGGGACAGGCCCACATGGCGGACTGTGAGCCAGGAGCATGGCTGGCGCCCAGGTATCAGACGGTAGATAGCAGATCTATTACTGAGATGGCCCCAAGCATTCCAGCTCCGGAGTCATTCTTTTACAAAAAGAAATTCAACTAAAAACACTGGATTCCCTGCTTTATTTCCCTAACATATCACTTCCTTGGGAAGTGCGAACATGTAGTGGCTGTTAGTTCCAAGGCAAATGCAAACTATGACTGACACAAAGTTCCAGTTTTTAAGCAACCTTCTTGAACACTTGAGGACATCATAAAAAATTACAATATTGAGAAAGAAAATTTAAAACATTAAGTACTCCTAAAATCTACTAGACAGCACTTACAACATGCCTTTGCTGACCCTTTCTCTCCTTAGCCCTGGTCCTGTGGCTGAGGTCTGCCCCTGGCTCAGAGCAGAGTGGATCTGCCGCCTTGTCTTTGCCTCTTGCCTGGGCCCCCTGTCCCTGAAACCGTCTAATAGTGATAATCATGTTCATAACTACAGCTAATATTTGCTGAGCATTTCCATATGACACTGCTTTAGGGCCTCTATCTGTATTAATTCATTTAATCCTCCTAATAGCCTTATGAGATGGGTCATCGTATATTCATATTTTATAGATTGAGAAGCCAAAGCACAAATAGATTAAGGAAACTATTCAAGGTTTAGAAAACCAGTATAGGGTGGAGGTTAAGATTCAACCCCAGGAGTCTGACTCCGGAGATGGTGGTCTGAACTACTTTCTTACACTGCACATCCAATACAATCTCTATGCCCAAGGATGACCCGGTTCACTTTAATGTAGAAGACAGGTTAGCATTGTGTGATGGTATGTCTAGGATATGGTGCCCACTCATTTGTTCAAACCCCAGTCTAGATGTTTCTGTAAAGGTATTTTTAAGATGTAGACTTTGAGTGAGAAATCCAGTAACTCAGTAAATAAACAACTAAATAACAGGAAATAATAATAAAATCAGCAAACAGTAGACTTTGAGTAAGTTAGTCATGAGAATACCCTCCATCATTGTGGGTGGGCCTCTGCCCCATGGAGTCCAGTGGCCTTCCCGTGAGGCAGGGGTGAGGAACCTGTGGCTCACGAGCCAGATGTGGCTCTTTTGATGGCTGCATCTGGCTTGCAGACAAATCTTTAATTAAAAAAAAATAACGTTAAAAATATAAAAGTTTCATCTATTACAATCCATTCATTTCCTACTGCTCATGTTCATGGTTGTGAGTGTCTGGAGCCAATCTTCTGGGACAACACCAAATTTTTATTGGATAATGTGTAACGTACACAGGTTGTTTTGAGGTCAGGAAGTAAACTTCCCTCCTTTTAATCAAGTAGTCAGATAGCTAATTGCAGAAACCCTTTTGACAAAGAAGATGGCTAAAAGAAAAAAGATGAGAAGTATCATACTTTTCAGCAGGAATGGACAGAGGAATTCGCCTTTGTGGAGAGAGCAGGTTCTGCACTGTGTCTAATATACAATGATAAAATTGTATCGATGAAATGGTCAAATATAAAGCGGCACTTCAACACACGCCAAACTACATTTGCATAGAAATATCCAGCAGGAGACAGCAGGAAGAAAGCATGCCAAGAGCTACTGTGCAGAGTGCAAGCTAGTCAGCAGCAACTCCGAGTTTGGATCCAACAAGGTGACTGGAATTCGGCTAACTTTGTTGGTGCTTTAGCAATTGTGAGAAACAGAAACCCATTCACAGATGGGTAGTATGCCAAAACATTCATGCTTGATGTTGCCAATGAACTTTTTGATGACTTTTCGGATAAAGACAAGATAATCAAATGAATAAAAGACATGCCTCTGTCGGCAAGAACTGTTCACGATCGTACCATCATGATTGCAAATCAAATTGAGGCACCAAAAGTGAAGGACATAAATGCAGCACCATTCTTTTCTGTCGCTTTGGATGAGTCAACAGACGTAAGCCATTTATCCCAGTTCAGTGTGATTGCAAGGTATGCTGTCGGTGACACACTATGTGAGGAAAGTCTTACTGTTTTGCCTATGAAAGAGACAACAAGAGGGGAGGATTTATGCAAGTCTTTCACTGAGTTCGCTAAAGAAAAAAATTTACCAATGGATAAACTTATTTTGGTGTGTACTGATGGTGCTGCATGCATGGTGGGGAAAAACAGAGGATTCATAGTGCTACTTCGTGAATATACAAAGAGACTCATGCTAAGTTTTCACTGCATCTTACATCAGAAAACGCATTGTGCTCAGATGTGTGGCGAGCAGCTGGTGAGGTGATGTCGCTGGTCATTCGGGTGGTCAACTTTATTGTTGTCCGAGCTTTAAATGATCACCAGTTTAAAACACTGCTGGATGAAGTTGGGAATAATTACCCTGGTCTGCTTCTGCACAGCAATGTGCGTTGGTTGTCAAGAGAGAAGGTGCCCAGCCGTTTTGCGGCTTGTCTGAGCAAAATCCGGACTTTTCTTCAAATGAAAAATGTCAAGCATCCTGAGTTATCTAACATTGAGTGACTCCTGAAGTTCTACTATCTCGTGGACATGACTGAACATCTGAACCAGCTCAATGTGAAAATGCAAGGCGGTGGAAATACATTCTTATCCCTTCAACAAGCAGTGTTTGCATTTGAAAACAAGCTGGAACTCTTCATCACCGACATTGAAACAGGTCGTTTACTACACTTTGAAAAACTGGGAGAGTTAAGGATGCATGCACAGCAAGTGACCCTGCTCAACATCTTGATCTCCAGCAGCTAGCAGGCTTCACATCGAATCTCCTGCAGTCATTCAAAGCACACTTTGGAAAATTTCGTGAGCACATTCGTCTTTTTAAGTTCATCACCCATCCACATGGGTGTGCAGTGAACAGCGCCAACCTGAGTTACATCCCCGGTGTCTCCGTCAGAGATTTTGAGCTACAAGCTGCTGACCTGAAGGCCTCAGACATGTGGGTGAATAAGTTCAAGTCACTGAATGAAGATTTGGAAAGACTTGCAGGACAGCAAGCAGAGTTGGTGAGCAAACACAAGTGGGGAGAAATGAAAAAACTTCAACCCAATTGTCAAACTTGGAACATGCTTCCTGTCACATACCACACACTGCAGTGTGAGTATTGCTGTACTGACAATGTTTGGCTCTACGTATGCATGTGAGCAGTCTTTCTCACATCTAAAGAATATTAAGACCAACCTACGATCACGTTTAACAGATGGAAGTCTCAACGCCTGCATGAAGCTTAACCCTACCACATATCAACCAGACTACAAAGCCATCAGCAAAACCATGCAGCACCAGAAGTCACATTAATGGTAAGAAGTACTGTATTCATCATTGGTTAGCAACAGCATAACAACGTTATTAAAAAGAATTCAGAGACTCATTGTACTTTAAAAGTATTGGTCTTACATAAAATGCACACATTTACTTGTATTTAGTGTTAAACATATTGTATGGCTCTCACAGAATTACATTTTAAAATATGTGGCGTTCATGGCTCTCTCAGCCAAAAAGGTTCCTGACCCCTGCCGTGAGGGGTCAGATATTCCGCTCACATTTGGAGAAGTCTTCTGTCTCTGCTCCTGGATTCTGTTAGTCTCTCGCCTTTCTCCAGCTCACTATCCAATTCCCACTCTCAATCATCAAGGTCAAAGACGCACCTGTCCCCCACTCTCCTCATACTCATTCGTCCTACTCCCTCCCACTAGCCTTTGTGTTGTTCCTCCAAGAGCCAAACAGGCTCTTTTCTGCCCGAAGACGTTTGTGGTACACGGTCACTCTTTCCTCCACCGGGGATGCCTTTTTCTCAGTTTGCTTCGGTTCCATTTTTTTCTTTTGTTAAACTTTCTGACCTGTTGTCACCCTCTCAGGTAGGTCTTCCCTACACCCCGATCCTGCTTGCATTGTCTTTATAGACCTTAGACTGGAGAAAACTGAAATAGAAAATGTGTATGTATATAAATATATAAGTCTGTCTGTATGTTGATTGTCCCCACTAGGATGAAACCTGTGTGACCAGCAGCTCATCATCTCTTTTGCTCACTCAGTTTTCTCAAAATATAGAAAAGTGTTTGGCACACAGTAGGGCACCAGTTAAATAAATGAAAGAAAAAAAATAGCATGTGATTTAATTAAGAGATTCAGCTTTATTTCCTCCTCCAAATAAATGAGCCAGTATCCCCTATTATTTGCTACAAATAATCCATCACTTACCTCTGGGTTTTGCAGTGTTGCCTTTATCATATGCCCATTTCCCATATTTAAGATACTAGATTTTGAAAAGGCAGGTGGAAATTATCATTGGAAATATAACTATTATGAATATGAATTTTTAAATTTAGTACCTTAAATGGTATGGTCCTTTCTGTGATGTAGTTTCTAAAAGCTCCCACTGTGTAATTCTGACAGGTTCTCTTACCTCTGCCCCACAGAAGAACCACTGCTCTACGTGGATCTAACCTCGTGTGGGCTCAGCACTGAGGGACAAAGAAACAGTGTAAGGCATAGACTTCGCCCTCGAATCACATATTGTCTCTGTAGGGAGACAGAACATGCACTGGAAACCATCAGAATATTAAGGGCTGAGTTTTCTGGGAAATTATCCACATGGAAGAACAGTAAGGTAAATGCTGGAAGAGCCGATCAGAAGCAAAGAACAGCCTGGTTGCATGAGAAGAATTCATAGTGACTATTAGACCTGATTTTTATAAAGGACAGTAAATACAACAGAACTTCTCCCTGTTCCTTTAATAAGAAGGTTTAACTAGAAGTTTCATGTGTTTACCATCCAGTTTGTTTTCCAGTTAAGTGTCTGCAAGTGGAAAATAAGCCACATTGATGTAACAAGCAAAAACTGTGTCGGGGCTCTCAATTACAGCCATTGACTTAAAATTAAATGGCTATGACACAACTGTCTGAATTGATGCACATGGTGGATCTGTTGCTCGATCCATCCCACATATGTGTGCACACGTGTGCACGCACAACTGTGTGAGTTATCTTTTAAAAATACAGTCGTGAAGCCCCGTCTTCCCCTTCCCAGATAGGCCATGGGGGCTTGCTCCCAAGCACAAGCTCTGAATAGCCTGATGCTTCTTTTCCTAGTGCTTAAGGTGATTTCCATTTTAAAAATGTGTAGTACTTCTAGCAGTAGAAACTTCCAAAAAAAAAACCCCAAAAAACAGCACAATATTTGTGCTCACCTCCAGGTCAGGAAATGTATATACAAAAATCCTTTGGTTTGCATTTCTGTGTTAAGCTCATGGCTTGGTTTCATGGTTTTATTCTCCCCTCCTCCCCTTCAAAAATATATTCCCTGCTTCAAGTCCACAATGGAATGAGGCAAGGGCAAATGAATATATACTCAATTCTAGCGTCTAAAGTGGTTCTCTGCGTGCGGGTCTCTGAGCAGCGGCCACAGCACCACCTAAGAATTTGTTAAAATTGCAAGATCTCAAATTCCACCTCAGTCTTAGTGAATCAGAAACTCTGGGGACAGGCAGGCCTCAATAATCTGCATTCCGTTTAGCTGTTCACTGATGGTGATGCACACTGAGGGGTGAGCCCCACTTGTCTGCGAGATGACAAATGTGGTCATGCAGTGGCAATCAGGAGGGAGACCACAGAAATAAGAGTGGGGAGGGCTGAAAGAGTGGACTGGCCTCAGATTAGAAGATTTGGTCATCTTAATGCTTTGGAGAATTCCAACTTATTATGGGACTTCCAACGATTATATTGCAAACAACTCTCCAGATATCCATCAAACTCTGTTGAAATGTCAGCTTTTAACTGAGGCCACCGGTGTGAATTGGGTTTACTTTCATGAAGAACACCTTTGACAGCATTTCTGGACCTGCAGCAAGAAAGGCGCTCAGGCTTTTCATGTTCATAAACAGAAAGCTTGACAGTCCAGATCAGCAGTTTCAACCGCGCCAGACCTAACGCCCACTCTTCCATCCTGAGATGGAATTGACAGACAATAGACCCTTCCTCAGCACAAGTTTAAAATACCAAAACATGTTATCAGTAATATAAATAAAAAGAGAGCAATTTATAATAAAATAGCATGCACTTTAATAAGTGAATACTTGAGCGTGTCAATCCATGAACACATAGAGCAGTCAGATGGTTGGCCTATGAATGAAACCTCCACAACAAGTACAAACTTATGCGGTTTTATCTATTTGTATAAACACAAATCTATGAACATTCAGTTATTATAAACAGCACTGCTGTCAGTGATGGAACTTCCCAAAATGGTGAACGAACACTTTGTAAAATTTTAAACCAAGAAGAAATCAATGTTCTTCAATGTACATAGTGGTTGCATTCCTGGAAAATACAGTGTATAGTAAAATGGTGCAAAAATAAACTTAGTGTTTAAATATAGAATAAAGTATGCTTCTAGGCTTAAATATTTATGAACATGTTTTCACCTTCCTGAATATCTGATGGGTCATTCAAAAATCATGTGAGACATAGGAGTAGTCATTGTTCAGGACTTTAACACATTTTGCAGGATTCTAGCAGACCTGGTTCATGTCTAGTGAATGTCAGTGATTCTCCTCAATCATTATAATAACCAAAAGTACCCCGTACATTTCCAAAACACTCCTAAGGAGGGAGTCATGCAACTACTAATGTAGACAAAAGTCTGTCTGAATATTCATTCATTCATCACTTACTCAATTGCTAAGTGATGGATCCACATAATTTAAATTCTATTAGGGAGCATAGAACATATGCAATCATCAAGAGATCACAAGGCAGTACATAAATAATGCTATACATTAAAGAGGAATAAGAACCTACAGGAGCTCATAGAACAAGAATATCACTGATGTGGGGAACCAATGGGGATATCATGGAAGATAAACATTGACAGGGCACTGAAGAATGGACAAGAAACAAACAATGAAGGTCATTCTAGGAAGAGGTCATAATTTGGGAAAAAACTCTTTGAACCATGTATGGGAAAGATTCAATCAGGATCTCATATTTCTCAGGCAACAACCCTGTCATTTCTGATTTCTTATTGAAGGTTCCTGAAAGTCCTGTGGCCTTCTCTTGCTACTACTGACAAGAAGGCATCATGCCCCTTCTTCACATTCCTGTGCCCCCCAAAAAGGTATCACAGATCAATCATATGTTTTCAAATACATTTTAGTGACATAAATCACAAGTACACCAAGGATTCAGACCTTGCATCCCAGAGGCTACTTGACCCCCATAAGAAAAAGACATCTAGGATATGTCTTTACATTTTTCCTATCACTCCTTTTCACTGAAATCTCACACATTCTATATGCTTACTGTTCCTTTAAGCATCCTATGTCTTTCTAACAGGACATACTTCCCTCCTTGTGAGCCTCCATCTCCCCTTGCTCACTCTCCCCATTCTGTACTACTCACTCAGTTATATGTGTGCATGGCTTATTCCCTCCTTCCCCCAGGATATAAGGAGACTCAAGAGAACAAAGCCCACGTGTAATCATGTCACTCTGTGTCACACATTTGTATTCTTACCTACGTGAGTTCTAACATGTAATGTTAGGGCTCTATCTGAGACCATAGCAAACCAGTATGAAAGGCTCTGCTTATCACAGAAGACAAAATAACTTTATTTAATCCAACAAAGAAAGGCAGAAGGAGAGTTTCTGAGCCCAGGTGAACCACAGGTGGGTTTGGTAGCATGGGTTTGAGAACCAGATCTCTGCCAATCTACCCAGGAGCTAAGCTAACTCACCTCTACAGGGTACTTCTGCTCAGATAAGTTGTCTACTTTTTTACAGGCCAAAATATTTGGCCAGCCACCATCCAGTGTTTTCAGAACAACTTTTTGTTTTTTAAAGAATGGGGGAGCCAAAAAATGAGGTATCACTAGAAGTGGGGACTCAAGGGCTGATCCAACAGAGCCACGAAGCAATTAGTGTCTTCAGGGAAATGTCACCCAACTGTGGTCCAGTCTGTGATAGGCGGGCTTCTAGACCAGGATAACCACACACAGGCAGTGGACAGAAATCAGGAGCCACTGATGTGGATCTTTCTTATTATTCATCTTTAAGATGCCTTCAAATACATTTCTTAAGGACCCCATAGGTGCTATTGTTGATGAACTGACCGGCCTCCTCTAGCTGAAAACTCTTCTTACTACATCAAATTGACCACATTATAAGATGGCAAGCTCCTTAGGGTTGGGCATCATATCCTAGTCATCTCTGTGAATTTCAGTGTCTATGCTACAGAAATGCTCACCAAAATGATTGCTGAGAACTGACAAGGCACATTTCTCCATGCAACAGAGATCTAGGACAAAAGATCTTATCATTCTTCATGGAAAATGTATGCAGAGGAGTGTTGTGACCTTAAAGTAATTTATGTGAATTATTTTTATGGTTTTATAATTTAATTTTTTCAAGTGAGAATATCCCTTTTTTATTATAAAAGCAATAAATATTCTTTATTTTAATAAATCCAAAAGATACTGACATATATAAAGAAACAGGAATCTCCTGAAATCCCATCCCTCAGAGAAAATTAATACTTTATTCTACCTCTATGTATTACTATGTACATATATATCCTTGAATATCTACTCAGATATACCAGTACTTTAAAAATGGAGTCATTCTCTACATACTGTAAAACTGACTTTCTTAATATATAATAATAATATATTAGGAGCATGTTTCCATGTAGTTACACAAAGTAATTACCCATTTTTTAACAGTTTCACAGAATTCAACTGTATGATTATAACACAATTTCTTTAACCAATCCTTATAGATATATGTTTGGGTGATTTTCACTTTTAGTTAGTACCATAGCCCCCTTATCCATGGTTTTGCTTTCTATATTTTCAGGTACCCATGGTCAACCATGGTCAGAAAATATTTTTTTAAATTTCCAGAAATAAGCCCTGGCAGGTTGGCTCAGTGGTAGAGCGTTGGCCCGCATGTGAAAGTCCCAGATTAGATTCCTGGCCAAGGTTGTTTAACTGTGCACCATTCTGAATAGTATGATAAAAAGTTTTTTTTTAATTTATTCATTTTATAAGGAGGGGGGCAGTGGGGGAGAGAGAGAGAAGAAGGGAGGAATAGGAAGTATCAACTCCCATATGTGCCTTGACCAGGCAAGCCCAGGGTTTCAAACCAGAGACCTCAGTATTCCAGGTTGACATTTCATCCACTGCGCCACCACTGGTCAGGCCAGTATGATGAAATATCACACTGTCCCACTCTGTCCTGTCCAGGGCGTGAATCATCCCTTTGTTCAGTAGGTCTACACTGTGTATGTTATCCACCCATATAGCTATAACTGTTCTATCTTATTATTAGTTATTGTTCTAATCTCTTATTGTCTAACTTAACAAAGTAAACCTTATCAGAGATAGGTATGTACAAGATAGAGCATATAAGATACAGGGTTAAGTAGTACTGCAGTTTCAGGCATATACTTGGGTCTTAGAATGTATCCCATGGGTAAGGGAGGTCTACTGAATAAGCATTGCTACAAATGAAAAGCACTTTGCATAAATCTCTAAACACTTGTATGGTTATTTCTTTAGAATTCATTACAGTTATGTACATTTTAAACGTTATTAAACATTGTCAAATTGCCCTCAGAAAGCTGTTCAATTTATACTTTCACCAGAGAAGTTGAGATGCCTATTTTTTTATACCCTTACCAACAGTGGATATTATCAAGCTTTTAAATCTTTATTAATATGATAAATGAAAAGCTATATTTCATTGTTGTTTTAAATTACATCTTTGATTATAAAGCTTTTTATTTTTTCATATGTTTATTGACTTTTTGTACTTTGATAAATTACCCCTACGTGTATTTGCCCATTTTCTCTCAAGTTGCTCATTTTTTTACTATTGATTTGTATGAATTCATTATACATGTAAAATTTTAACTCAGTGTATGCTATATTAACTATTTGTTGTTCTCCTTCGTGCCCTGCATGTAGCAGCTACAAAATAAGTAATGGCTGCCTGAAAGTAGGAATGACTGTTATAGTTTGTCATATAGAAATTATAAACTTTATGAAGTCAAATTTGTGTTACTTTTTTTGTGGTTTCTGGCCAAGATGCTAAGCTACTGAAAGATTAGAAGAAAATTTTCTTCTAATAATATATTAGGTTAAATGTACAATCTTTAATCTAGTTGGATTTTCTTAATGTGTAAAATGTAAAATAGAACTTCAACTTAAATGTCTTGCTAATTCGGTCTGGTTGTTCTAAGATTGTTGACTGAACAAAGATTTTTCTCCCCTGATTAGAAGTGCTGACTCCATCATATATAAAACTCTCATATGAACTAGATTCTGCTTATAAATTTTCTCTTCTCTTCCATTTTTCTACCTGTTCCTTTGACAATACCACGTTATTCTCATTACATTTACTACATTGGGCCTGTGACGTCTAAGAAGGCATATCCCCCAAACTTTTTTCCTAAAATTTTATGACCATCAGTATTCATTTTTTCCTTCCAAATGAAAGCAAGAATCAATTTATCAATATTTTTTTAAACTTGTAATTCATTATAAATCAACATTATTCTTAGAGACTCTTTTGGCCAGCACTGATATCTTTACAGTAGTCTTCTACTGTAGAGAATACATGGAGCAAAAATCAACTCCCAGCATCATTTTGTATAAATCTGAAAGTATTCTTCATTTTAAAGTAGTTACAATAAAGTCCAATTATTACTCAAATTATTATAGCCATTTAACACCAAACATTGCACATTAATTATAAAATTCTGCTTTGACATTAGTTTCAGATTATCAGATTACAGCTTCATCAAAATATGACAGCTAAGTGAAGTCAGGTCTCTCAATAATTAAAAATTTTGTGACCCTTCTACCCCATAATAGGTAGAATTTTTTCCCACCAGAATAGAATCATGATGAAATCTATTCTTTCAGGTACAAATAATTGTAATAACAGCGGCCATAGTTATAGAGTTCCTAAAGATCTGCAAAAGTTAGAATAAGGTCTGATTAGCTTGCTTAGTCTTTCTACAGAAGCATGGCTTGTGTTGCCAGTATCTAGAAAAACAATGCTTGCATTTTTGGCAGTTCTATATGGTCCAAAGTGAAGCCTACACTGCAATCCTTTCATCCTCCCGTCTAGTAAGCATCTAGATATTGAGCAAATTGTGAGATAAAGCTCTAAAATATAAACCTACCACATTAAAATCTGCACCCCATGTAGCTGAAATCCTACTAGACAGAAAAGTCTTGAATTGAGAGGCTTCTGACATTTCTCACTTGTGGATTCTCTTGAACCATCCCATCATCTTCCCACTGCTGTTTTTATCTGCAACCACGAGGAGAAAGTGCACGACCGAGTGACAAGTGTGACGGCGCAGCGTGGAGCTCTGCGCAGCTTTAGGAAAGGAGAACGAGGCAACAGACATGCAAAGTTCTAGCAGTAAAAGTTAACAAAAATACAGGAGAAGGTGCCTCTGGCTGGGGAGTAATAAAAGACAAAAATTGATATACAGGACGATCTCAAATCGTAGATGAAGTTGAATCTCATCCGAAACATAGAGGAGGAAATGGTCTCTCAAGCAAAGAAATGACATGACCCTCTGCTGAGATTCCTGACCTCAGAGAAGAAACAAATGGAATTAAAATATTAAAATAAATGTGAAGAAACACTACCAAATATACTATCACTCATTCATTTATTCAGGAAATATTTGTGGCAGGAAAGTTCAGATGTGACCAATTTCAGCACAGAACTTGGATAGGTTAGGAGGAGAGTCAAGGTAACAATCAATATACAGGCAAATATACAATACAGTATTGTGTCTTGGAAGTGCTATAAAGAAGAAGCAGATAAAACAATAGAGAATCGGCCTAACCAGAAGGTGGCACAGTAGAGAGAGCAAGCATCATCCTGGGACACTTAAGCCTGAGGTCACAAGCTTGAGTACAGGGTCACTGGCTTGAACACTGGGTCACCTACTTGAGTGTGGAATCATAAACATGACCCATGGTCCCTGGCTTGAGCCCAGAGGTCACTGGCTTGAAGTCCAGAAGTCACTGGCTTGAAGCCCAATGTCACTGGCTTCAGTCCAAGGTCACTGGTTTGAGCTCAAGGCTGCTGGCTTGGATAAGGGGTCATTGGCTCAGTGGGAGTCCCCCCTCTTCCAACAGTCAAGGCACATATGAGAAAGCAATTGATAAACAATTAAGGTGCTGCAACTACAAGTTGATGCTTGTCATCTTCTTTCCCTTTCTGTCTGTCTGTCCCTGCCTGTCTTTCTTTTTCTTTCTCTTTCTCCTATCTTGATCGCTTACTAAAAAAAGAGAGAGAATGGTATGAAGATGCTGTTTTAATCAAGATGGTCATGGATAGTCTCTCTGAGATTACTGCATTTGATCCAACTTGATAAAATAAGGGAGTGAACCCCACGAATATGTGGAGGAAGAGCATTCCGTAGAGGGACCAGTAAGGGGACAGGTCCTAAGACAAGAGCATGCTCAGCATCTGGTCTGCAGCCAGCAGGATAAAACGAATAGAATGGGAGGGAAGGAGGGTAGAGAAACATGATGAGCCAGAGTCATGAGTCTGGGTAAGTCTGGGTGAGAATTTGAATTCATCTTACACATGATGAGAATCCCTTAAGACTTATGAGCAGGAGAACAACATGTTCTCAGCATATTTAAAAAACAAACAAAAACTATTCTAGCTGCTGGATGCAAAAGGAAGGAAGCAAGAGTAGAAGAATAGCCAGTTAGAAGTCTGGCTAAGGGGAAAAAACAGCTCAGAGTAAGATAGTAGCAATGACAGTGCTTAAAAGTGAGATGGGACATCTATGTTATGGTTACAACCAAATATTTGCTTTGATGTTTCCAAGACTTGGCCTGAGCAACTGGATAAACGACCAGACTTGCCATGCCATCCCTCATCTCTCTCGGGCTCTTTAAATGCTCTAATCTGACCCCATCTTCCACTCCCTCTGAGTTCCCTCACACCGGGTCCCCCGGAACTCATGTTCCATCATGAACAAAATCCCTGACATCCTCAATCCTTTCAGTGAATATTCCCTATGTCTTCTTTTTTTATGTTTTTAAGCCACTTTATTGAGGTATAATTGACATGCAAAGAGCTGTGTATATTTAATGTATTCAACTTGACGAGTCTGGAGGTCAGAGTAGATTGTGGTGATAGTTTCATAGGCACACACTCATCTCCACAGCCTGTGCCTTCCTTCTCCCTGTCAGCCTGGCAGGGCACACACCCCTCCAGCCCACTCCTGCGATGGCTACTTTCCCACACCCTGCACATCTGGACCTGGAAGCTATGGGCTTCCTTCATGATCTTCACTGCCACCCCTAACTCAAAACTGAGAAACTCAGAAACGGTGCCAAAAGAGAACCAGTGAAAGCCCACTTTTTGCTTATCAAAGTCTTGTTGAAGGTGGGTATCACCTTTACATCAGGGATCGCAGGCAAGTTTGAAACTGATGCCAAGATCTACGGAACTCAAACCCGGGCTGAGTTTTCCCTCTCTGTTGTGAGTAACGATTCTTGCACCAGCAGCACTCTCAGGGTGCACACTGCATCCCTAAAATGCAGGGAAACAGACTCCAAAGCCCAATCATTCACCATGGGAATGGCTGTCAAGGGAAAATGTCGATGCTGAGATTCCAATTATGAGATTTTTCTCAGTAGTGTTTCCTTGTTGTGGCAGATCAGTTCTGCTATGTAAAATTTTTATGGATGGGTGTAGGCATGGGTTTTTTTCTATGCTCACATAAGGAAGGGGTAACTTCTCCAAGAGAAAAACAATCCCTTGGGATCTCTTCCCAGTAAAGACGATTCTACACTGGGAAGGAAGGATGAACACAGAGCTCTGTGGCATTTGCAAAGCCTGATCCTGTCAGTCATGGGCAAAGAAAAAGGTGAGGTTTCGCACCAGCTTCTCAGCAGCCCCTCGCTCTCTTCAATATCTCCTCCCACTAATAACACACTTCATGTGCCTGACTGAAAAACAGGCCGTGCCTTGGAAGTATTCCCACGGCACCCTTTCTTAGCGCTGTCGTAACGCTAATTTCAGGCTACTGTTTGTGAGACTGTCTCACTAAACCATGAGTTCTTTGAGGACATCTGTATTCTAAGCACCAAAGCCTCTCACAGAGTTTGCATGGATGTGTGGAAAAAGTTATGTGGAAATGCTTAGTAAAATCACACTGCCGAGAGGCCGCGCTTCATGGTCAGCCTAACTACAGCTTCCTATACAACTGCCCTTTCTGGGGGTTTCCACGAAGTTGTTTCTTTTTTTCTCCTTTATAAATGCCTGTCTTCTACCTTATTTAAAACTTATGCCACACTTAATAGTAAGTCACTGGGAAATCTTACTATTAGATGTAAATAACTAAAATATAAAAAATTTATTTTGCTGTTCTGTTTTGGTTAGGTTTCTCAACCATGAAATCTGTAAGACAGATGAGGAGGGTGAAAATTCAGGCAGGGTTTCCATGCTACTGTCTTGAGGGAGAATTCCTTCTTTGGCAAAAAAACCCCTAATGCCCACCAGAAAAAAAAATGGGTAAATTGTGGTATATTTATACAATGCAATACTTCTCAGACATTAAATGGAAAACTCTACTGTTATGTGCAACAGCGTGGCTGAATCCCACGGAAGTTGTAGCAATCAAAAGGAACTAAATAAATTCCCAAAAAATACATATTGAATTATTTTTTTTCATGATGTTGGGAGCAGAGTATACTACTCTGAGGTGCTAGGAGGATAGTCACGGCCTTTGGTGAGGAAGAATTGTTTAGAAAAAGGCATGGCAGAACTTTCTGGGATGAGGGTAATATTTTCTTTCACATGAGTGTTATAGGCTTATATACATTTGCTAGAGCTCAGCAAACTGCACTCTTAAAATGAGTGTATTTTATTACATGTAAAGCATACCTAAATAAAAAGAAATGTACTTCTTTATAACACTAGCAATTAGAATATGTATTAATTTTAAATATATGTGAACATATGTCTGAACTATGTATTCTAGTCTATAGATTTGTATGTTCATATTTTTGCTACTTATAATAAAATACAATTATAAGAGGCACAATAGTCATATACAATTCTCTCCAAATTAATCTACAAATACTAAAAACAAAGTATTTTATAGAACTTGACCAATATTAAAATTGATACAATAAAGTATAGGCCAAAAATGGTCATGACCACTGTGAACCAAAAAGCCAAATAGGAGGCCATGTTCTGAGAGATGTGAAGACTCACTCTTAAGCTGCAGCCAATGAGACAAAGTGATCCTGGTGTAGAAACAGGCAAACAAACAGGAAAAGTGTAAGGAATTTAGAAATAGACTCAAGTATATAGAAACGTATATAGGAAAGCAGTAGCATTAAAATCTAGAGACTTGCCAATAAATTGTGTTGGAAAAACTGTATATATGGGAAAAAAATTAGAGCCTCACTTGACAATATATATAGGGTGGGGCAAAAGTAGGCTTACAATTGTGAGTACACAAAACACAGAGTTTATTTTTGTACCATTGCTTATTAATTATTGTACTATTTCTCATACGAACAACTGTAAATCTACTTTTTTGCCCCACCCTTATACACAGAAATCTCAAATAAACCAAAAAGATAGTAGCAGAACTTTAAAACTTTTAGTTTTAAAACTTTAAAACTTATGGATAGATTCATACCTTTAGGGTCTTGATAGAGGAAAGAGTTTAAGAGAATTTGCATATGCAAATCAATGATAAAGGATAAGATAGAAATATCAGATTATTTCAGTTATTCTAACTGTTTAACAAACCACCCACCAAAACTGAGTGGCTAATTATGCTCACAAATCTGCAATTTGTGCAGAACTTATGGGAGGTTTTCCTCCTTTCCTCTTCTTTACATCTGGTGCTGCTTGACCGAAGGTAAAGAACCCACTTGTGATTGCATATGTCTGTGTGTGTGTGTTTGTGTGTGTGGTGAAAACACAATCAACTCTCTAGCAAACTTCAAGTATACAGTACTGTCAGTGTTCTTAACTAGCCACCTTGCTGTCCATTCGGTCCCCAGAACTTCCTTAGCCAGCATAACTGAGGTCCTGTACCCTCGTTTCTCTACCATTTTACTCTTTGCTTTTATGAGCTTGACTTTATTTATCTTTCTGGGTCTGACTTATTTATTGTCATGTCTTCCAGGTCCATCTATACTGTTGCAAATGGCACGATTTCCTTCCTTAAGACCGGAAAATATTCCATTGTGTGTATGAATACATTATAAACACACACACACACAAGCAGACCTCATTTATTGCACTTCCCTTATTGTGTTTCACAGATACTGCATATTTTACAAATTGAAGGCAGGGCCTTCCACCAGCAAACAGATTACAACTTGCTTTATTACGAGATTCGCTTTGTTATGGTGGTCTGGAACCAAACCCGCAATATATCTGAGGTCTTCCTGCACCAATTTTCTTTATTCATTCATCTATAGCTGAACACTGAAGTTTTTCCCTTAGCTCAGCTATTATGAATAATATTACAATAAATACAGGAATGCAGACATCTCTTTGAGGGTGTAAGTTAATTAGTTTGATTATGGTAATCATTTGACAATGTATACATATGTCAAATGTCGCATGGTATACTTTAATGTACACAATTTTTATTTTTCAATTATACCTCAATAAAGCTGAGAAAAATAAATAGCTCACTTCTAAGATGGCTCACTCGCATGGCTGGCAAAGCAGTGCTGGCTGTCCAGGGGCGCTCAGGCCGACTGTGCTCAGGGGCCTTGGTCCATGCCTTGGGAGCCCGCCACATTCTGCTGCTCCTTCTGTACAGCGTGACAGCTAAGTTCCAAAGGAGAGCATCCCAAGATCACCTGGCAGAAGTAAATGGCATTTTTGTGACTTGGCTTTCAAAGTCATATATAACACCGTTTCTGCCACACTCTATTGTCAAGGCAGTCACAAAGTCCCCCCAAGTTCAGGTGCAAGAGACATAGATTCTGTCACGAGGAAGTAGCAATGTTTAAAGCAGCATGCTGGACAGGAGATCTGGTGGGGCTGTCTTTGGAATATACAATCTGCCAACATTAAATTAATCAAATTTAATTTTATTTCATTAAATTAAAAACAAAAACTTTACAGAAATTAAAAGCTATAGAGTAGGTGAAGATTACAACATATACTATTATAAAATATATATCTGTATAAAGAGTCCATATAAATCAATTTTAAAATGTAAAACAATCCAAAGGAAAATGTAATAGAAAACATTGCTTCAGAAAAGGAAATCCAAATACCAATAAAAATATGAAAATCAGCTCAACTTCAGTGATAGCAATCTGGGAAATGTAAATTATAACAATGAGAAACCATGTTAAATACATCATATTGGCAAAACTTCTAAAGTCAGCCCATGTCACGTGTTGGCGAGAAAGTGAAGCAGCTAGTAGTCTCATATAGCATGGGGCAGTTTCAGGGATTAGCTACTTTGAGGGCTAGGCAACATCTGGTCAAGCTGATGATGTACATAACCTGTGACTTAATTACTACTTGCAAGTTTATACATTAGAGAAATACTCACACATACTAGGACCCAAGTTTACAAAAGAATGTTTATTGCAACATTATTTTTGGAATGGTGAAATTTTTTTAAAAATGCATAAGTATAACAGTAAGAGAAGAGTTGTATAAATTGTGGTAAAATGCATATCAAACTACATGCAAGAATATGATGGCGAACGAACAACCAACTTGCAAAATGGTCAGTACTATCTCATTTATATCAAGTTTTAAAACATTAAAAACAATCCTATGTATTGTTTATGGATATATACATATATTTAAAAGTATAAAACCATGCATGATCATATTAAACACAAAATTCAGAGTAATAATTTCTATAGGAAAAGGAGGGAAAAAAGATGTAGAATGGAATTGTGTTGTGGTACCCCATGGTCTTAAAATTTACGTAAAATGTTTTATTCTTTTAAAATCATGGTGACTTACAGGAGGAGAGAGTGCAGAGTGTAGCAAGGAACAAGGCCTTATATATAGTGATCTTGCCTTGTATCAGAACCCATTCAATTTACCTAAACTCAAACCATTTAGGGTCCTCCTTCTAGACTCAGAGAAAAGGCCAACCATCCTACAGTCCAAAAGATTGATCGGAACGTGAACAGGAACTAGCTTATGTTTCAAGACAAATATTTAAAATTTTGAAGTCTTGTAAATAATTTAAGTAGCCTAATACTTATTAACTTTAATGTATTCCCCAAAATTGCTCTATAAAATGTTAGCTATTGTTTTCTTCTTCAATTTTCTTTTTAGTTTAACAAAGATTTTAGTCTTATTGTGAGCAGCAGCATTTATGATGGAAAATAGCTTCCTGGGATAGAATAACAGAACCTCTCTCAAAATATTAGAAGATAAAAGCAAACAAATTGTTTAGATTATCCTCCCAGTTTTCTTTCTACATGACCAGAAGCTGTCTGAAACCCTGGCTGGTTTAATGGACTTCTGAAGGACAGTATCGATCCCTGCAACCATCTCTTACATAATGGCCACGTATCCCACAAATGTGTGGCTTCACAAAGCAGGAGGGTTGGAGATTTTAGCTACAATCACCACTCTGACATAAACCACTAAATGACCTTGGGCCAAGTCATGTAAGCCTCCTGGGGGCTTCTCTTCACCTGTCAAATTGGCATTGTGATACTGACAATCCTACACAGGGCTTTCGAAGGTTATGTAGGTATTGGAAAGGGTTTTGAAATACCATTGTCTCTGATTGCTAGTGTCTGGGAGATGGCAGAGCTTCTACATGAGTGTTTGTACACTCCACAGGTAACCACATCAGTCCAAAAGAAGAATGAGAAGAGGGAGAGAAAGCTAAAACCAGGAGACTATTTGGATGTCTCCTCTGTGACCAAGGTCCCTTCTCACACATCATTTCATTTCCTACTGTCTTCCTCATTCTTCATTCATCCTTACTCCACCCCATCCTTTACATCTGGCTCAAGGCAGGGCCCAGCTACTATACAAGCAAGGGCTATCATTGTCAGTGGTCCAGTTCCCCCACCCCTTCTCTTATCCCTCATGCTGCTGCATTCTCCTAAATGCTCCAGGATTTAACTGCTGCATCACTCAACACATTTCCACCTTTTGGGGTGCTCAGTGTACATCACTTGAATGCAACAGGAGGGTCTCTGCATTTAGGTAGAAATTAAACTGAAATACACTAATTTTATAGGAATGTTGCAACATACCTTACAACTGCTTCCCAATCCAGGTATGCTCAAACTGGATTATATTTTCCTGGGCTTTCTTAATCTTCATTCCAGATTAATTAATATTCTGTGCCTCTTCCTAACTGTTCTTTCACTAATGCTTGCAGTAAATCTGGGATACATACAAAGAACAAAAACTAAGGAACCATTCACTTATGAGGTTTATACCTGGGGACAGAGCATCGTTAACCTTTGCACCACATTCTCTCATTCTCCACAAACAGATCCTCAACTCTTTGGTGCACAGATGGTGGTTCTCACCCCCTGCCTCCCAGCAGCAGTATGCCTTTTCCTATTTAAAGAAGGTGATTTTAATTCCTGCTCACACTCTCATGAACACTCTGTGAACTCTTCCTATGATGTTTGGCCCTTATATTGAGAGGTCATGCTCTGGGTGTATTTTAATCAGTTAAGGTTCATTGATAGGTAGTCTGATGCTTTACTTCTTGCTAAATTTATAACATTATTTCTTTGAAATCAGTCTCTTCAGTTTAAATAAGTCACTGTACTGGATCTTTTGATTTCTCTTTAATACAAAATGTAGACCCATCTGCAAAAAATTTCAAGACTGAAGTATAGCAAAGGTGAGCTAGATGTTGCACTTTATATGATATAATAACTATTTTTATCATAGTATCTATACTTGACTAAAGGACTAAAAGATACAGGAGATAATCACTGTTAAATACAGTTTTTCTTGTTTTTTACTTAGGTGAATTTCCTATTTTTTTTCCATTACAGCTTCCATAAAGAAGCAAATGACTATGCTTGATATTGCAAGGTATTAGGCTCAGGGCTATTAAAAGGAGTTTCAGTAAATATTTGTTGAGCAGATAAATGTTCCAGGCACTGTGCTTGGTTAGCAATAAGGTGGTGAGCAAGGTTGAATCTCTGAGTTCAGGCATCTTACAGTCATATGGGGAAGTACAGTCACATAAACAATTACAATTCCTTAATAAATAAAGAAAAAAGTGGGACATCAAGAAAGGCTCCTAACCCAGACTGGTCATGAGGTCAGACAACATTTGTAGCTCGTTTGGAGGGAAAAAAAATAAAGATAACAGGGTGAGAAGGAGGCCAGACCCTGAGGACCTTATAGGTTTTATTAAGAAATTTGGACTTTGTCTTGAAAGCAATGTGACATTATTGCAGAATTTTTAAGCAGGGGATGGGCATAATTAGGTTTTTGAAAGAACATCTGTCTATACAGCGGTTCTCAACCTGTGGGTCACGACCCCGGCGGGGGTCGAACGACCAAAACACAGGGGTCGCCTAAAGCCATTGGAAAATACATATTTATTATACAATACATTTTTAAATAAAATATGTATTTCCGATGGCTTTAGGTGACCCCTGTGTTTTGGTCGTTCGACCTCCGCCGGGGTCGCGACCCACAGGTTGAGAACCGCTGGTCTATAGTATGGAGGCAAATTGAAAAAGAGACAGTCTGGATGGAGACATGAAAAATTACTCAAGAGATAGGTGGCAGCCTTAACAGGGAATTAGCAGCAGGAAAACAGGGGAGAATCTACTTTGAAAATTAGGAGTAGAATAAACAGGACATGGTGATTTGCTGGATGTAGAAGACAAGAAGAAGGATTTAAGAATGATGCAAGCATCTACTGGAGGGCTTTTTGGTTGTTTCCATGTCCTCGCCACTGTGAACAATGCTGCAATGAACATGGGGCTACATATGTCTTTACGTATCAATGTTTCTGAGTTTTGGGGGTATATATCCAGTAGTAGAGGGATTGCTGGGTCATAAATAGTTCTATTTTCAGTTTTTTGAGGAACCCTCATACTTTCTTCCATAATGATTGTATTACTTTACATTCTCACCAACAGTGAATGAGAGTTCCTTTTTCTCCACAGCCTGTCCAACATTTGCTATTACCTGTCTTGTTGATAATAGCTAATCTAACAGGTGTGAGGTGGTATCTCATTGTAATTTTGATTTGTATTTCTCTAATAACTAATGAAGATGAGCATCTTTTCATATATCTGTTGGCCATTTGTATTTCTTCCTGGGAGAAGTGTCTGTTCATGTCCTCTTCCAATTTTTTTAGGATTGGCACATATACACTATGGAATACTACTCAGCCATAAGAAATGATGACATCGGGTCATTTACAACAAAATGGTTGGGTCTTGATAACATTATATGGAGTGAAATAATTAAATCAGAAAAAAACAAGAACTGCATGATTCCATACACAGGTGGGACATAAAAACAAGACTACGAGACATGGACAAGAGTGTGGTGGTTATGGGGGGGGGGAGAGGGAGAGAGAGGGGGAGGGGGAGGGGGAGGGGCACAAAGAAAACTAGATAGAAGGTGACGGAAGACAATCTGACTTTGGGTGATGGGTATGCAACATAATTGAATGACAACATAACTTGGACATGTTTTCTTTCAACAATGTACCCTGATTTATTGATGTCACCCCTTTAAAATTAATAAAAATTTATTTAAAAAAAATGACACAAGCATGAAAGGAGGAAAGGATTTGTTATATTGCAAACATTTATGGGACATCTCAATGAAAATTCTTTCTAAGTCATTGAATACACAGAACTGAAGCTCTGGAGAGACAGTAGGTGCAGGTATAGTTTTTAAATTAAATTTATTGGGGTGACAATGGTTAATAGGATCATATAGGTTTCAAGTGTACATTTCTATGACACATGGTCTGTATACTGCATTGTGTGCCCATCATCCAACATCAAATCATCTTCTATCACCATATATTTGGCCCCTTTACCTTCCACCATCCCACTACCCCCTTACCTCTGGTGACCACCATGTTACTGTTTCAGTTTTCTGTCCCACATATGAGTTAAGACATATAATTCTTAGCTTTTTCTGACTGACTTATTTCACTTAGCATAATATTCTCAAGGCCCATCCACCTTGTCGCAAGTGGCAATATTTCATCTTTTCTTATGGTTGAGTAGTATTCTGTTGCATATACTATCACATCTTCTATATCCAGTCCTCAAAAAATTAAGAGTAGCATTTTCATATGACCCAGCAGTCCCTCTACTGGGTATCTACCCAAAACCTCAACATTTGTTCTCAAAGACACACACCGCCATGTTGATCACAGCATTATTCACAGTGGCCAAGTCATGAAGACAACCAAGGTCCAGTTTTGAACACTGTCCTTTATAGGTGGTAAGTGAAATGAAAGAGATTGCAGTGGAGGGTGGGGGAGTGTTTAAAGTGAGAAATGAAGAAGGCCCACAACAAAACCTGAGAAGCTTCCACATTGAAGGGGTCCCAAGGAGAAAAAATACTTGCAAATAAAACTAAACAGGACTGGTCAGAGAAGTAGAAGGAAACAGGGGGAAGGCAGTGAGCATGGCTCCACCTGGAACCCCTCACCCGTGGCAACAGAAACCACATACTCAAAGAGGAAGGAAAATTGCTCAGACACAAGTGGACAACCAGCTATGTAGATGAAAAAAAAAACAAAAAACAGAGGAGAATGTTCTCTGTGAGGGGTTGGTCATAACAGGTAATCAAGTTTCAGAAAAGCAAAATTCTCAAACATCAAATGAATGTACCTATAATTAATGCAGATTCATACACATCTGACAATTCATCCACCAGCTCTGTGAAAGGAGATATACTTAGGACCAGAGAGGTCTATGTTAAAACCCTGTGCCTGTTGTCCCTGGCCAGTTGGCTCAGTAGTAGAGCATTGGCCTGGCATGTAGAAGTCCCAGGTTTAATTCCCAGCCAGGGCACACTGGAGAAGTGCCCAATCTGCTTCTCCACCCTTCCCTTTCTCCTTCCTCGGTATCTCTCTCTTCCCCTCCCGCAGCCAAGGCTCCATTGGAGCAAAGTTGGTCCGGCACTGAGGATGGCTCCATGGCCTCTGCCTCAGGTACTAGAATGGCTCTGGCTGCAACGGAGCAATGCTGCAGATGGGAAGAGCATAAAAAAAAACCTGTGCCTGTCATCAACAAGGCATGTGATCTTGGGACATTCAGGTGAACCTAGCCTATCCTCCTGTGCAAAATGAAAATGATACCTCCACCTCTCAGGACTATAGCAAGAACTACAAAGATAAAGAGCTTAGCATTGTATTTAATACATAGTAATGCTTATTAGCAAGTGCTTGACTCTGAATGGATTGTTTTACAGTAGTCCCTACTCTCCGGGGTCTTCCAACTTTTACACAGAAGTCACTAAACTACCTAAATGGAGATTTGGCTTCTCCCCAATCTAATCTCTGATTGTATTCAAATACAATCATTACTTATAGAAACAAAGATTGGAGGCTGAGAATAAAGAAGTTCTTTGCAAAATGCATCCCAGCATTAGACCACTGACTGTCCTGGTTCTAAGTGTGTAAGCCCAAGGCAGTAACAGCCATGCTCCCTGTGTGCAGAGCCTGCTGCCAGACCCTAGGGTCAGGGAGAAAGGTCTTAAGAAAAGACAGAAAAACTGACAGCACTGGCAAATTTGTGTCGGGCTGAGGAGGTAATAACTACCACAAAAAGTGCCTTTACATCAATATGTGTTACAGGAAAATTAAAGAAATCAGAATAGTTGAGTTTCCTGGGAAGGAAATGACACAAGGATGTACACATTTATCCAATCCTATTTCACTCATTGCTTTCTCCCGGACTTATTAGAATCAGGGAGCCCCAAGTTCCAATTTGAGTTCAGCTACTCTCTAGCCATGGTCTTGGGTTATTACTTAATAATTCTAAGCTTTGATTTTCTCAGGTGTAAAAATGGAGATAAAAAGGCATCATATAGCATACGCAATATATACTGCATGCTAAGCATAAGGCCTGGACATATTATGTGCTCAAGTTACATATCAGCATTAGTAATGGCAACTATGTGAATACAGCCCTCGTGCCCTGACCTCGTTCCTCTTCCACTCTGCTCCACCAGCACCTGCTTCCCCACACCCCCATCTCCTACAGTATCCTCTCGGCAAGACCCACAGCGCTGCTAGCCACCCTCTGGCGTGTCTTGTTTCAAATCCCGTGTTCTTCATTTGACACTTTTATTGTATATCCTCCTGTTCTGCTCTAATTCTTTAATATGTGCAGGTATCAATTTTCAATTTTGAAAAATTAATAAATAAAATAGTTTTAGAAAAAACAAGTAGGGAGAACAAGGAGAAAGAATTCAATCTGGTTATTAGCAAACACTAGGCCTAGAAAACTAATCTCTTCTTAATCAAGAATAAGTACACACAATAAAGGACAGCCACATAACATATACAAAAAGAGGTTGTACCTTAAAAAAGAATGCTGTAACACTCAAGAAGCAGAATAACAGTGTACATTGCAAAAGTGTTACGAAGGGAAAAAAGTAAGTGTGCAAGAGTAAGGAAGCAACAGAGAGACCTAAGTGAAGGGGCCACCCCAGATCAGGCCATGTCAGCAGAGGCCCAGCAGCCCTGGCAGAGAGGGCTCCACTGTGCCACACGTCACATGTCGAGACCTGGAGAAAGCAACCCTGTGGACTCTTGATCATGTTGTGACAGACGTTCAAGCACCCTGCAGACACTATGGAGGGATGGGCTGATGTCCAACTTTCCACACAGGACAGTGTGTAGCAGGTGCTCAGCTAGGTTTGGAAGCATTTTCAGAAAGTACTAATCTACAACATCGCCTGTAAGTCACGTGTGCCTCTGGTTCTCTGGGTCTTCCTTTATGGGGTTTTGCTAATTTGACAAAAACATTTTATAATTAACAAATGAGAATATTTTCCCATATGCTTCCATTTGTACTTTTTGGGCCATACAGCTGGTAGTGGTAGAGAAAGATTATAAATTAGAATGAGTTCTTTAAATATCTGGGATTTCCCCCACCAAAAATGATTATGATAGCAATTTTTGACACCATTATTTCTTACATAAACCTGTTAGTTTTTACTATAGAGAAATGTAATTTTTGTTTTATTTTTTAGTTCACACAAAATAAAAACCAGCATTAGTCTCATTTCAATTGTGCTGAAGATATTTTAAATATATTTATATACATATGTATGTATAATGACCTGTTCAATTTCACTCACATATGTTGTTTCAGCTAAAATTATAAAAATGATTACCTTTTAAGCTTTGGGGAATATTCATTCTAAATTAAGAAGTTTGCAATCATATTTCCTTTCCTATCTATAAATAAACAAAAAGAATACGAGAACTATCAGACATATGTTCTAACTTTCTTTCCAAGTCACATTTATTGTTAAAATAATTTAGTCTAACACTACCTGTATCTGTTTTGTTAAATCAGTTATCTCATGTTTTATGTTGAATAAAACATAAGAGCAACAAAGTTTTTAGGTCAAATATAGCAACATAAATATGTTTGTTGTTCTCATGGCATTCATTGGCCTGGAGCAGAATAGCAAAAATATTCTTCCGTCAAGCTTTAATAATAATGAATTGGGGGTGGTTTGTATCCAATAACTTTACAAGTATATCAATTAAGATTTTAATGTACTTGTTAAATAAAACGTAATTCATAGTTATTTTATAATTAAATCTTATATCCAGTGTATTTACTTATAAAAATATATCCCAAATAAACTAATCCCAAATAGAAGAGAGAAACATTTATTCAAAGCTAGATATTAGTATTTCTGGAGCAAAAATTGTGTTGACCCCCCCATATTGAGCCCATTATGGGGCACTTAGAAATTACTCACTACCTACTCAACAGAGGTAGACACCCATTTATCCAAAGGCATTTGAATAACTGTCTTTAGATTTAACTACACTTCTTTACAAAGGCAGTCTATTTTCCTTTCCCACCTAACCTACAATTTCTTAGACCAGTCTCTTTAAGCTGTTCAGTCTTCTACTTTAAACCATATTATAGAGCAAAACATGTAAAAATCAATAGAGAACTAACTTGAGATTATCAGGCTAATGATACAGCTATCACAGTGTGGAATGTTTTGTGAAAAGAGTATCGCTGCTGGAGAAAAATATCTGAACATGTTTTCTAAGATTTCACTAGGTATATACACTGCATGCATGTGCCAGGTTTTGTTTGGTGTTTGCCTGAGCTGCTTAAGGCTTTCGTCAAATGGAGGGACAATCCTGCCCAATTACTATACTCCATTTGTTCTATACATAAGAATAGTTTCTTTCTTTATTAGTGTCACCCAGCAAAACAGAACTATGACACAGAATCTGAACTCAACCCAATTAGAGAACTTTTAAGTTGGAATAAAAGGAAGAAGCTCTATGCATACCTCATAAAATCTGCATTCCAGAAATAGATCTAAAACATCCAGGTGGGCCAGAGCCAGCAAGTTCACTTTCCTGTCACTAGCTCACCACTAATAGGAGAAAGGATGTCTCTGCATCACCTAGGAATATTTCCTTATGTGCCAAAAGAAAATCACGGTTCCCTGGAGGAAGCCAACCCATACAAGCTCAAAGATACATGGGTGTTCACTAATAATCTCTCTGGCACAACACATACAGGTAAACAAGTAAGCAACCCACTCACTTAGTCCTATTTAATAGACTTTAGTCTTTGTGTTTCCTCTGTAGGCCCTTTACATTTGACTCTCAATATGAAAACTATGGTAAGCCTTTAAAAAGGTCAGCTCATGTCAGTACTCTCTCAAAACCCTGCCATCTCACTCCAAGCAATAGTGACTTATAAGTCCTTTATGATCTGCACCCCCCCCCATGATCTTACATCCTCTCCTCTTCCCTCACTCACTCTGCTCCAAGAACACTGGCATCCTTGTTCTTCTGCAAACAAAAGTCCACACAAATTCTTTACACCGTGGTCCCTCTATGTGGAAGACAGCCCCTTCTCTAGATATTCCTCCATGACTAGTTTACAGAACTCTTCCATGTGTTTGCTTAGTTAGAACATGCTTACACACACACGCACCCTGTCACCATTTCCTGCTTTACTTTCACAAAGCAGCAATGGACTGGCTTTGAGAACAACAAGATACCAAAAGCAGAACATGATATCAGGGAGTCTCCTCCAAACCTCAAGTCCTTGCCTGTTATCTTCACAAAAATTCAAACCATTGTTTTCTGACTCATTCTACTTGCACCCTCTATCTCAGGCTGCGTGACTATCACCTAAATTTTGTTGTTGAGTTTTGCTGTTTTGATAAAGGGGGGGAAATGACTTTTTGAAACTGGTTACTCTATATCTTGATTTCAAATTATCTCCACTATCTTCTATTAATTCCTGAACACATTACCTAATCTGGGCCTATTGATTTTCCAAATGTTAAAGAAAAGATGCAGCCATTGGACCCAAAAAGAAAAGCAAACCCACTTCTCATTCTGCTATTTGAGAAAACCCTAAGCTTGGTAGTTTAAGATACATTTAAAAATAAAATTTGTTCTCAGTTTCCATACTAGGTATATAGCTATTGATTAGGCATTTTGTTTCTAGATTTTTCTTTTGGATTTTTTCATCATTGAAACAAATAATAGGAACTAAAAAAATCAACCATAATATAAGCCTGCCTCATTTTCCCTCAAAAGTCCTGCAATAAAGACATTACTTTAATATTTACCAATTGTTTTCTATTCCCTCCCTACATTGTTTTCTTGAGAACAATGCCATCTTAGAACAGAAAGCATTATCCGCGTACATTCCAATTTAACCCCTAACAATAACATAGGCAGATACTATGTACTGTTGACCTTATCCCCACAAGAAGAAAAATACCTGCTGAAATTATTTGCAGTTGATTGGGCAAAAATTTATAATTAGAGTCTAGTAACTATTTTTTATAGACTGCATATAAGAGGAAAGCTGCAGGCAGAACTGTCAGCCTGTGCACTGTGTTCCTGCTTAGTCAACTCTTATAAGAGGGCTCCAAAGGTAAAAGTTTGACCAATAAAACTGAGACTTTTTCTGTCCAATAAGGGCTGTACAGCTATACCCTCATTGGCATATTCACTGACCAATCAGATTGGCTCCATTACAATTTTGACCAATCAAACTGTGAGAATTTGGAGTCCTCATTTGCATGTGGGCAGACTAATTAGGGACCTAGGGTCAGGACTTCTCTCTGTGTAAATCAGCTTCCCTCTGGCTTAGGGACCACACTTTCTCTTTCCACTGAAGACTGTTTTCCTGGCTGGAGCCAAAGCTGAGAGGAGCTGTCTCGTCAGCTGGCATAGAACGGAGCAGAGTCATTTCAGCAGATCCCAGCAGAGCAGAGCAGAACAGAATGGAGTGAAACTGTCTAGCAAGAGAGGGGCCAAGCTGCAACACCAGGACCTGGGCCACATCTCCCCAGGGCTGCCTTACAGCCTGCTGTTCCAAGCTGTGCTCTTTGACAGTCCAGCTATATCACAATTGAACTGTGCCACAGACGAGCTGCTTCATAATTGAGCCATTCCACTGAATTGAGTTTCTCCCCCATCACTGCACCACAAACTGGGGACTCCTGTTGGCACTGAATTGGTGGCAATGACCTTTGATTAACTGTATATATGTTAGTATTTATTTAAATAATAATAATAATCTTATAAGTTGAAGCATTTTATAGAGATAAAGCTGAGATCTCAAAGAGGTAAAGTTGCTCACAACTGTATCACTACAAATACCCAAATCTAGACTTGCAGACACACCTAGCTACTTCCATCCTCACTGTGCTACCTCTGCATGGGCGATGGCTCCAGTCCTGACAGAATCTCCTTAAACAAAACTTATGGCCTCATACTCCCTAGTGTTATTAAGAAAATGAATCATTAGTGTTTGGCAACATTTACCAATTTTTAGTGACCAGATTACACAACACTCTGCATTTAATCATTTACTAAGCAGCTAAATTACTATTTTAATCTAATGTTAAAAACAGCTCTTAAATTGTTAGTGTTAATGAGAAATTGTTATATCTATATTACTGACTCCCACTTCTAAATAATTGATAATCCATTCATATTGCAGCTTGTAGTATAGTATTTATTAAAACTTAGCTTAATTTTATCACATAACTTGGAAGACACAAATGCTGATGAGATTTAAATCAAGTATTTTAAATTCAAGAAAAGCAACCATATTTTAAAGTATTAGAATCCAATGGATAACATGTGCTCTCATTTTCTCTACTCTAGCCTTCTAACATTAGCTCCATGTGTGATGGGTCACTAAAATTTAAAAGTAACAAGTGGATACTAATTTGAAAAAACAAGATCAGAACACAAGAAAAAAATTAGAACAATTTACTTCTAAGTTAGGACCAAAAAGTTAAAATATAAGTCAGAGAGCAGCACTTAATTTTTCTGCTCTTCATCTACTTAGCAAACGCACAAGAAATCTCAGAATGAGAATGGAAGTTGTAAGAACACTAAGAGCACTATAAAACGGTAATATTGGTAAATGATCTGTCAGTGATGTCACTTAGATAGAGACAAAAGGGTATCGATTCCCAGAGAAAAAGGGGAAATGGAGATTGGGGGACAAAAGAGGTAAAATGGGAATGGAAAGAGACTTGCATTAGGCAAAGGGGCACTATGTGGAGAGTAAGGGTTTTATATTGAGTGGGACACTTGAAACCATGTCAACACAATAAATTAAAAATAAAAATTAAAACAAAACAAAAAATAATTTTAATTCTAGAGAGTATAGACAGGGTCTTACGTCTGAATTAAATGACCAAACAAAGTAATGGTATATTTCCAACCAAGCCATTGCTTGCCTCAAACTCACTGTCAGGGGTTGAAGGGAGTTGAAAGAATATAAAAAGAAAAAAACTGTGAAAAATGATGGACATAGACTTCCTAAGTAATGAAAACTATAAACCTATAAGTCCAACAATTCCAACTAATTCTAAGCCCCCCAAAAAGAAAAAGAAAATATCATAGCACATTTTTTCAAATAGCCTACAGTCAGTGATAAAGAAGAAATTTTAAATACAGCCATATGTGTGGAGAGAGGACACATTAAATAGAAGGGAAAAAATATCATGGTGACAGCACATTTCTCATTGGAAACGTTGCAAATGAGAAAACAGTGAAGAAGTAACATCTTTATGTACTGAAAGAAAAAACTTGTCAACCTATATTCTATATCCAGAAAAAGTATCTTTCAAACATAAAGGTGAAATAAAGAATTTTTCAATCATATAAAAGGTGAAAGAACCTGACTAGGTGGTGGCACAGCAGAGAGAGCTTTGACCTGGGACACAGAGGACCCAGGATCAAAACCCTGAGGTTGCCAGCTTGAACATGGGCTCACTAGCTGGAGTGTGGAATCCTAGACATGACCCCATGGTCACTGGTTTGAGCCCAAAGGTCACTGGTTTGAGTAAGGGGTCACTGGCTCAGCTGCAGGCCTCCAGTCAAGGCATTTATGAGAAGCAATCAATGAACAACTATAGTGCCACAACTATGAGTTGATACTTCTCCTCTCTCTCCTTTTCTGTCTGTCTGCCTCTCTTTCTCTGTGTTTTTCTCTCTCTTGCTAAAAAGTGAAAGAATTCATCACCAGCAGAGTCTCTTTCACATCTATTATTCTAAGCCAGAGTTACTTTTCTTAGGTAATCTATTGGGTAATCACTATATATTATCCAGTATTCTAACACATGGTAAAATGAAGCGAGCATTGATCCAATAAACACAGACTCTCATATTCATTTTTGATGTCTAAAAATTCTGTTAGTATCATTTTCCTGCCAGAAAAGAAAAATAAGTAAAAGTGATATTTCAAGAAAGAATGTTTTATGGTTTTATATCCCAGAAACTATAACATACAGTCTATTTATAGCAGGACAACTACATGATCACAGTGGTGTCCTAGAGATTTTTTTTTTTTTTTTTAGCAATGGAAAGATACATCACAAGGCCCTGGCTGATTGGCTCAGTGGTAGAGTGTCAGCCCTGTGTGTAGAAGTCCTGAGTTTGATTCCTGTCAGGGCACTATCTGCTTCTGCAGCCCTCCTCTTCCCCCTTCTTTCTCTCTCTCTCTCTCTCTCTCTCTCTCTCTCTATCTATCTATCTCTCTTTCTCTCTCTCTCTCTATCTATCTATCTTTCTCTCTCTCTCTCTCTCTCTCTCTCTATCTCTCTATCTCTCTCTCTCTTCTCTTTCTGAAGCATGGCTCGAATGGAATGGTTGAACAAGTTGGCCCTGGGCACTGAATGTGGCTCCATGGTCTTGCCTCAGGTACTAAAATAGCTAATTTGCAGAACAATGGAGCAGTGGCCCCAGATGGGCAGAACATTGCCCAGTAGGGGGGTGGCTGGGTGGATCCTGGTCAGGCGCATGCAGGAGTCTGTCTTGCTGTTTCCCTGCTTCTCACTTAATAAGAAAAGGAAAAGAAGAGAAGAGACATCACAAGTAATATAAAAGTAATTTTCTATTACATTTGAAAACTCGTGAAGATAAAGCTATGATTCAGTTATTGTTTATTTTTCATCTAGTACATAAAAGAGGATGTGTCAATAATTGCAAGGGACATTAAGAAAACTTAGAATGATATGGGAGACCAACTCCTCTCAGTTTATCCAGGCCTTTCCCAGTTTTATCACTGAAAGTCTCACATAGTGGTACCAATGTGAGGTGGCTGGCCATGGAGGTACTTTACTGATTGGGGGTATGAGAAAGGTAATTATAACTATGGGCCAAAATGAAAGTTCATTTACACTCCAGACTTTAGTGTCAGGGCTAAAATCAGAATATATGACATGATGTAGACCATTATTGTAAATTAAGGATGTGGTCAGACATTGAATTATACATACCTAAGTCCTAATGTAAGGTATTGACACTACATTATCTCAGATAAATGTCTCTGTAGTCCAAATTCTCTACATGTAATGCAAGTAAACTTGGTTCTTCTTGGCTTCATTTTTTAAATTGTTAAGTAAGCTTAATTTTCCTTGATAGTTAATACTTTAATCCATTTAAAATATAAGAACTAAAGACTGATTAATTATAATACATATTATGACTATAAATAAGTATTCACTGTATTCTTTTCTCAGAGATTCTCTCAGTACTATTTAAAGAAAAGTTATCTACTGCAAAAGGTTAATCAACTCAAACTCAATGAAAGGTCTGACTTTGATTGAAAGTCCAAATGTCAAAATCTGAGACAGGCTTTAAATAGAGCAAAACAAATTTAACATGTGTGATGCTAAAAAAAACTCCTGTTTAAATTTACATTCCTAAAATCCTTACCAGGACGACAGTGCATATTTTGGGAGAGTGACAGCAGACACTTGCGAAAACGACAGTACATATTTTGATGCTAATTTCAAACATTGAACTGTGGTCTCTGGTCATGAAGTAATTACATAATAAAGCAATAACAGAAAGATATCTGAAAAAATTCTCAATATCTGAAAATTAAAAGTACATTTCCATATAACCCAATATCTGAAAGTTAAAAATATATTTCCATGTAACCAGAGATCAAGTAGAATACCACAGGGAAAATCAGAAAATATATTTAGCTAGATGAAATAAAAGCACAGTGTAACAGAATGTGTGAGACAAAAATATGGCAGGGTTTGAAGCATAACATATAGCATTATATGCTCATATAAAAAAAGAAAAAATTTCAAATCAACTATCTGAAACTTTCTGCTGAAAAATAGAAAAAAATCAAAGTAAAAGCAAGCAAAAGTAAAGAAACAATAAAGAGCAGAAATCAATCAAGTTAAAAAACAAAACTCAATAAAGAAACAAAGCTGATTGCTTGAGATCAATAAAATTGATAACCCCTTAGCCGACAAAAAAAAAAAAGAAAAAAAACTGAAGCACAAATTATCAATATCAGGAAATGAATTAAAGTACAGGTACATTCATCAAAATGGATAAACTATAATGTACTACTCAATGAAGGAAAGACATTTCTATAAAAAGATGCAAGATTAGATAGCATAGTTTGATATCACATACAAATTAGTAAAACTATACAGAAAAGCATTTAAATGATAACCACTAAAATCAGGAATTTGATTATGTCAGCACAGAAGGAGAATGATATAATTAAGACTGGACACACAGAGCCTTTCGAAAGTATCGGTAATGTTTTTTTTTCTCAAGTTGGGGCATGATTATTTTTTTATTGTTACTTAAACCATAGGAGGGAAAAAAAATCAATGTTTCCCAACTTCTTAATCAATAAATCTGATTTTTGTAAATCTTCAAATTCCTTAACAAGAAGTAGCAACTTTCAGAAAACTGTCAAATAGATCTATAATTAAGCAGGGATAGGCTAAAAGAACTTTTTTTCCTTCTCTAGACATATACGCTTCTGCTACAAGCAGTCTCAAAACAGCAGAGACCTTACATAATGTTTTTGTTTTTGTTTTGTTTTTTTGCAAGTAGAGCTGCCACATATTAACTAAACAATGTAGCCCTGAAATAAGCTGTGGATGTTAAAACCTCTAAGCTGGGTGAGAGTCTCAATGCTGGCAATGCTTTATGTTCAGAATCTCTTTTTACAAGGGTACATTTTTATTTTACCGCAACCCAACCCACCCACTCAATATGAAGAAATAAATGGGAATAAGGGGGAAATCAAATGCTTGAATGATAGAGACTAAACTTTAATTTTCATTTTAGCCACAAAACTGTATGAATCATAAAAGGGATGTTGGAATGTTCAATATGGTTTGCCTTTATAACTATTTGTTTTTCAAGAGAATCTGAGGAGTGAGCTCAACATGTTCATTTTCCCACAAGTACGAAAGTATATCTTACTAAACAAGCTGATCACTAAATCTGGCAAAGGAGAAATTCTAGACGAATCTGTTTGTCATAAGACACTCCTAGATCCAAGATGGCGGCAGAGTAGTTAAATGTTACACTCACCTCCTCCTAGGACCAAACTAGAATTACAACTAAAATATAGAGCAATCAATCTGAATAACTGAAGACTAGCTGAAGAGAAGTCATATGACCAAGGATTTACAGAAGCCATATCAAGACTGGTAGGAAAGACTGAGACATGAAATGGGTTGGCCCTGCTGTCATGGGCAGCAGCTGAGTATCCAAAGGAATATCTCAGCTGCAAAGGTTCTACCCAAGAAGCGTGGGGTCTCAACCTCAATTGGGCGCCTTACCCCAGGAGCACTGGAGATGTTAGAGGTGTCTACATAACATTTGGCTATGAAAATCAGTGGGGATTCTGTCTGCCAGGGAGAGATAAGAGTCTGCTATAGACACAGGTACCCTCTTAAAGGGTCACACACAAAATCTCCATCACAGCTACTCACCCCGGGCTTCAGCAGAGGGAGGGTTGAGAAGAATAGAGTTATGTGAGTACAGACTGGCATTTGTGGCTCTGGACAAAGAGCTGAAGGAACAGCTGCAAACTCTTGCACTTAGTCACTCTGCCACACCATGGACACCATCTTTCTTAGAGCACCCCTCTGCTTACTCCATCAGCCTAGGAGAATGCAACAGTCCCACCATCTGGAATCCCTGTAGTCTAACCCTGTGAAGGTTGTGCCCTGCTAAGGAGTGAACTGCCTGGACCAGAGTGTAGAGGGCTGGGAAGACTCCATGGGTGTCAGTGACTGAGTTGTGAGGAGCAGGGGACATCACCACTTTCCCATGAACCTGACTCGTGTATCCCCCTCAAGAGAGATACACTAGCTCCACTCTCCGAGTTTTCAGTGGTCTCATCATCTTGACTTCTGGTGGCTCCGCCTGCAAGGGTCTGGAAAGCATCTGGTAAAGAACTGAGTTGTGTAGCTTTGGTATAGGGTCCACTGATCCTCACCTCTCCTGACTGGCTTCTCCTCCTCATGGAAAATGAACTAGCTTCATCTTCCTAACTACTGGCAGCCCTGCACTGCTAAGATGGGGCTCCTGTCAATCTGGGACAGTCTAAGTTGTGTGGCCATTTTTCCCTCACATGCCTGATCAGTGCAGAGCCCTCCATTTACACAGCCAAATCTTGGGGTGTTTGGGTCTGATAAACTTTATTAGTCTCACCCTGATGACTCCTTTAGACCCCGCCCCACCACAAAGTTGTGTGAGCACCCCAAGAGTAGCAGTTAGACTTGATATACCCAGGGACATTTGCTATGTGGTATCTAATGAACAAAAACTAACAAACAAAATAGAAACAGACTTATTAATACAGAGAACAGCCTAACATCTAACATAGGGGAGGGGCCTGGGGGGCTGGGTAAAAAAGGTGAGGGGATTAAGCAAAGAAAAAACCTCATAGACACAGACAATAGTATGGGATTACCAGGAGAAAGTGGGGTGGATGGAGATAGAAGAGGGGGTGTGATAAATGTTGACGGAAGGGGACTTGACTTGGGGTGGTGAACACACACTACAATATACAGATGATGTGTTGTAGAATTATACACCTGAAACCTATATAATTTTATTAACCACTGGCACTCCAATAAACTCAATTAAAATTTAAAAATAAATAAATAAAAAACACTCCTTCGGCAAAGAATACAAAGAGAAGTTGAGCAAAACTGCCCTTACTTAACTTTCTGAGAATGGTAATATGTTGGCAACTAGAAAAGTGTTGAAGCAAAAAGCAAAACTGGTAAAATATAAAAAACTACTTTAAAACAAATGTACTACTATTTTAAAGCATTAACATGATAATATGAAATTAATAATATTAAATATAATCCTAATTAATGCCAATTTGTTGGGGCAAGACCTTTTTTTCCTAAATCTGTACTAAAATTAGCAGTGGTAAGTAAGCAACCAATGTGTTAACAATCCAATAGTATCATCTATGTGAAACACTGTATAGCGTTACAACGCCTATATTTATTGATAAATAAAGACATGGAATGGTAATGACATCACTGGACACAAGACTCCTTGAATCACACTGTTACTAATTCTATCTCATCAAGGATATGAAATCCTCCAAATCACAAACAGAGGTACTGTAACATCCCAGAGGATATGCCAATGTTTGGCTACCGTGGGCAGTTTATAGAATAGTTTCTTGAACAATGCATGAAATGGGGAATTTTATGAGCAAGGGAAAAAAATGAAAGGAATTGTACCAATGAATACATATAAGTCAGCTGAAACCTCTTCCAAAATACTTCTACCTGTCCTATAAATCTTCATTAGCACATTTAATAGAAGTCTCATAGTCTCCTCAAATTCAAATCCATTTACTTTATACTACCAAGTTGAGAAATGTCTGATTAATAAAACAAGTTGCCTTCCCATCTACTACAATTTTTATTTGCATGTAATTTATGTCAGGGGAAATATCTACAGACTTGTGCCCTATTGTTTCCCTTCACCAGCTTCATTATCAATTTATGGAGATTATCAACATTCATCACAAGATCCAGGACATCGCTAATGGGCTGTGCCTGGCCAGGCTGGGAAGATGATCACCAGGACAGAGGGCAGCACCTTTGTTTCGCTCACTGGTCAGGATGCTTCTGCTGAAAATCCAAAGGGGAGAGAAGCTCATGCTGCAGTATTCACCAGCGTTGATTAGGTTGTGAAGCATCATTTACAAGAAACAAGCTCAGAAAAAGTCCCTCACACACTGCATCACATCAATCAAAGACAAGAATGAGTAATAGACACTAAAAAGAGTAAAATCTTTTATGATGCTACTGTAGGACAAATCAGAGAATATTTTCATTCATTTCAGAAACTGTAATTTTGTTCTTTGTGAAAGCATGGAACCATACAGCATAGTAGGCCTGCTGGACTACCATGAGTATGATATGAACGCATGTATGGATTTACTTAAAGGTTATTTTAAGAAGGAACAAGGTTAACCAATTTAGACACTTATCTTTGTCACTTGTCATCATAACTGGCTGTTGCTTTTTTATTTCATCATCATATCAGGACTTTGACAAACTGATGTTATCTTGAGCTCTTATTTACTTATTTACTTGCTGTGGGGTCATTGTTGTTAAAAATGTAGGCTGTTTTAAAATCAAGCACACTTAAAATAAAACGAATTACCTCATTTATAACCTAGCAGAAGTACCGTGGCCCAGTTCAGTATCCAGGCACTTGAACAGGACTGGGAGCCTCCATCCACAAGGAAGAACTGCAAATAAGTGTGAGGTCACCACAGAGTCCAGAGAGGTCATGTTTCTCTTTGCTGCACATCCGCTTGACGAGTCAGCTCTGTGCTCCCATTTGAAATGTGGGGATTCACAATGCAAAGCTGATAACATTTTGAAACTGTTCACAAGGAGGAACGCCTAAATACCAAGTCTAGCATACACAACTTAAAATAATCAAGAAAAGTGACTATTCATATCTGTCTTTCCCAACAATGTCCTGTTAACAGAGATGAAGTTTCCATATCCTTAATACAACCATAAAGACTCCACAGGATATGATTCCCTGGGTGGAGTCTGCAGATTAATCACTGTGAAGGCAGCTAGACCTCTTCCCATCCCCATGGAAAAGCAGGCCATATGCAGGGTCACTCTTCACATACCTTTGCATCTGCCAAATACTAAAAAGTGTATGCAACAGCATTTCCACTGTGCTTTGAAAAATCATTTTAATTATATGTGCATGTGTACGTGTTATTTCTCATCAGGCATACTCTTAAACACTAAAATGGAAAAAAAGAAACTAAATTCAATAATAAGTACTCCATGAAAAAAAAGAAAGTGTGCTCTGCAGATCCATACACAAATTTCTACAGATTCTGGGCACACATGGTGCACAGCTGTTGACTAAATCTGGCCCTTGGGGGCCAGGATAAAAGAAAACACAATTAGAGGTGAAATAAGCAGATGTTTTCCTTTGTTTGTTTGTTTTCATTATTTGAGTGGGAAGAGCAAGATAACTTCCTAAATGGCAAAGTACACAGAAGAATTTCAAACTCTTCATCTAATTGCTTTGTCTCTTAACAGCAAAGCAACAGTGTTCTTTCTGGAAATAACCTCATCTCCATACCCACAGAGTATAAAAATGAAAAAAAAATGTCTTCTGGTCTAAGCTAAAATTAAAATACATTTGTGACACTAAATCCTACTCTGCCCTGTTCTTTAAATATTAAATGGGCATTAATGCCAAATTTATTCTAGCCTACCTTTTACTACAGATAAGTCTAATTTTCTTATCTTCCCTATAAGATATAAACTTCTTGAGGGCAGGAATATTATTCATTTGTGTCCCAATCACAGATCTTGCATAAATATTTATGGAATGATTTGCATCCTATAGACACATAAAAATATCTATAGAATGAATCAATTCTGGGAGTCTGGGAAATGCTATAAGAACAAGATCTTTTTTGGAATGAGGATATTTGAGACAAGTGTAGTCTATTTATATAGGTAACAAAGTTCACTTGCTGTTAGCAATTTAGTGCAAGGAAACAAGGTGGACACTTCAAGTAAAATCCTCATGTTTCCAACATAAAGAGGTAACAATGAGAAATTTTTTCTCTCTCTCTCCAATCCATTTCTATTATATTGTTTGTATACTACTTATATAAAGTATTGACAGTTCCTTTTATTGATTGATTGATTGATTATAAATAATAACCAATGGAACAGTGAAGGGGAGAGAAAGGGAAACAGAAACATCAATCTGATCCTGTATGTGCCCTGACCAGGGATCAAACCCGCCACCTTTGCATCTCAGGATGATGTTCTAACGAACAGAGTTGCCAGGCCAAGGCGCTACTTACATAGTTATAAAACACTGCGGATCCTAACAAACACATACAATGAAGCTGTACTACTGTGGATGTGGGTGTATATACATGCACATACACACACACACACTACACACATATATACATTATACATATATGTACAGTGGGCTGATTTCAACTTAAAAACTATCAGTATGACATTGGCCGTAATGTCTCTAAGTATATTTTAGACAGAAGGAGTTATGTAAAAAAAAAAAAAAAAAAAAAAATTTGTATGTTAAGTACATGCAAACGAGGGAATCACAAGTATTTTTAAATGAATGTATGTTTATAGACACACACAACATATACATACATGAATGAAGAGCACTGAAGTAGTTATCATTAGAAAAGTAAAAATAATTAGACATCTTCACTTTCTCTTTGGTATTTTTAATAATGACATAAAATCTTCTGTGTACGACCACCCCTCCAATAATATTTTTAGTCTTGATGTAGCCCTGGGATAGACTGTTTTAACCAGCATGACGGCAGTACCCAACTGAGAAGATCCCAAAGAAAAAAATATTAGAAATAAAATTAAGAACAATAAATCTAATACCTACCCTTCACACTGTCATATCCAAGATTTTAGTTCCAAGTTTTTTTTTCTTTAATAGTTCTAGGGCTTGTTTTATTAAGAATAATGTCACTGACTTTAAAAACCTCTATTAGATTTTTAAAATCATTTGAGTTTTATATATTTTTGAGAGAAACTTGTAAAATTTCCCCAAGTTAGAAAAAATATTTAGTATTTTTAAATTATATTATTTTTATATATATTATTTACATCTCTGTACATAGAAAAATGTTTAAGCCATGTAAATACATACATATTTGTTTTTACAAAAATATTTAAATCTAAATATATAAAAACTTCATATATCTATATTTTACCCAAAATACCTTTAAAAAATATCTATTTCTCCCCATATCTCAAGTTGATGGTCATTCTACACTTCTGACCCAAAAGTCTCATCACATTGAACTACAAAGCTTAAAATTAAAGAACTCCCAGCATTTGTATTATTAGCACCTTAATTCAAGGTGTGATTTTCAGTATTGTCCCGATCATAGGAAAAGCATTCTTAGTCATTGTCTTTCAGAATGTGTATGGAATTCATCTAAGAGTCAACACATATATCTAACTTAGAAAGCATCTCTCTTCTAATGTAAGTTTGAGTGAGAATAAGGGGGAAACACATCTAACTACTCATCTTCGAATCACAGCCGCGGTCATCCTAGAAAGGCTAATTATTTTTCAATTTAAAAATGACTGCCATAAAGTTCTGTCGAGTAATATTCAAGGTGATTGTATTAGAGCTTTAATAGGACGGTGGCTTGTATAATTTACAGCAATGCCAGCATCCCTTTTGCACACTGAATCTGCAGTGTCTGCCCCCACTGGGTCGCCACAGGTTTGCTGCTAGAGGTGCACAGATCTCAGTCATCCTCAGTACGATCATTACAGCCACACTGTCCCCAGGACAACTGTGGACACACTCAAGGCAGAAGGCAACAGCCCACAATCTTCATTCTCCGAGTTCTGACATGAAGCATTGTTCTGATTTAATTCAACAAATCTTCAGAGCTTTCAGTGGTTTCAACAGACTTTAATCTCTTGCTGCAATTAGTGCTCCCCACAGACTTGGCATATTATCTAGCCATTATATCTCCAGCCTTAACAAATCTCACTGCCCTTTCACTAATTTGACCAAAGGCCTCCTTGTCTCCAGAGCTGGTGATTTCCACCCCTAACATAGATTCTGGTAACATTACAACACATAAAAAATGCCCACTTAAAGCTTACAGTATGTACAATATAAGTACTTTGCTCTCAGAATTCTTTATTCTCAGCAATTCTTGGGAATTCTCAAAGTTAAGGGAGCTGTGAAGGTGGAGATTCAAAAAAAAAATTTTTTTTCTATTTTATAATCTATTTTTTACACAAGCTAAAAACACCACAATTATTTCTTGGAAAACTATCCATTCATTTCTACACAGACCTTGCAGCCATTTTCAGGTTATTTTCCATCTTTCTCTGGCTATTGCCTTTTCCCAAAGTCATTTCTTATAAGACTAATGAATTTAAACTCAAAATACTAGAGAAATGACACATATAGAACCAGTTGCCTAACCATTTAATTTTTCACAGCTGTCACCAGAGGAAGGAGAGAGGAGGAAATATGTAGACATAATATATAAATAACATAATTGACACAATGTTCTTATCAGCAGCTATGAAAATCTAAAAAGGGATATAGCCGGAGTATTGGTGGGGATTGAGTCTAGACATATCAGTGAACTGTCGTGAGCACAGTTGAACACGTCAGCGTCGCATGTCGTATTTTTAGTGCCCCGAGCCTTTATGCTGTTCTTTCCACCTTGAATGCTCTTTCTTTCTCACTCTGAAAATTCTAAGCCTTCAAGACCATTTCAAATGCCACTCATCAATGAAGCCATAACCCCAATAAATACCAAGAGCAAATAAATTATGTCCTCTTCAGTGTTCCAAAAGCAATTTTTCTACATTGCACTATAATTGATAATCCCAAATCCCACTTGCACACCTCTCCACCACCATTACCAGGGTTATAAATAAAACACATGACATTACATAAACTAGACACCCATTTATAGCAAACTGAATGATCAATAAGCCTAGAAGATCTCTTCCATAGGAAAAAAAATCAAAGGTCCAAAAGCAGAGCAAAACTCAGTATAGCTTTTCAATAGAGTGTTATGCTGTCATTAAAAATTTGTTTACCACACATTAAGACATAGTTCTGATATAATTTTAGGTGAAAATAAAAAGCAGAAAAATAAATTGCACAGAATTCTGCTTTCAGCTATGTATAAAATATATTTTTGAAAAACTATTTTAAAAATACAACAAAATATTAACCATATTCTTCAAGATTATAAAATAAGCGAATAGAAGTTGAAAATGATGTCAGAGAAATGGCACCATGAGGGGTGCTCCTGATACCTCTCCCTGAAATGTCAACAAATTCAACAACTAGAGACAGAAAATCAATCACAGGAGCATCTGAAATATGCATACATCAAACAAAGGTACAATTTGGCGAAAAGGTGGCTGAATATATAATCCACTCTGAAGGAAATAAGATGGAGAACGAAGTATTCTGCTTTCCTCACTGACCTGAGCTAGGGCTGCTTTCACTTGGAACTGAGAGAGAGAGAGCTGGAGGTGCAGAAAAAGCTAGGCTAGGGCAGAGACGTTCAAGCCGAGGAGCTCTAGAGTGTGCCCGCTGCTCAGTCCACGTGGAGCTAATGCCAGCGGCAGACCCCGCAGAGGTGGGCAAGCAGTTGCCTTGTTTACTCCTGGTTTCCCTGTTGGCGAGCGCAGGCAGTGTGCGAGTGGATCCACCTGGCGCTTCGGGCATGGGTGCCCTGTTCCTGGACGGAGGGGCTGGGTCAGAGACTGTCAGCAGTCGCCCTCTGCATGGGCTTTACCAGAGTCTCTGTATAATCCCGGTGCCCCAAATGGCAGCTTGTGGGAAGTGCGCAAAGAGCCAGCTTCCCTACGGGCCCAGTGCCTCTGCCAGCCATACAGGCAAACAAAGCACATTCCTGGGAAAGAGAACTGCAAAAGTGGTGGGGGGAAGGGTGCGCAGACAACCTCTGGAGAGCAGATCCGCTGAGTGCTGAAAGGAGCCTAACCTCTAGTCTGCTTGCTCACTGCCCAGCAGGTTTACGCTGGTGGCTCTGGCTGACAAAGCCTTCTTTGCCAGGCCTGTGACTTAAGGGGACCTGGAGGAAGGACTTGATAGTTCTCAGGGCCTCTTACTTGGCAGGCAGTGGCTGGGGCAACTTCCAGCCAGCTAATACAGGTTAGAAAGTACAGTCCCATGGAACAGACCTCAGAGAACACTGCGGAAGTTGGGCGGGCTGGGCTACAGGCTTCCCAACAAGGGAGAAGCCTGTGGAGAGCAGACCCGTGGAGTGCTGAGGCAAATTTAACTAGAACCAGAAATCAGCTCACTCCCCTGCCTGCTTGAGCTCTGGTAGACAAAGCTTTCATACACAGAGCTGTGCTTTGAACAAACCTGGAGGAGGGACTTGGCAGCTTTTAGGACTTCTTGCTCTGCAGGCAGTGACTGGGGCATCGTCCTGCCAGCTGATACAGATTATAAAGTACAAAAAGCCTGGAGAGAGTAGACCTGTGGAGCGCTGAGGCATATTAGACATGCCCAGGGGCTCATAGAAAGACACTTGAAAAGCAATCAGCTCCTAACCCTGCCTGATTACACTGGCGGCCCTGGCTGGCACAGCCTTACCCAGAACCCTGCTTTGAATGGGGATAGAGAGGGGACCTGGCAGCTCTTAGAGACTCTCACTCTCCAGGCAGTGGCTGGGGCAACTTCACAGCTGGATCCCCAGGCTCAGGAAGGAGAGATTTAGGAAGAGGCTCAGGGAAAATGAACTCTCCCATTGTCAGAGCCTGCTAACACTGACAAGCCCCGCCTACCAATAGGACTGCGGCCTAGTTTATGACATCACCATAGCAACACATCAACTAAAAATCTCTTCCTAAGAGTGCCACAGGGGCAGAACCTGGGGTACAGAGCCACCGACCAGGAAGAGGGAAGGAAAAAAAAAGGAAGAAGATAACCTCTCAAAACGAGGAAAAATCTACAGTCTTTATAACTTTTTCCATTTTTTTTCTTGTATTTTTTTATCTTTTTTTTTTCTTCTCTTCCACCTTGGTCATTTTATCCTCTTTCCATTTTATTCTTTTCTTTTCATTTCAAACTTTATTACCCATAGGTGTTACATTTTCCATTCATTTTTTTATGAGTGTTACATTCCAAAAAACTTAACTCAATTTTTTTCTTTTTTCTTTTCTTTTTTCTCTCTCTCTTGCTTTCTTTTTGTTTCTTCTATTCCCTTTCACTTTTTCTCTCATTCAAATCTCACCCACAAAACAAATTATTTTATTCTGGATTCAAGTTTTTTCTTTGTGGCATTTTGTGTGCTTTTTACTTCATCTTTTATCTCTTTAGCATTTCCCCCAACTCCAGCTCTACATTCTATGTGGTTTTTGTTCCACTCAATACAATAGAATTTTCATCTTTCACTATATTTTTTTCTTTTTTCTCTTTTCCTTTTTTTCTTCTCTTACACTATTTCTCTCATTCGACCATCAATTACAAAGAAATTATTTTATTCTTGACCCAGATTTTTTCCTTGTGGCATTTTGTGGGTTCTCACCTCGTTTTTTTGCCTCTTTGTAACCTCCCCCCAACTCAGGCCCTCCGTTCTACATATTTTTGTTCCACTTAGCACAATTTAATTTTCAGTTTTTCACTGCATTTTCTAAAAATCTTTTTCTTTTAATCAACTCTTATTAGTGTTATTAACAATACCATTCTCAAATGCCACTAAGGAAAAAGAAATCAAATATCATGGATACAAAAGACAGAGATGTAGCTCAGATGAGAAAAAATCTACAAAAAAAAAAAATGTTTCAATAGCTTTAAAACCTTGGAGTAAAATGACAGAGAATTTAAAATTGAAGTCCTAAAAATACTCAAGGATATACAAGAAAGCACAAAAAGGTGACCTAAGGAGCTCAAGAAACAATTCAACAAACAGAAAGAATATATCACCAAGGAAATTCAAACTATGAAAGCTTATCAAACAGAGATGAAAAACTCAATACATGAACTGAAAAACGAGGTAACAAGCTTAGCCAATAGAACAGGCCAGATAGAGGAGAGAACTGGTGACATAGAAGACAGGCAACTAGAGGCACTACAGAGAGAAGAGGACAGAGACTCACGAATTAAAAAAAATGAGAAAGCCCTCCAGAAATTGTCTGACTCCATCAGAAAGAGCAACATAAGAATAATGGGTATATCAGAAGGAGAAGAGAGAGAAAATGGAGTGAAGACCATATTTAAACAAATAATAGACGAGAACTTCCCAAACCTGTGGAAAGAACTAAAGCCTTGAATTCAAGAAGCAAACAGAACACTGAGTTATCATAACCCTAACAAACCTACTCCAAGGCACATCATAATAAAAATGGCACAAACCAATGACAAAGAGAAAATCCTCTAGACAGCCAAGGAAAAGAAGAATACAACATATAAAGGAAGGCCCATTAGATTATCATCAGATTTCTCAGCAGAAACTCTACAAGCTTGAAGAGAGTGGACCCCAATATTTAAAGTTCTGAGAGAGAGGAACTTCCAGCCAAATACTATACATATCAAAGCCATCCTTCAAATATGAAGGAGAAATAAAAACATTCACAGACACGGAAAAGATGAGGGAATTTGTCACCAGAAAATTCCCATTTCAGGAAATAATACAGGGGGTTTTCTGACCAGATACAAAGAACAAAACAAAACAAAACTACAAGTAAAACTCCATCAAGATCACAATAAAAACAAGATTAATCTGTGACAACAAAAACAAAAAAGGGGAGAGGACAAAGATTAACAGTAGCAAAGGAGGATGGAGTGCAGAAGCACTCATGAGATAATGTGCTACAATGAACATGATATGTATCCTTTCCATTACTTAATGGTAACCACCCCTGAAAAAACCACCACAGAAGCACATGGCTTGAAAAAAGAAGTAACAGAGGAAAGAAGTATGGATTACAACCAAACAAAAGCAAATGATGAAAAAAAAGAAGAACCAAACAAGATATAAAACTATCAGAATGCAATATATAAAATGGCAATAGGAAACCCTCAAGTGTCAATAATTACACTAAATGTAAATGGATTGAACTCACCAATAAAAAGACACAGAGTAGCAGAATGGATTAAAAAAGAAAATCCAACTGTATACTGCCTACAAGAAACACATCTAAGCTACAAGGATAAAAACAAATTCAAAGTGAAAGGTTAAAAAACAATACTGCAAGCAAATAACATCCAAAAATGCAGGTGTAGCAATACTCATATCTAATAATGCTGACTACAAGACGGCTAAGGTAATCAGAGACAAAAACAGTCATTTCATAATGATAAAGGGGACATTGAATCAAGAAGACATAACATTTCTTAATATATAAGCACCAAACCAAGGAGCACCAAAATATATAAGACAGCTACTGATTGACCTAAAAACAAAAACCAACAAAAATACAGTCATACTTGGAGAACTCAATACACTACTGACGGCTTTAGATCGTTCATTCGAACAGAAAATCAATAAAGAAATATCAGCCTTAAATGAAACACTAGAACAATTGGATATGATAGATATTTACAGGACATTTCATCCCAAAGTGCCAGAGTATACATTTTTCTCTAGTGTACATGGAATGTTCTCAAGAATCAACCATATACTGGGCCACAAAAAATAAAATTAACAAATTCAGAAAGACTGAAATGATACTAAGCGTATTTTCGGACCATAAAACCTTGAAACTAGAATTCAACTGCAAAAAAAGAGGTAAACAAACCGACAAAAATGTGGAAACTAAACAACATACTTCTAAAAAATGGATGGGTCAAAGAAGAAATAAAAGCAGAGATCAAAAGATAAATACAGACAAATGAAAATAACAATACGACATATTAGAATCTCTGGGATGCAGCAAAAGCAGTAATAAGAGGGAAGTTTATATCTCTACAGGCCTATATGAACAAACAAGAGAGAACCCAAGTAAACCACTTAACTTTACATCTTAAGGAACTAGAAAAAGAAGAACAAAGACAACCTAAAACCAGCAGGAGAAAGAAAATAATAAAAATCAGAACAGAAATAAACAAAATAGAGAACAGAAAAACTATAAAAAAAAATTAACAAGACAAGAACCTTGTTTTTTGAAAAGATCAACAAAATTGACAAACCCTTGGCAAGACTCACTAAAGAAAAAAGAGAAAGGACTCATATAAACAAAATCCAAAATGAAAGAGGAGAAATCACCACAGATAGCATAGATATACAAAGAATTATTGTAGAATACTATGAGAAACTGTATGCCACCAAATTTAACAATCAAGAAGAAATGGATAAATTCCTAGAACAATACAATCTTCCTAGACTGAGTCATGAAGAAGTAGAAAGGCTAAACAAACCCATAAGCAGGGAAAAAACTATCAAAAACCTCTCCAAAAATAAAAGTCCAGGGCCAGACAGCTACACTAGTAAATTCTATCAGACATTCAAAGAAGACTTGGTTCCTATTCTACTCAGTCTTCCAAAAAATTGAAGAAGAAGCAATACTGCCAAACACATTTTATGAGGCCAACATAACCCTCATACCAAAACCTAGCAAGGACAACACAAAAAAAGAAAACCACAGACCAATATCTCTAATGAATACAGATGCTAAAATACTAAACAAAATATATGATACTAGCAAATCGAATACAACAACACATTAAAAAAATAATTCATCATGATCAAGTGGGATTCATCCCAGAATCACAAGGATGATTTAACATACGTAAAATGGTTAACATAATACACCATATCAACAAAACAAAGAACAAAACCCATATAATCTTATCAATAGATGCAGAAAAGGCATTTGATAAAATAACAACATCATTTTATGTTTAAAACACTCAACAAATGGGTATAGAAGGAAAATATCTCAACATAATAAAGGCCATTTATGATAAACCATCAGCTAACATCATATTAAATGGCATAAAATTGAGGACTTTTCCCCTAAAATCAAGAACAAGACAAGGTTGTCCACTCTCTCCATTCTTATTCAACGTAGTGCTGGAATTTCAAGCCAGAGCAATCAGACAAGAGAAAGAAATAAAAGGCATTCATATTGGGAAAGAAGAAGTAAAGGTTTCACTTTTTGTAGATGATATGATCCTATACATCGAAAATCCCAAAGACTCCACAAAAAGACTACTAGAAACAATAAACCAATACAGTAAAGCCGCAGGATACAAAATTAATATACAAAAGTCCTCTGCCTTCCTATATGCCAACATGAAACATCAGAAAATGAGCTCAAAAAAATAATCCCCTTCATGGTTGCAACAAAAAAAATAAAATAAAATACCTAGGAATTAACAGAACAAAGAATGTAAAGGACCTATATAATGAAACTACAAAGCATTGTTAAGGGAAATCAAAAAAGATATAATGAAATGGAAAAATATTTCTTGTTCGTGGATAGGAAGAATAAATATAATCAAAATGACTATATTACCCAAAGCGATATATAAATTTAATGCAATTCCCATCAAAATTCCAATGTCATTTTTTAAAGAAATGGAACAAAAATCATCAGGTTTATATGGAACTATAAAAACCCTCAAATAGCCAAAGCAATCCTAAGGAAAAAGAACGAAGCTGGGGGCATTACAATACCTGACTTCAAACTATATTATAGGGCCACGACAATCAAAACAGCATGGTATTGGCAGAAAAATAGACACTAGACCAATGGAACAAATAGAAAGCCCAGAAATAAAACCATATGTATATGGTCAAATAATATTTGATAAAGGGGCCAACAACACACAATGGAGAAAAGAAAGCCTCCTTCAACAAATGGTGCTGGGAAAACTGGAAAGCCACATGCAAAAGAATGAAACTCAACTACAGTTTGTCCCCTTGTACTAAAATTAATTCAAAATGGATCAAAGACCTAAATATAAGTCCTGAAACAATAAATTACATAGAAGAAAACATAGGTACTAAACTCATGGACTTGGTTATAAACAGCACTTTATGAATCTTACTCCAAAGGCAAGGGAAGTGAAGGAAAGTTTAATGAATGGGACCACATCAGACTAAGAAGGTTTTTCACAGCAAGAGAAACTGACAACAAAATAAACAGACAGCCAACTAAATGGAAGTTGATATTTTCAAACAACAGCACACATAAGGGCCTAATGTCCAAAATGTACAAAGAACTCATAAAACTCAACAACAAACAAGCAAACAATACAATAAAAAAATGGGAAGAGGACATGAACAGACACTTCTCCCAGGAAGAAATACAAATGGCCAATGGATATATAAAAATATTCTCATTTTCATTAACTACTAGAGAAATGCAAATCAAAACTACAATGAGATACCACCTCACACCTGTTATCAATAGATTAGCTAGTATCAACAAGACATGTAATAATAGTGTTGGAGAGGCTGTGGGGAAAAAGGAACCCTCATACATTGTTGGTGGGAATGTAAAGTAGTACAACCATTATGGAAGAAAGTATGGTGGATCCTCAAAAAATTAAAAATAGAACTAACATATGACCCAGCAATTCCTCTACTGGGTATATACCCCCAAAACTCAAACACACTGGTACATAAAGATACATGCAGCCCCATGTTTATTGCAGCATTGTTCACAGTGGCCAAGACATGGAAACAACCAAAAAGCCCTTCAATAGATGATTGGATAAAGATGTGGTACATATATACTATGGAATACTACTCAGCCATAAGAAATGATGACATCACATCATTTACAACAACATGGATGGACCTTGATAACATTATACTGAGTGAAATAAGTAAATCAGAAAAAAATAAGAACTATATGATTCCATACATAGGTGAGATATAAAAATGAGACTCTGGGACATGGACAAGAGTGTGGTGGTTATCGGGGGAGGGGGGAGGAAAGAGAGGGAGGAGGTAGGGGGAGGGGAAGGGCACAAAGAAAACCAGATAGAAGGTGACTGAAGACAATTTGACTTTGCGTGATGGGTATTCAACATAATCAAATGTCAAAATAACCTGGAGATGTTTTCTCTAAACCTATGTACCCTGATTGATCAATGTCACCCCATTAAAATTAATTTTAAAAATAATAAATAAATAAATAAATAAGCAAATAGATTTAACTCCTTTTCTCTAAAAATAAAATGACTTAATATAAACAAACTTCTTCCTTGTTTCAGCCTTAAAGGAGGGAGGAGAGAACATGTCAGAAATTTCGGTAAAATATACCACAAGAGAGAACAGAATGAGGAAAAGATTAATTCTAAATCCCTATACGTGAAGAAAATTTCTACCTGGAGGTCATGGGCAGTACTGATACCCCAAGGCAAACCTCTGCCTACAGTCCCAAAACTTGGGTGTCCACGGCTATAGGTAAGAAAGGACTGTGAAGTAGTTAGTCACAGCAAATCCTGCCAGCTGTCGTGAGGAAAGGCACCTGCTCCAGCACTTGGCACAGCAACCCTGACACGCACACCCAGCCTACTCTCAGAACAGCCAGGAGGGAAGCCAGGGAGGCTTCTAGAGCACAGCATTTAAGAAATTTAAGAAGGCACCAAGTGTCAAGGTTCTGCAAGCCTGCTAGTCTACTCACTTGCCTCACATTAGTCTGTGAGTGTCTGGCTATTTGGGTTGCATTAAAATAAATAAATAAATAAACCCAAACATTTTGAAAAGATGCCCGTCAGCATGGTGAGTGAGATTACAGCAACAATGATGCTGTTTGCTCACACCCTCCACCTTGAAAGGCAGTTCCAACTCTAGTCTAGATAAATAAAATTAAAGTAATTCTAATGTTTTCTTTCTCATTAAGAAGAAATGATACAACCTCCAATATTAAACAAATATACACTACCCCAACACTGAACACAATCATGGCTAACAGGATGAAAAGCAGTAAGTGACCGATCTAAAGGAAGTAAAACAATAAAGACATTTTGAAATCTTAATATAGAACTCTCATGCAAATTTGAAAACACTGAATCTATAAAGAAGGACATAATAAAGAAGAATTCTAAAAACACACTTTATATTTACAATAATTAAAAACTATGATACTAGCGCCAGACTAAACAGATACGGAAATGAACACAATAAAAATCCCAGAAATAAGAATTCTAAAACATACTTTAAATTTACAATAATTAAAAACTATGATACTTGCGCCAGACTAAACAGATACGGAAATGAACACAATAAAAATCCCAGAAATAATCCCAAATATATTAAGAAATGATTGATTTGACTACACTTATACCAAAATTTGTATACAATGACTTTAAAACCACACTGAAAACAAAGTTAAAAGGTAATTAAGCAAAGCTAAATGGCAAGAGAGAAAGTAGAGATACAAAGTTTCAACATGAAAAAGGAAATATTCTTACAATAGGAAGGGCTCCTAGAAAAGTAAAGGCCCACATTCCAATAAGTAAATATATAATTCAACTTAACAAATATACTCTCTGTTGAATACTGCATTTATTTGCTAGCATTACCATAACAAAGTACAACAGACTGGAAGTTTCAAACAACAAAAATTTTATTTTCTCATAATTCTGGAGCTAGAAGTCCAAAATGAAGGTTTCAGCAGGGTTTGTGTTTTCTGAGGCCTCTCTCCTTGACATGTAGATGACTCTCTTTTCCCTGTGTCTTCACATAGATTTTCCCCCGGTACACGTCTATGTCCAAAGTTCCTCTACTTATACGAACACCAGTCATATTGGAGTGAGGCCCACCCTAATGACCTCATTGGAACTTAATCACTTCTCTAAAGACCCTCCCTGCAAATACAGTCACATTCTGATGTACAGGAACTTCAGCATATGGTTTCAGGGAAAACAGGAAGAGGGTGGACAGAGGGCAGACGATAACAAGTGCCTACTATTTTCTAAGCATTATTCTAAGTACATCAGGGAATGAAAGAGACATCAATCCTTGCCTCATGCAGTTGACACTCTCTAGAGATGTCCATGAGAGATGGACAATAAACAGTTAACATAATAAATTATGCATTAGAAGAAAGAGCTATGGAAAAAACTAAAACAGTAATTTAAGGGGGATCACAAATGCATGGTATCGGGGCTGCAATTTAAAAATAGGATGGTCAAGGTAAGTAGGATTCATTGATAGATGGCATTTTAATCAAGACGGACAAAAGAAGAAAATGGTAAATCACATAAGAATTAGAAATGCTCATTAAACATAGAAAAATGTTCAACTGCAACAAAACATCATGTGTTCTCTGAACTGACCAACAAAAATTAAAAATAATACCAAATGTTGGTCATGGTGCAGAATGAAAGGTTAAAGGGAATATAAATTGTTATAATCACAAAAATGTTAGAAATTAAAGAAAACATACAGAGAAAAGGGCCCTTATGTTATCTGATAATCAAAGCTGAAGTTCAGGTGAACCAAAGATCTAAATGTGAAGGGCAAAAATAAAAATGTAAAACATAAAAAATTGTAACAAAAGAAAATGTTAATAAATATCTACATGAAATAATTATTAAAATTTCTTAAGACTTAAAAAACACAAATCATACATGTAAGAAAAAGGATGATTAGCCGTTCAACAAAAAACAACATTAACTCACTGGGAGAAGATAATTGTAACATTTAAAACCAATAATAGATAAATATCTGGGAAATATTGTGACTATTTACATATGAAAAGGAAAAAAAGAAGAAAAACTTATAGCTGGGCAAAGAATAATAAACAATTACCTGAAAAGAATGTTGGAATGGCTAACAAATAAATGAAGAGACACTTAAACTCACTAGTAACCAGAGAAATGCAAATTTCAGTAATAAAATACCAATTTATATAACTAGATTTACAAAACTTTCAAAGGAGACAAATACCAAGTGTTGGCCAAGCTATTAGAAGTAGAGGCCTCAGACACTCCTGATAGATGTTACCCAAAAACAACATGGCAGTACCTATTTGCCCAGCAACCCAACAATTCCATGTCTGACTTCATAGACAGATAGATTCTTGCTCAGAAAGTTCCATGAAGGGACAAAGACATGGTGGTTCACTGTAGTATACTTTAGATCAGTGGTCCCCAACCCCCGGGCTGCGGACCGGTACTGGTCCGTGGGCCATTTGGTACCGGTCCAAAGAGAAAGAATAAATAATTTACATTATTTCTGTTTTATTTATATTTAAGTCTGAATGATGTTTTATTTTTAAAAAATGACCAGATTCCCTCTGTTACATCCGTCTAAGACTCACTCTTGATGCTTGTCTCGTAAGTTTGACAATTATATTTAAAAATACCACAGTTTTTACGCCGGTCGCATAATTTTATTTTGTGCATTTATCCTTCCCATCCTAAAGGCCGGTCTATGAAAATATTTTCTGACATTAAACTGGTCCATGGCCCAAAAAAGGTTGGGGACCACTGCTTTAGATAGCAGGAAAATGAAGGCTGAGTGTCAACTAGCAGAGAAATCGAAGAGTGAAATGCGGTTAGATGTATAAAATAAAATACTGTTCCAGTAGTTAGACTAGATGTTCTACAATTAAGTACTACAAACTGTATGCCATATGGTAACATAGATAGATCCCAAAATCATTGCCATAACTGAAAAAAGTAAGAAATATCTACAATACAGTATTATTTATGAAAATTAAAGATACACACTGTGTCACTAGAAATACATGAAGATACACATATATCTAAAGACACATTTAAGAAGTAAATTGAAATTAAGAAAGGAATAGAAGTAGCAATAATGAAGGAAAGAAAAAACAACTTGAAATCAAACAAGAGTAGGTAAGGCATGTATTGATAATATAACATGCTATGCCTGAGAAGTAATATAGATACAATTATTTCTACCTGCTGGCTACAAAAGAAAAGGAAAATAAAAACTAGCTCCATATAAATCCCTGAAATAAATCTCAATTAGAATTCTAATTTTTTGAAGATGGATCAAATTTTAATTTAAATCTGGAATCATAAATAGGTAAGAATAAGCATAAAAATCTCCCATTAGAAGATAAAATTTAAATTACCAGTCATGAAAGCCAAAGCAAAACATATAAGTTGACAATAATTAATAGAAGATAGTATGGTGGTATGGTTTGCAAATCAGAAATATAGTCAGGGAAACAGAGTTCAGAGGTAGATCAAAGACTATATTAATTTCAACATGTGGGGGAAATAGCCTTCCTTCTGTTGAAGACCAAGTCCTTGACCTATTTTCTTCAAGTCATAACTTCCATTTCATCCACTGATTTGGAAAGATGTCCGCACTGAATTCCAAGATATGTCTTAAAGAAGGACAGCCTAATCGAGTGATTATACCAATTGGAGCTGCTGGTCCAGATGTGGTCTGTTCACTAACGCAAATCAACCCAGCTCCTAACACCTGGCACACAGCTGCTGCAGCAAATTCTTTCTCTACCATCCAACAGACAAAGAATACTCAAAGCAGCTTTCTCTCACTTAGTAGTAACAGCAGTAACTCACTATTTTGCCTCACAGCAGGCCAAGTCTCAGGCTCTTTACAACAATTTAATCTACATTGACCTTGTTTTTTATTGCATAGAATGACACTAGTACATTATACTAACAGAATTAGATTGATGGGATCTAGAGAGTAGGAAGCATCAGGTATACGAGGTACTTTGATGGGCACATGTGTGGCAAAGAATCTGAGATAACGTTCATGAAAATACACAGGCCTGAAACCTTCGTGAAGATTCTGGACAACATTGATATAAAGCATGTTATGATATTCCCTACAAAGCAAAAGGCAACTTTCCATGCCTTTTGTTGCCACTGCCAAGTAACAAGGACAATATCTGGAGGAATTTCTGGATTCCGTAGGAAACACACAACATAAGCCACATTGCCACCTCCTTCTTAACTGATATCTAGGGCCGCATGGACAGTTTCCAGTGACAGCTGACAGAGGAAAATCAGATTGCTCCATGTTACCACTCAACTCAAGCAGCCTGCAGAGAACAACAGGGACATAAAATCCCACCATACGAAATTTAAAATAACCACATGGATGATCAGAATCTTTGAAACAGATTAGGAGGATTTGACAAAGAGTATTGAAAAAGAGGCATGTGGACCGATCTCTCAGAATGAACAAAGAATGTGAACATGCTTGTGTGCTATTTGATGAGCACCAGGGTGCTGCTCTGCATATAATAATGTAGAAGAGATTATGCTCCTTGACCTTTTGACTATTCTAGAGACTACTGCTGTCTGATTGATTTTTCCTAATAGCAATTACCATTACCCAAAATTACATTGCTCATTTATTGTTTACCTTTTATTGTCTGTCCCTCAGAAGACGATAAGCTCCATGAGTGTTGAGTTGACCGTTTTATTTATAAATGTTCTCCAAACCCTAACATGGTGCCTGACAAATGGTTGGTGCCCAATACATTTTTGACAGATACATAAATCCTAAAGCACTCTTCAATACTGAGTTTACTAATAGTGTCTCACTTTACTTCAATCAGTACATATATACTTTTGTTGCACATGTTTGGAGTAGGTATATTTGAGGGGGATAGTGCACATAATAACTAATTCTTCATTTTAGTTAATCCTACAAGGTTATGAATTGATTTTACAGGTGTCCAATTTGTATATAATTTTCAAAAGAGAAATAAGTTCTATGAAATAGTACTGTAATGTAACATAAACTAATTATTTATATTTTGGTTTAAAATAATAACACCCTCTTTGATTTGTCATTTTGCCTTATAGGCTATACTAGTTTAGAACATTAAAAGGCAAAAATTTTAAAAATCAAATTAGTTATCTAAAGTCTCTAGTATGGCACGGCAAGAAATGAATAAGTCTACATGTTGCTACAAAAAACAAAAAATTGAAAGGTTGAACAAATACTGATTGCCCTCATTTTGGCACTGAAGACTCTAGGAAATAAGAATTTCAGACCTCAAGTACTCAAAATCTATGCAAGATCAAAATCAATAATGTCAAATACAGTGTAAGTGATAAAATAATAATACAAACAAATACATGAGAACAGAAAAGAAGGCTATATCACTGTCATTCTGAAAAATTAGGGAACTCTTCAGAAGTTGCACCTGAGCTGAGCCATTGAGTCCAGAATACAGGGAGAGTCATGTAACAGGGCCTGACCGTGCCACAGAGTCCGGATTTTACTCTGTGCCGAACGCAGTCTTTGTCAGACATGCGCTGGTCCTCTTTGTCTGGGGTACATTGGTCTGACAGGATCACAGAAGGTCAATGGGACAGAAGAGGGAGAGGGAACAGACAGAGAGACAGATCAGTTGAAAGGTGATTGCCATTTGTAGGGAGTGAAAGAACACTCAAGCAGAAGTCACCCACCTCTTCATGAGGTGACGGAGAGAAAAGGCACATTATCCCTCTAATGTTCGGGTCAAACAGCATATAGGTCACAAAATACTTTTCTTCTCCTAGCATTACAACAAAAAAACCCTTTGATTTTAATTTAAATTTTTGTTTTATTTTTGTCTTGGCCTTCCATGGAAGCAAAGTTCATGAAACCCAGAGAGGAAAACTTGAAAAATTATTTTGCACTGTGAGAAAACACCAAAAGTAAAAAGAATAAAGTAATAGATGACTGGATAAAGAAGATGTGGCACATATACACTATGGGATACTACTCAGCCATAAGAAATTATGAAATCGGATCATTTACAGCAAAATGGTGGGATCTTGACAACATTATACAGAGTGAAATAAGTAAATCAGAAAAAAACAGGAACTGCATTATTCCATACGTAGGTGGGACATAAAAGTGAAACTAAGAGACATTTATAAGAGTGTGGTGGTTACGGGGGGAGGAGGGAGGGGGAGAGGGAGAGGGAAAGGGGGAGGGGGAGGGGCACAAAGAAAACTAGATAGAAGGTGACGGAGGACAATCTGACTTTGGGTGATGGGTATGCAACATAATTGAATGACAAGATAACCTGGACATGTTTTCTTTGAATATATGTACCCTGATTTATTGATGTCACCCCATTAAAAAATAAAATTATAAAAAAAAAAAGAAAAAGAATAAAGTGATAAAATCTGCCAACTTCTCTGTTCATTCAGGACAGAACAAGGCAACTCGAACTTACCTGGACAGTTAGACAATCCCTCAGAACATCTGGCCACAAATAAATTTCTGGAAGCCTCTTACTCTGGGACCTTCATTGCCTTCCAACTCCACTGTAACAGGAAAGCACATTTTAGTTGCACCTATTTTATCATGAATTATTTCCCCTTCTTAAACTGTTCCCTGACTGCCCTTTTTCCCACTGATACAAATCCCTTACCTCCTAAAATCTTACCACTCCACCCTGCCCACACATTTTGACCTTCTTCAAAAGCCTGGGCTCTTCCAACCTAACTCCACCTTAGAATTAGCCAAGTACCTTGTTGTTTGAGTGAATCCATTTATGATTCCTTTTTACTACAACTTGCTAACCACACCAAACTTCCTTAATATCACTAAAAATATCTCTAAAGAATAAAAATTGTTAGAAATGTACAAAATAGGAAGAAAAGGTCAAAGTATTAGGTTTAAGTATTTTATTTTATTTTATGATTATTTCTCAGATCATCAGCTGATCATTTAAAAAATCAGTACTGTGTCTCCATCTGGTGGCAAAAATTTCTACTTTTAAATTCTAAAAGATCTTATTTTTCATTTCGTCCTCCTGAGAATGAACTACAAAAAATAAAAGGCATAATGAATTATCCTTTAAAAAAATAAATGCCCAGGCCATAGCCAGGTTGCTCAGTGGATAGAGCGTCATCTTGGCACACCACGGTCACAGGTTCAATCCCCAGTCAGTGCACATATGAGAAGAAACCAATGAGTGCACAACTAAATGGAACTAAGTGGATACTTTTCTCTCTCTCTCTTCTCTCTCTCTCATATCAATGGAAAAAATTTAAATATACAAACTTAATAATTCAGAAGAGTACAGATTTGAAAATATACAAATTAAAGGCATACTTACAAATTAAATCCAGCATTCTTTAGAGCCCAAGTCTCATGCAAGAAAAACAAAAAAAAGAAGATATGCTCTGAAATGAACACAAAGAGAAATTCTGTCACAGACAGAAACTACATTTATATATGCATTATTCAGCAAATATATATATTGGGCACATATTTTATGTCAACATTAGCCCTAAGTGCAGGGACTATAGTGAACAAGATGAGTAATTTCTTTCCTTCAAAGAGCTTACATTCTTGGGGGAGGGGGAGATATTCAATAGAAATAAATATATGCCCTAACAGTTTACATCAATTTTTTTGTGTGTGACAGAGAGAGAGAGAGACAGAAAGAGGGACAGATAGGGACAGACAGGAAAGGAGAGAGATGAGAAGCATCAATTCCTCATTGTGGTACCCTAGTTGTTCATTGACTGCTTTCCCATATGTGCCTTGACCAGGTGTCTACAGCAGAGCGAGTGACCCCTTGCTCAAGCTGGTGAGCTGTGCTCAAACCAGATGAGCCTGCGCTCAAGCCAGTGACCTTGGGGTTTCAAACCTGGGTCCTCTGCATCCCAGTCCAATGTTCTATCCACTGCACCACCACCTGGTCAGGCTGTCATCAATGTTATGAAATAAAATAGAATAAGGGAATAAAGAGGTGGAGAGGTGAAACTGTGTTACTTTAAAGACAATGGTCAAAGCTGGCTTCTCTAATAAGGCAGTATTTAAATAGCAGTCTTGAACAAGTGAACTTGTATGGAAAAGCATTTTAGGCTAAGGAATAGTACATACGAAAGACCTGAGGTAAAAACGTGTAAAGACCAGTAATGGAAACAGTGAGTGACAGGACAAGTGGAAGATGAGAGGAGAAGGGAGCAGGGCTCTGGATATTGCAGGGCCTATTGTACCAGTTAAGGACTTTGAATTTCAATGTGTCAGAGGAAGCCGTAGGAAGTTGTGAACAGAATCAGATTGTGGTTTTGAGAGACTCTCTCAGACAGCTACGCAAAGAGCAAACGGGGTGGTGGGGAGGGCCACAGGGGCAGCAGGAGGGCCAGTTAGAAATCCCTGTCAGGAACGGTGGTGGCATAGACTGCTGGTAGCAAGCAGTGCAGGGGCGACAATGTAAGAGGAGTTTGTTTTGAAGATAGTGCCAATAAGGATGTTGTTGTATGAAAGAAAAAGAGCAATAAAGGATAACATCAGGTTTTTGTCATGACAACCAAGTGAACAGGAAGCCAATTACTAACATGAAGAACACTAGGGAAACAGCAGGTTTGGAAGGAAAAACAAGAATTTAATTTTAAGCATGTTAAGTTTGAATTAGCTATTAGGCATCCAGTTGAAATTTTCAAGGAAGAAGTAGGACATATGGGTCTGCAATTCGAGAGAAATGAATGAAATGTAAGAGAAACCCCAAAACAGTGTTTTGGAACTTGTGTTTGTTGGTCACTAGGTAAAATGTGGAACACATGTCAAATTGATGGGAGAATAATTCAGAATGTGTGAATAAACTTTACAACTGATTAGGTTCAAAGCTCCTTCCCTGTGCTGACCATGATATCCCAGGCAACGTGATTAGTGTTCAACAAAAATAAAAGTTTCAGACACTGCATACATGCTTTCAGTTCTGGATAAAGTGAAAAGATAAATTAATAAAAATAATTTAACAGTAAACAAGCCCTTTTAGAAAAAATTAAAGTGATGTTAGTTTTTGTTCTACTAAAATTTAGCTTTCTCTCACCACCATTGTCCTTCTGGCCTCTGTTGCTTTACATACGTCCTGGTCATCACCACGGTGCTCTTCCTCTACCCATCCTGCTCATTCTTGCACATTGCTACACTCTGAAAGTCCAAGCATGCTGTGTGTTCTTCTTTGGAGATAAGGCAGGTCATGTTTGCCGATGAAGAATCATCTCTTGTAGCTAATATAATTCCTGCTGCATTGTACATGATTAGGTCAACACATATCTGTTAAATTTTTACTATATGGTGAGCTCTATATGAAGCATTAAAAAACTGAGGTGATAGTTTAAGTATTAAAGATTAAGATGAGCATCTGTCCTCAAGAAGTACACATATAATCAGATATATTAAATCATATTGCCATCTGAGGTAGTGGAGTGAGGATAGGACTTCAATTAGTGTTTGCTGAGTTAACAGTTAATTTTTGAAGATTATAAATCCTTTCTAAGAAACTGAGCCTCTTCCTTCAGTTTAGGGTGATATTCAGCATGTAAGTGGGTGGCTACATCCAGCATAAGATCAGGGAAATTTATCACACTGGGGTAGTCTGGAGGACAAAAAAAAAAAAAAAAAAAAAAATGCAATTGAGCAGTCCCAATATATTTTCTTGCATTCCAGATTCAAGCAGCCCAAAAATATCCACATGAAAGCTCAGTGGTCTAAAGTCTGTAAACAAAACTTGTTTCTTTTTTTGCCTGCCCAAAACACCCAAGTTATCCCAGTTTCCCTGCAAAAATCTATCTAAAATGCGATCTAAGAAAAAAGATGAAAACATTTTTTGACTTTGCACTACCCCTACAAATATACATCACTATGCTCTCTGTATTAAAAAGAGGAAACACAAAGTATGTTTATAAGCAAAAATTGAAAAGTCCAATATCAGGATCCAGCAAGAATATGGAGGAAATAAAACCTTCCACCATCTAGAATGAAACAGGTGTCACTACCTGGCTGTCTTAGTCATTCTCCTCCAGTTTGACTATATTTTTCTCTTAAATGGAGTGTTCACACCATTGACATTTATGTAATTAGGAATATATTTGGTTTATGTATACTGTCTCACCATTTGTTTACAATTTGTCCTTTTATCTCTTTTCCTTTTGATTCAATTTATTATTGCATTTTCTATTAACTTTACACATTTTTTCACAATCCTTTTAACATTTACCCCAAAAATTACCATATGAATCCATGATTTTGTAGCCTTTTTTTTTTTTTACTTCTTAGACAATAATGGGGTAGAAGAACACTCTAATTCCATTTCTCACTTCTTACTTTTGTGTTGCCGTCAAACACTTTAATCTCATGGCCTATGATTTTGATAGTTAAAAGTTATTTATGTACATATTTACTATTTAACTTGGCTTTCATTTTATCCTGTATTTTTGTGTTACCTTCTGGAATCTTCTCCCTTCTGCATAACTTGTTCAGTGTTTCCTTTAATACATGCCTTACGAGGAGGAATTCTCTCATTTTTGTCTGTAAATATAATATGCCTTCAATTTTGAAGAAAATTTTCACTTGGAATAGAATTTCTAAATAGTTATTTTCTAATTATGGACAAATTTAATTTTAATACAATTTTAGAAGTTATTTTCTTTCATACTTTCAAAGGTATCTTTCCATTATCATGAGACTGACATCTATTGTGCTGAGAAATAATCTGTAAACGTTATTTTCCTTTCTAAGTCATGTGTGTTTCTCCTTTGGCTGTTTTAAAGAATGTTTTTCTTCATCTTTTTTTTTTTAAGTTTTTCTGTGATGTGCCCAGAACATTTTTCCTTCTGGTTTATAATTACCCTATCTGGGATTTGTACTTTATGAATCCTTAGCTAGATTTTGGGGCCTTTAATATATTGTCAGTAACTGTATCTTTAAACTTACTTACTTTGCCCTGCATCTCCCTTCTTCCCTCTGGATTTCAACTACACTCACATGAGAAGCTTTCACTTGGCCACACACATTAGTTCTATGGCATTTTCTTTACTTCCCTTTTTTCTTTCTCTGCTTCAGTTTACATATTTTCTAGTGAAATATATTCTGGTTACCTAAATACTTTCTTTAGATATATCCAACCTAATATGGCAACCATGTGAAAAAAGTAAAGTATAACAAAAATCTTAGGCAAAATCTCTCATAGACAGGAATAGAAATGTTTTTCAATTCAATTAATGAAACCAATTTAATCTTTACAACAACACCTCAAAAGTTATTAAAGAAAAAATTATTAAGTAAATCTTCCTAATGATTACAGAGGTAAAAACCTGAAACTTGGAAAATTAAATCCAGAAAAATACAAAAATGATAACCCATCATGACTGAGTGGAATTTAGTCCATGAATGTAAGGCCAGTATATTTTTAAATAAAACAATGAAATAAACCACAAAAATAGGAAAAAATCACATGACCATATCATTTGTTAAAATTCAATACTCATTCATACTAAAAATTTTATCAAACGAGAAGTGAAAAGAAACTTCCTTGACCTATAGGAAGTCCTCTTTGGCAGATTTCATACTTAATGGTGAAATAGTAAAGGTTTTTCCAAGAATAGGAATGACACAAGAATGCTCACAAAAATCAAGCACATTAAAGCCAGAAACAATTTAAAGACATAAAGATGAAAAACAAAGTCATTTTCAGAAGCAACTTTATTATAAATTAATAAACCCAGAAAGATCAATAATATAAGATCAATATACAAAAGTAAAATGAACTGAAAACTTTTGAAAAATTATACCATCAACAAAAGCATAAAAAATATCAAATACTAAGAAATATCTAATTAAAGATATACAAGATTGATATATTAAAAATTATAAAATTTTAAATGAATTTTAAAGGTCCTAAGTAAACCTGAGAACAAACCATATTCATGGGCTGGAAGGTTTAATATTATAAAGCTGTATTCTTCTCTAAATAAGCTATAGATTGCATGAGATCCCAAAGAAAATCATAGCATATTTTTGTAGAAAATTCAAAAGCTAACTTTTAAATGTTTATGGAAATGCAAAAGCAAAGGACTAAGACAATCTTAACCACAAAAACACTACTGTGTTGATGCTGACAGACAACAGTCCTTGTAAAGCTAGAGTAATGAAGACAGCATGGAACTGACTTACTGTGTGAGATTGCCAATGAAGGAGACAAAGTCCAAAAAAACAACCCATGAAGACATAATCATTTGACTTACGACTATCAAGCAGTAGGGCAGGTATGGCCTCTTTCAATAAATGCTACTGGGCCAACTGAATATCTCATCTTTTTAAAGATTTTTTTAGATTTTATTTATTCATTTTAAAAGAGAAGAGAGAGAGAAGAAGAGAGAGAGAACAGGGGAGGAGCAGGAAGCATCAACTTCCATATGTGCCTTGACCAGGCAAGCCCGAAGTTTCGAACCGGCGACCTCAGTGTTCCAGGTCGACACATGTCAGGCCTTGAATATCTATATGTAAAAAACTGACTATTGACCCACTTCTTATATCTTATCTTAAAAATTAAATTTAACTGAATTATAGATCAAATTTAAAAGCAAACTTTTAAAAAAGCAAAATAAAATTTTTCTAGGAAACTGTTTTCATCAGCTTGGGGTATGTAAAGATTTGTTTGACAGAACACAAAAATTAAACACAGAAAATAAATGTATAAATTGAACCAGTTAAAATTAAGAGTTTCTGTTAGACTGACAGCCGTCAGAGCAGAGGTGTGTTGGGAGGCCAGATGAAAGAGGGTAAAAGGATTAAGCAAAAACAATATATATAATTATAAAATATAATGTAAATATACATATATAAACATATAGACACAGACAACATCGTGGTAATAGCTGGAGGAACAGTAGGGCAGGGGAGATGGAGGAGAGCAAAGGGGGGAAATGGGACGGAAAGAGACAATGCTTGGGATGATAGGACGCACTATGCAGTGTGCAGGTGATGTTTTGTTGAGTTGTACACTTGGAACCTGTATGATTTTGCAAACCAATGTCACTCTAAAAAAATTCAATTAAAAAACAGTAAATAAATAAATAGGAGTTTCAGTTAATCACAAAGAAAATCACCACCACAGAAAGAGCAAGCTTCGAAGTAGAAAAGATATTGGCAACAAAGAGCCTTTCTTCAGAATATGTATACATAAAGAATTTCTATAAATCAATAAGAAAGTGTCCACCTCATAGAAAAGTGACCAAGACAGAACAATCCTTAATTAAATGACCAATAAACATGAAAAGTTGTTCAACTTCATTAGTTATCAGAGAAATGCAAACTAAAGCCACAGTAAGATACCAATACCTACCCAAAAGAATGACTAAAACAAAAAATAAAGACCGCACTCGGTGCTCGTGAAGATGAAGTAAACTGGCACTCAAATCACTGGTCGACATGTAAACTGGTATGGCTTTGGAAATTGCTTTAAGCAGTAATTACTGAACTACTCAAGCTGGACATTCTGTGCCATATGAGCCATCATTTTCTCTTTGAAATATATATTCAACAAATTGAAAACAATCCAAAGAGACATGAACAGTGAACAGATAAGGAGTCATATATTCACACAATGGAATAACATACAGCAAAGAGAATGAATTAACTGCTGTCGCACACCACAACGTGGATGAAACTCAGAAACTGTTAAGTGAAACATGTGAGATATAAAAAAATTACATATTCTATGATTTATACTAAGGCTAGTAATCAACAAAATGAACTACAATGTGTAGAGATGCAGTTTAGGAAGCAAAACTATGAAGAACAACAGGAAGGCAATGCGGCCAGCTTAGCAATTCAGAAAGGACAGAGGTGTTCTGAATGACTGGTGTTCACTCTGTAATACTTCTTTAATAATGCACTTCATTGTGTATATGTATATTTACTGTGCATACATGTTTAAAAGTTATTTAAATAATTATATTTCAGGTAAATAAAGACAAATATAAAACTTGGGCAATAAAAACTTTGTAAAATAAAAAAGGAAGGTATGAACCAGAAGAATACAATTCATATGTGAGGAAGATTTCTTCATTACATCTGAGAAACTCAAAGTGTCTCAATAAAAAGCAACTTACAGACAGAAACAGACTGCAGGAGGGGTCGGGATGTGGGGAGGGGGGCGTGAGGAGGACAGATGGTGATGGAGGGGAACACACATGGTGAACACACAATGCAATAGACAAGATGGTGTATTGTAGAATTGTACGCCTGAAACCTGTAAAATTTTATTAACCAACATCAGCCCAATAAATTCAATAAAAATTAAATATAAAGTAAATAAAAATGAAAAAAAAACAAAAGATAGACATTAATTGTATGAAGAGTTAAAACTTTGTTAAATCTTTTCCTATATAAAATATCCATAAATTGGCTCAGATCCTGTCATCAGCATTGCATAGGAGAGGCAGCCAAGATGGTGGAGTGCTGAAGGAGAAGCCAGTTTGTGCAGAGAAAAGGAGATGGGGAACAGAGGTGAATAAGGCTGATGAGGTAGAAAACTTTGATTCTAGGAATACTCGGACGAGTCAGTGGCTTTGGGAGCCTTGAATGGAAAGGGAAGTGTTTTCCCACTGTGTGTATTTTCTTGCCTGCCGGATGTGAGCTAGGATTAAACGTAATGGCCTACTAGTTATTGGCTTTGTTGTTTCATTACTGTCTGTCTGAATCAAATGTGAACCTTCATGGGCCAGGCGGCTGTGATGGTGGCCACAGCTACTGGCCTTACACTGTTGTAACATCTCTGCTTTGGTCCCTTACCTTCTTCATGACTCGAACAATTATTTCTTTCCTCTCCTCCAGATTCAACTTTTACCTCAAATGAATCATTCTCATTAGCTTTTTAAGTACATTTGAGCCTCTTCATTTAAAAATAAAGAGTTAACTCTCATCCCCTTCTGATTTTGGTGTTATCTCTCTTCTCTCCATCAAAATGAAATTACTTGAAGGAGTTGGCTATGTTTACTGTTTTCACCACACCTCCCATTTATTCTCAACCCAATCTTAGGTGGCTAGAAATATATCACACTACCAAAGAGCTCTAGCTAAGGTGATCCCTGGCTTCTGCATTACTTAACCCAATAGATGCTTTGTGTTGGTCAAATAAGTTTGCAAATTTGATGTATATGTTTGCTCGCTTATAGTTTGCATTGGGTGTGGGGGACAGGCTGTAAGCAGGCAGGGTCATTATAGCCTAAGGTTTAGTTTTAAGACTAAGCCTTTTCCACCTGACCAGGCGGTGGCTCAGTAAATAAAGCGTCAGACTGGGATGTGGAGGACCCAGGTTCGAGACCCCGAGGTCACCAGCATGAGCGCGGGGTCATCTAGTTTGAGCAAAAAGCTCACCAGCTTGGACCCAAGGTCGCTGGCTTGAGCAAGGGGTTACTTGGTCTGCTGAAGGCCCACGGTCAAGGCACATATGAGAAAGCAATCAATGAACAACTAAAGTGTCGCAGTGAAAAACTGATGATTGATGCTTCGCATCTCTTTGTTTCTGTCTGTCTGTCCCCATCTATCCCTCTCTCTGACTCTCTCTCTGTCTCTGTAAAAAATATATATATTCGTAAATTGGGTAAAGGATTAACATACAAAGTGCAAAAGTTAAAATTAGAAAACTCATAGAAGAATAAATTCAGAGTTAAACATAAAAAGTTGTTCAGATTCTCTAGTAATCAGGAAATTTAAACTAATAAGTCACTTTACACCCTCATGCAAAAGGAAAAATGTTTAAAACCTTATAAAATCTACTAATGTTGAGTAGGAAAAAGATATTCTTGTATATTGTTCACTGGCATTTCACTTGCTTTTGAAAGCAATATGGCAACATCTATTAAAATTAAAAATACATTCTTTTACCCTCAATCTCACTGATAAAAAGCTACCTCAGAGAAACAAAGTCACCCAATGTTAGGCTACAGATGCACAAATGTGAACTGTGGCTACATTCTAGGCAGCAGAAACTGCAAAGAACAACAGCTATCCATAAAGAAGTTGCTGAAAACAAAATAAAAATACATTCATACCTTTAAAATTAGACATACACTTATATGAATAAATAGAACTACATTACTGATCTTAGGTTTCAGAGTTATGCTAAGTTAGAATAGTAAGAATGCAGAAAATTACAAGTGGTCTTATTTTTCTAAAACATATAACAAAAATGCATACATTATATTTATATGTTTACATGTTTACATTCACTCATGCACTAAAAGGGCTGCACATGCAGAAAAATCTAGACTGTTACCATGACCTACCTTAGGTAGGGGTAGAGAAATTCTATAAATGAAAAAAGGAGATATCCAACCAAATGAAGGAAAAGAAAAAGTGCAAAAAAAATTACACTTAAGAATGATGGCATGATCATAGTCATTCATCTATAGTAAGTCACATATGAGGCATATGTATAATATACATCCTCAAAAAATTGTTACTCAAACTTTAGGTACCTGAAATGGTTTTTCTTTAAAAAAAAAGTCTTAAAAATTAAGACAGTCATAGAAAGTTGAGTAAAAATAAAGCTAAAAGGAATTTAAAACATATAGGATTGAATGCCACTAGATGTCAGTAAAACCCTTCAAAAAATTATGAAATCATTTTTTCGTAACTGCTAGAAAAAAAATTATTTCTTATTCCACTCTTTACCTCATAAAAATATTCAAATTAGATGTATAGTTTACCAGGAATAAAGTTTCTCAGACGAGAGACTAGAATCCTTATTAATCAGAGTTAATATTGATATATAATTCCTATTTCTTAAGTCATCTATAACATTTCACATTATTTTTAAAGCTCAAGACTTACACCCTCTGAAAAGATCATAAAATTTAATATTCAATCAATATACATTTATCTCATATCAATTATGTGTAAAATATAGACAAACTGAAAAACCATTATATTTATTGAGTTTTCAATTAAAAAGGAGAACAAAATGCAAAAAAATGGAAATGTTACAAATAAACCAGTAAAAACTAATGTACAGTCACACATCACCTATGCAGAACTCAGACACAGCCGCATGACTTAGTATCCTAAAACCAAATAAATGAATAAATAAGCAAGCTATTAGGCAGCTAACACATATTTCATAAATTTTTTCATTGAAACTCATACTTTACTGATTATGAAGCATCTTGAACTAAACACCAAAAGGTCTAATGAGTCTTATAATGTGGTTTTCAATTTATCCAGTTGTTCCAGTTACTAATTCAAAGCTTAGTGTATAAAATACAACTATTTATGAGGTTTAACGATCCTACAGCTTAGGAATTTGGACACAAGGGCATGACAAACTTGGCTTGTTGTTGCACAGTGACCTCAGCAAGGACAGCAAATGGCTAGGATCTAGAACAACTGACAGGAGTCCTTATACATGGCCTCCCTTTGTGGCCTGGGTTTCCTCACAGCCTGGGTGTGGAAAGTGGTTTCCTTGCATGATGGCTCAGGGCACCAGGTACAAGTGTGTCACAAAGTATGGTGAAAGCAGCATCACTGTTTACGACCCAGCCTTCCAAGGTTACATGGTATCGCTTCTACACTATGCTTTGGTCAAGAGAGCCATAAGCCTGCCCAGATCCATCAGACCCCTTGCAGGGGAACAGCAAAATCACACTGGATAAGACTATGTAAGATGAGAAATATTACTGTGACAATCTTCGGATAATGCAATGTAACATAGTATGCCCTCAACAACTCACATCATTCCCGTATGAAAAATACAGCACACCCTCCCCAAGACATCCAAAGTCTCAGTCCATTTATGGCATCAGGACAGTTTCACACCTCATCCTTTAAATCGGGTCCAAGTGTAGATGAGGCTCCTCAGAAGTGGATTCTCAAGTAGAGTTCCTCTTGATTGGCAGACTTAGGAAATAGAGTGGCATTTTGGCCCACATGCATCAACGTGTAATTGTGGGACCAGATAGAACAACTTCACAGCACTCTCATTCAAAAAAAAAGAAACAAACAAATAGAAGAGCCAGGAAGCATACAGTAGTCACTTGCAAATCTCTTTGGCCCGATTCCTCAATTCAATAGGTATATTATTTTATATGGCAACTCAGCAATAAGCACAAGCACCCCAGTGAACAAGTTAGAGGTGCCCAGCCACGTATCACCCAGCCTCAGAAGCCACACAGCAAGTGTCACTTATCTGTAACCTTCAGAGAAGAAAAGGAGGACAGAAATTAGTGTTGTGATTTTATTTTGGAAAATAAAATCCTCTACACCAGTTTATTAGGGAAAAAAATGGTGAAGAAGACCGAAGTGCTACTGTCAGCATACATAATGACAGGAGGAAGGAGTCATGGCTGCAACTTGCTGCAACATTTTAGCTGAAACAGATCTGCTCTTAAACTCAACCTTGAGAGGATCCAAGTGATCCACTAACAATTTCACTGCCTACTAGAACAAAAACTAAAACCCTTAAGAGGAAGATAACAACACAAAGCTACAACAATATACATCTGCAATGGCTTTGTCTAGCACATAATAAAAAAGATAGGAAAAGAAGCAGAAAAAAATGTTAGCTAACCAAGGAAATAATTAGCTCAAGCAAGCATTTATTCATGACAAAAACTCAATTAACTTAGAAGAGAAAGAAACTTCCTCAACATGATTAAGTGTTAAAACCAACACAAACATCATACTTAATGGTGAAAGACAGAAGGCCTTTCGCCTAAAACAGACAGCAAGGCACAGACAGCTGCTCTTGCCACTTCTTTTCAATATTGTATTGGAGGTGCTAAGTACTGCCATTGAGCAAGGGGGAAAAAGCCATCCAAATTGGAAAGGGAGGACTAAAATTTCACTTATTGGCATATGAAATAATCCCCACAATGAATACCCAAATCTGCAGATGCTCAAGTCCCTTACAGAAAACAGTGTAGAACAATGCATACAATCAGCCTTCCGCAGCCACAGATTCCCATCTTGGACTGAAAATACTACCTGCAGTTGAGTGAATCTGAGGATGGGAGACCTGGGGATCCAGAAGGTTGATTGTACATCTATTGAAAAAAATCCACATACAATCAGACCCATACAGCTCAAACCAGTGCTGTGCAAGGGTCAACTGTACTTTAGAGGCGAGCCATATTTCCTAAGTAACTTTTTTCAAATCATATGATCACAATTCTTGGTCATATAAAATGTCTGTAACATTCCAATCATTGACTCCTGAAGAAATAATCTGAACAGTCTAAATTCTTTTCATGTATGTAAATATTAAAAGCTGTCTTATACTTACCACTTTTATTATGTGTCTGAAACATCTAAAACAAAGAGTAATTACTGGGTGTCCTATGTACCATTTGTTGCCAAACTGATGCATAACTGATCAGAGCTATCATCTCCCTCTACTGAAAAACAAGCAAAAATTAATGAGGATGTTGTATTATGTTTCAAAGCATTATAAATTTTATTAAGAATTACTCAAGACTTTATTTTGAAACTTCCCGCTATAATCAGAATTTTTTTTTACTTAACAATTCCTAAAAGTCACAACAGAGTAGGATATGGCATAAATAAACCATACATCTACTATAACATATATTTACACATATAGTATAAAAAATAGAAACATCTTTCCTTAAACAATTAGTAATATATATACACACTTTGGAAAACTGCATGTAACCTATTCTAGTCTTTATTTAAAATTATAATTGTCTCTTAATCATAAATCCTATATTCAAAATAGCAATTTAACCATTAATCTAACCATTTCTCTATGTGTTTGTGTACATATATGTATGTTGTCCTACGTATTTGTTTCTTACAGAGTAGTATCAGAAATTTAAGTTACTATTTCACAAAATATTTTCAAAACAAATGTAGTAGTGTTCTTATGATGATTACTAGTATTTCTAACAGTTAATGAGCATTTATTATGTACCAGGTACCAGTAAAAATGCTTTACATGTTTTAACTTAATGAAATCTTTACAACCAGCCAATGAAGGAATTATTATTATGATCTACCTTTTACAGACAAAGAAACTGAAGCACAGATGGATTAAAAAGCTTTGATTCCATGTGAAATTCAATGCAACTGATTCACAAATCTGTATCCCTTACTATTCTCTATTTTCAAACTTCACTCTTACATGCTGCATGTCTGTCAGTCACCTTTTGAATGTCTATGTATTACCTCAAATTTAAAACATCAGGTAAAACGTTCCTTTCTAAAAATGGTTGCCATTAAGGTTTCTCTCAGATTTGACTCTGAAAGCTTTAAAATCTATCTGTGCCTCAGTTTCTTCACCTGTACACTGTAGATCATAATAACTGCATTGGCTGGTTGTGAGAACTTTGAAAAGAACTGCAGGAAGGCAGCACACGTCAACGTCAGCACTGCTTCATCACCTAGGCTGTTGAAGAAAAGAGTCTACAAATAAACACAATTAACTTAGAAAATTAAATATTAGTTATTTATAGTAAGCTGAAACTATGAGAAAGTTAAGAAAATTTTCTAAACGTAAGGGCAGCAATTTCTATAATTAAAACAATACCTGAGCAAGGCAAAATAAATGCATTATCCTTCTAAGGCCATTTTTAACACAATGTCATTTTTACTATTATAGTTACTGGTAATTAAGTTTAATACAGAATTACTGTTTTCACACATAGTCCAGAATTATTCTCTCTCACAAAATAAATAAGGAAGTTTCTCCATAAAACTCAACTTTGGCTGTCCATCAGAACCAGCTGTGAAGTTTCAAGTCCTAAGGGCAAGGCCACAGCCTGACTGATTAAAACAGAAACTAAAAGTGAGACCCAGGCGTCAGAATTTTTCTTCATTTCCTTTGTTAATTCCAATGCAAAGCCTACTTGAAAGCACTGCTGTTAGAGCCCCTTTTCTAAATCTTTCCATAATCCAGAGAGTTTCAATTACTGATGTCTTCAAACTAAAAACCACGTTTCCCTGGACTCAGAGCACCCACAGGCAATAGCAACAAACAGCAGTGGTTACCGCTGCCCTTGGCAGAGTCATAGAGGTAGTAGAAGGCAGAATAGTATTCAAGGCAATTAAACCAGTTTTCTGTTGTTTGCTTATATATATTATTTTGCTTTAAAACTTTGACTAGAGCATGTATTTTGGTCTATTCTTAGTCCAAAAAACCTTGTTTCTTTTTGTCTCATCAAAGTTATGATTTTTCCTTAAATGGGACTTCAATTTTTTATTTTTCATTATATAATTTAATATTTAGTTCTCTAACTGCTTCTGAGCAGCCGCTCTCACCTTAATTCACTTATTGATTTGCTGCGTGCTGGGAATGACGGGGCTGGGAGGAAAGTCGAGGCTGAGAGGAGGCTCTTACAGAGTTTATGGGGAAACATAAAGAAGGAGCACACACACGCAGGTAAAGGAATAATGTAAGACATAAAAACGTATGGACGAATGACCAAGAGTTTATAGAAAACTCCTCCTCAAATAATCTAACTACCTTTCAAAAGGCAATATAAGCACTAAGTAAAAGGAGACTGTGGAGTTAGAAACATCTGAATGTAAAGTCTCAGCTCCTTCCTTGGTAAACTTTATATCCACGGGCAGTCTATATCCCAGAGCCTAGTCCATAAAATAGTGAGGCGCTCACCTCACTATTTGTGTGACACATTTCACTCTTTGCTCTTCCACACCAGAAGTAAGGGTAATGTGACTGGTCCATTTAGAAGGAACAAAAGGTATGTATTAGATTAGTCTGTCCCTGCCCTCCCTTTCTTTTTGGAGATAACTGCTTCAAGCTGTAAGTTTGAGGTAGGCCTCCCATTTGAGGAAACTTTTCTCTTCTGTGCCCATGTAAGTCTAAATTAATGTATTCACGAATTAACTCATTTGCCCATGGATGTGTGCCACATTCATCAGTATTGCCTTTGGCTTTTTTAATAAATGTGATATTTTTCCTGTCATTGTCTTTCTCCTGTCTCTCTCTTAAAGTGTTTTGAAATTCAAGCAAAAAACTGGGGTACTAGTTATTAGACTCCACTTAAACCTTAAGATCAACCTACTTCATAGAGCTGTGGTAGGCTTTAAATGAGATAATATATACATACAAAACTCCTAGCACAGTACCTGGAACATAGTAAGCACTCTAACATAACTGTTAATAAAATAATAAATGCTTAAAAACAAAAAAGATAAAAGGCTAATTTTAAAGTATTTATTGATTCATTATAAGATATCTAAATATAAACTGAAATGTAATATTCTTTCTAAAATACATCAATAAAAACAAGAAATCTCCACTTATTGAAAAAAAAAGTGATCTGTTACTAAAGTCATAATAAATATTAAAGAGGGAACATTCTTTATAGCCTATAAAATTTTCAGGATTACATATAAAAAATAAAATATAATGTGCATAACAGAATCAGATAATGCTATAGCACACAAAATAGTAAAATTTTTAATATTTCAGAATCAGTTTGATGTCTAAAAGTTTTTTTAAAATATGCTGGTCAATTTATTCTATAAATATAATGGCATTGGCAATATGCTAAAAGCACATGCAAAGAAAAACCAAATATATATTTCATAAAATAAAAAATATATAATAGAGCCTGACCAGGTAGTGGCGCAGTGGATAGAGCATCAGAATGGGATGTGGAGGACCCAGGTTCGAATCTCTAGGTCGCTGGCTTCAGCGCGGGCTCATCCGTCTTGAGTCAGGGCTCACCAGCTTGAGCATGGGATCATAGACATGACCCCATAGTCACTGGCTTGAGCCCAAAGGTTGCTGGCTTGAAGCCCAAGGACTGCCCGTGGATATAAAGTTTACCAAGGAAGGAGCTGAGACTTTACTGGCTTGAGCAAGGGGTCACTTGCTCTGCTGTAGCCAACCGCCTCCCCCTCCAGGTCAAGGCACATATGAGAAAGCAATCAATGACAACTAAGGTGCCACAACAAAGACTTAATGCTTCTCATCTCTCTCCCTTCCTGTCTGTCCCTATCTGTCCCTCTCCCTGACTCTCTCTCTGTCTCTGTCAAAAAAAAAAAAATACATAATAGAAAACTGATTCTTCAAAATGAGCCCAGGAAGCTTACTAATAGCAGCAAGATTTATTAAATTTCAGATCTATGGGCCATCATGAGTTTTGTGTATCCCTTGAAATTTGTAAAATAGTTAAGTGATCACTACCAGTTTATTCATGTATTCAGGTTTTCTAGCAAATTTTCTTACAGTAGGTTATTTTCAATTTGGATAATTTAGTACAAAAAAAATAACTTGTGCCTGACCAGGCGGTGGCGCAGTGGATAGAGCGTCGGACTGGGATGCCGAGGACCGAGGTTCGAGATCCCGAGGTCACCAGCTTGAGTGAGGGCTCATCTGGTTTGAGCAAAAGCTCATCAGCTTGTACCCAAGGTCGCTGGCTCGAGCAAGGGATTACTCGGTCTGCTGAGGGCCCGTAGTCAAGGCACATATGAGAAAGCAATCAATGAACAACTAAGGTGTCACAATGCGTAGCAAAAAACTAATGATTGGTGCTTCTCATCTCTCCATTCCTGTCTGTCTGTCCCTGTCTATCCCTCTCTCTGACTCTCTCTCTGTCTCTGTAAATAAATAAATAAAATAACTTGTAAAGAATCAAAAATAGAATCTTCAAAAAAGAATCGTTTTGAAAATGGCTACATACCTTTTAAGTGTTCTGAGATGTTCTCATTAACATGCAGGGATTTCACTGCTATTGTCAAGTCCACTGTGTTCTTTTCCTGTATTTCTTCAACTGGTAGCTTTTTGAACACATTTTTAATGCAAACGTTTTTCTTCAAATCGTTAGGTAGTTCCCAAAATGAAGTGTTGCACACTTATCAAATGCAACGGTATTTTGGGGATTATGTTTTCCACCATCAACCTTACTCCTCGGTGTTAAGTTTTTAGAACATAATCTTTTACTAATATGGCTTTTCCTTAAAAGTTTTCGGCAGACAACTTTCCTCTTTATAGTTTTCTGCTTTTTTAATTCCTGTTTCTCAGTGCATGTACAATTTACATTTTTTCTCTTGTAACAGTTGCGATCTAGCAATGAGAAAACAGGCTTCCTCTGTGATTTATATTGGATTTTAGTAGATCCAGGACTGGCAACTACATCAAGATGATCTGAATCATCAGAATATATTGCAAGACCAGATGCGACTAAGATATCTGCCAGATTGTTTTTCTCATAAATGACATCTACGTTTAGTTTTGTTTCAAAACTATATTCCCTAAACTGAAAAACTAAGCCTGGTTTACTTAGGAAATCTAGAAAACAACTTGTGGCTTCTTCATTCCAATGTTTCCCCTTAGCAGGTAAGATATCATATAAGACACAAGGATAACTTAGCCTTGGCAAATTCAGAAATTCCTCAGGAATAACTTTAAGATTTTTTATATCTGAATAAGGTATGTAAATGGAAAATTCATAATCAATCAACACAATAAGTACAGACTGATCAGAGACTTCAGAAATTTCTACTCTATTCCATTGATCTTCCAATTCATATTTGAACAAACAGCTAGAACCAGAAATAATGTGCTCTTGAGATACTGTTTGTAAGTTTTCTGGGAGATCAGAAAGCAACATAAAGACAGATTTCATTGTGTCAAAGAAATCTTCTAACTGAATGCAGAAATCTGATGGGTCAGAAACAGCAGTGGCAATACCAGAATATCGCCTACCATTTGGGAGTCGTGCCCAAGTAAATGATCTTGTACATGATGACACAGGAGTCTTAGATGCCACAATGAAAATAATTTCTGAAGATCTCAGTTTGTTTTCTTCAACATGAACTGCCTTTAAGTTTAAATATTCCAAAAGTGACATGCCATCTACCAAAATCTCTACTTCCCAGGCAGAGTATAAATATTTCAGGAAAAGGATGTTTATTTCCAAATGAGCAAATAAAGGAACAAGGGTCTCAAATGACATGTTCTTAAGACTTTCAAACCAAATCCATTTACAAGGCACAGCTTGTCTTGGAATATCTCTAATTTTGTTACTAAGCACCCTGATATTACAGAAAGGTGTTGTTTCATACCTACTGCAATCTCCATCCAAAACAAGCACTTTCTCATCGGCACCCTTCCTTTCTACTTTTGATCGATACCACTTCAGAGTGTTTTTAGATTTCACCAAACATTCTAAGCCTTTTTCAATATTTTCCATTGATGAAAAAGGTTTTTTCACCTCTTTGGTAATTAATACTGTTAAATCTGATAACTTATTTTTATTTTTGAATTTCACATAAAATGCCCCACTTTTTGAAACATGAAGTATTTCAGCTTTTTCAAGTTGTCCAGGTTTTAACTTTAACTGCTCAAAAGGCATATTAACCAGCTGTTGGTAGGATGGCTGAAGGATCCGAGTACCTTCATATTCACTCGAGATTCCTTTCTTTACCTCACTATCATCACCAGGCCTCACCTTCTGAGAAACCACCCGAGGCATCTGCGGTACAGTACTCTGTTGTGTTGAACAAGCTGTCCATTTCAGTAGCTCATTAATGACACATTGTTCATCACAGATTATATTTACTTCCCATTTCTGCTCATGCTTTTTCAAAAATTCACAAGACACTGTTTTGTTGCTTACTCTTGAAGCAAAATAATCTACAGTGTTGCTGTCCCATATATCACTAGGCTCATTCCACTTGACTCCACTAAGAAAAGAATGGAGTCCTAGCTGAGGAATAGTTACGAATTCTCTCGCGAGTTCATACATTTTAGATAAGTTTACTACCGCAGTGTTACCGTAGTCAATAAATTCCACTTCAGAAACATTTCCCGGCAGACTTTTCTGAATAGCTGCTCTGTAAATGGCATTGTCAGTAGGGTACTCTGCAACTACTACATCTCCCACTGCAGGGTTCACTGATGTTCTCTCGCTCACTATCTTGGCTCTGCTTTCATCTAGAGCATCTGCAAGTCTGACAATTACATTTTCATTCTCGGCAAGATGAATATGGAAACTCGCTGGATTACTTATTTTAGAAACGTATCCTTTCATTTTGGCATTCAAGTAAATTTTGGGTTGAGGAAGGTCTTTGATCTGTGGTCTTGTAAGACCATCCGGGTTTTGTGAGGCTGCTTGATGTAATTCTCTGCTAAAAGGCTGTTAATGCAATCCTTACTGATTTCTTGCCCACATCACTTTCATCAAGGGTATGTGTAGATCCAGGGGCAATTTTTACAGCTTTGTTCTTAAGTCCCTCATTCAAAAACTTCTTTATTTTGTTTTTTGACACAGGTTCAATTTTATAACAAACTGATGGTCTCAAAAACCTGGCAGATATATTTCTGGAATTCACAAATTGACGTATTTTGCTTTCAGAGTATGTTACTAGACTAGTTTTATTTCTCATATCATGGTGACAGTTTTCCATTTTGTCTTTCAAAGAAACAGCAAGTCTTTTACTCTCATTTATTTTATGACCCTTTTCCACACAGTGCTCTGGGTCACAATGTTTTTTTCCATAAGCATGAAGCAACATCTTAATTTTCTGATTTATATATTGATACCCATTATACAATTCTATACCAAGCTGGCCATCTGACTCCCGGGACCATATTACGGCCCTTAACAGTTTTCCCAAGAAATTATCTTCAAACCAGCTATTGATTTCTGCTGGAATATCTACATCTCTAAGATCTGACAAAAAGCACTTAACAGCTTGCATAGGTGTAAAAAGCAACTCTGGAAACTGATCTGAAATAGCCCTCAACATACTTCCTTCTACTAATTGCTTATTTCCATAGTCCACAAAATAAACCAAAAAGTCAGATAATGAATCTGACTTTGGTATTGCTAAAGCTCTGTAAAAGAGACCATCCTCTACATATTGGCATATGCACAATCTCTTTTTGCTAGAATAATTTGGACAATTTTTGAGGTTACTAACCTCTGTAATTTTTGTTTCTATCATCACTAGGTCTTTGTTATTTCTACTAAATTGACAATAAAACTTTTTGGGACTATATATATGAAATATATATATTTCTTCCTCACTTCCAATTTTTATATTAAAGGAGGAATAATAGTAACTGTAAAGACTATCTGAAGATGGCCATGGCTTTGGTAATGCACTATACTGTGCAGAGCCACGAGTAATAAGAAATTATTTTGCACTAGTAAGTGGAGTTTGTAAATTCACTAAATGACATAAACTGTTTGGATGTATAAGAACTAATGCATAGATGACACAAGTCAGTAGCCCTTTAGATGAAGAAATAAAATCTCCTAAGTCTCTACATGCTTCTCTTGTCCAACTTAATAATTTACAACCAATGGGTTCAACTAAATGGTTAAGTCTACATCTGAAGGCTTGGCCTTCTAGAAAAAGAAAATGTGGATTAATTGCACAAAGATCTTTAATTAAAACTCTTTCTTGGTAACCATAATCAACAAATACAACATCAACTTCTTTATTTGATACTTGAGTCAAAATAGCAGCTCTATACCACTTCTTATCTTTGGAATAGTTAGCAATACAAGCAATCTGCCCAATCTTATAAGGATCAGAATGAATGCTATAATAATTCTGAATTTGTTCCATCAGTAATTTTAAGTCTTCTAACTTACATTGGAGTTGGCATGAAAAGTCACCTGGGCCATACCAGTAAGAACACTTAAGTTTAAGGACTCTTCCTGGTTGAAATATATGTTCTTTATAGGGCCATGATGACTCAGGACACATTAACAAGGTAAAATGATTTTTAAAATTTGAGAAATTAATAGCTGGGGACTTTAACAAAGACAAATTACTTTTTTTAAGCTTATTTAAATTATACTTTTTACATTTAGGTCTTTCAGAAATGGCAGAGACGATCTTCTTAAGATTGACTTTGTTTTTAGACTTTAACATTGAATATTGACTTAAAGAGTTTGGTTCCACTTCCCAATATTCTGCATATCCAGCTTGCACCATCAGAGAGACAGCATCCATCGTTTCTGAGGTTTCAATACTCTCAATATTTACAGTGTACTTTTCATCTTTTTTTGCTATAACTTGGAGCAAAATTGGTTTGTTCAAGACAATTTTTTTAAAATAATCATTTGCAGCCTTCACCCATATGTCTTCAACAGGAAATATATGTGCAAGTGAACAGCACATGGCTAAGGCAGGCAATTCACACAACTCTGGAAGCAAAGTTTTTACATCAGAAAATGGTATGGAATCAGTATTTCCATAATCCAAGAAGTAAACGTTAATCTTATAACCATTAATTTCAGTAATGACAGCTCTGTAAAAGTGTCTGTCCTTGCTATATCTCGCACAACAAAATAATCCAGGTTCTGGATTTCTTAGAATCAGTTCATCATTTTCACACAAGTCATAAAATTTGTTTATACTTTTCATTATATCTTGAAATTCACTCTGATGTTCATTGGTGCGTACCCAGAAATTTGATGGGTTTAATATATATGCTACAAAAGCTATGTAGGCATCTTCTATCTCCATTTCTACAGTTTTAATAGGAAAGCGTACTTTCAAAGTATCTTTCTTATTTAAAGAGTCTATCAGCTGTTCAGTATTTCCAATAAAACTCTCAACTGCAAATCTGTTTACCTCACTAGTCTCTCTCAATATATTAGATATTTTTAAATCAGACATTGGACAAAATACTTGTGTGCCTGCAGTCTTCAGCAGATGCTTAGGATTAATTGTAGACTCTTGAGTTTGTAATGTCACATAATACAAATTCTCATCCTTATTGAGCCGATCGATGTATGCATATACTGTCTGTCCTAACAAGGCTTGTTTAAATATACTGAGTTGAAATTTCTTTGCATCTAGATCTGGACTGTGTAAGTGTGTCAGAGAACATGGAAATGCAAATAATGGTACTGAAAGAAAACTCTGTTTAAGTTTTTTTACATGGTTTGAGGGTATAGCCTCACTACTGCCATAATCCATAAACCAAATTTTCACTTGATTGTTGGGCAAGAGCTGCTGAAGAATGCCTCTATGCCACTTTCCATTTCTCCTTCTGGCAACACACAGTAGTCCAAAATTATCACACATAGGACTGCTTTCTTGACTGATATCATAATGCAAATTCATGCACACTGTCAAGTCTTCTAACTCTGGAATCCATTTAATTAATTGACAATAAAATTTACTTGGGCTCAGTGCAGATGATACCTTTACACTTTCCATGCTACCTATTGACAAAGATGGCAGCAAATTATCCAAAACATGTTGGATATGAAGTAAAGTATCATTACTACTTAATGATAATTCAAGTATCTTATGTTGTGATAAATCAGGCATTTGTTGTGAGAATTCTTCTAACATTTCCACGATAAGATGAAATGAGTCGCCATCAATAAGTCTTCCCAATTTTAATTCAAGAACCTGGGATATAATTTTTGGCACTTCAAGAAGAATCATTTGAAGAGGCAAAATATCCTGTATACAACCTTTCACTTGTAGTCCTACTAATGACTTAAAGTAATTCAAAGCCTTGGGAGACCATTTTTCTCCAAATGGTAGTATATTTGCAAAAATACCAAATTTTATCCGTGGTGGTAGTTCAAATAACTTGTCATAGGCTGAAGCAACCTGCATACTACCAAGTCTTAATTCTTCTCCATGATCTATGAGGAGCACCGTATAGAGTTCATTTTTCTTTTCCAAAACTCTGCCCCTCTGCCATTCTCCAGATACTCTGTCTTCTACCAAACAAAATTCATCAATCTCAACATTACTTTTCACTTTTGGAACATGCTGTATTTCCCTCTGCAATATGTGGTAGTCAAACTCATATTCAATATTGCTTTTGCCTTGAAACTTCACCAGAATGTTCTTGGGACAAAATTCTATATGTGATATTGTCAGATCCGTATCTATAAATGTTTGTAATAGAGATGTAGAATCCATTTTCTAAAAAGCAAAAAATAAGTACTACTTAGTTTCTGGACAAACAATGGTAAAAATTAAATGAAATTATCCTTATATAAATTTGGTATATAATAATCCAATAAAAAAAATGGGAAGAGGACATGAACAGACACTTCTCCCAGGAAGAAATACAAATGGCCAACAGATATATGAAAAAATGCTCATTTTCATTAGTTATTAGAGAAATGCAAATCAAAACTGCAACGAGATACCACCTCACACCTGTTAGATTAGCTATTATTAACAAGACAGGTAATAGCAAATGTTGGAAAGGCTGTGGAGAAAAAGGAACCCTCATACACTGTTGGTGGGAATGTAAAGTAGTACAACCATTCTGGAAGAAAGTATGGTGGTTCCTCAAAAAACTGAAAATAGAATTACCTTATGACCCAGCAATCCCTCTACTGGGTATATACCCCAAAAACTCAGAAACATTGATACATAAAGACACATGCAGCCCCATGTTCATTGCAGCATTGTTCATAGTGGCCAGGACATGGAAACAACCAAAAAGCCCGTCAATAGATGACTGGATAAAGAAGATGTGGCACATATACACTATGGAATACTACTCAGCCATAAGAAATTATGAAATCGGATCATTTACAGCAAAATGGTGGGATCTTGACAACATTATACAGAGTGAAATAAGTAAATCAGAAAAAAACAGGAACTGCATTATTCCATACATAGGTGGGACATAAAAGTGAAACTAAGAGACATTTATAAGAGTGTGGTGGTTACGGGGGGAGGGGGGAGGGGGAGAGGGAGAGGGAAAGGGGGAGGGGGAGGGCCACAAAGAAAACTAGATAGAAGGTGACAGAGGACGATCTGACTTTGGGTGATGGGTATGCAACATAAGTGAACGACAAGATAACCTGGAGTTGTTATCTTTGAATATATGTATCCTGATTTATTGATGTCGCCCCATTAAAAATAAAATTATAAAAAATAAAATAAAATAAAAAAATAAAAAAAAATAAAAACTTTAAAAAAAAATAAAATAAAATAAATTTGGTATATAAACATAAACCTTAAAAATAATTCTATGCCTGCATTTATCAAATTGAACATGTTAATAAAAATTATATACATTGGACAAGATGATAAACAAAATGCATCTGTTTACTTCCTTCCATATTTTCAAAAAAAATCTACTGAAATAACAAGAATAGAAAAATAGGAAGAACATATATATCTATTGATATGTAATCACTGTAAAACAAAGAACAATCTTTATCTTCCAGAAACTAACAAATTTCCACTAGATATTGGGCAGATGTGGTATAAATAGAAGGAAGCCAAACAAAGCCCACTAGAGACCTCCTTCTCCCCCTACAAGAAAACTACTCTCCCTCACGCAGACTTCTTCCAACAACCCATAACACAAAGAAGTGAGTGCTAGAGCAAGGGCAGACGGAGAACCGGCAGGGGACACTGCACACTCCCCACTCTGTGTCAATGAGTAATATTTGCATCTCATCGGTATCCTATACTCCGGGATTTTTCTTCGACCAAGGGCAACTGGCTGTGTTCTGGACAGCACTAAGGAGACCCACTCAGGCACAGAGAGATCCTGAGCAGGTTTGAGACACCCAGGCCTTGTCAGTGGCATGGCTGGTCACAAATGTATAGAGGAAGGAGAGAAGGAGGAGGAGAATTTTTTTAACAAAGCTCCCTCCAGCTCTGCTAGTTTTTCTATAGATTGCTAGAATTTTTTAAATGGCAAGACAAATATTCAGAACTGTAAAATATTCCCCAAATTCATGTAAGAATCAACATTTATTATGACAGAACACAGCTCAATGCCTACTTAAATCTGAGTTAACAGCTGACAATTATCAGCTTCTTTTTGTAAAGATGAGAAAGAAAAAATACTGAACACACACACAAAAAAATGTAAGGACCACTTAAAAGAAATCAAGGAAATGCTCCCCTCAGGGATAAATATACTGAAGGACATAGTAGAGACTTGTTTCTCAAAAGTCCGATTTCTGTTTTCAAAAAGGACAAAAGAGAAGAAAGTAGTTTTATATGACTAAGTATTTATTAAGATGCCACAACTAAGATTGGGAAGAACTATATACACATAAGAAATTTAAGACTGCATGGGAAAAGTTTACACAAAATAAAGATGAATGGGGTAGAAAATATTTTGAGAGAATAACTCAAAATTCAGGGGAAAAGGATAAAAAGATAGAAGAGGAGCAGGGCAGAAAGGAATATAAGACCTTATCAGAGCATAAATGTTATCTCAGAGATAGGACAACAGAACAGAAGACCTTCCTAAGACTTAAGACCCAAGTCCACAAACTGAAATAAGCAACTGGAAAGCTAGAACAAGAAGTAAGATTTAGGAACACCTGGGCACTGACAATGGTTTTTATTTCATCCTAAATAATTAATTTGGTGTAGCAATTAGCATGGTCCAATCTATAGAGATTCCAGGCTATGCTTACTTGATTCTGGAGTCTCTGAAGAATAAAATCAATGAGCAACACACTAATGATTTTCATTAGAATAAGCTAACACACTTCAGAATAAAAAAGGCCCTCTTAAAGCCACCATTATTTAAAATCACAGGCTTTTATCCCATTTCCAGACTTTAGTCAGTTTACATACCTAGAATTCCTTAAATGAATGAAGATCAGGTACTCTCAAGAAAGGATCCTGTGCTGGGTTAGACCAATAACATCTTTATGGCAGCCATTCAAAGGGTCATGTGGCCATTTACCTGAGGAAATGGAAAAAGAAAAAGAAATATAAGTCTTTCAGAAACTTCACCACTCTGTTTAAATGCAAAAAAGCAGATATAGCCAGAAGGATTTCTTCACTAAATAAGGTAGTCTAATGTTAAGACAAAGGAAACCCAAAGACATAAGGAAGTTGCATTATCAGATCACTCAAATTACCAAAAGCCTACTCCACACTTTCAGCCCTCCCCTCCAACAATACAAATGGGGAGTTTCCCAGCAGAAGGAGGTGGAAAGTAAAATCTGAGCCTGGTTTGCACATGCTCTCACCTAATGCCAGTAAGGTTCAGAAAAAGACTGATGACGCATTGCATCCCAATCCAGGGATGAGACTGCTAGCACATCTACTTTTCCTGAAGAAGAAACTGCTTAAGAATCTACGTATATTAACTGGCAATACCTAATAGTTTCTGCAGGATGATTAGTAATTCTGAAGAAGCAAGAATGGAGGATTTGTTACAAACAAGTCTAAAGAAGAAGTATATGGATGAGGCTATAAAACAGAGGTCACCAAACTACGGCCTGCGGGCCACATGCGGCCCCCTGAGGCCATTTATCCGGCCCCCGCTGCACTTCCGGAAAGGGCACCTCTTTCATTGGTGGTCACTGAGAGGAACATAGTTCCCATTGAAATACTGGTCGGCCCTGGCCGGTTGGCTCAGTGGTAGAGCGTCGGCCTGGCGTGCAGGGGTCCTGGGTTCGATTTCCGGCCGTGGCACACAGGAGAAGCACCCATCTGCTTCTTCACCCCTCCCCCTCTCCTTCCTTTCTGTCTCTCTCTTCCCCTCCCTCAGCTAAGGCTCCACTGGAGCAAAGTTTGCCCGGGCGCTGAGGATGGCTCTGTGGCCTCTGCCTCAGGCGCTAGAATGGCTCTGATTGCGGCTGAGCAACGCCCCGGATGGGCAGAGCATCTCCCCCTGGTGGGCATGCCGGGTGGATCCCGGTCAGGCGCATGCGGGAGTCTGTCTGACTGCATCCCCGTTTCCAACTTCAGAAAAAGTACAAAAAAAAAGAAATACTGGTCAGTTTATTTAAATTTACTTGTTCTTTATATTTTAAATATTGTATTTGTTCCCGTTTTGCTTTTTTACTTTAAAATAAGATATGTGCAGTGTGCATAGGGATTTGTTCATAGTTTTTTTTATAGCCCAGCCCTCCAACAGTCTGAGGGACAGTGAACTGGCCCCCTGTGTAAAAAGTTTGGGGACCCCTGCTCTAAAAACTGACACAAAAAGAAAATCTGTAGGTCCCCTGTGATGCTCACCAAAGGGCCTTGCTATGAAAAAGAATCCTATTCAGGTAGGCAGAACAATCTATTCCATGGACTTCAATCAGTCTCTTTACCTGCCTCTCTGATGCTTGCTCAATAAAATCACAACTAAGTCCCCAGTGTCACAGATAAAGCTCCTATCCTTGTATATCTGAAGATCAGACTTTAACAATACAGAGGAAAAACATAAGCAGGAGATTTTAAACCAAATTACATTTATCTAAAGACAATTTAAAATCAAGAGGTTCTATATCCAACAACTTTTATGCAATAGTAAATTCCTTAGAATATTAGGATATTTATAAAAAGTACTTATTCTGTGAGCCCTGGCCAGTTGGCTCAGCAGTAGAGTGGCGACTGGCATGTGGAAGTCCCGGGTTCAATTCCTGGCCAGGGCACACGGAAGAAGTGCCCATCTGCTTCTCCACCCTTCCCCCTCTCCTTTCTCTCTATCTTTCTTTCTATCTCTCTCCTCCTCCCGAAGCCAAGGCTCCATTGGAGCAAAGTTGGCCTGGGTGCTGAGGATGGCTCCATGGCGCTAGAATGGCTCCAGTTGCAACAGAGCAACAGCCCAGATGGGCAGAGCATCACCCCCTAGTGGGCATGCCAGGTGGATCCTGGTCAGCCGCATGTGGGAGTTTGTCTCTCTGCCTCCCTGCTTCTCACTTCAGAAAAAAAAAAGTACTTATTCTGTGTACACAAGATTGGGACATCAGGAAACACGTTTAATTTAATACTCAGTTGTGAAATTTGGTGAACTGGGATTTTTTTGGTTATTTTTTTTTTCAGAATCAGATTCTAAATCTGTACAATGAGAGGGTTAAAAAAATTAGGGATTTTCGAATCATTCTTTTTACATCAGCAGCAGCAAAAATACTTCTTATCCTATTATAGATATGCAAAAAGTATATAGAAAACATAAAACATCTGTAAACTGGATTCGTAAGTGGTGAGTAGAGGTAGGGATTGCTACTGACATATAATAGGTAGAGGTTAGAGATGCTGCAAAACATCTTACAATGCACAGAAGGACTCCCCACAATGGCCAAAGTGCAGAGGTTGAGAAACTCTGCCTTATTGACAGTAAAAAAAAAATACCAGGAAGATAAAATAACTAATTTTTTAACTACTTAAAAGAATTAGTTGAAAATATGATAATTTTTTTCCTAATCTTACATTAAAGGCTTTCTTCAAGAGACAAAATCTAAAGGCTACCAAAAAATATTAAATATTTTTAAATCAAAGGCAAATAATAAAGCTATAACAAAATTAAAATCAGTATAACCTACCACACAAAAGATTTCTCAGACCAAATATCTTCAATCATCCTTGACTCCATTTTCTTGCATCCTGTACATAATCCACCAGGAAATCCTACTGAGTTCACCTTAAGAGCATATAAATATCTGGCAATTTCTTCCAGCTCTGCTCTCTGGTCCAAATTACCTCCCTCTGCAATCTGTAACACCAGATCTCTAACTTGTCTTCCTGCTTCTGTTCTTAACTTCCTCCCACTTCTTCCCCATGACTATTCCAAGTTCAAGAAAAATCAGTAGTTCATAATTTCACTCAAGTGAAAACTAAAGCCATCACAATGGCTTATAAAGTCCTATAAGATCTAGCCATTACCACTGTCACCAAGATCCCAGCAGCCACACACACACATTTTCTCTTACCTAATTCCTACTACACACATTATACCACAGCTACAGTGCCTTACTTAATTCCTTTAACTTCTTGCCTCTGGGTTTTGGATTTTTTGCTCCCAGAAATAACTTGCTTCCTTACCTCCAAGTTCATGTCAGAATGTTCCTTGCAGGAAAAGTATTCCCTGACCATTCTGTTTAAAACTGCAACCTTCCCATAACTTTGGAGGCTCTAAGCGCCTCCTTAACCTCTCTCCAGCACCAAAAAAGAGTTCTATTAAACTGCTTCTCAAATACCAGTCTTGGGACTCTTTTATACACCTAAATATTGAGGATCTTATTACAGACTGAGTTTAGGTGCACACACACATACCCCAAATTCCTATGTCAAAACTCTACCACCCAATGTGATGGTATTAGAAAGTGGGGACTAGGCCCTGGATAGTTGGCTCAGTGGTAGAGTGTCATCCTGGTGTGTGGATGTCCCAGGTTTGATTCCCAGTCAGGGCACCACTCTCCCTCCCCCTCATCACTCTTTTTCTCTCTTCTCCTCCGGCAGCCATAGCTCAATTGGTTCAAGCACACTGGCCCCAGGCACTGAGGATGGCTCTGTGGAGCTTCTGCCTCAGGTGCTAAAAATAGCTCTGTTGCAAGCATGACCTCAGGTAAGCAGAGCATCTACCCTACATGGGGGTTGCTGGGTGGATCCCAGTTAGGGCATATGCAGGAGTCTTTCTATCTCTCCTCTTCTCATTAAAAAAAAAAAGAAAAGAAAAGAAAAAAAGAAAGAATGTGGGGCTTTGGGGAGGTAATTAATTAGGATTAGTTGAAGTTATGAGGATGGAACCTTCATGAATGTGATTAGTGACCTTATAAAAGTCACAGGAGCTTGCTTCTGTTCTCTGCCATATGAGGATACAAGAAGCAAAGCACATAGGCATCTATAAGCCAGGAAGCAGGTTCTCACCAGACACCAGATCTGCTGTCACCTTGATCCTGAACTTCTAGACTGCAGAATTGTGAGAAAGAAATTTCTATTTTTTACAGGCCATCCAATTTGAGGGATTTTGTTAAGCAGCCTGAGCTAAGACAGACCTCAAAGAGTGTTTATTTATGTGGCTTCTAATCTGTATCATTGACTATATTTAAAATTAAAACAAACTTTTAAAATATTTATTAATTTAAAAATAACATTAAGCCCATTAAAGATTAAGTATTTTCATGAAAGATAATTATATTTTTCAAAACCAAAAAAATTAGCAAAAAGAATGACATGATTTTACAATTTTTGCAAATCTCAATGTCTGCTTAACAAAAAATAGTTGGATTCTCATTGCTGTTTCTGCATTCAATGTGTTGTATTAGGTTGTTTTGGGTCAAGTATGTGAATGAAACCTGGCCATACTCAGATATGTAGTTAGAGAAGGAAGGAGTATTTTAATAGCTTTTCCATAAAACTGAGGATATTTTTCTTTGATGTTCACAAAAACTCAATGAACGGTAATTTCTTACAAGTTATATAAAAATGGAGTATTAAACCACATAAATGAACTCTTGGTACTCTGTTACCTTAAAATTCCTTGGTCTAACTTGCACTTTGAATGGATTTTGTAAAATGAATGATTTCAAAGATACTACATTGATTTGTTTGAGTTATGCAGAGCTTCCACATATTCACAGTGAATTACCAGCATCTCAAATCAAATTATTATCACCATCAACCTCATCGGAAAGCTCAGATATTGGGCAATCCCTCAAGTTTGCAGTTATAGGCTTAAGTTTCCCAACTTTCTAATTTTGCCTTTAAATCCTAAATGTTATCATTGATCAATTGTGTCAGTTGTTTTTCTTAAAATGTCAAGCTTGCCACATTCATTTTCAAAAAAATGTCTGCAAAACACCTCAATCTAAATAACCACAGTCTGTTACTGAAGTAAAAATGGAACCATACCACGATTGTATGCTATACAATGGAAATGACTCAGCAATAAAAAAGAACAGAGTAATGATAGACACCACACCATAGATGAATCGCAAAATAATTATTCTGAGTGAAAGAAAACTGAGAGAAAAATATACACCGTATTCCACTGATAACATAAAAAAATAAAATGGAACAAGTATTGCCAAGAGAGTCACTTAAAATAAGAGCCAGGAGACAATGAAGAAAGTGGGACTTATACACATCTTGTGCCTCAGTTCTGAGAGCTAATATTAAGTTGCTTAACCCGTGCTAAACTCAGTTCAATTACTAATTAAAAAAAAAAAAAAGCAGAAAGTTAAATCCTCAGACTCTGATGAACAGGTCGTGGGACCCTGTGACGTTTGGGGGACGGCGGTGGTGATATGTCTGGAATGCTAACACTACAAGACACGTGGATGCGGCCAACAGATGAAGGGGTGAAGGATCAGTTAGGAAACAGGATTGGAAAAACAGACCCGGAATTAACTTGGCCTTCTTTTTAGCTGACATGCTGCAAAGGGTTTCTGTTTCTTTTTAAAACTTCAAAAGATAGAAATAGGATATTTCTGAATGTGTATTAAAGTCTTACAGCAATGAAGTGACTCATCAAAACTAAATTTCTTCATAAGAGCACATCCACAGGCTGACTCGATGCTTTTGGGTCTCTCAAGTCAAGAAGCCCCGCAGCAGGGCCGGCACTTCTAAGGCGGCCTGGGCACACCCTCCCCGCCGGGCACCACAGCGCACCGCCGGCCCGGCAGCGGAGGCCGTTAGAAGGCAGGGAGGACGCAGGGGCAGAGCCCCTTTCGAGGCCAAAGCCACAGCGGATCAAGGATCAGTAGGGAGGAGGAAGAGACATACTATCAAAACCAATGATACCTAGGCTGTAAAGAAGGAGAGCTTGGACTTACGGAAAGCCCCCAGCGCAAGTCAGGCCTTTCCTCCCAAAACTCTAAGACCGCCAGGGCCCAGGATGGCACAGACTTGAGGTCTCTTCTCGCCTCCTGTAGGTACCTGGGCGCATGCGCAGACCCGCAGTGGGGCGTTCCTCTCTCCACACCCCCCAGCAGAGAGCGAGGCTGTATCAGGCCCCAGGAAGGGCTGCGCCTAATCTGAGCGCCAAACTCCAGGGTGGCGACGTCCCAGCCTTGTGTTTCAGAGCTACTCTAAAACCTGGATTAGAGATTTACTGGGGGAGGGGAGCAAGTCTGGGCAGGGTTAGGGTGGTGTAGCTTGTATGTGGATGTATCACATCGCAGTGAGGTCACCCCCCCCCCCATTTTTCTTCTGCAAGGATTGCAGAGCACCGATTCTATCTTGTGGCTACCCAAGATGGACACCCAGGAGCCTCCAGTGAATTTACACATTAGTGAAAGTAATGGCCATTTATCGAACACCCTATTCATGTTATTGCATTTCATTCTGTTTCTCTCTTTTGAAGAAACTTGAATGAGATCTATAGTAGTAATCTGTGATGCTAATTTCCTGATCCCGATGATATTATGGGGTTTTACATAACCCCAATGGGATTATGTAAAAGAAAACCCATGCTTGTAGGAAATAGATGTAAAGTATTGGGGATGGTTTGGCATGTCATCAGCAATTTACTCTCAAGTTATTGGCGGGGGTGAGGTGTTGTGAGGTCGTAGAGGGGAGTCTTTCTACTCTTCTTGTAACTTTCCTCTAAATTTGAGATTATTTCAAAAGATAAAGAAAAAAGTTAATTTAAAAATTACACTAGTGCAGCTCTCACTGTTTTTCTGTGTTCTCTAGCAATTTATATCACAGTGATTGCAGTGTCTTGAAAGAATAGGAACTCAGCTATAAAGTCATCTAAGCATAGGTATTCTGGAGAAGACAACTCTTTGACTTCCAAATAAATTCTTCCCTGCTCACAGGTCTAGTCAGGCTTTCTATTCCTTACATTAATTCTGTTGTTTTATTTTTTTTTTGTCAGTTTTATCTATTGTGCCTAGGTTTTAAAATTTATTAAGCATAGTTTTACTAATACAAGCATATTATTTTTAGATATGTGAACATTTCTTCCTTTACTCTTTATTTTTTATGTCTTCTCACTTTTTTCTTGATAAATCTTGTTAATTTATTGGTTTTTCCTGTTCTACTTGCTTTCCATTTCATATTTTTTATTACCTGTATTTCATTTTAGAAAAAAAACTTTTAGTTAGTTCTATTACTTGTTTTCAACTTCTGTTGAGTATTTACTGTCTTATTTTTAAACTCTTATTTCCTAAAAAAGGAAGGTACATAAACTATGAATTTTTCTGTAAGTACTGCTTGAATTGTATTTCTTGTTTTTATGGCATAATTTCATTATTTCCGGTTTTAAGTTTTTCTGATTCCTATTGAAATTTTTTTTGTAGTCTATGGGTAAAAGATAATTTTTCTTGATTTCCAGATATGTGGAAGTATACTATTAGCTTTCTAATATTTATTTATAGCATACTTGCTTTAATTACATTATGGTCAGAAAATATGTGTGTCCTATACCAATTACTCACATTTTCTTGGGACATGCTTCATGGACTACTCTTGGGTCATTTTGAAATGTATATACAATAGATTAAATTCTTAATTGTATTCAAGAGTTCTTTACACATACCGAAATTTTTGTCAGCTATATCAGTTACAGAAAGTGATCTCTGTCAGCTTCTTGTAAGTCTGCCAGTTTATCTTTATATATTTTGAACCTATTTATAAAGTACACAAAGGTTTCAGATTTATTTCTGACGAATTTACCATTTTATCAATTTGTAACAACCTGCATCACATTCAGAAAAAAAAATGCCTTCAAATCTTATTTTTCCAGGTATTGATTTAGCCATGCCAACTTTTATGTCATTGATATTTGCCTTGGCTTACCTTTTTCTCTTATTTTACCTACTAACCTTCTGTGTCCTTATATTTAGATTGAAGAATCAGGTCAAGTTCTCAATTTATCAATCAGTCATTGGATATATAAGAGGATTAAGGACAGGAGAGCAAAATAATATTAAGAACTACTGAACTGAGCGTCGGCCTAGCGTGCGGAGGACCCGGGTTCGATTCCCGGCCAGGGCACACAGGAGAAGCGCCCATTTGCTTCTCCACCCCTCCACCGCGCTTTCCTCTCTATCTCTCTCTTCCCCTCCCGCAGCCAAGGCTCCACTGGAGCAAAGATGGCCCGGGCGCTGGGGATGGCTCTGTGGCCTCTGCCTCAGGCGCTAGAGTGGCTCTGGTCGCAACATGGCGACGCCCAGGATGGGCAGAGCATCGCCCCCTGGTGGGCAGAGCGTTGCCCCTGGTGGGCGTGCCGGGTGGATCCCCGTCAGGCGCATGCGGGAGTCTGTCTGACTGTCTCTCCCTGTTTCCAGCTTCTAAAAACGAATAAAAAAAAATAAAAAAAAACTACTGAACTACCAAGTTATGTTTTCTCATGGTGATCCAGACTTTTCCCCTTATCATAATATATGAATATATATATATATATTTATAAATAAATTTTTATTTTAATGGGGTGACATCAATTAAACAGAATACATATATTCAAAGAAAACATGTCCAGGTTATCTTGTCATTCAATTATGTTGCATACCCATCAACCAAAGAGAGATTGTCCTTCGTCACCTTCTATCTAGATTTCTTTGTACCCCTCCCCCTCCCCCCTCTCCCTCCTTCCCTCCCCCTGCCCCCTGTAACCACCACACTCTTGTCCATGTCTATTAGTCTCGTTTTTATGTCACACCAATGTATAGCATTCTGCAGTTGTTTTTTTCTGATTTACTTATTTCACTTCGTATAATGTTATCAAGATCCCAGCATTGTGTTGTAAGTGATCCGATGTCATCATTTCTTATGGCTGAATAGTATACCATGGTGTATATGTGCCACATCTTCTTTATCTAGTCTTCTATTTTTTTTTTACAATGATTAAAGCCTTTAAGCAAACTCTTGGCCAGTACAGCAAGAATCCATAAAAGAGTAGTGTCTCTAACATGTTCACCAAGTCCAAGTTGGCCCCAACACCATGCTAAATTCCTGAAAAATGCAACCCAACCCCAGTTCAGTCTGTTAGGAGCTGTCTCAAGGAGCAGGAGTCCAGGAAAAGTCCACATTCAGGAAAAGTTCGCATGGCACTGGAATTGTTGTCACAATTCTATACTTTGCAGCTCACGTCCAAGTCCCAATGACCGCTGCTTCTAGCTGGTAATGATTCAGGTAGACTGGAAAAGCCATCTGCAGCATGTGTGGAGATGAAGCTTCTGTTCCCCTTTGTCTGGAGAATGAGACCTGGTTGCTTTTCCCTGGAGCTTTGTGACTGTGGCTTGGTAAAGAGAACCTTGGGATACACTAAGCTGGGTGGCAAAAGTAGATTCATAATAGAAGTTGGCAAAAGAGGGAAAGAGAGCTCTAAATTAGGAGTAGGTCCAAGCCTGAAATATGACTGGGGTATTGAGGTAGGAGGAATAAAGGAAACATTATATATTAAACAAAGCAGCAGAAAATAGGACTATCAACACCCACAACAGAGATCTTTGAGGGAAGAATAAAAAACCTGACTATTCAGGCAAGACAAAGTTAAGTGGCCCTTGTGCAAATGAGATCAGTTTACCTGCTTCTTGAAAGAAATATCCTAGGTTTGTCCACAGTGTAGTAGATGGGGCTGATGGCCCTGAGCACCTTCAGCCTTCAGTGGCAAACCCCAACATTCTGGCCAAGGTTAGGTCATAGGTGGCTGGAGCAGGGCTGGAAGAGACTGAACCCTCCCTTAGAAGAACGAGGGGGAAGCCTACCTTCCAGTGTCCCTGTTTCCTCACAGCAGACGCATGTAAGTCTGGCAGGCTTTAGCTCAATGATCTTCCTTTCCACTATTGAAGCAGGACCCAGATTAAATCCTATGAGACCCCTTCGGGGCATTAGAGCCTTTAAGGGCGTATCCTAAAAGCTGGTAGTTCCCCAGCCTCTAGGTATCTTAAAAGCCATGCTCAGGGGGTTGAGGATCCCCATCCACCTATATAAATCTTTTCCATATATCTGGAGCTATTTGGAAAAAGACAAAACAGTGTTATTAGCTGAATCAAATAAAGAAGGCAGTAGTTTGCAGGAGAAAAAGATTTGGCATCTCCTGTTCATCAGCATTCAAAAGATATTTAAATTTTTTTTAAGTAAAAAGCACGATATGGTAGACCCATAGGAGTTCCAGGATATGACTACCCCCTTTTAAAATTTTTTAAATTGACCTTAAAATATTTGCTGGGTACACTTTAATAATACCTTAACTTTAAAGATTGTAAGAATGACAAAATACAATAAATGCTTTTGCTCCATATGCAAGAGCATTTTCAGTTTGACCAGTTTAGAAAATCCAATAATACAACAATGCATACAGACAATGAGCTATAACATGTTTAGCAGCCTCTCCTGTTCTGACAGAGGTTACTATAAATACAGAATATGTATCCACTGTAATGTGGACATAGGACTGTTTGCCAAATGAAGGAATATGAGTAACATCTATTTGCCGAAGTTGTCCTGGTAGGGGTCCTTGAGGGTTAACTCCAAATGAAGGGGCAGATTGTAGTATAAGACCCCTTGGACAGGATTTCCCAATCTGCCATGCTGTTTCCCAAGAAAGTTGAAACTGTTTACACAGAGCTGCAGCATTCTGGTGATGAATAGTATGAGACTGAATTGCTCGATCTGTCATGGTTGCTCCAAATAATTTTCTTTTGGGTAGCTTGATCAACAAGGGCATTCCTAGGCCCTGGCTGGTTGGCTCAGTGGTAGAGCATCGGCCTAGTGTGCAGGATTCCCGGGTTCAATTCCCAGCCAGAGCACACAGAAGAAGCGCCCATCTGCCTCTCCACCCCTCCCCCACTCCTTCCTCTCTGTCTCACTCTTCCCCTCCCGCAGCCAAGGCTCCACTGGAGCAAAGCCACCCTGGGCACTAAGGATGGCCCTGTGGCCTCTGACTCAGGCGCTAGAATGGCTCTGGTTGCAACAGAGCAACACCCCAGATGGGCAGAGTACTCCCCCCAGTTAGGCATGCCGGGTGGATTTTGGTCGGGCGCATGCGGGAGTCTGTCTGATTGCCTCCCCATTTACAACTTCAGAAAAATACAAAAAAAAAAAAAAAAAGAAAAGAAAAGAAAAAAAAAGGGCATTCCCTTGTGCTAAAGCTCCAGGGAGCATGGAGTGAGTTCGAGTATATCCTATGAAACATGGAGCTCTATGTTGACATACAAGTCTTTGAAAAAGGAGGAACTGCTGAAATAGTTCATCAGCATTTATCCGTAAGACAGCAGTCTTTATAGTGGAAACACCATAAGTAAATATTTGCTGTCTGTATATAGATTAAAGGGGGAATATGGCAAATGCTGAAAAGCCATGATAATGGCATATAATTCTAGACTTTGAGCTGATTTTAAGTTGACAGTTTCAGTATAAAGTTGACCATTGATTTGCAAGAGCGATTTGCCATTTAGTGGAAGTTTCCCAGAGCCATTGTTGTTGATCCTTTGAAAAAAGGAACAACAATAATTTTGAGGCTCAAAACCTATAAGCTGTGAGGGTCGCCTATGCCCCTTGATAATCCAGGAGGCAACAAGATCAAAATATGGAAGTGTATTCCATGGGCTATTAGATGGTTCAATGTGCCCAAGCTGTAGCTGCTCTTGTACCAATTGAGCAGCTGCCCTAAGTTTCTCCTGAGAAAGGGGCCATTGGTCTACCCATACAGGATTATCTGATTTCCAAGTAATTGGGTCTGCACAATGCATTATTGAGGTAGCAGGAGCTACCAAGGCCCCTATGCTAAATTTTGATATCCTAATCCACAACTTCTGGTATTGGGTGCCACTTCTATGGGGGTGAGAATTCCTCGCTGTTCTTTCCCTAGTCCCTTGGTGGGCAAAAATCCCCAATCAAGCATCTGAGTACTGACTAAACCATTAGGACTGACAAGCAACACTCCCATATTTTTCAAAACATCTCTACCTCAAAAATTAATTGGCCATCCAGGGAGCACATAAGGCTTAAAAAATCCAGAATGACCTTCTTAATCTTCCCAATGTAGAAAACTAGAACTTTGTTGAGGGGATTTACTCTGCCCTACACCTTGTAATTCTGTGGCTGCTGCATGATTGGGCCAGGAAGGAGGCCAATGTAGCTTACCAATAACAGATACATCAGCTCCAGTATCTAAAAGTCCTTTAGATTTATGCTCATGTATTGTTAGTTCCATTTCAGGGAGTTCCTGACCTATTTTTTTTTTAATCCAATTGGCAAAATAAGAGGAGCCAAATCACCAATTTGCTTGGGGCTCCTTTTGCAGGATTTGGCCTGAGAAGCAGAATTAGCATCCTTATACTATTCTTCTAACTGTCTGAATTAGCCATGAGACACATTCTTTTTTTTTTTTTTTTGATTAATTTTGATGTGGTGACATTGATAAAATTGTCTGATGTCACCTTCTAACTGGTTTTCTTTGTGCCCTTCCCCTCCCCCAACCCCCTCCCTCTCCTCCACCCCACCCTGTAACCCCAACACTGTTGTCCATGTCTCTGAGTCTCATTTTTATGTCCCACCTATGTATGGAATCATATAGTTCTTAGTTCTTTCTGATTTATTTATTTTGCTCAGTATAATGTTATCAAGGCCCATCCATGTTGTTGTAAAAGATCCAATGTCATCATTTCTTATGGCTGAGTAGTATTCCATAGTATATATACCAAAGCTTTTTAATCCACTCGTCTTCTGATGGACACTTGGGCTGTTTCCAGATCTTTGCTATTGTGAACAAAGCTGCCACAAACATGGGGCTGCATTTCTCCTTTTGGAGCAGGTCTATGGTGTTCTTGGGGTATATTCCTATAAGTGGGATAGCTGGGTCAAAAGGCAGTTCCATTTTCAATTTTTTGAGGAATCTCCATACTGTTTTCCACAGTGGCTGCACCAGTCTGCATTCCCACCAGCAGTGCAGGAGGGTTCCCTTTTCTCTACATCCTTGCCAGCACTTATTCTATGTTGTTTTATTGATGAGCGCCATTCTGACTGGTGTGAGGTGATATCTCATTGTGGTTTTAATTTGCATTTCTCTAATGATTAGTGATATTGAGCATTTATTCATATGCCTATTGGCCATCTGTGTGTCCTCTTTGGAGAAGTGTCTATTCATTTCTTTTGCCCATTTTTGGATTGGATTGTTTGTCTTCATGGTATTAAGTTTTACAAGTTCTTTATAAATTTTGGTTATTAACCCCTTATCAGATGCAATGTCAAATATATTCTCCCATTGTGTAGTTTGTCTTTTTATTCTGTTCTTATTGTCCTTAGCTGTGCAAAAGCTTTTTAGTTTGATAAAGTCCCATTTGTTTATCCTGTCTTTTATTTCACTTGCCTGTGGAGACAAATCAGCAAATATATTGCTGCGAGAGATGTCAGAGAGCTTATTGCCTATGTTTTCTTCTAAGATGCTTATGGTTTCACGGCTTACATTTAAGTTTTTTATCCATTTTGAGTTTATTTTTGTGAGTGGTGTAAATTCGTGGTCTAGTTTCATTTTTTTGCAGGTAGCTGTCCAATTTTCCCAACACCATTTGTTGAAGAGGCTGTCTTTACTTCAATGTATGCTCTTATCTCCTTTGTCAAATGTCAGTTGTTGATAAAAGTGTGGGTTTATTTCTGGGTTCTCAGTTCTGTTCCATTGATCTATATGCCTGTTCTTATGCCAGTACCACGCTGTTTTGAGTAAAATGGCCTTATAATATCACTTGATATCCAGAAGTGTGATACCTCCCGCTTTATTCTTCCTTTTCAAGATTTCTGAGGATATTCGTGTTCTCTTTTGGTTCCATATAAATTTTTGGAATATGTGTTCTATATCTTTGAAGTAAGTCATTGGTATTTTAATCGGTATTGCATTGAATTTATAAATTGCTTTGGGTAATATAGACATTTTAATGATGTTTATTCTTCCTAACCATGAGCAGTATATGCCTCCACTTGTTTATATCTTCCCTGATTTCTTTTATCAATGTTTTATAATTTTCCAAGTACAAGTCTTTAATCTCCCTGGTTAATTTTATTCCTAGGTACTTTATTTTTTTGGTTGCAATGGTAAAGGGGGTTGATTCCTTGATTTCTCTTTCTGACAGTTCATTGTTAGTGTATAAAAATGCCTCTGATTTCTGAGTATTGGTTTTATATCCTGCCACTTTGCCGAATTCATTTATCAGGTCTAGTAGTTTTTTTTGACTGAGACTTTAGGGTTTTCAATATACAATATCATATCATCTGCAAATAATGATAGTTTTACTTCTTCTTTTCCAATTTGGATGCCTTTTATTTCTTTTTCTTGTCTGATTGCTGTGGCTAGGACTTCCAGAACTATGTTGAATAAGAGTGGTGAAAGGGGGCACCCCGCCTTGTTTCTGATCTTAAGGGGATTGCTTTTAATTTTTGCCGATTGAGTATTATATTGGCTGTGGGTTTGTCATAGATGGCCTTTATCATGTTGAGGTATGTTCCCTGTATTCCCACTTTGCTGAGAGTTTTGATCATGAGTGGGTACTGGATTTTATCAAATGCTTTTTCTGCATCTATTGAAATTATCATGTGGTTTTTCTCCTTCCTTTTGTTTATGTGATGAATCACATTGATTGATTTGCAAATATTGTACCAGCCTTGCCTCCCAAGAATAAATCCCACATGATCATGGTGTATGATTTTTTTCATATATTGCTGGATCTGGTTTGCTAATATTTTGTTGAGGATTTTTGCATCTAAATTCATCAGGGATATTGGCCTATAATTTTCTTTTTTTGTGTTGTTTTTGCCTGGTTTTGGAATTAGAATTATGCTCGCCTCATAAAAGGAGTTTGGAAGTCTTCCTTTCTCTTGAATTTTTTGAAATAGCTTGAGAAGGATACAAGTTAGTTCTTTGAATATTTGAAGGAATTCACTTGTGAAGCCATCAGGCACAGGACTTTTATTTTTTGGGAGTTTTTTGATAGCTGTTTCAATCTCATTTGTTGTAATTGGTCTGTTTAGGTTTTCTGATTCTTTCAGATTGATTTTTGGAAGATTATATGTTTCAAGGAATTTGTCCATTTTATATAGGTTGTCTAGTTTTTTGGCATACAGTTTTTCATAGTAATTTCTTACAATATTTTGTATTTCTGTTGTGTTAGTTGTTATTTCTCCACTCTCATTTCTAATTTTATTTATTTGAGTCTTTTCTCTTTTTCTTAGTGAGTCTGGTTCATCGATCTTGTTTACCTTTTCAAAGAACTAGCTCCTGGTTTCATTGATCCTCTGTATCATTTCTTTAGCCTCTATGTCATTGGTTTCTGCTCTGATCTTTATTATTTCCTTCCTTCTACTAGCTCTGGGCTTTACTTGCTATTCTTTTTCTAGTTCTTTTAGATGCAGGGTCAAGTTGTTTATTTGAGCTTTTTCTAGCTTCTTAAGGTATGCCTATAATGCTATAAATTTCCCTCTCAGGACTGCTTTTGCTGTGTCCCATAAATTTTGAGTTGATGTATACTCCTTATCATTTGTTTCTAGGAATTTTTTAATTTCTTCTTTGATCTTATTGTTTACCCATTCATTATTTAATAACATGCTATTTAGTTTCCAAGTGTTTGAATGTTTTTCAGTTATTCTGTTGTGGTTGATTTCTAGTTTTATGCCATTGTGATCAGAGAAAGTGCTTCATATGATTTCAATCTTCTTAAATTTGTTGAGACCATTTTTGTGCCCTAATATGTGGTCTATTCTAGAGAATGTACCATGAGTGCTTGAAAAGAATGTATATTCTACTGTTTTACGGTGAAAGGTTCTGAAGATATCTATTACATTGAGTTGATCTAATATGTCCTTTAAGTCTGCTGTTTCTTTGTTAATTTTCTTTCTTGCGGATCTATCTAATGATGTTAATGGGGTATTGAAATCCCCTACTATTATAGTACTGCTGTTGATCTCACCCTTTAAGTCCATCAAAGTCTGCTTTATATATTTAGGTGCTCCTATATTAGGTGCGTAGATATATATAACGGTTATATATTGCTCCCTTTATCATTATGTAGTGACCTTCTTTATCTCTAACTATGGTCTTTGTTTTAAAGTCCATTTTGTCTGATATAAGTATTGCTACCCCAGCTTTTTTTTCATTTCCATTTGCATGAAATATTTTTTTCCATCCTTTTATCTTCAGTCTGTGTGCATCTTTTGATTTAAGGTATGTCTCTTGTAGACAGCATATGTATGGGTCCGGTTTTCTTATCCACACAGCTACCCTATGTCTTTTGATCGGATCATTTAATCCACTTACATTTAAGGTTATTATTGATATGTAATTGTTTATTGCCATTTTATTTTTACTGTATATTCCTTTTTTGCTATATTTTTTTCCCCTTTGATCTATTTACAAGAGGTCCCTTAGCATTTCTTGCAGCCTTGGTTTGGTTGCAGTGAATTCCTTGAGTTGTTTTTTGTCTGTAAAGCTTTTTATTTCTCCTTCAATTTTAAATGATAGCCTTGCTGGATAAAGTAGTCTTGGTTGTAGGCTCTTGTTCTGCATTACTTGGAATATTTCTTGCCATTCCCTTCTGGCCTCAAGTGTTTCTGTTGGGAAGTCAGAAGTCATCCTTATGGGGGCTCCTTTGTAGGTGATAGTCTTTTATTCTCTAGCAGATTTTAATATTTTCTCTTTATCACTTAGCTTTGGTAATTTAATTATGATGTGTCTTGGTGTTGATTTCTTTGGATTTCTCCTTAATGGAGTTCTCTGTTCTTCCTGAACATGTGAGATGTTTTCCTGCCTTAATTGAGGGAAGTTTTCAGCTATGATATGTTTGAACAAAGTCTCTTTCCCTTGTTCTTTCTCTTCTTCTTCAGGAAGCCCTATGATGTGGATTTTATTTCTCTTCATGTTGTCATAGAGCTCTCTTAGAGTTTCCTCAGACTTTTTGAGTCTCTTTTCTTTTTTCTGCTCTGCTTCCATGCCTTTATTTATCGTGTCCTCTAACTCGCTGATTTGATTCTTTGCTTCATCTATCCTGCTTTTAATTCCTTCCATTGTATTCTTTATTTCAGATATTGTATTTGTCACATCTGATTGATTCTTTTTTGTTATTTCAATATCCTTTTTTATATTTGCTATCTTTTTATTTAGGTTTTCATAATGACCATCTATTGTTGTTCTAATATCTTTGAGCATCCTAACAATCGTTACTTTAAACTCTGCATCTGGTAATTTGGTTATATCTGATTCATTCAGGTCCTTTTCTGGGTATTTCTCTCAGTTCATTTGTGTTGCATTTCTCTGCCTCCGCATTTTCTCTTCAAGGGAATGGCTGTGATCACATGCTCGGATGCACAAGCCTTGGTGGACTTGGCCTTTGCCCCACCCCTGTGGATGACGTTATGCTCGGTCTTGAGGGCACTGGCCAGCACCTTTGCTCAGCTGCGGGACTCCACCTGTTTCCAGGCTTTCGCCCCGCCCTTGCAGGAGAAGCCTGCTCATGGAACAGCTGCTAGCCTTGGCTCTACCGGCTGGGCAGGACCGCGTGCCCACACTCAGCTCAGTAGAGGAACTCTGCCTGTTCTGGGCTTTTGGCTCCACCTCCGCGGGAGGAGCCAGCTCCCAAGTCAGACTGCAAGCCTGGGTTGCACGAGCGGGGCAAGGCTGTGTTCCTGCACCCTTGCTCAGGGGCTGGTCTCCACCCTTTCCAGGGTTCCCGCCCTTCTCCCACAGGCTGGATTACAGGCTGCAGGCAGCTGGGCTTGACTGCTTTTGCATGCCCCCTCCTCCTTAGCCGGGCAAGACTGATCTCACACCTGAGCCCAGGGGTGGCCAGCCAGCTTCTGCCCCTGCCAACAGAACTGCGCCTCCGTCTCCCACTGCCGCCTGCCCTCCGGCAAGCCCTCAGTCACGTGGGTGCGGGTGCTGCAGCTCAGACCCTAAGACTCACTACTGTAGACCTAAAAGTTCCCTCCTTCTAAGCAACTCTGCTCTGAGTGCTGGGGTTGGGGATGGAAGAGCTTGTTTGGCTGCTCTCCTGCTTCCCTTTGCTGGTATTGCTGTTTCCGGGGAAAATATTCACTTCAGATTTGGGGAGCGACTCGTCCCAGGGGTTAGGATGGCTATCTCCCAAAATGTTTCTCCCTGTGCCTCCTAGATTACACTCTCTTCCTGCTACTCTGGTATTCTCCTCTCTCCCTATTCCCCGGAGCCCTGGGTGAGTGGTTGTGAGAGAGGTGTTCTGCGCGGTCCCTTTAAGAAGAATCCTGGGTCTGAGAAATCAGACTCTTTCTCACAAACAGTATCCTGACTTGTTTTCAGCTAAATACTGTCCTTATGCCTCTTCTGGGCTCTGGGGCTTTGTTCCTGGGGCTCAGGACCCTCCCCTCTCTGCTAAACTCACTTCCCACCACGCGAGTCTCTCCCGGCTGCCATTCACTCCGGGGAGCTGGGCAGCCCTCTCCGCGTTTCCGCTTTTCCTACCAGTCTTGGTGTGGCTTCTTCAGTGTTCCTTGGTTGAAGAGTCCTCTTAGTTTAGTCCAAAGTTGGTTTTTCCAGATGATAGTTCTTAAAATTAGTTTGTAATCCACTTTGGTTCTGGGAGGTAGATGTTGGTACATCCACCTATTCCAGCACCATCTTGTCTTCCCAAATATATATTTTTTATGTGACTATTTGATGTCTGTTTCTCCTACAATATCAAGTCTCATAGAAACAACACTAACATCTTGCTTCTCCTCAGTGAATCTTAGATGAAAGATTGAAGAAGCAGGTGCATGACTGCGCTGGTGGTATTTGTGGCATTTGGAGCCCTGAGGGTAGATGAGATTACCAGGAACACTTGAACAGAGCAGAGGATGGAACCCTGGAGAACTATAAGGCAGTGGTCCCCAACCCCCAGGCCGCAGACCAGTACCAGTCCGTGGGCCATTTGGTACTGGTTCACAGAGAAAGAATAAATAACTTACATTATTTCCATTTTATTTATATTTAAGTCTGAAAAATGTTTTATTTGTAAAAAATGACCAGATTCCCTCTGTTACATCCATCTAAGACTCAGTCTTGACACTTATCTATGTCAGTCGTGTGATATATTTATCCATCCCACCCTAAAGGCTGGTCCATGAAAATATTTTCTGACATTAAACCGGTCCGTGGCCCAAACAAGGTTGGGGACCACTGCCATAGGGGATTAACAACTCCTCTTAGAGCAACATCTGTGGCATTTGCTTTTGTAACTTTCCCCTCCCTTTCCCTTTCCTCCTTAATTTTCTTATGTTCTCATTCAGTTCCATAAATCATCTCTGATTGCATAATGCATGTCATGCCCCATGCTATATTTATAGGGAAGAATATTTTTCCTCTCATTGTTGTATCTTCCAACAACCTAAGGTCAGGTCCATTGTTTCCTATGTTTCTGTCGCCCACTTTCTAGAACATTAGCCCTAAATAAATTAACATTGATGACTTGTTCAGATTCAATTTGCCTACTTCCTGTCTTGGGTGTTTAGGTGCCACAAGGAGGCAGCACACTGAATGATGTTATTGCCCCACAAGCCTATATATTTACAGTCATTCTGTCATTTCCTAAGGGAAGATGTCTCTTCTACTTAAGATGCAATTAAACTTCACTATTTTTTTTCATATACTACTGGGTATTGAGGAACTAGGGATAAGAACTGCCTTACACCTATGGCAGAAGTGTTCGCTAGGGCAGTTTGAAGCCTTAAAATCATTTTATCCTTTCCTCTAGCTTTCTCCTTTCCTGCAACCACTCTCCCACCCCCAGTAATTTCTCATAAGGAAATTATTGTGGCTGTCAGCAAAGATCTTGCTTTAGGGACAGTTAGTACAGCATTTCTTATAATAGCATAAACTAGAAATAACGCAAATGTCCGTCAGGACGGGACTCAGATCATATCCTGGATTACTGTGTGGCTGTTAAAAATGATATTGTTGAACTGAAGGATTGCTTTACGTATAAAACAGTCATTGCTAAGGGTCATGTTACAGGTGATGAAGCAGAAAAGCTGCTAATCTGAGCAGCTCCTAAAAATGTCAAGGTGGATAAAATGTAAAATGTATTTGAAGTATGGTATTCAGTAGCCAAAGAGATACACATAAGCATCTGGCCAATATGTGAAAAATAAAATATTTTGCAATATGGATACATATCAAGTTGGGCAACATAGCATTACCTTAAATCTCACAAGTGATTTTAAGCATTTTTATCTACCATTATCAAGGACTCAGTAGCTCCATATAACTTACCTTCCTAGATTTCTGAACCTTATTTCTTTAAAAACCAAATCTTTATCTTAAGTAGTTTTAGATAGAATTTCTATTAAATGTATTATATTTTCATGCATTTCCGGTCTTCCTAAATGGTTTAACTTTTACTAGATAGTTCCAGGTTTCATTGTGAGTTTCCATCATGGTACAATGGAGGCCAAAAGGGGAACACTTAACCCCTTTACTAAATGGACCCTGCAAGGTAAAATATTAGAGTTCTTGTGTCTACTTTTTATTGTTTTGCTTTCATAACAATACAAGGTACCATGTCTGAATCTAGCTACCCTCTCCACCATTAGGAAACACTAGCCATGAACCTCTCAAGCTCTTAAATGCCTTATTGGTTACATCAAAGTACAAGGCCCTGGCCACCATTTGTCTGGGATGTTTCTCAAGGTTGCTCACTACAAACACAATCTTGAGAGATGCAGCAACCTCTGCTCCCAGACCAAGGCTGCTGTAAAAGGGAGCTTCCCCAGGAGCAGTGTCCCTCTCCCATAATACAGCCCACTGTGTATGCCATGTGGCCAGGACCACCTGCATTGCCCTGTGGGAATGGGGGTTGGGGAACCAATGCAGCCATGCTGACACTGCAGCTACTGCTTTTACTGTGTTCATTTTGAGTCTGACTCAGGGAGTCTCATGACTTCTGTCAGCATCCATGGCAAGCTTACTTGTTAGCTCAGAGTTGGGTGAAATTTCAGACCCTTCAAGGCTTTTGAAATCTACTTTTCAATTTGTTTCATTTATACTTTTAGCAAACACATGTTGGTTTATGTATGTACCTGGAAACATGTAAGTTCCTAGGGAATATAAGTTTAACAGTAAGTGGAAGCTTTCTTTAAAAGCTCTGCCTGGTGAGGAATGCAGACTCCCAAACAGATCTTTGTAACAAAATGTAATTAATATTAAAGGCATATCTAGGGCTTCTGCACACTTAGGATTGGTAATAGTCCATGGTCAAACCAATCAGAGTGAGAAGACTTCCTAATACCTGAAACATCATATATCATATAATCCTCAGAAAGGTATTTCTCCAATAGTGGGGATCCATTTACCCAAAGCTGCTCTGGACTCAGCTAAGCAAAGCTTTAAACAAGCCTTGAAAAAAATATAATTCATTTCAAGTAACTTTGTGAAATAAAGTCCAAAGATGTCCTAAGAAATATAACAAAATCCAGCACTCATCAGTGACCAGAATCCAATGAATAATCAGTTATGCAAATAGGAAAAAAAAATACACCCATAACCAGAGAGAAAAATGTCAATCAATTAAAAAAAGCTCAGAAATGACAGAGGTGATAAAATTAACAGACAAGGATGCTAGAACAGCTATTAAAAATTAGCTCCACATTTTAAGATAGGCGAAACTATGAATATGGGAAAGACAGAGAAGATATAAATAAGACTCAGATTGAATTTCTAGAGATAAAAAATACAGTACTTGAAAACTTATGTCCACACAAAAACAGATGTTTATAGAGGCTTTACTCATAAATGCCCCCCCCCCCAAAAAAAAAACCCAGAAGCAACCAAGCTTTCCTTCAGTAAGGAAATGGGTGAATAAACTGTAGTAATCCCACAATGGAGTATTATCCAGTGACTGAAAGAAATGAGCTATCAAGTCATGAAAAGACCTGTAAAAACTTAAATGCACATTACTAAGTGAAAGAAGCCAACATGAGAAGAATACATACTATAAAATTTCAGCTGCATGATGTTCTGGAAAAGACAAAATTATGGAGACAGTAAAAAGATCAGTGGTGTAGACACATAGACCCATGGGACACAATAGAGTCACTTTGAGAATGGAATACTACTCAACACTAAAACAAACTACTGGTACATGTAACCACATGGATATACCTGAGCAGCACTATCTGAACTAGAAGAAAGCATACACAAAATACTACATACTGTTTACATTTATATGCAATTTTAGAAGAAGCAGAGTTATCATAATAGAAAGCAGATGAGTAGTTGCCGGGACTCACAGATAGGAGAGAGGGAATTGTGTTGGTGGTTATACCACCATATCCATTTATCAATAGTCATTGGATTATACACTTAAAACCAGTGAATTGTACCTCAATGAAACTAACAAAAAACTGAAGATGGAACCTTTTAAGCATTCAAAAATTATAAAGAACAAAATTAGTGAAATGGGAAAAAACAATATATCCATATTGCTAAAAAAAAAACAACCTAATAAGGCAAACAGACCCCTGGTAGGACTGATCAAGAAAAGAGAACGGAAGGCAAATAAAAAATTGTGGGGAAAGAGATCTGAACTACAGACGAGACTAAATGAATGGATCCTGTCCAACAGCAGAAGTGAATGAACTGGATCCACTTAAATGACAGTTTTAAACGGCCTATTGAGATATAATTCAGAGATCATGCAGTTCACCAAATTAAAGCACGTAACTCAATAGTTTTTAGTATAATTTCAGAATGGTGTTGCCATCACCAAAATCTAATTCTAGAGCACTTTTATTATACTAAAAAGAAATTCTGTGCCCAGTAGCCAGCACCACCCCAGCCCCAGGCAACCACTAATCTACTTTCTGTCTATAGATTTGCCTAGACATTTCATATAAATGGAATCACATAATATCTGGTGTTTTGTGACACTCTTCTGTCATTTAGCTTAATATTTTTAAGGTTCATCCTGTTGAGATATATATAGCCTATTGCAAGTATGTATGTACAGCATGTTAGTGAAAACTATAGGCAATTTAAACACAATGGTATTTGTGTATCTAAACATAACTATAGAAAAAGTACAGTAAAAACACAGGATAAAAGATAAAAAATTGTGCACTGTATAAGGCACTTATTCCATAAATGGAGCTTGCAGGACTGGAAGTTGCTTGGGCGAGTCAGTGAGTGGTGAGTGAACATAAAGACCTAGTACGTGACTGACCACTACTGTGGACTTGATAAACACTGTCCCTGCTTCTTCCAATGGGGTCAGAAATAGAACATCAAAACTGCACCTGCTGCTTCATGAACTAGGATGTGAGCTGGGTTGATTGAAAATGTCGAGGAGAAACTGGCTGGGTTAGGAGTAGGTCACCGCGATAGTGGTTCTCAGGAGGGAGTGACAGTTGGCCTAAGGCTCAGTAGGAACAAGAAATCAAAATAGAGAGATAAAGGAGCAGAGGGGACCGTTGTGGCAGTGTGGTTTTGGCTATTACATGTTGGAGCAGTGGACAGATTAAGAAACTTTGTGGCCTCATTAAAAAGGAAGAGGATGTTTAATGTGGAGAAGGTCTAAAACTGAGGACTCATATCTTGACTTTGGAACTTTGTTTTTTGGCTCCATTGACCCTATCTGGCAGAAAGGTCTCTCTCTGGCATTGAGTTGATGATAAACATGTCTATGCTTTACATCCCTAGAGCCTGAACGTATTTCCAACATACAAGACAGGCTGTTTCCACACTACCTCAGAAAGCTTTTACTCAAGTTGCAGTGGCACTTAATATTTGTTAAGGTAGCTCCTGTGACTTGTGTCCTTGTACAAGGTCTTAGGTCATCAACAAAGAATTACCAGCAATGTTCTCTAAAAGACCATCATGCCAGATCCAGGAGGGCTGACGCACCCCCAACTACATAGCACTGGGGAACAGGGTCCTCTGGGCTGAAACAGGTCAATGGCTGACTGACTGGGATGTATGCTGTGCACTCAAAATTGAAGTGCTGTGAGTGAGAGGAAATATATGGTCACACCCTACAGATACTGCTTCCATCAGAGAAAAAAAAAGAATCCCTTCTGAAACACAAATCCTTCTGTTTCTTACTGGAAATTCGCCTCCAGTATAATTTTATGGAACTACCGCCATATATATGGTCCACTGTTGACCAAAACATCCTTATACAGTGCACGACTGTGCACAAAGGACAGTCAGCACTTTAGCCATCCAAAAATATCCGGCACCAAGGTTGAGAACCCTGTTCTAAAGCAATGATGTATAAACCTGGCTAGCTTTTTTTTTCTTTTTTTTATGTATAATTTATTAATTATACATACATAATTCTAATGTCACCTGTGTTCCCCAGTACATCCCCCCTGTCTTCCTCCCTGTAACGCCCTCTCCCCTTCCCTCCAGGATTTGCTTTTCTGCTCTCGTCTTATCCTATCACCCTATCATCCCCTTACCCTCTGTCCGCTTTCTTTCTGGATCCTTTGATCTTGCCTTTGTCTCTATTCTGCTCCTCAGTTCATATTGTTCATCAGATTCCTCATATGAGTGAGGTCATATGATATTTTTCTTTCTCTGCCTGGTTTATTTCACTTAACATAAAAGTTTCCAGTTCCATCCATGTTGTCGCAAAAATTAATATTTCCTTCTTTTTCATGGCCCCATAGTATTCCTTTGTGTATATGTACAAAGCTTTTTAATCCAATCATCCACTGATGAACACTTGGGCTGTTTCCAGGTCTTGGCTGTTGTAAACAATGCTGCCATAAATATGAGGGTGCATTTCTCCTTTTCAAACTGTGCTATGGTGTTCTTGGGATATTCCTAAAAGTGGGATAGCTGGGTCAAAAGGCAGTTCATTTTTAATTTTTTGAGGAATCTGCATACTGTTTTCCACAGTGGCTGCACCAGTCTGCATTCCCACCAGCAGTGCAGGAGGGTTCCCTTTTCTCCACATCTTCGCCAGCACTTACTCTGTGTTGTTTTGTTGATGAGCACCATTCTTACTGGTGTGAGGTGATATCTCACTGTGGTTTTAATTTGTATTTCTCTAATGATTAGTGATACTGAGCATTTTTTCATATGCCTATTGGCCATCTGTATGTCCTCTTTGGAGAAGTGTCTATTCATCTCTTTTGCCCATTTTTTGATTGGATTGTTTATCTTCCTGGAGTTGAGTTTTAAAGTTCTTTATAAATTTTGGTTATTAACCCCTTATCAGACATATTATTGAATATTCTCCCATTGTGTGGTTTGCCTTTTTATTCCGTTCATATTGTCTTTAGCTGTGCAAAAGCTTTTTAGTTTGATATAGTCCCATTTGTTTACCCTGTCCTTTATTTTCCTTGCTCGTGGAGATAAATCAGCAAATATATTGCTCCGAGAAATGTCTGAGAGCTTACTGCCTATGTTTTCTTCTAGATGCTTATGGTTTCCTGACTTACATTTAAGTCTTTTATCCATTTTGATATTATTTTTGTGAATGGTGTAAGTTGGTGGTCTAGTTTCATTTTTTGCAGGTTGCTGACCAGTTTTCCCAATACCATTTGTTAAAGCGACGGTCTTTACTCCATTGTATGCTATTATAACCCTTGTCAAATATCAATTGTTCATAAAGGTGCAGGTTTATTTCTGGGTTCTCAGTTCTGTTCCATTGATCTATATGCCTGTTCTTATGCCAGTACCAAGCTGTTTTGAGTACAATGGCCTTGTAGTATAACTTGATGTCTGGAAGTGTGATACTACCCACTTCATACTTCTTTTTAAAGATCGCTGAGGCTATTCATATTCTTTTTTGGTTCCATATGAGTTTTTGAAATATTTGTTCTATATCTTTGAAGTATGTCCTTAATATTTTAATAGGAATTGCATTGAATTTATAAATTGCTTTGGATAATATGGACATTTTAATGATGTTTATTCTTCATAGCCATGAACACGGTATATGCTTCCACTTGTTTGTATCTTGATTTCTTTTATCAATGTTTTATAATTTTCTGAGTACAAGTCTTTAAACTCCTTGGTTAAATTTACTTCTAGGTATTTTATTTTTTTCATTGCAATAGTGAAGGAGATTTTTTTCTTAATTTCTCTTTCAGACAGATCATTGTTGGTGTATAAAAAAATGCCTGATTTCTGAGTATTAATTTTATATCCTGCCACCTTGTTGAATTCATTTATCAGGTCCAGTAGTTTTTTTACTGCGACTTTAGGGTTTTCTATGTACAGTATCAGATCATCAGCAAGTAATGATAGTTTTACTTATTTGACCAACATTCCACCCCTTTTGCTCACTTACAATCTAAAGCACAGGTATTCCTGCACAAGGAAATTAGGCACATTACACAAATTACAACAGCATGACAAATCATACAATTTCAACAATTACAACAGTACACTTCACCAGTCTCTGAGCATTTTGCCAGAAGTGCAAAATGTCCTCGACCTTCTTTCTAGCCGTTTGAAAGGCTTCCTGGAGCAGGGGAAGGGCCTCCAGCAAAGCCACCTCCCCCACCCCCATCAGGGCATTTCACATTGTCCAAAATCTGTAAGTCCATCCAACAAAGGAGCCACTGCGCACTCCGGTCATAGTCCAGGAATCAGTCCACACACATGGGGCCTCAGCCACCCCCCTCATCCCTGCTGTCCTGGCAGGTCTTACACTGCCCCAAAGAGGAGCACGTGGCAATGGCAGTCAGCATTTTCATCTCTGCTCCAGAGAGCATGATGGCATCCACCCCTCTGTCCCAAAATTGCAGACCTACCAGGAACATAGTGGGTACTCCTTGCTGCTGGACTCTCACCTTCTGGAGACTGCAGATCACAACTCCAGACCGATGCTCCTCATTCTCCAAAGAGGAACTGAAAACATCAGCTCCTGCTGCTGGGCTCGAGCTTCAGGCAGCCGCTGCCTTCTTCTCCGCGGGCTCTGCAGTCCCAGCCCCAACCTCAGCCCTGGCCTCCTGCCGCTGCTGGCTCTCCACAACGTCCAGGGCAAGCTGCAACTCATGAACCTGCGATTCCTTCTCCAGTGTCTGCTCAGTTTACAGGTGAATCTTACAAACCTGGTCGACCTCCTCCTCTGGTGCTTGCTCCAGCTCCAGGGTCGGCATCTCTTTCTCCAATGTTTGCTCCAGCTCCTTCCACTGCTCAGTTTGCAGATCCCAGGCAGCCTCTTCCACAGAGCTCTTGGTTTCCTCATGCATGGCTGTGAAAGTCAGCCAGCCACGGCCCCCAAAAGGACAGCCATTGGGAACCATAACAGCAGCCAGTCCTCTACTCCACTGCTCAAAGGTGGTGATGGCTCCATACTCATCTGTATCGAATTCTGCCACAGACTATGCCAAATGTAAGGCCAGGATCCACGGCCATGATCACAGCTGCCTAGCCCATGCAGGTTTGCATTAGATTCAGACAGATGGTAATGAAACAATGGAGCCAAGTACTGGTAGGCCATCATCTTTAATCCTAGCTTACACCCGGCGGGCAAGTAATAACACACTCTGGGCTCCAAAACCCACTCATTTAGTGCTCATAAAGCTGCTGACTTATCCAAGTTTCCTAGAATCAAAGGTTTCTAGCTCACCAGCCTTATTCACCTCTGTTTCCCATCTCCTTCTCTCTACACAAACTTTGCACAAACTGGCTTTTCCTTCAGCACTCCACCATCTTGGCTGCTTCTCCAGGCCTCCTCCATGTGGCCTTTCTCTGCTCTCCTCTCTAATGCTAATCTCAGGAACCGAGAGAGCAAGCTCCCAGTCTGCCCCATTTTATAGTGTAGATTCCAAAACTTTTAATCCAATATACAAACAAGAAAGTCTCTGATATAAAGTCACTGATCTGAGGCATAATGGGATTCTTTTTTTTTTTTTTTTTTCTTTTCTGAAGCCGGAAACGGGGAGAGACAGTCAGACAGACTCCCGCATGCGCCTGACCGGGATCCACCCGGCACGCCCACCAGGGGGCGATGCTCTGCCCACCAGGGGGCGATGCTCTGCCCCTCTGGGGCGCCACTCTGTTGCGACCAGAGCCACTCTAGCGCCTGGGGCAGAGGCCGAGGAGCCATCCCCAGCGCCCAGGCCATCTTTGCTCCAGTGCGGGAGGGGAAGAGAGAGACAGAGAGGAAGGAGAGGGGGAGGGGTGGAGAAGCAGATGGGCGCTTCTCCTGTGTGCCCTGGCCGGGAATCGAACCCAGGACTTCTGCACACCAGGCCGACGCTCTACCACTGAGCCAACCGGCCAGGGCCCATAATGGGATTCTTAATGAGAGTGCACCACCCTACATCATGCAATCAGTCAAGGGTGTGGGGAAAAGCTCAGTTTTAAAACTAAGCCTTAGGCTATAGCTACCTGACCTACTTACAGCCTGTCCCCCACACCCAATACAAACTATAAGTGAGCAAACATATATGTCATATTTAAAGAGTTATTTGACCAACAGTTGGTTTTTCACACTGATTGTTCCTAAATTAATTTGAAATCCAGTTTGGTGGTGTGAGCTGAGAGTCTGTGCATCTGCCTACTCCACTGCCATCTTGGTTCTCCAATAAAATCTTGGGCTGAACAACGACCCTTTTTGGTGCCAGGGTGCTATAGGCATGATTTTGCGGGGCCCCAGGACCAGGGCCCAAACCTAGCTAGCTTTTTATCAAAATTCACCTACCCAGCTCTTTTTAGAAATCTATATGCCTGAGTCTAACCTCTGAGATTCTGAGTAAGGAAACATGAGGAGAACCCAGGGATCCTGGTGTTGTTTGGGAGCTTTCTTCCTCCTGCCTGATTTCACTGTGAAAGTAGACTGACTCAGCTCCTGATTCAGTGGGACATCAGCTGGGAAACATTAGCAGCACTCCCAGAATAAACTGATGGTGCCAAGGCCACTACCTCTTCTGTTTATTTTCTCTAATTACCTATCTCTCAATTATGGGGTCATTAAGCACTTAAGATGTGTGTTAATTTCCATCCTTTTTTTAAAACTTTTTTCCTGTGCATAAATCCAGTTTGCAAATGATTTCACATTGGTAAGTATTATATCTTTTCTGTTTATAACTTTAACAAATGACCTAGAACATGTTTGGCAGCTGTCCTGGTTCTCCAGGGTTTAATGGGAATAGCTGAGCAATCATGCACACCAGCCTTGCAAGCGGTGTGGCGTGGAGCATTACCGTCTGGTCCTTGCTACCAGCTAACTTAATGCATGGAAAAGAAATTCATTTTAAATGGTCTGAAGTTGCCTACTTTAAGGTCAGTATAATTCTTCAGACCTTAGAAACGTGTAAAAATAAATTAATTTAGCTTTAAGACTTTTTTCTTTCCACCTTCCATCACTCTGATAAATTACAAAAATAAAATGTAGTCCCTGCTCTTAAGAAACTTAAAAATAGTATAATGAAGCAATGGGAATGAGACATAAACATGAGGAACTACAAGAAGATACTGTGTATTCTAAGATAGTCATTTAACAGGAAAAGATCCCTCTGGCTGCAAATACTGGGAAATTTTTATGGAAATAGCCACATCTATAGCTTTGCCTCATACCTATCTCATGCTAGATCCATCATATAAGGAGCTGGGGAGAAGTAGGCATGCTCCCCCTACTCACAGAGTTTTATTTTATGGAGACTAGTCAGTCAGTTAACAATTATTTATTGTGTGTATACTGTGTGCCAAGCATACAAATAAGCAGTAATGATTCAGAGTGATCAGTGTTAAGATAGGCAAGGACATGATCCAATTAATTACTTATGGGCATTTTATCACCCTGAATTCTCCTCTCTAAGCACAGATAATTCTCTGACTTCATTTGTAACTCTGGGATCACAGGGCACTCACTCACTCTTAGCAATAATTTCTTCCTGACACTGAACTTCACAGCAGCTCTTAGTAATATGTTGTTTTCATATAGTGAATCACTAGTGTTAACTCCTCCAAGGAATCGGTGAAGAATCGTAATTAAAAGCACTGACACAATCCTCACTTTGTTAATAGTTCTGAGGACGCTGTCTGATAGAACTACACACTGACTCTTGCCTAGAAATTGAGTAGCTACTTCAGTTGTGAGATGATTCAAGAATGTGGTCACTTCAGCGTCTCAGGTTACACCCACAGCATTCCTGGTTACAGTTTCAAGGAAGCCCCCTGCTGAGATCAGTTAACAAGACTATCACCTGTTAAGAAAACAAACAAATCAAGACTTCAAAGCTGCCCAAATCTGAAAGTGGATTACAAATAATAGCTGATACCAACCCAAGAAGACCTAGAAATAACACAACTGAAAACTGGAGGCAGACAACACCAAGCCTAGACTCAACCAACTCTACAAATAAAACACCATGATGAGAAGACAAAGGAGTGCAACCCAAATGAAACCACAAGAGACACCTTTGAGAGATGAGCTGAGTGATATGGAAATAATCAAACTTCCAGATGCGGAGTTCAAAATAATGATTGTAAGGATGCTTAGGGATCTTAGAACAACAATGGAGGGGCAGTTTGAAAACCTAAATAAAGAAATAGCAAGTATAAAAAAGAACCAGTCGGAGATGACAAATACAATATCAGAAATAAAGACCACAATGGAAGGAATTAAAAACAGGATAGATAGAGCAGAGGATCGAATCAGCGAGTTAGAGGACAACTGGAATGAAGGCATGAAAGCAGAGAAGAAAAGAGAAAAGAGACTCAAAAAGTCAGAGGAAACTCTTAGAGAGCTCTGTGACAACATGAAGAGAAATAACATCCGCATCATAGGGGTTTCTGAAGAAGAAGAAAAGGAACAAGGAATAGAGATGTTGTTCAATCATATCATAGCTGAAAATTTCCCTAAATTAATGCAAGAGAAACTCTCACAAGTCCAAGAAGCACAGAGGACTCCATTAAAGAGAAACCCAAAGAAACCTACCCCAAGACACATCATAATTAAAATACCAAAGCTAAGCGATAAAGAGAAAATATTAAAAGTGCAAGAGAAAAAAAAGTTATCACCTACAAAGGAGCACCCATAAGGATGACATCCGACTTCTCAACAGAAACACTTGAGGCCAGAAGGGAATGGCAAGAAATATTCAAAGTAATGCAGAACAAGAACCTACAACCAAGACTACTTTATCCAGCAAAGCTATCGTTTAAAATCGAAGGAGAAATAAAAAGCTTCCCAGACAAAAAACAACTCAAGGAATTCATTACAACCAAACCAATGCTGCAGGAAATGTTAAGGGGCCTGCTGTAAACAGATCAAAGTGGGAAAAGAATATAGCAAAAAAAGGAATACACCTTTAAAGAAGAAAATGGCAATAAACAACTACATATCAATAATAACCTTAAATGTAAATGGATTAAATGATCCAATCAAAAGACATAGGATAGCTGCGTGGATAAGAAAACAGGACCCATACATATGTTGTCTACAAGAGACACACCTTAGAACAAAAGACACACATAGATTGAAGGTAAAAGGATGGAAAAAAACATTTCATGCAAACGGAAATGAAAAAAAAGCTGGGGTAGCAATACTTATATCAGACAAATTGGACTTTAAAACAAAGGATATAGTAAGAGATAAAGAAGGCCACTACATAATGATAAAGGGAGTAATCCAACAGGAAGATATAACTATTATAAATATCTATGCACCTAATATAGGAGCACCCAAATATATAAAACAGACTTTGATGGATTTAAAGGCGAGATCAACAGCAATACTATAATAGTAGGGGATTTCAATACCCCACTAACATCACTAGATAGATTCTCAAGAAAGAAAATTAACAAAGAAACAGCAGACTTATTGGAAACACTAGATCAACTCGATTTAATAGATATCTTCAGAACCTTTCACCCTAAAGCAACAGAATATACATTCTTTTCAAGTGCTGATGGTACATTCTCTAGGATAGACCACATGTTAGGGCACAAAAGTGCTCTCAACAAATTTAAGAAGACTGAAATCGTATCAAGCACTTTCTCGGATCACAACGGCATGAAACTAGAAATGAATCACAGCAGAAAAGCTCAAAAATTCTCAAACACATGGAAACTAAATAGCAGGGTATTAAATAATGAATGGATTAAGAATGAGATCAAAGAAGAAATAAAAAAATTCCTAGAAACGAATGACAATGAGCATACAACAACTCAAAATTTATGGGACACAGAGAAAGCAGTGCTGAGAGGGAAGTTCATAGCACTACAGGCACACTTTCAGAAGCTAGAAAAAGTACAAATAAACAACTTAACCCTGCATCTAAAAGAATTAGAAAAAGACCAGCAAGTAAAGCCCAAATGTAGTAGAAGGAAGGAAATAATAAAGATCAGAGCAAAAATAAATGACATAGAGGCTAAAGAAACAATACAGAGGATCAATGAAACTAGGAGCTGGTTCTTTGAAAAGGTAAACAAGATTGATGAACCTTTAAGTAGACTCACCAAGAAAAAGAGAGAGAAGACTCAAATAAATAAAATTAGAAATGAGAGAGGAGAAATAACAACTGACACAACAGAAATACAAAATATTGTAAGAAAATACTATGAAGAACTGTACACCAAAAAACTAGACAACCTAGATGAAATGGACAAATTCCTTGAATCATATAATCTTCCAAAAATCAATCTGGAAGAATCAGAAAACCTAAACAGACTGATTACAACAAATGAGATCGAAACAGTTATCAAAAAACTCCCAACAAAGAAAAGTCCGGGGCCCAATGGCTTCACAACGGAATTCTACCAAATATTCAAAGAAGAATTAACTCCTATCCTTCTCAAACTATTTCGAAAAATTCAAGAGGAAGGAAGACTTCCAAGCTCCTTTTATGAGGCGAGCATAATTCTGTTTCCAAAACCAGGCAAAGACAACACAAAGAAAGAAAATTATAGGCCAATATCTCTGATGAATATAAATGCTAAAATCCTCAACAAAATATTAGCAAACCGGATCCAACAATATATGGAAAAAATCATACACCATGATCAAGTGGGATTTATTCTGGGGAGACAAGGCTGGTACAATATTCATAAATCAATCAATGTGATTCATCACATAAACAAAAAGAAGGAGAAAAACCATATGATAATTTCAATAGATGCAGAAAAAGCATTTGATAAAATTCAGCACCCATTCATGATCAAAACTCTCAGCAAAGTGGGAATACAGGGAACATACCTCAACATGATAAAAGCCATCTATGAGAAACCCACAGCCAACATCATACTCAATGGGAAAAAATTAAAATCAATACCCTTAAGATCAGGAACAAAGCAGGGGTGCCCCCTTTCACCACTCTTATTTAACATAGTCCTGGAAGGCCTAGCCACAGCAATCAGACAAGAAGAAGAAATAAAAGGCATTCAAGTTGGAAAAGAAGAAGTAAAACTATCATTATTTGCAGATGATATGATATTGTATATAGAAAACCCTAAAGTCTCAGTCAAAAAACTACTGGACCTGATAAATAAATTCAGCAAAGTGGCAGGATATAAAATCAATACTCAGAAATCAGAAGCATTTTTATACACCAACAATGAACAGTCAGAAAGAGAAATTAAGGAAACAATCCCCTTCACAATTACAACCAAAAAAATAAAGTACCTAGGAGTAAACTTAACCAAGGAGACTAAAGACTTCTACTCGGAAAATTACAAAACATTGATAAAAGAAATCAAGGAAGATACAAACAAGTGGAAGCATATACCGTGCTCATGGTTAGGAAGAATAAACATCATTAAAATGTCTATATTACCCAAAGCAATCTATAAATTCAATGCAATACCAATTAAAATACCAATGACATACTTCAAAGATATAGAACACATATTCCAAAAATTTATATGGAACCAAAAGAGGACACGAATAGCCTCAGCAATCTTAAAAAAGAAGAATAAAGTGGGAGGTATCACACTTCCTGATATCAAGTTATACTACAAGGCCGTTGTACTCAAAACAGCGTGGTACTGGCATAAGAACAGGCATATAGATCAATGGAGCAGAACAGAGAACCCAGAAATAAACCCACAGTTCTATGGACAACTGATATTTGACAAAGGAGGTAAGGAAATACAATGGAGTAAAGACAGCCTCCTTAACAAATGGTGTTGGGAAAATTGGACAGCTACCTGCAAAAAAATGAAACTAGATCACCAGCTTACACCACTCAAAAAAATAAACTCAAAATGGATAAAAGACTTAAGTGTAGGCCGTGAAACCATAAGCATCTTAGAAGAAAACATAGGCAGTAAGCTCTCGGACATCTCTCGGAGCAATATATTTGCTGATTTATCTCCACGGGGAAGTGAAATAAAAGACAGGATAAACAAATGGGACTATATCAAACTAAAAAGCTTTTGCACAGCTAAAGACAACAAGAACAGAATAAAAAGACAAACTACACAATGGGAGAACATATTTGACAATAGGTCTGATAAGGGGTTAATAACCAAAATTTATAAAGAACTTGTAAATCTCAACACCAGGAAGACAAACAACCCAATCCAAAAATGGGCAAAAGAGATGAATAGACACTTCTCCAAAGAGGACATACAGATGGCCAATAGGCATATGAATAAATGCTCAACATCACTAATCATTAGAGAAATGCAAATTAAAACCACAATGAGATATCACCTCACACCAGTCAGAATGGCGCTTATCAACAAAACAACACAGAATAAGTGCTGGCGAGGATGTGGAGAAAAGGGAACCCTCCTGCACTGCTGGTGGGAATGCAGACTGGTGTAGCCACTGTGGAAAACAGTATGGAGATTCCTCAAAAAACTGAAAATGGAACTGCCTTTTAACCCAGCTATCCCACTTTTAGGAATATACCCCAAGGACACCATAGAACGGCTCGAAAAGGAGAAATGCACCCGCATGTTTGTGGCAGCATTGTTCACAATAGCGAAGATCTGGAAACAGCCCAAGTGTCCATCAGAGGACGAGTGGATTAAAAAGCTTTGGTACACATATACTATGGAATACTACTCAGCCATAAGAAATGATGACATCGGATCATTTACAATAACATGGATGGACCTTGACAACATTATACGGAGTGAAATAAGTAAATCAGAAAAAAAAACTAAGATGAATCCATACATAGAAGGGACATAAAAATGAGACTCAGAGACATGAACAAGAATGTGATGGCAACAGGGGCAGGGGGGTTGGGGGAGGGGGGATGGGGTGAAGAAGGAGAGAGGGGTTAGGGGAGGGGAGGGGCACAAAGAAAACCAGATAGAAGGTGACAGAAGACAATTTAACTTTGGGGGAGTGGTATACAGCACAATCAAATGTCAAAATAATCTAGAGATATTTTCTCTCAACATATGTACCCTGATTTATCAATGTCACTGCATTAAATTTAATAAAAAAATAAAATAAAAAAAATAAAAAAAAAAAGAATGTGGTCACTATACAGGGTGGGGCAAAAGTCGGTTTACAGTTGTTTGTATGGAAGAATAATACAATCATTAATAAATAATAATACAAGAATTCCCTACTTTTACCCCACCCTGTACCTACAAATCTGGAAAGTATAACTTTACATTAGACTAATTTAAAGTTTCAGAAGAATGTGTGAAATGTTGCCCATTTGTGCAAATATTACGCAAACAGTAGTCTATATTGTTTATGCATGCGTACACATATTAAAAATTTTTAATTTTAATTCTTAACTTCATTTTAGTTTTACCTTTTCAATTTAAAATTTTATTTAAAAAATTAATAAGTGAGAACGAGAATGAGAGTGTACCAACTTCAAGCTACTGGCTTCCCCAGGGAAGAAGGAAGCCCAAAGGAATGGGGGAGGGGAAAGGGAGCCTTAGCTGTAGCAGTAACATTTTATTTCATGTGTCACATAGCAAATGAAAAAAAGCATAGCTGAAGGCAAGAAAAGTAAAATGTTATTATCTTTTAGGAGCCATGGGAAGACATGTTAACATTATTTTCTGTATTTTTGATATATTTGAAAAGTTTGATAATTTTAAATTATTTGAAGGGGGCTCTGAGCAAAGCCAACCGTACTATAAACCTTCACACAATAAGGTGCACTGTAGAGGCTGAGGCAAAAGTAGGTTCACAGTTGTGAGTGCATGAAACAGTTTATTCTTATTATTTATTAATTATTGTATTATTTTTCATTACAGACAACTGTAAACCTACTTTTGCCACACCACATTAAGAGATCTAACAAGAAAATCTGCATGATCATATTAATTGATGCCTAATGTTTATTTTTGAGTTGGAAGAGGCTTTGGATAATGCTGTTATCATATTCCAAAACGTCTCTCCATTGGCTACCACTGCCCACATTTTCAAAACAATAAAAGTGATCCTGCATTGTGCCCAAACTCAGGCTGAAAGTCTTTGAGTGTGGTCTTTATTCAATATATACCACCTCGCTCTCAGAGACCCACTGCAGGACAGTGAGTGCACACAGTGGTACTCTTTTTCTAAGTTACTGTGTTGACATGGTTTCAAGTGAGCAGAGACTCTTTCTATAACCCCAGACTGTGATGTAAAGGGTCCTTCCTTGTCATTCCTGAGCCCCTTTGTCCTTTCTAGAGAAATAATGGACACATGAGCATTGTCAATGAGAAAAGATAAAGTGATAAAAGGATTCCAGTATCCCATCTAGTTTTGTAATGATTCAGGCTGGTCTGTCGTGGAAGAATATACTAAGTCATGGAAGATGAACAGTTTTTGTCAGACAGTTAGAAGATGTTCACTTCTGGGGTCTTGAGCTCTCCCAGTAGCCCCCAGATCAAGCCCATTCTGCTATTTCTGAGTTCACCCAACTCAGATAACTTTAGAAGCACTGAATATGTTTGTCAGTTTTTAGTTATAAAACAAGACTTGAGAAAGTAACTGTCAGGTTATGCTGCTTAAGCACATACTATTCAGGAGAACTCCTTGAAGTATGCAGAAGAGGGAGAAGGAAAAATTGCAAATATCTAATGAAGTAAAATTTTGTATCATGTAAACCAAAAAAAAAAAATTATCTAAGGCAATTATGCTTTTATCTTCCAGGAGAAATAATGCTTCATAAAGTTAAACAGCTTGTCTCAGTGGTTAGATAGAGATCTGTTAAGAGTTATGTAATGACATGTAAGGGCTCAGGTTGTGAGACAGAAGAGAACTGGATTTCCAAAGGAAAAAAGAATGTGTAGGGAGGAATATTAATTCAGTGACTCATTCAGGAGACAAGGCAGTAGACCGTAGGTTAAAGTGACCCCAGTCTGTGTCTGAACACTGACACACTTCTGACCTTTTTTCTACTCAGTGATGATGCAGATGAATAAATACATAGAGCTTTTGTGAGAAAAGCTAAGTCCGTTGGCTTGGTCCCGGGAAGAGTCTAATTTATGTGGAGGACAAGTGTCATCTTCAGGACAAGATGTGTTAGCTGAATTCTGAATTTCTTATAACTAGATATAGCGGCAGCCTTTGCCGGCCCGCCCCATCAAGGCTGCATAGGGTGGCCCTCTTCTGCATTCTGACAGCACCCTAGCTCTATGCTCAATAACACTTGAATTATTTTTTTAAGATTCTTATTTTTATCTACTTTACCCACTAGACAGTGAACTTCTCAGGAATGCAGACATTGTTAGCATTGTGGTTTTCAGACCCTTATCAGAGATTCCAAGGCAGGCATACTTTTCCATCCCTGGTGGGTAATGTTTAATTTTCACGTGTTCCATAGGCCAGTTGGCTCCTGTCCAGATTAGGTAATTTAAAGCTCTGTAGCTGAATTCTGCTGCAAGAGCTTGTGGTAAATAGATTGCAATATAATACTGAGTCCCACTAGTACTGGGTCTGGACTCCCAAATGAGTACCCTGTACAAAATTGCTCACGAGAGTGGGTGCAGTGCCATTACTTTGGCTTCAGTTCATATGTGCTTCAGATGGTGTGGTCCGTCCGGCCTCAGGTGAGTTTTATCTGCTGTGTCAGCCATGCTTGTGTGAGGTGCTCAGGAAACAAGTTGTTCTGTGCCTCCTTTAGGACCAGAAAGAATTCAAGCACCACCTTCCCCGTTGCCTAGCTTCATGGGAGGGGTGGGGCGGAGGGTGGGGGGCAAGATAATACAGCTATTAAAGGTTCTGGTGGATGTCCCAGATCATGTACCCAGATCTCAGATATTGAAGCAGAAATTTTATCATGTTCCTTGTAGGTTCCAGGTCATCAGACCTAATCTTAGATCTTGCCTTTTCTTTTCTTTTCTTTTCTTTTCTTTCTTTCTTTCTTTCTTTCTTTCTTTCTTTCTTTCTTTCCTTCTTTCTTTCTTACTTTTTAACCTCATTCTCTTTTTCTGAGTAGAACTTTTCCATTGCAACATTATCATGGGATATCTGGATAATAAATGTGTCTTCATCAGATCTCTGGGCTATGATCTGTGCATTTACACCACTTAGGGGAAAGTTACTACAGACACAGTTTATTTTTTCAGAACTGCCTATGCCAATGCAGATACTCTTATCAGTCTGAGGAAACAGAGAGCAAGAGCGATAAAGTCCATGGGTGTCCCCAGACAGCGCTGGCCCGTCTGAACCGGTCATTATCTCCAGAGCAATGAGAAGACCTTTCTGTAACTCCTCCCACCTCTACTGCCAAGGCTCCTGGGATTAGAGACCAGCAGACAGAAATGCACTGTTCTTTATTTCAGGAACACACAGTGAGGGGACTTTGGAGTGAAGAAATCATATTCGTCGGAAACTTTGCCCAGAGTTATAAACCTGTGTGCCGCGTGGCAGGGCTGTCTCCGACTCTGGAACAAAGAACAAAGAGCAATGTAGTTACTCACACTGCGGAAAACACCGAAGACACAGAAACCCCGGGAGTGTTAATAACATCCCCTGCCCCCTCTCCTCATGGAGGACCACCGGTCTTCCATTCAATTCCTCAAGCTTCGCAGCCTTTTGGCTCCACACCTGGGATTTTTCATACAATAAAACTAATACCAAAAGCATCCCTCCAACCCTCGAGATACATTTTTAATGATGATGAGTTTTGATCGTTCATGAAGTCATGAACCTCAATGTAGCCAACAGCCTGGAAGTCTATGTTTCCCTTAGTGGTAAGAGGTGAGGGGCTGACCTACCATCCAGTGTCACAGAGCCCCTCGGGGACCCATCCATCCCACTGCACCTGGCAGGTTCCTTAAAATATTTACCTGATTCATAAATATAATAAAGTTTCATTGTAGGAAATAATTTCAAATTATCTAAAACTATTAAAAAAGGAAAACACTTTCATAATCCCACAATACTCTTTATCACTATGATCTTTTGGGATCAAAAATAAAACTCACATTATATAATCTTGAGGAATAAAAAGGGAAAATGTGGAGTTTTTTTATGTTTAACTCTTAAATTTTTGCAGCTTGTTACATAAAACACCAAGGTACCCTTGGATAGAGACCTTGTTCCAGACAGGCCGTTACAATGGGTGTGAAAATGGTGAAATCAGCCAGCTCCCCGAGAGTGTGAGCAGTAGGACATTCTGCGAAGGTCCTGGAAGAGCCGAGAAAACTCGGAAGTCCTAACTGGCCCAATCCTGCTACTGCTGGGCACAGCCCATAACCAGCGGAGGGATTCCAGAGGTGTGTGATAGTAACGGAGTTCTTACTACAAACACTAAAATACAGGCAATTCAATGTGAGAGAAAGCAACCTGGGGCCGGTGAAAACAGAGTGGTTGTGCCTTGCAGATTTGTGTCCAGCTTGCACTGAACAGGGTGCTAGTAGAAGCATCCAGCTGCCCTGCTGAGGTCAAGAGGCAGATCTTTGGAGGATGGTTTCGAACATAATGTGAAATAATCCAGGTTTAGAAGGGAGCTCCGGTGAGGATGAGGATCAACTACATGCTAAGCCAGGTTCTTCCAGCCTTAATTCCATGTATTTATTGAAACCCCTGGTTTGGAATGATCTTAAATTGTTCTATAAACTCTGCAGACCAAAAGAGACATCGGAAGGCAGGTCTACTTACAAATAATGGCTCCCTGGATCTGGGGTCAGTGGGTATACCTTTGCCTAGTTCATCTTGCTTTCCATTGCATTCTTCAACTTCTAGCTTGAATGTAAAAGAAAAAATGATTGGCATCTCTTCCAGCTTCAGTTTTGTCATCGCCTGGGGCAGGGTCGGTTGAAGGGAATGACACGGAGTTATCTCCCCAGTTCTGCATTCTCTGCTCTGTGGTTCTGCAGACTACACGTCTTGCATCAGGAGGAGAAGCATGGTTGCTACTACGGGTCAACAATGCTGGCCCTTGGAAATGCTGGGATTTGCTTCAGGGATTGTCCCTCTAAACCCCGTTCTTCACCTGTCATGTACAGAGTACATGAGGTAAGGAGGTAAGGACCACCGACAAGGGGACTTCAAACAATGGAAAAGGAAAGAAAAAAAATGTTGGTGATTTCCCTTAATGATTTGCTCCTTTTTTTTTTTTAAGTTTCAGGTGCACATGACACTGATTTATTACCAGTTTTGTTTGCATAGCCTATTAGTTTAATTTTATAGCAAGCATTTTGTTGATTAATAGAATAATTTTTTCTTAATGTCTACATTCTCTTTAAAAGTCTTTAAATTGCTGGGAATGCGGACTACTTTTCTAAAAGATGTATTAGCTTTCTAACACCTGTGAGCAGGGAAGTTCTGAATCTTCTTTGGAATAGTGAGGGAACTAAAACACGTGGCTCTGAAACACAGGCAAGGGGCTGAGTTAGCCTCACCTACAGGATCACAAAAAGGTGTACAATTACAGTTCTGAAAGCAAGAGGAGTATCTGCCCAGCAGCAGTGCAGTTACAGGGACGTCTAAATACCCTCCTCCACACACACACACACACACACACACACACACACACACACACATACACACGGACTGCTGCTCTAGGGCAGATAGCTGCCTAGTGGCAGCATGTAGATAAACACCCAGATAATTTTATCTTCCCATGGGCTATATTTCTTTCAGGCTTATTCTCTGAAACCAGGTCCCTTGTCCCTTCTTTATGCTCCAGCACTGACAACCCATAAAAATTAGACATTCACACTGTCCCCTTTAATCTCATGCCAGGATGGTAATGCCCTCAAATCTCCCTGGGGAGTTGAGCAATACCCATCAATAGCGGTATAGAAAGCTAACTGACCAAGACGTGGCTCCGGACTCCAGGTGAGTTGGGTCATCTCTATCCTCTCCCCTAAGCTTGTGACAAAGAATTAAGGGTGGGGCTCTTCACTCCTCAGAGCACAAAGGTGAAGGGGTCGAGACCCAAGATCTACCCCCAAAGACCAAGGAGCAGCTCTCCTCAGCAGGACAAATCCATTGGTAGAATATTTGCTACAGAATTAGAGAACACAAAGAAACTATGAAGTCATTCTGTTTATTTCTTATTTTTACATAATTAGCAAGAAAAAATTGGATTACTTCTTGTAGCTACCGGCAGATACTGGGGAAAAATTCAACCCAGACCATTTTTCAGGACTTGCATTATCTTAAAGTGGCTTTTGGTAATCTTTTCCAGTGTCTCACCAACATCAGCCACCCAGTTAATACCTAACCTCAATCCGTCCTGCTACTTATTAAACCATTGATTGTCTTCTATACCTTAAGAATTACTGGAGAACAGCAGGGCTCTTTTACGAGACTCTTCTCTCACTGGGGGAGCTTGCCTTTTGCTGTGGTTCTGAGTAAGCAGAACATGCAGGGGAGAATCTATTTAATTTTCAAATAATAAAAAGAATCAGGAGTAAAATTGTGTAATTGACTTTTCCACATATTAGCTCTGTGATTGTGGAAAAATGCTATAACATCTCTAAGCCTTAATTTCTTTTTTTTGTAATATAAATACAATAATTAAACTAAAGATTATTATAAAGATTAAAAGGGGTAATTATGTAAAACAAAATGTTACCTGTGAAGTATAATACAGATGCTAGATAGAATAACATATGTCATGAAGATTAAGTAGGAGGATGATGGTAAAATAATGAATGTGGAGAATTTGGAACCCTTGTGCATTGCGGTGGGAATATAAAATGGTGTAGCACTATGGAAAATAATATAGTGGTTTCATAAAGAAAAAGAAAGAAGAGAGAGGAAAGAAAAGGAGGGAGGGAGAGGGAAGGAAGGAGGGAGGGAAAGAAGCAGGGAGGGAAGAAGGGAAAAAAAGAAAGAGAAAGAGAGAAAGAAAGAAAGAAAGAAAGAAAGAAGATAGAAAGAAAGAAAGAAAGAAAGAAAGAAGAAAGAAAGAAAGAAAGAAAGAAAGAAAGAAAGAAAGAAAGAAAGAAAGAAAGAAAGAAAAAGAGAATGGAAAGGAAAGGAAAGGAAAGGAGAGAAAGGGAGAGAGGGAGGGAGAGAGGGAGGGAAGAAGGAAGGGAGGGAGGGAAGAAAGGAAGGAAGGAAGGAAGGAAGGAAGGAAGGAAGGAAGGAAGGAAGGAAGGAAGGAAGGAAGGAAGGAAGGAAGGAAGGAAGAAGAGAAAAAGAAAGAAAGAAGAAAGAAAGAAGAGAAAAAGAAAGAAGAAAGAAAGAAAGAGAAATCAATATGATTCAACAATTCCACTACTGGTATATAATCAAAATAGAGAACAGAAATTCAAGCATTTGTACACCACTGTACAATGTTCATAGCAGCATTATTCACAATAGCCATTATGTGGAAGCAACTCAAATGTCCACCGGTGGATGAAGAGATAAGCAAAATGTGGTATATACATTGAATGAAATATTATTCAGCCTTAAAAAAGGGTGGAGCACTGACACATGCTACAACATGGATGAACCTTGAAGACATTATGCTGCATGAAATAAGACAGTCACAAAAGGACAAATTTTGTGTAATTGCTTTTACTTAGAATGATGATTACCAGGTGTTGGAGGGAGGAGGAGAATGGGGAGTTATTGTTCAACAGTGATAGATTTTCAGTTTGGGATGATGACAAACTTCTGGAGATGAATGGTGGTGAGAGCTACTCAATAATGTAAATGTACTGAATGCCACTGAACTGTATGTTTTAAAATGGTAACAATAGTAATTTTTATGTTATGTGTATTTTGCCAAAATATAAAAAAGATAATAGTCACTACATAGTCCCCACTTGGCAGATTATACAAAAAAAATGTGTCACATCATTTTGTTGGAGAGGCTGAACAATAAATAAAACAATCCAGGCTAATAGACAACTACTTCGTGACTCCAGGCCACACTGTGAGGTTGAGGAAGGAGGTAGTGAGCATGCTGGATTGGAGGAGTAGAGAAGTTTGCTTCACAAACGTGCACACCTGCACTGGGCGTAGGTCTTTGAATGGGCACAAAGTCTCAATTATTTTCAGGCCTAGGAAGCACTTTCCCAGAAACTATGTCTCTTTTCCCTACCTTGGAAAATAGCCATCCCCCTCTCTCCTCAGTCCAACCTGAACTCCAGGAATCCTGTGTAATACTGATTGATTGGCATCTTATATGGTGTAGCATCTTCATGCCAAGAGACCTCCCAGAGAGTCAGAGATGGATAATCTTAAACACCCATTGGAACCTGGGAACTGGGAGAAAACCAAAAGGCTGCCTATTTATTGACAAATTATCTGGGAAGACCTGAGATAAGGAGCAGTGTATCATTAATGAGTCAGATACCTACAGCTTAATCCCAGGACAGAGATGCTACATTGTTGCTGCTACTAGAATCTTTTCAGTGTACCAAAAAAAAAAAAAATGAAGTTCTGGTTTGATGACAGCAGAAAGAGGTTAGGGTAGTGGGTTTTAGACAGTGGTGGCATCAGGCTGAGTGATGCCATGGACAGAGCATGGACTTTAGTGACAGACAGCAGTTCTGGATTCAAACCCCAGTTCTGTCACTTCCTACCTTGTGAATTTGAACAATTCTCCCACTTCTCTTAGCTTCTCACATAGAGAGTAATACCTCACTGTATTTGGTATAAAATTATAACAATTTATATAATATTCCTTAACATAAAAGGAACTCTAATAAGAAGAAAGTCAGAAAAATAATAAATAAAAAATATATATCTTTTTAAAACCTGATTTCTGAACAGAAACTTTGCAGATTAGAAGAGATTTACCCAGAAATACTCAAAATGATGTAAGCAAAGACCTACAACCAAGATTACTCTACCTAGCAAAGCTATCAGTTAGAATTAAAAGACATATAACAAACTTTCCAGATAAGAAAAAGCTAAAGGAGTTCATCACCACCATATCAATAATACATGAAAAGTTAAAGGGTCTTCTTGAAGGGGAAAAATAAAAGAATATGAACAATAAACTGGCAATAAATACATATCTATCAACAACTGAACCTAAAAATTAAAATAAATGAACAAGCAGGACAAAAACACTCATAGAGAACATTTTGATGGTTGCCAGATGTTAGGTGGAATTGAGGGAATGGGTGAAAAAGGTTAAGGGACTAAGAAGTACAAATTGGTAGTTACAGAATAGTTATGGGATGTAAAGTACAGCACAGTGAATCTATGTACAGTGTCAGATGTGTACAAGATTTATCAAGATAATCACTTAGTAAGTGATATAATGTCTAATCACTGGAGTGTACACCTGAAAAAAATATTGTAAATCAACTGTAATTGAAAAAAGGAAGAAAAGGTTTTTATAAAGATATACTGTTCTGGAGAGCATTATGTTAAGTGAAATAAGTAGAGAAAGACAGGACCATATGATTTCACTTACATGTGGAATCTAATGAACAAACTGAACTAACAAAAACATAGAAACAGACTCATAGATACAGAGAACAGACTAACAGCTGTCAGAGAGATGGGGATTAGGGGAACTGGGTAAAAAGGGTGAAGGGATTAAGCAAAAAAGAAATCTCATAGACACAGACAACAGTATGAGGATTACAAGAGAGGAAAGAGGCAGGGAGTGGGAGGTAGAAGAGAGTAAAGGGGGATAAATGGTGATGGAAGGGGACTTGACTTGGGGTGCTAAACACACAATACAATATACAGATGATGCATTGTAGAATTGTACACCTGAAACCTACATAATTTTATTAACCAGTGTCACCCCAATAAATTCAATAAAAAATATACAGAGAAATAAATGTGTTGTAAGCCACAAACAAATAAAATAAAATTAAAAACATACACTGTGTAAAAGGTACATAGACTCCTTAACTAAACTCAGCATTTTAAAATTAGATTTTTTTAAAAAATTGAATCCAGGTATCTAAGTATGTTAGGTCACTTCTAAATAGTTCATTGGTTAAAGAGCATGTCAAAATTCAAGCTTCAAATTTTTTAGAAATTAATAAAAATAAAGGAAATATTAGAGTCCATGTTTTGTTTATGGAGGGATAGACATGGCTTCAAATGCATCATGCCTTAACCGAAGAGACTGGAAAAGAAAGAAGCCCTTAGGAAGTAGAAAGATGAAATAAAAATAGCAGAAGCAGAATGGATAAAATAGCAAACAAGAAACTCCATTTCCTCTGCCTCCTACCTCATTTCTTCTCTTTCTTAGCAAAACTCTTCAAATCAATCAATGATTCTGACCATCTCCAGTTGCTCTCCATATTTTTGAAACCCTTCCAATCAGGTGTCCACCTTCAACACTCCATCAAAACTTATCTTGTGAAGGCTACCACTGGTACATTTCAACTTGAATTGTATTTGACCTATCAGCAGTTGATCACATTCTTTATTTTGTAATTTAGGACACATTTGAGAGTAAAGAGGAACGCTATTAGTTATTACACCTGAAATAGGCACGAATTGGGTCACATGGTCCTCCTACCTATCAACAGCATTAAAAGCCCTAGATCAGTGCACAACAGAGCGCACAAGAATGTTTACTGAGGAAACTGCATGGATCGACCCCCTCCAAGCCCTCCCTCGCCTTTTGTGTTGTTGTTGTTAACTGAATAAAATCAAACCACCTATGGCCAGATTACTTTAAAAACAGAAGTCACAGAATAACTAATAGTGAATGAATGGTCATAGGTACATATCTGTGGAAGACAGAAGAAAAGTCTGAGAATATTATAAACTTTATGCCAACCCATTTGAAAATCTAGATGCAATGAATGCACTTCCTGTTGTACAAAGGACTAAATTTGACCTGAGAAGGTATAGAGAAATTAATTAAAACAATCACTTTTTAAAAATAAGTAAATAAATAAAGTGTTTCTCAGCTGCGCTGTGGGGAATTGAGAAGCGACCTGGATTCGTGCCTAGGCCAGTGGAATGGGGCATAAAGAACCCCTGGGGGCAGCAAGACCACCAGGATGAGAGTCAGGGCTCCATGCTCCAGTGACCCCACCTGTGTGGAGATTTGCCAACCTTGTAGGATCTAGAAGTTGTTTTTAAAATCATTTTTTGATTACAGTTTGCATTCTATACTATTTTGTATTAGTCTCAGGTAAACAGCACAGCAAATAGACATTCACATAGGTTACAAAGTGCAACGTATTCCCTTTGATAATCCAAGTGCCCACTTGGATCATTAAATATTGTTTACAATAGTCTCCAGGCTGTCCTTCACATCCCTGTGCATATTTTGTAGCTACTAATTTACACTTCTTAACCCCATCACCTCAGTGTTTGAAGGTAGCTGATACGTTTCATTGCAGATGTGGCATTTCTTTCCACCATACTTTCATTCATATACAGAAATACTAAGTTCTCAAACACCTGAAATCTATGTGACTTTGTGAACTAATGTCACCTCAATAAATTCAATAAAAATTTTTTTAAAGAAATATTAAATTCTCTCCTGTTTTATGAAAAAATTAGGTATGATATTGAAAGGAGCTTTTAACAGGAGGTAGAAGACAAATATAGCCTCACTTCAACCAGCCACGTGTTTTGGGGGGCCACGCAATGACTTAGCCTTACAGAGCCTAGAGTTCCTCACCCATGAGCTAGGAAGTATATTACCGGCCCATTTACTTTGCAGGTTTCTTTTAATATGTCTTTGAGGAATTAAAGAGAATGAATATCTGCTAATCAAGAAAGACAGAAATGGGAGATTTTCATATTTGTTTGAAAGATGTGTATTGAGCAAAATGAAAAGAAAATATGAAGACATATCCATTATAATATACTTGCAGCACCTTCTCGTCCTCAAGCCAGCAGAGCTCAACTTATCTGCATCCCGCCATTCCAAATGTGCCCTGAGCATGTCTCCTTGTACTTAGGTCCTACACAGAGTCCGTTTAGTAGCAATTTCCAGCAAGTTGCTCACTGTCTGCTCATTAAATGATCTTGAAAGAAAGGGAAAGGATAACGATAACCTTTCATCATAAGAAAAATCCTAAGTTATATTATTCTCTGAGAGTGATGTCCTCATTATAGATAGTTTTCCTTCAGGATGACAAAGTGACTGAAAATCTTGGGGTTCAAAAGAATAGCTATACAGAAAGCAGCTATCCTGGATGACACTGTTCAGAAGAGTCTAGAAGAGGTTATAACTTGATAAATATTTTTGAACAGCTTGGCAATGATTGGCTTATTCTAGGATTACAAATCTTTTTGAAAAAGTAATAATAAAGTAATTAAGACTATAAAAAACAGTTTAGTGATTAAACTCCCCAACATAAAAGCAATATACTGAATGAAAAACCTTTGAGATAAAAGCAAATGGAGAAAAGGTGATTCTAATGAAATTTTATCTCTAGGGGCATATATAATCAAACTTCTCAAGTGTAAGTGCTTTTTTATTATATTCTTGTCTTATTCATTTGTTAGTATTAGAGTATTTTATTCTAATATTTTATATATATGGCTGAATAAGCTTTGTATCTGTAGATTTTATATTTTAGTGGACTATTTGCATGTAAATGTTTTCAACAAATTATCAAATCATTGAAAATTTATGTAACATGAAAAGCTGAATTAATAAATTTTCCTGAAGAGAGGAAAAGGCTTCATTGCTCCTGAGCTCTTATTTTTATTTTATTTTTTTTGCTGTTTACTTTTATTTGTGTCCTGTACTTTAGTGCTAATATTCTCTTAATGAAACTATAATGTTGGACTTACAACCTGTCATTTCAGCTCAATTCACTATGTTTCTTGAAAAATTTTACACCTGAGCAATATTTTCTTGACTCCATTGTATAGTTCAGTTTTTTTTTCATTTTTATCGACGTTATTGGGGTGACATTTATTGATAAAAATTATACAGCCATGAAAAAGAATAAAACCTTGCCATTTGCAATGACCTTGAGGACATAATGAATGCTAAATGAAATAAGCTAGACAGAGAAAGAAAACGAGGACTTGATGATATTGCTTACATGTGGAATCCAATAGAAACAAAAATTAAAACCAGGGTTGCCAGGAGCAGGGGGGAGTAGCTACAAGATGAATAAGGTCTGAGGACCTAATGTGTAACATAGTGAATACAGCTGATAATCCTGTATTGTATAATTAAGCTTTTCTAAAATTCAAATATTCTTACCAAATATACATATACACAAATATAGATATATACATAGCTATATAGAGACAGAGATAAAGATAGACAAACGTGTTAAATAACAAGATGGAAAGGGGGATTCTTCCACATTGGATATGTATATCAAATCAGTACAACGTACACTATTACAATTTTGTCAATTATAACTCAGTAAAGCTGAAAAGAAGGAGAGAGATCAGGTTCAAATATAAATAGTAGCTTGGCTACTTCCCAGCTGTGCAATCTTGATATTTCATTGGTCTTATTGGAGGCTACCCATCCAACACAGCTTTCTGCATCATGTATGATGTTATCCCACTGCCGCAGGCTGATGCTGCTATTTTCCTCATGTAGGACAACAATAGGGAAAGGGTGGTCCAGGGTATCCCTGCTTCATCATTAGTGCATGTTCCTTCTGTTGTATTCCTACGCATTCTGTGCTTCAAGGCACCTGAGTCTGTGGTGCTCTGAGCACTATGAGTACCCTAAATTCCTCACCTAGCAGGCAGATTTCAGCCAAAAAGTACAGTGTATCCGAGACTCATCACTCAGTTACAAACCAACTTCAACTCCCTCAATCTCTTCTCTGAGGACAGGACTCCCCAAAAATGTTGTCAGCAATAAAACAAGATCCAACTAGAATATCCCTCCCTCCAGCTCTCTCCTAAATGCTGCGCTTGATGCCTTCCCTTTCCAAATCAACATGACCTGGCTGCGCCAGGATCCAGCACCTTTCTGTCTCCTTGAGAATCCTCATGGGTTTTGTTTCCTTCTGTGTATAGCCCTAAGATCCTTCAGCCTCTATCTCCAGCTGTCAATCTCCAAGTTTAGATTTGGCCAAGGAAAGATGTGGGGGAAAACTCATTCTAGTTGGTCATCTTATCATTTTAGAGATGAGGAAGTTGATGAATAAAGATGTTTTGGTGATGAGCCCGCAGTCACACGCCTAAAAAACAGTGGTGTCGAGACTTGACTTCAGGTAGAAATCCAGAGCCTTTGATTTTAGCACTCTGTCTTCTATAAGAAAATTAAATAGTTTAAAATTAGTATGTGAACAGAGAAATAGGTCAAAGAAAGAGAATAAATAGTCTGATAAGAGACCAATACTTATGGGAATTATGTATACAATAAGAACAACATTTCAAATCAGTGGATTCTTCAATAAATGTCATTAACAAAAAATATTAAAGCTGGACCTTTCTCTACTCTTTATACCAAAACTAAATGTTTTAAAAAAATGAAATCATACAGTCAGTAGATGAAAACATGAAAGAATATCTTAGTAGGGAAGACAAAGAGATAAAATTGATTTTTCTTATACACCATCAATTCTTCTGAGACTATATCTTACTTATTGACTCATAGATGGCCACAAATATAAGTATACTGGCTGATTATTGCAGCATCATTGCTTTTATTTGTTTTGTTTTAATAGCATAAGACTTGATGCAACCTAATGTGCTTCATGGGGGTTGGTTCAATAAATATGTACATATTAAAGTTATCTATGTGCAAAAGTATAAGATGCAACAATTAAAAAATAATAGAGATGTGAATACATTGATATAGAAACATCAAAATCAGTATTTTGACCAGTTTTTAGAAGTTCCTATTTTCAATGATCAACTCAAAAAAAAGGAAGCAATGAGATCAAGACCCCACAGTGAGACAGACCATCAGGACTTTACAAAGCGTCGGGGGTCACCACTTATCAAGGTTGGTAAGTGTAAGGGGATTATTAGTGGAAAAATATATTGGTGCAACCTCATTGGAGTGAAGGGAAATTTGGTCATAGCTGCCATCATTTACTAACTGTGTGATGCTGGGCTTTCTTTCCTCCCTGGCAAAATGGAGAGATCAGTACTTACTTCCTCAATTTGTTTCAAGGATTAAATGTGACCCAATGCCTAGCTTAGTTAGTGGTGAATAAATATCACCTCCTGTCTTAGTCAGCTCAGGCTGCCGTAGAATGGAGAGCTTAAACAGAAATTTATTTCCACGGTTCTGGAAGCTTGGAAGTCCAAGATCAAGGTGTTGGCAAGGTGATTTCATTGTAAAGCCTCTTCTCTTGGCTTGAAGGCAGCCAATATCTCATTGCGTGATCACATACCTCTACTTTGTGTGCCCAGTGAGAGTGCAAGCAAGCTCTCTGGCATCACTTCATATAAGGGCACTGATTTATCATGGGGCCCCACTCTGATGACCTCATCTAACTCTAATCATCTTCAAAAGGCTCCACCTCCAAATACCATCACATTTGGGTTAAGGCTTCAACATATAAATTTGGAAAAATACATAAACATTCAGTTCATAGCACCACCATATGAATAAACAGTTTTGTTATTTTTTAGTTGACTTTAGAGAGAAAGGAAAGGAGAGACAGAAACATCAGTTCATTGTTCTACTTATTTATGCATTCATTGGTTGATTCTTGTACGCACCTTGACCAGGGACCAAACCCACAACCTTAGTGTTTCAGGACAGTACTCTAACCAACTGAATTACCTGGCCAGGGCACATAAGCACAGTTTTAAGGAAGGAAAAGCTATTTCCTCAGACTGGTTTCTATTGGAACAAATGTTAAGAAATTTATTCCAGGATTTAATGTTTAAGCTGGAATTTCATTTTTAAGTTGGAGAAAATATTCCAGGGTTTTCTTCTTAAGCCCTGAGGCAGAAACAGAATCATCCTACCAAGCACATAGCAGGTTTACCATCCCTCTCACAGGTAGGAAAACAAACTATTCCCTCACTAATCCATTTCAAAACCAATAAAAAGTTTAGGAAGATGTGGTGATGGGGATACAAAGACAAGAGGGCTTTGGCCACAGGATAATTCCTGCAATGCTTAACTAAATTCTGTTTTTAGATTTCTTAGCCAAGTATCCAGGAAGTGGAAAAACACCAGGGATCTTTTACACATGAGCCTTCTTTCTGGTCTGCATTCAGTCACCTTAGTAATAATGAGAATTTTTTATTAGGATGACTTACTTTAATCTCCAAATCCTAACATCAAACCTCATTATGCTAAGCAAAAGAAGGCAGACACAAAAGAATACCCACAGTGTTTCTGTTCATATAAAGTTCTGAAACAAGCAAACCTAATCTGTGATGACAGAAGTTAGAAAACTAGTTGCCTAGAAGAAGATGGGAACTGAGGGGGAAGGGTCACCAGGGAACTTTCTGGAGTAATGGAAATATTCTAGAACTTGATAAAGTCAAAAGATTATGCATTTGTCAGAACTCACCAAACTGTGCCTTTAAGATCCATTTATTTCACTGTAAATAACACTTCAGTTATTAAAAAAATGAATATATGCATTCACATAAAATTAAACATAATTATGAAAATATGTGGGTTTTCCTCCAAACGATCCGTTAGAAATCTAGATGCATGTCTGCATTTAGTCTGCAGTAGCAAGCAGGAGAGAGTCCGAAGCCCACTGCATAGCAAACCCCACCCTCCGGGGAAGACCTTACCAGAGCCTTCCCCCACCTGGGAGATGGACCTTGCCCTGCCCCTGGCCCCCTCTACCTTTCCGGTCTTATCTAAAGAGGAGGGATTGAAGAACCACTGGGACCCACACACACTGAAACACGAAGATGCAACCACAAAGCTATAGAAAACTTCCCTTCCCGACACCTCACCCCCACACCCACAGGGCTCTAATAAATCAGTGGATAACAGCTGAACTACAAAACGGACTCTGAGGAGGTGTTCTTAAAAATCCTGAAGACAACAGGGGACAGAAACAGAGACACTACAGAAATTTGGAGCCTCTAGCACCTACATCTCCAGCACTCGTGACTTACAGTACAACTCACAGCAGACCCTCCTGGCTTCATTTTAGTCATTCATAAATTTACTAACCTTACCATAACTCATTTACTGGACTTTCGTTTGGCCATATTAGCAAAGTATGCTTAACCTCTCTAATACTTCTCACATCATATAAATGATTGTGTTACTACATCATTTTATTTCTGCCTTTCTTACAGCTCCTGTTTCACCTGAAATCCTTTAAGGACAAGGACTGAGTTTTACTTTTTACTTCATAAATGGCCTAACTCAGGGCTGGATGCATGAATTTAGCAAATGAAGATTTCTTTTCTTGAATGGTACCAATGCCCAGGACTTAATGAGTGCCTGCTAAGTTCAGACACTGTTCTAAGCGCATTGCCAGTATTAACTCATTTAATCCAATGAGGTAAAACTATTTGATCCTATTCCCCAGAGGAGGCATGGAAAAGCTATGTCACTTATGTAGCTGATGGCAGAACCAATGTCAGATGCAGGAACTGTGCTTGTCACCTTGGTGTTTCTCCCATGCACAAGGGTGACACTAGCCTTCTGCTTGGCCCTCAGAACCACAGGCCTCTCCTGTCTCCAAATACTTGATTTGAAAAATTAAACTCTTTTCTCAGTACATAATAATAGTGCAGGAAAATGTTATGCGAGAACACAATTCCCAGAAGAGCAGAGAGATGCTTGCTAATGGCTTCATTTGAAGGAAGAGCTGTGTTTCACTTGGTATTACAGTCCCTGGGTTGGGAAATCAAGGTATGGAGAGACATTTGACCTGACTTTTGGATAGAATGCTGTTCTTTCCCGAAAACCTTATCAAACACGAGATTGAAAGGCAAGTCCTGTAGTTGCAACATTACCTATGTTCCTTCTGCTGATGGGGGTCTGTTTGATTTAGTATTTGGGAAGGCTTCCTGGATTAGTTCTTAACAGGAACTGGATTTAGGCAGCCAACAGGATGGTACTTCCTCCCACTCTTTACCAAGGACCACACTGAGGTGGTTAAACACACTTTAAACTGGTTCCAGAAGAATTAGTAAACAGGGAGCTTCCCATCATAGGAAACATGTACTTTGAGCCTTATAAAATATAGATGGTAACAGGTACAACAAAGATAATGTTAGAACCAACAAAGATTGTGATCAACACTCAGTGTTGCCGGGCCTTCTTCCTGCCCTTCCAGGCACGTTTCCCCATCTTACCCCCAGTCTTGCTTTCCCATTTCTCTTCCCAACTCCTTTCTCCATCTGTCCTTTCCTTTCCAAATACCCACACAACTGTTTTATTGTCACCTTTTTTTCTTCCAGGTCATTTAGGAAAAGAGCCTCATATGAACACATATGAAAATACATTTACATATGTATACAAAATACGTATGGAGGATAGCATATATTATTCACACTTTGGTTCTTTTCACTCATATATTCATGTATTCACTCAGCAGGTTATTCAGCATCTGTTCAGTCTGACTAGTCCCTACCCTACCTCCCTGCCCGCACGTGATACCTTTGGACAGACAGGTGTTTGTGTTCGCCCAAGGACACTGCATGTGGCTGGAGAGGCCCAAGACAAACAGCGATTGGGACATAGTTTTGAAGCTTACCACTGGTCACAGATTCAGAGTCTGCTGAAATCCAGGCCTACAAAGCAGAGCATTAGGAAAGCCAGCTATTTGGGAAAACAAGCAGAAACAATAACCTTCTTGTCTGGTGCTTTTACTGACCTTTCCAGAACTCTGCCTTTGAGCGTGGGGGAAAGGCTGACCTCAGGTAAGATGTGGAGTCTCTCTCCGTACCTCCTCTCTGCCCACCGGAGAAGCCCTGCAAGCTCGGGACACTTTTCCAGTGACAGCCCATCAAATAATGGCTCAGAGAGTATCACAAATCTGATACCACACATGAAGTATAATTACAGCTCATAAAAGGCGTGATTGCTAAGTAGTATACACAGTTTTGGCACAAAGATGTCCTAAAGCACAATGTCAAAACCAGGACATGGATTTTGACCCAGATCATTATACCATCCTGCTCATCTGGTGTTCACCAAGCACCCCCTGGCACCCCACATGGCTTCAGGCAGGTGTGTTGCCAGCCCTTCTAGCACTTCCCAGTTGGAGGGACTAGCCGGGTAAAGAGGATGCTGGATGCAGCATGATAAAGTGGAAAGAGCCTTTGATTGGGAATCTTAAGACTAGTTATAACTCTAAATGTCACCATTTGTTAGCTGTGAAATTGAGTTTGGCACTGTTGTAAGTATTTGTTTGAGATGTTACGTAAATTATATGTGGATAGGAAATATTTTGAGGGTTTATAGAGAAGAATTCAGAATAGGGTAGAATTCCTTTCTGGGTTCAATAGAACCCAATGAGAAAAGCCAGTGTTTTGCAAATAAATGGTCTCTAACATATATGTATTTGCATGTACTGTACTGTGATGGGCAAAGAATTTCTTAATATGGGTCACTTTCCAAATGTTTGGATAGCACGTGTTGTCTTTCCCGTGGTTCATTTTCTTGCAGCCTTGACCCCAGCCTGTTATGACACACTGTCACTATAAGCCAGCAAAGGGCAAGAAGCAGAGAGTGGGCCAGTCTGCAGTCTGACACCTCCCCATTTGTGTTTTTCACATGCTGTACTTGAAGCGAACCTTTGCCACAGGGCATCCTCACACACTGATCTCTGCACTCATGAAATAAGAGTGACACATCTGCCGGTGACATGGAGTGGCTCTGATACTAAGGCATTGGTAAGGCAAGGGGTGGGGGTCTCTTCTGGAGCAATGATAAAGGCTCTGATTCAGAGCTAAAGTCATGTCCAAGGTCACATGCCCTTTAGGAAGTCTAGCGTTGAAACAGCCCTTGAAGCATGGATGGAACTCATTACTTTAGGACTTCCTTCTTTGTCCCTGTCTTCTATCTAACTCTCTCTCTTGCTTTCTCTCTTTCTCTCTCTCTCTCCCTCCCTCTCTCTCTCTCTCTCACCCTTCCTCTTTCTCTCTCTAAGGCTGGGACAGGAACCTAATTTAAAGCTATTTTCTGTATTCTTTCCATAGCACAAATTTTCTGTCGAGACCATTGGTTCTGGACCTGTGCCTCAGTGCACTGGTTCTAATACCCTGATGTCATTAACAAAAGATCCCCAAACAAGGTCTGCCTGACAGCAGCGACCTCACTCATGACTCACTCGGTGTGGAGAGGGTGAGGTTGCTGTGGCCTGCCCTTCACTGCCGCCCACACCCAGCACGCACAGTGCTGCCCCGCCTCGCCACCGTCTCAAGGCATCCTTCTCTCCTGAATGCACAGACCAGAGGCAGTGGCGAGAGGTTGCTCGTCCTCTGGAGATGGCAGACTCTAGATCACTGAGTTCCTACCAGTGCCCTGGAGCTCCCTTTAGACAAGAGCACCAGCACCAACCCCTGGTAAATGTTTTATTCCAATGGGGCCTAAAAACTTACCCCAGGCTAGTCACTGAGCTGGGAAGCTTAGAGACACAGAGATGCATAAAGTATAAGCCTGGTCTTCTAGTTGTCTAAGCAGTTGTTGGGGTCCACAATGGGCTTCAGAGGCTTCATAACATCCTGAAGTTCTGTGCAAAACGTGGGCATTTGCGGACTTTTATAGTAAAAGGACAGACACTAGCTCTTATCATCAAAGGGCAGGACTCTGTGGTCCCAAAATTTTAAGAATGAATTGTTTTCTCAACTCCAATTTTTATGCATTCTCCTATTAAGAAGAGCAGCCCTATAACCTTGGATTTAAAATGGATGGAGGCGGAGGTCCTTTTAAGTAACAGAAACTGGCTTCTAGTTGGTTTACTGCCCAACGTTTACTTGATAAGCTATCATTTGGCAGATTCTAGTGACCAGATAATCATCACCTCAGTGGGAAGATGTATCCTATAGAGCAGTGGTCCTCAACTCCCAGGCCGCGGACTGGTGCCGGTCCATGGGCCATTTGGTATCAGTTCGCAGAGAAAGAATAAATAACTTACATTATTCGTTTTATTTATATTTAAGTCTGAACGTTGTTTTATTTTTAAAAAATGACCAGATTCCCTCTGTTACATCTGTCTAAGACTCACTCTTGACGCTTGTCTCAGTCATGTGATATATTTATCCGTCCCACCCTAAAGGCTGGTCCGTGAAAATATTTTCTGACATTAAACCGGTCCGTGGCCCAAAAAAAGTTGGGGACCACTGCTGTAGAGGATCAGTTAGCAGTGCTTTAACCAAATCTGAGGACTGAGCCTCATTTCCTGACAATACAGTTGCTGCACTCTAGAACCTTTATACAAGTATTCCCGTTTCCACCTTATTGCGGTAGCATGTTCATAAACAAGTAAATCAATTGTAGTCAGCTTGTGAAATGTGGCCAATCCCACTGTTTCTATCCTCCCAGTGAAGAGTGTCAATGACCCCAAGGTGGATTCTGTCACTGTGATTACTGCTGTTGACAACTGGGGAAGAGAGGACTGGGCTGGCTTTCATACATCCAGCTGGGCCATGATGGGGTTTTTTGTTTTTGTTTTTGAGTTGCCTTTAATGAAATGCAGAGTCCCATTTGGCTAATTGTTATTTGATTGCATTGTGTATACACATTCTGATTTTTAAAAATGGAAGCTAAGAAAATCTAAAATGTATTCTTTGAAATTACATCATTTCTCTTCACTTGTAAAAAAAGTATTTTTTTCTTTACTGTGAGTTCTTGGGGGAGGGGAGTTTACCCACAGAAATTGCCCTCTAAATTACTAAATAACTTTTGTACAATTGTGTAATCTAAATCCATGTGGTTTTATCAAAAGATTAACTGTGGCCTAATTTCACAGCTTGCCGCTTTCCTAAATTTAAAGAGCGTTAATTTCCCCACACTGTACATCTGAAACTAATACAAAATAATGTTGAATGCAAACTGTAAATGAAAAATAAAATCACAATGAGATATCATCTCATAATCAAAAAGACAAGAGGTAAGTGCTGGCAAAGAGGTGGAGGAAAGAGAACTTTGTATGCTATTGGCGGGAATAGAAGTTGGTACAGCCACTGTGGAAAACAGTATGGAGCATTTCTTTCCTCAAGAAATTAAAACAGAACTACCATATGATCCAGCAAGCCCACTTCTGGGTATATATCTGAAGGAAATGAAACCAATAACTCAAAGAGATATCTGCACTCCAATGGTCGGTCATTGTAGCATTATTCACAAGAACCAAGGTATGGAGCCAACCTAAGTGTCCATCAATGGATAAATAGATATACATATACAGTGTGTCCGTAAAGTCATGGTGCACTTTTGACTGGTCACAGGAAAGCAACAAAAGACAATAGAAATGTGAAATCTACACCAAATAAAAGGAAAACTCTCCCAGTTTCATACCTATTCAGTGCAGTTCCATGTGGGCTCACGCACAGTTTTTTAGGGCTCCTTAGGTAGCTATCTCGTATAGCCTCTACAGACTCGTCACTGACTGGTGCCCTACCAGAACAGGGATTCTCCACCAAACTGCCTGTTTCCTTCAACTGCTTATCCCACCGAGTAATGTTATTCCTATGTGGTGGCGCTTCGTTATAAACGCGCCAATATTCACGTTGCACTTTGGTCACGGATTTGAATTTAGCAAGCCACAGAACACACTGAACTTTCCTCTGTACCGTCCACATCTCGACTGGCATGGCCGTGGGCTGCTCCGCTATATACACGGTGTTACGTTATCATCTGCACATGCACACATGCTGCCACAGCATCCTACAGAAACTGGTGCAGATTTCACATTTCTATCATCTTTTGTTGCTTTCCTATGACCAGTCAAAAGTGCACCATGACTTTACGGATACACTGTTTATGTGTGTGTGTATATATATATACACACACACACACACACATACGCAATGGAATGTTGTCAGCCTTAAATGGACAGAAATCCTATCCTTTGTGACAACATGGTTGAACCTGAAGAGTGTTACATGCTAAGTAAAATAAGCCAGACAAATTTTTCATGATGTCACTTACATGTGAAATCTTAAAAAAAAAAAAAATATTTGAGAGGCAATCAATGAGTACACAACCAAATGGAACAACTATGTGGAACAATGACTTGATGCTTCTCCCTCTCTCTCTCCCTTCCCCTTTCTATCTCTCTCCCATCCCAAATCAATGGAACATTTCTCTTTTTTTGTGAGAGAGACAGAGAAACAGAGAGAGGAGCAGATAGGGACAGACAGGCAGGAAGGGAGATGAGAGGTATCAATTCCTTGTTGTGGCACCTTAGTTGTTCATTGATTGCTTTCTCATATATGCCTTGACTGAGGGGCTACAGCAGAGCGAATGACCCCTTGCTCAAGCCAGCAACCTTGGGCTCAAGCCAGGGACCAAAGAGTCATGTCTATGATCCCATGCTCAAGCCAGCAACTCCACGCTCAAGTTGGTGAGCCTGCACTCAAGCCGGCCACCTCAGGATTTCAAACCTGGGTCCTCGACGTCCCAGTCCAATGCTCTATCCACTGCCCTACCACCTGGTCAGGCCAATGAAACATTTTTTTAATTGAACTTATAAAAACAGAGAGTATATAAGTAATTTCTAGGGTCTAGAGGGGTGGCAGAGATTCAGGAAAAGGTTAGTAAAAAGGTATAAACTTTCAGTTATGAGAAAAATTATTTCTAAGGATCTAATGTATAACATGGTGACTAGAGTTGATGACACTGCATTGCAATTTGCTAAGAAAGGAAAACATAAATGTTCTGACAAAAAAAGGTAAATCTGTGAGCTGATAGGCATGTTAATTTGATGGGAAAGTCTTTTACAATGTTTACATGTGGCAAATTATTACATTGTACCCTTTCAATATCTTGTGATTTTATTTGTCAATCATACCTCAATACAACTGAGAGAAAGAAGGGTGGTTCTATACCTAAATTGAAATTGTTTCTTTCTCTTTCTATGAAAATACCTAATTATTTAGACAGATGTTACTTACAGGTGCTTAATACTAGCAACACATTCACTTTTAAAAGCAGTGGTCTGACAACAAGTGAAAACTTGAGAATGCAGAAAATGTAAGTTGTCCTCTATTCATTCTTTCTAGCAGTCTAAATCAATACTCCCTCTATTATAACTGGGTAATTATTTTAATGAGGTACTAAATGGTGGGGAAAGTTTATAGTTAACTAAACCATGTCACCTTTGTTATGTAATGTTTATTTTGGAGACCCATATATAAGTTGTATAAAATAAGCACTGGTTGGCTGCAAAAATAATAGGAAAGAGTATCAGGTAGGTTTATGACCAGTAAAAATCTAACATGACAATTTTAAAGTATCCATTTAGTTTATGATGCTGCATCTCAAATATATAGTTAGAGGATAATGGGAAAGAAAAATGGTTAGAATTGGCCCAGTGATATTTTTCAGGTAGCTAAGGTATAAGAACAACATTGTCCCCCTCATGGCTTTATATTGCATTGGTAAGAATTGCTAGGTTCTTTGATGACAAAGTGAGCCGCTGGTCCATGTACCAGAACATTTATATTTCCAATTCTAAGGTATTTTTCTAAATCCCAAAGAATTTTCCAACAGCGAAAATTACATCTCATTACTGAAACATAATAAAGAATTAAAAAGTGGACTCTGTGCTTTTGCTCAGAGCAGAACAATGTCTTGTGGAGTGGAGGGCCAGAAGGCATTTCTTCGGACACAAAGGAAGCACATTCTCCATGTTGTCTGACCAGACAGACCATAGAAACTGCTGAAAGCCATCTATTGCACCAAAATAATGTCTTTTTCTTTCTTTGTTCACTAAATGAGATTTATAGATGAACTGTGTGTGTGTGTGTGTGTGTGCAAACAGCTTTTAAAAAGTGAACTGCAATGAATCTGCAATAGAAGTTATTTTGTTACTCTTTTAAAATGCATTCCAGATGAAAAAAAACTACTCTCTTAATATCCCGGTGTCCTGTCCAACTCCACCTGTGCGTCCAGGAGGCGTCCCTATTAACTCTCTGCTTTAAGTCAAGTGATGCTCTTTCCACAGAATGATGAAAACTGCCTTAGAGGAAAAACAGTCTTATTTGTCACAGCGTCTAGGCAACTGAGATTTGGGAAGGGGACATGTTTTGAATGATAGTTGAGAACTAGTAAGTTATGAATCTCCACTGATCAAGACATGTGATAAAATATTTGCCACCAAAGGTAATAAAGATAGTTCCTTCCCAACCTCAAGATACAGAAGGTGGAAAAGATCTGTTCAACAAACTCATCTATGTATTTATTTATTCAAAAAACATGCCATGGTTGAGATGTTTGTGGAACATCGAAGGGGAGATGTTTGGGTGTGCCCGGCATTGAGACGACACAAATGAGGAGCCACAGCCTCTGCCTGTAAAGTACTCAGAGTCATGGAGAGATGGGGATCCAGGTAGACAACCAGAGTACAACGGATATAGCTACAATGGAGATATATACAAGCATACCCATAGCATTCGGGGCACCAATTAAATCTGCTGGATGCATCAAGGGAGGCTACAAAGAGAATTTTAAGTTTGTCAGACTAATAAGAAGGAAGCATTCTGGGCAGAGATAAAATCAGTTTTCAGGATTCCGAGTCATGAGAAAGCTTCAAATACTCAGGAATCTTGTGTGGCTGTAGCTAGGGTGCTGGGGGCTGCCGTATGGAAGACTGGGGAGGTATGTCCATGGCAGGAGAGAAACGGTGCAAAATCAGGTGGAAATATTTAGAAAGCAGACTTGACTAGGTTTTGTGATGGACAGGGTGCAGAAGTCAAAGTGGGAACACCAGCCAAATATTTACCCCAGCACCCTGCTCACAGAAAAGACAGGATTTGATGCAACATTTATTTCTCTGTTCTCCATCCAAGCATTCGCAGGATCAAAGCATTAATCTGCCTTGTCTCTTCAGCTAACAGGATGGCTGGTCTGCAGGTACAAAGGAATCCATAGCTCCCCCGGGTGAGTTTGCTCTGCTAGGAGAAAATGACCCCTGAAGAGCAAAAGTCAACAGGCTTTATCATCCTTCTTCCTGGGTCAGTTTGTTGTTCTTGGCAAGCTATCTTAATGTTGCAGGCCAGTAGTTTTCTGATTTTGTCTTACCCTTGAAATGAATGCCATGGGTTTTCATGGCTTTGTATTCCCCAGGGTGCATCAGTGATGCCTACCAATATGGCCAGAGGCATCCTTCCACTGTAGCAACCACCACAGCTAAACCCATCTCAGGAATCAATGGGACACTGAGGAAGTCAATACTTAAAATAGTGGGCAGTTTCAAGACCATCTAGACCAGTGGTCAGCAAGCTCATTAGTTAATGGAGTCAAATATCAATAGTACAATGATTGAAATGTCTTTTGAGAGCCAAATTGTTTAAACTTAAACTATATAGGTAGGTACATTCCCTATCGAGGTAGTTCCCGCATGTGGTATTTTGTGGAAGAGCCACACTCAAGGAGCTAAAGAGCCGTATGTGGCTCACAAGCCGCAGTTTGCTGACTACTGATCTAGACCACAGTCAGATAGTTAACAGGATCTTCTTGAAGCTTTTCAAAACGCTCCTCAGAAAACACAGGAAGTGTGGGTCCACATCTCCCCACACTGTAAGGAGATCATGTACTTCTGTTTGTAGTCCCTACTCAGGTATTAGTGATTCCCCCAAAATTTATGTTGAAGTCCTCCTCCCCAATGTGACAGAATTTAGAGATAGGACCTTTGGGCAGTAATTAGGTTTAAACAAGGTTGTGAAGGTGGGGCCCTCATGATTGAATTATAAGAAGGGTCATAAGAGAATGTTCTCTCTCTCTCTCTCTCTCTCTCTCTCTCTCTCTCTCTCCCTTCTCTCATTCTCTCTCTCACCCCACCCCCTACTCCCACTCCCCAACCACATGAGGACACAAGGAGAAGGTGGCCTGCCCAGCTGTCTGCAAGCAAAAAAGACAGATCTCACCAGACCACAACCCTGCTGGCACCCTGATCTTGGAGGTCCAGATGCCCTACAGTGAGAAATGAATTTCTATCTGTGGTACTTTGTACAACAGCCCTAGCACACTAATACACACACTACACTACTGTGGGAGTCACTGTAGCATATGTCACATGGACCTGTATCATGGCCTATAACATAATTCAAAAAAACAAATTATTCCAGCAATAATGTGGTACCCAACTGACGGCGATGATAAAGAAAATGTGAAGGAGGAAGGAATACGCGACAGACAACCTTAACAGGGAAAGGGGAGCTGAGGACTGCAGTTCGATGACAAGGGTGAGACAGTGAGTGAACTGAGAGAGGGTGAGGGCAAGGGCCACGGGGAGGGGAGTGACAAGAGAGATGGGAGACATATAAGTCACACAAAATCCTCTCTCCATGGAAGAGTTTTAGGGAGGGAAAGATTTTGTGGGGGGTAAAAGAGGGGCAGCGGCTGATGTGCCCTAAGGACGGGGGTCCAGTCATCGGTGGGATGGGCAGACCTGCCTGAGTTCACTGACTCCCCGCCCTCCACTCTCTCCTCTCAGGAAGGGTCCAGTCTCTCCGAACATTAAGGAAGAAGTAGCTGATCTGGCCTCCAATGAGGAGACACAGCTCTGTTATTAATGAGGTGAGGATGAATAATTCTCTGAATAATTCAGACATCCATCACCATTTTCAACTAAAATATCCAGGTTAAAAAAAAAAAAGGTCTAAGAGTTAAGAAGAACAGATTGATTTGAATTAATTGTCTCAATTTACCATTTTATATTGGACTTATCCAAACTAAGTGACATAAGTGGCTTGTGGGTCAGCAGTGATGAAGAGTGCTGCCAACCAGTATTCCGCCAAGAGACTCCAGTGCCCAGACCTGATCGGGAAGGAGGGGATGTCCTGCTTGGAGGCATTTTCTGGGTGAGATGCAGGGTGGTAATCCAGTGGCGCTCATCATGCAGAGACCATTATGTGCAGGATAAACAAGGAGAAAGACGTGAGGTGTGTGAGTCTGCGTCTTGTTTACCGACGTGGGAACGCCTGCAGTTAGAAGAGAAACATTACAATAAACAGCATTTACATTAAGAACTCATCTGAAGAGCAGCAACCACAGGTGTCCAGGCACATCTGTGCTTTCTCCCCGATCACACTGCATCAGCAACCTGGATGTTCTCCAAGGCAAGCCTAGCAAATGCCACTGAGGTGCCTATCTCCTCCTCGGGCACTGGCATTTTGATGGTATTTTCATGTTGTCTCTCTGAGTGTGCTCTCTAGAAGCCAGCTGAGGCTCAGAACCCTCATGTCCTTTTTTTTGTCTCTAAAAAAAATGCCAAAATTCAGAGACCTAGATTTCCTGATGCTCTCATTGAGATTCAGGATGGTGGAGTATAAACTACCTGGAGTATGAAGTCAGACCCTTGAGTTTGAGGTCTAGCCCCGTTAGTTATTATGTTAGGGGATCCTAAAAGTCATTGAACTCTAGGTATCTCACCTGTGACACATAACATTAAACTCACAGGGTCATTAGAAAGATTAAAAGGAATAAGAAAAACCAAAGCCTTAACAGACCTTAAAGCAATATGCAATTGGCACTTATTAATAAAATACTAGCTGATTTCCCAGAGAGAGGGCAACCTGTGTGTGTGTGTGTGTGTGTGTGTGTGTGTGTGTGTGTGCGCGCGCGCCCAGAGTCACTGACATGTGGCCCTGCTGGTGTTCATCTGAGCCTCTTATGCATCCACACTCATCCCCTCTAGGTACCTGACTTGCATAACGAAGACAGGAGAATTGGGTTAGTTGTACAGAATTTAGTCCTTATTTGTAAGGACTGGGGTTAAAGTATCTATTTTGCAGTTTTTGTCTTTTGAATATTAAATAATTTATATGTTAGCTATCACAATGATTGGTACATTTCAGGGTGCTTAATACATATTGGGTTTTTACTAAATATTTATAATGACGTAACTATTGTTCTGTTGCTTCTCAGGAGCAGAGGGATGGCTATTCACCCTTCTCAGCACAAGGGACACTGTTATTGTGTGAAGTGTGAGGGCCCTGTCTCACGGTGTTGCTTTAATTGTTGTTTTGTTGGGTTTTTTTCTGAAGTGAGAAGTGGGGGGGAGATAGACAGAGAGACCCTGCATGTGTCCGACCAGGATCCACCCGGCATGCCCACCAAGAGGCGATGCTCTGCTCATCTGGGGTAGTGCTCTGCTGCAACCGGAGTCATTCTAGTGCCTGAGGCAGAGGCCATGGAGCCATCCTCAGCGCCTGGCCAACTTTGCTCCAATGGATCCTTGGTTGTGGGAGGGGAAGAGAGAGACAGAGAGAAAGGATAGGGGGAAGGGTAGAGAAGCAGATGGGTGCTTCTCCTGTGTGCCCTGGCCGGGAATGAAACCCAGGACTTCCACATGCCTGGCCGAAGCTCTACCGCTGAGCCAACCGGCCAAGGCCTTTTAATTGTTTCTTGATTTGCCCACGTAGCTGCACATCTTTCCTTCCAACTCCTGCTTTCCATTTCACCCCAAAGCAACCATTCTGTAGTGCTTAACGTCACTTCACTTAATTTATTTATTACTAATTTTGAATGTTTTCTTATACACATGTTGAGCTGTTTTGGAGGCAGGAAGGCTTCACTTCTCTAACTGTTGGATACTTCCCGAACAAAGAAAGAAGGTGGTTACCTAAGGACGATGGATTCTGTAAGCAGGTGGAGATCCCAGCTCCAGAGACCAAAAACATCTCTTCTTTTCCTTCTGAAAAGACAAGTACTTGGGGCCTGGTCCCACAGTGACTGTGGCTCTCAGCTCCAGGTGACTGGTCACTGGTTGGAAAGTCCCTGGGAGGAGCAGCACCCTGATAAGGAACTGGCTCTGCTCATTGAGCAAGAGGACTGATGTCATCCTCAGGGGAAGAGGTCATGACCTATTAGCAGGGAGGTGGAAGAGCTTACTCAGGGCCATGTAGAGATTCGTGGAACCTGTAAATATCTAAAAGCAGGCTCAAAAGGAATCTTCTATATGCAAAATTTGATAGAGCGCAGACATACACACAAAGCCTAAAATTATGAACCTCCTGGAAGAAAATATAGGAATAAATGTTCTCAACTTTGTTTCAGGCAATGTTTCTTAGAAATGACACCAAAAGAAGAATTAGATAAACTGAACTTCATCAAAATGAAAAACTTTTGTACTTCAAAGAATAACATCAAGAAAGTGAAAAGAAAACATGCAGAATGAGAAAACATTTTAAAATTATATATCTGATAAAAGACAGAGCCAGAATATAACTCATATAACATAATAATAAAAAGCAACTCAAAGAGTTCAAAACTCAAAGGATTTGAATAGACATTTCTCCAAAGAACACAAAAGATGCCCCACATCATTAGCCATCATAGAAATGCCAACCAAACTACAAGGAGACACCACTCCACACCCACTAGGATGGCCAAAATGAAAAAGACAGATAATAACTAGTGTTGGCAAAAATGCAGAGAGGTTGGAACCTTCATATACTAGTGGCAAAAATATCAAATGGTGCTGTCATTTTGGAAAACAGTCTGGTAGTTCCTCAAATAATTAGTCATTGAATTACCATGGTACCCAGCAATGTCACCCTTAGGCATATACCCAAGAGAAATGAAGGCACATGTCCACACAAAAACTTGTACACAGATGTTTACAACAGCATTACTCAAAATAGCCACTAAATTAAAACAATGCAACTATCCATCATTGATGAGTAGTCAAATAAACTGGGGTACATCTATACTATAGAATATTGTCTGGCAATAAAAAGGAATAAAATTCTACAGCATGGATGACCCTGGAAAATATTATACTAAGTGGAAAAGCCCATCACAAAAGACCACACGTTGTATGACGGCATTGATAGAAAATGTCCAGAATAGGCAAATCAAATCAATGGACACAGAGTATAGATTCATGGCTGCTCTGAGCTGGGGAAATGGGGAGTTTAGGAAATGATGTCAAACTGGTACAAGAATATTTTGAGATGATAAAAAATGTTTCAAATTTTATTGTGGTAATGGTTGTACAATTCTGTGAATATACTAAAAACCATTAAACTATACGCTTTAAGAGGTGTATTTTATCATATGAATTTTATCTCAATAAAACTATTTTCAAAAGAAGTCCCTTTTTCAGGTGGACCATAGAACAGTGGAAGGTAGTCATTTTTTTAATGACTATTGAAAGCTAAACTCCACTATTAATAAAGAAAGAAGAGAAGGAACCCCTGATATGTTTCTACCCCTCTTCTGTTTCAGGGACCAAGTAACGCAAGCCAACCAAGTTGTAGGGAGGCCTGACTCCTCCTCCTCATGCTAACAGAGAGACAAGGATGTACAGATGAATACAACATCAGGGTCCTGGCTGGTTGACTCAGTGGTAGAGAATCAGCCCAGCACGTGGATGTACTGGGTTTGATTCCTGGTCAGAGCACACAGGAGAAGCAACCATCTACTTCTCTACTCCCCCCTCCCTTATCTTTCTCTATCTCTCTCTTCTCCTCCTGCAGCCATGGCTCGGTTGGAGCAAGTTGACCCGTGGCACTGAGGTGGTTCCACTGACTCACCTCAGGCACTAAAATAGCTGAGTTGCCAAGCAATGGATCAAGAGGCCTAGATGGGCAGAGCATCACCCCGTAATGGGCTTGCCAAGTGGATCCCTGTCCGGGCACATGAGGGAGTCTGTTTCTCTGCCTATCCACTTTTCACTTAAGAAAAAAAAGAAAAAAGGAAACAACATCAGGCCATCTGGTCAGTATTTGACTTTCACTTCAGAATAGAGGTGAAGACAGTGTCAGAAAAACTTCCATCCCCAAATTGGAACCTTTCCCGGATCTCCCTGAAGTGAATGGTCTGTGACCCAGATGGGGGACAGAAATAGAAGAAAGCTAAGATATGACCACAAAGCATTGCTCCATATACGAGACCCATTTGGCCATCTGTAGTTTGACAGGTGAGAGAAGTTTTCCTTTAGAGACTCTTATATTGCTATCCTGACTAGAGCACATCTAATTTCACAAAATTCTACCATTCAAGCAGCCTGTGAATGGGTGGCCAGATACTCTCAGATTGAAGGGACACTCATCTGGGGAGACAAGTTAGATTCAATGACCATAACGGCCCTTTGAGACTCTGAGTACCTGTAAGTCTATACAACCAGTTATACCACAATATTTATTCTGAATACAAACCCACAAAAAAAATCAATTAAGTTTTTTTTATTTTTAATGACTAGTAAATTACAAAGAAATACACTGCCAAAGATTCATCTTCAGAAGGCAATCTCCAAGCAATTTTATGTCATCAACCTAGATTTAGTGCAATTAGGGTGAATATTCTAGGTATAAACTAGGAGACCTGAGTCCATGCCCTCACTCCTTTTATTTTCATGGGGGGGGGGGGGGAACTCAGGCTGTCCAGGCCTCTGCTTCTCTAGCTATAAAATGAGAATCCTATGTAGAGTCAGTCTCTCAGAACCTCTCTGTTCCCTATGTACTAAACAGAATGCTGAATATATACTCTGCAGTTATATAGTAACCCATGGTTAAATCAGAGATTGAATTAGCCAGCAAGCTCTGTGCCCAGCCCAGGCTCAGCACACCATGCTTCCTCCAGGCCTCTTACCCCACTCTTCTTCACCGTCTCCATGGCCCCAGACTCAGCTGGTGGGGTTCCAGTCCACCAGACATGCCCAATATAGTCTCAGCTTCCTGCCATGGCCTTTCAGTGGCGCCAACTGACCCAACGCCACACATCCTGCCCATCAACCAAGATCCTCTCACATCTCACTCCTCCAGGATTCCCAAAACTACCTTGGACCACCGCAGTCTGCCCACGCAGACCCCACACTGGGCACTTCACGTGCGCTCATTACTACCTGCGATGTTCAGCCCTACCCTTCTCCGTATTGGTGAGCTCTCAGAGGACAGAAGGCTCAGGGGCTCCCTAAATTCTTAAAGAGAATCAGTGGTTGTGGGAATGGCGAGGCTTGCTTATCCAGTCAGCCAATACACCTATTTCTCACAAGTACTGTTTGTCATGAGCACTGGTCTCAGCCTTTTGAGAGTAGTGCTGTCTGATTCTTAGTCCTGTGAGAACATAAAGAAAACAAAGCCAGACAAAATGGGTAAAGGGTAACTAACAAAAGGCAACAAGCAAACTGCCTTTCCAAGGATAAGCTAAGGAAGGACCCATCTCAACTCAAAGTCAGGATGAAGACTAAAGCTAGACATGAGAAAGAACTTTCAGAGAGTTCCTCAGCACCCCCAGAAGGGCATGCCCTCTTCTTATTTGGAAACCTGTTTTAAATGGATGCAGCATTCAATTTCTCAAGCACATGACTGTCTGTCTTTGTAGAGGTAGGTGGCCTCCCAGAAAATTCATCCTGCTTAATGATTCTGAATCCTCAGCCTCTCACTGTCATGCATATAATTTATGCATTCTTTTAAAAATTGCCAAGTCCTCATGAAATCAAAGTAATCAGAACTATAATGGGCCTAAGAGGTCATCTATTCCTTGCCACTTGTCATGCAGATGAGGAAATGACAGTCTTCGAGATCATCCAATGTTCCTGGTTCATAGATCCTGCCCCTCTCATATTGATTGAAATCCACCATACATGTGGTGGTGCAGTGGACAAAGCGTCAACCTGGAATGCTGAGGTTGCTGGTTTGAAACCCTGGGCTTGCCTGGTCAAGGCACATATGGGAGTTGATGCTTCCTGTTCCTCCCTGTTCTTCTCTCTCTCTCCCTCTCTCTTTCCACTCTAAAATGAATGAATAAATTAAATGTTTTTAAAAAAGGAAATCCACCATACACTTTACATTAGGCTATAAACATCTGCAACAGCATCTAAGAGTAAAAATGATGTGCATATGAAAAACACCTGTCCCACAAGGACCACCCCCTCAGAATCCCAGTATTTACTCCTTAGCCACGGTCTGCCTAGCCTGGACGAGGTGCTGGTGAGGGAGAAGGGAGAGAGATACAAAGGTGAAAATTGCACACAGTTCTTGTCCTCCAAGCTTATCTCTCTGGTTGGCAAGGTAATATGTAAACAAGTGAAAAATTAAATCGTATTTCCAGAGAAAAATACAAGTTCAGAGCAGCAGTAGGCGGTTTGTGGGCAGGCCCTTTGGGATGGATCAGGGTCAGAAGGCCTAACTGGGCCAGACCCAGGGAAAGGCTCTTCAAGGAAGTGGGAGCCACCGGCCAGCTCAGAAAGGGCTGATGGGTAAGATCTGCATGTTGAGGAAGTAACACTTCCTGTCCATAGGGCCGTACTGCACATTGAACAGTGCTGACTTCTGGCTTCCTTTCCCCAGAAAGAACCGCTGCTCCACATTCTGACCTTATCTCCTGGGTAGCAGAATGACGGAGTAGGAAAGTTTCTTCTGCCTTTCCACGGGAAGTGCATCATCCGTTGGTAATGTCTCCATTTGGTGGACACTGGTCCATTCTACCACCTCCCACCTGTACCATTCACCTAAATGCCCCAATTTTTACCTTGACATTTCTCATTTGTGTACATGCATGTGTGGCTGGCATGCACAGAACACACTGGGCCTAGTTCCATCTGCAAGTCTTGCAGTTCACGAAATTTCCAGCTCCTGGGCATCATTTGCAATTGTAATGCTGTTACAGGCAGAAAAGAGATAGACAAATTAATCATTGTCAATACTCGTCCCTATTTGCCAAATGAGATTTTGAACAGCATAGCTGAAAAGTAATTTGTAACACATTGTATATCCTTGTTTTGCTTCACTGAAAGAGTTGTTCAGCATCACAGTCAACGTACGTAAGTATCCCGGTAGCAAAGGGGTTTATGAATGGCATAGATTCATTCATCTGTAGCCACCAAATTATGTACTGAACACTTACTCTAGTATGTAAGCTACACTGAACTCAGAATAATGGGCTTCCGAAGGACTCTTAATAGCTTCCTTACTTCCCTGGACTTGGCTAGGACCCTTCAGGTCACCTATAGATAAACAGAATGCCTAGTTCCATGTCTAGAGGCCCTCACTGGCCACTCCACATTATCTAATTCCTGATACTCCCCCAGGCAAACTGCTTTCTAATGGGTACCCATAACTCTGTGACTACTCAGAAGGATGGTTTACCCCATGGGACTCTGCATTCATGAGCTGATAAGTCACAGCCACTCACTGAGATTAATCTTTGTGACACCAGAATGTATCTCTGCTAGAGCCTTAGTCTCCCTGCTGTAGAAAGACCTCCTCCCCACACTCCCTACAAGAGAACAGTGATTTCAAATGCCCAGAAATGTTAGGACTCACCCGAGACAAATGGATACTTAGTCACCGCTATTCCCAGTCCTCATGAATGCCCTCTTCTGCTTCTGCTCCATTTCCTCAGCCCTGGTTCCCTGTGTTCGTTCTAAACCTATTTCCATGTACGCTGTGGTTAGCTGGCTCACACAGGTACCCTACACATACACCTCCACGCTAACATACAGATAATAAATGGTAACAGTTACCACTTACTGAGGATCTTTTATTCACCAGACACCATGCTATCCATGCAATCAGTAACATAATTATTTCATTTAATCCTCCAAAAATTCCTATGTGAAAGGCAGGTATTTTTAATCCTGTTTTAAGGATGACTAAACAGAGGGCTGGGCTGGTGAAGTCATTTGCCCAAGTTCCCAACCTCACAAGAAACCCTGCTAGGATGCAACTTCGGGTCTTCTTGAGTTTGGTACTCACCCTGGTTTCCTTTAGGTAAAGCTGACCCTGTGGACGAGACTTTTCTCTGTTCAGTGAGTAATTCACACTGGAAGGTTTTTATTTCATTTGATGTCTCTATGAAAACTGGTTGATAGTCTTTTGAAACTTGAAACATGTTTAGGAGAAGGATTTGAGAACTCTTCTGCTTAAGGAAAGGAGGAAGGGTGATTATTTGTGGTCACAAAGAATGCTACATTTTCCAATAGCCTTTTGAAAAAAGATCTCGGTGGGTTGTGTGATTTAAAAAAAGTCTAGGCACTGATCCTTACAGTACTTGTGTGAGTCTGCTCAAGTCAACTCAACAATTCCCCAGGGCTCTGTGGTGCTTGTGCACTTGACCCTGTCAGAGAATGGGTGCCAGAAGCCCAGCATAGGGTGACTTTCCTGAGGACATCAGGGGAAGGAAGAGAAGCTGACCCCAGTCTTAGGCTTTCTCCTTCAGAGACGATGACAGTCAACTCCGGGACATCCAAACACCCCACAGGTTCTCCCTGCATCCAAGTTAGTAGACTCATTTATTGATTTCCAAATCGTAGAAGTCACGTCCTCTACTGAAGCTGACTATAAGATAGTGACTTAATTTGTTATCCAACAGAGAAAGCCTGGACTTGGGCTGGTAAATGAAAGTTAGCCATCTCCGTCGGCTTTCTTTATGATCAAGTATCCTCACCAGTGGTGGGAGTCAAATAATTCAACTACCGGTTCTCTCCCTTAATGACCAGTTTAAATATAAAAAAAAGATATACTGAAAGGTAGTTTATTTCATGCATTTAATACTTAAATAAGAACAATAGAAGAGGTATACAAAACTAGATTATAAGAAAGAGTTTTAAAATATTAATGAAAAACTATTAAATAATACCTGACAAAAAAAAAAACAATAAAACTGTTATTTAAGGTATTTCCATATTGCTTCTTGATTGGAGCCCTCACTTACAATTTTTTTCACCGATGGATGGAATGAACATGAATATGGGCATTTAGAATACGCTGATGCACAGATGAAAGTTAAAAAATAGTAAGGAACGTAAGTTTGTGATTTCCACATTGGGCGCTGCCCAGGCACCTACCATAGAGAGAACCCTGATGACAGTGCCATTTTAACAACCAATTCACTAAACTCAACAAAACCCACACTGTTCTTCACTCACTCTCCTTCCGATGAACACACACGGGGCGGGACCATTTCCCAAAATACAGCAGCCCCTTCTGTGGTAAGTCAGCCTACATAAAAGAGTTCAAACAAAATGCTCAGAGTGTATACCTGAAACTAATACAAAATAAGACTGAATGTAAACTGTAAGTGAAATATAAAATTTAAAAATTTTTAATGCTCAGAGAAAGGGTGTTTAGAGACAGTTTTTCCAGAACCTTCACTGTTCAGTGGCGTAGGTTTGGCCAGGCTTGGGTTGAGACCTTTGTAATGCCCCCTCTTTTTATGATATTAATATACCATGGTTGCAGAGCAACCAGCCACCGACGGGGGTTTGGTTGCCCTAGGGATTTGGTGTTGAAAACGACAATATCATACATGAAGGAGATGAAGTGTGGAGGCCCAATGGCCAGCAAGAAGGCACATGCTATAGTCGTTACACACGATCACTGTTTCAGAACATGATGCTTCTGAAATGAACCGTCAGTCTTGCTACCAGAAGATATAAACAACTTTATGCTTATTGGTTTCATCTGGGTCTAGCAGATAAACAACAAATTACAATAACAGACGATGACTCTGCCACTGGGGCTTCGGGTCGTCATTAGAGTCCATTCCCATCTCATTGCTTCCAGCCCCCCACGCCCACTCGTCCAGCAGGCACACCCCACACCACTTGGCGCTGCTCACAGTCTCCCCGCATGGCTCACCGGAGTCTCCTGTCTATGCATCTTGTCTCCCCAGCTAGACCGGAGGTGCCTGGTGGACACCGCCAATCTCACACCGCCCCATCCAGCCCCTTGATTTTGCTGCAGGGTCAGTCAAACCTACATGGCTGAGCTATCTATACAGACCCTGATTTCCTACAGCTGGGGAGAGGAAGGGGCCTTGTGGAAAGTCTCTCGTGGGTAGTGGTCAGTGCCTAGAAGGGAAGAGAGAGATTTACGGAGAAGGTTCCGGATGATTAGGAGTCCAGTCCACTCTGCTGCTTCTCCTCGCTGGCCTCCCCACCCCTGGAGGAATCCCAGGAACTGGTTCATGCAGAGGAAAGACTCCTCGCCTCAGTTTCTCAAGAAGACCCTGCAATAGGGTGTGGGGGGGAACCGCTGGAGGGAGGGCGTGGTCTTCTCAGGGGCCCCACCTCCCTGGGGGTTCTGGAAGATTTGGGCACCTGGCTCCTGCCCGGACTGTGACTGCTTGTCCCTTTGGGGTGACTTCCAGTCAGTTACTTAAAGACCTCCCTCCTTCCCCTTTCCCTCTGGACCGGCTGGAATCAGAACCAGTAACCTGAGCCCGGCACCAATCAGGATTAGGGGCACCCACGCAACTCCCAAATCCACCGAAGTGGGAAGAACAAGAATGGAGGGAAACTGTCTCCACTGAGAGGACGTGAGGGCTGGCTCCCCAAACGCTCACACCTGGGAGCAGGGCCAGGCCACCGGTGGGTTCTGGTCGCTGTGCCTGGGCATCTGAAGGCACAGCTGGGTGGGGACAGGCTTTCAGGGGCCAAGCCCACTGTTCCCACGGCCTCAGCTTGGGAAAGGCCTGGCCAGGCCAGGGGAGAGGCCGGGCTGCCGGCCGGGTCCCCTTGAGCCCCTCGCTGCGGGCTCCTCTCGGCTCTGGCTCCTAGCAGAGCCCTGTCCGGAAAAGCAAACAGGCCTCCGGGACCCTGCCCTTTGGACCTTGTGCAATCGGCGGGGCACTCTCTAAGCCCGGGGTGGCCCTGGGCGGGCAGCCCCATATAAAAAGGGTGCGGGCTCCGGACGCGCATTCTTACCTCGGTACAAGCAGGCTGTCGGAGGGCGCCCGTTCCGTTCCGTCCGTGTGGCAGCAGCGAGCTGCGTGAGGCCAGGCAGAGCCAGCGAGGCGCGGGGAGGGAGCCGGCCCAGGTCGGCCATGGGCCCGCCCGGGCCCGCGATGTTGCTGCCGGCGCTGCTGATGCTGCTCGCCGCGGGCGCCCGGGCAGGTGAGCGAGGGGCCCGCCCGCCGGCCCGCTGGGATGCCCGTGGGGGCGCCCAAGGAGCTAGCCAAGGGGGCAACAGCCAGTGGCAGGAGGGCTGGCCGGGACAGCGTGGACTGGGACAGCGTAGGGCAGTTACAGTCGAGGGACAGAGCTAGGTGGCTGGCTCCTCCAGGCTCAGGATGGGGTTGGGGGCCGGGGGGGGGGGGGGGGGGTGCAGGAGAAGGAGGGGGGGAGGAGGGGCAGGGGTTGGGGAGAGGCTGCGAAGCAGCTCTCAGAACCTGCCTCCTCCGAAAGGAGAGCCCCGTGCATCAGGGGTCCTCCCTCTGAGGCCCTAGGACTCATCTGGAAGAGGGGAAACCCACAGTGTCCTTCTTCATTTCTTACAGAAGTCGAGGTGCTGGAAAATGTCAGCCCCAGCTGTCCAAGTAAGGCATTTGCTCACAGGATGAGGAGGGGCACCCAAACCCCAAACCGCCACCCCACCTGCACCTCGGGATGCTGTGATTGATGTGCATGGCACTGAACCCCAAGCATCCAGGTCCCTGGGCCTCTGCCCACCCAAGGGGCCTGAGCTCTCTTCTGCCTGACCCTGTGCTCTGTCCATAGCGGGATGGGGAGGGGGGGGGTGTCACTCTGTTGGCTCCTGGACACTTTGAGACATCACCATTCTGTTTATCAGTGGCTAATCATTTATTCAAAGCACATGAGGATGAGGAAATGCTGACTTTAACCTTTGCGCAGAAACCCAGACCCCCACCCACCTCTTTGTATTTACCTGACCCTTAGAGGTCAAGGGAGCTGGCTTCCAGGTGATACCTGCCACAGTGTTCGCCAGAGAGCGAGGCTGGCCACTGATGGGGAAGCACTGCCATCTCGTGGGCATCTGCCTTCACTGCACCTAGGCTCATGACTCCAGTGTTCTTTTTCTCAAATTGTTCAAAAAATTCCTCTTAAGCACAGTGAAAATATCCAGATGTCCCTTTTTGGGGATTTGCTCAGTCAGCCAGATACTCCTCAAACTTAAATGACTTTGTCTCAGGCCCTGGCTGGATAGCTCTGTTGGTGACAGAGTCATCCCAATATGCCAAGGTTGCGGTTCAATCCCCACAGGGCACATGCAAGAATCCACCAATGAATGAATAAATAAGTGAGGCAACAGAATGATGTTTCTCTCTCTCTCCTTCCCTCTTGCTCTCTATAATTAATTAATTAATTTAAACAACACCAACAACAAAAACCCTTGCCTCAGGTATTTATTGTAGTAGAACCAAAGAAGAGCCACAGAATTATGCTCTTTTCAAGCCAGAAAGTCATTAGATGGACCTGCTATATGTAATCAACCCTTAATTTTTTTACTCTCCTATAGACTTTCTGAGCCTCATTACTTGAAAATCACCTTCTTGTATCTCAGATGATATATTCAGGGAATGCCAGCTAATTTAGACATTAACCTCAGCAAACTGCAGTGGAGAACTTAAATCTATAAAGGAAAATTACATATAATGCAAAGTCAATTAAAAAGAATTTGAGTTTAATTACTTTTTTATTATCATCTCTGCTGCTGCTCCTGTCTGCCCAGAATTGACTCTCAAGAGTGTTATTGCTGCTCTGTGGCTGATGTATTTCTTCTCATTTTAGAAGAGTCAACTCGGTTCAGACACCTCAGAAAGTACATATACAGCTATGAAGCTGAGAGTTCCAGTGGTGTTCCTGTGATTAGTGATTCAAGCGGTGTCACCAAGATCAACTGCAAGGTAGGAGGGGAGATGGGGGACACCAGAGGGCCCAGAGCCCATGGCTGAGCAAACCCTGCTCGTGCCGAGGTGTTTGGAATCTCGAAGCGCTGGGAGCTGGCCCTCAGCTTCCAAGGTGCAATTGTAATATGTGATCTGGAATGTCAGCACCACAGGACAGTGGGTTTCATGTGATGGGAGAAGTCCAGGGGGTGACCGAAGGGGGTGGGCACCTCCAGAAAGCATTCTGGCATGCAGTGTTGATCATCTATGTCAAATAGCATTGTTTACAAAAGAAAAAAAATTGAAAAAATAAAAATTTAAAGATGCAGTTCTCAAGAAAAACTTTTCTTCTTAAGACTGACACTGACGGTCGTGTTCATATGGAACCGATCTAAAGGCCACTACTGAGTTTGTGTGGGGAAGTCGGGCAGGATGCTGCCCTCTTCTTTCTAAGGACCCCTTGTCCGTATGGTCAAATCAGGTAGCCGTTAGCCACCTGTGCCTATTAAAATCGGATAAAAGTAAAAATTCTGTTTCTTAGCCTCACTAGCTACATTTCAAAGGTCCAGTAGCTGCCCATAGCTAGTGGCTCCCATAGTAGACAGTGCAGATACAGAACCTCTCCTTCATAGCACAAAGTTCTCTGAACAGTTCTGGATAACAACCAGGGATCCATTTAAACTTCAGCTACATCGCTTCTGGGCCTTTAGGCTAAGATCAAGTGTAAACTTCAGCTACATGCAAAGGTGGGAATAGCCCCTAATAGATATAAACAGTTTTGATTTGGGGGATTTTTTTGATGACTTTAAGAAGACATTTGCTGTTAGAACCAATGACAACCCTCCTCCTGCTTCCTGTTTTTCTTCTTAACTCTCCCCCATAGGCTTTGTCTCTTCCAACCAGTCGTACCTCTCTATAACTAAAGCAAGTACATCTAGAACCAATAAAGAGATGTCCTCATAATACGTAAGGGCAGATTAGAGACTTGGTACCCCAGAGCATAGAAAAGATCCAAAATGAGGCTGTGACAAGGCTCATTTGTGGAGAACTCATGAGGCCTGTGAAGGCCACATGTGGTTCTGGAGAGCAGATGTCATGTTCCCCAACAGCATTCCCCTTGGTGTCCTGATTAGGGAGTAATCATTGGTCCCCGGAGTGGGAGTGCGGATATCAATTCTCAGTGGAGGGTCTTAATGTGCCATGACCCTGTCTTCTAGGTCGAGCTGGAGGTCCTCCAACTCTGCAGCTTCATCCTGAGGACAAGCCAGTGCACCCTGAAGGAGGTGCATGGCTTCAGCCCTGAGGGCAAGGCCCTGCTGAGGAACACCAAGAACTCTGAGGAGTTTTCTGCGGCCATGTCCAAGTAAGGCGTGAGCCTACACATTTCCATTTCTGAGCTTCGGATGTGCTCAGATGTGTGCCAGATGTGTTGCGAGTGAGGGTGTGCGTGTGTGTCCACTGAGGTATGAACATGTGTGTTCATAGTAGGCCTATATATGAGAGCAAGTGTTTGTATTCTGTATTCTTCAGGGGTCAGGGAACTGCTGAGTCTTCACAACAACCCAGTAGAGAAAAGCATCATTTACTCTCCCCAACCAATGTTCCCCTAATTATCATTTGTGTTTCTAAAAGATCTCATGCTTAAACTCCTGAGCGAGTAAAGCTGAACTGGTTTGTTTACACATGGGAATTAAGCAGGAGTGGGTGCATGGAGTCTCCAGGGAAGGTCCCCGTGCTGTGGTCCACACATGGCAGTGCAGGGTCTGGTCAGTGGGGGTCAAGCCCTGGCCTCCGGGAGTACAGGGAGAGCCCAGACCTGAGCAGCTTCCAGTGCACACTGACCAGGCACTCCTGAGGTTCACAGCTGGCCTCCCTCCTGACTGGTCAGTGGCCATGTTGTACCAGTTGCTAAATATTTTGAACATCACCCCTGCCTCATCTTCAAATCAGATTGCAATGTCCTCAGAGGGTGTTAATGCACGCAGTCATAGGTGTGTGGATTTGGTAGCATTGGAAATTCCCTGCTCATCTTTCGATCCGTTGACCATGAGACCAGGAAGCCAGTCTTCTGTTGGCAGAGTAAGACTTGACCCTGCTATCTCCCACCACTACACCTGTTGTCTGAGACTTAGATATGTATTGGGGGCAGGTACAGTGACGGAAGGGAGTGAGCAGGAGTTACATGTTGGTCCTTACCCTCCTCCAAACAAAAGGGACTCCTGCTCTTGACCACCTCAAGGCTTTCCAAGCATGCATCACAGTGTCTGGAACTTTCGGAGAGAGTGTAGAGCCATGGAAGACCTGCCTCTTCTCCTTTACCTCCTTCTGACTTAGCGAGGAAGTTTCCAAAAGAAAATCCATGGGACCCAAGTGACCCGGGCTTCACACATGGCCTGAGACCTTATCAGAGACCGAGTAAGCAACCAACCTATGAAAAGAAGCTCAAATTGACTAGCAGTCAGGAAATGCAATTAACATAGCAAGATATTTCTCACATTATACTGATAAGACTGTAGAAATTTAAAACAGCAGTAGCCCAGCAGCTGGTAGGTCTCTGAGGAAAAGTATACTTTTGTGCCTTCCTGGTGAAATGAAAGCCATTGGTCAATATCGAGTGCAATTAAATATACTGTAACCTTTGACACAGCAAATTCAAACTGTGGGACTCTAGCAGTAATGTGTTAAGACACAAGGATGCTTATCTCAGTGTTATTCATGTAGCCAAAAATATAGATGATATAGATATAGATATAGATATAGATCCAGAAAGGAAGTGAAGGCCGTTAAATAGGGGAATGTCTGAATAAATTATATGTAAGCATAGAATTGATGTTTTGGAGTTTGGGGGAAGAATCTGTTAGAGCCCTATCAAGTGACTCAGAAGGATTTTCATGGAGGATAATTGAGAAAAGGGAGATGAATAAAAATGTGCATAGTGCAATGGCATTTGTACAAAACAAGCAAGGACAAAATCTTTGGAGGTGTGACATCCACACACATGTACAGGACAGTCTGAGGGTGGAGGTGTGGCAGCAGAGATGGGAGTGGAGGAGAGGGGACAGGTGAGACGGAAATAAAGGAAAAGAAATGAAAGAATGTCAAACACAGGCACATTCTTGTGTATCTTTTTTAAAATGTAGAGATATATTCATAAAGAAAAGATGTAAAATAAAAAGCAATAAGTAAAAAAAAATTAAAAAGAGGCTACAAAGCCACCCAGTTTGTGTTCTACAGGCTTCTGATGGAGAAAGGACACTTCTGTGACCACACTCTGTCCGGGACAGGTACGAGCTGAGGCTGGCCACCCCCAAAGGGAAACAGGTTTTACTCTACCCTGAGAAGGAGGAGCCTACGCACATCCTGAACATCAAGAGAGGCATCATCTCAGCCTTCCTGGTTCCCCCAGAAACGGAAGAGGCCAAACAAGTGTTGTATCTGGTGAGAATTAAGAAAGGGGAGAAGTATGGCCCTTGGAACGCATCGTCACATATTTGAGCTGGGTCCCACTGTCTACATACAGTGAGCCGTTGATGTCACTGCCTGGCTGGGGACACAGGAGGCCCTACATTGGTGGGAAACACCAGTGCCCATGGCTCCCCGTGACCCCCCTGTGTTCACTGTCAGATGGTCCCAAGCAGATCAAATTTTAAAGCAGTTTCTGGGGAGCTACGACCACCCTCCTCCTTTGTCTGATTCTGTTCTATTCCAGCAAGGTGCGACAGGGTAAAGCCTCCCAGTGTTGTAAACACAGAAAAATGATCGGGCTGCTTGCCAGCCTCGCATAAAAATGTCAGTTTTTCCATCTGAGAAATTGCCATCCTTCAGCCCGGGGGCCATGCTGAGCCCGCGCCGTGCTCTGAGTTCAGGGTTGCACCGCAGTTGGAGAGCACAGAGTCACACCCCGCAGAAGCCCTTCCTCGGAGACCCACTCGGGATTTGGGGGGAGGACCAGGACGCATACAAGGCAGACGGAATACATGCTATCAGTGAGCAGGGGAGAAAACAGTCTGAGAGCACAGGGCATAAAGCCGGGCTCAGCTGAGTCCGATGGGGCCAGGCCACTGTGCCTTGGAATCAAAACCATCCCCACCGATGGGCTCACACAGCTCTGGCTGGCGGGGCACCGACAGTGCCCGCGCTGGGCCTGGCAGGAGCAAAGGTCTTCTGAATCCATGGTGCTCCTGCCCTCTCTTCCACACCCCTTGCTCCCTTCCCAGCCCCTCCCAAAGCACCGAAGGAGGATTTCCCACATTGAACGTCCCTGTTGTGTCTTCTGCTCCCGTAGGATACTGTGTTTGGAAACTGTTCCAGTGACTTAACCGTAAAAACAAGGAAGGGAAATGTGGCCACAGAAATGTCCATCGAGAGAAACCTGGAGAAGTGTGATCGCTTCAAGCCCATGAGCACCGCAGTGAGCCCACTGGCTCTAATGAAAGGCAAGGTGAGTGGCTAGTCCCACTGGCCTGTTTGTTATTAAAATCACGGCATGTAGAGCTAGGAGGGACCTCGGGGAAGAACCTGCCCAGCCTCTTCTTCATATGACTGTAGCGGGAAACTGAGCACCAGACAAGGAAAGGACTACCGCCACATGGCCTGTTATTAATTGACCAGGACTAGTAGCAAGTTTCTGACTTCCCATCCAGAGCTCTGCCCTTTTTGCTGTCATTCTGTCCCTGGCACCAAACATTCTGCCCATCCCTGACAAGCCTCCAAGACTTAATGTAGGGGAGCAAGCTACTCACTCTTTGTCCCTGTGCAGGGGCTGATGTCCCCAGCACTCAGCCTCTGGCCTCCGAGAAAGTCCCAAGACCTGTGCTTTGCTCTGCCCTCCCTAACTCCCACGAAGTGACGTGACCGAGAGCGGTCCAGAGTCCTGTCTTTCCATCCCGTGTAGGACCTTGCTCAATGCCTGGCCCCTCTGCCTCCTGCTGGGGCCACCCCCGCAGTACTAACCTTCTCTGGTGTCCCCTCAACAGCAGTCAGGTAGCACCACATTATCTGCATTTGGCTAATGCCTTGTAATATCTTCTGGGACATGAATCACAGCTTATTTCAGTAAGCACGAAGGACTTGAGCAATCATGCCATGCCTGGCAATGTTTCTGGTCACTGTCCTTGAGACCAAACACGGAGAGTCTGGTGAGCACAGCGCCTCTAGCTAGAAGAGGCCAGTGCCCTGGTGTCTGTTTCTTTCTGAGCAGCTGCTGTGTGCCCAGCCCCACTCAGTCAGCCCTGAGGGAGGGACCGTGGCAGATGAATGTGGTCCTTCCCCTCAGGGTGCTTACAGTCTAACGCAGGAACATGGTTCATACACATGCCAACAAAGGACCATAGGTGGCGTATGCGATAAAATGATAAACCGAAGGGGGCAGACAAGCAGTCCTAGGCCTGAGCACAAAGGAGAAAGCACCATTCACATAGCTCCTTCAGCAAAGCAGCTAATAAATCTAATGAGAAGAAACAATGGCAAGTATCATTGAGGCTAGCTCAGAGTTTCACAGAGAATGTGGAGCATGAGGCTAAAAGATACAAAGAGTATCTAAATGGAAGAGAGACATAAGGCTGCGCTCCAGGCAGAGAAAACATGGGGAGCAGTGAGTAGTGAGTAAAGTGTTCATGTGTGGCGGAGCAAGTATGTGTAGGAAGCCAGGCTACATATCCTCTGTGCAGGATGAGATGTCCATTGGGCGGAATAACAAGAGTCTATAGCTTGACTCAGTATTGAGTATGCCAAGTTGTTGCATTCCTTTGTCTAAATGTCAAGTACTCAGTTCTCTTCTTTTTTTTTTTTTTTTTTTTTTTTTTTTTTTTCATTTTTCTGAAGCTGGAAACAGGGAGAGACAGTCAGACAGACTCCCACATGCGCCCGACCGGGATCCACCCGGCACGCCCACCAGGGGCGACGCTCTGCCCACCAGGGGGCGATGCTCTGCCCCTCTGGGGCGTCGCCATGTTGCGACCAGAGCCACTCTAGCGCCTGAGGCAGAGGCCACAGAGCCATCCCCAGCGCCCGGGCCATCTTTGCTCCAATGGAGCCTTGGCTGCGGGAGGGGAAGAGAGAGACAGAGAGGAAGGTGCGGCGGAGGGGTGGAGAAGCAAATGGGCGCTTCTCCTGTGTGCCCTGGCCGGGAATCGAACCCGGGTCCTCCGCACGCTAGGCCGACGCTCTACCGCTGAGCCAACCGGCCAGGGCCTCAGTTCTCTTCTTTAACTGAGTTTGCCTAATGGGACAGAATTCTCGCTCTCCCCACCCACCCTCACCCCTTCTTTCCTTAAGGTAAATGTCTGTGGCAGAAGACTTAGGTTCAAGCCCTAGGGACTGATCAAACTGCTTTCCCCCCACCCCATCTCATTCACAGACCGACCCCTTGTCAACACTGATCAGCAACAGCCAGTCCTGCCAGTACACCTTGGACCCCAAGAGGAAGCATGTGTCAGAAGCCATCTGCAAGGAACAACACCTGTTCCTGCCTTTCTCCCATAAGTAGGTCACCTGCTGCAGCCCTGAGTCATCAGTGATAGGGTCTGTGTGAGTGCATGCTTCCCAGGCTAGGCTGGGCCTGGGAGGGGGCTATGAAGAGGTACAAAGCAGAAGCCATTCCTGCCCCCCCTTTTCAAGCTAACAGGCAATGTGTTAGGAAAATCTCACACATGCCAACCAGTTTGAGACCAACAAAAGCTATGAGACCCAGAGGTTAAGGGTTATGGATGAGGAAAAGCCAGGGTCATTGCAGGCTGCCCTGGTCAGAAGGGCTTTGTGGGGGGAGTTGGGGTTTGAACTGGAGACCTATGCATCCAAATCCATTTTGAAAATTGACCAGTCAACTAATGTTTATTGAATAATTGTCATCCTCTTGGCACTGTGTGGTGGGAGGTACAAAGGAATTTCGAGGCTCAGAGCTAGTTCCTTGCATTCCAGACCAGTAGAAGTTGGAGGTACATGTGTCCTTACCAGTCTAGATTTAACCATGGTTTGAAAGGTGGGCAGGATTTGGGTAGAGAGAAGACGGGGGTGGGCGGGGGACATTCAACGTGAAAAGTTGCTCTGGGGAGCCAGCCATCCTTTGTTACCTGATGTCCTTCCTTTATTCCAGGAACAAGGACGGGATGATGGCACAGGTTACACAGACTTTGAAACTTGAAGACACACCTAAGATCAACAGCCGCTTCTTTGATGCTGGTAAGACTTTATACCCCCACGTTCACCAGGGATGGGGAATCTACCCAACATGGTCCATGTATCATGGCTTAGCTCCTCGCTGGACCTCATGAAAGTTCTGACTAATGAGTCACGTGGGCTCTGGGGTTCTGGCTGTGGGCTACTTTAGTGAGAAAGCGTGTTCATTTCAGAGTCTCAAGTGACAATGGCGTCCAGGAGAGGGAAAAGTTTCCCAAAGCTACCTAGGTTTTTGTAAGAAGGGAACTGGACTCTTAAGCCTACCTTTCATAGACCTGATAACCTCATACACCCTGTGATAAGGCCTGGGGCCTTGGGCAAGTGGCAGAGGGCCTTCAGGGTCAGGAATTCGTTTTTAGAGCTGGAAGGGACTTCAGAGATCTCAAACCCAACTCTAGCCCTGATTAGTCTTGTGCTCAAACCTGTCTTTGGCATTACCTCATTGTTCTTGGCAACCTGTGAGATCAGGGGGCACCAATGTGTGCTTTCATAGTCATTCTACAGAAGGGAAAATGGCACATAAAGGGCTTAGTGATGAATGCAAAGTCATAGAATATTAGAGGCAGTACAAAATGAGTCCCTAGGTCTGATCTAAGCCTGGACTCTTTCTAATACACCACACTTCCATATTGAACCAACCTGCCTCTCTAGCGGGTCAGAGCAGGGTAATGGAGGGTCAATAAAAAGGGCTTTCCTTCCCCCACAAGCTGCTCTTAGATTCACTTGAAAGAATGATGGGAGAGCCTCAGCTGTAGCCCTATTGGCAGCTGCACCTCCTCACCAGTTTTTTTGGGAAAGAGGGAATAGGATACCAGATTCAAACAAACCTGATTCAATTCCAGCTCTACCTCTTATACCTAGAGAGGTCTTGGACAAGGTGAGTTACTCAAATCTGGGTTTTAGCTTTTTTGTCTTTAAATTGAGGAATAACACTCACCCACAGAGATATACGATGGCTCAGGGAAGTCACATACTTACCCCAGAGCCAGATACATAGAAGGCACTGAATCCGGGACCATGTTATCTTCCCCTGTGTTCTTACCCGATGGTTTGCAGCTTCCAGTTGACCAAGATAGGGTTGAGATGTGGAGGCAAGCAAGAATCATCTGACACTCTGCCCCTTCCAGGTACCGAGGAGGTGGGTCTTGCCTTTGAGAGCACCAAATCCAGCTCGCTGCCAAAGCAGGCCGAGGTCATTGTGAAGACCCTGCAGGAGCTGCAAAAACTACACATCTCCGAGCAGAATGCCCAGAGAGCCCGCCTCTTCAATAAACTGGTTACTGAGCTGCGTGGCCTTGACCATGAGGCAGTCTCAGCCCTCTTGCCAAAGCTGGTCGAGTTATCCAGGTATGTCTTTAATGATTGTAGCTCCATCTTTCATGGGTTGGAAACCTATGGTAGCTGCTAAACCTTTGCCAAACAGAGGATTGCAGGATCTATTGAAATATCAACCCTGTTAGGGAATTAGTCATTTCACGTTGACTAGATGAGAAATGTCAGGTGAGGTACCTAGAGCTGCATGGGAAGCACATGTATACAAACACACATTGCATCCAAGGCAGATATGTATTTGTTTGTTAAAGTAAGAGGAATATCATTCCCACATTTTGCTGGGTATCTTCTCATTCCTCATTCTATTACCCTGGAAGTTCTGAGAGACAGAGAAGTCTGGGCCTTTCAGAAATCTCGAGCCTAGTGGAGAGAGAACTCAGACAAACTAAAATAATATTGTGATCTCTGCATACGTCAAGGCACTGGTTCTCAGTGCTGTGAAGGTCAGAGACGACCATGCTGATGTTTGCCTGGCAGGTTCGGTGTTCTGACCAAAGGGCAGTGATAACTGCTCTTTTGGCGCCAACACCAGGGCGTTCTTCTTCAGACTTGCCTCCACAATGGCTCTTCCATGGATAATGCTTATAAAGCAAACTTCCTGGTTCTTGAGATAATGATTCTTGGGACCTGAGATGGATTTTGGAATGCCATTGGGTTTGGAGAGTAAGTGAGGGAAATAAGAGCACAGAGTAATACCATGGGCCAAGGAGATTTCAGCCGCCTTAGAAGTGATCTACGTAACTTTCTCTGCCCCCTGTCCTTCACAGCCCCATCACCTTCCAAGCCTTGGTTCAGTGCGGACAGCCCCAATGTTACACTCACATCCTCCAGTGGCTGAAAAGTGAGCAAGCCAGCCCACTTCTGATAGATGTTGTGACCTATCTCATGGCCCTGATCCCAGAGCCCTCGGCCCAGAGGCTGCGGGAGATCTTCCACACGGCGAAGGAGCAGCAGAGCCGGGCTGCCTTCTATTCACTGAGTCACGTGATCAACAAGTGAGTGTTGCCCTGTTTCCCCTCGCAGGAGCTAAGGAAGACCCCACATCTCTGAATGAAGACTGTACCCCTTCCTCTACTTCCAGGCTTACTCTTGTTTTTCTCCTGGTCTTTTTGAGAGTAGTGACTGGAAATAAGAAATCAGCAAACACAACTTTGGATTTTAAGATAAACTGAGCACTGCTTACTGAGTCCTAACTCATATTCTATAGGTATCACGAGACACACCCTGCAGACACTCAGAGCCTGCTGGACATTGCTGACTACCTGCTGGAGCAGATCCGCGATGGCTGCACCGGGAGCGAGGAGCACACCTACCTGACTCTGAGGGTACTCATGGCCTTCGTATAAGATGCATCCTTTCGGAAGCACTTTTCCTGGACACCTTTCCTTCTCCCTCAGCGCCCTGACTCCTGCTTGTCATTTCTCAATGCAGGTCATTGGAAATACCGGCGGAACCCTGGACCAGCTAACGCCAAGACTCACAGCTTCCCTCCTGGAATGTATCAAAAGTACAGAGCCCTCACTGCTGATTCAGAAGGCTGCCATTCAAGCCCTGCGGAAGATGGAAAATAAAGATGAGGTAAAGTCCACCGAGGAGGTCTGAAAGTGAGAGTTACTCTGAGGGACAAGGATTTGGAATGAGATTCTAAATCTCGTCATTCTACAGACTTGATTCCTTCTGCTTTCTAAAATCGCAAGTGTTCAGCAAGACTGTGAACATGGGGGAAGTAGTTGACCTTGCTGCTTCTCCAGAATGCGGAAGTCGAGGTTTTCACCACGTGCTCTCCTTCCTCATTGGCTAGCACTCTTCTGCTCATTTTAGGAAAACAAGCCTGATTTCCCCCAATCTACCTAATCTAGGATAGTCAGCCTGCCTACCCCTTAGCCTCCATATCTTTGGACATTACCTTATTTATCAGCCCCAACTCTCACTATCCTTTCCCACCTTTACCCTCATATTGAAATAATTTATATTAAAACACCTTTATTTTCAGTAAGTGGCAAGTCTCCAACACATTATAACTTGGCCATAACTTGCATATTTTTTTCACTTGCATATATTAGAGAAACTGAATTTGACATGCATTTGATAGGAGTCTTCTGTGCACCCTTCCTTGAGCTGGTTGCTCTGGGGAACACCAGCAAGAAGATTCAGTGCCAGCATTTGAAGAGTTATTGGAAATATGGCTTGCACATCATAAATTGCTTGAAAACCATGCTGAATGTTTGCTAGGCTTGTTCTGTGTTTGACCAAAGGACAATGATAATCATCTCCTCTCTTGGCTACAGGTCCGGGAAGTGCTTCTTCAGACTTTCCTGGATGCTGCTGCCCCGGGGGACAAGCGTCTGGCTGCCTATCTCATGCTGATGAGGGACCCTTCTCAGTCAGATATTAGCAAAATCACCCAACTTCTTCCAGTGGAAGAGGATGAGCAAGTGAGGAACTTTGTGGCTTCCCACATCACCAACATCTTAAACTCAGAAGAGCTGTACGTCCAGAAGTAAGTGAGAGTAATTTTCCCCCAATTCTTACAAAGGGCTGAAATTTCAAACCTACATTTGGATTTAGCCACTGCCTGCCCTTTTGATATAATTCTTTCTTCTGGAGCAAACACTTGTGCCGAAGCACAGAGGATCAGAGCCAAATTCCTGGGGCAGACTCATGAATTTGTTAGCAATCGAGAATCCATCTTCCCTTCGGGTCAGAGAGGCAGTGAGTAAGTGGCACAATGTGTTGGCTCAAAATATACTCCTTCTTTCCACCTAGTTTGAAAGAGTTGGTGAAAGAAACTCTGAAAAACTCTCAGCTCCCAACTATCATGGACTTCAAAAAGTATTCCCGGAACTACCAATTTTCCAAGTCAGTTTCTCTTCCATCACTTGACCCAGTCTCGGCCAAAATCGAGGGCAATCTTATATTTGATCCCCATACTTACCTGCCTAAAGAAAGCATGCTGAAAACGACCCTCACTGTCTTTGGATTTGCTGCGGCGGACCTCTTTGAGGTGAGAGTGAGACTGAAGGGGAGTCTTATGTCTTCTCGCCCATTCTGTTCAACCTGAGTAGAAAGTCCAGAGAAACTGCACCCACCAGCGAAGGGCCAGAATCGTCAGGCAGTTAGTTCTGTGCCATCACTTGGAAGCCTTTTTCTTCCCACCTCCCTTACTCCCTGCTAGGGACCCCCTCAAGCATGACTTATTATAAATGGAAATACAAATGTCCCAGGAAAGCCCTCAGACCCCAAATCCATGGAAGTGCATGGGGGGTGCGGTCAGACCAACCTGGTTGAAACCCCATATTGGGGTTGAACCCTCCCAACGCTGAGTCTTTGGTTTAATTATCTGTCCTTTCTAAGCCTTAGCTGTCTCTTCTGGAAAAAAGGGCAAATGATAAGACAACTCCTGTGGGGTACTAAACTCAGTGCCTGCCTTATGGTATTCATCAAATACTTGTCTAAATAAGTGAATATAAAGAGGGGAATGGGGGAATTGACCTACAACAAAGAAACCTGAGAGCATTTCTTGCCTAATTTTCTTTCTTAGCTTGGTTTGGAAGGAAAAGGCTTTGAGCCGACATTGGAAGCTTTCTTTGGGAAGCAAGGATTTTTCCCAGACAGTGTCAACAAGGCTTTGTACTGGGTTGATGGTCAAGTTCCCAATCATGTCTCCACAGTTTTGATGGACCACTTTGGCTACACCAAAGAGGATAAACATGAGCAGGTATGTTCTTGTTAAGTATCCTCACAGGGAAAGCTTTGGGTCTCAGTGAAAAACATTCTAATCTAAGCCTGGAAGTAATCAAGGAACTATTTAACTAAAGTGACAACTCTGCCTTTTATTAATCAGTCCTATGAAAGTAAGAACCAGCATCTTCTGCAGCTGTGGGCCTCCCAGAGAGTCAGAGTGCCCAGGAACTGAGTCTTCAGAGGCACTCTGGCATAGTGACTAAGTGTGTGAACTCTAGGGCATGGGCTTGAATTCTAACTTCACTGTCTTCAAGCTGTGCAACCCTGGGCGTGTTGCTTGATATTGTGTCTGTCTGTTTCTGCATCCCTGGAGTACCAATCACTCTTCACAAGGTTATTTAAAGACTAAATGAAATAAAGCATGTAAAATGTTAAGCAGAGTGCTTTGGCTCTGGTACTGATTGTTCAATAAGCAGGTACTATTATAATTTTCAATTTATATTTTCATTATCATTAACTTCTTTGGCTCCTACATCAGTGCATTAGCTGATGAAAGCAAAAGTTACTTTGAAGCTAGCATAAGCCCCCATCGAAGAAGGAAGATCATAGATCACGTAATCTGGAGCTTCTTATTCATTAACTGTGTGCTACCCAGAGTGTGGTCTAGTCATCGGCGTCACATCAGAGCTTGGTAGAAATGCGGGTCCTCAAGCCCCGCTGGGCTCTCCTGAATCCGAACCCACATTTTAATGACGTCCCCTGGTGACTTGCATGCACATTTCAGTTTGTGAAGCAGGACAGTAATTTCCTCCTATATGTTCACAGATGGCCCCAGCTCCATCTTCTCATTTACTTGCCTCCGCATGAGGCTGAGGGCCATTGATCTATTTGGGCCTGTCAATCACTCTTTCCTCTCTCAATGCCTAAGCATTGCTAAGAACTTGTCTAGTATCAGGTGTTTTCAAAGCTTTTGGCCAATTTATTTGGCAGCTAATTGTCCCAAGAACCCACTGCTATTCTTCCCTAGTCAAAGGAGAGAGGGCACAAGCCAGGGAGGATGTGGAGGGACAGAGGACCTTCTCATCTTGGGATCCAAAGGGATTCTGCCATCCGGGCAAGTAGAGACCCCCTGCTGTGCACACATTATTCAAGTTATGAAGAGTGTGGAGGCACCTCTGTCCCTGTCAGGGCCTGTTTTTTCATCCTAATTTGGAGAAGCTGTTTATCTTTCAAATAAGAGGCGAGAGCCTGATTCCAGTGCCTTCCCCAGCCCCTCATCCTGAGTGCTGTTGTTTAGATCCATCACAGCTGCCGCAGGCAGGCCCCACATCGGAAACCTCCAGGTGTTTGACGGTGCCGACATCTCACTACATGTGTTGTTGTTAAAATCTCAGGACCTGGTCAATGGAATTATGCTCAGTGTTCAGAAGCTGATCAAAGATTTGAAATCCAAAGAATTCCCAGAAGCCAGAGCCTACCTCCGCATCTTAGGAGAGGAGCTTGGCTTTGTCAAGCTCCGTGACCTCCAGTTCCTGGGAAGGCTGCTCCTGAATGGTGCCCGGACCCTGCAGGGGATCCCCCAGATGGTAAGTGGACAGGCCCTGTCCTAGATGATGAGATTAGCCTTTTGGATGAGCTATTTTAGGTCTCTCAAACGCCCTTAAGATTCTGACCATACAAACCAGTAAAAGTGCTTGGACTTCTTTCAGAGAGGCAGGTTTGCCTTGAGTTTTGGTGAAGAAGATTCTTGATCACAAGGAATTGGTAACATTTAGAACTTAAGCTATTCATATGGTTAGATGTATCTTTTAAAAGCATTCATTTGTTCACCTGGAAAACAATGGTGAGTGTAACTCCTGCTACCTATCCTACAGGTTTCTCTTAATATTGAAATGTTGCAATGATCATGAATGAATGTATTTGGCAAACTATCGTCTACTATATAATTATGAGCTATAGTTTTTATTATTATTAATTTATTAAGAAAGGAGAAAATATGGACATTTACTCCCTAGGATTTAATAAATAATAATGTTTGCTTTAAGAAAATAGATCTCAAGTTACATTCTAGTCAATATGAATAGCATTTCAATAACTTGTTGTTTTCACAAAATTGGCTTTACCATAATATATTGTACCTTAGGTAAATCCTCATTTACATTTAGACTCCAAAAAACCAGAATGAAGCCATGCCATGCAATGAGATTGAACGTTCAGAAAGCTTGGAGACCCAGCAATATTCTTAAATGCCTCTGACTTACCAGTTGGAAACAATATCTATCTAGGGGAAGTACAACCCAACTGGTTAAGATCAATATCATTTATCTTTACTTATTAAACTATCAATCTAATCAAAATATGCTAGACGCTTCCTTTCTGGGTGAAGAAAAAGAATTATTGTTTAGTGACTTTTCCCATTGGATCTACAGATTGGAGAGGTGCTAAAGAAAGGTTCAAAGAATGACTTATTTCTTCACTACATCTTTATGGACAATGCCTTTGAAGTCCCCACCGGACTTGGGTTACAACTGCAAATGTCCTCCTCTGGAGTCATCACTCCCGGAATCCTGGCTGGGGTGAAGCTGAGGGTAGCCAACGTAAGACTGTTTGTTCACTTCTGGTTCCTCCGGTTGTTCTTTTCCTGCAGGGGGGGTTCCTTGGGCAATTTCCAAATGTGTTTCCAGTTCAAGGTGAAGCACCTCATCAATGGAATCACCTCAGTAATCTTTATGACAAATGTTAGGGTTCCACTGGGATGCACTGCCCTGCTAGCTCCCATATGGCACAGCGGTCACATGAGAACTCAACTATTTTCATAATACATAAGGATTCTTGTCATCTTTTTGCCTTATTATTAAGTGTAACTTGGGCACTTCCCCTGGGTATCAGTGGTGTCTGGCCCTGGAGTACTGAGAATTTGGCTTTTCTCCCTTCAAACACAGTAAGATGTCCAAGGTGTGAGCTATCTGGAGATGTTTGCCCAGGCGTAGGAAGGGTGCTGAATCCAACTACAGGGGACTAAGGTATTGACCAAAGCTGAATAGGTCATTTTCCGACTTACAGAAGATGCAGGCGGAACTGGTGGCGAAGCCCTCTGTATCTGTGGAGTTTGTGACCAATATGGGCATCGTCGTTCCAGACTTCGCTAGGAGTGGGGTCCAGATGAACACCAACTTCTTCCATGAGACAGGCCTGGAAGCACAAGTAGCTCTACACTCCGGGCAGCTGAAGTTCAGCATTCCAGCTCCAGAGAGACCAGTCAAGCTGTTCAGCACCAGGTAACGCTTTCCCTCTGGTCTGACCAGCCAGTCTGAGAAAGAACCAAAACTGTGTCTGCAAGAATTGGCCAGGCTGGACAACTAATAGGATAATTCTGGCCCCCATGGATCTAGGTAACAGAGAGAGAGAAAGTACTAGATTATCTGTTTTTAACCTAACCTAAACTCACTAAATAACTACAATTTCCCTGACTTTCCACATTTGATTAAATGGTGACTTAAGACCTACTCATTATCTAGTTGTTATTAGGTTGTAGGTTTTGTTGTTTGTTTTGAGAATAGAAAAAAAAACACTAGCAATGAGAAATCATACTTGAGAGATGAACATTTTTTCCAGAAAAAAATATCAAAGGGCAAGTTGATTTGTGGTAGCTGGCTCAGTAGACAAAGCACATAAGTCCTAATCTCATGTTTACAAGATAGATCTTCATATGAAGAGCTTTATTTTTAATGACATTCTCACACATTGATTTGTCTTAGTTTTCATATTTGGGGCACATTAATTTGTTGATTCAAAAATAATAAAAGATAGTATTTAATTGCCTATTGTAGACCAAGCATGTTGAACGAGAGAGCTCAGGGGACACAGGAAGGATGTACAAAGCACACCAACTATGAAGTGCGGGCTAAGTCAGAGGAAGCATTAGAGAGACCATGAAATTCTAGCTCAAGTGGCCTGTGGTAGTTTGGGAAAGCCTTCTGAAGAAACTCACACTTGAGCTGACATCTGAAGTTGTGTTGGAGTTATTCAGACAGAAGAAGAGGGAATAAGTGTTCCCAGGCAAAGAGAAAAGCTCTTGTAGTGGCCTGAAGGGAAAAGAATATGGTTCAGGAACGGCACTAAATTCCATGTAATACAGTCCACAGGGACTGTAGTGAGAGAGGCCATGAGAAGCTGGCAAGGGTTGGTCTTGTGAACCATCTTAGGGAGTCTGAAGGCAAAGGAGTTTAAAATGGGATCATAAATAAACTGAGGGTTAGTGTTTTAGAGGAAGTACTCGGACTCCAGAATGAAAAATGGGTGGGCTAGAGACAGGGATACCACTTAGGAGTCTGTCGCAATCATACAAGGGGAGAGATGGCAGTAGCCCACACCGGGGAAGGCCAGCGGGTAGAGAGGAGGGAGCCCACTCTACAAATTTTTAGAAATGTGAGTACTTGGTGATTGCCTGGCTGTGGGAGATGAGGCAGAAGAGAGAGGAAAGGGAGTGGGGGGGTGCCTTTCATTGAGAAAGGGACTGAAGAGGGAGAGAGGCTGGAGTGGTGGAGGATGACAGATCTGAGTTTGGATATATTACATTGGAACCGATTAGAATACCCAGCGGACAATTGGGCCAATGGGTCTGAGCTCAGTAAAAAGGTTTGAGCTACAAATACAGATTTGGGGTGGGGTATATAGAGGTTATGGAAGTCAAACAGTGATTGGTATAGAGTGGAATGTGAAGAACTAGGATAGGAACCTGGAGAATATAAACACGTGAACGGGGAGAGAATAAGTAGCAAAGAGTGGGAAGGAGTGACCAGAGAGGCCGAAGGGGAGCCAAGGTCGTGAAGGGTCACAATAACCCAGGAGTGGTCACAGGAGTGGCACTTGGGGCTCCAGCCACCAGCTTAGCTTGGTCTCAGGGCGCCCCTAAAATGAGGGAACAATACTTAGGAAAGAGCATGATTGATCAAAGAAAGCACTCTTGGGTGAAACCAAGACATTGTTGAACTTTTTTGCACTTCCTAATTACTTAAGTGCACACTTGGGAGGAGACCATAATCTTCTCAAAGGTTACAGGATCTGGAGGTCCGTGAGCAACTCTGCTGAATGCTTCCAGGAGATCAAGGCAGAGGAAGCCTGAAAATGTCCCCGGGAGTTAGGAGCAAGAAGGTGATTTAAGATGCTGAAGGAGGCAGTTCCAGAGCACGATACGGTGGCCAAGAGGTGGCAGTTCAGGGAGAAAGTGCTGAGAGAAAGTGGAGAGTGCCAACATAGACAGATGTCTAGTTTGTGGGGGAGGCAGGAGAGGGAAGAAAGGAAGAAAGGAAAGTGTGTGTGTGTGTGTGTGTGTGTGTGTGTGTGTGTGTGTGTGCGCGCGCGCGCGCGTGCATGCGTGCAGATAGGGAGAAGACACTCAAGCATGTATAATGCTGGTGGATAGAAGCCAGTAGAGACTAAGATTTCAGATGAAAATGAGACAGGACCTCCTACCCTGCAGCATCAGAAGGAAGGAGCACACCTGAAGTCAGGTCCCGGCAATGGTTACTTAATACCTCTGAGCCTCTGTTTCCAGTGGAAAAGGAGGCTTTTCATGTGTACTGTTGTGGGGGTTACAGGTAACAAATGTCAAGAACTTAGTGCAGTGTCTGAAACATAGAGTCACTGTGATTGCAAACCTTGTTGGTGTTCTTCTTACTATGATTTGTGTCTGAGTAAATCAGAGATTTCGAGGTGGGTGTGGACAGATGGGAAATAGAAGGCAAAATAAGAAGGCATTTCATTTGCCCTGCGAGAATCTGTGATGTTCATTTCAATTCACGACTTAAAGGTGACTCGGGATTGTTCTTTCTTCACTAGTAACACACTGCATTTGGTCTCCACCACCAAAGCAGAAGCGATTCCACTTCCTGTGGAGAACAGCAAGTCCTGGACCACTTGCAAGCCTTTCTTCACTGGCCTGCACTATTGCGCCTCCGGCGCTTACTCCAGCGCTAGTTTCTACTATCCGCTGATTGGAGACACCAGGTTAGACATGCTCAATATCCCGCCCAGCATCTGTGTACCTTCTGTATCATGGCCACCTGGCAAGGCAAAGAAAAAATGCTGTGTCTTATAGGCCTGTGTCACCAGTCTCAGAAATCTGTACCGTCCTTTAATTATTTAAAAGAGTAGTCCTCTACCCAATACACCTGAAGGATACACGAATTCCAGGCTAAAGTTTGAGTCTAGGACTGGGTTTGTCCATAAGTGGGTTGGGAGTGGCAGTGTGGAAGGTGAGGATCACTGAGAGAGGTCTTAAGTCAAACAATCCCCCACTGCCATTGAGAATCCCTCCCGTAAAAGCACCTCTTTATAGTGCATTAGATGAGTGGGTCAAAGCACAGACTCCAATTTGCTTCTAATTCTCTGTCTGAGTTTCTGAGCCTCCAGACACATTGGGGCAGCCTTTCCTGGAACCCACTGGTGTTCAAAGCCCTTACCATATTTAAAAGCAATTCCACATGCACACACACACACACACACACACACACACACACACACACACACACACACTTCCTCTACCTGTTCTCAGCTTTGCTGACACAACCAGCAACTCCTGCTCTGTCCAGGAACTCTGGGAAGCCTGGTCCCGCCCTTGGAGGGACTGAAAGGGATCACAAAGCTCAACGTTAGTGAAGAAGAGTGGAGGTTAAAATAAGGAGCAATTATTTTGTTGTTATTGAGGCTGAGTTGCTTTGGGGACGTTCTCATTATCATGGGAAGTTCTAACATCACTCACCATATGTATTGTAGAATCTTGAGATTTGAACTAGAACTGAAGCCAACAGGAGAAGTGGAGAAGTATTCTGCCAGTGCAACCTACAGACTCCAGGAAGAGAGCGACTCCTTGGTGGACGTGCTGAAGCTTGTGACTCAGGCAGAAGGCAAGTACCCAGAAGAGAGCTCCTCCATCTCTGCCCTCAGTCTCAGGTCCAGAACTCAAAGGGGGACATCTCTTATGTTAATGCAAGTAACAAATACGTACTGAGTGCCTGATACGTGTCAGGCCCCTTTTAAGAGTTGAGGCTAGAACAGTAAACAGTGGAGATCATCTCTGCTCTCGATGGAGTGTATAGTAAGTACCCAAACAAGTAAATATTTAGAGTGTCAGGTTGGTGCTGAGGAGAAAAACAGGACACAGAGGAGTCCAAAGGATGTTGAGAGTGGAGGGAGGAGGAGGATGGGGGGAAGGCAGGGCTATTTTGAATGAAAAGGTAAGTCTCACTGCTAAAGGGAGCATAAAAGGAAGACTTGAAGGTGACAATGGGATAAGCCGTATAGAAAGAGCTTTATGGGCTGAGGAGCCAGTAGGTACAAAGGTCCTGAGGCAGGTGCACGGCTGCTGTGTTTGAGGGAAAGGAAGGCAGCCAGTATGGCTGAAGCCGAGAGAGCAGGGAGAAAAATGGTGGAAGAGGAGGTCGGGAGACAGAGAGAGGGAGGGGAAGGAGAGTCAAGTCATGTAGGTCTTGGTAAGGACGTTGGGTTTTACTAAGTGAAATAAAAAGCCACTAGAGAGTGTGCATGATTTGATTTATGTTGATGTTGATGAAAGGCTTGAGGGGCACAGAGGCAGAGAAATTAGTGAGTAGGCTGTGGCAATAATCCAAGCCAAAGATGGTGAGGCTCTGGCTCCGAGATTTGAGAAGTGATTGGACTCTAGCCACATTCTGAAGACTGGCTGACAAGATTTGCTGATATAGTGGGTGTTGAGTGTAAGGGGAAAACGAATCAGGACGACTATTGGCTTTTTTGGCCTCTGCAACAGAAGGGTGGAGGTGCTATTTACCGAGATGGTAAAGGCCACTGGAGGAGTAGGTTTTAGGAGCAAATTTAGATGTCCACTTTGAAAGGTTTTTTGGGTTTTTTTATGTAGGAATAGTATGTTACCAAATCAAACAAGAAAAATAAATCCACAGGGTGCACGCTGGAAAAAAACATGTCACGTAACGATTTTACAAAAGACATAAAATAAATGAGCCTGTGAACTGAAGGAAACATGGGGATCTTGTTACAGAGAAAGGAGGAGTCGGGGAGGGGTGAGAGCAGGGCAGGGGGCACGGAACCAGGAAGGATGTCATCAGTGGAGAGTCATAGAGAGATGCCACCTCTGCCTGACACGGCAGGACCTCGGGCCCTTGCTGTCCCCTGAGCAGGCTGAGTACTTCCCATGGCACGTCCTTTGCATTTCTGATTCTCTCTGCCTGGAGTGCTTTCCTCCCAGGATGTAGCAATACTCGGCCCTTTCTTACTTCCAGTCTCTGCCCAAATATCCCCTGATCAGAGAACTTTCCTGAATGACCACCACACATGACATGGTGCCTCTTTGATGCCTTTCTAACGTTATTGTCTTATCCAGTTGTATTTTCTTTATAACATTATATACCATTGGGCATAAAAAGTTGACTTGGCTATTGTCTGTACTCCTCCACTAGGATGTAAGCTCCATGAGAGCAGGGACTCCTCGGTGTCAAGGGTAGTGCATAGCAAACACGTGATAGGCAATCAATAAATAGTATGTGCAGATTGAACAAAAATGCATGAGCACCTCTGAGTTAAAAAAAAATAAGGTAAAATCCTGCGGTGTGTCCTCACTGAAGCCCATGGAGAACTTGGGGTTTCTCTGCCTTATCATCTCTCTTCTTCCTAAACAAAGCTTCCAAATGCACACTTCAATTATCTTGTACACTCTTTCAGGTGCAAAGCAGACCGAGGCCACGATGACAATCAGATATAACCGGCAGCGTATGACTTTGTCCACTGAAATGCAAATTCCAGATTTTGACGTTGACCTCGGGACAGTCCTCAGAATTAGTGATGAATCTTCTGAGGAAGAAATGTCTTATAAACTCACCCTGGACATGCAGAATAAGAAAATCACTGAGGTCACCCTCATGGGCCACATAAGGTAAGGAGGACTCAGGGTGATCTGACCTGAGTGCTGACCCTCATGGGTCTTTCCTATCTTGCTTTTCACCTTTAATACTGACCAGACTATGCCATTCCTGGTCAACAGTCTGAAGGGCAGATGGAGCCCTCAACATTCTGACCCCTGCTCTTGTCCGGTTAGATCTTCCTTCCCTTCACTGGGCACTTGCTATTTTCATCAGGCACTGTGCAGAGCCCTTTAAAGAAATTATCTCAGTCTTTATAATAAACTGCAAGGTAGACATGAACTTCCCTGTTATACAGGTAAGGAGACAGTAGCTCAGAGGGGTTAAATAATTTGGCCAAGGCAATAGAGCTAGTAAATGCAAGAGCAGCATTCAAATCGTTTTTGGAAAACCTTCCCTTTCTCCCATACCTCCTGAGTCTGCGCTAGAGTTGATTGTAGACCTTAATGAGTTGAATCCCTGGTCATTTCTCTGAGTCATCCGTGGATCTCGTTCCCATCCTCACAAATCGAACTGCTGTTTAATCCTGGCTATTTCCTTGGATTGGACAAAATCATTGATGTCAGCTGATTTTCTCTTCAATAGTTGTGACAAAAAGGAAGAAGGCAAAATCAAAGGTGTTATTTCCATACCCCGTTTGCAAGCAGAAGCCAGAAGTGAAACCCTCGCCCGGTGGTCTCCCACCAAGCTCCTCCTTCAAACGGATTCATCCGCAACAGCTTATGGCTCAACAATCTCCCAGAAGCTAACGTGGCGTTACGGTGCGTGCCTCTTGCCATCGGAGTGCTTCCAAGGGCGCTCTGTACTTGGGGACAGTGCTGAGAACCATTGGTTGGGGGCTGACGTGGTGTCATTGACAACTGTGTCACATATGTGTTTTCAGATGAAGAGAAGATTGAATTTGAATGGAACACAGGCACCAACATAGATACCAAAAAAGCAGCTTCCAATTTCCCCGTAGAGCTCTCTGATTACCCCCAGCGCTTGTATGTGTATGCCAACGGTCTCATGGATCACAGGGTTCCTCAAACAGACATGACTTTCCGGCACATGGGTTCCAAATTAATAGTTGTAAGTACAAACCAGTCAATAAATGCATGCTTATAAGTGCTAATTATATACTCAGCCCTGCATTAGGTGAAGGAGGGGAATCCAAAGATGGGTAAGGCATGCTTCCTACCCCCCAGGGAATCTCTGGGGAGAAAAGAAACATTCACGCACAGCTGCCCTATTAGACAAAGCTGTCTATGACAACTGCCAAATGGATACACTACCAAATGGAAAAGTTTGCTGTGACTAAGACATCACATCAGGATACTGGTAGGAGTTTGACTGCATTATGTGTCTTTAATAAAATACAGGAAGTGATCAACGACCAAACATTTGTAACTTTCTAAGATTTACTTTTACATTTCAGTGCACCATCCTGCTTTGTGATTGATCTGTCAAATATGGCTCATCACCCAATGTTAACTGCACTTTGAGGCCCCTCTCTGCCCATTGCTCTTAAAGTGTCTATTATTTTGTAGGCAGCAAACATGTGGCTTGAGAAGGCACCCATGACTCTGCCTTCTGCCCAGAATTTGCAAGATTTCCTCAGCGGCCTGAGAGAGCTGAGCCTCCGGAAGATGAAGTTTCCAGACTTCCACATCCCAGAAAACTTCTTCTTGAAAAGGTATGAAAAGAAACCCCAGAAATATTTCCAGAACCATGCCAAGTAAATGGAAGATTTTACTTAGCATGCCTTTGGCTCTAACTTTTTTTTTTTTTTTTTTTTTTTTTTTTTACAGAGACAGAGAGAGAGTCAGAGAGAGGGATAGATAGGGACAGACAGACAGGAACGGAGAGAGATGAGAAGCATCAATCATCAGTTTTTCGTTGCAACACCTAAGTTGTTCATTGATTGCTTTCTCATATGTGCCTTGACTGTGGGGCTACAGCAGACCGAGTAACCCCTTGCTCGAGCCAGCGACCTTGGGTCCAAGCTGGTGAGCTTTGCTCAAACCAGATGAGCCCGCGCTCAAGTTGGCGAGCTTGGGGTCTCAAACCTGGGTCCTTCCACATCCCAGTCGAACGCTCTATCCACTGCACCACTGCCTGGTCAGGCTCTAACTCATATTTTTAAGGGAAATAATTTCAGCATTTTTAGGAGATTAATGACTGCGGCATATTTGCATTATTAAACATGAGGTCAGAATGAGAATGCCAACCCAGTCAGAGAGAACCTAAGAAATAATTAAGGATTATAGGTCTTTCACCCTAAGATTTTTTTTATTCACTACAACTTGAACTTGAGAGGCATTCAGTTTTCCTCATTATAAGTGCATTCCACTTCCATTCAGGATCAGGATGTACCCCTAATTTTTTGAGTGTGAAGACTTCAAGACTGTCTAGGGTGATCGCTGACCCCAAGTTTGCTTCTGAGCCCCAGAGGGTTGGAACAGCCACTGAGCCCTGAACAAAGGCAGCACACTGAGAGGCCACTGCACTTGAGCAATGTAGCTTCATCCTTACAGGGACGTCAGATGCCGAACTGCTCAGGCACTTCCGTATTTACAGAGCTACACATAATGCTTTGCTTCATTTCCAGAGAATAAAAAGACAACAGTCTTTTCTAGATTGACTGTTCTCTGTATGCTCTTTGGGGTTAGGAAAACAAGTGGCCTTTCCATGGTCTATGGCTGAGCGGCCATGACTCACAACTGACCACGTCAGTGTTGAAGGACTGAGGTCCGCCACAGCGCTCACAGGGACAAACCTATGGAAGAGAACAGGAAACAGTGGCAGCTTCGGAGGGTCCGGAACCTCTCCCTTCACTGCTAGGGCCACCGACCAGCAGTCTTCTCTGTGTTGTGCTGAAAAGACAGGACCGTAGACCTTAGAATCATCAAGGGTCTTATCACACATCCTCCTGCTAGAGTCAGGATCCTGGATGGATCACATCCAACCCCTGTTGGAGTAACGCAATGAATCGTTGATCTACTTAAAAAATTTAAAACTCTGCCATCTTGCTTTATTCTTATAAGCTATTGTAATGGTCCATAATATGTCAGTAGTATTCAGAATATTGTAAACTGGTTTGGGTATTTTTCTCACTTGCTAGTTAGCTCCGTGAGATCAACACTGTTACCCTCACTGCACCCATAACCTCACTGAGACTCAGAAAGGTGAATTCACTATCATGGTATCACCATCAGCGGAAGCTAACACTCTACCCCACACCTGAGTTCCTTCCACATGTCAAGTTGCTTGAATTCAGTTTAGCAACTATGTATCAAGTGTCCCCTAGGTGCAAGATACTAGATGAGGTGCAGGGAGAAGAAAGACCTCCCAGCAAGATATCGTGTAGACACAGACAGACAGAGGGCGAGCAGATAAGTTCTAATTATATTATATAAGCAGAATTATGACATGCTCTTTGAGGTGGGTGTAAGGGACTTTGTCACTATCCGAACATGAGGAATTAACTATGACTTAAATAGGTTGGTACTGAAAAGGAAGTGGTCTTGGAAGGATTTCGAATGAATGTGAGTGTGTGATAGATGAGGGGTAAAACAGAAGGATTTGGGCATAAGAAGTAGCATGAGGAAAAGTGAGAATGGGCTAAGGAATGGGGCGTATACACTATCACTTGGAAGGTCAGATGGCAGAAGACTTTTGAGTGTTTGATATCTGACTACGGGACATTATCTTTGTTTGTTTCAGTGATGGCCGGGTCAAATACACCTTGAACAAGGACAGTGTGAAAATTGAGATTCCTTTGCCTTTTGGGGGCAAATCCTACAAAGATCTAAACCTGTTAGACACTATTCAGACACCGTTGATCTACTTACCATTTTTGGGATTATACCAGCCAGTTCGAGTGTTCCAAGTCCCCAATTTTACCATTCCCGAGCTGTACGAACTTCAGGTGCCTCTCCTAGGTGTTCTAGACCTCTCTACAAATATCTACAGCAACTTGTACAACTGGTCCGCCTCCTACACTGGCGGCAACACCAGCACAGACCACTTGAGCCTTCAGGCTCGGTACCACATGAAGGCTGACTCTGCGGTCGACCTGCTGTCCTACAGTGTGCAAGGTGAGCTATGCTTGGGTATAGGAGTGCACAGGGCTCTGATGGAATAGCCTCTTCCAGGAGAAAAAAGACTTGCACTTTCTTACAGATATTTTTCTGCTACTTGGAAGCCTATTTATTCCTTTGTTCATTTATTCAACCAATAGAAATATTTATTAAATATATAAAATATATCAAGTATTCTATTAGGTAGTAACAGAGAAAACAGACAGATAAACTGGCAATTATAATTCAATATTAGAGGTGCTATGATAAGATACAGTGTGTAAGAATAAGGTACAAAGTAAGCACTTAATAAGGGAACCCAGCAAGGTCTGCAGTGGTCAGGGAAGTCGTCCTGCAGGAATGGCTTTTGTCATCTAATTTTTGCTTAAGTTATAGATGGAGGAGACTCTTGCACAACTGACTCAGATCAAGGGGCTTTAATACTGAAACTTTCACAACACAGAAATTATTCTGGCCCTGGCCAGTTGGATCTGTGGTAGAGCATCAGCCTGGCGTGTGGATGTCCTGGGTTCAATTCCCAGTCAGGGCACACAGGAGAGCTGACCATCTGCTTCTCCAACTCTCCCCTCCCTTCGCTCTCTCTCTCTCTTCTCCTCCCACTGCCATGGCTCAATTGGTTCAAGCACATCGACCCCAGAGGCTGAGGATGGCTCTGTGGATCCTCTGCCTCAGGTGCTAAAAATAGCTCGGTTGCAAGCATGGCCCCAGATGGGCAAAGCATCGGCTCAAAACGGGTTGCCAGGTGTATCCCAGTAACGGGTGTATGGGGTAGTCTGTCTCTCTATCTCCCTTCCTCTCACTTTGAAAAAAAGAAAGAAAGAAGAAAGAAAGAAATTATTCTGGACATTTATTGCCTGAAGTAACCAATGTGATTTAATTTTTATCTTAGGATCTGGAGAAACAACCTATGACTACAAGAATACGATCACATTCTCATGGGATGGATCTCTGCACCACAAATTTCTGGATTCAAATGTCAAATTCAGTCATGAAGAAAACATTGGAAACAATCCAGCTTCAAAAGGTTTGCTAACATGCAGTGCATCCAGTGTCTGGGGACCACGGATGTCTGCTTCAGTACATTTGGACTCAAAAAAGAAGGAGCATTTGTATATCAAGGAAGTCAAGATTGATGGGCAGTTGAGAGTCTCTTCATTCTATGCTAAGGGTGACTATGGCCTGTCTTATCAAAGGGATCCCACCACTGGCCAGCGAACTGGAGAGTCCAGTCTGAGGTTTAACTCCACCTACCTCCAGGGCACCAACCAGATAACAGGAAGATATGAAGATGGAACTGTCTCCATCACCTCCAGCTCAGATCTGCAAGATGGCATCATTAAAAATACAGCTTCCCTGAAATATGAGAACTACGAGCTGACTCTGAAATCTGACACTGACGGGAAGTATGAGAACTTTGCCACTTCAAACAAAGTAGATCTGACCGTCTCCAAGCAAAACGCATTGCTACGTTCTGAGCATAAGGCCGATTACCAGTCACTGAGGTTCTTCACCCTGCTTTCCGGATCGCTAAGTTCCCATGGTCTTGAACTAAATGCTGACATGCAGGGCACTGACAAAAGCAACAGCGGTGCTCACAAAGCAACACTCAGGATTGCCAGCGATGGAATGTCTACCAGTGCGACAACCAACTTGAAGTACAACCCCCTGGTGTTGGAGCATGAGCTGAACGCAGCCCTTGGACTCTCTGGAGCGTCTGTGAAATTAACAACAAGTGGCCGCTTCAGGGAACACAATGCAAAATTCAGTCTAGATGGAAAAGCTGCCCTCACAGAGGTGTCACTGGGAAGTGCTTATCAGGCCATGATCCTGGGTGTCGACAGCAAAAATATTTTCAACTTCAAAATTAACCAGGAGGGACTTAAGCTTTCAAACGACATGATGGGCTCGTATGCTCAAATGAAACTCGACCACACAAACAGCCTGAACATCGCGGGGCTATCGCTAGACTTCTCTTCAAAACTTGACAACATTTACAGTGCCGACAAGTTTTATAAGCAAACTTTTAATTTACAGCTGCAGCCCTATTCTCTCATAACTACTTTAAACAATGATCTGAAATTCAATGCTCTGGATCTGACCAACAGTGGGAAATTACGGCTCAAACCCCTGAAGCTGAATGTGGATGGGAACATAAAAGGGACCTACCAAAATGATGAAATAAAGCATATCTACACCGTTTCTTACGCCGACTTGTCAGCGAGTTACAAAGCAAACACGGTGGCTAAGGTGCAGGACACAGAATTTAGCCATCGGCTCAACACAGACATCGCCGGGCTAGCCTCAGCCATCGACATCAATACAAACTACAATTCGGACTCACTGCATTTCAGCAACGTTTTCCACTCTGCAATGGCCCCGTTCACGGTGACCATCGATGCCCGTACAAACGGCAACGGGAAACTGGCTCTCTGGGGAGAGCACCTTGGGCAACTGTACAGTAAGCTCCTCCTGAAAGCGGAGCCCCTGGCCCTGACTTTCTCTCATGATTGCAAAGGGTCCACAAGTCACCATCTCATGTCCGGAAAGAGCATCAGCACTGGTCTTGATAACAAAGTCGGTGTCCTGCTCACTCCTGCTGAGCAGAGAGGCACCTGGGAACTCAAGACCCAGCTGAACAAAAATGAATACAGCCACACGTTTGAGGCTTATAATACTAAAGACAAAGTCGGTGTGGAGCTTATTGGACGGGGCCTGGCTGACCTCACCGTGCTAGACTCTCCAATTAATGTGCCATTTTTACTCACTGAGCCCGTCAATGTAATTGATGCTTTGGAGATGCGGGATACTATTGACCAGCCTCAGGAATTCACTATGGTTGCTTCTGTAAAATATGACAAGAACCAAGATGTTCACACCATCAACCTCCCGTTCTTTAATGTCCTGCCAGAACATTTTGAGAAGAGTCGAGTAGTAATTGTAACTTCATTGAAAACCATACAGAGAGAACTGAAACAAATCGATATTGATCAATTTGTGAGGAAATACAGAATTGCCTTGGACGAACTCTCACAGCAAGTGAATGACTATCTGAATGAAGTCAATTGGGAAAGACAAGTTTCAAATGCCAAGGAGAAACTAACTGCTTTTGCAAAAAATTATAACATTACAGAAAATGATCTAAAAATTGCACTAGACAATGCCAAAATCAACTTTAATGAAAAACTACAAACGTATGTGATACAATTTGATCAGTATATTAGAGATAATTATGATTTGCATGATTTAAAAACAGCTATTGCTAAGATTATCAATCGAATCATTGAAAAATTAAAAATTCTTAATGAACATTATAAAATTCATGTAAATATAGTAAAAACAATCCATGATCTACATTTGTTTCTTGAAAAGATTGATTTTAACAAAATTGGAAATAGTACAGCGTCTTGGATTCAAAATATAGATGCTAAGTATCAAATCAGAGTCCAGATACAAGAAAAATTGCAACAGCTCAAGACACAAATTCAGAATATTGACCTCCAGCACTTTGCAGAAAAGTTAAAACAACAGGTTGAAGCTATTGATGTCAGAGTGCTTTTAGATCAGTTGAGAACTACAAGTCCATTTCAAAAAATAAAGCAAACGATTGAGTATGTTGAATACTGTGTGAGAAATCTCATTGAAGATTTTGAAGTAGCTGAAAAAATCAATGCTTTTAGAGCCATGGTTCACAAGTTAATTAAGATGTATGAAATAGACCAACACATCCAGGTTTTAATGGATAAATCAGTACAGTTGGCCCACAAATATAAGTTGAAGGAGACTGTTCAGAAGCTGAGCAATGTCCTACAACAAATTGGGATAAAAGATCACTTTGAGAAATTGGTTGGGTTTATTGATGATACTGTCATTCAGCTTCAGACATTGTCTTTTAAAAGATTCATTGAAGAATTAAACAGATTCCTTGATATGTTGGCAAAGAAATTAAGGTCATTTGATTACCATCAGTTTGTAGATCAAACCAATAATAAAATTCGTGAGGTGACTCAGAGAATCAATGAGAAAATCCAGGCTCTGGACCTCCAACAGAAAGCAAAAGCACTAAAACTGTTTGTAGAGGACATCAAAACTGTGCTTTCAATCCATCTGGAAAACCTAAAAGGCACCAAAATAACCTTATTCATTGATTGGTTACAGGAAGCTTTAAATTCACCATCTCTAAATTACATGAAAGCCAAATTCCAAGAGACCCTTGAAGATATACGAGACCAAATGTATGAAATGGACCTTCAACAGGAAGTGCAGCAATTCCTGTACCTGGCCAGCCAAGCTTATGACACACTTGTTACTTACATTATTGACTGGTGGAATCTTGTTGATAAGAACCTTACTGACTTTGCAAGACAGCATTCCATCGAGAACTGGGTTAGAACCCTGTTAGAAATTGCAGGAAGCGATTACTTCTTTTCTGAAATCAAGACACCTTTTGGGACCATGCCTTTCTTTAAAGTCGGCCTCAATGCCCTTCAAGAAGCTACATTTCCAACTCCTTATTTTGTAGTCCCCCTGACAGACTTGAAGATTCCATCGGTTGAGATAAACTTCAAAAAATTAGGCGATATAAAAGTCCCAGCCAGGTTTTCCACACCAGAATTTACTGTTGTCAACACCTTCCTCATTCCTTCCTTTACCGTTGACTTGATAGAAATCAAAGCAAAGATCATCAGAATCATTGACCAAATGCTGAACAGCGAGCTGTGGTGGCCAGTTCCAGAAGTGTACCTGAGAGACCTGGTGGGGACGGACACTATTCTTACTAGAATCACTCTGCCAGACTTCCATGTACCAGAAATCACAATTCCAGAATTCATAATCCCAAATCTTGACCTCAAAGATTTTGAAGTTCCTGACCTTCGTATACCAGAATTCCAGCTTCCCAACATCTCACACACAGTGGAAGTCCCTAACTTTGGCAAGCTGCACAGCGTCTTGAAAATCCAGTCTCCCCTTTTCACACTGGATGCGAATGCTGACCTTCAGAATGTCACATCAGCGAACGAGGCAGGGGTGATGGCTTCTGTCACTGCCAAAGGAGACTCCAATTTAGACGTTCTCAAGTTTGACTTCCAAGCCAATGCACAACTTTTGTATACTAAGACGAATCCACTCCTTGTTAAAAAATCCCTGAGTTTCTCCAGCAAGTACCTGAAAACAGAGTATAAGAGTGAAGTGCTGGTTTCTGAGAATGCTATTGAAGGAAAAGCAAACACAGTGGCAGGTTTCCACACTAAAAAAAACACAGTGGAACTTAGTCACAGCCTGCTCATTAGGATAGACCATCAGCTTACCCTGGACAGCAACACTAAGTACTTCCACAAACTGAACATTCCCAAACTGGACTTCTCCAGCCAGGCTGACCTACACAATGAAATCAAGACCCTGCTTGAAGCGCAACAGATAGCCTGGACTTCTTCAGGGACAGGATCGTGGAAATGGGCCTGCCCCAGCTTCTCAGATGAGGGAACACATGACTCACAAGTCAGCTTCACAGTGAAAGGACCCCTCACTTCCTTTGACTTGTCTAATAAGATACATAGCAAACACCTGAGCGTGAACCAAACCTTGGTTTATGCGTCTGATTTCCTCGACCTTTATCAGTTGGAAATTCAGTCCCAAATTGAATCCCATCATATAGGCCACAGTGTTCTTGCTGCTAAAGGCTCAGCTCGACTTGGAGAAAGGAAGGTAGAGGTAACTGGCCACCACGATGCCCATTTAGATGGTAAAGTCAGTGGGACTTTGAAAAATTCTCTTTTTTTTTCAGCACAGCCATTTGAGATGACTGCATCCACACTCAATGAAGGCAATCTGAAAGTTAGTTTCCCGTTGAAATTGACAGGGAAAATAGACTTTCTGAATAATTATGCACTGCTTCTGACTCCCAATACCCAGCAAGCTAGTTGGCAAGCCAGTGCCAGGTTCAATCAGTATAAATACAATCACAATTTCTCTGCTGGCAACAATGAAAACAGCATTGAGGCCCACATAGGAATAAACGGAGAAGCCAGCCTGGATTTCCTCCACATTCCTTTAACAATTCCTGAAATGACTCTACCTTTTACAAGATTAACAGTTCCCCAGGTGCAAGATTTCTCCTTATGGGAAAAAACAGGTTTGAAGGAATTCTTGAAAACAACAAAGCAAGCATTTGATCTAAATGTAAAGGTTCGGTACAAGAAAAACAAAGACAAACATTCCATCCTCGTGCCTCTGGATGTGTTTTATGGGTTTATCAATCAGAAAATCAACTCCTTCAACAGACGTTTTGAGAAAGTCAGACACAAGGCATTAGATTTTTTTACCAAATCCTATAATGAAGCAAAAATTAAATTTGATAAGTACAAAGTATATAAATCCCTGAACAGGCAACCCAGGACCTTTCAGATTCCTGGATACACTATTCCAGTAGTCAACATCGAAGTGTCTCCATTCACAGTAGAGATGTTGACATCTGGCTCTGTGATCCCAGAAGAGATCAGCATCTCCAATTTTACCATCCTGGATTCTGGCTTCCATGTGCCCTCACATACATTAGCCCTACCATTCCTAGAGCTGCCTGCCCTTCATGTCCCTAGGAATTTTCTCAAGTTTTCTCTTCCAGAATTCAAGGTATTAAATGTCCCAAACTATATTTTAATTCCAACCATGGGCAATATCACCTATGATTTTTCCTTTAAATCAAGTGTCATCACACTGAATACCAATCTTGGACTTTACAACCAATCAGACATAGTTGCTCATTTTCTTTCTTCCTCTTCTTCTGTCATTGATGCACTGCAGTACAAATTAGAGGGCACCTCAAGTTTGACAATGAAAAGAGGGCTGAAGTTAGCCACAGCTTTGTCTCTGAGTAACCAGTTCGTGGAAGGTAATCATGACAGTACCATTAGCTTAACCAAGAAAACCATGACAACAACAGCTTCAGTGACAACAATGGTAAAAGTTCAAATTCCAATTTTGAGACTGAATTTCAAGCAAGAATTTAATGGAAACACCAAGTCAAAACCTTCTGTCTCTTCATCCATTGACTTAAAGTATGATTTCAATTCCACCAAGCTGCACTCTACTGCTACAGGGACAGTGGGCCACAATCTCCGTTTAGAAAGCCTCACGTCTTACTTTTCCATTGAGTTAGCTAACAAAGGAAATGTTGAGGGTTCAGTCCTTTTACAGGAATATTCAGGAATGATTGCCAGTGAGGTCAGCACTTATTTAAATTCCAAAGGGACTCGGTCTTCAGTGAAGCTACAAGGGGCTTCCAAAGTTGATGGTATCTGGAACCTTGAAGTAAAAGAAAGTTTTGCTGGTGAAGCCACTCTCCAACGCATATATGCTGTCTGGGAGCGTAGTACAAAGAACCACTTACAGCTACAGGACCCCTTTTCAACATCCGGAGAGCACACAAGCAAAGCCACCGTGGAACTCTCCCCCTGGAAAATGTCAGCCCTTGTTCAGGTCCGTGCAAGTCAGCCCAATCCCTTCCTTGATCTCAGTTACTTTGGCCAGGACGTGTCTCTGAATGTGAACACTGAGAACCAGAAGGTCAGCTGGAAAAGTGATATCCAGATTCACTCCGGGTGTCTTCAGAGTGACATACAGCTTTCTAATGACCAGAAGGAGGCACGCCTTGATGTTGCAGGTGCCATAGAGGCGTACCTACAGTTTCTTTACAATATTACCCCACCAGTTTATGGCAAGAATTTATGGGAACTTTTAAAGCTGGATGCAACCACCAGCTTGGATAGGAAGCAGCACCTTCGTGCTTCAACAGCCCTTGTGTACACCAAAAACCCCCATGGCTATACCTTATCTGTCCCCGTGCAAGAACTGGCTGATAAATTTGTTATTCCTGGCCTGAAACTAAATAATCTGAATTCGGTTGTTGTCACGCCTACATTCCATGTCCCATTTACAGATCTTCAGGTTCCATCCTACACACTTGACTTCAGTGAAATAAAAATATACAAAAAGCTAAGTACTTCACCATTTGCGCTCCACGTGCCAGCCCTACCCAAAGTGAAATTCCCTGAAGTTGATGTGTTAACAAAGTATTCTGAGCCAGAAGACTCCTCGGTTCCCTTTTTTGAGATAACTGTGCCTAAAACTCAGTTAACGGTATCCCGGTTCACTTACCCAAAAAGCATTTCCAGGGGTGCTGCTGTATTGGATCTAAATGAGATGGCCAGCAAGATTGCAGACTTCCAGTTGCCAAATATTACCATACCTGATCAGGCTATTGAGATTCCTTCCATTAGGTTCTCTGTGCCTGCTGGAATTAACCTTCCTTCCTTTGGGGCACTGACTGCACATTTCGGGCTGGCCTCTCCTCTGTATAATGCTACTTGGAGTGCTGGTTTGAAAAACAAAGAAGATCACATTGAAACATTCCTGGAGTCCAAGTGCAACTCAACCCTACAGTTTCTGGAATATGACCTTAATGGTAAGGGACTGTCTTGACTCTTCCTGTATAAAAATCCTATATGTTACATCTTTTTTTGCAGCCAGAGTTGTGAATCATTTCTTACATACTTAGATATGACTAGAGGCACAATTACTCACTGTAGCAAAATTTAAAAGAAGAGATACAATATATATCCCCATGTAATACCCTGTAGAAAACCTACTGACATTTAAGAGGAATAGGTTCAAAGAAAATAGACTTTTCTGTAATGATTTTAGGACTGATACTATCTCCTCTTTTTTTTTTTTTTTTAATGCGGGCTGCATGTTTCAAATATATAAGTAAGCCATTGAAGTTAAGGTTTCTCCTGGTTTCCCCAGTAAAAATGTCTGTGTCCTATAGTTACTAATCAAATGAAAAATCTCTCCTGTGCAGCTGTGGGAACACACAAGATTGAAGATGGCGCATTAGTCAGTAAGGCTACGGGAACATTTGCACACCGTGACATCAGCGCAGAATACACAGAAGATGGCAAATACCAAGGACTTTGGTATAGAACTTTTGTTGAAACTTCATTCCTGTTCAGATCATTGTGATTTGTGCCATTGCCGCCCCCCCTTTCGTGATCACTCCTCTGCTTTTCTGCTTGCAGGGACTGGGAACGAGAGGTTCGCCTTGACGTCACCAGCCAAGCGTTCACTGATGTCCATCTGCACTACCACACAGGTGACAAAAACTACTACTCGGCAGCCTCTCCAGCCATAGGCACAGTGGCCATGGACTTGGAAGACAATGATGATACTGTAATATACAATTTCTACTACCGCCCTCAGGTGAGTCCCACCTAATGGGTTCCACACCGTAACAGCAAGCAGAGACCTGGGACAGATAAATGTAATTCAATACGAAGTATTTTTTCCAGGATTTCCCAGGTTAGATGAGACAAAGCAATGAGCAAGTTGAACATCTTCTCTGAGGAACTGTTCTCCAGAAAATATTATGATGAGCCTTTTATTGATTTTAATTATTAGATGTGCATATGACATCCTATTACCTCTTATTTTATTAAGATTGGGCAAATCTAGAAAAAGGAAGGTTATGGCTCACCACCTAAGTCACAAGCAAACTCTGGCATATGTGGAATACGTTTTCAGATACCCTGTTTCCCCAAAAATAAGACATCCCCCGAAAATAAAACCTAGTGCAACTTTTTTCAAGCTTAGAAATATAAAGCCTCCCCTGAAAATAAGACCTAGCGTGTCTTTAGGAGCAAAAATTAATATAAGACGCTTTTATTTGGGGGAAACAGGCAGTGGTTTCTGGAGTATTCAAGGCTCCGAAATGCTTCCCCACAATAGAGTTTTTAAATGAGATCTGCCAGGTTTGTCCCCTGTCCTTTACAAGCTCTGCCCAAATCAAAGATGCCGTTAAATTTAGTACGTGAGAAGTGACGAGGTTCTATTTTTTTTTTTCTGAAGCTGGAAACGGGGAGAGACAGTCAGACAGACTCCCGCATGCGCCCGACTGGGAACCACCCAGCACACCCACCAGGGGCAACGCTCTGCCCACCAGGGGGCGATGCTCTGCCCCTCCAGGGCGTCGCTCTGCCAGGACCAGAGCCACTCTAGCGCCTGGGGCAGAGGCCAAGGAGCCATCCCCCGCGCCCGGGCCATCCTTGCTCCAATGGAGCCTCGCTGCGGGAGGGGAAGAGAGAGACAGAGAGGAAGGAAGCGGAGGGGGGGGGGGTGGAGAAGCAAATGGGCGCCTCTCCTATGTGCCCTGGCTGGGAATCGAACCCGGGTCCCCCACACGCCAGGGAGGTTCTATTTTTCAAGTTTGTCATAGGCTTGGAGAATGAATGCTCCTGGCGCTGGCATTCTAGATCTCTGCTGGATGGACTGTGGGCATTTTCCTTTCTCACTACTTCTTTTTTCTCTGAGTTAGACTTCTCCTGTCTGTTTCTCCCTTCCTCCCCCTCCACCTCCTTCTATGAAGGCCTTAATGTTAAGTGTTACTGTGTAAATGCCATGCATAATTTTATCCTTTCTAAAGGCACGCGCTAAAGAGGAATTAACAACAGTAGACTTGTTTAACCGTAAGACAAACACATGAACTGACATAAAAAAGATAAATCCCCTTCAAGACTATGAAAGATCCTCTGATCTTTACTTTTAACTACTAATGAAGTTTTAGTGTAGTATATTATGTAATCAGGATAATTGAAAACTTGTTCTTTTATTCTTTTTTTTTTTCTTTTTCTGGTTTTAGTCATCGCCAGATAAAAAACTCAGCATATTCAAAATTGAGTTGAGGCACCAGTACCCTGAATCTCATAAGAAATTTCAGGTGAAAGTTAACTGGGAAGAAGAGGCAGTGTCTGAATTGCTAAACTCCCTGAAAGACAACATGCCCAGGGCAACAGGGGCCCTTTATAACTATATCGACAAGAACCACCAGGAATACACAGGACTTGATCTGAGAGAGGCTGCTTTAAAACTAAGAAGAAGTGTGCAGAGCACGGCTGAGCAGACCTATCAAGATGCAGCAGTTCTGGTTGATGTGGTGGGAGAGGCACTGAAACTCAGCAGGGTAACCAGAGGTGCTGTGAGCACCTACCAGCTGTGGAATGGCAGGGCCCAGAACCTGTGCCAGGAACTACTGGATCAGGAAGGCCAACTCAACCTCCAGGGACTCCAAAATAAGATGATAGACAGCCTAATAGGAGTTACTAAGAAATACACAATAGCCGAGAGCGTGATTGACTTTTTCAGTAACTACCTGGAGGGGGCCACGTTTCGGCTCCCAGGAAGAGCCGGCACGTACACAATAAGTGAACTCTGCACTATAATCATAAGGGAAGTGGGGAAGGTACTGTCCCAGGTACATTCAAAACTCCACAGTGGGCTAGAAACACTGTTTTGCTATTTTCAAGACCTGATGGAGAAATCTGAACTAATCAAGGACCTAACAATTAAATCTCCTTTTGATTCAAAACGTTATAAACTAACAGATGTTACCTTGGAGTATGGGAAACTGTTGAAATCTTTATCACAAAAGATCCAAAAGTTATTTCATGACCTCCAGTCTAACACAACTACAGAAATGCTAGGTGAACTTCAGAGGTATTTACATTATGTTTTCCAAGAGATAGAAGGAGAAATGAACCGATTAAAGGAGAAGACATTTGCTAATCTCATTAATGATATCAACCCAACCATCAACAGTTATATTCAATATGTGTTTAGATTCCTATCCCTTAACTTTGGTAAGTTGAATGAACTTGTTCAAAAGAAACTTCAAGAAGCTTCTCAAGAGTTAGAGCAGATCCAACAGTACATAAAGGCTCATCTCAAAGAATCTTTAGATTCAGGTGTGCTCAGCTGGATGGTGAAATATTATGAACTTGAAGAAAAGATAATCGATCTGATTAAGAAATTAGTAGATGTCCTTGAGGATTTCTATTCCAAATACACTATCAACTCTGCTGGCTTTGCATCCCAATTCTCATGTTAAGTTGAGTGGTTTGTGCAGAGGGATGTGCAGAAGCATCTCAGCATCCTTGTCGATACAGATGGAAAAAGGAAAGAGAAGATCATATAGCTTTCTACCAGCGCTCAGGAAATAATTAAAGGCTGGACCATTGCAATGAAGGAAATCATTTTTGATTACCACCAGCAGTTCAACGATAAACTACAGGATTTTTTCAGACCAGTGCTCTGATTACTATGAAATATTCATTGCTGAGTCCAAAAGATTGATTGACCTGTCCATTCAAAAATACCACGTTTGTGAAATATATCAGTGAGTTACTAAAAATGCTGCAATTGGTCACAGGCATTGACACGAGCCATTACATAAAGATTGCTCTGGTAGAAGTTACTATCACCTCCTAATTATTTTGAAGCAATTCTCATTTATTCTTCTCCTTCAATTAAGCTTCCACATAGTAGAAAAACTTCAAACTGTATGCACTGATGTAATTATACACTGAGCCAGACCTGTAGCAGGCAGCAGACTACCAGCAGAAACACGTGGAACTGGGCCCACACTGAGACCACAGTCTCTGAACTCTCTGGGAAACAACAGGGTTGGTTTGTTTGTTAGTTTGTTTATTTTTGCAAGTTAAAATCAGGATCTGAATTATTTTGCTAAACTTGGGGGAGGGGAAGGAAGGGGAGGGGAGGGGAGAAGAGGGGAGGGAGAACAAATAAATGAATTCTCAAAAAAAAATTCTCCTTATGGTTCATTCATATTAAAAAACACCAAATTAGGGTATTGACTCAAATGTCTGATGTTTCAAAACTTCCAGAAGAACATTCACTGTGTTTAGAGTGACAAAGGGAAAAGAGAGAATTTGTGGAGGGATATATTTTGTCACTAAAAAAAAAAAAGGTAACTGGTCTCAGAGATTGTGTGTGCTGAGTAGAAAGAAAAAACGAGCTGCAAAGACTTTCACATAATTCAATCACAGAGAGCATCACTTTTGTCCTCACGTACCACACAACCTTGCTTGCCGACCATCTGCCTTTGATGGGCAAGGTTCTCTGCTAGGCTCTGAGCTAAACTGACAGGCCCTGTCCTCCTCTACCCGGCCTGCCAGGAGTGGGGAAGGGGTAGCTAGTAGTCCAAGGGCTTCCTGGCAGGAGGAGCCCCAGGAGTCTCCCTGTATCTCAGCCAGGATCCATTCAATGCGAAGACTGTAAGAGTGGGCAAGCAAGCAGGGGGACAGGGGTGCCCACATTTCTGCCACCAGGACATATTTATTCTTCCAAATTCAGTATCTAACCATCCCAAGCATAATTAAGACCCGAGAATGTCCCTTGCCACATCACTCACTTCTAACTCTGATCTCAAACATTGCCAAGGTCCAGTCAGAGGATCCAAACTGAGCGTTAGTAAAGGAAAGCTTCAAAGAGCTGGTGCAGCTAATACCATTGGGAAGGTTAAATATGGCTTTCCTGTTAATGGCACTGAGGAGTGAAGAAAATTAGAGATCATCCCCCAACCCTTCAAGTCCGACATGAGGTCTGTTTGGAAAAGACTCTTTTTTTCTTTAAAAATATCTTCGTCCTCCACTATTCTTTCATAAAACCTTCACATTCTCTGTGAAGCCCACTGTTAAAAATAACCAGGTATTACCTAGAAGAGAGAACACATCAGCCCATCAGGAACTTGGCGGATTCTTCAGCCTGGAACTGAAGAACCCGAAAGAGCCCCAGGGAACTGGAATACTTGGCAGCGTAAGGATCTGGTACTCCAGAAAATTAACCAATGGATGGCTGGATAAGTGAATAAATGAATGAGTGGGAAAACGAGGGGTCTGTCCCAAGTGTGAGAAAGGGGGGACAATTAGGCCCAGGTCCCAGAGCTGCCTGATGAGCTTTTAGCCACCAGAATCTACGGAGTGTTCAGATTGAAAGGAGGCCTGGAGTTATGGCTTAATCTGGAGGAAAGAGGAGTCCAGGAGTTCCTGGTGCTGGCGTGATGATCTGTGTATCTGGGGCTGAAAGGGAGACACCAATTTAAAATGCTCATGCAATCACACAACGCCACCTGCCCAGCTCCCCGACTGGTAACCCCCCACTAGGAGCCCCCAGCTGGCTTAGAATATCTTCAGCACACTCAGTAAAGGGGGAAGGGGAGTGGTCCCTGGGAGAGCTTGGTCTTCACCTGCTCTCTTCCTTGGCCTTCAGCTGCACACATTTTAGGGTACTTCTCCGAGTTCTGCTAATGGCGGCATTCTTTACCTGCTTGTAGCTTTGAGCCACTTCCTTCCTCTCCGTGAGCCCCAGTGTTCATATCTATAAAATGAGCATGATATCTATCCTGCCTGCCTCGAAGGCCTGTTCATGAAATCAAGTGTGGAAGAGTTTTGTAACTTTCAATGTTGTAGAAGCGAAGTGCCATTACTCTCAGCTGTTTAAATGGTTGCGGGCAAGGAGAGAGAATGGAATCAGGGAGACCGACCCAGTTCAATGAACGCTCATGAAGTGTGTCTATGTGCGAGCACCAAGGCTCAAGAGAGGAGACAAAGATCCATGAGATGCAGTTCCTGGATGTCTGTCTGTCTGTCAGAGTTGGAATGTGTTGTCCTATGATGGGTGTAAACAAAGTACTATGAAGTTTAGAACAGGAAAATATAAAGATCAGGAAGTTTTCATTAAAAAGGTTGAAATGTGGGCTTGATGATACCTAGATTTTGACACGTGGTAAGGGGAAAAGGACATTGTAGGAAAAAGAGGAACACAAGGGGAGACAGACAGGCAGATATCTCTGAAGGACAGTGGACCATCTCGTCTAGCCAGAGCATGTTAGAAGTTGGGGGAAACAGGACTGGGAAGGCAGGTGTGGCCTTCCTGAACAGGGTTTGGGAGCGGAAACGCAGCACTTACTCTCTTTGCTAAAAAAGGGCAGCCAATGAAAGTCCTTGAGCAGGAGGGTGCTACGACTTGTGATTTATAAAAGCTAATAAGGCCATTCAAGCAGGGTGAACTGTACAAGGATGACTCTCAGTATGAAGCTGTGCCAGGGGCCAAACAGAAGATGCTGAGCACCTCAACCAATCAGAGATGCTGGGAACGGCGAGGAGGGGTCTGATACAAGAAGCATCATGAAGGCACACTCCCACAGACTCAGAGGCCCACTTGTTTAGAAGGAATGGGTACCAGAGCTTCTAAAAGTGGAGCTGCGTGGTAAGTCATGGAGCCTAGAAGTAGAGAAACGAGAAGGCAAGGGAGAAGACTGAGTAGAGCAGACTTCAGAGTTATGAAGTTTTGCACCTGCATAACTTGAAGCGCTGTGGGGCACCCACAGAAACAGGAGAAATGTGGGGGGAGGGGATTCCCTGTAGAGGGCATGGACTCAGAGACTATCAGAGCTGGAAAGGGGCGGGATGGGACCACATGGTGAGTTTCAAGTTCCAGTGGTACATGCAAGCACAAAGGTCTAGCAGACTATTAAACTGAAAAAGTGGGCTAGAGAAACAATAGCCAAAGGAATATTTTAACCAACTATTGTAGTGATTTGAAGGTCTTATAAGTACCTTTTACAAACTAAACAAGAAAACAGAGCTCTTTCTCTTGTACAATTAACTGGCCTGTTGTCCTGAGGGTCAGCCAATGTGTACATCTCCTCAGGACATAGTGTGCGGGGGACGTGGGAAGTCTTGCTATAAATGCAGATATTCTGCCTGGTTTTAAACACAGACCCAAGGTTTAAAACCAAAGAAGAAATGGATTAATAGGGCCCAGCCCGGGTTCGTGGAACTTTGGAAGAACTTTTCAGCTGTGTACTTTGATTTGACTCCCACATCCTGCCTAGACCCAGTTGTGCTGTCCCCAGGACATGCCTTGGTAGAAATGGGTCCGACTGGGAGTGGGTGCCACCAGGTGCCTTCAAAATTACTTCTGTTTTCACTTGAAGGCTGGTCAGCTTAGAAGTCTAACTGCTCTTTTTTTTTTTTTTTTTTTTGGTGAGATGACCAAAGCCCCCTCTGACTTTGTATTCTAGGTCCCGCTTGTGGGTTTTTTTACGACTTAGTTCCCATTCTGTCAGAGAAGGGGCCAAGTCGGCCTTCACATGGGGCAGCCAGAGTGGACAGATGTTCCTTCTAAAAGTCTCTAACAACCAGAGACAAATGTGCAGAAACAGACCCTACCTCTTAGCTTGCTCGCTGTTTCACATCAAGAGTCAGTGACAGTGCCCTTCAGAGCACTCCATTTGTTGGTGGGATGGCTGGGTGGTCACCAGCAAGTAGCAATCCAAGGCCTCGTCGAAGTTGGTGGAGTAGGTGCGCGTCCCCACAGGGAGCAGCCCTGCCCTCCTCCTCCTGGACAGACGGACTCACCCACCTCGGGTCTGAGCAGTGCGTGCGTCAGGTCAGTGACAGCTGGCACTGGGCACCAAGCTCAGAACTCTGTGTCCATTGTACCCCTGACTGGCACCACTCAGGTCCAGTTTGGGGCAAGAGGAATAATGAGCCTTGGAGTGGGCCTGGCCCATGGGTTGTCAGCCTGGGTCCCATCCTGGTCTTTCAGCTACAGCTAGGCTGCAGCGGTACCCAAATCCACCCTGAGCAGAGGCCTCCAGAGTGTGGACTGTAAACTAGAGAGCGGCCCGCGGGAGAGGCGGCTCAGTCTACAGCCCGGGCCCACCAGCTCTCCTCAGAGCGGGGCTGAGGTTCCCTTTCCCACCCGGCCCCCTGTGAGGGCAGGGCTCAGTTGTACGCCCCCAAAGGACAGTATGCTGGCACAGCCCAGCCCTGGCGGCAGCCCTGCCTCAGGCCAACCGGCAATTCCTTTGTGGTGGAAAGGGCCAGTTAGGTTGAAACAAGATTGGATTTAGCAGTCAGTGGACCAAGTTCTTATCTCATCTCTGCCTCCGTCGTGCCTTTGACCTCAGTCTAGGAAATCACATAATGTCCCTGAGCCTCTAGTTCTTCATCTGGTAAAATCAGATAGCCTAGTGGCTGCAGAAGGCGTTGCACATGCAGCCTCCTGCATCCCGCCTGGTCCACGGCCCTGCCCAGGGAGGGTGTGCTGAGGGCGGAGGGTGGCCAGCTGTCCTCGCTGTCCTGTCCCCTGACCCGGCCCCGCCCGGCTTACCCACCTGTCCACACAGGACTGCTCCCTGCCCCATCGTCATTCCTGCAGAAACTTTCTCTTGTCGGACAGAACACACGCTTCCCGTCAGCTTTTATTTCTGTGAGGGCTTGCTTACGAGCAGGGCATTCTGTTCTTGGAATTTCTTGTTAAAATATTTCATTTAATTGTTTTTACAACCAGCTCTGCGTTGTGTCTGTCAGAAGGTAGGGGTCAGGGCAGCCCCTTCCCCAGCTCTCTGGGAGGCCAGGTCATAGAGACGCTGGGGAGAGATGAGCTCAGGCCTGGGGCCGCATCCCTGGGTCTCGAGCACGAGGTCTGGGCTTATCAAACAGGGGACTTCCACACAGGTCCCACTGGTGACCTCAGTGCCACCAGTGAGGTTGCCTGAGCCCTCTCAGGTAGAAATCTCTCTTGGCCCAGGAACCACCCGTGTCTGAGCCACAAACACATATGATCTGGAGCAAATATTCTGTGGATGACCATAGCCACCTCTTTGAATCCCCAAAACTCCAGTCAAGACCCGTGACTTGTCCCCTTCCTTCCAAGGACCCCTTAACTGCTCCTCTGGCCTCTTCAAGCCTTGCTCAATCCCTTCTCCCTGGGGCCCTCCCCAAGTCCGAGCTGCCTCCCTCCTCGCCTGCCCCTGCGTGGTGACCGCACCTCCTGCCCAGCCTGTCCCTTTCCCACCCCCACCCCCAGCCAGTGCAGAGACCCAGGCCACAGCTGGGCACTCTGTCTTCTTCACGGGCCCCTGCTCGGGCCCTGCTGCGGAGGGCCCAGGGTGTCGACCCCAACAGAACACATCCTTCCATCTCCCCACAGAGCCCACTGCCACAGGACAGGAATCTGGGCTCAGAGGTGTGGCAGAATGTGCCACTTTGGAAGGTTACAGACCATGTGTGCCCAACAGGCGGGACAAGATGTCACAGTGGGGAGGGGAGGCTCCAGGCGAGCAGGCAGGCAGGTGGTTTTATGCACAGCGTTCCTGGCAGAGACGTAGCTGCACCCAGTACCAGCATGGAGCCTTGGCAAACCCTCCTCACAACAAGCAGGCCAGGGCTCCCCTGTTAGTCTCCAGGGTTCTGAGGCCAAACTCCGCCAAAGCTGCTGAGAAGCCAGGACCCATGCCACGGGGTGCAGAGCGGAGGCTGCTCCCATGCCCTTTCCAGCTCACCACCTGGCTAAGGACACGCCCTGGCCTGCCGCAGGGCTGCACTGGGGGCTGAGGCCCTGCCTCCGTGGGGTCCCTCCCTGCAGCAGGCCTTCCTCGGACCCGGCCCGTACTCGGCCTAAGGAAACCACTGTGGCCCCTGGGTAATTCCAGGCTCCTTCTGCCGTTGCTAGGAGCCCACTGCCACCTGTCAGGAATCCGCAGTCAGGGTTGTGGCAGAATGCACTGTTTTTCCCACACTCGTATTTTAAAAGGTTACAGACCATGTGTGTGTAACAGGCAGAACATTAGGTCACTTGTCTCACTTAGAACAATAATTCGTTTTGCTAGGGGTCAGGTTGACACAAAGAATCTGTCCAAACCAGGTCTCTGGATGGGACTTAGCCCTCCCCTCAAACTAATGAAATTTTCAACTCGTGGGTACTTGAGTTAATAAAGTGTGCCACACATCTGCTCAGGCCGCTGGCAGAAGAAAGCCCTGGGTTCAATTTTGAGATCACTGACATAATGTTTGAGTGGCCTCCCGCTGGTGCCCGGTGGGACACCAAATTAAGGAAAGCCGCACAGTGAATGTGTGAGAAAAAACATTAGAGTCTAAACACAGAGGCCCTGGCTCCCCAAGGGGAGGGCGCGCTGCGGGGAGAGGGTCCACTTCACACCAGCGGCCTACAGGTAATGAATTATTTTAAAGGAAATTGGCACCAACATAATCTTAGGTCAAAAAGGCGAAAAAAGTAAAAAGACTACGTTTTCTATGGCTGTTGGATTAAGTGCTAACATATAAACGTGATCGGTGCTGAACACAATATAAAGCTGCGGGTGAGGATATAAAACTCCCCCCGGGGAGGTGAAGGTTCGAGTACCATGGCCCCCTGAGGACCTAGCCCCCTCCTCCTGTGCCCCACCTGGGGGGGGGGCAGTCAGGTCTAACAGAGGCCTGCTCAGGCGCAGGGAGGGAGCAACCCACCTCCCTGGAATATAAACTCTTCACTGGCTTTCCCAGGGGCCCACAGACGGAAAATCAAACTAGAAATCCTTCACGGTGTGCTGACCCCCTAGAGACTCACCCATGCTGGAGCTCAAGGGGACAGAGGGCCCCGAAGTTTTCGTGGCCTTCCCCTGGGGAGGAGGGGGAAGGCTTCTTCATTTCACAGGCTGGCTCCCAGGAAATAGGATTGTGTTTGCTTTGAAGTCATTTTAAACCAAAGTGAGGCCAGGTGCACCCCAAAAGCTAAAGTGGGAGGGGCACCTGTCAGGACTGAGACCACTGGCACTGCCCCACCTCTCCCCTAGTCCCGCCTGGTGGGAGAGAAGGTGCCGAGGTCTCCCCACGGCTGCGGAGCAGGCCCCACGCAGGAGCCTGAGACTGGAGGGCTGGGAGGCGCACAGCTGAGGGAGGTCAAGGCCACACCTCCGCCCTCATGGCTGGCCCCGCCCTGCTGCGCTGGGGGCTCTGCTGGGGAACCGTCTTAAGTGGCTGCTTGTCCTTTTTTTCTTTGTTCCTTCAAGTGCCTCCCGTGTGCTTTGAGGGCCTTCTCCATGGGGTGAACAGAGGGCCAGGGTACCATGGGCATGCCGGGGTGAATAAAGGAGCCTGCACAGGGTCTCTGTGGCCCAGCACTAGGGGGGCTCACACGTGAGAAAGGAGCTTCAGCTAATGTGGCCCCGAAGGGCTTTGCAGCACCCCTCAACCTCACCCCTCCCCTTCCACAAGAACACGCCGCATCTTGTCCGGCCACCTCCCAGAGTCTCCACTCTGGGAAGCCTTCTCTGACCCAGTTCCCCAGCCCCAAGGACCCTTGTTCTTCTGAGCCATCAGCCCTCTCTTTTCCTGGCTCTTTGACCTATACACTCCCCCAACAGGCCTGGGCTTCACACATGTCAACCCCTCTGAGTGCACCAGGCCCAATTCCCTGGCAGGGGTGCTGCAAACCTTTGAGATCAACTTTGGGCATATTTTGGGGGGTGCCAGAAGCCCACCCTCTAAGGGAAAGCCATAGCCCCTTTCCGGGTGAGAATTCAGCAAGTGAGAGAGGAACAGCATGGGGAGGTGGGGCTGGCCCCCATGAGGGGCCACACCGTGATTAACGATGCTCCCTGGAGGCTTCTAAGCAACTGCACGTGGCCGCAGTGGAATGCAGAGCGAGCTGCCTTCCCTGCTGCCCAGCCCGCAGCAAGCTCCAGGGTTTCTCTCTCGCTGGGAGAAATGTCCACGCTTATAATTTCCAACATTCAGCCAAGATCTCCCCAAAAGGAAAAAAAAGAGCTTTTTCCTTATGTCCCATCCTCCAACTAGGGACACAGAGAGAACAGACTCCAGGGCCTCGACTCATGGATCTGATTCCCACTCCCTCGTGAGCCAGAAGGTGGCCTTGCGAGGTCACTGGGCTATTCTGTATCTCCATCTGGTCTTACGTAAAAGTAGGATAATAATAATAATACAGTAGCTCTCCTCCCGTATCCGCTGGGGATTTGTTTCAAGACCTCCAATAGATGCCTGGAACCTCGGACGGTACATACAGTCTAAACCACATTCTATGGCTTTTCTTATACACACATACACTTTACAGCTTCTGTTTGGAGTATCCCAATTGCCAGCATCACTACTCTAGCGCGTTGGGACCATTCTCAAGTAAAATAAGGATGATTGGAGCATAAGCACTTAATACAGGGACAGTCTAGCTGATAAACTGTACTGCTACTAAAAGACTAAAGGGCAGGTCACATATACAGCATGGATGAGCTGGACAAAGGGATGGTCCTTGTCCTAAACGAGACAGAATGGGAACAGTGCACGATTGCATGCTACTCAGGATGGCGCTCAACTTAAAAGATGAATTGTTTACTTCTGGAATGTTCCATTTAATGTTTCAGACCACGGTTGACAGAGGTAACTGAAACCATGGAAAGGGGGACCTCTGTACCTACCCGGGTGAGGTCTTGTGAAAATCATAAACCCCAATTGGTGTCACTTATTCAGAGTGGTCAATGTCCGACACAATGGAAGTGCTCTATCAGTGACTGCCATTTCTACGCTCGGATGGTCTGACTTCGGAAACCTGCTGTTCCCTGAGCAGCCTCTGCCTCCGTCACCATCTCCAAAACAGCAGCGAGCTCCTATAACATGTGCTACCCAGGGAACCTGGAGGCCTTGTTGGGACTGTTCCTGCCTCTGCCCGCAACTCAGAAGCAGCATCTACACAGGCCTCAAAACGCGGAGAGGAGGTTTCTCAGGTGACAGGGCCAGTGTAGATGGCTGGCCTGGGTACCAGCTGGGCCACTCCTGCATGCAGCCAGGAAGAAGCTTGGTGACATCCTCCCGTCCTCCCCACAGTCCCTGGGAGCCCAGGCTCCAGGGAGAGTGCATAGAAGATGGGAGCAAGCTATCGGGGAGGAGCAACAGTTCACAAGATTATCAAAAGTGATGTAACGTGGGCCTGGCGCAAAGTCCCCACGTCAGCTGTGGAGCCCAGAACTCAGTAAAGTGAAGAGGCCACTCCAGGAGAACCCCCTGGCCTTCTCATGCCCTAGTCGGCCCCTCAGGCCTCAACCCCAGGGGACCTGACATCAGTCCCATGTCACACTTCTCCAGACCACAGCAGTCCTATTTGTACAATGAGACCATCGAACCAGGTGGTCTCCAAACACCTTCAGGGGCTGCTAGACTGCGGAGGGGTCCCTCCCGTCACCATCGTAGTCATCATCAGGAACAATAACTGAACTCACAGATACACCACTTCCTGTGTGCAAGGCAGTGTTAATAGTATTACAGGTATTACAACAAACCTGTAGTAATGTGGTCTTTATTTTACAGGTAAGGAAACTGAGGCTCAGAGAGGTTGAATAGCTTCACTTTTCACAGCTTATAAACAGCAAACTGGGCTGAACATCTAGATCTGTATGATCTCCAGACTGTACCTGGAAACATATCATAGTACAGTACATAGTACAGTACAAATGATGACACCAATGTGAAGGTCCCCGTGCCAGGCACACCGTATGGATGCCATCCCGTTTCCCCTTTACAGCAGCCTGACATCAAGGGGAGTGTGGCCATCCCAGTTGTACGGGGAGATTAAATAACTTGTCTAGAGCCCACAGTGTGCCCTTTCTAACTTGCAAGTCCCCCCTGCCACCTTCTTTACTGAAACACCGACTCACCTTACCAGAACCTACTTTCCTAGTCACATACCCAAGTTCATGTCTGGTGGCAGCAGAACTTCTGTTCCCCCTCTGACACAAGGAGCACCATGCCAGCTATTAAAGTTGCAAATACCTCTAAACCAACTGGTACATAGCAGCTTCCACAAGCTCTTCACATGCTCAAATAAATTGTTAAAATGTTCAGTATGCCTCAGGTGTCCTTTTAAAAACATCAGGCACGTGCATGCACATGCAGATACACACTGGTTACTCTCTGCGGGTGGCCTTCCTGGGACAGTTACAGGAATTCCCACAAGAGTGCGTCACAGGACTTTGCTTCTCAAATGTATTCCTGTGCAGTTCAGCCGACACCCCCCCCCCAACCTGAGCACAAATGGGGAGCTCCCTCAGCTCCCTGGCTCCGACTCCAGACAGAATCACGGGGCTGAGACAGGCCCAGGAGTGGAGACGGGCTCTACTCTTTCCATCAACAAACATTCAGTGTGCACCTGCCCCACGCCAGATGCTCTTCTAGGAGAGAACAAACACGCAGATTTGGTTCTGTTTGAAGCCCACAAAGCCTCAGTGAACTGTCAGTCAGGGGCTTGGGGACTCTTCCTGCTGGGGCCATAGACTCCACCTCTGTTCTTTGAGGTGTTCGGGTCTCAGAACCTCTCACATCTCTCCCAGCTTGGACTTTCATCAGGGTATCTTCCAGAGACGTCTAATCTGTCACAGCCAGTAGAGCAGCTGAGCCTCTGAAGAAAGGCCTGCAGGGTCTGAGCAAGGTGAGGACAGCAGCCACTGTGGTCTCAGCCACAGGCCACAGGCTAGAGCTTCTCTGGGGAGTAGGTTACTTGAGTGAGATGCTCCTGAAATAAAACCCACCTCACCCAAAGAACTCCTGCCGGCCGGAGTCCTGACTGCAGGGGACACACACTGCCAGGCACACGCGTGCTGTCTCTGCTTCACTCTAGGAAGAAGGGCCCCCAGGGACTTCAGAGGTGACAGTGATGAATGAAAACAACCAGGCCTGCCTGTCAAGACCAACAGGGCTGTTTGAAGACAATTTCAACCAAATTTCTGTGCTCTGGAGTCATGCATTCCCCAGGGCTGCAGCCCCTGGACCAAGCCACTCTCAACTAGGACCACCTGCTTGTGGACAATCTGAAGAAGACCTGTGTCTTCCCCAGCATGCCAGGGTCACACCCCATGTTAGCCGCCAGCTCAGCACCAGGCACAGAGGGTAACCCCATAGTATGCTGACTGCATTTGCCTCCAACAGACTCAGTTCAATAGAGGCAGGGTCTTTGTCTCAGACCTTTCCTTGCATCCCCGCGTGTCCTATCCACTTCCCTTCCCCTGCCACCCATCACCTCTCCCCTTGTGCCACCTCACTCCAAGTCCACATCTGCGAATAGGGTCAAAGCAGGTAGCCGGTTTGCTGGACAGATCCTGCCTCCAGGGAGGTAACTTGAATCTTCCGTGCTGCTCACCTCCAGCCCCCCTCTGCACCTGCAGCCACTCCGGGCAGAGGAGGCAACATCTGCACACCGGCTGTCCCTAACCCAAGAGACAGATATTTTATACACAACCTCGAGGTTCAGGGAAAGGCCCACAATTGGCTCCAAGCCAACTTTCAAAATTGAGCTAAAGCTTAAAATGTGCCAAAAATGCTCAGCCCAAGATAGGAATTTACAGAGCGTTGCTCAAGCCATGGTCGTTAGGCCGGCCGTGCATTCCTCACAGGACAGAGGGCTCGTGTAGGTCAGCGGTCTTGGAGCTGTTCTGGGCCCCCAAGTCCTCTCTAGCATGGGGATCTTCTCCCCTGGCCTCGCCACCCAAACTTGCACTTCACAGGGGTCCTGTGTGTCCCGTCTCTGCAGTCCCCGCCCCTGACAACCAGCTGGACACCAGAGAGCCTCAGGCATGGCCAGTGGGAAGGAGGAGATGCACTGTTCCTCCCCCTCCCGTCCTCATCAGGAACAGAACAAGGATGGAAAAGACAAGGACGAAACATTGCTTTGACTCACCTTGGTATATTTACCATTTCCTCCCGAGAAAGCAAACTTAGAAAAAATTCAGCCCACTCAGTAGCATCAAGACTTTGTAAAACATAAAGTGTGCCCATTGAAATGACCGGGTCTGGTGGTCTTGAGGCCTGAACTTTGTACTCTGACCTCAGTGCCCAGAACAAGGTGGTCACTGGCGTTCAGCGGAATCACGCTCTGGGGTGCTCGTGAGCATCAGTCTGGGTTCTCTAACGGGGACAGGAACCAGGTGGTCACTGGCGTTCAGCGGAATCACCCTCTGGGGTGCTCGTGAGCATCAGTCTGGGTTCTCTAACGGGGGACAGGAACCAGGTGGTCACTGGCGTTCAGCGGAATCACGCTCTGGGGTGCTCGTGAGCATCAGTCTGGGTTCTCTAACGGGGGCAGGAACCAGGCTGGTTCTCTGACTTGGTTTTGTTTTGGTCTGTTGTTTACATCTCTCCCTCTTCAGACTCTCGCCATATTAGGTTTATGCCACACAAAGAAGGCTCTAGATCTCCAGCCCAGCCAAGAAGGTGAGCATTGTGGGGCCGGTGAGAACTCAGATTCATGGGAAATCGGCGGTCAGCATGAGCGGGGGGCCCCACCACCTCCTGACAGGAGCGAGCGTGCCCCCGGCCCTCCAAAGGCTGTTGACACTGGTAGTTTCTGTGGCTTCAGCTCTCTCTATGTATGTTAGGTGTTTCCAGCTTCTAGCTTTTTACTCAATTATGTCTCCCATAATTATTGCCTGGTAGATGAAATAACGTCTTGGAGGAGGAAGAAGTCAGGCACCACCAAGTTTTACCACGTGTCTGGAGCCTTAAGGAAAATGACCACTTGCCATGTGGCAAACAGAAGGGCATCAGAAAATGTGGAAACAGAGCGGGGGCAGGGGTCCTGGCTCTGCTCCAGTGTCCCCTGATGTCTTGGGAAAGTCCCTACCTCCTTCATCTTCAGTGTCCTTAGTTTATTCAGAGGGAGGCCAAACAGCAGAAAATCTCTGAGGGCCTGGAGAGCTGCCTCCCGGAAAAGGTGCTGAGACAGCGAAAGCCCAACCGGGGGCCACTGAAGGGGCCGCTGCACTGGCTGAGGGGCGAGCCCGGGGTCCCTCCCCTTGGCCCTCAGAACCACACGAGCAGCCAGGTTCCCTAGACACATGAGGAGGAAGACACAGGGAAATGAGAAGTAGGACAGCCTAGGGGGCCCTTCCTCCCAACTCTGGGGTATGTGGCAGGCTTCCCCATCACTGCACACAGCAGAGGCCCCAGGCAGTGACCCGGACTGCCCACTGGCCTCCCTTTCCCACCCAGCATTGTGCTCAGGCTTCTTCTGATGGACAGGGGTCCAGCCAGCCCGCCCCAAGCCAGCTGGCCTGTTCTATGACTCTGTGCAAGTAATACCGGTGTTTAGGCTCAAAAAGACCTCAGATCACCATAACAACTCCGTGGGTGAAATGGATGGTAATCCCCACGCTCCAGGACCCACATGGTGTCTCTATGACACTGTGGATCACAGTGGCACACAGCCAGCACTGTGACAACCATGCTCTGCTCCTACCTGTCTTTCCTCCCTCTGCCCTGGGAGACAAGACTGGGGCTGTGTTTGCATGTCAAGCAGTGGGGATTCGGGGTCTAGAAAGGCGGCAGAAGAGTGAGCAAGGAAGCAGGGGAGTGCTTGCCCACTCCAGACTGTGAGACAGGCTAGACCAGCACCTTCCTAATCCTCTCTTCAGTCCCTTTGCTCCAAGTAAAGCCCAGGCATTGAGGATTCAAAATGTGCCTCACAGGCATCCTTAGGCCCTGGCTCCTTATTAAACATTTCCATACTCATTTAGGCACAATCAGAATTTTTTAATCATCTTTTTGAGCATCAAATTTGGGGGATAGATCATTTCCAGATGTGATTGTACATACCAAAAAAAAAAAAAGAAAGAAAGAAAGAAAAGTACCCTCATTGATTAACAAATGATTTCTAGATGGAGAATACATGTAATTAGCAAGTGCCAGTTAAAACCTGCATCAAGCTTTGCAAGCGGTAGAGAAGCCAGGTCCCCCTGGGCTAGTCTGTCTCTTTCCAGCTGAGGGCTCTTTCCCAGGCTGGCTCCAGATGCTCCTGTTTCAGACCAGAGCAAACAGGAGCTGGAGAAGGAGCTTTGGCCTCCATCAGAGTCTCTCTCCCACCTCCGTTAGTGATTTCCCACCGGCCCCCATGCTTTGAGTCAAGGGCAAGAGCAAATGATACGTGGAGGAAGAATTCAGAGTTGCCGATCCAAGGAGAGCTTTCTAGTCCGTACTCTACAGCAGTGATTTTCAACCTTTTTTGAGCCGCGGCACATTTTTTACATTTACAAAATCCTGGGGCACACCAACTACCAAAATGACACTCTAACACAGTACATATTATACATATAGTTAATAATATAGTTTCTAAATGTATTTATACTCACTTAGTGTGAAACCTGGGCCTGTTTCAATGAACACAAAAGGGATATCCTGGCAGGAATGGTAGAAAGACACACACAAAGCTCTTCCTCAACAGTTCTCAGTCTCTCTCTGTTTTTAGTTTTTATCGCAGTCAAGCTTGAGAAGCTCAGCTCACATAGATATGTGGTTGAAAATGGGAGCAATGTCAAAATAGCTTTGTTGGCCAGAATGGGAAACTCCTTGGCAACAGATAACCAAAAACTGTCCAAAGGAAGATCAGCAAACTTTAGCTTTAAAGTTAGATAACATTGTGATGCATTGTTTATCACCCTCTGTGGGGGCCTCTTTTAAAAAGAAAAAGGTCAAATATCTATATACACCATCAGGATAGACATAACCAGATGAGGCTGAGGCTTCATCTAGTGGTGGCAACATTTACCTCCAGTCCTGACCAGGATTAGAAATCGAGACCATGGGGAGGAGTAGCAGCTTCAACTACTCACCACAGCCACACAATGACAAGTGCGCGGCAGCCCAAGCGGGGACCTTCCTAGGTGTAGATGAGAGGCGGCCTACTATTGGTTCATCGCTAGTGGTCGGGATGAATCCTAGAAGGTGATTGGTCAGTGAGCGTTCCCTGTACCTCCACTCTTCCTGTCGCTGATAGCTGGCGGGATTGTGAGGGGAATGTTTATGTTCGGATGGAGGCGGCTGGCGGCGGGTCGGATAAATAGCCTCCACGGGCCATATCTGGCATGAGGGCCGTAGTTTGGGGACCCATGTTTAATTTCCCCACGGCACACCTGACCATGTCTCACGGCACACTAGTGTGCTGAGGCACACTGGTTGAAAAACACTGCTCTACAACACACTGCCTCTGTGCCTATGGAACCTTTGGGAAGACACGCTGCCTCTTATTCTATTCACTCCTCACTTGGCAATTCACTTTAAAGGCATTTCTAAATCACTTACTGTGCACGGGTCCCAGATTCACCTATGCTGAGTATAGCCTGGTTTGCTGCAGACATTGCTAATTGAGGACTGCACACTTTCCCAAAGATCCTTCACTTGGGGCACGAGGCACCCACTAAACATCTAGTCCTGTCTCATGAGCTGAATAGAAGGGTATCCTTTGGGATTCAAAGCTGGGTAAGACTCGGTCCTCAGCCTTAGCTGGTAATTCAACAGGCAAGGCAGGTCCAGGTACAACCACCACAGAGACAGCACGAGGTCAAACCCACAAGCGAGAAGGGACTCAAGGTTCCAAAAAGCGGGGATTTATTGGGCTTGTTATTCAGGCACTGATGTAGAAATTTACTGGTTCAAAGAGAGCTGTGCCCACCTAGAAAGAAAATAAGAATCCAGAGAACTTGGGGGAATGACCCAGGGCCACTGGAAGCCACTGGGCTGGCTTTAGTTTGAGCAAACGTAGCAGCAGCTGCTGCTGAGGCCTGTCCACTTGGGGATGCACTTTGCTGTTTTTCCTGGCTTTTTGGAGCCCCTGCAGTTCCCCTGGATGCTCCACATTCCACACATTAATTGGTTTGTTCCTTCTATGCTGTGCATAGCCGATGTCACGTGACATTTGCATTACTCTCAACCCTCTTTCAAAGAGTATCGGTTCCTCCAACGACTGACCGTAAGTGATTCTCAGTTCCTGCCTGTTTCACGGGGCCACTGGAAGGGCGGATGTGCCTATCAAAAAGGAAAACGTCTGCATCTTGGGCTGCAACCAAGCCACAACTTAATTTCCTCCTCTGGCTGTACTTCTTGAGAAGTAAATATGAACAATGGGGCTGGAGTGACTTTGTCTCAGATAAATAGCCCACACTCCAGAGCTGGACAAACAAGGTGGTTGGCTGGAATTTAGATGTTCTTTGGCTGGCATCTCCAAAACGTACAAGATCCTTCCCAGATGCTATTTAAAGCAGGCAGCAAGCTGTCCCTGCTTCTTTGCATTGTCTACACCAGCCGCTAAAACTTGGGAAGAGTGCAAATGCGGTACCAGGAACGTCGACACAAATTATGCTTTTTGAAGACAGGCTAGGTAGCAGTCAGTAGTAGGAGAAGCATTTGGCCTGTTTTTTCTCACTTAATTTTCACCCTCTGAAGTCGACATTAATTATCGCCATTTTTCAAATGAGAAAACTGAGGTTCAGTGAGGGTAAGCAAATTACCCAAAGACACACAGCTAGTAGGTGATGCAGCAGGGACTTGAACTCAAGACTAACTCCAAAAACCCTGGTCTTAGTTGCTAGAAGCTATGCCTATGGACTTTACGTCCATCCCCCTGCTGGCCACCCCATGCCCAGAGGGTCCTGGTTGAAGCTTGTCACCATGACAACAAGCATTTATTTGGGTCATGGTGATTCAAAGATTCTCAACAAATCAGAATTTGTTTCTGTTCTTCTTCCAGAAAGTTTGCAGCCATGCTCTACAGGTGGGCCTCTGGCTGGCCTGGACAGCACAGTAGCTTGGGTGCCAGGATTCTCCCTCAGCAGAACTGTCACAGCTCTGGTACAAGGACAAGCATGTTTCCGCTGAGCTGTGGAGCAGGCATGAAAGGGTATGCGGTGAGTTCCTGCCTCCCACTGGGGAAGGAAGTGCAGTGTGAAGGCCAAAACACAGACTACTGACCATGTGCCACTTCACAGCCAAAACCTAGGTTTCTATTTTGTTCTTGTTGCTTTTTCTTTCCCAGGCAAAGCAGAAATTCCACATTAAACATACCTCTCTGTCACAGCCCAGAATAATGACTTTGAAATGCAAATAGAACAAGGTAACACACAGAAATCTGTCCTGGATCTCAGTTAGTGACTCATTTTCACCCTCCAAGTCTATCCATTACAACTGGTGGGCTTTTCCATTTCAAGGGAGCTGGGGTTTCTTTTCAGCTCCCTCCATATCTCCAGGGGCCACGCCAGAGAGACGACGGGGCTGGTGTCTGTGCAGACCCTTCTGAGGCAGCTGCCCAAGAACGTCCAGATGTGTTGGACGGCTGACACCTGTTCTGCCCTTCTCGTTATTCTTGTCTGAATCAAATGGCTTTTTCATGGGGCAAGCAGCTTCTCACTGCGCCACTAGGGAGGTCTATGTGGGAAGAGGGGAGTAGCTTTTCCCTTCCAGGGTATCAGTTCAGCCTGGAACCTGTTTCCTGGGTTAAACTGTATTCTCTGGGTACAAGCTGAAGTTCCCTGTGGGCCACCTTTGGGAGGTCAAAGGTTTGATCTTCTCTCCAAGTTTCCTTGGTCTTGGAGACTAACTACTTGGGCTGTAGAGGACAATCTTGGTGACTTTTGACCTGAGGTTTCCATATTGGAAAGTTGCTGAGGTTTTAAGCCCCTAATACTCTCCCCTGTCTTGTTGGACCCTGGGCGCACATGCTCTCCTTTATAGTCATAGACTTACCCTGCTATTTCCTCCAACCTGCTTCTTGGGCTTCTTCCCTGTGGTTGCCCTCTTGCCTCTGAACTGGCCTTGAAAGTAGGGCTTTCCCAATAATGAGCTCAGCTTCCTGACACACTTCAAATGAGTGGAGCTCCCAAAGCAAACTGGCTTTCTCTATATCAATAGCCTCTCAAGGCTCTTGGGACAAGTTTCCTGGGACTTGGTCAAGATTGGAGGAAACCAAGAGGCCTGATTCTCTTTCCCTCCCAGTTAGTAACCACTGTCTGATCCTTTCTCTGAAAGGTCTTCATCTCTACATCCCAGAGAGCAGATCTGTCCCAGGTATTTGTCCTGAAGAACCTCCCCTTATATGTTAGCGCCCCCTAGAGGGGAATCATGAATGCAACCTCTGCACCTTCATGAGCGTGGCTAACCTGCCTATTCCAAGAATGTCAAGTTCGTTGAAACTAAAATCAATATTCTCATCATCTTCTGAATGCTAACCACTAAATCTGACATCTCACTCTCTTCCTTCTCCCCATCTGCAGAATCATCACCTTGGAATCCTTCCACATGTCATCAGTCAGTCACAACACATGGGAATTCCTCTCATTCATTCAACACACATTTGTGGCATCTCCTGAGCCTGCTTTGGTGAAATGTCCCCACTTTTCACCATATTTTTTCAGGACCTTCCCCTCACATTGAGCTTTTCTCACCTTTGGTACTACGGACATTTGGACTGGATAACTCCTTGTTGTCCTATTCATTCTAAGATGTTTAATAGCATCCCTGGTCTCTGCCCACTTGATGCCAGTAGCACCTTGCCCCATTAAGAATAACCAAAAACATTTTCAAACATTGCCAAATGTTTCCTGGTGAGCAAAATCACCCCAGTTGAGAACTATTGCTTGGGAGAGACACAAGCTCCTCATCTCGCTGGGCAAGACTCAGACTTTGTAAGGTGAACATCTTTATTTTTCAATAAGACCCTAGGAGTCATCTCAGGGACCTCTTCTGAGTATTCTCTGGAGCACCTGCCACCTGTAACCTACTCAGGCCTAAAGGCTGAGAAGTCATGTGTTAAGCCTGCAGCCACAAGGGTCTGCTAGGGAATAGCACTCACTCTCCTAGACCCTCTTCTTAGCACTCTAACATCCTAGATTTTCCAAGAAAACTAAAATTCAAAAACCTTAGCTGTCCCATCAAGGAACATGTGTCATTACATATTTGACCCAGAAAACATGATTTTTGTACCCATGACACTCCCAACCAACCAGGAGCTGCTGCATAGCATATGGTGCTAGTTAAGCTCTCTCGTCTGCACGGAGGGACCCGCAGTCCCTTTCCAGAGGGACACGATCAAAAGGCTCATTATGTCTTCTGTTAGGGTGAGCTGGTAAGCCAACGTCTGCTGCTTCTGTTTTTGCAGGAGAACAAGGAGAGGGGAGAGATGGCCGACCTGTGGACCCTCCCATGATGTGACAGGCCCCAGAGTGAGTGCATATGGCACTCATGGTGATGACGGACCTCATGACAGTGAGAATGATATGGAGGCAATGGTGGAAACCCTATCGGTGATGGTGACATTCAATAGTAGGGAGGGTAGTGGAGGAGGTGGTGGAGGCAGGGACAGTGGATACACATGGACACTGGTGGGAATTAAACATTCACTACCTACCTGTGGGCAGACTTCCTGAGTTCAGTGCAAAAGGGCGACAGCTGATGAACCATTTAGAGCAGCATATGAGCTTGCTGGCATTGTCTGATTCCCAGGCACTTCCTGGATTAAATCAGACTTGAAATGAGGAATCTTCAGCCAAAGTAGCCCCTCAGGAGAAAACATGAACCCTGATATACATTTTTGGTGAAAATGTTAAAGTTTCTTTTATGCCCCAGTTGAAAGAGAAAAGTGAGAATGTCAGAGTTATGGCAGCATGAGAGATACCCTTGAACTCTTCCCTTGAAATTTCAACAAACTGAACAGCTATAACTCAGTGAAGGAACTGCAGCTGGGCTTGCAGGTGCACCTGAAAGATCCACACACCCAATCGACTAAAGGTGGACGGATAAAACAACGGGGTGGGACGGGGTGGGGGCGGAAGATAAGACATACTTGCAATCTTGGGAGAGAAACTTGGAGAGCCTGAGTCTTCTTCTGTGAGGAGGAGTGGAGAGATTAGAGGAAACCTAGTGTGGTACTGAACCAAAGCGGTAGAGCATGGGGTCACCGCCAGTGGTCAGCCTGCACTGGGACAGAGACACAAACATAAAAAGCACAGCCCCCAGCCTCCCCGATCCCGCCTCCCTCCCTTCACAAATACAGAGAGTGGAAGTGACATACCACACAGCTGAAGAACAGAGGTGGTCTGTTTCTGGTCCCCTGCTCTGTAGGGACACAGGGAGGAGCACCTGGAAGGCCTGAGATCACCATTGCTAAAGCCATAAATCCCTCACAAGTCCCACATATCATCAGGACTGCAGCTCCGCCTCAACCTTTGGGACAGCTGTTTCTCAGCAGAGTTCATCCTGGGTTTTCACAGAGCTAAAACTTTTAATCCAGCGCCACCTACTGGAAAGAGATAGAAAAACCTTTCAGAAAAATTTTCTTTAATTTTTTTGTCTTTCTTTAATTATTTTGATTGTTGTTATTGTTTTATTTGGGATTTTTTAGTTTCTTTTTTTGTTTTATTTGGGATTTTTTAGTTTCTGGTTTTTGTTTTTCATAATCTTTCTTTTTAACTTTTAACTTATAATATAATTTTCTTTTTAAATTTATTTTTACTTTTATTTTGTTGCTTTAAACTTGATTCTTTAGCAATACCACTCTCAAATGTACTTAAGGCAGAAAAAAAGAAATACCATGATTTTCTTACCATAACTTTGAAATTACAATTCAACTGCAAAAAAGAAGTAAAGAAACCCTCAAAATGTAAAAATTAAACCACAGTCTTCTAAGAAATGATTGGGTCAAAGAAGAAATAAAAGTAGAGATTGAAAAGCATATGCATACAAACAAGAATGACAACACAATATATCAAAACTTCTGGGATGCAGCAGAAGCAATAATAAGAGGGAAGTTTACATCATTTACATCATCTTGATTCTTATATCAAGAATCAAGGGCCCTGGTCAGTTGGCCCAATGGTAGAGTGTCGGCCTGGCGTGCAGGAGTCATGGGTTCGAATCCCAGCCAGGACACATAGGAGAAGCGCCCATCTGCTTCTCCACCCCTCCCCCTCTCCTTTCTCTCTGTCTCTCTCTTCCCCTCCCACAGCCAAGGCTCCCTTGGAGCAAAAGTTGGCCTTGGCCCTGAGGATGGCTCCAAGGCTGCTGCCTCAGGTGCTAGAATGGCCCTGGTTGCAACAGAGCAACACCCCGGATGGGCAGAGCATCACCCCCTGGTGGGAATTCCGGGTGGATCCCGGTCAGTCACATGCGGGAGTCTATCTGACTGCCTCCCTGTTTCCAACTTCAGAAAAATACAGAAAAAAAAAAAAGAATCAAGAGAGATACAAGGTAAACAACCTAACATCACATCTGAAAAAACTAGAAAAAGTAGAATAAAGGCATCCCAAATTCAGCATAGGAAAAGAAATAGTAAAAATTAGAGCAGAACTAAATGAAATAGAGAACAAAAATACTGTAGAAAAAAATTAATACAAGAAAGATCTGGTTCTTTGAAAATATCAATAAAATTGATAAAGCCTTGGCTAGACTCACTAAGGAAAAAAGAAAAAAGATTCATATGAACAAAATCCAAAATGAAAGAGGAAAAATTATCACACACATCATAGATATACAAAGGATCATACTAGAATACTATGAAAGAGTATGTGCCACCAAATTCAACAATATAGAAGAAATGGATAAGTTCCTAGGACTAGACAATCTTTTTAGATTGATCACAAAGAAGTAGAAAATCTAAATAGACCTATAAGCAGGGAGAAAATACAAACAACTATAAAAAACCTTTCCAAAAATAAAAGTCCAGGACCAGATGGTTACACTAGTAAATTCTGCCAAACATTCCAAGAAGATTTGGTTCCTATTCTTCTCAAAGTCTTCCAAAATATAGAAGAAGAAGCAATACTCCCTAACACATTTTATGAGGTCAACATAACCCTGATACCAAAACCTGGCAAGGACAATACAAAAGAAGAAAACTACAGACCAATATCTCTAATGAATACAAATGCAAAAGTTCTAAACAAAATACAAGCAAATCGAATACAATAATACATTTTTAAAAATACATCACAATCAAGTGGGATTCATTCCAGGAACACAAGGGTGGTTCAACATATGCAAATTAATCAGTGTAATACACCACATTAACAAAACAAAGGGCAAATTTTATATAGTCATATCAATAGATGCAGAAAAAGCATTCAATAAGAGACAACATCCATTTATGTCTAAAACACTCAATAAAATGGGTATAGAAGGAAAGTATCTCAACATAATAAAGGCCATATATGACAAACCATCAGTCAATATCATACTAAATAGTGACCACGCCTGTGGTCAATTGCAAAAGTTGCCACAATTCTTTGCTGTTCCTCCCACTTAGAGGCGGAATCTATGTCGCAACCTGGTGGTTTGACTTGGATAACAGAACTCAGAAAACAAGACATTATACAAGTGCCAAGCCTGGGCCTCAAAGGTTTAAACCCCTCCACAGGTTATCATGGGACCCTGTCACCATCAATATACAATAAAGTCTAGCTTCACCTGGTAGAGGATGGTAGACCACATGGGATTGAGACAAGTTATCCCAGTGAACCACTGTAGACTCGCCAGTCTCTATGCAAGCCCAGAAGCTCATCACAGATGCGTGAGGCAGCCCAGCCAAGACCAGCCAAGCCTGGCTCTCCCCAGATGACTCCAGCCCAAACTGCTGACCTGTGGAATCACAAGATGCAATCCAGGTTACCTTTTGTGTGTGTGTGTGTTCTTATACTTCAGCACCTGCTGAAAATCCACACTGGGTAAAACAAATAGCAAATGGTTAGTGCTCAATAAAAGCGATCATGAATTCTTGAAAAGTCAAATTCATCTTTTGAGAGCTCAAACAGTGACTGGCATGCTAATTTTGTGCTTAACATTTACCAGACTTTATGCTGGAAATTTACGCACAAATGTCATACTTAATGCACATTCAGTCCTTACAACAACAGTAAACGTTGGTTCTACGTGAATAAAGCCTGCTTTTCTGGTTGCACTCATGAAAGGACTGTCTCAGCACAATGTCACATTCAAAAGAACCTCCATGGACTTATCAAAGTGACAGCTACAGTGTATATCGGTTCAGTGCAGTGGGGAGGGGTGGCTAAAATTGTTATAGCAGGAATGCACAGAGAAGGAGTTCATATTCAGCTCATCTTATTGAAATACAAAATCAAATCCCACTGCCGGTGAGAGGCGGCAAAATAGTGATGGAGTAGGCGGACGTACCAACTTCCACCTCCCAGAACCAAAGTGGATTACAACTTAATTTTAAGAACCATCATCTGGAAAAACTAACTTTGGACTAAGCTAAGAGGACTCTTTAACCAAGGAACACTGAAGAAGCCACACAGAGACTGGTAGGAAAAGCGGAAATGCAGAGAGGGCTGCCCAGCTCCTGGGAGCGAAAGTCAGCCTGGAAAGATTTGCGTGGCACAAAGCGAGTTTAGAGAAGAGGGGAGGATCCTGGGCCCCAGGAAAAAAGCCCCAGCCTGCAGCCCCAGAGCCTAGAAGAAGAGTATGTATCTGTGAAACAAGTCAAGATACTGTTTGTGAGAAAGAGACAGATTTCTCAGACCCAGGATTCTTCTTAAAAGGACTGTGCAGAAAACCTCACTCACAACCACCTACCAGGGGCTCCAGGAGATAGGAGAGAAGAGAGGACCGGAGCAGCAGGAAGAGAGTGTAATCTAGGAGGCACAGGCAGAAACACTTGAGAGACAGCCACCCTAATCCCTGGGCTGAAGTGAATATTTTCCCTGGAACCAGCAATACCAGCAAAGGGAAGCAGGTCACCAGCCAAACAAGCTCTTCCACGGTACTCAGAGCAGAGTTGCTTAGAAGGAGATAGCCTTAAGGAATACAGTATTGAGTGCTAGGGTCTGAGGTGCAATGCCCCCAACCACACTGCTGAGGGCTAGCTAGAGCGAAGGTGACAGTGGGACATGGAAGCACAGTCCTGTCGCAAGGTGGAAGCCAGGCTGGCCATGACTGAGGCCTGGCGTGAGCTCAGTCTCACCCAGCAGGGGCAGAAGGAGCACACAAAAGCAGTACAGCCAGCTGAGGGCCCGCCTACAATCCCACCCACACGGGAAAGGCAAACGCCTGGGATCTGCAAAGACCTGCAGCTGAGTGCGGGCACACAGCCCCACCCTTCCCGCCGAGCTGGGGCTTGTGATTCTACGTGCAAGCACAACTCCACCCGTGGAGGTGGGGCAAAAGCCCAGGAATAGGCGGAGACCCACAGCTGAGCAAAGGTGCTCACTCCTGCCCTCAGTGCATAGGCTTGTGACCCCTGGCATGGTGTGCAGTCCCACCCATGGGGGCAGGGTGAAAGCTGAGGCTTATAGATGGGGCACGTGAACACAACCCCTCCCGTGAAGAAGGGGCAGAAACCGTAGAAACAGCCGCAGCTGGCTGGCACCAGCAACGCCCATACCTGAATGCTGGAGGCAGCAGCAGAGGTGGTGGTGGGCCTGCAGACCGACCACACCTAGGGAACACAGAGACCACACCCATTGGACTACAGTGACCACACCTTTCCTATACACAGACAAAATGGAAAGGAAGAGAAATGCAACCCAATTGAATCAAGAGAAATCCCCAGAACATGACTTGAATGAGTCAGATATAACCAAATTACCAGATGCAGAGTTTAAAATAATGATTGTTAGAATGTTCAAAGATCTTAGAACAATAATAGATGATCATAATGAACAACTAAAGAGATAGCAAGTATAAAAAAGGACATTGAAATAATAAAAAAGAATCACTCAGAAATGACAAATACAATATCAGAAATGAAGACCACAATGGAAGGAATTAAAAGCACGATGGATGAAGCTGAGCATTGAATCAGTGAGTTAGAGGACAAGATAAACAAAAGCACAAAAGCAGAGCAGCAAAAAGAAAAGAAACTCAAAAAGTCTGAGGAAATTCTAAGAGGGCTCTGTGAAAACATAAAGAGAAATAACATCTGGATTGTAGGGGTTCCTGAAGAAGAACAGGAAGCACAAGGGATAGAGACTTTGTGCAATCAAATCATAGCTGAAACTTCCCTAAATTGATGCAGGAAAATGTCATTCAAATTCAAGAAGCACAGAGAATTCCATTAAAGAGGAACCCAAAGAAATCTACATCAAGACACATCATAATTAAAACACCAAAGCTAAGTGATAAAGAGAAAATATTAAAAGCTGCTAGAGAAAAAAGGCCATCACCTACAAAGAAGCCCCCATAATGATGAAATCTGACTTCTCAACAGACACTTGAGGCCAGAAGGGAATGGCAAGAAATATTCAAAGTAATGCAGAACAAGAGCCTACAACCCAGACTACTTTATCCAGCAAGGCTATCCTTTAAAATTAAAAGAGAAATGAAAAGCTTCCCAGGCCAAAAAAAAAAAAAAAAAACTCAAGGAATTCATTACAACCAAACCAATGCTACAAGAAATGTTAAGGGGCCTGTTGTAAACAGATCAAAGGAGAAATAGAATATAGCAAAAGAGAAATACAGCTTTAAAGAATAAAATGGCAATAAACAACTACAAATCAATAATAACCTTAAATGTAAATGGATTAAATGATCCAATCAAAAGACATAGGGTAGCTGCATGGATAAGAAAACAGAACCCATACATATGCTGTCTACAAGAAACATACCTTAAAACAAAACATGCACATAGACTGAAGGTAAAGGATGGAAAAAAATATTTTAAGGAAATGAAAAAAACCTGGGGTAGCAATACTTATATCAGACAAAATGGACTTTAAAACAAAGGCTATAGTAAGAGATAAAGAAGGCCACTACATAATGATAAAGGGAGCAATCCAACAGGAAGATATAACCATTATAAATATCTATGCACCTAACATAGGAGCACCTAAATATATACAGCAGACTTTGATGGATATAAAGGGCGAGATCAACAGCAATACTGTAATAATAGGGAATTTCAATACCCCACTAACATCACTAGATAGATCCTCAAGAAAGAAAATTAACAATGAAACAGCAGACTTAAAGGACACACTAGATCAACTGGATTTAATAAATATCTTCAGGACCTTTCACCCTAAAGCAGCAGAATATACATTCTTTTCAAGTGCTCATGCTACATTCTCTAAGATAGACCACATGTTAGGGTACAAAAGCAGTCTCAACAAATTTAAGAAGATTGGAATCATATCAAGCATTTTCTCTGATCACAATGGCATGAAACAAGAAATCAACCACAACAGAAAAACTAAAAAATACTCAAACACTTGGAAACTAAATAGCATGTTATTAAATAACAAATAGGTTAACAATGAGATCAAAGAAGAAATTTAAAAAATTTCTAGAAACAAATAATAATGAGCATACAACAACTCAAAATTTATGGGACACAGCAAAAGCAGTACTGAGAGGAAAGTTCATAGCATTACAGGCATACCTTAAGAAGCTAGAAAAAGTTCAAATAAACATCTTAACCCTGCATCTAAAAGAACTAGAAAGAGAACAGTAAATAAAGCCCAGAGGTGGTAGAAAGAAGGAAATAATAAAGATCAGAGCGGAAATAAATGATATAGAGGCTAAAGAAACAATTCAGAGGATCAATGAAACAAGGAGCTGGCTCTTTGAAAAGGTAGAGAAGATCAATGAACCTTTAACCATACTCACCAAGAAAAAAAGAGAGAGGACTCAAATAAATAGAATTAGAAATGAGAGAGGAGAAATAATAACTGACACAACAGAAATACAAAGTATTGTAAGAAAATACTATGAAGAACTGTATGCCAAAAAATCAGACAACCTAGATGAAATGGACAAATTCCTTGAAACATATAATATTTTAATAATCAATCTGGAAGAATCATAAAACCTAAACAGACCAATTACAACAAAGGAGATCGAAACAGTTATCAAAAAACTCCCAACAAACTAAAGCCCGGGGCCCAATGGCTTCACAAGTGAATTCTACCAAATATTCAAAGAAGAACTAATTCCTATCCTTCTCAAGCTATTTCAAGAAATTCAAGAGGAAGGAAGACTTCCAAGCTCCTTTTATGAGGCAAGCATAATTCTGATTCCAAAAGCTGACAATAACACAAAAAAAAGAAAATTATAGGCCAATATCCCTGATGAATCTAAATGCTAAAATCCTCAACAAAATATTAGCAAACCAGATCCAGCAATATATGAAAAAAATCATACACCATGATCAAGTGGGATTTATTCTGGGGAGGCAAGGCTGATACAATATTCGCAAATCAATCAATGTGATTTAGCACATAAACAAAAGGAAGGAGAAAAACCACATGATAATTTCAATAGATGCAAAGAAAGCATTTAATAAAATCCAGCACCCATTCATGATCAAAACTCTCAGCAAAGTGGGAATACAGTAAACATACCTCAACATAATAAAGGCCATCTATGACAAACCCACAGCCAACATCATACTCAATAGGCAAAAATTAAAAGCAATCCCCTTAAGATCAGGAACAAGGCAGGGGTGCCCCCTTTCACCATTCTTATTCAACATAGTTTTGGAAGTCCTAACCACAGCAATCAGACAAGAAGAAGAAATAAAAGGTATCCAAATTGGAAAAGAAGAAGTAAAACTATTATTATTTGTAGATGATATGATATTGTATATAGAAAAACCTAAAGTCTCAGTCAAAAAACTACTGGACCTGATAAATGAATTCAGCAAGGTGGCAGGATATAAAATTAATACTCAGAAATCAGAGGCATTTTTATACACCAACAATGAAATTAAGAAAACAATCCCCTTCACTATTGCAACCAAAAAAATAAAATACCTAGGAGTAAATTTAACCAAGGAGATTAAAGACTTTTACTTGGAAAATTATAAAACATTGATAAAAGAAATCAGGGAAGATACAAAAAAGTGGAAGCATATACCGTGATCATGGTTAGGAAGAATAAACATCATTAAAATATCTATATTACCCAAAGCAATTTATAAATTCAATGCAATACCAATTAAAATACCAATGACATACTTCAAAGATATAGAACACATATTTCAAAAATTTATATGGAACCAAAAAAGAACACAAATAGCCTCAGCAATCTTGAAAAGAAAAAATAAAGTGGGAGGTATTACACTTCCTGATATCAAATTATACTACAAGGCCATTGTACTCAAAACAGCCTGGTACTGGCATAAGAACAGGCATATAGATCAATGAAACAAAACAGAGAACCCAGAAATAAACCCACACCTTTATGGACCACTGATATTTGACAAAGGAGGTAGAGCATACTATGGAGTAAAGACAGCCTCTTCAACAAATGGTGTTGGGAAAATTGAACAACTACCTGCAAAAAAATGAAACTAGACCACCAACTTACACCACTCACAAAAATAAACTCAAAATGGATAAAAGACTTAAATGTAAGCTGTGAAACCATAAGCATCTTAGAAGAAAACATAGGCAGTAAGCGCTTTGACATCTCTCACAGCAATATATTTGCTGATTTATCTCCACTATCAAGTTAAATAAAAGACAGGATAAACAAATGGGACTATATCAAACTAAAAAGCTTTTGCACAGCTAAAGGCAATAAGAACAGAATAAAAGAGACAAACTACACAATGGGAGAACATATTTGAGAATACATCAGATAAGGGGTTAATAACCAAAATTTATAAAGAACTTGTAAAACTCAACACCAGGAAGATAAACAATCCAATCAAATAATGGGCAAAAGAAATGAATAGACACTTCTCCAAAGAGGACATACAGATGGCCAATAGGCATATGAAAAAATGTTCAACATCAATAATCATTATAGAAATGCAAATTAAAACTACTATGAGATATCACCTCACACCAGTCAGAATGGCACTCATCAACAAAACAACACAGAATAAGTGCTGGTGGGGATGTGAAGAAAAGAAAAAACCCCTGCACTGCTGGTGGGAATGCAGACTGGTGCAGCCACTGTGGAAAATAATATGGAGATTCCTCAAAAAATTAAAAATGGAACTGCCTTTTGACCCAGCTATCCCACTTTTAGGATATACCCCAAGAACACCATAGCACTGTTTCAAAATGAGGAATGTACCTCCATATTTATGGCAGCATTGTTCACAATAGCGAAGATCTGGAAACAGCCCAAGTGTCCGTCAGTGGACGAGTGGATTAAAAAGCAGTGGTACATATACACAATGGAATACAATGGGGCCATGAAAAAGAAGGAAATCTTACCTTTTGTGACAACATGGATGGACCTGGAAACTATTATTATGTTAAATTAAATAAACCAGGCAGAGAAAGAAAAATATCATATGACCTCACTCATTTGAGGAATCCAAGGAACAATGTGAACTGAAAAACGGAATTGAGACAGAGGAGGGATCAAAAGGACCAGAGGAAAAGAGAACAGAGGGAAAGGGGATGATAGGAAGGGATAAACCTGAAGGGAAGGGGGGAGGGTGCTATCGAGAGGGGGGCAAGGGAGATGTTGAGGGGTATATGGCGGAGGGAGGATGCATTCGGGGCAACACTAGAATCTATGTAAACACAATAAATTAAAATCAATAAAAGAAAAAGAAATACAATATCACAGTAAGACAATAAGCCTGAAAGGTAGACTTTGGACAGGGAGAAGGATGTTCTAAATCACTTCAGCTTCTAGTCACCATATTGAAAGTTAGGCAGGCAGGCAGGCAGCAATATTTATTGAGCCCCTTCTCTGTACTATTCCAGAAAAATTGTATTATCCTCAAGAAACTTAGAGGAACGAGACAGACCACAACTAAACTGAACAAAATGAAGATAGTGTTAGGGATTGACAATGCTTTGAAGAAGATAAAATTGGATAGTGTGTGCGTGTGTGTGTGTGTGTGTTGCATGGGTGGGCAGAGGGCTGTTTTGGGTAAGGAAGTTGGAAAAGGCTAATTGAGATGGTGACATTTCAACTGAGACCTGAGTGATTAGATAACAACCAAGCAGAGGGCCAGAGAGTGGTGTTCCAAGCAGAAGTAACACCAAGTTCAAAGGCCTTGAGACTGTACGGAGTTTAGAAAATTGGAGAGAAAGACAAAGGATCATTGCTACTGGAGTATTGTGGATGATCAGAAAGGAAAAATAGGAAAAACTAAATAATTTAAAGTTTATTTTTATTGTGCCAGAAGGCATTGTTGCTTTAATGACTGAAGTGATAAAATCTAATTTATACCTTAGAAAGACCAATCTGACGACTGGGTCAAGAGAAAAGTTCTATGGCAGGGTTTCTCAACCTTGGCACTATTAACATGTTGAGCCAGGCGATTCTTGGTTCTGGGATTTCCTGTGTCTTGTAGGATTTTTAGTATGCCAAAGCATACTCCTCCCTGTAGTGACAACCAATAACGTTTTCAAACATTGCCAAATGTCCACTGGGGGGACAAAATCACCCCCAGATGAGAACCGCTGCTCCAAGGGGACAGTAATAGAAGGAAGATTCCCAGTTAGGAGGCTGTAGCTGTGGTCCAAGTGAGATGCCGATAGTAACAGTGGACACGGAGAGAAGTGTTTGGGGTCTGAGATCTACTTTGAAGATAGAGCCAATGGGATTTGCTGAGGGATTGGATCTGGGGTATGAGAAAAAGAAGAGTCAAAAGGACTCTTAAATTTTTGGCCTGGACAACTGAGTTGATGGCAGTACTCTTCACCAAGATAGATGGGGGGGGGGGGGGGGGAGCAGCAGAGCCAGATGGTCCTGGTGTTGACTATGTTAAGATTGAGAGTTTTTTTTAGACATCCAAGTGTTAAGATGGAGAAGATAATTGGATATGCAAATCTGGAATTTTGAGTAGAGATCCCAGCAGGAGATGAGTACACAGTTGAGGGGGAGTCACACATCAATTGAGGAAATGCAGAATATAACATTTTTTCTGTCATATACACAGGCCATGAGAACAGCTGAGGCAGATACTATGTCGATGAAGGAAAAGCTAGAAGTCTACCCCTTCCCGTCTGAGGGATTAGGAGTAAAAGGGGAAAAACATGCAGAAGAGGTAGGAAGTAAGATGGGAAGCTCCAATATATCAGACAATGGAGGGGAAAGCCAGAAGGAAGAATCTTTTACCCTGTTTCCCAATTGGGACTCTGGGTTTGTTTAACTTCAGGATCTACTCTTGGACCAATATGGCAGCAACTGCAGCAAAGGCAACTTCATCGATGAGTCACAGGCATGATGCTGCTTCATGTAAGAAGCACCCTTCCATGCCTATGGCTGTTGAGCTGTCACCAAGGCAGCAGGCAAAGCCAGGGCACAAGGATTTGCCCTCCAAGGCTTTCCCAGGCAGCACTGACCCCGCCGGGGAGCTGGGGGTGGGGCGTGGGAAGTATACACAGCTAATACTTTGAGCACTTGCTCTCTTTAGTTAAACCCTGTCGAACATGGACCTTATGCTTTGATTTACGACTTTATAGTCTCTCTTTTTTTTTTTTTTTTTTTTGAGAAACCTTCTCTGTACATAAAATGGGACCAATTTCAAAATCCATGCCAGCATTTTAACCTTGCAATGGGGCCGAAACCCAGGCACCTGGTCCTTGCCTTGGCTCTGGTGCTTGCTTAGAACCTGGGCAGTGGTCTTACCTCTCTGGGTCTTCCAGCAAAGAAGGAATTAAACCTCACAGTTTCTATCGGTCTTCTGCCATCGCCAACCTGAGCTTTGAAAAATGAACCTGGGCCAGAGCAGGCTGCCCACCGCCCCCCTTAACTCTAGACAGCAGAGGTTACAACTCAACCTGCCACCCCACTCCTGGTCCTTAATTCTTCGACCTTCGGGGAAATTTGGGTCTCATTACCTTCCTGGATGTCATTTTTAGCCCTGCAGAGCCGGCCTTGGGGCTAGAAGGACGTACACACATTTCCCCGGCCGTCAGGAAAGCCCATCAGAAAGGACGCTGTTTTCCTTCTCCAAGTCCCTCAATGCTTCCTTGAAGCCAAAGGGAATGACATCACAACAAAACAAAGTTGCCAAGACATACTCTCCAAAAATGTCCTCACATGGTTACATTTTCTGCAAATTACAGCGTTCGGAGTATAAATCAGAGTAATTGTTTAAATCAGAGTGACTGTTGAAACAGATTTCCAGTGATCAAATCAAAAACGCAATCATTCTTGCGGTTCCTCTGGTGCTCGGAGCCCCACATATTTCTGAAACTGTCGGTTGTCAGTTACCCGGAGTGTTTACATTAACATGCTGCCCTAACAGAGAAAATATATATTTTAAGAAGAAAATGTGAATCCAGGGTTACAAGAATGTTTCTGAAACAGCTAAGTCATCTTGTTTCAAGTAAAACCAGATGTTTGCATCAAGAGAAAGCCAATCATTTCTTTTAATTATGCTCAATGGTCAGGCCACCAAGAAGACCCACATGTGTACACATGAGCCGGTGGAAATCAAAGGCTTTGTGACAGAGAAAGCAATCAGCAAGTCCCAGACCACCAAATGGCGTCCCCAGCACCAGCTCTGGGCACTTTCTGAGTTTCTTCTCCAAGTGAGTCAGGGTCCCCAAGCAGGGCCAGGCCCCGGAGCGCATTCTGCAGTCCTGACTGAAGTTGCACACAAAAGGCACCTCGACAGTCAAGCTGTCCTCTGAAGCGTGCTCCCTGGACACCATGTATCACCAAGACTGAAGAAGGTGTGGTGGGGGATCACAGGTCAGCTTGCTTCCCCAGGTGGCCAAGTGACTGGAGTTCATAGAAAACATACCTGTTCCTGGTCCTCCGCTCACAGCCATTGGGAGGTGTGATGGCCCGGGTGGAAGGTTCTCAGAGGGCCAGGCGGTACTGTGCCTGATTGGGGGCAGAGGGGAAGGCTTTGGAACTATCGGCTTCCCGCGAAAGTTGAGCTTCAGTCTGAGAGAGGGCCCACTCTCCTGAGCAGACATCCCTGCCTGCTGGGGGTCTTCAGAGTGGATTCATAAAGACTTGATCTAGAAAGATCTTGGAGCTATGTACCCCACAACTGAAGAGAGTGGGCACTCTCTTAAACCCTCCTTGGACACAATTGCAATACCTGAGCCTTCCCCCAGGTAGATGGTAGGTTCCAATACTTGTTCCAAATAATACTCCAGAATATAAGTTACTCTGAACATGGATTCTGTGAGTACTACAAACGAACGGTCCCTTCAGACCTGCTCCCCAAACTTCACTGTTTAAGTACCAGCCTCACAGTGTTTACTATTTTAGTTTTCTTTAAATTCACATGCCCCCTTTTCTATTTTTCTTTTTTTCTTTCTCTCTTAGTTTTTACTTAAATGGCCTCTTTAGTCTTTTCCCAAAATATTCACGAACTCGTAGGTATCTTTTTCATATGTGTTAAAATTAACATATGCCATAGAATGAAATATTTATCCAAGACTTGGTTAAACTCTTCTCACATGCTACCAACAGCACTTGTCCATAGCTTTGGGGAATGTGACTCTAATTTTTTTTCTTTGTTTTTTTGTGTAGAAATCAAATGTTTCTTCCAATCCTTTAATCCTATTCCTTCAGTTGATGTGACAGTGCCAGGCAGACCTGTACCGCTCCTCCTCCCTGGTCCCATGGGCACTGGGACCAAAATCCAGCACGTCGATTGTGAGTGTGGGAATTAAACCCCTGCTCTGTTTGACCTGTTACAAGCAACCATCATTCCCCATCAAGAGACTAAGGAGGGATGTATCCTCCAAGTCTCATTTTAAGAGGCTGCAGACAAGAACATAAACAGGCACTTAACGTTTTCTCAAAGTCTTCACTTGTGCCCCCAAACTTCCATGGGTATTTCCGTGTTCTCTTCAAAATGGTTCCAGCATGGGAAGGTTGAAAGGAAAGCTAATCCTGTATTATTATTAAACTAAGAACTCTGCTTTGAACTCAGCCCAGAAGTCAGACCCGTGTCTATGGAGCAGGCATTTGCTAATCGCTTCTTGGCTGTGGTTGACTGGTAATGTCCTCAAAACCAAACCATCCTAGGCATTCCTGAAGCCAGAAGGAAAGTGAATTATTTAAAAGTAAAACATTCTTGTTTCGGGGCCCGGACCCCCATAAGACAACAGTTTAATAATCTAAGTGATTTTTTAAAGTTCTTTGACGCTGTTTTGCCAAATGTTTACTTGGGTCTTTCAACCCCATGGGTTAAACCCCCTGACTCACCTCCCCAGGCACCCTGTCCTGTCCTGTGACAGCGGGGTTCGGGCAGCACTGGGATTGCACAGCTCCGAAGCTTCGTCTGAAGTCATTGCTGATGTTCCAGCCATTCATTTCTCTGTGCAAGCTTTTACTAAACAATTATTAAGCACCTATTGCATTAGATCAGGGGTCCCAAACTACGGCCCGCGGGCCACATGCGGCCCCCTGAGGCCATTTATCCGGCCCCCACCGCACTTCCGGAAGGGGCACCTCTTTCATTGGTGGTCAGTGAGAGGAGCATAGTTCCCATTGAAATACTGGTCAGTTTGTTGATTTAAATTTACTTGTTTTTTATTTTAAATGTTATATTTGTTCCCGTTTTGGTTTCTTACTTTAAAATAAGATATGTGCAGTGTGCATAGGGATTTGTTCATAGTTTTTTTTATAGTCCGGCCCTCCAATGGTCTGAGGGACAGTGAACTGGCCCCTGTGTAAAAAGTTTGGGGACCCCTGCATTAGATGATCCCCAGTATTTGCTTTGGGGTTTTGAAGATGCATTGCTCCTGCAGACAACTGACCTTTTTCAACCCACAGACAATGCTGGGAACATTCAGTTTTCTTTTTATTTACTGGAAATAAATCTTAGAATACAGCAGGCTATTTTAAGTAAGAAAAAAATATATTTTTTAAATCACTTTTCTCATAAGAGATTGAGTTAAAGACCGAAGGAAATTCGGTCATCATCAGCACCTTCAGCAAACACTGTTCAGACCCAGAAGATGCATCCAGGTGCCTAGTTTACAGCTAAGTGCCCCAAGCAGGTGGACCTCATCATACCTTTGGTTACAACGTGGGTCCCCTGAGAGGAAGCCTCAGCTGTCGGTCCCGATCAGCATTTCTGATGTTTGGCAGTGATGCCTCCAGGGAGGAGGCCACTGTGGGCACAAGTCAAGAACAAACATCACCATCTGGGGACTCAGGAGCTTCGCAGCTGCCACCCCAGAGGTATTGGCCTTCACCTTGGCAGTGCCAGGCAGTAGCTCCACAATGAACTCTCCCACAGTAGAAAGCCACCATGGCCTGAAGCCTCCTATGGCCGAATTTCATACACTTTGGAAAGGTTACTCAATATTCACTGACAGATGAACCTTTGAGTGGCAGGTCTATGCTGTACAGTGTCACACGCATTTGTTGCTCCAGGCAGGGTATTTGAAATGGGAGTCTTTTTAGAGACCTCACAATACACACACGGGGTGTTAGACAACTGCACTTAGCAGTGCGCCTCATCTCGCCCCTTCTCTCAAGGAAACCTAGTATCTGGACAGCCACCAGAGGGCAGCAGTGCACACAGACACAATGGAACCTCCCCATTTGAGAGAGGAGAAAACTGAGGTCGCAAGAGCAATGAGCAATGCGCCCTGACTCCCAGTGAGCGCTCCACACATCCGCGCTCAGAACCTGAACCCTCGCCTCCCAACTCCCAGACAATGCCCCTCCACTTGCCTCCAAGAACTTGGGGACAATATCTTCACGGCAGCTTAGGCATCTTTATTTACAGCTCCTGAGTTGCCTGGTCAGAGTGGCAGCATCACTTTCCCCTGGCATAGGTCCCCCTGCAATTCCTGGGATTCTTTAACTTTGTTTACCTTGACTCCAGGTGAGAAAGGCATTGTGCATTGCAGCCCACATTTAATAGACCATATATTATGCACAAAAGTGAAACATTTTACAAAGTAATACCCTTATTCCTGACAAATACTTCGATATTTTTCCATTGTATTTGATTCTATGTCTTTTCTTTTAACTAACGTTGGATGGGTGTCCGTCCACTGCATGGATTTCACAACACTCTAATTGGCTGCAAGCTTCGTTTGAAGGGTGGCCTGACAACGGCCCTCCAAGGAATAGAAGAGGGTCTAGGGGTCTAGTCTAATGTATTGCTGTCCCTGGGCTTTCTGGGTCCCACCAGAGCTCAGGAGGGGCTGAGGATGCTGACCTCCTCCCGTCTAAGTGGGGGATGATGGCCTATTCAGCATTCGGCTTCACCTGAATTCAAAGTCTGCGCTGTTCCTTCACTCATTCTGTCTGCAAACATTAAGTCACCCTGAGAGTCCACCTCTACTTTTAGCCTGCCCCATTGGGACGTGGTTTCTGCCTTCAGATAGCCCTGTGATCAGCCTTCCCCTGCAGTCTGTGAGTCCTAGAACCCTGGAGAATGCCCATTCGGAAACTCTTTGTGAAGAAGACAAAGGTAGGAATGAAAGAGAACCATTTGAGGCCAGAGGGCAGAAGATGGTCCCAGCCCAGGGGCCTTACCAGGTGAAAGCCACAGGGGTGGTTTTTGACCAGAGGCCAGAAACCTCAGCCAGGGCCCAGAGGCAGAGCCCAGGATGCTCCCTCCTGGGGCCACCCTGTAGCCCACAGACAAGCAGCAGCCAGCAGCCCCTCCCCCTGGGGCACAGCTAATAGATCTGCCCTGACAGTCCCTCCTGACACGGCCAAGTGCTTCACTTGCTCTGTTTCATCCCTTGGCTCCCGGCATATTATTGCATGGAGATCTTTAAAGGAGGAGACATTTATCATTGATCAACCCCCAAGGAGTCCTGAAGTTCGGCTTGAACCCAAGGGCTGTTCTCCAATCCAGCTCCCTGATATCTGGGGGGTGGAGGAGGCTCCTGGAGAAGCCCCATAACGGGATGTAGAGCTTCCAGCTCCAGTCCTGGTGTTCCCCTCTGATGGAGAAAATGCATCACAATAAAGTCTTTCAAACCCAGGGCCAGGGCTCAGCCCTGAGGATGGTGGCTCAATCCCTGACTCCCATCACATTACAGTTCAGCAACCGTGACCCCAGAGAGAAAAATGACTTTGAAGGAATTGAATCGGTTCATTGTAAGTGATATTTATGGGGTGTCTATGTGGAGCAAAGCAGTGAACAGCCTTTAGGGAAGAAAGAGGATGAGATAGACCCAGTCCCCGCCTTCAGGGTTTCCAGGGTCCAGTGGAGGATTAAGCCAGCATTGGCTGGGGTAGTGCCCTCGGGAGACCCTCCCACCCCGCCCCCTCCCAGCATTGGCTGGGGTAGTGCCCTCAGGAGACCCTCCCGCCCCGCCCCCTCCCGGCATTGGCTGGGGTAGTGCCCTCAGGAGACCCTCCCACCCCGCCCCCTCCCAGCATTGGCTGGGGTACTGCCCTCGGGAGACCCTCCCGCCCCGCCCCCTCCCGGCATTGGCTGAAGTAGGGTCCTCAGGAGACCCTCCCGCCCCGCCCCCTCCTGGCATTGGCTGGGGTACTGCCCTCGGGAGACCCTCCCGCCCCGCCCCCTCCCGGCATTGGCTGAAGTAGGGTCCTCAGGAGACCCTCCCGCCCCGCCCCCTCCCAGCATTGGCTGGGGTACTGCCCTCGGGAGACCCTCCCGCCCCGCCCCCTCCCGGCATTGGCTGGGGTACTGCCCTCAGGAGACCCTCCCGCCCCGCCCCCTCCCAGCATTGGCTGGGGTAGTGCTCTCAGGAGACCCTCCCGCCCCGCCCCCTCCCGGCATTGGCTGGGGTAGTGCCCTCGGGAGACCCTCCCGCCCCGCCCCCTCCCGGCATTGGCTGGGGTACTGCCCTCGGGAGACCCTCCCGCCCCGCCCCCTCCCGGCATTGGCTGGGGTAGTGCCCTCGGGAGACCCTCCCACCCCGCCCCCTCCCAGCATTGGCTGGGGTACTGCCCTCGGGAGACCCTCCCACCCCGCCCCCTCCCGGCATTGGCTGGGGTAGTGCCCTCGGGAGACCCTCCCACCCCGCCCCCTCCCAGCATTGGCTGGGGTACTGCCCTCGGGAGACCCTCCCACCCCGCCCCCTCCCGGCATTGGCTGGGGTAGTGCCCTCAGGAGACCCTCCCACCCTGCCCCCTCCCAGCTCCCTCCTGAACTCTTTCACTTACCACGTAAGGTTGCATTCGTTGGCTCACCTTTCCTTGGCTCAGACAGAGTGTCCTGTGAGCATGTCAGAGGGAGGCTACCCTGCTGGCTTTGAAATTGGAGGAAGGGGTCATGAGCCAAGGAACGCAGGTGGCCTCAGGGAGGTGGAAAAATCAACAGAACACATTCTGCCCTAGGCGCTCCGCACAGAACACCACCCTGCGACACTTGCATTCGGGCCTAATGTCAAACTTCTACCGGTGCCCTGGCCGGTTGGCTCAGCGGTAGAGCGTCGGCCTAGCGTGCGGAGGACCCGGGTTCGATTCCCGGCCAGGGCACACAGGAGAAGCGCCCATTTGCTTCTCCACCCCTCCGCCGCGCTTTCCTCTCTGTCTCTCTCTTCCCCTCCCGCAGCCGAGGCTCCATTGGAGCAAAGATGGCCCGGGCGCTGGGGATGGCTCTGTGGCCTCTGCCCCAGGCGCTAGAGTGGCTCTGGTCGCAATATGGCGACGCCCAGGATGGGCAGAGCATCGCCCCCTGGTGGGCAGAGCGTCGCCCCCTGGTGGGCGTGCCGGGTGGATCCCGGTCGGGCGCATGCGGGAGTCTGTCTGACTGTCTCTCCCTGTTTCCAGCTTCAGAAAAATGAAAAAAAAAAAAAAAAAAAAAAAAAAAAAAACTTCTACCGGTGATAAGGTAATCAAGTGTGTTGTTTTTTACCACCAAGCTGTGGTGATTTGTTACAGCGGCAACAGGAAGCTGATACTGATTTTGATCATTGGTGCTGGAGCTTGTGCCCTGTTCACATTTCTTCTGTGATTCAGAGCAAGAGGAGACAGCACCGGGTGTTGTCTCCACGCATGTAAGTAGCCTCAGGGAACTAGAGAAGCCCCTGTGTCATCGGTCACCAGGCCAGGCCAGCTCTGCCCAGACACCCACCATGCTGGCCACATTACTGCTCAGGGATCAAGGCTGGCACTGGGGGCCCTGATGCCCAGAAGTCTGCCTCCCTAGAGCACCTCATAGCCACCGCTTGGGAGTGCTGTCCACCTCCTTAGGGTGCTATGTCAAAGGGCGTGTGGGGCACCCACTGCTATTCCCGGGCCTGACAGCTTCCTCCTGCCTCCCGTAGTCTCTAGAATACTCCTCTGCCCTGGGGGGGGGGGGGGTAATGGGGAGCCCCACTTTTTTTAAGTTTCCCCCAGGATATCTCTGCCTCACTGTCATTCTCTGTCTTTGTCTCTATCTTTCCCTTTCCCTCTGTCCCCATCTCCCTCTCGCTCTATCTCCACCTGCATCTCTCTCTGTCTCTCCTCTTCCCTCCCTCTCTTCCTCTCTCCTGGTATCTCTCCTCCAACCTCCAGTCACTGATCTCTCTCCAATGGCTTTGGGCTTTCTGGAAACAAAGCCCAGGAAGAGCACGTTCCAGACAACTTCTGCTTTTAGCCACACATCTCCCCTCTTCCTCTTGCCTGTGCGAGGAAGCCCTCGCAGCCTGGTAATGGCTTCAAAGGGGAATTTGAAAACCGAGGAAAACACAGAAATCAGTATGTTAATTGATGGTGATAAAAACATAAATTGATATGTTAGAAAAGGTAGCCTGACACAGTACAAATCACAGCCGGCCTTTTGGCTTCCATTTCCTTAATAACTCATAGCCAAGTGTCCGCCCTGTGCAGGATGGTTGGGGCTAGACTGCTGCTCACACGGGCTTTCCTTCTAGGGGGAGCCAGAGAGCAAACTGTAAACAAAGAAACAGGGAGCACCACGCTCTGCAGAGAACGGCACTCAGGGGACGAGCGCTGTGAGCGTCACAGACGGCCCTCTGACTTCCAAGCCAGACCTCAGTGACACGAAGGGCACCAGCCAACCAGGGTTCACCTTCCACATGCTGAGAGCTTCCCACGTGTGATGTTAACTCTCCTAGGTCCACCTTCAGAACCCATAGCTTACGTTCCCCGGGTCTCCGATAAGGAAACTGAGGTTTGCAGAGATTAAGTCCCTTGACTAAGATCACACAGCTGACCATGAAAGAGCCAGGAGCAGACAGACGTGCGGTCTGTCTGGTCTAAAGCCACAGTGCCTTCCGCTCTGCTAGGAGGGGCTCCAGTTGCATCCCTTTTGGAATGTTCCCAAATGTTCCAGACAGAAATTTCTTTCCCGCTAGGTGTTGACATTTCAATCTTTCCTCCTTGGTCTCCTGGCAAGGGCAACCTGTGAGGAGGTTTCCATCCCCGCAGCCGTCCCTCACGGGAGAGAATGAAGTCGTCCAAATGCCACCCAAACTGCCCTGGCTGCCTCTGTCCTGCCCCCCTCACCTCCTTCCTGACACCTTGCCCCAGGGCTCCGGTCCAGGGACCCAATGCCCTCTCTGTGCGGCCCTGACCTGTGGGCTGGTGGGTGGGAAAGAATGAGGCCAGATGGGCTGAGTGGAGGCCAAAGTGACTAGCTGGTGGTATTCAAGCCTATTTTTATTCACAAAAATCTGTTCTGTGTTTTATTCAGCTTTGGGGCAAGGAGAGGTCAACTCTCTTCACCTCTGCTGTAAGATGAGAATACTGCAGGAAATGAAATGACAGGGAAGCCAGCCCGGGGGAGGGAGAAAGGGCAAATTACAGGGAAATTAAAAACCTGTGTTCAGATCAGAGCGGAGGGTGTCAAAGCTCCCCTTCTACCAGGGTCCTTCTCCCCAAGGCCGCAGAGCGTGCAGACGGATGCCCCACACTGCCACACTTGACAAACCCCACGTGCAGGCCGATGACATGGGCCCGGGCGGTCCGGCACACGTGCGACCCGTCCCAAGGTCTCCTGAGCAAGGTCCTGGCTTAGGCACACTGCACGATCACCTGTGCCTTCCAGCTCCTCCAGGGTCACTGGGAGGAACGCGCCAGGAAGCAGAGCCCACCACCGTGTGCTGGCGCATGGCCAGTCGTCTTCGTCCTCACCGTGGTTACTGAGTCCCCTCTCAGTGCAAGTCGCAGGGTCCCTGTGCATTGGAGCCACAACCTGTTTGGAAACACAGATACAGTAGCTCTTTGCTCCCTCGGGCTCCCAGAGGCCTGACTGCCACTCCCACATATCCTCCAAGGCCCGCCTCAAAGCCTCCCTCCTCCACACAGCCCTCCCTGAACCAAAGCAAAGACCTCAGTTCTGTTCCCAGCATTCTAAGAGCTGGGACATACCAGGCAGATGGCACATGTCTCGACCTGGTGGAGATGACACCTTAATTCCACCCAGAAAATGGTCATGGAGCACCTGTTCTGTGTCAGGCACTGTGCTAGGTGCCAGGACACAGGGCCAGGGTCCTCCCCACCCCCTAGAGACCTGATGATGCGGTAGGAGGAATACCGTGCCTGTCTCACCATCAAGAGCGCAGAGTGAGGGGAAAACTAAACTGGAGTTCCAGCCGGCGGGGAAGCACAGAGTGAGAGGGACTCCTTCAGCCCACCTAGCGGGGGGAGCTCATTTGAGGGAGACCATAAAAGACAGGCAGAACTTTGTTTTATTTCGGTTTTGTTTGTTTGGGGCTAAAAGAAGACGGTAGCAGACCCTGAAGGGCAGGAGCATGGAATCTCAGGAGGAAGGAACATACACCAAGTGATGGAAAGGCACACTATGTCCTGGGTGCCGCCAGGGGAAGCGAGTAACTGGGTGAATTAGTCTGCTGAGGCTGCCATCACCCGGGACCACAGCCTGGGGGGCTCAAACAACACATTGATGGTACCACACTTCTGGAGGCTGGACGTCTGAGATCAAGGTGTGTGCAGGTACCACAGCCTGGGGGGCTCAAACAACACAGTGATGGTACCACACTTCTGGAGGCTGGACGTCTGAGATCAAGGTGTGTGCAGGTACCACAGCCTGGGGGGCTCAAACAACACATTGATGGTACCACACTTCTGGAGGCTGGACGTCTGAGATCAAGGTGTGTGCAGGTTCTGCTTCTTCTGAGGCCTCCTTCCCTGACTTACAAATGGCCGCCTTCTCTGTGTCCTCTGCGTGGTCTTCCCTCGGCATGCACGCATGTCTGGTGTCTCTCTGTGTGTCCTAACATGGGAACCTAAAGACACCAGTCATGTTAGATTTAGAGCCCACCCTAACAGCCTCATTCTAACTTAATTACGTCTTCAAAGATACTTAAAAGACTTCAAATACAGTCACATGTTGAGGCACTGGGGGTTAGGACTTCAACCTGTCAGTTTTAGAGTGCTATCATTCGGCCTATCCCAGATAGGAAGGGGGTGCGTGGGCTACAGACAGGAGGAGCCACGTGGTGAGGAAACAGCGAGAATCTCAGGCTGAGGCTAGATTTCATCATCTCTCGGTGCAAGACCAAGTCATTTGGCTTTTATGCTATTGGTGAATGTGACTGAAATACGTGCCATCCTCTGCTGTACGCTAATAGAAGTTCAGCAAACAAAAGACAGGATGCTGGAGTCCTGTGGTCAAGCTGGGGAACCCTGCTCCTTCCCTGCAGGTCTTCCAGGGCCCTGAAGTATGCCAAAGTGCATTGTGAGTTCTCAAGAGGGAAGCCAACTTTTCATAATGGCACATGGGACAAACACTCTACGGAACACCGCAGAAGGTACTGGGGAGCCAGCAAAGATTTCTGGATAAAAGAGCAATATTACCAAATCTTACATTAAGACTGTCCACTGGAGTTAAAAAATCTGGAGGCTGATGGAGCAGTTGGTCAAGGGCATGTTCTAGAAGGCTGGGCCTCCACAGGCAGGGTAGCCTGTGACTAAGCAGGGCTCCCTGGAATCCAGGAAGCCCCTCTACTGCCTACCAACCTTTTTTCCATTCAACAAGTATGAGTTAGGTCCCTAGTGTACACAGGCACTCTGGTCTGCTGGCCTACTAGTCCCCCAGCCTAGAGAGCTCGGCCCGGGGGACGCTTCTTTCTTCGTTGTCTGTGTCTCTGGGCAGGTTTTCTGTTCTGCTTGGATGAAGGAGCTCTGAGAAGCTCGACAGCACCAGCTGAGGGCCTGATGCCCTGGCTCCTCTATCCTTCTCTCTAAGCATATGCCTAGACAAGGCAAAGACCTAGGACACAGAGTGGCTAGGACACTCCTGGTATCTCAAGGCTGAGATGAGGTTCTGTGTTCTGGCCCAACAAAGCAGTTAAAGGCAACCTTTCCAGAACTAAGACCTCTATCTCTCAGCTCACAGGTGTCCCAGGTGGTGTAGACACATTCCCGGGGACAGTCATTCCCAAGGATTCCCGAGGTTCCATCTCAGTGAAAGCTCAGGACAGATTGCAAGTGCTGAATATGATCCAACTATCAGACCAAGGTAGAGGAGACATATGGCTGACAGCTGCAAAGATGGGGCAGCCCACACCGAGGCCCCTTAGGGATGCAGGGAGACCTGCCTGTTCAAAGTCTTCTTCTCACCACCTTACCTAAGTCGAGACATCCTTTGCATTCCCACCAAAAAGCAGGATGGAGCCCAGGAGAAGGGCAAGGCTGAATGGGAGCTCAGACAGTGAGGGGTGCAGAAGTCTATGGGGAGGGGAGGTGGGGGGTCAAGAAGGCTGGGGCACTGGGCACCTGAGTGGAAGTAATAGGCCAAGTAAGTAGGGCTACTGGGCTTCAGACTCTTGTCCTGCCTCCCCCAGGGCTGGTGGCAACCCAAGGCCTGAAGCCAGATATTTAGATGCAATAGTTATTGTGGACTTTTTGGTGCAGCCACCTCCATATGTAAAAAAGACTGGACCTGTTTTTGTTTTGTTGTGTTTTTGTCACACGTGATCCACGACCCTGTCTGTTACCCAGCTTCCAAGTCCCCGCAATCCGTGAGCCTGGACTCAGAGGAGCACGTTAGCCCACATGACTTAGTCATTAGAATAAAAAAGAAAAGTCAAGCATTTCAAGGGGTACTTTTTATGCTGCTAGAACATGTCTCTGTGTCAAAAGTTTCCATCAAAATGTGAGGTGCTCTGCAGGGCCAAGGGTAGGCCTTACCCTGCATACTGTCCGTCCCAATGCACCTGTTCTTCAGGGACACTGGTGGGTGCTCTGGAGGTGATCTGACCCTGAGATTGAAGAGAGCCATTCCCCACATCCTCACTGGGCTTTCCCGGCCGCTCCCAGAAGCTGCACACATCAGAGGGACAGTCTGTCCCCACCTGGGTTCCCTTGCCTGGCTGCTCACTGACATTTGCTAGGATTCATCCGTGAAGGTTCAAACGGCAGAAATTGATGGAACCTGTCCTTCCTAGTAGGAACCATCTTCACTCCGGTCCGAGGGGGGAAAGACACTAAGTACCTTGTTTATAACCATGAGCTGTTCCTTACTATAATTGAGCCAATGGCTTTAGGTGTCCCGAGAGACACAGAAACCTGAGACCCAGAGGCCACCAGTTCCTCAGGCTCACATCAGCCTCTCACAGTCTCTGACCAATGCTAGTGACATTCAGACAGAAGCCAGCCTCCTCCATAATGTCATGTTGCCAACGTCCTGGAACTGGCCAGCGCCTGGGGCCCTGACCTTCCTGACCTTCATCATGGCTCCAGGCAGGGAGCCTCCCTTCCAGTTTACAAAGTCTATAATCCTGTCCTATGGTTAAGGATATGGACTGTTTGTTGGGGCGTGGGGGGGGTGATTTTATTTTTAGGCCTTCAAAATTGTAACTTTAGGCTAATAGTCATTTTGGATGACGTCACATTGATTCAAGGCGAAGTGAACAGCATCCAGGCATCCCCAAACTACGGCCCGCGGGCCGCATGTAGCCACCTGAGGCCATTTATCCGGCCCCCTGCAGCACTTCCGGAAGGAGCACCTCTTTCATTGGTGGTCAGTGAGAGGAGCACTGTATGTGGTGGCCCTCCAACGGTCTGAGGGACAGTGAACTGGACCCCTGTGTAAAAAGTTTGGGGACCCCTGATTGCTGCAGTGGGATTTTTACAGGGAAAAGAGAATGATTTGGGGAATACTCCCCAAAGGTGTATTTTGAACACAGACTTCCCTTCTCTGCTTTATGTCTATTTCAGACTAGGGAGACAGATCAGGGGAACCCTTCCTAGCTCCCCTCAGAATGCAGGTGCTCACCGGTCTCGGTGACAGGGGCAGGGGCAAGCAGGGGGGTCTGCTGACAGAGCAACCTGACTTCCCATCAGTGCCCACACTCAGCCTGACCCTGTGTGTCTCGCCAGGGCAGTGGTGCCCCAGGGCATGAGGGAGGGGTGCTTCAGGCACTGAGAACTCCAGACATGCAAGCCTGACAGCTGGCCCTCTAACCCGTTGGGCATCACCTCAGTCCCACTAGCTATAAGACCTGCTGGATGTCAGGGGAGGCCTGAGACAAGAGTGCCCAAAACCTCTGCAGGAGCCAGCAAATGTGAGCTAAACTACAGGTCTTTTTTAAAGAAACAATTAAAATAGAGTCTTGGATTAATGTGGTCCATAAATATAAGATGTTGCTACTGAGAACCTCAATATCTACAGAGGCGGATTTAACGGCGGGTGCACTGGGCAGGCGCACTGGGCAGGCACCCTGGGCCCCGACTTCTGAAGGGCCCCGCAAAACTCCAACTTTACACTTTTTGCTAATGACACCAAGTTTGGTTTCATATGTACAATTTTAACATTAATAGCACATAATATTTTTTATTTATTTAAAAATATGGTAAACATGTATTTTTATTTTCCTTGTCTCTCTTTTTTTTAACAGGCCCAATATTTTCTCCTGCGCCCAGGGCCTCAACCGACCTTAATCAGCCTCTGAATACCTACCCATAAGTTCTAGGGTTTAATGTTGAGAAAATGCCTCTACAGGCAAGGAAGGGAACAGGAACTTGAGTGGACACAGTCCCTTGAGTAGGGCAGGTGGCACTGCCCAAGACCTTCGCGTTTTAACCTCACCCTAGTCACAGGCTGGGCAATGAGGTTGGCTGGGGCCCGGCTGGGCAGAAGCACAGGTGTTCCCGAACTAAGTGGGCGACCTGTGCTGGCGTGTGGAGACCAGCGGCTCCCGAAGGCCAAGGAGCTATTTCCAGGGGTTTTCTGATGTGGAACCAGGAAACGACGCAGGGCCCCCTTTGTTTTTCTCTGCAACTGAGCAACACATGAAGTCCCAGGAACAAACTGAAACTCCAGTTGTGAACTTCTGGGTCACAAGAGGACGCAGACTAATCAGACTATTTACAAAATGCTGTCAACACACACCAGAGGGAGCCAGCCAGCCTCTGCCAGTGACATTCTACGGGTTTCTTGTAGTATGTTTTGTCCTTCCTTTACTTATTAAACATGCAAACCCTCTTCATGTCTTCTAAGGCGGGGCTCTGTCGTCTGCTCACCCACTGAGTACCAATAATACAAGACATATGCCTGGAGCCACCCGGGGTTGGATGTCCCCAGGGCCCAGGTCTACCACATCACACACAACACACACAACACACACACACACACACACACACACACACACACACACCAGAAATGCCTCCTACAGATGATGCAGATGCAGAGCCAGAAGCCTCCCCCCCAGGACTAGATCCCTCAGTCACAGCCCCAGAAGTCTTAAACTGTCCCTGCAGAGCTGACCCACAATGACTCTCAACACAAAATGGCTGGCTCTACCAAAGGGTTTCCTGACATTAGCATGGTATGTGACATTCCACTTTTTGTTTAGAGATACAGAGATCCAGATGGAAGAAGCAGCTGGCCCAAAGGCACAGAATTCTGTTTAGCAATCAGCCAAGGCTTAAGGGAAAAGCAAAGACAAGTTTCTTTCTCACCCATAAAAAAGAGGGCTCTTCCTAGCCTGCTAGCTTCTGCCCCAGCTCCCTGCCCCAGGTCAGAGACAAACCACTGCTCATCCACGCCTACACTCCACCCAATCTGAGTCTGGCAAACCTGTAACTTGGGCTATCAAAACCACCCTCTGCTGGCATCCTTCCTGTCCAGAGGCTCAGCCATCTGGTTCTAAGACTTAGCACGCTGTGCCAAAGTTGGCCTGTCCTGGCTTCCGACGGCCAATTGCTAAATATGCAGAAATCTTGCTAGTGAGGTATTTAAAGGTTGGAATTTGAAAAGTAGCCAAGGTGGGAGTATATATACCATGGGAATCAGCAAATGCCACAAATCAGGAATTTTTCCCCCAAAGGTGATGGTATATCAAGACGTGGCTTCTTGCAATGGAACATCACTTGTGTCTTGGTGAGCTGAAGGGCTATCTCTCAGGATTCATGGTTGCAAGCAGCAGGAGCTGACTCCAGTAAGCAGAAATGGGATTGTTCAAGTAGCTTATCAGGTAGCTTACAGAATCCACAGAGATGTGGAGACGCGGGGTCATGAAACAGAATAGAAATGAGGATGGCAAGGCGGAGTATGGTGGACCGGGCCACGGAAGGCTCACCACCATGCGGCGGGATACTCCCCCAGCCCTCCCTAACATGAAACAGCCTTCCCCAATTTCCCAAGGCGCATGTGGTGTATTAGTGACTTGCACCTTACTGTGGATCAGTTTAACCTTACCTTTACTTCTCCTTTGGGTTCACTTGAGCTGAAAGAACGGGAGCAATGCTTGACCACATACACTAGTGAAAGAGTTAAGCACAGATAATACAAAACAGCCGGTAACCCCAGAAATATTTCCAAGTGGCTCTGGGACATATAGCACATAAGTCATTAATTATATAAAGGAATTAGAATTGCCTATGTAAATTGTGACTTCACAATAGATTGAGTCCTCAAGTCCAAGGGTGCCTTTCAGCTTACAGAGTAGGAATATCAGTGGTACCCAGCAGGTAGGGAAGATAACTAGGAACAGCCTCAACTGAAGATCACAGAGCATCATCCACATCACTGGGACAGAGACAGTACAAGAGTTAACACATAAAATTTAAACACATAGCACACAAACACCTATAAGGAGGCATCTTCACGGTCATCCAGAGGCATCCACATTCAGAGAGAAAGGATCAGAGAAGAACCGAAGAATTTCTCAGTGTTTAATTATGCTTATGAAAAACAAAAAGTTAGGGGGTGTTTTATTGTTCAAGGATGCGTTGGTGGGACAAGGTGGGACAGCTGGTAGACAGGTGCAAGGACACTGCCTGCTCATCACCTGTTCTGCAGGCTGCTGAGTCAGTGGGCCTGATGGGGAGGAGCACAGCTCCCCCGAAGGCATGTTCCTTTATAATACGTGCAAGGAACTCAGAGTAACAAGTACCGGAGGCAGGAGGACTTTGGTCTCTAACTGATCCCACATTTGCAGCCTAGTGTGGATTTGACTCAGAAGAGAGGAGGCAAATCAGTGCTTTCTTCTTAGAGGTCATGGATGTAGCCCTGCCTTGGTTCACTGGTGCTCCTGGAGACCTGGCATCCAGAGCAGGATCTGAGCTCAGCCAGGCCCCGGCCTGGCAGCAGACCCAGCGGGGTCTCGGGGACACCCAGCGGAGTCTCGGGGACACCCAGAGGAGTCTCGGGGACACCAGGCCTATCAGCCTTGGAGCTGGACCTGTGGTCCCATGAGCATTCTGGTTCAACTAGAACCAAGTTGTCCTTGGACCACGAAGTCCAGAAAACAAGCCCTTGTGGTTAGGAGGTCTGAGTTCCAATCTCGCAAATCACAGAGCGGGCTGAGAAAGCCCTGTCCACTCTGGGCCTTGCCAGAGGGAGCTAACTCCTCTTCCTTCTCACGTACAGACACCAACATCTGACACGTCACTGCACACTCCAGACAGCACTGACCCAAGCTCAGACAAGGGGCCTGTGTTCCCTTGTCCCTCACTCTTCGCCACCTCCCAACTCCCATTCGCTTGGGGTCAATCTGGACTCCTGAGAGCAAGCTCTACCAGGGAAGGCCTCACAAAGATTGAACATGAGGAATGAAAGAAGGTATGCAACTGAAGAAAACCCAAGAAAACATGGTTTTATAACCCAGAACGAGGAAAAGTCTTCACCACATGACACAAAAAAACCTCAAGATCCCTAAAATGTGAGACTGATAAATTTGACCTGATTTCCATATATATAAGAAAAACAACAAACAACAAAAGAAAACCTAGATAAAATATATTTGGAACTCAGGCTATAGAAAAAAGATTAATTTCCTTAGTACATACAAAGCTCATTTGGAGTTTGAGGGATCTAATCAATAGCACATCTCTTTTCCTACCAAAATCCCAATCCGACTGGAAATAGACATAGGAATGAGCAAAGGCCCCCAAATTGGCTTTATCACAAACAGAGCATTTGGAGAACAGGCCTTAGGTGTGCAAACACTGGGCCTCACAATGCTGAGCCCCAGGATGAAGCAGGCCAGGCCTCATGCCAGCAGGATGGTGGGTTTTGAGCAGTCAGAGGTCAAAATAATCCCACGGGAGAGATAAGTGTGAAAGAGGGTCTAGCAATGAGGACAGATCTCGCCAACTAAAAGGCTGGACCTGTGACATTCTTACATCTGAGACAGATGTGTCAGAGGACAAGGACATGCATGTCTTCTGCTCAGAGCACAGTTCAGGGGTGGGAAGGAAGACAAAGCCCACAGCCACTGTGACAGGTAATGAAGCCACCTGTCCATCTCACTAGGATCTGGAGGAAATCACCCTGTGAGGAAACCAGAGCAAAGAGAAACTATTCACTGTGGGCCATCTACCAGGGGAAGCCTCAGTCACAGCTCCACTCCGGGGGCTGATGACTGCCCTCAAGTAGTGAATGTCACAATGCATAGCCCTTCTTGGGAGCAGGAGTACCCAAAACTGCCAGGGAGGCAGCATGGTGGTATCAGTGCACATGGCTCACAGTGACAGGCTGATACAGCTCTGAACTGCAGGTGCATCTGTGAGGGTGGATTTGATGTGTCACCTTGACTGGGTCCTGATGGGGTTCCTGACATTTGGCCAAACATTACTCTGGGTCTGTCTGTAAGGATGATACTCACATTTGCATCAGTAGACCAAGTAAAGCAGATTGCCCTCCTTAATGTGGGTGGTCTTCATCTAATCAGTCGAAGGCCTTAGGAACCGCACAGAAAGGCTGATTCTTTCTTCAGTTACAGGGGACTTTTCCTGCCCTACCGCTTGAGATGGGGCATTGGTCTTTTCCAGCCTTCAGACTGGGACTGAAATATTGGTGTATACATGTGAGTGTCTGTTCATAGGCAGTCACTGTTTTGAACTCTTCTGGCTTTCATCACCTCCATCATGGGCATGGGTACAGCAGCAGAAGAAAAGGAAGATTATGGCTTTACCATGACCATTGGGCGTCCCAAACATGGCTTCACTGCCTTCAGACATCACCGCCCTTATCAGAGATTCTTGAGCACATTAATGTTGTGTCCTAATCTGTTCATTTTACCTTCCTAATAGACCATTAGTTACAAATGCAAGGGCCTACAGGGGCTTGGTTGGTAAGATAAAGGTCTGAAATGTAAGTGGTGGAGACTGGCAAAATTCAGTATGTGTCCCATTGAGCCATTCAAATTCAAATTGTTATTAAACACCATGCTGTCAAAATAAAGCACACCATTGACTAACCTCTCTAGGCTATAAGCTTCCCATGGCTGCTTACAATGAAAATTAAAGTTCAAATACAAATAATAAAAATCAATAGCATTGCAATTAGTAATCAGGAACTTTGCTAAGAGAGAAAGAGTAAGATAAAAATTCTTACAACAATCTCATGAAGGAGGTACTACTATTATTCATTTTATAGTAGAGAAAACTGAGGCACAGAGAGGTTAAGTAGCTTACCTAAGGTCACACAGCCTAGTAGTGTCACAGTCAGAACTAGAACTGAAGTAGTCTGTCTATAGAGTCTATTCTGAATTGGGCTTCTTGTGAATTGCTACAAGGGAACTGAGCTCTGCTATGTGTGGGGGGGGGGGGGGGCATGCTTATTTCTGTCTCTGTCTTATCCTTACAAAGTGATCTGGAATTCTGAGCACACATCAGGACTTTCTCATATAGAAGCAGTCTCTTCCAAGAATTTCCCTCTTTTCTCTATGGGGTTTGCTTGGTGCATTCACTGGATAATTGTTTCTATTCTTTACTGTCCTCGGTGTAGATGGACAGTGACCAGTAAAAGTCAAAGACTTTCTGATTTGACAGGCAAGACCTTGCTGTGGCAGACAACCCACATTGCAGAGGGCCTTCTCCATGCAGCCATGTGGCCCTGGGTGAGTTCCCAAGCTACAAGGGTCTTCACCAGTAAACGGATCAGGCTGGGGGAGATGAGCTCTGAGCCTTCATCCAGGCCCACCAGACAAAGTTAAAAATAAGGCATTAGACCTTATCTTAGTCAGCTCAGGTTGCAATAACAAAATGCCGCCTGACCTATGGTGGCGCAGTGGATAAAGCATCAACCTGGAAATGCTGAGGTCGCTGGTTCGAAACCCTGGGCTTGCCCGGTCAAGGCACATATGGGAGTTGATGCTCCCTGCTCCTCCCCCCTTCTCTCTCTCCTCTAAAATAAATAAATAAATAACAAAATGCCATGAACTGAGCGGCTTAAACAACAAACATTTATTTTTCACTGTTCCAGAAGCTGGTAAGTTCAAGGTCAAGTTTCTGGAAGATTTGGTGTTTGGGCAAATTTTGTTGTTAAACCCCCTTCTGGCCTGACCTGTGGTGGCGCAGTGGATAAAGCGTTGACCTGGAAATGCTGAGGTTGCCGGTTCGAAACCCTGGGCTTGCCTGGTCAAGGCACATATGGGAGTTGATGCTTCCTGCTCCTCCCCCTTCTCTCTCTCTGTCTCTCTCTCTCTCTCTTCTCTCTCTCTCTCTCTCCCTCTCTCTCCTTTCTAAAATGAATAAATTAAAAAAAAATTTTAAAAAACAAACAAACAAAAAAAAACCCCTTCTGGTTTGCAGATGACCACATTTTTGCTGTCCTTACATGGCAAAGAGAAGGCTCTGGCCTTTACTTCTTTTTATAAGGGCACTGACCCATCATGGGGGCTCCACCCACATGACCTCACATAAACCTAATTATCCCCCATCTACAAATACCACCACCCTGGGGACTAGGGTTTCAAATGGTGAACTTCAGAGAGACACCAGAGCTCACAGCAGGGCTGGTAGAGGAGTACAGCCACAGAGAATACGTCTCGAAAGAGGGTGCAGTGCTTACCGCACACCCCTGTTATAGCACTCCCCTTCTCTCACTCTTACAGCACTGACCACCTGCTCGCTAGCTAATGGTGTGTGCTGTCATTCGAGGAACGTCGGTCCTCTCTTCCAAGTCTCCATTCCCAGACCATTGTGTAGCCTGAGCCTTCACACCCATTCTTCAGGGAGCCTAAGGACTTTGAGCACAAGCCAGAGGGTAACTGGAAACCCCTTCACTCTCGTGGTTCCCAGATTCACCCCCTGAGGACCCGCATATTTGAGTTTGTTATTGTACTCATTTGCTAAAAGCCAAATAAAGAACTTGCACCTGAAAAACACTGAACCTTATATGGTGCTTGCATTTCCAGAGTGTAGAACTGGAGGTTAATCTTATACTTCTACACAAGAGACAGGGTTGGGGAACCAGAGAAGCAACTTTCCAAAGCACACAGCTGGCCCTGGAAATCTTCCCAGCTCAGCCTGGGAAGGGTGAGCCGCTCCCCAAGGACCAGGCAGCCAGTGCCTCCTCAGCCCAGGGATCCAGCCAGAGAAGTCCCATTACCCACGAGCCCTGGCAGTCCTGAGACCTGGCACGCTGGTCGGGCAGGATGCTGCTGAAACCTATAGTCACCGACCACCACCAGCTGGTAGTGGCATTTTAAGCCTCTCCAAAGAGTATGGCTTATCACTCCCACGACCATATAAAGAGTTTAAAGAGATATTTAAGTAATTGGTGATCTAGGTATCAAATACTGCTCAACAAGTCACCCCAACCCAATGATATTAAACTATGATTACTTATTAGTAGTAGTAATATTTCTCATGATTCCAGGGGTTGCCTGGGCTCAGCTAGACGGCTCTCATCCAGGGCCCTCATGTGGTTGCGGCCAGGCAGTGGTTTGGGCAGGAGCAGTCCTGAGGCCCCTCCCCCATGTGTCTAGCAATGGAAGAAACTGGAACCTCAGCTGCACACCTCCAGCGTGGTGTCTCCACGGGGCCTGGGCTGTCTTACTTCAGTCCTTATTCAGCATGAGGTAGGCAGTGTGGACAAAAAGGATGAGCTGAGTTGACTCCAGACTAGAGGAGAGGTGACCCACCAAGGCCACACCCAGGAGTGCGGCGTATACTTGGCCCCACTGGTGTGACCTGTGGCGCTGCAGTTCTCCCCACTGCCGGTAGCACATGTGTGTGTTTATGTTCACTCTGTTCCATTCAGCTGTCCCACCAGGGTGAGTACAGCAGGTGGTGAAAGCAGTATTTGCCCCACCCCCGGAGTGGGAGGGCAAAGATCTAGGATGATCTTATTTCCTACCCACCCTTACTTATTTATTCTTTTTTTATTTTTCAATCGTAGTTTGCATTCAATATTATTCTGGATTACTTTCAGATGTATAGCATAGTGGTTAGACAATTGTATACTTTACAGAATGGTCCCCTCCCCAATATTTTAAGTACCCACTAGGTCCCATACTAACCATTTATTCTTGAAGTTGACCCACCTGGGCTGGGGGGAGCAGCCCAAGGCCAATGTTTCGGATGCAGGGACTAGAGCTACCTCAGGAAGACCTTAGTCATCAGGGCTTGAAACAGCCCGAGAGGGGTCCAAGCCAAATCCCTAGACAGCACTAAGTGTTCCCTAGCTTGGAAAACCAAGTTCATACGCTGAGCCCAAGGTCTAGGGGCTGGCCTGAGAGTGAGAAGCAGACAAGGGCCAGAGAGGGCTAAAACTGAAATTAAGCAAGGGCTCCATCATGAGCAAGTGGTACAGGCCATGGAGTACCTGGCTTTGCCTTCATTGGATTTTTGGCCTTATAGTGTTTGGGTGACTCAGACCGTCTGCCAAGCAGCCTGATCTCTGCTTTTATGACAACGATGATGGTAAAGGGTCCCTGTGTGCCTACTGTGGCGCGGGGACTCTGCACATCTGTGCATGTTTCATTTAATCCTCTCTGCAACCCTGTGAGGGGCTGTTATCCCCATTGTATAGATGAGCAAACTGAGACTCAGAGAGGGCAAAGTCTTTGGTCGTGATCAACAGGTAACAATGACCACTGGCCAACAGACTCTGCCCAAAAAGATAATGGCCACAATGCACCTGTGGTGGTAGGTTTTTTTCTTTTTTCCTCAACGAGAAAATGAAAAATCAGTAACGTGCCTGAGGTCCAACAAAGCTGGGAAGTGGCAAAGCGAGGGCTTGAACCCATTCCCCAATTCAAGCTCTTTCCACTGCTCCCAGGGCTCTTCTTGGGGGGGTGTCCTCCCCTGCAGCCCAGAGCGGCCTGGCACAAAGGAAGGAGAAAACAGCCTGCGAGACAGCACTCCACGTAACCCCGCGGGGACAAGCAGCGGATCGTGAGCGAGACGGCACTCCACGCAACCCCGCGGGGCCAGGCAGCGGATCGTGAGCGAGGGTGAAGGCCAGGGCAGGGGGCAGTGCTCACCATATGCCATCTCTCACTTTTCACTTAATAAAAGAAAATCATCCTGTTATTTTTTAAATCCCCTGTCCTACAGGAGGAGAGGAGCAGGAACCCCAAAGAGGACACCTGCTCTCCTCACCGTCTGCTTTCAATCTGTTATCTGGCCTGGCACATGTCTCCTGTTCCCGGGATGTTTTAAGGGGCCTTCCTAGCTGGCTCCAAAGAAAATATTCATTTTGATTACAGAAAAGAGGTGCATCTGCTAGCCTGGATTTGTGGGAGAGCCCATAATCCCTGCATTTTACCTCTTATTAGCCTTCTTCTCCAGGAAAGAAATGTCCTGCTCTTTAAAGTCTAGGCCATAAAATCATGACAGCTCGCTTGCAAGTAGAACTGACTCTGGAACATGAAACAGCCCTTCAGATAAAATATACAACTCAGGTGTGGGAGTGAGAGGGCCGGGGTCTTAAAACCGAATCAGTTGTTAGTTACATTTTGTTTTATGGGTTTATCTGGGCAGTTCCCTACTGTCAAGTATCACCCTGTTCCAACATTTCGGACATATTTCCCATTAGCCCTTTATTTGAAATTTTATGTTTCCCCTCATAAAAACCTTTAGCAGATTAATATGCTCGGGATGTTTATTTATAAGTACAGCTGGTCTTCCTTCGAGTTGTTTTTATTGTTGGGTTGCTTGAGTGTGCCCTTTGTGCAGTTGTAAGACCGCAACCCGGCAACCAGCGTTACCTCAGAGACGAGGACACACACGGGGGAGCAGTGTGTGATGCAGGACACCAGGCAGGCCTTGAGGTCTGCCCTCCAACGAGGCAGCTGGGGGCCCCTTTTGCCTGGCCGCCCTCGGTGTCACTGGGAGTGATCTGTGTGTGGATGGAGGACATGGACAGAACCCGAGCCAGTCATCCTCATCTCCTGTGGACCCCTGGGTCCGATCAAGAACTACACCCCTTTGAGCTGAAGAAGAGGACCAGGGACTGACCACAATCGCTGGTGTCACTCTGATCCTGGATGAGCAACCACTTCTTTTATAAGATGCGTGATAAACAAATGTCTTATAAATTTCTAAATTTGTACCATCCTTTCCTCCATCCTCCTGCTTTATTATTTTTGCACTAAAAATGACCAATTCATTAGTTTTTAAAGGCCACGTCTTTAATCATGGGGGGTTGGAGGGGGCAGGTGAACTTATTAAAGACCACCCGAGCATAAGTTTTTATTCCTACAGTTGACTTCTTAGGTCTCATGCATGAAAGGAACACTCTTTAGCGACATCACTGAGGAGTATCCCCCACACTCTGCTATCTTTCCCTGGGAATGGGGGCAACCCTGCCCTGTGATTGTTAAAAGCTCTGCCTCCTATTGGCCTCAGCTTTGCCTCTCAGCTAGTCTCCTATCTTGCAACTTCTACCTCTGCCTTCTGGGACCACACAGTCTGTTTCCTCTCCTTTTTGCCTTTGAGCAATTTGAGAGCTGTAACTAGTTCCCCAAAATCATTCCTTCCCCAGACCACACGTCCTGGAGCCTCCCACACTCTGAGTGGGGATCCGTATGAGTGCTGGCTCCATTATTTTCCATCTTCCTCAGACAGATGGGTTCTTCTGTCAGCGAGACTACTAAGGGCTTGTCATGCGTGCCGGTCAGTATGCAGTTCTATGCTCTTGGCACAGGCTGTCTTTGAAGCCATGCTTCTAGACTCTGGGGAGAAGTAATTTTTATCAGTCAGATGTCTCTTCATTACCGAGACATTATCAGAAGCAGCAGACACTGATACCAAAGAAAGATGGAAAAATTTTATACCAAATAGCAAATGACTGGTAGGTTCTTGCTCTCTTGTTTGCAGAAATGTCTGTTGATATCCAATAGAACCAGAAAATGCAATCTATGTATCAAAAATTAAACCATTCATGTGGTCTTTGGAGAAACAGATGTCCCATCCGCCAGAGCTCCCTCTGATCCCTTACCTTCTTGATTTGTAAGTGCTGCTCAAAGGCCCCTAAGCATCAGGAAATTCTTTCCACCTCCCAAAATCTCAGAGACTAAAGAGAGGCAGATTTGGAAGCAACTGTGGTCATGGCCTCGGGTCATTTAAGGGAACGGATGAACAGTTATTGGCATAAATAATCTCTTTAAAATACTAATGATTTTAACAAAGATGTAACCCTGGAACCTCAAACTTTCCATTACACTCATGGCAAGACAGAAGGCCCAGAGAAGTTGGGAAGAGCAGAGACTCAGCCATCATGAACCTGGGTCCCGGATCACACGACAGTGTGGGCAGCCGTGTCACAGCCCTGATCAGGTGTCCTGGTTATACATGGCCTCACCTACCTGGTTAAGCTCCTGGATGTAAGTCATATTTCCCCTAAAATTGTCCAACATTTCAGATTCTAGTTTCTTATAAGAGAAGAAACCTTCTTCAGGAGAAGTCTGTAAGCAAAGCTGGCCTACTGCCCCTGCTGGCAGGTGCCCTGTCAGGCACTCCTGCAAAGACCAAGGATGCTCCAGACGATCAGAAGGACCTCTGACTTGTTGGGGGGGCAGGGAAGACAGCCTGGGGAAGAAGAGGCTTGGGAAGGGAAGGAGGTTGAAGAGGCAGTGCTGGGGCGATGGGAATGTGGGGAATTTCACATTCTGGAGTAATGGAAATGTGAGGAAGTCAGCAGCCTATGTGCAGAAGGAGGAATGGATGAGTTTACTGTGCAGAACTGTCTGACTGGGGAAAAGATTTGAGTACATGTGAACGTCTATGCTTAGCGCCAGCTAATCTCTCTGGTGCAGAACTCCAGTGCCTAAGATGCATTTGCGCCCCTTCTGAGAAGGGGAAATCTGTTTTGTTCTCTCCACCATGCACAGCACTCACACCTGGCCCTCCCAGCCCAGGACAGCTCCCTCAGAACGCCTGGCCTGACTTTGGGGGAAATGATCCCTCTTTCCAGCTGATACAAGCCCAGAACTGGGGTCTTTCCTTCCAAGAAGCAACAGAACTATAACCATGACTCTTGGACTCCAGGGACCACAGCTCTGGAGCTTAGGGGTCCTGCTGAAAGCGGCCTCCACCAAGGTCAGACAGTTCACCCCACCACCAGAAAGGGAGGGAGGCTTACAGGGAAGAATTGTTCTGGTGCTAAGCAACCACTTGCCCTACAAAGACAAAGCTTCCTTCCAGGATTTCTCTGAATGGAGGTATAGACTTGAATTGCTTAGAACAGTGTTTGCTTTCCTCGAATTGTTGATTTAATCAACCACCTGAGTGTCAGGGACTTGGTTCTCCTTTAGACCTTTATACAGCATCAAGTTCTTCCCCTGACACTCAATGAACAAGGCATGGCTTCGGGGAAATGTCCTCATGTTCCCACTCTGTCCCAGGCCTCAAGCCCCAGCGTATTTTAGGGGAAATGTCTTATGCTGCTTATTGCATGCAAGTCCCCTCAAGCAAAGGCACAGAGGATCAACAAACTTCTCATGAGGAGGTCACACACACACATGCACACATATGCATGCACATATGTGTACACATACACAACTAAGTGTGTCCTGAGGTCATTGCTACTCCTCCACTTCAGGGGAACCAATTCTCTTGCTAAGTAAGGCTATTTGATATGCCTTACCTGTAAAAAAGATGCTAAGTGAAACAGACTCCACCACCCTCCCACAAAAGCTCTGTAGCCAGTACTGTATATACTGATATACTGAATAATCCCACATACATTGCATGGGGATGTGTGGGTATATATAAGGGTGCTGGGGGGTAACATGGCATGTAGTCCTGAAGGAAGCAGGCTCTAAATAAAAATCTTGGGGTTGCATATGTCACACATAACACACCTGGGCCAAATCCGAGGGCTCCCACAATCTCGACTGAGGTGTGGGCAACAGGCTGGTGGCACAAGGCCAGGAGGAAGGGACTCAAAGAACATGACTCACTGGGGTCTGGCAGTAGAGGTGCAGCCCCTGGAAGTGGCCCAAGGAGATCAGGATCCTGTCCCTCTTGCTGTCTCTCTTCCCCAGGGAGGGGCAGCTGGCAGCTCCCGGTTCTGCTTCCCATCCAATACAGCCTCCTGTGGCTGCACCATCTACAGGCACCTCCTCGTCTCTCATTCAAGCTCCCCAGGTGTGTCCGCATGACCTTCCCTATATCCAAGCTATTCCTGTTTGGATTTTGCATAGTCAATTTTTAAAAAATAAGTTGTTGCCCAGTCAGCAAGACCAGAGGTGTATTTTTAAATTTATTTGCTGTTATCAAAAAAAGTAACAAGCATCCATCATATTGTCCCTTTGATCAGTGCAGGCCACTAGATTTATCGTTCTATCCTACTGAGTCAGATTTTTTTGAGATGATGTCTCAATTATACATAACAATGAATGGATATGAGGAAATGGTATCAGGCTCATTGGATAGTGGAGAGGAGTAAGGAAACCAGGAATGAGAAGAGTGTTGGGTGTGCAAAAATTATAAACACTATTATTCCCACCAGGCCCCTGTTCCCCGCAATCCATTAGCCAGAGAAGGTAGCACATGGTCCTGTGAGGCCATGGGTGCCTCTTATTGAGGCCAATTCCCATGTGCTCAGTGAAGGGATGCCAGAGGTGTCAAAAGACAAGACAAATGAGTTCCCTTCCAGACTTCTCTTCTACCAACCATCAACCCTCCTCTGTCCATTGATTCCCCAGGGGAGGGCGAGGAATCCTGCAGGTTTCCAGGCATAGCTGACCAGCTCTTTCACGTGAGTGCAACCACAGCTACATGGGGGATATGCTACTCACACAAGTGAAAACAGTCACCTCTTTTGCAGGTTCTGGGCTGCAAAAGGTGAAGGGAACGCCATGAATTCTCTAATTCGTGTTTCATTTGAGATTAGAATAAAAACCACAGAAAAATAAACCATGTCAATCAGCCCTGCTGTGTAAACAAGTACTTGATAACCCATGAGACAGCTTGTATTTCGCTATGGAGTGGCCAATGACAAAGATCCCAAAACAAGCCTTCTCTTTTATGGTGATCTGGAAAAACAACAAGGAAAGCGTTTGTTTTACCTCTGGGAGCTGCTACAGCCAGCTCCTCCCTCCCCAAAGAGCCTTTCTGAGCAGTAAGTCTGTGGCTCTTATGCCTGGACCAGCTCCAGGGTCCACCAGTACCCTGTGGTTGGCCAGGGTGAGGCTGGCCCGTGGAGGCTGGTCCGTGCATGAGCCCAGGCTTCCCCGAGCTCCCACTCTCAGAGGCATGACTGGGATCTCCTCCTTAAAGACTTGCTAGCCCATAAGGCACCTTTGTGCAAATGAGAAAAAGACAGCCCCTATCTTTCAGATGCAGCTCTGGCTTGGCAGGCAGACAGAACCTTCTGCAAATTAGAAAAAGGTGCCTCACCTCTAGATCGGGGGTTTACAAACTTTCCTAATCAAGGGTTAGACAGTAAATATTTAGGCTTTGCAAACCAGAAAGTCTCTGCCACAACTACTAAACTCTGCCATTGTCACGAGACAGCGGCCATAGATGACACATCAACAAAGGGGTGTGGCTATGTTCCAAAATATTCTCATTTCTAAAATCAGACAGCAGAGCTGAATTGACTCACGGACTATCCATCCTCCAGATGGATACAGCCCAACATCAAAAGCTCATCCAATGGAGCACAAGCTAAAATTCATCCGCTGCTCACCCCTTTGACTGGGTATCCTGGTGAGAGCCCTGCACAATCCCGAATCCCCACGATGCCAGGGACTTAAGGAGATAACCTGCTTGGACCTGGAAGGGACTAGGCTGGAAGGGACTAGCATCTTGCATCCCCCACCAACGCTTCCTGCTCCAACAGCCCCCGGATTTGGGGTTCACGCCAATCAGAGTGCCAACTGCTAGAGACCCAAAGCCCCTTCCTCATTCCATCAAGTAGCCCCAAGCCAACGAACCGCACTGAGCATAACTTTGAAAACCAGACTTCTCCTATTACTTGAAGAGATAAAGACAAGGTCTGCAGAGACAGGAAGTCCAGTGGAGCCAGATCACAGGGATTCCCAGATGCCTGTCTCCTGAGACCTCTTTTTGGCAAAACACCAATTAACCAGTGAATAATTGGTTGGAGTGGAAGATTATGACAGTTGGCAAAAACAAGTTGTTTCTGGACATTTTCCAGTTTCTTCCCAAACCAGCCTTCCAATTATAATTAAAATATGGCAATGGCTTCATACAAACCACGGACAGCCCACAACCTTGTAATACAAGCACAGTCGACAGAAACCCACTTCCTGTAGTGCCACAGAGCAGCCGTGGCAATAGTTTTGGGAACACTGGTTTGACTTTTAGTGGAATACTCTGCTGTTTTATTCACCTTCCACTTGACCTTTGTAAATATCAAAACACTACCATCCTGAATCCTGACATTTAATTCTTTCCTGCCATTGAATGAGGCCACATTTGGCTAGAAGGTCACTTGTCACTTACAACCATGGAGAGAGACATATCATTTTAATGAAGCTCCTAACTCAGAGCAAGTCATGGAATTGTGGGGCCGATTACAATGCACGCTGCCTAGAGACAAGGGGTGCTCGGAGGCAGCCAGGCCTTTGTGGGCCACAGTGAAAGAATGAAGAACAAGCCGGGGAGGCTGGCATTCCTGAGCTAGCAGCAGAGTCTGGCCGTGTCACTCCAAATTCAATTATCCAGAATAAAGTGTGGATTCATGTTAATATATTTGACAAGGTCCTATGATTTATCATCCTTTGTTTTTCCTTATGAATAACAGATTTCTTCCCCCTCAGTTAAAAAGCACATTGGGGTTTGGTTGCATGGGAGCAGGACCAAGGGCCACTTGTTTCTCCATCAGTGGAAGAGAAGGTCACACAAGTTCTTCTCCCTGAGATGGCTTGGCAGCGTTTTGACAGAGAGAATTGTTAGGAGGTAGCACATGGCAGAGACAAAGATGGTGGATATAGCCACAGCAAGGGAAGGAAACCATGTGAATGGAACACTCTAGAAGAGTGCTGATGGTTAAGAATGACTCCAAGTACAGCCTTTCCAAGCAGCAGGAGGAATTACCCAAACTCAGATCCAGCTCAGGTACACAGGAGCCTGCATGCAGTGGTAAGGGCTTGATGTCAAGGACATGGGCTTTGGACTCAGTCAGGGGAGTCCAAGCCCTTTCAGAGGGTTCATTCATGACTCATCACTGTGTCTCTGGCAAGGGCCAAAATTTTGCCTGAAGACCTCTGATAGCAATGCTTCCTGCCACAGTACGGCCCCTACGTGGCAGCGCCTGGGGGATAAGGCTTCACACTGGTCGCTGTCATGATCCTGGGGTCAATAGCACCCTCTGGTTTGGCCAGAAAATGGAGCACCATATCGTAGTTGATGCAAATACCTGTGAGAGTGTGAAGAGCTGTCAGCTCATTTCTTTGATGGAGATGTGAGAACAGAGAGGGGGCTCCGGAGAGGGGAGGGGTTTCTCCCAGGCAGCTGATGGAGGCCTGCCAGGGTGGGGGGGCTGTGACAGGAAGGGAAGGGGGGCATCAGACAGACTGAGGACCACCAGCGAGCTATCTCTGCTGTGACTGGGACAGACTGTATGTTCCAAAGATGAATGCAACAATCTCTCTCTCTTACCCACATGCTTTTCTGCAAGGTGATCTAGGCACTCTCCCACCCCCTTGAATCTAGGAAGACTTTCGATGGCTTTGACAGGTAGACTGTGGTGGAGGTGGCCCAAGATCAGTTCTGCTTCCTGCCTCGGACACACTGGTTCTGGGGTGCTCCCTCTGAGAAACCAGCCACCCTGCCATGAGAAGCCCACACCACTTGGAGAGTCTGAATGCAAATGTGCCACTTGGGTGAGAACCCCACTGAGCTCCCAGCTGACGGCCAGCAACCCCTTGCCAACAACAGAAATGAACCATGTTAGATGTACAGCTCAGCTGAGCCTTTAGGTAACATCTGCCCCAAACACCATCTGGCTGTAGTCAAAGGAGAGACCCAGAGGGGAGCCATCCAACCAACCCTGGTCAGCGCACAGAACTCTGACAGTTAATAAGAAATTGTTTTAGGTCATTAAGTTTCAGAGTTGTTTGTTCTATATCAATAGATCACCAAAATAAATGATAGAATTTGAGCACTAGCCAATCAGAATGGATGCTGACTGGTAGTAGGGCTGGAATGGAGTCCTCAGAGACCTTTTCTGCCAGATGTCTACCCTTTAATTTCTGAATTGGGAAGAGGTCCAGAAGTTACTGGGGAGAGGGGCCACAGTGGCAGAAGGGCACACAGGGAAATAAGGGCAGCAAGCATCTCAATTCTTAAACACCAGTTATGACACATTCATGAGGCTGGGCATCACCCTCCTTCTCCCTGCAATTCATACCTCTGTCCTCGCTAGGCTCTGTCAGATGGGGAAAGGCAAGTATCTCCAGATCAGGACAAGCAAGTAGGAGCCACTCCTGGGCTCCTACTTTTAAGAACATTTTTCAGCCTGACCTGCGTGGTGCAGTGGATAAAGAGTTGACTTGGAACACTAAGGTTGCTGGTTCGAAACCCTTGGCTTGCCCGGTCAAGGCACATACAAGAAGCAACTACTATGAGTTGATGCTTCCTGCTTCTCTCCTTTCTTTCTCTCTCTCTCTATAAAAATAAATTTTAAAAATCTAAGGAAGGAAGGAAGGAGGGAGGGAGGGAAGGAGGGAGGGAGGGAGAGGAGGAAGGGAGGGAGGAAAGAGAAAAGAGAAAAGAGAAAAGAAAGGGGTACCTAATGCTTTTTTTAAAAAAAAAGAACCTTTTTCTATCCATGACTGCCTTTGCTTTTCACAATGGCCCTGAGGGGTGAATAGTACTGGCCCCCATTTGACAAGTGGGAAATCCGAGATCCAGAGAAATTAAGGAGGAACAAAGGCAACAGTGGAAAATGTATCATCGGGACACTTTATTTCTAGTTCTGGCTCTGACACCAGCTCAGTCTGGGACCTTAAGCCACTGCTGTGACTTCTTAGAGCCCCTCCATCTCTAAAGTGAGAGAGCTGATCCCCCAGGGCACAGCTGGCATCTCTGACTTTGTGACTTGGCCTGAGGGTACCAGGAAGGGAACGCGATGGTTAGGACGGGATCTCAAGGCCCCTGACTCCTTTTCCAGTGCTCACGTGAATGCCTCACAGCTGCCTTTTTAAGACATATCAGCATCATTACACAATGAGGCAGCCAGACCCTCTCCCCAGCTGCTGGATGGGAGAATGTCTCCAGGTCTGCACCTATAGAAGGGTTTCTCTGCTTGTGCCTCTGTCCCTGGGCCTTCTGATACCGAAAGCCCCACCCTGCTTTTGGGAGGGGAGTCTGTATGGGGGTGAGGAGAGAGGACGATGGGGAGAGAGATGAGGAGGGGCCCCTCAGCCTCAACCAGGTCTGCCCAGGCTGTCTCTAAGTAAATCCTGCAGTCACCACACGGGAAGCTGCTAATCTGAGCAGACACTGTCTCATTCAGGGGTCTCGGGCCCCTGTCCCGACCTAGTCCTAAAGCAGCGTTGGGAGGTGATGAATCTCTCCTGAGATTGTGTGGTTTCCAAGAAAGCATTCCAGAATCTGAAACCGGCTTCAAAGGAATGCATATCTGCTCACTCCCGCCCTGGCTGGGAACCAGCCCAGGGCACCTTATTCTTATTAGGCTGGAGATGTCTTGGACACTAAGCTTGAAAAATGCACCGAGGATTTCGACACAGATGGGGAATGGTGTGACTATGCAGAAAACCCCATTGTTGGCAGCATGAGCTTTTCTCTGAAAGATGTTTTGGGGCAAGTAATTTAATTCCTCTCCATCTCACATTTTCCAACTTTGAAATAGAAATAAGATTTTTTTTTTTTTTTTTTTTTTTTTTTTTGGTCTTATAACCTTCCTATACCTGTGAGGCTGGATGGGCTGAGTGGGAGCCGAAGCTTCCCTTCCTGCTGAAGGAAGGTACAATAGATCAAACGCCACAATCAGATGTGAAGGAGAATGCCCAAGTAGAGAACAAGGAAGCGTCCAGAATGGGTGTCAAGGGAAAGGGGGCCTGAAGCGAGAATTAAGTTGGAGAATCCAGAATGGTCAGGTTCAGGAGCAAATGTGATTAGATAGTAATGTGGACAAATTCCTGACAAGGGCACCAACAGCCCTCTCCTCCTTATGCTGAGTGCGTGTGTGGGGTGAGCAGGGTGAGAAGGAGTGGCCTCTGGGCCGTTAAAGCAACTTGGAAGAAACAGGTTATTTTTTATTATTTATTTATCCTCATCCAGACCTGGGTATTAGATTCCCATGAGGTGTCCCACCTTATATTGATGAATTTTATGAATCAACTTGAGTAGGCTATCTTACCTAGATATTCAGTGAACTATTATCTAGATATTGCTGTGAAGGTATTTTTTTTTTGGTCTCATTAACATTTGAATCAGTAGACTTTGAATAAACAAGATCACCCTCCATAATCTCAGTGGGCTTCAGTCAATCTGTGGAGGGCCTTGGGGGGGGAGATTTATGCCCCCAAGAAAGAAGGAATTCTGTTTCCAGACTGCCTTCAGACTCAAGACTTGTATACCAACTCTTTCTTGGCTCTCTAGCCTGTTGGCCAACTCTGCTGATTTGAGGCTTGCCAACCTCCATAATCACATCAGCAAATTTATTAACCCTTTGAGTAGTACAAACATTAATGTACATCCTCATGCCTCCTGACCATCCAGAGTACAATTGTACAAAAATTTTTATTTTAAAAATGTGTAAGGCAACATTAAAAAAGGCAAATGTATGTTCTTATTTCCATAAATTGGTAATCAAACAAACATGATTTAAAATTAATAAAACTGTAACTGAAATTAATTTTATTTAAAAAAAAAAAAAAACCTCACTCCCAGGGTTCAGAGAGCATGAAAACAACCTCATTACTCAAAGAGTTAAAATAAATCTATTTTTAGCTATCTAAATCTATACCTATGTAATATAAATCTATATATCTATATACAGTAACACATCCCTTATCAATAGGGATACATTTTGAGAAATTCATTGTTCAGTGATTTTATCATTGTGAACATCATAGAGTGCACTTACACAAACCTAAATGGTATGACCCACTACACATTTAGACTATATGGCGTAGTCCATTGCTCCTAAGCTACAAATCTATACAGCATGTTACTGTACTGAATACTGCAGGGAGTTGTAACACAGTGGTATTTGTGTATCTAAACATATCTACACATTAAAAAGGCACAATCAAAATATAGTATAAATGATTTTAAAACTGGTACACTTGACAGGGTACTTACCATGAATGGAGCTTGCAGGATTGGAAGTTGCTCTGGGTGAGTCAGTCAGTGATTGAATGTGAAAGCCTAGGACATTACTGCACCCCAAGGCAGACTTTATAGACACTGTCCCACAAGCCCTCTGTGTTTTTCCTTCCACTGACCTATCTGGCACAAAGAGCATTCTCCCACATTGAAATAATGAATGAAATAAGAGTTCTCTATGCTTTACCTCATTACAACCTGACAATATTTTCAAAGCACAGAGACAGGCTGGCTGCACACACAATAGGGTGTACAGAGATGTGTTGTGTAAGTGGGCACCTGAAACCTGTATAATTGTGTTAACCAGTGTCACCCCAATAAGATGTATTAAAATTAAATAAATACATAAATAAATAAAGCATTTTTTCTACTTCTCAGAGGGTGTAAAAATATACTGGTGTGGACAAATCTGGCTCAAGGGTAGATGCTTTGAAAGCATTTCCTGAGTCAATGCTCCTCCAAGTATTAGGGATGCATCCCTCTTACATTCTCAGATCTGCTCAGAGCCTTTGGTCAATCTCCCCACATCAATATGGAGAGCCTAAGCTCTTTCTTCTTCCACTCAAAAACATCATAGACTCCTCCTGATCATAAGAATGTAGGCAAAGAAAGGTCCTCAAAGTGACTTAGGTGGCTCCCAAGCCCATTTGCAATGTAATGTGCCTTCTGGGGGAGTTGGTCTGGGCCATCAGCACCTTGGAGAGCTCCAACTCTGACCTCTGTTGGGAAGGTAACTGGACCAGAATCCTGGATTCTTCTGAGGGTGTTGGCGAGGAGAGAAGGGGGTTGATGCTCAGTACCTCCATGAGTCAGATACCCAGCCCAGCAATTTCAGTGATCTCATAAATACAAACGGTCCCCAAGCTGCCCCAGACTTGAGTATTAGTAGTTCCATAGCCTCTGCTCAGGTGGTCTGCAAGCAGTTAGTGCTTACGATCTTGGGTCATGGCCAAGCCAGCTGAACACTGAAGACTGGTGCTCCCAGACTGCACAGAATTTAGCAACTTTCATGATTTTATTTCAGGTTCATTGTCAATGAAGAGATAAGCCACTTTCAAAAGTTGCTCCATTTTTCGGGACATTTGTATTTCATTAGATAGAGTCCCTTCCTGTGGTTCTTGCTGTGAACGTTCAAGCATCCACCACCCCACAACCATAGGAAAGACTGGGCACAAGGAATTCAGGGATGGGAGGGTTTCCTCTTACCTCTGGTTCAGTATGCATGCCCCTACCTATTTCTGGAAGGAGGCATTGCCTCTGGTCACATGTTCAGGGAAACCTGAGGTTAGTATACTGGGTCTATCCCCACAGCTATAGCTGCCCTCTGTTCCTATTGGAACCAAAGACCTCTAAGGTTAGAACTCAAAGGGGGAGTGGACCTCCCAGTTGAAGACAGCCTATGTCTGGAGTCACGGAAAATGACTTTGCTCTCCAGAGTCAATGCAATGGCTCCTCCACTCAGCTGTGCTTCCTCAGATTGACCCCTGCATTACCGCAGCCCCCCTCCAGCCCGCCCCACTGAGTGCCTGCAGCTGAGTCATCACAGCCTCCAATGTACACACAAAGTGCTTCACACCCAGTGTCCCATCCAGTTCTCACAACAGGTCAGAGCTGTAGACAGGGCTTTTTGGTGATGCCTATTTACAAAGGCAAGAACCATGGGTGGAAGACTATGTGACTTGCCTAAACACACCAGGCTCCTGACTCCCACCAGCTGTTCTTGATATTTTCTTAAAAGTGGACATCAAACCCCACCGTGGGGCCCAGAAACACTGCAGCATGGGTTGTCATTCTGCCAGGGATAAAACAAAATGTAAGAAACCTACCTTTTGAAGACTGTACTCATCTGCCTGAGGTTTGTCAAATTCCATGTTACTCTCCACAGCAGAACAAACAAAAACCCAGTTGGCTGGAAGCCTGTCAATAACTTCCTCTGAGGATTTTGTGATTTCCTGGGGACACATCCACCCCCTCACACATAAAGGTCAACCAAGACTCCAAGAGAAATAGAAAGAGCAATTCTTTTTTTAAAGGCTTGCTGGAAAATATGTTGATCCCTGTTTATTTTATCAGGCTTGCCTTTAACTCTTCATGTACAACCTCGTCGGAAAGAGGATTTGAATCCAATAAAAAAAGAAGTGTTCAGTTTTCCCTCCTCTCCAAATGCCTGAGAGACTCAGCCATACTGAGATGTTCCTAACTAGCCAAGAAGATTGGGGAAGGGGTGGTCTCACCTCACCTATGATCAGCAGCAGCCATACGATGCACATGTTGGTCTCAAAGGATGACACTTTCCTTTCAGTTTGGTTATAGTATGTCACTCTGCATTGTATTTTTAGCCATACTGGACCAGTTAAAACCCACTCAAGGTCATGTGGGGTACCCATGTTGAAGACCAATAAGTTGACATTTCTCTCACCCTCTTCTTTGACTGGTTCTTGCATCTATGAGACAAACGCAACCTCATTCAGATTAGCAAAGATTATTTATATGGAAGAAATGCCTTATTCTCTAACAAGGAAAAAATCTCTGCTTGTTTTTGTTTACTCTTGAGCAAAATTAAATTTCAATTAGAATTTTGCTTTGCTTAATTGATGTGTTCTTGGCAGTGTGAGGGTAAATCATTTTCTGTGTACATGACTCAAATCCTGTCTGAAGTTAGCTCAGAAGGCTCAGCTCAAAGCCTTTTTACAAAGAGAGTATACATGCTGAAAATTGAAGAATTAACATCACCCTTATTAGTTAAGGATGGTCTGACCCAGGGCAGAAACTACACACCTCACAATGCCCATAGCATTAGGCTCTTTCTCCACCTGCTTTTTACTGCGGCAAAATAGGTCAGGAGGCCTAGTTCATTTGAGGACCTCCAACTTCCCTGTTATTTCCTCTCCTCCCTTCTCAGTGATGTTGTGCTACAATTCCAGGCTCTCAGGGCCCTTGTGCTGTCTGTAACTCTGTGGAAATGTCTTCTCTCAAGGAAGAGGCAATGAAAACCAGACCCTTAGCTCCCTGGCCTGGGGCATCAGCCTCCCCAACCTCAATTCCAGTGAGGGCAGGAGAGGCTCTGCCTCCGGGGAAGGGTTTCAAGCTTTCTTTGACGAGGAGGAGGAGAAAGCACACGTAGGAATGGGGGAGTCTGATGGGGACTGTTATCCTGTTCTTCCTACAGGGCAGACAACTCCAGAAAGGGCTGCAAAGGCCAGAGGGATGGATCACCCTTAAAATGCTGCCTAGAATTGGGTGCTGAGTATCTGCCAATCAGAACCCAAGGTCAGGAGTGAGAGGTTGAAGAAGAGACTGTAGCAGATGTGAGTGAACATCTAACACATTCCAGAGCAAGGCTTTTTCTGGCCTTCTTAGGTGAAGAGAGGCAATTTGGGGTCCCTCCGTGACACCGTCTCTCTCACTGTGACTCACTGGGGAGATGCTGTCTGTGAGCTGGGAGTTGCAGCACGTGGAGGCACAATGGGAGATGGGCCCAGCCAGGAAGGGCCAGAGTTGGGAAAAGAAGCTGCACAGCTCTTGATATCCAACCTGAACACTGGGAAAATGACCCATCATCTCTGCCTTAAACTTTTCCATACGCTCCACATTATTAGAATTTCTCCTTAACTACACCAATCATCCTCAGGATCCGGGACAGCTGTACGAAAAAATGTTGTGTTCCCCACCCTTTCCCTTGAGTTCTTATAATGAAAGAGTTTAGTTAACACAAATTACCAGCTTTGCTTTTTACTTTTCTGACAGATGAACAAACATAAAGTCATCATTACAACGGAGGCCTGGCTGGCCCAATCCACGCCAATGCCAATGATCTACCACCAGGGCAGAGCCTCTTGGTGAGATGGAGACACGGAGGCAGATTTCTGGTTGGACTAGTAATTCCAGTAAGCAGCCTGTTTCATGTTCACCACTGGGATCTAAGAAGATCTTGAATATAAATTTAACTCTACAGTTGGGGCATGCAACTTATTGGAAAACAAATAACAAGAGAAATACTTTTTTACTAATACAAAGAGCCCTGGGGTGAGGTACGGAGGCCTAAATTCTCACGCCAGCCCACCACTGACTCTCTGTGTGGCCTGGACGTGTCCTGTCACATCCCAGGCCGCAACTCATGCATCTGTGATATGAAGGGGCATTTCCTCAATCAGCAATTTCATGTCACACGCCCTGGGCTCTAGAGATGCACGAAGTTACTTTATGGGTCTCAGGAATGTTTTATTTTAAATTGTTATATTTTAAAAATGTTTTTAGCCACAGTAAAAATAAGATAGATGGGACAGCCATTTTTAAGACTGGGCACACTGACAACTTAGTGACCAGGGCAGCTCATCTTTGTGAAGTCTCCAAGCAGAGCTCCCTCTAAGGCCTGTCTGTCTAACTGAAGGGCATGGACATTGCAAGACAGACTATTACAAAACAGCCGACATTTGGATCTGCTCATCGCTCTGAATGGAACCTTTTTCCAGATTGGGAAAACAAAATAAAATATGGAAATGAATTGGATTGAAGAAAGGATGGCCATAAGGCCTAATTTCTCATTTTTGTGCATATCAAACATTCTCATTGAGCTTTTCTATTTTTCTATGCTTATGATGATAAAAAATAAATACATTTGTCAAGGTGATTCAATTAATTTGCCATTAATCAATAATAAATGTCAACACATACATAAAGAATGCTTTATTTGCTTGTAGAGCTTAAGCTTCCTTATAAAATTTCATTTAAAAAAATGACTTCAGGCCCTGGCCAGTTGGCTCAGTGGTAGAGCGTCAGCCTGGTGTGCAGGAGTCCCGGGTTTGATTCCCGGCCAGGGCACACAGGAGAAGCGCCCATCTGCTTCTCCACCCCTCCCCCTCTCCTTCCTCTCTGTCTCTCTCTTCCCCTCCCGCAGCCAAGGCTCCATTGGAGCAAAGTTGGCCCGGGCACTGAGGATGGCTCTATGGCCTCTGCCTCAGGCGCTAGAATGGCTCTGGTTGCAACAGAGTGACGCCCTAGATGGGCAGAACATCGCCCCCTGGTGGGTGTGCTGGGTGGATCCCGGTCGGGCGCATGCGGGAGTCTGTCTGACTGCCTCCCCGTTTCCAACTTCAGAAAAAAAAATACAAAAAAAAAAAAAAATGACTTCAGTGCTTCACAAATTTTGAAAACCGCTGGCCTAATTATCTCTAATTTTCCTTGCAGCAAGAGGATACTTTATTCAAGTCTTTCTCTGGGGATAGGAGAATTGTACGACTTCAGGAAGTCTCTGGCTTACTCGGAACATTCATAAGAAAAACAAACAAACAAACTTGATACCCACATCGACAGATCGCCCTGAACAGCTTGGCTCCTTCTCCATGGTGAAGGCACGCAGCTGAAGCAGGCTGCCAGTTACTGTGCAAGACGCAGAAGGTACTGGAACATGGGTTCTAACCCCTGGCCCTCACAGCATGGTTGTGAGATGCACCGGTAAATGGCTGGTGGTCAGGCAGTGGGAAGGAGCCTAACCTGGTCTGAGTGGCTACTCCAGGTCAGGCTCTGCAGTAAGTATTACACACATCATCCAATTTCTTCCATGTGTTGCTACTCAAAACCTTTTGCCATAGAGTTTCCTCTTTCAGATGAGGAAGTCAGGGTGGTTACCCAGGTAGTATATGGCAGAGGCAGGTCTCAGATCTTTACAAGCCCTCACCCCCACACCCACTTTCAGTGAGTGGTGAGCACCAACGCCAACTCCCCGGTGTGGGATTCCAGAGGGAGGGGCCACTCATGCAAATCATGGCAATCAGAGAAGGCTGCAAGGAGGAGGTGGCATTGGAGCTAACTCTTAAAGGGTGAGGAGAAATTCTTCAAGAGGCCAAGAGAAGAAAAGTTTTTCAAGTGGAGGAGACAGTGTGAGACAAGCACAGAGGTGAATGTTTTAGGAGAAGAGCTGTTTAGGTGGCAGAGAACATTTCACTCAGCTGGAATGAGAGGTATAGGCGACGCAGGGGTGAAGCAGGCAGGGGGCTATCTGAGAGCAGAGCTCAGACCCCCGTGCTAGAGACTCAGCCTGGCACACCAGGCTGCCCACCACCCTGAACTCCCAGCCTTGTCTCCCACCCTCCAGCACAGGACCCCGGCCACCAATGATTCAGACTGCCCTCTGTGCCTTTAGGTCCCCTGCGCCATCCAGCTGGTGAGCTCTCCCTGCCTCGCTTCTCCCTGGGAAGGTCATCCTCATCCTTCCAGACCCTGCCAAATCCCACCTGCTCTAAACAGCCATTTCCGAGCCCCTCACCCAGGTGCCATTGCTCTTGACTCTGAACACCCAGAATTCTTTTATTTGCTCAAACTATGACCTTGATGGATAAACACGCAGTGAATATGTTTATGGGCAAGAAACATTTTCTAGGGAAAATCCTGAAATGGAGGCTGCAGTACTGAACCATCAACTTCACATTTTGACAGGACTGACAACCCCCATCCCCAAGCCTCTGTCCTTCTTGGCTCCAGACACTGGAATCCCTACTGTAATGTCGGTGGCTGAGGCCAGGCAGGTCCACACTGGATTCAGCCAGACAGTAGAGAAACTGCGGAGCCAGAAAGCAATGGGCCATTCTGTTTAACAGAGCCTTACAACCGCGGAGGAGCACACAGGCAGGGGAAACCGCTTCTCTGGCAAAGAAACAGCAAGAATGGCCCCTCACAGCAGCCGGCAGACAATCCAGCATCTGCAACCCCCCTGAGCGCAACCACCTGTAGCCTTACATAGGTCATGCACACGTGGCGCAGCCACACGCTTACACACCAGTCAGGCAAAGTGCTTGCAGCCAGTAAGCCAGTGAGCAAGCCTAACACAGCTGCCGACACCTACCCAGGGAGCCGAGGAGCGGGGCGTGGCCCTCGGTGGAGTGTTCTAGCCCTTGGGTCTGTGTATTTCAGGGCACTTCTTCTCCCTGTGGTGGAGGCCCTAGCACGTGGTAGGTGCTCAGAAGGGTTTGTTGAACCCAACTGAATTATAGTCCCACTTTCCCTGGTTCCACCCCATTCCTATGTACTGTGCAGCATTCGTTGCAAGTAACTCAGGAATTTCTGACTACAGCCATCTTCAGGTTCCATGTAAAGTTAGTTTTTCTCATGTTTCTCCCAGCAAAGAAGATTTCATGGTTGCCACAGTTTCTAGGCCATCACCCAATGGCTTTAGTCTGCATTCAGGGCCAGCTCAGACCACACAGTAGGACCACACAGCAGCGTTGCACGCAGAGCTAGCCCCTGCTGTGGCCCCTGCTCCCATGGTTCCCTCCGTTCTCTCCCTTCCCCCACTGCCCAGCCTCCTAGCATCTCTTCCCACGAGAAACCCACACTGGAGGCCTGTTGCAGTCCTCCTAACCCAAATCAACTCAGTCTCACCGGCCAACTGTCTCGCGTGAGCTCTGTTCCTAAACAAAGGGGGTTGGAAGACAGCGCGTGTATCTTGTCCTTCTGTCAGATCCCCATGGCGGGGCAGAGGATTGGGCACTCAGCGAGTGCGCAGGGCTGACCCTTCCTCCAAGCTCTGTTTCCTGTGCAGACGTGGAGCTGGGGCCCAGAACTCTCTCCCACTGGCCCTGCGGGAAGCTTGCAGACCAACCCTCCAAAACAAAGCCTGGTCTTGGTGGTCAGCCCGGCATGCACAGAACATCAAATGGCTGCACATGAAAGGGCTGAGGAGGTTGCTGGAGAGGCACTTAGCCTGGAAAACCTGAAACCATCCACTTGACTGAGGGCCGCTAACCACAGCCTCAATGAATGATTAATGATTATGGCCAGAGTTTATTGCAAACAGGCATGTGACAGCACAGCCACTACCCACCCGCAGGACCTGCCGCGTGATTGATGAGCCACTGAGGGGTGCAGAGGGGCTGCAGGGGAACGGGCCGGCTCAGGCTGCAGCTGCCAGGGAGCACCCATCCTCGGGGGGAGCTGGAGGGATGCCAGTGCCCCTGTTCCGGAGGGCAGGCTTACCTCACAGATGCCAGACCAACCAACCTGCACTGACTATCTACCTGGGCAGTGGGGGGAGGGCATGTGAGGCCTGGGCCTAACTCTAATGATGGGAAAAGGAGCCTAAATTAAGTGAATGAGATGCGGCCTCTGGTCCTGCAGGGGCCCCTGTCTAGTGAGGTGCATCAAACTATATAACTATAGTTCCAGAACGAGCAAGAGTGTCCAAGGAGTTCTGAGAGACAGCTAAGTGCTCTGTGTGCTGACAGGGTTACTATCTGTAGCCCTTAAGCTTCCTGGCCTAAGTCACCTCCCCACCATCAGAGACAACTTCCCTGAACCCTGTCACTTTCCAAAGGATTGATGGGAGAAGAGAAGAGGGTGGCTGAAATGAAGTCTCTACTGTCGTGCTTTCTCTGTCCTTCACCAGAAAGGTAATGCGTCCTCGTGCTGCCTCCTTGTCCCCACCTGCACCTTCTCGAATAGCTGAGCCAGGACTTCTGTGTCCCCTGCAGGAGCCTTGTCATTCAGGAGGCAGGAACTGCCTCCAACACGGATTCGGTACAGACCAGACCGATTCCCTGAACACGAAGTGTGGGAGCTGGAGAAGGCAGTCTTCAGTTTGGTCTTCTTTTTTGTTAATTAAAAAAAATTATTGATTATAGGGAAAGGAAGGGAGAGAGGGAGAGAGAGAAAGAGAGAAATAGAGAGAGAGAAAGAGAGAGAGATCAATTTTTTGTTCCATTTTTTTATATATTGGTTGATTCTTGCATGTGCCCTGACCGGGGATGGAACCTGAAAACTTTGTGTATCAGGACGACGTACTAAGCCACCTGAACTACCCAGCCAGGACTTCTCAGTTTGATCTTATTAGTGAGCCCACTTTCCCTCCTAGGAAACCAGCACACAGAGACACAGAGCACAAAGCACAGCCCCAAGTATGCTGCCAAGAAAGGGAAGAAAGGCAGAGTGACATTGGCTTGAGAGGTCAGGGGGGTGGCCAGGGAACCTGAGAAGGCCCCTCTAGGTCCCCATGAACTACAGGACTTTTCCACTGGCAGAGCCACTGTCCAATTCGGGCCACCAAAATCCCCCAGGCCACCACCTCCCCCCTGGGTCTCCAGACACACCTCTGAGTGGCTGTAGGACAGTGGCAGGAGCAAGCAAACCCACCAAGGCCCTGAGACCTGGTGCAGGACAGGCTCCAAGACACCCCAGAGAGCCAGCCGGGAGCCCAGAGACGACCCTTGGGAGTGCATGGCCACTCTGCAGACTCGGGCTTCATTTCATCTTAATACACTCTTGCATGTACCTGACATCGGATCCTCATCCTAGAGCATGCAAATCTAATAAATTCTTGGCTCCTGCAAGTTTCTTTTAAAAATATAAAAGAGGATCATATATAAAGAAGTTGATTAATATACACCCTGCTAAAACAGCCTGGAACATCTGGGTATTAAGTTCATTTATTAAATTACACCAATCTGTATTTTAATGAGTGAAAGATACAGTACTTATTCTGTCATCCATCAAAATAAACTCAGGAAATACTTAACATTATAATCATTTTTCTTGTTTGAACACGAGTTATGAAATATGAATCCCACACTAAGAATGCTGGACTTGCCATCATGATCAAATATGTTTTCACAGGTGCAGCAAATATTCAGTTTTCATTTCTCTCTCCAACTGTTGAAAATATAAACCATGTTTTCTGGTTCTGAGCTGGGTAACACTGCCTTCCCTCCACATGGCAGCCATTATTACAGGCTTATTACCCCACCACCCTTCTTTACTCAAACATGCTCCTCCTAAAGTTGCTTAGTAATGAGAACACAGGCTTCTGTAGGGCCCCCTTGGCACAGGGTCTTCCCCTCCAGGGCTCTTGTAGCTCAGGCAGGCATGGTCCCCTTTTCCTCCATCCTGGGGGCACCTCTGGGCTCTTAGTTAGAACCTGAGTTTGGGAAACTGCGAAACAAATGGGACATGTGTTAGATGCACAGAAAGTGGTTGGCTTCAGTGTCACTGCTCAGCTCCTCTTGGCCGTGGGGTTGCCTTGCCCACTCCTTGGCCCCCAGCGATCATTCCACTCAGATAAAGGGCAACTTTCATATAGGCTGACACCTCAAGAGCAAGTGCAAGCTTTCCCTGTGCTCAGCTATCCTAAAACCTGAGGTCCCAGGGCCTTCGAAGCAATACCATTAGCAAAGTGGCCAGTTTCCAGGAGCCAGAAAGGCCAATGCCTCTGCCTTGTGGCCAGTGGAAGCTCATCGCGACATTGGAGTCTGGAGAAAAGCCCCAGTGGGGTTCGCCGCTGAGAAGGGCCACAGAATGAGGCTGATGAAACCCAACCAAGAGCTGGGCAGGTTTCTACCTGCTTCACCCCCGCCACCCCGTGGCTCCCCATTGCCAGAGGTGTGTCACACTCAGACTGCAGGGCCCCTACTTACCTCTTTTATCCCATTCATGGCCACACTCACTGAGTCCTCCAACATATACATGACACCCACTCTCTTCTCCAGCCCTCCTGATCTCACTCCCTCCCACCCCAGGCTTTTGCCCACACCTGTCTCTCTGCCAAGGCTGCCCTTCTCCCTTCTCCTTTCTCTTCACCTGGTCCATTTCTTCACTTTGATCTCAGGTCTCAACTGTTGGGAAAGCCCAGTGGGGCAGCCAATCATTTTAAGCACTAGAAGTCAGGGAAACCTCGTATAGAAATTGTCCTCTCAGAGAACAATGGGACCACATTCAAGGCAAAAGGAATGCCATGAGCAAAGGTACAGAGGTGTGGAAGCCCTGGAGCTACTCTTGGATGGAGGAGAGACAGAGGTAGATGAGTAGGGAAGGGAAAGAGGATGGTGGGACATGGGACGGAATTTGGAGCCAGGTTAGGGGGGATCTTGTGTGCTGGCTTAAAGAACTGTATGTGAGCCACAGGTAGTGGTGCAGTGGATAGAGCATCAGAATGGAACGCAGAGGACCCAGGTTCAAAACCCCGAGGTCTTCAGCTTGAGCACGGGCTCATCTGGTTTGAGCAAGGCTCACCAGCTTGGACCCAAAGTCGCTCACTCGAGCAAGGGGTCACTCAGTCTGCTGAAGGCCCATGGTCAAGACACATATGAGAAAGCAATCAATGACAACAAAGGTGCCGCAATGAAGAATTGATGCTTCTCATCTCTCTCCCTTCCTGTCTGTCTCTGTTTGTCCCTCTCTCTGTCAAAAAAAAACAACAACAAAAAAACAAACAAAAACAATTGTATGTGATGAGAAATGGAGAGCTCCTTTTTGTAATTTCAAACACTCACTATTATTGTTAGCAGACTTTTAAAAAGCAAAATTTAGTGCTGTGGACATTAACAATGTCAAACAATGAATGCAAACATTTCATATAGCATTGTGATCCAAAAACAATTTTTGCAATATAAAATAAGAACTTCTTTTTTAAATATTTTTTAAATGCTTACACCCAAAAGCTCACAATTCTAAACTAAACTATATATAAACTTCCTCTTTTGGTGAAGAACATTTGTGTGTTTATTTCTTATGTCAAGCTAAAAGGACCCCAACCAATTATGCTTCTGGGGAAGTGGATAGGTGATGGACATGCAGGGAAACCGCATGTTGAGATTCCATGCAACTGAATGTACCTCCGTGTAGCAACATGTGGAGTTTTCTAACACAATATTAAGTGATAAAAACAGAAGCAGAGCCTAAGACAAGGATTTGAGGGCAATTAGTTGCTTGGGTGTGATCACAGGAAGCACTGGCGGGTGAGTGGGGAAGTGAGGCAAGGAAGGGAAGGGGAGGGGAGGGAAGGGAAGGAGAGGAGGGGAGGGGAGGGGAGGGGAAGAGGGGAGGGGAGGAGGGGAGGAGGGGAGGGGAGGAGAGGAGGGGAGGGGAAGGGAGAAGGGAAGGGGAGGAGGGGAGGGGAGGGGAGGAGGGGAGGGGAGGGGAGGAGGGGAGGGGAGGAGGGGAGGGGAGGAGGGGAAGGGAGGGGAGGAGGGGAGGAGGGGAGGGGAGGAAAGGAGGGGAGGGGAAGGGAGAAGGGAAGGGGAGGAGGGGAGGGGAGAGGAGGGGAGGAGGGGGGAGGGGAGGGGAGGGGAGAAGGGAAGGGGAAGGGAGAAGGGAAGGGGAAGAGGGGAGGGGAGGGGAAGAGGGGAGGGGAGGAGGGGAGGGGAGAGGAGGGGAGGAGGGGGGGAGGGGAGGGGAGGGGAGAAGGGAAAGGGAAGGGAGAAGGGAAGGGGAAGAGGGGAGGGGAGGGGAAGAGGGGAGGGGAGAAGGGGAGGGGAGGAGGGGAGGGGAGGGGAGGGGAGGGGAGGAGGGGAGGGGAGGAGGGGAGGGGTGGGGAGGGAAGAGAAAGGGAGGGGAGAAAGGATGGGAAGGGAAGAGAGAGGGGAAGGGAGGGGAGGGGAGGGGAGGAGGGGAGGGGAAGAGGGGAGGGGAGGAGGGGAGGGGAGGAGGGATGGGAAGGGAAGAGAGAGGGGAAGGGAGGGGAGGGGAGGGAGAGTGATTAATGAGCAGGCTACCACCATGGCAGCTGAGGCTCCATCCTCAGGGAACCTGCCCAGCAGATGTCTAAGTTGTAAGAAGCTGGGTAGCACCACGATTGTTGATTGAGGGCTGCTCTTGGGATGATTATGGAAGATCCATGATCGCCCTGCACTCCCGGCCTGCCCCTCCCACTCTGACAACAGAAGGAGCCCTCAACAAGTCACAAGAGGTGCAATAACCAGTGACAAAGGGATGTGGTAGAGTACTGGGAGCAAGTGCTACAGTAAGAAACAGTGAGATGGGCATCATCCCAATACGCAAAGGTCATGAGTTCTATTCCTAGTCAGGGCACAGACAGAAACAGATCGATGTTTATGTCTCTATCTATCTATCTATCTCCCTTTCTCTTTCTCTAAAAAAAAAAAAATCAATGAATAATTTTAAAAAAATAAAATAAACAGTGAGATTTATAGTGTCATACCTTATGCAAAGTCAAAGCACACCATGTATTTTAAATGGCTAAACATATAACTAAATAAAATTGTGGCTGCTGATTTGAAAGTACTTGCATTAAACACACTGGAGTGCTGTTCCCATCACCTCCTGTTCAGCCCTTCGGTGGAGGAGGGCTCCCCCAGCCCGACACAGATGAGACTGATGGCAGGGATGAGTCACATGGACTCACAACCAGGGGAAGGAGGACATCTCACACCAAGCAGAGCCCCACAGGGCTATGCTCAGGGGCACAGTGAGCCAGAGGGGCCGTGGGAGGCAGGCTTCATAGTAACAAGAAGGCGAGGTGCTCCTGGTGCCCACCGGAGGAGGGGATGGGCTTGTCTGAATAATTCTATAGGTTGTCAGGGAGCTGAGGCCCACTCGGTGAGGACCTGGTGGGGCGCAACTGGTCCAGCCATCAGGGGACCTAGCCAGGAGGAAAGCCTTTTCCGCTGGATGGGGGCAGATCTGCTGAGAGCAGGGAACTCACAAGAGGCCTTTGGGGTCCCGTGAGCCTTGGAGACATCAAGGCAGCACATGGCCTTTCCAGGGCCCCCAATACAGGTGGGATCCCACGGAGGGAGAGGATGAGGGACTGAGGGGACAAACAGTAAGACAAACGACAAGCTTTGATGACAGTGTGACATTGAGGCATATGTATACCTCGATTCTGCACCCTTGAGGCCCACCAGAATAAATAATATTGTTTAAAACAAAGAAAGAAAAGAAAACAAGGAGTGGGAAGAATGAGGCTCAGATGATGGGGGAGGGGGGGAAGGGAGGGGCCCGGCTCTCAAATCCAACCGGGCTGCAGGCCAGGGGCCTGTGTTCTCAGCAGAACAGAAAATGTTATTTGTTACAAAATGTCCCGGGAGTGATTGCCCATTCAGATAGCGAGAGCAGAGGGAAATAAAACTTCAAACAGAGTTTAATGGCTGAGCTAACCCAATTGGGTGGTGAGACAGGCTGCTCCGTGTGTGACCAGAGCAGGGCAAGGGGGCGGTCAGCAGAGGGGCCACAGCATGGCTCAAAACGTGTTTTCTCTGTCACTCAGACACTTTCCCCAAGAAAAATGTTAGCATTACCTTCCGGAGTCCACAGGGAGCAATGTGAAGACCTGGACACCTAATAAAATATAATGAGACAGGTTATAATCATGAAGTTTCTTGCCGGCAGGACTTTTCAGACAGAAACTTCAGACCGGACAGGCTGAGAGCAGCCATACAGACAGCTCCCGGCCCTGACCACTGGTATGCGGGGGGAGGGGAGACAAAGGAAACACCACGCTCTTTGCACCCTATGAGCTGTCATACCCCCATCTGAAACCCAGCCGGAAACCAAGGTCAGCCTGCTGCACCCACAGATCTAGTGTCCCCAAATTGAAACCAGCTTTTCTATTAAGGGAGGTCCCCCCAGCCAGAGATAAGTGGCCCCCTGTTTCCAGTCACATCTTCCAGGCATGCCAGGAGCATGCTGGGCTGGAAGGCCCTCCAAGGCCCCAGAAGAAGTCTTTCTGTGCAAACCAAATGAGTAGTAATCTGTTCCCTCTTCTCCTGTGTGCCCCTCCCTCTCTCTCACACATACACACAGCCTTTAGTGGTCTAAGGATCTCTCGGGGAGACACACTTGCTAAAGTGAGCAGAGTGGAGAGAACCCTCAGAGACCTGAGATCTGAAAGAAGTCTTAACTCTAGTGGCGATGGCTTTGGGAATACAACTGTAGACTATGTGGCCTTAGGCAAGACACTTGTCTTATGAGCCTCTACCTAGTGACAAATGAGAGTAAGGTCTGGCTGGCTATTGCTCACATGGGTGAAAAATCAGACAAGATGATGGATGGGAAGGACCTGGAAGCATGAAGCCCTGGCAGGTGCAGTACAGGCTGCAACCGCATCTCCCCTGCATTGACTCCTCGGAAACTGAGGCAAGAATACTTCAGCTGCTGATTCAGACAGGAGCCCAAGGCTCCCCCTCCAGCCATTAGGGACCGCTGCTACCTGGCCCATCTATGTGGCCCACGTTTCCTTCAGAGGACACCTTCTGCTGACCCATAAGCTACTGCTGATGCCACTGGCCATGGGGCTGACAGACATCTGTCCTGCTCTGTGCTTTGATGTGGAAGCTGCATCATGTCCCTAATTGTTTCCTGAGCCCCTGACCAGCTCTGTCATGTTTCCCTTCAGTGGGATGTGCGCATACTCTGTAAAACAAAACGGCTTTTGAAATCAGCTCTCCAGGCTCTCTCGGGAAGTGGCCCAGTTAATTTCTCTTTCACAAGGTCATGGACATAACTCAGACTAAGATGCATCTGGAATGATTTCACATTATATTATTTTTGAACTATGTTCCAGATTATGTTTCTCTCACATGAACAGCAAAATGCCAAGGCCAAGGACCAGCGTCTGATTCTACAGATCCTACATCTACCCCAGCAGTTCCCCAAGTGTGGTCCTCAGAGTCCTGGGGTCCTCAGGAGCTTTCTAGACAATTTTCTTACTAATAGCAAGACAGGAGTTGCCTTGTTCTGTGTTGATAGTTGTATTGATTGTGCAATAACAAGGGTGTGTGAGACTGCTGACAACTAGCATGAAGGCCAGGAGTGGCAAACATGCAACAGCCATTGTAGTCTTCACCAACTCACACTCACAGGGGAAAGAACAGCTCTGATTACAAAGGTCCTAGAACAGCTCAATGCCTGTGCTAATGCAGTAGCCCTCTGTGGCTATTACACACTTGTTCTAGTCTGAAGTGTGAAATACACACTAGATTTCAGAGACTTGGCACAAGAAAAGAATTTAAAATATCTCAAGAATTATTTCATATGGATTATATATTGAAATAATATTTTGGAAATACAGGGTTAAACAAAATATGCTATAAAGAGAATGTTCTTGGTGAAGTAAAAAAAAATTACATTAATTTCATTAAAGCTGATCTTTTCAAAATTCCATGTGATGAAATGGGAGCTATTCCTCTAGGATTTCCACTATGTACTAAAGTGAATAAGTTGGCAAAAAATAAAGCTCTTCTACTGTTGTTTGAGTTGCAAGCTGAATAAACCTTTTTTTCCATAAAGCATCACCTTTGCTTGACAGGAAAACTGACTATGGTTATTCAGTCTTACATATATTCAGTCTTGACAGATATTTTATTGAAAATAAAGTGAGCCTATCATTTCAGGAGACTTGTTGCCAATGATAAAATTCAAGCTTCTGAATTAAAACTAGGTGTATAGAAATCTATTATCGGCCATTGTAAACTTCAAAGCTTTCTAATGAGAAACTTAAACAACTTTCTGATGAGATGGGTGATGATATTAATGACTGTGATCTTTGAAACCATATGATGAAATGTCTCAGTCAACATTAGGAAGATTGTCTCAACTCAGTGAACCAATGATTTCACAATGACCAATGTAATAAATTGTTACAAAATTGTGGGTGTGGAAATTTTCTGTTCAAGGGGCAAGATAGACAGAAGAATTTAACAGAGTACAGAAAGTTCATTCACATGACATCAGGTCCCATGCTGTCGCTATCTTTTTAGAAACCGCCACTGGTTGTGTTTTGATGTAGGATCACAGGAGAGTATCCACAATTAATCAAAAAGACCATTAAAATACTTTCTTTCCCAATCATATGTCTGTGTGAGGCTGAATCTTCTTCATTGACTTCAACCAGAACAATTTGACTCAACAGTCTGAATGTAGAAGCAGGTGGGAAAACTAATTAGTCTTCTATCAGCCATATTCTGAAAGGATTTGCAATAATGTAAAGCAATGCCACTCTTCTTACTGTTTTGGAAAATAAAATTATTTTTCACAAAAAAAAATATACTTCTGCATTTTTATTAACATGGAAGTGAAGAAATGGAGGGTGTTAGCAAACCTGGGAAACATTGGAATGAGAAGAGAGAATGCAAATTGAATGCTAATTAAAAGTCAGAATGTAAAAGGAAGGCTTTTTAGCATTCTTGTCTTTTTTTTTTTTTTTCCTCATATTTTTCTGAATACGGGGAGAGACAGTCAGACAGACTCCTGCATGCGCCCGACTGGGATCCACCCGGCACGCCTACCAGGGGCGAAGCTCTGCCCACCAGGGGGCAATGCTCTGTCACTAGAGACGCTGAGAGGTAGGGGAGACAGGGAACTGGGGAGGAATTGCATTTGGGGGGAAATTTCTCCACCTCTGGGCTTGTCTCCTTGGGTGTTACTAAAGAAACCTGAAAGTTAACTGGAAGCTTCAGGCACTGGAAACACCAGGCATGGTGAGGGGCTCTGTTGTGACCAGAGCCACTCTAGCGCCTGGGGCAGAGGCCAAGGAGCCATCCCCAGCGCCCGGGCCATCTTTGCTCCAATGGAGCCTTGGCTGCGGGAGGGGAAGAGAGAGACAGAGAGGAAGGAGAGGGTGGGGGTGGAGAAGCAAATGGGCGCTTCTCCTGTGTGCCCTGGCCGGGAATCGAACCCGGGTCCCCCACACGCCAGGCCAATGCTCTACCGCTGAGCCAACCGGCCAGGGCCTCTTGTCTTGTTCTTGTAGAGTTCTGTTTGTTTAAGATGGTGGGAACTTGGGCATGTTTACAAACTAGGGAAAAAGAACCAACTGCGAAGGAAAGACTGAAAAGCCAGGAAAAGCTCTCTGTGGAGGATCGCCTGAGATGGCGAGATGGTGGACCACAGAATTTGCTGCATGCTGTGACATGGACCCGCGTCTTGCTCTGGTCATAAGCTACAGGAGTGTGAGGAGTCCCACACTGAGCTGACATTCCCAGATGCTTTTCCTCAAACTAGTTTTATGTTCAGCCACGTCTGGGCTCAGCCCATAGCCCCTCCCCCAGCCCACACCCCCCCCCCCCCCAGCAACACCACTGCAGTCCTTGTGCCCCTCACAGGAAATGGGTGCAGGACAGAAATAGAGGAAGTAGGATAGAGAGGTGGAGGTGAAGAGATGTAGCAAGATGGGAAAGATGGGAAGAGGATCAGATTTAAATAGCTCCATTGGCAGGTTTGGATCCCTGCTCAGCCCTGAGGTGTGCGATCCACCTGTTTTTTTATAACTGTTTATTTTGAGTTTCATTTCACCGGGGCGGCAGAAGTTTAATCTCAACACCTCTGTTTTCCTTGAGCTTGTGTCAGTACTCTGGGAAGCTTACCATGCTAAGGGCCTGGACGGGAGGTAGCATCGTGCCCATGCAGCCATTGCTGAAGTCCCATTGTCCCATCTGGTTATCAGTGTTCAGTCTACACAAGTCCTCAGAACATTCCTCATTCCAGGCAGAGGACCCTTTCGAGCTGACTATTCTCGTAGCTTTCCTGCACCACCCTTGAGCGTTCAAGGCTTATTTAATGCCATGTTGGGGCAGGAGAATTTTCCCAGACAGAATTACCAACAGGTATACCACAGGGCTGTCTACAAACCCTCCTTCACCCAGAGGGACCCTCTCTAAAACGGGTAGGCGTGGGAATCCCTGCTCTCACTTAGCATGTCCCTTTCATCTTGTCTACATATGGAGTCCCCCTTACTCCCCTAAAAGTATTGGCTCTTGGAAACGCACATCAAGAAACTTTATTTTTTCTGCTTCCTTCTTGTTCCATCCTTTAATGTCACAAAACATTACCATTGAACATCACATTCCTATAGGGGGTGGATGCGCAAAAGAACCCTTCCTGTGTAGGCAGGGATGTCACTAGAGACGCTGAGAGGTAGGGGAGACAGGGAACTGGGGAGGAATTGCATTTGGGGGGAAATTTCTCCACCTCTGGGCTTGTCTCCTTGGGTGTTACTAAAGAAACCTGAAAGTTAACTGGAAGCTGCAGGCACTGGAAACACCAGGCATGGTGAGGGGCTAGGCAGACGTGTTGTGCGGAGCTTCTGGGCTAAAGAATGCCCCATTCTGAATCACAAAAAGATGTACCATCATCTGGGCTAATGCAGCCCAGGAGCAGACACCAGGGAGGGCTGCATTTCAGCCTGACAAAGCCCCCTGACCAAGCACTTTCATGCCTCACACAAACTGTAGGACCCTATTTGGGAACTTGACTATTTTTCATTACCAAACCGTGTTGCATTGAAGATAAGGTTACAAGGGAACCTTCAGGAGGCCATGGTTCCATACTCAATAATCCTGGACAGTTAAGGCACTCAGAACGGACACCACCAAGGTCCTCAACTTTGGCTATCTGAACACTTACACTGCCCACAAAAATTAGGGGATATTTTATCGCTTCATATTCACTTTGAAATATCCCCTAATTTTTGTGAATAGTATACTTTGCTCTATTGTTTTTGTTGAAGGGATCTTCACCTCTCAAGTAATGAGCCAAAGCTTCAGAATGAAACATTTAAAAAAAATAGTTCAATGCTCCAAAGCCTAGTTGCCATCATAAGTGATTTTTATGTGTCCATATACCTCTATTCCCCAATGCCAATGCCATAGGACACCCTTCGGGGAACACAGAACTTTAGAATTTACCTCCCAAGGTTTAAAAAAGTGATAAACAAAAGCAGAGGAAATAATAAGGTGGATAAGCCAGCCCCATGTCTAAGTTTCTGGTAACCCAGATCAGATCTGCAGTGAGAGCGGCTGCTAATCAAAGGTGGTTACACAGCTGTGACAATACTTTCCACACTGGTCATTTTACCCAGTGCATGGTGCATCAGAAGTCTGTGCATAAACAGACGGTCGGGTTGAGGAGGTGTATACACTCTCTCAAAAGAAGGTCTGTGCAAACATGTACGGAATGATTCGCCTCCAAGAAACACCCTTCTGCCCTACTCACAATGACCCGGTGGAAAATTGCCATGAAAGTTGCTAAAATAAGCTGATTCTAGGCTGCAGTCCACACTGTGGAAGTGAACAGATCGACCTGAGGAGCTTGCCAACGTCAGTTCTGAGAGGTACTGGTGACTTGGCCCCAGGGCTCCAGACACCAGACACTGCCAAGCAAAATGCCTGAACCCTCAGAAGGCCATGGTTCCATACTTAATAATCCTGGACGTCCGTGAGGACTCCAGTTTGAAGATCTCTGATATTCATGTGTCAGAAAAATGGGTTAGTTCTAGGGGAAAGGTTATCTGGGCCACAGCCCACAGATCACAGATTAGCAGTCTTTCTCAAGAACCTGTCCTGTCCAGCCCACGGCTCTCCTCGGCACCGGCTCACTCCTCAGCAAACCCTGAGAAGAGCCTCTCATCTCTATTCTCAAGGTAATTGCAGCAGAGAAACCACTGCTTCTGTGTTTGCCTGATGCTATCTCACTTTTCTCTTCTAGGGCAGATAACAAGTTGACATTCCCCAGTCCTCTGTACAGTTAGGTGGAGGCCTATGGTTGAGTTTGTCCAATGAATAGAAGCAGACATGATGTGAGCCACTTCTGAGTTAGGCCATTAAGGGCTGGTGTGCCTACACCAGGGTTCTCTTTTTCCACAAATTAAAGATGGCAGCATCAGGCCTGACTTGTGGTGGCGCAGTAGATAAAGCTCAACCTGGAACTCTGAGGTCGCCGGTTCAAAACCCTGGGCTTGCCTGGTCAAGGCACATATGGGAATTGATGCTTCCTGCTCCTCACCCCCTTCTCTTTCTCTCTCTCTCTCTCTCTTTCTCTCTCTCCTCTCTAAAATGAATAAATAGAATAATAATAATTTTAAAAATATGGCAGCATCAGAATATAAAGGAGCCAAAATCCCTGAGTGACTGCGTGGAGGAGTACAGGCAAGAGTAACCATCTGATCCACATCTGACTATGTGAGCAAGAAATGAACTTGTATTGGGTTAAGCAGCTGAGTCTGTAGGATCCTTTGTTATAAAAGATCATAAAAGTTATTTTGACTAATACAGTGACTTTCCAAGATCAAGAGTTTCTACTGGCTCGGCCAAGGTGATTGAAGTTTTTCCCTCCTGTTATCCTATGGACACTGTAAGCAATGGCTGTCCCAGATGAGGATGCCCAAGTCCAAGAAATCAAATTGTTACTGTAACAGAAACAGCTGTTTTCAAACTTATTGTGGGTAGGAAAGGCATCATCAAACATCTGGGAGTTACTCTGTGGTAATTATCTCTGATGTGCATGTCTCATCTCCTTCCCAGGAGAGGCAGAGCCTGCACCGATATTTCTCAGGTCCCTCCCCTTATGGCCTTGCACAGCACACGGGAGAGCCAGTTCTTGGAGGACTGAAGGCTTTTCAATCGAAGAGAAGAGAAAGGTCCCTTTAAGAAAAATATTTTTAAATTAGAAATACAAGATTAAGTAGAGTGCCTTGGAAGGAGCCCTGTGTGAGTGAGGGATGGTGATGCCTAAGCTTGACTACCTTCTTGGTGAATCCTCCCCTGCCCTGTATAAGGAAAGAGTTCACTTAATGCCCTGGTGGACAGAATGAGGTTCAGTGGTTCAGGATTCTTTCTGCCACTGCTCAGCCTGGCTTCTGCCTGCCTTTCTCAACCAAGGTTGCTCATCTGAACCACAGAACTCATAAAATTATTACCTGCTCTCCTAAGGACGGTACATAACTAGTATTATCCTAGATGCAGACAAGAGAAATTAGTTTATTATATAAAATTGAAGCTGCTAAATCTTCAATCAATGAAGGTAAATGCACGAACTGAGTCCCATTGTGAAGCCAGCAACATGTTTGGGAGGATGGGACGTGCAGAAATATTGATACCCTCGGTGTTTAGTCTGACTGAGAAGATTCTAGTTTTGCCCACATAACCAATAAAGGAGAGCTAACTCCTTCTGGGGAAAAGAATGGCTCCTGGATGGTGGGCCACTTGATGGGCCACCACAGAGAGGGTGGCTTCTCTGGTAAGGACAGTGACTCAGACAGTCAGCTCAGTACTGATTCTGCCTAGAGTTACTCCAGGATAGAAGAAAATGAGAGGTGAACACTGTATGCAAAGTCATGTAGAAGGAACAGCAGCCAAATCCCTCTGAAAAGCATGACTTAGAAATCTCAGAGAATGTGAGGGTGGGTTAGATGTCAATAGGGGATTAAGATCATCTTTCACGGGAGACGGGGGCCTGGCGTGCCTGTGAAGGGAGCTGCAATCAATGCCCGGAGGTGGATTGTTTCCATGTGTTTATTTGTCAACAGCCTAATGAAATAATGCAAAGGCGGTGAGAATGTTTTAGGCTGGGATCTTCCAAAGTGGGGTGCTAAGCAGCCCACCGGGCTTGAGGGCTGGGCTCTGTTTCCTTCCCCGGCTCCAGACAAGCCTCGGGTCTCGAGCCAGGAGGAGAGGGTTTCACTAAGTGAGGACTCGCCTTTCCCCCTCGGAGCTCTTCCTCTCTGCCCAGCGTACACAGAATCCGACTGCCTGCCCCCTTTGCTGAGGCCTCCCTATTTTACCCAAAAACCTGACTTTCCTGTCATCATAGGGTTCTAAAAGGAGTTTTTAAAAGTATAAAAAATAAAAGTAAATTAGAAAAAACTAAGAACTATATGATTCTATTCATAGGTGGGATATAAAAATGAGACTCGTGGACATGGACAAAGTGTAGTGGTTACTGCGGGGTGGGGGGGAGGTGAGGGAGGGGGTGGGGGGACAGAGGGGCACAAAGAAAACCAGATAGAAGGTAGCGGAAGACAATTGGACTTTGGGTGATGGGTATGCAACATAATCAAATGTCAAAATAACCTGGAGATGTTTTCTCTGAACATATGTACCCTGATTTATCAATGTCACCCCATTAAAATTAATTAAAAAAAAATAAGCTAACAAAAGTGAGAAAATGAAAAAAATAATAATAAAACAAAAGTATAAAAACAACTGGTTTGCTAGCAATGAAAAAGCCTGGTGTTTGTTCCATCTGTAGCCTAGTGTTTGTTCCATACCCCTTTGGTATGACGAAGGGGCTGTTACATTGGCAGCCCTGGGCTCTACCTCAGACCGAGTGGTGATCTGACCCAGGAAAAACAAACCGACTCTGGCCATAGAAAGACCTTTACAAAGACCTGCAATCGTTTTCAAATGTTTTTAATGAATTCATTAGGTCATAAAGATGCCTTTATCAAACACTCTCCTTAAGTCAATCAGTCTCTTGGGAGAAAAAAAAAAGTAGTAAATTTATTCAGAACAACACAGAACAAAACAAATGCAAGTCTGCCTGTCTAGCTTAATGCTTATGCAAATCTGAGTCATGCATTGAAAATAGGTTTTCACCCAGTAAGTGCCAGGATCTTATGTCATCCTGACACTTCAGGTGGAACATTTGGTGAGATGACACAGGCTTGTTCTCAGGACCCTGGTTACAGAACCCCAGTATCTCTCTTGCTTGGTAAGCTCCTGATGCTTCTAAACCATCTAAAGCCTCACACACACCCAACAATGTGTGTCCATTGTTAGGGAAATTTCCCAGTCTGGCTCTTGAGAACCAGTCACCCAAATCTTTAGTCATTTATTCATCACTCACTTATTTATCCAAAATTTCCTGTGGACTTTATATGTTAGAAACAATGGTAGGCATCAGAAATAGATGTCAGGCCCTCGGGGAGGATGCAGTCCAATGGATGAGACAGAGAGGTTAGTAGTAATTATGACACATACAAACAAACTATATGGTAGAAGGGCATACCAAAGGAACACAGGAAAGGACTGTGAAACTCACTGTCAGGGATGAGAAGACCTCACAGAGTGGGGGTGACACGCAAAGTGAGTCTAGAAAGATAATCAGGAATGGTCCAGAGAAAGTGGAGGTGTTCTCTTCACCAGATCATCAATCATTCCCAGGGGTTTTGATTTTCCTGGTCCCCATGAGAACTGACCATACAACAGTTTACAATTATAACTACATTGAACCTTCAAAAATCCTTTCCTTAGATACCAACAGTTACTGCCAGGGCTAGCTAATAGTGGCCGCAATATTCTGTCATCGGGTAGCTGTTGTTGGTTTTGTAGTCACCAGGCCCTGAGTCAGCCGATCCCCAGGGAAAACTCTCTGAAGTCCATCTCATTCTAAGAGACCTCTGAGCCCCCATTGCATGACAGGGCTGGTGTATTCCTGGTCATTGTATGGATGGGTTAATGTCAGCTGTTGTTAAATTTAGAAAAGAAGCAAGTGGGTCCCTGTGGGCCTTTCACCAGCTCATGCTCTTGCCCATGCCTATCCTTAGTCCTCTTTCTTTCCCCTCTGGGTGCTGAAAGCCTTCATTTTCACACTGTGCTTCCTGAGCACAGTGACTCCTCCTCCTGTCTTCTCAAATAGCAGATTACAAGGCTGGCAGCTGCAGAACCGAGCTCAGCTTATGGGAATCGGGGAGAGTCTTGAGGATGGTGCAAAGATGGGAGGCCAGTATGGTTTCCCACATCTGCAGGCCATCTGTTTTGCCTGCAGTTAGTTGGGATTTCTTCTTTGCTTCATAGAAACTATAAAATTAACCTGTCTGTGCTGTCAGTCACCAAATCTCCCAGCGTGTCCTTCAACCTACTGCTGCTAGGTTGTGGATCCTGGAGAAGCTCACTTGAGGTGAGGGTTGTTGCAGAATATTCACTGGAGCATCTTGGTGCCGAAAAGCCCTCATTCAGCCTCAGTACAGGGCTGTCCCATTATGACCTCTGCTGTAGGGATAGGCCAAAACACCAAGGTAATTGACAGGTGGCACGAAGCACAGAGAGCTGGGAGTGCATTCCCAAGGAGTTTAAACATTTAAGGCAGAGGAAAAAGACCTCTTCTGGAGAGTGGGTGTGGCCAGGTGCGTGGTGAGAATGAGAATCTGAGAGGCTACAATGCCAGGCAACAGTCATTCCAAAGGGAAGCAACACCTCCCACAGTGGCAGGCGCCTCAGACACGTCAGTTAGACAAGACCGTGGGGGCTGCTCATGAGCTCAGTGAGAGCAGCTGTGATGTGGTGGTGGAATATCCATGACCCATCGGCTCAGAGGGGACCGACTGTGGGGATGCTGGTACACTGGGAATTTACTTAATGCCACTGAACTGGACACATACAGTGGTAAAGTTTATTTTATATATATTTTAGCACACAAAAAAGAATAGCACTGCAAATAAAGGGGCGGCTAGCATGTAAATGGTAGGTGAGAAGGGAAGAGAGGATAGAAATGGGACAGATACGCTGTCATGAATTTCTGGTTTTAAATAAGAGTGACTCGAGTATGTTCACAGGCCAAGTGGATGAAACTGCTGGAAATACATGACAGAAGACTAGGTTGTTTAAAAAGAGGGGAAATAGAGCCCAGGTTCAGGTAGGGTGGCAGGCCTTGGAAAGGAAGAGGACCCAGCTTGTCCTCTGAACCCAGAGCGGAGAGACAAGGGTGTGGAGGGGAAATGACAGCTCTGAGGAGGGAGGGGAGGGAAAGAGGGGTCTGGATGCTAAAGCGACCGCAAGGGGAGCCTCCTGAGTGCGGAGTGGGGCACGAGCTTGGGGTGCCGCTGTGCGGCCGGAGAAGGTGTGCACCTAGAGACATGGGAGGAGTGGGGCACGAGCTTGGGGTGCCGCTGTGCGGCCGGAGAAGGTGTGCACCTAGAGACATGGGAGGAGTGGGGCACGAGCTTGGGGTGCTGCTGTGCGGCCGGAGAAGGTGTGCACCTAGAGACATGGGAAAGGTCTCGTATTTTTTGAACCAAGTTCATAAACAAAAGGGAACGAGAAAATGCTTTTTCTGGCTTGTCTTCTGTCTACTTTCCGTCACGTGCTCTCACGTGTGAATTGGTCATCCTGACTGCAGCTGCCCAGTGTCCTCGGGAGGAAACGCAGAGCACTGCCCCTTGGCTCTCTAGGCCAGGGTCCCCAGGAACCTCAGACCAGCTGGGCTGGGCAGAAGGCACAGAATGTCAGCTGGCAGCCAGGCTCAGCTTGGGGCAACCAGCTTCGGACCTGAGGATGAACCCGGAGAAACGTAGGCAGCGCCTCCAGCAGAGCTGCTGGGACCAGGGGACCCTGCGTCCCTGGGCGCCATCATTCGGGCTTCCTATTCCACCAGCAAGGGCAACGCATGCACACCAGGCAGCACCAGACAAGTGTCAGGACCCTCCTGTCGGTTTCTGCGTTTTCTCTGTTATGTCATGCAGTGGTTATGGTTGTAGTATTGCTGTTATCACTGTGATTATCATTATTATTATTGTAGTTGAATTCAACCCAATGGGACTTGGAGTCTGACATGGAACACGGATGCAGCCCAAAAGCATTTTTTATCTTGCCTTCCTTGTGTGTTCAGTTTTGGTTTTATAGGATTAAAAACAGCTGAGGTCTTGAAGGCCTCCTCGGGCCCACTTGACTACCTTCAGGTGCCTGCTGTGGTTTGCCACCCACAGTGGCGAGGACCCTTCTGGGACGCAGACAGCAGGGCGTTGGAGAGGCTGGAAAGCGGGTGGTCTGGAGAAGAGAAGCCTCAAAGTTCTTCAGACCTGCAGCCACGGGCCCCTAACCTCTGCTTCCCAGTGTCTGAACATGACTCAAACCCCGGGCCCCGGGCGAGACTCTGAGGGACAGAAAACCCAAGAAACAGGACTGAGAGGCTAATGGGTCTTCCCCAAGGGAGGGTATGGGGGCCAGTTTTGAGGAGTAGGCTGGGTCTGGCTCACGGTCCACCCTGGTTCTTCAGACAGCTGGCACCTATGCGAGCCCAAGAGAGGAGCAAAGGGAAAAGAGATACTAAGAGCAACCGCCATCATTATGGGCTGGAGTCAACCAGCAGCAGTAAGCTCCTGAGAAGAGGAGCAGAAGCACCCCACTCCAGGTTCTCCTTGGGGACTTATGGCTGCATCCCTGGGTTCCTAGGCAGAGCCAGTGTGCCTGTGGCTGGAGCCCTGATTGAGAGTTGGACACTTCTTCCTCTCCTCACATCCCCACATGGTCTTGGAAGCCCCAGCAAGGCCTCCCACACTAAAAGTTCTTCTCTGGGAACAATTTCTTGTGAGAAACGTTCACTCATTCAATAAAATAGATGTATTGAATTCTCACACTCACCTGCTTAAAACACAAGACCCCTAAAAAGCCTGAACTCTGAGTACCCCTTAGAGGTGATTTTCACACTGGGAATGAATTTCAGGTCTGCGTTGGGCAGAGAGCCAAGGAGGTGTGGTGGCAGAGTGGTGGGGAGGGAGCTCAGATGGGGCCTTGCCTACCAGGTTCAAAGACCTGAAGAGGTCCCAGGCCAAGTCCCAAGACCTCATAGCAGGTTCCAGAAGACAGTTTGAGACCACTTTCCACTTTGGCTTTGCAGACGCCATGATGAGTGTCCCTGGAACCAGGATGCCAACTCAGGATGCCCACTAAGATGCCCTGGTTCCAAAGCACGCACTCTTCCAGATTCCCTTCTCTCTTCCCTGCTCCTACAGATGGCTCCTGGGGCAGCTGGCATTCCCTGGTTATCTTGAGAGATAGATGTACCTACTGAATGTTCTTAGGAAATGGCTGGAATTAGACATTCCCAGAAATAAACAGGATGGAAATCAAGCCAGGTAGATCTTGGCCCTCCAGGCTTGGTTCTTGTTTTTTCCCCTAGAGGAAGGATCCTGCAGAATGCAGGGGGCAGAGGACATGGTTCTCAGAGGAGCTATGGCCTTCTGGGTGTTCTTGCTGGTGTTGTGAGAAGGGCAATGGACAAAGCTCAGGTTGTTGGGGAGAAAATGTAGCTCCATCCTGAGAGTAACTGAATGTTACTAAGACATCCAAGAAAGGAATATAGAGTGGTTACCTTCAGGGAAAAAAGACTTAGGAATAAGAGGAATACCTTCTATATGGAAGGCACAGAAGTATAAGATCAGAAAGAAGGAGTGGAAAACAGAAAAATGTAAGCAAAATATTAAAAATGAACAGAAATCATATGAAGATGCTAAGAATAAAGGCATGATTAATGCATAATAGATACATTTGGAGAACACCTAGCCTCTAATTATGGTTTTCTTCAGCTCCTCTGAGATCTAAGCCTATTTTGACAAGCCATGATTGAAGAGGGTCAGCCAGGTGTTCTTCAGCATTTGCCCTTGAGGAAGCCCATGATACTGAGGAATGGTGAGGATGGGGTCAAGTCTAATTGGACTCCACTATATCAGACTAGACTTATCATTACTTACTTAGTAAAGGGATGAGAGTTCATGTCATATTTCTGCAACTTATACCCTTGTGACTTTGGGCAAGTTTATTTAAACTGTCTGGATCTTAATTTCTTCATCAATAAAATGTATCTAATATCTAAGTCATATAATCATTGTAGGATCTATATTAAATAAGATAATGTTACAAGTACCTAGTAATATACCTGGTGTACAGTATGCCCTTAAACCCTTATTTAATGTGTTAATTCTACTTATCCATCTGGATTTCTTGCACTTAATTGTGTTTCCTGGAGCAAAATATCAGGGGCAGCTTAAAAATTAGAATAAACTTAAAAACCAGGCAAAGGCCAGTTACCATCTCTCGATATTCAGCCATGCCTCCTCACAATGGTGTCACCAACCTTAAAATGGCCTGAAAATAAATCCCACTCCCCCCAATCCCCGCTACCGTTAAATAATGTTTAGGTTATTATTTTAACACATACTTTCTTGATACAGGACTCTGAGCTTTTGAATATCGTGCTGCAGCCAAAATATTAATGAATCCTGGCTTGCTTCTCAATTGAATGTGGTGAGTGGTCAGGACACAGCATCCGACCCTCTGTGCTCCAGCATCATTATCATTAAACTCCATCATCTGAATTATCTCCATGGGAGAGCATGCAGTGTCGGTTTTGGTTGAAGACGCAAAGAACACGGGATAAACTCTTCATTCACTATGCTTATTGTGATGAAGACGAAGTGTTCCAAGGCACAGACATTCGAATCAGTTCTTTACTGATCTTTGTATTTGTATTAATGCAAATGACTTTTCTGATGGGGTTGCTCTTCTAAAACGGTCATAAAAAATTAGATGGGAAGGCCCTGGCCGGTTGGCTCAGCGGTAGAGCGTCAGCCTGGCGTGCGGGGGACCCTGGTTCGATTCCCGGCCAGGGCACATAGGAGAAGCGCCCATTTGCTTCTCCACCCCCCACCCCCTCCCTTCTCTCTGTCTCTCTCTTCCCCTCCTGCAGCCAAGGCTCCATTGGAGCAAAGATGGCCCGGGCGCTGGGGATGGCTCCTTGGCCTCTGCCCCAGGCGCTAGAGTGGCTCTGGTCGCGGCAGAGCCACGCCGGGGAGGGGTAGAGCATCGCCCCCTGGTGAGCAGAGCGGCGCCCCTGGTGGGCGTGCCGGGTGGATCCCGGTCGGGCGCATGCGGGAGTCTGTCTGACTGTCTCTCCCCATTTCCAGCTTCAGAAAAAATACAAAAAAAAAAAAATTAGATGGGAAATATATACACTTTTACTTTGTATTTAAATATAAGTAAAATAAGGTCAATATACATGTGATGTGCATTATATATATACATAATGTGCTTTATGTGTATAAATTATTATATATATATTAAACATTGCATATCTATATAACTATTATGACTATATAAAATAAATTGATTTTTTTTTTTGTATTTTTCTGAAGCTGGAAATGGGGAGGCAGTCAGACAGACTCCGGCATGCACCCAACTGGGATCCACCCGGCACGCTCACCAGGGGGCGGTGCTCTGTTGCGACCAGAGCCACTCTAGCGCCTGGGGCAGAGGCCACGGAGCCATCCCCAGCGCCCTGGCCATCTTTTGCTCCAATGGAGCCTCAGCTGCGGAGGGGAAGAGAGAGACAGAGAGGAAGGAGAGGGGGAGGGGTGGAGAAGCAGATGGGCGCCTCTCCTGTGTGCCCTGGCCGGGAATCGAACCCGGGACTTCCGATGCCAGGCCGACGCTCTACCACTGAGCCAACCGGCCAGGGCTAAATTGATATTAAATATTCATAGTAACTATGGCAGAGTAATGCTCACCCTGTGGCCTGTTTGCTTTCCTTCTAGACTACTTCTAGTCAATGGATTCTGGTCAGAAATGATAGTTGTCCCCTTTGGACCTAATCTTAGAGTAGTAGATGTGATTTTTCTGTGCCCCTCTCTTTCTCTCTGTTGGTGAATGAGGGTTGTTCCAAATGGGTGTGGCTGCATGATGAGCAGGCATTCATTATCTGGATCCCAAGAGCAGAGCTCCCCGGTCTCTTTGCTGACTCACAATGGACAGGTAGCACGAGGGGTAAACCTTTGCTGTGTTAAACCACTGGGGTCCTTTTACCACAGTAAAAGTAAATCCTATCCTATCCTGACAGATATAGTAACTACCTTGGAATTCTCTAAAATACGCCTCAACTAGCACTTCAACCACAGTCTAGAGTAGCATGCATTAGGAGCAACGATTGTATTCTATTATTCTTTTCTCAAATTGCTGTTAAAAATCAAGTAATAGCTCAATTTTATTAAAAAATATTTAGGTATTTTCCTACTAAATTTGAATACTTTTGTTTACAATTCCAAACTCTTTCATCTAGATGAGGTTGAAATGCTTTCAAGTCTTCAAAGTTCCTCTTGTTTCTCCACTGTCTTTCCAGCAGAGGGACTTTCCATAACAACTGAGGACATTCTCAAAGCTAGCTTTCCAGAATTAGAAGGCAGAGGCCTGAGAGTTGTGCTTCACTTGTATTACAGATGGTACCCACCAGATATCTGTGCGACATTAAGATGATAAAGCTAATGGTTATAATGTAAAAGAAAATAAATAGAAAAATAGAAACAGAACAGTGCTCCACCAACTTCATGGATTATGTGAGATAAAAAGAAATGGTGAGACAGACGTTTTTCACAATGTGTCCATGCCGGCTGGACCCAAGTGATACAGAAGGAGGCAAACACACTTCAGTGGTTTAAGTTCAAGACTATGAACAGTGAAAATAATGAGCAGCTTGCTAACTTCCTTACTTTACAGCGATTTTATGAGGATTAAACAGTTAAAACACTTTGAAGATGACAAATGCTTAAGTGTTCAGCATTATTATTATCTGAAACTATTACTACATCAATTGCTTGTGTAATCAAGTATTATTATTGGAAGCGCTGCAAGAAAATCTAATCTTTGGAGATTTTCGGCTCTCTTTGCAGAACAAAGAGGCGTGGGTATCATTCATCCTAAGTACTTTAGACATGTAGATCAAGAGTATCTAGACAGTGAGTGAGTATTTCTTGTTTGCCCATATTTCAACTAATAAGAACTTTGTATTTATTGGCATCACCCAAAAAGCAATATGGTACTTTGGGAAGGAAAAAAATAATAGATTTAGATTGTAGAATTAGGTGAAACTAACATGGAACCTACCCAAATGTTTTCAGCTGAGATTAAACCCCTCCCGGCTATTTTGAAGAAATTGTTCTTTAAGTAATTAAAACTGTAGTCTATGGTCTTTAGTAAATTCTAGTAATTTCTCTGTAGTCAGTTTTAAGTATTTTTCTGGCTGGCTTCTTTCCAAAGAGTACACCTGTGTGTTAGTTGAACAATGTCTTACTGAAAGATGAAATTAACTAATTTTGTTTGATTTGGATCTTGGTTAAAAGTCTAAAGTTAGATATTTATATGCAGAGCCACATAAAGAATACTAGCTTAAATTATTCCACCAGGGACTGTAATAAGATTTCCATTTAGCTAACAGAACATTAGAATATGCTTAGCTAATGAAAACAACAATTCATCTCTGTTTTTCTATCAAACATGAGAGTTGGAGGGGGGCAAAAGAACTATTATTTTAAGTATACAACTTCTAGTATTTTAACTTTCTTCCCTTCCATGTTACATCCTCTTTCTAAATTTATTCACTTTTGCTTCTGAACTTTGAAAAGACTGTGATCTATTTTAGTTCATGAAAACCCAATAAAACATTGCTTTGACATTAAATAATGGGTCTTTGATGCCTTTGATCCCCCTTCTCCATGTAAAATAAAAGCCTAATGATTCTTATTAAATGAAAGGAATAAAGTTTATTTCAATAACTATGTTCATTTTATGAGGGCAATTTAAGTTTTCACTCTTGCCCATTAATTATATGGGATGTCACAAGTGCTGGAAGATGGGGTTTATTTATGTTTCCAGTTTTTATCTCAATTAGTTTTCACTTTGTACAGAATTAACACATCCCTGAGTAAGGGTGCCACCCACCACCATCTCGAGAGTGCATGCAGGTGTAGAACCCTGGCAGTGTAGCTCAATTGGTTAGAGTGTTGCCCTGATACATCAACATTGCAGGTTCAATCCCTGGTCAGGGCACATACAAGAATCAACCAATGATTGCATAAATAAGTGGAACAACAAATTAATGTTTTCCTTTCCTTCTCTCTTTCCTCTTTTCTTTCTCTATAAAATAAATAAATAAATAAATGATTTTATTTTAATATAAGAGAGTACAGATGTGTGTAGTGAGAATCTGGTGCTGTTCACAACTGGGCTAATTTCTGAACAATCATACTTTCCAGTGAGCTTGCACCAAAATGGTCTCTGAATGGTCTCAGGGGAGCCCCCTCTCGCGGTCAGGACACAGATGGCAAAGCATGAGTTATCCTGGCACTTCACTGTGTGGGCTTTACCTGGCCAGATGGGAGGAATGCTGCTGATTTCCCCAGCCTGGCTGTCTGCGGCCCAACACTAGAGTCCTGGTCAAGGTTGGGAGACAAAGCTCATGTAAGAAAGAAGGCTTTTCATTGTCCCTAATGTGCCTCCTATATGGCATCCCAAATGTTTCACAGACTGCCTAGAGGAAAGTAATGAATGGTGACAATTTAAAAAATACTCAATTCTACAACAAAAACATAGAGAAACAAATAAGAAGGACAGATAAATTTGAGTGTAGAAATAAGTATCATGTGAGAAGCATTAGGCAAAAAAGTAGGGCATACATATGCTAAAGCGATAGGAATGGATGGAAGAACCAAGTCAATACTCAATATTCATGAAGCATATGAAACATCAAATCTTCGTGACTCCCTAAATATTCATGAGATCTTTAGCCACTTGTTGGTGATACCCGTTCAGCCTCCATTTGTTCTCAACACATCACTTAGTGTGGGATGCTCATTATGCAGCAGTGTATTCATGGGACCCCAGTGACCCACGACCTGATGGCCAGAGAGCATAAGTAATATCTACATCTCTAAAGGTCATCTGTCTCTAAAACTTTAACCACACACATATAAGAAAGGCCTAATTGTAGTGATATATAAAGAGTCTTTACAAATCAGTAAGAAATATAAACACAATTTTTTTATTAATTTTACTAGGGTAACATCAATAAATCAGGGTACATATGTTCAAAGAAAACATGTCCAGGTTATCTTGTCAATCAATTATGCTGCATACCCATCACCCAAAGTCAGATTGTCCTCTGTCACCTTCTATCTAGTTTTCTTTGTGCCCCTCCCCCTCCCCCCTTACCTCTCCCTCCCGCCCCTCCCTGTAACCACCACACTCTTATCAATGTCTCTTAGTCTTGTTTTTATGTCCCACCTACGTATGGAATAATGCAGTTCTTGGTTTTTTCTGATTTACTTATTTCACTTCATATAATGTTATCAAGATCCCACCATTTTGTTGTAAATGATCCGATGTCATCATTTCTTATGGCTGAGTAGTATTCCATAATGTATATGTGCCACATCTTCTTTATCCAGTCTTCTGTTGAAGGGCTTTTTGGTTGTTTCCATGTCTTGGCCACTGTGAACAATGCTGCAATGAACATGGGGCTGCATGTGTCTTTACGTATCAATGTTTCTGAGTTTTTGGGGTATATACCCAGTAGAGGGATTGCTGGGTCATAAGGTAGTTCTATTTTCGGTTTTTTGAGGAACCACCATACTTTCTTCTGTAACGGTTGTACTACTTTACATTCCCACCAACAGTGAATGAGGGTTCCTTTTTCTCCACAGCCTCTCCAACATTTGCTATTACCTGTCTTGTTAATAATAGCTAATCTAACAGGTGTGAGGTGATATCTCATTGCAGTTATGATTTGTATTTCTCTAATAACTAATGAAGATGAGCATCTTTTCATATATCTGTTGGCCATTTGTATTTCTTCCTGAGAGAAGTGTCTGTGCATGTCCTCTTCCCATTTTTTTATTGGATTGTTTGTTTGTTTGTTGTTAAGTTTTATGAGTTCTTTGTATATTTTGGATATTAGGCCCTTATCTGAGCTGTTGTTTAAAAATATCATTTCCCATTTAGTTGGCTGTCTGTTTATTTTGTTGTCAATTTATCTTGCTGAGCAAAAACTTCTTAGTCTGATGTAGTCCCATTCATTTATTTTTGCCTTCACTTCCCTTGCCTTTGGAGTCAAATTCATAAAATGCTCTTTAAAACCAAGGTCCATGAGTTTAGAACCTATGTCTTCTTCTATGTACTTTATTGTTTCGGGTCTTATATTTAGGTCTTTGATCCATTTTGAATTAATTTTTGTACAAGGGGACAAACTATAGTCCAGTTTCATTCTTTTGCATGTGGCTTTCCAGTTTTCCCAGCACCATTTGTTGAAGAGGCTGTCTTTTCTCCATTGTGTGTTGTTGGCCCCTTTATCAAAAATTATTTGACCATATATATGTGGTTTTATTTCTGGACTTTCTATTCTGTTCTATTGGTCTGAATGTCTATTTATCTACCAATACCATGCTGTTTTGATTGTCATGGCCCTATAATATAGTTTGAAGTCAGGTATTGTAATGCCCCAGCTTCGTTCTTTTTCTTTAGGATTGCTTTGGCTATTGGGGTTTTTTTATAGTTCCATATAAATCTGATGATTTTTTGTTCCATTTCTTTAAAAAATTACATTGGAATTTTGATGGGAATTGCATTAAATTTGTATATTGCTTTGGGTAATATGGCCATCTTGATTATATTTATTCTTCTTATTCAAGAGCAAGGAATACACAATTTTCTTTTTAATTGGCAAAATTTATTAACATGCAAATTCACGGTAAAAGGAAGACATGCTAAAGCATGTGTGGAGGATCAAAGTGAGAAGCGGAAAGAAGGAATAGCCTGACGTTCAGGTACTCTGGTGGCTGTCCTGTTCTAGCTTCTCCAGCGCTGGGGTGGGAAGGGGGAGGGGGAGGAAAAGGCAGGTGGATGCTGCACTCTCTCTCTGTGGGTCACTGGGGCAGGCAAGCCAGTGCCTGCTCTCCTGAGCAACACCACTGTGGTTCTTTGAAGGGATATCCTATCAGATTCATACACACACATACACACAGTGTCTTCCATATGCTCACTTATACACTGGGATTTCACGTGGGTTCTTCTGTCCCAGCCCTGTCCATGGACCACTGATATCTTTGTTGTAGGATTTTGCTGCTTTAAAGTCATGGTGTCTCTCTCTACTAAATGGAGAGAATGGACCACTCCAACACTGTGTCACCCTTTGTCACATAGATCTAAGAGAAGTAAATGGCTACAATTCTCACAAGAGAAAGTTCTGTCATAGAACCTACTAAAGGAGACACTGTTGTAGAAGTATCAGTCCCAGAGGACAGCCCCGAGTGCAAGCCACAGGAAAAGTATTAGGATTATGACCTTCATCCTTTCTTCACTTCCCTCTTCATTCTTTTGCTACCTTATCTTCTACTTAGAACCTTGTGACTCAAAGAGGGGCCAGCAGATCACGCCACTGGGGAATTTGTTAAAAACACAGAAACTCAGTCCTATCCCTGACCAACTTCATCAGAATCTGCATTTTAACAACATCCTCAGGTTATTCTGAAACACATTAAAGGTGGAGGGATACCAATTTGCAGAATGTCTGGATTTTCTGCTCCAGCCATTCAAAGCCATGGTCACTTTTAGCTGGATGGCTCTCAGGGTGGGGGGTGTTCCTTCTTCGTTCTCCTTCCTCAACTTTGTCTGCACATATCTGCCCTTGGCAGCGTTTCAGTTCTGGACCCATTCTCTCATTTCTTGTTCCCCATTCTTGTGGCCCTTGCCCTTCTCTTCTTGCTGATAAATGGCCACACAGGCTCCTCGGCTCCATTTGTCCTCCTCCCAGTGAGTCTGAAAAAGCACCCCATGATCAGCTGTGGCAGGCTTGATGGGCCCCACCCTGCCTCCTCTCATGCCAGATGTAATCATTCCCAGAGTTCAGAGGTTTACGGCTTATTTCTAGTAGTTCCAAATGTGCGGTCAAGATGCCCTGGTGTTGAGTTGGCAGGACTAATGGCTTATTCAAATATTTTCCAATTCTGCTCTTCCAGACCCCTTCTTCCACATTATATCACTTGCAGAGGAATATGAATGTAGTGAAATCATATGGCTCATGTCAAGCTTGCCTTTAAACTGTTGTACTGATTAAGTCACTATGCCAGCAGTTTCCACAAACTAAATCTACTGTGAAAGAAAGAGTATCTGGAATCGGCCCCAAAATCTTTCCATAGGTTCTTGGATGCACTTTGTGATTTGGCTTCCTAAGCATGGCAAGAAGTTACATTTGAAGTCCAGAAAGGGCAAAGATGCTTGGGGAATCCACCTGCATCCACAGAGGCAAATGCTTTCATCTGAATACACACACGTGCACACACATTGACACACATGTACACATACATGCTCAGCTCACACATGCATGCACACACACATATTCACACATACATGCACATTATTGCCCAAGCTTATTGTCCCCTTCATAGACAGGGAGAAAAAACCAAGGTTGTCTCTAGGAAGAAAAGTCAGCTGTAAAACTGGTAACATTATGCATTATGCATCTTACAAGCATTAGAATATTAAGGACAATCTAGCTGAAAAGATGTCAGAGTTTATGTAACTCAGATGCTGTCCTCTTGATGATACAGAAAATAGCAGGTGTAATAAAATTGATAAGGTACTTAGATGATTAGAATTAACTGGTGGAAAGTCAAAAGAAACAAGTCATTGTTTATTCTCTCTGTGCACAAGGATCTCTGAGAAGGTAAAAAGTACAAAATAAGAAAGACTCTTGAAAGAGTTTTAAAACAGGCTGCAGATCATTTACCCCCATAACTGAGTCATCCACTCAGATAAACTGAGGCCATTTTGGACTCATTGAAAGAATAATGGCCCCAAAGAGCATTCCTTGATGAGACAAAGGTAACATCTGGAGTCTCCAGACTCTTCTGCCATACAGAGTGAACTTCTGTGCTGTAGGTCCATAAACAGCTCCATAAACAAGTTTATTTCTAGTCTGGTCTAGTCATGATCAAAGTTCTGAATGTTCAGCAAAACCCACCCTGCATACCTAACATCAACAAATAATCTCTTTAAAAATCAAAGCCAACACTCACACAGGCAACAGAAGGAAATTCAACTGACTACAGAGTGTATGGTAGGTTTTGTGCATCAAAAAACACTACCAGCAGAGTGAAAAGACAGAATTCTCTCACAGAATGGAGAACATATTTGCAAATCATCTACCTGATGAGAGCTTAGTAGCCCCAATATATATAAAGCCCCTACAACTCAACAACAAAAGACAAATCCAAATTTTAAAAAATGGGCGTAGGACTTGAATAGATAGGTCTCCAGAGAAAATAGACAAATAGGCAATAAGTACATAAAAAAATTCTCATCCTCACTAGTCATTAGGGAAATGCAAATCAAAAGCACAAGGATGAGATACCTACCAGGATGCATCTTAACCTCTCTGAACATCAGATTTTTTTGTGTGTTAAAAGAAAAAAATATTGAAATCTGTTTAACCCACACTACTAGATCTGCGAGTTTCTTGAAGATGTGGTGTGATATGCCTGGCAGAGCTATTGTGAGAATTAGCTGAATAACATCCTCCGGGGAAAAACATTTGCTGTTTCGAAAGCAACATGAAGTGTAGTGAACGGTTTTATCTCCCATTATATAACTGACTTCAAATGTCAGCATTACTAAATGTACAGCATTGCTTTACTAGAAAATCAAAGCTTTGAAATAATTTTCCATATAATTCAAGAGGTCAAATACAATTGAAAAATGCAAAGCTTTTGCTGCTGTTGTTGCTGTTGTTTTGGTCCAACTTTAGCTCTACTTTGCTCTTTCACGCTATTGAACTTTACTGTGGATTACATGTCACCTGCGTTCAGATAAAGCTCTACCACCCCCGATGGCCAGATGGCCTCCATGCCATCATGTTTTTGCACACAAATCTTGGCCAAGTTACTTTATTTCACACCAGCTTTGGAAAAGTAGGACGATTACTTAATGCAGGCCAAAAAATGATGTGACAATCATTTAGGCACCTGCCTTGATGTTATCACTGCTGTGTTAATAAAGTCATCTCACTTTATTATCTTTCCAGTGAAGTCTTCTTAACCTAGTTAGCTGCTCCCTGACCTTTCCTCTTAAACTCCCATGATAATATTCCCATGCTCAGCCCAAGGTTCTGCTCTGTTTTGTTTTCACGAGACATTTAGGTGTTCCAAGTAGCTTCTTCCTTTTTAGCTAAGTGTAAAAGCAAAGCTCACGAAGGGGCCTTAGTTTGGGATGCTCTCTACCTACAGATCCAGAGCATGGTCATCCAAGATCGTGGGGGTTATGATCAATGTTGTATTGCCCTATTTTAAGTTAGTAGTGGAATCAGACTCTAGATAGAGCCTACTCCCTCTGGCACATCACACTAAGTTTCTCTGGGGTGGCTGGGACCATCACAATATGATGCAAGCACTCTGGAAGTATAGAAGAGGCAGATGACTACCATCTAAAGAGATACTAAAGACTAGAAAGATAGGGAGTAGAACTGGATCTTTAAGGCTGGGTAGGAGTTCAAAATGATTAGGACAAGGAAAGACCTCCAAGGAAATGGAACACCTTCAACAAGACACCACAGTAGAGAAAGGCCCATTAAAAAATGAATAAGTCAGTCAGTGTTGGTGGAGTTGAGTTTCTTGGGTGGGACATAGAAGTAGAGAAATCCAATAGGGTCAGAATCACTTTGTGTAAGACTTGAGATGGCAAACTGTATGTGGAATTTATTCTGGAAGGATTCCCATGATAAAAGTGAGAGGTTTAAAACAATAAATAGGAAACCAGCTGCTGAAAGGAAGAGGAGGGGGAAAGAAAAAACTCTGTAGCAATCAAACTGATCAAACTGAAATCAGGTTGGATATGGGGGAGTAGGGGTCAAGGGCTGGTATGAAGAAGAAAAAAAAGCCAAAGATTAGACAATATATATCAGAATATTGCCCCAGTGCTAGGTCCAAGGGAGATAGTCAACAGATACTCATTGAAGTTGGTGGTTCCAGAGTGACATTTTATTCTTTTAAAGGAGAACCCACAAGGAAAGCCGGTACTTATCTGGCAGATGGTTGATGCTCAACAAAGGTAAGTTTCCATTTCCGTCCACTCCTCTGATGAAGTATACTCTATTTCCTCCTTAAATTGTCCTTCCATTACTCAGCTCACTTTTATTGAGCATCTGCTCTTTTGCCAAACTGTGCTAGACTCTGACAATGCAATGGGAATAATGGTGGGCACAATATCTAGGCAGTACCCGAGTGACATGACTAGATTTATGCTTGGGGTCAGCTAGTGTGGACATTCCAAGGGAGCCTGGAAAGGTGCTGGAACAGAGAGCTTTATGGCAGGCCCCTTCCTTCCCATCCTCTGTCTGCTTCAGAAGGCCTCAGGACAGTTGGATTTTGCAGACTAACATTTGTAAATGGACTCAACAGTTAGGCTAGGTGGTCTATTTAAGTGGATGCAGAAATGTCTTTGCAGCCAGTGGAGTGGAGAGAGGGTACAGATAGAGGGTCAGAGAGAATAAAAATAATGCTGCTCAATGACTTGGTCTAATTTGTACTTACAAATGTTAACTTATCATAAATAATATTTCTTCCAGTGCTTAAGCTTACACTTAACTTCCTAAATTCCCTTCTGTGTTCTGAAAGAGATAGCTTTATGTGTCAACACTGGCCCTGGCTGCAACCCCAGCCCCAGCCCAGCCTTAACTACAGGAGAAATACAAAGCTCTCCTTAACTTTCAGAGACCCAAAGGGAGAGTGCCTCAACTTGGCATAGTTTCTTTCGCCAGTTTTTGCTTGTAGTAGCTTGTATTTTAACAACTCTGCTAACATGGACCATCATGCTATGAAATTCAAGTGGGATTTGCAAAGGACTCTTACAGCCTAATACAGTCCCTAAATTGTATCTTGGAATACGGTTTAATCACCTCATCAAGATTCAAGAGATTAAACTATCCAAAACCATTTTTCAAAGTGCTGATTTAATTACTGTTGTATTTAACTGCCTTTCACACATGGGCTTTAAGCTTTCTACCCATATGTAACCAAATGAACTAGACACTGAACTTCTACAGTAATTTCTTAAGTGCCAAGAAATAAGAATGGGGATTTTTTATTCTACAGTTCAAGATGCACAAGGCCTAGCATGTCTGGGAACAGATACACAGCCATGTAAAGGACTGCATTTGCTGCCCCGGGAAACTTTTTTATCTGTTCATTTTCTCACCAAGAATAAAAATGCATACTTAATCTTGACCTTGGAAAGTGGTTTCTATGCCACAGTGGATAAGGTTGTGGGGTCATAATCTGCCTCAGGAGATGTTCAAATAATCATGAGAGCCAAGAGTGTGAGTTCTGAGCCCCATCAATGTCTTTCCATATTCTCAGCATCTCCTCTCCCCTGGTCTACAACTACAGCCCCAGAAGGAGGTCTCTGAGATGTCCTAGAAAGCAGAAACTCACACTGGCCATCCAGAACACTACCACCAAGCCAGTTGCTGCAAAATGATGAAGAGAAATGCCTCCCCCTAAGAAAACTCCCAGCAAAGTCTGAAAGGGTCAGTGATTACACTGTGTCTGAGAATACTATGTACTAAGGGTCTATCCAGTTAGAGATGAAAAGAGACCCACTTAACCATTAGAGTCAATGCTACCATTTATTCCCCCTAAGGGTTTTATAATTCCACAAAGCTTATTTTTACTTTATATCTGAATTTTTTAAAAAGAATCAGAAGCCCTAGCTGGTTGGTTCAGCAGTAGAATGTCAGCCCAGCATGTGGATGTCCCAGATTCAATTCCCAGTCAAGGCACACAGGAGAAGCAACCATTTGCTTTTTCACACCTTCCCTTCTTCCTTCTCTTTTTATTATCTCTCTCTTCTCCTTCTGCAGCCATGCTTCAGTTGGAGCAACTTGGACCCAGGAGCTGAGGATGGCTCCATGGCCTCACCTCAGGAGCTAAAATAGCTTGGTTGCCAAGCAATGGAGCAACCACCCCAGATGAGCAGAGCATCACCCCCTAGGGGGCTTGCCGAGTGAATCCTGGTCAGGGCACATGTGGAAGTCTGTCTCTCTGCCTCCCCGATTCTCACTTAAGGAAAATTTTTTATAAGAAAAAAAATCAAGATATTTTCTCCTCAGGAAGATCCATATTCACCAAATTTATTACATTTAAATAGAATTTTAATACAAACCTCTCATTTGTAGCATCCTATGAAATTAAATCCATTTTCCTTTTTCTTTCTTCCTATGTTTTCAGTTTTATTTTCTCCTGATGCTACCACAGGAAAGAGCACCAGGTGAGAGTCTAGAGGTCTGTATTTCAGTCTTGCTAATAATGCTGGAAACCTTAGAAGGGTCAGTTAATCCTTCCAATGCTCAGCTTCCTCACCCCTCAAAAGGCACATTTTATGAACCGCTTGCCCCACAACACTGCTGTAAGCTTCAGACAGGAATCACATCTGCAAAAGTAACTGAAAACCCACTGTGAATCAAAGCAAGGACACTTCAAATTTCCCATGGACACTTCCCATCAAACATCATATAGTTTTTTGGGTTTTTTTTAATATTTTATTTATTCATTTTAGAGAAGGGGAGAGAGAGAGGAGGGGGAGGAGCAGGAAGCATCAACTCCCATATGTGCCTTGACTGGGCAAGCCCAGGGTTTCGAACTGGCGACCTCAGCGTTCCAGGTCGACGCTTTATCCACTGTGCCACCACAAGTCAGGCTAAACATTATATAGTTTTAACGCACTTAAATCAGTTTCCTCTGATAGCATTCATAGCTTTGGCCCTCAAATATTTCATTCTTAAAATTAATTTAATGGTAATCTAACTACTGCATATGCTTCCTGCAGTAATCTAGAGCCAATTATGAAGATGATAACTTTCTCACCTGGGAATGCAAAACTTTTATGGTTATTATTCCATATTCAAATTTATTTAAACTATAAAGGATCAGACCATCATGGAAACAATTTCAGATCTGAGCAACTTACCAACATGGCCTCATGTTCTGTCTGTTTCTGTTGAAATACTCTTTCAGTCCACCCATGCTGATGTCACCAACACTGGACAGGGCCAGCTGCAAAGACCATACAGCCTCTGGGATCTAGGAAGTGAGTGAGGAGCACATAAAGGAGGAGCACACTTTATAGATTGTGAATTTTTGGAGGATGTTGTGGGGAAATTCTTTCCTTTTAAAAAAGAAAGCAAAACTTCTTTTCAGAATTCCACACTTCATCATTAAAAATTATGCTGATTTTCAAAATGTATCTTTGGCAGAGGAGATTATGTCTGGTCTGGTACAAACCCTAGCAGCTTTCTTTTTTAACCAACAGCTCATCTAAAATTTTTTACTTAATCCAGAACATAAGAGAACTAACAATGAAATCTGGAGGGTAGGAGACCCCAAATCAGCTGATAGAAAGCTGAGCTTTTCTTAGACAGAGCCTGTGCAAAATCTTTTGCACTTGCTTGTAGAGCACCTCAGAGCAACGTCTGTGAGGTTGAATTTAAATCTCCAAGTGCCAAGGACAACAATTGCACTAGATCAGGTCCAGGAACCTATAATGAGACTAGAAAGAGAGATTTTTCAAAAAAAAATATGTTTTGTTTTTTTTCTATAATATTGCTAAAAAGTGGAAATGCTGCCAGGTGAAATCTTGGCACTCCTTTGGCTATAAAACAGCCATGTATACATGAACATGTATACACAATGAACACAGGTTACTATGTCTTGTTAATTCTAGATCACAACACAAGCAGTATAGGTACTTTCTAATAGTTAATGATCTCCTAACATTAGTGCATTGTTAAGGACAATTTAAATACTTCTAACTTATTAACAACATGATTTGAATTTCATTTCTCTGTTAAATATTTCTAATCCTGAATATCATGCTTCTGTCTAGGTTTATATTTTGAGGACATTTTGAATTGTCTTAATATTTGCTAATAGTGTAAAAAACTCAAGCACTATATTTTCAAATTAAACTTGATTTTGGTCTAGGTCTTTTCTTTAAAAAGTATATGGTTTAGCTAAGCAATATTTATCTTATTATATTTTAAGCAAATACAACCCCCTGCTTCTAGGACCTTCCTTACTGTCACTAAGACATTGCAAACAACTCCTTAAAAACTTCTCAACACAGTCAGACAATTGAGTTGTGCTTTACTGTGGCACAGGGTATAATGGAGATCTTGAGCTGATTCTGTTCAGTTCAGGCTAAAACCAAGGTCACAAGACTTTTGCTCTCACCCACTATAAATAGATAGATGATAGATAGATAGATAGATAGATAGATAGATAGATAGATAGATAGATAGATAGATGATAGATAGATTTAGATAGAGATAGAGATATATAATAGACTAGTATTATACATTTTGGTAATTACTATAATGTAGACATATTAGTTGAAATTAGAGTTGGTGCATGTAAGAGAAACTCGAATAAGGGCAGGTTAAATACAATAAAGACAGAGATCTCTCAAGTAAAAGGAGTTCAGAGGTATATAGTCCAAGGCTGTTAAGACAGCCTCAGAGAGTCTTATCTCTGGCTTCATTGAAAAGGTTTAACATTTGAGCTGAAAGAAATGGAATAAAAGGAATCAATTGGCCTCCCTGGTTGATGGAGAACATTGCAGACCACACAAAGGAGATGTGTAAAGACAGAGGGGTCAGAATATAGCATGTAGAGACTCTCTAGATAGTTTAGACTCCTGGAGAGGGGAGATAAGGGCAGAATGGAAGATTAGGGCACACTTATGAAGACATTGTAAGCTGGATAGAGAAATATGGGTTTTAAGAGGAAGCCAATGAGCAATTGTACACATGGGAGTGACACAGTATGATTTTCACAACTGAAAGATCATTGAGCACTTACACTAGGAAATGTTCATCAGTGAGTGCTGCAAGGGAGTACTGTTTCATCCTGAATGGCTCATCCCAATAAAGAGACACTAAGGTCATCTCTGGTGATGGGAGAAGTAGGAAGGACAAGCAAGGCAAATAGCTGAGCTAAAAGCACTTTCTAAAACTTCCTTACAAAGACAATACGCGCACATGGGTGCACACACACACAACAAACCCAATATAAACACATTCCAAATTTGTGGAAGTTTTCAGGGAATCTTGGCACTCAGCTACACATAAAGGAGGGGAAACAATAAGAGGTGGATTAAAAAGTAACAGATTTAATTCTGATCTATACTTTTGTTCTGTCTATTATAGATCAGCCTCCTCCAGCACCACTTAAATGCTATCTCATTATTAACATAATGGAGAGCCAATTTTTTAATCAAAAGCCATTTTTAGGATCAAAGAGAAACATATTTCGAGGCGGATAGTATGTTAGTTATATCTCATAACATCATATGGTTAGGGGTATTCAACTAAAATTAAAGATGATATGCACTGAATTCTCAAAAAAAAAAATCAAATGCCTCCCAATCGGGGAAGGAAAATTGAATCTTTTTTCTTTCAGGATATTTTTCTCAAGTACTGGCGGAAGTGCTAATGAGAGACAGGCCTCCTTGCCATCCAGTGACAAATGTAATAGGTTACATGAAACCACAGAAAATGAGTGTATTTAAAAATGTCAGATACAACACTAAAGGAAAACTAGGTTTTGTATTTTTCCTCTTGATCATGGTCTAATAGAGACAATTCAAAAATGATTTCTTCTGAACTTGGTGATATTCATGATTGAAATAGTGTTGCTAATGATAACAATGTGTAGAATTATTATATGGAAAGTACTAATAATGCAAATCATATGGTTTTTAGTTGTAGTTTCCTTACAGATTATTTTTTCCTAGGCATGTTTGATTACTCAGAGATTAGCATACTAAAACTCAGATTTGTTCTAACATACAGAGAATTAGGTTTAAAACAAAGTTCGACAATTAACCAAATTTCACTTATGGCAGTTTTATCCCATAAAAGAGTGACAATGTAAGGCAGAGGGTATTAAACCTAAAATACTATTTTCAACTATTTTTGACATCTTGTGTTTTTGCTTAGATCTACCAATACATAGTGTTCTATAAAACATAATATTAAAATAATTACAAAATTTTATGAGCACTTGTAAAAATAAAAGGTACAGATGCTTAATCTATATTGTGAAAAAAATAATTTGGAATCTAAACACTACCTGATCTCTTGACTACACTTTAAAGAAAAAATTTGAATGCTTTCTTTTCCTTATTAAAAAGAATTTTTAAAACGATTTTCATATCTCATGCTGTTTATATGTCTGATGGTTATAGGAGACTATATTTTTTCTACTGTAAGAAACAACATTTATAAATATATTATGTCACTGTGATTACAGGTCATTTCCACTGGTTTTGAAGAGTAACAAAAATTGCAGAATTAAAAAACTTCCAAAAAAATTAGCCCTGGCAGGATAGCTCCATCAGTTAGAGCATCAACCCGAGACACAAAGGTTGTGGGTTTGATCCCCAGTCAGGGCACATACAGGATCAGATCAATGTTCCTGTCTCTCTGTCTCTCTCTCTCTCTCTCTTCCTTCTTCTAGCTCTAAAATCAATAAATAAAAATAAATAATTTTAAAAAGGAAAAAGAACTGCAAACATTTGAGTAAATTTCTAGAACCATGTCCCAAAATGTCCCAAAGCTGATGGGTATAAAGCAATGGGATTTTCTCAAAGAAACAAAGTTGTAATGGAGAATTGTTTATAACAAAAGGGTTGACATCAAACAGATCTTGGCTATGACTACAAATATGTCATAAAACAAAGCAAACCCACAACTACAGATTTTTATAATAATTTAATTAGCAAACATGATAGCTCAAGTCCCATAAAATGTACATATATATTATTTGTTCAAAAGATGTTACTATGTCATATTTAGGTACAGATGATATATGATATATTTTATATATCACATATATTATAGTATATAAAGAAATATAGATAACACATACATATATAGTTATTTATTCAATACACACAGTATCAATTTTGCTAGCTTATGTTGCAATAACAAACTACCCCAAAACCTCAGCAGTTTACAATAACAAAAGACTTATTTCTTGCTCCCATTGCATGTCCTTCGCTGGTTGGTTCCACCTCTACTCCCCATCTTCTTCATTCTGGGACCCTGGACAAAAGAAGAACCCCAATGTGGGATAGACTGCTGTTAAGGTAGAGAAAAGAGGAATGACAGAATCCCACACTGATAGAATTCCACCATGGACCAACTGTTAACATTTCATTGTCCAAAACAAGCCACATGGGCAAGTTTAATATCAATAGGGCACAAAATGCAATCTTAGATGAAGACAATTACTAGAAATAAGTTTATTGCTTGAGAAACACATAAATATGAAAACATTTATCAGAACAATATCTCCTTCACAGGACAACTGATCTCTCAGTTGGGTAAATCTGTTCGCTTATTATCAAATGACTTTACTCATCAGTACATCAGAAACATGAGATACAAGCAAAGAAAAAGAAAATATTCACAGCTGGAAAATTTTTATTTACAAATAAGACTCAAGTTGGGAAAAAAGAATACCAACAAAAACAGAAGGGAAATTTTTATTACTACGCTACATGAAATAAGCCAGGCAGAGAAAGACAAATAGCATATAATCTCACTTATATGTGGAATCTAATGAACAAAGTGAACTGAGGAACGGAATAGAGGCAGAGGTGGGGTCACAGGGAGCAGAGGGACAGCTGTCAGAGGGAAGGGGGATGAGGGGATAGGATCAGAGGAGGTTAAGAGATTAGTGAAATTATATATACATAACACATAAATACAGATAACAGGACAGCAAAGCCCGAAGGGAAGTGGGGGGGGGGGCAATGGAGGACAAGGGGGTGAGGGTGAGGAAGTTATATTGAGTGGGACACTTGAATTTATGTTAACACAATAAATTAAAATTAATTTAAAACATTTTAAAAACAAGGGAAGAATCATAAAATTTTAAAAATTCAACAATAAATTTTAAATAAACCATGTAAAACTATTATGTAAATCCAAGAACTGCTTCATCCAAAAAAAGCTTTAAAATATATAAACATAAACCTTTAGGTCATCTGATCTTGTGGGGAAATGGGAGATAACACAAAAGCACAAATTTGGAAAGAATGGAATAACCACAAATACAGACAAAACTGAAAAATTCATAAGCAACTACTTTGCTCAAATCAAAGCAAAAAAAAATTTTTTTTGAGAACCTGAATTAAGGAGGATGATTTTTAGGAAAATATAAATTACTCATAGTGCCAATACTATTTATATTGTCCCAAAGCAAAGAAAATAAAAAGTTAAACTTCTAGCTGGTATTCACTTGTTTGCAAAACAGAGATGGTCAAAGCTTTTCTTTAGTTGGTATATTAGTTTCCTACTGCTGCTACAACAAATTACCAAAAATTTAGTGTCTTAAAAACAACACAAATTTATTATCTTAAATTTCTAGAGATCAGAACTTCAAAATCAGCTTCACTGAGCTAAAGTCATGGTGGCAGGCCTGTGGTTCTGGAAGATCTATGGAAGAAGACATTTCCTTTTTCCAGCAATTGGCTGGGTGCCTACGTTCCTTGGTTTGTGGCCTCTTCCTTTAGCTTTAAGCCAGAAGAATAGCATCTTCTGATCTCTTTCTCTGACTATGACTGTTGCTTCCATCTTCATATTTATTTCTCTCCCTCTGCTTCCATTATCATATTATGGTCTCTTACTCTGGCCTCCCGATCCCTTTTTATATGGACCCTTGTGATTACATTGGGCCCATCTGGATGATCCAGAATAATCTTCCCATCTCAAGATCCTTACCACATATCTGCAGAGTCCTTTTTGTCATATCATGTAGCATATTCACAGATTCCAGGGATTCAGACATGGGAGGACGTTATTCAGTCTATGAGAGTTGGATAGGTGGACAATATGAAAAGACATTTTGACCTAATAAAAAACCCATAAACCCATTCTTATTTTACTGGGGAACATAAATTCTACACTAAAAAATTCATCCTGTAGCAGTATAATTAGCCCACAAAAACCTTGCTTAACGAGAAACTGGTTTCTGCATAATCCAATAAAATGAAAACACTGTCTTCTAAAGGAATATTTATCTGTAGCTAGTCCCAATCTATATTTGTTTTAGTTTATAGAGATAATTGAACAATATTTCCCATATCTTTCTTCTCTGTACCCTGTCCTGCTACTAAAAACTTTTTTTTATGGTTTCATTGAGCAGGGCTAATGGACCATGTTGAGGTGTTAAAACAAAACATTTGGAACTGCAGTTACATTATATTGCAGGTATATATATTTAAGACTTGAAAGTCTTAAAATAAAAGTATTCTTTTTTCTTATTTCTTTGTTCTTTCTCCTCTTGTTCCTTTTTACACAATATTCAACCTACATATCCTAGTTCAAAGGGTGCTTAAAGCACCAATTTGAACTTTTAGTGTAATAGAATAGTAAGGAAGGTGGGAACATATTTTATTAATAAGTCAGTTCTTTCTAACATTCTCATAACAACCATCAGAAATATTCTTTCCTATCATAAAGATGCAAGCATTACCCATTTCTTTGTCTCACTCTCATTGCTATTGTGGGCCTTCCTTCTGTTTTGCAAAGTGGCCCAAACTATTCTCTTACCTCAATTAAATGGTCTCTAACAAGTGTAACAGTTTCTAGGATTGTCTTCAAGAGTTCCTGCAGAGTTATCCAGGCCATATCAGAAATGCAACCATTTTTCTTCTCTTGCTTTAAATGGTGTTGCCTATGAAATGGTAAAAGGCTCTGACACTACTTCCCCTACAATTTCCTGCCTATATGTGCTGCATATGGTTGACAGTTCCCTGAAAATTTCACATCCATGGCACTCTGCACGAGGCTTCTCTAATCAACAAGGGGCAGATTTCCTTGGTACTATGTTCTGTCACAGTGGTTGCTAAGGAGCACTGCCTTCCATCCCAAAATCTCTCATAGATTTTGTGGGGGAAAGACTTCTTTCTGCTTCCTGCTACAATTCTCTTTTCCCTAGGACTCAGACATGAGTCCATTTGGATTGAGCAAAAAGGGGGCCATTTATCTGAGACTGCCGTCCTGAACAGTCCATAAGTTTCTCTTCCCCTTCTAGGCCTACATAAAACATGTAATACAAAACTTGGCACATAGTAAATGTTCGATAAATATTTCCTGTCACTATTATTTGACAAAACTCTGTCTCTCTTTGTCATTTACATCCATTAGAGTTCCTTAATTACCCTATTGTATATAAGGCTCAACTTATATTTTGATATTTTCTTTCCATACATTATTCCTTGCTATCCAGTCATGAAGTTAAATAATCAGAAAACCCACATCACATTTTTCTGTGGACATTGCTAGATGGATGAAATGCAGAGTCAGCCCCTCAATGCTTTTATAATGAGTCCCCAGATGCCCCTGAAATAGGTCAGCCTCTGGCCAACAGTCAGTGAGAAACAGTGTTTGGGCAACAATTACTTGATTGAGCTTAGCAGTGGATTCTCCAGCCTCAGTGAAACTTTGAGATATCTGCATCCCTGACCAACCAGCTTGGCTGCAACTGTGAAAGACTATAAGCTAGATTCTCCCAGCTAGACTGAACTCCCTAAGATTGAACCCTCCTGGTTAATTTTTCTGGCACAGGCTTATGTAATGAAATTAGAGACATAAATCACTTGAGACGACGCATCACAAATGCACATGCAAGGATTGAAAGAAATGCTGCACTTGTGAACCACGTTCACTGGAAATTTTGCACACACTGAACTATGCATTAGTTTATTTTGTGTTTTTGTCTATGTTTCTCAGACTCTGTGATCACATATTAATTCTAACCTAAATGGGTCGCTGTGAGGACTAAAACTTAGTCAATTCATGAGTGGCTTTTTAAAAAACTCATGGTGTTATTTATTTAGAAAGTAAAACTGAAAAGGGAGAAAGTTCATGAAGAAGAAGAGGACCAGTCAGTCTACTTTCAGCAGCTGATTGGGTGGTAGTTCATATCACTGAGATGCTAAAACGCTTTCTTTCTTCCTGTAGGTGAGATTCATGCACGTGCTGGTCTACTTGTCTACTCCCCCCCACCCCACTCAGTTATAAAACTATGTCACACTCACTATCCTATTTTTGGACAGATCACTTCTTTTAGACAATCACTTGCTATGTGACAGATACTGAGGATACAACAGTTCACAAGACGCACATATCTTTGTCATCATGGAGTCTGTGTATGGCAAGTTCAAAATACCTCTGTAATAGACATCTTCAGCATTTTGCTAAAGTGTGCAGTAACATAGGCTGGCTATATGAATGCTAATAAAGTCAACAGAGAATCAACTTTCCTGGGGGGTAGGGGACGAGAAGGACGCATCCAGTAAAGGAAGAAATATGGGCAGAAGAAAAAGAAAAGGAGAAAACGGGAAGGGAAGTCGTAAGTATTTTATGGATGACCACATTCCCTAACTCAGGGTCCAGGCTCTTTCACCAGCCCGCACGCCGCGTGAACTGAAAGCGTCGCTCCCGGGAGCTGCGTGCGTCGCGCAGATGTGACGCCAGAGGGCCCGTCAGAGGGCGCGGACTTCCGGGTCCCGTGACACTTTCCATGGAGAGTCAGGGCAGAGCCCGCTGCCTTCTAGGCGGACAGGTGAGGCTCTTCCCTCCGCACTGGGGGGCACTTTGCAAGGGGAAGGACGGCCGGGCAGGCGTCTGGGGGTCCCCGCCGAGCCCCTGCTGCCCTTGGCCCGACGACCCGCAGGGGCGTGACAGCGCTGCGACCGCTCGGTGCCCGGAGCCATGGCCGGGACCCGCTCTGGCTGCTGGCCCAGCGTTCGATCCTCCAAGCGCGGGGACGTGCCGCTTGTACTTGCATGCAGTGCACCTGAGGACCCGATGTCGCTGCGGCCCCCTTGGGGAGCAGGGGCCAGGACGCCGGGCAGCTGTGCGGGAGAAGTGACTGGAGAGGCCCACGTCGGGGCCTCCAGAGAGCTGAGTTTCTTCACATTTCAAGCCTCTTCCAGCCCGGACCAGCCCCTCTTCCCCCGTGGCTCTCCACTTCCCGCCCTGCCCCTCAGCGGGGTCATGAAGCGCTCTTGTTTTGCACTCAGGGTTCTCAGAAGGGTCAGCCTCCTCCCCCATACCTCTCCTAAATTTGTTACACAGATCCCCTTGAACATTGTCTCTTGGGCCAGGCTCTGAATTTGACACTCCCTGAGCCACACATGAGGCTCAGCAGTAGTTGCTTCAATAATTCTCTATGACCCCACGGTCAAAACGGAGCCTGCTTCCTTGAAGTTAGAGTGCAGCATTTGGGGGAAATCATTGAGACTTTCTGCTGCCTATACCCCTTGCAGTACATCTTGGTGTTTTACTGAAGTCTGTGCCTCGTTTTCTCATCTGTAAAATGGGGGTACTATCGTATCCATTAGATGTTTGTTTTTTAACAGATAATTCACATAGCGTCTAGAATAGTGGTTTACACACAATAAGCATTCAAAGAATGACACACACACACACACACACTCGACAACTCTTGATGCTTTTCGCAGGAGGTATTTAGTACTCACACTGCTTTTCATTTATCCTTCACCTTAACTCTGAACTCTCACCCTTAGGTTTTTATTTTCCTGCAAAAGACAGGATGCAGATTCGGACACTTTATTCCTTGATTCACAAACTGGAAGAAGCAAAGGAGTTCTGGGAAAAAAAATGTTTTTCTCTTTTTCAGGAAAAGATAATTCAGTTTAATTCATCCTGAGTGTAGTATGTGCTTCGGTTTTGATGTTTCCTCAGCTGTGGTAATGAATTTTATATCGATCATATAAGCTTGCTCTTCTGACCCAGTTGCACGAGTTTGAGAAGAATCTTACTGGAGGTTAGTATGTTGTCATTAAATAACAAAGTTAGACATAAGTTGTAAAATTACTAGTCTTCTGATCACTTATTAAGCAGGAGCAAGAGGTCGATTCACAGAATCTTGGCGTAAAGTGCATCATTTCCCGCTCTACAATATGCTATTTTTCCGCAAATTCTGTAGTATGTGACTGGGAATTTTTAGAGTGGGAGTCAGAAGATGATAGCATTGGTTTCAACATTTTAAAGCCCTATAACTGCACTCAAATAAAATTAAAAGTTTGACAGTGTCATACTCCATGAATTGTACTGCCTATTTGGCAATGCTGTTAAGGCCAGATGAGAAGTATGAGAATGTACTTCACAAATGAAAGAACTAGAGAAAAAGAGGGTAGTTTTCCTTGCAGGTAGTAAGAGTATCATCAAGTCAGGATATAGCAAATGATTACTTCCTCTGACATATTCTGGGGAAGGATGGGAAAGATATAAATTTAGTGAAAGGGTGGGGATGTTTTGTTTATGCACCTGTTTTATATGCCGACTTCAGCTGGATGAGTTGAGGCTTATAGGGGCCAAATTCTCACTTTTTCCTTTTTATTCCACTTACACAATTAAATAAATAAATGTGTTATAGGGTGTAATAAAACTTTTCTTTTGAAATTATTATAGATTCACAAGAAATGCAAAAAAATGTCCCCATGTGTGATTCCACTAATCTCCCTCAATGGTAACATCTTGTATAACTGTAGTACAATTCTTGAACTGAGAAAGTGACATTGATATGATCCATAGATTTTACTGACATTTCACCAGTATCACAAGCACTTATTTGTGTATATATACAGGTCTATAACTTCATATAACCATCAGTATGTTCAAGATACAGAACCGTTCCATCACCACGGGCTTCCCTCATGCTGCCCCAATGTAGCCACAGCCATCTCCTCCTACCTCAGTTCCTAACCCTGCTAACCACTAATATATTTTCCATCTCTATAATTTTGTCCATTTTAGAAACGTAGTATAAATATAATCATATAATATGTAATATTTGAGACTCTTCCTCTGCATTAGCTCCTTTGAGATCCATCCAAGTCATTTCATGATTTAGTAGTTTGTTCCTGTTTACTGCTGAATAGTAGTCTATGGTGTAGAACTGTGCCACAGTTACTTAACCATTCACTTGTTGAGGGACATTGGGTTTTGTCCAGTTATGAGCTATTACAAAAGGAACTGCTGTGAACCTTAGTAGGAAGGTTTTTGTGTGAACATGTTTTTATTTCTCTGGGATAAATGCCCAGAAGTACATTTTCAGGGTTAGATGGTATGTTTTTGTTAATTCATATGATTATATGATTTTTCTTCTTATAACGTCTTGATATGGTAGATTACATTGATTGATTTTTGAATGTTGAGCATACTTGGACTAGCTCCTACTTGGTTGTTGTACTATATATACTTTTTTTAAATACATTGCTGGATTTTATTTGCTAATATTTTGTTAAGGTATAGATATGAGAGGTATGGATGTGTAGTTTTATTTTTTGTATTAGGGTACTAGTATTCTTTACAGTCTTTAATTATAACCCCTATTTCATTCCTGGTATTAGTTATTTGTGTCTTCTCTCTTTTTATCTTTTTCAGTGGAGGCTTATTAATTCTATTGATCTTTTTTTAAAGAAATTGCTATTTAACTGATTTTTTCTTTTTTCAGTTTTATTGATGTTTGCTCTGATATTTATCATTTTCTTCCCACTGCTTGCTTTATGTTTATTTTGTTTTCCTTTTTCTAGTTTCTTGATCATTGATTTGAGACTTTGTCTCTCATTTCTTTCTTTTTTTATTTCTTCTTTTCTAAGTGAGAGGAGAGGAGTTAGAGAGATAGACTCCTGCATGCGTCCTGAACAGAATCCACACAGCACCCCTGTCTAGGGCTGATGCACTACCCATCTGGGCCATGCTCACAACAGAGCTTGTCTCTCATTTCTAATGTCAGCATATCATGGTAAAAATTTCCCTCCTAGCATGGCTTTTGTTGCATCTCACAATTTTGATATTTTGTATTTTCATTGAGTTCTACTTCTTCCGATTTCCTCTGAAAGGTTTTTGTTTGTTTGTTTGTTTTTTGTCGATGGATTATTTAGAAGGGTGTACTTTAGTTTCCAAGTGTTTGGAACCTTACCTGTTCTCTTCATGATATTGATACTAGTTTTTGCATAATGATAGGAGATATAAGATATATGATTTTAATTCTTTTAAATTTATGTTTGTTTTATGACCCAGGATATGGTGTATCTTGATGAATATTTCATGTGTGTTGGAAAAGAATGTGTATTCTGCTGTTGGGTAGAATGTTCAATACATGTCAATTACATTCTGTGGTTGAGGGTGGCTTTCAGTTCTTCCATATGTCGTTGACTGTTTCTCGAGTAGTTCTTTTCATTGCTAAGAGTCTTTAACTATAATTGTGGTTTTTTCTCTTTCTCCTTTCAGCTCATTGGTTTTTGCTTCATGCATTTTGAATCTCAGTTTAATGCATGTACACTTAGGATGTCTTATTGATGGATTAATCCTTTTATCGGTATAAAATGTACTCTTTGTACAATAATTTTCTTTGCTCTGATTTCTATTTTAACTGATAGCAATATAGCCTATCTTTTTTTAAAAAAGTATTATTAACATGATATATCTTTTTCTATTCTTTTATTTTCAACCAACAATCTTGGCATGTTTAAGTAACCCTTTTGTAAATAACATAGTTGGGTCGTGTTTCTTTTTATTTATTTATTTTCATTGGGCCATGTTTCTTTTAAATCCATTCTATCTATGGATTTTAATTGCTACATTTAGACTATTTCTACTTAAAATAATTATTGATGTTTTAGGGCTTAGGTCATTTTATTATTTGTTTTCTGTTTGCTCCATCTTCTACTTTTCTATTCTCTTCTTTTTTATATATACTAGTAGGTTACTTGAATATTTTTAAGAATTCCATTTGACTTATGATGCTTTTTAATATATCACTTAGTACACTTTTTTTTTTTACTAGTTGTGCTAGGTATAACAGTATACATACATAACATCACACAGCCTACTTGTATTGATATTTTACTACCTCAAGTGAAGTGGAGAAACCTTACTTATATTTAGGTCCTTTTAACCTCTCCACTTTTTAAATATAATTGTCATATGTTCTGTATATACATGGAGTACCACATCAAAGGCTGTCATAAATTTTACTTCAACCATCAAATACGATTTGAGAAACAAATGCGGAAAAGGATAATCCATTATATCTACCACTACTCATGCCATTTCATTGTTCTTGCTTTACTGAAGTTAAACCTTATTTCTTTCTATATGGAGAACTGCCTTTAGGAGAACTTCCTAATGGTGGATCTGTTAGTGACAAATTTCTTACCTTTTCTTCATCTGAGAATATCTTTATTTACCCTTCATTTCTGAAGGATTGTTTTGTCTAATACAAAATTTGGGGTTGATAGTCCTTTTCCTTCAGCACTTGAAAAATGTTCCGCTTTTGCCTGACCTGTGGCAGTGCAGTAGATAGAGCGTCGACCTGGAATGCTGAAGGCACCAGTTTGAAACCCTGGGCTTGCCCGATCAAGGCACATATGAGAAACAATGAACAACTAAAGTGAAGGAGCTATGAATGAGTTGATACTTCTATCTCTCTCTGCCCCCTCCTTCCTCCCTCCTTCTCTCTCTCTCTAAAAATAAATAAGGTATGGGAAAGAAAGAAAGAAAGAAAGAAAGAGAAAGAAAGAGAGAGAAAGAAAGGAAAGAGAAAGAAAGAAAACAGAAAAGAAAAAGAAAAAATGTGTGACTTTTTTCTGGTGTCCATGGTTTCTAATGGGCAATCTGCTGGCATTCAAATTGTTGTTCCTGATAGCTAATATGTCATTTATCTCTGGCTGTTTTTAAGTTTGTTTTTTGTTTGTTTGGTTTTTTTACAGTGACAGAGAGAGAGTAAGAGAGAGGGATAGACAGGGACAGACAGCATCAATCATTAGTTTTTCGTTGCAACACCTTAGTTGTTCATTGATTGCTTTCTCATATGTGCCTTGACTGCGGGCCTTCAGCAGACTGAGTAACTCCTTGCTTGAGCCAGCGACCTTGGGTCCAAACTGGTGAGCTTTGCTCAAACCAGATGAGCCCGCACTCAAGCTGGCGACCTTGGGGTCCGGAACCTGGGTCCTCCGCATCCCAGTCCGATGCTCTATCCACTGCGCCACCACCTGGTCAGGCTGTTTTTAAGTTTTTTATTAGTGTTTTGAAGTTTGACTATGACACGTTTTGTATTTCTTTGGGTTTTCCTGTTTGCAGTTAACTCAGCTTCTTGAATCTGTAAGTGTATATATCTTTTGCCAAATTTTAGAAGCTTTTATTCATTATTTTTTAAATTATTTCAGCCCCACACTCTTTTCTCATACTTGTTTGGGACACTCATACAAATGTCAGATCATTTGTTATTTTCCTAAAAGTCTCTTAAGAGTCTGCTTTTTTTAAAAAGACTGTTTTCTTCTTGTTCAGAATGAATAAATTCTGTTGCTCTGTCTTCAAGTACACCAATCCCGTTCTGCCAATTTAATTCTAGTGAGTGTATCGGCAAGTTTTTAAATTATATTTTTCTATTATATAATTACATTTGATTCTTACTTTTGCAAAGCATTTATCCTTCAAGGAGAGCTACTTTAAATATCCGTGTAATTTCTGGGCAAAATTAATGATAGCTTTAGATTATTAGTGTATATAAACCAATCATCTTATTCAAGATTTTAAACCTTCTCTGAAAAATTGTCTCTGTAAAATCTCAGACATTTCTTGTAGCACTATTTTTTTATATATGCCTTCTTGGGCCAGGGAAATAAACAAATGGAACTACATGAAACTAAAAAGTTTTTGCACGCCAAAGGGAACCATCAACAAAGTAAAAAGACAACCCACTGAATAGGTGAACATATTCGCCAACACATCTGATAAGGGCTTACCATGCAAAACTTGTGAGGACCTTAAAAATTCAACATTTGTACAGCCTCACTGTTCTTATTGGCTGGCTTTATAATAAATATAAATTTGAACCTATAAAATTTATACTGATGAAAGTCTGCTTTTCTGTTTTGTATATTGTCTAGGTTTGTATAAGATAATTTTAGGAAAATTCTTTTAATAAAATGAGAAATCCATTGATAATAGCACATGAACACCTATATCTAGGTAGGTAAGGCTTGCATAAGTTGTACAGAATGTATCCACACTTGGTTTTTATCCAGCCTAACTCTTGCTGCTTATCAAAACTGATGTCTTTAAAGATTGCTTGCAGACTGTGGTGGAAGGTGGGGCCTTCAGCCTTTAATGTAATTAGAGTACATTGTCTTTTGTTCATCTGACACTTGTTTGCAGGACCCAATTACCTTGGATTCTTAGGTAAGGAATATTTTGAATGCTCATACTTTGTTTTCCTTTGCATTTTTATTGAACTGTGCGGCACTCAGAAGCCTAAGAGTGGAGCAGAATAAAAAGGAACTTTCTGAAATCTATACGTTAACTCCATGTTTCTCGGTTGTATTTAATTAAGGTACTTTAGAGTTGTAGGTAGTTTTTTGTTTTCCAGTTTTATAGGATATGCTTAAGTTTTATATCTACTTGATTTCTCATTAATTTTGTGGCTAATCAAACTCCCAGGATATCATTTACTTGAAGTTAAGTGTTTGTGAGTTGACTCTAGTTAAGAACTTTGATTCTCTTCCATTCCAAATATTCAGTTTAGTCAGTGTCTTCTCAATTTTCCAATCTAATGCTGTGCATTGCAGCTGTATCTAGTGTTATTTCTAACACTTTATAAATGTGATGTGAACTTGATAAATATACTGTGTTTTGTGATAGTTTTGGAGATTGGGCTACAGTGACATTTGTTAGTGAACTAAAAACCAATCCATAAGAAAAGATGAGATAATACTTTTTTTTAGTCAATCACTGCATTTTGAATGGGGAGGAGTCCCCATATTATAAGTGAGAAATTTTCATTTTCTAAGTAGTTTTATATAGGAAAATCAGTGTAACTTTTGGTTACACATGGAGATTAAAATATGTTTACTTCCTCTCCCTAAATCCATTAAAATGACAATAAAAGTAATAAAGGCATAAATGAATAAGATGGAAGAGGCAACATACCATCAGACTAGAGAAGTGAGATTTTAGAAATCTTAAGAAGCAGATGGATAAAGAATAACCAGTTTAGCTGAGCTGGTCAGTTGTTGTTTTGTGGTTTTTAAAAATATTTTATTTATTGATTTTAGAGAGGAGAGAGAGAGGAAGGACGGTTGGAGCAGGAAGCATAGTAGTTACTGCTCCTATGTGCCTTGACTGGGCAAGCCCGGGGTTTTAAACTGGGGACCTCATCATTCCAGGTCTACACTTTATCCAGTAGCTACCACGGGTCAGGCACAGCTGTTCAGTTTTGATGGAACATAGTAGTTGATCATAAGATTGCACTACAATTTATTTAATCATTCTCTTAATGTTAAGTCATGTGTATCACTTTTAGTGGCTATGTAATGATTTATCATAATTAACCGTTCTTCCATTAATGACCATTTAGATTCTTCAGTGTTATAAATAGCATTCCATGCATTTATTATTTTTTATTAATTTAGATTTTCTATTTAGAACTGATTTCAAAAAATTACTGAATCATAGTTTATGCCTTAAAAATATTGTCCTGTTCTGCCAGATTGCTTTCTAAAGGCCATTTTCATTATTACCATCAATATATAGACTATCCCATTTCACTATGTCCTTGCCACCCTTGCATTGACTTTATGGTGTTCAGTCATAGGAGGGAAAGGTGGTGTTTGCAGTGAATTTTTGACTGTTGCACCATGAGTTTGTGTGCCGTAATGTGAATAAACAAGCATATAGATTCCTAGGGAAAGCTTACCTGGCTACCATGACCACTGCCAACTTTTGATAAAGATATAAAGATAGGTGCTGTGAGTTTAGAAAAAGAGATTTCCTTATTTGAGGTGCTTACGGAAGACCTCAAGTAGGAAGTAGGATTTAAAGTGAGTATAAAATGGGAAACATTTGAAGAGAACTATTTGGATAGAGACCATAGGGATATATCAGTCTAGATCCAACGAGGAGAAAGAAACCACACAGTAACTTAAATAGTAGTTTCAGGTAGAAGAGAGTAGAAGGACGATAAATCCTGATGGAAGGAGACGACCTTGGGTGCTGAACGCACAGTGCAGTATACAGATGATATGTTATAGAATTGTACACCTGAAACCTGTATGTTTTTATTAACTGGTGTCACCTCAATAAATTCAGTTAAAAAGGAATTATTAAGCTATGGTAGGAGAGAAACTATTAAGTTACTGTATAACAAGAACTCTAAGAGGTACCAGGGGCTGAGGGAAAGTACCCTAGCAAGGACAAACTGGGGACATGGGTTTAGAACTCACTGAGGAAGGTGTAGTTGCAGCCCATTGGGTGATAGAGGAATCGGGTCGATTGCCAGTGCCACAGCTGGTCCACAAGGACTTGGTCAGCAGGTGAACCAATGCTGGAGCGAGGGTATACAGAGTCAGTCACGGTGCTGCTGCAGATATGAGGCCTGAAGTGTGTGATGTCTGTTGGAAGGACCACAGTAATAACCCTCAGGCACAAATAAGTGGAGGCTGGAGGTTATAAAGATGAAACGGGGCACTGCCTTGGATACTGCTGTAATGGGGATTTGGAGAAGCCTCCCTCGGCAGCGACCTGGAGCTCTCCTGGCCAAGTGCCTGCCGCTGTGTGGGACAAAGGTCAGGTGGCTGGCTCTTTCAAAAGCTAGTGTGGCAGTGCCTCCAACGTGTGAGTGTGGGCAGAGGAGAGGGTGCAAGGAACAGCCACCTGGTCTGGGTACAAGCCTAGTCCTTGGACTCTTGCTACATTTCTGCTGGTGCTTGAGCAGACAGCTGGAGAAAAGAGAAAGCAAAGCATATAATAGCCTGCCAAGTGCTGGAGAAAGCTGTGCCCTGTGGGCAGCTAGCACTAGAGTGCCATTTTTTAACCTCGGCACTACTGACCTTTGGGGCTCCATCATTCTTTGTTGTGGGAGGCTGTCCTGTGCACTGAAGGATATTTAACAGCCTCCCTGGCCTACCCACTAGATACCAGTCGTAGCCCCTCCCCCAGTTGTGACAACAAAAGCTATTTCCAGGTATAGCCATATGTCTTCCCAGGGCATAGTTGTCTCCTGTTGGAAGTCAATACACTAGAGAGACCTCGCAGCCTGAGCGCTGAGGGAGTGGGGTGGGGGGAAGCGAGTGCCCTGTATACCTGCTGTGAGATACATTGAAACCAGGAGAGAGAACCCCTCTCTCTGACAAAGCTTAATGTTAGGTCAGCTGGCAGAGGAAAAATGCTGAGAAGGCAATGAAGAGTGATTTTGGAGCTGAGGCAATAAATTGATGACTGGTACAAGCAGGGAAAGCATTCCAGATAGTAGTTGAGACATAAAGGATTAGCAGTTATAGGAGCAGAAAAGTGTGGAGACACTGAGGAAGTGTAAGGACCAAACAGACTAGGGTGCGATGTCAGTGAAGAGTGGTAAGAGGAGAAAAGTGATGGGGACCTGGGAATCTGCACCTGGGTGGCTTTGAATGAAAGGAGGAAAGCTGAAGGGGAGCCTGGGAAGACCACTGTAGAGTCACTGTCCCCTTGCTAGGCATCAGGAAGGCAGAGGCAGAGACGGGAGACGTAAATCCTCTGAGACTGCATTTTCCCACGTACCTTGAGGATTCAGGAAATCATTCATGATGTTATTTCATCTACCCATCTTATAATTTAGTAATGTAGTGCTTTCATAATGCATAAAAATATGCTTACAGAATTTGGGATGAGAAGATTAATAGGGGAAACAGAGATCATCAAGTTCACTGACCCTCTTTAGAGTTCTCTCTGGGAGGGTAAAGGGTCAAGCCATAACTGCTCTAGTTTTCAGCAGGTAAAGATAGGGCGATTGTCTCACTGATAAAGCTCCAAGCTCTAAGAATGCCAGCAGGGGAAAGGGGAAGTTATCCATGGTCATTGTCAGTTTAGACTGGAGAGGAGAATTGTGGGAAAGGCTAACCTGATTTTGATCCACACTCCTGAGTAGTCTTTTATTTCACCAAGGACTTGTCTCTCTCTTTCTTCCGAGTCCTGTGGTTCGCTTTAATTTTTTTCCCTGCAATTCTTTAATCCATAATAGCTGCATAGTCATCTGTCTCCCCTATCTCCTGTGGCATTCCTTCTAGGTATGTTGAAATTTGTCGTTTTTATTCTTGAATATTGTGTTTGGCTTAAAGTTTTACATTTTAGTGACTTTTGATATTGTTTTTCTTCCCTTATTTAGAAATGGACTCAGAAATCAAGGAGGAAATTCCTGTGCATGAGGAATTCATTTTATGTTGTGGAGCTGAAACCCAGGTTCTAAAATGTGGGCCCTGGACTGATCTCTTTGACGATCAAAGTGCCAACCGACCTAAGCTACTTGTTTTTATTATTACTGGTAAGTTTATAAATCTGATGCGAACACTATATAAAAATACTTATAACCATTTCTGATTTTAAAGAGAATTTGGGAAATATGCAAAGCCTTTTGGAAGGAATTAAAATCACTCAAACCATTGATAACAACCACCCTTAGTAGTTGGGTGGTTGGGCTTTTTTTTACTTCAGTGCATTTTTTAATAAATATTATTATATTTATTACATATATATATATATCACAGTTGTAAATATACCATACCTATAATTTTGTAATCTTTTTGATTTTACAATTTTTAGAATAATTAGAACTTTGTCAAATATTTTTTCAAAGTTCTCTAAATAACTTTTTGTCTCATTTCAAGATGATTATAAATTTACTATAGAATATTTATTCTAGGATTTGGTATCTGGATCATTTGTGACTTCTGCTGAATCACTGTCAATAGAATGTTAGGGGTAGATACTTGATTGTAGGTATTTGAAGCACTCTTTGAATTGTGAGTGAATTTAATACACACACACACACACACACATCAATCAGCCTTAAAAATTAAAATGAAACTGTAATATATACTATAGAATATTATATTGTATCAATAATATTACATAGCTATGAATACACACACACACACACACATCAATCAGCCTTAAAAATTAAAATGAAACTGTAATACATATTATAGAATATTATATTGTATCAATAATATTACATAGCTAAGTCTGTAGGGTATTGTGATTACATTCTTTTCTTGAACATTTTTGTTTGTTTTCTCTGGATCAATGATTATCTCTTTAATTTACTTAGTTTTCTATGTTTCAATCCAAATATTTATCCTAAAATTATTCTCTGGAAGTAAAACAAAACAAAACAATAAAACAACCTCTCAATGCATTTAAGTAGCCAGTTTTTTCTTCTCCTGGTGGTCTCCCTCCTAGAACTCTCTGTCCTTTGGCCCCAGTCTGGATTGACTGCTGTCCAGCCCACTGCACAGACCATCTGTGGAGTTCTTCCACTTTTCTCTGGGTTGGATTCCCTGTTTGTGGATCCCATATTTTCGTATGTCTTGGTTTATTCTCTTACTTTTGGTGGGACATATCTTCCAGAAGCTTCCTGAAAAGAGGTGCATGGGAAGCAATCTTTTAAAGATCCAGCATGTCAGAAAATGTCTTAGACTTCTAGGTTGGAGACAATGTTTCCTTAAAATTTGGAGGGCATTTTGATCATTTTCCAAGATTCAGCACTGCTTTGGAGAAGTCTGATACCATTCTGATTTTTTATCTTTTGTATGTGAAGCTCCCCACCAAAAAAATTTTAGATCTTTTTTGTTGTTGTTATTGTTCTAAGATTCTAAAATTTTTCAGTGAAAGACCTTGATATGAATAGTTTTTCACCCATTATATTGGGTTTTAGTGGCCCCTTTAAATCAGAAACTCATATACTTCAAGTCTAAGAGTTCCGTTCTCTCTTTCCTTTTTATATAGTATCTTGTTTTGTAGGTACATTCTCTTTTTTTTGGCTCTTGAATTTTTTTAGAGTTTTTTCTATGTTGCTTTTTCTATTTGTTTGCATTAGTTTTTGTCTTCAAATGTTTGGTAATCCTTGACTGCCCTTTCACTTTTAACGGAAGACACGAGAAATGATTAGAAGCTCTGTATTTAGAGGTGAGGCTTATCAGCAGGTGTGCCTAGGGTGACCTGTCATCCTGGTCTGAGGAGCTATCTAGGACATGTGACTTTTTTGTACTGAAATCACGGTAGTCCTGGGCAAAGCAGAATGGTTGGTCACCCAAGTTAATACTCAGCTTGGATCTGACCAGGCAGTGGCGCAGTGGATAGAGCGTCAGACTGGGATGCGGAGGACCCAGGTTTGAGACCCTGAGGTCGCCAGCTTAAGCGCATGCTCATCTGGTTTGAGCAAAGCTCACAAGCTTGGACCCAAGGTTGCTGGCTCGAGCAAGGGGTTACTTGGTCTGCTATAGCCCCACAGTCAAGGCACATAGAAGAAAGCAATCAATGAACAACTAAGGTGTCGCAATGAAAAACTGATGATTGATGCTTCTCATCTCTCTCTGTTCCTGTCTGTCTGTCCCTGTCTATCCCTCTTTCTGACTCTCTCTCTCTCTGTCTCTGTTAAAAAAAAAAAAAAAAAAAAAAAAAAAAAAAAAAAAAAAACTCAGCTTGGGAAGATTGGGCAGGGACCCAGCATTTCATTGGAGAATTTCAAACTCTCAGTGTCTGTTGCTGTTTCCTGGATTGTTCAGTTTCCCCAGGAAGAATTTCCCCAGCATCCCGTGTGAGGAATGGGGAAGCCTGTCTGCCAGTGTTCACATAGAACAGGGAGAGGAGGCCGAGAGCCCCGGGTTTAGTAACACCTACCCCGATGTCTCCGCAGTCTGCTGCTTCTGCCCGCAGCTGGGCTCCCCCATCTCTCTTCAGTTTCACCTGTTCTGGAAGCAAACTTCCAGTCTTCTGCCATGATGTGGCAGTCTTTTTTGGAAAGTAGTCTGTTGGTATCTACTGATATTTAAAATATATAAACTCCCCCACTAAGTGAGGGGGAGTTTAAAATTATAGGCATGACAAATGCTGTTTGATGAGACAGAGATTTGGAGACCATGCCAAATATAGGATTGAGACAATAAGTGGAAACAATATCCTGGACTGGCAAAGAGAAGGCTCTTCTCCTGAGGCCAGAGTGAAGGAGGTGGAGTTGCTTACTGAGATGGAGAGCGGTGAAGGGAGTCTGTGAGTAGTTCCCGCCTCCTCAACTCCATTTTCTCTGTTAATTAAGAGTAGAGATGCCTGACCAGGCAGTGGTGCAGTGGATAGAGCATTGGACTGGGACGCAGAGGACTCAGGTTTGAAACTCCAAGGTTGCTGGCTTGAGCACAGGCTCATCTGGCTTGAGCGCAAAGTTGCTGGTTTGAGTGTGGGATCATAGACATGACCCCATGGTCGCTGCCTTGAGCCCAAACGTCACTGGCTTGAGCAAGGGGTCACTCACTCTGCTGTAGCCCCCCAGTCAAGGCACATATGAGAAAGCAATCAATGAACAACTAAGGAGCCACAATGAAGAATTGATGCTTCTCATCTCTCTCTCTTCCTGTCTGTCCCTCTCTCTATCTCTGTCTTGGTCACAAGAAAAAGAGGTGATCCATTGTTAGTAAGGATGGCATAGGGTGGATTGGGGCTTTGAGGAAAGTGGTCAGTGTTCAGCGTTAAGAATAGCAGATATGCAGGATGAAAGGAATTATTGACTGAAAAAGAGCAGATAGGTTTTGAGCAGCGCTGTGATCAAATAGCAGGTATATTGGGAGTGAGGTCTAAAAGGGAGAAAGGTTAAGCTGAAGAGCTGTTTGAGTTAGGATGCTTTGAATGGTGATCATTTCTGGGTAATGAAATGAGCGAGGTCTCAGGTTCTGAAACTTGGTACCAGGACCAGCAGTAGCATCTGCAAACTTGTTAGAAATGCAAGCTCTTGGGCCCCACCCAGACCTTCTGAACCAGAAACTCTGAGCGTGGGGCCATCTGTGTTTAACCAGCCTAACAGGGCACTGATGCATACCACTGATTTAGGGTGTGGCTTTTGGAGTTATTTGAATTATGGGCGAAGGTATTGACTCAGTCCATCCAGATTTTGAAACCACCTTAGTTATGGAATGGCAAGTGAGACTGTCATCTAAATGTCAAGGTTTTCAGGGATGGGTGAGAATGACTACAAAATTGATAGATGGATGTAGATGGCTTCAGTCTTAGAGGAGAAGAGGCTATTATAATCAGATGAGCTAGTAAGTGGAGCAGACAGCTCGCTCTACTTCCCACTCTGAGGTATTGGTCACTCACTTATACTGGGTGCTAGTGATACTGTGTTGCAAAGGCATCTGCTGTCACTGACGTATATGAGGTGTTAGAGAAGAGTGGGGTCGCACTGCAGGAGCTTTAAAGGAAGGGAGTCCATCACAGGGGAGAGCCAAGGTTAGGATACAGAGAAAGGGACGCTTACAGCATCTGTTGTCTTATCGTCTCCTTGTTTTGTAGGGCTTTGATGTTTTCAGTTCACATTAGTGTCCTTGGTTCTTTTATGTTTGCGCTTCTATTCTCGTTGCTGCCCGTGGCCCTTTTCCTGGGCATTCATGGCGCTATATTCTAGTACTGCTCATTAGTTTCTGAGATTCAGAATTTTTTTTTGGAGGGGGAGGGCTAGTCTGTTTTTACAGTGGAGAAAATTGGGATGACAATATGTCAAGGGTTGTTAAACCACTATTGACATCATATTTAATCCATCTCTGATAAACTGACATAACATTTCGCTTTAAGTATACTTTGCTTTTGCAGCTAGCAAAATTAATTCATCACTCTTAAATTAGTAATGATAATGAGTAATGTTTTATTGGAATCCACAGACTGAATAACTTTTACTTTATCTTTAACAGTGAACTGTTGTTGTGGAATTTCTGTTAAGTAGCCATATCCCTGAAGCTGATTTAATAGTGAAATGAGCAAAGGAAAAGCAATTTGAGAATGCACTGTAGAATGTATTGGATCATTATAATTCACAGGTGGTCATACGGGGATAATAGAACCTTGTGGCGTCTCTTATTACATTGTTGAGTACACTGATTAGAGGCGGAGCAGAAAACTCTAGGGAAAGCCAAAAATTCTGTCCGTGTGACAACTTTTCAAATAGATGTTATGCCACATTAACTGATGGATGGAAATTTTTGTCCCCTGCAAGATTAACTGGAAGGCATTAAGTGTACAATTGCAATGTTGAATAGTTATGAATTTATTGGTAATAGGGATCTAGAGATGATCACCACAAGCCCTGTTATACATTGCTCAGGCACTTGACTATGTGTATGTCAAGCATGTGTTTATAACACGTTTTGATAACCTTTGATAAAATAACTTACTTGCATTACTGTATTGGAATGTTTTTAAACATCCCTACACCTGGAGTTTTGTGTGTGTATGTATACATATCTGATTTTAGTTATATAAAGTTATACATATTTTAGTTAATTTTCTTTGTGGTTTCCTAGCCAGGAAATTTAGTTCATGGTTCATAAAGTGTAACATAAGCCATAATATTTAAGTGATAAAATATAAGATGACATTTAAACATTTTATATTACATTTTTCACTTCCGTTATACGTTAGATTTTCACGTTACTGCCCATTGGGGACTCCGTTTCTTTAGGAGCCAGGCTCTTTATTTGTGAAGTGCTTCTGCACCTGTCCTTCTTCCACCCTACAGATTTCTCTCAAATCCTCGCAGGATCAATTTCTTCTCATCTCAGCTAAATGCCACCTTCTCAGACATTTTCCTCTAGCCACCCTGGTCTCTTCCCTTCTCAATCACGTAATCCTATTTCCTTCATAGGAGTCATCATGCTTTTTACTTACTTAGTTGTGTATAAATATTCTCCCACTAGAATATAAATTACAAAGAGACCCTTCTCTCTCTGTTACCTAACACAGAGACTTTCACATAATAAGTGCTCAATAAATAATTGCTAACTAAAAGAATATGCAAAAGAATCAATAGTACTGACTAGGATAAATGAACATGGAGTAATTGGCATTGTTGTTTACTTGACAATGATAAAGTAGTGAATCAGAAAGTTAAAAAGGGTTTACCTAAGATCTCATAGTTATTAAGGGAAAGAACTCAGATTTAAACCCAGATATAAGGAGATTATTTGTTTTATATATCCTGTCATTGTAACTATTGAATTTAAATTATATAATTGTTGCTTTGGATTTTCCTTAATGTTAGACCAGTTTTAACATGTTGTACACTTGAAACTCACAGAATGTTACATGTCAAGTTTATTCAATAAAAAAATGTTTAATAATTATAAGTAGTAACAACTACCATTTATTCAGTGCTTACTGTGTGTCCAGTATTGTGAAGTGGCTGTTCATTTATTATCCCTGAAGATAATGCCAACTACTTTATAGAGCTGTTGAAAGATTAACTAAAACAGGGTCTACAAAAGATCCTAGACCAGGTCATTTATATTCTTTTTTAAATTCAGTATTGCCTGACTTGTGGTAGCACAGTGGATAGAGCATTGATTTGGAATGCTGAGGTCACTGGTTTGAAACCCTGGGCTTCCCTGATCAGGGCACCTATGACAAGTAATCAATGAACAACTGAAGTGAGGCAATTATGAGTTGATACTTCTTGCTACCCCCCTCCATAAAATCAATAAATAAAGTCTTTAAAATAAAAAAATAAATAAAATTCAGAATTAATGTTTTCTTTTATATATTCTTTCAGTTATTAAATGTCTATTGAGCACATATTATCTGTGTGACCTTGGGCAAGTTACTTAACCTCTCTAATACTTCATCTATAAAATAGAAATAATAGTAGTACTACCACATGTGAGGACAATGAGATAATATATGTAAATCAGATACTGCCTGTCATGCAATAAATTAGTTATAGCACTTAAAAATGTTGACTTATTATTTTTAGCCCTATGAAGAAAACAATAGAACTTTGCTGAGAAATATGAAACATTTGAATATGAGACCTAACACATTCTGAGGTTATACTCAGTAATGGAAAAAAATATCAAATCTTACTAAATTAATGTGTGAATGAGTTGAAATTTCAATATGAATTCCAAAGAGATTTTTAAAAATTGAACCTGTTGAAAATAATTCCAAAGGTTATGAAACTAGCCTAGGAAATTTAGGAATAAAAATAAAGAGAAGGGCTTTGCCCTACCAGTTAAAAACACAGTGTAGTAATTGAGACAATATGGTGCTGGCAGAGGAGAAAAGGGGAAAAAAGCAAGTGGAATTATTTGGAATCATAATTACCAAGCTAATGTAGGAACTCAGCTTTGGATCAGAAGACATTTCAAATTAATGCAGAAAGAATGGATTATATAATAAGTGGAATTGGGACACTTGGCTAATCACTTGGAAAGAAGTTGGAGTACTCCTTTGTACTTTATACTCATAAACAGCCCAGGCTTACTGAAGATTTGAATATAAAACATAAAACAGCATCACCCACGTCCACCATAGATGAAGCAGCACCCGCCCGAGGCACCGCACCCCCTTCCCCCGTAGCGGCACGGTGGCCATTCACCGAGAAGAGAGCGTGTTATTGCATCTGAGGGAGTTTTCACCCTATTTAACCAAGATGACACCAGCACCATCACAAAAAGGAATTGGAACTAGGATCATTAGGTCAGAATGCAACAGAAGCAAAATAACAATATGGAAGAAAAGGCCAACATATGTTGCATCATGGCTAAATAGCAATGACAATTATGAGTAGCTAACATTTATAGCACTTATGTATCAAGCCATGTTTAAGTACTTTTTGTATATTAATTCACTTAGTTCCCACATGAAGTAGTATGATTATTACCCTCATTTTACAGACAAGGAAACCAAGGCCTAGAGACATATAATTTGCTAAAAGGCAAACACTTAGTAATTGGCAAAGCCAGGATTCCCACCCAGGCACGGTGGCTCCAGAGTCTGTGCCCTAATCCACTTTGCTACTTTCCCTACCTAGGAAACCAAAAAGTACAGACGATGAAGAAGAAATAGCAAAACCATGTCATGTAAGTGCAAAGAGGATAAAGAACAGATAAATTGATGAGAGAAATAGATATTGACCTGGTGTTAGGACTTGAGTATTTGGTTTATGGTTGGTGGTTCCATTTATTAAGTTAAGGAACAGGGAGGAAGAATTCATTGAAATGGAGAACAGAACAGGAGCAGAAATTTTCTAAGGGAGCATTCCCAGACTTAAGGTATAAAGGATATTAAAATTGAGGTGTACAGGTAAATAAATGTTACTGGAGTTGTTGAAGAGAAATAAATCCTTTTCCGTCTGCACATTATCTTATGTTAAGATCACTGCTTTGGTTAATCTAAGTTCTGTCCTTCTTTTCTTAGGTAACCCAGGTTTTTCTGCCTTTTATGTGCCATTTGCAAAGGCTATATACTCTTCAATAAACAGACGCTTTCCAGTTTGGGTTGTCAGTCATGGTGGGCATGTTCTGACCCCCAAAGACAAGAAGATTCTTGCAACCATAGATGGTATGTCTTTATCAACATCTGTTTTCCTTTACAGTGAGTGAGTGTTCATGTTTCTAGAAAGCCTGCTAAGGTTAAGAGTTAGTTACACTACGACACTGGAAACCTCTGCTTGTGGAAACCTCTCTCTTTTTACCTGTGTGTGTGTCCCTCTATGAATGCAACTTAAGAGACTTTTATACTTTGCTTAAAGACTGGGATATACTTTAAAAAGTAAGTAAATTTTGACTACGTAACAGTGAATGATTTTTAAGAGCAGTAGTGACATGAAACTGAATATTCAGTTATTGCCTTGATTAAAAACATCTATTTCAACAACCATCATACTGAAATGGAACTGAAAGTGAATAATATGTAACTGTGAAATATTTTAAAAGCTACATTTTTATTGTTATTTCTTCATATATGCGCAAAGAAAATTTTAGGTTCAATACAGCAAACATTTGATCAGAATGTGTATAGCGACTTTGAAAGTTGAAAATGGACTCTTGACAGTAACCCCAGGCTGGGTTTTCTCAGACTTGGGCTGAGGCGGAAACCCCTGGGGCTGGCTTAGCGACACACCTATTATTGCCCCCTAAGGTGCAGATTCAGTAGATGTGGCAGCAGGACTTGAGAATTCCAGGGATGTGGATGCCGGCTGGTTCTGGCACCACTTTTCAGAACCACTGCTTTAGAGCTTCACCAGTAACAGTGGTGAGGGGAACCAGTAGCTGTAGTGTGCCTGAATTTCTGGGATGTGTCTTTAATTCTTGTTGTAAATTGCCATCTTGTTACTTATAACTCTATTTTGAGTATGCTTATTGCTTAAGCCACTTGCATACTGTTGAGTTAGTAATTAGAGCCCGGTTTTTTTGCTACCTAATGAGAACAGTGCCATCTAGAGGCACTAGCCCAAAGGGCCACCACAGGGCCAGAGGAAGCTGTGGTTTCCAGAGGGGGTGAAAAGGCCACTCATCACCAAGGGTTTATTGACAACTTACTAGTTTTTGTGTGGAGCTGCAGAAGCCTACAAACAAATAGAAATGCCCTTCTGTGTTCTGAGTAGCACAGAAGTTCTGTGAAGGGCAGGCAGGGCTCTGGGCCTCACTGGCACCCCCATCTACCCAGAACAGTTCTTTCACCCTTTTCACAGAGTGGACATTATGTTTGTAAATGCTGTAGTAGATTGCTTTGGCTAGGCAGGACAGATATATTATTTATCATCCAAGATGATTATTCTAAAGGACAGGTTTTCTGACGTGCAAAATATGGTGTGAAAAATATGTAATCATTGAGAGAAAGGACATAAGCTATAACCACACATCAAGTGTTAAAAGTATGTTTTGCTTCATATTAGCCCATGTTAAAATTATGAACAGTTGGAAATAATATTCTCGTTGCACCCCATTATCACAGTCATAAATTGAGTATAATTGAAAGAACAGATGTTTGCCAATGTCAGAAGAGGGTGCTTCAAAAAAAAAGTGTGAAAAGAAAATTTGAGGAATTAGAAGTATAAACTCTTTCTGGCTTTCATTTACTGTAGAGTCAGCTTCCTCAATGGCGGTTCATTATCAACTATTTTAAGTCATTTGTTCAAAAAGTATAACATAAAAGCTGGAAGTCATAGTGGTTTAGTTTCAGCTGATAAAACATTATCTAAAAAAGTTACACAATCTTTCAACTAATGATGAATTTGGGTCATGCTTATCCAAAGAAACTTTAAACCACTCTCATTCCAGTACCCAAAACTTAAAGAGAGAGAGAACCCAGTAGAGCTTTCTATCTTGCCAAGACTGTGATTGGCAGAGGAACATGGAGGCAGAATGTAATGAGGAGATAAGCCCAAGGCAGAGACAATCAGACAGCCAAGTCTTGGGGCCCACAGTCACTAGAAATAAATGTTTGTCTCTAAGTAGGTGGGAAGAGGCAGAAAAGCAAAGGGTGGCGCAAGGAAAGAAGTTAAAATGAAGAAAATTGTTCGAGTCTCAAGAAAGACAGAAGAAGGAAGCAGAGCAAGACTAGGAAAAGTAGCATTGCCCGTAAGTCCTGTGATACAGGACAGATCGCTGCCCTTCCCTTCATAATCCTTAGGTATCTTCTGGCTTCTCACACGGTGCGATCCAGACTCCTTGGCGATGTTCAGTGTCCCCCTTGATCTATTCTCTGCCTTCCTTTCCAGCCTTATTTGTTCCCCCTTTCTCTATAACCACAAATAGCCATGGACATCAAGCTGTGTCCAGAATTGCACCTCTCACTTTTAAGCCTTTTGCTTTGCTTTTATTATTTGCTAAGTCTATAACGTTGTGTTCTCCTTACTGAGTTAGTCAATCGCTCACTGTCTCGCTCTCTCTACCCCACCCTTATGTTTTCCCCACTGGAATTCCAGAACATTGGTTTTAGTCAAGTGGAAAGCATAATTTGATTACCCTGGTTTTCACCATCTGTTTGGAAAATAATAGTTTAAAACTATTTTATAAGACATGTTTGGAGTTTACAAAGTTTTTGTTTGTTTTTTAAGCGAGGTAGCAGTTTTAAATAGAGTGTCTTCCTGCCATCTCTCCCTGTGTGGCATACCTTGAAGGCTAACAGAGTAGCATTGTTTAGATACAAGGAGCTTACAGAATACTTAGGGGACCGGGGATAGTCCAGGCCTGAACTATGAAAGTATATTTTTACATCAGCTTAGTCAACTCGGGACAGCTGTAAAAGAAATACCTTTGGCTCGGTGAATTAAGTAAGCGTAAGGAATTGGGGACGGTTCTCATCTTCTGCATCACTGATGTTTGTGTGAACCCAGATAAAGTCCTTTGGAGCTTCTGTGTGCCATTGAGAGCAATAAAGATGTGAAATTCCTATGAAATTAATTAATGTAAGATAGCTAGGAATGGCATGTCAAAGCATTCTTAATTTAAAATTTTTGAGAAATTTTTTAAACTATAGAGAAGTACAATTGTACAACAGTCTAAGATTCTGTTTATTCACTACTCTTTTCAGTTAACTCTTTGCCATAATTGCATTATTTTGTTAATTAAGTAAATGAAATAAAGCAGTACAGAAAATGTTCCATCTTTTTGGTATCCTATCTCCAATTCGGCTATCACAAATTTAGAGTAAATGTCATGTCCCTTTTTATATTACTGGTTACATATATGTAATGATGAGCAACATATGATATGTTTTGTGTGTTTTTAAAACTTTACCTAAGAAATAAACTGCATATTCATCTTGCTGAAAACATTCTTTAACATATGAAGTGCTATTTTAAGCCTTTTAATTTCCACATGTAAGTTATTCATAAGATATAACTTTGGAGGAATGATGGGCAGGATGGGAGAGTTTACTAGCTGGGAAAATTCTGGCATGAGATTTAGAGAGTTACTATCTATAGACTCAGGCCAGCAAAAGGCTTGTGTGGAGCCAGTCTCCAGTCTTGCTAGTTCTGTGGTCATAGGTGACTTGTAAATACTGCTTGTGTGATGATATGTAGCAACACTCAATGCATTTATACTCAGTGTAGCTAGACATATATGTGTGTGTGTGTGTGTATATAGTTAAATATATATTATTAAATTTAGACCATTATGATTGCACTCAAATATGTCAAATTACACATTTATAGTCATGAGCAGACTTAAAAAAAATGCTATTTCCTAGGTATTTATCTCAAATTACTTGGAGACAAGTACAGTACTTTTTATGAACCCAAAGGGTTGTATTACTTTCTTTTGTAATCCAAAAATCCCTGTTCTTTTCTCAAAAAATATTTGAGATATTCTTACTTCAGCGTTTTTTTTTTTATAAATAAATTTTTATTTTAATGGGGTGACATCAATAAATCAGGGTACATATATTCAAAGAAAACATTTCCAGGTTATCTTATCATTTAGTTCTGTTGCATACCCATCACCCAAAGAGAGATCATCCTCCGTCACCCTCTATCCAGTTTTCTTTTTATCCCTCCCCCTCCTCCTCTCCCTCCTCCCCTCTCCCCACCCCACGTAACCACCCCACTCCTGTCCGTTTCTCTTAGTCTCGTTTTTATGTCCCATCAATGTATGGAATCCTGCAGTTCTTGTTTTTTTCTGATTCACTTATTTCACTCCGCGTAATGTTATCAAGATTCCACCATTCTGCTGTAAGTGATCCGATGTCGTCATTTCTTCTAGCTGAATAGTATACCATGGTGTATATGTGCCCCATCTTCTTTATCCAGTCTTCTATTTTTTTTCACAGTGATTAAAAGCCTTTAAGCAAAATCTTGGCCAATACAGCAAGAATCCATAAAAGAGTAGTGTCCTTAACATGTTCACCAAGTCCAAGTTGGCCCCAACACCATGCCAAATTCCTGAAAAATGCAACCCAACCACAGTTCAGTCTGTTAGGAGCTGTCACAGGGAGCAGGAGTCCAGGAAAAGTCCTCATGGCACTGGAATTGTTGTCACCATTCTATACTTTGCAGCTCATGTCCAAGTCCCAATGACCACTGCTTCTAGCTGGTAATGATTCAGGTAGACTGGAAAAGCCATTTGCAGCATGCGTGGATATGGAGCTTCTGTTCTCCTCTGCCTGGAGAGATGAGACCAGGTTGCTTTTCCCTGGAGCTCTGCGACTGTGGCTTGGTAAAGAGAACCTTGGGATACACTAAGCTGGGTGTCAAAGGTAGATTCATAATAGAAGTTGGCAAAAGGGGGAAAGAGAGCTCTAAATTAGGAGTAGGTCCCAGCCTGAAATATGAGTGGGGCATTGAGGTAGGAGGGATAAAGGAAACACTATATATTAGGCAAAGCAGCAGAAAATAGGACTATCAACACCCACAACAGAGATCTTTGAGGGAAGAATAAAAAACCTGACTATTCAGGCAAAACATAGTTAAGTGGCCCTTGTGCAAATGAGATCAGTTTACCTGCTTCTTGGAAGAAATACCCTAGGCTCGTCCACAGTGTCGTGGATAGGGCCGAAGGCCCTGGGCACCTTCAGCCTTCAATGGCAAACCCCAGCATTCTGGGCAAGGTTAGGTCATAGGTGGCTGGAGCAGGGCTGGAAGAGACTGAACCCTCCCTTAGAGGAGCGAGGGGGAAGCCTACCTTCCAGTGTCCCTGTTTCCTCACAGCAGAGGCATGTAAGCCTGGCAGGCTTTAGCTCAATGACCTTCCTTTCCACTATTGAAGCAGGACCCAGATGGCATCCTATGAGACCCCTTTGGGGCGTTGGAGCTTTTAAGGGTGTATCCTAAAAGCTGGTAGTTCCCCTGATCTCTATTGGGCTTTTTCTGCCTCTAGGTATCATAAAAGCCATGCTCAGAAGATCTCGCTGAGGGGTTTGAGGATCCCCTTCCGCCTATATAAATCTTTTCCATATATCTGGAGCTATTTTGAAAAAGACAAAACAGTGTTATTAGCTGGATCTAGTAAAGAAGGTAGTAGTTTGCAGGCGAAAAAGATTTGGTGTCTCCTGTTCATCAGCATTCAAAAGAAATGTAAATTTTATTTATTTATTTTTAAGTAAGAAGCATGATATGGTAGACCCGTATGAGTTCCTGGATATGACTACCCCCTTTTAATTTTTTTTTTTTTTAAATTGATCTTAAAATGTTTGCTGAGTACACTTTAATAATACCTTAACTTTAAAGATTGTAAGCATGACAAAATACAATAAATGCTTTTGCTCCATATGCAGGAGCATTTTCAGTTTAGCCAGTTTAGGAAATCCAATAATAGAACAATGCATACAGACAATGAGCTATAACATGCTTAGCAGCCTCTCCTGTTCTGACAGAGGTTACTATAGATCCGGAATATGTATTCACTGTAATGTGGACATACGACTGTTTGCCAAATGAAGGTATATGAGTAACATCCATCTGCCAAAGTTGTCCTGGTAGGGGTCCTTGAGGGTTAACTCCAAATGAAGGGGCAGTATAGGACCCCTTGGACAGGATTTCCCAATCTGCCGTGCTGCTTCCCGAGAAAGTTGAAACTGTTCACACCGGACTGCAGTGTTCTGGTGATGCATAGTATGAGACTGACTTGCTCGGTCTGTCATGGTTTTTCCATATAATTTTCTTTTGGGTAGCTTGATCAACAAGGGCATTCCTAGGCCCTGGCCAGTTTGCTCAGTGGTAGAGCATTGGCCTGGTGTGCAGGATTACCGGGTTCGATTCCCAGTCAGAGCACACAGAAGAAGCGCCCATCTACTTCTCCACCCCTCCCCCTCTCCTTCCTCTCTGTCTCTCTCTTCCCCTCCCACAGCCAAGGCTCCACGAGAGCAAAGCCACCCCGGGCACTAAGGATGGCCCCATGGCCTCTGCCTCAGGCACTAGAATGGCTCTGGTTGCAACAGAGCAACACCCCAGATGGGCAGAGCATTCCCCCCCGGTACGCATGCCAGGCGGATCCCTGTCAGGCGCATGTGGAAGTCTGTCTGACTGCCTCCCCATTTCCATCTTCAGAGAAATACAAAAAATAAATAAATAAAAGAAAAAATACAAAAAAAAAAAAAAAGAAAAGAAAAGAGAAACAAAAAAGGGCATTCCTTTGTGCTAAAGCTCCAGGGAGCATGGAGTGAGCTTGAGTATGTCCTATGAAACATGGAGCTCTATGTTGACATATAAGTCTTTGAAGAAGGAGGAACTGCTGAAATAGTTCATCAGCATTTGTCCCTAAGACAGCAGTCTTTATAGTGGAAACACCATAAGTAAATATTTGCTGTCTGTCTATAGATTAAGGGGGGAATATGGTAAATGCTGAAAAGCCATGATCTTTGTGCCCCTCCCCTCCCCCAAACTCCTCCCTCTCCTCCCCCCACCCTGTAACCCCAACACTGTTGTCCATGTCTCTGAGTCTCATCTTTATGTCCCACCTATGTATGGAATCATATAGTTCTTAGTTTTTTCTGATTTACTTCTTTTGCTCAGTATAATGTTATCAAGGCCCATCCATGTTGTTGTAAAAGATCCTATGTCATCATTTCTTATGGCTGAGTAGTATTCTATAGTATATATGTACCAAAGCTTTTTAATCCACTCGTCCTCTGATGGACACTTGGGCTGTTTTCCAGATCTTTGCTATTGTGAACAATGCTGCCATAAACACGGGGGTGCATTTCTTCTTTTCAAACAGTGCTATGGTGTTCTTGAGGTATATTCCTAACAGTGGTATAGCTGGGTCAAAAAGCAGTTCGATTTTTAATTTCTTGAGGAATCTCCATACTGTTTTCCACAGTGGCTGCACCAGTCTGCATTCCCACCAGCAGTGCAGGAGGGTTCCCTTTTCTCCACATCCTCGCCAGCACTTATTCTGTGTTGTTTTATTGCTGAGCGCCATTCTGACTGGTGTGAGGTGATATCTCATTGTGGTTTTAATTTGCATTTCTCTAATCATTAGTGATGTTGAACATTTTTTCATATGCCTATTGGCCATCTGTGTGTCCTCTTTGGAGAAGTGTCTATTCATTTCTTTTGCCCATTTTTGGATTGGATTGTTTGACTTCCTGGTATTAAGTTTTACAAGTTCTTTATAAATTTTGGTTATTAACCCCTTATCAGACGCAATGTCAAATATATTCTCCCATTGTGTAGTTTGTCTTTTTATTCTGTTCTTATTGTCTTTAGCTGTGCAGAAGCTTTTTAGTTTGATAAAGTCCCATTTGTTTATCCTGTCTTTTATTTCACTTGCCTGTGGAGACAAATCAGCAAATGTATTGCTGCGAGAGATGTCAGAGAGCTTACTGCCTATGTTTTCTTCTAAGATGCTTATGGTTCCACTGCTTACATTTAAGTCTTTTATCCATTCTGAGTTTATTTTTGTGAGTGGTGTAAGTTGGTGGTCTAGTTTCATTTTTTTGCAGGTAGCTGTCCAGTTTTCCCAACACCATTTGTGGAAGAGGCTGTCTTTACTCCAGTTTATTTTCTTACCTCCTTTGTCAAATATCAGTTGTCCATAGAGCTGTGGGTTTATTTCTGGGTTCTCTGTTCTGTTCCATTGATCTATGTGCCTGTTCTTTTGCCAGTACCATGCTGTTTTGAGTACAATGGCCTTATAATATAACTTAATATCCGGAAGTGTGATACCTCCCACTTTATTCTTCCTTTTCAAGATTGCTGAGGCTATTCGTGTTCTCTTTTGGTTCCATATAAATTTTTGGAATATGTGTTCTATATCTTTGAAGTAAGTCATTGGTATTTTAATCGGTATTGCATTGAATTTATAAATTGCCTTGGGTAATATAGACATTTTAATGATGTTTATTCTTCCTAACCGTGAGCACAGTAGATGCCTCCACTTATTCGTATCTTCCCTGATTTATTTTATCAATGTTTCATAATTTTCCGAGTACAAGTCTTTAATCTCCTTGGTTAGATTTATTCCTAGGTACTTTATTTTTTTGGTTGCAATGCTAAAGGGGATTGATTCCTTGATTTCTCTTTCTGACAGTTCATTATTAGTGTATAAAAATGCCTCTGATTTCTGAGTATTGATTTTATATCCTGCCACTTTGCCGAATTCATTTATCAGGTCTAGTAGTTTTTTGACTGAGACTTTAGGGTTTTCTATATACAATATCATATCATCTGCAAATAATGATAGTTTTACTTCTTCTTTTCCAATTTGGATGCCTTTTATTTCTTTTTCTTGTCTGATTGCTGTGGATAGGACTTCCAGAACTATGTTGAATAAGAGTGGTGAAAGGGGGTACCCCTGCCTTGTTCCTGATCTTAAGGGGATTGCTTTTAATTTTTGCCCATTGAGTATGATGTTGGCTGTGGATTTGACATAGATGGCCTTTATCATGTTGAGGTATGTTCCCTGTATTCCCACTTTGCTGAGAGTTTTGATCATGAATGGGTGCTGGACTTTATCAAATGCTTTTTCTGCATCTATTGAAATTATCATGTGGTTTTTCTCCTTTCTTTTGTTTACGTGATGAATCACATTGATTGATTTGCGAATATTGTACCACCCTTGCCTCCCCAGAATAAATCCCACTTGATCATGGTGTATGATTTTTTTTCATATATTGCTGGATCTGGTTTGCTAATATTTTGTTGAGGATTTTTACATCTAAGTTCATCAGGGATATTGGCCTATAATTTTCTTTTTTTTGTGTTGTCTTTGCCTGGTTTTGGAATCAGAATTATGCTCGCCTCATAAAAGGAGTTTGGAAGTCTTCCTTCCTCTTGAATTTTCTGAAATAGCTTGAGAAGGATAGGAGTTAGTTCTTCTTTGAATATTTGGTAGAATTCACTTGTGAAGCCATCAGGCCCAGGACTTTTCTTTTTTGGGAGTTTTTTGATAGCTGTTTCAATCTCATTTGTTGTAATTGGTCTGTTTAGGTTTTCTGATTCTTTCAGATTGATTTTTGGAAGATTATATGATTCAAGGAATTTGTCCATTTCATCTAGGTTGTCTAGTTTTTTGGAATACAGTTCTTCATAGTATTTTCTTACAATATTTTGTATTTCTGTTGTGTCAGTTGTTATTTCTCCACTCTCGTTTCTAATTTTATTTATTTGAGTCCTCTCTCTTTTTTTCTTGGTGAGTCTCGTTAAAGGTTCATCGATCTTGTTTACCTTTTCAAAGAACCAGCTCCTGGTTTCATTGATCCTCTGTATTGTTTCTTTAGCCTCTATGTCATTTATTTCTGCTCTGATCTTTATTATTTCCTTTCTTCTACTAGCTCTGGGCTTTACTTGCTGTTCTTTTTCTAGTTCTTTTAGATGCAGGGTTAAGTTGTTTATTTGAGCTTTTTCTAGGTTCTTGAGGTATGCCTGTAATGCTATAAACTTCCCTCTCAGGACTGCTTTTGCTGTGTCCCATAAATTTTGAGTTGATGTATGCTCATTATTGTTTGTTTCTAGGAATTTTTTAATTTCTTCTTTGATCTCAATGTTAACCCATTCGTTATTTAATAACGTGCTATTTAGTTTCCAAGTGTTTGAATGTTGTTCGATTTTTCTATTGTGGTTGATTTCTAGTTTAATGCCATTGTGATCAGGGAAAGTGCTCGATATGATTTCAGTCTTCTTAAATTTGTTGAGACCACTTTTGTGCCCTAACATGTGGCCTATTCTAGAGGATGTACCATGAGCACTTGAAAAGAATGTATATTCTGCTGTTTTAGGGTGAAAGGTTCTGAAGATATCTATCAACTTAAAGTTGTCCTTTAAGTCTGCTGTTTCTTTGTTAATTTTCTTTCTTGAGGATCTATCTAATGATGTTAATGGGGTATTGAAATCCCCTACTATTATAGTATTGCTGTTAATCTCGCCCTTTAAGTCCATCAAAGTCTGCTTTATATATTTAGGTGCTCCTATATTAGGTGCGTAGATATTTATAATGGTTATATCTTCCTTTTGGATTGCTCCCTTTATCATTATGTAGTGACCTTCTTTATCTCTAACTATGGTCTTTGTTTTAAAGTCCATTTTGTCTGATATAAGTATTGCTACCCCAGCTTTTTTTTCATTTCCATTTGCATGAAATATTTTTTTCCATCCTTTTATCTTCAGCCTGTGTGCATCTTTTGATTTAAGGTGTGTCTCTTGTAGACAGCATATGTATGGGTCCTGTTTTCTTATCCACACAGCTACCCTATGTCTCTTGATCAGATCATTTAATCCATTAACATTTAAGGTTATTACTGATATGTAATTGTTTATTGCCATTTTTTTTTTTCTTTAAAACTGTATTCCTCTTTTGCTATATTATTTTTTTCCTTTGATCTGTTTACAACAGGTCCCTTAGCATTTCTTGCAGCCTTGGTTTGGTTGCAGTGAATTCCTTGAGGTTTTTTTTTTTTTTTTGTCTGTAAAGCTTTTTATTTCTCCTTCAATTTTAAATGATAGCCTTGCTTGATAAAGTAGTCTTGGTTGTAGGTTCTTCTTCTGCATTACTTTGAATATTTCTTGCCATTCCCTTCTGGCCTCAAGTGTTTCTGTTGAGAAGTCAGAAGTCATCCTTATGGGGGCTCCTTTGTAGGTAATAGTCTTTTTTTCTCTAGCAGCTTTTAATATTTTCTCTTTATCAGTTAGCTTTAGTATTTTAATTATGATGTGTCTTGGTGTTGGTTTCTTTGGGTTTCTCCTTAATGGAGTTCTCTGTGCTTCCTGAACATGTGAAATGTTTTCCTGCCTTAACTGGGGGAAGTTTTCCGTTATAATATGTTTGAACAAAGTCTCTATCCCTTGTTCTTTCTCTTCTTCTTCAGGAACCCCTATGATGCAGATGTTATTTCTCTTCATGTTGTCACAGAGCTCTCTTAGAGTTTCCTCAGACTTTTTGAGTCTCTTTCCTTTTTTCTGCTCTGCTTCTGTGCCTTTATTTATCATGTCCTCTAACTCACTGATTCCATCCTCTGCTTCATCCATCCTGCTTTTAATTCCTTCCATTGTATTCTTTATTTCAGATATTGTATTTGTCATTTCTGACTATTCCTTTTTATTATTTCAATATCCTTTTTTATATTTGTTATCTCTTTATTTAGATTTTCGTAATGGCCATCTATGGTTGTTCTAATATCTTTGAGCATCCTAACAATCATTATTTTAAACTCTGCATCTGGTAATTTGGTTATATCTGATTCACTTAGGTCCTTTTCTGGAAATTTTTCTTGGTTTATTTGTGTTGTATTTCTCTGCCTCCACATTTTCTCTTCACGGGAGTGGCTGTGATCATTTGCTCAGGTGCACAAGCGTTGGTGGCCTTGGCCTTTGCCCCACCCCCGTGTGCAACATTATGCTCAGTCCTGAGGGCGCTGGCAAGCACCTTTGCTCAGCTGCGGGTCTCCGCCTGTCTCCAGGCTTTCGCCCTGCCCTTGCAGGAGGAACCCACTCGAGGAACGGCTGCTAGCCTTGGCTCTACTGCTGGTCAGGACTGTGTGCCCAGCTCAGCTCAGTAGCGGAACTCCGCCTCTTCTGGGCTTTTGGCTCCACCCCTGCGGGAGGAGCCAGCTACCAAGTCAGACTGCAAGCCTGGGTTGCACGGGTGGGGCAAGGCTGTGCTCCTGCACCCTTGCTCAAGGGCTGGTCTCCACCCTTTCCGTGGTTCCCGCCCATCTCCCGCAGGCTGGATTACAGGCTGCCGGCAGCTGAGCTTGACAGCTTTTGCATGCCCCCTTCTCCCCAGCCAGGCAAGATTGAGCTCACACCTGAGCCCAGTGGTGGTCACCCGGCTTCTGCCCCTGCCAACAGAACCGCGCTTTTGTCTCCCACTGCTGCCCGCCCTCCGGCGCGCCCTCAGCCATGTGGGTGGGGGCATTGCAGCTCGTACCCTAAGACTCACTACTGTAGACCCAAAAGCTCCCTCCTTCTATGCAACTCTGCTCTGAATGCCAGGGGGGAGCTTGTTTGGCTGCTCTCCTGCTTCCCTTTGCTGGTATTGCTGTTTCCGGGGAAAATATTCACTTCAGCTGTGGGGAGTGACTCGTCCCAGGGGTTAGGGTGGCTATCTCCCAAAATGTTTCTCCCTGTGCCTCCTAGATTACACGCTCTTCCTGTTACTCTGGTCCTCTCCTCTCTCCCCCCGTCCCCAGGAGCCCCGGATGAGTGGTTGTGAGAGAGATGTTCTGCATGGTCCCTTTAAGAAGGATCCTGGGTCTGAGAAATCAGACTCTTTCTCACAAACAGTATCCTGACTTGTTTCCAGCTAAATACTGTCCTTATGCCTCTTCTGGGCTCCGGGGCTGCAGGCTGGGGCTTTGTTCCTGGGACTCAGGACCCTTTCCCCTCTGCTAAACTCACTTCTCGCCACGCGAGTCTCTCCCTGCTGCCGTTTGCTCCGGGGAGCTGGGCAGCCCTCTCTGCATTTCCGCTTTTCCTACCAGTCTCGGTGTGGCTTCTTCAGTGTTCCTTGGTTGAAGAGTCCTCTTAGTTTAGTCCGAAGTTGGTTTTTCCAGATGATAGTTCATAAAATTAGTTTGTAATCCACTTTGGTTCTGGGAGGTAGATGTTGGTACGTCCGCCTACTCCAGCGCCATCTTGTCTCTCTCTCTTACTTTAGCATTTTATAATTTCTTTTTATTTATTTGTTTCCTCTTATTAGTTTGTGAATTCCTTAAGACAAGTAGAGTATATTGTATTTATATCTACACTTTCAATATTACTATGGGCCAGTTAGTTATTGGTTTCTGTCAGACTAGCCAATTTAGTTCATGTGAAATGAAAGAAAACAATAGTTATCAGATTCACCTGTGTCCTGAAGCTGTAAGAGTACATAATATTTTGATCCAAAATTAACAAAGTTTTAATAACTAGATTGACTAATTTGAACAACTACATGAAAAGTAAAAGTGAAGTACTAATATTACCTAATTCCTCTATGAACTACCTAGGAACAGATTAGATGTACCTTTTGAAATAATCTTCAAAATCAATATGTGAGCTATAATGTGGATTTCATAGAGATCGGTTTAAGAACAGGGTCAGATTGTAAAAGGGAATTGTCAGTATTATATTCGGGTCCATATGTTGATAAAGATACAGTGACTAGGATTAACATCTATCAATTCAACCAGTTCTCAATTCAGAAACAGATTAAATTTCAAGCACACTTAGTTGACTATAACTTGGAGTACATTTACCCTATAGAAAGAATGGTATCATCTTCATATTATCCTTCTTCTGATTTTAATAAAATTGATTATAATTTTTTACTGCATTTTATGTAGTAAGTTAATGATTCCTAAGTTTTTCAGAGTATATTACGATAATAATAGGCACAGAAATATATAGTTAAATATAGTCTTTTAAACCTGTAGTTCTTGCTAATAAAATAATGTTCAGATAGCACATTCAAATTTTCTATCATTGATTATTTATTTATAGAAATTATTTTTCCAATTAATCTCATTACTTCAGCAAACACTAACAAGTAGTGTGTTTATCTTGGAAAACTGAGCAGTTCCCAGAGGTAAAGCCAGACTTATGTCTGAAATCCACTTGATAATCATTTGAATTATAATGTTAAGTTTTGTCTGAAATACAATATTTTAGGGCCTTTTTTCTGGTTTCAGTCAAGTTTTAAAATGTTTATTGCATTTAGCTCATTTTCTTTCTCTTTGCTCTAACCATGTTATGGTTTTGGTATATATTTACAGGGGGGTTTTAAATTACAGTAATTGAAATGATACAAGTCATAACTTTCTCAAACAGTTTACTGTGTGCTTTAGAAAAATAAAATTATTGATTGATTTTAAAAGAGAGAGAGAGAAAGGCATGGGGGGTGGGGAGGGGGAAACATCAACACATAGTTGCTTCTTTTCTGTGCCTTGATGGGGCAAGCCCTGGATTTTGAACCGGCAACCTCAGCATTCTAGGTTGACGCTTTGTCCACTGCACCGCCACAGGGCAGACCTGTGTGCTTTTAAAGTGTTGTACACACAACATTCCTAGGAAGCTAGAATTATTATCTCTGTTATATACACGAGGAGGCTGAAGGATTTACCCAAGTCACACAGTAAGGTGCTCAGCTGGGAATTAGACCCAGACTTACCTAGTTTCCAATGCTCATGATCTTTTACTACCCTATACCATCCCTATGAAAGGAAGACTGACATTTTTAAATGTGTGTATTGTGAGAAATAAAGTACTACTTGGGTTGCAAATATAGGTGTTGGGTTTGGGTATCAGAGAACAATACGATTGTTTGTGGGAAGAGTGATCAGAGAAGGTGTGCCAAGAGCAGGGGAGTATAAACAACTCACACTTAAAGATGATATTAAGTAGACATTTGGATTTGGAGTCATACGGGGTCCTACCCAGGTCAGATTCCCAGGTTCTGTCTCTTCTTGATTCCACTTTAATCTGAACTTCCTTTTTAAACAGAGAACAGATCGTAGGCTGACCTGGGAAGAAGGATTAGGGCAGACTATGTCTTACCGAGGGGATCAGCAGTACCACAGAAACAGGGAACTGATCCTTATTGATTCAGTAGAAAAAACTCTCAAATAACCTGTATGCCAGGCACTGGGAACAGCAAGTCTGGATTGTGGGGTAGGAGTAAGTCAGGGGTGCTGAAGTCAGATGAGCAAGGGATGTTGTGGAAGCTGAAAGGAAGGCTGCCGACTCCTCACCTACCGGACTGTGGAAAGGCTTCCCAGAGGAGATACCACTTGATGAGAATTGAAGGTTGAAGAGGAGTTATCCAGGCTAGCAGGGGGGCCCGAGCACTGAAGGAAATGAAGACAGCGGGTACAGAGAGAAGGCAGTCTTTCCTGATGAGCTTTGGACACCTTTTGAGTAAGCCCACTGTGACTCATTATAGTTTGCATCAGTGCCTTGCAGGAGTCATGGAGGCAGGAAGTTTAGTATTCCAATGATTCAGATTTTAGGAAAAATTTGACTGCCCTGTGGTATTTTGAAATATTACACTCTGTCATTGGGGCTATGTATACATTCACAAGGAAGCCCTTTGAAGTATTCTGTATTTATAGACTATGAGAGCTGGAAGCATCTTCAGAGCTCATCCAGTCAGTTCATATTTTCACTCGGTGACAATATTCACTGTGTGCTAATCACAGGACACAGATGAGATGAACCTTGTCTTCCAGGAGCTTGCAGCCCCAGAGGAAATAAACAGTTGTCTGGGTGTGACACAGGGCTATAGTAAGAGTGGAGTACTGGGTAAACACAAGTAAGGCTCACTTATTTTTCTTGAAAATTAGCTGGACAAAGTTTTAGTTAGTCTAGAAGAATCTAGAAGACAGTTCCTCTGTGAAAGGAAGAGAGAGTACTTAGATCAGTTCTGTGCTGGTTAAAAGAAACAGCTTACAGCATTTCTGCTTAAGTTTTCAGTCTGAGTAATTCAAGCAAACCAAAGATTATCTAAAATAGTTAAGTGACATCATAGATTTTCTCAGTTGTTTATTAATAGTCTAACCAGTGGTTCTCAAAGCATGGTCCCAGGACCAGCAACATCAACATCAACATCCCTTGGAAACTAAGAAATGCAGACTCCAAGGCTCCGACCCAGAACTATAGAATCCAGGACTCTGGTGGTGGGGCCCAGCAATCATGAGGGTTGTGATTCATGGTCAAGTTTGCGAACCATTGGCCTAAGCTACCAGTAATAGTCCATGGAATATCTGTAAGTTTGTGAGCTGTGAGGACAGAAGGCCTGGGTTTGAAAGTCTCCCTCTTACTTTTGTTTTTTTGTTGTTGTTGTTGTTTTGTATTTTTCTGAAGCTGGAAACGGGGAGGCAGTCAGACAGACTCCCGCATGCGCCTGACCGGGATCCACCCAGCACGCCCACCAGGGGGCGATGCTCTGCCCATCCGGGGCGTCGCTCTGTCACGACCAGAGCCACTCTAGCGCCTGGGGCAGAGGCCAAGGAGCCATCCCCAGCACCCGGGCTATCTTTTGCTCCAATGGAGCCTCGGCTGCGGGAGGGGAAGAGAGAGACAGAGAGGAAGGAGAGGGGGAGGGGTGGAGAAGCAGATGGGCACTTCTCCTGTGTGCCCTGGCCGGAATCGAACCCGGGACTCCTGCACACCAGGCCGACGCTCCACCACTGAGCCAACCGGCCAGGGCCGCCCTCTTACTTAATAAGTATTTGACTGTCATTCTGTCACCTAATGTGTGTGAGCTTCTATAAAATGAAGATACTAATACTTCCTTTCCAGGGTTGCTCTGAGGATTTGGTTGATAGAATTTAGCACCTAACAGTGTAGCTAGCATAATGTAGGCTTTAAATAAATGGTAACTACTATTATTATTACTGTTATTTTTTTAATATTTTTCCCACCAAATTTATTACTTTCACTTATTGAATAAAAACATGATCATATTTTTGGTTTTAGATCCAAATGGTCAAGAAAGTAAGGACACCTATGGACTCTGTGGTCAAGTAGAACACAAGATAGCTTTCCTGAGAGCTCACGTGCCCAAGGAAATCAAGCTGGTGATCGTTGGCCATTCGATAGGCTGTTATATTTCCCTCCAGATTCTGAAGCTTGCCCCCGAGCTCCCAGTAAGTATGCCTCTGAGGTGACTGCAGGACCCTGGTTACTCGCTGTACAAAGCCCCGGCTTTCCTTCATCCTGTGTCTCTTGTGTCGTTGATAAATAGAGCAGAGAGAGGATACTTGGTAGCTACCTTTATACTTTTCTCCAAGTACTGTGGGCCTATGTAAGTATATGTTCATGCAATTTCCATAGCACTTTAAAAAATAATACTGAAAAGGTAGGCATTTTCCAACTGAATGCCTTTTAGTCTCAGGTTATCTGGAAGTCTTAAGTTATATGTAACTTGTTGTATTTTGAAAAAAAATATTCAAAAGCAGTCACTAGCTAAGACCTAGACAGGAATCTGTCTTTATTGAGAGAATATTTTGCAAATGTTCATACCCCCTTTTAAAGGGAAGAAAATGTACCATCATCATTGATAGGCAAATAGCTGTCTTTATGTAATGTGAAATCTTTAATCTTCAGTATGAATTGTTATCAGTTCTGTGGCTTGGCAGGCTTTTTGAGACACTCATTTATTGGTTCATTTATTCAAAAATACTTATCAAGTGCCACTATGTACCGAAGACACTGGGGGCACAGAGACCTATTTAAAGTACCCAGGAGAGGTACTGAGCCACAAGATATTTCAAAACCAAACCAAACCCTGTAATTTCATTGAAATAACCCATTGTATAGATGCAGTTCATAACATAAATTATTTCTTCACTCAACAAACATATTAAATATTTGTTATATGTCTGGCCCTGTGCTGTGTGTAGAGGACATCCTAATGAAGAAGACAGTCTTTGAGGTAAGAGAGTCTGAAGTCTAATGGAGGCGACAGGCTAAGCCATGTGTATGATAACTACCATCTAAGTAACTACTAGGTGTGCGGGAGCATGAGGGAGTGCCATTGAACCTGGTCACCGCAGTGTGACACAGGAACTTCATTTTGCTGGCTTCTAACCTCTTCTGTTCCTGCTGATGCCCCTCTAGTGCTGTTATGAGGTTACCATCTTGACTACATCTTTACCAGCCCTATGACTTAGTGGTTCTCTTTGCACAATTGCTGTGAGCCCTGGTTCCAGAGCCACAATACCTTGTTTCAAATATTTGCTGTCATATTTTGTCACTGTGACTTTGGACAAGTTATTGAGTCTCTCTGTACCTTTGTTTCTTCATCTGTAAAATGGGGATAATAAGATGTTCTTCAAAGGAATTCCTTCAAAGGCATTTAGGGGAATTATAGAAAGAATTAGAAGTGGTGCCTAGAGGGTAAAAGTTTGCTATATGTTTAGTGACTGTTATTATAGAAGTGACAGTTCTCCTGCTGTGTTAGGTATCTACGGCCATGTAGCAAACGGATCCAAACCTAACAGCACAAAACAACACACATAGATTCTCTCACAGCTTCTGTGTACCTGGGATCTTGCTTCAGGGTCTTTTATAGGCTTTAATCAAAAGGTCCCATCTGAAAATTTGCATTGCGAAGGACCTTCTTGCAAGCCCATTCATGTGGCTGTTGGGAGGACTCACAGAGAGTGTTGGTTCCTCACTGGCAGTGGGGGAGGCCGCCATCAGTGCCTGAACATGTGGCCTTTCTGACTTGCCTCATGGAAGCAAGTGTGGGAGGAGAGCCAGAAAGAGTCTGCCGGCAAGACCTGTAACCTAGTTACAGAAACGACAGTCCCATCACTTTACAGTCTTCAGACAAGCAGATCCCCAGGTGCAGCTCCCACTGAAGGGGAGTGGCTTACATGGGAGCATGAATGTTAGAAGGTGAGGATCCTACACTCAGCACCTCACTTGTGTGGGCTAACCCAGCATGTAGACACGCGCACACACTTTATTTCCCAGGTTAGGAAGTGCCTTGGTCCTGACACATAAAACGTAGCAAACTGATATGAAATATAATTTTGGTTGTTAGTTGTTGCAGGTGTTTTAAAAGCTTTAAAAACAATAATAATAGCATTACTGTTTGTGATGGCTAATTTTAGGTCTCAGCTTGACTGGGGTAAGGGACACCCACGAGACAGAAAAGAAGATCTATCTTCACCCCCGTGGTCCAGCATGTCCAGTTCTTTGAGGGCCCAACTCAAACAAAAATTCTGAGAGAGAGGAAGTTCTGACTCTTTCACTTCTTGAGCTGGGACAGCCACCTTCTCCTTCCCTAGAACCCTGGATCTCTGGATTCTCAGGTTTCCAGACTCCAGGACTTATACCAGTGGCACCCAGTTCTGACACCTTTGGCCTCAGACTGGCTTACAGCCCTGGCTTTTCTACTTCTCAGCTTGTAGATGGCAGGTAGTGGCACCCTTGCCTCAGTGATTGCGTGACCTAGTTCCTGTAAATCATATATATAGTAAGCCTCCACGTGTCTCCTGTTGCTTCCGTTTCTCTGGAGAACCCTGATGAATACATTATTGCATGAACATAGGGAAGAAAATACTCATTTCTGTGTCCTTCTGTTTATTAACTTAATCACAGCTCTCTTCTTGGGGTTCTTGTTTGTTCGCTCCACATCCATTCTGCATGTCCTGTGTCATTTCTCTTAGACATCTGTGAAAACAGTTGATATACACGTTTGTTTTGAACCCACCTCTTTTTTGGCTTGTGTTCGCAATGTCTGCTGGGAAGGAGTATGATGCATCTTAAGGTTCATGAGGTGCTTCTGACTTCTTCAGCTTTAGAACGTTGTGATGCCTGCTCTGCTTTCAGGGGCTCGCCCTTGTAGGGATGCTGGTGAAAAGGAGAGAGGAGGAGGAGGATAAAACATGAGCTTAACCTGGTCTGATTTTGGACACATAACTCATACTGTGATTATAGAGCTTTCAGAGAAACATGTGAAACTGTGTTTTCTTAAAAAGGGTATTTTAGAAAATAATGTGTGCAATAAATTGTCCATAAAGGTCACCCTGGGGAGGAGGGTGAACATCTGTATAATTTTTATTATTCAAAAGCTTTATATGGTTTCAATTAACTACATTGTTGAAGTCCCCCCACCCCTCTTTAAACACCTGGCCCAGTTAATTTTGGTAGTATGATCCCCGCTGAAGTGTTGAAATTTCAGTGTCTCTAGGCTACTCTAAGACAGCGCAGTGCCTGCATGCCTGAAGTTAGCATGACACGCTCCATTTAAGATGCATTTGACAATCAAGTAAGTTTGTGTAAGCCGGAGTGTTGCAATCCCTAATCATTTTGCCAAAAATAAGTTAGCTGTTATGTTTTATAACATATGAAGTGTGATAATAGGAAACTTGTGTTTCCATCTCTTCTGTTATTTTTACTGGAATATTTGACTCCCATAAGATTTTAAGGACATATGTGTAGTTTAGTAGCTGGTTTATTTGGTTTTATTTTGGTTTAGTTCTTTACAATGTTTTTGTAACTAATTACAGTAAACTTTGATCTTAAAATAATTTTAAGAGACTTATTGCATATATTAAACATGTTGTCTGACCTATATTTTAATGTACTAAAATATTAGCTTTTTAAAATGTGGTATTAAAATATTTTGGTACATAGAATTATAGAAATTCTGCATATGTTTTGACAGTAAAGTCCGGAATAAAGAATTTAAAGAGCCTGAGAAAATTGGTAATTAGATGACTGTTAAATGGTAGCTGTTGTGACTTCTAATAATAAACACAATTTTAGACTCGTAGGATCTTCTAACTGAAAATGGCTTTAGAAACAACCTAGTCCCATCTTTCATTTTATGGATGGGAACTGTGAGAATATGCCTTGCCAGCATTCAGCCTGGCTCTGTCTGACTCCAGAGGTGGGGGCCAGTTCTATTAGCTGTGGGTATAAAGAGAGTCTGTAAGATACTTGATAGCTCTTTCAACCTTTGGATAATAGCAGAGCCTACAGATATTTCTGGAGAATACTTATGTGACTCATTACATTTCAGCACAAGGAATAAGAGACCCCATGAATATTGCTGTAACAATTTGGGGCAGGGTGGAGGACGGGTGCAATAACATGGGAACAAAAAATGTAGTAGTCCTGTCTCTCTATCTAGAATCCTCTTTCTCTCAACATCAATCCTTCATATGTTCAAAATAGACCATCTGATTTTGCCAATACATTGTTTGCATAAAGTTCAAGGTTAGGAGTTAAAAGCCCATGATTCTCAACTGGGACTTTGCACTGAGTCATGAGGTGAATTTCAAGTAATTTAACTTTTATTTTCCTCTAAGAGTTTATATAATATTTAATGATAATACTTCCTCTCCTTCCAGGGGTATCAGATCCTTCAAAACTTAATATCTTATATTATTTGGCCTTCCTTTGGGGAAAATGTACAATAACATAGAGCTTCCTTTGTCCAGTTGGCAAAAATATCTTCTCTCTAAATGAAATTTCCAGATTACTTAAATTCACTCTTTTAAGCACCAAACTATTTTATCCAGTTGGGTAAAAACTTGTCCAAAATAGATGATTTACTGATCTGCCTTCTTCAACAATGCATATTAACTATGGAGGAATTACTGATTCAAGGGCATCATTTTGATAGTGTTGCTATACTACAGTAAAATACAACTAAAGGGATTTTGCCTATGTCCTGAAATTTCTCAGCTGGTTGTGCTTTTAAAAAAAAAAAAAAAAAAAAAAAAATCTCATGTCTGTTTATCTGATAGTTTTTCTATCTCCTCCCTTATTGTTAGATGTACTTCTGTTTCCTACTTATAATTTGGTGCTACTGATTTGCTATGGGTAGAGAAAACAGATAACTATGTTAGAACTTTGTCTCAGGAAAGAAGGACCAGGTCTTAAATGAAGACATAAGAGTAAAACTGACAAAGTTGAGCACATGGATCTGTTACTGTTCAGAACCTCTTTGTCTTGTCTTCTGTGAACCCCCAGTGGTGTTCCTAGATACTCAAACGTTTAGAGACTCAAAGCACACCACAGGTGCAGCTCAGAAGCTTGAAAAACTTGACTGAAAGAGTTAGAATAATAGCATGTTAGGTCATGTAGGTGTTGATTCACAAGTACATCTCATCTCCATTAGGGAAAAATACAAGTTCAGATATTCTGCAAACAGATTATTGAGACTGGTACGCTTTCATTATTCTGATGAACCTTCAGTTCAGAGTTAGACGTGCTTGTGAGAACGCTCAGATACATACCATCACTAAATTGTGTTCAACAGTCAAGTGAATCTGGAGTTGGGGGGAAATAAGAGATAATTCATTTGTCAAAATAGCTGTTGTCAGAGTCCTGTTCTTATATTAAGTGATAAAAAGCAGAAGGCAAATGAGCAAGTACCATCGGCTCTGAGTATTGTAGAAAGAGAGGTGGTCCCTAGCTGGGAATAGCAGAAGCCCAAGGAAAAAGCTGATAGCTGAACAGGAAAAGGATGAGTCAGAATGGAAGTAGAGAATTTGATGTTTTGGTGATAGGGGATTGCTGTGCATTGTAGGCAGGGGAAATCATTGGGGAAAGAAAAGAGGGAAATGGTTTATATCACTGGGCACATGAAGAGAGCAGAGGTGGTCTGAATTGAATACAGCATAGTGTGCACAAAGAGTGTGGGTGATGGGAGAACTGAGGCCGATTGAAGTGCAGGGACAAGAAAGTTTGGACTAGGGGCTTTGGACTCTGTTCTGGAAAGCAAGGAGCCATTGAAGGACCAGTGTTGATAATAGCCCTGCATCAGGTAAAATAATTTCTTCTAAATAGAATGAAATGGGAAGAGAGTGTAGAATAAAAAGTGAACAACCAAGTGATAGACAAGTTTACTAGTCCAGATGAGAAACACTGAAGAAAGTAGATGGGATTTGCCAAGGGACATTATAGAGAGAAAAGAAATGGACAATAGAAGCATACTGGGGTAATTACTTTATTTGATGAAGAAGAGAAAGACGCAGAAAGTACAATTTTCCAGACTATTGACTATATAGTCCATTAGTGGATCCTGTGCTCTCCCCAGTGGGTTGCAACCGGTGGTTCAATCAAGACAGGAAAGACTGCCCTACAGGTACACAGGGTCAGTGGCTTTCAGCACCAGAGGCTTGTGTATTGCTCATAATCCAAGTCTTTTGAGGGTAGGCCGCCCCCATGTAGTTCTGTCCATGTACACTTATTCCAGAATCCAGATGATGGAGTCACTTCTCTCTGGAATATTGCAGTCTTATAACAGAGGATACAAAGAAAATAGTGAGCCATGTACTGTATTTGAAACCTCTGCTTGGAAGTGGTTTTGTCACTCCTCACACTACTTTGGACAGAGCCACTTACATGACCAAGTCTGCCATCAAAGAGGCTACAAAGTCTAATTCCCTTCATAGAAGGAAAGCATATGTTTGTAAACAATAAAATAGCATTTGAAAATATATACAATAAAATAGAGTAAACATGACTAGAAAACATTATAGAGTGTGTTGGATTATAATAAAGGTAAGTATTGTGAAACTTTCATTTCACTTTTTATGTGTGTGCTTATGTCCTAGATTACAATGTAGAATGTATATCTTTGTGTGGGACCAAGGTAAAAAAAAAACCCAACCAAACAGACTAGAATATACCACAGAAGCTAAGAGGAGAGAAAGAAAGTGTCAAGAAAGCTATAGATATGTGGTAGATCAAAGATGGCCATAGATCCTTTGCCATTCCTCTCCTAGAAGGTGAAGTCTCTTTTCCTTCCCCTTTGAACTTGGGCTGGACATGTGACTAGTTTTCACTAATGGAATGCAATGGCAGTGATGTTCTGGTACTTCCAAGCCCAGGCCTTAAGGGTACTGGGAGCTTCTTTTTCTTCCTTTGGAAGCTAGCTGCCATGTAGGAAGTCCAACTGATGAGGAGGCACTCGATATGAGTGAAACCTTAGACCTTCCAGCCTGTCCCATCTGCTATTAAATACTGCCAAGGAAATGGCCCGTATGGAGAAGTTCAGCTGAGCCCTGTATGAATTCTGGACCCCACAAAGTCAGAAAGAATAATCATTGTGGTTTTAAACTATAACTTGAGGGATGGTATGGGTATGTAGTAAGAGGTAATTGAAATAAGGTTGCAGAAATGAGTGTAACAGAGATTAAAGAGAAAAGGAACTTAAGGCTTCTGGTATTAGTACAGTAATCAGAAGGTTACTGTACTAATGATGACCTTAGAGGGAACACTTTTAGTGAAATAATGGGAGGAGGTTGCAGGTGATAAACAGGTAGTTATCCAGGAATTGGCCAGTGAAGGGGAAAAGACAAAATGACAATTTAAGGAAGAAGCTGGTGGAGAGAATGCTTTTGTCCTGTGAGAGGGAATTTAACATATGCCAGGCGAATAGCCCATGCAGGGAGAGAGATGTTGACAATGACAGAGAAGTGGGAACACTCGTTGGAACTGATTTTCTTTTTGTTTTTTAAGCACACTGAAAAACTAGGAAAATTGAATTTTTCTTCATCTTTAACTGCATCCTTGCAATAGTGTTGTTGTGCCTTATGCTTAGTTCTTCACTGAGTCTAGAAACCTAAAACAGTTTATAAAAGTGATGTATTATCATTACGCACAATTATACCCAACATCATTTGAAATTTACAAAACATGTTCACGTATAACAGGGTCATTTAACAACTTAATGTTTCCCATTTTACAAAGAGATTGCAGTTCCAGGGAGTTATATGTCCAAACCATATATCAGAAGCTAGTCAGTGGCAGAACTAGGACTCTGTATTCTGTTTCCTAACCTTCCCATCATCTACTATTAGGTGGAGTAGCAGTTTATAGATGGCTAGAATAAATTACCTTGACAAGCCATCAAAACCTATTTGACCCATATACTTACCTGGCAGGGGAGATACTATACTCACTGAGGTGGTTCCCCCGGGGGTTGGCTTATCCATTGCACTTAGGATGTGCTGACCCCCGCGATTTTCCCAAATGTGGGAAAATCTGCCGACTTTGTGATTAGAGAAATAAAATTACAAAAAAACAACAACAAACCTATTCGACCTAAACATAAGATTTCTACTGTTGTTTCTTTAATATTTGAGTTCTTCAAATACACAGGGGTTAGGGCGGGGGAGTGTTAGTGGGAAGCAGGGGAGTGCTATCGGGGAATTTGAGAGAGAAGTGGGAGAAATGTGGATGTGAGTGACCCGAAGCAGAGAAATAAAGGGAATGGGTGGGGAGGCACGGGCCATGGGCAGACATTGAGCTCAGAATCCTAGAATTGAGTTGGGGGCCAAGGGGAGATAGAGCGTGAAGGGAGCAGGAATACTCTACAAAACAGTGCGTGGTGGTTCCACAGTCGTGTCCACGTGACCCATTAGTGACCCCTGGTGTGTGAATGCCACAGGACTCAGGCAGGCAACAACTAACTGCACACTGGTTTGTGAAAGATTCAGTTTCAGAAAACAGTAAATTCTCTACTCTGAGGGAAGTTTGTACTGAGTATGATAAAATGCTATTTAATCACTCACGAACTTATTTAAATATACAGTTATGTTTATGAGTGTGCACACACATTATCTTTTCAGAATGACCCAGGAGACTTCCTTGCTGAAAACTAGACACATGGAAAGTTTCAACTTTTCAACTTCAGCCATTTTTAGTTATCTGCATGTTTTTTAAAATCCTGAAATTGCTTTCAAAGTGGAAAAATTGTGTGGGCTTTTTTCATCTTTTCATAACTCAGAAAACAATTTAATATATTTTTCTTAAAGTTTGCAAAAAAAAAATCACCTTTGGGTTGAAACCAAGCATGGAAAATTTCACCACAAAGGGCTAATTTTTTGGAAAGCTGCAAGAAAGTGAAAACAGGGGTTTATAATAGAACATTCTTCATGCATGTTAATACTTAGTACTTTATCTAATGCATTTCATCTGAGAATTTCTGAACACTTTTTAGATTTAAATATTGAACCATTTTAGTATTTGTGTATCCATGATACTGTCAGATATGGAAAATTCCCCTCCACCTCTTAAAGATCCAGTATCCCGGGACGCCCTGAGATGTGTTTAAAGGGACAGGTGGGGCAAATGAAGGGAATGGCTGCTAGCCACAGAAAACCTTACCCTGACTGCCTGAATACATTCTGTCAGCACCTCTTCCTGACCTGGCCCGGGAGTGGTGTGAGTAGACTGTCATAGCTGATACTAGGCACTCACGCAGCTCTCTGAGCCAGTGCTTCTCAAAGCAGCATCAGCATCAGTTGGGAACTTGTTAGAAATGCAAATTATCAGGCCCCTCTCAGACCTATTGCAGCCACACCTTTAGCACTGGGAACACCAGTTACTTGTAATTCATGCTGCCAGTGATTCTGGTGGTGCTCAAACTTGAACACCACCTGCCTAAGCTTTCCAATCTTGGAACAGGGACTGTATGTATTGAAATCAAGGGACAATTAAATGTCCCTGGTCCTTCCATAGCGTGTCAGTTCCGTCTTACATCACCTCTCGGGAGGAGGAGAATGCCAATCAGGTTCTCTAAAGGAAAGATTTTTTTTTTGAACTCCATGTATTCTAGATATTTCCACCCATGACCTTATCCCTCAAGCACAGTGACCCCTTGAATAAAACTGCTGCATTCCCACTTGTTCAGGGAAACAGAGCTACCAAGATGTCTTTTCTCAGTTCTTTGAGTGATCATGGTTAAACCTGGATGGGATCCGATATTTTATTTTCATTGCTTTGAAGTGTTAAGTTCTAAGATGTGAGTGGCCAGGTAGCAGAGGTCTGTCAGTAGAAGCTGACTTAAGCCCTGACTTGGTGAGTAAGTTCTCAGTCCTAGGTTTTGTGGTGGCCTTCTGCATTCCAGCAGACTCTGATGTCTTCATTAATGTGTCTTTAGGCACTGGAGTGGTTGTGTATCTGGCACTGGAATAAATTTTGAGAAGATGCTTGTGAGGGAAGTTGCCAGTGTGTTGTATGTGGGCCTTTAGCAAATCACTGGTGCCCTGTTCTAAGGATGGGGATTTAGGAATAGCCCAAAGAGGTGTGTAAGCACGTTAAAGATATATTCAGTTGCCACCCATCTTGGTGAAGCATAGATACAGCTATCCAAACTAATATGGATAGAAAGGAAAAAGATACCTTTTTAATAGATTATTTAAAAGTTTTATGAAAATTTAAGTTGCTTTTACACTGTTAGTTGTTAAGATGTAAAAATTTATATAAGATATCTAATTCTCTTGTAGATATTTAAAGTAATTGAAGATTAAATTACTAGCTGATTTTTACTATGATTATTACTATATTACTATAATTACAATTTATGGATTTTATTTCATCTTTTCAGCAACTCTGAGGGGGCTATTACATTCTCATGTTATACATTAGGAAACTGTGACTTTGAGAGGACAAAAGTAACTTGCTCAAGGTTGAACAGCTAGTTAAGTGCTGTGCTAAGATTTGAACCCATGTGTGTTTGACTCAAAGTCCATGTTCTGAGCCACTAGGCTAAAACATTAACTTATTATAACAATTTCTTTGATACAAGTGCAAAGAATATGAACAGATAATTCACTGAAGAGCTAGCTAATAAAACCTATCAAAAAATATGTAGGTAGCACAGTGTGTGACATAGTACTTAATAAATTAGAATATGGTAACACTAAGTGTCTGTTTAATAAGTACAGTAGTACTTAACTTTTGTTTAATGATTGTCCCTCAACAGTTATCAACTTGAGCTGCTACTGTTGCAGTATTTTTTTAAAAAATTCAGTGTTGTGTGTGTATACTGCTGTAGAAGGTCTGCACGGGTAAACACCAGGTGGCCTGTGATGGCGACCACTGGGGTCAGGGGTAAGGGTATATTGGAGGTGGAGACTATACACTGTTTCTATTTTTTTTTACAATGATCATGTGTTATCACAAAAAGTTATTCCTGGTCGGCCTGGCGTGCGGGGGACCCGGGTTCAATTCCTGGCCAGGGCACATAGGAGAAGCGCCCATTTGCTTCTCCACCCCCCCTTCCTCTCTGTCTCTCTCTTCCCCTCCCGCAGCGGAGGCTCCATTGGAGCAAAGATGGCCCGGGCGCTAGGGATGGCTCCTTGGCCTCTGCTCCAGGCGCTAGAGTGTCTCTGGTCGCAGCAGAGCAACTCCCCGGAGGGGCAGAGCATCGCCCCCTGGTGGGCAGAGTGTCGCCCCTGGTGGGCGTGCCAGGTGGATCCCAGTCGGGCGCATGCGGGAGTCTGTCTGACTGTCTCTCCCCGTTTCCAGCTTCAGAAAAAATACAAAAATATATAAAAAAAAAAAAGTTATTCCTATAAAAAATGTTCATAGCCTTTAAGCCTACTATTTTTTTCTTTGGAATCTATATTAAGTAAATCTCAAAGATAGAAAACACTCAGGAACAAAAATATTATTTTTTCTAACAAAAATTTAAAAATATCCTAATCTCTGACTCTAAAAGAAAAGTTAGAGAATGGAATGTGAACTATTAAAAGTATGTGTGTGTGTGTGTGTGTGTGTGTGTGTGTGTGTGTGTGTGTGTATATATATATATATTCTTTTTTTTAAGTGAGGGGAGGGGAGACAATGAGACAGACTCCTTCATGTGCCGCGACTGGGATCCACCCAGCAACTCCTGTCTGGGTCAACACTTGAATCAACAGAGCTATCCTCAGCACCCAGGGCTGATGCTCAGATCAACCGAGCTATCCTCAGCACCTGGGGCCAACACTCAAACCAATCCAGCCACTGACTATGGGAGGGAAAGAGAGAGCGAAGTGGGAGAAGTCGCTTCTCATGTATGCCCTGACCCAGGATCGAACTCGAGACATCTGGATGCTGGGCTGACACTCTATCTACTGAGCCAACTGGCCAGGGTCTAAAATTATAATTTCAAAAGACATTTAATACATGAAAGTTACTTACAGAATATTAACAAAGATGTTAAGATATTTAGAGAATATATACCAAAAAATATATACATTAGAAAATTAAACTACCAAATGAAAATTGTAGCTGTGTTTGGGGTGGTGAGTTTTGGGGTGATTTTTTTCTATTTATTTTTTATTTTAGAATTTTTCTTTAGTGTCATATATTTCTTTACTATTATAATCATGTAATGATCACGTACTTTATTTAATAAAAAAAATAATTTGTATGACTTCATAGCAGAACATTGGTTCAAGAGAGTGAAGGTTTTTGATAATCTGTCACACAGCCATAGATAACAGATCCAAAGGGAAATAAAAGGGCCGTGTGAACGTTGGGGCTTCTCTGTGGGAAAACCCACCCATCAGACCAGCAGTGGCATTAAGTCAGCAGCAGCGTTTTCGGCTGTAGCAGCTGTCCCAACCTCTTACCCTATCCTCCCTACTTTTCCTGTTCTACTCAATTTGTGATTTTTATTAACCCTGCCCCCACCCAAGATAATATGAGTTGTTGATAGACATGCCTGTTGATGGCCTGCCATGTGATTGTTACTTGAGGGTGACAACAAAATCGGAAGTTGGGCTTAGCTGCATTGTTCATCCTACTGCTAGACTAAAGCAGATCTATTCAAAAAATACAGGCACATTCACCTCTCATCAGACTATGGGGTTCATGGTGGTGAGGACTTGAAGAGGCTCTGGGGCATGTGTAGGGGGCCCATGCTAAGGCGGAGCAGTTGTCTATTTTAATACCCTTGCAGTTGGATGGCTACCGGTCTGAAAAACGTACCTTGTACCCAACTGCATTTAGACCTTCTTGTGCTAGTAACTGGGTGTTCACAGAAGAGCAAAGTGACAGAATATCAATAGGCAGAATGTAGCAGAGCGGAGAAAATGCAGTAGAGAGTGGAAACAGATGATCAGAATTCTGGAATATTTTTTTTTAGTGGCTATTGTTTATTCCAGTGAGAAGATCCCCTTTGGGTCTCAGTTTGTAGAGATGAGAACTGTGAATGTGATCTTTAAGGAAGGAAACGTCTCTCTAATGCAATTACGCAGTGTGCATGAGACTGTTTACCCTCCCTTCTTGCTCGGGTGGAAAACCTGTGAGCAATATGCAACATAGGCCACAGAAAGTTCCCTGAAGTGGGAAAGGCCCAGCAGGCACCAAGTGGGAGATGCCTCACAAGAATAAAATGCGGCTGCTCTGAGATCTTGCATTACAGGCCAGTTGAGACTGATTGTATTTGGCGGGGAAAAGCCAGATTATCGGGTAATACAGAGGTATGTGGACGAATAGGTGAAGACTGAAGCCAGCATCATTTCTCACAGCCCGTCACTAGGGAGCCAGACAGTAAATCATTTCCCAGCATCAGCCCTACAGGTACCAGAGGGAGTGCACATCGCTGAAGTCTGTGGACAAGTTCAGAAGCTCCATCTCAGCAATCTTAATTTATCACCTCACCAGTAGAGTTATGGGGGCTTCCACAGTGAGCCAGATTGAGTGTTAAGAGATTCCACCTTTTCCTCTTTCATAACCTACCACCCTCAGAAATATTCTAGGAGCTTCTTGTGCCCTATTTCTAAGGAGAAAGGCTCTGAGGGCTTTTGTAAAATCATATAAATGTTGATTTCATAAAAACTGAAAGAGAGATTCCGATGACCTGGGTACCAGGGGAATTCTCCTCAAGGTCCTCTGAGGGAGACAGTCTGCACTTGTCTCTTTAATCACAGTCCCTGTTCCTGCCCCAGACACGCCTGGTGCTGCCTCCTCACTGTGCTCTTTCCTGCTGTCCACTTTTTTTCTGCTTTTTCTACCACCACCTAACATGACTCTGGCCATCTTTTAAACTCAGTCATCTCAAATACAGAATTTTATGTGAACTCTTTCCCAATTCTTATCATCTTTCCTTTGTAACCCTTCTTCTCATAATTCTTATATATTCCACCATGTATTATAGGCATTGCATATATATTTGAGTCTCCCTATTAGATTTTTGAGGTGTTCTCTTTTTGAATTGGGGTGTAATTTATACACAGTAACTCTTTTTTCTCTCCCTGCTTTGATCCAGATATGTTCTTCTGACCTGTCTTCTAGCTTGCTCATCCTCGCTTTAACTGTGCATGAACTGCTTTCAGACCCTGTTGCACTCTCAATCTCAGTTATCCCATGTTTTGCTTATAGAATATTCATTTTATTATTTCTATAGTTACCAGTTCCTGAAATGCTATACCTAGTCACTTAATTTGATTGTATTTTAAAGTTTCTGTCTGATTTTATTTTTCTTTGTACTGTCAATAATTTTTTAAGTAGAATTACTTTTATTCTTAAAATATTAAAAATTCAGAGATGACATATCTGAAATAAAAATAAATAAAGATTGCCTCTGATAATTTCAGTGTCTAAGTCTCATGTAGTTGCCTTTCTTTTCTGCTTTTTCCTTCTTGTTTTTGGTCCTATAGCTCTGTCCCTCGATAAGATTTTGTATTGTTCAGGGTTCTCCAGAGAAACAGAACCAGCAGAGTGCATGTATATGTACAAAAAGGAATTAAATAGAAGTGTCTGAGAAAGTTATGGAAGCTGACAAATGCCAAGACCTGTATAGTCAGTAACCTGGAGACCCAGGAGAGCTCACAGTATAAGTTCCAGCTCAAAAGGAGGCAAGCTCAAGACCCAGGAAGAGCTGATGTTTCAGTTTGAGTCCAAAGGCAGGGAAAACCAATGTTCCGGATCAAAGGCAGTCAGCAGAGGGAATTCTCTCGCAGGGGGCCTTTCTGTCTTGTTCCAGCCTTCAGCTGATTGTATGAGGCCCACTAGCATCAGGGAGGGCGATCTGCCATACTCGTTCTCGTGATTCAAATGCTGGTCTCATCCAGAACACCCTCAAGACACACTCAGAAAAATGTTTGACCAAATATCTGACCACCCCAGGACCTGTCAAATTGACACAGAAAATTAACCATCATGGCTTGGCAAAGTTTGGTGTTTGGTTTGGTTTGGTTTGTTTGTTTTGTGAATACCTATTATTGTGTATGAGAAATTGTTAAGACAATGTGAAGCTCCTGTTTTTCTCCAAGGAGCATTTTCCTTTGCTTTTCACTAACAGTTACAGCAGGACCAATGCCGTCAGGGCCATCGGGAACTGGGCTAACTTCACCACTCTGTGAGGTCTGGTCTGTTTCCAGTTCATCCCTCCTTCTAGGTGGTAGCCCTTTGGTAGTTCCCACTGAGAGCCTTGGGTGCTCCCTTTTTAATGGGCATCAAACACCCACATTTTGACATTTGAGCCAAAGAAAAATTTCTAGGAACTCTGTTCAGCGGCTGCTCACAAATTGGTAAACAATGAAGAAGAGCTAAGTCAGCACACCTCTCAGAGTTTCCTTGTTCTCCAGGATTGGCCCTGCAAGTCACCTCTGCCTTCGATGCTTTCAGAGCACTTGACAAAAATACTTGGTCCAGCTTTTCTTACTGATCTCCGCCGGAAGGCCGCCATGTAGTAAGCCGGTCTGCCGTCCCCACTCCTGCGCGCTGAGTCCAGCTCTTCGGCCCTGCCCTGAGGAGGGTGCCACCTGAAGCCTGTTAGTCTTTCTCTGACCTCTTTTTTCCCCTCTTTTTCCCCTCTGGGCAGTTTTAGAATCTTTACCCCCATTATATTTTATAATGATATTTTTGGACTCTTCATCCTTTTTAAGTTGGAAACTGGAGTTCTAACATACTGAAAATGTCTCTTGTATTTTTTTCCTTGTTTTCATATCATTCATATCTTAAACCTCCAGAAATTATTTTCCTGATTTATTTTAGTTCCCATTGTGCATCTCTGTTGTTGTTTTCAGTCATACACAATGGTAAATGTGGGATATTTTCCCAGCTGTGTCTAGAAATTCATCTCATTGAACTTTGGATTTCAGCCTTCATGCAAATGACTTTGGAGATCATTTTTTATTTTTTGTTTCCTTGTTGTGACCTTTCTAGTATTTCATGACTCAGGCCCACTGTCTGTGGACAGCAGATTTTTGGAGTTTTGGATTTTTGGAGATACTTGCATTGTCTCTATTCATTTGATTCTCTTTTCTCATACTTTGTTTATGTTGATCTGACAACTATAAGTGAAGCTTTCCTCAAATGTCTGACATTCTTTTGCTATCTATTTGTATCTAAGAAAGAAGCTCTGAAATCCTAGGAGGTCTGGGGTGGCAATAACCTGCTCAGCATCACTGCAGGGTGATTGGACAGGTATCCTGACATTTTGGGCTATGTTCCCCAATGTCATTATCTGTGTGTTTTTTTCTCTAGAGCTCTTCAATTTCTCAAAAAAAATATAATCTTCAGCTGTCTCGCCTAAGGGCAGCATCATCAGAACAAAGCAGCGCAGAGGTGGGCCTTGCATGTGGATGCCAGCGCTAGTGTGGGGCTTTCACTTAGTCCCTGTGCATGATGGCCCTTCCCGGCCCGTCTCCATGCCCGCTGTCCCAGGTCACCCCGGCCCGGCCCGGTGCCCACTGTCCCAGGTCACCCCGGCCCATCCCCGTGCCCCTGTCCCAGGTCACCCCGGCCCATCCCCGTGCCCCTGTCCCAGGTCACCCCGGCCCATCCCCGTGCCCCTGTCCCAGGTCACCCCGGCCCAGCCCGGTGCCCACTGTCCCAGGTCACCCCGGCCCATCCCCGTGCCCCTGTCCCAGGTCACCCCGGCCCATCCCCGTGCCCCTGTCCCAGGTCATCCCAGCCCATCCCTGTGCCCACTGTCCCACATTACCCCGGCCCATCCCCGTGCCCCTGTCCCAGGTCACCCTGGCCCGTCCCCATTCCTGCTGTCCCAGGTCAGAAAACCTCACCTTCTGCTTTTATACAGAAGAAACCTCTCTCTGAGCTGGGCTTGGGGAGAGGAGTTGCTTGGGGTACCGGATGAGGCAGGCATGCTGGGGTCTCCTTGCCCCTAAGCCAAACTTGCATTCCGTCTGCCATGTGCCATGCATGGCCACTGAGCACCTGTAACAGACTCAAAGGCACACAAAAGCTCTGCCCTCTCAGAGTTTAGTCTGCTAAAGGGAGCTGGCAGTAGACATAAAAACATGCATAAATCAGTACGTTCCAGGGCAATACCACCCTGACAGAGAGCAGGAGGAAGATAAAGTGGTTGGACATGCCGTGGCTGGGCGTAGAGGGCAGTAGTGGAAGGGACTGCATTTTTTAACATTTTATTTGAAAATAATTTCAAACAAGAATAGTACATAGAATACCATATACACTTAACCCAGGTTTACTGTTAATATTTAACCTCATTTTCTCTGCCTCTCCCCTGCTCCCACCTGTCTCTCTCTTTCACACATACACACACACACACACACACACACACACACACACACACACACACACACACCACGAGGCAGGCAGGGTAGGGAGAGTAAATATATATGCAGTTGGCCCTCATCTGCGGGTTCTGCATCCATAGATTCAACCAAGAGCAGATCAAAAATATTCAGAAAGAAAGTTTTCAGGGAGTTGAGCCCTAAACAATACAGTATAACAACTATTTACATTGTGTTAGGGATAAATAATCTAGAAATGATTTAAAGTGCAAGGGAGGATGTACACAGGTTATATCCAAAAATGCTACTTTGTATAAGGAACTTGAGCACCTTTTGGATTTTTGTGACTGTGGGGGGTCCTGGAACCAATTCCCCATGGATATCAACATGTGTGTGTGTGTGTGTGTGTGTGTGTGTGTGTGTGTGTGAGAGAGAGAGAGAGAGAGAGAGAGAGAGAGAGAGAGATCTGAACCATTTGAGAGTAAGTTGAATACATCATGATCCTTTACCCCTTTTGAGGTGAATGAACTTTTTAGTTTTCAACTAAGCTTTGAACTGCTAACAGTACATGATTTCCATCACATAGCGTTTTCAGATGCTGTGGAGTGTTTTTAATCTGATAAATTAGTGGCCTGTGATATTTGTATGCCAAGTATTCTTAAAGTTGGCAGAGAAGTTGGCAGGCCATTGGGAATGCAGTCCAGTCCTGTCAAATGAAGGCCTGTCTTCTCAGAGGTCCTTGTCTCCCCCGGGCTCTAAGGAAGCTGAGGCCGAAGTTCGGTGAGACAGCTGGAGGACTCTGGAACTAACTTGTTTTTGCTGAGCCTGAGATGTCATGGTGCCATCAGGAGGGTGGCTGTCCTCAGGAAGCCGGTGTCTGGGCCTCAGTGTGGGGAGGAACCTTTGTCAGAGAGCTCGGAGGGAGAAGATTTGTTAAGACACATCTTTGATATGCCTTTATTTTGTCCTGAACTGAAAGGAAAGACCCTTACCTGCTTCGTTATCAAAGCTGGTATTGGGTTCATGCACTTCCCCCACTTATTTGGAACTTATCTTTTACCACGAGTTACCTGCTTGAACTCCCAGGGAATTGTTTCATGGGTCCTCACTGCCCTGACTGTTGGATTTGCTTTTTGCCAGATAAAATGGAACGAGGAAGCCATTCCTTTTGACTTCTGGGAGGTGAAGTGTGTTTAGTGGGACAGCTTCTGTGGCAGAAATCCCTGGTTGTGTGGCACTTTGGCACACACCCAGAGTGTGCCTCTGGCAATGAGCCTTTCCTTGGTGTCACTTTTCCTTAGTCTGGAATTGTGTGATGGACCCCGAGGAGGTGACAGTATGCAGCAGCTGTGCCCAGTGTGGCCAGGGAGCCTTGGCCTGGGCCCAGTGCTCTCCTCCTAAAGGGTCAGGGTCCCTCCCCTGGACCTGGGGTACGATCCTGTCAGCTCAGCACCAACCGTGCTCCAAGTCTTTTATCCTGGGTGTTAGCATCTTAAAGAGACCCCTCAGAAATGCTGGTTTGCCACCATCCTCTCCCCACCCCGCAGCCGGGACCTCTTGCCAAGTCTCTGTTAATGTTTGTACAAACACTCTATTTTGTGATTTAAGGAGAATAAAACTGACTATGGTTTAAAAAATATAAGAATGTATGGTGGATACCTTCACTTCATCTTAATACAGGTGAAGTGGTCTTTTAGTGTATGGAGCTGAAATGCCATGTTTCACAGTGTCTTCCAGCAAAGTTAAATGGGTTTCCCCAAATAACCCTGAGCTCTGTCATCAGCATGTAGCTTGTGTAGATTCTCAGTGAATGTCAAACAATTTGTTTTTCCAAGATCCTTTTCAAAGGCACCTATTTCAGGATGAGAAAGTTTCTAATGCCCATTTCTGTGTTCTGTTGTTCTTTGTTTCCCATAGCATGGTGCCTGTTGTGCATCATTATAAATATCTCTCCCATTAGATTTTAAGTTCCCTAAAACCAGAGACTCTGTCTTGTTCACCATTTTGTCGCCTGCACTCAGCGCAGCATCTGGGGTATTCTAGGCACCAGTGCACCTTTAATGACTGAACAAACCGAAGAACAACCATGGACCCAGTGACTGACTCCTCCCTCTCATCATTCTTGGCTGAAGCTTTTAAAGACCGCAGTGGCTAACTTAGATAAGTCCCAACCCCCTTTCAAACAGTGGGAGAGTTCGCTCCCTGACCACGTGGAGTCCTCCAGCTCTGGGTTTAGGAAATTGCCCCATAGGTTTTTAGTCAGCAGTCATTCTTTCAGATTCTGTGTTGCTTTGCCTTTGGAAACCAAGAGAAAGCGGATATTGACCAAGGCTCTAGCAGTCCTGTGAGAATTTTGTAGCTGCAGGCAGGAGGATGGGTTTGCCTTTGTCAACAGTTGCTGCATCCTGAGGCCATCTGGAGAACACTTCATTTGGGAGTGACAGGTGCTCTGTAAGAGACTGTTGCACTGCAGAGCAGTTTAAGAACATCCTGTGCCCTCATTGTTTCCTTACCTGAGTCTCAGTGAGGCTGACTCTCAAAGACTCAGTGGATTCCAAGAGATTCTAAGTTGAGGAGAGGAGCGATTTAATTAAAAATAAAATAAATGTGAAGTCTACAAATGACAAAAGCTGCAAGAAAATACTCTGTAAGAAAATTTTTAAGCTATGTTTCCAATAAGTGTAATTGTAAGTTATATAAATGGTTCTGCAAATATGCAAGCAGTTCATGTAATTAGCAACCCTGACAAGCAGATTAAATGCATGAAATGACGTCTTTTTTTTTTTTTTTTTTGCCTTCAGGTAATTAAAGTGTAGAAAAATCTCTGCACCAGGTCTGAGTATCATTCACCTGAATGGAAGGTGGTAAAAATGGTCAGTTTCATGACTGGCATCTGTCTTAAGCAAAGCATATTGAAGTGGCATAATTTTTTTACAGAAATCAATAGTTGAAGCAACAAGGTTGGTTTAATATTTGCAAATTGATTAACGTGATACATCATATAAACAAAATGAAGGATAAAAATCACATGATCCTATCAGTAGATGCTGAAAAAGCATTTGATAAAATCTAGCGCCCATTTGTGATTTTAAAAAAACAAAACAAAACTCTCATCAAAGTGTGAATAGATGGGACATACCTCAATATAATAAAGGCCAGATATGACAAACCCACAGCCAACATCGTACTCAGTGGGCAGAAACGAAAAGCATTACCGCTAAGGTCAGGAACAAGGCAGGGATGTCCAGCTCTTGACAATTAAAGTAGAATTGTACTTATAGTTTATAAGCTGTATACATATGATTAAATAAGCTGAAAAGTCTTATCCTAACACGAGGAAAACCTGGCTTTATGGGGAGAAGAGATAAACTAAACTAGGATTACTTCTAGGTCTGTGCTTTGACTACTAGCAACTGTATCTTTGAAGACAGTCTGGTTTAAATTGCAGGTCCTCTGACATGTCTTATCAATGTCAGCAGTCATAGAAAAGGAAAAGCCATGTGCTTTGTTTTCTTGTTCCCAACTTGTGTAGTGGGGAAGCACCCAGCATGACTGCAGCAGGTGTGCTCAGCTAATCGATACACAGCCAAAGTAGAAGTAATGCTCATGGCTTTGTAATATAGGCTTCATTGCTGTACCCCAGAAAAAATGGGTGCATATATAATAAATTTTCTGAATAGTAAAGTTTATTGATGATTTTTTAGGTTTTACTCTTTGTTATTGTTTTTTCTTTTTAACATGCCTATTTAATGAGACAGATTGCACACAAACCACACCCGAACATCAGACTCTTTACCTTATGGCTATTCTTTAAATCGTTTCCTAACTTCCTTTCTGAAAACTGGTTAATAATAATAATAAATTCAGGAAAAAAATAAGCATTTAAGTTCTGTCTCTAGTCCCCGGAAAGTGCCCTCTATAAAAATCCCCGCGTGTGTATTCACTTTCCTGTACTAGGCAAGAAAACGTGGTGTGCTTCATTATCAAAAGTTGGTTCTAGCAGATTTCAGATGACAATGTGAAATACAAGAAAATGTTTCCTTAGAGTAGAAGGAATTGGCCAGCCTGGAAGTTCCTTCTATAATGAGACAGTAACATAAGAAAATGTTTTGTCATATACACAAATTTGGAAACCTTCTCTGCACAGCTGTGTTATAAAATTGGGTATGCTTCCTTGACCTTGGTGATTTTTTGGCCAATAGATTGCTATATGAATAAAAGAAATTTTTATTACTATGACATCATATCAAATTTGGACTATAAATTTCACTGAAATTATTATTATATCTAGGAAAAGTATAAGTTTCACCCAACAGGTAATAACTGTTGTTCTCCAAAGACAAAAGAGGAAAACCAGTCTCATCAACTAAATATGAGTTGTGATGAACAATATTTGGTCTTCTTATATTTTTGAGAAGCAGTGATGCATTCAGAGTACAATTAGAACTTCCTTATTGTTTCGGTACATTCCCATGATTTCAGAGTGTACTCTAATTCTCAATTTGTTATTGATATAGATCAACCAAATGTAACCCTGCAGTTGCTCATGTATTTTTAGAGTTTCCCTTGCATGCATTTTTGCTTAACATGGGTCACAGTAATGGATCATTTGTACACAGTAATGGATTGCTTCCTCTTTCTGCCAGCTGATTTGCTCAGTCTGATGTTCTATATGTTCTGTGGTTTATATAACTAGTAAGGAATCTGTATGGTACATTTATTAGTAGGACAGTAACTATGTTAACCACTTATGTTCTCTGAGGATTTTTTAATAAACACAAAGAAGCCTTATTTTGAAGTGAATAAACTTAAAACTAAATTGAGCAATGAGTTACCATAAAAGACTGAATTACCAGACTTTAAAAAACAGACCATTTTCCATAGTTGATTATTCTGGCTAACTGTGGATTGGCCAGGGTGGGGGTAGAGGGACAAAAACATTTATTTCTAACTTTCCCATTTAAAATGTTTGTAATGTGTTTTAGCATATATTTTTGCTTTCATAAACAGAGTAGTACAATAGAACATAATTTAGTTGTATTAGCACCTGAGAGTCCTAGTTGGAATAATTTCTCTTATCATCTGCAGTGTTGTTATAAATGCAGATCTAAGGGATTGGGATTAAATGTACTGACCTCATTTATTCCCTGGAATTATTTTTTAACCAAATTCCTGATAGTAGTGGTTGGTTATTTACTAATATGGTTAAATGCTACGGAGGAGAAAATAAGATTGAGAGTTGATTAGCTAAATTCCAGTTTGTGGAGATTGCATCATTCATCTAATTTTCCAGGTATCATTTATAGAACATAGTTGAGGAACCAGAAAGGAAGCAAAATTACCTGTGCACTTTCAGAACAAGAAAATGCCAAAGAACGTATGAGCCTCAAAGCTTAAAATGGTCTCATTTGAAGCTTGCTGACTCCCTTAACGCCCTTTATCCACGATCCGAACCAGGTGGTTTAGAAAAAGAAATAGGATTTGGACATCTTCATTGTCAGCACTTGGAAATCTAATATTTTATTGTAGCATAATATTCCCTTGTGTGGATGCATGGTAACTTATGTAACCACTTCTAATTATAGACACTAATTTCCAGTCTGGTTATTCCAAATAATTCTGTTTTCTAGTTTTCCTAACTGCATTTATTGAACAACTCTTTTTTTTCTCCAGTGACACCTTATCACAAATTTAATTCCCATATATATTTAGGTCTATAGTTTCTAGACTTTTTTCGTTTCATTGATTGTGTAATCCTTTTCTGTCATATATTTTTAATTATTGTAGCTTCCAATCTGTGTAATATTTGGTAGAGCTAATCCTTCCTCTTCTTCTTTTTCAGAATTCCTAGGTTATTAGTGCATATCATTTTCCAGATTAACATTAATATAATTGGTTAAATATCAAAATTAGCAATCTTCTTTTAGTAATTTAATTGTGATTGATTGGATTTAATTAATAAGTTAATTTAGGGAGAGAATTTATATCTCTTTTTCAATAGAAGACTAAAGAGTTTTAAAGTTTTTTTAGGTAAGTGATTTACATTGTTTTTACACTCGTATTTAGCTTTTATTTTTGTACATGAATTTTTTAAGTATAAGCCATAAACTATGGTAATTTTGCTTTCCATATTTATAACACATATTTTTATCTTGTCTAATTTCATTGGTTTAGTACTTCCGGGACAGTCTTAATAATACAACAACCAGAATATTCTTATTAAAATGAGAGACACAGACACTCCTGTTTCCAGACCCCTTCAAAGGCTTCTTAGCTAGTGAGGCTAAAACCCAAGGTCTATTCCCCCTGCTACTGCTGTGGACACAACCTGAGCTGCTGTCCTTTCACACACACTGAAGAACAGCAATACTGTCCCTGCTTTCACAAAATACCATCTAGGTTCTATCGTGTGGCCTTTGCACTTACTTCTCCCTCCTCAAAAAGCTCTTTTTCCAACTACCTTCCAGCCCACTCCATGCTGCGTTTGCACAGCCTTCCACTGAAGCCTCCCGGAAACCCCCCATTGGAAACTATGCCACCACCTCCCACGGCTCCTAGTGTCCCTTTATTATTCCCTGCCCCACATAGGACTGGAGACTCACCAACATGCTACCTCTTTTCCTCAATTATTAATTTATTATTTACTATTTGTTCCTTAAACTGTTACTAATTGCTTGAAAATTATTAATCATTTATTGTGACTTACATACATGCTTTACTATTTTTTATGTCTTATCATCTATATCTTTCTCAAGCAAAAGATGTTAAGAAAGGAAAAATTGGGTGGGAGATACAAAAATAACAAGCACAAAATAAGATTGAGATTTTTACAATTTTAGCTCCAAAATATTAGCAGTAATTTAAATAAAAATGTAGTAAATATATTATACATATTAGTTAAAAGACAAATATTGTCAGATTAGATAAAAATAATATATAATATATATCCTTATAAATATAAAATTATATATCTAAGACTAAATTATAGAAAGGTAAGAAATGAAAAAGTGGGAAAAGTATATCTTGCAAATTCTAACCAAAAGAAAGCTGGTAGCTATGTAGACTAAGCCCTAAGAAAAAGCATTACTAGGGATGAAGAGTGTCCCTTTGTAGCTATAAAAGCTTTACTGCATCAGGTAGTAATAGTCAATATCAGGAATGAAAGAGGCAGCATCACCACTGGTGATCCAGAGATCAAAGTGTAATAGCAGGATATTATAAATGAACTTTATGCCAATAAATGTGGAAGTTTAAATGAAATGAACAAATCCCTAGAAAAGGGATAACATCAAAGAAGATTCAAGAAGAAATAGAAATCCTGAATAGTCCTAAGCCATTAAAGAAATTGAATCAATCAATAGTCAAAATGTTCTAAAAATAAAACTTCAGGAGTCACTGGTGAGTTCTACCAAATATTTAGAAAATAAAGCATTCTATTATTTTACAGAATCCTCTGGATATTGGAAAACAAGAACATATTCTCCAACTCAGTTTTCTCAAAGTAGCTAAACCTTTATATCCAAACCAAGGGGAAAAAAATAAGAAAGTTACCAGCCAGGCTCACTCATCAACATGCAAAAAGACCCTCTACAAGATATGGGAAACCAAATGTAGGAACATATAAAAAGGATATATCATGACTAAGTTGTTTTTATCCCAAGAATGGAAAATTAGTTTCATGTTAGAAAGTCAGTTGATAGTTTACCACCTTAATTAATAAAAGAAAAATCACACAGTCATCTCAAGAGATACAGAAAAGATTTCAGCTCCCATTTATGATTTTAAACAGCAATTAGCAAACATTATAATAGAGGAAATTTTTTTAATCTGACAAAGTATATCTCTAGAAAACCTTCAGCTTTATGGTGATTATATTGAAAAAAATTTTTTAGTTCAAGAGTAAGAATTATTTCTTTTTTTTTTTTTTTTTTTTTTTTTAATTTTTCCGAAGCTGGAAACAAGGCAGTCAGACACACTCCCCCCACATGCGCCCGACCAGGATCCACCTGGCATGCCCACCAGGGGGCGATGTTCTGCCCCTCTGGGGCGTTGCTCTGTTGCATCCAGAGCCATTCTAGCGCCTGAGGCAGAGGCCACAGAGCCATCCCCAGCGCCCGGGCCATCTTTGCTCCAATGGAGCCTTGGCTGCGGGAGGAGAAGAGAGAGACAGAGAGGAAGGAGAGGGGGAGGAGTGGAGAAGCAGATGGGCTCTTCTCCTGTGTGCCCTGGCCGGGAATCGAACCCGGGACTCCTGCACGCCAGGCCGACGCTTTACCGCTGAGCCAACCGGCCAGGGCCAAGAGTAAGAATTCTTTCTATTGAGTATTGGCTAACTCAATAAAGTAAGAGAAAGAAATAAAAGATACAGGGATTTGAAAGGAAGGAATAATGTGGACAATATGCATATGTACTTAGAAAATCCAAAAAGAATCTACAGATAAGTTATTAGAACTAATAAGGGACTTTAGTAAGTTTGCTAGACACAAAATCAACCAGAAAATATCTTTTATGTTCTATAAGCAACAACCATTTAGAAAATAATATTTTAAAAATACTCTACTTACAAAAACATAAAATAATAAGTATCTAATTATCTCATAAAAGTTGTACATGACAACTCCCTGTAAGATATATAAAACGTTAGAGGCACGAAAGGCTTATAATGAAAGAAGAATTATCTCATGTTTATAGGTTTGGAAACTCAATATTGTAAAGATATTCTCCTCAAATTAATTTATAAATTTAGTACAATTTCAATCAGAATCTCAAAAAGATGTTTGTGGAACTTGATAACCAATTCCAAAATGTTTGTGGAAATGCAGAGAGCCAGCACTACCCAAGGCATTTTTGAAGAACAAGATGGGGGGTTTAACTCACTCTACCAAATATCAAATATAGTATAAATCTTGAGTGGAAGAGCCCCGGAAAGGACCCATTCACAGGTCCACAGGATTCACAACCCGAAGTATCACTGAGTCGGGGAAGGGCAGCCTTTGCACTTCATAGTACCAGGACAACTGGGTTTCCATATGGAAGAAATTAAACTAGATCCATATTTCAGACCACACATAAAAATTCGTTTCAGGTAGATTATGCACCTCAGTGTGAAAGACTAGACCAAGAGCTTTTAGAGGTATTACTGAAGAATAGTGGTTGCCAAGGAGCCTGCGGTGACAGTGAACTGTGACCAACCTGGCTTCCTCACCCCGGCTCATCGGTCCAGGTGGGGCTGCGCTCCGCTGAAGCCCAGAAGTCAATTTCTTCCTCTTTGTCCTTGCTGCCACCGCAGCTGCTGTGGGGAAACCTGCTTTCAGCCTTGAGGAGGGAGCTCTTCCTGTGGGGCAGGGGAGGACACTCCTTCTCAGCCCTTCCTTCAGCTAGGGGAACCTCAGCAGGGCGGTGAGAAACCCTGCCTCTCTCAACACCAAGGGTTGCTTTTTATGAATCTACCCCTGTTTTAAATCTCTCAAGTTTTGTTAAGTCCAGTAGCACTTACAGGAATAAAAGGACTTAGGATATTAGAACTACTCAAAAGAGAGTGGAGGAATTCTGAATTTGAAGGTGTAGAATTGATGCTTAATTGTAGCACTACTGCAGATGCAGGAAATTCTTCCATCATGTCTCTCTCTCAGCTTCTTAAAGCATGCTGCTTGGTATCCAAGTGAAACACCAGCTCCCTGACAATGTGATAAAAATTGACCCCCCTATGTGAGCCCCAGACACCCACTAACGTGAGCGTATTTTGAGAAACAGGAGGGAAGTCTCATGAGGAACGCTGTATTTAACAGTTCCTGTTCGTCCATGCTTTTAATACTTGGTATTATTAGACTTCTTAATATTTGTCACTCTGAAGGGCATATTGCACATCTCTGAGACAGCAGTCACATTTGACTTTGAGCCATTCGGAGATGTCCTGAAGAATATCTTGGGACTAAAATGCAGGATAAAGTGGTAGCATGCCTACTCTATGTCAAACACATAACTAGAGACAGTTGGATGCATGGGGACACTACTAAGTTCTTTACTTGTGCTCCCTGCAACTGAAGATAATTGTCATCCCGGTGCCTGTGCTATGTGCTTTGCTTACCCTGTGTCCTCAACAATTATGGCTACATCGGGAATGCTGTATGTATCTGTGTGTTGTGCTAGAAGGGGCCAAAGATGACCAAATACAGAACTACGTGCTAGGATTCCAGAGCTCATACCATTCCTCTGTGTCTGTGTTTGAGTGCATGCAGTGCCACTGAAAGTGGCATCCAGGGAGAATGACTCCTTTAACTGACCTTCCTTGTCCAGTAATACTTCCTAGACAGCTCCTAACCTTAGTTTGAATCTTCTTTCTTTCTTTTTTTATATAATTGAATCTTGAACAACACAGATTTGAACTGCATGTGTTCACTGATACATGGATTTTTTTCAATAAATATATAGCTGGCTCTCTGGATCCCCATGTTTCACACTCAAGGACTGAACATGGATCAGAAACAGTGGTTAGGGATGCTTGCATGTGGAGAGCTGTTTGTATGCATGTTCTACACTGTTTTTATAAGGGACTTGAACATTCTCAGAGTTTGATACCCACAGGGATTCTGGAACCAGTCCCTGCAGATACCAAGGGATGACTGAATTTTGGAGGAGTCAGTAGCTGTACGTGGATTTTTGACTGAGTGGGAGTGGATACCCCAAAGGCCTGTGTTGTTCAAGGGTCAGTGGTATATGACCTTTGTATAAACCTATTACTCTATAGCAGGGGTAATCAACCTTTTTATACCTACCGCTCACTTTTGTATCTCTGTTAGTAGTAAAATTTTCTAACCACCCACCAGTTCCACAGTAATGGTGATTTATAAAGTAGGGAAGTAACTTTACTTTATAAAATTTATAAAGCAGAGTTACAGCAAGTTAGCGCATATAATAATAACTACTTACCAAGCACTTTATGTCAGATTTTCACTAAGTTTGGCAGAATAAATCTTTATAAAACAACTTACTGTAGTTAAATCTACCTTTTTATTTATACTTTGGTTGCTCCACTACTTCCCACCATGAATGCTGGAATGCCCACTAGTGGGCAGTAGGGACCAGGTTGACTACCACTGATCTATAGGAAGCTGGCTCTGGAGGATTCTGGATCATCTCTGACAGTCTAAGCTGATAGTGATCTTATTACAAATACCCATGAATGCCTCCTGAGACCTTTATTAAGTACAGTGCATCCAGCTTCTCTGCTTTGTGCTTGAGAAAATGCCAAGGGGGCAGAAACTCCTGTGCTCTAGCCAAAACTGTGCATTCATTCAAAAAGCACATTGTATTTTTCAATCTGTTGTTGTCAATCCAGCTTTTTAGAAATCATCTGAAAAGGCCCTGGCCGGTTGGCTCAGCGGTAGAGCGTCGGCCTAGCGTGCGGAGGACCCGGGTTCGATTCCCGGCCAGGGCACACAGGAGAAGCGCCCATTTGCTTCTCCACCCCTCTGCCGCACTTTCCTCTCTGTCTCTCTCTTCCCCTCCCGCAGCTGAGGCTCCATTGGAGCAAAGATGGCCCGGGCGCTGGGGATGGCTCCTTGGCCTCTGCCCCAGGCGCTAGAGTGGCTCTGGTCGCAACATGGCGACGCCCAGGATGGGCAGAGCATCGCCCCCTGGTGGGCAGAGCATTGCCCCCTGGTGGGCAGAGCATCGCCCCATGGTGGGCGTGCCGGGTGGATCCCGGTCGGGCGCATGCGGGAGTCTGTCTGACTGTCTCTCCCTGTTTCCAGCTTCAGAAAAATGAAAAAAAAAAAAAAAATACTAAAAAAAGAAATCATCTGAAAAGGCTGTGACTCCCTGCTCCCAAAAAATGTCTTTTATTCCCCATCGAGGCCACAAAGGTGTTGGCCACAAAGGTGTTCAGGAAACAGTGCATTCTTACTTGTATAACAAAGGAGGAGATCTAGTAGAGCTCAAATTATTGTGACCAAAAAAGAAACAACAAAAATATATGTCATTGTTGAGAGCAAAGGAAAAGTCTACAGGAAATGGCTGGGCACTTTTTTGGCTTGTTCTGGCTGAGCATTTAGCTGACAGATATGGCCAAGGAAAAACAAAAAGATATGGCTAGAAAGAAAAGAGACCTCCAGTTTTCAGCTTTCAGTCCCTCTTCTGTCAGTAAGAGAAACATGAAGGCAGAATGTGCCACTTGATCAACGTTAACGTTCGGGCAGTGCCATCACACAGGTTGCTACGAAAAGGACTGTGGGAGAGGACAAGAGACTGAGTCCACAAAAGCCTGCCTTCGCTCCCAGGTCCCCATAGGAAAGTTTATGAGCCCCTCCAGGAGGAGTGTAAATACACACGGGAAATGGCAAACCGCTGATGTCTGAAATCACAGGACTAGGCGCACACTGAAGTCTTGACGAAGGCTTAAACCCACATTGTAACACAGATAAGAGGTGGCATTATCTAACTTCTAAAACATTTTGAGTGGAAAAATAACATCTTCATGGTTTGAAGTTAAAGAAGAATTTTTTGAACAAGGTACAAAGGACAATAACTATAAAAGAAAAAAACTGTTCAACTCAACTGCATCACATGTTAGAACATACCTTCGTTATGGACACGAAATAAGAATTAACAACTCGAGTTGAACAGGCAAGCTAGGGACTGCCACAAGAAAAAGGCTGGTATGTAGAATAAAATTAACTCCTATGAATCAATAAGAAAAAAAGACAGGCTGCCTAGTGGAAAAGTGTACAAGAGACTTGAATAAGCACTTCAGAGGACATAGAAAACATCCAATAAACAGGAAAGCTAGTCAACCTTTGTAGTCATCAGAAAAAGACAGAGTAAAGCCACAGTGAAGGACCGCTAGACACAGGGTTAGTCAGAATTATACAGTCTGCCAGTACAGATGTGGCGAAGACATGTGGCAGTGTGAGTGTTCGTGTCTGTTGTTGGAGGGGTAGATTGGTACAACTACTTTGGAAAATCATGTGGAATAGCTTCTAACGCTGAACTTATGGATACACCATGACCCAGTATTTCTGCTTTGGGCTGATAAAGTCAACAGAAATTCATGCACACATGTGCCAACATGTATAAAAATGTTCATAGCATATTTATAGTACCTCTAGCTTAAAAATAACCAAAATATCTATCAGTAAAATAAGAAAGGTATGTTCATACAATGGAAAGCTATATAGCAAAGATCATCTATTATCGCTGCACACATATCAACATAGATGATCTTACAATGTTGAGTCAAGAATGTAAAACATGCCTGACCAGGCGGTGGCGCAGTGGATAGAGCGTCGGACTGGGACGCAGAGGACCCAGGTTCGAGACCCCGAGGTCGCCAGCTTGAGCATGAGTTCATCGGGTTTGAGCAAGGCTCACCAGCTTGAGCCCAAGGTCACTGGCTCGAGCAAGGGGTCACTCGGTCCGCTGTAGCCCCCCGGTCAAGGCACATATAAGAAATCAATCAATGAACAACTAAGGAACCACAACAAAGAACTGATGTTTCTCATCTCTCTCCCTTCCTGTCTGTCTGTCTCTATCTGTCCCTCTCTCTGACTCTCTCTGCCACAAAAAAAAAAAAAAAAAAGTAAAACATGAAGACATACTGCAGATTATACTTAATTAAAATTCATTAACAAAAATTAACTGTAGTATTAAGGAATATGTATTAGTCTGCTGCAACTGCCATAATAAAAGGTTGTGGCTTAAGGAGCTGACTTTTATTTTCTCTGGAGGCCGGAAGTACAAGATCATGCCAGCATGGTTAGTTTCTGGTGAGACTTCTTCCTGGCTGCAAATGGCCACCTTCTCCCTGTGCGTTCACCAAACCACCAGACCACCAGACCTCTTTGTGTGTTCTGGGGAAGAGAGCATGAGCTCCCTGGGGTCTCTCCTTATCTGAATAACTAATCTTGCCTGCCAGCCCCACCCTTTGACCTCATTTAACCTTTAATTACCTATCTCTACATACAGTCACATTGGAGGACAGGGCTTCAACCTAAAGATATGGGGGACAGACAGTTCATTCTGTGGCAGGATAAAAAGTATTAATGTAAAGCAAAACAAGGAAGGGAATATGATATTCAGGGATGACAAGGGTTGACACAAAACAAAGTAAGGACCTCAGGATAGAGGTTACTTGAGATGTGAGCAGAGGAAGGAGTTGTGATTGGAAGATGCCATGCTGACTATGTTTTGTTTCTTGACCCACGTAGCTCTTCATTTTATAAATTATTTGTTAAATGTCACATTTAAATCTTTTGTATACTTTTCTATATGTGTTATACTTAACAATTTAAAAGATTTAAAAAAAAAAAAAAAAGCAAAGCCGTTACATTTCTTCTCATTTCCTGCTCTGCAATCTGTTAATATCAATGATCTGTTCCATTTTTGTTCCTCTGCTGCTGATGGGGGTGCGCTTCACTGTTTTGACTTCTGATTCCCCATAGAAAATATCTTTATGTATTAACCTTTTAAATGTTAATATGGTAAATGATGGTAAATTTAAAATGTTTAGTGATGTTCTTTTTTCTTTTGGAGTATTATTGAAATAGACTTCCTGATATTCTGAGGAGCTGAGTTGAAACGATATTTTTGTCTTTAAACATTTTCCCACGTAGGTCGAGATTTCTGACTTCACTTGTCCCTGGACTGTACCTTATTAAGGTTGAACGGTTGTTAGATATAATTCTGGTCCTGTTAAAGATTATCTTTGGCTAGTAAGATTAAGGAATAGGGGAGATTTTCAAAAATGCACTATCTCCAAATATAATCAGTAAAAGAAATGCTGACTAGAAATAGAGTTTTTATGTGTGGCTCTACTGTCTTCTGATATGATTAGTGAATCAAGTTGTTGTAACAACTAAAATGGCACATTAATTTCTACTTTCATCAATCCTTCAAAGGGATTATGAATTGCTGTTGCAATCAAGAAATTACCTAGGAATCTGATTTCCTCCCTACCCTGAAAATTGACCCCAGCAATTCAAAGGACATCTTTATGTCCTACCCAGATTGATGGAGGGCTGGGACAGCCATCGATGGAGATTCTTAGACTGAACAGACCTTTAGTCGTATTCTAAACCCAGTCATTTGTCTATGCTACATAGAAGAAAGAATAAAACAATACGTTATCCATTATGAAATTTCTCATCAAAATATGCTTTTTCTTGTAGATAATCCACTCCTTTCTGCTCTTTCCAACAATTGAGCGAATGTCCGAGTCCCCCAACGGCAGGATCGCCACTCCACTTTTGTGCTGGCTTCGATATGCTCTCTATCTTCCTGCCTACTTGTTACTTAAACCATGTCCAGAGATGATCAAGTCCTGGTTGATCAGAATGGTCCTTCAAAGAATGAACTTGCAGACTGAATTTTCACTCCTGAATGTGTGTGAACCGTTCTGCCTTGGTAAGCACATTTTAAAATGTGTGGGTTTATTCTTGTATCAGAAAGCATTAAGAAAACAATCTAGCTAGTTGTTGAAATAGTTCCCATCAAACAGGGAATTATTTGTTGGATTTTTTTTCTCCGAAAAGTTTAAAACTATAAATAAAATGAAAATAGAGTGAAGGGAATTCTGCTCGACACACAGAAAAGGCTTTTTAGCCTTTTTTCTCTTTCTTTTTGAGAAGGGGAGGTAGTGAGACAAACTCCTGCATATGCCCCAACCGGGATCCACTCAGCAACCCCACTCTAGGGCCCATAGAACCAACTGAGCTATTTTTAGCGCCTCAGGCTGAGGTGTTCAAACAACCAAACTATCTTTAGTGCTAGCGCCAGCACTTAACCAATCAAGCCAGTGGCTGCGGGAAGGGAAGAGGGAGAGAAGAAGGGAAGAAAAGGGAAAAGAAGCAGATGGTTGATTCTCATGTGTGCCCTGACCAGACTGAACCCAAGACATCCATGTGCTCTACCCTCTGAGCAAACCAGCCAGGGCCCTCAAGCTTTAATTTTAAAATGTATCCTGCTGTTTCTCCACTCTAGCTGTGGAAAGGTGAGAAATAATTCTTCTGTACATAGTATGTATGGAGTCCTTACAGGAATTCAGGGTGTGCCCTGAGAGTCCAGTGTGAGAACTTCAGACGACCAGCCCAAAGAAGCCAGGCCCAGTATTCCCAAAGAGTGAACAAACTCTGCTTTCATTTTCCTCCTTAAATGTTTTTAGAGGGGGTTGAATTTTAAAGTAATAAATAGTAGTCATAATAATATAACTGCTTTGCTGATTACATTTTCTAAATGGCCAAGGAATGTTTTTGCTACTTTACTTTTGGCTTTAAACATTGTTTTTAAATGTAACCTATCTTTTTAGTTAATACTAATTTATACTGTATTTATAAGTGATATTTCTAATAAAATAATCCTACTTTCTTCATCTAAAAGAGATAATAATATCCCACACTTCAAAAGATTATTCTAGGATTAAATATAACATATGCAAATTGTCTAGTATTTTATTATAAAAGGCCTCCAATGATTGATATAACAGCAGTTGCAGGAGCAACTAATAAAACCATTCTAAGGTTTTACCTGTTTTTCTCAGAACTAATGAGATTTAGTTATTGTAACCATACCCATTTTACTGGTGAAGATACTAAGGTACAGAAAAGTTATGTTTCTCTACATAATAGAAAAATAAATACTTGCCCAGAGTTATAGAACTAATGGGTAGTTTTCAAACTTAGCCACTATGCTAAGCCTCCTTTTATCATAGCTGCTGCCCCAGCTCTGGTATTATCTTTTACCCTAGTTAATCATAAAGGCAGGACTCCTGAAAAAATTGACCATGCTCACCTGCAGTAGGAGTGCCACAAGATCATGTGTATAGTGAACCCAGAAACAAGTTACAGCCCTGTCTTTACCACTGTACAAGCTACATATTGTATGTGAGGTCATCACAAATAGAAATGTAATACATTTTCTGTATTTATCGGGTTTCTTTCCCTCCTGCTCTACCCAACCCCTATTCTTTATTATAGTCTCAACACAGCAGTGGAGGAAGCTAAGATGGGGAAATGGGATGCATGGTTTGGCACAGTCATAAAAATCACCAAAAATTGAAGTTGGAGATACCCCTTAAAAACCTTCTTGGTCCAACCTCTCATCTTTCCTTCGTGTTGTAGTAAAGAAAGAGGTAGCCTAGTAAGTGAAAATGGCGCTGACTGCAAGTCAGAAACTCTCAACTCTTGCTTGGTTTTGCCCTAGTCTCACATTGTGGCCTCAGTTTAGTCCTTTCCCCTCTCTGGTTCTGGGTCATTGGTGATCAAGAGTAGACTAGATCTCAAAGGGCCAATATCCCTATGGAAATTATTTGAAACCAAACAGAAATCACTTGAAATTCTGGCAAACATATAAGGTCGCTCTATTTATATACTTTAATAACTCATTTCCCTTTACATTTTTTTTTTTTTTTTTTACAGAGGCAGAGATAGACAGGGACAGACAGGAACAGAGAGAGATGAGAAGCATCAATCATCAGTTTTTCGTTGTGCGTTGCGACTTCTTAGTTGTTCATTGATTGCTTTCTCATATGTGCCTTGACCGCGGGCCTTCAGCAGACCAAGTAACCCCTTGCTGGAGTCAGCAACCTTGGGTCCAAGCTGGTGAGCTTTTTGCTCAAGCCAGATGAGCCCACGCTCAAGCTGGAGACCTCGGGGTCTCGAAACTGGGTCCTTCCGCGTCCCAGTCTGATGCTCTATCCACTGCGCCACCACCTGGTCAGGCTTTTTTTTTTTTCTTTTTTTGATGTTTTTTTTTTTTTACTCTCTAGAAAGGCTTTTAAAAAGCACTCTCCAGTTAGGGTCTCCATTTTTCTCCAAGGATTTCTGCTTCCAAGAAGATAGACTAAATGTACTTTTCCCTGTTTCTCATACTAAGTACTGAAAACCCTTCATATTATATATAAAACAAACATAGGAAGACTCTAAAAGGTAGAGAAGAAAACAGACTATATAGACCCTGAAACCCAGGAACAACCCAATGGAGAGTTCTCTGCATTTTCTTTTTACTACATGTAATCTAGATTTGGAACCAGAACCCAGAAACACCAATGGGTACAGACCCAATAAAAGCCCTCAAAACAGCCAGAGGACCAGGGAAATTGCAGCCTTTCTAAGAGAGACTTTTAGATAACTGCTCTAATCTAGCCAAGCACCATAGTAAAAACTGTAGCCTTATTTTCACCCATGCCAACAAAGGCCAAGTGGGAAGACTGGAGCCTGGATTAAACCCCCCACTAAACAGTATTGAGGCATCTCTCTCTTTTCTCACTAGGGTGGTGTCTGTAAGAAACTGAGTGAAGTATCAGGACTTTCACCACTGCCTAGCAGTAGTGGGGCCACTGCCACCCCTGTGATACAATGGGGGTCATGTGGGAAGTAGCAAGACACTCCTACCCCTCCCAGCCAGAATGGTAACAGAGAAACTCTAGCAGGGAGTCGGGATTCCTACACTGCTGAGCAACAATGAGGAGCACCTCCATCCCTTGGGTGTCAACAGACCAAATGGAACACTTAGATTTTTACCTGACCTAGAAGCATGAGGCAGCACTCCCCTCTTCCCACTTTCCCTGCTGGAGAAGTGTCAGGGAAAAAAAAAAGCTGAAACAGAAAGTTTAAATAAGATTAGGAGTGTCATAGCATTATACTCAAAATGTCCATATTTTAGTTAAAATTCTTGTCATACCAAGAACCCAGAAAATTTCAATTTGAGTCAAAAAAGACAATAGATGCCAACACCAAAATGACAGAAATATTAGAATTATCTGACAAAGATTTTAAAGCAGCCATTGTAAAAAGTACTTCAATGAGTAATTATGCTTGAAATTAATGGGAAAAAAAAGATAGAAAGTGTCCAGAAAGAGATTTAAAGGAAAACTGAATGGAAATTTTAGAACTGAAAAATATTAATACATTAACTGAAATAAAAAATAAATAATTTTAAAAATTAAAAATGGATAGACTCATCTGTAAAGTAGAGGGGACAGAGGAAAGAAACATTAAACATAAGGATAGAACAATATAAATAGAAACTTTCCAAATTTGGCAAAAGACATAAACCTACAGATTCTAGAAGCTAGATGACTCCAAACATGGAAAAACCCAAAGAAAACCACACCACAACACATCATAACCAAACTTTTGAAAGCTAAAACAAAGAAAATATCTTGAAAGCAGCCAGAGAGAAATGATACATTAATTGTAGAGAAAATTTTGAGTGACAGCTGATGAGCAGAATCTGTAGAGGCCAAAAGAAAGGACACATATTTCAAATACAAAAATGAAAAACTGTCAATACAGAAGTATATATCCAGCGAAAGTATCCTTCAGGGAAAAAGAAATTAGAACATTCTTCAATAAAGGAAAGCTAAAGGAATCTGTAGCCATCAGCTGTATCATAAAAGAATTGCTGCAAAAAGTTCTCTAAATAAAAAAGGAAATGATAAAAGAAGGAATCTTGTAACAATAAGAAAGGAAAAAACAGCAGAAAAAAAAGTGAAGAATTAAATTTTTCTTCTTGAGATTTCTAAATTATGTTTAACAGTTGAAGCAAAAATTATAACATTGATGTGGTTCTAAATGATATAGAAGTATTTAAGACTATTATATTATAAATAGGGGAGGGTAAAGGAACAAAAAGGGAAGTAAGGTTTCTACATTTCACTTGAACTAGTAAGACATCATTCCCAATAGATGTTTTATACATATAAAATATAATGCCTAGAACCACTTTAAAATTTATACAAAGACATACCTAAAACCACAGGTGAATAAAAATAGAATTCTAAACCATATTCAGTAACACATAGGAAGACAAAAGAAATAACACAAAGAAAAAAAAACCCAGAAAACCATAAAATAGCATTCAAGCTCTAACATACCAGTAATTACATTAAATGTAAATGGCTTAAATATACCAATTAAAAGACAGAGTAGCAGAGTGGATTAAAAAACATAACTACTGTCTTCAGAAAACCCAGTTTAAATAAAATTATATATGTAGATTGAAAGCAAAAGCATGGGAAAATATATATCATGCAAAGATTGATCAAAAGGAACCAGAAGCCCTGGCCGGTTGGCTCAGTGGTAGAGTGTTGGCCTGGCATGCAGTAGTCCTGGGTTCGATTCCCGGCCAGGGCACACAGGAGAAGCACCCATCTGATTCTTCACCCCTCCCCCTCTCCTTCCTCTCTGTCTCTCTCTTCCCCTCCCGCAGCCAAGGCTCCATTGGAGCAAAGTTGGCCTGGGCGCTGAAGATGGCTCTGTGGCCTCTGCCTCAGGCGCTAGAATGGCTCTGGTTGCAACAGAGCGATGCCCCAGAGGGGCAGAGCATCGCCGCCTGGTGGGCGTGCCGGGTGGATCCCGGTCGGGCGCATGCGGGAGTCTGTCTGACTGCCTCCCCGTTTCCAACTTCAGAAAAATACAAAAAAAAAAAAAAAAAAAAAAGGAACCAGAAATGACTGTTATTTCAGGTATGCCCCTCTTTTCAAAAATTTGAATTACACTAGTGCACTTTTACAAAATACGTACATTGTTACCAGCTTTTCCTAACCAGAAGAAATCCAAAGAGGATTTTTACTCTTAAGAAAGTTACCATACTGGCCCTGGCCAGTTGGCTCAGTGGTAGAGCGTCGGCCTGGCGTGCAGAAGTCCCGGGTTCGATTCCTGGCCAGGGCACACAGGAGAGGCGCCCATCTGCTTCTCCACCCCTCCTCCTCTCCTTCCTCTCTGTCTGTCTCTTCCCCTCCCGCAGCCGAGGCTCCATTGGAGCAAAGATGGCCCGGGCGCTGGGGATGGCTCCTTGGCCTCTGCCCCAGGCGCTAGAGTGGCTCTGGTTGCGACAGAGCGACACCCCGGATGGGCAGAGCATCGCCCCCTGGTAGGCGTGCCGGGTGGATCCCAGTCGGGCGCATGCGGGAGTCTCTCTGACTGTCTCTCTGTTTCCAGCTTCAGAAAAATACAAAAAAAAGAAAAAGAAAAGTTACCATACTAATATTGGTCTTTCATAAAAGCAAAGTGATGTAACAAAAACTTTTGGAAAACAGAAGTTACTTCTCATTTTATGTCATTTGCCTTAGGAAAGGTTTCATAGGAATGCTCTACTTTCAGATAGCAGGGGAAACCTATATCAGATAGTAGACTTCAGAGCCAAGAAAAGTATAAGAGACAGAGAGGGACATTGTAAAATAGTAACAAAAGTTTCAATCTATCAAGAAGATATAGCAGTCCTAAATGTGTATGTACCAAACAAGATTGCTACAAAATATATGAAGCAAAAATGGACAGAACTGGAAGAATAAACAAATCTACAATTATTGTTGGATACTTAACACCTCTCTCAGCAATTGATAGAACAAGGCATAAAATTAACAAAGATACAGAGGAATTCAATAATAGTATCAAACAATAGGATTTAGTAGACACTTACAGAACACTGTCCAAAACATCTGGGTTTCTGATAGGCATTAGATAGGCAACTACCTGTACTTTCCTTATGCCTCATTGGAAATATTTCCTAAACCCAAATCAGGACATAGGACATAGAGTGTTTTTAATGACCTATAAATAGTTACCTTTCAGTATCCATAGGAATTGGTTCTAGGACCCCTTGTCAATACCAAAATCCACAGATCCACCTTATATAAAATTGTGGACATACAACGCATATACAGATCATGTAGTAGGGAAATCTACACTTGAAACTTAAATAATCTTATTAACTATCACACCAGTAAATTTAATTTTAAAAACAGAAAAAAGAGTCCCTGGCCGGCTGGCTCAGTGGTAGAGCATCAGCCTGGTGTGTGGAAGTCCTGGGTTTGATTCCCAGCCAGGGCACACAGAAGTGCCCATCCGTTTCTCCACCCTTCTCCTGTCCTTCCTCTCTATTTCTCCTTCCCCTTCCTCAGCCAAGGCTCCATTGGAGCAAAGTTGGCCTGGGTGCTGAAGATGTTCCATGGCCTTTGCCTCAGGCGCTAGAATGGCTCCAGTTGCAACAAAGGAACGCCCTAGATGGGCAGAGCATCTCCCCCTAGTGGGTATGCCCGGTGGATCCCGGTCTGGCGCATGCGGGAGTCTGTCTCTCTGCCTCCCCACTACTCACTTCAGGATAATCCAAATTAAAAAAAGGCAAAGAAAATGGTGTAGTATTTGCATATAGGCTACAGCAGAGTAAAGTGCCTACACCTCACTTTATTTGAGTGGAGTCTGCACACTGTTCAGGACATGACAAATTCAAGTTTGCTTTTTGCAGCTTTCTGTAATTTTTTAAAAAACATTTTCACTCCAAGGCTAGTTGAATCTGCAGATACAAAACCCAAGGATACAGAGGGGCTGAATATAATATATTACATATGGCAAATAATCAGTGTTTATGTTTTTAATTAAAACAGGTAATTCTTAAAGGTATTTTCCAGTTTTTCTATATCAGAATTATGTACCCCTCTTAAAGAAACAGTGTTTATAAGTGGCACTTGAGGGAAAGGAATCTTCCTTTCAGCTGCAGTGACTGACCTCCTGCTGCATCTTCCAGAGCCCAACCGCAGGCATCAAGGTGCAAGACAGTTTGGACGCAGGACATGTTCCTCTCCATGGTTGCCCAGAGCCTTCCAGCTATATACACTGTTGCTTGGAGAACCCTGAGATTCCTTTCCCACACAGCCATAGTAGAGACATGCTATGTGCAAAACAGACTCTGTGAGCCAGACCACATTGCTTCATCTCTGTCCCTAACAACCAACTTGCAAACCAGTGTTTGAAGCACAGCCCTCCTGTTTCTAACATCTCTTCTCAGATTATTTTTTTTGTCTTCATTCTAGATCTGGCCTTCTCTGGAGGTTTTTCCCATTAGCCACTCGGCGTCTATAACCTTGGGTAAAGGGAAAGTAGGCAACAATACCGGGGGGTAGGGGTGTGTGTGTGTGTGTGTGTGTGTGTGTGTGTGTGTGTGTGTCTCAGAGACAGAGAGAGGGACAGATAGGCACAGAGAGGAAGGGAGAGAGATAAGAACCATCAATCGGCACCTTAGTTGTTCATTGCTTGCTTTCTCATATGTGCCTTGATCAAGGGGCTACAGCAGAGTGACCCTGGGCTCAAGCCAGCAACCATGGGGTCATGTCTATGATCCCACACTCAAGGCAGCAACCCCACACTCAAGCTGGTAAGCCCAAGCTCAAGCCAGCAACTCAGGGTTTTGAACCTGGGTCCTCTGCGTCCTAGTCCGACACTCTATCCAATGCACCACCACCTGGTCAGGCCCAGTCTTCTTCGGGTTCTGGGTTCAGTCTCCTAGTAGTGACTCTCAGATGATCCTTTACCAAGCATCTCAATCACTCTAGCCAACTTCTTCCCACCTGTCCCCCTTGAATCCTGTGCCACCCTTGCCTTCTCCTGCAACAGCTACCACAGAAGCCACCTTTACCCAGGCCTGTTCTGGCCATCCCTTAAAAGATTCCTATTAACTGGCTTACTACATATAGAATAGGTCCACTGAGAGAGAACAATGGTAATAAGACACTGGCCCTTACATGTAATTAGCGGACTCTTCCAAAGCATATCTCCCATCAATGAGGAAGGTAATCAAAATGCAAACGAGCCACTTGAGTTGGTGGCAAGGTTGTAGATGGCACTAAGAAGGGTTGTCAGGAGAAAGGGATACTAGGTCCGAGATGGTCCTCAGTGGTCATTCTCACTGTGCCTTCTGAACGTCCCCCTGCAGACCCGCTTCTCTGAGGCCTGTCATCCAGACAATGACCTTTAACATGCCAGCCTGACTTTTAGGCCTGCGATGTTTGCACATTATGTCATGTCTGTGCTTCACTAGAAATCTCACGGAAACAAACGGAGGAAGTTTGCCAGTCCAAGTAGTGGATAATAAATCCTACCCTGTCTAGATAGAAACTGATTTTCTGTATCCTTTAGTTTATACACATATTTGCTTCAATTGTTGTTGTTGTAGTAAAGTCTGAAAAATTCAAGGAACCAAAATATTTTTAGTTTATACATTTTTATTTTGTTGTTACTGTTTTTGTAAGGTCTGAAAAATTTAAGGAACCAACATATTCAGGTATTTCCGACACTGTTACCCTTTGGCAAAGATGGCATGTCCCTTTCTGCAGGCCGAGGGTCTGTGCCTTTGCCTTCTTCACCAGGCTGGTATCCAGCATTCAGAGAAAAGTGGCCCTCATGCAATTAGCATACTTCAGAAACTTGACCACAGTGTCCATCCGTTCAACTTGTGTAACTAGATTGTTTTAAATGTTCTTTTTAAAGAAAATATATGGGAGTTTTTTTCTTTAATTTTAATTCTGGAATGATTGCTGCTATGTATTTTCTTTAGAATAGATGTTCTTCTGTTTCATGAGAAATGTTTTTCACTGAGACAGCTAAATTGGATTTTCTGATCAAAGCTAAAAGCAAATATATTTTAGCTTAGCAGTATCACAGGTCAAGATAATTAACTTTAAAAAATATTCTAGGGTCTTGTCATTAGTTAGGCCAAACTGATGTTTTAATTCCTTTCAGTTACCTAACTAGAAAAACAGTACAGAGACAAAGGGCATTCCTGGCAGGTTACGTTACTCTGTTGCATACATTCTTGTAAAGGAAACTTTCATATCTTTTCTTTCCTTAATCAATATGGAAATAACTTTTGAAAACATGTACAGTGATATGAAAGGAACTGGACTATTCAATGAGCTGACACATAGCTTCACTAAAGAATCACAGATTTCTTCTCAGAATGTCTAACTCAATCCCAGAGTAATCTTTTTAATAAAAGACAAAACTAGACTCCCATGATACCTATTCTGTCATTTATGTGTGTAGCTTAGGAAAATCTGTGTAGGAAAGCCAACTGTAACTTTCACATTTCATGGAAGTTTAGCTTAAAATTCTGCAATGAAGGAAAAGATTTTTGTGTGTGCATGTGGTCAGTATTAGGATTTAGGGCAAAATGTGATTAGATAAGGTACTAGAATATCATCTTTGTTTTAGAATTAAATGACTTGAGGTTTTACTATTTTTCCCCCTAAGGAAAATTTTACATTTATATTTAAATTATTCAACACTCTAAAAAATTGTATTACTTTTAAAAATCATACACTTTGAAAGTGTTTTTCTCTTTGGTGAACTCCTTGTCCCATAGAAAAGATTATCTATTTGCAGACTAAATGGATGGTTATAATAACCAAATTCTTGACTTTTGGAGAAACACTAATACATTGTATGAACAATAAACATTCCTCTTAAGTTCTGCAGAAATTTTGGAATGCGAGAATTACATTTTTAAGTCTGGTTTTCAGATTGCTAAAAGCCACATTTGGCACCATTAGGGAAAGGTGGAAAACAATCTGGAAAAAAATAAAGAGCACCAAAGAACTCTCCTTGTAGAAGACTTCATCTGGGTTTCTGAGCATGTCCGGTTCTGCTTCATCTTCTGACGAGCTCTCCTGGTTTACGCCTCTCAGACACCAGTCTGGGTGGAGCTCTGCTGGAGTGTGGGATACTCGTGTCTCCATGACCATCCGGTTTCACAGTCCTCAAACCCAAGAATTTGTTACCATGCAGCCCTGGTTGGCTTGTACGTCCCTAACTCCCCTACATCCAGCAACATCTTGCCAGCCTCATGACCAGTCAGAAGATGTGCTAGGAGGGACGATCCCTGGAAGGCTCCTTCCCGGTCAGCTCCCTCCTCAGCCTCCTCTCAGACGGATACAGCAGGATGCCACCCTGCTCCCCTCGTCAAGCACCAGAATCTGATAGGAGGTTCAGGACAGCATCAGCCCCTGTGCTGTGACCAGACGCACCCAGGAAATTCAAAGGTCTCATCTTTACTTGCTTTAAATAGCTAGGATTGAGTTTAGCTATAGATAATAGAAAACTACTATATATTACAGTGGCCTAAACAGGAACTTATTTTTCTCATGAACCAAGGATCTATAGGAAGGTAGTCTAGAGTTAAATAACATCTCAATGGTGCCATCAGGATGTGGGTTCTTTCTATATTTTCACTCTTGTCCTTTGCACGTAGACCTTTATTTCCATGTTGTTTCCATCTCCTGATCACATGATGACTTATGCCCCCTAGGCCTCACGTCTGACATTCAGGCCGATGAAGGACACAGAGGGGCAGGGGCTGGGGGTGGGGGAACAGACAGCTTATTCTGATGAGGCTTTGGCTTACTTAGAAAGAGAAATCCTCCAGAAACTTCTGCCAATAAATTATTAGCCAGAACTATGCAACATCCCTAGCTGTAAGGGATGTGAAGCCTATGTTTTGACTTTCCCATGTCTCTAGTAGAAAAATATAGTTTTTTTTTTATTGTTCTTACTGGCTCTTGGGTAGGTACATAGTACCTACTACCTCCCCACTTCGAGCTGGTCCTGGGACTCATCTTCCATGAACTTGATTATAGCATACCCCACCCATCACACACTTAGCTAGGTAAATCCATCCATACTAGTTAACCAGTAACTGAGACAGCTAACTTCCATCTTCTCCCCACCATAACTAAAATCTGTGACAGCCAGAACACCCCAGAGAGACAACCTCAGCCTAAGCTATATAGGGACTTTATGACAGGCCCATTTTGAAGTGTGTCTCGATGCACCAAATGCTAGATAGAGCCCATCTCAGTTCCCATGGTGATTGCTAGCACGCTTTTATTGTAAAGAGAATTTAAAATAAAACTCTTCACTGTTTGACATCTATGAGTGTGCTTACTAATAGCCAGTCTCCCCAGCCATCCTCCCATCATGAAGGGGAATACACCAAACCTTTTTTCTAATCCAACAAATCTTGTAATGAACATTTTTAAAAGAGATTGATTTTTCTTAGTGAACATCATGGAATATACTTTGGACATATAGAACCTGTCAGCCATTTTATTTTTAATCAAAGTGACTACAAGTAATGATTTGGTCAGAATATCACATTTTATGCCGCAGTGTGCACACCCACATGTGGTTGATTTCCTACCTTTGAAATCCACCCAGATAAACTACACCCATCTCCAGTCATTCCCTTTGCTTCAGCGCCAGCAGCTCTGTCTCCCCAACATGATGGCAAAACAGAACAGTTGGGGCATTCCGCTGGGGAATCTGCATCCCACCAAAACGCAGGAAACCTGGCTTCCCACCCCCAAGTTCTAGATGTACTTCATACATCTCTCCAACACCTAGTTTATCATTAATTGTGCATTCAGTTCCCTTGGCATTTTCTCTTGCTGCACTGACCAGTGGGTTCTGCGGCCTAGTTTGCAGCCAGTCTTAACGGGAGTTCTCAGACTCTCCCCCTTGCTTGCAATGATTTGTCCCTGTTTTGTACCAGTACCCTGCCAGCTCGGCTTACGTGTGCCTCAGCCTTGGGTTCTGGCTTCCAGTGATGGCAGCTCTAGCATCACTTTCAAAGACCCCTTACTCCCTGAGAAACACCAACCTGCCCAGCTCCCACCTCGCTCAGTCCCTTCCCAGATGTTTCCTTTAACAACCTTGACTGCGAACTGCCCTGAACCAAGCACTTGGATGAGCACTGCAAGGAATAGTAAATGAAATACAGCCCCTGCCCTAAGTCATTTCCAGCACAGTCGGGATGACAAATGTGGAGAATTTCACTATATGACAGCAAGGGCTGTCATGAACACAGATACAGGACCCGAGTGGCACCAAGAAGGGAGAGGTCAGTTCTACCCAGAAAAGTAAGGAGGGGGATAAATGAAATTGGACTTAAAGATGACTTGATCTTTTCAGAGAGACAAAATGACATCAAGATAGGCAACAATGCCTGACCAGGCAGTGGCACAGCGGATAGAACGTCAGACTGGGATGCAGAGGACCCAGGTTCGAGACCCCGAGGTCGCCAGCTTGAGCACGGGCTCATCTGGTTTGAGCAACACTCACCAGCTTGGACCCAAGGTCGCTGGCTCGAGCAAGGGGTTACTCGGTCTGCTGAAGGCCCGCGGTCAAGGCACATATGAGAAAGCAATCAATGAACAACTAAGCTGTCACAACGAAAAACTGATGATTTATGCTTCTCATCTCTCTCCGTTCTTGTTTGTCCCTATCTATCCCATTCTCTAACTCTCTCTGTGTAAAAAAAAAAAAAAAAAAGGGCAATGATGCTAAACAAAAGGCAGGTTTCTTTTGTAGATGTTGTGTCCTTGGAGAATTCAGTGATACCATTTGACCTGTGAGAAGAATGTCCTTTTGATCTCCAGCCTTAGCCCATACTCAGCCCATACTATTTCAAGCCATGAGCCACTTGACCATGAGTTGAAGCTCTGTAGTAATATTTGAACATTACACGTATCGCAGAAGATGATAGGAGTGAATAAAAGCGAATGTTAGACTCTTCAGTGGTTTTTCTTTTTTTAGCAGCTGCATTTAGATTGGTGATGAAACAGAAGTGAACAATTATGATTCTTCTGAATCATTCCCTTTCGTGTTTTTGTTTCCATTATTCCGGCTACTTGATATTTCCTCCACTGGGGTGCTTGAAGCCCTGAACTCTGCTGGGCTTCCAGGAATGTGGGTGCCAGTCATTGTCAAGAGAAACGTGTTTTCCCCTCAGGAAATTACACTTCTATGTGGTATTATTTATTTCTGATCACTGTGTTGTGTTATGAGCATGTCTGAGGAATGAAAAAGGTGACTTCTCTTAGGCAGTCACAGGAAGGTCATGCGTACCCTGCAGACCTTTATCTTTGAACAGTATACTCAGGTAAAAAATTATTGGGGGGAAAAGAGTAGAAATAAAGGTGGTAGAGATACCTTCCTTGATGAAAACTCTACTTTTAAAAATGTGATTCCTTTTACTAGTTGTTTGAACTTATAAACTTTTTCTAATTCAACAATGACACTGCAGAAAAGTGCTGAAAACATAAGTATTTGCCCCCAAAAGTGAGCACAAAGCAAGCCTCCCATGTAGCTCCTACCTGGCTCACAAATCACCATTGCCCAGATCTCAGGAGCCTCGCTGATGCCCTTGCAAGTCCAAAAGTCCACTTAGCTCATTTGGGTTGTTGGCAAAACCCAGGTCACGTGGCTTTATGCCCAAGGCCCCCATTTTCTTTCCGGCTGTCAGTGAGGGGTCTGTCTCAGTCCTAGAGGTCACCTCAGGCCCTTACTGCACGAGCTTCATCCTCACTCCAGCAGTGGTGCATTTAATACTTTTGTGCTTTGAATCTCTGACTTCCCCTTCTGCCACCAGCCGGAGAAAACTCAGATTGTGGAGGACTTGTGTGATTAGGTTAGGCCCACCGGGATCATCTTCCTTAAAGTCATCTTCATTATATAACATAACTTGGTCTGGGAGCAATATGTCATCATAGTCACAGGTCCCACCCACACTCAACAGGAAGGGGATTATGAAAGGGCAACGGATACTTGTGTCATCTTGGAATTCTGCCCATCGCAGACCCCTGTTTTCTGCTCTTCTGAAATGCTACCTTTGTCAGAGATCTGTAAACGTTTGTGCTTCTAAAGATTTATCTGCAACAACGTGTGCTTCTAATCCTTAAGACATAAAAGCACATTGATCAGATACAATTACACATGTCATCTGCCGTGGTGTCTGGCATTAGGCCATCATACTGCCAAACATTGCTGTTGAGAGAGCCAGGTGAGGGTGAGCAGAGGCTCTGCTATAACACGTGATCCTGTTTCCAGAGACAGTGCCCTTGCCTGACTCATGTGCCTGTCTGGGCCTCACCATCTCACATCAGATAGCACTTGCCAAAGGAAAAGGGGGGACAGGAATTTACTGCAACTAATTTGACAGTTGTGTTTGTCCTGTCTATTCTAAGTGTTTGGCTTTTTTTTTTTTTTAATGTAGTTAATGCTGCCTATCTTGGAGCCCAAGAAATGATGCAGGTGGTGAAGAGAGACAATGAAATCATAAAGGAACATTTATCTAAGGTAATTACATAGTGCTGCATGGACGTAAGTAGATGGGCAGAAATAGTTACTAACAATAAAAAGGCTGGACTTGGTTAGAATCTGTAGGACCTCAGGGATAGGTAGATTTCAGGTAGAGTTCTACTTCTAGTTAAAATCAATGCTATCTTTGAATGTTGCATAGAAAGTAGGTAATTAAATATACTTTACCACCTGTCTTTGCTGGGTTAATTTTTGGAATCCATACTCTCTCTAGGGCCTTGTGTACTGAGAAGATTCTCAATGATATTTATAGAATAAATAAGTTCTATTAAAATGTAAGTAAAACATTGGAAAAGAACTAACATTACTGCAACCCAGTGACTCAGCGAGCCTGTCTTTCCTGTTCTCCAATGTATTAGAGTAGAAATGTCCAGCCGACACCAAGACCAGTTTTCTATACAAGCAGTGTAGAAAGACAAAGATTGAAAAATTTAGCCTTCGTGAGTTGCTGCTGCAAATGGCAGAATCTTAAACAAACATTTGGAAGCACCAGTCTCAGAAACTGAATGGTTATTTGTGACTATAGTTTAATTTGAAATGTATGGTCAATGTGCAGTGCTTGGGGTTTCAGAAACGTAGTACCAAAAAAGTAAAATATTTCATTAATATTTGTATAGTGATTACATGTTGAAATGATAATATCTTAAGATATGTTGGGTTAAGTCAAGTATATTATTAAAAGTCATTTCATCCATTTCTTTATACCTCTTTTGATAAAGCTACTAGAAATCTTTAAATTACGTGTGCACCTCTATCTTTCTGTTGGACTGTGCTGGTTTAGAGCTTTGTGGTTGGTGCTGCACTGTGACATCTGCTGGGAGCGATGTGATGGGCCCTCCTGAAGGAACCTACAGCCACAAGTAAAATCTACTGCGCTTGGAATCTCTTCCTCAACTTTGAGTTGTTTGACTTAAACTGACCTACAGGGTTAATTCACATTTCCAAATACAATTACCTTAAAGCAAGAACTATACGTGTTCCTTTCAAAAATATTTTCAGAGTATTGCCCTGTACTAGCATCATCCAGAGAGAACTTTGAAAATGCCAGTTTGTGTTTGTCTCTGGCCATAGTGGTCACTGTCTTTCCCAAACAGCAGTTGGCTACAGGTGAAAATTTTGGACCCAGAAGGAAGCTCTCACAAGCTGCATGGGGAAGGTTGGGGCCTTAGAAGGACTCTTTCTCCAGGGCTTTCTGGGTTTTTTTTTCAGTCATTGAAAGATGTGAAAAATACAAGAAAAACAGTATTTTATTTTTCAGTTAAATTATAACTGAATTTATTTCAAAAATGCATTTAAGTTCTCAAGGCTGGAAGTTCATAAAAACAACTCAACTCCCAGTTAATAATAAGACTGGCAGATACTCACTTCCAAAACTCACACTTGCTGACTGACTAGACCCTGGTGTGTCCAAGCCCGCCCTACCACCTGTGGGAGCCAGCTGCTGTAAAATACTCATCATTCCTGGATTCTGTTTGGATGTTGTGCTCAGAGAGAGGTCAGAGGAAGGTGCTAACTTATTCCCGTCCTAAGTTAAATCCATATGCAGGCGTAATCATTCCCAGACAGAGGCCTGCTCGTGGTAACTGTGTCAGGGCTGTACGTTTGCTGCAGCTTTTATGGGGGAAGCATGGGGCTAGAATGGTAGATGGCAGACGTTTCAAGGTTAATATTAATACTCAGTTGGAGGAATAAACTTTTCTGACTACGGAGAATGGCTTTGTTTTGTTTTTCGGACAGCATTAAATGTACTGGTGAAATATGGAAAAGCAGGCCATTGTTTAGTGTAATGGGGTAAAATACTTGCAATTACTTGATTATCCTTTATACCAGCAAAGTCTGTGCTCCCCACTAGAATAATGCAATTCCAGCTCCTAAGGGAAACGAGGTACAGAGGCAGGAACTTTTTGTTTCTGTAATGAACAAAAGAGGAAACATGCTGTAATTTAATATTGGGGGGAGTTGAATCAACACACGTCCCATCTGCTTGAGAAAATAAAGAAACTCAAAAGGGCACATAGTTCTAGGGAGATAGTGGGCGTTGTCTCCCCCCTTCCAAACCACCTAATAATGAGTCAAACTTGAAAGCCACTTCCTAAGAGTAGATAAATCCCTATTGTAGATGTTCCAGTCAGGGATACTGCCCCATTTCAGCCCAGATGTGGGCATTCAGAAACTTCATACCTATCCAGGACTGCCCAATGTGAATACTTTTCTGAGCTGTACGCTTTGTTGCAAAAATCACTCAGTATATCAGTTATTCAACATTCAAGACAATTCTGAAGAATATGTCTTCTTTGTGCCATTCAGTCAAGAAGCCACAGGAAGTTAGTCTACAAATAGTCTCTACTGTATCATGTGGTGGCCTTTGAATCCACCCCTCTACAAAACTATCAGACCATCATCCATAGGTTTTGGTTCTAAATTCAAATTTCTACCTCTGGATTTTCATTGTCCACCTGAAGAGAACTTTTTAATCTGGAAAATTGGCCTTTTTGACTCTGAAAAATATACTGGGCTGTTCTTTCCTCCCTCCCTCCCTTCTTTTCTTCCTTCCTCCCTCCCTCCCTCCCTCCCTCTCTCCCTCCCTCTCTTCCTCCTTCCCTCCCTCCTTCTCTCCCTCTCTCTCTCCCTTCCTCTCTCCCTCTCTCTCTCCCTCCCTCTCTCCCTCCTAGGTCTAGAGACTGTATGCACAGCATCAAGCTGCATTTATTTGCAGTGCTTCACCACTGCATAAGTTAATTCCTTTTCTTGGAGCAAATATTTCAGACCCCTAGCTGTTTCCAGAAGAGTAGACTCATGGCCTGTGGCGTTGTGGTTGTGTTCTTTCTTCACCTGACTCCGTCCTGCCGTCCTTTACAACCTGGCTCCATTGCCATCCCCAGGAGGCCTTCCCCAGTCTCTGGTTTTGGTTAGATGTCTCTCCCCTTGGTTTCCATGGCTCCCTATGTCATTATAATGTTGCATTCACTATACAGTATGTAAATGTCAGCTTCTGCTCTCTCCCACCTTGAGGTGAGGCGCTGGGTTTCTCTCCTGTCTGTATCCCTAGGGCCTAGCACAATGCGTGATGCCTGGTGCGTAGTCAGTACATGTGCCCTGTACCCTGGGTGAGTGGGCGGGGACGCAGGTCGGTGCAGACGCTCAGCCTGTGTTGCGCTGTGGGTCTCTTTGGCTCTCGTGCACGGACCCTTCTCTGAATAATGTTTTTGAGTGCATAAAATAAATGTATGAGATTACAAAAAAGATATAATTATCAAAATATCTTAAAAACAAATTTGTAATATATAATATGTACATCTTTATTAACACATTAAATAATTAGATAAAATAGCAATCAGAATTACTATTGTAAATTTGTGGTGATTGAGCATAAGTTATTTTTTGATACCTACAACAAGTTTACTGTCATTTGAAAATTTCCATAATTTTATAGGTGATAAATAAAATATGGAATTACTAATATCACTGTGATTTGTTACCAGTATTCATAATTGAATGAAATACTAAATTATAGAGATTAGCAAAAATAAAAATGTAATCTTTTTTCCATCCAAGTTTACATTACCACACACACACACACACACACACAACACACAACACACACACGCCACTACATCTGACCATTGACTGGCATGGACCTATAGACCTGCAGACGCAAAGGCACTTTGTACTAATAAGGTATGAGAATGGTGAGGAGGAGTCAGGGGTCGTTTCTCTGTATTAGAACGGTGACAAGATGGGGACTATGGAAGGAGGAGTGAGTTGTGGGAGATGGTTGAGAAAGTGGTCTTTAGGGCACTTGGGTTTGAGACACCTGTGGGCCACCCAGGTGGACACAGGTCTGGCAGGCCGCTGGACGTGTAGATGTGACATTGGGAGAGCGGCCTGGGCTGGACTGGACTTGGGAGAGACAAGGGTACATCTGAAGCCCGAGCATGGGTACAGTGACCTAAGGACATGTGTGGCATAAGGAGAGAAGAATCTAGAGACTGATTGTGGGGACACAGCCTGAAGGTGGAGAGAAGGAGAGGACTAGTGAGTAAGACGGAAGTGGAGGGGGAGGGGCGGGAATGAGAGCAGGACAGAGAAGCCGGAGTAAGAGAGTCACATGAGCGTTTTGCCACCCCAGTCCCAACCCCTCTGGGAGCCCCTGGGGTGTGCTCTGCTTTATGAGGCACCTGGCCTGTCTGAGGCCAGTAGGAGGTCAGCATCCCTGTACTCTGTCATTGCTCCGAGCTGCAGGGATGTGTGTCTCATTCGTAGGAAAGTGAGTTTGTGTTTGATTTAGAAACTTGAAGTTTTCATTTAAAACTCACTTAGGAGGGAAACTCTAAACGGCTGTGACCATCTTTGGCCTAGGCTTATGGAAACAGCTGGTGTGTGCTACTGCCAGACCAAGTCTGAGCCTCACTCTCAGCCCACAGGCTCTGAAGTGCTTCCCAGCCAGGACACAGGAGACAGCTTTGTGACACAGGTGGGGAGCACTGGAGGGGTTGCCAGCAGAGGGCACTGCCCCTACCCCCAGAGGGCCCGGCCAGGGCGACAGAGTGGCTCCGGAAAGGGTGTCCCCAGGACACAGGAGCCAGGGCTCCATTCGAGCAGAGATGGCCCGGGCGCTGGGGATGGCTCCTTGGCCTCTGCCCCGGGCGCTGGAGTGGCTCTGGTCGCGGCAGAGCGACGCCCCGGAGGGGCAGAGCGTCGCCCCTGGTGGGCGTGCCGGGTGGATCCCGGTCGGGCGCATGTGGGAGTCTGTCTGACTGTCTCTCCCCGTTTCCAGCTTCAGAAAAATACAAAAAAAAAAAAAGAGAATAAGAATTAAAATCCCCAAAAGATTAAAAAAACTGGCTGAGGACGGAGGTGGAAGCACAGTCCTTATGACCACGAGGCCCTGGTCCATCGCTCAGTGGGCTGTGGGAATCGGCACCCCACGGAGGAGGAGCAGGTCTGAGCAGTTATGGCCTGGGTTGCTTTTCTGTGGCTGGAACAACTGTGCCCCAAAAAGGCCAGCAAAGTGGGGCCCTCTTTCTGCATGACTCAAGGGTTAAGGGACAGTATCCACTAGCTCCCAGACGGAAGTCCCCGGGCTGTCTAGTGACCAGCTTTGTGTCTCTCACTTGGGACCACAGAGAGAAGCCGCACCAACATGGCCACGTCCTCTGGGGAGGAGCAGAGGAGGGGCACTGGCAGCGGATCTACCCCCCTCCCCCGTGTTCCTCTCCCTCTAGGTGTTTGTCTCGGGAGAGTGGAGGGGCAGAAGGCTCTTGCTTAGCGAAGGCAGAGAAACCCCAGGAGCAGCTCATCTGAATGCTCTGCCCTGGGGCACGGGACCCACGACCTGGCAAAGATGAGGTGCGGCTCTGTTCCCTCAGCGCTCCCCCCTTAGGCATCTCACGGGGCAGCGGCTGCGACCCAGGGGCAGGGGCACTCCTGGGTCTGCTGGCTACACAGTCAGCATCATCAAAACCCTGCACTACAGAATGCCGATCTGGGAAGGGACACGTGAGGGGAGAAAAGTCAGCCAACAATCTTTCTAAATACTCAGAGGCACATCTAGGATATAATTAATAATAATAATAAGCCTGACCTGTGGTGGCGCAGTGGATAAAGTGTCAACCTGGAAACACTGAGGTTGCCGGTTCAAAACCCTGGCTTCCCTGGTCAAGGCACATATGGGAGTTGATGCTTCCTGCTCCTCCCCCTTCTCTCTCTCTCTCTCTCCTTCTCTCTCTCTCTCCCCCCCCTCCTCTCTAAAATAAAATTTAAAAAAATTAAAAAAAAAAAGAAATCTTAAAAAAAAAATTTTTTTTAATAAATAATAATAATAATTTTAATTGAATGCTTAGTACATGCCTTACATTCCTGCACAGGATTTATATGAATTACAGCATTATATTTTTGGAACAACTGTATGAGAACAGATACCATTAGTAAACCATTTTATTGACGAAAAGAAGAGGCAGAGTCAGGTCAAGTAACTTAACCGAGATGATATAAGCAAGCAGGTGGCAGAGATGGATTTGGAAGCTCAGGCTGTGACTCTAAAGACTTTGTTCCCCAATACCCCCTTCCCTCAATCACACTCCACTAGAGAACTCAAGGGGAGGCTAGCAGAAGGGTCCACAGTGAAGCTCTCAAGGTCAAAATGACTGAAATAAAAACAAACCTAATCCCAGGATGACTATGATGTTTGGTACAGGCTTCAGGTTAAAGAGGCAGAACTAACACCATCGGTTCAGACCGAGGCCCGACGGAAAGCAGTCCTGGTTAGCCAGTCCACGGAGCACTTCTTACGCTCCACTGAGCGGGACCTGCGCATGTCTGAAGGATTTGCATGCCCGAGTCTACAAACACTGCCTGAGGTCTGTCCCAAAGAGGACAAGCAGCACCTCTGGGCTCAGGTGGGCTGAGCAGGATGGGGAGAGAGCCACAGCAGAAGCTATTCTGTTCCCGGGGACACCCTTTCTGGAGCCACTCTGTCGCCCTGGCCGGGCCCTCTGGGGGTGGGGGCAGTGCCCCTCTGCTGGCAACCCCTCCAGTGCTGCCTACCTGTGTCATAAAGCTGTCTCCTGTGTCCTGGGGACACCCTTTCCGGAGCCACTCTGTCGCCCTGGCCGGGAAGGGGGGGGGGGGGCAGGTGGAGAAGCAGATGGGCGCTTCTCCTATGTGCCCTGGCCGGGAATCGAACCCGGGTCCCCCGCATGCCAGGCCGACGCTCTACCACTGAGCCAACCGGCCAGGGCCCTCATTCTCTTAAGAATGGTAACTGGGCCAGTTTGGGATAAAAAGAAAGGAAACAAGGTAAATTGGAAAATGAATTTTCTAAACTGACTTCCTTTCTTTAGCAATTCTTATGTTCCTACAAATGGTTGTTCAGAAAGACGGCAGCACACTTGACAGCCGTGTGACTGCTGTTACACTGTTCCCTAAGGCAGTGGTCCCCAACCTTTTTTGGGCCACAGACCGGTTTAATGTCAAAAAATATGTTCACGGACCGGCCTTTAGGGTGGGACGGATAAATGTATCACGTGACAGAGACAAGCGTCAAGAGTGAGTCTTAGATGGATGTAACAGAGGGAATCTGGTCATTTTTTTAAAAATAAAACATCATTCAGACAAATATAAATAAAACGGAAATAATGTAAGTTATTTATTCTTTCTCTGCGGACCGGTACCAAATGGCCCACGGACCGGTACCAGTCTGAGGCCCGGGGGTTGGGGACCACTGCCCTAAAGGACGAGAGTTTCAAGTACCAGGAGGAGCGCTATGTTACAAAGCAGGTTCCCTTTAAGGTTGCAGGGTCGGAGCGTGAGTGTGGACTAGGGGAGGGGAGAGGCAGAGGCCCTGTTGTGGTCCAGCCTGTTCCAGCTCTCCCCACTGAGGGGCGCCCTGGAGCATCTCCCCGCCTGCACCCTGAGCCTGGGGAAGCTGGGAGGGGCTGAAAACAGGGAAACAAAGGCAGGGCAGGGAACTCGAACCGGGAGATAGGAGGCCTGCCTGTGTGAGTGCTAATTTAACTCCTTGGTAAGCACCTGGCTGCTTTATGCCAGACCTTTTGCTTCTTGAATTTAAAAAAAAAGAAATCCTGGTCTAGTGGGAGTTCTTTCAGAGAAGGAAAGAAAACGCGGAGAAAGCAAGCATTACATAATCTTTCTTGGCTCTGCAGTTAGGCAGAGAGAAATGTAGCGCCTTCCTGAGCATCGCCACCCTTGCTGGCTGTTACCTTCTCAGTGCCGGCAGGCCATTTGCTGCTATACGGGGTGACAGATCGGGGCACTGACAGAAATCGGCACACAGCTTTAGCTGGGAAGCCTGTCCGTTGAGCACCCAGAGAGTTCTGACTCCACCAAATGCTAACAGAAGACACCCCACAGCGCCCAGGGAAGCGGGGGGCCATGTCTCTGCTGTGTAGGGAACCCAGGGGCTCGTCTTGCGGGCTCTGCCGGGACGGGAAGTCACAGGCTCGGTGTGCTGGGCCTCCCTTCGTTTTGGAAGATGTGGCGACCAAGAACCCCCAATGGCACTGCAGCTCAGGCGCCAGGTCTACCTATGAGTAGAAGTTGGTGAGGACCCGCTGAGACCCGCGTGAGAGTGGGGGCTTGAGATGGGGTGTGCTTCGCTATGCATTGTTGATGGCTTCTCTTCCATCCAGTGGCTCTCGCCACTGTCATTTCAAGGAAATTCAATGTATGTGACAGAGAGAGAGGGGTAATGTACATAGTAGACTACTTTAAACTTAAAAATGTTTAATACTTTAGTTTCTGAGACTGACTTACATCAAAAGCAACTATATCAGAAGAAAATATATTTTCTCAAAACCTAGTTTAAGGTTATGTGGCTGTGTATGCCTCTGAGCGGGGCACAGCTCCCAGCGTGGGGGAGAATGTGGGCAGGTCTCGCCCACAGTTGCACAGTCCGGGCCGCCGCCCCTTTGTCGGCTCCGCCAGCACCGTAGTAATAGCGCCTGTCCTTTCAGAGTGCTTTCTGTGTGTCGTGGTCGATGTGCTTGGTTTTCTGGTGTGACCACCAGCCCACAGGCAGCTACTTCCTGCCCCACTTTACAGAGGAGAAAACAGGCCCAGAGAGGCCAAGTAACTGGTCGAAGGTAACAGTGTGTGTGGCTGGGAGAACAAGATTCCAGTTCCAGTGGCTCAGGGCCCAGGCTCTCACTGTGTACTCACCGTGCCACCTGTATTTACGTGATGACTCGAGCAGTTTCACACCTTTTTACTGTAATGAAATACGCAGGTTCTCTGGAAATGCCTTCACTCTGAGCATGCCCAGAACACCACTTACCACTGCGCTCCGGACCGCACTGCATCCTGGAGCAAGGTGCCCAGAGATCACTGCGAGGAGTCAAGTTCCGTTTGCTTACCTACTGGGAACTGGTTCATCCCAAACTTGGCTACAATGGTGAACTAAGTTCTGAGGAGCTTCTAAAATTCAGCTTATCCATAAAGTTAACAAAAGAAAAAGTAAATAAATAAATAAAATTTTAAGGCCCTGGCCAGTTGGCTCAGTGGTAGAGCGTTGGCCTGGCGTGCAGAAGTCCCGGGTTCGACTCCCGGACAGGGCACACGGGAGAAGCGCCCATCTGCTTCTCCACCCCTCCCCCTCTCCTTCCTCTCTGTCTCTCTCTTCCCCTCCCTCAGCGAGGCTTCATTGGAGCGAGGATGGCCCGGGCACTGGGGATGGCTCCTTGGCCTCTGCCCCAGGCACTGGGGATGGCTCCTTGGCCTCTGCCCCAGGCACTAGAATGGGTCTGGTCGCAACAGAGTAATGCCCCGGAGGGGCAGAGCATCGCCCCCTGGTGGGCAGAGCGTCGCCCCCTGGTGGGCGTGCCGGGTGGATCCCGGTCGAGCGCATGCGGGAGTCTGTCTGACTGTCTCTCCCCGTTTCCAGCTTCAGAAAAATAAATAAATAAATAAATAAAATTTTAAGACGATGAAAAACTTTTATTAGACAACAATTTCAGGCAACTCCTGTGATGCCTGTAGTCCTACTGGATTGTTGAAGAGAGAAGTAATTCAGATAAGAGGGGTGTTTTTCTAGTTTAATTGAGACATAATTGACATACAACATTGTATTAGTTTAAGGTGTACAACATAATGATTGATATGTGTATATATTGTGAAATGATCACCACATAAATTTTGTTAACTCCCATCACCTCATGTAAGTTACACATTCTTGTGATGAGAACTTCTAAGGTCTACTTTCTTAACAACTTTCAGATGTAAGAATAACCACTATGCTGTAGGTTACCTTCCCTGGACTTACTCATCTTACAAATGGAAGTTTGTACCTTTTGACCCCCTTCACCTAATCCTACCACTCCCACCCCCTGCCTCTGGCAACCACAAATCTGTTCTGTTTCAATGAGTTCGCTTCTTTTTAAGATTCCACAAGTAAGAGATCATAGAGCATTTATTTTTCTTTCTCATTCTGACTTATTTCACTTAGCATAATGCCCCAAGGTCCATCTATGTTGTAGCACTTCCTTTTATATGGCTGGACTATATATATATATATATCATTATCACTATGTATATCTACAGTGGTACCTTGAGATATTTAATTCGTTCTATAACCAAGCTCATAAGTCAGTCAACTTGTATATCAAACTGCCGATACTGGACCCATGCGCCAACGCGCCAACTAGCGGCAGCTTCCCGAATCATGACTCGTATCTTGAACAAAAATACGGACCAAGTCGTAGCTCGTATCTTTAAAAAAAAAAAAAAATGTATGTTGGTCTGTTCGTATCTCAAGGTACCACTATATATAGGTATATATCCCTAAATGAAGAGGTTTTTTGTTGTTGTTGTTGTTGTTTTTTCATTTTTCTGAAGCTGGAAACGGAGAGACAGTCAGACAGACTCCCGCATGCGCCCAACCGGGATCCACCCGGCACGCCCACCAGGGGCGACGCTCTGCCCACCAGGGGGCGATGCTCTGCCCATCCTGGGTGTCGCCATGTTGGGACCAGAGCCACTCCAGCGCCTGGGGCAGAGGCCAAGGAGCCATCCCCAGCGCCCGGGCCATCTTTGCTCCAATGGAGCCTTGGCTGCGGGAGGGGAGAGAGAGACAGAGAGGAAGGCGCGGCGGAGGGGTGGAGAAGCAAATGGGCGCTTCTCCTGTGTGCCCTGGCCGGGAATCGAACCCGGGTCCTCCGCACGCTAGGCCGACGCTCTACCACTGAGCCAACCGGCCAGGGCAATGAAGAGTTTTGTGTATGGCTTTTCCATGTTTAATATTTTAAGATGTTGATATATCATTAAAAGTGATTTTTATTAGTTATTAGTGAAATCAAATTTATAAGCTTGGGTAACAAGATGCTTCCTAATATTTCTTTTGTTCTTACAATAAATTGTCTTATTAATGCTTAAAAGCGAACAACTCACAGTGTATCCTAACAAAGCTTTGTTGATTCTCTCAAGGTAGAATGCAGGTTTTCCTGCTTTAGGCTCTTATGCTTTGTTCATTCCTCTCTCTGCCCACTGTGTTTAAGGGCCAGTTGGTGCATGCCTATGTTTTTCCTACTCTGGGAGCTTCTCCAGGGCAAGACTGTCTTACTTCTGAATTTCAGCGACTTAGCCAGTACCAGATGGGAGTTTTTGGTGACTGTCAGTTTCAGCAGCAAAAAGTAAAAAGAAACAGAAAATAGAACATGAGAAATGACAAATGTAGATTCTGTCAGGTGGCAGGGACATTTTAGCAATTTGTAGGGACATGTCTCCTTGCGGGCATCCTGAGGAGTTAAAGGAAAATGACGTCTGTGAGCAGAGAGACTATAGTAACCATAATCCCACCTTGCTTCAGAGAACACACGTGTAACAGCACAGGCAGTCCTGGGAAATCCAAGTCGAGAACTAAGAAAATTAAATTCTAGGTTCGATAGAAGAATGGATTAGCTAGCATGACAACAGGGTGGGAGCACAGAGTAATTTCCATCTCAATATGTGTGCTTTTATCATTCTCAGGCACATCAAAGCAGGTGCCCAAGGGAAATACCTAGGGGAAATAACTAATGTTCTTATAAACCTCTGAATTTAAACACCCTGCTGGTAGCCTGAGGTTCTTGATTAGCATCTCCAGTATTTTCACAGCAGTTATCACCCCCGTGCCAGGCAGTGCCCAGGAACGCGGAGACTTAAGACTTGAGGTAAAGGTGATTGGGTTTATGCCAGGGGTTGTCACACTCAGTTTTCGTATCCAATTTAAGACCTCCCACTCTTCAGATCTGTCTGTCAAGGACATTGGTCAGTTCATTGTTAATTGTACTTATTAGGAATGTTGTATCTAGATTTATAACCCAGCTTTAGAGCTCACTAATTGTTTAAACATCAGTGAGTTAGTCTCGCTAAGCCTCAGTTTCCTTTTATATAAAATACCTTTCCCAAATGTTGTTATAAGGGTTCAGTGAGCACAGAGCTTACTTAGCACAGAGCCTGGCACATTACTCTGTTTTCATGGGCTTATTGCTATTTGCTGTGATTTGTTTTTACATATTGATATAATAATAGCATATGTTCTTAACCACTATGCTTGGTGTCCAGTTATTTATTTTCTTTCTTTCTTTCCTTCCTCCTTTCCTTTCCTTTCCTTTTTCTTTCCCTTAGCCTTTCCCTTTCCTTCTACTTCACCTGGCCTCCGCACCCACCACCACTTCCATACACCCCCTACTTTTTCGTTTCCTGTTTAGGGTTACAGATGCAAAGGCCTCTTCAGATCTGTTGCCTGTGACTAACAATCTGTAGGGAACAGGAAGTACTTTGAGCCAGTGTGGGTAAAGGCATTAGAAATACTCATGTTTTACCAATAAGCCAAGATTTTCAGAGTCCTTCAGTGAGTATAACCTGAAGAAGAACTTGAAAAACAAAAAATAAAAAGACATTGCCCCACCAGAACTTAGAGAGTTAACCAAATACAGCCCACTCTAAATGGTTACTGGTCAAGGAGGGTTGAGAAATAAAATCAGATGAACATACAGGAAGCTAGACTCTTCACTGGTACACTGTCTTGCACACTGATGTCACTTTGTGTCAGGGTCCCTCGTACCTGCTGTGGGCCCTGCATGACCCACAGCTACTGGGACCTGACTTGTCTCTTGATACCGTAAGGTATCCCACCCTGTAATCCATGTTACTGGATTACATGAATCTCAGCGGGCTGCCACCTCCCACGTGCGGGAGGGATGGCATCTCCCCAGTGCTGCGGCTCATCAAGCCACCCTTCTCACTGGAGGCATTTCAGGTAGTAATCACATCACTGACAAGTAAATGCAAAGTTCTCCATAAAAATAGTAGGAAATGTTAGGCAGAAAACAGCAGGTGTGTACCGTGGTACTGTTCTTGTACAAGAGACTTTGCGGATGGGGGATATCTGTTCTGCCTTGCTTTCCTGCTAGTGAGCCCTCTTCTGTTAAGGTTTCTCACGAGACTTCCCCATTACAGCTGTCATAGTGTGAAGGCTCCCAGAGTGCCTCTCTCATTGTTCAAGTGTCTAAGCAGTAGAGTGCCCTGGAGCAGGGCAACAGGCCTGATTTTCTCACACATGAGTCTGAGCTTCCAGATTTCCCAACACCGTCTCATACTCTGAGGGAACAGTGTGCACACGGGCTGTTCCATATACTGCTTCCTGGATGTCATTTCAGTGGGTTTTGGTGGTAAGAGTAGGGAGTGATTTAGAGAGAACTGCAGTGATTGGCCCTAATGCCTGCAGAAAGCCATAGCAGGCGGTTGCTGAGAGATAGGACACTCATCTTCCTACAACTGGCCAAAACAGCCAACCACTGGTTGTAGGTTGAGCATCTTAGAGCGGTAGAGAGACGGGCACCAGGAGGGAAGAACCAGGCAGCTGCCCGCTCTCCTGTTCTCCAGGATGCAAGGAGAACTTCCTACTCTGCTCAGAGCCCTGGCAAAATGAATTTTGATTTTAGGGGCTTCGGAGAGCCCAGAAATGGTTGTAGTGAGCAAAAATAGAAGAATAGGAAGAATAAATTAAGTGAGAAATCTGAGCCACAGATCTTTGCTCTGTGTTACTCAAAACTAAAACCCCAGCCCTGGCTGATAGCTCAGTGGTTTAGCATCGTCCCAATTCAGTGCCCTGTCAGAACACATACAGGAACATATCTGTTTCTCTCTTTCTCCCTCCCCCAGCTCTTCCTCTCTCTCCAAAAAATCAATCAATCAATCAATAAATAAATAAGTAAAACCCCAAGTAACAACCAGAAAAATCTCAGTGAAGTTATTCAGAATAAGTCTGCAACTCAATGTTTAGTTACTAGTAATTGACTTGGAGTACTACAGTAAATATCTTCCTCTTTAAAGTGTTTTTAATTAATCATCTCTTGAAATATTGGTTAAATCATACTGTTATTGTAATAAAGGCTAGTGTTTTTATAAGAGCAGTTTTACCTGTTCATAATCAGATAAAGGCTTTAATAATTGATAAAACAAAATTATTCAGGGGGCAGTAACACGGATTTCCCACATCTTCTTCCCCCGCCAGTTGATCCCCTCCAGTCGCTTCACCGTAGTAACCAGAGTAGGTTTCCTCCATTCAGACCTGATCATGTCACTTCATTGAGTGAAGTCACCTGTTAGCTCCTGTGTACTTCAGAGTAAGTAGCACACGACCTCCTTAGCATGGCACACAAGGCTATAACCCACTCTCCCTCTGCCTTGCTAGTCTTTTTGTTTGTTTGTTTTAGTGTGAGAGAGAGATGAGAAGCATCAATTCTTCATTGCAGCACCTTAGTTGTTCATTGATTGCTTTCTCATATGTGCCTTGACCAGGGGGCTCCAGCCGAGCCTGTGACCCCTTGCTCAAGCCAGCGACCTTGAGCTCAAGCCAGCGATGTTGCACTTTAAGCCAGCGACCCCATGCTCAAGCTGGTGAGCTGTGCTCAAGCCAGATGAGCCCAGACTCAAGCCAGTGATCTTGGGATTTTGAACCTGGGTCATCAGCATCCCAGGCCACACTCTATACCCGCTGTGCCACCACCTGGTCAGGCCAGCCTTGCTAGTCTTATTTCCTGCCATTCTACATCCCAACCATATGTAGTTACTTCCCATTCCCAAGCGTGCTGTACTCCTGCAGACTCCTTCCTTTGCTCGGCCTGCTCCCCACAGTGTGGTCCTCCAACCTGAACACATGAGTCACGCGTCAGCTCTCCGGGAACGTTCTCCTGCCTGCCGTCCCTCATCTGAGTCTGTGGTTGTCTGGTGTACGCGGTGCCTCCAGGCTTCCCCACCAGAAACTGTGTCTTGTTATCTGGCTTCTGGGTTCGTAATACAGGGTAGAACCTCATTAACTATTTGCTGACCAGATTAATAAATAAGGATTTGAGTGAGTGAGTGAATTCAGTGTATTATGGAAACTTCAAGTGAGTGTAACTGGCCACATAAGGGCTGGAGCCAAGCATAACTCTTTTTTTTTTTCAGAGATAACAGCTGTCTTAGGGTCCTTAAAACTTAGTTCTTATTTTTTTTGTAGAAATTACCGCTTCAGGGGGACCTCGGATTACAATAGTCTCAACATACTGCGTTTCAAGTTTATAACACTCACTCCCATAAAAACTTTAACAAATTGAGATGAGTGTTTCGGCTTATTCCATTAGTGTTATATGTGTGGACTGGGTTAGTGAACTGGTCTGGTTGCGTGCAGTAGAAGAATTTGCAGTAACGTGGTGTATGAGTGAGGGGGTTGGCACCCCCCAGTACGCCTACCTACACCATTTTGAACCGTTAAAAGCACAAGTGTTCCATTTGTGTTAGGCTAGGGTGTGTTTCAACTTACACCAAAATTCGGGTTACGTCAGTGTCAGTGAACTGTATTGTAACCTGAGGACCCCATGTACCATGGGAAATATTTCACTTCTTTTGCCTTTTTGTTTTAGAAATACAGAACTAGATTATAGTTTTTAGTGAAGAACAACCTAGAGCTAGATGCACATATGTGTGCTTATTATAAATGTATGTGTGCATAAATGCACATATACGTATATATGTACTTCCATATACATATGTGTCGGTATGAACCCATACACGTGTACATATATACACATGTGTGTACGTGTATATACATTTGAATGTGTATGTACACGTGTGTGTGTGTGTGTTGTGGGCAGGTATAGATAAATCTCAGCAATGCCTCAAAGGAGATTCTGTCTCCACCCAGCCTCCCTCTGTCACCTGGAGTGTGACTATAATACCTGCCCCCTGACGAACGTGTTCTCCTGCCACATGAGCCTGTTTGTAGAAGTGTCCTAGACACTCTCAGGTTCTGCTCACACTTCATCTGCCACACTGAGAAGCCTGAGTCCATCTGATTCGTCTTTGCACTCAACAAACATGTCCCATGTGCCTGCCATGTGGCTCTATCAAAACTGCCAGGTGTGTAACGAATGACCGCTGGTCACTCAGCAGTGATTTTGTCTCAGTAGCTCTCCCTGCTACTGTCGCCACCTCTCCGTGTCCCCCCAGCCACAACATGCACAGCTCTGGGCGAGCTCTTTCAGCGAGCAATGGGTGGTCTGTGCACAGGGCTCTCCTCACAGGGCTTTCTTTCCAGCCGTGGCCTCTGAATTCTCGCTGCCCTGAAGGAGACACTCTCCGGAACAGGCCTGGGGCAGGTTAGAGGGCCAGGCACAAGGGGGGGGGGGGGGCTATCTTCAAAGCAGGTTGCTTGCAGGTTGCTGGTATCATATCTGTATTAGGAGGGGAAAGTGTTTTCTAATAAAATGTTTTTGTCTTGTCTTCTAGCTTACATTTTACTATGGAACTATAGATCGTTGGTGTCCAACAGAATACTATGAAGACATAAAGAAAGATTTTCCAGATGGAGATATTCGACTCTGTGAGAAAAAAATAGGTCATGCTTTTATCCTCTCTTCTAGCCAGGATATGGCTGATGTGGTAGCTGACTGGCTAAACGATTATCTGTCCAAGACAGAAATACGGACAGAAGGAAACAAGGACTGACAGTCAGGTGGACTGACTCTTAGTAGTAAGTAGTAGACTTAGTAGGTGAATACTTAATTTCAGTGTTTGATTTTGGAAGAGAAAAAAGTGAGAACTTCTTGGCTTAAAAACTACCAGCTCCCAGCTTCCCATGCCACAGACTGAAGTCAATGCAGTTGACGGAGCATTCTGTAGGTTTAACCGCACATTTTCCAAGGCTCAGGAGCACAGTGGTCTAAACATGTCCCTGCTGCTCATACGAGACGCCCTGGGGCACCATGCCGTTCATTTTGGTAGGCAGGGTCCTTGCAGACAAAAATAAGTCTAAATTGAGTTGATTTTAATTGAATGCCATTATAGAAAAGGCTCTCCTAGGGGCAATTATGAAATGCTGACTAGAAAATGTAAGGGAGATGAGCGAATGCGGCGTGTGTAGCCCGCCGTGTGAAGTCTGTCAGACCGTGACCTGGCAGCGGGCAGAGTGCTGGGCAGAAGAGCTTGGCGGCGACCTGAGTCTCCCAGACTAACTCTGCCGAGGTCTTGGCTGAGGCCATCACAGTCAGGCTGGGTACCAGGACACCCTGCCGACCTCTGTCACTCAGCATAAAGTCAGCCTCCTGCCTGGCCACCAGCAGCAGTTGCACAGGCCCAAGGAGAGCCAGCATCAGGGGAGGCGCTGCCTGTGTCCCCCTTGAGAAGCTTCCCTGAAGAGTGACTTCCTGGCCTACCTGCAGAGACAGAGAACAAAGTTCACCGGACATTCCTCTGCTCAGCTAACCACGCAGGGTCTTTGGGGGATCCTGAGGATGGCTCCCGCTACCAGACAGCCAGCAAGCTCCACGCCGAGCCTCAGCCTCCCGGGGTGGGAGCCCTGTGGCTCCGCTGTCCCGAGCCAGGCTGGGGAGGCCCGGGCTGTCCCAGGACCACCTGCACCTACCCATGCAGCTGCCCCCTCTGTGACTTTGTTCATGGAACTGCACTGAGGACCAGCAGTGAGCCCAGTCCTGCACTCGGCATTGAGGCTAGTCTTAGCTACGTCAGGATTCTTCTGCCAGTCTGCTAGTGAGTCATTTTCCTAAGGGCACCTTTAAGTTACTGAATAGAGAATTACAATAAATAATTGTTCAATTTCTGCATTAGCATATTAGTTGGAAAGAAATTGTCTTATTAATGAATCAAAATAAGTCATTCAGTTATCTAAATGTACTTTCTTTGGACACCTTGCGGTCCAGAAGAGAAGAAACTTGTTCTCTGGCCCAGAGTGGGCTAACATTGCTGCTTTCCTGAAATGACTCACTCCTGGGGCCTCAGGAGCCAATAAATCACACTGTGTACAGAGTGCAGTGACGATTGACCATAGATCAGAAACACTCGGTTTCCTCCCTGAGGCTTAAGGACAATGGGATGTTGGCCTTCCTCTGCAAACCTCAGGCCCCTGGTGAAAGATTCAGCCCTGACATGCTGCCAGCCCCATGGCGAGTATGGAGTATGTCTCTCGTAGGCAGAGCCAATGCGTTTTCTGAGGGGAACATCCAAGCTCCAGGCAAGGATTGGTCTTGGCCCGAGAGCCCGAGCACACATGGGCCATTGGCGCAGGGCTGCTCACAAGTTCCTCAGCATCTGCGTGCGAAGGCCCGGAGATCTGACGGCAGCAGCGAGGATTCCGGGCTCTGACACGCCTTGCATATCGGAGACCTCAGTGATACTGACATGAGCACTCAAGCAAGTACAGCAGGGGTCTCAAACTCAACTCAGCATGTGGGCCGCAGAGCAAGATCACAGCCGTTCGGCGGGCCGCACTAGGTCTACAAAAGGCAACTGTTACGCAACACTTTTCTCACTGCAGTTGAAAACAAAAAAAAAAATCAGTCAACAAGCACAATCGTACATGCAGTTTACTCAGTGTCACAAAACGACCAGAAACTGTAGTTCGCATCACAACTGCTGTTAACTAAGCTAATATCTAGCTAGGATGCTAGAGAAATGAAAAATACAAGTAGGCCCCTAGGCTTACTTAATTTTATCCAAAATATTTTGAACTTCGTGGATTAGTCTGTGGGCCACACAAAATTGTTCGGCGGGCCGCATGCGGCCCATGGGCCGCGAGTTTGAGACCCCTGAAGTACAGAGCCAGTTGTGCCTGCCCAGCGGAAGACTAGCGCCCAGCTGTCCCTTAGTGTGGCTTTACAGCATTGCACCCTGGCCAGAAGTCCCCATGTATAAAGTCGTACCTCATCTCATTTCTCAGAGCTTCGAAATAAAAAGTGAAATGACAAAGTAAAATACTGCCTGTTTATCATCTAAGCAGCAAATGGATTTTTGAAATAAATCCTTTCCCCGCACTTACGAGCTTGCCTGGCTGATGTCCATGCGCTAGGGGTGGGGGCACAGTCCCAACAGGACTCCTGAGTTTGACGCAGTCCGAGTCCCTCTGTGAAATGGAGAAGCCACAAGGAGGAGTCAGATTTCAGGAGATTAAAGTTCATTTTATTTCATTAGGAATTAAACAAAAGACACTTTTGAGTGTGTCTGAGGTGATGGGGGCCGTGAACTCGGGAGGCCTGCCCGTCTGTGTGATATCCAGGCAGCTTGATCTCATCTCTCCAGGCCTTCCAGTCCTCGTTTGAAGGCAGGATTAACCATAACGCGTGCCTCGTACCATTGGAAGAGTTAAAGGGGATGATAACATTAAAGCATTTAGCATAATGCCTGACCAAAAGTATCTTAAAGATTGGCTATAATACTAGTTATTGTGTTAACTATCGTGATACTAAAAATAAAAGACTAAGCTTGATAAGCAGTGGATGAAATCTATTTTTCCTGAAGCTTTCTGTCTCTGTGGCCCAGTCAGCCATGTGCATGGCCCTTGCCAAAGATTTAAAGTCGTAGGGTGTTGTCTAGTGTGAACGAAAAACCTAAGTTGGAGCATGACCAGTGCCTACGGTGGTTCTCCACCTATGCTGAGCTGTGGGTAAGGGTCTCCAGAGGCAGCCAGACTCCAGGCCTCTCATGGCTGAGGTCCAAGATGGCCAGGCCCCTCGCTGCCTGCTTCTCCATGTAGTCCTTGGACAGCCGGTCACCTCCAAAGGCATGATGTTTTTTCACCCTACGTTGTATTAAAATTAAATTTAATTCCAGATTAAAGGAGACATGACAATATAATGCAACACCTATTCTAGATTCAGTGGTTTCATTACAGAAAACACTGTCAGGACCGTTTGCACAACTGGAATGGGCAGAAGCTTGGCTGGGAGTAAGAGATGGTAACTTTCTGACTTCAGCGGTGGTGATGTGGAGGAGGAGGAGAACATCTGTATTGTATGAAGACACGGCGTGTCGGGGGGCTGGCGGGCAGCATGTCAGTTTACTCTCAGGTGGTTCAGAGGAAAAATTGGTCTTTGTATTTTCCTCGTCACTTTTTATAAGTTTCAGATGATTTTGAAATTTATAAAAATAATTATTAAAAATTAAATCATGTTCTTTTTGTGTCTGTCTCTTATTGCCTCTTTTCCAGAAAGTGAGTTTCTTCTTCTAAGCAGTAAATGAAGACTTGGGTTCAAATTCTGGATCTGTTATTTTAGAAGTTTGTGAGGTTACTTAGGCTTAGCCCCCTGGACCTCTCCCCGACCCTCACCCCTGTCTCTTCATCTATGAAAGTACTTTCTTCAGTTTTTGGATTTTGGGAGGGGTTTTTGTTTGTTTTAAATGGAGGCAAATGAGGTCATGCACATGGCCTTGAGCACCCTGTCTGGCTCGTGCTCAGTGCTCTGTGAAATGATGCCTAAAGAAAACCACCACACACTGGTTTTTTTCCTCTTCTCTCTGGTGCAGTGGAGGACCCAGGGTAGCTGATGTCTGCATCGTTTCCCCAGCCCCAGACTTGCTTCTTGCATCTTAGCATTTCTGGTTCACTGGGGGGGTGGGGCACTTGCTCACCTGGCTCAGCTTTCTGGCCCCAGGCCATGCAGGACTCCCGCACACAGCCCAGGATGCTCCAAATCACCTCAAGAGCTTATGGTCCATTTAGAAAAGGTGCAAGGAGCCAAGCATTTAAATAACACCAGGTGTCCCCTTTGTTCCTGGCCTTCTCTTGCAGGAGAGAGGAGAACATACTTGGCTCCTTCCCTTGGGGAGGGGGGCTTTTTGCGCCAGTAGTGGCTGGAACTCCGTGTGAAACAGTGTGCTCTGTGAACAGACACACCTCTGAGGCCTCAAGGCCAAGCTGTCCTGCAGGAGTGCTGAGGACAGAAAAGCTTTCCATTTCCAAGGGGACTGAGGTTCCCGCCTGTCCCCACAGAGACGCAGGTGAGCAATCCCATTAGTGCAGGTCAGGGGGTCCATGTGGGTCCTGCTCTGCCCTCTTCCCGCAGACTAGAGGCATCCCGAGCAAGGCTGGCGAGGTCAGAGAAGGCTCTGGGTTGCCCTGGCTGTGTAAAGAGCCAGCTCCTGGGGGGAGGGGGCAGAGGCTGCCCCTGGTGCCCAAGGGACAGGTAGGACTGGGCTGGGCTCGGGGAGGAAGAGCGAGGCCAACGGACCTGCTGCTCACCCTGCACTTGCTGGTGTCTCCTCGAGGCCTCCTGTCCTGTGAGGTTAGGGTTACACGCACTTCACAGATTACCGCAGAGGGAAGTGACTTGCTCAAGATCTCACAGCTCCTGAGTGGCAGCTGGGAGGCAGTGCAGGTCCCTACCGCAGAGCCAGCCTCAGCCTGGTGGGGGGCGGGGGGCACGTGAGGGCCAGGTCACAGGGGAGTGAAGAGTAGATGGTGGGAAACAGGTGAGTGGTTTTAAAAGAACAAAAGATAACCCACCAGTTTTCAGGGCAGGAAATGGGAGAATGCCTCAGGCAGTATGTCTGGAAAGGAGGCCAGCATGCCTGTGTCTCCTCATGACCACAGCCACAGCCTCCAGATACACTAACTTCTTGCAACTGCTCGGAAGGTGCCCCGAGCTCTGAAACCTGCTCCCTGCTGCCCCAGCTCTCAGGGTGCCCTGCCTCTGCCCCACCCCAGGAGGCCAAGTATGTCCTCTTCCCTCCTACAAGAGAAGGCCAAGGACAAAGGGGACACCTGGTATTTAAATGCTTGGCTCCTTGCACCTTTTCCAAATGGACCATAGCTCTTGAGGTGATTTGGGGCATCCTGGGCTGTGTGCAGGAGTCCTGCATGGCCTGGGGCCAGAAAGCTAAGCCAGGTGAGCAAGTGCCACCTGATCCTGCCACCCAGAGCTCGCGCTCCCTCCCTCCCAGTCCTCCTGCCTCTGGCTGTGTCTCTACTGAAGGACTGGCCATTACTGCAGGAACTGTTTTCACCAGCCTGCTCCTCCCCTGCCCCACCATCAACACACCTTCCTGCCCTTACAAGGAGCCTCCCAGGAAGGACATGGACTTGGGCCTTCGTCATCTCGGCCTTCTTAGGGCTGGTCGGATAGGCCCACCACATGGACTAGTGAGTACAGTTTGTTATCTAAGTTCATAAAGGTTCCCACCCTACCTAACAGGCAAGCTCTCAACAAAGACAGTTCTCAGTCAGCCAGACCCTCAGGAGTCACATCCCAGGGACTCCAGGTCCCTCAGAACTGACTGTGTAAATGCAAGTGAGGAAGGGACCTGCTCTGTTACCTCTTCAGGGTGTTCCCACAAGCAGAGCACAGCTGGGCCAGGCAGATTCGAAGGTGCGGACAGTTTGCTTTCCGGCCCTGGGGAACGACAGGAAAGCAAGGCCACTACACCTCGTGGCCCATTCTTCTTGTCCCCTTCCACTGCAACTGTTACTTCCGTTCTCCTCTGACTGGGAAACCTCTGGAGTTCGGGTATTAGCAGTTCCCGAGTGCGTGGTTATTGTTCGTTGAGCGCTAAGCCCATGCAGCACCCCGAGTGGGTATTGCGACAGCAGCAGAAGGCTGCGCGCTGGGACAGCGCTGCGTTTGCATTTTCTATTGCATTCCTCAGACAGTCTGGCAAGGGCCTGCGCTGACCTCCCCGCTTTGGGGTAGACTTCCTTGCTGGGTAAGTCTATTGGAAAATTCCTCTTCCCTGGGAAGGGAACGTGACCCTGTGACTGGGCGTCCATTACAACCAGGGGGTGCGGGTGCACCTGCAGGGCCTCCCTCGCGCAGGGACTAGGACTCCGCCTCTGCAAGTCCACCCTGCTCAGGCTGTGCAGACCATCTGGGGCCCCTCCTGTGGCCGCGCTGACAGGCCGTGCACCTGCATGTGATTAGGACTCAGCAGACGTCCACAGCCTCACGGCCGGTGGCTACACACTGGTGACGCGTTGCTGTGGACGAGTTTCTCCCTGGTCGCTGTTGCTCCTGAGCAGAAGAGTGCACAGCATTCCCGGGGCACGGGAGCACAACGCATCCCTGGCATGGCAGGCAGCCCTGCCCACCGCAGTGTTGATCCTTGCCTCGGCCTGTGTGGCGGTGAGCGGACCATGGGCACCGGGGCGGCCCAGGGGGAGCAGAAAGGCCACTCCTCCTCATTGCAGCACCCGGCACTGCTGGGCCTTCCATGTGCTCTATCCGTGGTTGGGACCTGGGGCAAAAGTCACAATGCTGCCCCTGACTTTCCTCTTTCCCTGTGACCACCCCTTCTCTGCTGAAGACACAGAAGGCCAATAGGTCAAGTAGGGACTGAAAGATGAGAAAATGAAGACCTGTCCAAAGATTATCATCAACAAAGCATAACAAGACGACACTTTTTGACAGAAGGGTTATACAGCTTATACATTTGTTCCTACTGAATGAGTCAAAGGTGAACATAATTTTTATTCCAAAGAGACTCCTTTAATTAGTAGTAATGAAATTAAGGAACAAAAAGCATCGTTCTCAGTGCTGAGGAATGCGAGCAATCTAACACAGAACAAGTCGAAAGTAGTGAAATGAAGGCTTTGTTGAGCTTTTCTCCAGAGGAAGACGTGTGGCCGCAGGGACAGGCACTAATGCTCTCAGAGCGTCGGAGCACAGCGAGTGGGCACATGGGGCCACCGCTCTGCCACGTACTGGGTCGCACTGGCCTGTGCCAGGTCCCTATGAGGCACGTCCCTGTCATCGTCCCACAGCTGCTGCCCTGTCACTAACCCTCTCCCAGAAATACTCGGGGAACAGAGAAGTGCCTTTCCCCTTCACCTGCAGCAACAAGTCTCTGTGAGGCCTCGGGGCTCTAAAAAGCTATAGGATGGGCCCTCCACTGCCGGCCCGGAAGAATGTCCGAAGGACCCAAGGTACTCGCCTAGAAGAGTCCTGAGCAGAAGGGCCCTGTGGCATCTGGGCTGGGCTTTGTTGGCTCCCCAAAGCTACGTCATTAGCCGCACAGAGGGGGCTGCCACAGCTGGGCCTTACGCTTTGGGTTTCCGAGGCGTGATTGTGCACCGGCAGCGTGGGCATGGTGTGCCGGTGCCTCTGAGCTGAGACAAGTCCCACAGCAGCTGTGGGAAGGCAGAAGGGCTCTATACCCCATCTGCCCCCTCATGACAAGTGGCAGTGCTCATTTTCCAAAGAGAAGATGCACTGTTTCCCACTGCATCTTGGTCTCCTCTCCCCTGAGCCCAAGCTGACACGTCTGCCTGCCCACGCGGTGGCGTCCCGCAGAGCGGGGCTGTGCACAGGGTCCCGTGCAGCGTCACGGAATCACGACACCCAGGGAGCAGCAGCCCGAGGCCCCCATCCCGGTGGACATCTCCCCGTGAGAGCCTGAGGTGTTCCGAGGGGGAACGAGCCGAGTGAGGGGCTCAGAGCTCCCAGGGAGCCCTGTTTCCATGCAGTTGTTCCAATGCCTATGTGGGTGACGCCAGTTCTCAGTGCCGAGGAGCACGAACCACCCAGCGCAGGAAAACAGGTCAGAAGCACAGCTCAGAGACCAGGCAAGAGCAGTTTTATCAATAAAATATTTAATCAACTTATCTGTACAAAATACCAAAATGGTTAATGAAGGGTAGACAAGCTTGTGTAACAAATATATACTGCTATATAATTGTCAAGAAAAATAGAAATTGCTGTTTTACAGTTCATTTACATGTCGATATGTACACTCTGTTAAACTTGAGAATACATACACACAGTGGGTTTGTACCTGCCCTTGGAGAGCTCCCTGCTAGCTGGCCAGGGCACAGGCAGCATTCGCAACGTCAGCTGCTGATGCCCAGAGGGCCGGGCTGGTGAGTGGGCAGACAGCCCCTGCTCCAGCCCCCTAGCCTTGGAGTGCTGCTCGGGCCCAACCAGTTCTGAAAGATTACCCACAAAGGAGATTTCGCCTTGAGTTCAATGAGGGTTTAAAAACCACACCCCTCCCCTTCTTACAGCAAGTGTCACTGCAAAATGACAGGGACTTCTAACCATCCCCCCGACAGTTAATATTGTCTGTAGCGGCCGAGGGAGTGGCACGGTACTGGGCGGTGACAGTGGTGCCGTTCCTTCGAGCTGTGCCCATTTTCTTAAATCCCAGGTCTGGGGCCGGATCACACGTGCTCGTTACGGGCAGGGCACCGTCATGCGGACGCTGCGCCTCCCAGGACCCGCGCCAGCAGCGCTGCCTGCTCAGTCGTGCAGGCGTTCAGCGGAAACCTTCACGGTGAGAGAGCTGCTGCTTTATGTTTTTAAAAAAGAAAAAGGCCCTGGCCGGTTGGCTCAGCGGTAGAGCGTCGGCCTGGTGTGCGGGGGACCCGGGTTCGATTCCCGGCCAGGGCACATAGGAGAAGCGCCCATTTGCTTCTCCACCCGCCCCCCCTTCCTCTCTGTCTCTCTCTTCCCCTCCCGCAGCCAAGGCTCCATTGGAGCAAAGATGGCCCGGGCGCTGGGGATGGCTCCTTGGCCTCTGCCCCAGGCGCTAGAGTGGCTCTGGTCGCGGCAGAGCGACGCCCCGGAGGGGCAGAGCATCGCCCCCTGTTGGGCAGAGCTGCGCCCCTGGTGGGCGTGCCGGGTGGATCCCGGTCGGGCGCATGCGGGAGTCTGTCTGACTGTCTCTCCCCGTTTCCAGCTTCAGAAAAATACCAAAAAAAAAAAAAAAAATCCCCTGCTAAAGGGCAAGTTGCAGTCTGCATCCTAAGCCTTGTAAAAAATGCATTAACTTTTCATTTGAGGTGACAGACTTCCAGCTAAAAGACCTAAAGTGATGCAACTATGATTCTTTGTTACAGATAACACAAAAGCTGTTTGCACCACAGTATAAAGTACAATGCAAAAAAAAAAAAAAATGACTAAGGCTGCTGGTGACACATCCCAGGTGGAGAACAGCAGGGAAATTCCCGTTGCCAGAGTCTCTGTTCCTGGCTGGGAACACTCTCTCCTGAACTGGACAGTCCTTTTCTAACCAGAATGCTGAGGGGCCGACTCTGCTCTGACCGACAGGTCCTGGCCCAGAGATGTTGTATAAGCTGCTCGCGGGCGCGCCCCTTCCTCGGGCTGCCTGTGTCCCTCGAGCCCAGCTGCTGCTGCCCTGAGCCGCAGGGCAACTCGGACACATGTACCACTTCTGCCCTCAGTGACCTTCGGTCACTCAGAGATGACCGTGCAGACAAGGAAGGTCCTTCGACACGCCTTGCCGCTGCTTTTCAGACTCCCTCAGCCCACTGAGAAATCCAGGTGGGGGCTGCCCACCCGTGTGAGGTCTGAGACAGGCATATGGCAGGTACAAACCGTGTGCAGCTCCCCGAGGCTGCCCGCTCGCTGGCCTGGATGCTGCCCTTCCCAGCTGGTGGCCCCAGGAACGTCCCCAAGGGAAGTGTCGCCCTGCTCCCTGGGTCAGTGTGTCAGCCTCTAACTCAGCAGCTCTCCTGTGAACCAGCCTCACAGGAACTGTCTGCTGCGTCAGACATGAGCTCACCTCGGCCCTGCGAGCTCCAGCCGAGGTGCCAGGGTCTGGCCGGCAGGTGTCAGAGCGGGGTCTAGGCCCAGAACAGGCCCTCACCCCTTTCCTAGATGGAGGGACTAGATGTGGTTGTGGCCACCGCTGGTCAGGTGGAACAGCACAGAGGTGATTCTGCAAAGAAGGCAGCCCCCTAGGCCACCTGCTGCCTGGCCTAGTCTCCAGCCACACTCCTCTGTGCCAACCGCTCCTGTTTGCCAAGGCGGGTGAGAGTGGCAATGCAGAAGCAAACAGCTGGTTACCTCCTGGGCGGTCTGACCAGGCATCCGACTGTCAGAAGCTTTTCCTTGCTTTACTAGACAACTTATTTCACATCCCATTGGGGGGGGGGAGGGAATAAAATGTTTCTGCAGAAGGAAGTTTGTCAGGCAAAAAAAATGAAAAGAGAAAGAGCGCAGATTGTGCTTCAGACAGCAGCACGCTAAGCTGTCCTGCCGGCACCCTCCCCCAGCTGCAGAAGCGCCTCTCTCAGGAAGTGGCCGTGAACTCTGCAGCCCTCTGGCCGCTGGAGGGGGGCTCATGTAGGAAAGAGCAGTCCTTCCTTCTGCCAGCACAGATGCAGGAAGGGGCCAGCAGCGCTGCTCCGGGAGGTCCATGCGGCAGGAGGAACCCACCCATCGCCTACTGACTGTGCACTTTTAAGGATAAGCATGACCTGAAATGCAAACTAATTTTCGATGACCTACACTCTTTTCACCGTCCTAGGTTGCTCTGCGGTGACTCCTGCAGTTGCCATGACGCCCCAACCCCAACATTCCCGGCTAGGCCAGAGTCTGTGGCGGAGTCCCAGGCCCCCTGTAGGCACGGCACCTGCACCAGCAATTACGCTGAAGCTGGTGTGTGAACATCGTAACCAGAAAGCATCCCTGAACAAATGAAGCCCACACGGCAGATGTCCAGCCCTCATCACCCCCAGGGATGATGGAGGCCAACTTGCCGCCCTCTCCCTGCAGCCACGTCCACGCAGGGGACTCTCCGTGGGTGGGAGGTGCGGCCCTCCTGGAAGAACAGGCCCTTCTCACCTAGCGCTCCCGTGGGAGCCACTTCTCAGTGCAGGTCCACACTCCGGGGACAGGTGAAAGCCTGGCACAAAGGGAGAAGCCTGCCCCAGCCTAAATGGCCAGAAGTCTCTAGCTACAAAAGGCCCAGCTGCCTGAGAAGTTAGAAATAGCATCTTTTGCACTTCCCCATTAGGCTCTCTTCATGTTAAACTCTGTCCCCGTTTCCAGCCTGTAAGAAAGGAGAGAGCGAAGAGGGCTTCTGACGGCCCTGGTCCCTCCCCCGGCAAGCTGGACCAGTCATGGCCGTGACAGTGGTGGCTGAGCAGGGGGTGAGGACCTGCTGGGACCTGGTGGAGCAGTCCACCCTTACACAGGCTGGCTTCCCTCGCCCAGGGACACTGAGACAGCCCCAGGTCCCTGTCTGGGCTGCCAACAAGGGCAACCTATTCTTTCCGTTGCTACTTCCACAGAGGCAGCAGCAGCAGGTGGGACCCTTCCCAGGACTCCCCACAGGACAGTCCCAGCCCAAGTGTGGCTCTGTGCATCACTGTGTGAGCACAGGGGAACTCGAGCTGGGTTGGCAGTGCCTCCCCACAAGGACACAGAAAAGGCTGGCTTTGGTGATCAGAGCCCCACTCCCGAGGCCCTGGCCCACCCTGCACCTGCCTTGCTCCAGGTGGAAATCAAAGCAGCATCCATGAAGCATCAACAGAAGGTACGAGTATAATGGACACACACGGGCAAGAGCTGGGACACTGTGAGAGGTGGCTCTGGGGCTGGGGTCAGGGAGGGACCTTTCTCAGGAGCAGTCACATTCGCCCTGCCTCGGAACTATGTGAGTGAGCTTTGGGACCAGGTAGCATCCTGGAACGAAGGGACTAAGCTGAAGCTCGGGGGATTGATGGCCACAATCCGCCTAGACCTCTCAGGAGGCCCTTGCAGCAGGGGCAGGTGGCCGTGTGGGCAGGGGCCCACGGTGGGCTGGGCCTGGAGTGCCACAGGCACCCTCAGAGAGATCCACTTCTCACTCCCGAGGTCTCCTAACTGCTGGTTCACTGGTCCCTGGCCTGTCCTCCCTTCCCAGTCCAGACATTTCTCAGGGGACACCACAGGCCCTCCCTCCCTCCCTCCGACAGACCGCTGCTTTCCAGAGCTACTGTCTTCCCAGCCTGCCTGACATCCCACGTGAGGCCCCCTGGCCACAGCCCACTGAAAGGCCCTGCCTTCCTGCCCAGGGAGCGTTCTGTGTCCCCACCGACATGTTCTTCAGCCGTCAGCAAGGTCCCAATGACACTGGTGGCCCAGAGATGGCTGTAGTGCTCTCTGTCCCCCTCGTGGGGTTTTCTGAAGACCAGATTCAAGCATGGAAGACTGATGTTTTCTGTGCATAAGCTGCTCTTGGAAAGAATTCAGTTTTCCTCCCGGCTTTAAGAGAAAAAAAAATCAGACTGCAATCCCTAGTTATTTTCTGCTATAAGTGTGAATGAAACTGAACAGGGTGAATGATTGCAGGATTGGAGTTCTCCGACTGCACCCACAGGGTGCTCAGTACTCTTCCAGGCACTGAGAGCAAGGCTCATGTGAGAAGTCCCTGCACAGGGTCTGGAGGGTCTGACTGCACTGTCACACAAGCCACACCTCATCTCTTTCCCATGCCACTTTAGCAATAAAATGCCAGGACAGTGGAGTAAAGGGCGGTGTGTGCACAATGGAGAGGCACAGCCAAGCCTGCTTCCCCACGCCAGGGGACAAAGCCCGCCACCCTCCCAGAGGGCCCAGCCCTGCTGCTTGGGAAACCAGAATTCAACCAGGGAAGCACTTGGGCATGGGAGGACACGGTCACCTGCCAGTACAGGGGCCTCCCTTAACGCTGAAGTCTGGCTGCCTACAGCAGTGACCAGGCCGTTGTGGTGTTTGGCTGTTGTGGCATTTGGCTGTTGTGGTGTTTGGCCGTTGTGGTGTTTGGCAGCTGCGCCATAGCCCCGTCGCACCTTGGCTAGCCTGCCCTGCGCTCCCCCCTAGCCGGAAGTGGTTTACACGATCTCAATAGTGGGGCACAGTTCTCCCCAACAAAATGAAAAGTGCTGCTTACTTCAGAAGGAACACTTGGGTGACCCCGGGCAGGTGGTCACCGACACACTTACTCCCTGTGCCAGCAGGCAGCTCCCCTCTAGGTGGGGCCTGGAGTTCCCAGCTGGGTGCTCTGGCTCCATTCCCCACAGCCCAGAAGACAGACAGACAGACAGTCCAGGGCACTACCAGCGGTGCTGGCAGAATCCCTCCTCCACACCTCGTCAAAGCGAGTCTGCCCGAGTCTCTGCAGACAAAACCTGCCCGTCTCCACACGTGGCTGCCCTTCCTCTGTCATTTTTACAAAGTGACACACATCCTCTCCGTTCACCTACTTTTAATTCAGAGCCGTGGAGGGGGGCTGAGCAGAGTTGGAGAGGAATGCGGGTGGTCCCTGGTGGTTAGTGCAGCTTCAGAGGAAATCCAAAGGCATTCCTTTTGTTTGTAAGCAAAGAACACACTGAAGGCATCTGGAAGTGTCACTGGCCAAGGACAACACTCCCCCACCACCACCCTGGGGCAGCCTGGACTCAATCAAGACCAAGAAGACACCTATATCACTTCCATCTTGGTAGAAGGCGGTGGGTCGGGAGGAAATGGAGAAAATGGACGTTTTTTTCTGCCTTTTATGGCTCGGGCTAAATCAAATTTCTTCTCATCCTCTATTCCCCATCAATTTTTTTCTAGTCCCCAGAAAAGTATGAAATTTACTTGCTTTTGTCCAAAGTCTTAAGTACCCTAGAATTTCTTCAAAAGAATATTTAGCTCTAGTTTTTCATGAAGTCCCTTTCCAAAACTTCTGGTACTACAACTTTTTCCCTTCATCATGACAGGTATCGGAGCGGTCACCAAGCAATTGTTATTAAAATCATAGCTTAAAAAATAAGTGCGGCTTCTCTGGCAAAATCCATAAATATAACGGGACCATCTCGGCCCAGGCACTGGAATTGGATGGAGGTGTAGGATAACAGCCACTCTGGGATTTGGGGGGTTTAACCTGAAGAGAATGTTGCATTTTCTGGTAATTTATAGCTACCCACCTAGCCACAGCCTATAAATTCACATTACAAGTGTGTTTCCTTCTCCTTTGGGAGAATTTTACAGGATAAAAAAGACTCAGGTGGGGCCCTTAAATAAATTAGCTGTAACTACATCTTTCATCTCTCCCCCTCTCTCTCAAGAAAGTAATCCCCGAGAGTTAAAATTTGTATAACTGTCCCTGGGCCTCAGCATGCAAGACAAGCAGGGTGGAAAAAGGCCTCTGGGGGCCTGCAGAACACCCAGCGTGGCCTCAGCCGGGAGCACTCTGGAGGGCTACAGGGGCTTCCCAAGGGCTCCCCCGAGCCCAGACAGGTGGCCCCAGCTCATTTCTCTCCCCTTACCCAACCATTTACACTGGCCACAGAGGACTCCCAGGCAGAAATGAACCGAATAAAGCTATGAAGGCTAATATATTCGAGCTTCCTTGTCCACAGAGAGACAATCCTACCCTCAACAAGATTCTGGGGCAAACGGCCTGGGGGGTAGACTTGGTAAGCAAAGAACACCTCTGCACCTTCACACCAAGGCCCGAGCCTTCTGAAGGGGCCACAGCACCCCCTGCAAATACAGGCGGGCAGAGCGAGGATGGGAGCGTTGGCCCTTCCTTCTGCTCTAAACCACTGGTGTCGGGAGTTGAAAGCTCACAAAAGCACTTTTGTGTGGCTTCACTTCCCGTTGTTATCACAGTGCCAGAACTACAGCAACAACACAGTGGAAGTGTGTAAAAGCCGACAGAGACTTGATAGCTGAGCACAAGCACGTGGCGGCCCACTCGAGTCTGTGCCCAGGCCTTGCGAGCCCGGAGAGCCTCCTGACAGCTCCCTGGGAAAGCTTCCTAGCAGGTCCCCAGGAGAAGCCAGAGCTGCCCTTCTTCCCCATTCCCAGACACGGCGCTGGCTTCCTCCTGAGCCCCCAGGCACGCCAGCACCCCTGGCTGCCCAGATGGGCGCTTTCGCAGACCTTGGCAGAGGCACCATCCCAGTTCAAACCTCTCTCCTGTTCCACTCCTACCAAAGAAATACTCTCTCTGCTTTCTAGATCATTCCCACTAGGAACTGATTTTAAAAGACGGTGGGGAGGGCGGGTACTGACCTTTGCAGAATTCTAACAAGCTCTACACTGTTCTTTGGAACGAATGTTCACTTTCAAAACTGAGGGGACACATTCCATTCTTAAAGTCAAAGAAAATAGATAAGGCCTTTGCAGGGACTCCTTCCCAGAATAAATTGCCTTGGTGCCACGCAAACCTTCAGAGACGGTATTGCTGCTGTCGGTCCCGGGTGCAACACCCCGAAGCACCCACGCGGCCATTGTGCCCCACACTCGGCCAGAAACATAAAGGGGTCAGACAAAACTTGAGCAAGTACCCCTTTAGTTCACCCATTCTGCAGCCCCCAACTCCCTGACCTGTTCCTACCCAGTACAGGGTCTGTTATTTTAACATGAACACCGATCCTCTCCCTGAAGGAGGCAGTGGGCGCCAAGGCCATCGGTTGGCAGAGGACACATAGCTGTGACGTTCCATAGCATCAGGTCGTCGCCACCCAGGCTTCCGGACGCAGTCCCGGTAAATGCGTGCGTGAGTGAACGAGTGTGTAGGTGTGAGTGTGAAGGTGCGCCCTCTCTCCGTCCGGGCGCGGAGCCGGAGTCCGACCTGCACCCACGCTCGGTGACGGCCCGCCCGCAGCTGCTCTTCAGCCGGGGGTCCTCCGTGGCGGCGCGCTTCCCCCTCCCGGCCCGGCCCGCATGCTACCTGCAGCCGCACGCCTCCACCACCATGTCCTCGTACTGCTTGTAGACCACGTTGTTGGCAGCGTCGATGTAGAGGATGCTGATGGGACTGAGGCGCGCGGGCACGCAGCAGGAGGCTGGCGCCGCATCCGGCGCCATGGAGTTGAGAAGCGTCTGAATGATGGCGTGGTTGGTGGGCTCAAGGTGCGAGCGCAGGGGGAAGTCACAGACGCCCTCGCAGTGATATGCCTGGTAGTCCAGCGGCGCGATGATCCAGTCGTCCCAGCCCAGCTCCTTAAAGTCCACATGCAGCGGCTTGCGGCTGCAGCGGCTCCGGCCCCTGCGCCCCTGGCCCCGACCCGCGCCCCCGCCGCTGCCCTGCGCGACCCGAGCCCCGGCCAGCGCAGTCCGCCGCCTCCTGCGCCCGCTGAGAACAGCAGCCGGGGACCCAGTGCCGGGACCCGGGTCGGGCGGCCGTTCCGCAGTCAGGGCCGCCCCGAGCGCGCGGGTCTGGGCGCGGATCTCCCGGAACAGGCTCTCCTTCCTCTGCGTTCGGGAGGAGACGACCAGCAGCGCGCGGTTCTCCGACGCCGCGCTCCCGCCGCCCGGAGAGCCGAAGCCCAGCCGGCTCAGAGCCAGCGGCGCCCGCGCGGGACCCGCCACCGCGCGCAGCAACAGGCAGAACGTGCGAGGGGCGCGCGGCTCCCGGCGGTGGCCCCGGACGGCGTCCGCCACGTCGAACACCTCCCAGCGCGCCCTGTGCAGGGGCTCGGCGGCCCTGGAGGACAGCAGGCTCTGCGCGCGGGCGGCCTCGGGGCACGTGGACAGCAGCAGCAGCGGCGGGGGGGTCGTGCTGCCGGCGCCGGGCTCCGGAGACCCGCGGCGCAGCACCCGCAGTTCCGCGCCTACCACCTCGTCGGCGTCGGAAAGGCTGGACACGTCGAACAGGAAGCTCTGGCCGGTGTCAGCTGCCGATTCATCTGCAGAGGACGGGCAGAAGCGGAGAGGGGGGGGGAGCAGAATGAGAACGGAGTCCGCACTCCTGGCCGCGGGGCCTCCTGACTGCGAATGGCCCGGCCCGGATGCGGGAACTGGCCCGCGGGAGCCGGCCCCCGCCCCGCGGCTCGGCCCCAGCCTGGTCCAGAGGAAAGGAAGACTTTGCCCCGACTATCAGGACCAGGCTTTGGTTCATCGACCCCAAAGTCTTTCCAGGCGACAACCCACGCACACCCACTCACTGCTGAGCCAGGAGCGCAGCCCCACAGCCGACACCAAGACTCAGGGCACTCCAGTCCCGCCGCCTGCCCCGGAGCCACGGCTTTGCGGGAACTGGGTCCGGTGCCAGACTTTCGGCTGGTGGCGGACAGAAGGACTGGGGGGGGGGGGGCGCATCAGAAGTCCTACACTCCTTCCAAGGCCCGGAGTTCAGGCCGACTGTTCGCCCGGGGTCCCGCGCGATATGAGGATTGCTCGTTATTACTGCCCTGCCGAGCCTCTGAGAGCCGCGCTGAGCCGGCTGTACGGAACCGAACATTCTTGTCCCCTGAAAACTCGGCTCCTCCACTGCCTCGGCCCAGCCTGGACCGACATGGCAGCCGGCCACGGAGCTCCCCACGCAGGCCGGGACCTGAGATTCGCCCAGAAGGGGACGCGTCAGCAGGGCTCCAGAGACCCTCCAGTGCGTTCAACCTTCTCGCTTTGCCCAAGGGGAACTGAGCCCCAAATACGGGTCTGGCTCGACCCAAAGTCTCGGAGCAGCGAGCGCTGCTGATCGCGATCGGAAGCTCCATGCTCAGCTGCCCAGTGTTTCTTCGGCCTCTAGCCTCCAGTGGAGCGGGGAGCAGCCCAGGAGAGCAAGGAATCCTCTTGCAAGGGTTGGGGCAGGGCGACTCCTTGCGCAGGGACGGCGGTGGGCCCAGTGAGGTCTCGCCTGCAGGACTCGCAGGTCCCTTCGCTGGCATCTTTTTTACCTCTGCTATGACTTCTCTCAGGCTTTCATATTTTATTTCTGGTCGTAGATAGTTTTTTCTTTCAGGGCTGGGGGGGGGGGGATGTTGAAATTCCACCAAGCAACAGATAAGGAGCTCCCTTTGAAGAAGGTCATATGGTTTCGTTTTGTCCCAAACACAGAAAATGTACAGACTCCCCCCACCAGTGGAGATTTGCTCACCGACCACCAGCGCCAGGCCCTCCCCTCTGAGGTCCAAAAGTCTGGGCGCTACCAGCGGCCTCCGCGGACCTCAGGCAGCCCTGCTCCAAGGTGAGGCTCAGGACGGAGAGGGAGGCAGGAGAGGCAATGGGCAAATGCTCTTCCCACTCCCCAGACACACTCACTGCACAGCTCCCCCCCCCCCAGGGCTCGCTCACTGGAGCACTTTCTATGAGCCTTCAAGGTGAAGGTGCTGCATCCACCTCCCTCCAGAGGGAGGAAGAAAAGGAGGCCCTACCAGCCTTGCCAGCCAAGCCAGAGCCCCAGAAAAGACTTTGGCTCGGGCTGGGACTACGGCGGGCCTAACTGAACCACAGAAAGAGCATCGGTGCCTCTGGCAGCCTGGAGCCCTGCGCCCCGCAGCTCAGTGACCAGGCAGCACCAGAGGGCTGGGGCTCCCCTGGCCTGTACGCCAGGACGCTGCCTTCCTAGAAGCACCCAGCACCCAGTCCAGGGTCACACGGGCCCTCGGAGGATGCTTGCAGGTTCCCTGCAGGATGTCCCTGCACCCAGGTTCGTTTGTAGGCACGCTGTGTGTGCTGGAGGGCTGGGTGATTCGCTCACTGCTCCGAGGCAGGGCCAGTCTGCAGCAACCCTTCCTTTCCAGCTGCATTTGCCTTCCTTTCTCTCCTGTCTTCCATGCTGGGTCTCTGGCTGTTTAGAATTAAGGCCAAAATTACTTAAATCTTCCTTATCTGTCTGCTTTAATGACATCAATACAGATTAATAAAATCCAGATGACACAGCGATCACCACGGCCTCACCCACGTCCTACCTTTGGAGGGCCGGGAGCAAGGTGGGGCCCTCGGTCCGGCAGAGGCCTGCGTTTGTGAACCGTCGCTGGCCCTCCTCTCCTCCCCACACAGCGAGTCCTCGACCTCCGCTGGCCCAGGGGCCCGGCACAAGGCCCAGGCACCCATGGCTACATACACACCTACACCCTGACGCGGCCTGCTGAGAAGGGCCTTCTTCGTACTCGATGATGCCACCAGCCCCTCTCGGGAGCCATTTGCTTTAGTCTGGTGCCTGCCTCTGTCTCGCATGCCTCTGAGTTACCCCAACTTTGTACGGCCCCACGAGACCGGGAGCCGCCGAGATTGCTGAGACTAAGCAGCCACCGCCACTACCGCTGCCTATTAGTCCCTCTCGTCTGGGCCCTTCTTCCGTTTCTCCGGATCTCCGATCAGCCTGCCTACTCGAGGGGCCCCGCCGGCCGCAGGGCCAGAGCAACCCCGTAGAGGGGCCAGCGCAGCCCTCTCGGGCCCAGCCCCGCGAGCTCTCGTCCCAGTCCGGGCGCAGCAGGTTCGGGCGCGTGGGCCTTGGCGAAGTTTCTAACACCTGACCCTGGGGCTGGGGACGCGCCCAGAACGGAGCGGAGCGGGGGCGCGGCTCTGGCGGTGGCCTCCGCCTGGGACCCGACAGCATGGACAGACGCAGGAGAGGCATGAGTACCTTGGGTCGCCTGGTCTGCAAAGCCAGTGATTGTGTCCGCGCGGCGGGAGCGGCCAGAGCCCGAGGCGGAGGCGGCGGCCGACCCCGCCGGAGTCCTCCCGGCCAGGGTCCTATAAAGCGACATCATGAACTGGTGCGGCACCACCGAGCCGTTCCTGAAGCCGGAGCCGGTGCCGCGGCGCGAAGCACGGGCCCCGGGAGCCGCGGCAGCAGGGGTAACCGAGGCGCCTGCAGCCTCGGCGAGGGTCCGCCCGCCGCTGCCGCCGCCCCCCGGGCTCCCGGCCGGCCCTGCCCCCGCCGCTCGCAGCACTGCAGCGGCTTCGAGCCCGTCGCGGGGGCGGCAGGCGCTCAGCAGCCAGAGGCACAGTGCAGCGGCCGCGCTCAGGTCCATGGGCTCCGTGGGCCAGGCGGGCGGGCGGCGCGAGCTCCGTGGCTCCGGGAAGTCCCCGGGCGCCTTTTGAACATAGTGTTTAATAATGGGGGAAGTGTGCGCAGCAAGCAGCGGCCCCCCCTTCTATCCCACCCCACCCCACCCCACCCCCGCCCAACTCCCGGAGCAGCGCCCCCTGCTGAACACTTTAGTGGCAGCGCCGCGCCCCCTACTCCCGCCTAACGCGGAGTCCAGGGCAGGAGCTCCCCCACCCCCTGCCCCACACCGGACCGCTGCGCCCCTACTCTGGACAAGAGAGTGATACCAGCCAGAGGCTCCGGCACAAAACCGGGCCCGCCTCTCTTCCCCAGGGCCGTGTTACCACCCTGTCCGCCCACGCTGCGCCCCGAGCCAAATGCGCCCTCCAGATTCGGAGACTCCGGGGAATCTCGCCTACCCGCCGCCCGCCCAGCTTCTTCCCCACTCCCCTCCGAAGAAGCACCCGCCCCTCCCCGCCCATATTCCGCGAGTGCCTGAGACGCCGGACGTGGGCGCCAGAATGGCTCGCCCCGCCTGTGCCGCGACAAGGTGGCCAAACGCGCACAGGGAGGCCACCGGGGCGCGCAGAGGCCACAAGGGCGCACAGGGCTGCCACAAAGGCCCGTTTTTGATCATTAATTCGACTGTTCCCCACACTGCCAGAGCCACTGGAGAACGGAAGAAGCGGCAGGAGCAGGGAAGGGGACCCGTAGAGAAGAGGGAGAGCGGCTGGAAGGGCAGGCCGGAAAGACAGATTGACATGGACCAACACTCGGAGAGCAAAGGTTTGGGCGTGTAACGTGGGCTTAAGCCGAAACCCAGATTTTAAAGGAGCAGAAGAATTACGAAAGCATCACCGAGGTGATGAAGAGACTCCCGGGAGGGAGTGGCGCCCTCAAATTCATCTGTGCGCGGACGGTGACGACAGTCTGCCCGCCGCTAGGGGTCAGGCTAACGGAAACGGGCTACCGAGTGTGTGGGGTGCAGGTAGAAGCCGGGAGGGCGGACGGCGAAGACCTGAAGGAAGCGGGGTGGAGGGGTGCCTCTGTGCTTCTTTTCTCGCTGCGGTTACCGCGCGGGGCCAGGGGTCGGTGGAGGGGGCGCCCAGCGGCTGTGACGCCCCGGAGCACATCCACGAGGGCGGCGGGGCACCTGTGTCCGTGGCCTTCAGGGCAGGTTCCCAAGGCCACGTCTCAGGGGCAGGAGCAGGGGAGCGTGGTCGTGGGCGGGTGTTGGGTCAGCCTCACCAGCAGCCAAGTTGTCCCCAGATTGCGGGAACGTCCAGCAGAATGACAAGACACCATTAGGCAGACGGAGAGGCTGCGCCTACCGGGTCCCCGAAGCAGGGAAGGCTCGTCCTTTTCCTTTAAAATTACATTTGCTACGAAACTTGAAATCTAGACAGGGGCGGTGCGTCACGGTCACTTTGAGTGGGTGATCAGTGTCAACGTGACGTCACAGGGTCCAAAGTCTCAGGAGCTGCGACTCTCACCAGGATGCGTCGCACTCGGGCGCACGGACAACACCCGGCCCAGGGCCCTGAGCTCCCGTGCACCGGCTGCTTCGTCCCACGCGAACTCCTCGCCATAGCGTGGCCATCCCGGCCACTGTGGAGACACGGCCACTGCAAAACCGGGACGCACAGGCAATGGTGACAAGAGGAAAGGCCTGGTGAAGGGTCCCTCCTCACAGACCCCAGGCGGCTCAGGCGGGCGGAGAAGGGCGGAGACTAGCTTGGGAAGGTCCAGGCTGTCAGGTGGTGTGGGACAGAGATAACCAGGGCCGGATCTTTGGGGCTGGGTTAGACAGCGGGGGACCAGGAGTCCCCGCCACGGTTTCACTGGTGCAAGGTCACCAACCAGTAGTCAGGCTCAAGACTCAGCTTGGGCTTCCTCTTGGGGCGTGGGTAGCCTTTGGTGGGCGATCCAGACAGGAGGGAGACTGGGAAGTTGTGCTCTGCATGCTGCTAAGAGCATTTTGAAGGAAATCCCTGTGTTGCCCCAGCGGTCCCTGCTGGGTAGCTGTTGATGAGGTCCAGAGGCAGGTGCAGGCAGTTCAGCCAAGGCTGGGAGAAAACTGCCAGCTGGAGCGCTAACTTCCTTCTGCATCAGTCTGATGACACCCCCTCCCTCCAGAATTCCAGGGTCCACCTGTTTCAGAGAGAGAAGGTGAGTTTGGCTCCAACCAGGGAGGAGGGGAAAAACATTCCGGGGTGAGGGCCCCCCACATTCTCACCCCAGATCCTTACCTTGGAGAAGACTTTGCTGTTCACCCATCCTCTGAGAAGCTGTTTGCTTTTTCTGAGCGTTTGGTTTCTGATTCAGGTCACAGAACCTGGGGACCTGAAAGAACCTTTTGGGTTAGCTAGGCCAACTTTCCATACCACACCTGAATTGTAACGAATTGCTACCCAGACGGTGCATGCCCACTCGTAAAGACGAGGCTCCCTGTGCCAGGCAGCCTTCCAATAGCTCTGAACATGACGATGTTCTTTATACCAGACCCGTGAGCACCACAGCATCTCTCCATGGCTACTTTGTGGTGGGAGTTTGATGCCACCTGGGAGTGTGACCCTGGCACACTGCATTGATGCCGCTCAGGAAGTTAGTCTTGGATTCTGCCAGCTAGAGTCACCTTACTGTGACCTTAAGGCACCAGAACTTGAACCAGCTGCAGGAGCAGCCTACTCAGCTTCAAGCAAGCATTTCCTGCCACATCCTGACACCAGCCCCTCATGTCTGATAATGTGAGCACAAATAGGTCCCCATAGAGACAGCTTGCATTTGTCATGAAGCAGCCAAGCCCCCAAGGAGGGGATGTGATCAGCACCTTGTTACTTGGCATCACAGCCATTTCAGATGACAGGTCCCCTCTATGGTCCTGTGCCTTTGCTCTCTAGGCAGCTCAGAAGGTCTCACAACAGCCTGCCCTGAGCATGTGTAGGGCTCAGCCTCTGCCCTGCTCACTGTTGGGGTCCTGGGTCCCTGCAGAAGAGCACTATTTTGGAAGAGATGGAACAAGTGCCCACTGGGTATGACCGGCTGATGCTCCTGTAAGTCAAGAGACCAGGAACTGCAAGCTCAGGCAGTAAGTCCTTCAGCCCTTCCTGGCTTTAGATCCCCAAACACACAGCAAGGCTGACAATCAAATGTCCACTGAGGGTTCACCTGCGAGAGGTGGAGGTCGTGCAGGCATAAGGCCACTGTCAGGAACCCCACCAGGAGCCTGCCCTCTGTCTGAACCCACCTTGGCCCCTGGCCTTTGTGACTCAGAGCTGAAAAGAGGACAGTATCTCCAGGAGGGCCGGAGGGGAAGAAGGTGATGACACGTGCAGAGGCCCTCACTCCACCTGGTGGAGCTGACCTCCACTCAGCCAGGGAGATGCTGCAGAAAGGCCTGGGTGGGCTGCCCGGGCCATAGGCGTGGGGAGATTCCAGTAGCTCTCTGGCTCAACTTCCTGTCTGAAGCTCAGGCTGGACTTCCTTGGGCTGGGAGGAATTTCCCATGCTCAACAGGGGCTGCTGTGTGTGCCCCAGGTTACCTGGGGCAACAGCTCTGGCATCCACACCCAGTCGGCTGCAGGCCGCTCATTGGACCTGTCATTGGGGTCTGGGTCTTTGCATGGGGGAAGGGAGGGAGTAGAGTGGGTTCTTTCCCTCAAGTTCCACAGGGGATCTCTCAGGAGCCTTTCTAATGGGACAAATGCAGAGGGCTAGCAGACACTGCCATCTGCTGGTCACTGGTTGTAACAGTTGTATCACAATGCGCCCACTGGGATCTACCAAGACTCAGGAACTACTTACTGCACCTGGATTGCTTGGGTTGAGCCATCTTACCTGGAGCTGTAAGGTGTCCTGGGATGTGAGGACACATGGACCACACACCACCACTGGAGTTCAGAAGAAGACTACAGTGCGGGGTCATGGTAAAGATCTGTCTTCCAAACGTTACCTTAGCCATGCACTAGCTCTGTGACCTTGATTAAGCTAAGGTCATTATCCTATCATCCTCCATCTTCTCATTTTTAAATGGGGACAGGGATGCTGCCTGTCAGAGTGTGCAGAAGAGACTTTAAAACAGGCAGGGTCCTTACCCAAGCGCCTGGTTCAATAAATGGTGGCTTTTATTGTTTCCTGGACAAGTCCCAGTTTAGCCAGTCGAAGGCTACTTAACCTCTGCATCTAGTCTCCTCTGTATGGCCACTTTGAACCATGTCCTCTCAGCTGATATGTCCATTGTGAATAACTGTAGTCTGAATGTTCTAGAATTATGTCTCCACTAGATTTTTTGGAGACCTTTGCTGACTCATAAGATTTTTTTTAAGCTAACCTTTTGGAGTAAAAACTGGTAACTTAGAATGTGCAGTGATGAAGCTCTATTCTGGCCACACAAGGAATAGGGGGCCAAGTAGCTTTTCCCTGGGGACATGGGGGCTACCAGGGAAGAAGGGACCAGAGTGTGTCCCCCAGTCCAGGATGTGAGACCTTGCAGTCACCCCTGCGGATGGGGACTGGATCAAAGGTGTCACGATTCACACAGCAGAGCACTGGGCAGGCGTGTCACAGCGGACCTGGTCCCATGGGGTTGGGTGGCTGCCTCCAGTTTTCCAGCCCACATGGTGAAGACATCCCTGAGCTTTGTCAGCAGGAAGCAGTCTCTGGGGCTGCCTACAAAGCTGGGGACTTGGCCCTAAGCTATGGGAACCCGCAGGTGTGCCCCACCTTCCTAGGTAGCTGGTTCATTTCTCAACAACATGCTAACTTAGGGCAGTGCCCCAGCTGGGTTCTGTCCTCCCAGACTTCCTTCCCGGGTTAGATAAAGAGTTGGAGGACTCTAACCGAGATGATGATTCTTACTGCTGGGCCACATATCTGAAAGAATTCATAAAAACGTTGGCTGACAGAAACAGAATCCCCAAAACCACCAGCAAATCAATGCAAATAAAAAGAAGTGAGGTACCATTTTCCTTACCTCGGGTTAATAAAACCAGAGAAAATAGAATGCATTATGTAGTTTGTCTACAATGAGCATGAATTCTTTCTAGATAATAGTTCTGTAAAAATCCCTTGCTCCCCTCGTCTGCTTCAGTGTGGAAGAAGGTGTCACACTCATGGTTCCCAACTTCTGCCCTCCAGTCCCCTCCTGCAGCCAGCCTGACTGTGCCCTCATCTTCCTAGGCACTGCCCATACACACCAGTCCCCATCCTGAAGGACATGCTTCCCTTTGTTCATTCTGCGAGCCCGCTCCCTTCTGCGGGATAAATGTAAGCTGCATGGTCAAGTGCAGGCTCCCGAGGGCTCCTACTGCCCCTCCACCACGCTTCTCTACCCCTCCCTACATACTTCTCCCCAGCTCCCCAAGCTCATTGGGGCTCTCTTGAGATACCCTCGCTTTGTACTGCTGCCCAGAACACCTTTATTAAGGTGACCAACTTTTTTACAATGAAAAGGGAGACATGTAGGAGGACACTTTTTGAGGGAGGACAGAATTTACAAAAGAGGGACTGTCCTCCCTAAAGGAGGATGATTGGTCACCTTACCTTTATCTCATCCCTTCCTTCTACTCAATCATCTCTACTCCATAGTGACCAGTTTTCAGGTCAAGCCTATGTGAGTAGCTTACAGTTGTACCAACAAGGAATCTATTGCAGACCGCCCCCCCCTTACAGTGGTTTGAGCATCACACAAGGAGAAGTCCCAAGAAAGAGTCCAGGGCTGCTGTGATGATAGTTCATGTGCCATCAGTTCCCCAGCCTCTTCCGGCCCCAAGTTCACACCTGTGCCTCATTCCACAAGATGGCTTTACCTCTCCAGCGTTACAGACCTTTTCCAGGCAGAAGACAATGAAGGAGCAAAGAGTTTTCTCCTAGCAAGGTAAACTTTCCCTAGGTACTCCCCTAGAGATGGCCAGAATTCTATCTCGAGGGCCCTTCTCACTGCAAGGGCTGCTGGGAGCATGCGCGGTTCGCCTTTCCAGCCTCCCTGGCCATAAAAGGCAAACAGGAAGTGGGTTGTGAAGGGCTTTGGGGCAGTTCATCTACAGTCCCCGCCACATGTTTCATTTGTCACATTTTCTCATTTAATTCACGGCAGCGCTACGAATGAAAAGTTTCTGTTATGCCCATGTCACCAGTGAGGAAGCCAAGGCTCAAAGAGATCACATCCACTTTTTCATGACCCCGCTCTGGCTGCATCTCCTGCTGGGAGAACTTCTGCATGCCCCGCCCCCAGTGGGGGTGGTCACAGGCCCCTCCCTGTGCACCCTGGGCCTCCATTGTAGACATCTCCATCTGCTCCTGAGTGCAGGGTGAGCCCCACTAGGGAATGTGTTTTCTGCATTTCTGGAGCCTGCCATCCCCAGACCTTGAGCTGTGCCCAGGAACGTTTGCTGAGTGACGAGGGCAGTCACTTGGGGATCCCAGCCCCCTGAAGTGCTAACACACCACTGCAGGACAGAAACAAATCAGCAGCTCTCCAGAAGACCCACCTTGCCAGAAAAAGAGCAACATCATGCCTGGCCTGGCCAGAGCTCAGCTCAGACTCCCTGTGGGCTGTGGTGTCTCTGACAGACGGACAGACAGACTGGACCACCACCGAGGCCCTGTGACTTCCTGGGAGACCAAGCCTGGCCCGTGCCTCCCAGGGGACTGCAAAGGGGACTTTGAGATCCTCTGCAGTGTTGTTTGCGTTACTGCAGCTTCGGCCCTGGAAGCGGCTCCCTGATCAGGCAGGAGGCGAGATACCAGATTTGGATCCCACATTCCAGGCATTGTGTGCAATTATCCACTGGAGCCACAGAGGAGCATGCAGGGCCCACAGGGGCAGAAGATGAGCTTGCTCTCGGGGATGGGGTCACTTTTATGAGGAGCTAGTTGCATTCTTGGCAGGCCCCAGGAGTGCCAAGTCCCCTGTAATGCACATTTGGGAACACTGAGGTCAGGGGAGACTCATCTGCCTGCAAGATGTTGGTGACAGCACATGGCCAACTCCAGCCATGATGGAGGGTTCCCTTCTTCCCAGCCCCTCACGTGTGCTGCTCCTGGAACACAAGTGCCTCCTCGCCTTCCTGGGCTCTCTCCACAGGCTCTCACTTGGGGGTGGGGGGCAAGCCGCACATGAAGGTCTCCATCCCAGGTCCGTCTTCTGAGGGCCAGAGTCACAGATCCACTCACTGCAATGTCCGCAGGCCCTTAAACACCACCTATCTGAAATGAGATTTAACACCCCACCGAAACTGTGCCCCTTCTCCAGGTGTCTTGTCCCAGTGACTGGTGCCACCATCCAGCCACACACAGGAGCTAGACGTTTTAGTATTGGCTTCTTAACCCCACCCCTGGACCGCTGCCCCCGCCCACATTCACTTGATTCTAGGTCTTGGCCTACTCCATCTCACACATCTGTCTCCTCTGCGCCCTAATCTCAACCTGGGCAGCCCTCACCCTTGCTCAGGACACCGTCATCTCCAGTCTGGATTGTCCCTCCTTATCTCCGGCATCACAGGTTCCACACCACTGCCCACAGCATCACTGGTCGCGCCACTCTTAGGTGTGCAACCCTGCCGTGGACTACAAGCGGCCTCAGGGTCAGCCTGAAGCTTCCAGCCTGGGGCACACGGCTCTCCACACCCTGCCCCCTGCCTGCCCCTTCCTGCTGACCTCCCTTCATCCCCTGTTCCCTGCTTCCTATGACCCTTCTTGTCTCCAGACTTCATACATAATGCCACTTCTACTCTGTCCTAGTCCTCCCTGTTTCTTCGGGTTTGCCTTGGACTTCGGCTCCTTCCAAAAGCCTTCTCTGACCCCCACCCCACTGCAATTATAAGGCAAAGGAGCTTGTAAAGCCAGTAGCCACGGTCACCGTCACAGCTGCCTGGCCCATGCAGGTTCCCATTTGATTCGGACAGTCGGTAAAGAAACAACGGAGCCAAAAACTGGTGGGCCATCATCTTTAATCCTAGCATGCACCCAGTGGGCAAGTAAAAACACACACTGGGCTCCAAAACCCACTCATTTAGTGCTCACAAAGCTACTGACTTATCTGAGTTTCCTAGAATCAAAGGTTTCTAGTTCACTAGACTTTTATTTTATTTATTTATTTATTTATTTATTTATTTATTTACAGAGTCAGAGAGAGGGAAAGATAGGGACAGACAGACAGAACGGAGAGAGATGAGAAGCATCAAGCATCAGCTTTTCGTTGCGACACCTTAGTTGTTCATTGATTGCTTTCTCATATGTACCTTGACTGTGGGCTTTCAGCAGACCGAGTAATCCCTTGCTCAAGCCAGCGACCTTGGGTCCAACCTGGTGAGCGTTGCTCAAATCAGATGAGCTCGCGCTCAGGCTGGCGACCTCAGGGTCTCGAACCTGGGTCTTCCGCATCCCAGTCTGAAGCGCCACCGCTTGGTCAGGCAGCTCACCAGACTTATTCACCTCTGTTCCCCTTCTCCTTCCTTCTCCTTGCACAAACTGGCTTCTCTTTCAGCACTCCGCCATCTTGGCTGCTTCTCCTCTCTTTCACGTGGCCTTTCTCTGCTCTCCTACAGCATGGGCTCCTCCTAAAATGTAATCTCTCTTCTCCCAGAACAACGTGATCTCTCTTCCTTTTAAAACCTTTTGGCATGAAAGGCCTCCCCCAACACACATTAGTACAATCACGCCCATCCCAAGCAATCACCTGGGCGACGGGCTTCCATGTGGGCAGCACCATCTTTAAAAAAGTGAGCATAATATATTTTATCTGCCCAGCATAGCTCATTGATGGCAGCAACTGTACCTCACTCACTGCATGTCTTAGTGCCCAGCATGTGTGTGTTACCTGAGTGAATGTGCAATAGTCACTGCTCAGTGGGCTGTTGCTGCCCAGACGCTGCACTGAGCCAGCCTCCTGGGTGCCGAGGCTACACTCTATCTTCCTCTGAAGTGGGCGTGGCCATGCAAACAAGACCTGGGGACTGTTTGCTACAGCGAACCTTGTGCTGCAAACTGGCAGGTGGCAGGCAGAGCAGACAACGGACTGGGTCTCCTGCAGAACTGTTATTTGTTCACTCATCCTTCCATTCATTGTTGCTCGTCTTCACTACAGACATTTGAAACAAATCCAATAAAGAATGTAAATGTATCTATTCAGTACCTACATTGGGAAAAGTACTTTCTTTTCCACAACTCTTGGCAGTAGGATTTCTATCTTCATGGTAATCTGACTGGGACACAGGTAACACTGATGTTGGACATTGTTGGGCAGATAAAATATGATATATTATGCTCAGTTTGTTAAAGATGGCACTGCCCACATGGAAGCCTGTCGCCCAGGTGATAATATTAGTTGCCCTTCTTGCTTGGGATGAGCGTGATTATATTAATGTGTGTTGGGGGCGGGCTGTGGGCAGGCAGGATCCTTGTAGCCTCAGGCTTGGTTTTAGAACTAAGCCTTTCCCACTCTTTTTGATGTAGGGTGGTGCACTCTCATGAGGAATCCCATTATGCCTCAGATAAGTGACTTTGTATCAGAGACATCCTTGTTTGTATATTGGTTTAAAGGTTTGGATTTCTACACTATAAAGTGGGGCAGACCGGAGCTAGCTCTCGGTTGGTTCCTGAGATTAGCATTAGAGAAGAGAGCAGAGAAAGGCCATGTGGAGGAGAGGAGAGGTAGCCAAGATGGCGGAGTGCTGAAAGAGAAGCCAGTTTGTGTAGAGTTTGTGCAGAAAGAAGGAAGGAGATGGGAAACAGAGGTGAATAAGGCTGAGATAGAAACCTTTGATTCTAGGAAACTTGGATAAGTCAGTGGCTTTGTGAGCACTGAAGGAGTGGGTTTTGGAGCCCAGTGTGTGTTTTTACTTGCCCACCGGGTGCAAGCTAGGATTAAAAGTGATGGCCCACCAGTTCATGGCTCTGTTGTTTCATTACTGTCTGTCCGAATCTAATGAGAACCTGCATGGGCCAGGCGGCTATGATGGTGGCCACGGCTACTGGCTTTACAGGCATGATGATGGGGGGAGCTGCTGAGTCAAGGGTCATGCGACACCCTTCTGTCCCTTCTGCTGGAAAGATGATGGACATCACCCATCGTGCAGCCTGGTGCCACTACATCCCAGCTTCTGTTCTTCGTCACTAGGGCTTCTCATGGAGAGAACACATAAGGGAAAGGGGCGTTTGCGCAGTTCTCCTAGCCCTGTTTCCAGATGCAGCTTTCCTTTCCTTGGGCCACTTTGGCAGGTGACACAACCTCTGCAGCTCATCCTGTGGAGAGGTGGGTCCACTATGAGAGGGTCTATCATATCTCGCATGTCTCTGTCCCTGAGGTGAGTGGGCCCAGGAGGCTCATTGCCACACCCAACTGTGGCCAGTGGAGGCAGGCCCAACACAGTGCATCAACAGACAGAGGACGGAGCCAGGAGCTTGAATAGAGGCCTGAGAGAGGTGTTGGAGGCAGCAGGCCCATCGGGGCCCTCAAAGCACAGGGCTGGGGCATCCTTCCCCTGAGAAGCTCCAGATCCTTCACGGGTCCTGAAGCCGAGGCCCCCTCTGTAGGTACTAGTGAGTGAGAGAATGAATGAATGCAGAGAGAGAAGAGTAGTTTTGTGATAGAGTCTGACCAGCAGAGGAAACTGAACTGAGAGTCCTATCTATTCAGTTGCTAAACATTAGAGCAACACAAACACACTGATTAAATGTCACTCTGTGCCGGGCCCTGTGCTAAGTAGTTTACAGGTTGTAAAGCCAGTAGCCACGGCCACCATCACAGCTGCCTGGCCTGTGCAGGTTTGCATTTGATTTAGACAGATGGTAATGAAACAACGGAGCCAAGAACTTGTGGGCCATTAGCTTTAATCCTAGCTTGCACCCAGCGGGCAAGAAATACACACAGTGGGAAAACACTTCCCTTTCCATTTATGGCTCCCAAAGCCACTGACTTATCTGAGTTTCCTAGAATCAAAGTTTCTAGCTCACCAGCCTTATTCACCTCTGTTCCCCATCTCCTTCTCTCTGCACAAACTCTGCACAAACTGGCTTCTCTTTAAGCACTCCACCATCTTTGCTGCTTCTCGTCTCCTCCACGTGGCCTTTCTCTCTCTCCTTTCTAATGCTAATCTCAGGAACCAACCAAGAGACATCTAGCTCCTGGTCTGCTGCACTTATAGTGTAAAAATCCAAACCTTTAATCCAATATACAAACAAGAAAGTCTCTGATACAAAGTCACTTATCTGAGGCATAATGGGATTCCTCATGAGAGTGCAGCACCCCACATCATGCAATCAGTCAAGGGTGTGGGGAAAAGCTTAGTCTTAAAACTAAGCCTTAGGCTATAAAAACCCTGCCTGCCGACAGCCTGTCCCCCACACCCAATGCAAACTATAAACGAGCAAACATATATATTATATTTACAAACTTATTTGACCAACACAGGTCCTTGCAAAGAGGCGGGAAGTTTGTTGATCAGAGTTCCAGGGTGGTGGAGTGGAGAAGGGGGGCTAGTTTTGTAGGAAAATGCAGTCAAGCAGAAGCCCTACCTCCTCTTCACAGAGGTTGGGGAACAGCTCAGGGCGGGGTTGTCCTTAGGAAGGGAGGGTGTAAAGCCAGTATCCACGGTCACCATTACAGCCACCTGGCCCATGCAGGTTTGCGTTGGATTCGGACAGTCGATAAAGAAACAATGGAGCCAAAAGCTGGTGAGCCATCATCTTTAATCCTAGTTTGCACCCGATGGGCAAGTAAAAACACACACTGGGCTCCAAAACTCACTCATTCAGTGCTCACAAAGCTACTGACTTATCCGAGTTTCCTAGAATCAAAGGTTTCTAGCTCATCAGACTTATTCACCTGTTCTGTTGGAATCCATGGGAGTCCAAAAGAGACCAGAGTAACAGGCTTTATTGAAAGGAAGAAAGGAACCCTGCTGGGCACTTCTGGGGAGAAGAGTGCCGGTTACAGACTAGGGGCAAATTATATAGTGTTTGGGAGAGCCTGAGGGGATACTGAGGCAAAAGTTCTGGTATGTCCGGAATGCTCCTCCTTGGGGGGCTTGCCAGCTTCTTGGAATCCCTCTGTCTCAGGGGCAATAGTCCAGTAAGGGTGAGGTCTTACAGATAAGCGGTACATCAAGAGGGCAGTTTGTAATTCACATATCTATCATGTTCCCTATCTCCTTCTCTCTGCACAAACTCTGCACAAACTGGCCTCTCACTCAGCACTCCACCATCTTGGCTGCTTCTCCTGGCCTCCTCCACGTGGCCTCTCTCTGCTCTCCTCTCTAATGTTAATCTCAGGAACTGAGAGAGCAAGCTCCAGGTCTGCCCCCATTTTATAGTGTAGAAATCAAAACCTCTAATCCAATATACAAAATAGGGAAGTCTCTTATACAAACTCACTTATCTGAGGCATGATGGGATTGTACCACCCCACATCAAAAAGGGTGGGAAAGGCTTAGTCCTAAAACCAAGCCCCAGGCTACAAGTATCCAGCTTGCCCACAACCCGCCCCCAACACACATTAATATCACCTGGGCGATGGGCTTCTATGTGGGCAGCGCCATCTTTAACAAAGTGAGCATAATATATTTTATCTGCCTAACAGAGGGTCAGAGCAAGATGGCACCTGGAGGCAGGGGATGGCACACAGAGCAGAAGAGAGTTTGAGGGAAGCTTTGGGTCACAAACTCATTCCTTGACCAGACTTTAGACTCCTCTGAATCCCATTCTCCACTAGACTTTGACCTTGACCTTCGCCCCCTCTCTCTTTGGTCTGCCTGACCCAGTCTGTTGGTCAAATAAGTTTGTAAATGTGATATATATGTTTGCTCGCTTGTGACTTATATTGGGTGTGGGGGACAGGCTATAAGCAGGCCAGGTCGTTGTAGCCTGGGGTTTGGTTTTGGGACTAAGCTTTTCCCCACACCCTTGAATGATTGTATTATCTGGGTGGTGCACTCTCATGAGGAATCCAATTATGCCTTGGATGGGTGACTTTGTATCGGAGACTTCCTTGTTTGTATATTGGATTAAGGGATTTTGGTTTTCTACACTATAAAGTGGGACAGACCAGGAGCTTGGACACACAGTTCCTGCTATCACAATTGCAGGGGCTTCCCTGATCCCTTGCCCTTCATGGGAAGAGCTGGTTTTCTGCTTTTCCCTTGTCTTCTTTTGTGGTTTGCCTGTCTTGGTGAGACACCAATAAATAGGATGGCCCCCCGTCCTCTGACTCCGCCATTTCTTTATCGTCTGCCCGAATCCAATGGGAACCTGCATGTGAATGGCCATGATGGCGGCTACTGGCCTTACACAGTCTTAGCAAGAATGCTGCTGAGTCAGCTTAGAAAGAGTCTCCCATCCTGGATATCTGATCAAGTTCCTCACTCCCCACCTTTAATATCTGAGTCCTTGGCCTGCCTTTAGCAAGATCCCTGCTAAGTTCATTTAGAGAGACTCCCCTACCCTTGCTGTCTCCTCCAGGAACTTTTATCACTGACCATCACCCTGCTCCTTGGCTGTAAATCACCACTGTAAGGTATTTTTCCCCACCGAGAAGGAAGGAAGAGGCCGGAGCCATGAAGTGTGGAATAGTAAAAGGCTTTATTGAGTACAGAGCACGCATCCCACCCGGCGAGGTTCCCTGACCCCGAGGAAAGATGGAGGCCAGGGAAGTCGCAAGTGGTGACCCATGTGGGAGATATTTAAAGGGTCCTGTAAAGCCAGCAGCCACGGCCAGGGCCACTATCACAGCAGCCTTCTGGCCTATGCAGGTTCGCATTGGATTCGGACAGTCGGCAAAGAAACAACGGAGCCAAAAGCTGATGGGCCATAGTCTTTAATCCTAGCTTGCTTTCGGCGGGCAAGTAAAAATGCACACTGGGCTCCAAAACCCATTCACATTCAGTGCTCACAAAGCTACTGACTTATCCGAGTTTCCTAGAATCAAAGGTTTCTAGCTCACCAGCCTTATTCTCCTCAGTTCCCCATCTCCTTCCTTATCCCAGATACAAACTGCACAAACTGGCATCTCACTCAGCACTCCGCCATCTTGGCTGCTTTTCCTGGCCTCCTTCACGTGGCCTCCTCCCGCTGCTGGCTCTACTCTCTCCTCTGCTGAAAATCTCAGGAACCAAGAGCCCAAACTCCGTTCTGCCCCCATTTTATACTGTAGCTTCACAACCTCTAATCCAATATACGAAACAGGGAAGTCTCTAATACAAAGTCACTTCTCCGAGGCATGATTGGATTGTACCACCCCACATCAAAAAGGGTGGGAAAGGCTTAATCACAAAACCAAGTCCCAGGCTACAAGGATTCTCAACACACATTAATATCACCTGGGCGACGGCCTCATGTGGGCAGCGGCCATTTTTAACAAAGTGAGCATAATACATTTTATCTGCCCAACAGGTCCCTAGGGTGGTCGAGCTAATATGATGTGGTGAAATCTCACTGGCTGGCAGACGGTCGCTTTTTTCCAAAGGTTTCCTGCGAAGTTTCTTTTGGTGCACTTGGTTGTGGGTGGTCCTAGCCAAAGTTCCTGGGCCTGACCTTTCCCCATTATCCACCGACCTTACAACCACCTGTCTTTGCTGTGTTCAGAGTTGAGCTTTATCTCTCTCCTGTTGCCATAGTCTTTTTTTTTTTTTTAATGTATGTGTTGACATGGTTCACTAACCCTACACGTTTCAAGCATACAACTCAATACTGTAACCGAGTATTGAGCCAGGAACGGTGCCAGGTATTAAACCAGTTGGGTCACACCAGACCTTGGTTCAGTAACCTCAGTCCTTGAGTTCTGGATAGAAAAGAATTCAGAGCCAAGACTCAAACTATAAGATTAAGTCACAGAGGTAAGAGAAATGGGCTTTGGGAGACAAGCTAATGTTGTAAAGTACTGTACCCCAGATTCTGAAAAGCACTATACCTCACTTCATTGGGTTTATGTAGAGACACCAAGTCCAGATGAAGTTTGAAGAGTTTTATTAAAGGAGGAGATTTGTTAAATATACCGGCCAAATATGGCTGACACGGGGCATAGCAGACCCAAATCGTGTGCCCCGAGTATATTTCAGAGGCTGGTTATATACCCTTTGACTACATACAGGTTGGGGGGCATGACAGCATGACACAATCATTAACAAGATTATAACAATTTTGTCTAGGGGATTTACAAAGAACATTAAAACTTTCAAGGTAATACAATCAAAGACATCCACAAATCCTTTTAGTATCTATCTCTCCTCCTTTGCCTAGAGGCACATGTTAATCTCAGATTCTAGGAAGGGAGGGAGAGCCAAGATCAGTGTAGGGTGGTAGGTAAATTTTGTCTCCTATTGAAAGTGAAAGGGAGTTCCTCAGATAATCTTAATCCTTTCAAAGAACTTAAAACCAAATGACCCTAGTCATCCTTGTAAGTCAGGAGACTTCTATATTCTTTTTCCTCCATTTTCCAAAGAAAGAACAAAAAAGCCTGACCTTTTCCTCCTAGAACAGGGGTCCCCAAACTATGGCCCGTGGGCCGCATGTGGCCCCTTGAGACCATTTATCTGGCCCTGTTGGGCAGATGGAGTATATTATGCTCACTTTGTTAAATATGACGCTGCCCATGAGGAGGCCGTCGCCCAGGTGATACTAATGTGTGTCTCTGTGGGCAGGTAGAATCCTTGTACCTGGGGCTTGGTTTTTAGATTAAGCCTTTCCCACCCTTTTTGATGTGGGGTGGTACAATCCAATCATGCCTCACAGAAATGACTTTGTATTAGAGACTTCCCTATTTTGTATATTGGATTAGAGGTTTTGAATCTACACTATAAAATAGGGGCGGAATAGGAGCTTGGGCTCTTGGTTCCTGAGATTATCATTAGAGGAGAGAACAGAGCAGAGAGCAGAAGGAGGCCACGTGGAGTAGGTCAGGAGAAGCAGCCAAGATGGCGGAGTGCTGAGTGAGATGCCAGTTTGTGCAGAGTTTGTATCTGGGATAAGGAAGGAGATGGGGAACTGAGGAGAATAAGGCTGGTGAGCTAGAAACCTTTGATTCTAGGAAACTCGGATAAGTCAGTGGCTTTGTGAGCCCTGAATGTGAGTGGGTTTTGGAGCCCAGTGTGTGTTTTTACTTGCCCGCCGAGTGCAAGCTAGAATTAAAGAAAATGGCCTATCAGTTTTTGGTTCCGTTGTTTCTTTACCGACTGTCCAAATCCAATGCGAACCTGCATGGGCCAGGAGGCTGCTTTGATAGTGGCCCTGGCTCTGACTACTGGCTTTACAGGCCCCCACCGCACTTTGGGAAGGGGCACCTCTTTCATTGGTGGTCAGTGAGAGGAGCATAGTTCCCATTGAAATACTGGTCAGATTGTTGATTTAAATTTACTTGTTCTTTATTTTAAATATTGTATTTGTTCCTGTTTTGTTTTTTTACTTTAAAATAGATATGTGCAGTGTGCATAGGGGTTTGTTCATAGTTTCTTTTATAGTCCGGCCCTCCAACGGTCTGAGGGACAGTGAACTGGCCCCCTGTGTAAAAAGCTTGGGGACCCCTGTCCTAGAATATCAATATTAATTTTGCAGCTTTTTAGTACCTTACAACACTACAGAGGCAAAAGAAGGGCCCTTGGAGTTTAGGAGAAAAAGAAAGGCAGGGGAAACTGCCTGGGGGAAGAGGGGGAGGGGAAAGGAAGGGCATGCTTCTGGGAGTGCGTGGGGTCCTGGTACTGAGGACTTTTAAGGGTGGAGATTTTAGGGGAGGTCCTTTGGATCCAATAGAATATTCATCAGTGTTTCAGGTGTGTCTTTTCAGAGTCACTGATTGGTTGGCACCAAGAGATCATTAGTCAAAGCAGCTGAACCCAACCTGGTATCCTGGTGTCTGGTTTTGCTGAGTTACTGCTTAAGAGAGTGGTTGTGCAAGGGCCGGCTTGAGCCTCTCATGAGGCCACTCCTCCACTCCTCTAAGGGAGGCTACTGTATGACCTGCATTATGCTGGGAGAGGAAAGGTCACCCTGGACCTGAGGTTCTTGTTTTCCCAGTTTTGCCCATTGCTAGGCCCCTGGGGCTTTTCACCCTGGTAACCTCCCTTACCTGGCCCATCTTCCTTGCTATGCTTGTTTGTCTAATTGGGATACATCTCTCTCTCTCTCTCTCTCTCTCTCTCTCTCATTGCATGGCCCAGCCCTCTGGCAGGCTAAATATAACATCTTTTTAAAAGTGTATTTTAGAGAGAAGAAGGGAGAGAGAGAGAGAGAGAGAGAGAGAGAAACACTGATCTGTTCCTTATGTGCCCAGACCACAGACTGAACTGGCAACCTTTGAGTATCTGGATGATTCTCTAACCAACTGAGCTATAGGGCCCAGGCTAAAGATAACATTTGATCTAAATTATATTTCAGCTGCACAGCCCTAAGGTGGAAAGACCTCCCCACCCTCACCCCCATCCCCACCCCTGGCTACTTTCCCATGAAACCACATTGGAACAAATTCAAAACTGTCCTCAAGACCTACGGAAATTATTTTATTCTTTCTTCACCTCCAACTGCTTAACTCCTAGCATGACCTTGACCCCCCCCCAACCCATTATGTCTTATGATTTTGCCCTGTCTAACCTGTAACCTGCAGCCTTTCAAGGAGTCGGTCTTTTGAGCATTAGCTTCTGTTGGTCAAATAAATTTGTAAATATGATATATATGTTTGTTCACTTATAGTTTGCATTGGGTGTGGGGGACAGGCTGTAAGCAGGCAGGGTCATTATAGCCTAAGGCTTAGTTTTAAGACTAAGCCTTTCCCATCTGACCAGGCAGTGGCTCAGTGGATAGAGCATTGGACTGGGATGCGGAGGACCCGGGTTAGAGACCCTGAGGTCGCCAGCTTGAGTGTGGGCTCATCTGGTTTGAGCAGAGCTCATCAGCTTGGACCTAAGGTCGCTGGCTCAAGCAAGGGGTTACTCGGTCTGCTGTAGCCCCTGGTCAAGGCACATATGAGACAGCAATCAATGAACAACTAAAGTGTCACAACAAAAAGTTAATGCTTCTCATCTCTCTCCATTCCTGTCTGTCTGTCCCTATCTGTCCCTCTCTCTGACTCTATCTCTGTCTCTGTAAAAAAAAAATATATATATACACACACACACACACACACATACACACACACACATACTAGAAAGCCTGGCGGTCATATGAAATGACTGCTGTTCTAGATATTATAAATTGTAATTAAAATGATTTGTGCAAAGGTGTCTGCTAATTCAAACTGAATTATCCATGGCAGGCAGCGAGGATGCCCCTTTGCTTACTGCCCCATGGGGTTTCCCCCTTCTACTTGCTTAATTGCTTAAAGTAGAGTGCAATGAAGGAAACCACTGGCAGTACATTTCTTAAGAGCCACCGCTAGCTCAATAAGTAAAGGTGATTTAAATAATAAAATGTTAATTCACATGTCAAAGATCCCTTTGTACACAACATTTCTTGTGTAGATCTTTCCATCATTTTTAAGCTCACCTTGCAGAGGATCATCAATTATTTTTAATTTTATGTCCGTTCTTTCACGAACTCTTGAACAGGCAACATAAAGTTGACCATGTCCAAATGCAGGCTCAGGTAAAAAAATGCCAACACGCTTAAGCGTTTGGCCCTGAGACTTATTGATGGTCATAGCAAAGGCAAGTTTTACAGGAAATTGTCTACGTCTCAATTGAAACAGCAACCCTGTTTGAGATGGAGCCAAATCAATTCTTGGAATGACATGTATTTCACCTTTAGAGGAGCCAGTCAAAGACTTAGCTATTATGACATTATTTTTCAATTGGAGAACCTCTAGTCTTGTACCGTTGCAAAGACCCCTTCTGGTGTTAAGATTTCTTAACAGCATAATAATTGCTCCAATCTTTAACCTCAATTTGTGAGGTGGCATGCCAGAAGGCAGGACTATTTGAATGCTGTGGCAACTTTACCCCATTGGCTAGTACAGTTACACGAGCAACCAATAAGCTATCGGCAACAAACAGACACTTAAGCCGCATATAATAAAGATTACTTTCAAATTCACAAAAAATTTCCATATTAGTGTAACTTCCCAAAGACATGACTCCATATTCCTAATGAGAAGATTAAAAAGTTTTAAATTTAAAAAAAATTAAGACCAAGCCTTTCCCACCCTTTTAATACTAAGATCTTATCAAAACTAAGCTTTTCCTCACACCCTTGACTGTTGCATGATGTGGGGTGGTACACTCTCATGAGGAATCCCATTATGCCTCAGATAAGTGACTTTGTATTGTTATAAAATATCGCACCCCAGATTCTGAAAGGCACTGTACCTCATTACATCGAGTTCATGTAGAGACACCCAGTCCAGCCCTGCCTGCGGAACCGAGGCTTGTGGCCTGACTTGGGAGCCAGCTCCTCCCGTGGGGGTGGAGCCAAAAACCCAGAACAAGCAGGGTTCTGCTACTGAGTGTGGGCATGCAGTCCCGCCTGGCCTGTGGAGTCAAGGCTTGCAGCCATCCCTCCTCGAGCGGGCTCCTCCTGCAGGGGCCGGGGGAAAGCCGGGAAACAGGCGGAGCAAAAGTGCTCGCCACTGCCCTCAAGGCTGAGCATAACGCCACCCAAGGGGGCAGGGCAAAGGCCAAGGCCACCAAGGTTTGTACACCTGAGCACATGATCACAGCCACTCCCGTGAAGGAGAGGTGGAAACTACAGCAACAGCCCCAGTGGGTAGGCACCGGCAATGCCCATACCCAAATGCCATAGGCAGCAACAGCAGAGGGGGTGGCGGGCCTGCAGACAGACCATACTTAGGGATCAGAAGCCACACTTAGTGGACTCCAGTGGCCAAAACCTTCCTTTACACAGAGAAAATGAGAAGGCAGAGAAATGCAACACAAATGAATCAAGAGAAATCCCCAGAAAAGGACCTGAATGGATCAGATATAACCAAACTACCAGATGCAGAGTTTAAAATAATGATTGTTAGGATTCTCAAAGATATTAGAACAACAATAGATAGTCATTACGGACACCTAAATAAAGAGATAGCAAATATAAAAAAGGATATTGAAGTAATAACAAAGAATCAGTCAGAAATGACAAATACAATATCAGAAATGAAGAACACAATGGAAGGAAATAAAAGCAGGATGGATGAAGCTGAGAATCGAATCAGCGAGTTAGAAATCACGATAAATAAAGGCACGGAAGCAGAGCAGAAAAAAGAAAAGAGACTCAAAAAGTCTGAGGAAACTCTTAGAAAGCTCTGTGACAACATGAAGAGAAATAACATCCGCATCATAGGGGTTCCTGAAGAAGAAGAGAAAGAACAAGGGATAGAGACTTTGTTCAAGCATATCATAGCTGAAAACTTCTCTCAAGGCAGGAAAACATCTCATATGCTCAAGAAACACAGAGAACTCGATTAAAGAGAAACCCAAAGAAATCAACACCAAGACACATCATACTTAAAATACCAAAGCTAAGTGATAAAGAGAAAATATTAAAAGCTGCAAGAGAAAAAAAGACTATCACCTACAAAGGAGCCCCCATAAGGATGACTTCCGACTTCTCAACAGAAACACTTGAGGCCAGAAGGGAATAGCAAGAAATATTCAAAGTAATGCAGAACAAGAGCCTACAACCAAGACTACTTTATCCAGCAAGGTTATCATTTAAAATTGAAGGAGAAATAAAAAGCTTTCCAGACCAAAAAAAAAACCTCAAGGAATTCACTACAACCAAACCAAGGCTGCAAGAAATGTTAAGGGGCCTGTTGTAAACACATCAAAGGAGAAAAAGAATATAGCAAAAGAGAAATACAGTTTTAAAGAATAAAATGGCAATAAATAATTACATATCAATATTAACCTTAAATGTAAATGGATTAAATGATCTGATCAAAAGACGTAGGGTAGCCGTGTGGATAAGAAAACAGGACCCATACATATGCTGTCTACAAGAGACACCCAGTCCAGATGAATTTTGAAGAGTTTTTATTAGAGAAGGAGATTTATTAATATACTGGCCACATATGGCTGACACGGGGCATCTGCAAGCCCAAATCATGCAGTCCCAAAAATAGTTCAGGGGCTGTTTATATACCCTTGCTCACATACGGCGGGAGAGAGCATGACATCATGGTACGAGCTGGCAATATTTGTTTAGGGGATACACAGAAACATTAAGACTTTTAAGGTAACACAATCAAAGATGTTTACAAATCTTTCAGGGTTCATCTTCCCTCACTAGCCTAGAGGTATTTTACCCTCAAGATTCCAGGAAGGGGGAGGAACTACAATCAGTGCAAGGTGGTATGTAAATTCTGCCTCCTATTGAAAGAGAAGAAGTTTCTAGGTTAACCTTTATTTTAGATTTAAAACTGAATGACCTATTATTCTTGCAAGCCAGAAACTTCTACATTCTTCTCCCTCCCCTCCCTAAGGAGGGATGGGACAGGAAAGCCTGATAAGAAAGCCTGACCTTTCCTCCCAGAATATCAATATCAATTTTCAGCTTTTTGGTACCTTACAACATTCCCCACTGGTTCTATTTCCTAAGTCAAATCCTTCACGTAGTTTACTGAAGAGTATGAGGCTGTTGTCTAGGGTTATTAACTTATAACATGTAACTGATATTTAACAGACAGGAACAAACCTTGCTATAAAATTGATCAAACATGGTACAAGACAATATTAAAGTAAGAGGACTAATCACTGCAGACAATAGGATTGTTAGCTAGGGTGACTAATTAAACATTCTTCAAAAACCAGTTTTCTGACTGTTCAAATTCTTTTTTCTACAAACCTTCTAGAACCTGCACAAACCTTCTGCAACTTACATAAACCTTCAACTTTCATAAATCTTCTTATCCAGAAATAACTGGCCTTCACAAAAACCTGCTTTTTTCTTTTTCTTTCAAAAGTATTTTTATACCTTATACCAGGGGTCCCCTAAACTATGGCCCACAGACTGCATGCGGCCCCCTGAGATCATTTATCCGGCCCCACCACACTTCCAGAAGGAGCACCTCTTTCATTGGTGGTCAGTGAGAGGAGTTCCCATTGAAATACTGGTCAGTTTGTTGATTTAAATTTACTTGTTCTTTATTTTAAATATTGTATTTGTTCCCATTTTGTTTTTTTACTTTAAAATAAGATATGTGCAGTGTGCATAGGGATTTGTTCAGTTTTTTTTATAGTCTGGCCCTCCAACGGTCTGAGGGATAGTGGACTGGCCCCCTGTGTAAAAAGTTTGGGGACCCCTGCCTTATACCTTCTATTATTAAAAGTATACAATTCCTTTCTAAGTCAGAACTCTTGATTTTAAAAATCTTAACCTTTAGTGACAATTAAGTTGGCTTTCATTTTACCCTAGTTTTCTGTTGGAATCCATGGGAGTCCACAAAGACCAGAGTAACAGGCTTTATTGAAAGGAAGAAAGGAAAGGAACCCTGAAGAGCACTTCTCTGGGGAGAAGGGCACAGGTACAGACCAAAGGGCAAATTTTATAGGGTTTGGGAGAACCTGAGGGGGTACTGAGTCCAAAGTTCTGGTATGTTCCCTGTTCCCTTTTCCAGTTTTACGATTTCAGCTTTCTGGAATTCTCCTTCTTGGGTGGTTGATCAGCTTTCTGAAACTTTTCTGCCTCAGGGGCGATTATCCAGTAAGTAAGGGTGAGTTCAGGCAGCCAGGTGGGACAAAAAAAGAGCAGTTGGAAGTTCTGGTAAGTTCATATATCTATCATTTTCCTTTTCCCAGAGTCTGATAAAAAGAAGTCCTTAGTGAGTTTTTCCTACATTCGCCATATGTAGACCAACCAGTTTCCAGTTTGTGGTTGGAGTTTTTCTAACTTAGCAGCACTGGGGGTGGTCAGGATCACAGTGTGTGGACCCATCCATGTGAAAGTCAGTCCTTGGGTGATATAATGCTGGATCTCCTGGACAGTCTTTGAACAGTTTGCTGAGTAATCTGTAAATCCTGCAATTACTTAGGGAAATAGTGGTTACATTTCTTTTACTATTTGATTCATGCAATTTATTCGCCTTGAACTTTTGGGTACCTGTGGGCACAATGTAGCTTCAAATGAGCTTCTAATTAACATTGGGTTCCTTTCCTACTGGCCAAATCTTTTTCTAATTGGTTTCAAATGTAGCTTTGGCAGAAAGGATCCCAAGACCCCACTGGTTCTGGGTGGCATTTATTCATTTGAATTACTATGTTCTGATTTTGAGGCAAACTGGAAAAATATACAATTTACAATAAAATTCAAATAGCTAATGTTAACAAATACTATCACAAGCATCTTAATACAATAAAATGACTAAAGCCTACTAGATTATTAAACAAAAATAAAATTCTGACTAATATAACAGGATTCAAAATAAAATTTTTACAGTCACAAATGTTCTTAACATGTTAACATAATTTCACTAAGTCTGAGAAATGTTCTAAAGAACGGGAGCTACACATATTCAGGAAAAGTCCACAAGGCATTGGAGTTGTGGTCACATTTCTACACTTTGCAGCTAGTTTAAGTCCTAATGACCACCGCTTCTAGCTGGAATTAGGAGCGGGTCCCAGCCTACAATAGGCATGGGGCATTGAGACAAGAGGAATATAGGAGACACTATACATTAAATAAAGCAATAAAATCAGACTGTCAATACCCACAGTAGAGATCTTCAAGGGATAAAGAAAACTCAAATATTCAGACAAGGCATAGTAGATGGCCCCTTGTGTTCACAAGAAATGAGATCAGTTTATCTGCTACTTGGAAGAAATACCATAGGCTCGTGAACAATGTCCTTGGGCCTTCAGTGGCAATTCCCAGTAAGCTGGGCAAGGTCAGGTCACAGGTAGCTGGAGCAGGGCTAAAAGAGACTGAACCCTCCCTCCATGGAGCAAGGGGGCAGCTTACCTTCTCATGTCCCTCTTTCACAGCAAAGACGTGTCCCCCGGTGGGGCCAGGAAGCCTGGCAGGCTTCAGTTCAATGACATTTCTTTCCACTCTTTTTTTTTTTTTTTTACAAAGACAGAGAGTCAGAGAGAGGAATAGATAGGGACAAACAGGAACGCAGAGAGATGAGAAGCATCAATCATCAGTTTTTTGTTGCAACACCTTAGTTGTTCATTGATTGCTTTCTCATATGTGCCTTGACGATGGGCCTTCAGCAGACTGAGTAACCCTTTGCTCAAGCCAGCAACCTTGGGTCCAAGCTGGTGAGCTTTTTGGTCAAGCCAGATGAGCCCGCGCTCAAGCTGGCGACCTTGGGGTCTCAAACCTGGTTCCTTCAGCATCCCAGTCTGACGCTCTATCCACTGCACCACCACCTAGTCAGGTTCTTTCCACTCTTGATGCAAGGCCCTGATGGAATCCTATGAAACCCTTTCTGGGCGCTGGAACCTTTAGAGCAGTGGTAGTCAACCTGGTCCCTACTGCCCACTAGTGGGCGTTCCAGATTTCATGGTGGGCAGTAGTGGAGCAACCAAAGTATAAATAAAAGGATAGATTTAACTATAGTAAGTTGTTTTATAAAGATTTATTCTGCCAAACTTAGCAAAAATCCCACATAAAGTACTTGGTAAGTAATTATTATTATATGCTTTAACTTGCTATAACTCTGCTTTATAAATTTTATAAAGTAAAGTTACTTCCCTACTTTATAAATCACCATTACTGTGGACCTGGTGGGTGGTTAGAAAATTTTACTACTAACAGAGATACAAAAGTGGGCGGTAGGTATAAAAAGGTTAACTACCCCTGCTTTAGAGCATATGCCAAAAGTTGGTATTTCCTGACTTCTTTTGGGCCTTATTTGCCTTTTCTGTTATTCCCTTGGCCATTATAGACCTTAAAAGCCATGCTCAGAAGATCTCACTGAGGGGCTTGAGGGTCCTTATCTGTTTATATAAACTTTTGGAAAAAAGACAAAAGCAATGTTATTAGCTGGATCAATTCAAGAAAAATAGGTTTGGGTGTCTCCTTTAGAATTCCAGAGTCTCTTCACTGCTAAATAACTCAGTATATTAGCATTCAAAAGAAATTTTAACAAAAGCATGATAAAATAGATTTTCAGGAATTCCAAGATATGACTAACATTACATAAAAAAACATTATTAACAATTCTTAATATTTAAACTAAGATTCCAATATTATAGGACTATAAAACAGCAAATAAAAGAACTAACAAAAGACCTTTGAAACAATATATACATTTTTAACATGGAAAATACTTTTATACAATAAGGGATTCTTGGTATACACTACCCAGCTGGCAATGAGATATTAACTTTAGTTTGACTTACAGTAATTTCAATCATGAGGGGCGGGATGGATGCCTGAGGGAGAAGCAGACTTCAAGAACTGAGGGCTTGCCGCTTTTACCTTTTCTTTTTTCTGCAGTCAAGCCCCTCAGCAAGACAATGGGGCTTTTCCTAAGCAGGACTCGAATCAATTTGCCACCTGTAAACTAACTGCCTCACTTTGAGTAGCTAAATACAACTTTCAAAAAATTACTTTCCCAATAGTAAGTTGCTTTAGCCTATATGATGTTTCCAATTTTTCCCACAATTCCCTGAAAATTCTTTTTACAATTTTTACTATTATGGTTAATGCTGTGGGTCTTCCTTATGAACTTCAGGTCTTTTACGTAACTGAAAGACTTGGAGAGACTCCAACACCCTCTCTGCTCACGGGAGAGTGTTGGAACTTTTCCTCATTCTTACACCAGTGGGGGCAACAAGCCATCATCCCCACCACATGGAGAGCTTATTTTTAATTCTATTTCCTATAATCCTATTACTTATGATTTTATCACTCCTTCTGGAGTTGCAATTTAATTTAAGAAACTGCCAATTAACTAGCAAGGTCCACACCTACAGTTTGTTAATTTCTAAATTCTTTTTACCTGGTCTTGTTCCTTTTCTAAGATTTTTCTAAACCAAAGTTCCAATTTAATACTATTCCTGTAATTTCTAAATGGGGAAAACCTCCTCTGGTCCACTGGTTGACATTTGAAACTAATTCCTATTCTATATTTTAGTCACCTTACCCTTATTTTATTGCTCTTTCTCCTCTGCACCGCACACAGCAAGCTGAATCCTAACCTAACCGTGGGCCTGGAGGCGGCGGGCTGTTTACTGTTTGCCTGCTGCTGGGTGCAGCACTGGTGGAGACCTGAATGTCAACTGAGAGGGGACGGACCATGCGTACTCGGCCCCACCCCTCGCTCCACACACCGCGTTGCCCTTTGGTTTTTCTCTCACTCAGACTGCTCACTTGCTAGTCCTTTTACTCCAGAGATTGGAGAAACACTTTCAATTTGTGGGCTCCACTTTTCTTTCATTTAAATCGCTTGCTTGCCAGCCCTTTCTGTATTGAGCAAGCTTTTAAGCCACTGTGGTGGATTCATTGTTAAATTTAGCCACCGATCAATGTATGGAAACTGAACGGGACAACCTGGGTTCCCAATTACTATATTCCAGACTGTCCTTATTATCCAGGGATTAGAATTCCCGGTTGCTACTATTTATTACAAAACTGAAACTTGTTTCAGGAGAATCTAGGAATTAGTGCACCAATAAAACAAAAATATAAAACAGATAGTTAAAATAGCACCCAGAATGAGAGGGTGTTTGACCATAGAGATATTAATTATTACACAAGACAAGGGGAAGAAGCCAGCGGAAGAGAATAATTTCCTTCAGGGGAGAAGTCAGAGCGCCCCAGAGGTAGATTTGAGAACAAAGAAAGCCACTTAAGATTGCTTTTAATCAGAAGCTTCCAATTTTAACACAAAAGACTCAAACAGGCCTTAAAACAGACACGTTTAAACATTAAACAAAGGACTTATACACAAACAATGAGTGCCTATTTCAATTAAATAAATTTCAATTAAATAATACTGGATAATTTAATGAAGACAAAGTCTCACAGACGAGGGAAGGCTCCCCCTTGTGGCATCTCAGGTGCACGCAGGTCTCAGCACCAGAGATTTCTTTTTTTCCTGTTTTTTTTATTTGTTTTTTTATTTTGTTTTGTCTTTTACAGAGACAGAGAGAGAGTCAGAAAGAGGGATAGACAGGGACAGACAGATGAGAGAGGGATAGATAGGAACAGACAGGAACGGAGAGATGAGAAGCATCAATCATTAGTTTTTCGTTGCGCATTGCGACATCTTAGTTGTTCATTGATTGCTTTCTCATATGTGCCTTGACCGTGGGCCTTCAGCAGACAGAGTAACCCTTACTCGAGCCAGTGACGTTGGGTCCAAGCTGGTGAGCTTTGCTCAAACCAGATGAGCCCACGCTCAAGCTGGCGACCGCAGGGTCTCGAACCTAGGTCCTCAGCATTCCAGTCCAATGCTCTATCCACTGTGCCACCGCCTGGTCAGGCACCAGAGACTTCTTAACCAAGGGTTTTAGAGACAGAAACATTAAAATAAAGACTGAGATCTTGACAAACACAGAGACGTCTCTTAGAATTCTTGGATTGAGATTAATCAATCCAGGTTAGCTCAGCCTCCACTGATTCAGTGTGATGTGAGACTGACTAATCCTGAATGAATTTAGCCTCCACTAGCCTTCCTAGAGATAGACACATGTCCCCACTTCTGGCATTCACTGAGAGCGCAACTGGAACCCAAGGTAGGACCAACCACTAAAACTCCCCACTGACATCTCGGTCTTGGAGAGCCTGTGCGAATTTACAACCACGTCTGGTCTGTTTCACGGCAGATCCAGTTCAAAACATAAAAACCATAGATTAAGTAACAACTAGCAAAGCAGTTTTGAAAGCCCTACCTACCCCACTGGGGTTCCACATCCCCGGAGCTCCAAATCAGCTAAGCCCCCAAGTCTACTCTTCCTACATTCTAGTTTGACACAGACTACAAACTAGTTACAAACATAAAAGCGAAAGCAAGAGTTAAAGGGAAGCCAGGAAGTTCAGTAAAGCAGAAAGAGTTGCTCTACTTACCTCCTCGATTTTCTCTACCAAATTGTCAAATTTGGGAACTAGAAGGTATCTACCATAGAACTGTCCAGACCCCACAGGAAGACCAGGAGCCCTGGAAAGTCCCAGGTGGTGCACCTCTCCACAAGATTCAAGCAGGGCCGGGCAGCTCAGTAGAGAGTCTGTCGATTCGGGGTGTCTCAATCCTGTGACACGAAACACCAGATCCCAGACAAGTCCCCATATGTTATAAAGTACCTCATCCCAGATTCTGAAAGGCACTGTACCTCATTTCATCGAGTTCAGGTAGAGACACCCAGTCCAGATGAATTTTGAAGAGTTTTATTAGAAAAGGAGATTTATTAATATGCCGACCACATATGGCTGACACGGGCATCTGCAAGCCCAAATCATGCAGTCCCAAAAATAGTTCAGGGGCTGTTTATATACCCTTGCTCACACACGGGCGGGGGAGAGCATGACATCATGGTACGAGCTGGCAACATTTGTTTAGGGGATACACAGAAACATTAAGACTTTTTTTTTTTTTTCTTTTCTTTTTTCTTCTTTTTTTTCTTTTTTCTTTTTTCTGAAACTGGAAACAGGGAGAGACAGTCAGACTCCTGCATGCGCCCGACCGGGATCCACCCGGCACGCCCACCATGGGGCGACGCTCTGCCCACCAGGGGGCGATGCTCTGCCCATCCTGGGCGTCGCCATATTGCGACCAGAGCCACTCTAGCACCTGAGGCAGAGGCCACAGAGCCATCCTCAGCACCCAGGCCATCTTTGCTCCAATGGAGCCTTGGCTGCAGGAGGGGAAGAGAGAGACAGAGAGGAAGGCGCGGCGGAGGGGTGGAGAAGCAAATGGGCGCTTCTCCTGTGTGCCCTGGCCGGGAATCGAACCCGGGTCCTCCGCACGCTAGGCCGACGCTCTACCGCTGAGCCAACTGGCCAGGGCCAGAAACATTAAGACTTTTAAGGTAACACAATCAAAGATATCTACAAATCTTTCAGGGTTCATCTTCCCTCACTAGCCTAGAGGTATTTTACCCTCAAGATTCCAGGAAGGGGAAAAAACTACAGTCAATGCAGGGTGGTATGTAAATTCTGCCTCTTATTAAAAGAGAAGTTTCTAGGTTAACCTTCATATTAGATCTAAAACTGAATGACCTATTGTTCTTGCAAGCCAGAAACTTCTACATTCCTCTCCCTCCCCTCCCTAAGGAGGGATGGGACAGGAAAGCCTGATGAGAAAGCCTGATCTTGCCCCCCAGAATATCAATATCAATTTTCAGCTTTTTGGTACCTTACAACAGTATCAGAGACTTCCTTGTTTGTATATTAAATTAAAGGTTTTGATTTCTACACTATAACATGGGGCAGAGGAGCCCATGCTGGAGGAGAGCAGAGAAAGGCCATGTGGAGGAGACAAAAAGCAGCTAAGATGGCAGAGTGCTGAAGGAGAAGCCAGTTTGTGCAGAGAGAAGGAGATGGGAAACAGAGGTGAATAAGGCTGGTGAGCTAGAAACCTTTGATTCTAGGTGTTGGTCAAATAAGTTTGTAAATAATGATATATATGTTTGCTCGCTTATAGTTTGCATTTTGTGTGTGTGTGTGGGGGGGGCAGGCTGTAAGCAGGCAGGATTCTTATAGCCTAAGGCAGTGGTAGTCAACCTGGTCCCTACCACCCACTAGTGGGTGTTCCAGCATTCATGGTGGGTGGTAGTAGAGCAACCAAAGTATAAATAAAAAGATAGATTTAACTATAGTAAGTTATTTTATGAAGATTTATTCTGCCAAACTTAGCAAAAATTTGACATAAAGTACTTGGTAAATAATTAGTATATGCTTTAACTTGCTGTAACTCTGCTTTATAAATTTCATAAAGTAAAGTTACTTCCCTGCTTTATAAATCACCATTACTATGGAACCGGTTGGCAGTTAGAAAATTTTACTACTAACAGAGATACAAAAGTGGGCGGTAGGTATAAAAAGGTTGACTACCCCTGGCCTAAGACTTAACCTTTTCCAACCTTTTTGATGTGGGGTGGTGCACTCTCATGAGGAATCCCATTATGCCTCAGATAAGTGACTTTGTATCAGAGACTTCCCTATTTGTATATTGGATTAAGGGTTTTGATTTCTATACTATAAAGTGGAGCAGACCGGGAGCTTGCTCTCTCTTGGTTCCTGAAATTAGCATTAGAGAGGAGAGCAGAGAGAGGCCACATGGAGGAGGCCAGGAGAAGCAGCCAAGATGGTGGAGTGCTGAGGGAGAAGCCAGTTTGTGTAGAGAGAAGGAGATGGGGAACAGAGGTGAATAAGGCTGGTGAGCTAGAAACCATTGGTTCTAGGAAATTTGGATAAGTCAGTAGCTTTGTGAGCACTGAATGAGTGGGTTTTGGAGCCCAGTGTGTGTTCTTACTTGCCCACCAGATGCAAGCTAGGATTAAAGCTAATGGCCCACCAATTCTTGACTCTGTTTTTTCATTACCGTCTGTCCGAATCAAATTCAACAGGGCCAGGTGGCTGTGATGGTGGCCGTGGCTACTGGCTTTACATTTGGCGTAGTCTGTGGCAGGATTCAAAACACAGTGGTATGGAGCCACCACCATCTTTGAGCGGTGGAGTAGAGGACTGGCTGCTGTTATGGCTCCCCATGGCTATCCTTTTAGGGGCCATGGGCTTGGTGTTTTTTACTCAAGAGGAAACCAGGAATTCTGTGCAAGAAGCTGCCCGAGGTTGAAAGCTCCAGGATGAATTTGAAATCAAATGGCAAAAAAGGCTGGAATTGGAGCGAGCACTGGAGAAGGAATTACGAGTTTGCGAGTTGCAGTTTGCCCTGCAAGCTGAATGTTTGCACCAGCAGTTGTTGGAGAAACAACTGCGGATTCAAGAGCTCGAGTCTCAGCTTCTGGTCAGAAGCCAGCAGCCACAGGAGCCTAAATGGTCGCCAAAGGAGCAGCAACATCAGTGCTGGTGGATTGGCTTTGAGTCAGAGGAAGCAGGCACTTCCAACTTCTCTTCTAAGGATGAGAAGGCTCAGGCTGAAGCTGCCATATGCCCACTCAAAGCCCACCCAATGGTTGCCAAGAAGGTAAAATGCCAGCAGCAAAGAGTCTCTCAAGAGCAACCATAGCCTTCTGTCCAGGTAATGGAACACTCTGTGGTCCGGCGCTACTCCCAGGCAGAACTGATGGAATTGGGGGCACAATTTTGGCAGAAACCTACTGAATCCCTGGTAGTCTGGTTACTACGATTATGGGATATAGGGGTGGATGCCATCATGCTCTCCAGAGCAGAGATGGAAATGCTGACTGCCATTGCCACGTGCTCCTCCTTGGGACAGTGTAAGACTTGCCAGGATGGCAGGAATGAGGGGTGTGGCTGAGGCCCCATGTACATGGACTGATTCCCGGACTAGGACCAGAGTAGGCACTGGCTCCTTTGTTGGATGGACTTAGGAATTTTGGACAATGTGAAATACCCTGATGGGGGTGGGGCGGCTTTGCTGGAGGCCCACCCCCTGCCCTGGGAAGCTTTTCAAACGGCTTGAAAAAAGGCCGAGGACATTTTGTGCTTTTGGCAAAGTGCTCAGAGACTGATGAAATGTACCTTTGTAATTGTTGAAATTATATGATTTGTCATGTTGTTGTAATTTGTGTAATGTGCTAATTTCCTTGTGCAGGAATACCTGTGCTTTAGATTGTAAGCAAACAAAAGGGGTGGAATGTTGGTCAATCAAATGAGTTTGTAAATATGATATATAGGTTTGCTTGCTTGTGGTTTGCATTGGGTGTGGGGGACAGGCTGTAAGCAGGCAGGGTCGTTATAGCCTAAGGCAGGGGTCCCCAAACATTTTACACAGGGGGCCAGTTCACTGTCCCTCAGACCATTGGAGGGCCAGACTATAAAAAAACTATAAACAAATCCCTATGCACACTGCACATATCTTATTTTAAAGTAAAAAAACAAAATGGGAACAAATACAATATTTAAAATAAAGAACAAGTAAATTTAAATCAACAAACTGACCAGTATTTCAATGGGAACTATGGGCCTGCTTTTGGCTAATGAGATGGTCAATGTCTGGTTCCATATTTGTCACTGCTAGCTGTAACAAGTGATACGACGCACTTCTGGAGCCATGATGTGTGCGTCCTGTGTCACCGGAAGTAGTACTATACATGAGCGACACCGTGCTTTGCAGCACCGCCACATACAGTACTTCAGGAGCACAGGATGTGGATGCATCCTATGCTCCTCTCACTGACCACCAATGAAAGAGGTGCCCCTTCAGGAAGTGCGGAAGGGCTGGATAAATGGCCTCAGGGGGCCACATGTGACCTGCGGGCCATAGTTTGGGGACCCCTGGCCTAAGGCTTAGTTTTAAGACTAAGCCTTTCCCACCCTTTTAATACAATACTAAGATCTTTTCAAACTAAGCTTTTCCCCACACTTGACTATTGCATGATGTGAGATGGTACACTCTCATGAGGAATCCCATTATGCCTTAGATAAGTGACTTTGTATCAGAGACTTTCTTATTTGTATATTGGATTTGTAGTAAGGTACCAAAAAGCTGAAAAATTAATATTGATATTTTAGGAGTAAAGGTCAGGCTTTCCTGTCTCCTCTTTTCTGTAGAGAATAAAGAGAAAAAAATATGAAAGTTTCCTAGCTTGCAGAAACATACTGTGTCAGAAACTCCCTTCTACTAGGAAGCTTAAAGGGTATTTTATTAATTTGGGCTAGGCATACAGAGATTTTGTAAATATGATTTTTATGCTTGTGTGATTAGCACCAACTCAGAATGGCCGATAGCATTGTACTATAAATGGAGAGGGGAAGGAGATTTAGATTCCCTCCCTCCCCCCACACCTGTAAGGAAGCAGGTAAATAGCTAGCCAGGTGCAGGAAGAGAGAGATTAAGAAAATGTTTTCCGGGGCCCTGGCCGGTTGGCTCAGCGGTAGAGCGTCGGCCTGGCGTGCGGGGGACCCGGGTTCGATTCCCGGCCAGGGCACATAGGAGAAGCGCCTATTTGCTTCTCCACCCCCCCCCTTCCTCTCTGTCTCTCTCTTCCCCTCCCGTAGCCAAGGCTCCATTGGAGCAAAGATGGCCCGGGCGCTGGGGATGGCTCCTTGGCCTCTGCCCCAGACGCTAGAGTGGCTCTGGTCGCGGCAGAGCAATGCCCCGGAGGGGCAGAGCATCGCCCCCTGGTGGGCAGAGCATCGCCGTGGTGGGCGTGCCGGGTGGATCCCGTCGGGCGCATGCGGGAGTCTGTCTGACTGTCTCCCCCGTTTCCAGCTTCAGAAAAAAAAGAAAAAGAAAATGTTTTCCTATTTAATGAGCCATTTGCAGGCATTTATCCCCTGGCGCCATGGACACTATCCTCCTGAAGATGTGTAATTAATGTATGTACCTCTAAACAAGGAATGGCAAATGAACACTGGAAGATTTAGGAATGTCTTTTAATATATAGAACATTTTTGCTATTATGTTACCTTATAAATTTTGATATATAGAAATGTTTTTTATAAATCCTATGGACAAATGTTATAAGCTTGCTAATGAATTGTGTCCCATCCCCCTCCTCCTTTTCCCACCAACATGTGTGCACGCACGCGCAAAGGTATATAACCTGCCACAAGGGCTGTGCCCAGGTATGATTTGGGTCTGCAAATGCCCTGTGTTAGTCATATACGGCCAGAGATTTTAATAAATCTCCTCCTTTAATAAAATACTTCAAAATTCATCTGGACTTGGTGTTCTACATAAACTCACGGAAGTGAGGTACGGGTACTTTACAACAGATTAAAGGTTTTGATTTCTACACTATAAAATGGAGCAGAGGAGCCCATGCTGGAGGAGAACAGAGAAAGGCCACGTGGAAGAGAAGAGAAGTAGCCAAGATGGCGGAGTGCTGAAGGAGAAGCCAATTTGTGCAGAATTTGTGCAGAGATGGAGATGGAGAACGGGTGAATAAGGCTGGTGAGGTAGAAACCTTTGATTCTAGGAATACTCGCTAAGTCAGTGGCTTTGGAGTATTGTGTGTATTTCTTGCGGGGGGGGGGGGTGCAAACTAGGATTAAAGCTAATAGCCCACCAGTTCTTGGCTCCGTTATTTCATTACCGTCTGTTAGAATCAAATTTGAACCTGCAGGGGCCAGGCGGCTGTGATGGTGGCCGTGGCTACTGGCTTTACTGCTTCCTTTGCTCCTGGGTGGCATCTTTCATAATAAAATAGCCAGTCTTTCTTCACTGCAATTCGGGTGTTTAGTGTTTGGCTCTGCTAGCACCGGGTGGTGGAACTCTCTGTGTTCAATAACATTACTAATAACGCCAAAATCAGGTGCAAATCAAGACTTTGGGTTACAGACAGGCGCACATGCTCCCTTTTCCTGGCGCATTCCTGGCCACCGCACACAATGGCTCCGAGGGATGTAGAGGGGGCAGAGCCAGATTTTCCGACGGACTTGAAAATGAACGCCTGCCTCTGGCCCAGACCAGTGGCCACTAGGGGGCGAGCCAGTGCCACAGCGAAGGTGGGGGCTGGAGTGGGGAGTTGCGCGCGGGGCGGGGACCCGTCGACGCCGGCGCCCGCGGGTCTCGTGATAGCGCGCCCCGCCCCAAGCCGCTGCGGTCATGCAGTCCCCGCCGGTGCTCGTTACTTCCAGGTGAGCCAGACCCCGGCGCCCAGAGGCAGCATCTTGCACATCGTCTAGGCCGGTGCGCGCGAGCCGCGGCCCCATGCGCTCGGTGGGAGTAGCCCGCCGCCCTCCGGCCTCTGCAGCGCTCTAGCCGTTTTCTTGGGTTCTGCCCGTCCACTTCCTTCAAGTGTCACCGCTCTGCTGGTGGAAAATCTGAAGGCCCTAGGGGGTAACGAGGACACCCAAGATCCAGTGGGAGAAGGCTCTCCTCTGCCGACCTGCGCTCGTGTTTTTGGCCCCAAAATCTTGCCCTGTCTTCTTTCAGTGATCACCGTGTTCCAGGCCAGGTGCTCAGCACAGGGGACAGGCCCAGCCCTGCAGAGAGAACCGGGGAGATGAACGCGGACCCGGGGGGCGGAGGGCAGGTGCTTGGAGGGGTAGCCGGTCCAGGTTGCCATGGGAACGCTGTGCAGGAGTGTACCCAGACTTCTGAGAGGGGGTGAATGAGGCCACGTCCTGCAGGAAGAGTGGACCTTACTCACTGAAGGGGTGAGAAGAGGGGGTGGCTTTGCAGGGAGGCAGCTCAGGAGAAGTGCAAGTTAGAACAAAGGCCTTGGGGGACCCCGGAAGTGGAGGACACACCGCGGCCGCCCTGGGCCAGGCCTGGAGGACCCAGTGCCAGATGGACCTGGGGAGGCTGGTCTGGACAGGCTTCTGCTCTGTTTTCCCCTTGTCAACATCTGTCAAGTGACTCACTTCCAGTATTTCATGCCCTCCATCCTTGTTCCCCTTACACAAAATCTTGGGCAAAGATGCCAGTTTTATTACATAAACAAATGTGTTACCCAGCGCTACCGTTATTTTTTCAGCTATAACTGGGCTTCCTGTGATTCCAGGTCTAGAAAAACTACATTCTTTAAGTAAGCCCTGGTGTGAGAACCTGCTTGGTCTCCTCTGCATCATACAGTGAGGTTGCAGGTCACTAGCAGAAGAGAGTTCCCCGGTGCCATATAAGCCACCTCCTCTCACTGAGCCTCCGTGTCCTTTTCTGTAAGAACAGGGTTTGAGATGGTCGGTGTGAGCAGGGCCAGCAGCAAGGCACCCTCTCAGCCACTCACAGACCCCTAGGGGTGTGACTTGGATGCTGGGTGCTTGGGAAAGGGCCTATTCACAGACATGGTGCTTGGGGGTGAAGGCCAGGTTTGCATGCCTGTGGCTTCTTGCTGGCAGGCACCAGCAACCCGAGGGTAAGTGCAAAGGCAAGGCCCAGCCTCCCACAACCATCACCACGTGCGCTCACACCTCCATCCATTCCGCAGGACTTGATCAAGGGTCTACTCTGAGCCTGGTACCAATACGAGGTACCAGTCAGCTTGGGGGAACTGTTTGGGAGTGAACCCTGGCTCTGCCTCTGACCTGCTGAGACCAAGAGCCAGCAACTCTCTTTTTGTGCCTGTTTTCCTGTCTTTTAAGTGGGTCAAAGTGGCAGTGCCCTTGTGTAGGACTGTGGGAGGCTGTGACCTGGATAGGTAAGGTCCTTAGAGCAGAGGCTGCAATAGTGCCAACTATGATCACACCCACTGTCACCCTTAGTTCTCCCACGCTCTAACAGACACACCCGTGTGCACGCCCGGGAGCAGCCTGATCTGTGCTCTGTGCTCCGTGTAAGGACAGGGATGCATGTGGTGACTGACGAAAGGAAACCAGAGCCGGTCTGTTGGGTGGTTTTCCCTCCTGCACACGTCCATCGGAACTTATTTAACACCTAACTGAAGGTAGGGTCACCTGGGCCTTCCTATATGCTGTGTGTTTATTATAATGTGCCTTAGACCCATGCAATATTCACGTGTGTATAGGTCTGTGTGGTCAGTGGACGCGTATACACGTCATAGGTAGGCATATGACAGTAGCCTCCCCAGTAGGTGACAAAAGGTACCAAGTTGGTGACTGTCACATGCCTAATGTGGACATGGGAGGCATCTGGAAGGAGTGCTGGAGGCAGAGAGTCACTTGATGGATTGGGATATAATTCCAGAGAGGGAGGGGCCTTGCCCCAGGCACAGTTTTAGCCCAAAGTCCCCCCACCCCCCTCACCCTGTCTCCCTCAGGGCCTCCCCTTTCCTGTATTCTGAAAACCCTGCCCAGCACACAGTAGGTCTCTACCTTGATGATCGTATTCCTGGCACAACCTCGCATAGGTGTTTGTGTGACATGCACGGGTCTGCATTATTATTTACATTGGATGAGGACACGAGCTTTTTTTTAACTTTGGAGAAAACGTCCCATAACTTCTTTGCCTTGCATACAATTCAGTGTGTTTGCTTAGCACTTACGTTCTGCAGGAGCTGCAGTGTGTGGCTGAGGGTGGCCTCGGTGCTCACTGGGGCCTAGGACCAATGAGGGCCTGGCATCCAGTGCCCTCCCCGTCTCCCCCACTGGGCAGATTCTGTAATGGCTCTGCTGCCCGCTGGGTAGCTGACGACCTGTGGCTCTCTCCAGATTCCTGGCAGGTTTCATTCCCACCTGTGTGCACAGAGCCGGGCACCTCCAGTGGTGTGAACAGAGTCCCCAAGATGCCGTCCCACGGACCCTGCAGGCGCCTGAGCTCCGAGCATGTGTAGGATGCTGGCTGGCTGTGGTTTTCCGCGAGCCCCCCTTTCTCTGCTCCCACCTGTTTTCCTGCTGGGAACAGCCCTTTGTCCCTGAACAACCCAAAGACTGAGGCCTGGGAAGTCAGGTTTTATGAGGGCCGGGCATGTGGCAGGGCTGGTGGCCTAAAGCTCTGCTGCGAACGGCCAGCAGAGCAGCCACATGCTGCATGCCCGGGCCCACTGAGCCACCCGAGGTCCTGCCTGCCTTTCGCTCGAGAAGCCTGCTGACCTGAACCTGAGCTTGCTTTTCCTTTTTTCCCATTGGCAGGCGAGTTCAGAATGCCCACACGGGCCTTGACCTGACCGTGCCCCAGCACCAGGAGGTGCGGGGCAAGATGATGTCAGGCCACGTGGAGTACCAGATCCTGGTGGTCACCCGGCTGGCTGTGTTCAAGTCGGCCAAGCACAGGCCTGAGGATGTCGTCCAGTTCTTGGTGAGCTGGGGGCTCTGCCAGGATGCTCCTGAGGGTGCCCCGGGTTCAGGGGTCCAGGCGGGCAGACATGCCTGCCTCTAGGGTATGAGGGGCATTGGGGAGCAGGCGCTTCTGTAGCCAACACTCACTCAGGGCCCGAGTGCCAACACATGCCGGGCTGCGTGGACCAGAGGCTTGTAGTCTGGGGAGATGGATTTGTGAAGAGGCAGGTACAGGCGGTTACAGGAGCACACGGGGCCTGGGGGAGTGTAGCAGAGGGGCACCTCACCCCCCCCCCAAAGGTTCCGGAGTCCTCTTGAAGAAATGCGGACTGAGCTGTGTTCTGAGTGGGCGGGGCTCAGCAGCAGCAGAAAGGGGGGCGGGGTTCCAGGCAGAGGCCACAGCCTAAGCCAGGGGTCCCCAAACTTTTTATATAGGGGGCCAGTTCACTGTCCCTCAGACCATTGGAGGGCCGGACTATAAAAAAACTATGTACAAATCTCTATGCACACTGCACATCTCTTATTTTAAAGTAAAAAAAAAAAAAAAAACAGGAACAAATACAATATTTAAAATAAAGAACAATTTTTTTTTTTAGAACAAGTAAATTTAAATCAACAAACTGACTAGTATTTCAATGGGAACCATGGGCCTGCTTTTGGCTAATGAGATGGTCAATGTGCTCCTCTCACTGACCACCAATGAAAGAGGTGCCCCTTCCAAAGTACGGCAGGGGGCGGATAAATGGCCTCAGGGGGCCGCATGCGGCCTGTGGGCCATAGTTTGGGGACCCCTGGTAAGCAAAGGCTCAGAGGCTAGAGACGGGGTGTTGTGTGGGGAACTGCGCGGCTGAATGCCGTCGTGGAGGAAGCTGGTGAAGATGAGGGTCATGGCGGGCGGGATCCAGGTCATGGAGGGTAGGTGGGAGCCTGGCTTCTCCTGCAGCCCAGGGGGAGTATTGAGCACGGAGTGACGGACGTGGTGGGAAAGTGGAGTTGGAGTAGAAGGGACTGGCAGGGAGCAGGGAGCCCAGTGACGAGCCTCACGGTGGTGCTCCCAGCGGGCTGGGAGCTAGCCAGGCCCCTGCCTGGAAAGGGAGAGAGGAGAAAATAGTTCCAAGGTAACATGCCCATAATTTCTGACCGGTGGTCTCCACCGACTGAAGTAAAGCGTCCTGGGGAGGGGCAGGGCTCAGTGGCTGTGTCGGTGTGAATGTCCGCGCAGTGAAGGCTGGAGAATGGACAGCAGGACAAAGTCAGACCTGAGACGCAGGTTGGGGAAGCGTCAGCTTGGAGGTGATGTTGGAAGTCTGGGAGTGGATGAAGTTGCCCACAGAATGGATATGGAGTGTGGGGGAAGAGCTGGAGGGGAACCCAGGGACACCGCAGCTCAGGGACAGGCACAGAGAAGCCGCCTCCTGGAGCCTGAAGGAAGAAAAGAGGGACATCACAGAGTCACCAGAGATGGAGGAGGATGGAATTTCACAAGGGAGAAGGAGGTCACCAACATTCGTTTTCACCTTTTGCTTCTCGTAAAAGGGCCCGGTGCTGTGACCGGTAGAGACAGGCCACAGGGTTGTTGGGTAAAGGTAACGTGAGCAGGCATCCTGCGGTCCGACAGGAGCAACTGGTACACGTTTGCACACGAGCCTTCTAATCTCCTGGCAGCCAGGATGGGAAGGGAGACAAGGAATGGCCTCGCTCCCAGGACTAATTAGAAGAGGCACCAAATTCAAAGAGAGACAAATTTATACAAATTTATGACACAAATCTCTTATCAAGGGACATTCAAGAAACACACCAGGGGAAGCATCTAGAAGAGCCTGGTTTTTCCATTTGTTTCTTAGACTGATTCTTGGTGAGACCACGGTGTAATGTTATCGGCAGTTCTGGGTGTGCTTTGCCCTGCAGGGCAGTTTGAAGCCCCTGGTGACCTGATGTGACCTAGGGCGGAGCTCAGTGTGGCCGCATCTTCATGGTCAGGAACACGAGAGGGGGCATGTCTGAGATCAGAGACTGGGTATCAGGAGAGGGTGTTCTGGGCGCTCCGAGGAGCACCCCGCCCGTCTGCGGGTCCTGTACAGGAGCCAGCGTCTGCGTGAGAGCACACGTGAGGACACCTTCATCACCTCCATGTGTCACACCTGTGCCGCTGTTTCCTGACCAGCGACACCCGTATTCTGCAGGTGTGCGTGTGCGTGTGCATGCGTGGGTGAGGGCAAAGGAGGAAGCCTTTGCTTCCCATGAGATCTATGAATCTCTTTGAAGTTTCCTGATTTAGCTAAAAAAAAAATGAGCATTTTGCATTTTATTCTTGTAAGGCCAGGAGCCATGGCTGTCACTATCAAAGCAGCCGCCCATGCAGGTTCGCATTGGATTCGGACAGTCGGTAAAGAAACAACGGAGCCACAAACTGGTGGTCCATAGTCTTTAATCCTAGCTTGCACCCGGCGGGCAAGTAAAAACATACACTGGGCTCCAAAACCCACTCACATTCAGTGCTCACAAAGCCACTGACTTATCTGAGTTTCCTAGAATCAAAGGTTTTTAGCTCACCAGGCTTATTCTCCTCAGTTCCCCATCTTCTTCCTTATCCCAGATACAAACTCTACACAAACTGGCATCTCACTCAGTACTCCGCCATCTTGGCTGCTTCTCCTGGCCTACTCCACATGGCCTTCTTCTGCTCTCTGCTCTGCTCTCTCCTCTAATGATAATCTTAGGAACCAAGAGCGCAAACTCTCGTTCTGCCCCCATTTTATATTGTAGCTTCACAACCTCTAATCCAATATACAAAGTAGGGAAGTCCCTAATACAAAGTCACTTCTCTGAGGCATGATTGGATTGTACCACCCCATATCAAAAAGGGTGGGAAAGGCTTAATCCCAAAACCAAGTCCCAGGCTACAAGGATTCTCAACACACATTAATATCACCTGGGTGACGGCCTCCTCGTGGGCAGCGTAATCTTTAACAAAGTGAGCATAATACATTTTATCTGCCCAACAATTCTTCAAAAAGACGTATGTGTTTTAATACAAAAATGAACTTAATTGCTAACCACAGATTAATAAACCAGCCTCTGGGAAGGGGCAGCATAATTGTTTGTGGTTTAGACCAGTGGTTCCCAACCTTTTTTGGGCCATGGACCGGTTTAATGTCAGAAAATATTTTCACAGACTGGCCATTAGGGTGGGACGGATAAACGCACAAAATAAAATTATGCAACCGGCGTAAAAACTATGGTATTTTATTTTTATTTATTTATTTTATTTTACAGAGACAGAGAGAGTCAGAGAGAGGGATAGACAGAGACAGACAGACAGGAACAGAGAGAGATGAGAAGCATCAATCATTAGTTTTTTTGTTGCAACACCTTAGTTGTTCATTGATCGCTTTCTCATATGTGCCTTGACCGTGGGCCTTCAGCAGACTGAGTAACCCCCTAGCTCGAGCCAGCAAACTTGGGTCCAAGCGGGCGAGCTCTGTACAAACCAGATGAGCCCGTGCTCAAGCTGGCGAACTCAGGGTCTCAAACCTGGGTCCTCCACATCCCAGTCCAACGCTCTATCCACTGCGCCACCGCCTGGTCAGGCAAAAACTGTGGTATTTTAAAATATAATTGTTGAACTTAAGATATTTATTGGGCTAAGTTAAAGAAGGAACGAGCATGTCCTCATTATTCAGGCTGTATTTAAATTTGTTATGCTGACAACGTTTCATGTCTGACATCAATATGTAATATGATAGGTTCAGGCTCGCTACCAATCATGAACCTATGACAATAAAAAATAAACATGAATCCACTGTGTACTCATATGCAACTGTATTAGAAGCGTCCTCTTAACATCGCACCAACAACAGAACATGAGTAACATCCTCTCTGCCTCCAAACACTTTCCAGTCGCTATGGTAACGTTTAAACATGCCTTAAAAATAAGATACAACACAAAAAGAAATATAAAGTGCATGAAAAATACAACTCACCATTGTTATGAATATTGTAAGTTAAGGGTTATTTATTATAATGTTTATATAGAATGAGAGATAGTAGCCTATCTCTCAACAACCATAATGCTAAATCAGTGGGAGCCCTGAGCTTGTTTCTCTGCAATGAGACAGTCCCATCTAGGGGTAATGGGAGACAGTGACACCCGAAGTGTGTTGCTTATGTCCAGTCTATTCTGTAATTTTGTTTTGGTTGCTGTCACTGCAGAAAATCCCACTTCACACAAATAGGATGTCGGAAATGGCAACAGGGTTTTTAGTGCTTTTGTGGTGATCTCGGGGTATTCTGCCATGACTTTAATCCAGAACACCGGCAGAGTTGTAGTCTCAAACATATTTTTAAGGCCGCCGTCATTTGCGATCTCCAGTAGTTGATCCTCTTCTTGCATAGACACGCTGGATTCACCTGGTTTGTTGACAAATGGATCGCGGATTTATTCCTTGGTAATCCATGGGTCTTTTGTGGTTGGGAAGTAGTGTTCAAACTCTTATTTATTTATTTTTTATTATTTTTATTTTTTTCATTTTTCCGAAGCTGGAAACGGGGAGGCAGTCAGACAGACTCCCGCATGCGCCCGACCGGGATCCAGCTGGCATGCCCACCAGGGAGCGATGTTCTGCCCATCTGGGGCGTCACTCTGTTGCATCCAGAGCCATTCTAGCGCCTGAGGCAGAGGCCACAGAGCCATCCCCAGTGCCCAGGCCATCTTTGCTCCAATGGATCCTTGGCTGCAGGTGGGAAAGAGAGAGACAGAGAGGAAGGAGAGGGAGAGGGATGGAGAAGCAGATTGGCGCTTCTGCTGTGTGCCCTGGCCGGGAATTGAACCCAGGACTCCTGCACGCCAGGCCAACGCTCTACCGCTGAGCCAACCGGCCAGGGCCCAAACTCTTTTAAAAGCAAATACGGGTGATCGTGCACCAGCTGGGACAATGAAGGCTTGGGCTCAGTCTCTTCCAAAGTTCCCACGAATGTTTGAAACATGTCAAATATATCCCTGTTCACGTGTCATCCCCACAAATCCAGTTTGGCTTTAAATGCAGCTACTTTATCTGCCAAGTTGAAGACTGTTGTCATTTTCCCCTGAAGTGACCGATTGAGTTCATTGAGGAGGTTAAATATGTCCAAGTAAGCGAGTTTTGCGACCCATTCCTCGTCACTGAAATGTGCTGCTAGTGGTGACTTTTTTTCTGAGAGAAATCTCTGCAGCGGCTCTCGTAATTCAAACACTCTGGCCAGGGACCTCCCTCGGGATAACCATCTTATTTCTGTGTATAAGAGAAGGTGTCTGTGCTCCACGTTCATTTCCTCACAAAGCTGCTCAAACAGGCACGAGTGAAGGGCTTGTACTTTGATGTGGTTAATAGCTTTAATGATATCATTCAATAAGCTGTTAAGTTCCGGTGGTATATTTCGGCTAGCCAGCATTTCCCTATGAATGACACAATGCGTAGACTCGCATTCAGGTGCAGCCTCCTTAATCCGAGTAGTTAAACCAGACATCCTTCCGGTCTTGGCAGCAGCTCCATCTGTGCATATGCCGACACAAAAAGACCATTTCAGTTTTCCTGATATATAGTCATCCAGCGATTTAAATAGTTCTGCGGCTGTGGTTTTGGTTGGCAACGATAGTGCACATAACATATCCTCATGCACATCCTCTTGATAAAGGTAACGGACGTAAACAAGTAGCATCGCCCTGTTGTCAATATCTGTAGATTCGTCAACATGGAGAGCGTACCATGGTGATTTATTAATCCTTTCCAATAATTGTAATTCAATGTCCTCTGCTATTTCCTCAACACGCCGTGTGACGGTGGTAGCCGAAAGAGGCATCTGTGCTATCTTTTTAACCGAAGCCTCTCCTAGAAGTTCATGACAAATGTCTTTAGTGGCTGGAAGGATCAATTCTTCACCAATGGTGAATGGCTTCTTAGCCTTAGCAATACGATTAGCCACCAAATATGATGCTCTCAGTGCACTCGCATTTATTGATGTAGTGGCAACCAGTAATTGTTTCTGTCCTTCTTGTTCATGCTTTTTTCTTTCAAAATACTCAGAAGGCTTGTCTTTTAAAGTAGGGTGCTTGGTCTCCAAGTGGCGAAGCAGTTTTGAAGGCTTCATTGCCTCATTACTTAGCCGGTCGCCACATATTGTGCAGAGCGGCCTTGGTGCGTGAGAATCACCAGTTGCGATAAATCCATACTTCAAGTAGGACTCCTGGTATTGTCTGTTAAATGAAGCCTTCTTTTTCTTCGAGGTCGTAGGTTCTTCTTCTGTCTCCTCACTGGCCCTTTTTCACTTCACAAAAAAACTTTTGATGGAATTTTGTTTTTCACTCATTTTGCTAGTTTATGGGTTTAATTTTAGCGGCAACATATCACGTGACCGAGACAAGTGTCAAGAGTGAGTCTTAGACGGATGTAACAGAGGGAATCTGGTCATTTTTAAAAAATAAAACATCATTCAGACTTAAATATAAATAAAATGGAAATAATGTAAGTTATTTATTCTTTCTCTGCAGACTGGTACCAAATGGCCCACAGACCAGTACTGGTCCACGGCCCGGGGGTTGGGGACCACTGGTTTAGACACACGCTGGTATCAGAGGGATGTGGGAAGAGATCCTGTCTTCTGCTTCCCAGATCATCAGTCAATGGAGTTCCCAGTCTGCTCCCAGGGCCTCTCCCTTGGCCTCCTGGGGTCCCAGAACCCCTGGGACCGAAGGTCTATGGGTCACGCCCGCGTGGAGTAGTCTGGCCAGCAGAGGGCGCTCAGCCCCCACCTGGCCCACTCTGCTGGGTGGGGCTTCTGGGGTTTGAGTTCTCAGGGCCACTGGGAGTGGGAACCTACATCACTTCTGTGTAAGTATCCCCTTCCTTTCTGTGAAGGCTGTTCCCAGGGGAGCTCCGGAGCAGGCCGCAGTCTCCTGTCCCAAATGTGGGTCCCCGAGGTCCCCCAGTGTCCCAACCCCCTGCTGACATCTGGAACCCTCCAGGCTGGGCATTCCAGGGACCATGTGGTCTGCCAGGGCCATGTGCTCTAACACGGCAGTGCAGCGGGGTCCCTGGTCTCTGCGTGTGGATGCACCAGACGCCCCCCAGCCCACCAGCCTCGTCAGCATGTCCATGGGTGCTGCGGGCACAGCGGCGGTCTGGGAACAGACGTGAGAATATCAACATCTTCCTGCTCGATGCTCCCACAGAGAAGATGGGGGCACAGGCCTGGCACACAGGGGAAGCAGAGAGGAGTCCAGGACTGAGAGACAGGGGGACACTGGGCTCTTGGAGGGGCGTGCTGCAGAGCAAGGGACTCTTGTTTGAGTGCCCGAGTTGGGTCAGACAGACCATAATGATGGTACCGTCCGTGTTGCTATGGCTGCTTGCCCCATGTGAGACCAGGGGGCTCCTGCAGCAGAGACATGCTGGGTGTCCCCGTGCAGAGTGAACGGGCAGGGAGAGCTTGATGAGAACGAGCGAGAGCCGCTGGAGAATTCTGGAGAGAGGCTGAGGGCAGGCTGCCATTGGACCCTGGCTCTGCGGAAGCCGAGCGCTGCCCCGGAACTCGGACGGCCCAGCCCACCTTCAGATGGCCGGCAGGAGCCCTGGCCTGCCTCCTCGAGGTCCTGATGTGAGGACGGGCCTGGCTGACGGCAGAGAAACTGGCTGGCTGTCCACCAATGGAAGGACTGTCCCCGCTGGAAGGCCATTGCTAATCCTAAGAGAATGACTCAGAGATCCTTCTGAGCAAAGGCGACTCGTGTTGTCACAGGAAGATGAGCTGACAGCCAGCCAGACCGTGAGGTCACCTCACTGATGCATTGAAGGCTCAGAATGGAAGTGGTGCCCATGGTCACCTGCAAGCGGGGGACCCTGTATCAAGCGTCTCTACCTGGACCAGACAGTCACTGCCTGGAACCCATCCTCGACCCACCGAGACTTTCATAATTGAGCCTAACTTTGAGAGGAGGAGGGTTAGGGAATGCAGCCCGAGGCAAGGAGTTGGGCAGAGGGTCAGGAGGGAGGCCCACCCAGGGCGCACTCCCTGAGACAGCTGGTCCTGGGGGAGACTTGGAATAGCCCGGCCCTCTGGGGACCTCCCACTGGGGTCAGACGATGTGCACTCTCTCCTTTCTGTGCGCAGGAAACTACATGCTTCTGTCATTCCAGGTCTCCAAAAAGTACAGCGAGATTGAGGAGTTTTACCAGAAACTGAGCAGTCGTTATCCAGGGGCCAGCCTTCCCCCGCTCCCCAGGAAGGTCCTGTTCGTTGGGGAGTCTGACATCCGGGAAAGGAGAGCTGTGTTCAACGAGATTCTGAGCCGTGTCTCCAAGGACGCTGAGCTGGCCAGCAGCCCAGAGCTGCTAGAATTCCTAGGTACCCGAGGCTCTGTCCCTAATCCCTGAGCTTTCAGAGCTAGGCCCTGACAGGCCATGGGCCACAGAGGTTCAGGAGCCACTGCCTGTGTTGTGCTTTTTTTTTTTTTTTTTTGTATTTTTCTGAAGCTGGAAACGGGGAGGCAGTCAGACAGACTCCCGCATGTGCCTGACCAGGATCCACCCGGCACACCCACCAGGGGTCGATGCTCTGCCCATCTGGGGCGTCGCTCTGTTGTGACCAGAGCCATTCTAGTGCCTGAGGCAGAGGCCATGGAGCCATCCTCAGCACCCAGGCCAACTTTGCTCCAATGGAGCCTCGGCTGCGGGAGGGGAAGAGAGAGACAGAGAGGAAGGAGAGGGGGAGGGGTGGAGAAGCAGATGGGCGCTTCTCCTGTGTGCCCTGGCCGGGAATCGAACTCGGGACTTCTGCACGCCAGGCCGACGCTCTACCACTGAGCCAACTGGCCAGGTCCCTGTGTTGTGCTTTAAAGCCCCCACTTGTGACCACTCCACTCTAGGCTTGGCCAGTGCCGCCAGCCCTGGGGGGCCTCGGGGGCTGCACAGACACCTGGAGCCCTGGCTGTCGGTCAGCCACCCAGACTGGCCTTCCTGCTCCCGGGGCTCTGCAGGAAGCCCAGGTCCGGCACAGGCACTAGGTGTGGTGAGGCACCTCCCTGTCCCCTGGCAGTGGGTGTCAGATGGCCTCTTTCTGTCCCCTCACAGGCACCAGGTCCCCAGGGGCTATAGACCTCTCCAGTAGAGATGTCTCTGTCCTGGACACAGACAGTCAAGCAGGGGACGATGGGGACGCTTTTGACTTCTTCCAGCAGCAGGAACGAGTTGAGGGCCCCCCCACCCCAGGCCAGAAGGACGAGGATGCAGGGAGGTCCTCAGAAGAGGAGGAGGCACTGGACCCTCTGGGCATCATGCGGTAGGTCTCCCCATTCTGGGGAGCACCCCCTTCCTGCTGGTTCCAGGCTCTCTGGGAACAGTTCCTCCCCTCCCCCCGCCAGGAGTCTGAGAAACCCCCGTCTCCCTGGGCCAGCGCCCTGCATGGCCTGGTGTGCTGGGGACCTGACTGGCTGCTCACCCTCCACATCACCTGTGTCTTCGGGGCTGAGCTCAGGCATCACCTGCCCCCCACCCCCGTGGTGACAGGGTGGCCCTGCACCGAGGCATGGCAGAGCTGTCCCCGACAGCTCAGAAGCCCGTGCTGCCTGAACCCACCGGGCAGCCCAGAGGCCTGGGTTCAGCTTGTCCCGGGCAGCATGGGAGTTGAGGCACATGGCTGGAGCTCCTCGGCTGCGAAGGAGGGCGATTACCTCAGCCCACCTCCCCTCTCCCCCAGGGTGTTTGGAGGGCTCCTGGGATCACATGAGTGGAGGCAGCTGGTGACCCGTCAGGTGCCAACGGGTGTGATTCAAGGGGTACAGTGGGCCTGGGGCCCCTGGCCAGTGCAGTGTGTCTCCTTCATACATATGTGCACACACATGTGCACACAAGCAAGCACATGCAGATGCACGCACGCACACATGCACTGGCTGGAGAAGAAGAGACCAACCAGCTGTGGTCTTGGTGGTCCCTTCAGGTGTCCTGCTTCTGTCACTGTCTCCCTCCTCCTGCTTTCCTGCCTTCGGGGAGCTGCTCCCGAGCCCACCCTGCAGGGACCACCCTGCCCCAGGGGAGGGGCTAGAGGGTAGATAAGACAAGAGAGCCAGACATCTGCTCCCAAGCCCCACTCCCCACAATGGGTACAGGCTGAGTGAGGTGTTTGGGAAGGACTGCCCAACCAGGAGGTGAGAGGGAGAGACAGACTCAGCCGCCCAGAGGCCTCACTGCTTCCCCTTGGCCCGAACATACCAGGAACAAAGTGGGAACCTACTTCAAGCCGGGCATGCACTTTGCACTTTGCATACCATGTCTCATCAATGCCTGCAAGCAGCTGTCATTATCCCATTTTACAGATTAAAGAAACTGAGGCCAAGCACCTTGCCTGAGCTCAGACAGGTGGCAAATAATGGTACTGGGATTCAAACTGAGTGTGAGATCCCGGACTGTGGAGCCAGACTGCCTGGGTTTGAATCCCAGCTCTGCCAATGACCAGGCATGTTTTCTTGGCAGTTTTCCCCTTTTCTTCAGCTTTCTGTAGTGAGAGCTCCTGTCACTGGGGCTCTTGCAAAAATTGAGTCTACATAAATGTTAACACTTAGTCCTTTTTTTTTTTTTTTTTTGGTGTTTTTCTGAAGTTAGAAGCAGGAGGCAGTCAGACAGACTCCCGCATCCACCCGACGAGATCCACCCAGCATGCCCACCAGGGGGTGATGTTCTGCCCATCTCAGGTGTTGCTCTGTTTCAGCCAGAGCCATTCTAGCGCCTGAGGTGGAGGCCATGGAGCCATCCTCAGCGCCCAGGCCAACTTTGCTCCAGTGGAGCCTTGGCTGTGGGAGGGGAAGAGAGAGATAAAGGAGAGGGGGAAGGGTGGAGAAGCAGATGGGCACTTCTCCTGTGGGCCTGGCCAGGAATCGAACCCAGGACTTCCACATGCCAGGCCGAGGCTCTACCGCTGAGCCAACCGGCCAGGGCCGCACTTAGTCCTTTCCATGGCCATGTCTTCCTGCCCCTCCACCTCCACAAGATGAGACCACAGGCCCAGGGTGACCTTCTCTCTGCTAGGAGATCCACTGAAGTTCAGCTAACTGAGGAGGGAGGCCTTCCTGCAGGTCCTTTTCAGAGAAGGAATTAGAGCCAATGAGCGATCAGTCAGGCAGGGGCCAGTGCAACTGAACATGAAAAATAAAGCCCCCAAACCCCCGCCCACTTAGACAGACCTTCCTGCCCTGCGGGCTGTGCGGTGTGGGCGCACAGGGTGGGGGGGGCAGACATGGCCGTGGGGGTGGGGCAGTGGGTGGTGTGACGCCAGCCTGGAGGAGGAAGGGATCACTTCCCAGGGAACTGCTCAAGCGCTCGGGGAGATGGGGCCGGAGCCCGAGGTCCCGCAGCACCTTGGTGCCCAGGAGCCAGGCCTCCGACTCTCCACGGCAGGCCTTGTCCTGGAGCCGGGTCAGCAGCCCTGTGAGGGCGGCAGCGAGGGTGGCCAGGTTCCTTGGGGAGAAATTGTCACAACCCTCCTGATCAGCCTTGCATAGCCCGCGGGCCCTTCTTGGGCTTTGTGTGAGCTCACATTCCCTGCTATTCTGAGTTAGCACACGTAGTGCCAGACTGAGATGGACTTGGGCAGTTTGTGCCAGCCTTTGGCTCAAGGACATGCTTAGCAAAGCGGCTCCTTTTTTGGGCAGCAAAATGCTCTTTGGGGTTGGCATGGGCGGCCTTGGATCTCCTTCTTCAGTAGCAGATTGTTGGGGGAATGCATCAGCCGTCCGGGGCCACCTGTCCCCCAGCGCTGTCCCTGGCTCTGCACTCCAGAGTGCACTCCTGAATCCTAGGAAAGCTTAGCACCGGAAGAGATCCCAGAGGCTGAAGACTTTCTGCCAGGTTTTTGTTTAATGACCAGTGTGACAAGTCAGTGTTGTTACCGCATCAGGAATACTAATAACTAACATTTTTTGAGAGTATTAAATACAGGGAACTGATTAGCTTTTATGTGAATAAGTATTTTCTATTCTATTTCATTAAGAAAAAAAATAATAAAGGTACGCCACGCCAGGTGCTTTCCAGTCCCCTGTGGGTCTGGTTTGGGAGGTGGAAGCAGAAGCCAGCACAGCCTCACTTTGTGTCTGAGGAAGCTCAGGTTTGGAGTCAGGTAGCTCATCCATGTTCCCTCAGCTACAAACAGTAGTCAGGACTCATGCCATTTTTCCTCCCTGTCCCTTGATTCCAGGCTTGTGGCAGTCCGAGAGCTGGGCAGGGCCATAGGATTATCCCCCTTTCACAGATGGGGGCGTTGAGGACGGAGTTGAGTGCGGACTTGTGTGTGACCTAGTAGCACCTTGAAGTCAGATTTCCCCTGGCCTGTCCCGGGACCCCCAGGTGGGCCTGTGGACCTTCTTGCACAGTGCCGCCCGCCCTGCCCTTTGGTGGGGAACATGATGTTCTTTGCAGATGACTTGTCCTTTGCATGAGTTTTTCTTCATCCTGTGCTCTCATTACCCCTGCGGCGTCAGTCCTCCCTGCCGCGGCCACTGGGAGGCGCTGTTGCTCCGCTGTTGGAAGGTTAGGAGCCGCCAGCACAAAGCCCGAAGCGGAGACCAGTCTGGCTTTTCTTTGTCTTTTAAACCTGGTTTTGATTAGAGAAAAGACGGGTTCCTACACCGTTAGAAGGCGTGTAAAGATAAAAAAAAGCCCTCGCCCGGCCCATCCCGACCCTCGGCTCCCCCGTGTGTGGGGTTTGTGTGCGTCCCTGGCCCCGCGACCCACGTTGCTGCAGCCCTTAGCACCTGTGCCTCCTTGCAGTCTGTTTTCCCGTTGAATGTCCTCTTTCGGTCGCTTCCCGTGTCATGCATAGTTTTTGTGTTGAACTTTCTATTTTTGAGACTTCACTGTTCTGAGAAAGATGAAGGTGCTGTAATAGTCCTGCCTTTTGCTGAAAATACTCTGCTGGGAACATTTTAAATTATAACTTGAATAATATATGATGCGTCTATAAAAATTGAAAACACAGGTAAGAGTCATTTTGCCGTGAAGGGTATATCAATGTTTTATTCCCAAAATAGGATCGTGTCCCACATGCCATTCCATAATTGGCTGCTGCTTTTTCTTAGCTTATCTGATTCTTTCCAGATCAGTAGACGTCTGCACTCTTACCCGGTGCTAGTCCGAGGGCCCGTGTGCTGTCTGAGGTATTGCCAGAGTCCTGCTTGGGGGCATGTGGTTTTTGTAGGTTTTTGCTATCACAGTGACGAACTTTTTCATGTAGGGAGTGGTTATTCCTTTGAGCTTTCAACCCACATATCTGTCCCAGAAGCTCCCGCCGGGGGGCCTAGGCTGCGCCACTTGGAGTAGTGGGGGGTTCTTTATGGACTTCATACCCTGTCGAGCAAGCCTCTCTGCTTTTTTCGAATCCTGCCCGCATTGCCCCCACCTCTCCCTCCCCCCAAGTGCTCCAGGAGCTCTCCAGGCCCTGGTCCCTGAGGACTCTCACTTTCCCTGGGGACCGTCTGGTTCCTGTACAAACATGTCTTCCTGTATGTCTGGGCTTTCCACACTCGGCCTAGAGGAGGGGCGCAGGCGCCGGGCCCTGGGCCTTGGCTGCGTCGTGAGGTGGAGCGTTTCTTTGGAATGCAGTGCTGGGCAGTGCTTCCTGCGGGCAGCTGGGTAGATGGTGATGAAGAAAAGGAACAGAGGGGAGACAGGGGGACGCCAGGGCCACAGCCTGGATGTGCATTCTGCATGCATGCTCATATGACCTACAAGTGAGGGGGGAAAAATGGGCTTGGAAACACGTAGGCAGTGCCTGACCCTGTACCTGAGGTCAGAAATCTGGCATCATACTAGACGCGCCTGCTGCCCACTGATCACTTCAGCAGGCCAGGTTTATAAGCTCTTTGCCATCTGATGTCCTCCCTGATCTGCTCTCCCCTCACATGGTGGCAGCCCCCCCCCCCCCCCAGGCCTGAGCATTTCCAGGGACTGTGAGCAGAGCTTCCACAGGGACCGACTTCCCGGGCATGCCCACGTCCCCCCCTGCCCAGGCCTGAGCATTTCTCCAGGGACTGTGAGCAGAGCTCCCACAGGGACTGGCTTCCCGGGCATGCCCACGTCCCCCTCACAGACCTGTACGGAATGAGGTCTCTGGCTCCTCTGCCGAGCCGCCCTTTCGCCCAGAGCCTGCCTAGGCTGGGTTGCTGCCCACGCCCCCATCACCGTTCCTCAGAAGGCCACCTCTGTGCTCCAGCTGTCCTGGAATTACTGCCTGCATGGTAATGACCAGGCTGTGTGCTTGTGACCGCTCGGCTGTCGGGGGCTGGGGACAGGGGCAGGGCTTCCTCCTCTCCGTGCCCTGGGAACCCAGCACAGGTCCTCCACAGGGGAAAGGTGCCCGTGAGTGCCAGCTCGCTGAATGAACAAGTTGCTCACAGCACGCCCGAGGGGCAGAGGGCTTTGTAGATACTGGTCCCTGTCTCAGAGCGATGCTGGGAGCAACTTGTTCATTACGTTCATTCAGCAGTAACGATGCTGCTCTCGTTACTTCCTCTCCCCTGCTCCCTGAGAGAGTCAGAAGAAATAAACCTGGGTGAGCCATGTACTGTCACCCTGTCTGTCTCTGTTAATCTGTCTGTCCTTCCTTTCCCCACTCTCTTCCATCCATTCATCTGTCTATCCATCCAACTATTCATTGTTCTGTTAAGATTCTGTTGCTTTTTTAGAGAGGAGAGAGAGAAGAGTAGGGGGAGAGAAGCTGGAAGCATAAATTTGTAGTAGTTGCTTCTCATATGTGCCTTGACCAGGCAAGCCCAGGGTTTCGAACCAGCGACCTCAGCGTTCCAGGTCGACGCTTTATCCACTGCGCCACCACAGGGCAGGCCATCCTTTTCTCATTCACTTCTTACTGAGTTTCTGCTCTGGACCAGGCACACTACTGAGTCCAGAGACTGAACTTTGGGGACCGTCTAGGACAGGACCCTGGGGCTTTCAGCCGTCAAGGGTCCGCGTGTCCTGCTTAGTCAGGGAGATGGAGGAGGGCCCAGGGAGGCACGGGCTGGAGTGCAGAGGGTGGGGCGCCTGAGTGCACGCTCCCCTGTGCCCTGGATTCACTGGGTTTCCATCCAAGACAATAAAACATCAAAACCAACTTCAGGGAGGGAAACAAGAAGATTCATCCCGTTTGAGCGGAAGACGTGCAGCGGAGAAGGCAGGCCTGCTGTGTGCTCTCCGCCCCGGAGCGAGGGGCAGGCAGGGGGTCGCTGGACCGAACAGTGTGCTCTCAGCCCCGGAGCGAGGGGCAGGCAGGAGGTCGCTGGACCGAACAGTGTGCTCTCAGCCCCGGAGCGAGGGGCAGGCAGGGGGTCGCTGGACCGAACAGTGTGCTCTCAGCCCCGGAGCGAGGGGCAGGCAGGGGGTCGCTGGACCGAACAGTGTGCTCTCAGCCCCGGAGCGAGGGGCAGGCAGGGGGTCGCTGGACCGAACAGTGTGCTCTCCGCCCCGGAGCGAGGGGCAGGCAGGGGGTCGCTGGACCGAACAGTGTGCTCTCTGCCCCGGAGCGAGGGGCAGGCAGGTCGCTGGACCGAACAGTGTGCTCTCAGCCCCGGAGCGAGGGGCAGGCAGGAGGTCGCTGGACCGAACAGTGTGCTCTCAGCCCCGGAGCGAGGGGCAGGCAGGAGGTCGCTGGACCAAACAGTGTGCTCTCGGCCCCGGAGCGAGGGGCAGGCAGGAGGTCGCTGGACCGAACAGTGTGCTCTCAGCCCCGGAGCGAGGAGCAGGCAGGAAGGTCGCTGGACCGAACAGTGTGCTCTCCGCCCCGGAGCGAGGGGCAGGCAGGGGGTCGCTGGACCGAACAGTGTGCTCTCCGCCCCGGAGCGAGGGGCAGGCAGGGGGTCGCTGGACCGAACAGTGTGCTCTCAGCCCCGGAGCGAGGGGCAGGCAGGGGGTCGCTGGACCGAACAGTGTGCTCTCAGCCCCGGAGCGAGGAGCAGGCAGGGGGTCGCTGGACCGAACAGTGTGCTCTCCGCCCCGGAGCGAGGGGCAGGCAGGAGGTCGCTGGACCGAACATTGTGCTCTCCGCCCCGGAGCGAGGGGCAGGCAGGGGGTCGCTGGACCGAACAGTGTGCTCTCAGCCCCGGAGCGAGGGGCAGGCAGGGGGTCGCTGGACCGAACAGTGTGCTCTCAGCCCCGGAGCGAGGGGCAGGCAGGGGGTCGCTGGACCGAACAGTGTGCTCTCAGCCCCGGAGCGAGGGGCAGGCAGGAAGGTCGCTGGACTGAACAGCTTCGCCGGAGGTCGCTGGTCACAGCACACTCTCACTTTGTTCTTCAGAAGGTTTCCTTCTCTCCACACGTCCTCCGATTTCTGGTCCACACCCCCGCTGCAGGGGCCCATTTGCTGGGAGGGTGTGAGTTTGTTTTCTCTGGTAGCTGTTTAGGGCCTGCTAGTGTCTGGGCAGTAGACCTGGGCTGGTCTCCCCGCCCCCCCACTGCGGCAGTCCCTGCTGGTCCCAGGAGCAGGGCCAGGCGAAGGGTGACTGAGGGACAACAGTGGAACAGAGCCCACAGGCCCCAGGCTGGTCCGGTGGCTCCCAGGCCTGACTGATCACCCATTCAACCAGGTCTCAGCTTCCTGGGCTCGCCCCTGGGGTCCTGCCTCAGGAGACCTCGGCTGGGCCATCTCTGGCTGGCCTGCCTGAGAGCTGTGGCCTGTCCTCGGTACCCACCTCCATGGGTCGTCAGGACTGAGCTGACTCTGCCCGACCCATGAAACAAGCGGGGGGAATATCCCAGTGAGGGCAGGCCACCCTGGCTCCGCAGGGTGTGTGAGGAGCAGTGGCTGAGTTTCTGGAAAGCACTTGCTGTGAGGATGGAGTCCAGGCTGCCTTCTCCTTTCCCAGTAGTGCAGGCAGGGCCTGGGGCTGGCGCCAGTGCAGAGACATGTCCCCAGGGGCCTGTGACGTTTGCCCACCTGGCTTGTGCCCAGAACAGAGTAAGAATGGGGAATCAGGTGTATGGGGCTTCCTGGCACAGCCCCTGCCCGGTCTCTGCTCTCCCTTCAAAGTGTGCCCTGTTCTCCTGGGCACAGTGGACCAAGCCTGTTAGCCCACAGCATCCCGTATCTCATTCCTGCTCATGGGACACTTTGAGGGGCAGGAGCAGGGGTCTATGACTCTGACTGCCCTCAGTTCTAGTCTCAGTGTCCCCCTGCCTACTGTGTGGCCCTGAGCAGACTCCTAGCCTCTCTGTTTCTTCATTTGCCCAATAAGCCCAGCAGAAATCCTCTGGCCGGGACTTTGGCCCTGAGCACGGGGGGTGTGCACCTTCCTGTGACCTTCCAACAGGTGTATTCCCAGTTTTTGTAGCTTCCCATCCCAGTTGGAAGTCTGAAACCCTCCCAGGCATCTAAATCCAGACTGTGGGAATGGTCTCCTCAGAGCACCTTGCCCTCCCACATTCACCCTGCTGCTATTTTTATCTGCTGCTGGTTAATCTCTTACCGTTTTTCGGGGACAGAGCCAGCTTCTTGGCGCAGTTTAGCCACGTAGTATGGCCAATGTGAGCTCAGACGGTGACCTCTGTCCAGTGGAACTGCCCTCCAGGCAAGCAGTCCAACCAGAAATCCTGTTTTCCAGTAAAACGTTTATTCTCGCTTCCAGGAACCTAAAATGGCTCATTTAGGCATCAGCAGCAGGGATTGGATTACCTCGTTAAACTAAACCCAGGTCTGTTTGTTTATTTATGTGCGGGTGGCGCAACTTACAGTGACGTGAGCAGGTCTGCACACTCAGTCCCATGAATGTGTCCGTGTGCACTGTGCAGCCACTAGCCGGACTGGGGCAAAAGCACCCCCTGGCCAGGAAGCTTCCCTTGCGCCCTGCTCCTGGAATCCGGCAACAGCATCTGGCCCAGAGCAGGGCCTTGGCCACCTGAGGGGTGACAGCGTCTAGTGGGACTCTAAGTAGCTGAGGGGCTTCTCGAAGAGCGTGCGGTTTGCTCAGTGGGACTGAAGTGTTTGCTAGGCGGATGGAGGTTAGGCCTCTCAAGGGATGAGAGGATGTGTGTGGGAAAATGGAACATGTGTCAGGGCTGCTTTCTGCTCTCCCCTGGGGCTGGGCCCTGAGGTTTGTGGCTTCAGACTGCATCCACCCCGTTTCTGTTTTCGAGGGGCATGGCGTGACTGAGTCTGGCCCCAGGAGGCGCTGAGGTTGGGTGGCCCCCCGCAACCTCGAGAAGGAGGGTGTGCTCTCTGGCTGGTGACCATGCAGTCAAGCCTGAGGCCTGAGTGGCCCTTCATGGCTGCCTGTCACTGGGCAGCCGGCCATGGAGCCCAGACACCCACCCTCTCCACATCGCGACAGTGGTGGCTTCCCAGGCACAGGGCTCAGCCACTTCCGGGAGCAGGGTCTTGCCACCTCCAATGTCAGGTCCTTGGAAAGTTCCTTCAGGACATAAGCTCAAGCCCACCCAGCACCTGTGTGGGTCTGCCCAGGCCACCTGGGCCGGCTGGTGGGGCATCCTCAGACATCCTAACTTTGAGATTTATCTGTGATTCTCCAGCTCCAAGAAGCCCAAGAAATGCCCTGAAGTGGCTACAAAGCCCAGACCCTCGTCCCGGCTGACCATCTTTGATGAAGAGGTGGACCCTGATGAAGGGCTCTTTGGCCCAAGCAGGAAGCCGTCCCCCCAGGGCCCCTCAGAAGACGCATCGTCCAGGGACCGTAAGTAGGGCCCCGTGTGTTCTGGCCACTCTTGGTGTCCCCTGGGTTACCCAACTAGCCCCTGGGAGAGGCTTTAGACCTGCTACAACATGAGCAGGATAGACATCTTTGCCTCGTTGTGTTATGACATGATACAGACTTGACTCACGGAGATTTTCTTTTCTCCTTTATTTATTTATTTAGTTAGTTAGTTAGTTAGTTAGTTATTTTTATTTTATTTTTTTTTTTACAGAGACAGAGAGAGAGTCAGAGAGGGGGCTAGACAGGGACAGACAGACAGGAACGGAGAGAGATGAGAAGCATCAATCATTAGTTTTTCATTGTGCGTTGCAACACCTTAGTTGTTCATTGATTGCTTTCTCATATGTGCCTTGACCGCGGGCCTTCAGCAGACCGAGTAACCCCTTGCTGGAGCCAGCAACCTTGGGCTCAAGCTGGTGGGCTTTTTGCTCAAACCAGATGAGCCCGCGCTCAAGCTGGTGACCTTGTGGTCTCGAACCTGGGTCTTCTGCATCCCAGTCCAACGCTCTATCCACTGCGCCATCACCTGGTCAGGCTCTTTTCTCCTTTTTTTAATTTTAGTTATTTTAAGTGAGAGGAAGGGAGATAGGCAGATTCCCATGTGCACCCTGACTGGGATCCGCCCAGCAAGCCCATATTGGGCCGAGGCTCAAGTACCGAGCTATTTTTAGCACCTGAGGTTGATGCACTCAGACCAACCAAACTATTCTCAGCGCCTGGGGCCATGCTCGAACCAATCGGGCCACTGGCTGCAGGAAGGGAAGAGGGACAGAAGGGGGGAGGGAAGTGGGAAGAAGCAGATAGTCGCTCCTCCTTCTCCTGTGTGCCCTGACCAGGAATCGAAACTGGGACAGCCATACACCAGGCCAACACTCTATCCACTAAGCCACCTGCCAGGGCCTGACGGAGATTTTTTGCTGGAGAAATCTTGTTTTGTGTCTCATTTCTTACATCCTGGCCTGGAAACTTCTGGGGCTGCGTGTTTATTCTGATCATCCCTTGGAAGGGGAGACTGGTTTTCTTGTTGCTTTCAGAGTGTCGATTGGGATTGGCAAGGCCAGACTTGGGCATGGGTGAAAGGTGGATGCTGACTGCCCCAGGCATTCATTCTGCGACTCTAGGATTAGGATTGGGACAAGAAGCTTTGTGTTGCCAACGTAGACCCCACTGGGGGATTTTGGGCAGAGACAGGAAAGCTGGGCGTCCTCAGGACTTCTACACACGTCCCTGGGTCTGACCTGTCCTCACCCCACCCAGGTCCTCTTTCAGGGCGGGGAGTTGATGTCATCCATTAATTCAGCCACCACTTGGTGACTGACCACTCCCCAAGGGCCAGTCTCTGTGCTGGGCCCAAGAATATACTGGTAAGTAAGACACAGCCCAGCCTCAGGGCCTCCCATGGGAGATAGGACATCTCCTGACACTTACAGGATAGCCTGCGTCTGTAACGGGTCTGAGCAGAGCGTTGTGCCTGTGGGGACATCAGGGAAGGCTTCCTAGGGTGACGTTGGGTGGGAGCCCTACTCAAGCTGGATCCCGAGAGGTCGGTGCAGTTTGCCCGGGCTGCTGAGGAGGGAAGGTGGTTCCGGTGAAGGGGCTGTACTCCCCTTTCCTGAAGGGCAGTAGAGATGGGGGTGGGGAGCCCACCCAGGCTCCAGGAAGGCAGGGACTGTGGGGAGAGCCGTGTCAGCTCACCACTGACTCCTGCAGGCAGCAGTCCCTGGGCAGGGGGTAGTGCTCAGTAAGCACTAGAGAAACTGGGGTACAGCATGGGGGCTAAGAGGTCCAGCTGGGCCTGGTTGTGGGGCCCCTGGTGCAGTGAGCTGAAGAGGCTTTTCCTCCTGAAAGCAGTGGGAAGGCCACCTGGATTTGAATTGAGTGGTGCCGTCTGCTGACTGGCCCAGTGTGGCGGGAGGCAGGAGGTAGGGCTGGGCAGACAGGTGTGCCTGCCCCAGTGAATCCTGTCCCTTACACCCACCTGGCCCCACTCCTCTGGTTCTGCGCTCTGCCTTGCCCCTTGGCTGCTCTTGCCCGGCTGGGCTAAGCCATCTCCACCCTGCATTCCCGGGACAATGCAGACGGGCCCGGACTTCCCCTGACGGCTCTGCTGCTGCCTTCTCCACAGCCCTGAAGTTGTTTGATGATCCTGACCTCGGTGGGGCCGTCCACCTGGGTGACCCCTTACTGCTGCCGACTGCCCGCGAGAGTGGGGGGCCCACACCCCACCTGGGCCACAGAGAGGCCTCCATGGAGCTGCTCAGGTACCAGCTGTCCCCAACGATTCTCTGCCTGCTGAGAGGGCCTGGACAGAGCCACAGACCTGTCCCAGCAAGGGAGAATTCCACAGCCTTGTTCTCTGCGGGGGGATCCTGGCCTTGGGAAGGCAGGATTCTGTGGGTGGGAGCTGGCCCAAGGCGTGATGGGGTCTTGGGGGCCGGGGACAGGGACCTGCAGCTCAGCATGTTCCAGAGAGAGAGAGCTTTGAACCCACTTCTTTCTCTCCCTTTCACACTCATACTTTAATAGTTTATATAAAGAATAATTAAGTTACTTCATTGCAAAAACAGGAATAACTGGCGTAAATAGGTTTGGGAAAAAATAAAACTGACCATCGGCAGCATGCCGCTCACGAGGAGGGAGTGAAGCACAGATGTGCTGGACGGTGGCCGGACCGCAGCAGGGTCCCCACATAGGTTTTATAGAGGGGAGAATGAGACTTAGTCTGTGTGTGTAGGATGATTGGCAGACTGGGTGCACACCGATGGCCACTGCTGACGGGGTGCCCACATGCGTCTGCAGCTTGCTGGGCTCTTCACATGTGACCTTACTTAATCTGCACGCCAGCCCCCTGGGCGGTGCTGTTACCTCCGTGCTATAGAAAGTGGAGTGTGGGAGAGGTAACTGGCCCAAAGCTATAGCTCCCAGGTGCACTGGATCCCAGGGCCAGACTGCCTGTGTCCTGTCCTCCCACAGGACCCACTAAGCACTTGCAGGAGGAGAGGCTGGGAGACTCACCTCCCACCCAGGGCAGCAGCTTTGGGGGCTGCCCCTGCTGCACTGAGAGTGCCGGCCCTGTGCGCCCCGTGCATCTCAGCACACCCTCCGGGGCCCCGGGCCGCGGGCATGCTGGGCAATTTACAGGAAGCCACGCTGTCTCTTTCCAGGAACAATTACGTGGTGCTGAGGCATGTGGCCCCAAGAGGCTGTCATTTGCACCCTCATTAGTAACTGCAGGTGATTACAGAGTTCTCTAAGTGCCCGCCATGCCAGAGTCACAGAATGGATTCTTGTCTTTGCATCTCCCCATGGCCCCTGGCGTCTGTCCACTCTTCTCTTGTGCCCTGGCCCCTGACATCCTGGCAGGCTGAGAGAAGCCAGGACTGTTGCTGTGTTTAGGGGAGAGACTGAGGCATAGGGAAGCAGATTACGGGGTCAGCTCCAGGGGGTGGCAAGGCCCAGCGGAGCCTCCCCACCCCACCCCAGAGAACCTCCAGAACTCTGCCTGTCTCAGCAACGGAGTTCCAGTGGGACCTTTCTTGCATAGTTGATTCTAAACCCATGACACCAGCACTCTCAGACCTGTGTTCTCCAGAACATCCTTCTGGGGTGTTCAAAGGTTATTCCCTTCAGAGGGGCTCTGTGGCCAGATGGCTGGGCAACACCAGTGTTAAGCACATGAGTGGCTCCAAGGGGAAACACCATGCAGCATTTCACTGTGATCGTGAGACCTATTCTAGCCATGATACAAGAGCCCAGGTGGAAATTGAGCACTTAGGAAGGGGTGCCCGGGCAGCCACCTATACCCCGAGTGTGACCGTCCATCCCCAGCTCAGAGCAAATTCAGCTTCTGTTAGTTCATGGAATCAGCGCCTTGCCCATCAGTGGAAATTCTGAGCTAGACACAAGCTTTTAGCTGCTGCTGTTTCCCCAAGGGCCCCTGACTGAGATAATTCAGTCCTTTTGAGCTCTTTCTGGGCACCCAGACTCCAGCGGAGGATGCAGGAGCCAGCACTGTCCCAGGGTTGCCCAGGGAAGGGCTGCCATGTGGAGGGCTCAGGGCACCTCTGAGCCAAGGTTGCCAGGAGCATCCTGTCCCTGGGTGGCGCCTCCTGGCCTTGAGTCCAAGACAGCTATTAATGGGCGGGCGAGTGGGTGGGATGGGTTGACTGGCTTTTCCATTGGGCACCTGGTCTCCAGGAATTGAGTTCCTCCACCAGATGCTGGTGGCAGGAGCTGTCTCGGGCAAAGAGGGCAGAGTCTAGCTGTGGCCCTTTTTCTTAACTGCCATTTGGTACCTGGGACTGGTCCTGTGTGACCTGTACAGCCCCCCCCCCATAGTGTTGCTGGGCTGTGAGGTCCAGGACCGAGGTGAATCTTGGTGGGCTCTGTCTAGTGGCCAGGTGACCCACAGAGGGGCACTGAGGACAAGCAGACCTGCCTGAGATGACAGGTAGTGTATGGCAGTGCCCGAGTCAGAGCTGGATGTCTGATGTGAGAAGCTAAGCTCTCATCTAGACCTCGTTCGGCCCGAGGAGAGTGAAGGGGGCTCTCCCTGTTGTGGGGTGGGGTCTGCTCGCCCCCAGCTTGCTGCTTCTGCAGGAGGTTGTGCTCAGGGCATCTCCCTCTGGTTCTCTAGAGTTGAAGAGGACTTGGACCAGATTCTGAACCTTGGAGCGGAGCCCAAACCTCAGCCCAAGCCCAAGCCACCAGTGGCAGTTAAGCCAGTGCTGCCCAGGAAGCCAGCTGTGCCCCCTAGAGCGAGCTCGTCCAAGCCCAAGGCCACGCAGCAGCAGCAGCAGCAGCAGCAGCAGCAGCAGATCCACGCCATGGACGAGATGGACATTTTGCAGTACATCCAGGACCATGACACGCCTGGCCAGGCCGCCCCCAGCCTCTTCTGACCCCCCTCCACCATGCCAGCCCTGGGCCAGTGGCCCCTCTGCTGTGGAGGGATCTGTGGTGAGGTGGGGGCTGTGTCCTGCAGGCCAGGACCTCTAGGCCTGGGGGGGGGGGAGCTTGGTCACAGTCCCCCTGCACCATGATTCTTTTTCTCTGGCTGGTGGGGTCAGGAACCCGCAGGGTACGGAGAGGTCACCATAGGAATTGAGCCCAGCTGTCTCAGCCACGTGCATGTGGAGGGGAGAGGATGTGGGGGTGCCTTCTTAACCAGATCCCGGCCCCAGGATGGACTGAGACTGGGGGAGCCCAGGGAGGCTTTGCCTGCTGGCTCAGCGCCTCCGCACAGGAGGGAGGGGCTGCCAAACTAGGGTAGGGCGGGGGACCAGTCTCCGGGCAGCAGGGCTCCTGAGTCGCCTCTGGTTACCAGATGCTAAGCAGGGCTCTCTCCCTAGTTTCCAACTTAGAGGGTCAAACCCAGCCCTGCATCTCGGGGGTAGGAATGGCCTAACTAAGCCAGCTCTTCCTTTCTCCCTTTCCCAGGGAAGACCTGGCCAGACAGATCATGGCCCCTGGAGCCTCTGGACATAGAGCCAGTGTCCATTACTGCAACTGTGAGCAGACTGATCTCAGCTTCCTGCAGAGCTCTGCCCGGGCCTGCGGCCTGGCATGTCCCTCCTGCACAGAGTAGGAAGGACAGGATGCTCTGCGGCTGCTGAGGGCCTGGTCTGTCCAGTGGCAGATGCTGCCAGGCCTTTCCTGCTGTCCGGGTCTGGACTTGCTCACTGGCCTTTCCAGGGAGCAGAAGCCGAGTGCCAAGGCAGGGCTAGTGCCTTAGACTTCCAGTCCCCCACGCCCGGCACGGGTCCGGGCCTGGCGCCGTGCTCAGAAAGTTCTCAGTGAATGAATGATGCTTCACAGAGCAAAGGATGCCTTTTTTATGGTGTGTGCTCCATGTTCAGACCTAGTTTTTAATGCAACACAAGTTTTTTTATGAAATGCAACCACTCTTGTCCCTTGGCTTGTCCTGCCTGACAAGAGGCATCAGCAGGGGCTTTGGGACAAAAACCCCAGACCTTTCCTGATTGGAACCAACAACCAACCTGGAGGGAGGCCCTTTGCCCGGGCTGGGTGCTGGCTGCCATCAGAGCCTCTCGTTCCCTGTCTTTCCCTGCCCTGTGCCAGGACCTACGGGTGGTGGGGCACTCTGTCTGATCTGTCATGCATCTCACCTTTGTCAGTTGTCTAGTCCTGAAAAGTCTGTCCCTTTCCCTCCCCCTGTGCCAAAGTGAGAGGAAGGGGCAGCTCTGGGGTCTGAGGGCTGAACTCCTCCCCGCCTCGCACAGCCCTGCCTCCCTGGGCCTGAGCCCTTGAACTGGCTCCAGGGCAGCCCCGCCCCGGCCTGCAGCGCGTGCCCCGTGCACTCCCTGCCAGCCTTTACACCCCACCAGCCTCGCCCACTCCCGTGCTGACTGCAGGAGGGATAAGTGGGTGGCGGGCAGCTCTGCCTGGGCTCCTTCCTGCCCTGTTCTCAACTCGGCACCCCATGTCAGCTCCCCCACCTCCAACACGTGACGTGGAAGCGGAAGGGTCCACCGGCAGGGGCCCCATGTCCACGGGGTCTGGCCCTCCATCTAGTAAGGGCCACGGATGGAGTCTGCCAGTCTGGTGTGAGTTCAGCCACTGCAGCCCGGCCCCCTCGGCGGCCTGGTGCTCTCCGGTCACCTGAGCTGTGATGTGTGCCTTCCAGACTGGTTTCAAACTGCGACTGGTTTCCACCGCAGGTCTGGGACCTGCTGGTGAGTCCGTGCCACCGAGTCGTGTAGTAAAGTCTACGGCAGTGACTCGTTCCAGCGTTTGTTGGTGGTGTTTTTTTTCTGCTCCAGAGACAATGGGGGATGGTGGGGTTCTCTTTGGAACAGTGAGTTCAACCAGGGGAGCTGCCCTTACAGGCCCGAGGCCTCCTGGCTGCTGATTAGTAGAGTGGACTGAAGGCAAAGGTAGGGTCCCACCGTGTAAACTGAGGCACAGGGCCCAGGCCCGGCAGAAGTGTGGTTTGTTTCCACACTTCTCAGCCAGGATCTGTTTGGGAAGAGGACCCTTTCTTCTCCAGACCTCCCCTCGTGTGCGGACTGGTCTAGGAGGCCCTTGGACAGCAGGCAGCCCTGTCCATCCGTACACAGACCTGTCCTGGCCTCCACACGCCTCCCTCTGCTCAGACTCTGAGGCGCTGCGTTGTGCCCAGGACCTCAGAGTAAGCTGACACCCCCGGGGCAGTCTGCCAGGGGCAGTCTGAGCTTGTAGCTAAGTGCAAGTTGGGGTTTGGCTTCTGAGCACAAGCAGCTGGTCACTCTGAGTAAACCCACTCAGTGCACGAGCCTGAAGCAGAGTTCACAGCAGGGAAACGGGTTTGGTGGGGCAGCCACGTCTGTTTGTTTTGAAGCCGCTGTCAGCCCCGCAGACAGGATGTGCAGTCTGTGACAGCGCTCCCGGTCCTTCCAGCATTGTTCCTCTCAGGAAGCTGGGAACTCAGGCCAGCCGTCCTGGAAAGTCCCGATCATGGTGCCTGTCCTGGCCAGCACCCACCCTACTGAGCTCTGCTGTCCCGTGACCGTATCAGGCCAAGGCATCTGGAACCCAGATCACCTGCACGTGTGCTGGGGGCTGCCCTCGCGCTGGACACAGACAAGTCCAGCCCCTCCTGGGGGCCTCATGGCCATCCTGCTGTGCTGCCACCTCGGCTCTGTGTGGCCCACTCTGCACCGTGCTCTGTGGCCCAGCGTCAGGCTTTGGTTTGTTTCCACACCTGCAGCCTCTGGGGAGACCAGGCGTGGAAAGTCACGTGCAGTTCTCTAGCTCACCCACCGTCCGGCCGAGCGTAGCCCGGTAGATGGACGGGCAACAAAGCTGCTGCCCCCGATGGTGGCCCTGGCAGATGGCAGGCACCTCCCATTGCCACTGGGTCTTTGTGTGGGTAGATGGATGCCCAGAGCAGGTGTGGCCAGCACTCACGGCCCCTCTGAATGGCTGACCATTCCATGTCGAGTTTTGGGTGGTGCCATTCAGGCAAACTCCAACCGCTCCAAATCACTCCCTGCTGCACACCAGAGGCCTCACACGGGGCAGCTAATCACTGAGCCAGTTGTAGGTACAGTCAGAGGGCACTTCAGCTGAGCCTCACCTGCAGCCCCAGCACCAACCGTTGATGTCTAGGTGTTGCACTATGTACAACATGGTGATCGGGACCCAAGTATGCAACGTGGTGAACTCAGCCTGGAGTGCAAATGCTGGTCCCTCTCCTCACGGCTGGCCTCTGGCTCCTGTTTTCCATGGCTCTGGCCACTGGTGAGAGCCGAGGCATGTCATCGCTCTGGTAGCACCCAGGAGAAAACTACAGCTTCTGAGGCAGGGGTCATGGGCTTAGCATGTGGCCTCAGCAAGCAGAAGCAGAATCCCAATGGACAACTCCCAGAGCTGCTGATGCTTGTCTGCCTACTCAGCGGCAGCAGCAGCTTCGAAATCGCTCTCTCAGGTAAGCCGAGTTAGCTCCCTCCTGCCCGCAGGCCAATCATGTCATTTGTCTTTTCACGTGCAAAGCTCACCCCAAAACACTAGGTGTTCCGTGGTACCTCGTGTGTGTAGGCACTACAACTTGTCGAACACGAGAAGTCAGGGAAGGTGAGGCGCAGGAAAATTGCAGACGGGCCCTTTCGGTCTAAAAGATCCCCGCCACAATGGCCATCAGTCACAGTTTGGTGATTACGTGAAGACAAGCTGTTAGGAGCAGGACAAGTTCATGAACAACACAGTGCAAAGCAGGCACCGTGCTGGGGCTCGAGGACACGGAGAGAATCAGGCTGGCATGGCCAGTGAACATTTCCTGAACAACCCACTGGGTGCAAAGCCCATTCCAAGCGTGACAGAGGACGCAAAGGTGGCAAAGCATGTGCCCTTAAAGCCGACCTACCAGGAGCCAGGCTGAGCCCCCGGTTTCAGTTCTGTTCTCGGGGCCTCCTGCCCAAACGTCAGACACAACCAAACGTGGCACCTCCCCCTCCGTGCAACCCTTTCTGCCCCCCCACCCCGACACCCGCCAGCACCTAGTGTATTGCGGACAACCTGAGCCCAGCTCTTGGTCACTGTATTCTTTTCCTAGGGCCATCATAACAAAGTGCTACAGCCTTCCAGGGCACTAAATGCTGCTGGCCAGCAACCCAGGAACCTGAGGGTGTCTTCCCGGCTTCTGCTTTCTCAAGCTGGCTTGCGTCCTTTGGCGAGATCCCTCCTGACTTGTCTGTCTGTCCGTGTGTATGTTTGTGTGTGTGTGTTTTTCCTTTTGGTTTAATAGCCACTTTGCTGATTTCCCCTTAAGAAGTGCTTTCAGTCCCAGAGGGTGATTATTTTTTAGATTAGAAAGCAGAACAGCTGTCATCTTATCCACATATTTCTCAGACCATCCGAGCGGCGGAAAGGCTGAGCTCAACCCAAAGCGGCCCGAGGGCCTCATGTTCCTGGCGGAATGGTCTAGGACTCTAAATGGGCTCTGCCTGGTCATATGGTGGCCCTGGGATTGGAACCCTGGCCTTTCAGACTAGAAAATCCATGGTCATGGGAAGGGAAAATGCCCCAGCATCTTGGGGGAGAAAATTTGGCATTTTTTATTAAAAAAATGGAACGTAAATTTACAATACAACCCAGCAGTTTCACTCTGAAAATATACTAAAAAAGAGGGGGAAACATATGTCTACATAGACATACACAAATGCTCACAGCAGCTTTATTCAGTGTGGTGGAAAGGTGGAGACGCCCAAACGTCCATCAGCTGGCGAGTGGATAGACAAAATGTGGGGTGGCCACACAGTGGCCTCAGCAATCGAAAAGAATGATGCAGTGTGGATCGACCTCAGAAACACTGCGCTGCAGGAAAGAAGGCTGACTCACAAGGCCACCTCGCATGGCTCTATCTGCAGAAGGTGGGGGAAGTCTGCAGTGAGGCGCGTGTTCTTGTTTCCAGCTGCTGCACTTTCCTAATTAGTGATGAAGGGCGGGGCCGAGGGGCACACACTGCATAGCCCATGTACGGCTGCAGGCACTCTGCCACAGGCCGCTTTTCCCGCCGGCTGGCCCGCTGCTAGGGAAGGCTTCGACACCTTTCCACTCTGCGGTTCTGAGGTCTGCCCGGATCCAGTGTAACCTGCCTGGCCTCGATCTCAGGCATCACAATTAAATTTCCAGAAGAATCAGATCTGCAAAGTCACAAAGTAGATTACTAGCTCAGTCCGTTAACAGCGTCGTCTGGAAACAAGGTTTTGGTACTTCCCCTTTTCTCTCCAGTCCTCTCTCTCCCTGCCTCTGTCCATCTCTCTTTAAAAAAAAAAAAAAAAAGTCAAAAGTTAAGCGCTCCTAGAATCTATGTAAACACAATAAATTAAAATAAAAAGAATAAAAAAAAAAAGTTAAGCGCTGACCAGATAGTTCAGTTGGTTGGAGCATCGTCCCAGAACATGGAGGCTGCGGTTCAATTTCCTGGTCAGGGCACATACAGGAGCTGCTCGATGTTCCTGTCTTTCTCCCTCTGCCTCTCTCAAAAGAAAAAAAAAAGTAGATTAGGTGCATTGGGCCGGAGGTCGAAACAGTGATTGTAAATAGGCACAAATCTTTTTTTGGGGGGGAGGGTGATGGAAATATCTAAAATTGGCCTGTTGTGATGTTTGCCCAGCTCTGTAAATTTACTGAACTCAATTATACACCAAAAATAGGTGCATTTTAAATTACACCATTAAATTATACCTGAATAAAACTTAATGACTGGACAAGGAAACAAAGACGCATGGGCAGCAGGGGCAGTGGCCAGAGGTCTGGCTCCACGTCCAGCCCTCTGGCCTCCGCGCTGTGGGGCCCCAGGCCAGTTTCCCTCTTCCTGCCTCAGTGTCCTTATCTAAAAAATGGGAACAAGAGTTGTGCCTGCTTTATTAGGGTAGTTACCAGGAGAAAATGAGTTTACCTGTGAAGTTCTCTGATGAATTCCTGTTGTCTAGTACACATATGTGAACAATTAAAGCTCAGTAAGGAGCTCCAGGGTTCCAGTGCTCCCTCTTTTCATCTAAGAGTGACAAGGAGACCTCTGGGTGGACAGGGAAGCCCGTGGCACTTGCCGTGTGGAGGGGAAACGGGTGGGAGGAGAGGCTGTGCCACTTGACGCCAGCCACTGGGCTTCTCGAGCCACGGTCTGTTCACTTGCCAAGTGGGGTAACACAGCTGGCCTCCGCCGCCTTGCGTAGGGGGGGGGGATCCCAGGACACGCACATGCAAAACCAACTGAGAGCCACAGGAGCCCGGCACCCCCGCTGCTCCCGGCGGTCTGAGGAACAGGTGGACAAGGCACCAGCTGCTCGGCCCCGTGTCTGGGGGCTCTAGGGTGTGGCCAGGTCCCGGATGGGTGGGCCGTGGGGTCTGCCAGAGGGAGAGTGGAGGGAATGTTGCTGGAAATCAGCCCCTGGCAACAATGCCATCCCGGTAGGGACCAGTAACACAGCCGCAGGCTGCGGCAGCAGGAAGCTCATCCCAGCACAGCCCACACGCCACCTCAGGGACCGCTTTCCCAGCCCCATAGAGACAAGCAAAATAAACACGGGCCTCTCCTTCTTGGCCCCTGACCTTTTGTTCAGAGGGACTGGCTGGGCGGGGCGGAGAAGGGAGTGTCCAGTGGGGAGAGGTTTCTGGCGGCTCTGACAGCTGGCGGCCATGCTGGGAGGGGCTGCGGAGGTGCCTCAGCACCGTGCCACATCTTTTTGATTTGGGCCTCCTCCAACCTCCCCATCATCGCCCTGCTGGCTCTGGGCAGGACTGGGGTGGAAGGGTGGCTGGCGGGGTGAGAGTGAAGTACCTTCCTGTATGCTTCTTTGAAAAGAAACCCCACCCATGGAGACGTATATGCAAATGTTCATAGCAGCGTTATTCATAGCAGCCCCTGCCCCGACCAAAGGAGACCACCCAAATCTCCATCAGTGGTCGACAGATAAGCAAACAGGAACATCCACTCAGTTCAGTGCTGCTCAGTAAAGGAAACCATGTAGTAAGAGTTGTAATGACACGGATGGGTCTCAGAAAGTCTAAGTGATAGAAGCCAGACCTCGCAAACTACACTGTATGCCTCCATTTATATGCAATTCTAGAACAGAGAAAACCATAGAGACAAGAAACAGATCGGTAGTGGGCAGGGGTGGGGTGCAGGTGGACGGCAGGAGGACAGGAGGAAACCATTTGAGGTGACAAATGCTCTAAAATGTGGGCATGACTATAAGCAACTCATTGAACTGCACACTTAAAATGGGAAAGGTTTATTGTACGTAAAGTGTACCTCAGTAAAGATGTTGAAAAAGGAGCTGCAATACAAAACCAAACATCCTCTTGACTGTATGACCCAGTCATTGTGTCCCTCGGTATTTACCCAAATGAATTAAAACTTACGTCCGTGTGAAAAACTTGCATACGGATGTTTATAGCTGCTTAACTCATACTTTCCAAAATTGGAAACAACCACGTTGCCCCTCAGTAGGTAGGTGAGTGGATAAACAGACTGCGGTACATCAGACAAGTCTGTTCAGCGCCAAATAGGAAGGACTTGTCAAGCGTGAACAGATGGGCAGGAGCCTGAAGTGCAAATCACTAAGTGAAAGAAGCCTCTGTGAAAAGTACATAGGAGTCCAAATATAAGGCATTATGTTTTCCATAGTAAAACTATGGAAACAGTAAAAAGACCAGGGGTTGCCAGGGATTGGGGGGGAAGGGGTGACTAGGCCGAGCATAGAGGGTTCTCGGGGCAGTGGGAATACTGTGTAGGATGCTGCAGTGTCTAATGCACTTGTGCAAACCCACAGACGTGCACCAAATGTGAACCCTAAGTGGACTGTGGACTTTGGGTGATGATGTGTCAATACAGGTTCATCAGTTTTAACAAACGCACTTCCAGTGGGGAGTGTTGGTCATAGGGGATGTGTGTGCGGCAAGGGAACTCTACACTTCCTCTTCAATTTTGCTGTGAACTCAAAACTGCTCTCAAATATAAAGGTTATTAATAAAAATAAAAGTAAAAATAAAGGAACCACAAGGAGGAGGCTCTTGGCCCAGAAGGTAGATACATAGGCTCTGAGATGCCAGTCGTGCCGCCCGGGCCGTGCTGACCTTCAGTAATGTCCCCCCAGCCTCCAGCATGCCCAGGGCTCCAGCTGAGGCTCCGAGACATTCAGCTGACAGTGGGAGGGGTTTCTGGTCTAGTAGATGGAAAAAATGTAGGTAAGAGCCAGAAGAGAGCCTGACCAGGCGGGGACACAGTGAATAGAGCATCAGACTAGGATGCAGAAGACCCAGGTTCGAGACCCCGAGGTCTCCAACTTGAGTGCGGGCTCATCTGGTTTGAGCAAAAGCTCACCAGCTTGGACCCAAGGTCGCTGGCTTGAGCAAAGGGTTACTCGGTCTGTTGAAGGCCCACGGTCAAGGCACATATGAGAAAGCAATCAATGACCAACTAAGGTGTCGCAACGAAAAACTAATGATTGATGCTTCTCATCTGTCTGTCTCTGTCTATCCCTCTCTCTGACTCTCTCTGTCTCTGTAAAGAAAAAGAAAAAAAAAAAAGAGCAGGGAGGGAAGGGGCAACGGGATGCTCCCTGTGAAGGGGGGACTGCCCAGAGTCCTCTGGGGAAATGAGGGGTCAGAACCCCCAGTAGGCCTGGGAGCCCCAGATGCTCACTGGCCTTGCTTCATCAAAAAAGCTCATCTTGACCTGTGGTGGCGCAGTGGATAAAGCATCGACCTGGAATGCTGAGGTCGCCGGTTCAAAACCCTGAGCTTGCCTGGTCAAGGCACATATGGGAGTTGATGCTTCCTGCTCCTCCCCCCTTTCTCTTTCTCTCTCTCTTCTAAAATGAATAAATAAAAATTAAAAATAAATAAATAAATAAATAAATAAATAAATAAAAAGAAAAAAGCTCATCTTTCCTCCTCTGTATGATTTGTATCTTCCTTTTTCCTTCCTGGAGTAGTCGCCCCACGTTGCCCTGAGAGACAGGTGGAGAGGATTTATTGTCAGGTGGCTCAGCGCCTTTCGGAGGTGGGCACGATGCCCTGAGCAAGCCTGCAGTGGCCCAGCCCAATATCCCTTCCTCTCCCCCCTCCTCCACCTTCCTCTTTCCCCCTTTCTCTCCCCCCTCTCTCCTCCCCTCTCCCCCTCTCTCCCCCTCTCTCCCCCTTTCTCCCTCGTTCTCTCCCCTCTCCCCCCCTCTCTCCCTCGCTCTCTCCCCTCTCCCCCCTCCCCTCTCTGGTCCCTCCTCCTCTCCCCCTCTCTTTTCCCCTCTCCCTTCTCTCCCCCCTCTCCCCCTCTCTCCCCCCTCTCCCCCTCTCTCCCCCCTCTCCCCCTCTCTCCCCCCTCTCCCCCTCTCTCCCCCCCTCCCCTCTCTGGTCCCTCCTCCTCTCCCCTCTCTTTTCTCCCCTCTCCCCCTCTCTCCTCCCTCTCTCCTTCCTCTCTCCCCCTTCTTTTCCTCCTCTCTCCCTCGCTCTCCCCTCTCTCCCCCCTCTCCCCTCTCCTGTCCCTCCTCCTCTCCCCCCTGCTGGAAGAAAGCTAAGGGTGCTCAGTATCAGGAAAACAGGTGCTCCTAAAGCTCTCAACAAGCTGCAGGAGCGTAGGCTACAGTGGTCCTGAAGAAAGTGAGCCTTCTCAGATGGGCCAAGATTCAGTGGTCCACCTGGGCCCCTGGAGCAAGCTTTGAAGACTCAGTCCTGCAGAACATTCCCACCAGTTCTCCTACAAGTTGGAAAGTGCAGGGAACTTGGCTTGCTGGGAGCAAGGAAGCGCTGTTCTCAGGGAAAGAGAGCTCAGACTGCTTACAAGGCCCTGTTCCAGGGCAAGTCAGGGTCCTGTTGCGGGGCAGGGCCCAGCCTCAGTCTCCCAGGACAGTCTCATCCTGCTACAGGCTTTGGGCAGAGAGGGGGCAGGGTTTTTCTGTCCCGTGGTCAAATAACAGTGTGGACATGCTACATGACTACATGCTAGATTGTCTACACAGGGCACATTTCCTCTCATCTCCACCTAAGGCATTATTGTCTATATTCTCTTGTAACTTCAAAAATTGTCTCCCTAGTTGTGGTTATAGTCTAATCATCACTCCTAGGGAGTGGGGGTTGTCTCTTTTTTTATTGGTTATATTTGTCAGAAATTTATTCTATTCATCTTTTCAAAGAACCAGGTTCTAGTTTAAAAGATCTATTTTACTATTTATTTACATCTAATCAATTGATTTCTATTTTAATTTTAGTATTCATTTCTTCTTTCCATGTTTTTTAAAGTTTCTTTAGCATGGCATTCATTGTCTATTTTCCTTTTTGTTGTTAATCGTACAAAAGCCCCACCCCCACCCCCCACCCCACCCCCCACCCCGCAGCTTCTCCCTCACCACTGACTTGCCTTGTAGCGTTTCGCTTTCATTCATCTTTGGGAAGTGTAAATGTGTAGCTTTTATTTCCTGCTGAAAACTCTAAAACTACTTTAAATCCTAGTAGCATTGGTATGTTTGTGCTTTTGTTTTCCAGGTTTTGTCACTATTGTTAATGTTCCTTTGCGATTTATTTCGTTTTATGGTATATGGTGATCTGAGGAAGGGAATCTATAGGACTTCTACTTTCTGTAACTTAAAAACCTTTCTCTAAAGAGGCCATAAGTGTTCACTTGATATTTCAAAATATATATTCTATTTATAGAATATCTGTAATTGTTAAATTTTTGAGGATGTTTCTCAGAATTTGGTATTCTTATTTACTCTGGGTTCCCTGGAGCCATCATTTCAGAGGGGAGATTGTAGGCACCCCACTGGCACGGAGTTTTGTCCAATTCTCCTGGAAGTTATTTGGAGCCAGTTTCGGCTGTGGGTCCCTGGCAGTCTCTTGCCTGGTCTCCAAGAAATGCCGGAGGTTCCCATGAGGCTATGACCTCACATTGGCCACAGTCCTGGGCCTATCTGGCTTCTGTCTCTGGATTTATGCTCCAAACACATGTTTTTGTGTCCCAAGTCATTTTCTTCACAGAGGTGTCTGGTCTCAGAGGCCTGGGCATCAAGGCAGGCATTTACAGCTTACCCTCCAGCTAAGAGGGAAGAAAACCAAAGGTCCTGCCCAGAAATAGGAGTGTCCATGCCACATGGCAAGTGCCCCCTGCCAGGAAGCCAGGTGCCCTATAACACCTTTGCCTCTTGAATGGCCTTCAATTCTCTCTGGGCTCCTGACAACCAGGCCAGCTAGACCTGGTGATTTGTGTTTCTTGGGGCCAAGCAGGCTCAGACAAAGCTCATTTCAGCAAGCCTGACCTCTCAGGTTCCTGAAAACCAGTTGCTTTTCAAGACCTCACAGCATTTATGAGGTCTGTCCCCTGTATGCTCAGGACTGAGCGAGAGAACCAGGGAGGAGAAATGCGGCCTAGGTGGGACCCATGACTGAGACACAGGGACGCCTCAAAGCAATGTTAAAGGAAGGGAAACTCACTCAGACCCAGGTGGCAGAGGTGGAGACTGGAGGGCATGGCAATGACTTGGGAGTCCTTTCCCTTTGGGCAGCAGGATAAGCCAGGACGGAGCCAGACACCTGGGAAGAGTGGCAAGATTAGCCAGTAAGAGTCAAGAAAGGTCTTGGTGACAGTCTGAAAGCTTTCGCCTGAGATTAGTAACAAGACAGGATGCCCACTTTCTCTACTTCTCTTTAGCCTTGTCCTGGAAGTTCTAGCCAGAGCAATTAGGCGAGAAAAAGAAATAAAGGACATCCAAATTGGAAGAGAAGTAGTATAATGATCTATTTGCAGATGACATAATCTTGCACATAGGAAATCCTAAAGGCCATTGTGTGGTTGTTAGCACCCTTGTCTAGTCATTCATCTGTTGGTAGACATCGCGGTTGTTTCTATCTTTTAGCCATTGGGGATGGCTGTGATGTGCAGCGTACGAAGCATTGTTAACACGCTCCCGCATGGGTGGGTCTTGACAACATTAAGCTGAGCAAAAGAAACCAGACACAAGAGGCCACATATTATACAAGACCATTTACATGAAATACCCAGAATGGGCAAATTTAGAGATAGCAGCAGATTAACGGTTGCCAGGGGCCAGCGGCTGGGGATGGGAGAATGGGGAGTGAGTACTGGATGAGTATGGGCTTTCTTTTTTGGGTGATAAAATGTTCTGGAACTAGAAGATGGTGATGGTTGTGCAACGTTTAGTAAATGCACTAAACACCACTGGATTGTATACTTGAAAATGGTTAAAATGGTGTTACATTGTGTGTTATTTTACCCCACACATACAAGTGTACCTAGGACAAGATGGAGACAAGCCCAGCAAGGAAGGTGGCCTTGCCTGCCAGGCCAAGGGGTCCCGGAGTCACTGAAGGCATGAAGGGAGGGAGGCAGTCCATTTTCGCAGCTGATGTTGAAATCAGTGAGAGAGGCTGCTGGGAGTGTGGGTCTCCCAGGTTAAAGGAGCCCGTGTGTGTTTGTGTGCTTCCTGGGAATGATATGAGCTGGGACTTGTCTTTCTTGGCTGCATCTAAACTGAAGACAAGCTCTCCCCGGGTTTGGCAGGAAGCATTTGAAGCTATCGCCAAGACATCTGTTTCATTTTTCTTGGCAATAAAAGGCATTCTGAGGGAGAGAGTCAAGGCTCAGGAATAACCATGACTCCTTTTCTCCCATGGGAGTTTAAACAGAAGCTCCCGTGCTCAAGTTTAAAGAGGGTCAGACCCAAGGAGCCTGGGCTGCAGAGAATCCAGAATTTGGAGGAGAAATGAATGGGAACAGGGGGGATGAAGAGCGGGCAGCACAACCAGGTGAGGCCTGAGAATGTCCTGAAAATCGGCGTCGGGAGAGGGAGAACCATGCCCATACCAAAACAGCAACTGATCGGTTTCGATGCTACTGATGAAAGTTCAAATAATGGAAAGGATACCATAAAAAAGACTTCTAGGCAAAATCAAAGTATGTATCTGCGATGAAGCCAAAGGTTAAGTCAGAGGGCAGAATTATTACATACACAGGGCTTCCTAGCAGCCAAAGTAGAGAGGAAAATGCAATTATTTTGTAAGATTCACAGGACCTTGAGATAAACATGTGTCTATATAGCTTAGGGGAGGCATCACTTTTCCTGGCTATTCTTAAAGGAAGACTGTGTCTGGGTTTATCAGCTGGACTGTCCCAGATAATCTATCTTTTCACAGCACAATTTCCTTCCAGACCTCCATCTTTTCCTGCTAACTGTGTTGCCACACATAAAATTGTTCTTGTAGTAATCTTCTAAAAACACAAATATGAGCACTTCACTTTCCCTCTTGAAATTCTTCAATAGCTGCAATTGCCCCCAGGATAAAGTTCACACTCTAAATACTAAATCTACATACTCATTAAATGAAGTAATCTGAAGGTATTTAATGAAGCACAAACACTTTTTCATCATCCAATAGTCCCCGAAGATCAGCCTTTTATCTAATTTGGACCCTTCATAATGTCAAACTTAATGATAAATTCTTTTCATTGTATTCTGTTATAAGAAGGCACCGTTATTTAGAAGAATTTTCTTAAACACTGGTAAATAGAAAACAAAAATTTCTTCAAGTATTTGTTCTTGAATTAATAAAATATTAGTAATAAAGAAAACTTGACTTTCCAAAACAAAGCCTTCTCGTGGGTTTCATGAACTGAAGTTTGATTACAGAGGGGAAGAAGGAGAAGGACCACCCTCTAATTCTTGGCACCAATTTTTCAGAAAATAAAAGTTTTCAGAAATATAAGACACATATGTCCATTTTAGAAAATAAACCAGAAGAACAGATATTACACACGATCACACTTTTTTAAAGGTAACCACTGCTAACATTTTGAAATACTTTCTTCTATATTGTTTTTACTGTGTGTACATATGCATATGATTTTATTTTTTTATAAAAATGACATCTTGTTGGCAGTTCTCGGACCTGTTTCTGTGTATCGTGAGGACTGTAATGTGATCTGGTCAGCACTGTCGTGTGAATGACTGCAGCCTGTGTGATTGCTGAGCTGACGCATGCTCTGCGCAACCTTCTGTTGGGCTTTCCTCCTCCTCCCCTGATCTGGTCTGAGGGCGACTTCGAGGCTGATGCTGGAGCCCTTCTCTGCAGTATACTGGGCTCTCAGTGACTGGAAAGCCTGTTGTGTCTCCTAGTAGGGCTGTTGTGACTTGTAATAAGGGCGCTTTGTGGCCTAATGAGAACACGGCTCTATTAATCCCTCTTTGTCTGACCTCGGCCAGCCTCCAACTCAGTGCAAGCAGGATTCTTAGCTCCTTGGGCCCCTATTGAGCTGTTGTCATAGTGATTGGTGTGGGGGGCAGGATCACAGGGCAATATCTCTAACCAGACCATCTCTGTCAGTGACACATTCAGGTCATGGCTATTAAATCCCAAACTCAGAGAGACATGACTGATCTGCGATGTCAGCATTCGCTCTGACTGCTGAGGCTGGGGGACCCCGAAGGCTTTCTGGGACCTGTCATAACTGTTCTCAGGAAAACAGCTCAGCTCACCTGCCCCAAGGGCCCCAGGGGTGCTCTGCTGCCGCCTCATGGCCCTGGGCCACCCCCCAGCTGACAGCCCTAGCCTCCAAGGGCTTGCGTCTCAGAACTGTGTCTGGAGTGAACTCGCACTACTGCAGAGAGGGCCCAGAGGAGCCGGGACAGACAGACAGGCTGCTGCTTCCTCACACAGTGACACTTCTCATCCTGATGTCAGGACTAGAAGGACCTTGGAGTCTGTCAGGTCCACTCCTTGTGGTACAGATGGGGAAACTGAGGCCCAAAGAGCCAGATGTGGTACCAAACCATTCAAGTTGGGAGCACCGTGTGAGCCAGGCAAGCGCTACCTCCGTATCTGAAAAAGAAACGTGTCTAGCCCTGGTCGGTTGGCTCAGTGGTAGAGCGTCGGCCTGGCGTGCAAGGGGTCCCGGGTTCGATTCCCGGCCAGGGCACACAGGAGAAGCGCCCATCTGCTTCTCCACCCCTCCCCCTCTCCTTCCTCTCTGTCTCTCTCTTCCCCTCCCGCAGCCAAGGCTCCATTGGAGCAAAGTTGGCCCAGGCGCTGAGGATGACTCCATGGCCTTTGCCTCAGGCACTAGAATGGCTCTGGTTGCAACAGAGCAGCACCCCAGATGGGCAGAGCATCGCCCCCTGGTGGGCATGCCAGGTGGATCCTGGTCGGGCACATGCAGGAGTCTGTCTGACTGCCTCCCTGTTTCCAACTTCAGAAAATACAAAAAAAAAAAAAAAAAAAAAGAAACATGTTTAGAGTCTCTTGTAAGACAATTGATATTATTACAATAAGTTCTTTAAATCTTATTTTTTTAAAACTTTATCATTTTATTTTTAAGTAATCCATCAATACATTTTCTTGAAAAAAGAAAAAAGTAGGACCCTGCCGAGAAGGCTCAAAGCCCCCCTGGCCTCTGTTCCCCATATAGCACTCCGCTGGCTTGGTTTCCAAGTACCCAGATCTCATTTGCTTGACTTGGGTGGCAGGGACAATTGGGGTGATGAAGGCCTGTGTCCCCAGCTGGGCTTGAGGCCAGGTGTCGCATTGTGGTTGGCAGGATTGCCCATGAGGGATGCATTTCCTTGGCCCCAGGGTGGCTGGGAGTGTGGGGCAGGCTGGCACTGCTGTGTCCTCACTCAGTCAGGGGCTATGACAGCTCTTCCATCTTCTTGTTCCAGTTCTTGTCTCAGGATCCCAACAAGCCCCAGCTACTGGCCTGACCAGCATGCTAGGAGTCTGGGCAGAAAAATAGAAACTTTGCTAGTAGGATTTAGCAATCACTCCAGAAGGGACAGTGCTCAGGATTTTCGGGTTTCTGTGCCCATCTCTGGCTTCCACTCCCCACTCCCACCCATTCCCACCACCCCTCACCCCCACCTTACCTTCCCAGAATCTGTCCCCTCCTTCTCAAGCATCTGAGACCCTCTGCCAGGAAGGAACTCAGCTCACCATCTCAGTACCCACTGGAAAAGGAAGAGAGAAGTATAAAAGCAAAGTTTAAAGAACACAGTGTTACATCTAAAGAAGTTAGTCTTACAGGAGAGAAGGACTGACATAAGGCACAGGGCAGAAAGAGGCTTTGCTGGCATACCTATTCATACCTGGCTGCCTAACATCTGGGGCAGCCCTGCTTTGCGGGACTGAGACAGTGAGGCTGGGCAGAGGATGCTACGGGGCCCTCTGGCACCTGGGAAATATGACACATGACAGTGTGGAAAAAGCCACTAGAGCTGGAAAACCGGAAGCAGGTCATCCCTGGACCCTCCCAGTCCTGATCTTTGAGAACCCACTACAATTTCAGTGGAGATTTCTAAATACATGAAAAGTACACCCAGCAGTTTTCAGAGTCTCTCTTTTAAATCAGTAAAAAAAAAATTTTTTTTTCTCAAGCCAAAAATCTTACCCAGAGCTTTAAACATGTCTGATATATAAAATCAATAAGAGAAGGTTTCTTCAGGCAAAGTATTTTGCTTGGCAAAGGTACTCTAATGTCTGCGGAAACCCTAAGGTTCCTACAGCCCAGTTTTAATTGAAATAATTTTCTTTTTCTTCCAGCTGAGAAAAGTGAGGCAGAAGGCTTGGGGGAAGGGGCAAAGCTCGCTGGAGTCCCCCCACCCCCCACGTCAGCAGCCAATCCGAGCCTGTCCAGGACATCTGGAAATCGGGCCAGGGCTCAACACCACCCAAGTCCTTTCTCAGCCTGAGATGGTCAAGCCGGACAAAGTGAGAGCTTAGGAGGATGCTTGGCCAGTCCGCGGCTGTGGGAATGGCGTTGCTGTGGTTACCCTGGCCCAGGAAGTGACCTTTCGCTCCAGAGTCCTGGAGTAAATGCCTTTTCCCTGCTGGGCTGGGGGGATAGGAGGTGGCCAGGGCTGAGGCTGAGGGCTTCACCCGCCCGTGGCCTGGGAAGCCAGCGTTCCAAGCCCACGCCGTGAACATGGAGGCAGCCAGGGACCTGGGGATGCGGGCCGAGGCAACATTGGGTGGCTGGTCTCGAGGCCCTGCCTTCTCTGGGTCTCTCTCTTCAAGTGGAGATTCAGGATGAGTCAGGCTCAGCCACTCTCTGCGGCCATAAAGGCGGAGGCCTTGAGCTGGACCCTAAACACACTCAGTGGCCCAAATCTCACCCTGGGTCTAGTTTGCAGAGGCCCCTCATGGCTGCCTCGGGCCTGCACTGAGCAATCCCTGATGGGGCGCCTACATGGGCCTACCTCGGGGAGGGCAGAGGTAAAGAGACACCAGGCTCTGAAGGAGCCCAGATCCCGGTGGGAACTAACATGAAAATGGGTACTTCAGAAACAATAGAAGGAATATTTTGATGGTAAGGAGAATGGAGTATGGGAGGGGGTGGGAAGGGACCACTTTGCCTGTGTTTGTAGGAAGAGGGGAAGAGAAATCAAAGCCAGCTTCTCAGAGCAGATCGTATCTTCGCCAGGGTTCTGAGGGATGACTAGAAGTTCTCCAGGAGAAGAATGACAGGGACAGAGGAAAGAAGAGAGACTGAATATCCCAGAGCGACAAAACAGAAATGATCAAAACACTGGAGGACAGAAGAGGAACAGGGACTCTGATGTGGCCAGAGGTAGGATGAGACAGCTTGAGGGTTCGGAGGGGATGGAGGAGAAAGTTATGAAAAGCTTTGGAAATGTTGGTCACACTGGTGGGTCAGTTTTTCCCCACTACTGGTGGCCCAAGGAGCCCTAGGTTTGGTGGAAGTGCTTTTGGGCCCATAAGGGGGAAGCGGGGTGGGAGGTTCTGGGTCACTCCTTCCTTCATTTTATATTCTGGGGCTCCATGCAGGAAAACCTTTGAACTAAATTCTCTGTGATTAAAAAAACAAGAGAAATCCAGTCGTGACTCATGCTTGGATCTCTTGTTAATCAGAAGCCAAAGGCTCTACCTCCAGGCTACCACTTCTTCTTGGCCGCCCAGGGGACTCAGGGCCTGGAAAGGTCTCCTCACCCGGCTAAGTCCTGGAGGGTGAGTGCTGATGAGCATGGCCATCACTTCAGCCACCCTCTCTGCCCAGCACAGTCCAGCTTCCTTGGCCTTTAAGTTGGTGTGTCTGTTGGTCTCATTTGCATTTATGTCATGGAAGAGTCAACAGGAAGCAAAATAGAGAAATAAGAAAAAACAACCATGCTGGGAAGGACAGCAGCACAGATCGGGCCAGAGCCCTTCTGGGGAAAATCAGTTGGCCAGACATGGATCGTGGGTGGAATCACTGACTGTGATAGGCCCTGCCAGGCCCAGTTCAAATCCCCTTCCTCCATGCAGCCCTCCTGGTGCTACATGGGAATGAGTTCCTTTTTCTGGGCCCACCTGCCCAGAAAACATGGACCATGAGCATTTGCCATGTTGAAGATAATGGTTCTGCATGATGTGGAAAGATTCAACTAGCTAGCTCATAGGCCATCTCTGTGCCAATTAGAAAAAGCATGCCTTCCTCTGGGTGGGCACAGTTCTGTGCCAGCGCATGTGGCCCCCACTGCCCCCCTCAGCCATCACCTTTCTGCAAGGCACAGCTACACTTGCCTGGCCCGAAAAGTCAATAGCCGGGAAACTGAGGCTCTGATAGTGTGGGCGCCCCTCGTATGGCTGCCAGGGCACTCACCCTAATCCAATTGCTCTGGCTCTGAGAGAGTCCCCTTGGCATTCTGGGACAGGACATGCTGGGCTCCATATCTGTCCTGAGGAGGCCTTGGCACCAGTCACCGTGAGAGTGATTGGCCGGGCCGAGCCAGCACCCGCCTTGTTGATCCAAACCCCAGGCCAGAGGCCAGCCTCTGCGCCAAACCCGACACCCACTGCTGAGTCCCAAAGCAGAGCAGGGCTCTTGGCTAACTGTCCTGTGGCCTCCACCCCCGCCTCGGAAAGGAGCAGGCTCGCCCCTGGGTCATCGAGGACTTCCCAGCCGGAGGCCCACACTAGCTACTTCATAGTCACCGATACAACGCAGCAAGAATTTCTGGGGCCACCGGCCACACTGCAGACTCAGCACAGCTGTGTTCCTGCTCAGAAACCTCAAACGAGATCACATGGGCTCCAGAGGGTGGTGGGCCGCACACACATGCGGCCAGCGCAGGAGTCTGACAACAAACACCTGTTGTTAAAACCTTGGGCAGCATCCGACCCTCGGGGTACTCAGAATCTAAATGGCTGTGGCTCTCTGGGGGCTGGCAGCCAAGCTCACATTCGAGGCTTTGTGTGGCCTGGTGATGGATGGCTTCAAGCAGGACTTTGTCCCAGTTTCTATAAAGCAGGAGAGAGGGTGTGCACAAAGGGACTGACCCAGGAGAGCTGTTTCTTGCTGCAGGAACATGACAGAGGTTTCTCTTCCTGGGCAGCTCCCTGAAGGAAGGGGCTGGTAACACCACAGGGACTTGGGCACAGTGGCTGGGGCCGGCTTTGATTCTGCCCCTGCACTGTGAAAGCAGCTGTCGGCTATCAGAGCCTGGCTGGCTGGCCCCAGGCCCCCAGCATGACCACCCTGCCCTGTCCTGGCCTTGAGGCTGGCTCCCCCCCACCCCACCCCAGGCTCCTCACTGCATGGAGATGCTGTCTTTGCCAGCACTGGGGGCTCTGAGAGGAGTGAGGGGCAGGGTGGGGACTCTGGGTGGTAGCATAATATACAAATATTGATCAACTTACAACCTATGTAACTTACGACCATTCAACTTTACAACCACAATCGCTAGCCATGACTGCTCCGCGTCTGGCAGCGCAAGCATTGCCCAGATGGGCGTAGGACAGTGTGGACCAGCTTCTGGCAGCACTACCATCTCCACGTGCACCATTTCAACTGTTATCCTAGACTCGGTACAGCAATTTGTGTTTTGTGTCTTGGAAATTTTTCATCAAACCCCTCCCAAGATGTCTACCAAAAGGAAATTGTCTTTGCAAATATTAAACCAGTTGTACTGGTAATGCAGTGTTTTACTTAAACCTGACGAATGTAAAAATAAGAAACCAAATGGTGTAGAGATGATACAAATGGCATAAAATGAACAAAGAAAATTATATATGACAATAATGAAAGAAAATTATGATAAAATATGACTTAAAGATTTTTATAACATCATTTCACAGTACCGTACATATAACCTACTCAACTTACAACCAAATCGTGTTACGTCCGGTCTGTCGGAACCAATCGTGGTCGTAAGTCGAGCACTAGCTGTACTTATTTACTTACCTATTTCAGCGCATCTGAGCTTGCGTGTTTTGCTATCCAACATTCCCTTTATTAGTCTTCTTTGTCCATAATTTTGTTTGATTTTCTGATTATTTCCCCAGAGAAAATTCCAAGACATTTAAGTTTGCCAGTTAACTCTCCTTGATAAATTCTGTCAAAGTGTTTCAGGAAGGGTTACCCCTGGCTTATATGCCACCACCAGCCCAAATCTGAGGAAGTTGGTGTCGTGGGTCTGCACCAGCTCATAGAAACACCAGCAAAGCAAATCCTGTTACTGAAGAGGCAAATAATGGTATCTCAAAATTATAAACTATGCTCATCGATAAAAATGGTCATAATTATTAAGCCATTTAAAAACTTTTGGGTCGGCCCTGGCCGGTTGGCTCAGCGGTAGAGCGTTGGCCTGGCGTGCGGGGGACCCGGGTTCGATTCCCGGCCAGGGCACATAGGAGAAGCACCCATTTGCTTCTCCCCCCCCACTCCTTCCTCTCTGTCTCTCTCTTCCCCTCCCGCAGCTGAGGCTCCATTGGAGCAAAGATGGCCCGGGCGCTGGGGATGGCTCCTTGGCCTCTGCCCCAGGTGCTAGAGTGGCTCTGGTCGCAGCAGAGGGATGCCCCAGAGGGGCAGAGCATCGCCCCCTGGTGGGCAGAGCGTCGCCCCTGGTGGGCATGCCGGGTGGATCCCGGTCGGGCGCATGCAGGGAGTCTGTCTGACTGTCTCTCCCCATTTCCAGCTTCAGAAAAATAAATAAATAAATAAATAAATAAATAAAAATAAAAATAAAAACTTTTGGGTCTATTATCTGCTTTCTTCTCCTATTTATCTAACAAGGTTTTGATGAGTTTATTTTTAAAACACTTTATGAGTTCTCTATTCATTGCCATTGTGATATTTGTGGCATATATGTTTTACTACTGGGTTATTCCCTTTTTTGTTCTTAATGGTGTTTAATGTACCAAAGTTTATATTTTTACACTGTCTAAGTTATTGGCCTTTCCTTTTGTGACATTGTCTATTACTTAGAAAATCCTTCCTGGAAAATAGATTTTTAAATGGGTCAAGAGGTGGCATTTTCCTCCTCTTGGTTCTCTATTTTTGGTAAATTTTGAACAAACATCCTTTCCCCAAAGCCCATTTTCCCTGGAACATCTGGAATGTGCTTGCTTTTATTTTGTCCTCCCTTGAGGCCGGCGTGTTGGGGGTGGGAAGAGGCCCTCTCTGCCTGAGGACATTGGAGTGGGGAGGTCTGGGCTCCACCCATGCTGCTCTCCATTTTCAAGGTGGCTGAGCTCTGTTCTGCAGGACACCTGACCTCTCCCGCCAAAGACGGGAGAACTGTTGGAAAACCTCTGAGATGTGTTGCATCAGCAACTGAAGATCATCTGTGGCTGGGCCTCAGACCAACCCAGAGGGCTTTTTCTGTCCCCTTGGGCAAGACAATAATGGCTCCTTGGTAGCTAGATTGTCTGGGGGCCATGAGGGTCTGAGGGTCCATATACCTGATTTAGCCATTTCTGTCTCTTCTGTGGACCCACTGGGACCCATTCCTTCATAGCCCCAACAGCAGCCCATTGCTGAGTTTCCATAGCATATGTACCAAAATGGCACACCGTAGGGAATTCATTGGGCTCAAGGCTGGGATCCTGAGTTCTAGGCCAGCTCAGCCTGCTCCCAGTTGTTTGACCTTCAGGAGTTTCCTTTCTTTGGAAAGAGGACCCACACCCAACTTGTAGGGTTGGTGTACGGACTAGATTGCTGTACTTTGTACAACCCCTGGCACCTGGTAGGCACAATGAGACTTGTTCATCTGACAACAGTGATGCTGCCATTAGCAGTGCGCAAACCAGGCTTGTGCACGCAAGCTCTCGGAAAACGAACAGCAAGGCAAAGATGGCCAGTGTGTGGCCTGGGAAGACAGCCAAGATAACTGCAGGACTTTAATTGTTGTTTTTCTACTATTTGGAGATACTAGATTCTCAGCCCTTCAAAGCATCAAAGGGTTTTAGGGGAGAGGAAGTTTGATGTTGTGGCTAAACCAAGAAGCTTTGAAGTCTAGAGCTGAGTTCTTAAAGTTCCGGATCTGCCACTTCTAACTCTATGACCTTGAGCAAGTGACTTACCGTATTTCCCCATGTATAAGATGCACCTCTTTTTCAAAAAATTTGGGGTCTAAAAACTGAGTGCGTCTTACATAGTGGTGGGTTTTTTACTTGCATTTCCTGCTTTTTCACACTTGTTGAGTTGTATGAATTTTATGATGAATAAAACTTGAGTTCAATAACTTTATGTAATACTTTTTTTTTTCAAATTTCAGGTCCCAAAATTAAGGTGTGTCTTATACATGGGAGCATCTTACCCATGGGGAAATATGGTAACTTCTCTAAGCCTTAGTTTCTGCATCATAAAACTGGGCTCTTAGCAGTGCCCCTCTTGTAGGGCATTGGGGGCATTAAGTAAAACAGGACTTACAAAGTTAGGTGAATATATAGTTATCTTTCAAATGAGGACACTTTTGAGAGTGAAAGGAGGCACTGTAATCGTCCAGCAAGCCGTTCCAGGCAAACCAGGACGCAGGGTCACCCCCTGGAAAGGGCATAGTGCGGTGACCGACACCTAACATGCTTTCAGTGGTGGTAACCACTGTCACTGAAGTGTGTGTGGACTTGTTCCATAGCTGGGTGACCCATGATGGAGACAGAAAAGAACCGTCCACTTCTTAGCAGAGCCCTGGAAGGGGTAGAGTGAGGGGCTAGGATTCATATCGGCCACTTAGGGCGGAGCCCGGAGCAGCCAGAGCCTCCCCAAGCCCTCAGACCTCTGGAAGGCTGGAGGCGGTGGTGAGGGAGCAAGTCCCTTTCCTGAGGGCACACAAGGAGCGGCCCCGCTTGGTCTGGCCAGTCTCTACTCCCTGTCCCACGGGAGCGAGTGAAAGCCAGCTCTGGGCACGATGAAGTCTTCAGTTCTGGCCCTCCGCCCCTCTGGTCCTCCACAGCCCCTGTAGAACAGCATCTCAGCAATTCCAGAGGTCACAGCCTTGTCCCCCTCGTCCTTGAGAGGGTCCCTGCTCTCTAGCCCCTAGCCACCAGATGGATACAGAGGGAACTGCTGTGGTTCGGTGGTTTGCGCTGCCCCCCTGGCCTTCAGCTTCCCTCGGCTCTGTTAGCATAAACACATTCCTCCAGCGAGCTGGAACCAAGACTGACTCAGGCCTCAAGAATGTGCAATCAGATCCCCTCTCTTGGGGGGCAGATTCCTCGTGGAAAGTGGGCAGCTAGCGGCAGGGCCAACCAGCCCTGGAGAGCCTCTTACAGCTGCTGTATCAGGGTCTGGACTGGCTCTGAGGGAACAGCCTCTTACAAGGCAGCCTTTTGGCCCGGCCCCTTTTCCTCAGAGCCCCAGAGCCTTCAGGTGTGGGCGGTGGGGCTGGAGGGAGTTGTAGGGGCGGGGAGTGCGCAGGGACCCCATTCCAGACTCGATTCAAGGCTCAGATCAAGGTCGCAGGCTGGCCGAGTCAGCCTGGGCGGAGGCCAGGAGCAGATCATGGCGGGAGCAGCACCCAGTCTTACCCTGGACTGTGCCCTGAGTGTGGGAGAGAGGATATGGCCCTGGGTCAGGGACCCCCAGAGAGCAGTCTGTCTCCTGCCTCCCCAGCATAGCCCTCCAGATCCTGGCTGCTTTCAGGGGACAGCCAGTGGAAGGCTGCCACTCAGATCAGTCATGTCCCCCCCGGCCCAGCCTAGACCAGGGATTCTCTGGGGACACAACTCTGTGTCATTGTTCAGTGCCACCAAGCAATGAAATAGGAGATCTCCTAAATCACAAAAGAAACTCCCATTTGATGGCTGTGAGGGTAGCCATTTGTTCAGGGAGGAAAACACTCATTAAGCCTAAGTCTGTGAGCCAGTACCGCACGTGGAAAGAGTCAGAATCCTTAAGTAACAAGACACAAGTAAGAAATGCAGGACCTTTGGCCTGAAGCTGAGACCTGGGCAGCTTGGTGAGGGGGCCCAGTTCTGAGACCAGACCCAGCCACTGGCCACCACCATATATGGAATAGTGTGCTGGCCCTCCAGGGCCCCTCAGACAGGTCAGAGAGACCTGGACCCTTCTGGTACCGTCTGGGGGACACTGGCAGTGCTGAGCCCCATGCATCCTGATGGACAAAGCAAGGGGAGCTCACCTAAGTGTGGTGACCACACCAGTCCTCTGGCAGAGGACTCCCAAGAGAGGTGAGCTCACCTCCAACTGTGGCGGATGGTTAAGGGCTTCAAGCTCCTCTTTACTCCTCAGCCAGAGTGATGGTTGGCACTGCATTGGACCCTTTTCCCTGGGACTTTGAACCTGCAGCTGGAAGAATTGGAGAGTCCGGCAGTGTCTGTCCAGGGGTGGCAGATCCTAGCACAGTGTCCCCACTGAGACCCAGCTGTTCTCCCCTCCCCGGTTCCTGCCTGTTCCCAGCCCAGTTCTTCAGCCTTCCTAATAATCAGGGAGCCACCCAATAACCTTCTATCACAACCTTTTGCTAAGTAAGGTAGCCACAGCTGGTTTCTGGGGTTTGCATAGGAAGGCCAAGTGCAACAGACTGGCATGTGTCAAGGCCAGGGGGCTGAGAAAGCCAGGCTCAGGGCAGCCAGAAGGGTGACCCACAGTGTCAGCAGCCCCTTTGAGGGCATACACCTTGCTCTGGACTCCTTGCTTGCCCAGGGCCTGAGCAGAAGCTGAGGGTGCCTGAGGGTGTTGGTTCTGAGAGGAGGAGCTGGTCTTGGGAGACCCCAGGTTGGGCTGACAGAGGCAGGTAGGCCAGAATGAGAGGCAACCCAGAGTCGGGAGTCTGGTGAGTTTGCCAGAGCTGAGACTCCTCCTCAGCCCGGTCAGAGCAGGCAGGTACCCCAACCGCCCCCAGTACAAGCCCACAGCTTGGCAGGTATAAAGAGACCAAAAGTGGTCAGGGGGCAGAGCAGGCAGAAGGACTCAGGAACTGGGGAGTGGGCAGGCAGCTGGGCAGGAGACGTACATTCAAGGGCTCACGCCTGCCCCGGCCGCCAAGTCTTGGTATCCTGTCTCTCAGTGGGCACGGAGGGCTGGAATGTGGGCTCCCAGGGCAGGGGCACAGGCGCCAGAGGTTCTGACCCTGCTGAGAGGGCTCCTGCCAGGTTGGACCCCAGCATAGTGGGTGCTTGTTCCTGTTGGACAGTGTTCCTCCTGGAGCAGGATGAGCTGAACCCAGCAGGGTGAGGTCATGTCTGCCCAGCGACAATCCCCCCACTGTATCTATGGGGGCACACAGCGCCCTCCCCGCTGCCCCTGAGCTGACCCCTTAGGTGCCTATGAAAGCCGAAGGGAGGGGCGTGGGTGGCAAGGATGCTGAGGGCAGAGGAAGAGGGGTCAGTCCAGGGAGTGGCAGGCAGACACTGGTGGACAGGCCCCAGGGCGGCCCACGGCTCCTGCCCCGTGTTCAGCACAGTTTCCTCACCTTGGGTGCGAGCTACATGTGTGACTTGCCCCTAGCTTATAGATGATGGTAAAGGCAAAAGGATTTCCTGGTGTCATTAAGATCCTGAATTAGTTGATTTTGAATTAACCCACATAGAGTCTGTTCTCCATGGGTCTGGTTTAAGCAGGCAAATGCCCTGAACACGGGAATTGCAGCCTTCCTGGTTAAAAGCCTTCCTGCCAGCCAGATGGAGGAAGCCCACCTGGCAGGGAGCCGCAGGGGAGTCCAGAGCCCCGTAGGACCAGAGCCAGCAGCGGGGCAGTGTGAGCTCCGGGGGGGAGGCCAGAGCCCCCTAGGACCAGAGCCAGCAGCGGGGCAGTGTGAGCTCTGGGGGGGAGTCCAGAGCCCCCTAGGACCAGAGCCAGCAGCGGGGCAGTGTGAGCTCCGGGGGGGGAGTCCAGAGCCCCCTAGGACCAGAGCCAGCAGCTGGGCAGTGTGAGCTCCGGGCGGGGGGGGAGTCCAGAGCCCCCTAGGACCAGAGCCAGCAGCTGGGCAGTGTGAGCTCCGGGGGGGAGTCCAGAGCCCCGTGGGACCAGAGCCAGCAGCGGGGCAGTGTGAGCTCCGGGGGGGGGGAGTCCAGAGCCCCCTAGGACCAGAGCCAGCAGCTGGGCAGTGTGAGCTCAGGGGGGAGGGGAGTCCAGAGCCCCGTGGGACCAGAGCCAGCAGCGGGGCAGTGTGAGCTCCGGGGGGAGGGGAGTCCAGAGCCCCCTAGGACCAGAGCCAGCAGCTGGGCAGTGTGAGCTCCGGGGGGGGAGTCCAGAGCCCCCTAGGACCAGAGCCAGCAGCTGGGCAGTGTGAGCTCCGGGGGGAGGGGAGTCCAGAGCCCCGTGGGACCAGAGCCAGCAGCGGGGCAGTGTGAGCTCCGGGGGGGAGTCCAGAGCCCCCTAGGACCAGAGCCAGCAGCTGGGCAGTGTGAGCTCCGGGGGGGGAGTCCAGAGCCCCCTAGGACCAGAGCCAGCAGCTGGGCAGTGTGAGCTCCGGGGGGAGGGGAGTCCAGAGCCCCGTGGGACCAGAGCCAGCAGCGGGGCAGTGTGAGCTCCGGGGGGAGGGGAGTCCAGAGCCCCCTAGGACCAGAGCCAGCAGCTGGGCAGTGTGAGCTCCGGGGGGGGAGTCCAGAGCCCCCTAGGACCAGAGCCAGCAGCTGGGCAGTGTGAGCTCCGGGGGGAGGGGAGTCCAGAGCCCCCTAGGACCAGAGCCAGCAGCGGGGCAGTGTGAGCTCCGGGGGGAGGGGAGTCCAGAGCCCCCTAGGACCAGAGCCAGCAGCGGGGCAGTGTGAGTTCCGGGGGGGAGTCCAGAGCTCCCTAGGACCAGAGCCAGCAGCTGGGCAGTGTGAGCTCCGGGGGGGAGTCCAGAGCCCCGTGGGACCAGAGCCAGCAGCGGGGCAGTGGAGCTCCGGGGGGGGGGGAGTCCAGAGCCCCCTAGGACCAGAGCCAGCAGCTGGGCAGTGTGAGCTCCGGGGGGGAGTCCAGAGCCCCCTAGGACCAGAGCCAGCAGCGGGGCAGTGTGAGCTCCGGGTGGGAGGCCAGAGCCCCCTAGGACCAGAGCCAGCAGCGGGGCAGTGTGAGTTCCGGGGGGGAGTCCAGAGCCCCCTAGGACCAGAGCCAGCAGCTGGGCAGTGTGAGCTCCGGGGGGGGAGTCCAGAGCCCCCTAGGACCAGAGCCAGCAGCTGGGCAGTGTGAGCTCCGGGGGGGGAGTCCAGAGCCCCCTAGGACCAGAGCCAGCAGCTGGGCAGTGTGAGCTCCGGGGGGGGAGTCCAGAGCCCCCTAGGACCAGAGCCAGCAGCTGGGCAGTGTGAGCTCCGAGTGGGAGGCCAGAGCTGGGCTGGGGCCTGGTTTCAGGGTTTTGCTGACGAAATTCTGCATGCTGGAGAAGGGTACGGCCAGGGGGCATGTCTGACTCGGGCTGGCATCTGTGGGACACTCGCCACGGCGGTGTCTTGGAGCCTGGCACAGTACCATTGTGGGAGCTCGGCAGAAGTGGGGTTCCCTGTGCCCCTCTATGTACACTGAGCTTGCGTAATGATTTTCAATAAAACCTGCCAGCTTACTCATTGCTTACCTGTCTGGTGTTCACTCCCATCAGCTCTCCTGAGGGCTCCCTCCGCCCACACCCTTGTCAGCACTTGATATTATCCAGCTCGGTAATTTTTCCAAACTCAGGGGTGTAAGTGTCTCCTTGTTTAATCTGCATCTCTCTGAGAAGTAGGGAGGTGGACAACCATTTCATGAACTTGATTGCCATTCAGGTCTCCCTTTCTGTGAATTCTTTTTTATGTTTGTTTTTTTTTTAAGTGAGAGGTGGGGAGGCAGAGAGACAGACTCTTGCTTGCACCCCAACCAGGATCCACCTGGCAAGCCCCCTACCAGTTGATGCTCAACCCATCTGGGACAGCTAATCTGTTGCTCAACAACCAAGCTATTTCAGCTCCTGAGGTGAGGCCATGGAGCCATCCTTAGCGCCCAGGCCCACTTGCTCAAACCATTCGAGCCATGGCTACAGAAGAGGAAGAGAAAGAAGGAAGGGAGGGGGGAGAAGCAGATGATGGCTTCTCTTGTGTGCTCTGACTGGAAATCAAACCTGGGACTTCCACATGCTGGGCTGACGCTCTACCACTAAGCCAGCTGGCCAGGGCCTTTTATGTCCTTTAATTCCTCTCAAAAAAAATGATTTGTTGCTCTTTTCCCCTTGAGAGGTCTAAGGACCCCTAGTATGGTCCAAACCCAGGGGCAGATACTCAGCCCTCCCGTCCTTAGTCCCCAGCTCTGCCCAGCTCTGGGCACCAGGCCCTGTGCCTTTTGCACCAATGTCTTGGGTCTGTGCCCTCACACGTGGGGTAGAGCTCAGTGTGTTCCCACACTAGATAAGGGTCTGTAGAGATTATGGTGGAAACAGACCTGTAGCTGTCTCTCTTGCTGTTGATCCACAACCCTTTTACTTGATTTCTTTTTTTGTCAGGAGAGAGAGAGAGGAGGTCTGCTCTCTCCCAGACCTGGCCCTGGTCCCCTATCAGGGGTATTCTTAGGGGACTTTTGTGTGTGTACTGGGTGCTGATGGGAAAGGTGACTAGATACTGATTTTCCTCCCACTGCAGGGGCCCTGGTCTGTCGGACCCGCACACCCCAGGAGGACTTAGGTTATGGAGAACCTGGGAGATAACACAAATGACCCCATTGAGCCTGCAGTGCCTGCGGAGGCTTCCGGGCAAACAATGGCCCTCTGTGTCTGGTTGCCCCTGAGGCCGGAAGCCCTGGTGCGTGGCCCAGTGATGAGTCATGCAGGATATCTCCTGAGCCTGCTTTGTTGAGCCCGAGGATTTGGGCTCAGCCTGAAATGGCAGATGATCTCATCGGCTGTTCTGGGGAAGCCCTGTCACTGGACAGTCCCGGGAAGCTCACCGCCCACTGGTGGCCAGGAGTCCAGGTCCCCTGACCTTGAGAGAGTTCCTGGAGCGGGGGGTGCTGGGCAGAGAGAGCCAGCCAGCAAAGACCCAGAGCTCAGGGAACCCAGGGAAACCCCCGTTTTGCTCTCTCCAGACACAGTGCATGTGTGGGGGCCGCCCAGCCTCAGCTGTGTCCCGTGGAATTCCCTGCCCTTGAGGAGCCCCACACAAGTGCATCAGGAGCGTCCCCAAGGGGCGCTGACCTGGGACAGGCAGGAAGCCGAGGGCTGAGGTGGCTGCCAAACCTGGCTTTGCCTGTGAGGCCTGGAAGGGAACAAGGCTGGACTTTCCACTTGGCTGAATCCAACAGGAATTTCAGAAACAGAAAGCCATGCTATGCTGTGAGGACGTTTCAGTTCCAGGAACCTGGATATGGTTGATGGTGGTGGTGTTTAAAGTTACCCCTACTGGTTGGTACAGATCATGGCTCCAGAGTCACACAGCCACACACCCACTAATTGTGTGGCCTCGAGCAAGTGACCTTGCCTTTCTGAGCCTCAGTTTCCTCCTTTATAAAATGGGACAGTGGTATGGCTATGGCTGTTGCGGGTACGCATGAGTTTCCGCAAGCCCAGCGCCTACCGCATGGCGGGCCCCGCTAGTGGCCGTCTGTGCTCTTCCCTCCATCCCCCTAGAGCCTTGAAGATGCTCTTGGTTGGGCTTCTATTCTGGTTCACCTCCCACAGGCTCATGGCTTGAACATGTTCCTTGGGAATGCCCACCTGTCCTTCAGATGCAGGCGATGAGTTGGGTCACCTGCCAGAACCTCTGGGGGAAGAACTGCCCCAGCCAGTCTGAGACCCAGAATGGTGTCACTGCCGCCTTCTGCTGGGGTTCACATCTGTTTGGTTACCATGGCAAGTGATTGCTCAGAGGACAGCCCAGAGAGGAACACTGTAGGGTGAACCCAGGGCCCGGCCCCCAGAAACCACTGAGACCATGGCCCTTCCTGCATTGACTATTCCCATCCAACCCTGGAGCAGCTGAGAAGCCTGGGGCAAGAGAAGCTATTCTCAGCAGGCCGCCTCCTCGCCCTGCCTTCCACCACTGCCCACGATTGGGGAGCAGTGCACCTGAGCCTCCTTCCTGCGCCCCATGCCAGGGATCAGCAAGTTCCCCGAGGGGAAATGACACGGTGCTGAGTGTTCCGTGTCAGAGGTTCCCAGCCTGCTGGATCACCGATGAGACACTGGACACATTACATGGCGCTGGCAAGATCATGGTCACCCCCTGCCACAAAATACCCAACTGGGAAGGGAGCTGAAGAATCACCCTCGAGAGGTTTGACTGAAAGAGGTCCCACTGGGTGGAGCCTGGAACTGTCCTTCAGGTGGTTCTGACATGGCCGGTGGCCGGAGTGTGTGTTACTGACCTGCATTTCACAGGCTCCGGACGAGCCAGCCCCACCCGGCCCCAGAGCTGGGACTCTTGACTGGACTACTCCTCCCATGTGGCTCCTCCTGCCTGCCCGGGATAGCAGGTGCTCTAAGAATGTGACCCAGCCGGAGGTTCAAAAGCACAGTAACTTCAGCCCGCACTGGGCCTCAGCCCCTCTGGCCCTGCGTGTCCCCGTCTCCCGCCTGTCTCTCCGTCCCAGCCCACCCTACTCCCCGCAGCCACAGAGAAGCACCCTCACACTTCCCGGACGGGCCCTCCTTCCCCCAGAGGGTCTTCCCCCCCCCCACTGCCCATGTTGGATCTGTATTCAAGTCACTCACATTTCACAGAAAATGTGGGGAGATGGGAAGGCCACACGGACTAGAACTTCTCTCAGGAAGAACACGGCATCAGGTTCAAAGGAAGTCTTGGACAAGACACTTGGGGGGAGGGAAGACCCCCCAGGAATCTCGCTGGGCCCATAGATTGTTGGCAGAGGAAGATTAAGGTCTGCTGAGGTGCCAGGCACAGAAGAAAATATTGGGCCCCTTAAAAACAGGAGAGAGGCAGGAAAATAAAAATACATGTTAACCATATTTTTAAATAAATAAAAAGTATTATGAACTATTAATGTTAAAATTGCACATATGAAACCAGACTTGGTGTCATTAGAAAAAAGTGTAAAGTTGGGGTTTTGCGGGGCCCTTCAGAAGTTGGGGCCCAGGGCGCTTGCCCGGTGCACCCACCATTAAATCCACCTCTGATGGTTGGGAGCTTTCTCAGGAGGCCGAGCCTTCGGGCCTTCGGTCTGAGTGTGGGGCTGGGGGTGGGGCGTGGGAGTCAGGGCTGAACCACTCAGGTGAACAGAAAGCCTCTTCCTTTCCTACCTTTTTCTTCCTCCGCCTTCAGCCTCAGCCCTGCACATAAATATTGAGCCAATATTAAAAAAGTATTAGTTTATAGTGCCCCCAGTTCTTCATCCCCTAGAGCACCATGTGCTCAGCCTGCACTGGGCAGCCCCAGGTCTCAGTCCTCACCCCGTGGTGCTCCCCCCCTACCCCTGCCAACCCAGCTGGGCGGCTCTTTCCTTGGGAAGCTTGGCGCACAGTAAACGCTAAACAAACACTGCTGTCTGGCTTTCCTCTAGTGCTCAGCACAGTGCTGGGCCCGCCGCACGTGAGCACATGCTCCAGGGTGAGTGAATGCAGGGCCGCCTACCTGGGTCAGGTGGGCGCTCCATCATGCCCGCTTAGGGCCAAATGTCCATGTCCTTAGATGTTCATGCAGATGAGAAACAGGTGTGATTATGTCAAGAGTCCAACACCAGATTCGTGTCCTCTCCGGCACCAGACGGGCTTCCCCTTCTGCTGTCTCCGTTCTTGTCATGGCCTCAGTGGCCTCTCTCAGCCCAGCATGGCCTAGCTGGAGTCTGTCCACAAAGCCACACACACACACACACACACACACACACACACACACACACACACACCGTCCACATACCCCACTGCCACACCCAAGCTCGGGTTCTGATCCTCTCTACTCAGGCCCCTCTCAACTCCCTGAGGCCTTACCCTGCCTGCTGGCCCCAGGAATAGTCAGGTCAATAGTCCTCGAGCCCAACTTTCTTCATGACACGACTCCACCTCTGGACAGAGTCTCAGACCCCATCCACCCACTGCCTGCTACTTAGGGCTCCGTGACACGGCCCCACCTTGCCCATCTGGTCTCTGAACATACACCCTCTGCTCCAAGTTTAATGGCCTCTGTGTGGTCCCTGCACAGTGTTGCCGTGACTTTGTCTCCCAACCAGCTGGCCCAGCAAACCTCAGCATAGTACCCAGTCACCCGTATTCCCTCTGGGCCCTCCTCTTCCGCCCGTGGGCTTGATTATGTCCCAGGGTTGGCCTTAGCCTAATTCATGTAATTAAGAGCGCCTACTGTGTGCAAGCCACCAATCTGACTGGCCATGGCCTGCCTGAATGGGGACTCTGAGCATAAAGCCCTCTGGTGTCAGTGCTGCCACAGAATGGGGCCTTTGGGGTCAACTGTATGACACGTGAATCCAGGCCTGACCTTCCTCTGGAGTGGTCACATCTGGAGCAAGAGCTTCAGGCCAGAGGCAGGGGTGCAGGGAATTCCCAGGAACACCCACCCTGGCCACTCCAATGGGAAAAGCTTCGTTAGTGGGAATTCTGACCCCATTGTTTGTTTTCCACTGAACAAAAGGATATGACTGGGTGTCTTGTTTTCTAGAAAGCAACTGTTGCTATAGTAGAACAGAAACAGAAAATTTCAGCTGCATGTTCCCTCTCGTGATAACTTCTACTTCCCAGAAGACAAGGAAGGCCCAAAAAACCGTGTATTCTTTGTGCAACAAGGTCAGTTTCCATTTCTGTAGTAGAGTAAAAAATCCCCAGGTTGTCTTCATGCCCCGGGCTCATCCTGAGGGCACCGTTCAAGGCCTCCTGTCCTGCAGAATATCTGGGGCAGCAATCATTGTTGGCACCTTGCTAGTGCCAGGCATTTCACAACACTGTGAGGTAGGGAATATTGCCCCTGCTTTAGAGAGCAGGTGACATGGCCAGAAAGTGTCAGAGGTTCTAGAACCAGATCTTCATCTCAGGGAGGTACCAGGCCAATGGAGAGACCACAGAAAACAGGATGCTTGTGCTGTAACTCCCCTGGCAGCAGGTTCTGGGCATGGAGGGCTTCTTGGAGGAGGTGAGGTCCAGGCTGGTTCTCAGAAGACAGGAGAAGATGAGGACAGGCAGAGTCCAGGTGGAGAGAAGAATATGGGAATAAGCCCTGGCCGTTTGGCTCAGTGGTAGAGCATTGGCCCAGTGTGTGGAAGTCCCGGGTTCAATTCCTGGTCAGCGCACATAAAAGAAGTGCCCATTTGCTTTTCCACCCTTCCCCCTCTCCTTTCTGTCTATCTCTTTCTTTCCCTCCTGCAGTCAAGGCTCCACTGGAGCAAACTTGGCCTGGTGCTGAGAATGGCTCCATGGCCTCTGCCTCAGGTGCTAGAATGGTTCCAGTTGCAACAGAGCAACAGCCCCGATGGGCAGAGCATCACCCCGTGGTGGGCATGCCAGGTGGATCCCGGTCGGGCACATGTGGGAGTCTGTCTCTCTGTCTCTCTGCTTCTCACTTCAGAAAAATACTCCCCCCCCCAAAAAAAAAAAAATAAAAATATATATATATATATATGAGCAAAGATTGAGGGAGAGAAAAAAGAGGGGATGGGATGGATTCAGGGGCCCTCCCTTACTTGTCAGAAACTTCCTGGGCATTCCTTTCCGCCAACAGTTATCTTTTCATGAGCAGCCCTTCCACGAGTGCAGGTATGGAGTCTGACAGTCAGTCACACTAATTCCTCAGCTGCTCCTGTCTTCCCTGGGTGGGCTTGCCTGAGGAAGGCAGAGGCACAGACACTACAGCGGAGTCGTGGACCAAGGCCCATGGGGAAGAGCCCAGGCCCAGGGGCACCATGCTCATGGGTAAACACCACCAGTGGTCTGAGGCCCCAAGCTTAGAAAGCAGAACGAAAGAGGCTTCCTCCCCAGGCCTATGCTCCTCACTCGGAGCTGGGGTAGGGCTCCAAGGGTGCTGAGAGAGGGGCTCACTGCCTTTGAGGACCCGCAGGGTGGGCTCAGTGTGTCTGGGGACCCGGGGCTCCTGGGGCTCACTGCCTTTGAGGACCCGCAGGGTGGGCTCAGTGTGTCTGGGGACCCGGGGCTCCTGGGGCTCACTGCCTTTGAGGACCCGCAGGGTGGGCTCAGTGTGTCTGGGGACCCGGGGCTCCTGGGGCTCACTGCCTTTGAGGACCCGCAGGGTGGGCTCAGTGTGTCTGGGGACCCGGGGCTCCTGGGGCTCACTGCCTTTGAGGACCCGCAGGGTGGGCTCAGTGTGTCTGGGGACCCGGGGCTCCTGGGGCTCACTGCCTTTGAGGACCCGCAGGGTGGGCTCAGTGTGTCTGGGGACCCGGGGCTCCTGGGGCTCACTGCCTTTGAGGACCCGCAGGGTGGGCTCAGTGTGTCTAGGGACCTGGGACTCCTGGGGCTCACTGCCTTTGAGGACCCGCAGGGTGGGCTCAGTGTGTCTGGGGACCCGGGGCTCCTGGCAGCTCAGGCCTGTGTGCTGAGGCCCGACAGCAACTCAGAGCTCAGAGCTGGAGGAGGGGGGAGGAGTCGGCACTTCTGGGCCTTTTCTGACTGTGAGTCAGCTGATGGGTTAAAATAAGTCCAAAAGGCTTTGAGCTAGAACACCTGCTGTGGGGCTGACACTGTGTGTCCCTGAGCTTCCTGCCCCCAGCATGGCCTCTCTGGGCAACCCAACTGGGCCTGTAAACATCCCTCCAGGCCCCTTACCCTCAGCAAATGCATCCTCTGGGGCTGTGAATAGCTACAGAACCAACCCCCAGAACCCATTGTTCTGGAAGTCCCAGAGAAACCAAAACACACTCCCAACAATATGGGGGTGAGGAGGCGGTGTGGAAAGGGCCGGGGGGCCTTTGTCCTTAGGCATCCAGACGCTTACATTTTCCACATTTCTGAGCAAGGAAATGGCTCTTTTTATGCCAGTAATAACAACCACCCCCTTCCATGTTCTCACTTAATCCTGGTAAAACCCAAACAAGATCAACAGTAGCATCCCGTCATAGGGACGAGGGACTGAGGTTCCAATAGGCCCCCTGACATCCCCTCAGTGCCGGCGTTAGTAAACACTGAAGCTGGGACTCGAACCCAGTGCTCTGGCTTCTTTCCAGTCCGCCTTGATGGTGCCAGCTACACCCAGCCAAGGACAAGATTGGCAGGAACGGTCTTGCCTGGTTCCCGTGATAAGGAAGCAGGCTCTTGCCAGGTGGCCAGGAGGCCAACCCTGCCCAGTCCTGCTCGCCTTGAGTGCTGCTACACAAAGGTCAGGCGCCAATGAGGGGGGCTGGCAGGCCATCATCCCCCCACCCGCCCAGGCTGACTGTGTCTATAGCCACACACCTTCCCAGCCATGCAGCCCTCGTGTCCTCCTGCTGATGCCCTGTTCTTAGGGGCCTAGAACGAGATCCCCCACCTTCCCTGCCAAGCCCAGCTCAGCCCAGCACGCCGCCTGGGGCCCCTTGCAGTGGCGGCAAGAAGAAGGCAGCTATGCATAAACCACTTGTAGCTCAATTGACTGCACCTCCTCCCACACCGTAAGATTTTCACGGGCTGATAGTTTTAGCAGAAAAAGAAAAATTGCTGAACTCACGAATTGTGATTTGGTGTGCTCATCTATCGCCGAAGCTCACGGTTAGATAACTAGGAGCTGCCGCTTTGATTATGGCCCTTTAGTAAATGGAATTCGAGCGGCCCTGCTAGAGTCTCACAAGACACAGTTTGCACCAGAACGTTGTGTGTAAGTGCACATCGCCCTGGCAGATAGCTGCTCTGGTGGGCACCCGGGAGTCCGCAGGAGGGGGCACAAACAGAAGCACAATTAATCAGTGCAGTTTTTTCTCTGCCGTGAACATGACCCGTCTCTGGATTTTGGAGGGCCACACACACGGGAAGGACCTGGCTTTGCATTCTCCTTGGCCTTCACAGCCGCGTGCTTTCGCTTCCGACATTGGGTCTTCCTGCTCAGTTCTGTCTCCTTGAAAGCATGCAATGTGGCCAAGCCCTGGACTCTCCTCGCCCGGGGGGGGGCGGGGGGGGGGGCTCAAAGTGCTGTGTCCCCTGAGGAACATGAAGTTACTGGCCCAGACCAGAGGCTCCCTGAATCCAGGCTTTGCTCATTGTTATTTTTATGTGAAAATGACTTGTTTTTGTTCCTTGCAGAGCAGAAGAAAGAAAACAACTTAGCCAATAGCTGACCAGGAAGGGGACACCCATTAGTTCCTCGCTAAGTTAACCCGGGGCATTGTGGATTTGGTGAAGCCTCCAGAAGCCAAGGCTGGAAGGGAGTGGCTCTTTTAGAACTGCTGGTCTACCCTGGTCCTGTTTGGGGAAGCTCTGAACCTAAGGTTTCCAGTCTACAAAAATGCTGGCCCAAAACCTGCTGAATGATGTGGGTCTTGGGATCAAATTGCATGAGTCAGGGGTGTGGGGTCCCCCTGGGAAAAACAAGTTAAATGCACACCTCAAAGAGAGACCCCAGACATCAAGGGTGGCAGTAGATATCCCAAGGTTGAAAAGGAGAGGGTGTTTTTCTCCTCTGTAGCAGGAAGAGGTTAAAAGTAGGGGAGCTGGTCGACATTCCTAGAGTATCGTCTACCTGTACCTGTCCACAGACTCCTGGGCAGGCCCCGTGTCCTCTGGGAGGGACAGACTGGGAGCTGATACCAGGGCTCTGGTGTCCTGCGGGGGAGGGAGGGCTGGGCTTCTAATAATTAGGGCCAGCTACGAAGGACTTTCTATGGTCCAGATCTTTTTCTTCATTATTTCTTTTCATCCTCAGAATAATTCTGACTATTTGTTAGAAGAGGCTCAAAGAGCCTTAGTATCTAATCTAGATCTCACAGCTACCAAGGAATGGAACCAAAGAAAGAACTTGGGTTGTTAGAGGACAAGATCTTCGGTTTGTTATTCTAACAGACCTAGAGTTCCAAGTGCCAGGCACAGCAGGAAGGAGGGTCCGGAGAGATGATCTTAGTCTTAGGGCTACACCAAGACCTGAATTAGAGTCTTTGTGGCCCTGTGGCCTGGGTCATGGATGGTGGGGCAGTGGGGGAACTTTGCATGGAACTGAGATGTTCAAGGAAAACGTATTCATGACATTTGTTAAAGAACAATAAGGCAGACTTTATTCAGGGGGACTGTCACATTAGGTATGGGGACCACTGCAGTTAGTTAGGGAGAGAGTGGGCTCAACTCTAAATGCAAGGAAAAGTTGGCATTTATAGCCAGGGAGTTGGAGGAGAGAAGCAGTGGATGGAAAATTACTGGGAGGAAACATCAGAGGTAATGGGGTTCTGGATAAACCAAGCAGGATTCTTGCTGAAGGCAAGCCAAGGGGATCACATGTGCCCTGGTGGGTGAGGAACCCAATCACATACCAAGGGTGATCAGATATCTAGGAGAGGGGGATTCTGGGTAAACTGATGTAGCAGGGTTCTTGCTAAAATTGGACAATATAGAGTCAAACACAGAAGCCCAACAGCCAGGGCCTGGGTGAGCCTGACTAGATTTGGTCAGGGAGAGAATCGTCTCAGAACTCTGTGACCTCAGAAAATAGCTTGACCCCTCTGAGCCTGGATTCCCTGGGGATGAGATGAGGAGAGAGTGGAGTCAACACGCTGGGACCTGTGAAGGGATGACAGGCGGCAGTCCTGTCCTCCTCGGCCACTCTGGCCTGCCAGAGGGGGCAAATGTGCAGTGAGACCATCATGTCCCTTGTGATTTGTTCTGCGTCAGTCCCCTGGAGTGGCACTTGGGGGTGGCAGGCTCTGTTTCAAGCTCATAAATTGACACCTGCTGTTGTGGGGGTCAGCTTCTGGCTTTGCCTGGGGACCTGGAGACTTTGCAGAGCTCACTGTCCCTGGGGCACCCAAACTGACTCCAGAGAAAGACAGCCTTGTGAAGTTCTGGTGCACGTGGGCCCAGGGCACTGTCACGGGAGTCCCTGCGGGCCAGAAGGAGGGTCCTGCCAGGTCTGAGGGTGCAGGGAGGAAGCTGGGGGGAGGGTGTCTGCTGTCTTTTCTCTTCAGTCCTAGGGGCTCAAGGGACTGTTCTTCCCCAGCTCGTGGCGCCAGTCCCAGTTTGGCGAGTGACCCTGGAGAGAACCAGGGCAATAAAGTTGGAATAGCTCAGGCACAGGAAAGGGACACAAAGGCCAACAATGTGGGGAGTGTTCAGCAGGAAGAGAAGGGGACGGGGGCCGGGGCTGCTGGGCAGGCCTCGGGCTCCAGGAGTCTGGGCGTCCAGGGGTGACCCGGGCTCAGGCAGTGCAGAGGGGAGGGACCCGGCCCCGCAGTGGAAAAACACAGAGGGCGAAGGGGCTGCAGCCTGAGGAAGGGGTGTCGGTGGAGAGGGCTGAGTGAGGAACCGCTTGTCCGGAGTCAGGCCTTAATTTTGTCTTTTTGTTGTTGTTATTAAGGGGCAGAAGTTCCTGTTTGTTCTGACCCGAGGTGGTTTAGTAACTGTGAGCTCCTGCTGCATGCAAGGCCTGGGCTCTGAGAGAGGGGATGACAAGGAGACAGGGTCCCAGCCCCCAGAACCTGGACCTTTCCCGGTGGCCTCCCTGCTCTGCTGAGTTCGGTCCCGCCTTGATTTCTGCAACCCTCCCCAGCCGTCTGAGGGCTCCTGGGAATGAAATCTAACCCTCCAGGTGCCATCCCAGGCTTCCCATGTGGGGCCCTGCTGCCCTCCTGGCCTCCTGCCCCTCCACCTCTGCCTCTGGCTTCCAAGCCTCCGGGCGTTTGCTCACCTTGTCCCCGTCTATCCTTCCCCAGCAGAATACCCCTTACCTCTGGGGACTCGGTTCAGGCACTGCCCCTGAGAAGCCCACCCTGCTCTCTCAGCTCGGGCAGCCCCAACCTCCCTCCATGCCAGCCGGGAACCACTGCCAGGCGCTGAGACTCTTGCCCATTCCCCTCTCACTGTCCAGAGCCCCCAAGGGCACAGTGGAGGCTCTTTGTGGCTTTCCCGCCCGGGATCGAGCAGGGCCACACCGAGAGCAGGTATCCAGAGAGCCTTTCCAGATGAGTCAGTCGAGGAGCTCGGGGTCAGGGCCCTGGAGATGGCATTTCAGAGGGATGGGAATGGAAGAGTGGTGTTGCCCAGACTCTAGCTTTCCATAAAGCTACAGCAACACACACCTTAGGGTCACGGTATAATGCTGTCGTGTGGAAGCAGGACCCCAGAATTAGGTGTCTGAGACAGAAATGGGGGTGACATGTCCGTTCCAGAGCTGCCAGGTGAGGCAGGTGCTGAGCTGAGAAGGGCAGACCTGGGTGGCAAGAGCCCTGGAAGATGTTGTGACCGGGGAGCAGGGGTAGGGGAATTCCAGGTAGGGGCTGGGCAACCCCTCTCATATAGGGCCAGCTTTCAGCTTGTGTCCCTCGTGTGAGGGCCAGAAGGCCATGTGCAGAGGGTCAAGGCTAGGACAGAACTCCTTAACCCTTTGAGTAGTACAAACATTCATGTACATCCTCGTGCCTCCTGACCATCCAGAGTAAAAATTTTTTATTTTAAAAATGTGTAAGGTGGCCCTGGCTGGTTGGCTCAGTGGTAGAGCATCGGCCTGGCGTGTGGAAGTCCTGGGTTCGATTCCCGGCCAGGGCACAGAGGAGAAGCGCCCATCTGCTTCTCCACCCTTCCCACTCTCCTTTCTCTCTATTTTTCTCTTCCCCTCCCGCAGCCAAGGCTCCATTGGAGCAAAGCTGGCCCGGGCACTGAGGATGGCTCCATGGCCTCCGCCTCAGGCACTAGAATGGCTCTGGCCACAGCAGAGCAACGTCCCAGATGTGCACTCTGGTGGGCATGCCAGTAAATCCCGGTCGGGCACATGAGAGAGTCTGACTGCTTCCCCGCTTCTAACTTTGGAAAAATACAAGGGAAAAAAAAGGGAAATGTATGTTCTTGTTCCCATAAATTGGTTATCAAAAAACATGATTTTAAGTTAATAAAACTGGAACCGGAACTAATTTCATTTTTTGGAAAAAAACAAAACAAAACACCTCACTCCCGGGGTCAGCAAGCATGAAAAAAACTCACTACTCAAAGGGTTAAAGGCCAGATTGACAGTCCAGAGTCCAGGGAGGGACACTGTAAGGGGCAGAGGACAGTACCTCCTGCCAGCCTTTCTGAACGTAGAGGAAGGACAGTGGGGACCAGGGCAAGGTCTAGGGGACATGTTGGGTTTGGTTCCGTGGCCTTTCTCCAGCTCAGTCCCCCTGTCTGGCCTATGACTTGGGGTCCCCACTGCCCACCTCTGGGGCACAGGCAGAGCTCGGCCAGTGATGGAGAACCAGTGGACCATCTCTAGGGCGAGCATACCAGGAGGGGACTCAGGGACCCTGGCTAGTGGCCAGGAAGGACACAATTAGAGAACTTAAGAAAGGGTAGCCAAGTAAAATACAGCTTAAGTTTGAATATGAGATAAATGAATTTTTTTTTTAGTCTGAATATGTCCCAAATATTGTATGAAACATACACTAAACCAATTATTTGTTGTTCATTTGAGATTCCAATTGAGCTGGGGGTGCTGCACTTTTATGTGGCAAACCTGGCCACTTGAAATGCCAGCATGGTCCACAGACCCCGTTACAGTAAAACATTTCTAAAATAAACACCACCGCCAACAGCATACACAGAAAAATAAAATGTGTTAACTTCCTGAGAACACGTTATTTATTGTCTGAAGGTGGAAGTCTGCAATTCTGAAGGAAAAAACAAAGTTTTCTGCTGAGGAAGAGTGAGTCACAGACAAGTTGAAAACATTTCTCTGGCTTTTGGAGACATGTGGACGTGGGTCCCCTTCTCCCCCCTTCTGCCCCCTCCTCCCTCCTTCTCACGTCCCTCCATTCCAGGTTGGGCTGGGCTGGGCCCTGACTCTAAGTCTACCAAGAACCCCACTGACATTGTCACTCCTGACCCCCAGCCCCTAGGCCCCTGAGGTCCCTCTTGACTCCCAACCACTGGCCCAGCTTTGCCTGTGCCCAGGAGGTATCACTGGGGCCCTCAAGTCACAGGCCAGACTGTGGGCTAAGCTTTAGAGTCGCCAAGAAGGCCTCTTGGGTGCTTAGACAGGCACCCAGATGAAGAGAGGGTGTGGCATGTTCCCAGAGAGGTCTCAACCTTGTGTTCTGGGGCTCAGAGCTAGGAGAGCCCACCCTGGCCTGTCTCACCATCAGCAAGAGGCTCTTTGAGAGAAACACAGTGTGCCTGACCAGGCGGTGGCGCAGTGGATAGAGCGTCGGACTGGGATGTGGAAGACCCAGGTTCGAGACCCCGAGGTCGCCAGTTTGAGCGCGGGCTCATCTGGTTTGAGCAAAGCTCACCAGCTTGGACCCAAGGTTGCTGGTTTGAGCAAGGGGTTACTCGGTCTGTTGAAGGCCCGCGGTCAAGACACAGATGAGAAAGCAATCAATGAACAATTAAGGTGTCGCAACAAAGAACTGATGATTGATGCTTCTCATCTCTCTCTGTTCCTGTCTGTCTGTCCCTATCTATCCCTCTCTCTGACTCTCTCTCTGTCTCTGAAAAAAAAAAAAAAAAAAAAAGGAGAGAAGCACAGTGTTTCCATCCTGTCCCCCAGCACAGGGCTTCACCTGTCCCACTGCGCATGGAATAGATGTCACCCTGTAACTGTTAGCCCCAGGCCTGGAGGACAGGCCGCCATGGGACAGGCAGAGGTGTGCAGGGTGGCTGGCCTGGGGCCTCCCGCTGTGACTCCAGCTTCTTCCCCACTCCTTGTCTCTGCGCGGCTGCAGAGGGCCCTGTTAAAACCCCAAAGTCTGCTCCCAGCGCTCCCTGCACAAACCCCTGTGGGGCACCTGTGCTGAGGCCCCACAAGGCCCACCCCTGCCCTATTACCTCTTGGCCTCTCCTCCCAGGAGCGGCCCCTTGGTGACTCTGCCCTTCCTGCTGGGCCCCGGATCAGCTGGGCCCCGGATCAGCAGGGCTTCGGACTTGCAGCCCTTTTTCTGTAATGTTCTCCCCCCACAAGGCTCACCTCCATCTTCTCTCAAACATCCTCACCTCCTGACACACCTCCTGACATTGCAGATTGCAGTCCCCACCAGCACCACCTTTCTAACCCACCTCACCTTCCACGATTCCCTGAGGTTTAGGCTCACTGTCCATCAGCCCCGAGAGGACATCTGCTCTGGGGACAGTTGGGGTACCCAGCAGCTGTGGTTGGGAGGGAGGGGCCCTGAATGAGCCCAGCGCTGGGGGAGCAGGTGAGGTGGGGACTGGACCTGCCCCTGCCCAGGGGGCTGACCATGCAAAGGACCACTAGGGACCCTGAGTAGCCTTCGCCCTGAGGAGGGGAGCCCCAGATGTAACTTCAGCGTAGAGGTCAGTGTTTTGGGGGCCATCTTATGTGAGCTTCTGTCAGTGAGCACTCCTCTTTTCTTTCCCAAAGCTGCTGCACACTTGGGACCAGATCCCACTGGCATGAAAGGGACACTTGGGGTGCCAAAGAGGGAAACCCAGCTGCCCCCAGAGACAGGAGGAAAGAGCAGGTCACAGGTCATGGAGTGACCTTTCTAACTTGGGGTCAGTCATCCTGGCAGACTGAGCACAAAAGCCAGCCTCTGCTTGTCTGCAGGAATGTCTAGCCCTGTGACATTCCAGGCATTCTTTGGGGTCCTTGAGGCTGAGAGCTTGTGGGGAGGGGTGGGCTTTGTGCCGTGAGGAAGTGTCTGGCTGACTGCAGACTCTTTGTTTGGCTGCCGGCCTTTCTCGGCCCTCCACCGGCCCCACTGTCTGGCCCGGATGACCAGCTGGGGTGAAGGGGTGTGGGGACAGAGGTTCCTGAAGCTGGTGTCCTCCTGCCGCCCTTTAAGGGGCTCTGCTGCACCTGGCCTCCGGCAGTCTCATAGGGATCAGGTTGAGAACAAAATCAAGTGCCCCCAAAATCTGCCCCTCATTCCAGAAGGAGCATCTTAAGTGGGAAGTGGCTTGGCCTGTGGGGAGGACTTGAACCCACTGTCACCACATCAGTTTGAATCCCAGCACTGCCACTTCCTAAGGAGGTGGCATTCTCCCACATCTTAATTTTGTCATCTGTAAAATGGGTTAATCATGCTCACCAGATAGTGTTACTGGGAGGATTAAATGAATGTGTATGATGGTGCTCAGGGTGGGTTTTGGCACCGCCAGGCATCCAAGGGGTGTGAATTCTATGGTGTCGGGAGTCTGAGAGACAGGGGGAGCAGGAGAGACTCCAACCCTGTCCTCATGGGGGAAGGGGCAGTGAGCAGGCCCCAGGGGAGCAGGAGAGACTCCAGCCCTGTCCTCACGGGGTAAGGGGCAGTGAGCAGGCCCCTGGGGAGCAGGAGAGACTCCAGCCCTGTCCTCACGGGGTAAGGGGCAGTGAGCAGGCCCCAGGGGAGCAGGAGAGACTCCAGCCCTGTCCTCACGGGGTAAGGGGCAGTGAGCAGGCCCCAGGGGAGCAGGAGAAACTCCAGCCCTGACCTCATGGGGGAAGGGGCAGTGAGCAGGCCCCAGGAAGGGGAAGGGGAACCTGGGAGAGGTGCCCGAGCCGGGCACAGGAATATTCGAGGGCGTCCTGTCCATCTCGTCTTCCTGGACCAGGAGCTGGGGCCTAGGAGGTCCCGTGTGACCCAGAGGGTGCTTGGGAAGCTAGGGAAGAAACACAGATCCACCAGCGACAGATCCTGGGCAACTCGGAGGCTGAACTCCGAAAGAGGGAACTTGGCTGCCGCTGGAGTCAGTGCAGGCGCTGTCTGTGACTCTGAGAGCCCTCCACAGGTGTGGTGGAGGCAACAGGCGGTAAGGGGCTCGTGGCAATGATGGGGAAGAAGTGTCACTCCACCAGGAGGATGCGTCTGGCCACCATGGAAAGGCCTCCCTGAGGAGTAAGCTTCTGGTCAGCGGCAGGACGGGGCACAGCGGCTGAATGTGGTCTGGGAGCTGCGGAGGGTCGCTGTCCTGGGGAATAGGCCACGTCCAGCCCTGAGGGCCCGGTGTTCCTAGAGGGACAGCAGGAGCGTTTGCTAGCTGTGTCTTCATCAGACAGGATCCTTGTAACCGCGGGCCAGTGGCAGTGTCTGCAAAGTAGCTAGCACGGAGCTCCCACCACCAGATCACGCTGTCATTGTTGTAGGAGCCTGGCCGGCGAGGCCGAGCCCCCCCAGTGGGTCCAGCTCACTGTGTGGCCTCAGCGCATCTCTCTGGGCTGCCCTTTCTCCCTCCATAGCCCAAAAGGAGTAACAAAACCCCTCCTGCTTTGGCCAGCTTGGTGGCCTTAGCTTGTCCCCAGAGGGTCTTGCTCCGTGCAGGCGGAGCAGGGTGCGAGGTCTCACATTCATCTTCTGGTAGAGTAACTGCAGCTGGCATTAGACATGCTCCAGCTGCAGGGGGTGCTGGAGTGTCCTACGGGGCACGGCTGGCCTGCCTTGAGGAGGGGCACTGCTGCCTACTGCTCCCCATTCCAGGCTATGCCAGGCTGCAGATACCTGCTGGGGTCAAGCATATGACCCAGGTGGAAGGCCTGTTAAAACACAGATGACCGGGCTCAACCTGCAGAGCTTCTGGCCGGCAGCAGGTCTGAGGTGGGGCCTGAGACCCGGGATCTCTCAGATGCTCCCAGTTGGTGCTGATGCTGATGCCCCCCCACCCCACCCCGACCACCCAGATACTACCAGCTAGATCTTTGCTACTTGGAGTGCAGTGCTCAACCAGCAAGAGCAGCTGCGCCTGGGAGTTTGTCAGAGGTACAGAATCCTCTCTCCTCCAGCCTCGGAGTCCAAATCTGCACTTGAGCAAGAACTCAGCTGATTCCGAGTCTCATTCATATTCCCAGGCTGGCGGGGGTGGGGCGGGGCCTGGGGCAGGAGCGCACTGTCCTCTACCACTTCCTGTAACAATGAAAGTGTTCTCTACCTGCACTGCCCAACGCAACAACCGCATGTGACCACTGGGCATTTGAAATGTGGCCGGTGTGATTGAGGAGCTGAGTTTTTTAATTCTATTTAACTTAAATGAGTTTAAATTTAAATAGCCACCTATGGCCAGTAGCTCCCATTGGTCAGAACAGGTATAGAGGAACCCAGCTCAGAGGCTCGTAGAGGTGGTCATTGTGGAGATGGGGAAAGGTTCAGAGAGGGGTCAGGACCTTCTTAAGGTCTCTCCATGAGTCAGTGGCCTTGTTCAGAGTGGGACCAGAACAATGTCCCTGGGCTGAGGCCAGTGTTTTCCCCCTGGGCATGGCACTACCACCATGCGCCTGGGCCCTTGTCCTGCCTCTGTCTCTACCCACCTCTGGATGCTATCACTCTGCAGATTCAGAGTTCAGTCAACTCTCACGAGGCCACTGGGTATGAACACTGAACTCAGCCATACAAGAGACTGGAGATGTGCCCACATATAGTACTGGATGGAGCAGTAAGAACTGGCCACCAGCTGGGAATAGACACATGGTAGGCTGTATGAACACCACGCAGGATACAACACACTCAAGCACACCATGGATTTGGGGTAAAGACCATATTCGGCATTCACCATTATAGGCAATTAAGGTTAAATGAAGTCATAGTGGGGGTGGGGGGGCAGCTGATCCAGTGGGATAGTGTCATTGTAAGAAGTGACACCAGAGGGCTTGCCAGTGCTTCCTCTCTGCTGTGTGAGGACACAGCAGGAAGGTGGCCACCTGCAAGCCAGGAAGAGGGCTCTCGCCAGAAACCACCTCTGCCAGACTTTGATCTGAAACTCACAGCCTCCAGAACTGTAAGAAAGTAAATATCTGTCGTCTAAGCCATGCAGTCATGTATTTTGTGATGGCAGCTTGAGCTGGTTAAGACTTGGGTGAAATTGATTTGACTTTACAAAGCTAGAGAAGAGGCCTGACCTGTGGTGGCGCAGTGGGATAAAGCGTCGACCTGGAACACTGAGGTCGCCGGTTCGAAACCTTGGGCTTGCCTGGTCAAGGCACATATGGGAGTTGATGCTTCCTGCTCCTCCCCCTTCTCTCTCTCTCTGTCTCTCTCTCTCACTCCTCTCTCTCTCTAAAAAATCAATAAATAAAATATTTTTAAAATAAAAATAAAAAGCTAGAGAACCAGCCACATCCCCTAACCATCATTGTCCGCCTCCTCCAAGAAGCCAGGGGACGCTGGGATAGAGCCCGCCCTTCAGCTCCACAGCAGCAGTAACTGGGCGGGGGAAGTCCGTCAGCGTTCATCCGTAGCTGAGAACTTTGTAAGACTCCGAAAGGGTTTGGGGACCCTCGACATAGGCAAGGATTATCAGTGTGTGGGACAGGGAAGTGAGTCTCTGAGGAGAACAAGAGGTTTAAAAGGAGGGATGAAGGCTGCATGGCGGGGGGGGGGGGGGGGGGGGGGGGCTGGTGCAGAGAAGGATGAGGAAGGTGTGTAGAGAACCCTAAGACTTGGATCAGACACTTTCCTGAGAGCCTTGTGGGCCCCACTAACGAGGCTGAGTTTGATGCCACAGGCTTGGGGTTGGATTGAAGGATTTTAGACGAGCAGGTTTCTGTGATCACATTTGTATTTCAGAAAGATCACTGCTCTTCACGTGGATGGTAGCTTGTCGGAGAGACTAGAGGTACAGGGCTGATGGGGAGGCAACAGATGAGAAGTTCCAGGGCTTGGGTGGGCTCATGGGCAATGGGGAGAGAGAGGAAAGGACAGAAAATAGAGACATGAAGGAAGTGGAACTAGCAGCACTAATCCCAGAATCCACAGAGCCCCCTGAGCAGCACAGAAGAGAAGGGGAGCTGGGGGGGGGGGGGCACAGCTCAGGGTGACCCAGCGTGCTGCTCGGGTCCTTGGTAACAACTGTACCACTCAGGAGGATGGGACAGCAGGAGCCGGGGAAAGAAAGGGTGAGTTCAGCTCTAGAAGGTGTGAGTTTATTTAAAGATTTTATTTATTCATTTTAAAGAGAAGAGTGAGAGAGTAAGAAAGAGGGGGGGGGGGGGGAGGGAAACAGGAAGCATCACTCCCATATGTGCTTGACCAGGCAAGCCCAGGGTTTCGAACTGATGACCTCAGTATGTCAGGTTGATGCTTTATCCACTGCACCGCCACAGGTCAGGCTCTAGACGGTGTGAATTTAATGCCTGTGGGCAGTCGGAGGTGGCCAGAGGGCAGGAGCAGTGCTGGTCCGGAGCTCCATGAGAGCACAGAGGGGGCAGAGGTGAGGGACATCACTGTCTCCAACAAGGCTTATTGGGACACTCTCCTTTAGTTCCCTGAGGTTTCTCTGGTCCCTGCTGGTAGCAAGGGCTGACACTGTGCAGGCCGACCAGTGAGCCAAGCCCCTCTGCCCTCAGTGTGTACCGCAGTGTCTTTCAAAGGCCATGGTAGCGCCACCCCCTGTGCCTCTGACTTACCCAAACCTGCTGGCTGCCCACTTGTCTAATGCCCAGAGGAAGGGCTGAAATGAGGCCAGCCCAGTGAATTGTTGTGGTTGAAGTTCTCCTCCACAGAGGCCTCTTCAACACTACCACGTTCTGTGAAAAGAGCCCATTAAATGACTCTCCACACACAAAGATAAAGGCTATTTCTGGAACGAGAGAAAGAATAAAGTGGCAGGGTGTCCAGGATCAAAGGAAGGACAGGCCTGGTTTCCAGCAGCCCCAGGGGGACCAGGGGCTGGAAAGTGGGCTAGCTGAGGACACAGGGATGGGTCAGCTCCACGTTAGGGAGGCCTTGCCAGTCATGGCTGTGCACTCTGCAATGGGAGGTGGTGAGCTCCCTGTCATGGTGGGAGCCCAAGCCAGGACTGGAGAGCAGCTGTTAGAGAGATTGCAGAAGGGCTCCTTCTTTAGGAGGAAGGTGGGACAATGTCTCGCACCCCTTTTTGGCCCCAGATTCAACCATTCCATGAACCTTACTCCTCCAGTCAGGCTGAGTGGCAGCTTCCACTTTCACAGGGATTTGCCAACCTAGGGGTTTCTCCTCTTTAGTTCCAGTCCTCCCTGCTCCCCTCACAGCCAGCTAATAGTATCGTGCAGGTGCCATTAATCACAGGTGTCACTGCCAGGTGAGACGTGATGCTCAGTGGCTCATAAACCCACACCCCTCAAACCCTAATGGGCATAAGTACTGCCGGGATCTGACCCAGCCAGTCGGCTCCAATAAGCCTGCAGGTGCTGCCGCTGCTGCTGGTCCTGGCTCCACACTTGGAGAAATGCCTGGGGCTGCTAGAAAGACCCAGTGAATTCTACGACAGGGTGGGGATGAGTGTGAAGAAGCCTCCTAAGCAGAAATTTCCAGGAAATAGACTCAGTTCTTTCACAAGCAGATCTAAGTCCACCCCCGCCACTCTCCACCTTGGGGGCCATTCCTAGTCTTCCCTGCCTGAGAAACAGAAGCCTGCGATAGGAGGGCAGCTCCACTGTGCCCTGGGGACCCTGCTGTGACCAGTCTCCCACCCAACTCTGCTGAACTCTTTCTGCCCGGAGGTGTTCTTGATTGAATCTGTGGTGTGGCTGAAGCCCCATCAGCCCAACCCAGCCAGGGGCCCGCTGGGGAGGTCTCCGCCCCCTCACCCATTCCTGCTGGCCGCTGAACACAGAGGCTATGCTCTGCAGAGCTTCTCACCTGGAACCAGCAGGCCCCGGCCTCTGGCCCTTCCCCCTCTGGGCCTCATGGAGGTGGCTTTGCACCCACCAGTTCAGGCTTCTGGGACTCGGAGCAGGCAGGGATGGGGCCATGGAGGAGGGGTGGAGGGAGTGGTGGCCAGGAAGGCCAGGCAGGGCGGGCTGGCTCCATTAGGAAGCACACCCTTCGCAGCCTCTCTCTGCACTGAGGGTTCTCGGATATATTTAGGAAGGTTGGCGCCTCCTGGGCTATGATTCATGAATGCAACTGACAAAGATCAACATCTTTTAAAGCCACGTGGGAAGTTGAGATGATTCCTAGTTCTGCCGAGAGTCTGTCGGAATGAGGAGGGGTCATGATCCCGTGGTTCTACCCAGAGCTGAGTGTTGGCCCTGGGGGAGGCTGAGGGAGGCTAGAGACCTGAGGGGAGGGGCGGGGTGTGGGAGTGGGCAGGGGCCCTGGGAATGTGCATTTTTAGAGTTGGGGTCATGGTGCCCAGGGCAGGGCTATTTGGTCAGGATAAAACAGGAGCTTTTCAAAGTGTTCCGGAAGCATTTTCAGGTGCACACATGCGCGCACACACGTGTGTGTATGTGTGTGTGTGTGTGTGTGTGTGTGTGTGTGTGTGTGATGGTGGCAGCCAACAGCGACACCATCACGTCATGGGTCATCCTTCAAGGCCTCTTTGGCTCCATTTCGATGAACCCTTGCTGAGGCTTTATGTGGTCAGGCCTGTGTTGTGAGACCCACTTATTTACTGCTTTGGGCTTGTTTGTGCATTTATTCTGAACGCGTGTGTCAGGTATCTGCTTTGTGAAGGCCCTGAGCCAGGTGCTGGGGGTGAGGGAAACCAGGCGTGATGCCTGCCTCATGTGGGAGAATGATGGGGGCACCCTGGGGGGCAGGGTGGGGAGCAGCCGGAGGAGGGCACAGGGCAGGACCCCGAGATGTGACAGAGAGGAAGGCAGCGGTAGGCAGAATCAGAGGTGTGACGAGGCAGGATGCGTTGAGGACAGCGGGAGCCAGTGTGGGCCAGACCTGGAGGAGCCTGGAACACCAGGGAGGTGGGGTCTGCTGGCTGCTCACTCTGAGCTCTCTGCATCCCTCAACCCCAGCCCAAACATGCCCCTGCCACCCCTAAATCATTCCCAGGCCCCGTGGCACTGGCTCCAGCCTCCTCTTTCTCCTCCTTTTCTGTCACCATCGAGCCACTTCCTTCCTTGATGCCATTGGCCTGCAGTCCAGGGAACTTTCCCTGTTCAGGGACAGAATGTCAGCGTCCTGCCACACTGGGACCTACAGAAAGCCGTGGGGTAAGGGCAAGATCTGGGAGGCCTGTCTCTGATTCAATTCCAGTATTTCCTGTTGTGTGGCCTTAGATGAGTCCTTTCCCCTCTCTGGGTCTCAGTTTATTCCTCTGTCAAATGGGTGTATGTGAATAATTTCTTTCCTGCTTGCCTCACTATTATTTTATTGTTATTATTATTATTATTATTATTATTATTAAATAAGAGGTGGGGAGGCAGAGACAGACTCCCACATGCGCCCCAACTGGGATCTACCTGGCAAGCCCCCTATGAGGCAATGCTCTGCTCATCTGGGCCACTGCTCCGTTGCTCGGCAACCTAGCTAGCATCTGAGGTGAGACCACGGAGCCATCCTCATTGCCCTGGGCCAACTCACTTAAACTATTTGAGCCATGGCTGTGGGAAGGGAAGAGAGAGAAGTGGGAGGGGTGGAGAAGCAGATGGTCACTTCTGTATGCCCTGACCAGCAATCGAACCTGGGACCTCCATGAGCCGGGCAGACACTCTACTGCTGAGCCAACCAGCCAGGGCCCCTACCTCACTATTAAATCGAGGCTTTGCTAAACACCAAAAGCATGCATCTGCTCTTGTTATTCCTGTAGGACACTGCCACGTGGGGGTTTCAGGGCACGGGACAGCCCCCTACCCACCCGCTGCTCACTGATTCCATCACAGCCAACTGGGAGGACCACCCCAGCTTCTTCGGACCTGCCCTTCCCACAGTGCTTTGCTCTTGGCTGGGGTAGGGTGGAAGTGGGTGATCCCAGCAGACTCCATGCTGGGCAAGGTGGGGAAGGCTGTTCCCCAGGCCTGGGTGCCTCCCCAGTTCGACCGCCTGCTACCCACAAATGGGAGTGTAGTCATCGGGGTTTGCCCGAGAAGCAGAACCAACAGGGTGCTATCTTAGTCAGCTCGGGACGCCCTGAGAAAGTACCACAGGCTGGGCTTAAGTGACAGAATAGCTCTTACAGCCCTGGATGCTGGAAGTCTGAGGTCAGGGGCTGGCATAGTCAGGTTCTGGTAGGGACCCTCTTCCTGGCTTCAGATGGTTGTCTTCTCACTGTGTCCTCACATGGGCCTTTGCTGGGAGCATGCCCATGGGGTCAAGGACAGAAAACTGAAGGGAAAGGAACCATTTTCTTCTCCTCACAGAGAAAGCAGCCAGCCGGAGACATGGTGCAAAGCTGATGGAACATTAAGTTTTAAGCAAATGACTTAAAGTTATAAAAATCACTAAGAGAGGAACTAAAAACAATCTAACAAAACTAGGAAAGATGTAGAACACTGAAGGGGGAACAGTATATACTAAATCAGCTATTGTCAACCATTTTCCTCTCATGGCACACATAAACTAATCACTGAAATTCTGTGGAATACTAAAAATATATTTTTGCCGATCTGACCAAAGAAATGGGTATAATTTTGATTTATTCACACATTTTCTTTGACACTCTAAGGGAACAGAGGTCAGTGACCCTGACTAAACAGTCAGGTATTGCACGTTTTAAAATTTCTTGTGGCACACCATTTGAAAATCACTGTACCAACTTGACCACGTTTCATGGCAGGAAGTCAGTAAGTACTGCCCAAAGTTAAGCTATGAAAGAGAGGTCTGAGCATATTTCTAACTGTGGTGCTAACCACCAGACAGTAAACAATAATAACACTGATTTCCTCGGGGGGCAGGGTTGGACGGGGTAGAGTCAGGACACTCAATGAACTTAACCACTGTTCTCTACTCTTTGCATCTCTATTTTATGTCTGCCTCGGCACATTGACCGTGAACACACAGTCGAAATATACCTTAAAACCTTACAGGGGAAGGACTGAGGGAAGGGGGAAGGGAAGGGAAGGGTCCGGATGGGTGGCTGGATAAGTATGCAGACGTGGGATATAAAAGGGGCTGGAAAATGGAGTTTCCGTATCTCTACTGTTGGATGTGTATGCAGGTGCCTTAAGAGGGGGGATCCCATCACATGATGCCCAGGTGAGGCTCACGGTAGGGGCCCAAAGCATTTTCATAAGTGGGTAAAAGGAAACTAAATAATGTCAAGGTTAATCTCCTCCCACACGCAGTCTTTGTCAGGCTAACCCATAGCTTGCAAGTAGGGGAGAATCTCCAACCACTCACAGTTCTTGACATGTTTGTAACTGTGTGTGTTTTGGTGAGTCGGGCCTGGACCACATTTGTAGGTATAGGAGAGGAGTAGTGGTCATGGGATCTATGGGAAAGGGTGTTTCAGATTTGTACTGATTGGGAAACCAGGCCTTAGATGTTTGCGTCTGTATGAGAAAACAAGAGCATGCATTTAATATGGGGACTAAGCAACATGGAGAAACAGATGCCCCCCTCACCCACCCACCTGCCACCTGGGCTTATGGGGACCCTGTAGTGACCTCAGGAAGAGGCCACAGAGGACCATCCAGTAGAATGAGTAGCTAAGCTCTTAGACAGGACCCTTGCTCTGTGAAATAAGATCTTCCCCGCCCCATGTTAAACTCACCACTTCCACGACACTCCAAACCTCTGTCAATGCCAAGCCCGTCCCAGGCCAATGGAGTCCAACTCTGGGCCGTAAACGCCAGTACTGTTTTTTTCTAACAGCCAAACTTGAGGACCTCTCCTATTATCTCTGTCCAGCCAGGAAAACGGGACGGGGCATCCATCAGTTAGCTGTCGTATCTCATGGTTAGAACGGGCATCCATCCCCATGGAACACCGTTTCAGGCCTCCTCCCATTTCTAATTATTTTGTTCAAATCTCTTGATTCAGTGGTCTGGGTGGAGAGAGAGGTTGGAGGGAAAGAAATAACAACTGAGATTTTACTGCACTGAGCACAGCTGGGTGCTTTACTGACATTATCTTCTTGGCCTCCTGTGGTGGAGGCCTTGATGTCCCGGTGAGCGGAGAAAGCTGAGGGCCAGAGAGCCTTGGTTACTGGTCCAAGGTCACATGGAGAGGCGGAGCCCGGAGTTTGGGGGAAGCGGTAGATGTGAGGGGGGCCAGACAGGAAGTGAGAGAACCTCGCTGCCGGCAGGCACTGACCATGCCGTGGTTTAACACTGCAAAGGCGCCGAGGAGGACTCTCCGAGGAGGCTGAAGCGCAGAGAGACTGAGACAGAAGCCCTCCGGTTGTAACAACTGTATATGTATGTCCCTTGGCATCATAGAGATCACACCACCCCTGAAACCCGAAGATGGGTCCATTTTGGCCGGTCAGCCCTGGAGCCTGCTGAGGCAGTCACAGGCACACAAAGGCTGCCATACCTCCTCTGGCTCCTCCCAGCCTCATTAACATTCATGCAGCTCCTCACTCCATTCTTCGAAGGCCACAGAGGAGCTGAGATCTGGTTGAGCCTGGCTGAGCCGCATTAAAGTCCATTAAAAAGGAGCAATAAGCCTCTTCTTTTCTACGTGTCCCAGTAGAGCCCGAGCTCTACGTCGATCAGGGGTCCTGGAATCAACTTCCCCGCACAATGGGACACTCCTGCTTATCACTAGGGCTGGCAGCCTCTTCGAGACTACTCTTGAGGTGGCTATGAGGATGCTACTATGAGTGCCGGCGCTAACTGCCACTGGAGGAAAGACACCACCGACACACAAGTTAGTTGCAAGGATCACACAGGCAGTTTATTACTCACAAATCCTTTTGGCGTGCCTGGGTATAGCTTAAGGGGGCCCCGTTGGCATGCTCCTCTTGGCTGTCCTTGGTCAGAGCGGCGTGGAGACAGTCCATGTTCAACATTGGAGTCTGGGCGACTATCACAGCAGGGGAGGCCTTAGCTTTAGTACCTTTTCTGAAGAACACCTTCTAACAGGTGTCAATCTACAGAAATATCACCTGAAACCACCTTTTTGGGAGTTCCTAGTAGGGAGCCCTTTTTATGTTAATCTACAGAAATGTCACATCAAGCCACTTCTTATCTATGTATAACTTCACTCGCGCATTAACTGGGCCCTGTGTGAAAGGCAGAGTCTGCCTATCACATCTGTGCACGCTGGATTAGCTCCTACCCAGACAGCATAGCCTTATTCCCTTGCCTTAATGGCTTTTTTGTTTGTTTGTTTGTTTTTGTTTTTTGTATTTTTCTGAAGCTGGAAACGGGGAGAGACAGTCAGACAGACTCCCGCATGCACCCGACCAGGATCCACCTGGCACGCCCACCAGGGGTGACGCTCCGCCCACCAGGGGGCGATGCTCTGCCCCTCCGGGGCGTTGCTCTGCCGCAACCAGAGCCACTCTAGCGCCTGGGGCAGAGGCCAAGGAGCCATCCCCAGCGCCCGGGCCATCTTTGCTCCAATGGAGCCTTGGCTGCGGGAGGGGAAGAGAGAGACAGAGAGGAAGGAGGGGGGGGGTGGAGAAGCAAATGGGCGCCTCTCCTATGTGCCCTGGCCGGGAATCGAACCCGGGTCCCCCGAACGCCAGGCCGACGCTCTACCGCTGAGCCAACCGGCCAGGGCCTTAATGGCTTTTAATATTATATCCTAACTTATTTCTATATACTTTTATATTTTTCTATATTTTATATACAGTATGTCCGTAAAGTCATGGTGCACTTTTGACCAGTAACAGGAAAGCAACAAAAGATGATAGAAATGTGAAATCTGCACCAAATAAAAGGAAAACTCTCCCAGTTTCATACCTATTCAGTGCAGTTCCATGTGGGCTCACACACAGATTTTTTAGGGCTCCTCAGGTAGCTATCCCATATAGCCTCTACAGACTCGTCACTGACTGATGGCCTACCAGAACGGGTTTCTCCACCAAACTGCCGGTTTCCTTCAACTGCTTATCCCACCGAGTAATGTTATTCCTATGTGGTGGCGCTTTGTTATAAACGCGCCGATATTCACGTTGCACTTTGGTCACGGATTCGAACTTAGCAAGCCACAGAACACACTGAACTTTCCTCTGTACCATCCAAATCTCTACTGGCATGGCCGTGGGCTGCTCCGCTGTATACACTGTGTTACATCATCATCTGCGCATGCGCACATACTGCCACATCATCCTACAGAAACTGGGAGGGTTTTCCTTTTATTTGGTGCAGATTTCACATTTCTATTGTCTTTTGTTGCTTTCCTGTGACCGGTCAAAAGTGCACCATGACTTTATGGACACACTGTATTTCATTACTATAACATTGTATTACTGCAACATATCTGAAAAGTCCAGAGCAGCAAGGGAAAGACACACACACCTATCAATCATCCAAGACTGCTTTCCTGGTTATTTTTTTTTCCCCTTCTGAACAGCTGCAGAGATGCTGGCTGAGTTGGAAGGGCTTCCTGTGGGCCTGGCTGGTGGCCCACAGGACATGCCAGCTGTCCCGTGGCGTCACCCACCTAGCCGGCCTGACAGTCTGACCACAGTTGAAATGAGCCGAGAGTGGCCAGGGGAGAGTCCAGAAGTCCTCGGAGCCGTTTCCAGAGGCTCAACACAGACTGCCTTTCCACTCCCTGGTCTAGGATTTAGACCTTGGGAAAAACACCCCAGGCTTGTCTTCTCCGTCTGCAGAGAGCTGGGCCAAGCCAGGCTTCTCTCTCCTTATTCTCGGGGGAGCTTTCACTGCTGTGAGGTTCCTGTAAAGCTGCATTTCCTGCTTTCTTTCAAGAAACAATAGTATGTGTGGGTGTGTGTGCCCTGGGCCTGTACCCACAGAAAGCCTAACACATTAGCAGACAGTGAGTAAATATTTGTCAAATAAAAGAAAAAAATAAGGCTAAAATGCATCTCCCATCCACCAGCGCCAACCGAGCAAACAGCATGTAGTGCCAGTTTGGGTATTTTCTGATCTTAACTTTGTCAGTTTCATTTCTTTGTTCGATTATTTAACTGGTGACCAAGTGTTCCGGAGGCTTTGTGACACATTGAGAGTGTCACACACCCAGCCCCAGCTCACTGTCATGCCCAGGATGGCAGACTTCCTGGAGCGGATAGGCTTGACCTTAGTGTGTAAGGGTGAGTGGGCTTAGTTAGGCAAAGCTGGAGGGCAGAGCATAAAAGATCTTACTTGCCAGGGAAAGGAGTCTGGGCTCGCTCCAGGCAGTAGCACACCTCATGTCCTACACCCAAGTGACTATGTCATTTTCTCTCCCTCCTGGGTCAAGGGTGACCCTAGAGAGTAGGTGTGGTGGACAATAAAAGAAGAAAGAGTGTCTTGACCCAGAGCCATTGGGGTTTTATTGGATGTTTCAACGTGGAGGCAATGATTGGTTTGGGTTTAGAAGACAATTCTTCCCAGCAGTTTACAGAAGGATATTGACTCCAGTGCATAATGGTCTCAAGTAATTGGAACATTTTGCAATTCATTCGGTCAAGAGCTTAACCTATAACGTGAGCTATTAAATAATTGCAAAGGGTGCAGCCACAGCAATGGTCCCTCTGGACCAAGGATGTCTGCTGACCAAGAAACCATAGGATGCATTTTCTTGGAAGGCAGAGGTTTTCCCTGCTTCTAATGGTGTATGCAGAGACAGCCTGCTGGGAAACACTGTCCATGGAAGGAGTTCAAACTCTGATTATTTGCAATTGTGTGGTTTGCAGAAAACTATCAATTGACTGAGGAGGCTCAGACCTCAGGGCAGTGCAGGATGTTTCAAATGCCAGGCCAGGAAAGGGGGGAGGGTTGGAGGTGGGGGAGAAGGGCTTTAATCACCAGCCCTGAGATTGGGGGCCCAGAGTGCTGAGTCCTTGAGCCAAGTCAGTGTGTGATTTTTGGAGCCCAGAGCACTTTGTTTATTCGTTCAACAAATATTTACTGAGTGCTTCCTTTCCAAGCCTTTGGAAGTGGTGATTTTAAAAATACTTAACAGCCAGAATGGCATGGACAACCAGCAATCAGAACAAGAAACGCACCAATCAGAATGGCCTCTGCCCTTAAGGGACTGACACATTGTGACTCGCACAGGTGACACCTCAGCCCTGGAGCTCATGATGTAGCAGGGAGCACAGCATTCTGTTGGCCTTGGTAAGAGGGCATTACTAGGGCATCCCAGATGAGAGGCTTCTAAGCTGAATCCTGCAGGACCGGAGAAAGAAAGAAAGGAAGCAAGTATTTCAGGCATAAGTGGGGTGCAAGGTGGACACCACGTAGACAAAGTCCCATAAGCAAGAGTCCCTGAGACTTCCAGAACTTTCCAGTAGCTGAGTGAAGCTAGTGGGAAGAAGTGGTTCTGGGAGAGACCAGACCACAAAGCACCTTGTGTGATTTAATAATGATTTGCGATGTAATTGTCATAAGTTGTTTTGGGACAGCTGAAGGATTTTTATTCAGGAAGAAATATGATGAACCTGTCTTTAGTAAGATCAATGTCCATGGGCTAATTAACAGGCAAGTGTAAGGGACCAGAGAAAGGTGACCAGAAACTCCCCCAAGTAAAAGAAGATAAGTTAGCACTTAGAAGAGTTACTCTTTAGACCTGGCTAAGTACCTCAGCTGGTCAGCTGGTCATCCTGACATGCCAAGGTTGCAGGTTTGATCCCCAGTCAGGGCACGTAAGGAGTAACCAATGAATGCATAAATAAGTGGAATAAGTAGATCTCTCTCTCTCTCTTTCTCTCTCTCTCTCTCTCTCTCTCTCTCCCTCCCTCCCTCCCTCCCTTCCTCTCTCTCTAAAGTCAATTTAAAAGATTTTTTAATTAAAAAAATAAAGAATTACCCTTAGGCACAACTTCAGTGTACAGCGGTCTGGTCTTCCTAACATTTGCCTTCCTCAGGATGGTTCTTAGCCCGCAGATGAGAAGTGACACTCCTGAATGTGTTCCAGACCAGGCACCTGGCTCCATGACCACTGTGCACGGGAGTGGTGAGGGGGCTCTCTGTGGTTACCACAGCTCTTTGTATCTACAGTGCACGCTCCCAACACGCCATGTTTCCCCAGGACTCAGCAGCTAATGAAGAGGGGTCTGAGGGGGACCCAGGACATGAGTCCTCCCTGTTCTAAGTCAACAGTTTTCAAATTTGTGGTCTCTGCCCCCTATTTTTAAAAAAACTAAAAGCTCTTGTTTAGGTGGGTTATAGCTATCGATATTTACCATAATAGAGAGTAAAGCAGACATTTTTAAATTACTTATTATTTAAAAACAAAAATAATAGCCTGACCTGTGGTGGCGCAGTGGATAAAGCGTCGACCTGGAAATGCTGAGGTCGCCAGTTCGAAACCCTGGGCTTGCCTGGTCAAGGCACATATGGGAGTTGATGCTTCCAGCTCCTCCCCCCTTCTCTCTCTCTCTCTCTCTCTCTCTCTCTCTCTCTCCTCTCTAAAATGAATAAAAAAAAAAAACAGAAAAAAAAAAACCAAAAAAACCCAAAAATAATAGACTGATAATGTTACCATGTATGTTTTTATAAAAAAATAACCATATTTTCCAAAACAAAAATAACTAGTGAGAAGGATGGCGTTGTTGTACAGTTTTGCTCATCTTCTTAATGTCTGCATCAATAAGAGACAGCCAGATGATCACATCTGCTTCTGCATTCAGCCTGCTACAAAGCCATGCGGATTCCGGAGCATTCTGCTTTATTGTGAGAAAGAATGAGAGCAAAAAGCGTCAACAATGTCTTCATGTTGCTGTGAAAGCAGCTTCTACCTACTGGAGCCTCTGAAAAGTTTTCGGGGCCCCACAGGAGCCACTGCTCCGGACCTTGTCCTGACAGACCTACCCTTTGGAAAGAAGCAAACCAACCTGCTAGTTCCTCATGGTTTCCTCTGTGGGTGTCACCTGCTTCCCTAGACTGTAAGCTCTGACAGGACAGGGCCACACCCAAAGGCAGGGGTGGGCGATCCGTGCCCTGGAGACATCTAGTTACATACACCCTGGAGAGGTGTCAGACTCACAGAGCCTGGCCCCATTAAGTGCATGTCTCAGATCTCTCGGCCTGGCTCAAGCCCCAGACCACCCATGGATGTATGACCTAGAACCCCTCCTAGTACCCTCCCTCCCCTCACCCCACCATGGCCATTTCATCACCAAGGACACTCAAGTCAACCTCATGGTAGTTCTCGGTCTGTCTCCCTCTCGCCACGCGCATTAAACCACCTGGTTCTATGCACCCCATCCCTCTCCTGGGCTCCTGCCACATGCCCCACCTACCCTCAAATCTCCCAACAAGGCTCCACGTTAACTAAAAAGAACCCTCTGAAAGGGTAGGTCTGAGCATGTTGCTCATTTCTGTAAGACCCTCGGGGGCTCCCACAGAACTCAACTGAGTAGTCAATCCCTCACTTGTAGGCGGCCCCTTCTACCCTTCTTGGCCGGCCTGTGTGTCACTCGTCCTCCTTGCTGTTCACCCGTGCCTCCGGCCCCCTCCCCACCCGGGGCCGTGGTCAAGCTGCCTCTCTGCCTGGAGTGCTCTTGTCCCCTTCTCCACCTGGTACCCAAACTCAGCCGTCAGCCTCAGATCCATTGCCACTCGCTTCCAGAAGCCTTCCCCAATGTCTCTGACTAGGTCAGTTCCTTCTCATGGAGGCATTTATGGCCACTTTCATACTCGTAATTTTATAGCTATTGGTGTAATTACTTGATCAATGTCTAGTTTTCCACCAGACTGTAGTCTTCAATGAAGACCAATGTATTATGTATGACAACTTTTCCCAAAATGTAGCTGCTTAAATCAACAAACATTTATTATCTCACAGTTTTATTGGTCAGAAATCCAAAGGCAAGTTAGCTGGGTGGCTCTGGGCCAAGGTCTCTCATGATGTTGCAGTCAAGTGTTGGCCAGGACCACGGTCATCTGAAGGCTTGAATGGGGTTAAATGATCCATTTTCAGATGGCCACTTTGTCTCTCCATATGGCTGCTTGAGTGTCCTTACAACATGGCCATGGCTTCCCTCAGAAAACAAGTGACACAAAAGAACAAGGCAAAAGCCACAATGTCTCTTATAACCTCACTGCAGACAGCCCACTGACCATTCCTACCATAACTAATTGGTTACACAGGTCAGCCTGTCAGAGGGCACTACATAGGGACATGAGTACAAGGAGGCAGGGGTCCCTGCGGGCCATCTTGAAGGCTGTCTACCACAGTTGGGACGCACATCTGTCCTTGGTCACTGTTACAGCTTCCATGCCTGGCACCATTTTCATGAATGAAAGAGGGTTTGGCTAGGTTAGCTGGCTCAAACAGTAAGTGCGGATACCCACCCCCTCTTAGCAAATTCTCAGGGATAATTGAGTCCCAATCTTTGCCATGACCCAGTGGCCCCAAAGCCTGGGTGTCAGCGTCCTACTCAGGGGGGTGTGAGGACACAGATCGCAGCCCAGCCTATAGTGAGCTAAGGGCTCAGATGGGCAATTCCTGGGGCGCTCTTCAAACATCTGGGTCCGAGGAGCAGCAATTGAGACAATCAGAAAGCAGTGGCTTCACCTCCTTGCTTTGCTCCGTAGCACCTGCCCTCCAAAGGGTCTGCGGTGAGGGTGGGGCGCTGCCCAGACAGCTCAGCCAGGTGCCTGTGCTGAGTGGCTCGGCCGGTTATGACGCTCCATCGCTGCTGCCACAGAGTGAGAGCAGCAGCTGGTGCTCCAGCTGCAATCTGGATCCCGCCCTGAATGTGTCTGCTGCCGAAAAAAACGAGGCTCTTCAATAATGCATGGGGCCATTAGCACCACGCTGGGGACGACTCCCTCCCTCCCAGCGATCAAAGCGGCCACCCCGTTGCCGAGCTGGTGATCAGATTTCATGGGCGCCTTTTAACCGCTGCCACTCCATCTGAGATTAGAATGGGCTGTTTCATGTCCCAGGATGAAAGCAGCAAGGGTTTTGGAGAAAATCCGGCTTCCCAGAGAAATCAAAACACTTCCATTTCATTACAAATGGATGCATGACACAGCTAATGGCTTCTGCAAGAGGGAACACGGTGGGACCAGCTGTCTCCTCTCCGAGGCCGGCCGTGAAACGTGAGGACACAGAGCCCGGGGAAGCCACTCAGTTTCCTTATGTTCAGGGCATCTCCCAGCCTGTTGGACCCCTGTTTCAATCCTTGGGAGATTGATCTCCATCTGGCAGCATCAACAGAGGTTGGTGCCATCCCCTCGGAGGTGATTGGGTGGCTGAAGCCAGGACCACTGAGGAGGAGGCAGCTGCTGCCGGCAGCTGACATAATATTAATAACTCTTCATTACTGTGTGTGATCATATGTCCAGCTCTCTGCATACAGTACGGTAATCCTTGCAGTAGCTGGCGCTGTATTATTAGACCTTGCCACAATGAAGAAACTGAGGACGAGAGAGCTTAAGTGATCTGCTCACGACCGCCCAGTTCAGAAGTGCTGGAACCCTGGCCTATGCTCGTGCTCTTGTACCTGCTGCTCCTGAAAATCCCTCCAGTTGCAGAAGGGCCAGCTCCTAGAGGAGCAAGCCTTCCCAGTCCCCTGTAAATGTGGGGCCTGCACCAGCACCGCTGCGGGAGGGAGCCCCTGCTCTGACCTCTGCGACTGCCCACAGCCAGACCCTGGTTTCCTCCCTGCCGTCCATCCACATCTCTCCAGAAAGCGCACCCCTTTCCAGCCCACAGGAGCTACCCTGAGTGGAGCTCAGCTGACAAGCTGATTTCTTCTGGCTATTGCCTCTGAGCATCATTTCTCTTCTCTAACCTCGGTTTTAATCTGTGAATTGGAGCTAACATGCTGCCTCCTTGGCGGCAAGACAGCAGCTTGATCCAGGTGGTCTCCTGGCTGTCCTGTCCAACACAGCAGTGCCCACCTTGGTCCATTTGCCCAGCCCTCCCTTCTCCCCTTACAGGAGCTTTCCCTGCTCCAAATACATCCCCAGACTTTGGGCAGCTCAGGTCAAATCTTCTCCTTTGAGAGCACCCCCATGTCAACATCCCACCAGCCTACAGCCTGGCCGGGCCGGGCCTTGCCCCCCGTCTGATTGTCTCTGGCTTTGTGAGATGAGTTCACATAGCACCAGCTTGGCCAGCAGCCTTGCAGGGCAGTGTGTGTCTGTCTCTCCACTTCCACCCTCTGTCTGCCGCCAACCCTAGATCTGCCCGGGCTTCAAGCACAAGGTGGGTCCCAGCAGCAGGGGTGGGTGACAATTTTGCAGACCTGTCTTCGGAGTGTTGGGCAGTCTCTAGGGACAAGGTCAATCAGTCTTGTCAGTCTCCCTGCCCCAGTGGACAAAAGGGCTCGTCGGAAGCACCAGAATCAATGGCAGGCACCCTCAACTGCCTCGGAGAATGGGTCCTCCATGCTGGACTCCCCTGTCTGGGCTGGAACATGTCCCTGTCCCTGACAGACCCAGAGGCAAAAAGGCCATCTGGGGGCCCTGCTGCCTGACCCTCTTTGAGAACCTGATTTAATTCTGTATCTGTCTCTCCCTCTAGTCCATAGCTCTTCAAAGAGTGGACTGTGTCTGGTTATGTCTGTGTTCCCAGGAGGAGATGCTCAGAGCTCCGAGTGTCAGACACAATGGGGAGCTGACGAAGAACCGAGGCTGAAGCCTGGAGATGTAGGAGGGCAGCTCCGGCAAACCAGGGGGCCAGAGAGGCTGAGATGGGGACAGAGGGGAATCTCAGCACTGGGGTCTGTCTAGGGGACTTAGGAATTGTCACTTGCAAGTCACAGACCTGGGCTTTTGAACAGAGCTCCAGGCCCATCAGTCCATTTGCCAGAGTCAATCTCACCTGCTATGAAAGTCATCTTCCTGTTTTCCATGTCACGAGCCTGTGTAGGTACAGATGCAAACAAAACCAATTCCATCTCGTGTCCTGGATTTCATTTTATTTTTAAGTTTTCATGCAGTGACCTTGGACCAACCACTGTCCTCAGCAACCATATCAAAGCTCTATACTTGATGATTATCTATGTTCCTTAAAATGCAGCCATAAAGATCTTTTTCAGCAACGGCCAGAATGGCGTGACAACCGAGATAAATATCAAACTGGTAATAGCATTGATTATAAGCAGTCATCTCTCACAAGACCACCAGGAGGTATGACCCCTGGCACCACGGCATTCTTTGTCCCTTTGTCTTGTCAATCATTAGTCCCCAAGTTATACTATAAAATAATACTGTAATGAATCTGGTAGCAGAGAATAATTTGCAAAAACAAAACATCAAAAAACTGCTGGGCTGTCTGTCTGCTCCAGCCCAACAGCCCAATCTTTCTGTAAGTATATTACCCTGTAATAAATTCTGCTACATTGTATGGAGTGCCAGCTTCGTCTTTCAGTCTAAAGACACCTTCTCATAACAGTGGCCTTGACACCTTGGCCCTGCCATCAGACACCAGGGCCATGCCCGGGAAGCGATGCCAGTGCATGTGCGCCTCCTCCAGCCCCTGCTACCGCGTGGGTGCTCGGGAGGGTTGGAATGAAGACAAAGCCAGGGAAGTCCACATACTCCTGCCCAAGCCACAGGCAGCCCTGCCCTGTGTCTGCCTGGGCATCTTTTGATGGCACTTCCTGTGCCCAAGCCTGCCTGGCAGCTAGTCTCCTTCCTGGGAAACACAAATAGCTGTTGGTTAAGAGGTGACCTGGAGTCTCCCGTCCTCAGCATGGCTGGCAGCTCCCTTTCTAGCTGTTTCTCTACATTGGGCCGCACACCAGACAGCAGCCCTGCCAGCAGCCCAGGCAACCCTACTCATCAGACCCCTCTGCTCGGGAGTTTTCTTTTCCTGTCTCTTTTAAGTTACACTTTCGATGTTGGGATCAGGGTAGATCCACACACAGTAAGAAAGAACACTGAGGGAGCCTACGCACTCCGGACAGAATTATCATGCGAATACTGCAAGTAGGATACGAGCTGCTGACAGCACATCGATGCAGTCAAGGCCCAGACTGTTTCCGCCCCCACAAGGGTCCCTCCTGTTGCCCATTCATGGCCACAGACACGTCCCTCCTGCCCCACCCCCTCCGTAAGCCCTGGCCACCACTAACCCAGTTCAGAGGTTTTCTAAGCTCCTCTCTGCCCAGGCCCCAGGCCCCAGGCCCCCACTCCCAGCCCCCGTCTCCTCAGCTGGGCTCCCACAGCTGTTCCCATCCTGCCACCCCAATCCCATCTCTCACCCACGTCCACTCCCACACCCGCACCCAGAGGTGGGCTTGGCCTGGGCCATGTGGGAAGAGTCCTGGCCAGAGACACTGCTCCTGGCTTCTCTCTACAGGGCCCTCACTGACTCCCTGGGGAAACTCAGCAGGTGTGGCTTCTCCCTGGGCCTCAGTTTCCTCACTCGAGCCAGCGAGTTAGAATAGATATAGATATGATCTATAGAGAGCCATCACTGCCCGTGGGCTGGCCATGGTGAAATTCCCGAGGTGGCACTCCAGTTCTAAACCTTGGGTGGCAGAACCCCCCATCCCACCCCCACCCCCACCACCCCCAGCACTCTGTCAGCCAGAGAAAGTGAGATTTACACCTTCGTCAGCATTTCCTCCCTCGGATTCCTCACCTCTCTCCACCTCTGCCTCTGAGCTGTCCCTCCTGCTCCACGACCTGCAGCTGCTCCTGTCAGGACAGAGACCTTCCCTGGCCCTGGGCTATCTGAGATCACAGAGTCATTAGCTCAAGTGGCTCCTGTCTGCTCTTCTGCTTCCTGAAGCTACTTGGTTACTTGTGGACAGAGTACAAATTTCAGCTCTGTCATCGGGGACAGCAAAGGGCCACTTGAGGTACAAAGGGCCTTGACTGAACAGTCATCTCTGAAGAGAAAAGCAGACAGATTATTCCTCCTGATGGGAGGAATATTGACTGGGGGTGGCCTCCAGACAGGATGGAATCTCTTGTCAGGAGGAAGGCTGGAGTGACAGGGACCTGAGATGGGAGCCCAGCGTCAGGCCCTTCTGAGCGCTGGGTGGGTGAACGGGGCGCCCAGCCAAGTCCCGCCCTGTGAGGGGGGCTGGGACACAGCATCTGGGCTCACGGCTGTGTCTCCTGGCACACAGTCAGCCCTGGTCACCTGCCCTGATGAAAGGGCCCGCGGCTCTGGCAGAGGATAATACCTCTCTCTTCCTAAGATAGTGCTTGAGAGCTGTGCTGTGCAGAGTTATTTGATGTCTAATGATTCCCTTCCAGCAGTGACAGTGAGCTATCTCCATCTGCCTGGAGGCCACCTGGAACTTCCTTGGATCCTCTTTCAGACTAGAGTGAGCATGACTACAGCTCCGCCCTTAGGACCCCCGGGGCCAGATGTTTCTCTCCCTGTTATTTTACGCTATCCTCACAGTCTTTCTTCTCATCCCATGAGGACAGACACTCAGGAAGGAAGGAGCCGAATCAGACTGGCTCCCCTGAATACTCAAAAGACAAAGAAAAAAAATCAATCCTTCAGGTCTCAGGCAAATGCACCTTCCTCTGTGAAGCATGCCCAGCTGCTTAGCTGTACCGGACTTCTTTATCCGCACCATACAACTCTTTCACACTTGCTGCTGCAGAATTATTTGTACACATGACTTTGTCACTTGAGCTTCCAAGGGGGCTGTAAAGCCAGTAGCCACAGCCACCATCACAGCTGTCTGGCCCATGCAGGTTTGCATTTGATTTGGACAGACGGTAATGAAACAACGGAGCCAAGAACTGGTGGGCCATCATCTTTATCTTAGCTTGCACCCAGCGGGCAAGAAATACACACAGCGGGAAAACACTTCCCTTTCCATTCAGAGCTCCCAAAGCCACTGACTTACCCGAGTTTCCTAGAATCAAAGGTTTCTAGCTCACCTTACCAGTTTCATTCACCTCTGTTCTCCATCTCCTTCTCTCTGCACAAATTCTGCACAAACTGGTTTCTCCTTCAGTACTCCGCCATCTTGGCTGCTTCTTCTCTCTTCCACATGGCCTTTCTCTGCTCTCTCTCTAATGCTAATCTCAGGAACTGAGAGAGAGCAAGCACCCGATCTGCCTCACTTTATAGTGTAGAAATCCAAACCTTCAATCCAATATACAAACAAGGAAGTCTCTGATACAAAGTCACTTAGGGTGGGAAAGGCTGTCTTAAAACTAAGCCTCAGGCTATAACAACCCTGCCTGCTTACAGCCTGTCCCCCACACCCAATGCAAACCACAAGTGAGCAAACATATATATCATATTTACAAACTCATTTGACCAACACCATCGCTCCAGCCTACCTTCTCAAGCTGTCCACAGGCTGCCCTGGCTCAGGACAGGGACCTGGGAGTGTCTGCAGGAGACACCCTCCTTATCATCTGCTAGAGTCCTGTTTCTAAGAGTGAGCTCACCAACGGCTTTCTGGGATTTCTAAGAATAACTGTGGAGTGGGTGCTCAGAGCTTTCTAGCTCACTCAGTGTTTTCTGGAAACATCCTGGTCTCTTTTTGCACAATCCCAGCCAGCACCCACAACCTGTAGTTACAGAACATTCTGGGCTGAGTGTCCTCTTTGGCCTAGGAAGGGGGCTCAGTGAGATGGGCTGGGCCGGGACTCCAGCCGGGCCTCCCATGTGTAGCTCATCTGTCTCTGCCCAGGATGCCCAGACAAGCTGGGCCCCAGCCCTGCTCTTCTTTGTGTGCTGAGCCTTGAGCTCAGCAACAATTGCGGTGGGACCTGAAGACAGTGAAGACCACCTGAGCTCTTTGGGGGCTCAGAGTGCTGGCAAGAGCAGTTGCCCCAAAAAGACCACTCCTGAAACTGTGGCTGTGGCGATGACTGAAGGTGAGACAAGTTCACGGACACGAGAGCAATCCACAGAGCCATGCACAGGAGCATCTGCTGAGGGAATGGGAGGTGAGGGGGTAGAAGCAAGGCCCAGCAGGATGGCTGGATTGGAAGGGGACAGAGGAAGTGTCCATTGCCCACATCCAGGACCCCTTCTGGGATATGTGTGCTCCCTTCAAGGGCAAAGCAGTGACCAAGGAAACCACGGAGTGGCAGAGCTGGCTGCGGGGCAGTCATTCCAAGGAAGCCTGGTCTCCACTGTAGGTCCTGCCAGAACCCCAGGAGCAGCGGCCTCCCCAGTTCCAAATAGCCCCTCCCAACATGATTTACTATGACTCCTCCCTACCACCCTGCCCTCTGTCCATAAGAACTCCGGCCTTGTAAACACACGCCCTGCCCACTTCCAGAGAGTGACCCATAGGAACTTTGACCTTATAAATACATGCCCTGCCCCCTTCCAGAGAATGACATCGCCAAGTGTGCCCTCTGTCCCTGAAGCCTGGATGGACATTGTCCCCAGCCAGGAGTGCTGGATAGGTCCTACCCTGTGTCCCACCCTGGAACAAGAAACACAGAATCTGGAGTCCAAGAGACACATGAGTTTGACCTCTGGTTCTGACACATGTTGGTGGGCAGTTCCTTGACCCTCTTAGCCTCCATCTGATCTGCAGAAAGGGGCTAACCACGCTGTTCTTGCCCTGTCCGGGGAGGCCAAGGAGGACCGCCTGTCACATGCCTGCACTGCGGATGCCATGCAGTAGGAGCTCAATAAATGTTAGTATCTTGCTTTTCCCCTCCCTGTCCTAACCCTTTTTCCTCTAATAAGTGACTGGGAACAGAAACTCTGCTCTGAGGACCTCTGCCTGCTGCCTGTCCCCTGGCCAGTCTTGCCTGGGTAACCACTGTATGCTGGGAAAACACACCCCAGGCCCACGCTGGGGTGGACACAAGTTGTGGGCGAGGCCATTGTAGAGATGGAAACCAAGATGTGAAAAGAGGGAGGGGAACAGGAGAAAACCAGCAAAACTCACGGACAAGCTGCTTCCCAGGCTCCAGCGCCGGGAGTGCTCCCCCCCTCGCCTCCCCTCCTCCAGGCCCTGGTCCCTCTCCACAGAGCTGGCACCAACCCTCCGGCCGGCTGAGAGCCAGCCCTGCCATCCGGGCCTCTCCCGGGCAGAGCAGAGGCCACTGTCACAGCTCTCTTAACTACTACAGGTCCCACTTTTCTTTTGTTCTGTTTTGTTTTTTTTTAACTTTATAGTTTAAAGTAATTTTAGCTTTAGAGACAAGTTGCAAAGATGGTACAGAGAGTTCCCATACGCCCATCGTCCAACTTTCTCTAATGTTAACATCTTATGTAACCATGGACCATTTGTCACAACTCAGAAGTTTATGTTGGGACAATATTATTAACTGAACTGTAAACTTTATTTGAATTCCACCAGTTCTTCCCTAATGAACATTATTTGTCCTTTTTTTCAGTTCCAAGGTCTAACTCAGGTCACCACGTTGTGTCTGGTTGTCATACTTCCTTAGTCCTCTTCCATCTGTGACAGTTCCTCACTCTTTCTTTGTTTTCTATGACCTTGACAATGTCTTCGTTTTAGTGTGGTAAAATACATACACATATAACATAAAAGCTGTCATTGTCATCGCAAGTGGCATTAACTACATTCACAATGTTGCGTTGCCATCACCACTATTTCCAAAACCGGTTTATCACCCCAAACAGACAGTGTAACCATGACACAGTGGTTCCCCATTCTCCCCTCCCAGGCACCTTTAGGAGGTTCGGAGAGGCCCCTCCCCCAGTCCCATGCCCAGGAAAGGCACCTTAATGTTCTGAACCAGAATCAGTCCTTCTAGACCCCAGGGCAGCACAAAAGGCCTGTAGGGGTCGGTCTCTCTCTCTCTCGGTGCCCATGGTGGGCACCCATCCTTGATCCTCAGCACGTTGTGTGCTTGCTAAGGCTGGAGATGAGTCAAACACCCCACCTGCCCTTCTTCCCTGGGAACGGTCCCCCTTTGGTTTGCTACCAAAGGCTGAGGTGCCCGAGACACCTCCTTCCACACATCCACCGAGAGTCCCCTGCCCGAGGCCCAAGCAGCCTGCACTAGCATTTCTCCACTGGGGGCCAATATGGGGCTCTCGGCAGAGCACAGAGCACCCCACACAGAGCTTCCTGTTGCCCAGAAACTCCAGCCCTGAGTGCATCACTGCGGCTCCGTGGAGGGGAATGTGGCTATGACGGTCCTGTCTCTGGAGTGCTCTTCTCAGCAGGCTGGTTCCCTACTGTGACTCCACCGCCAAGGGCAAGCTGGACACAGGATGGTCTAGAGACCAGGTGTGTGTGCCAGGCCTGGTGCCACGCAGATCGCCCGCTGCTCCCTATAACACACTGGGGACAGCAGTGTGCCTGGCTTTCTGCCCCGGGTTGAGGCCCACAGGGTCTGGCTGCCCCGGGCCAGACTCCTGTCATCGGGCTCTTGCCACCTGTCCAGACACTCGAGCCCTCTGACCGGACACACTTGCGGCCAGGCCATCCGGCCCAGGCTCCACCTGCCCTGCTGGCTTGCCCCGTTTCCTGCTTCTCCCGGCCTGCCTGTGTCCAGCTCTAGATGAGAGCTTGTTGGATCCGTCCATTCATGCTTCTGTACCTGGCTGTCAGGGCAGAGCAGCCACCTTGTCCCGAGCACTTTGGGCTTGGTGGGGGGAGAGCTGGACCTATTTCTGATTGCTGGGGCAGAGGATCGCCAACTGCTGCACGATAGAAGAGCATCCCCTAAGTCCCCCAGGGGGTCTCCTTCTGGACCCTTTGGCCTGTAGGCAATGCTGTCTCTCGCCACAGGGAAGGTTTCTGGGGAGTTAGCCCCTCAGGGCCCCCATCAGTCACAGTCCCATCATGCATTCAACACCCCCGGGACAGATGATGAGCACACAGAGCTAGGAGGCTGAGCCAATCCTAGGACTGCTTGCTGGCTGCCTAGGCCACAGACTGGGAAACCACAGTCAATGCAGGCCTGTCTTCCAGGAGTCTCTGAGGCCCCAGTCTCTGAGAGATCTCAGGCAGCCCTGGCTTTTGTGCCGCGACATCCAAATCCTGGCCTGCCGTAGCCTCATCCTGAGACAGGCGGCTTGGTGGCTCAGGGTACAAGCTTTGGAATCACTGGTTGTTTATTTGCTTTGTGACTTGGGGCAAGTTAACTAACTTCTCTGACACTCAGTTTCCTCATTTGTGAAATAGAGATAAGTATTCACATTAGTGTGAGGATCAAGTGGCCTTCATTTGTAGAAGATGCTTCCTCCCCTTCCCCTTCCAAAAATGATCTATAATTCACTCCTCAGAACTCCGAACTTCCCACCAGTATCTTCAAAGCCTGTGCCTATCGGGGCTCAATTCAGCTTTCTCAGCGCATTGACCAGCCCATGCCAGGCGGCCCAGGACTTGCCCAGTCCTGGCACTGAAAGTCCTGTGTCCTGGGAGGTGTCTGAGACCCGGAAATCAGGACAACTGGTGACCATGTTTCCCAGACTCCTCACCTACCAACCCCCATCTTGAGAGCCTAGGTCATTCACATTCTCCCAACATGGCCATCCCTTCTGACTTTTGGCCTTCGTGAATGCTGTTCCCACCATTTACAGTGCATGAAGGGAACTACTGTCCCAAGCCAGAGGGGTGGCCACACGCCACAGCCTCACATCCAGCAGGACAGGGGGTGGGGTGCAGGGTGAACAAAGCCAAGGCCAGACCAGGCGTCACTGAGGCGACCCCATCCTGGCCAGGAGACAACATAGGGCAGGGCAGGCAGAGGTGGGTGACTCCGGCTGAGGTGCAGGGACCCCTACTTCCTTCGGGGAGATGCAACTTTCCCAACACGCCTCAGCAGACCTGGTGGACAAACACTGAAGGGTTTGGTCTGTCTGCAGAGAATAGGGTGTGGTCCCTGGGAAACCTCCCAGCCCATTACCCCCCTCAGGGCGCTGGGGACAGGGAGTAAGGGGTATAAATGGCAGCTATGCTTGGTTTTGATTCTGTGCCAGTCACCGTGCCTGTATTTCACCTGCATTATTCACTCAACAAACATCAGTTAGAGGCCGGCTGGGCACTGGGGATATGGCAATAAGCACTGTCAACATGACCCTCTGTCCTTTCACTTATCTCTCCCCGGTCACCTTTTAATGACCCCAGTGCTATTATTCCCATATATAAATGAAGCAGTAGAAGTCCAGAGAGAGGAGCAGGCCCAAGGACATGCAGAGAGTGTGTGGTGGGGACATTTCTACTCAATGCCAGACAGTCCTGAGAGTGTCTGCACCTCCTACCCTGCAGGACCTGTCATCCACATCCCGAGGCTCTAGGGACCCGCCCCTGGAACTCCAAAGATGTCAAGGTTCATTACCGGCTGTATCTCTGCACTTTGTGGGGAGGCGTGAATTGCAGCAAGACCGTGACACAGAAACCCCCTAGCAAGTGCACCACTGTCGCAGTCCCTGAGCCGACTTCCAGCCCTGCTGCTCTAAGAGGATAGCTTTATGAGTTTTAGTTGGGTGTGTGGGAGTCTGGGAGCTGTATTCTACTCGTTCCTAGGGTATTTGTTGAGGGTAGAAGACCAATTTTACAAATGAGGAAACCGAGGTCGGGAAATAACGAAATTAGCTCAGTATCACAGGCAGAGGTAGAGCCGGGGCCAGAGCCTGGGTGCCCTGCCCTTGGCCCAGCGTTGGCTTCCGGACACCAGCAACCAACCGGAAGGGTCTGTGTCCACCCCCTTCTCCCCTTCCAGCCCCCCCAAGACTCTGCAGGCCTGACCTGCTCTGGTTCCACACCCCGGTTGTCATCACTGATCCCCACAAAGGGAATAACCCTGCGGAGAGCTCAGGGTGGGGTGAGGTGGATGCTCTGGTGGACTAGGGAGGTCACTCCCCGGAACACACCCCCTGCGGCTGCCTGCTCCCACCTCAACAGCCCCAGAGAGAGGGCCCCTGCTCCCTCCTCCTCGTTTCTACCACTCAGAAATAAAGGGAAAACCCTCAAATTGGCACCCATTCTGAAAACAGTTCTATTTTCTGCTCTTTTCCTGTTCAGAATAAACAGCAACATAAAATTTGAGCAGAAGGATGGGAGTGATTTCCACATGGGCCCTAACTCAGTGTGATAAGATATAATTAACTGCCTGAATACCGTGAAGGGATTTTCCCAGAGCAGAAACTGCCTGCCTCCCCGCAGAAACATGCCCCCTGGAGATGACCCAACAGCTCCCGCGTCTACTGTTGGCGCTGTGTCGCAGGAATGGTGCCCTCTCTCTCCGCACTGCCTGGCAGGTTCTAGCCAAGTGGGGGCTGTGCCTGTCGGGGGGTGGAGGCTCCCAGGGTTTCCGTAGCACAGCTAGTCCCCTACCTGCCCAGAGGTCTCCCCCAAACCCACAGTCTGACCCAGCCCTTGAGAGTATAATCATCTCCGGCTATACTGGGTCCAGGGCCAAGTAGGAGCATATCTTCATTCTAGAAACTACTAGAAGCCCGCCAGCTCCTACACTCACCCACAACCAGAGATCGTCCTAAAAACTTATGTGTTATCAAGTCTTCTTCCTGCTAAAAGCCCTCAAGATAAAGTTCAGACTACTTAACACGACTAAAGAGACACTTCATGATCTGGGCCCTGTTTAGCTTCTAACCTCAACTCCTTGTTTTTCACATTCCAGCTATTTATGCCACAGTGCCTTTGCACAGGTTGTTCCCCTGCCTTGACTGGCCTTCACTCCTTATCAAGCATATTTGTCTCCTTCCCCAGAGCAGTCCCTGGGCCTGGTCTGCTCTGGAGATCTCTCCCAGGAGTGCCCAGGAAGCCTATACACTTGTCAGTTCCTGTCCCTGACACGCTAGATTGCTTTTGTCAATTTTCACATGGTAACACAGCAGCTTCTCACAAGTGTTCTAATCGTGACACATGGAAGATTCACTGTCATAGTACAAAGACAATGAGTCTCTGAGGCCCACCAGTTTGGGCTTTTTTAAGGAAAAGGACAGGTTTGATGCCACTCAAGGGGATCAAGGCAGCAACGTGACCTTGGAAAAGTCCAGGATCAGCTCGACCTGCACAGTTCTCGGTATCCCAGGCAAAGCCAGAGTCACAATCTGAGTCCTGGACCCAGTCAGGTGTCCACTTAGAGGGTGCATAGGGTTGATGTGCAGCTTTCAGCAGTGTCCTGGTCTTGTTTTATAAGATGGTGTCAGAAACATAAACATTGCTCAGGTCACTGTCCTGGCCCTCCCAGGAGACCTAAAAGGAGGCTTGCTCATCTTGAAGGTCTCTTTCTCTCTAGGGAAGAGGATGACTGGGGGCTTCCTTTTCCTGGTGGCAGGGAGAGAGAAAAGGCAACCCCTCTACCCCCGCCACCAGAGAGTAGGTATGGTGGTTACACACAGAGATTCTAGCTGACATTTCTGGGCATTGTAGCTATGGGCAAATTCTAGACACTTTTGTGCCTCAGTTTCCACATGGATACAACAGGGATGTTAAAGATAATGCCTACTTCACAGGGTTATTAGGAGGATTAAGTCAATTAACCCCTTCGCATAGCATTTGAGATGCGGGAGTGCCCATTAGGTATGAACTTAACAGTTTTAAGACGCAGCCTAAGCCTGACCTGTGGTGGCGTAGTGGATAAAGCGTCGACCTGGAACACTGAGGTTGCTGGTTCAAAACCCTAGGCTTACCCGGTCAAGGCACATATAGGAGTTGATGCTTCCTGCTCCTTCCCCCTTCTCTCTCTCTCTCTCTCTCTCTCTCTCTGTCTCTCTTCTCTAAAATGAATAAATAAATTTTAAAAAATTTAAAAAAAAAAAGACGCAGCCTGAGGCCAGGCCAGGTCCCAGTCCCGTGTGACCTGCACATGTCATTCAATCACTTCGTTTTCTTAGCTAGAAAATGGGGCTGATAAGTCAATTCTAGAGTAATTGTTAGTTTTATGGGGGCTAGTCTTGGAACTGTGCCTGCTACATAATAAGCACTTAAGCATGTTGGCTATTATTTTATCAGCATTAGAGGAAAATGGGGATACAAAATAATATGAAGTGGAAAATCTCAGGATGCAAACCGGCCTGGGCTTTGTTTCCCTGGCCACATGAGCTAATTCCTACAGCCTTTTCAGGATGTGGGCTGGGCAGGGGACGGGCTGTGTGGATACCCCCTCACAGGCCTGGAGACTCTGTCCTCACAAGGGACATGTCCACGGATGCAATCCTTGCTGAGGGTGAGTTTCCTGTCCATCCCAAACTTCATGCGTTCCGGGGCCGTGGAGAAGGCTTCCTTTTCTAAAAGATTTCACATCGCAATCCCAGGGGCCTGACACTGATTGCAAAGCTCCTTCACCACGTTTCCCAGGGTACTGAGGGCTCTAAGTGGGACTCGCGGTGTTCTGCCTCAGTGTCTCCGAGCTCCAGGGAAGGATCCAGATGAGCCCCGGACCAATCAATTCTCACACTCTGAAGTGCCTATGCTAATTCCAACCTCTGAGGTCTGGGCTTCCATAACGATCAGAAGCCAGGCTCATGCATATGAGTTCTTTACTCTGTAAAGATTTGAAAGGAATGATACACTTACACACAACTTTAAGTTCTCCTTTCCCTGTCCCCAGCTGGATGCGCAACCTTGAAGAGATCCGAAGCTTCCTTGAACATCTTTGAGGATTTGACATTTAGTAGAGGTATTTTTTGATGAGCACATTTATTAGTCATCGTTCAAAGCAATCACATGAAATGGGCCAGGGGCTTATTCCCTTTCAGCAGACAGAAGGGTAGAGTCACCCACAGACACTGATACGGTTTAAATGTGCAGAGAGAGATATATATGTCAAGCTATGCTTACCCCCAATTAAAAGGGGGTAAAGAGATATTTTTAGAATAAGAGCTAACTTTTGTGAAAACTGTGTACCAGCATCTATCTCACTTATATTTTACACATATATTTCATGTGATTCTCTAAGCAGCTACAGGAGGTAAATATTACTGATTTTTTTTTTTTTACCAGATGAGAAGAAACAAACGTCATAAAGATAAAATGACCGACGCAAGGTCACACAGCAGGCAGGCAACAGCAGGGCTTTCCCGGCTCTGAAGACCGTGCATTATCATTAAATGGAATCTATATAAACCTCACTTTGTTGAGCAGATACTATGACTGTCGGGGTTACGGGTTTGAGGGACAGTGCCATGTCCCTAGTGACAAGGGTCAGCCACTAAAGTCTCCCATATTCTTCAGGAAAAGAGAATGGACTCTGAACCCAGGCAGACCTGAACCATAACTCCAGTTCTGCCACTTACTAGCTGTGTCCTTTGACTGTGGTCCCAAGGACCTTGCCCTGCCCGGCCTCCCTGGCAGAGTATTTGGACAGTCAACAGAGACTTGTGATCAGCTCTGCTGGGAAACACCTCACCCCACGTGCCCTGCAGTGTCTTCCTGCATCTGGTCCTTCCACACTACTTTTTTTTTTTTTTTTTTACAGAGGCAGAGATAGACAGGGACAGACAGACAGGAACGGAGAGAGATGAGAAGCATCAATCATTAGTTTTTCATTGCGCGTTGCGACTTCTTAGTTGTTCATTGATTGCTTTCTCATATGTGCCTTGACCGCGGGCCTTCAGCAGACCGAGTAATCGCTTGCTGAAGCCAGCAACCTTGGGTCCAAGCTGGTGAGCTTTTTGCTCAAGCCAGATGAGCCCACGCTCAAGCTGGCGACCTCGGGGTCTCGAACCTGGGTCCTTCCGCATCCCAGTCCGATGCTCTATCCACTGCGCCACCACCTGGTCAGGCCACACTACTTTTGAGAAGAGATGCAACACTTACTAGCTCTCCTGAGCCCTGTGATGAATCTGAATTGGGGTGTACATCATGGAGCAGATTCCTAAGGGCGGCCAAAGCCCGGTCGGTCAGAGCACCTTCACTCAAACAGGCTAATGTCCCAGCAGACTCTGCCCTCGTGAGCAGGTGCCTGGCAATACATCTGTAAGTCCTCAGCCTGGCACTGGCCCCACTGGGGAAAGTGCCCAGGAGCTAGCACGTCAGACCCAGCTGTGGTCAGAAAGAGAGGCTACAGAAACCGCAAGAAAACAGAATGCTCTTCAAGTCCTATGGCCCCTTTACCCCCATGTTCTATGTGGAGCATATTTGCTTTGACCTGTGGAAAGTCCCCAAGTGGATGGGCTCACAATTGATTCCAGCTGGACCTCTCTGCTAAATCTGGCCACATTTCCCATATTTCCGTTCCCGTGATCCATCCCTTTGCCTTCCAGATCCAAAAGTGACCTCCTGGGCCTCCTCAGGATGTGATTGTCCTCCCTGCTGCTCAGATCTTCGCTACTCCTTCCTGAGGACGAGCCAGCCAGCTGCCGCCCATTGTCAACCCCCTGAGCCCTTCCCATCTCTGCTGGCCTTCCTGTCCCACCGTGAGCCTCCCTAAGAGGCCCATTAAGCTGAAGACAATTGTCTCAGATTAAATATAGTGGGTGGCTAAAATGATCAGAAACTGAATGGACGTTGCTGACCTGAACCCTCCCCAGCTCTCCTTCTGCCCTGGTCCACTGAACCAGCCCTCTGGGAGCCTGGGACAGCCCTGCACCCGGGCCCAGTGCCAGCCCAGGCCACAGCGGGCTCCTTCTCCAAGGCTGCTGCACTAAGCTCTGGCCAGATAGTCAGTTTCTTAGGGCATCATCCCCATACACCAAGGTTGTGGGTTTGATCCCCAGACAGAGCACATACAAGAATCAGCCAATGAATGTATAAGGAAGTGAAACAACAACTCAATCTCTCTCAAATAAATAAATAAATAATTTAATAAACAGAAGGCTGCTGCCCTGCCTGCTTTTTCTGGCTTCACATCATGTTCCCACAGAGCGCAGAACCCTGGGGGACCCAGAGTGCTTCCATGTCTCCCAGGAGGAGTGAGAGCTCAGGTCACTTCATTGCTCCCACAGCTGCCATGCCAGGGCCACAGCCACCATCACACTCTTCCCTGGGAGATACACAGCAGGCCTCCTTGCCTCCCTCTGCTCCCACAATCTCGCTTCCTCCTTGTTGTGGAAGTTTCTCAGTTACTTGTATTCTTGTTGTTGGATCAATCCTGGCTCCTGTATTATTCCACTGTACCCAGAATGCATTGAGGAAGAAATATCACAGACCATTTTTTTGTAACCCCCCAGAGAGCTGTGCTCAGGGGAAGGTCCCCAAGACAAAATATTTGGTGAGTGTGTTGGTTGAGAGCCTATAAGTGCCCCTGCATCTATCTGTTTGTCCCCAGAGCAGGTACTGGAGGAGAATCTTTCGCCCAGAGGCCAAAAGAGCCTCATCCACATGGCCCCCTGAGGCTTCTCAGGGCTCCATGAGGCAGGAAGGGCAGCGTTGTCCCAGTTGGCAAAAGGGGTGAACCAAGGCCCAGGCCAGGAAGTGACTGGCTCCACTTACATGGACCCCGGACTGACTCCTAGGATCCTGCCCCCAGCTGAAGGCTTTCTGTGCCAGCTCTTCTGGCCCAGCTGGGCTGGGGCACCCAGAAAGCAAAAGCCACAGTCCCCTCACAGGGCCCCAGGACCCCTCCCCAGAGAGCTTTGGTCCTGCCTTTCCCTTCTGTCTACCAAAATGACCGCACTGCCTGTACTGCCTCCGTCACAGGCATGGTGTCAGGCAGGGCGGGAAGGAGCCTCTGTTAGTCAAGGACGGTCACTTTTTGCTGCTGTTGCCTGGAATGAGAACCCTGCAGGGCTCCTTGTCCCTCTGAAAGTGCTCCAGTTAGGACCGGCACTGTCTGCCACTTCACTAGGGCAGAAGGCACCACACGTGGGCAGCTGGTGGGTGACCTGATTCAGGCCGCACCTCGTTCTATGGTTAGAGAAGGGAACAGGGAACATGGTGTCCCCTTGTCACATCAACAGACACTGAGCACTTGCTCTGCGGTGGGCTGGTTGCATCTGCAGAGAGGTTCCGCAGCCCCAGGGGGAGGTCCTGGCCGGTCTCAGGAGCTTGGCGAGATAAAAACTCAAGGGAAAAAAGAACAGACTGAACTCCCTGAGTGGGGCCCAGAGAATGTACCCGGGGACAGGACAACTACCTGGGGACATCATGGTCTCAGTGAATGGTGCCCCCGGACCGGGACCCAGCCCAGCCTGCCTACAGCACCCGCTAGATCAAGCCAGAGGGCAAGAATGAGCTCAGAGCACAGAAGCTACAACGACAAGAGCAGCATAATCCCTCCTCTCCCCAGGAGAGGACTTGCTCTGGTCTGGGTAGGAGCACCCTTCAATTCATTCAGCTCAATTCGCATCAATAGACCCTGAGCGCTTACTGGGACCTGGGCGCAGGGCACGGGCAGTTCCTGGGAGAGGTACTGCCTTGGAGGCGCTCCTGGGCCAGGAGGGAAGTGGACAGGCTGCCCCCTGCCTGTCCCGCAGGAGTGGAGAAAGAGTCCCCGGGGGCGGTGTGGGGAGTCAACTTGTTCTGGCTTCATGGACAGAGATCGTTTTCTCAGGCCAACTGAGTAATGGCAGGCAGGTTGGGGGGCAGGGATTGGCGGGGGGAGGATGCACAGGCTGTCATCTCAGCCCCAGAGCCAGGCCTGGGGGGCTGGATCAGCATCCTGGATCCCAGGGCCCAGGAATCTGGTAGCAGCCCTGGGCCATATCGCAAAGTCTTATATTCCAGGGTGAATGAATAGTTTGAACTTGATTCTAGAGGCAATCGGGAGCCAAGAAATGTTTCTAAGTGACTCAGTCAGATTCCTTAATAGCCTGGAAGCACTGGTCCCCGCTGATGTCTCTCCCTCCCCCTCCTCCAGGTAGCTAGCCCAGTGCTCTCCTCTGCACCATGGCCAAGGAGAAGGGAGCTCAAACCAGAAGTGGCCTGAGTCACGGGCAGCAGCACAGCAGAGTAGCTGCCAGGAGCAGAGAGCACTTGGCCCAGGCTGGGCCCCCTCAGTCTGTGGGAACCACTCTGTCTCTGCACAGAAAGGCTTCCCCAGGGAGGTGGCTCTAGGCCACTTGGATGTGCTAACCAGAGCTGGTGTCAAGTGGGTACAGCTAGCCTGGGAGGACCAAAGAGTCCTTATAAATTTTTCCACTGCTGTTTCCTCCAGCAAATAAGTGTTCTGTGATCATTCATTTCACAACAATAAGATGCAGCTGTACACTTTGTTCAGTGTATGGGTATCCCAAGCTGCTGTAACAATGGCCACAAACTGAGTGGCTTAAAGCAGAAATCTAGTCTCTCATGGTTCAGGAGCCAGAAGGCCCAAATCAAGATATTTGGAGGGCTGTGCTCCCTTTGGAGGTGCCAGGGGAGATTCCTTTCTTGCCTCTGTCAGCTTCTGGTGGCTGCAGGAGTTCCTTGGCTTGTGGCTGCATCAGTCAAGCTGTCATCCATCTTTACACGGCCTTCTCCTCTTCTCTGTCTTCTTCTCTCCTGTCTCTGTTAAGGACACTTATCTTTGAATTCAGAACCCACCTGGACAATCCAGGATAATCTCAGCTCAAGATTCATGTCTTACTTAATGACATCTTGCAAAGACCCTTTTTCTAAATAAATCACATTCACGGGTTCTGGGGCCTGGGGTGGGGCATATCTCCTCAGGGGCCACCATTCAACATATTACACACAGTCTTTGGAATCAGACGGAGCTGGGTTGGAATCCTGTTTTAATTGCCATCTAGTGAAGCCTGATCCTATGCAAGTTTAGGAATCTCCCTGAACTTCATTTCTTTATCTTTAAAATAAGAATAATGTTGCCCTGGCCGGTTGGCTCAGTGGTAGAGCGTCGGCCTGGCGTGCAAGGGGTCCCGGGTTCGATTCCCGGCCAGGGCACACAGGAGAAGCACCCATCTGCTTCTCCACCCCTCCCCCTCTCCTTCCTCTCTGTCTCTCTCTTCCCCTCCCGCAGCGAGGCTCCATTGGAGCAAAGATGGCCCGGGCGCTGGGGATGGCTCCTTGGCCTCTGCCCCAGGCGCTGGAGTGGCTCTGGTCGCAATAGAGCGACGCCCCGGAGGGGCAGAGCATCGCCCCCTGGTGGGCAGAGCGTCGCCCCCTGGTGGGCATGCCGGGTGGATCCTGGTCGGGTGCATGCGGGAGTCTGTCTGACTGTCTCTCCCCATTTCCAGCTTCGGAAAAATACAAAAAAATAAAAAAAATAAAAATAAATAAAAAAAATAAAAAAATAAAAAAAATAAAAAAAAATAAAAAGAATAATGTCTATTTATAGGGTTGTTATCAGGATTACAGAAGGTCATACTTGCTTGGCATACAGTATACAATCAATGGCAGCAATGACAATGATGAGGATGATGAAGAACTGACCCAGAGAAGTAAAGAGATATGCCCAAGCTCACACAGCTACTTTGGTGGCAGAGCTGGAACTGAAACTTGGCTCTCGCCCACATTAAGCCCTGTTGCTGTTCCTCAATGACATCTCATGCTCATCGGGTCTGTCTCAGAGACTGTGGACCATTTGGCAGGAAGGGTGAACATGACCCCAAAGTAGAGCGAAGAGTCAACCATTGGCCCCAGGGAGGTGAGATTAAAATCAGAACTTGGCCTTCAGTTATTCCTCTGGCAACAAGGAAAATCAAACTTGGCCTCTACCTTGTGGAGGAAGCAGCACACTGTGGGGGAGGGGGACTGTTGACCACACCCTCTGTGGCGGCTGTGGGTCAGTGCTACCGCATACTGTCTCCTCAAGCCTAGCTTCTCTTCTGCCGAAGAGGAACAGGATCTCATTGAGAACTGGATCCCTTCATGATAAGAAAAGGACGCTGTCCCTGGGAAACAGCCCCTACACAAAGGCAGGACACCACTGGCGCAGAATGAAAGAACGGGTGTCAGCAATAAAGGCAGGACTCAGTACCCCACTCAGAAGCCTTTGAAACCTGACCTCCCCTCCCCTCAAAAAGGACACAGTTGACTTTGATCTTTCAGGTCCCTGCCACTCAGATTTCCCATGCTGCCTCGAGAGGCACCTGCTCGCTTCCCCAGAAGGGTGCTCTCAGTGGTGCAGCGGATACTTACAGGGATGTGGGCTCGGTTCTGAACTCTGGGGAGAAAGACATGGGCCTGGGCTCCTGTCTTGGGTGGGGTAGAACCAAATAGGCTCCAGACCCTGGGGAGCCCGGTGCTTCTGATCCCCGGGGAACAGCTGGTCCTGGATCCCCCAGGACAGTGCCTGAGGGGTGGAGGTAGGGACAGACCTTGATGAGGTCCCGGCTGGGTCCTCAGGAAACTCATCCAGAAACAAATTCATCATCTATAAAGGAAATTGGTGGAAGGGGCAGGGAGCAGGAAGGACAGGAGCAAAACATGGAAATGTTCTGGCAGCAGGAAAAATGGAAGAAAACAAAGGGGAGTGAGTAGACACCATGGTAGGAACATGGGGGTTGGAGGGAAGGCGGATGTGGCTCTTAGACAAGTGGTGATTCATAGGCACAAAGCCCCACAGCCACAGAGAGGGTCCTGAGTGGTGTCCTGTGGTCCAAAGTGTCTCTGAGATCCCGGGCTCAGGCTGAGGAAGAGGGAGCCTGTCCCCATCCAGGTGATTGGCGAGCTTTTGCCAGGTGGTCTCTTTGCTGTCAGCATTGTGGTAGGCCCCTGGGTGTAGGAACTGACACCAGGCCTAACTTCTGGACTGACAGATGGAAGCAGTCGTGTGGGCTAAAGACTAATGTGGGTCAACAGCTCTGGAAATGGAAGGGCTTTCTCCTGGGGTCCCGGGGTCTCAGATCACCAGAGGTGAGGCTGGGGGAGAGGGCAGCACTGCCCCTGTGCCCACCTTCACAGCCAGAGTCGCTTTTTCCCTTCTACTCTCTTCTTTACTACCCATCCTGGCCAAGTCCAAACTCAACCCAAGTCAGTGGCCCAAGAATGGGGACAAGTTCTTCTCCCCTGGTGCCTACTCACATCTGAGATCATCCTGGAGGCCTTCTTTGCCAAGACTGTACTTAGCTTCAGCTGTCATCAGTGGGGGTTCAGGTCGGGCCCCTTCTCTGTGGCATCTGCTTGGATGACCCATCATGCCAGGCCCTGCCAGAGACACGGGCCAGACAGGGCTGTCTCTCACGGGGGACGGGTAAGTCCTCCTCTGTCATCTGGGCAATCACAGCCGAGCTTCTGATCGGCGAAGCTTTTAAGTCCTTGGAGGAGAAGGAACATTGCTGTGTACTCCCAGATGGAGGGTTTAAGATTTCTTGTAAAATGTCTCAGAAAGCCCTGGCTGGTTGGCTCAGCGGTAGAGCGTCGGCCTAGCGTGCGGAGGACCCGGGTTCGATTCCCAGCCAGGGCACACAGGAGAAGCGCCCATTTGCTTCTCCACCCCTCCGCCGCGCCTTCCTCTCTGTCTCTCTCTTCCCCTCCCGCCGCAGCCAAGGCTCCATTGGAGCAAAGATGGCCCGGGCGCTGGGGATGGCTCTGTGGCCTCTGCCTCAGGCGCTAGAGTGGCTCTGGTCGCAACATGGCGACGCCCAGGATGGGCAGAGCATCGCCCCCTGGTGGGCAGAGCGTCGCCCCATGGTGGGCGTGCCGGGTGGATCCCGGTCGGGCGCATGCGGGAGTCTGTCTGACTGTCTCTCCCTGTTTCCAGCTTCAGAAAAAATGAAAAAAAAAAAAAAATGTCTCAGAAGTTTGTTTCCTCCTTATAGCCTTTCAAGAGCTCCCCCCCCCCACCCCCCAGGATAACTTCTGACGCCCTCGTGGAGCTTCAAGGCCTCGCGCAGTCGGCCCTTAACCACGGCAGCTCTGGCCACTCACAGGCTCCCGGTGCGCAGCGGTGTTGAATTAATAGCCAGATCCTGAGCAGGCCAAGCTCATTGGCTCCAACACGCCTTCATGCTGAACACTGGCCCCTTGTCTCTCAGGAAAGCGTCTCTGCCTCTTCAAACACAGCGTGAATTTTGGTGGAGGACATTCAGTGGATGGCTGGCTGGAATGAAGTGCCCCTCTTGGAGCTACAGATCTCTCATCCTGTGAAATTCCTAAAGGTAATGAGGGAAATGAATGGACTAAAGTGTGTTAAATTTTCCGTCCAAGGGAAGTGCTCCAAGTACACACATAGTCTAACCATACGCCAAAGTGTATTAGACCATTGAAGGGACAGCAAACTGAATGCAGACACTCGGGTTTCTTCATCCCCTCCCCCTGCCCAAAAATCATTGAGACACTGGAATAAACCATCCCATAAGCTGTTGTGTATGCTGTCCACTGATCCACTCCACTATGGAGGTCTGACGGAAAGATACAAATGTCTTTCCCGTGTTCTGGGGTCCATTCGGGCGTCCATTGGCTAGGGTGCTCCAAGAAGAAGAGTGAATTCTAGAGTCCTCTGTTGGGTATTTGGCCTTTTTGGGTGGGACGAGGGCCTGGAATTCAAAGGGGACAGGATTATCAATGGTAGAGGCTCCTTCTGAAGAAAGAAGAGGGTCCCACCAGCAGCACCCTCTCCTGCCCTGCCCTGCCCTGCCCTGCGCTGCCCTGTACTGCCCTGCCCTGCCCTACACTGCCCTGCGCTGCCCTGCCCTGTACTGTCCTGCCCTGCCCTGTACTGCCCTGTGCTGCCCTGCCCTGCCCTGTGCTGCCCTGCCCTGTACTGTCCTGTGCTGCCATGCCCTGCCCTGCCCTGCCCTGCCCCGCCCCGCCCTGCCCTGCCCCACCCCGCCCTGCACTGCCCTGCCCCGCCCCGCCCCACCCTGCCCTGCCCCGCCCGCCAGGCCCACAGAGAGAGCTCCCTTCTCTGACTCTGCACAGAGCCACGCAAGTGGATCAGGGCCACAGCCGAAGAGGCAAGAAAGGCTGTTTTCATGAAAAACAGTATTGATTCCGTTATGAAAAAAGGAAAAACAAAACAAACAAACAAAATCCTTCTGAAATAAGTCACTGTGAGTACCATTTGAAATGTAATGTTTTCTTTTCATTTCTTCTTTTCCTTCTGGAAGTTCAGAGTTGAGTCTGGCGATAGAAGTGGGTAAAGACTTAACCCAGTAGGTCCGTAGACCATTTCCTCTGACTTTCCCTCTCGTTCATTCACTCGTCCTGAAGAAGCCTGCTGTGCAGAGTAGGACATGGGATCTGGAGCCGGAACATCTGGACCAGCACCCCAGGTCAACAGGGCCTGGCGCTGCGTCCTCCTGGGGCCCCTGCAGGGCTGCGCAGCCCTTCCTGGAGCCTCTAGCAGGCATTTTGCTGCTCGTTCTGACCCAGCCGGAGGGCAGGCAGTGAGCGGAGGGGTGGGACCACCTGACAAATGAGGCTGGCCCCTGGATGGCATCCACTCATGCCAGGATGGACCTCTGAGAACCCCGTGCAGCTGCACAGAACATTCTAGTCAGGGGCGGGGACATGAGGTGATGCTGGAGCGTGGCCTCCTCTCCCAAGCTGTGTTTGAAGGAACGGTTTGATATTTCCTTAAATAGGTATCAAATGGAAAATTTTGAAAGATCCCTTGAAAGTATTTTCCTCTAAAATAGAAAAGTCTGCTGCTTAATGTTACCAGCTTTCTAAGAATAAACCTCCGATCCCACCAGGAGCCCTTTGTCCAAGGATGATGGGAGGAAGGTTGGGAAGGCAGAGAACTTGAGTTTGTTTGTCTACTTTTAGAATCGGTCTCCCGGTGTTGGAAGCACCCCTTCCCCCAACAGTCTTCTGTCTCCAGGCATGAACATCCTTGACACCTGAAGAGAAGGGGCTGTCCCCACCCAGAACGTTCATTCAGGTTCCCGGGACCCGAGAGCGGCAGCAGCCTCTGTGTACCAGCCCCCACGAGGACTCTCCGTGCTCCGGGCTGAGAGAGGACGCACTCTGGGCTCTCTGACATTAGCCAGCCTGGGGTACAGACCCCGCCACCTCACCACGACTGCCTCCTCATTTCTCTACAAGGACATGCTGCCACTTTCCCTGCCCTGCCTCCAATCAGCTCGCAGCCCCCCGTGCAAGCAGATGGCAGACACTGGATTATTGCTTGCGCTCCTGGATCACCCGCCCATGCCCTGACCAGCCTGCCTGACTGCACAGCCTCTCCTGGTGCTTACCAGCTGGCCCATCCCCTCAGAACCAGCTGGGGCTGGTTAGCACTCAGCCGCTTCAAAGCCTCATACCACCATTAAGTTTCCAAGGACCTTTGCCACCAGCGTGGCCCAGAAGAAGCTCCAGGGAGCCCAGAAACCCAGTCAATTCTAAGGAGAGGAGGCCTCCATCTGGGGACCCCCTTGGAGGACATGCGTCTTCTCATCTTTTTTGTCGGGCTCCCTAACAGGCAGAGCAGGCACCTTCCCACACTACCTCTCCCACTCACCCCAGATCCAAGTCCACTCTCAAGAGACGGTCAAGTGCACATGCATTTAGGACCTCTGCCCAGCTCTGTTGTTTCCGAAAGAGCGGTAGGTTCAGCCTTCCTGCTTGACCTTGTCATTGCTGGGGACCGTGCCTGCTGGGATTCCAGCTGCAACTCTCAGCTGCTATCTGCACTCATAACAGAGCCACATGACCGGAGATGGGCCAGGGGCAAAGAGCATCACAGCCTCTAGACCAGGGGTAGTCAATCTTTTTATACCTACCGCCCACTTTTGTATCTCTGTTAGTAGTAAAATTTTCTAACCGCCCACCAGTTCCACAGTAATGGTGATTTATAAAGTAGGGAAGTAACTTTACTTTATAAAATTTATAAAGCAGAGTTACAGCAAGTTAAAGCATATAATAATAATTACTTACCAAGTACTTTATGTCAGATTTTCGCTAAGTTTGGCAGAATACATCTTTATAAAACAACGTACTATGCTTGACCTGTGGTGGCGCAGTGGATAAAGCGTCGACCTAGAATGCTGAGGTCGCCGGTTCAAAACCCTGGGCTTGCCTGGTCAAGGCACATATGGGAGTTGATGCTTCCTGCTCCTCCCTCCTCTCTCTCTCTCTCTCTCTCTCTCTCTCTCTCTCATTCTCTCTCTCTCTCTCTCTCCTGTCTAAAATGAATAAATAAAGTCTTTAAAAAAACAAACAAACAAAAAACAACTTACTATAGTTAAATCTTTTTATTTATACTTTGGTTGCTCCACTACCGCCCACCATGAAAGCTGGAATGCCCCCTAGTGGGTGGTAGGGACCAGGTTGACTACTGCTGCTCTAGACCATGAGCTGTGAAGATGCCTGTGCAAGGCAGGTCGGAGATGATGGAACTCAGGGGTAGGGTGGTTGAACCACTGTAGGGAGAAGGGCCTGGGCCAGAAGGTATTTAGGAGATAAGGTTAGAACTTGCTGATGGATTAGGTTTGGAGAAGAGAGGTTGTAATGGGTTAGATAGCATCCTTCCTAAATTCAAGTCTACCCAGAACTTCAGACTGTGACCTTTTTTTGGAACAGGGCCTTTGCAGACATGATTAAGATGAGGTCATACTTGGTTAGGACAGGACCTAAGTCTCTCCATGGTCCCAGATGCCACCCTAGCTCCTGGCATCTCCTCAGAAGCAAGAAGGAAGAGCGCCAGGTCCCCTCGTCTGCTCTGTTGTTGTTGTTTTCTAACCAGGAGAGCGGAAGTCCTCCCAGAGGCTCCTGCACACCCCCTTTTAGATGAGATCGGGCGCGTTCAGGGTGGTATGGCCGTAGACCACACCCCCTTTTATATCTCAGTGGCCAGGACCATGTTGGCTAGCCACCCCCCACTGCACTTGGTGAGAAAATGAGGATGCTGCCTTGTTCACCTGGAGAGCTGAAGGGTGGAGAAGGGAAATGAGAAAGATGTTGGGCCATCCATCCAACAGTCTGCCCCAAGGACAATCATGGCCTCGTCTGCTTTCTACATGTATGTGTTGACTGTTTTTTAGAATCCCCCCCAAATGTCCACAAAAAACTTTGTATGGTGGGAAGACCAGGCATTACTTACTTGACTCTGTAGATGAAAAAACTGAGGCCCAGAGCTCACAATGGATTTATCCAGAGTCACTAAGAGTCCATAACTGAGACAGCCCTGGAACTGGGTTTCCCGGCTCCCGGCTCTATGCACAGCATGCCTAATAAAATATATAACCAGATGATCCTCAAAGACAGGTCCTAATTTCTGGAATACAACCTTGTGGAGGCAGGCACGATCTAGGCGAGCTCCTAACTGCCTTTTAAAGACTGAACAACAGAAGCGGGGACGACTGTCCCACTCCATGCGATAGACGATACAGTCCAGGCATTTCCTGCTGCTTGGTAGGGCAATTGCTTAATTGAATTAGGGTAGATTCCTGGCGTCTGTGAGAATTGAGTTGTCTATGAAATAGGCTGACTTGCCTGGTCAAGGCAGGGAAGGCAGCAGCAAAGAACTCGTGGAACCCCTGCCAGGAACACTGGAGACCTTTGCTCAGGGTGTACCTGTGCATGCCCTTGGCTGGCAAGGTGGGGCACGGATGGGCATTTGGTGCCGAGTGAGGCCAGTGTCAATGCCTAGCTGGTCCAGGCTACTCACACATGTTGCCTGGCAACATCAGGCAAGGGGCTCAGAGGCGGGATGGGGTGATGAGTGAGGAGTGGCTCCTGCTTGACCTGCATGAGCCCAGTGCCCGGGCCAGAGGGCACTGCAGGCTTCATCCCAGTCCACCCTCCAGCCCAGCCTGGCCAGCACAGCTTCTCTATGTAAGAACAAGAAAGGGTGCAGGACAAAGGGGACTAAAAACATTTCTCTAAATTTCTTCAAGAAGCATGGTGCCTTGCCCTGGCTCTACTAGGTCGAGAAGCAACTTTACTGTTCATGGCATCATGCAAAGATTGGCTAGTAAGCACCCCGATCAGACCATCAGACATTGACTTTGGGCATGAGTTCAGGTGAAGAAAAAATATCACTGAAGGTGGATTTGGCTGAGACACTGTTATGTGTTAACCAGTTCCTGTGTCCTAGGCGCACAGTGGGTCCACATTTGCCACCTTCTTCTGTACTTAGATGGGGCCCAGGCAACCAAGTTCTGACCAATAAAATAACATGTTTACCACTCATATGTTGGGTTACATGTTCTGGTAATAAGCCTTGCCAGAGTTAATAACAGACGCTGACATTTAATGTTTGTCTAGAGGCAGTCTGGGGTGGAGACTTTGGAATAAGGTATGGCTGGGTTCATGACTCGATTCTGTCACTTATTAGCTGTGTAACCTCAGGCAAGTTAATTAATCTCTCTGAAGCCATTTCTCCTTTTGTAAAAAGAGACTAACCTACCTATTCACAAAGTGGTGATAGAAACTCAACTAGGTAATGCACACAGAGGGTTTAGCAGAGACCTGACCTGACACACAGACAAGCTATTATTTTATTGAATTAAATTAAATGAATTATTTCAAAATTTTTATCAGTCTATTTCAAATTGTATGCTTTATATCATAAATAGCATGAATGGAAATTAAGACAAAAGAAAGGAAAGCAGTCACTTGGTCCCCATGAAATCCTGGATGGTTACTAGGCTGAGAGTTCAAAATAAATTCGTTTTAGAAATAGCTTGTCCTGAGTTGTCCAGAGAGGCAGAGCTGGGGCCTGACGTTCAGCTGCGTGAGAGCAACCTGCCCCTGGCTGGCTCCACACTGCTGGTCGCAGGGCTGGGAGGCACCAGAGAGTTGCCAAGGTCACAGGGGCGGGCTCTTCTGGACAAGGGAGAGTCTTCCCAGTCTTGACTTCAGGACAGCCCCAGCCGGGCACCAGGATACCCTTTTCTAGCCATGTGACTGTATTGTCACTGTCCTGTTAGCCACTCTGACAGGCATGTAGCACTATCTCATTGTGCTTTTAATGTGCATTTCCCCGTGGCTAATGGTAAGGAGCATCTTTTCTTAGACTTATTCTTTACCTTTATAGCCTCTTCTCTGAAATGTCTCTTCATTTATTTTACCCATTTTCTAATTGGATTGTTCGTGTGTGTGTGTGTGTGTGTGTGTGTGTGTGTGTGTGTGTGTGTGTGTGTTTTACTGTTGAATTTTAAGAGTTCTTACAGAGTCTAAGTATTAGTCTTTCACTGGCTATGTAGTTTGCAAATATTTTCTCCCAGTTTGTAGTTTATATTTTCACTTTCTTAATAGGGCCTTTTGTAGAACAAAAGTTTTTAATTTTGATGAGGTCCACTTTATCAACTTTTTTTTAATGGATGCTTTTGTTGTCAAGTTTAAAAAGTCTTTGCCTAGCCTTTGCTCACAAAGATTTAGCCTATATTTCCCCCTAAAAGTTTGTTATGTACTGCATAATATTATATAGCATATACTGTTCTGTACTATATACTGTTATACACTATATACTAGGGGTCCCCAAACTATGGCCCGTGGGCCGCATGCAGCCCCCTGAGGCCATTTATCCGGCCCCCGCCATACTTCGGAAGGGGTACCTCTTTCGTTGGTGGTCAGTGAGAGGAGCATAGTTCCCATTGAAATACTGGTCAGTTTGTTGATTTAAATTTACTTGTTATTTATTTTAAATGTTGTATTTGTTCCCATTTTGTTTTTTTACTTTAAAATAAGATATGTGCAGTGTGCATAGGGATTTGTTCATAGTTTTTTATAGTCCGGCCCTCCAATGGTCTGAGGGACAGTGAACTGGCCCCCTGTGTAAAAAGTTTGGGGACCCCTGCTATCTACTATTATAGTATATTGTTATAGACTGCATGTCATTATATACTGTATACTTTGTATGTCTGCATACTGTTACATACCGCATATTGTTCTATACTGTAAATCATTATATGTTGCATACTATTTTGGGTTTTTTTTTTGTATTTTTCTGAAGTGAGAGTGGGGAGGCAGAGAGACAGACTCCTGCATGAGCCCGACTGGGATCCACCCACATGCCCACTAGCGGATGATGCTCCGCCCATCTGAGACGTTGCTCTGTTGCAACCAGAGCAATTCTAGCGTGTGAGGTGGAGGCCATGGAGCCATCCACAGAGCCTGGGTCAACTTTGCTCCAATGGAGCCTTGGCTGCAGGAGGGAAAGAAAGAGATAGAGAGAAAGGAGAGGGGGAAGGGTGGAGAAACAGATGGGCGCTTCTCCTGTGTGCCCTGGCCAGGAATCAAACCCAGGACTTCCACAGGCTGGGCTGATGCTCTACCACTGAGCCAACCAGCCAGGGCTGCATACTATTTTTTTTTTTTTTTACAGAGACAGAGAGAGAGTCAGAGAGAGGGATAGATAGGGACAGACAGACACGAATGGAGAGAGAGATGAGAAGTATCAATCATTAGTTTTTCATTGCACATTGCAACACCTTAGTTGTTCATTGATTACTTTCTCATATTGCCTTGACCATGGGCCTTTAGCAGATCGAGCAACCCCTTGCTCGAGCCAGTGACCTTGGGTCCAAGCTGGTGAGCTTTGCTCAAACCAGATGAGCCCGCGCTCAAGCTGGCTACCTCGGGGGTCTCGAACCTGGGTCCTTCGCATCCCAGTCTGATGCTCTATCCACTGCGCCACCACCTGGTCAGGCTGCATACTATTATATACAGTATACTATTAACATTGCAGTATATATCCTACCAGGTGTCTCTATAACCATATTATATGTGTCCAGATTAAATAATCTCTCTATATATGCTATTTTAAATGCATATATATTATAATATAGTGTACATATTATTTTGTACCATTTATTCCACTTTTTTTCAGAGTTATTCTTTCTGTGTTGTTGAATATAGACCAACAGTTTCCTTCTTAGAGGCTAATCGGTCAACTATTATTGATATTCTTAGTTATTTTCCTATTGCCATTTGGGTTGTTTGTAATTGTTAATAAAGATCATGTTGAGTGAGTTTCTTTATATTTACCTCTCTGTGGGTATATTCCTAGAAGTGGAGCTGTGTGGGAAAGGGTATGCACCTTTAGAATTCAATATCTATCTCTCCACTGCCTTGGGTTGAGCTGATTTCTACTTTCAGAGAGTAGAAAAGGGTCTTTTTCCCAGACTCCCAGCCCTGGGCCCTGCAGATCTTTCTTACCCTGACCATTCTCACGCCTTCGCCTGAGAGGATATGCGGGGTGGAGACCTGGACCCTGCTGGCTGGAGGGTGCTCTGGCAGCCTGGTGCAGGTGAAGCTGAAGCTTGCCTTGGGGCCATCAGGACCTTGGTGGCACCCCTCTCTCCTCCAGCACCTCTTGTCACAGCCACTGGTGTGTGAGTGGTTGGCAGGAGCTGGAATTGCTAGCAAGCGGTTCGCCTGCCAAAGGGAGGCTGTCTCCTAAGACTCCACTCCTGACCTGCACACGCCACGGGCTTTTGGGCTTGGATTTGGTGACAGTTTGCTGAGTAGGAGGACTGGGTCTAATAGTTCAGGTTCCGCCCACTTCGCCCTGAGAACACCTGTGTGCTGTAACAGGGGTATCAGCTAGAAGCTGGCAGAACGGTCTTAGCTGGCTGCTGACCCACAAGCTCACTCTCCAGCCAATGGTCAGGGCATGAGCACCCCAATGAGAGTCAATGGCATGGAAGTCCTGTCTTCCCCAGGCAAGGAGGATCAATGAAAGGGGAGGCCATAATAAAAGCACAGACCCTAAACCAAGGCCCAGACCAGGACCAAGGCTGTGTGGACTGCGGGGTTACATCAGCAACCTGCTTTGAGGTAGGACTCCTATAACCACCCTCAGATCTCCTCTGGCTAAGACTCTGGGAGGGAGGGCTTGTTATGCCCATTTCACAGCCCGGGCGGCTTCGTCTCCAGGAAGCCGGCCAAGGGGGCTGCACGAGGCAGCCTGGCCAGGCCTCACGCAGAGGAGGGGCTGTAGACCTGGCCTTTGGCCCCACTCCTGTGAGCAGCCCAGGTCACACTGCTAGGCATAGGCTGATCTAGGGTAAGAGTAGGTCTCCTTTGTCTAGAGACCTGCCACCAAAATTTGCAAAAACAATGGGGATTCAGACTCCTTGAAGACTACCTTTGCAATCTAAGTTATGAAGTCATGATTTTTTACAACAAAACAAAATTTTAAAAAATCCTTTTGAGTGACAAAAAATACCATAAACAAAGTAAAAAGTCAAATGCAAAGCTAGAAAAAATTTTTGCTACTTACATAAAAGACAAGAGTTAATATCCTACCTAATAAATAAGAAGCGTCTAAAATTGTAACACAAATACATGGAAACAATGTCTGTGGCCGCCTTTCATTCCCCGAAAAGACCAGGCACGATGCATGCGGCCTCTGCATTCTGTTCCCATTGTCCCTCACCTCCTAGGACACCCTCCCCTGCTGCACCTGCTCCAACCTCGCTGCAGGGGAGGTGAGAGCCCGGCTCCTACCACCCACACCCAGCAAGGGGGCTGAGGATGAGGAGGTTGTCTGCCAGACCTAAGGAGGGAGAGGCCACTCTTAGACCCATTCTGGGGCTCTGCAGCTGCTGCTGGTCACAGCTGTGCGTGCCACCTGGCTAAGGAATGTCCCAGAATCTCCCCCTCTCCCTACCCTCCACAAACGGAGTGCGGAGAGGTAGCTGCCCCTATGAGCTCTTCTCCAGCCCATTGGCCCATCCATTTAGGCCCCATTTACCACCCGACCTTGCTCCAGGGAGCGGGGATCGATCGTTGGTCTGGAAGCCCAAACAGTTCCAGAAGGCTAAGACAAATATTCCTGCAGTAGAAAACATTGCCCTGTACGCAGAAACTGACAGGAGCCATTATCATGTTTCAGAGCAATCTGATGCTTTCCGAAGTGTGAGCTGTCACTGGAGGAGGGACGAGTTGGTGCCAAGATTTTGATGGGTTTCCAGTGAAGCCACCAAATGCACAAAGCTGCCTGGCAGCAGCCTGCGTCTCAGCCAGACACCTTGTATGGCTTCCTGGAGCTTCACGGTGACCCCAGAGTAGCGCCTGGTGCCCCAGCCACACTCTGTCTGCTGGTGGGCACCAGCCCCAGAGCATGGCGTCCTTCTGCCAGGACACGAGCCGAGCTCGAAGGACACTTCTGCTACATTCCTTGGAATTGTTTTTGTCCTTTTGTCCTAATGAGGTGGAAAGAGAACAGGAAGTGAGGGAGAGAGAAGAGCTCTGTGTAGTCTGTTCCCTGACCATCCCCCTCCCCCACTACCCCAGCCCTGCTCCAAATCTCCAACAGATTCTCTCATCCTGGAGCAGTGGCCCCTCCCAGGCCTGCAATGTGGTGGCATGTTGCCAGGGGCATTAGCTGGACAGTCAAAGGATTATTCTGTTCATCCCCACGCAGTGAGACAGCTAGTTCCTCAACCACAGAAGGAGGCTAGAGACAGGCACTGCCGGCCGCTCTTGCTCCAATGAATGCCAAAATGCCCCTGGGGGGGGGGGGGTTCATGACTCCTCTCTAGAAATAGAAAATGTAGGTTGAGAACATTTGAGTCTCAGGGCCTATCTAGCCATATAGTGCAGTGTTTAAGAGTACGAATTCTGGAGTCAGAATACACGAGCTCAAATTCCACCTTTTACATCTACATGCTGTGTGACCTTATACAAGTGACTTAACTTTTCTGTGCTTTGTTTATTATCTGCTTTTTCCACTAAAATATAAGCTTCCCAGGATCAGATACCTTATCTGTCTGATTCACTACTATATACCTGACTGTTGGTCAAATAAGTTTTGTAAATATGGTATATATGTTTGCTCGCTTATAGTTTGCATTGGGTGTGGGGGACAGGCTGTAAGCAGGCAGGGTCGTTATAGCCTAAGGCTGTTTTTTTTTTTTTTTTTTTTTTCTTTCCTTTTTTTTTTTAAGGTTATTTTCTTTTAACTTTCTTTATTCATTCTGGAGAGAAGAGAGAGAGGGAGAAAGAAAGGGGGAGTAGCAGGAAGCATCAACTTCCATACGTGCCTTAAGCAGGCAAGCCTGGGGCATTGAACCTGCGACCTCAGTGTTCCAGGCCAGCACTTTAATCCCACTGCAACACCACAGGCCAGGCCTAAGGCTTAGTTTTAAGACTAAGCCTTTCTTACCCTTTTGAGGAATCATGCCTCAGATAAATGACTTTGTATCAGAGACTTCTTTGTTTGTATATTGGATTAAAGGTTTTGATTCCTACACTATAAAGTGGGGCAGAGGAGCCCATGCTGGAGGAGAGCAGAGAAAGGCCACGTGGAGGAGAGAAGAAGCAGCCAAGATGGTGGAGTGCTGAAGGAGAAGCCAATCTGTGCAGACTTTGTGCAGAGAGAAGGAGATGGGGAATAGAGGTTGTTGGTCAAATAAGTTTGTAAATATGATATATATGTTTGCTCGCTTGTGACTTATATTGGGTGTGGGGGACAGGCTATAAGCAGGCCAGGTCGTTGTAGCCTAAGGTTTGGTTTTAGGACTAAGCTTTTCCCCACACCCTTGACTGATTGTATGATCTGGGTGGTGCACTCTCATGAGGAATCCAATTATGCCTTGGATAAGTGACTTTGTATCAGAGACTTCCTTGTTTGTATATTGGATTAAGGGTTTTTGGTTTTCTACACTATAAAGTGGGACAGACCAGGAGCTGGCTCACACAGTTCCTGCTATCACAATTGCAGGGGCTTCCCTGATCCCTTGCCCTTCATGGGAAAAGCTGGTTTTCTGCTTTTCCCTTGTCTTCTTTTGTGGTTTGCCTGTCTTGGTGAGACACCAATAAATAGGATGGCCCACCATCCTCCGACTCCGCCGTTTCTCTACCATCTGCCCGAATCCAATGGGAACCTGCATGGGCCAGGCGGCTGCTTTGATAGTGACAGCCATGGCTCCTGGCCTTACAGAGGTGAATAAGGCTGGTGAGGTAGAAACCTTTGATTCTAGGAAACTCAGATAAGTCAGTAGCTTTGTGAGCACTGAATGAGTGGGTTTTGGAGCCCAGTGTGTGTTTTTACTTGCCTGCCGGGTACAAGCTAGGATTAAAGGGATGGCCCACCAGTTCATGGCTCCGATGTTTCATTACCATCTGTCCGAATCAAATGCGAACCTGCATAGGCCCAGCGGCTGTGATGGTGGCCGTGGCTACTGGCCATACACTGACATAGTAGAATAGTGTCCACACATGGTGGGACTCAGTAAACATCTGCTGAATAAAAGAATAGATGAAAGATGTGGCCAATTTATTTTCCCAAAGGCTCACCAATTAATAGTCTACCAAGGCCTGACCAGGCAGTGGCACAGTGGATAGAGCATTGGACTGGGATGCAGAGGACCCAGGTTCGAGACCCCGAGGTTGCCAGATTGAGCGCGGGCTCATCTGGTTTGAGCAAAAAGCTCACCAGCTTGGACCCAAGGTCGCAAGGGGTTACTCAGTCTGCTGAAGGCCCGCGGTCAAGGCACATATGAGAAAGCAATCAATGAACAACTAAGGTGTTGCAATGCGCAATGAAAAACTAATGATTGATGCTTCTCATCTCTCTCCGTTCCTGTCTGTCTGTCCCTATCTATCCCTCTCTCTCTCTGAAAAAAAAAAAAAAATAGTCTACCAAGAAAGCAAGAGACTGTTCTCCCACACCCTTGGCAACACTGGGAATTTTTCCCATCTAGTAGGAATCTACACCCTTGCTTTACAATTTCTCCTGAGCCATGTCTGTCCTCCCCCTGTGAGTGCGAGGGCCAGACTGACTTGGACAGTTCTGTGTGTTTGCAGTGGGTGTGCGCGGAGCCGCAGGCCTGGGAGCAGCCCAGAGAGCAGGGCAGGCAAGGGCACAGGGGACAAGCAGGAGGTGCAGCCGATGGGGAGCAGGCAAGGGTGTGGACAATGCTGTGCCACAGCTGCTGCACACTGGAGGCACAAGAGACTATTCCCAGGGAGGGGACCTGCAGAGAGCCCAAGGCGGGGCCCAGCATCCATCAAAGAAAACAGAGTGCGGGTGGGAGGCTGGCAGTGTTCTGCCATGCCCTACTCTCACAGAGGGATCAGAGGGACCAAGGTCATGGCCTTCATAGGCTGTGAATCATTGACCTTCATCTTCGAAGTTCTTTCCCAGAGACTCTAAGTATTCATCTCTCCCTGAAGGGCCCGGCATAAACACGAGTGTCTCAAAGCCTTTATTCTTGCTCTGGGCCATCTTCCCTGGTCCCTGCCATGTGTCACAGCAGCTCCCAAAGGAGGGACAGCATCTCTGGGGTTCTGGGCTTGAAAGAAGAAATACTTCAGGGCCAGGAGTGCCCTAAACCTCTTCAACGTGAGGCCTGCCAGGTATGAGCTGGCCAGGTGTCCTGGTTGCTTCCACCTGTCTATGCCGTGGGAAGGATGATATGGCTCCAGTTTAAATAGAGACCTAAGAGATATAACGACCTAATACAACGTGTGGATACAGCTTGAATTCTAGTTTAAGTAAACCAACCATAAAAAAACATGTTTGTGACATTGGCAGAAATTCGAATACAGACTTAGTATTAGACAGTGTTAAGAAATTGTTCATTTTGATGGCCTGGCACTGATGTTATGGTTATGTAGAAAACTCTAATTTTTAGAGATGCAGGCTAGTATTTAGACGTGTATCAGTGGTTTGCTTGAAAATACTCAAGCAAAAATGCAGATAAAGCAAATATAGAAAAATGTTAAATTTAGGTGAAGGGTGTGCAGATTTATTATACCATTGTTTCCATTTTTCTGTATGTTTAATTATTTTCATAATAATTTTTTTTTTTTAAATAAAAAACGGAGGAAGAGGAGGAAGAGGAACGTGTGTGACTCTGGGCAAGGCTGGAGCTCAGCACATGGAGCCTGGGGCCAGCATGTCGCTGACCACAGCGAGGACCCAGCCAGAGCCTTGAGAAGGACAGAGCCTCCTGTTTCTCCAGAGGTCCTGAGTGAGCCCTTGGAGTGCGGAAGGGTCCCTTCACAGGGGGGCCTGGTTGCCAGGACTATAGAACTGGGTTAAGGCCTCACGGGCTTTTGGAAGGGTCAGCTCTCTCCCAGCATAGGGCAGGACACCCCAAAGTAAGCCTTGGAGCCTTCCATCCCGAGGATCAGAGGTCCCACATGGACAAGCTGGGCCTGGTGCGGCCCGCCTGGCGAGGCCTGCCGGAACCTCTCAGCAGTTATGGAATCACAGTCCCCAGTTCTGGCTGCCTCAGCTCCAGGATCCCAGCCAGGCCCTGGTACCAAAGGCAGCCCCTTAGGATGCAGTGCATGGACTTGGGGCAGAAAAGCAGAGGACCTGGCCTAGCAAATCCCTCAGGAAGCTGGAGCTTCACTACCCACAATGCTGCCAAGCATGAGCTAGCCTGTCTGTGTTTGCAGAAATCAAGACAGCCTGATCCTTCCCGGAAGTCAGAGTTGCCCATGTGAGCACAGGGGAAGTTGTCTGTCTCACATCGGAGGGCAGGAGAGGGCTTGCCAAGCTAGGTCTTTACAGGAAAACTCAGCCCCTCCCCCACTGTAAGGTATTTTTCCCCACTGAGAAGGAAGGAACAGGGCCGGAGCCGCAAAGTGTGGAATAATAAACGGCTTTATTGAGTACAGAGCGCACACCCCACCCGGCAAGGTTCCCTGGCCTCAAGGAAAGAAAGAGAGATGGAGGTGCAAGATGGAGGCTAGGGAAGTTGCAAAGATTAAACCGCGTGGGAGATATTTAAAGGGTCCCTCTAGGGAAGTGGAGCTACTATGACGTGGTAAAATTTCACTGGCTGGCAGAAGATCGCTTTTTTCCAAACGGTTCCTGGGAAGCTTCCTTTGGCGGGCTGGATTGTGGGCGGTCCTAGCCAGAGTGGGCGGGTCTGAGTTCCTACATGACCATCCCTCTATCCACTGACCTTACACCCACCACCACCAAAACCAATTCCCTGGCTTCTCGCCCTCCTTTCGGGAGGGCCAGCACACTTCCTTTTTCTTTATAGAGAAGCTTAGGTTCACAGCAAACCTGAGAGGCAGGTGTAGAGTTCTCCCGGACCTGCCCCCACACAAGCACAGCCTCCCTGTCCAGCCACATCCCCCACCAGAGTAGTACATCTGTTACAATCAGTGACACAGCATTAGCACCACAACCCCACAGTTACACTGGGCTTCATTCACTCTCGTGTTGTTTGTTGTATGAGTTTTAACAGATGTATAGTGACATGTATCCACTATTACAGTATTGTACGCAGTGTTTTCAGAATCCCCTGTGCTCTCTGCCTAGTCAACCCTCCCTCCCCTCTAACGCCTGCCAACCATTATCCCTCCAGTCGCTAGAGTTCTGCCTTTTTGGGATGTCACAGAGTTGGAATCATATGATGTGCACGCTCAGATTGGCTCCTTTCACTTGGTAATAGGCACTTGAGGTCCCTCTGTGTCTTTTCCTGGCTTGTGGGGAGGGGCCGTTACCTCCCGGCATCCCCACGTGTGCAGCAGCCTGAAAGCTCTTCATACCGTTCCCCCTCCTTTTGGGGTTTTATGGAGGCTTCAGTTCACAGGCATGATTGATTAAAACACTGGCTGTTAGTGATTGAATTCAATCTCCAGCCTCTCTTCCCACCCCCAAGTAGGGATGTAGGACTGAATGTTCTAACCCTCTAATTACAGGTTTGTCTCCTCTGGTAACTAGTACCCATCCTTAGGTGACAGGTCATCAACATAACAAAAGACATCTTTTTAGCTGGTGTCTCTTAGGAAATTCCAAGGGTTTTATGAGTCTGGCCAGAAACCTAATGTAGTCACAGTATCACAGCCAGGACAGGCTCCATTATGCTGTGGTAACAAATGGCCCCTTAATTTCAACATGTATATCTCTTGTTCGTGTAAGGCTGCTGTGGCCAGACCTCTCTCCAGGGTGCTGTCTGCTAGGCAACATCTTGGTGACTCAGGTAACTTGGATGTGTGGCTCTGCCATCTCAACACACCCTTGTGTCCATCAGTGCTGACAGGGAAGACAGACCCCACAGAGTGACACGGGGCCTTTTCCTTCCCCTTACACTGTTGGGCACGTAAAATGTATTATGCTCACTTTGTTAAAGATAACACGAGGAGGCCGTCGCCCAGGTGATATTAATGTGTGTTGGGGTGGGCTAAAGGCAGGCAGAATCCTTGTAGCCTGGGGCTTGGTTTTGGGATTAAGCCTTTCCTACCCTTTTTGATGTGCGGTGGTACAATCCAATCATGCCTCAGAAAGTGACTTTGTATTAGAGACTTCCCTATTTTGTATATTGGATTAAGTGTTTGGATTTCTACACTATAAAATAGGGATGGAGCGGGAGTTTGGGCCCTTGGTTCCTGAGATTATCATTAGAAGAGAGAGCAGAGGAGAGCAAAAAAAGGCCACGTGGAGGAGGCCAGGAGAAGCAGCCAAGATGGCGGAGTGCTGAGTGAGATGCCAGTTTGTGCAGTTTGACGCTGGAGAAGGAAGGAGATGGGGAACAGAGGTGAATAAGACTGGTGAGCTAGAAACCTTTGATTCTAGGAAACTCGGATAAGTCAGTGGCTTTGTGAGCACTGAATGTGACTGGGTTTTGGAGCCCAGTGTGTATTTTTACTTGCCCGCCGGGTGCAAGCTAGGATTAAAAACTATGGCCCACCAGTTTGTGGCTCCGTTGTTTCTTTACCGACTGTCCGAATCCAATGCGAACCTGCATGAGCTGGGCTGCTGTGATGGTTGCCCTGGCCTTGGCTGCTGGCTTTACACACACATTCCTTTGGCTTGTATTTCACAGCCAGAAATGCCACTCTGCCCTTCCTACCTGCAAGGCTACTACTGCACAACATGGGCCCCGCAGATCCAGAGAGGACAGGACAGGAGGAGCCCTGGGAAGGTCTCCCACGAGGACAAGCTCCCTCTCAGGGAGACAGCAGATGGGGCTGCTGTACCGGAAGGCAGTAGATTGCTTTTAAAATCTTTTCCAAATTTGAGGTTCTATTTTTCCATGTGTTGGTCAAATAAGTTTGTAAATATGACATATATGTTTGCTCGCTTATAGTTTGCATTGGGTGTGGGGGACAGGCTGTAGGCAGGCAGGGTTGTTATACCCTAAGGCAGTGATTTTCAACCTTTTTTGAGCCGCAGCACATTTTTTACATTTACAAAATCCTGGGGCACATCACCTACCAAAATGACACTCTAACACAGTATAATATTATTACATTTACAAAATCCTGGGGCACATCACCTACCAAAATGACACTCTAACACAGTATAATATTATTAACATATTATACATATAGTTAATAATATAGTTTCTAAATGTATTTATACTCACTTAGTGTGAAACCTGGGCCTGTTTCGATGAACACAAAAGGGATATCCTGGCAGGAATGGTAGAAAGACACACACAAAGCTCTTCCTCAACAGTTCTCAGTCTCTCTCTGTTTTTAGTTTTTATCGCAGTCAAGCTTGAGAAGCTCAGCTCACATAGATATGTGGTTGAAAACGGGAGCAATGTCAAAATAGTTTTGTTGGCCAGAATGGGGAACTCCTTGGCAACAGATAACCAAAAACTGTCCAAAGGAAGATCAGCAAACTTTAGCTTTAAAGTTAGATAACATTGTGATGCATTGTGATGCATTGTTTATCACCCTCTGCGGGAGCCTCTTTTAAAAAGAAAAAGGTCAAATATCTATATACACCATCAGGATAGACATAACCAGCTGAGGCTGAGGCTTCATCTAGTGGTGGCAACATTTACCTCCAGTCCTGACCAGGATTAGAAATCGGGACCATGGGGAGGAGTAGCAGCTTCAACTAATCGCCGCGGCCACACAATGACAAGGGCGCAGCAGCCTGAGCGGGGACCTTCCTGGGTGTGGATGAGAGGCGGCATACTATTGGTTCATCGCTAGTGGTCGGGATGAATCCTAGAAGGTGATTGGTCAGTGAGCGATCCCTGTGCCTCCACTCTTCCTGTCGCTGATAGCTGGAGGGATTGTGAGGGGAATGTTTATGTTCGGATGGAGGCGGCTGGCAGGCCAGATAAATAGCCTCCATGGGCCGTATCCGGCACGCGGGCCGTAGTTTGGGGACCCATGTTTAATTTCCCCACAGCACACCTGACCATGTCTTACGGCATACTAGTGTGCCGTGGCACACTGGTTGAAAAACACTGCCCTAAGGCTTAGTTTTAAGACGGCCTTTCCCACCCTAAGTGACTTTATATCAGAGACTTCCTTGCTTGTATATTGGATTAAAGGTTTGGATTTCTACACTATAAAATGGAGCAGAAAAGCCCATGCTGGAGGAGAGCAGAGAAAGATCACATGGAGGAGCGGAGAAGCAGCCAAGATGGCGGAGTGCTGAAGGAGAAGTCAGTTTGAGCAGAGTTTGTGCAGAGTGAAGAAGATGGAGAACAGAGGTGAATAAGGCTGGTGAGCTAGAAACCTTTGATTCTAGGAAACTCGGATAAGTCAGTGGCTTTGGGAGCCATGAATGGAAAGGAAAGTGTTTTCCTACTGTGTGTATTTCTCGCCCGCCGGGTGCAAGCTAGGATTAAAGGTGATGGCCCACAAGTTCTTAGCTCTGTTGTTTCATTACTGTCTGTCCAAATCAAGTGCGAACCTGCACAAGCCAGGCGGCTGTGATCATGGCCGCGGCTACTGGCCTTACACCATGCTTCTTTGGTTCTCCAGGTGGACAGAAAAAAGGGGCCACATACTAACCCTGACAAGCTCAGGGGAAGCCTGCTTGGCGGCCTTACAAACTCAGAAACCTAAAGTAAACACGTAGGATGGCCTGAAATTACAACTTCCCAACTGAAATCAGGTCGTGGAGGGTAGTCACATCCTAGGTCACTATGGCCCCTGACAAAGGTCAGTCTTCACCTTTACTGAGCCTGCCTATAGTCCTTCTGCACCTATGACAACATACCTTTGGAATGTCAGGGTAATTCCCCCCCAACCCCTTGGGGCACAATTACCCACTTGAGCTGAGACTACAAAACCTCTCATTGTTACTGTTATCATGTTAATCGTGAACTATTAAGTATCCTGTACCCACCAGTGTAAAAGAAGGATATGTCCATTTCTTTTATTTTTTTACCAATTCTACAAATTTGTCCATTCCTTTTATTTTTTGACCAATTCTACAAATATCCCGCTTTGCTTTTTCTCCACCTCCCCACTCTATCGCGTGGAGTCCGTGGCACCCCGATGCCTCCACCTTTGAGTGCAATGCATAGAATATGGTGCAGACCGCCATTCTCTGGAGCATGTTCTCAATCCGTTGAGATTTTGCTTCCCAGCAATTGTCATCAGTCTGGCTCAAATACACTCATAAGAATTCTTACAGGTTTGGATGTGTTGGTCAAATAAGTTTGTAAAATATAATTTTTATGTTTGCTCACTATTAGTTTGCATTGAGGGCTGGGCAGTGCCAGGTATATGTGATCTGGGAAATTGCAAATTACCTTCCTTCTTGGGAAGGGCCATTGTCTTGCTAATGTTTGCTGGAGGGGAGGGTTTCCTCTCCAGAAAGTTTTGAAAAGGGAAGGAGTAGGAAAGAGAGAGAGAGAAGCCAGAGAATGCCTACTGCTGAGGAAGAAGCCAGTTTGTGCAGAGAGGAGAAGGTGTGCAGATGGGTAACCAGAGCTGAGGCACTTTGCAAGCTCCTCCGAGACTAGTGAGGCCTTTGATTCTAGGAGGAACCAGAGAAGATTCTCCTGGTTGTGGAACTGGAGAATGTGTCAGTGGCTTTGGGAGCCTTGTGCTTGCTCGTTGGCCAGTGTGAGACTTTAATAAAGGGATGGCCCACCATTCTTTAGCTCCTCTGTTCTTTTACCGTCTGTCCGAATCCAGGGTGAACCTGCATGTGCATGGCCACGACAACGGCGGCGACTGCTGGCCTTACAGGACGTTTCTTATGTACACATCAGAATGCTTTAAATTGCTAAGTGGTTCTTCTTCCAGGAGGTTCTGTTGTTCTAGGAAGGTTTGCTCATCCTTCAGCTCCCAGCACCACCACTGCAGCCTGCACAGGGCCCTGGGCACTGGTCTTCGTAAGCAGGGCCAGGGCAGTGCAGGGGGCAGTGGGTGATGCCCTGGGCCAGCAGGACAAGCCTGAGCTCACAGGGTGTGGTCACCCTGACCAGGCCTGGCCCAGGTGAGGGGCTGGGGCTGCAAACATTCCGGTGAGTCCAGGGCAAGAACCAGCCTCCTCCCAAGTCAGACTGAGGAGGACCAATCACACCCATTTCTTTTGAAAAGAAAAGGGAATAAATTCAAGTCCATGTCCATGGCCTGGTTGCTGGGTAGATAAAATATATTATGCTCACTTTGTTAAAGATTACGCTGCCCACGAGGAGGCAGGCCTTCGCCCAGGTGATATTAATGTGTGTTGAGAATCCCTGTAGCCTGGGGCTTGGTTTTGGGATTAAGCCTTTCCCACCCGTTTTGATGTGGGGTGGTACAATCCAATCATGCCTCAGAGAAGTGACTTTGTATTAGAGACTTCCCTATTTTGTATATTGGATTAAGGGTTTGGATTTCTACACTATAAAATGGGGATGAAACGGGATCTTGCGCTTTTTGGTTCCTGGGATCATTAGAGGAGAGAGCAGAGCAGAGAGCAGAAGGAGGCCACGTGGAGTAGGCCAGGAGAAGCAGCCAAGATGGCGGAGTGCTGAGTGAGATGCCAGTTTGTACAGAGTTTGTATCTAGGATAAGGAAGGAGATGGGGAACTGAGGAGAATAAGGCTGGTGAGCTAGAAACCTTTGTTTCTAGGAAACTTGGATAAGTCAGTGGCTTTGTGAGCACTGAATGTGAGTGGGTTTTGGAGCCCAGTGTATGTTTTTACTTGCCCGCCAGGTGCAAGCTAGGATTAAAGACTATGGCCCACCAGTTTGTGGCTCCGTTGTTTCTTTACCGACTGTCCGAATCCAATGCGAACCTGCATGGGCCGGGCAGCTTTGATAGTGGTGGCCCTGGCCGTGCCTGCTGGCTTTACACTGGTTCTGGACCATTCCATGGTTATGAGGCATGGCAGCAGTGGCTCCAGGACCAGGTGCATTGGTGCCAACCTCGTGCCAACCACAGGCATATTACCCTCTGCCTCCACTCCTCCGGGGAGCTCCTGTAACTGTACCCAGGATGGTACAGGGGAGTGAACACCCTGGGCTGGGACATCCTTCTTCAAGCAGCACTCTGGAGACTGAGCGGAGGGGCAGTGAGAGAGAAGAAAGGTTGAGCCAATCTGCACAGACTTCTCCATGAAAAGGGAGGCTCACCCCTGGCCCACACTGTGTGCCTCCTTCCTCTGCCTGCCCCTCCGAACCCATTTTAGTGAAGATCTCACCATTACAGGAGCTCCCCAGGAGAAGTCCCTAATGGGGTCAAAGCCCCTGGCACTGACACAGAATGCCTCTGCTTTCTCATGGGGACAGATGGGACTAATGGCCATTGTTCTTAGGCTGCTGTGATAAGTCAGGGAATGCTTTGCTGAAAGATAAATTGCATTTCTGGCCCAAGGGAGAATGGATCACATGACTAATGCCTTTGCTTAAAGCCCATTTAGTGAGAATCCTGCTTGAGGTTGTTATTTAATAGACAGATTAGGAAGGAATTCAAAAAAGACAAAAGGACATAGTAATTGGATTTCTTTTGGGCCTACAAGTTTGTCTGGAGAAAACAGTGAAAGGGGCTGGGGCTCTCTTGGTTTTGCTCAAACTGGGAGTCCTACAGTGATGAGAGAGAGTATGGGAGAGCGGGCCTGCAGGCACTCACTCAACCCACTCTCCAAGCCAATGGGAACCTCAGGGAGAAATGTGCCCCAGGCGGGATGGCCGGTGTGACAAGCAAGGCAGACCCCATTTCCCCACACTACCCAGGGCCATGTCCCTTTCACTTTCCAGTGAATATTCTGTGGGCTGCCTGAGCCCCCAGATCGTGGGAGACGGACATCCACACTCTGGAGGAGATGGACAGAGGTCGGCAGAATCCTTGTCACTTTCGTGCCTGGACCCAGATGTCAGGCTGAGGCCTTGAGCAAACTGGGTCTGGCTTTGAGATGTTGGACAGCAGCCCTCAAGCCCCTGTCCCATAAGCATGGAGAACTGGACCAGCTGGACACCCAAAAGTGGCCTGTGAGCATGGGGGAGGGCCCATCACAGCAACAACCTCAGCAGCAGCCAGCCCTGCCTCCGGCCTGGGAGCCTCAGGGCCAAGGAGCTCCTGCCCAATGCGTGAGCCCAGGCAGAACCCCTGGCTGCTCCAGCCACGGTCTCCCTAGCTCAGGGGTCCCCAAACGTTTTATAGAGGGGGCCATGTTGGTCAAATGAGTTTGTAAATATGATATATGTGTTTGCTCGCTTGTGGTTTGTGTTGGGTATGGGGGACGGACTGTGGGCAGGCAGGGTCGTTGTAGCCTAGGGTTTAGTTTTAAGACTGGGCTTTTCCCCACACCCTTGACTGATTGTATGATCTGGGTGGTGCACTCTCATGAGGAATCCAATTATGCCTTGGATAAGTGGCTTTGTATCAGAGACTTCCTTGTTTGTATATTGGATTAGGGGTTTTTGGTCTTCTACACTATAAAGTGGGACAGACCAGGAGCTGGCTCACACAGTTCCTGCTATCACAATTGCAGGGGCTTCCCTGATCCCTTTCCCTTCATGGGAAAAGCTGGTTTTCTGCTTTTCCCTTGTCTTCTTTTGTGGTTTGCCTGTCTTGGTGAGACACCAATAAATAGGATGGCCCACCATCCTCCGACTCCGCCATTTCTTTATCGTCTACCCGAATCCAATGGGAACCTGCATGTGAATGACCACGATGGCGGCTCCTGGCCTTATAGGCCAGTTCACTGTCCTTCAGACCGTTGGAGGGCCAGACTATAAAAAAAAACTGTGAACAAATCCCTATGCACACTGCATGTTGGGCAGATAAAATATATTATGCTCACTTTGTTAAAGATGGCGCTGCCCACGTGAAAGCTGCCGCCCAGGTGATGTTAATGTGTGTTGGGGGTGGGCTGCGGGCAGGCAGGATCCTTGTAGCCTGGGGCTCAGTTTTGAGATTAAGCTTTTCCCACCCTTTTTGATGTGGGGTGGTACAATCCCATCATGCCTCAGAAAGTGACTTTGTATTAGAGACTTCCCTATTTTGTATATTGGATTAAAGGTTATGAATCTACACTATAAAGGGGCAGAAAGGGAGCTTGCTCTCTCGGTTCCTGAGATTATCATTAGAGGAGAGAGCAGAGAGGAGAGCAGAGAGAGGCCACGTGGAGGAGGCCAGGAGAAGCAGCCAAGATGGCAGAGTGCTGAGTGAGAAGCCAGTTTGTGCAGAGTTTGTGCAGAGTGAAGGAAGGAGATGGGGAACAGAGGTGAATAAGTCTGGTGAGCTAGAAACCTTTGATTCTAGGAAACTCGGATAAGTCAGTAGCTTTGTGAGCACTGAACGTGAGTGGGTTTTGGAGCCCAGTGTGTGTTTTTACTTGCCCGCCGGGTGCAAGCTAGGATTAAAGATGATGGCCCACCAATTTTTGGCTCCGTTGTTTCTTTACCGACTGTCCGAATCCAATGCAAACCTGCATGGGCCAGGCAGCTGTGATAGTGGCCCTAGATACTGGCTTTACACTGCACATATCTTATTTTAAAGTAAAAAAACCAAAACGGGAACAAATACAATATTTAAAATAAAGAACAAGTAAATTTAAATCAACAAACTGACCAGTGTTTCAATGGGAAGTAAAGGCCTGCTTTTGGCTAATGAGATGGTCAATGTCCGGTTCCATATTTGTCACTGCTAGCCGTAACAAGTGATGTGACGTGCTTCCGGAGCCGTGACACGTGCGTCCCACGTCACCAGAAGTAGTACTGTACGTGAGCGATGCCGCGCTTTGCAGCGCCACCACATTCAGTACTCCAGGAGCACAGGATGCGGATGCATCCTCTCACTGACCACCAATGAAAGAGGTGCCCCTTCCGGAAGTGCGGCGGGGGACGATAAATGGCCTCAGGGGCCACATGCGGCCCGCAGGCTGTAGTTTGGGGACCCCTGCCCTAGCTGCATGACACAAAGTGTGAGGGGTGGTTTGGACAGCCCTTGTGGGCTGCCTCATCTGACTGATAGAGAGCTGCAACAAGCATTTTAAAATGCAGCCTAATCTGTCAACACTGCCTGGGCCGCTCAGGGGTGCAGCCTGTCAGCTCTAACTAAGGTGGTCCTCCTTCTCATAGGCAAACACTTCCTCTGGACCAGACACCTCCCTCTGGGCATGCTCCCTGCCCCCACCTCATGGGACCAGAAGTGGGTGCATGTGGGGAGGGCTGAGAGAGGCTGCCTTCTGTGGCCACAGCCCCTTGCCCAAATGCCTGAATTCTTATGTTTCTTATTTCCTAAAAGGTACCATAAAATGTGGCATCCAGAAGAAGGGGTGCCCAGGTGTCCACAGCCCCAAATGTGGGCCAGATCCTTCTCAAATGTCAGCACCCTCATCTTCAATCAGCTCTCTCCATCCTCCTCCTTCTCTCCTTCTTTACACTCTTCCCCACCACCAGTCAGCTATTCAAAGGCAACTTGAAATGGGTTGGGCCTCTCAGACTTTTAGAGCCGCAGAAAGCCCTTCAGGATGCAGAGACAGGAGGCCTGACCTGTGGTGGCGCAGTGGGTAAAAGCATCGACCTGGAACACTGAGGTCGCTGGTTTGAAACCCTGGGCTTTCCTGGTCAAGGCACATATGGGAGTTGATGCTTCCTGCTCCTCCCCCCTTCTCTCTCTCTGTCTCTCTCTCTGTCTCTTCTCTCTAAAAATTAAATAAATAAATAAAATGGTCTTAAAAAAAAACAAAGAGGAGTTGGTCCAGTGAGCCCCGTACAAGGGAGGCTCACAGCTCACAAGGCTGCCCACGTGGGACTCCTGCAGGCTCTCTACTGACGGCTCCATCCCAGCCACTTTCTTCCAAGGCCCCACATTGAAGACGGAGTCAATACCCTGACGCCACATGGGGCCAAACCCGCTAATCGGGGAGCCCTGGTCTCTAGTACTTTCCCACAGGAGGACCAATCAGCCAGAAGTTCAGCTGTACAAGAAACATGGCCTGGACTTATTAGCAGAACGCTGAAAGAAGGCCCCCAGGCGGAGGCCCTGAGGGCAGGTCTGAGTGCTCTGGGCACCCAGGAGACTCAGTCATTTTTCCCTCTCAAGCCAGTTTCTCTAGGAGTAAAGCACACAGCGCCTTGGGAGGGGCGGCAAGGGACCCAAGGTCAGCTAAGCTGCTACGTGGCCGGACACGGGCCAGGCGTAACCACAGGCCGAGAGTGGGTGCCAGGATAGCCACGGGCCCAGCTGCTCTGAGCTGTTTCATTCTTTAATTACATAGCTGGAGCTAAAGCGCACGTCTGGCCCAGAAATTGCTGTTTCTTCCAAAGCAGGTAGTCTGAGGAAGTTACCTGTCTCCACCAGCCGTCAGCAGCAGGGTTGCTAACTGGCAACCCCCAGACAAGAGGCTGGGTGCATTCTACGCCCATCACCAGCCCAGTCTGCTTCATGTTCCCCTCCCCCACGGGTGCAGTGTCCCCAGAATTTGGATCATAAGTCCATGCTTTACCTAGATCAGGCTGCCATAATAAATTACCACGGAGTGGGGCTAACACAGCAGACCCGTGTGTCCCTCAGTCCGGAGGATGAGAGCCGGGATCAGCGTGGTTGGCTTCTGGTGTGAGCTCTCTTCCTGCTTTGCAGATGGTCACCTTCTTGCTGTGTCCTCACACGGGAGCAAGAGAGCTAGCTCCAGTCTCTTCCTTTTCTTATAAAAACAATAATCCCACCCCAGGGGCCCTGCCCTCAGACCTCATCTAAACCAAATTATGGTCCAAATACCCTCCTCCAAATATCATTGGGATTTGGGGAGACAAACACTCCATCCACAACAGGCCACATCAGTGCAGGGCTCTCTCTTCCCAAATATGGTTCTCTAGCCTGGACCCCACTCCTGAGTGCCAGTCCCTCTGCTTGTTCTGCCTGGTGGATGCAAGGAATCAGAGGGGACACCCGGGCTGGGGCAGGGACAGAGCAAGCCCAGACACAGGGCCACCTCCAGAGCTTCACCCCTCTTGACACCGGCTGGCCACACTGATGACTCCCTGGAATACTTCCGGCCAGTTCTACATGTTCTAACAGCCTGTCTTTGTATATTACATCCATGACTTCCTGTTTGCTGTTGTGATGGGTAGCATGGTTCTCATAGATGCTACTTGGATGTAGTCACAGGTACACAGAGCACCGCTGGCCTCCCTCAGGCATGGCTTCTTCTGCTACAAAAGAAAGTGTATGTCCCGCTCCCTGTTCAGCTATCATGGTGGTTGGATAAGATCATGCATGTGTGGGCCCCTGGAGGGTTTGCTCGGAATAGTTATTCACCTCCTCTCTGACCAACCCCCGCTATGTGCCCATATTCCCAGACCTAGGGGGAGGCAGAGGCAGAAACAGAGTCAGTGGGTTCCTCAGCCTGTTGCAAGCCCTTGGGAACCCCATCAAGTCTCTCCCCTGCATGAAGTTCAAGTTTCCATAGCCAGCTGGGGCTGAGGGCGCCATCAACAGCAAACCTCAGGCATCCCTCCCTGCCCACTGAGCCTGCAAGCCCTCATGAGTCTAAGACTTCCCACCCCAAAGTTAAGGGTTCTCAAGAGAAAGTGCCTACAGACACACTGCAAACTGATAGGCACCTCGGTTTCCTCTTTGCACTCTCCGGGAGGCGAGGGACCTAACACACAGGAGAGACCAAAGCAGCCCCCCAAGAGAATAGACATCATCCAGGGTCTGGGCTTAGTGCTCAGGCAGACAGGAGCCTTTCAGCAGCGGCTGGAGCCTCAGTCTCTTGACCCTGCTGGGAGGGAGAGTGTTGTGGTTTCTGCTTTTGCTGAAGCTGCAAAAGTCAAGGAGCAGTTTAATTCAGAGCCCTCTGAGCCTGGCAGAGTGGGCCAGGGACCCCCCTTCTTAGGGCATACCCTTAGCCTTCGGAGCCGAAAAGAGCAGGGTGTACTTCAGGGCTCTGTAGCTGCCTTTAAATCTTAGAAGTTCTGTTCCATGTGGGTCTGCTTCCTGCCCTGGGCCATGAAGGGCTGGCCTGGCCATTTCCTTGCAGAGTTCTAGTGTACCATTCCAGGTCTGTCTTCAACTTATGAAAAGTTCAAGAACAGTATGACCAGGCATCTAGACACACACACATCAGGACACATACCATACATGGATCTCAAATCTGTAAGGCCATTAGCATTTTGAAAAACATTTTTTTTCCTTCTTTGGGACTGGGGCCATGCTCACTGTTGGACACGGCACATGTTGGGACTGAGGTCTACAGTTCCCAGAGAACCAAGACAAAGTCACATAGGGGCTCTTTACCCCTTTTGATATATTGTTTTCCTTCAAAAAAAAAGGAAACTGGGTCAATGTGTTCGCAACAGTGAGAAATGCTACCTCTTTTCCCCAAAGTAGCTGGCTTAATTCTGTTCAACATCTGAAGGAGGCAAAGGTGCCAAAACTTCCTGAAGAGACGAAGGGATGAAGGGATGAAGGGACAGGTTCTCATTTCCAGGTTGACCCAATAGCCCACAGCACAGAGGAGAGTGATGATGTCCCCAAGGGCCTGCAGGATGCTTCTTGGGACACCAACCCCAACTTCTCCAGGTTAGTTCAAGGTCTTGTTAGGGAGACCTGTTTCCCAAAACATTGAACAACAGAACACATTAAAATGGCAGGTTGAGGCCATGATGAAGGGTCACCCCAGGGCTGTGGGCTTCCTTGTCCTGCAAAGAGATAATACAAGGCCTGTCAGAGGTGAGGGGTCACTTCAGGTTGCAGTTTTCCGAGAAGACTGCCTAGAGGAGATACCGTTTTGGCTGGCCTGGAAGATGTGCACTTTTTAGACTCAAGAGAAGAGGGGGAAGGCATTCTAGGACAGGGACAAGCATGAGGAAAGGCCAGCAGGCCAGGATGATTAGAAGATCCCCTGAGTTTGAAGTCCAGAGAGAGGACCAACCAGACCACAAAGAAAAGTCTTCTGGGGAATAGGAGGAGAGGGGGTGAATTCTATCCAGGAGGCACGGTAGGTTGGAAGGGGAGCATTACAGATTTTTAAGTAGGAAAGAAATATAGCCAACTAATATTTAGGGCAAGAACTCTTAAGATATTGGCAGGTGGCCTGAAGGGCTGAATCTATCAACCACTTTCACACACAAATCATGCTCAGGAAACTTTCCCAGAAAGGTTCCAGCACACCCAACCCTGTGAGGTTCTGGCCAAGGCCTGCTTGGACCTGGTGGGAAAGATTAGCAAACTCCTAAATCATGCTCTTCTTTGTAATAGTTTTTATTGGCCTATTCATAATTTTCATTGAATTAGTATGGAAATAAATGTCTACTAATTTTTTTTTCACTTACCATAAAATGTTAAACCAAAGTCTGGACCTCAAAACTATCATTATTTTTTTTATTATAACTGGTTTGATATTGATCTCCCCTATAAGATAGTGAGCCCCTCAAAATGCAGAAATGATTTTATTTATCTCTGGCCACCTAACCCTTAGTATACAGGACTCAACAGATGAACAATTTGTAGAATCAGGTAATAATATCTTCACTACCATGTTATTTGCTTTAATCAAGCCATTGCAGATAATTTGTTGTGCTTTAGGCGTTAAACTATAAAAGTGAATATTCTTCATTTACCTTAAAAATAAACTCTGACTGTCAGGCCACCTAATCTGGAAAAAAAACAACATATTTTAAAGAAAGGGTTAATTCTGGGCTTTCCTGCTAAACATATATTCAGCAAACCTTTGTGGAAGGGAACGTCTTTTAAACAGGTAAGAGCCTAGAGCCCACTGCCCAGATCCCTCCCTGCCCTTAGCCTGTGCAGACGGATGCCAGGGATACAGGAATGCCCATTTTCCCTGCTGGGGACACCACCGTCCTCCACACATTGCAACTGTTGACAGAAGCCTGTGGGTAAATCTGCAAACCCCCAGTTAATCTTGCAAAACATTCTTGTCACAGGTGGGGCTCCCCAGGAAGCAGACTGTGGCCTAGGAGAGCACGCTGAAAGTTTCCTAAGGGGTGTGTCAGATGACCACCTGTGAGAAGGGGGGAGGCAGGATGTGGCTGCCCCCAAGAAGGGGCATAACCCTGGGCAAGGCTGCAGCAGAGGGCAGTTTGCAGAGAGGCTGCCAGCCAGCAGCAGTGCCAGCAGCTAGGAGGTAAGTCCTGCTGTCCTGGGGACTCTCGGCAGGCACAGCAGTGCCCACTACCATCTGGCATGATCTGTATGGGCACCCTAGTGCATGCAGGACAGCCAGATGGGCAGAACCCAGAAAGTGGGGGGAAAGGAGAGTCCAGGAGACAGAGCTGAATCTAAATCTTGGCTCTGCTACTTACAGTCTGTCAGCTCAGGTTCAAATCAAACTTCTAAGTCTCAGTTTACCCATCTGTAAACAGGGAATAATAATATCCACCTAATCGGGTTTTTATGAGGATCAAAGAAGTATAAAAAGGTCCTAGCACAGTAGTCACTAGGAATGGTGCTGGTAACAGGTGGCCACGATAACCGTCATTATCTTAGCAGCTGCAGGGCAAGGATGGCTCCCTGGCATTGGCGCCAGATGCCCTCAGGAGGGAGCTACACCGAAGTTCAGGTCCAGAGCCATCGGGTACATGGACCACTGGGCCCCAGGGGGTCTGTGAGAATGGCTAGTCATCTCTTTAAATGTCAGGCCAATGTCCTACCAGGATCAAGGACACTGCTTTACAGACATCCTCAAGAACAAAGGACAATACTGGAAAAAGGTTTTCAGCTGTCCTTGCCAACAGAACACATGGCAGCCTCCATGTGCCAGGCACCGAGAGGCTGGGCCATGGGGGTTGGTGGGGCAGTCCTATGCAGGGTAAGGGCGTCCTATGCTTCTGGCCTGTCCAAGGGGTATGACTACATGACGAATTAGGGGTGTCTGAGTTCACTGTTCCCTCTTTCAAACAGCCAGCACGTAGAAAGCCACCTCCTCGCAAGCTGGGATAGTTTCTGAGCATATGGGAAGTTCAGAGTGTAATACCACAGTCAAGGCTACCGTGAGCTCTGATTGTCCTCCAGAGGATTCAGAGGGCTTTCCTGTGCTGATGTTTCCACAGCTGTCCTAGACAGGAGGTCCCACGTGGCCAAACACAGGGCTCTGGAATCAGAAAAGCCTGACTTCTCAGATCTAACCCAATGTTCCTCCTTCATCAACTGTGGGACCCTGGACAAGGGTCAGAATCCTCTGGCAAGACCACCAGGCTCACACCTATAGCTGAACAAGTTGAGTTTAATACTCACTACAGGGAGGGAGACCTCACACCCAGGGTGTCTCAGTAAGAGGGTGTTAGAGAAACTAAAGATGGGGTCTGGGTTTGGTGGGGTGGCTGGAGGGGGCTGTAAGAAATTGGAATTTTGTTTTACTGGTTGTTCTCAGAAAGCAGAGGTTAGTTTGTGATTAAGTGTCTTGATACCTGTTTCATGAAGGAGGGCAATGACCAGGTAAAGCTGTAGTTGGTAAAGAAGCTATGGGGTGGTCTTTTGTGGGTGGCATAGCGACCTTATTTTTGTCTGCACTGAGACAAAATGATGAAATAGCCTGGCTTGGTCTTGAGGCGCCCTTGTATGGGCTGGCAGCCTCCGAGGTTGTCTAGGTCCCACGGAGACAGGTGCCCACGAGCCGTGAATGGGAGCACAGCCTCGATGTCAGTGCAGCTCTCCTGTCCTTTCCTGCCGGTCACTGAGTCTCCCCATGTATAACCTTCTCCATCCATACAACGGGGGAGTGAGTGTCTCCCCGAGGGGGGTTTGGAAGAATAAATCAGATAAAGTGACACAGAGAGCAGGAGATGGCTCTGTGCCCGTCTCCATGGCACCCCACGGAAGTATCACACACAGCACCATTCCACAGGTTAGAAAACCGAAACAGAAGAGGTCCACGAGTTTCGGTGAAAACCAGACGTGAAATAGCCACCCCGCAAGGCTGCAAGTGCGATGCCTATTTAAAGTCAGGGTCCAGCCCCCAAGGGCTTGGAAGGAACATCCTGCAGCAGCAACTGACTGCTGGCAACAGGGGCCCAGTGTCAGGTTCAGCCCCGGCTCCGCAGGGGCCGCCAGCAGGACCCAGGGAGCAGGAGCCACCGTGGGACCATCGTGCCTGGGTTACCCCTGGCAGCTTTCACACTGAGCTCAGAGAGAGTGGCCTTAGACAGGGAGTCCAGGGAGTGACCCCAGGGCGCCCTGAGTTCAGCCACAGAGGCACAGCCACTGCTTTTGGTTCCCACACATGATCTTGTCTGATGATAGCAGAGTTAATCACAGTGAGATTTCCAGAATAAAGCCCACCCAGGCTGAGTTCCCCCAAATTATACCTTCTCCCTGGTAATTGTAGTTGTCCAGGGCCTGCATCTGGCTTATCACAGCATTTCCATAAGGACCAGATTTAATGCCACCTCTCATTTGGTGGAACAAAAAGAAAATTACACAGTCTGATGGCGCGACTTCCCCAGCTCGAGGAAGTAGCAAGATCTCAGCCATGGTGGCCTCAGTCAACTCCTCAGCTGCGTAGACCTAGGAGTACAGTCAGACACACGTGCTCCGCAGTGAAACGGGAACAACAGAGCGGAGCCACCCTTCCTATCACCCAAGACTGCTGCAAAGATCGAATGTCATATTCACATGTGAACACAAAGAGCTTTAAAAAGAATTATAAAATAAAAAACAAAAAGAATAGTTTCCTAGATAATATCTTTGTGTACCAGTAAATAAAACAGATTTTAAGCAAAAATGACAGGCCACGTTATAACTAGAGTGTTCTATGGCGATATAATTAATGTGCATCCACAATGTTTGCTAATGATGGTTATTTCAGGACCCTGCAATTTAAAAAGCCACCAAAGAAAATCTGTGCTGTCTGGCTCTGCTTACGGAGGTAGGGAAGTTGGCTCATTACATATTATTTGAACTATCCATTCAGCAAAAATGTGTGGAGGGTCTAGGACTAGGCTGTACCAGCCTCAGTTCTAGGAGCTGGAGAGCAAAGTTGAGAAAGAAAGCCTGGAGGAGCCCTGGAAACCGGCTGTCCAGGCTGCACCGTGAATTTGCTCTGCTCTGGCCCTGACTGGCCCATGGAGGTCCGCAGATACACAGATCTCCCTCAGGGCCCATTACACAGGAGCCCAAGTCTCTGCTCTCGGGAAATAAGCGTGGGCATTGTATCCTGGACTGCAGCCGGGCTGTGCGGCTGAGCTCGAGACAGGGCAGTTGCCACTTCAAAGGGTCCCCAGATTGGGGAAGGGTCCTTACCCTGTCTGAGGCAGAGGCTGAGGTCAGGTGGCATTGTCCTTTACACACAGACCCCAGGCTGAACAGAGCTTGTATTCAGGCCTAAGACTTTCCCTGAGAGCAAGTCTAGAGAGCGAATCTCCTTCCCTGCTGGAGGAAAACCCCAAGCCGTCCCCCGGAAAAGACATAAGTGGTCAGATCCCAGGATAATCTGCCCCATCCGTTTTCCTCTGCAGGTAGGCAATCTGGGAGACACCAGAATCCTTGGCAGTCTATTTCCCTGTCTGAATTATTTAGTCTAGCTCTTATCCAATGCCATCGTTGGCCTGGCGGGATAATCTAAGGTGGGCTATTGATCAGCAGGATAATTTACATTGGGCTTGGGCTGTGGGACACTACATTTTGGGTCTTTGCTAGGTCTCCCCACCAGTGTTTGGGGCACACAAATTCCTCATTCTTTCAGGTCATCTGATTGGCTCAAACACACACACATACACATGTCCATCTCCCAAATACAAACATTAGTTCCCAGAGTCATTACGACATGTTGATGTTAAGTATAAACGACGTTTTCCTGAGCACACACAGCCTACCCAGCTTCCCACCCCACTGCAGAGCAGGTGACTGTCCCTTTGTTCTCCCTGTTCTAAAATGGTGCCCCAATTGGCGCATAAGAAACAGGACCCATTACAGAGGCATTCACCACCCCTCGTGCCCACTGCTTAATCCCCAAAGACCTCCAGAGGCATTCACCACCCCTCATGCCCACTGCTTAATCCCCAAAGACCTCCAGAGGCATTCACCCAGCCCTCATGCCCACTGCTTAATCCCCAGAGACCTCCAGAGGCATTCACCCAGCCCTCATGCCCACTGCTTAATCCCCAGAGACCTCCAGAGGCATTCACCCAGCCCTCATGCCCACTGCTTAATCCCCAGAGACCTCCAGAGGCATTCACCACCCCTCATGCCCACTGCTTAATCCCCAGAGACCTCCAGAGGCATTCACCACCCCCCATGCCCACTGCTTAATCCCCAGAGACCTCCAGAGGCATTCACCCAGCCCTCATGCCTACTGCTTAATCCCCAGAGACCTCCAGAGGCATTCACCACCCCTCATGCCCACTGCTTAATCCCCAAAGACCTCCAGAGGCATTCACCCAGCCCTCATGCCCACTGCTTAATCCCCAGAGACCTCCAGAGGCATTCACCCAGCCCTCATGCCCACTGCTTAATCCCCAGAGACCTCCAGAGGCATTCACCCAGCCCTCATGCCCACTGCTTAATCCCCAGAGACCTCCAGAGGCATTCACCACCCCTCATGCCCACTGCTTAATCCCCAGAGACCTCCAGAGGCATTCACCACCCCTCATGCCCACTGCTTAATCCCCAGAGACCTCCAGAGGCATTCACCACCCCCCCATGCCCACTGCTTAATCCCCAGAGACCTCCAGAGGCATTCACCCAGCCCTCATGCCTACTGCTTAATCCCCAGAGACCTCCAGAGGCATTCACCCAGCCCTCATGCCCACTGCTTAATCCCCAGAGACCTCCAGAGGCATTCACCCAGCCCTCATGCCCACTGCTTAATCCCCAGAGACCTCCAGAGGCATTCACCCAGCCCTCATGCCCACTGCTTAATCCCCAGAGACCTCCAGAGGCATTCACCCACCCCCCCATGCCCACTGCTTAATCCCCAGAGACCTCCAGAGGCATTCACCCAGCCCTCATGCCCACTGCTTAATCCCCAGAGACCTCCAGAAGCTTTTCTTACCCCCCCCCCCCCACTTATTAGGTCAGGTCACATTCCTGAGATCCTTTATACTCTTGTCCAAATAACCCCTAGGGGTTTTTGCTCATCCAGTTAGGCAAGCAATGAAAGAATCATTTTCGCTGGGATTACTCTGCTGAATATAAATGTTGCTGAGTAAGTGAAAGGGAAGGGCCATGTGCCTGGGTGAGCTCATTAAAGAACACTCCAGGAAAGCACGGTCACCTCAGGCGTGTCAGGGTCACGCTCTGCCCTGAGGGCTCCCCCAGCTGCACTGCCACCCAGCCCAGCCACCGCCTCTTATCCAGACACGAGCCCAGTGGTGGGTGGTTAAGGGTTGAGCCTGGGCCCAACCCCCAGCCCATGGATCTCTGCTTACTCCCACCACGCACCGGACCGCAGGGTCCTGCGACCAGCAGCCCTGAGCGGGTACCTCCCCCGAACACAGTGCTGAGTGAGCCTGGTGCCCCAATCCACAGCAGGAGCTCACAGAATCAAGGGAGGCAGGAGGCATCATGGTTTCTACTTGGGCTATTTCTGAAACACCCTAGCTAGCGTTTGTGTTGAGGAGGGAGGACTCAGAGAGGAACAGGGTAGAGTCCAGCCCCCGGGTGGCTAAACAAACCCCAGGGCAAGACCGTACACCTGGCAGAGTTTCCATGGCAGTTGGCAAGAAATCCCAGACGCTGTGGCTTCCACGTTCCGTGTTGTTGAGAGTTCTCTGAGAACAGGGAGAAAACACCCCTGTTCATCTCTGCGCTGGTCAGTCTGCCACTGGAGTCTCTGGCTTTGGGTTTGCCAGTAGTTCCAGAGCTCACCCTTGCAGGAACCCCTTGTGCAGAGGAGGTCAAGGGCTGCACAGCCATGTCTGGCAGGCATGGCCAGCACCGACCTGGGGATGGCTGGCCGGGAGCACAGCAGACATCAGATTCACACCTCCACAGGGCAGCAGAGAGCAGGGCGAGCCCCAGACTGCAGGGCTGGGGCACACACAGATATGTTACAGGAAGGCAGCCTTTCCCTATAAGAAGGCAGCCCTGTCCAAAGCTGGAAATGGCATTCTTCTTTTTTTTTTTCTTTTTTTTTTGTATTTTTCTGAAGTTGGAAACGGGGAGGCAGACAGACTCCTGCATGTGCCCAACCGGGATCCACCCGGCACGCCCACCAGGGGGCGATGCTCCACACATCTGGGCCTTTGCTCTGTTGCAACCAGAGCCACTCTAGCGCCTGAGGCAGAGGCCATAGAGCCATCCTCAGCGCCCAGGCCAACTTTGCTCCAATGGAGCCTTGGCTGCGGGAGGGGAAGAGAGAGACAGAGAGGAAGGAGAGGGGGAGGGGTGGAGAAGCAGATGGGCGCCTCTCCTGTGTGCCCTGGCCGGGAATCGAACCCGGGACTCCTGCACGCCAGGCCAATGCTCTACCACTGAGCCAACAGGCCAGGGCCACATTCTTCTTGAGAAAGGCATTCTCTCTCTCTCTCTCTTTCTCTCTCTCTCTCTCTCTCTCTCTCTCTCTCTCCCTCTCTGTCTCTCTCTCTCTCTCTCTCTCCCTCCCTCCCTCTCTGAAAGAGTGGGAAACAGGATCAGAATACTCTGGAAAGATCCATCAGTGGGAAGTTGGACTCAGTCGTCTTGGAGGCTGCTCCACTCCAGCAGCCTGGGTTCTGAGTTCATGGATGGGCTGAGTTACTTATGGAGGGAGGGAGGGTCCTGGCCCTCTGTCAGCACCAAAGCCTCCTGTCCCTGCAGGGCATTCCCAAGCAGCTTTCATCATCTGGCTTTGAAGGGAGAACAATAATCCCATGCTTAAATCAAAACATATTGTGTTGGGGCCCTAGGCTTTGAGCACACCCTTGATCCTTCCTATCTTCTGCTCCTGGGGACTCTTTGAGCTGGAAATGGGGGGAGGGAGTGGAGGCTTGCCCAACACCTGCCCCAGCCCCAGCTGGGGTGTCTCGGGCCTTTGTCAGAGGGAGCAACTGGCATCTGGGGCCATCAGACATGACTTCCACTCACTTAGAAACCTCTGTAATAGCCATGACTTCCTGGGATTCTATAAAGGAACTGCAGGAGACCACAGCCGCCTTGATACCTCTCCAAGAATGTCATTTGCGGTACAGTGACATTTCAGAGGAAGTCATTTCAAAGGGAAGCCCCTTCCCATTTTTTAGTTCTGAATAAAGTAAATGTTTAAATCATTTAAGAAATCTACTCGTTATCTGGATTAACTAATTAGCTAATTAAGAAAGTGGTTAAGCCTGACCTGCGGTGGCGCAGTGGATAAAAGCGTAGACCTGGAACACTGAGGTCGCTGGTTCGAAACCCCCAGCTTCCCTGGTCAAGGCACATATGGGAGTTGATACTTTCTGCTGCTCCCTCCCTTCTCTCTGTCTCTCTGTCTCTCTCTCTCTAAAATGAATAAATAAAATCTTAAAAAAATAGATAAATATTTAAAAAATAATAATAAAAAAAGAAAGTGGTTAAACTGATCTGGATCTCAATTTTCTCATCTGATAAAGAAGGAGCATATGATCCAAAACTGACATTCTGTGCTGTTAGGATTGGCTCTTCATGGTGTGTGTGTGTGTGTGTGTGTGTATGAGAGAGAGAGAGAGAGAGAGAGAGTGTGTTTCACATTGATCATGTCTGATCATTTGCATAGATGCCTCTGTGAGCCACTGAGACAGTGCACTCAGATCCAGTAAATCTACCTCCAGCTCCGGCTTGAAATAAAAGCAAAGAAAGACATCTCTGCCGAATGGGACGCTGGGTTTGCTAACTCCTCTGATTTCCAAGTCACTGCGCAAGAACTCTCAGAGCAGATTTCCTGACCGGAGGTGTTGAAGCTAAGGAACAGTGATCTCTTACACGGGATTAGACAGAGGGGGCTCTGGCTGGGGCCACACACACACATTGTTTATGAGATGTGCCACAAAAGTGTCCGACTCATAGGGAGAGAGCTGTCCCTCATAGGGAGAGAGCTGTCCCCTTGCCAGGGACAGCATGCTGGCAGCAGAAAGAGGTGTAAGGTCATTGACTGAGGCTGCTCCACCACTCCCTAAGGTCACTTTAGATGAGAGGGAGCCAAGCAACAGAAGCAGCTGCAGCTTCAGGCAGGGCAAGAAAGGGGAGAGAGCACCTGTGTGGCTGCCCAGAGCCCCCAGGGAAAGTCAGTTCGCCAGGTGTCTGTCCAGAGCCAAAGATTCTTCCTTGCTTCCACTGGTCCATGCTGTAGACTAAGTGTCCTCTGCTGTGGGCAGAACAGGCCATATACCTTGTAGGGGCCACAGCAGCCCCTAGAGAGCAGCAGCCATGGTTCTGCAGTACCCCATGGCCGTGGGGGCCACAGCAGCACCCCAAGTTCATGCAGGATGTGGTCTGAGAGGTGGTGGCTTTGACCCTTATGAGCGCCATGCCCTGCAGCTGCTCAAGGTCTCCAAGGACAAGCAGGCCTTCCAGTTCATCCGTAAAAGGGTGGGACACACATCCTTGCCAAGAAGAAGAGAGGAGCTGAGCAACGTTCTGGCAGCCAGGAGGAAGGCCGTGGCCAAGACGGACCATGCCCCCTCTGTTCTGTGTGCAACAAAACCTTTTCAGGAATAAATGATAACTTGTGGACCCAGTGCAAAATGAAAACCTGGGTTCCCTGTTCAAAAATTAAGAATTTCCAACTGGCAACAGTATTCTGGTAAGCTGTGTGCAGGGAGCCCTGAATGCTGGGCTCAGTTCAGCTGCACAGCTCTCGTGCCCAGGAGTCCAGCCCCGTGTCTGGAGCTTTTCTGATTCTGTGTGGGTCCTTCCATTAAAGGTTCCCTTAAGACTTCAAGGACAAGGTAACCATCAACAACATTTCTTTTTGTTCCAGGAAAACAAACTTCAATAACCAAAGTGCTCCCATTCTACAAATAGGACCTGAGCACTTACCCCATGCCAGGCTTCCCACAGTGAACAAAGGCCATGCCCGCCTGGTGCTTCCATTCCAGCAGGGGAAGCAGCGTCTTGCTTCGGGCCTCACCCCCAGACCACTAAGGGATGGCTCATAGGCCAGCAGACTTCGAGTTAGCTCCTTTGTGGATCAGCCTTTGCCCTGGAAAGTCATGCACTTCAACATTCAATTGTTCCTTGAAATTTTTTCACATGTGCAACTTTTGCTGCCGAGCAGGCCCACGAGCTCTCTGTCTGACATGGAAGGCCCCCCTTCAGTCTGCCATTCAATGGTACCAGGCCCAGCTCTAGGTGCCTGGGATACAGATAATTATAAGACAGGTCCCTGTACTCTGGGAGATCATCTTTTAGATGGGAGCCATAAAATTAATTAACAACAGCCATAAAGAAGAATGCAAGTGGCAGTAAAAGAAGGAACCGTAAAAAAAAAAAAAAAGAAGGAACCGTGTGTTTTTTTGTTTGTTTGTTTGTTTACAGAGACAGAGTCAGAGGGGTAGACAGACAGGCATGGAGAGAGATGAGAAGCATCAATCATCAGTTTTTCGTTGTGACTCCTTAGTTGTTCATTGATTGCTTTCTCATATGTGCCTTGACCATGGGCCTTCAGTAGACCAAGTAACCCCTTGCTCAAGCCAGCAACCTTGGGTCCAAGTTGGTCAGCTTTGCTCAAACCAGATGAGCCCGCTGGTGAGCTTTGCTCAAACCAGATGAGCCCACGCTCAAGCTGGTGATCTCGGGGTCTCGAACCTGGGTCCTCCACATCCCAATCCGACACTCTAGCCACTGTGCCATCACCTGGTCAGGCAAGAATGGTGTGTTTTGAGCAGAAGAGGGACATAAAGGAAATCAGGGAAGGTGGATGACATCTGGCTCTGCTTTAAAGATCTAGTGGAAACAATTCAGGCTTGTCTCTTCAGGGGGACTCCTCCAAGGAGCACCTAGCTAACTGCAGTCTCCTCCCTCCCTTCCCCTCATGCTTGCCCAGAACCTGGGGACAGTTTCAGCTGGTCTTGCCTCTTGAGAGTGCCACTCATCTGATACCTGCATTCCCCCCATGTCTTGGACTGGACTCAACCAGCTGTGCCATGAATAGGTTCAATGACAGGGAGCTCATGACCTTTGATGCAGGACTTTTTGGACTGTTCTGATTGCTATAGTATTCTTCTTTCTTTCGAGACAAAATCTACCTCTAGAACATATCCTGTTGGGTCTGACCTTGGGCCCCACGTAGACTTGATCAGTCAACTCATTCAGTCACCGAATGCCCTATGCACACCTTCCATGTCCTAGCTAGCATGCTGGGCACATGGGGTGTGATATTTGGAAGATGATGGGCAAGTATTGGGGTAAGGGTAAGGCAAGGTGCTAGAGGGCACTTAGGAGGTCTATCCCACCCAGTCTTGAGAGGCCCAGTCTAACCCTGCAGTCCAATTAAGCCCAGCTCCTACCTCTGTGCCAGGAGAACCAGTCTGCCCAGACTTAAAGTGATCCATAGGAAGTGATTTTACCCCGAGGCCTGCAGAGCAACAAACACCTAGGCCCCAAGAGTCAGAGAAGCAGCCATTATGCATGCAAAATTGAAAAACTATGGCTTTTTAAGAACATGTTTATTTCTAAGAGACAAATACTGGAGGATTCTAACTATGGCAGCCCTGCCCCCTAGTCTGTTTACTGAAATACCCAGATGTGGAAGGAAGAATTTCCACAGATAGCATCCAGGGATGGGGAGTTTAGCTGGGTGCTCTGCTACCACCCCCAGCACTTGCTCACACAGACCCGACACACAGCAGGTACATGACCCACGGGTGTGGAATGGACCGGGCAGCCTTTGTGTCCTGATGCGCTCCAGCCAGCTTGGCTGTGAAAGGCTGGCAAAGCCAGGGTAAGGCGAGAGACACAGTGGGGAGAAAGCGCAGGCACCAGACCTTCATTTTGGGCCCCTGGTGTGAGAGGGGACACGCCTTCATGCCTCTTCCTCCCACCTGCTCCAGCAGGAGAGCAGCAGAGGCCTCAGAAGATGAGTTAGACCAAGATGGACTTTATCTCCTGATGGCAAAGTACTGTGTATAAGAGGATGCAGAAGATCTCCCCAAAAGAGGAGGCCATGGCCTGTCCTTTGGGAAGGGCTCTCATATGCCCCAGCCCTGAGTCCTAAGCCAGCTCCCACCCCAAACCTGCCTCTGGCCCTGCTCATTAGCACCAGTCCCCCACACACATGCAGGCAGACCACGGGGCTGATGGTGATGGGAACCATACCAATTACCAGGGCCCAGAGGTCCAGATGGGAGCCAGGTCAACCCCCACATGTAGGTCTTGAGCCTGTCCTTGAGAAAGAGCCCAGAAAGTTTTTCCATCAGGACCTGAACCTGTTCCCGGTGGCCCTGACCATTTGAACCTCTAGTTTGTCAATGCCTGGACCACCCTCGGTCCACTGCCCTCCAGGAAGCAAGTACGGATCCAGTGCAAGCCTGCCTCATTAAGTTCAAATGGCAGTGAACTCTCAGCCCTGTCACCGGAGAGGAGACTAACAAGTGTCATTGTGGTTTGAAGAGGATGTGTCCAAAGCCAGCTCAGGGACCCATCCCAGGAGACTGTTTTCAGCCCAAGCTCTGAAATCGGACTTTCTGCTTTCAAACAAGGCAAAACGACTGACCATCCCGGCCTCGCGTCTCCCCACTGACCACCGGCGTACGGTCTCCTCGAGCCTGAAGGTTATTAGGCCACAGACCAGCCCAAGTTTGGCCCAGACTCCTCAGAACCTGGAATTTGGCACCACTGAGTCAGTGTAGACTTCTGTTTCCCAAGTCACATGGAGAAACCTGCCAGAGCGAGGTGGGGACAGCCAGGTCCCCACGCAGCAGCCAGGCCTCCCCAGGACACCACCGCAGATCCCTTCAAGGTCAAGCATTACCAGGGCCTGAAGTCAGGGTCAGCTTCTGGAAAAGCTGAGATGTGGAGAGGATGAACATAGATTTCTTCTTGAATGAGAATTTCCACCATTGCCCTTGGCTTCTGCCCCTGATGATACAATATTTTTGTTCTTAAGAAAGTTTAAAAAGGGGGTGGGGGGGAGCCGACCCTGAACAAAGGGCTCTCCTCCAGTCTAACCCTGCAGTCCAATTAAGCCCAGCTCCTACCTCTGTGCCAGGAGAACCAGTCTGCCCAGACTTAAAGTGATTACCGGCTCACTTGCGGTGAGTTTGGCAGACTCCTGCCGAAACAGCACAGGGCTCCTGCTCCCAGAGGCCCTGTGGTTAAAGTGTTCCCTTTCCATGGGGAGTGGGGGGTCTGCCAGTTTTGCTGACCTGCAGAATAGGCAGAGACTTGCTTGCTCGGGTTACAAACGCAGCAGCTGAGTCCTGGGACTAAAGGCTGGATCTTCCCAGCGCATGTTCCTGATCACTTAGGAATAGAAAGCATTTTTCCTGGCGTTCACTTCACCTGGAAAGACTACCTGCTCTCCTTCCGTCTGTGGCCGTGTCAGTGAGGGGAGGTTGGGCAGACTCTCCCTGGCTCTGCACCCTGGCCGCCTTGCTTCTCATTATGTGACCTTGGGTCAGCAGACTAGTGTAGAGCCCATCAGGCCCCGCTGAGGACTCATGAGCACCATGCTCCTAGGAAGAAATCCTGCTGGTCCCCACACCCTGGGAGCCCTCCTCAGTACTCAGGGGTCTTGATTTCTGCCACCACAAGGGGTGAGCACTTCTTCCTTGACTGCCAATTCATCCTATGCTACCCTGAGAATCTCTGGTTTATCAAGGACCCTTTGAGCTTCAGTAGCTTAGCAGTAACTAAGCACCTACTATATACACCAGGCCCTGCATTAGATACTGGGATTGAAGAAATGAGTATCATGTGATACCCTGAGGAGCTTACAGTTGAAAAGGTTCTTGATAAACAAACAAGTTGTTATTATCATACACTCATTTAGTCAACAAAATGTATTCCGCTTCCACTTTGTGCTGAAGGTACTGAGATGACTCCACTAGAGCAGTGGTCCCCAACCCCCGGGCCACAGACCGGTACCGGTCCGTGGGCCATTTGGTACCGGTCAACAGAGAAAGAATAAATAACTTACATTATTTCCGTTTTATTTATATTTAAGTCTGAACGATGTTTTATTTTTTAAAAATGACCAGATTCCCTCTGTTACATCCATCTAAGACTCAATCTTGATGCTTGTCTCGGTCACGTGATACATTTATCTGTCCCACCCTAAAGGCCGGTCTGTGAAAATATTTTCTGACATTAAACCGGTCCGTGGCCCAAAAAAGGTTGGGGACCACTGCCATAGAGGGAAGGTAGTCAAGATGTATCAGAGACTTAGCATGAGCTGGGCTTTGTGCCGAGTGCTTGGTTTGGTCTTGTTCCATCTTCAAACTTAGTTTCGTTCTACAAACAAGATGCAGAGGCAAGAGAGGGCAAAGGGAGTGGGCGCACGAGTGCATAGGTAGGGACACACGGAGCTGGGGCTTCTGCCGTAATCCTGGATTTTCCCACCACAGACACGACCTGTCGTGCTGCTAAAGGAGGTCAACAGCACAGTGATATAGGCACTATAACAGAGAGGGGAGACACATTCTAGCTGCTACCCTCCTACCCCTGTTTCTTGAGGTCCTTGGCAGACTCCGTGAGCTGCAATCTCTCCCATCACCTGCTGAGGATGAGAGGGCTACACGCACCCATGGCCCGGGCTGATGCTGGTTCCGGGGCCTCCTCTGAGGCCCGCTCATGATGGTGCTGGCACTCCTGAATGCCCTTGGTTGACAGGTGAGACCGCTCACCAATTGGTCACCGTGATGTGGAAGGAGATCAGATCACATCAGCCTGCCGGAAAACTCAGGGCTTTCTCAGCCCAATTATCCCTTTTTTTCCCATTGAGTTGTTTATGCTTCACTGCATTTCATCTCTATTTGTTTTCTCAGGTTTGGCAGCTAACCAACCACACGGTCTGTAATTCTCCCTCGGCACAGCTAAACACACCTTCAGAGAGCCCAGGCTGGCTAGTTTGTGTTGGCGTTATCTTGTACATGTAGTCTGGGTCTCAGACCGTTTGGCCTACAATTCCAGACATCCTAAGGGGAAACTTTTAGCCACGAGATCACTCAACCTAGTGAAAGGGGGCTGGATGGGTAGGTCTTCCCATGTACAGAGTCAGCCTGCTCATGTGACCAAACATCACACTTTCCCATATTTGGACATCACTGAAGAGTGTATACTTTACTAGTGACTTCTTTTTAAGCACTCATATAAGTAATATTTTTTATTCTGTCAGAGTCCCATTTATAACCTTTCTACCATTTAATAGCAAATGCATTCCTGCATTCCTCTTAGGTGCGTCCAGAAGGTTTCAATTGTTTATCCGAAAGCCAAACAATTGCTGGAACCATAGAAAATCAATTATTAACAAAGTGATGAAAATGTACTTCTGGTAACATTGGTTTCTTCCCTTTTCAGGATTGAAGGGAGAAAAAAAATAGCTCCAATGACAGCTAGAGGACAGAGGTCACACTGAGTCATAAAAGCCCGAGGCCTGGTTCCGTCCACAGCCCTTACAACTGCACTTCCAGGTCATAATTTCTAAAATGAAAAACATGGGCCAGTCATGCCAAGCTCCCAAACAAGCATCCAAGACTGCCCACCATCCTCCAACGCTCCAAGCTCAGCCCATATGTCCAGCCACTCACGTGGTCCTTCAGAGGGTGGCCTGCAGCCCTAGAAATGTGCTACACTGCCGACTCATCCCACGATCACCCACAGTATTTCCCCAGGGACCTCCCTGGGCTGATCGCATTGTGATTTCTGCCAGTGGTGGGGTCCAGAGAAGGTCTTCTTTCAGTTGGTATTATCAGCAGCCAAAGCCTGGCCTTACAGGAAACCTTTCTTAACTTCCCTGGACTCAGCCTCTGCTAAGGAAACTTGTCATTGCCACATCCCACAAAAATCATGTCAAAGAAGGGTGACTGCCTGCTGTATTCTTTCCTAGTATCCAAGATGGTTGGACGCTCCATGTTGCCCAGTGGTTCCTTAACGCACCTTCTTGTCATTCCCCACAGCAGCTATTCCGAACCTGTGGCACTTTCTTGGGGTTTTTAGAGGCTGGTACTCTCTAAATCTCTGCCTTTTCTTTAATTCATTGATTCATTCTACTACTACTTATTAGGTCCTAGTATGTGCCAAGCACCCTACAGGGCATCAGGAACCCAGCTGCAGGGAACAGACATGGTCTCTAGGCTCACAGTGGGGCTTATGATCTCACTTACAGTTTTCTCTCAGTCCTCATACTCTTCCAGATGATTTCACCCCCTCTCCAAGGCTTCAGCTGTCATCTGTACCCTGACAGCTGACCCATAAACCCATCCAACTGTGCGTTAGTGCCGTGTAGACTTGTGGATGGCAATGAGGAAACTGATCTCCACAGGAATGGTTGAACACCACACCCACGACTCTTAACCCAGAACGCCCTTATCCCAGGGATACTTGCTCTGCTCCCAGCTGAAGCCACCAGGATGGAAACCTTCAGAAGTGCTGTTTCTCTTTCCCATCTGCCCAGATATGGGTGATATTCCTCCCTTAAATCTCCACAGCAGATCTAAAGTCCAGCTAGAACATTTAACAAGGCTTTATTGAAGGTTCCAAAAGAATAGGAGGAAATTAATTTCCCACCATTGAATATAGTTTCTCCTAGAGCCCACTGGCTTGGATGGCCCTCACAGGACCTTTGCCGACCTGGCCACCCAGTTAGCGCAGAAGTCTCCTCCCCTCCCCATACCTCATTACCACCCAGAAATACATTAAACTCACCTAGAACAGGTTTTTAGAGACAAGAAGAAACCTTCCTTCCCTGTTGTCTAAGGTTCACTTTCTAAGACCACAGGTCCTATCTCAGGACTTACTTCTTCCGAGGAAGGGTGGTCTCATGAGTGTCTCCGCCCCTCAGAGGGGCTTCTCTCATTTACACAGACTGTGGCTGGCAAAACATCCTGACTATTCACAGAAAGCACACAGATCGTGGCATAAGAGTAACAATGAGAAGAGTGAGAACAGTGTTCACTTCCAAAGGTACCTCACACTTGATATATGTAAAACCAAATTTAGCATGTCCTCCTGGGGCCCTCCCTCAAAATCTGCTCATCTTCTGCTTAGTCCTATCTTTAGAAAATGGCCTCAGCATCCTAAAAGTCACCAGGCCAGAATCCTGGGGGCAGTATGGTGCCTCCCCCGGCTTCCCACACCTTCGCCTCCTGGCTGTCTTTCCATCTGCCCTCTCCTCCCACATGGTGCCTTGGTCCAGGCCTTCTTGCCTCTGCTCGGAGCAGAGCAAAGTCTCCCCCACTGAGCTCGCCTCCAACTTGCCCTGCTCTACTCCATCCTCCACATTGCATTCGGGGTGATTTTTGTCAGATCATTATCCCACTATAAATGTAAGGTTGTTTTCCCAGAGCCACACTGCCTGGGTTCAGATCTGCATACGTTTCATGACCATGAGCAAGTTGTCTAACTTCTTAGGACTCAGTTTCCTTATCAGTAAGTGAGGATAACAGTACCCACCTCAGAGTGATTGTGGGGAGGGGTTGCGGTAGGCTGCTTCTAAAATGCCTCCCAATGGTCCCACCTTCTAACATGCACGACCCTGGATAATGCCCTCTAGTTGAGAATGGGCTGCACCCAGTAACTTGCTCCTAATCAACAGAATACAGCAAGAATGGATTCTGATGCTGCTTCCAAAAATGGGTTGTAGAAGACTTTGACTTCTGTCTTGCTCTCTCTCTCTGGCTTTTATCTCTTACTTGCTCTGGTAAAGCAAGCTTCCATGCTATGACTGTCTTGTGGAGCGGCTATATGTCAAGAAGCCAAAGGTGGCATCAGCCAGTGGGAACTGAGCCCTGCCAGCAGCCCTGTCAGTGGGCTGGGGAGCACATCATTCCCCAGTTGAGCCTTGAAATAAACCCAGCCCCAGCCAACACATTAGTTACAGTTTTAAGCGAGACCCTGAGCCAGAAGACCCAGTTAAGCTGTGCCTGGATTCTTGGCACACAGGAACTGTGAGGTAATAAATGTTGTTCTAGGCCACTTGTTTTGAAGATAATTTGGAATTTCAAAGAATAGAAGAGCAACAATAGATAACTAGTACAAAGATGAAATAAAATGATACAGAGAAAGGGCTTAGAATAGTGCCTGATGCACAGTCAATAAATATTAGCTATTGTTATCATCATCATTACTACTTGTTTAGATACACTTCTAGACTGAAAGCTTTGTAAGGGAGGGACTATGCCTCCCTATTTGTCCACTGGGTCCCAAGTTCTGGTATAATGCTAGGCACAGAGTCCCTTAGTCAATATTTGTTGACCAAGAGGATGAACAGGAAAGAATGAAACAGGGACTTGCAGACTCTTCCCTCACAGGCCAGAGAAGGGGCCCCTGATAGGGGGGGCATTCTGAGTGTCCAGGTTCTCCACCCAGCCAGAAGACGGATCAAGTACATCGGTAAGGAGCCATCCCCCCACGGGCGGAGTACAAGTTCCGTCTGTGGTGTTGCAGCCTCCTTGAACTCAAGCGCTTATTTCCCAGGAACACGATTTTCATAAAGCTAGCCCTTGTGTCTGCCTGCAAAGCACAGAGAAAACAATGAAGTCATCATCACCAACCTCCGATCCTGGCCGGTGTGTGGACAGGGAGGGCAGGGAGAGGCTGTTTGACTTGGCTGGGTAACAGTGTTTTTCTTGACTAGAGAAATGTATGCCAAGGAGTTTAAAGTAGAAGGTGCTGTAGTTCTCACCCAAGAGAGCTCTGTTCCCCAGAGGCCAGGCTCCCAGCAATACAAAGAAGCTATATCTTCCATCTACACATCACCCACTCCTGCTTGAAGACTCCATTCAAATGTCTCCTCCTCCATGATGCCCTCCCCAATTTCTCCTGCTCCTTGTGTGCCCTGGGCCTAATGACTTCAGTTGAGCATGCTGTACTTGAGGTCTTAGTGAATGTATTCCCAGAACTGCTGGGCCCGCCAGGCAAGCGCTGTGTCCTATTTCGTATCCCTCTCTCAGTAGAGGTGACGAAGTAGGTGCCATCACTGAATGAAGCACAGTGCCATTGCATACTGCCTTTGGGGGTGGGGGTGGGGGCAGAAATAAATCTCTAGAAGGCATGAGACCCCACCTTGCACAAGGATATGGAGAGAAGATAGGGGTTCATCCTAGCAGGAAAGCACTCTGAAGGCGCTGCGCTCCCCCGGGTAAAGAAGTCGGGACTGTGGGGACACCACCCGAAATCTGAGGGACTTGAGCTACTATCAACTAAACAGCCTCCCGTCCCTGTGTATTGACAAGGCCGCCGCTTTAGTCCGAGCAAGTGTTTCTCAAAGCGTGGCCTCCAGACCAACAGCATCAGCATCACTTAGGACCTTGTTAGAAATTCCAATTTTCAGACCCCATCCCAGACCTACCGGCCCAGACACTGTGGAGGCTGGGCCCACCAACCGGGTCTAAGCCCTCCTTGTGACTGACACATAGTGAAGTTTGAAAACCACCATCTTAAGTACACTGAACTACATGTAAAAAAAAAAAAAAAAGAGACCCTAGAAATACCATCCAGATTGATTTAAAATTAAAATTAAATGAGAACTCAAGCCAATACCCTTTGCTATAAAATGCCCAGGATCAATGAAATGCCCCAATTATTCTCCGTGAAACAGTTCAACAGGCAATTAAATGAAATCAGCACATTTATTTTAAATGTGAAAAATGAATTTTCATATCCAAAGAGTAACACCAGATGTTTTACCTCTTTTTCCTAATTGCTTTTCCAGCTACAGCAATTCACCTTTCTATTTTCCAGTTGGTTCCTAACGCAGCAAAAAGAGTGTGTCCGGCAGGGTTATTAAACGCCATGCATTTTAAAACAAGCGCAACTTAGGCCGCCATGCGTGGTTGCCTTCCCAAAATTTAAAAAAATGATAAAAAAATATATAGACAGCTATAGGTCCCAGGCACCTTGGAGCAGGAAAGAAATCCAGAAAAGGTCCTTTCAGGGGCTGGATTTCCAGGCTCCTAGCTGGTTGCAAAGCTGAGTCCCAGGCATTGAACCCAAGCCTGAGCTCTTCTCGGGAGTCCTGCACTCCCTGGTACCAAAGGATTTGCTAGCTGTAAAATCTGCAAGTCAACATTGCTTTTCAATGGGAAGTTTTGTCTTTAAAACAAAGGGGGTAAAATGTAGGCTGGGAGGTGGAAGGTGAGTAGGGCCCTCTCCCTGCTCTGAGCCTGGAGGAGCCCAGACAATGCCCCTCTGTTGGCACATGGCTGCACAGGAGGCTGTTTTCACAGGGTGTTTAAGTGGGTGAAAGGTCACCAGCGACCAGGTTTGCCTCACTCAACAAAAGCTTTAGATGTCTGGGGAAAGACAGGAAAAACAGAAGCCTCCTGCTTTAATGCAAGCTTCAAAAAAGATCTTGTCTGTCTCTGTCCAGAATGTGGGGAGAGGGGAGGGGGGAGCCACTGAGTGCTAAAAACCCATAAACTGCTGATCCCTAAAACAAAAACCACACTTCTTAGGGAGTTGGGAGAAGGCTGGCACCATCAAACTACCTTCCCTAGAAGCTGCTGAGAGTTGGCAGGTCTGAGCCATCATGCCTGGCCAGGATTGTCATGTGGGCTCCAAGTATAAATCTGCCTGTCTGGTTCTGAGACCCCTGCGGCCAGCTAAGTGTTCGAAATTAGAACTGATGGGGATTAAATCTAATGTGTGCCTGCTCCAACTTTAAACAGCCCCCATGTTCTGTTCATAACATGGCTATTCTTGGTACTTAGAATAAAGCGTTCTAGGTTCCATATAGACAGACTTTAAAGTTCAGAATTAAGTTCAATAATAGAAGGCAGCTCCTGTTTCGGGCTCTATCCAGGAGCTCCAGCCCCAAAGTAACAACCTAGAACTTCACTGGGTACAGTGTAACCCCTTGAAGAGCTGGTGGAAACCCAGTCCTGGCCCCACACCAGTTACCTGGAAAATGCTATCTAAATTTAAAAGGCACAAACGGTAGCTTACAATTTCAATGATTAGGGAGCAAAAACCCATACAAGACACCAGTACTTTTAAGACACACAGGCAGTACATTAGGTGAAAAGTTACCCAGGTAACCCACTTGTCTATCATTGGGACTGGGACAGGAACAACCTGGTCTCCCATGGCCACCCAACCCCCTCACATCCCCAAGGGAATTTCATCCTCACTTACTACAAATACCGGGAAATGGAGTTGGTGGGAGAATCAAGACCCCAACTAGCAAAACTCTCCTCTTGCCCCAAATTCACTAGGAATTTTTACACACTATTAAACCACAGGAGCCATTTTATAAATGTCATCATCATAATTTTTAATATTTTACATAAAAAACTGTATACACAGCTTATAGAACTTTTATGTAAACATCATGAGCTCACCACTTTGTCATTTGTCAGTTTATCTTAAAAATAAAAAACAAGACAACAATTTAGTATAAGTACTAAACAATTAGTATAAGTACCACTGGGCAGGGAAGGGGGGTAAGGAGGCTAGGGGCAGGTTCATTCTCTGTACAGAGTTGCAGAGAAAATTTCACATAGCTTTAGAGACTGCCTTGTGAAGAAAAAATAGGGGGGTTTAAATAGGCCCCAATACTTGTTATGCCCTTTATCAAAATAGTGAGCATACCTGCACAAATAAACTTGTAGAACAGTGTTGCCACTTTTTTCAAGAAAAAACAAAAATTAGTGGTTTCTTTTTCCTCTCGTATTTTAAAAGTCATCATTTTTCTTTAAAACATCAGAAGTAGATGAGGTTACAGCATACAAGTGTGGTCAGAATGCTACTGTCTTATGCAAATGACAAGTGCATTAAGTGTTAAACAATGAAAAAATTGTGCAAAGAATTCTTTCAAATAAAACCCAACAAGTTTTAGCCTTTAAATAAACAAATAACATCAGCTTCTTGGACTGAACAATTTTCACTTGTAGGACAGGCACAAAGTTCACTTATGGCAAAAACAACCCCACAGCACACTCTCCCTCCTCCTGCCCTGGGCTGGCGAGGGTTTCGCTGGAGGCTGGCGCGAAGGAGACGTGAAAACTGTGTCCTCTCAGCCCCAAGTCAGTTGCAAATGTCTTCCCTAGGGGATGGAAAGACGACCAAGTCCTGTTCATGCTTGGATGGGCGCCTGACCCAGGCTGGGCTAGGGCTGTTCGAGCGCCCTGTCACTCCACCCACCACCACCATTAAATAACACCATCCTACCTCCGAAAATAAAATTATATCTATATTTATATAACATCCCACCCTCCCCAGCCCTCCCCTCCCGCAGCTCCCGCGGTCTATGTTACAGAAAAGAGATAGCAGGCGCTCGCCGGTTATGGGCGAGCCTCTATGGGGCGCGGCAGCACCCCGGCGCCAAGCTCCTCTCCCGGGACCAGAGGCGGGGGTGGGGTGGCACGGAGCAGGAGCGAGGGGTGGGGCAGTCGGAACATACACACAAGCCACACACCCTGAAGAGGCTTGGCCCTTCAGAAAAGGGTGCTCAGCGGACCCTTGGCATTCAGTGGGGAGCCTGAGCCTGTGCCACAGCCGGACGCACACAGACACTGGAAAGGGGGCGCCCGGGGTCTCCCACGCTGATTTCCGCGCCAGAGCCACAGCCGCCAGGCGGAAAGGCAGACGCCAGGCAGTTTGGTAGAGTCCTTGGGGACACTGGCCCGGGAAGGGGGGCCACGCTGGCAGGGGCAGGCGGACGGGCACGGCCCTCATAGCACCTTGCAGCAGTTGATGCAGCCGTTCTGGGAGCCATAGCGCTTCTGCAGCGCGGCGCGCGTGGCCGTTTCGAAGACCTCACGCACGCCCTCCTTGGTCTTGGCGGAGCACTCGAGGTAGTCGTAGGCTTGGATGCGCATGGCCATGGCGCGGCCATCATCCGTACGCACGGGTTCCTGCTTCATGCGGGCCAGCTCTGTGCGGACGTGCTCGTCACTGCGCAGGTCTTTCTTGTTGGCCACCAGGATGATGGGCACATTGGGGCAGAAGTGCTTTACCTCGGGCACCCATTTCTCCGGGATGTTCTCCAGCGAGTCCGGGCTGTCCACCGAGAAGCACATGAGAATCACGTCGGTGTCCGGGTAGGAGAGCGGACGCAGGCGATCGTAGTCCTCCTGACCCGCCGTATCCCACAGCGCCAACTCCACCTGCTTGCCGTCCACCTCGATGTCGGCCACATAGTTCTCGAAAACAGTGGGCACGTACACCTCGGGGAACTCGTCCTTACTGAACACGATCAGCAGGCACGTCTTGCCGCACGCGCCATCGCCCACCACCACCAGCTTCTTGCGGATGGCCGCCATGAGCGGGCCGGTTCCGGGCAGCAGGAGGGGGCCCGCGAACGCCTCACTGCCGTCCCGCTCGCCGCTCACTGCTCACCTCGGGTTGCGCGCTGGGGGCAAGGGTCGCTAGCTGCACCCAGGCCCCGCGGTGGCGCGTTCTCTCTGTGCGCTCTGGTTGCCGCGGCGGGGGCGGTGGGGGAGCGGGGGCATAGGGCGCACGGTGCGTCTCCGCGCTGCTTCCAGGCGGTGGCCGCTCTCCTCGCCCCGTACCCTGGGGTCGGCGCCTTTGTGCGCAAACCGTAGCTCAAGCAGCGGCCCCTACCTAGCTCCCTCCCGGGCCTCCCAGGGCCTCGCTAACAGTACGACTCCAGGCAGACTGCGGTGGCAGACGCAGGCTGCGGCCCTAGCGCCCGCTATTTAAAGAGTTCGGCCACTTTCTTAATATAGCCGCCCAATGGGAAGCGAGCCGACTGAGCTCATCGCTGCGGATCTCGGCTCTGATTGGCCATTTGCTGCAGCCCAGAGGCGGGGCCGGACGAACTTGATTGACGGCCCACGCCGCGGGGCTGGGAGAGGCGGTGACTAGGGAGTCTGCGCCGGGGCTGGCGCTGCGGGGACTCTGGGGACACTAAGGTTGTCTTCGCCGCGGCTTTTACTGGTCGTGCGGGGCCCTGGAACTAGCTGCCTGGAGTCCGCGGGCCCTAGGTGAGAGGTGCCGAGAGAGGCAGCACTTTGTGGGGCGTTGGTGACTCCCTTCCACTCAAAATGCCCCTCTTCCTTGCAAACTCCGAGCTGGTGGTCGGACCTGTGGGGGAGGGAGCGGCTCCTTTTACGTGGTTTTGTGTGTTTTTTAAATAAACACACAGGCGCGCGCGCGCACACACACACACACACACACACACGTTTGTTTCCAAGCACGGGTTTTGCTCCCCCCCTTCTTTTTCTTTTAAAAGTGGCCCCTCCCTGGTCTAGTCCGCCACCACATCCCCCCACCCGGTTGCTCATAGGGGCAGCTCTGGGTTTGGACCCAGTGATTACAGAGGCCACTGTGAGCTGGACTGACCAGAGCAAAGCCTCGCAGCTCTTCCAAGTCCTACGCTTACCCCTTCCCCGCCCCCAGCCTGCTCTAGAGAAGAAAATGAGGGGGAGGGGGAACAGTGAAAAGGGAAGGAACAAGCTGGTTGCAGAACTTTATGTCCGGTTGGAGGAAGTTACTAAGCAGAAAAGAAAAAAAAGGTAGCCTGAGCCCTGATTCGCATAATTAATTCGGATCCTGGTCGTCTGAAGTAGATAGAATAAAATTTAACCACCCCACAACCCCCTGGGCAAGAAGAGGCTGGGGGAAGAAATTTGAAGGTGGAGACACAGCAAATTAGTGTCTGGTGGGGTGCTAAGTCCCTAGTCTCCTGTGACACACCAAGACTTAATTCAGGGATCCCACTGGTCGTGTAGGGGATAACACCGACATCTGATCTGGAAAGACTAAGTCAAGGGATTTCAAAGAACAGAAGAGCTAGGAAGTGAGGAGGGGAGGCAGGCAGGCCCTCCTGGGAAGGAGGAACAGCATGAACAAAAGCAGAGAGGTGTGAAAAAGTAGGACAAACTAGAAACAGGGACTAGCTTAGAGTGGCTGCACTTGGTGGAGAAAGTTGAAACTCAGACTGGGGCAGATGGAGGGCTAGAGCACAAACTGAGAAGGTCGGGCTCTGTCAGTTATTGAGGCAGGGGTTCGCCTATTGGTTTGCAGCAAAGGAAGGACCCACCACATCAGGTTACTGTGTCATATTTCTGCTTCCCTCTCTAAGACTGGAAGTTGTTGGAGAGCCAGGAGTCTGTCTTATCTCAGCATCTTGAAGACCTAGCACAATGCCTGACATTATGCAAGAATCAGTAAATGACTAGAGAATTCACCTAAATGTTCAGGAACTCAGTTGGAATGTTCTTGAGGGGTCTCCTACCTCAAACTCCATACTCTTATTTTAACAACTATCCAACCAAACCCATGCAACCAGCTGTAACTGAGCCCTGATGTTTCCACCTATGATTCATAAATTGAGATTAGGTCTCAATGGACACCACAGACAGAAAATTGTGTCAAATAAGAGCTGCCGTTAGAGCCCCATCCTATAGAGAACAACTCATTCAAAGGGCCTCCTTTACAGTGGATTAGCCCCAAACAATGCCCAACTTTGTTTTGTTTTGTTTTGCTTTTGTTTTTTAGACCTAAGGGACTGAACCGTCAACAAGTAAATAGTTTTTCCATAGTGGGATCCCATGGGTGAAAGTTATTTTGATTATTGGTTTAGTGTTATTGAACAAAAGGAGTTCGTCCACTCAGTGCTAGCAGAGACAAACACAGAGAATTGCAGGGAAGAAAGACTGGCTATTTTATTATGAATGATGCCACCTAGGAGATTGGGATGCTAATGCTCAAAAAAAAAAAAAAAAAAGCCGGATTCCTAGTGACATGTAGGTTACAGATTATATAAGGTAAAATCATAAGACGCTGTGGGGGATTCGGGATCGTGCTTGGAGCTGATTGGTTAGAGGTGAGGTATGGGTAATAAATCATTTCTTCAGGTTTGAGGACAGTTCTGAGATTTATTTCAGCATCTCTCTGTCTGGTTTCATGGGAAAGTAGCCAGAGAGAGAGTCTTTCCTCCTTATGGCTCTGGAGCTGAATGAAACATACTTAGGTCAAAATGTTATCTTTAGCCTGCCAGAGGTCCAGACCTGTGACCACTAGGTCCAGCTGCTGTCTTCTGCCTTATGGGTTGCTGATTATCCAGGGGAGAGTCTAGGTCTCAGAGAGAGGTATGATTTTTAAAGCTAGGATTTAAAGTTAAATCTAATCGAAGTCATAAAAACCCTCAGATTCATTAGGGCTCCAGTATGGAAATTTCTTCTTTTTCTTTCTTTTGTTTAGTCAATTAGAAAACTCTTATCTGAATTTTTCTTTCTTTTTTTTTTTTTAGTCAAAACCTTTTATAGCTATATTATCAACACTGCTTTCCTTGGTCGTAACATTGATTGGAAATCTTGGCCATGTTCTTCAACTTCAAATATTTTAAGAAATCAAACAAAAGTTTGGATCATGTATTAAAAAAAATAAATACAAAGAATCAGGAAGAAGGATTTAATTCACTTGTTTTCTGATTCTCAGACATGTTCTGTGAGCTGTTCTAAACTTGAATCTCAATATCAAAATAATTTCTAAAAATATTCAGGTGGTAAATATGCCAAAGTAAACAAATAGAAAAATCCATGTTCCACAGCAACTTCTTTTCATGGGATTCATTTTGATTCGTGCAGGAGCCTTTGGTCCAATGCAGGCTTTCTGGAGGTTGGCTGCTTCAAAGACAGCTCCACTCACAAGATAAACTTTTCTGGAGGAGGTGAGGGTCCAGTCTCCTCCCTTCCCAATACACTCCCACTGAAAAGCAAGAGAAGAGGGAAATTACCCTTCAGACAAAAGAAGGATGTTAATCTATCTCCAAACTTCAGCTCAATTTATTTGGTCTTTATTTTGTCCAGTGTCTCCTACAGATCTGTAAATCACCCTCCAACTCCTCCTCCCAGAGAGGACCCCAGAATGTTCATTAGATATGAGCTCCACCTTGTGGCAATCTTTGCAGGATTATTTTTCCTTGAGAAAAAAAAAGTACATAGGATTATAAAAAACCTTATCTCCCAAAAAGCATTCATTTTATGACTTTTTATTTTGAGATCTTTCATGGAATGAAGGTAAAACCATAAAGGATTTTTCTTTAGAAGTTTTTCATATATATACACTTATACACACATAACTTTTTCCAAATACACATTAAAAAAAATTCTGCCTGGCTGGTGGTGGCACAGTGGATAAAGGGTTGACCTGAAATGTTGAGGTTGCTGCTTTGAAACCATTAGGTCAGGAGTTGGGAACCTATGGTTCGCGAGCCAGATGTAGCTCTTTTGATGGCTGCATCTGGCTTGCAGACAAATCTTTTTGGTTTGTTTTTTTTTTACAGAGACAGAGAGAGAGTCAGAGAGACGGATAGATAGGGACAGACAGACAGGAACGCAGAGAGATGAGAAGCATCAATCATTGTTTTTCGTTGCAACACCTTAGTTGTTCATTGATTGCTTTCTCATATGTGCCTTGACCATGGGGCTACAGCAGACCGAGTAACCCCTTGCTTGAGCCAGCAACCTCAGGTCCAAGCTGATAAGCTTTGCTCAACACAGATGAGTCCGTGCTCAAGCTGGCAACCCCGGGGTCTCGAACCTGGGTCATCCGCATCCCAGTCCTATGCTCTATCCACTGCGCCACCACCTGGTCGGGCTCGCAGACAAATCTTTAATAAAAAGAAAATAATATTAAAAATATAAAACATTCTCATGTATTACAATCATTTACTTCCTACCGCTCATGTTCATGGTTGCAGGTGGCTGGAGCCAATCACAGCTGTCCTCGGGACAACACCAAATTTTTATTGGATAATGCCTAACATACATGGGTCATTGTGAGGTCAGGAAGTAAACTTACATCATTTTAATCAAGTAGTCAGCTAGCTAATTCCAGAAACCCTTTTGATGAAGAAAATGGCTAAAAGAAAAAAAGATGAGGAGTATTGTGGTTTTCAGCAGGAATGCACAGAGGAATTCACCTTTGTGGAGAGAGCAGGTTCTGCAGTGTGTCTAATATGCAATGATAAAATTGCATCGATGAAACGGTCAAATATAAAGCGACACTTCGACCCACGCCATACTACATTTGCATCGAAATATCCAGCGGGGAACAGCAGGAAGAAAGCATGTCAAGAGCTACTGTGCAGAGTGCAAGCTAGTCAGCAGCAGCTCCGTGTTTGGACCCAACAAGGTGACTGGAATTTGGCTAGCTTTGCTGGTGCTTTAGCAATTGTGAGAAATGGAAAGCCATTCACAGATAGGGAGTATGCCAAAACATTCATGCTTGATGTTGCCAATGAACTTTTTGACGACTTTTCAGATAAAGACAAGATAATCAAACGAATAAAAGACATGCCTCTATAGGCAAGAACTGTTCACGATCGTACCATCATGATGGCAAATCAAATTGAGGCAACACAAGTGAAGGACATAAATGCAGCACCATTCTTTTCTCTCGCTTTGGATGAGTCAACAGACGTAAGCCATTTATCCCAGTTCAGTGTGATTGCAAGGTATGCTGTTGGTGACCCACTATGTGAGGAAAGTCTTGCTGTTTTGCCTATGAAAGAGACAACAAGAGGGGAGGATTTATTCAGGTCTTTCACTGAGTTCGCTAAAGGAAAAAATCTACAGACAGATAAACTTATTTTGGTGTGTACTGATGGTGCTCCGTGCATGGTGGGGAAAAACAGAGGATTTGTAGCGCTTCTTCGTGAACATGAAAAGAGACCCATGCTAAGTTTTCACTCCATCCTACATCAGGAGGCGCTTTGTGCTCAGATGTGTGGCGAGCAGCTTGGTGAGGTGATGTCGCTGGTCATTCAGGTGGTCAACTTTATTGTTGCCCGAGCTTTAAATGATCGCCAGTTTAAAACACTGCTGGATGAAGTTGGGGATAATTATCCTGGTCTGCTTCTGCCCAGCAATGTGCATTCGTTGTCAAGAGGGAAGTTGCTCAGCCATTTCACGGCTTGTCTGAGCGAAATCCGGACTTTTCTTGAAATGAGAAACATCGAGCATTCTGAGTTAGCTAACACTGAGTGGCTCCTGAAGTTCTACTACCTCGTGGACATGACTGAACATCTGAATTAGCTCAATGTGAAAATGCAAGGTGTTGGAAATACAGTCTTATCCCTTCAATAAGCAGTGTTTGCATTTGAAAACAAGCTGGAACTCTTCATCGCCAACATTGAAACAGGTCGTTTACTACACTTTAAAAAACTGGGAGAGTTTAAAGATGCATGCACAGCAAGTGACCCTGCTCAACCTTTTGATCTCCAGCAGCTAGCGGGCTTCACATCTAATCTCCCGCAGTCATTCAAAGCGCGCTTTGGAGAATTTCGTGAGTGCACTCGTCTTTTTAAGTTCATCACCCATCCACACGAGTGTGCAGTGGAAAGGGCCAACCTGAGTTACATCCCCAGTGTCTCCGTCAGAGATTTTGAGCTACAAGCTGCTGACCTGAAGGCCTCAGACATGTGGGTGAATAAGTTTAAGTCACTGAATGAAGATTTGGAAAGAATTGCACAACAGCAAGTAGAGTTGGCGAGCAAACATAAGTGGGGAGAAATGAAAAAACTTCAACCCGCGGACCAGTTGATTATCAAAACTTGGAATGCGCTTCCCGTCACATACCACACACTGCAGCATGTGAGTATTGCTGTACTGACAATGTTTGGCTCTACGTATGCATGTGAGCAGTCTTTCTCACATCTAAAGAACGTTAAGACCAACCTACGATCATGTTTAACGGATGGAAGTCTCAATACCTGCATGTAACTTAACCTCACCGTGTATCAACCAGACTACAAAGCCATCAACAAAACCATGCAGCACCAGAAGTCACATTAATGGTAAGAATGGTAATGGTACTTTATTCATCATTGGTTAGCAACAGCATAACAACGTTATTAAAAAGAATTCAGACACTTATTATACTTTCAAAGTGTTAGTCTTACATAAAATGCACACATTTACTTGTATTTAGTGTTAAGCATATTGTATGGCTCTCACGGAATTACATTTTAAAATATGTGGTGTTCATGGCTCTCTCAGCCAAAAGGTTCCTGAACCCCTGCTTTAGGTTATTGGTTCTGAGCACGGGCTCCTTAGCACAGGGCCACTGGCTTGAGTGGGGAATTCTTCCACACAATCTCAAAAGCTTGCCAGTTTGAACCCAGAGGTCGCTGGCATGAAAAGTCCAAGGCTGGGACACTGTCTCGCCCTGGTCAAGGCACATAGAAGCAATCAGTGAACAAAGTGAAAGCAACTGCGAATTGATGCTTTTCATTTTCTCTCTCCCTTCCTGTCTCCTTCTCTCACTCTCTCAAAAAATAAAATGAAATACCATAAAAATAAATAAATTCCTTGTTAAATAACATAAAAGAGAATAGAAGAAAGAGATAAAAGCTATGGAACTTTGATAGTTTAGATAACAGTGGACTTCAATGTACAGAAATCTAAAACAAATTTAACCACAAAAATCCTTTGCATTTTTTTTTCACTTAAGCAAGCCATTATTGGATATTCTGGTATAATTAGAGTAATGATAATTCATTTACCAATAAGCATTTACTGAGAGCCGTTCCTGACAGCTATTTGAGTTTTAATCTTTTTCTAGTTTAAGAATAGTTTAACCCTGGCCGGTTGGCTCAGTGGTAGAGCGTCGGCCTGGCGTGCAGAAGTCCCGGGTTCGATTCCTGGCCAGGGCACACAGGAGAAGCGCCCATCTGCTTCTCCACCCCTCCCCCCTCTCCTTCCTCTCTGTCTCTCTCTTCCCCTCCCACAGCCGAGGCTCCATTGGAGCAGATGGCCCAGGCGCTGAGGACGGCTCTGTGGCCTCTGCCTCAGGCACTAGAATGGCTCTGATTGCAACAGAGCGAGGCCCCAGAGGGGCAGAGCATCACCCCCAGGTGGGCATGCCGGTGGATCTCGGTCGGGCGCATGCAGGAGTCTGTCTGACTGACTGCCCGTTTCCAGCTTCGGAAAAATGCAAAAAAAAAAAAAAAAAGGTTTAAAGTCTGTCAACCTCCATCTCAATACAATGAGTTTTTAAAAGGGACAGGTTTTGGGCCCTGGCAGGTTGGCTCAGTGGTAGAGCGTTGGCCTGGCGTGCAGGAGTCCTGGGTTCGATTCCCAGCCAGGGCACACAGGAGAAGCGCCCATCTGCTTCTCCACCCCTCCCCCTCCCCTTCCTCTCTGTCTCTCTCTTCCCCTCCCGCAGCCGAGGCTCCACTGGAGCAAAGATGGCCCGGGCGCTGGGGATGGCTCCTCGGCCTCTGCCCCAGGCGCTGCAGTGGCTCTGGTCACAACAGAGCGACGCCCCGGAGGGGCAGAGCATCGCCCCCTGGTGAGCATGCCGGGTGGATCCCTGTCGGGCGCATGCGGGAGTCTGTCTGTCTCTCCCCGTTTCCGGCTTCAGAAAAATACAGAAAAAAATAAAAATAAATAAATAAATAAATAAAATAAAAGGGACAGGTTTTTCTAGAAATAGCCATACTAGTTCTTGTGGAAAAACCGGCATAGGCCCACCTGGTTAGTTTGGGCCCGTTCAGCCATTACTTACATAATTAAGCAGCTAAGCTGCTTTCGGGGTCTCTAGGTAGGACCAACAGCAGGTTAAACATCTCTCTCCTGCCCTGAGGTTGTGACCTAGTGCCACCCAAGCCTGAGACAGGGAAGACTGGGCTCACAGCAGAACCACCATAGCTGCACTGTTAAACTTCAGAATGCGGCATTGAACTCTGATCAGACCCCTTATTCATCAAGCCCAGGGGAGCAGGCAGTAGGCAAATGGGCAGCTCCTGGCTCCACAACTGCGCTGTCCCATCCAGTAACTACTAGCCACATGTGGCCGATTAGCACGAGAAATGCTAGTGATGCTACTGAAGAACTAGGTTTTTAATGTGATCTAATTTTAATGTAAAAGTAGATTTTATTTATTTTTTTATTCATTTTTAGAGAGGAGAGAGACAGAGAGGGAGAGAGAGAGAGGAGAGAGAGACAGAGAGAGAGAAGGGGGGGAGGCGCTGGAAGCATCAACTCCCATGTGTGCCTTGACCAGGCAAGCCCAGGGTTTTGAACCGGCAACCTCAGCATTTCCAGGTCGATGCTTTATCCACTGCGCCACCACAGGTCAGGCAATGTAAAAGTAGATTTAAAAACTGATATTCAGAGTGGGAGAAATGGGGAGATATTAGGCAAAGATTATACACTTCCAATAGTTATAAGATGAATAAATTCTGAGCCTGGTGATTATAGTTAATAATATCTTTATTATATGCGGCTTAAGTGTCTGTCACCGATAGCTTATTGGTTGCTTGCGTAACTGTACTAGCCAATGGGGTGAAGTTGCCATGGCATTCAAATAGTCCCGCCTTCTGGCATGCCACCTCACAAATTGAGGTTAAAGATTGGAGCAATTATTATGCTGTTAAGAAATCTTAACACCAGAAGGGGTCTTTGCAACGGTACAAGACTAGAGGTTCTCCAATTGAAAAATAATGTCATAATAGCTAAGTCTTTGACTGGCTCCTCTAAAGGTGAAATACATGTCATTCCAAGAACTGATTTGGCTCCATCTCAAACAGGGTTGCCGATTCAATTGAGACGTAGACAATTTCCTGTAAAACTTGCCTTTGCTATGACCATCAATAAGTCTCAGGGCCAAATGCTTAAGCGTGTTGGCATTTTTTTACCTGAGCCTGCATTTGGACACGGTCAACTTTATGTTGCCTGTTCAAGAGTTCGTGAAAGAACGGACGTAAAATTAAAAATAATTGATGGTCCTCTGCAAGGCGAGCTTAAAAATGATGGAAAGATCTACACAAGAAATGTTGTGTACAAAGAGATCTTTGACATGTGAATTAACATTTTATTATTTAAATCACCTTTATTTATTGAGCTAGCAGTGGCTCTTAAGAAATGTACCGCCAGTGGTTTCCTTCATTGCACTCTACTTTAAGCAATTAAGCAAGTAGAAGGGGGAAACCCCGTGGGGCAGTAAGCAAAGGGGCGTCCTCGCCGCCTGCCCTGGGTAATTCAGTTTGAATTAGCAGACACCTTTGCACAAATCATTTTAATTACAATTTATAATGTCTAGAACAGCGGTCATTTTGTATGACCGCCGGGCTTTCTAGTTGTATTATATACCTGGAAGTTGCTAAGAAAGTAGAGCTAAATGTTCTCACCACAAAAAAGAAATGGTGATTATGTGGTGTGATAGAGAAGTTAGCTATGATGGTAATCATTTTGCAATATATAAGCATATCAGATCAATACACGGTACGTACATCCTAAATGTATACAATGTCATATATCAACTATATCTCAGTACAATTGGGAAAAGAGAATTAAATGAATACTCAGATGGAGCACCAAAAAATAAGTGAAAAATAATACGCAGTCAATTATTGGGCAACTTTTATAAATGTTTCAAACAACTTGGGTATGTGAATCTGCTTTTTCCTACTGGAAAGTTTATGAAATCTAAATACAGATTGAGTGTTTTTGATGCAAATTCAATATGCAAATTGAGATGTGTTGTAACTATAAAATAAAGGCTAGAATCTGAAGGTATGGCTGGAAAAACATGTAAAAGAGTTCATGAAGTCTTTTTTTTTTTTTTACAGGGACAGAGAGAGAGTCGGAGAGAGGGACAGACAAGGACAGACAGACAAGAACGGAAAGAGATGAGAAGCATCAATCATTAGTTTTTCGTTGCAACACCTTAGTTGTTCATTGATTGCTTTCTCATATGTGCCTTGACCATGGGCCTTCAGCAGACCGAGTAACCCCTTACTTGAGCCAGCGACCCTGGGTCCAAGCTGGTGAGCTTTTTGCTCAAACCAGATGAGCCTGTGCTCAAGCTGGCGACCTCGGGGTCTCGAACCTGGGTCCTCCACATCCCAGTCCGATGCTTTATCTACTGCGCCACCGCCTGGTCAGGCGTGAAGTCTTTTTTATATTAATTACATGTTGACCTGATAATAGTGGGGTGTAGTAGACATGTATTGCAATATCTGAGGTTTACTAGGTTAGATGTATTTGGATATATAATTCAAGTTAATTTTAGGTTTTTGTGTTTTTAATGTGACAACTAGACTGTTTTAAATTACGCATGTAGTTCACATTGTACTGTATTTCTGTTGGATAGCGCTGCTCTGAAATGTCTCCATGTTCGTGTGGCTCGGTGGCTGCTCCGTCACCCAGCATGCTTTCAAAGTCACCTTTATATGAGCCCCCTGGAAGTCCTCCTCTTCCTAAAGGTACGATTTCCTTCTCTGTCCCAGATTCAGTGCTGGGTTTCATAGTGGCTCAGACACTCAGAGGCATCCTGTGGTTTGGGACAGTTTGGAGCCTCCTCGTCCCCTCTCCATCACTGCTCCCCGACCAGGCACCCCCAGCACTGTCCCTGCGTGCCCAGAGCAGCGGCACCCGCCCTGCCTGCCCGCCTCTCACCCCAACAGGCAGTGGGGCTTTCTTTTTAAATTTCAATTCTCCATGACAGTGGACATTTGGTATTGATGTGTATCAGTTTCAGGTATACAGTGTAGTGGTTAGGCAGATACGTAATTTACAAAGAGACTTTCTTGTAAATTTAAAGAGACTTTCTTGAACAATAGAGCCTGGTTCAGGCCTTGTTGCATTATGATTTATTTTCCTTTCCAAAAAAAAAAGAGAGAGAGAGAATTAAAATCTAACCCTTGTTCAGTTTTGGAAGAAAAGTGGGCTTGTCGATTGTTTTCTGGATCTCTCCTATCCACCTCGGTCTTCTCAATTCAGTTTGGTAAACATGGATTTGGGGAGGGGAGAAGGGGAGTAGAGGGCACGAAGGATAAGGAAGGCTTATTATTGGGGGATCAATTCATAAGCTACATAAATGCCTAACCGCTGTGCCATACACCTGAAAGTAATACCATATTGATTGTCAACTGTAATTGAAATTCTTTTAAAATTCTTAAATAATGAAATTTTTAAAAAGATAAGTCAGGCTTAGGACTAGCATGTAAGAACGCCCTCCCCCACACCCCACCCTAGGGCATGATATCACTAATAAGTAGGTGGAGGCTGGAGCTGCCTTCACACAGGAGGTCACACTTGAGCAGGGCCTTGAATAACAAGTAGGATTTTTCCAGAAGAAAGAGATACCCCTTTGCACTGCCTGAAATGTTTACTGTGTGGTGGCTCCATTGGAGGGAAAGGAGAAGTAGCCATCAACAGGAGCTGAACAACGTCGTGAGCTCTGTGTGATGACAGCCGTGGCGTGAGGTTTGTCTGGCCTGAGCAATGGGCGGGCAGGAAGAAAAGAGGAAGGTCACGGGAAGATGCCATTACAGAAGTGCTGTGGTTACAAAATCCAGCCCAGCCAAGCCTGCTGCTTCTGTGGCAAGTGCTGAAATTGCACAGACGGTTGTTAATATTCAGCCCGCACTGCGGAAGGTGGTGTGTAGATGCAGATACGGGGGAGAGGAAGCTATGCCCGGGAGGCTGCAGGCCGGCAGCGGAGGCTTTCCCACTCCTAGCTGGACAGCCTCGGGCAAATCAGCCTTCCTAGGACTCAGTTTCCTCGTTTGTAAAATGCGAGGGAGAACACAAGAGGTTAGAAACTGAAATGTCCACAGGGGTCCAGTAGGTAAACACACTGCATGCAGCACATTTGGCTGCTGCCGGAACTGGGGCACCAGAGAGCACACCATAGCTGAGCCAGAAAAGTTTGGAATTTAAAAATGAACTTCTTTGCTGCCTGACCACGTGATGGATAGAGCTTTGGACTAGGATGCGGAAGACCCAAGTTCAAGACCCCAAGGTTGCCGGCTTGAGCGCGGGCTCATCTGGTTTGAGCAAGGCTCACCAGCTTGAGCCCAAGGTTGTTGGCTTGAGCAAGGGGTCACTCAGTCTGCTGTAGCCCCCCGGTCAAGGCACATATGAGGAAGCAATCAATGAACAACTAAGGTGCCACAATGAAGAATTGATGCTTCTCATCTCCCTTCCTTCCTGTCTGTCTGTCTAAATAAATGAATAATGAATGAAAGAAAAAGAAAGGAAAGAAGGAAAAAAAGAACAAAAGAAAAGAAAGAAATAACTACTGTTCAGAAAAGGCCCAGGCAGGGCAGACTGCCTTTGGCCAGCAGAACCGGTGTGTGGTCCCTGACTGGATGAATTTTGTTTTTAACAAATCAATGGGGCTCATCTGCAGAAAACAAGAGTTAATTTTTTCATAAAGTGGACAAAAAACTTTTATGGAGCCAAAAATCCTTTTAATTTAATTTTATTATTCAAGATCTTTCTTTACTTGAGTTGCTTACACTGAAGTCCCAAAAGATGAACTATTCTGAAGAGTGGCACTTAGGGAAGGGTGGTCTTAAGTCAGATGCCGTTATTCTCACAGCAGAGAGGGGTTCCCCCGAGGTCAGTCCAGAGGGCCAGAACACCCAAGTTTTTTTCTCTTCTCTTCCCTTTCCTTTTTTTTTTTATCTTGAAAGCAAAGCAAATTATCTTATCAAAGCATTTATTCAGAGATGATTCACTTCTGTTCTCTTATGATATCAGAATTTTGCAATAGGGGAGGAGATGAACGCACATGGGTTTCCACACCCCGATGTGTTAACACCAAAGATGTGTCTGTGACTATTTATAGCACAAGAAGGTGTCTGTATTAGGAGCCACTACTCAGAACCAGGGAATCTGGGGAGCAGGACACTTCACCCCAGCATCCTGTGCGCCTGCTTCTGTACAGCTGCACAGATCAGTGGAACATGGCTCAGCCAAAACACTCTTCTTCTTTTTTTTTTTTTTTTTGTGGTAGAGACAGAGAGAGGGACAGATAGGGACAGACAGACAGGAAGGGAGAGAAATGAGAAACATCAATTCTTCATTGCGGCTCCTTAGTTGTTTATTGATTGATTTCTCATATGTGCCTTGACCAAGGGCTACAGCAGACCAAGTGACTCCTTGCTCGAGCCAGCGACCTTGGGCTCAAGCTGGTGAGCCTTGCTCAAACCAGAAGAGCCCACGCTCAAGCTGGCAACCTCGGAGTCTCGAACCTGGGTCCTCCACATCCCAGTCCAGTGCTCTCTATCCACTGTGCCATCGCCTGGACTTAATCTTGAGGGTCCTTAATCTCTTTTGGACAATTCTGATGGGACTGCCTCCTCTGTGGAATTGGAGTTCTGTGACTTCTGCTCAGCTCAGTCACATTATGTGTTTAAGAAAGAAGTTGAGTCTGACCAGGTTGCAGCGCACTGGATAGAGCATTGGACTGGGACGTGGAGGACCCAGGTTTGAAACCCCAGGATCGCTGGCTTGAGAGTGGGCTCATCCGGCTTGAGTACAGGTTCACCAGCTTGAGCATGGGGTCGCTGGCTTGAGCAAGGGATCACTTGCTCTGCTGTAGCCCCCCGGTCAAGGCACAGATGAGAAAGCAATCAATGAACAACTAAGGAGCCGCAACGAAGAATGGATGCTTCTCATCTCTCTCCCTTCCTGTCTGTCTGTCCCTCTCTCTGGCTCTCTCTCTATCTCTGTCAAAAATTAAAAAAAAAAAAAAAAGAAAGAAAGAAGTTGAGACATTTATACCTTGGAAATCCCGGTGCTATGCCTGCAAAGTTTACTCATTCATTCATTCCACTAACATGTTAGGTGACTCCTGCAGGCCAGGACCTTAGTAGAGGACCTAGCTGCCATGCTTATAGGAACCCAGGGACTTGGTGTACTTGGTATAGAATAACTCTTGAAATGTCTACATCTAAATGAGCTAGGGACAGGGCTTGAACTTGGCAGATGTGAAGGAGGTGATGACAGCTATTCTCATTCATTCAGTCATTCATTATGCAAAGGTGCTCTGTGACAGCAAGGGCTTACAGGGAGAAATTACAGGGAGTCCCTGTCCTCAGAGGAGCCCCAGTTCATAAATATAATTGGCAATGCAGTACAACAGTCATAGCAATGGAACTGTTTTAATCGGCTATGGGAAGTGCTGTAATGGGTAGGCACAGAGGAGGGGCCTGAGGAGGTCAGAGGTTTAAACTGAGCACTGTAGTGCTACTTTGGTGGCCCTCATCAGCTGCATTCCCGCCCAACCCCTTCACACCCTCACCTCCTGTGTGGTCCCCTCCCATGATGAGACTGAGTTTGGCTGTGTGATTAGCTTAAGCCAAGAGTTAGTAAGAACAATGCAAGCCACAGCTTGAGATATACTGCTCAGTGAGGCTGGCCCTCTTGAAATGCGTCTTCCTGGAACTTGGCTGCCATGCCCTGGGGACACTCAGTCAACCACGTGAGCAGGGCAGTGGTGAGATCACTCCTGTGACCTGCTGGCGGTCTGCTGCCAGAGCGCTGTCGGGTCAGGACATCCTGCCAGAATCATTCACTCCCTCCCTAACCATTTCTTGAGCCTGCACTGGGAGAACAGCATGCCCTGGAAACAACTTCCTTCCTTTCCCGTTAAAACCCTCTGACTTTAAGCTCTGTTGTCATCAAATAAAACTATGCACGCCACAGACCTCTTCATGTTGTATGACTTTACCACAGAGGGAGGCAGAAGGGCTTCAGCAAGGCAGTGTTGAAAAAATTGGACTGTAGGAAAGATATACCAGCCCAGTAAGAAAAGGGAAGAGGGCCTTTTATATATATATATTTATCACATAATGATTGAAGCACAAGAAAAATATAGAGAATAATATCTGTCACCAAGATTCAACAATCTTTGGATTTTTCATATTTATTTCAAATCTTTTTTTTTTTTTTTTGTATTTTTTTGAAGCTGGAAACAGGGAGGCAGTCAGACAGACTCCTGCATGTGCCCGACCGGGATCCACCCGGCATGCCCACCAGGAGGCGATGCTCTGCCCATTCGGGGCATCGCTCTGTAGTGCCCAGAGCCACTCTAGCGCCTGAGGCAGAGGCCATGGAGCCATCCCCAGTGCCCAGGCCATCTTTGCTCCAATGGAGCCTTGGCTGCGGGAGGGGAAGAGAGAGACAGAGAGGAAGGAGAGGGGGAGGGCTGGAGAAGCAGATGCCCTGGCTGGGAATCGAACCCGGGACTCCTGCACGCCAGGCCGATGCTCTACCGCTGAGACAACCGGCCAGGGTTCAAATCGTTTTGGTGTAGATGAAACTCCTGTGTACCCCTCCCAAGTCCTTGTCCTCCTCACACTCTCTCCCTCCCTCCATCCCTCCCTCCAATACTCTGTTTATCATTCCCTTGCACATATTTATACATCTGCTATATATGAGTATGTCCTAAAGAATATATGGTGGGCCCTGGCCAGTTGGCTCAGCGGTAGAGCGTTGGCCTGGCGTGCAGGGGACCCGGGTTCGATTCCCGGCCAGGGCACATAGGAGAAGCGCCCATTTGCTTCCCCACCCCCTCCCCTCCTTCCTCTCTGTCTCTCTCTTCCCCTCCCGCAGCCAAGGCTCCATTGGAGCAAAGATGGCCCGGGCGCTGGGGATGGCTCCTTGGCCTCTGCCCCAGGCGCTAGAGTGGCTCTGGTCGCAGCAGAGCGATGCCCCGGAGGGGCAGAGCATCGCCCCTGGTGGGCGTGCTGGGTGGATCCCGGTCGGGCACATGCGGGAGTCTGTCTGACTGTCTCTCCCGTTTCCAGCTTCAGAAAAATACAAAAAAAAAAAAAAAAAAAAAAGAGAGAAGAATATATGGTGGTGTTTTGCATGTTCTAAATTTTTACGCTAATCATATCATACTTTACATAACCTCTACAGCTTGCTGTGGTTGTTTTGTTTTGTTTTGTTTTTAGAGAGACAGAGACAGAGTTAGAGAGAGGGATAGATAGGACAGACAGACAGGAATGGAAAGAGATGAGAAGTATCAATCATCAGTTTTTCGTTGCGACACTTAGTTGTTCATTGATTGCTTTCTCATATGTGCCTTGACCGCGGGCCTTCAGCAGACCGAGTAACCCCTTGCTCGAGCCAGCGACCTTGGGTCCAAGTTGGTGAGCTTTGCTCAAACCAGATGAGCCCGTGCCCAAGCTGGCGAGCTCGGAGTCTCGAACCTGGGTCATCCACATCCCAGTCCAACGCTCTATCCACTGCGCCACTGCCTGGTCAGGCAGTTGCTGGTTTTTTTATTGATGTTTTTTGAGATTTAGCTATGTAGATCTTGTGACCTGTATACTGTTCCATTTTGTAAACATTTACCCATTCTCCTACTGTTGGGAATTTGGGTTAGTTTCATGTTTTTTCCTTATATAAACAATACTGCAGTGATTACTGGTGCACCTGGGTAGGCCAAGGTGTGCCTGTGCGCTAGAGGGGAGCTTTAAATATGACAAAAACCCTGGCTTGTGCTCGCTTCGGCAGCACATATACTAAAATTGGAACGATACAGAGAAGATTAGCATGGCCCCTGCGCAAGGATGACACGCAAATTCGTGAAGCGTTCCATATTAAAAAAACAAACAAACAAACAAACAAACGAAACCCTGGCTTGCATTTCAAGTTTAGAAGGTGCAGCGAGGGTATAGGAGACATGCCTCTATCTTTCACCTTGTGAGCCCCATGTCCTAGGTGAGTGAATGTGGCCACCTTTCCAAGAATGTGTCCCCAACAACGCCCTGACATCTAGACTCAACTGATGGCATACGTGTAGACCCTGCTGTGAATCATTCCTCGTGTCTGTTTTTTCTTTTGGATTTACAGTTGGAAACGTCGGCATTCTGGGGTGTTCTGATGACTCGTACTGAGTGTGACATTGAGGGAGTCAGCAGGGAGGGCATGACTGTTTAGAGAAGGGAAGTGGGATTATTATGCGGAAATCAGGAGGATTCAGCTATTCCTGGGTCATAACCATTGAGCAAAGGTATTTATTCTCTAATTCTGTGGGTTCCTTAGTTGGTCTCTCTTGAGTCTCCTCACCTGGTTAGTTTCAGCTGGAGTATTGGCTGGGTGGAAAGGCCCAAAAAGGTCCTATTCACATACCTGGGCCTTGGTGCATGTTGTCAGCTGAGTCACCTTGACTCCCCTCCACTTGGTCACTCACCCTCCTATAGACTAACTCAGCTTTCTTACATAGTGGTCTCGGGGAAGTTTTCTAAGAGAGAAGAAGCTGACACTATAAAAAGTCTTGCAGGATGCCTGACCAGTGGTGGCACGGTGGATAGAGTATCAGCTGGGATGCCGAGGCCCCAGGTTTGAAACCCTGAGGTCACTGGCTTGAGTGTGGGCTTATCCGGTCTGAGCTCAGGCTCACCAGCTTGAGCACAGGGTTGCTGGCTTGATTGTGGGATCATCCACATGATCCTATGGTCGCTGGCTAGAGCCCAAAGGTCTCTGGCTTGAGACCCAAGTTTGATGGCTTGCACCTAAGGTTGCTGGCTTAAGCAAAGGGTCACTGGTTCAGCTGGAGCCCCCTGGTCAATGAACAACTAAAATGCCACAACTGTGAGTTGATGCTTCTCAACTCTCTCCCTTCCTCTCTCTCCTCTTAAAAAAAAAAGTCTTGCAGGTAAGACCTGAAATTTACAAAGCATCACTTTCTGCCCAATTCCATTGGCCAAAGAAAGTCACAAGGCCAACCCACGTTTAAGGGCAGGACAAGTTGACACCCCTCTTGTTAGAAGGAGCAGCAAAGTCATGGGACATTGCAAAAAAGAATGGGACAAATTGCTTCAGCCATCTTTGAAAGCAGTCTCCCACGATGGAGCAATTTGGGCAGAGATGCAAATTTACCCTTCACTGTTGAGATTTTTAACTCGAGTCTCCTGTGCCATTTCCAAAGTAGGTCAAGATGATCTCATTCTCGTCAGCCTGGCTTTCCTGGCAAGAAAGAGGCTCATGGAGGGATCAAGTGTTTAAATTATTGATTAATGCTGTTCTTCTCTTCACCCGAATGTCCAATAAGGAATCTACCTTTGAGCTTTGTGAATTAGCTCTTTAAATGACTATTTTTTAAACATCTCGTGTGAGTAGTGCGGCGTGCCAGCCACTGAGGACACGGCAGTGAACAAAAGGGCTGAAGTTGCTCCTGTATCGGAGCTGTCGGTCTATGAAGAGAAAAGAGGTGGGAACAATTCATCACATGGTCCAGGACTCATCTCAATGGTGTAAGTGCTGCAGGAGAAGTAAGGCAGGCAGGGAGAGGGTAAGAGGGGGCCCTGGCCTGGGCTCAGGGTCAAGGAGAATGTCCCTGAGGAAGACAAGTGAGCTAATGTTTGAGGAATAAGTAAGCATTGCACAGGCTAACACAGTGGGAGAGGTGGTCAAGGAATATTCCAAGCAGAAGAAACAGCAGGAACTAAAGGAAGCAGCCCGCGTGCTCGAGGAGCCGAGATATCAGAAAACAGGAAAGGGCAGAGTTGACCAGCTGAGACCAGAGAACTGGCAGGAAGCACGTCATGCAGGCCTCGTAGACCACGGAAAGGATTTGGATGTGTCCTAGATCAGTGTCTTTGAGAGACGAGGAAGAGACATCAGGAGAGTGCGTGCACCAAGGAAAAGCCACGTGAGGAAAAGTCATGCGAGAACACGGGAAAAAGCCACCAGCTGCAAGCCAAGGAAAAAGCTCTCGCCAGAACCCAAACCTGCCCACACCGTGACCTTGGACCTCCGGCCTCTAGGACTGTGAGAAAACAAGTTCCTGTTGCTTAAGCCCCCCCAGTCTGTGGCATTTCATTATGGAAGCCCCAGCAGACTAATTCAGATGTGAAATACCGAGATGTATGCTCTGAAAAGATCATTCTGGTTGCCACATGGGGGATGGACCCAAGGAACAAAAATTGTTACTTGGAGCTATGTTAGGAGCCTACGACAGATGCTTATGTCCACATACAGACCCCTGTGTCAGGGTGACCTGCGTCAGAGTGGCGGCAGTGAGGATGGGGAGAGCGGAGGCAGGGCAGAGATGTGGGAGGCCAGGGCCGTGTAGAGAGAGCTGCAGGGATGGAGGCCTGCCTGGAAGAGGTGGTTGAGATGCTAGGGAGGTGGGAAGCAGACAGCAGGTACCAATTCTTTTAAGAAGTTTGACTATAAAGAGAAGAAGAGAAATGCGCAATAAACATAGAGGGAAATGCAGTTATGTTTCATTTTTTTTCCTGAGGAAGTTCACATTTTGTTTTCTTATAGATAAAACAGAATTAAGCATTTTTATTTATTTTTTTTAGAATTAAGCATTTTTAAACACTGATAGGTGCTGAAGATACACTTGAGAGGAGACAAAAGTGTCACGTCCTGCTGGAGGAGGCAGGAGGGCTCAGGTCCAAAGAACAGATGTTTCATCAGAGAGAGGATGAAGGGAATGAATGGATGCAATGGATGTATAAATGAGGAAATGAATGAATGAGAAACTTTCATTATGCCCTAAGGTATGCTGTTGTTTAGATGTTTAGAGACTGTTGTTGAGAGGTTCCTATGTAACCAAGGGAACCTACCCATAGAGGCAGCTTGGGCTTTTTCCTCTTTCGTCATCTGGTCAGTTCAGATCCTCCCTAAAACCATGAAGGGGGGGGGGCACAGGGCACAGGTACTATTGTGGTGGATGCCATGGCGGGTGTGGGCCTGCTGGTGGCTGTGCCCACAGGAGGCGCAGTCGCACTCGGAGAGGCCCCCCCCCCCCCCATCTCACTGTGGATTGTTGCCGGGCCCACTCAACCTTATGATTGGTCGTTATGACAGGACTCGGTTCCTGATGGGTAGTGACAGCTGCGTGGTCACTTAGTGTCCCATGCTCAGGGACTCTTTCTGTATTAGGGCCTAGAAGTGTGTCAGAAATTGGCTTTCAAAAGGCATTTAGTTCTGTACCCCAGAGGGCATGGCCTCGTGCCAGAACCCCAGGGGTCTATTTGTGTTTCTCCCACCAGGACTGGTCACAAACTCTACATGGTATCTCCCTCACCACTGAAACCTCTGCTGCCGTGGAGTCAAGCAGTTCGTGTGGCCCGAGTGGCAGAGGTGCTGTGGCTGCCACCAGGACATGCTGCAGAGCCCTCTCCTGCTGTCCAGGGTGTGCACCTGGCACAACCCAGCCAGCCTTCTCACCCTCTGGTGGCCGCTGGAAGGGAGGGAACATGCAACTTAACAACCTCTGCCAGGTGCTCAAGTGCTTAGAAGTTTGCTAAACATTTTCTTTTCCTCCCTCCCTCCCTTCCCTCCTCCCCTCCTCCCCTCCTCCCTCCCTCCCTCCCCTCCTCCTTCTCTTCCTCCCTCCCTCCCTCCCCTCCTCCCTCCCTCACTCCCTCACTCCTCCCTCCCTCTCTCCCTTTCCTTTTCCCTCCCTCCTTCCCTCCCTTTCTTCCTTTTGTATTAGAGTTTAAAGTGAAAGAGAGTTTATTAGTGAAGCATGCTAAACTTTCTTATTCCATCCTTACAACTTCCTTGTGAAGCGAGGCTTAATCTCCTTGTTTTATAGATGAGGAAACTGAGGCACAGAGACTTGTTTAAATGCCCCACGGTGTGAGATAAAAACGACAAAAAATCCTGGGTGCCTCCGCCTAGGCAGTGAAGTCTTGCAGAAACGAGGCAAGTGGGGTAGAGAGGAGTCGGGCATGGTGGCAGGGCCAGTCATGTGTCAGCTCCGCTGGGCTACCGCGTGCCTGGACGGCCGGGAAATAGTATCTCTGCGGGCATCTTTGAGAGTGTTTCTAGAACAGATTAGCATTTGACTCAGTGGACTAAGTGAAGAAAGTCACCCTTACTAATGTGGCATCATCCGATCTGTGGAGGCTCTAAATGGAACAGAGGGGGAGGAATGACAAATTTGCGCTTTCCTTGAGCTGAGACACCCCCAGTCTTGTCCTGCTCTGGGACATCGGAGCACCTGGTTCTCAGGCCTTCCCTGCCAATCACAGCAGCCGTGGGCTACTCTGCTTCCCCAAACGGGAGCTTCTTTTAGATTTCGCAGACAAAACATAGCACAGACTTTATACTGAAAAGAATTTGTTGTTTATCTGAAGTTCAGATTTCACTAGGCATCCTCAGTTTCATTTTAGTTTTTACTAAAATTGGAAACCCTAGCTTCTTTTTTTGTGAAATGGTGTGCCACCAAAGTCATGGGCAAGTGAGAAGGCATCAGGCAGGCTGCTGTTAGCATAGACTGCTTCCAGGCCAGGCCACAGAGAGGAGCACACTGGGGCTGAGGGGACCCCAGCCTTCTAACCCGGGGTGGGCAGGGCTGTGTGTTGGCCTGAGGGGGGCGGAGATGTGAGGGCTCACAGTAACCACAGATGGATGTCTACCTCCAGCCGCCAGCAGTAAACAGAAAGCTCCCTCTTCCACCCCTGCTCCTCTTGCCTTGGTTAAGAAGATCCAGACTAGGATTCAGAATAGGAGCTGGCGCTGCTATTTAGCAACTCTAAGCTGGATCACCAGGCTCCTCACCCAGAGGCACCTCCAGTTCTCCAGCCCCCAGGCCAGAGGAGACACTTACACCCAGTTCCTTCTCGTGCCGGGCCCAGACCAGACAGAGAGCCCCAAACCTAGTTTGGCAAGAGGATGAGCTTCCCTACAAGCTAACATGGCGCCCAAAAGTGGGCAGGGTGCTGGGTGGGTGGATTCCTGAGCCCCAGCCCTAAGATAGTAAAGGACTAACACTGAGGGAGGTGTGGGGCTGAGACCCCCTCCACTGGGCCCTGTGGGAGCACAAGGCAGAAAAATAGGCAAACCTGATGCAGGGGAGCCACTGGCTGCTTCGCCAGCTCTGCCAATGACTTGCTGCTTGGCAAGTCACTGAGCTGCTCCCAAACCTGCTTCCCTTCTGAGAAACAATATGATGCGAACGCTGCCTACCTCCTCAGGCTACTGTAAGAGTCAGTTTCGTACAAAAGGGTTTTGTAAACTGTGAGTTGCTATTTTGAGCACAAGTATGAGAAACCAGACATGAACCAGATGAGGCTCGAGAGGAATATAATGGGACAGGGGAAGGAGGTGGCCTCCTCCTCTCTCTAAGATATGCTGTTGTTTAGATGTTTAGAGACTGTTGTTGAGAGGTTCCTATGTAACCAAGGGAACCTACCCATAGAGGCAGCTTGGGCTTTTTCCTCTTTCGTCATCTGGTCAGTTCAGATCCTCCCTAAAACCATGAAGGGGGGGGGGGCACAGGTACTATTGTGGTGGATGCCATGGCGGGTGTGGCCTCCTGGTTGCTGTGCCCACAGGAGGCGCAGTCACACTCGGAGATGCCCCCTCCCATCTCACTGTGGATTGTTGCTGGGCCCACTTAACCTTATGATTGGTCGTTATGACAGGACTCGGTTCCTGATGGGTAGTGACAGCTGCGTGGTCACTTAGTGTCCCATGCTCAGGGACTCTTTCTGTATTAGGGCCTAGAAGTGTGCCAGAAATTGGCTTTCAAAAGGCATTTAGTTCTGTACCCCAGAGGGCATGGCCTCGTGCCAGAACCCCAGGGGTCTATTTGTGTTTCTCCCACCAGGACTGGTCACAAACTCTACATGGCATCTCCCTCACCACTGAATGGGCTCTCTGCAATCCCATTTCTTTCTCGGTTGGTCTGGCTTCTCTCTTAAACCTGGAGCATCTTCCAGTGTCACCTGCCAACAAGCACTCCCCTAATCTATTAGTAGCAACTTAAAAGATCCCAGAGAAGTTTCTCATTGGTTCCACTTGGGTCATGTGTCCACCCAAGGATATGGGGTACTATGTTTAGCAGTCTTTTCTAGAACTACATATATAGAAAGCTGGGAGGCTCAGTTCCCCAAAAGAAAAGCAATATTATTTCTAGAGAGGGGTAATGTGTGATACTGGTATTATTACTATACGCATCAACATAAGTTAGGCGTATTTTCCTAACTCCATTCCCCTTGGGTGAAGTAGTGGCTAAGGGCCGAGGCTCTGGAACTCAGACCGCCTGAACTCACACTCTGGTCCTACCACTTCCTTCTACCTGTGTGACATAAGGCAAGTTGCTTAACCTCTCTGTGCCTCAGATTGCATATCCATAAAGACTGACTGAGTTGGTACACATGAAGTGTGAAGAATACCCTGGTGCCAGCCAGGTGTTGAGTTGACACTAACTGTTACTGTTGTTGGAGGAAAAGCTGGCAGTGCCTAGGAACCCTGTGTGAGAGAAGATGGGAGCCAGAGCCCAGGGGAGCTGCTGCGCCAGACAGGGAAGCAAGCACCCAGACGCCCGCCACCTCCCGAGCACTGGTGTGTGCTGAGCATCCCCTGGGCCAGACCCAGGGCCAGGACTCCGAGTGTGTCAGTTAGGAGAGGGGGTGGCTCTGGGGAGAGACAGCAAGGGTCCTGGCTATCTCTGAGTCCTGGGGGACCAGCCTGGACCAGGACATGCCCCCATATGAAGAGGACAGTGCTTTAGGAGTTCCTCCATGTGGCGCACCCTGGATTCTTCAGCCTGGGGCATAAGTGTCATGACATTTGTGTGTGTGCAATGGGGTAGGAATGGTTTTAAAACAGGCCTGGTAGATTTTGATGACGTGGGTTACTCCCTTGAACAGCTTATTTATAGCATCACAAGCGTGGGTCTTCAGCATTCTTATTCACTTCCTAGAGTTCTGCTTTCACCGTTAGTCCTGCATGTGCATCCCCAGCCATGGTCCGTGCGCTCCAGGCATGCACACTCACCTGTCTCCCCAGGAAAGTCCCACAGCATTTCCAGCTGAACGCAGGCACGCGCCTCCTTCTGCTTCGAACCCGCCCTCCTTCCCACTTCCCTGTTGCCATGAACCACAATACATTCACCAAGTCACCCAGGCTCAGACCCCAACTCGTGGCTGACATCCCCTCCGCACCCTCCACCCAGAAGGCTGGTCCTCCCTTGCTGTGGTCTCAGATCTATCCATGCCCCTCACACCTGTGGCTACTACCCGGGTCCCCTGGCAGCCACTCATCCTCAGTTCCGTCAGCACAGGAGCCGGACTCACCGTCCAGAGCACCGCTCCCCTCTCCGAAGCTGCTGAATGCCTCACTTGGGGACCCCCATTATCTGAGCCGAATGGCCCTCACGTGACCCCACACATTCTCCCTGGACCACCGAGTCAGGTCCTATCATACTAGCTGGACAGGCCAGCCAGGAGGACGTCCCCAGTGATGGAGCATGGTGGTGGTGACTTTAGAAGGAACCGGTTGCCCATAGAAACAGGGTGGAATCTCCCTGTTTGAGGCTCACACTCAGGAGGCCATTCCCTGGGCTGAGATGATTAACAGACGTGAGTGGCGCCAGGATCAGTGACTCTCAGACAGAGACGGGCCCCTGCAGCAGGGTCGCCACACAAAGGCAGTAATTCAGGGTTTCCCAGCCCCCTCTGTGCCCTACACAACACCCAGGGCCTGTGGGACCCGCCTGTGCCCAGTGAGAAGTGTGAGTGAGGCCAGGTGCTCTTCTCTGCCACCTGGCTCTTTCTACCCCGTTCTTGTCTGTCCATCTTGTTTCTCTGCCTTTTTGTCTTTGACCACATCACTGGCATGGGCGATATGCTAATCTGAGCACCTCTGATGGGAAGCTAGCTAGGAAGATGCTGTTTGCTCTTACATTCAGTGTGACCATCAGATCTACCTGGTTGAAGGAGCTGTTCTCAGGGAAGGCACAGGGTGGGGACCCACAACTCCACAACAGCTGTGTCATGGTACTTTAGGAGCTTGTTAGAATTATGCAGAGTCAACCTACAGAGAAGCTGGCCAGGCCCCCATGTGAGGACGGAGTTGTCTGCCACACAGAGGGCAAAGCACAGCTGTTCAGCCCTTCAGTTGAAACTGTTAGTGGTTGGAGCAACTTCCAGGAGCAGCTGGAGATGCAGGGTAGCTGTCTGCAAACACTTGGGTCGGCGCGGGAAGTGGACAAACAGGATGTAGACCAGGACCCCGCTGAGCAGAAACAGGAAGAGGTAGAGGAACTCTGTCTGGGGGTGGTCAATGATGGGGGCCAGCACCAGGTAGAGAGAAGCCAGGAGCACGAGGGCAGGGATGGCGGTGGGGACCTGCAATGGGCAGAGACCTGGGTGACCGAGAGGGGCCAGGCACCGCCTGCCAGTCGTGGCTCTGTCCCCGTGGCCTGGCTACCTGTTGCTTCAGCCTGCCTCCAGCTCCTCCTCCTGTCCCTGCCATGATCACAATGCCTTGCCTGGCCATGGGAGCCACCTACTGGGCTACAGGGGTTCCTCCAGGGAGCAGACGCTTTGGGACCAGCCCGATCCTCTCTGTGCTCTGTGAATCCAGCTGTGTGCGTGCCTCCTCCTGCATTTGTCTCCTGTTATTCTGCCTTGGGGTTCTCCAGAGGAGAAATGAGTCCCCAGCAGGCCTTGTGATTCAGATGTCCCTCACTCCCCCCCCTCCAAGAAATACAGAAATTCTATACCAGCGATGACAGTGCACCCCTCCCCCCAACATTCTTTCTCTGGGTCCTGAAAGAGGCTGTAGGACAACGACCTGCCTCATGCAACAGCCTAGGGTTGCAAAAGCCCAATGTCTACCCTAGGTGTACCTTGTAAGGGCGGGGAAGATCCGTGTTCTTCATCCGCAAGTACAGGAGACAGCTGATGGTAGTGCCGTAGGTGACCCAGGCGAGGAAGCTGAAAGGCAAGCTTGAGCCACTCACTGCCTGGCCCGGCCGCAGGCTGGTGTGCGAGGTGCAGACCTGGGGCAGAGGAACAAGCTTGTCCCCGGCCTTGCAGCCACCTCCAGCGTCCCTGATCCATGCCGACAAGGACAGAAGGCAAGGCTGGGGCACTGAGGTCAAGGATGCACCGGAGGGTGAGCATTGGCCCTTCTCCCACCTCCTTTCCCTGCAGGCGCACACGCAGCCACCACGCAGCTCCTGATCAAACCTCTGACTGCTCCTGGCTGACCAGAGAAGGACAGCTTTCAAAGGGACGAAGGAACGTCTGTCTTTCCTGTAAAAGAGAGTCTGGTAGACTCTCAAGGAAGCCTGTGCTGTTCTCAGGGACCAGTTCACAGACAGTCCCCCCGCCTTCAAGTTGGTGAACGGTGGGCACTGAACGCCCAGACAAACCCTGGCATTTGCTTTCCCAGTGTGGGTCACCGAGAGGCCAATGTAGGCCTGATGAAAACTCCATCTATCCTTGGAGGCAGGGTCCCAACCTGGCCATCTCTCGAGGCCGTCAAGACCAAAGATATTGGCCCTGGCTGGGTAGCTCAGTTGGTTAGAGCATTGTCCTGATGTGTCAGTGTTGCTGGTTTAATTCCCTGCCAAGGCACATACAGGAATCAACCAATGAGTACATAAATAAGTGGAACAATAAACTGATGTTTCTCTCTTCGACCTTCTCTCTCTCTCTCTCTCTCCCTCCTGCTCCTTTCCTCTCTCTCTGAAATCAATAATCTAAAAACAAATAAAAAGAGATATTGGGTCTTAGTAGAGCTGAGATGAGTCACAGCACCCCGCTCTGTGCTGGGACATTCTCAGTCACGCTCCCCACTCTCAGGCTGGGAACCCCCAGCGGTCGCTACGGATTTGATTTTATTCTCTCCACAGAATGATTTTATTCGTTCTCATGGGAAAAAGATAAGAAAAACCATGTCTGTTACTTAATGTTCTGAAGAAAGTTCACATAGAGCACTGCATATCCTGTTCCAGAAGGTTCGTTACACTTATGACAACAGAAGAAGAGACACATAATGCTTGAAGAATTACTCTGAGAACTCCCTCTGCACCCAGCCGTTCTGCTTGCCTCTTGGTATAAGGATCTGCCCGTTAAACCTGCTTCGAACAAGGCTGCAAAATTACAACTGGGTAGCACAGTAGCCTGTCACCTCTGCCCCGGGCAGGTGGTAAAGGGGGTCAGATCATCTCCCCACTTTCCTGCAATCACTGATTGGCTTGGCTGTGGGTCAGCCCTGAGTTCAATTAGAGATCTGTTGGGCCAGAGGCCAGAATACAGTCCAGAGGAAAAATCACACCAGAGCCAAGGGCTGCAGTAGTGTGAGTAAAGCCTGGACACCCTTTAACGTCATCTTAGTGACAGAATAAGGAACAAAAACAAAAAGGAAAGAAAGAAAGAAAAAATTGACAAAGAAAACTCAAGCCTTTAACTTGTCTGCCTCTTGGTAAAACATTGGTCTCACTGGATTTTTTGTAAACAGAGCAAGGGAGGAGGGAGCCACATTTAATTTTAGGAACAGCTGGTGGAGAATGGCTGAAATGCGTGTGCATGTGCAGGGCACCTGAGCCTGGGCTTCCAGAAGTGTGTGTGCGTGTACATATACATATATATGTATACATAGGATATATAAGAATATATATATGACTTCCAGAAGTGCACATGTATATATTTATATGCATTTGCACACACGTATCAGTGTGTCCACATAGGGGCCACGAGGTACTCAGCCTGGGAGGACAGTCTCACTTGCCTCAGGAAGTTCACGATGGTGCTGAAGTCTCCCGGGATGACCAGGACCAGAGCCACCACTGCGGTGAACATCAGGGCCGGAGCTGGTGTGAGGCGATGCACGTGAACCATGGACAGGAGCTGGGGCTGGGGAGCGAAGTCGGGTCAGCCGCCCCCGGGAAGCCGCCACCTTCCCCTGCCAGCACGCCCAGCCTAACCATCCCCAGTCCCCGTGGCTTCCAGTGCAGGTCTGTGCCTGGCCTCGGGTAACCAGGCTCAGGGTGCAGGTTGAGGGGCCTGTCCCTCCCGACCAGCCAGGACCAGATAGCTCAGGCTGTGGGGTTGGAGCACGGGGGCTGAAGCAGAAGCCTGGCCAGGTCGTTTGACTTTCTATGGCTCACCCCCGGGACAGGCCCGCAGGACAGAGGTGGGGTGGTGGAGAGACAGAGGAGGATGGAGTTGAGGGCAGGACAGGTGTGGCTGGAGCATGGGGAGAGACAGTGGGTTATTGTGGTGGACTGTTTTATTGCTCAGCAAACACTCAGTCTTCATTGTATTTTCCCATCTGTTGATGTTGAGCTTGGCCAATGAATACGAGAGGAGTGACCAGCAGAGGCTCTACATGTGCTTGTGTGCTTTTGCTTGGTCTCTTGAGCCCTGCTATGGCAAAACATGGCCCCCGGACTCACAGTTGGAAGGAGAAGACCCAAACACAAGCCCAGCCCGAAGCAGAGCCATGGCTGACCCATCAACTCATGGCAATGGCAACATGAAACCTTTGCTGTTGTCAGCCCCTGAGCTGTCAGGGTTGTCTGTAATTCATCGTTGTTGCAGCAGAAGCTGTCGGAGTGACAGGGAGTGCCCCAGGGTAGTGGCCCAGAGGGTACACATTGGCTCTGCTTCTGTGACTCCTCCCCCTGCCCCCACACCACTGATGTGCACAAAGGTCCCCATCGCCTACAAGTCCACAGTGATCCCCACTGTGACCTCCCAACACCTGGAGCAAAGGGACTGGTGTTCACATGCAGATGCCTGGAAGCCTCAAGCCCCACTCTATGCAGGAGAGGGCTGCATGTTAGAGGGAGGTCCTGCTTTGGGCTAAGGCTGGGCTTCCCACAGGAGAACGCTTAGCTTGTAGTCCTACCCAGTGCCCCGCCTGCAGCCCCCATCCCTCCCCGACCCAGACCCCTCATTCACCATGTGGCCCTCTCTCCCAGCCACATAGCATACACGGCTTCCGCTGAAGAACACTGCGTTGGCAGAGCCGAAGGTCGATAGTGTGACAGCCAAGGGCACCAGCCAGGCCCAGGCCCCGAGAACCTGGTTCCTAGGACAACAGAGGGATCAAGGGAGGGAACTCCAGCAGCAGCCTGGAAGACTGCCAGAAGGCCCCACCTGGAAACCAAGCAAGCAAGACATGAGAGCGAGGTGAAATTCACCAGAGGCATTATCCTTCCTTGTCCCAGTCGATCATCTGCCCAGTGGCCTACAGACATGTCACATAACTTACCCCCAGGTCACAGCCATAGCGTCAGAGGAAAGGATTTCGTTGGGTGACAACACTAGCAGGTAACTGATGTTGACCAGGATGTACAGGCCTGTGACCAGCGGGATAGCAATCATCAGCGCCCATACCAGGTTCTGCTGTGGAGTCAGAGAGAAGGAGCCCTGTGTTAGCTGGTGGGGTCCTTCTCAGGCCCCTCGGCACAGCACTGAGCACATCCTGGCTACAGGCATGTGCCAGGGACTCTGTGCTGAGAGTTGAGAGCCGTCTCATGGCCATTAAGCCAGCCGAGAGGGCAGAGAGAAAAAGATTGCAGTTCTCATAAGAATCTAAAACTCCTGCCTGACCAGGCAGTGGTACAGTGGATAGAGTATCAGACTGGAACGTGGAGGACCCAGGTTTGAAACCCCAAGGTCGCTGGCTTGAGCACAGGCTCACCAGCTTGAGCGCAGGGTCACTGGCTTGAGCGTGGGATAGTAGACATGACCCCATGGTCGCTGGATTGAGCCCAGAGGTTACTGGTTTGAAGCCCAAGGTCACTGGCCTGAGCCCAAGGTCGCTGGCTTGAGCAAGGGGTCACTAGCTCTGCTGTAGCCCCCCAGTCAAGGCACGTATGAGAAAGCAATCAATAAACAACTGAGGTGCCACAACAAAAAATTGATGCTTCTTATCTCTCTCCCTTCCAGCCTATCTATCCCTATCTGTCCTTCTTTCTGTCTCTCTCACTTAAAAAAAAAGAATCTAAAACTCCTGCAGGGGAACAAGAAAACAAGTAGCCATCCAAACAAATATATTTATAGCAAGGAGTTAACATCTTAGTGACTGAAGACTCCGAATATTCCAAATGCCTCCCAAGGGTCCATGCAGACCCATCCCCCACCAGGGCAAGGACTAACCAGCCCCAGGTTCGTAGGTGGGTGAGCCATGCAGGGCTGGCCCCTTTCCCTTCCCCAAACCACACTACTATGCCCTGTGGTGGCCCCCACCTTTGCAAGTATGCATTAAGTATCTACTACAATGTTCTAGGCAGGGGTCTCCAGACTTTTTACACAGGGGGCCAGTTCATTGTCCCTCAGACCATTGGAGGGCTGCCAAATACAGTGGTCCTCTCACTGACCACCAATGAAAGAGGTGCCCCTTCCAGAAGTGCAGTGGGGGCTGGATAAATGGCCTCAGGGGGCCGCATTGCAGCCTGCGGGCCGTAGTTTGGGGACACCTGTTCTAGAGGGAACTGAGTCAATAGCATGGCCTCTGGCTAGCAGTTTGACCTCAAAACCACATGTCCTTTCTTTTTTTTTTCTTTTTATTTTATTTTATTTATTTAATTATTCATTTTAGGGGGGGGAGAGAGAGAGAAAGAGAGAGAGAGAGAGAGAGAGAGAGAGAGAGAAGGGGGAGGAGCAGGAAGCATCAACTCCCATATGTGCCTTGACCAGGCAAGCCAGGGTTTTGAACCGGCAACCTCAGTGTTTCCAGGTTGATGCTTTATCCACTGCACCACCACAGGTCAGGCCACATGTCCTTTCTAAACCTTAGTTTTCCTGCATGAAAAATAGGATGATAGCACCTACCTTGCAGGATAGCAAAATGAGACCTTGGGGGTGATACTATGAAGTTGTCGGCTCATTTGTGAAGTTACTAGTTATATAATTCCATGACCTATTCACAGTAGACAGTGGTTGGCATTCAAGTCCCATGAGTACAGAAAGGGAGCCCCTGTTTTCAGCCAATTTTTCATGGTTTTAGTTAGCTCAGATCACAATAACCAAACTGCTGATGCTCATGGACTCACCTGTGGGTTCTTGAGCTCCTCCATCACATAGCTGACACAGTTCCAGCCATCGTAGGACCACAGGGCATGGTAGAAAGCCATGCTGATGCACCCAGTTCTCTGCGTTGTATTGTGGAAGGCAGACAGAAGGGCTTCGGTGCGGCCTCGGCCCTGGCCTAGCACCACCACGCCACCCCCCACGATGACCAGCAAGGAGAACACTTTGGCAACCGTGCACACGTTTGTCAGCATGGTGGACGCCCGCGAGCTCCAGCTGTTGACCAGCATCAGCAGCAGGATGCAAGTGGCCGCCATACCCTTGAGTGCCGCCTGGGGCAGTGAGGAGCAGCCTGGGTAAAAGGGGGCCACTGCGTACTCGGCAAAGCTCAGGGAGACGGCAGCGATGGCAGCGGGTCGGCCCGCCAGCACAAACGTGTAGATGACCAGGAAGGCTGGCAAGGAGCCAAAGGTGCGCAGGATGTAAGCGTACTCCCCCCCAGACTGGGGAACCAGGACCCCCAGCTCAGCAAAGCACAGGGCCCCCAGAATGGTCAGGAGGCCACAGACTGCCCAGACTACAAGACTGGCCCCAGGGCTGCCCATGTAGACCAAGACCCCCTGTGGTGACATGAAGATGCCGGAGCCGATCATACAGCCGGCGATGAGGGACACGGCACTCCACAGACCCACCTCCCTCCTCAGCGTCAGCCCCTCGCCCCCCAGCTCCTGCCTGGCCACCCCCTCGCCACCACCTCTCTCCTGACTTCTCTGCATCTCCGGACTGCAGCGGCCGCGTGTGTACCTGAGCGGAAGCAGATTCCCCGACACCTGTCTGTCCTGTGCTCTTCCTAGGGAAGTGAATGATTACAGCGCCTGAGGAGTCCTGACCAGAGGCCAGAGCGCCAGGGCATGGCGTTTGGAAGGCTCTGAGCCTTCACTGACCTGCCAGCCACTGTCCAACCCAGAGCCCAGGACAGGCATTTGCAGAAGCTCTTTGCCAGTGCCGCCAAGGAAAGGTCAAGGAAAGAGGGGTTCTAGCAGAAAACCCTGTTGCCCAATTCCATGCAAATGTGTGGAATAACAGCTGGATGAGTGTTCTGTGCCAATGGTATGATTGCTGAGCAATTGCACATTCAGAGCCTAAGAATCTCTATAGCAATTTTATCAGCCAAGCACTAAAATCCCCATTTTCTCAGGATTCCATTCAAGCTGTATGAGTCCTACTCTAAAGAAGAACCAAGATGATCAGTGAAGAGGATCCAAACACTGCAGGACAGAGCTTGTTCCCCTACCAAGAAGGGCGTGTGGGCAAGCATACAGGGTCTGGAGTAGACTGTCTGCATTCACGTCCCAGCTCTAGTCCTTCGTAGATGTGTGACCTGGGACAAGGTCTCTGAACCTCACTCGTCTCATCTGTCAATTACAATACCCACCAGATAGGGTTGTACAAAAGATTAAATAACATAGCGTGTTCAAAATAGCTAGAATAGTTCAAAATAGCTTGTATGACACATAACAAGCTTTCCTTACTGCCTGACCTGTGGTGGCACAGTGGATCAAGTGTTGACCTGAAATGCTGAGGTTGGCAGTTTGAAACCCTGGGCTTGCCGGGTCAAGGCACATATGGGAGTTGATGCTATGCCTCCTGCTACTCCCCCTTCTTGCGCGCTCTCTCTCTCTTCTCTCTAAAATGAATAAATAAATTTAAAATGTTAGCCTGACCAGGCGGTGGCGCAGTAGATAGAGTGTTGGACTGGGATGCCGAGGGCCCAGGTTCAAGACCCCAAGGTCACCAGCTTGAGCGCAGGCTCATCTGGTTTGAGCAAAAGCTCACCAGCTTGGACCCAAGGTCGCTGGTTTGAGCAAGAGGTCACTCGGTCTGCTGAAGGCCCGTGGTCGAGGCACATATGAGAAAGCAGTCAATGAACAACTAAGGTGTCGCAATGCGCAACGAAAAACTAATGATTGATGCTTCTCATCTCTCCGTTCCTGTCTGTCTGTCCGTCCCTGTCTATCCCTCTCTCTGACTCACTCTCTGTCTCTGTAAAAAAAAAAAAATGTTAGCCATTACTATCTGGCTAGGACTTCCACTAGTTCCCTAGTGTCAGATATATGTATATATTTACCTATATATCTGAATATTATATTTATAGATTATAAACAATTTAACAATTGCGTTTAATTCTTGAATAATGTTCATTTCAGAATATAGTATATAACTTTTTTATTGATCCTCCCTTATACTTTTAAAACTTTGCTTATAGACTATTTACTAGTATTGCTAGAGAAAGGTCAGTGAAATTCACTAGCATGTAGGGTAAAAGTTCTGGCACTCAAAGCAGAAAGGTATTTGCAGTCTCCCAAACAGACTAACTTAGCTCAAGTCAGCCATACGGGCTACTTGGATCTCATGTACATGTGTAATCAATAAAGCTCTTGACAGAAGCAAGGAGCTTAGTTGTCACTGGTTCCTAGGGTGTCCACCCTACCTCCTCCCCTTGCTGCACGCAAAGCCTACCAGGCATACATCCTCAGAAAATGTAGAGCTATCTTCTTCAGAAAACTCCTGAGAGGAGGAACCCCTCCAAGATTCAGGGGGTCCTTCCCAATTCCTGACCAGTAAGTAGGAAGAGAGAGAAGAGGGCAGAGAAGTAGATAAAAAGAAGTAGATAGAAAAATTAAAGGGTCCTGACAAGGCAGTGGTACAGTGGATAGAGCATCAAACTGGGATGCAGAAGACTCAGGTTTGAAACCCTGAGGTCGCCAGCTTGAGTGTGAGCTCATCCAATTTGAGCACAAGCTCACCAGCTTTAACCCAAGGTCGCTGACTTGAGCGTGGGATCATAGACATGACCCCATGGTTGCTGGCTTGAGCCCAAGGTCGCTGGCTTGAGCAAGGGGTCACTTGCTCTGCTGTAGCCCCCCCCCCCCCCGTCAAGGCACATATGAGGAAGCAATCAATGAACAACTAAGGTGCCACAACAAAGAACTGATGCTTCTCATCTCTCTCCCTTCCTGTCTGTCTGTCCCTATCTGTCCTTCTCACTGACTCTCTCTTTGTCTCTGTCAAAAAAAAAAAAAGAAAGAAGGGAGGGAGGGGGAAAAGGAGGGAGGGAAGGAGGACGGAGGGGAGGAAGATAAGAAAGAAGAGCACCCTAGAGGCTCAGGAAGGAAGCTCACCACCCCCCACAGTGACTGAGAAGTCTCTAACGCACAGTGGCTGAGCGATCTCTAACGCACAGTGGCTGAGCGGTCTCTAACGCACAGTGGCTGAGAAGTCTCTAACGCACAGTGGCTGAGCGATCTCTAACGCACAGTGGCTGAGCGGTCTCTAACGCACAGTGGCTGAGCGGTCTCTAACACCCTTGGGTGTCAAACCTCCCCTTCTGCAGGCACAGTTGCTGGCAGATGCTCTGAACGTTACCCACCTGCACTGTCTGAGAACAGATCATGATACTGCCCTCACCTCTGACATCAGTGGCAAGTTTGGGGGTTCCCAAGATCACTCTTATGTTCAATAATTTGCTAGAAAGACTCACAGAACTCAGCAAAAGCTTCTATACCTGTTATGTTTTATTTCACCGAAAGGATACAGAGTAAAATCAGCCAAGAAAGGAAGGACATAGGGCAGAATCCAAGAGGGTTCCAAACACAAGGCTTCCAGTTCTCCTGTCCCTGTGGAGTCAGGAGCCTTGGTGTCCACCCTCTACTGGGGTACCATCACATAGACATGATTGACTGCTCATGTGGTTGACCTCAGTTTCCAGCCCCTCAGGAGGTCAAGCTGATATTTCATGACCCGGAGTTCACATCCAAAAGGCTCCCAGTTGAACAAAGACACTCTGATCAAGCATGACATTCCAAGGACTTAGAGATTACCTCCCAGAAGCTGAGGGCAAGGGCCAGACCTCTCAGTTGGCAAGGTTTAATTCTTCACCACTTAGATGTGGAGGTACCTGTGACCCGAGGAACATTATGAGGACCTAAAACTTGTTTCTAATAACTCACCTTGTCAAGCAGTGTGGCTAAGGAGGAGGACACTCAATGCCAGGTTAGGGATCTGAGACCAGCAGGAATTGGAAGGAAGAAGGGGCCAAGTGGAAGTGGAATGGGGAAGGGCTCATTTCAGGGTTTTCCTGGGTGGGGAGAACTGGAGGCTGTTAGGGTCTATGGGCTTTAGTTAGCAGCTCCAGCAGCTCTTCCAGGGCCTGATACAGTGTGGCCTCCAGCTCTAGGATCAGGCCTACTTGTGAGGATAGGACCCTCCAAAGCAGAGCCACCCCATGTGACATCCCTGTGCTGCCACAGCAGGTGACAGGAGTAGCTGATGAGACCTGGCTGAGGCTCAGCAGAACGGATGCATAGCAGGAAGAAATGCAGTGTCCAAGAACAAGAGAGCTGTGTTTGACATCACTGTGGTTTTTACAGATCCTCATTAGCTCAATTTCCCATCAATAAAACAGGGCTGACAATTCTCCCACAAAAGTGTTCATGAGAATAAAATGGAAACTCTTATCTGCTATCGTCCTATGGAGATGAATGAAGTTATGTTAACAATAAAACTCCCATCTCCTGCTCTTGCCCTGTTGATCATGCATGATCTCCTGGCCCCTGCAAAGCCTTCTCAAGTCTATTGGGGAATTAGGCAGTCTCACCTGTGCTCAAATCAGCCTGCCCACCTCGGTCTATATATGGCATCCATTCTGTTCTGCTTCAACTCTCCCTGGCACTGCCTGGACAGGGACAGCAGTGCCTGCTGTCTAGGGACAATACCTCTTTTTGTAAAGGGCCGGATAATAAATAATTCAGGCTTTGCAGTGTGTACAGTCCTTATCGCAGCCCTGGCTGGATAGCTTGGTTGGTTAGCATCAGCCTGAAGTATAGTCCTTATGGCAGTTCCTCAGCTTTATCATTGCCATGAGCAAGGAGCCATAGACAATGTTGCCAATGAAAGAGTGTGGTTGTGTTCCAATAAAACTTTATTTATGGGCAATGAAAGTTTAATTTTACATAATTTTCATATGTCTCAAAATATTTTTTTTCTGATTTTTTTTAACTGTTTTGAAATGTAAAAACCATTCTTAGCTGACAGGCTACTGGAAAAAATAAAAGGCAGTAGGCCATATCTGTCCCACAGGCTGTCATTTGTGACCCCTGCCCTATACTCATGACGCTCCAGTGAGGGCAATGAAAGAATCTGGAAAGCAGCAAGAGAGAAGCATGGTAATTCATCTTGTACAAGTGTTCTTCAGCAAGATGGACAGCTGATTTCTCAGCAGAATTCACAGAGGCCAGAAGGCAGTGAGATAACATTAAAGTGGGTGTGTATGTGTGTGTAGGGAGAGTGTATTTGTCAGCCAAGAATTCTATATCCAGCAAAACTCTTCTTCAAAATAAAAATAAAAAAAGAAACTAAAACATTTCTAGATAAGCAAAAGCTGACATAGCTCATCACTAGTATACCTGTCCTTCAAGAAATGCTATAGGGAGTCTTCAGGCTGAAATGAACAGAATAATTAGTAACTCAAGTCCACACAAAGAAAATAACACTGGTAAAAGTATCAACATAGATAAAGATTAAAGATAGCCTGACCAGGCGGTGGCGCAGTGGATAGAGCATCGGGCTGGGATGCCGAGGACCCAGGTTTGAGACCTCAAGATCGCCAGCTTGAACACAGGCTCATCTGGTTTGAGCAAAAGCTCACCGGCTTGGACCCAGGGTCGCTGGCTCCAAGGGGTTACTCGGTCTGCTGAAGGTCTGCGGTCAAGGCACATGTGAGAAAGCAATCAATGAACAACTAAGGTGTCTCAATGTGCAACGAAAAACTAATAATTGATGCTTCTCATCTGTCCATTCCTGTCTGTCTGTCCTTGTCTGTCCCTCTCTCTGACTCTCTCTCTGAAAAAAAAAAAAAGATTAAAGATAATACTAATGTATTTTGATTATTTTTATCTCCTTTTTGTTTCTTATTTAGAAGACAACTATAAGTGGTGCCATGGCACTAGATAGCTACGTGAAAAAGAATAAATTTGGACCTCTATCTCACACCATACACAAAAATTAACTCAACATGGATCAAAGACCTAAATGTAAGTGCTAAAACTATAAAACTTGCCTGGCCAGGTGGTGGTGCAGGGGATAGAGTGTCGTCCTGGGACACTGCGGACCCAGGTTCAAAACCCAGAGGTCGCCGGCTTGAGCATGGGGTCATAGATATGACTCTGTGGTGGCTGGCTTGAAGCCCAAGGTCACTGGCTTGAGCAAAGGGTCACTGGCTCAGCTGGAGCCCTCCCCCCGCCCCGGGCAAGGCACATATGAGAAAGCAATCAGTGAACAACTAAGGTACCACAACTATGAATTGATGCTTCTCATCTCTCTCCCTTCCTGTCTGTGTCTCTCTCTTAGGAGGAAATAGACTGTAAATTTTTATGAACTTGGATTAGGCAATGGTTCTTAAATGTGCCACCAAAAGCACAGAGTACAAAAGAAAAAAATAGATAAACTGGACTTTATGAAAATTTAAAACTTTTATGCATCAGAGAACACTAGAAAGTAAAAGACAACCCACAGAATTTGAGAAAATATTTGCTAGTCTCATATCTGATAAGTGTTTAGTATTCAGAATATATGAAGAACTCATTAAAACTCAACCAAAAAGACAATTCAAATTTAAATTGGGCAAAGGATTTGAATACACATTTTTCCAAAGAAGGTAGTTAAATGGCCATCATACACATGAAAAGATGCCCAACATCATTAGTTACTAGGTGTTAGGTTTAGATTCAGGGCTCCTTTAAATCCAACCCCCCTTTAAAACTCTTACTTGCCCTCACCCAGCTTTCTACTAGCGCAACTTCTTCAGTAAGCATCTCCCTTGCCCAACCTCCCCTTAAGCAACTCCCCCCACCCTGGGAAGGTTCTGAGAAATGTCCTTGGGACAAGGCCATCATGAGAGACCTGAGGGTTGAGAAAGGGAGACAGTCTGTAACCAAGGCCACAAACCAGGATACCAGGGCATGTCCAGGTGCAGGCAACCCCGAGCCAGCAAGTGCCTGCAGTAACCCCTATATCTAATGCTCTCTCCACCCTTTTAAAATAAACGTTCCTTTTAGAACACACTAACCTCATGTTTTCAGTTTGTCCCCCATGGTTTCTGCCTTTCATTAGGGAAATGCAAATCAAAACAACAATGAGATGCCTCTTCCCACTCATTAGTGTGGCTATATTTGAAAAATGGAAAATAAGGAAATGTTGATGAGGATGTAGAGAAATTTTTAAACCTTCATACATTGTAGGTAGGAATGTAAAATGGTGTAACCACTGTGGAAACAGTTTGCATTTCCTCAAAAATTTAAACATAAACTTACCATATGACCCAGCAATGTCATTCCCAGGTATATATCCACAAGTATTAAAAACATATGTTCACCACCTGACCAGGCGGTGACGCAGTGGATAGAGTGTTGGACTGGGATGCGGAAGATCCAGGTTTGAGACCCCGAGGTCGCCAGCTTGAGTGTGGGCTCATCTGGTTTGAGCAAAGCTCACCAGCTTGGACCCAAGGTCGCTGGCTCGAGCAAGGGGTTACTTGGTCTGCTGAAGGCCTGTGGTCAAGGCACATATGAGAAAGCAATTAATCAACAACTAAGTGCCACAACAAAAAACTGATGATTGATGCTTCTCATCTGTTTCTGTTTCTGTCTGTCTGTCCCTGTCTATCCCTCTCTCTGACTCTCTCTCTGTCTCTGAAAAAACAAACAAAAACAACAACAACAACAAAAAAAAATATGTTCACCCGAAAACTTGTACACAAATTTTTGTAGGAGCTAATAGCCAAAAGATAAAAACAACCCAAATTCCATCAACTGATGAATGGGTAAACAAAATGTCTCTATACACTGAAATATGATTCAAACATAAAGAGAATGGAGTGCTGATACCTGCTACTACATGGATGATTCTTCAAAGCATTAGGCTAAGTGAAAGTAGCCAAACATATGGTATTGCATTCAAAGCAAATGCCTAGAATGGGTCAGTCATAGAGACAAAGTGGATTAGTGGTTGCCAAGGCCTGAGGGGAAGAATGAGTGCTTAATGCAAACAGAGTTTTTGGGGGCAGTGAAAATACTCTGAAATTAGTACTAATGGATGCACAATATTATGGATATACAAAACAACAACAACACTGAATTGTACCTTTAAAATAGTTAATATGTGATTTTTATCTCAATTTTTTATTTGAAAAAGATTAGCTGCAGGGCTTTAGAAGGGGTCTGTGCAAGTGAGGGGTCCCAAAGCCTGGGTTCTGTTACCTTTAAGGGAAATCTGCCTCTGTAGCCCAGCACCAAGGTAGCCAGAAGTCCAGTCCTTCCCCGTGGTTGTCCTCCCCCATCTCCCCAAGGGCACAGGCGGTGGGGGTGCTTACCCTGGACTGTGAGCCAGACTTCCCATCAATCAGCAATTCTGCTGAGAGAGCAGAAGTGCAGACATTCCCCTTGAGGCCAGGTCCAGCAATTGTTAGATTCAGGAGAGCCCCATCTGCTGGCCTTGGGCCCTCCACTGCATAAAGAACACCAAGTACCCAGAAAATGCCATGCTGTGGATGCATGAGAGACTGTTTATAAACGCAAGCTTTTTATCTAAAACTAGCTAAACATTAACCAGTCCCCCGCGAGGCACAAATGTACCCTCCACCATGGCTCCTGAAGACACAGTGCTGGCGGGGCCATACAGACGAGCTGATCTAATACCATCCAGCTTAATGGTGATGGCACTGAAGCCCTAAGCAAGGCAATGAACGCGGGCCCAGGGTACAGGGCCGGCTAGGGACTCCCGCCCTGCTGAGTGGAGAGGGCATCCTCCCTGCCCAGCATTAGTGAACTGGGCTCCCAACACAGCAGGTCAAGAGCCACGTATCCACAGTCAGACGGCGCTTCCAGAGATTTCTCCCTCTTCTGAGTGTTAGTTGCTTCTGTACCCTCTGTGGCTCTTACAACCTTCACCTTCAATTTCTAATTACTTGCTTCCTTCTTCTTTTTTTTTCTTTTTTAGCTTTTCCTCTCATCAGGTGAGCTCCTGGAAGACAAAACAGTTCTCATTTGCTTCTATAACTTTCGCAGTTGAGCTCAGCAAGAGTGATCAGGAAAATTTTCTGGAGGAATGAGAGAGCGAGGGAGTGAGTGAATAAAGGATGAGTGAGATAATAAATATACTGCTCACAAAAATTAGGGGATATTTCAAAATGAATATGAAGTGATAAAATATCCCCTAATTCTGTAAGCAGTATATAATAGATTAGAGCTAAAGGAACAAATGACTAAGTATTAATAAGAAAATGCGTGAATATACAAACTCCCCACTAAATTCTGAATCCAGAGAATTCAATGTAGAACCCTCTACAGAAGGAAATTCAATGTAGAACCCTCTACAGAAGGAAAAAAAAGAGTTCAGACTCAGTATTCTGGAGATGAGTGGGCATGCATAGAGATCAATATTCTATAAAATCAATCTCATTTGCATCACCCCCCCCAATCTGAACCAATGTAGAGGCAGGCAGCCCCATAAAAAAAATGCAGATTGCCCCTCTAGACTAGAACATTCTGCCCAGGTATGTCAGGTCACCAAGTTACAAGCTGTTACTTACCGTATTCCCCCATGTATAAGACCTTAATTTTGGGACCAGAAATTAGAAAAAAATAAAAGTATTACATAAAGTTACTGAATTCAAGTTTTATTTATCATAAAATTCATACAACTCCTCATCACTGTCAAAACTCCCATCCATTAGCTTGTCCTCATCTGTGTCTGATTGCCTCGTCCTCAGTTCCATCTATGGCATTTGAAATGGCACCAGTCACTATATAAGACGCACCCAGTTTTTAGACCTCAAATGTTTTGAAAAAGGCTGTGCCTTATACATGGGGAAATACAGTAGCTGTGCAAACAAAATGTAGCTTCTTTATTATCTTTATTTGAGATCAGATAACCTCACCCTCCAAAGAGGGAAAATTTAAACTTGCTTATTAATCCAGCTTTTCTAGACAAAACAATCTCTAAACAATTCTGTCTCTTCGGATAAACAGCAGCTTGTTCACATTTCCTCCCTAACTTGACTCCTCTATATACAAGGGGGGTCTTCAGTGACTACCTAGCAATGGTGGCTAAGGGCTTTAGAAGTGTGATAAAGGGCATTGTTCTCCCTCTGGGTCCTCTGGGCTCAGCACAATTTCCTCTGTCCACTTGGATACTGGTTTCTGATAGATATGTGTATTCCAAACTGCCCTCTTGATATTCCGCTTATCTGTCAGACCTCACCCTTACTGGACTATTGCCCCTGAGACAGAGGAATTCCAAAAAGCTGACAAGCCGCCCCAAGGAGGAGCTCTGGACATATCAGGACTTTTGATTCAAAAGAACTTTTTAAATACAAAAGAACTTCGTGGATTAGTCTGCGGGCTGCACAAAATTGTTTGGCGGGCCGCATGCGGCCCGCGGGCCGCAAGTTTGAGACCCCTGCTCTAAAGGCTCCAGTGCCCTAAAGGGCTTCATAGAATTCCATCGGGGCCCTACTTCAAGAGTGGAAAAAAGGTCATTGAACTGAAGCCTGCCAAGCTTCCCAGCCCCATCAAGGGACACATCATTGCTGTGGAAAGAGGGACATAAGAAGGTAAGCTGCCCCCTTGCTCCATGGAGGGAGGGTTCAGTCTCTTCTAGCCCTGCTCCAGCTACCTGTGACCTGACCTTGCCCAGCGTGCTGGGAATTGCCACTGAAGGCCCAAGGACATCGCTTACGAGCCTAAGGTATTTCTTCCAAGTAGCAGATAAACTGATCTCATTTCTTGTAAACACAAGGGCCATCTACTATGCCTTGCTTGAATATTTGAGTTTTATTTATCCCTCAAAGATCTCTACTGTGGGTATTGACAGTCTGATTTTGTTACTTTATTTAATGTATAGCATCTCCTTTATTCCTCTTGTCTCAATGCCCCATGCCTATTGTAGGCTGGGACATGCTGCTAATTCCAGCTAGAAGCAGTGGTCTCTAGGACTTAAACTCTAACTGCAAAGTGTAGAAATGTAACCACCCTTTCCCTACGTACTTGCAGGATTTATAGGTTACTCCTCAAACTTCAAAGACTGTCCAAGAGGTGCTTCCAGTATTACATCACCCAAGGACTGACTTTCACATGGACAGGTCCACAGACCGTGATCCTGACAACTCCCACTGCTGCTAAAGTAGAAAAATGGCATAACACCTATATATGTCTCCCTAATAATTGGACAGAAACCTGTAACCTAATCTATCTCACCCCAAATATCAACCTAATCCCACCCCATGAGCCTCTTTCAATTCCTAGTACACTACCCGTCAATCTAAAGACCAAACAAGCTATACAGGTAATTTCTCTTCTTGTTGCTTTAAAAATTTCTATAAAAGTAGATCTAGGGACAGGGGGACTAGCCACACTGCCCTGTCTTATTCCTACTCTCTCCCTCCCTCCCTCTCTCTCTCTCTCTCTCTCTCTGAAGTCCAGCGATTTCGGAAACATGGAGTCAGTGGTTTCGTACAAACTGGGTGTCTTGACAATTGCCTTCCATTGGTCCACTCACTCTCCTATTTATTTTTCTAACTTTTAGACCCTGCCTCTTACATTTGTTCACTAGTTTCTTACAGAACCACATGCAGACCTTCGCCAATCAGAAAATTGGAAAAATCTACCTAACCCTACACACCAACCCTGAAACCTACCCTTGCAAAACAGTTAAATCTGAAACCCTATATCAGCAAACCTCCTAAATCCTATCTTTCAACCCCTATAGGTCCCCTAACCATAAAGCTCTCCCATATCCCTGAAGAACTAGGAGAATGAATAGCATTCACCTCTTAATGCTTCTCAATCTTTTTACCCTTCACATAGTAAGGGGACAAGATCGCTGGGTCTTCTTGGTGAAGAAGAGCCTACAAACGAACATGAAACATTTCTTTTAGCTCAAACTAACTGCTCTCTCCAGGGCTGCCAGGAAAAAAATCTCTAACTTTACCATGGAAGAACTTTCACCCCCCGCTATACAACTCTCCTTATCTCTGCATTCCTGATCTCCAAATACTTGCCTTCTTCTTTATCAAGTTCCTACAGGCCTGGATGAGAGAAATCTCTAGGATTACCTAAAAATCAAATGCTCCTACACTCCTATTCCCCAATACCCCAAGGAGAACTTCACGAGGGAAATATCAAATAGGTAGGGATGACAGCAGGAAGAAGCTGCCCCTCAGCCCGAGAAGTTCCCTCCTGAATGTTCTCCAAACCCCCTTCCTTTTAAACCACACATATTCAGTCCTTCTAAAACTTACACCAACAGGTTCCCTATCTCTAAAAATTCCCACATGTCCTCCCATTCGAGAGGAACCAGACCAGCACGTCTCATGAGGCTCATCCAGGAGACCATGTATCACCATATCACTCTGTCCACTCGGCACTCACAGCAAGCAATGCACAATTATTACCTTGCAAAATTTTTTTACTTTCTCACTCAGATTTTCCAAGGACATCTCCTGGTTCAGACCTCACAGCACGGAAACTGACGACCTCCTTAACTGGATGAGGGAATTGGCTTGGCAAGGTTCCCCTCTTGAGTTCTCTCCAGAAGAAGCAATAATTTTCCAATTTTTCTTCCTCTTTCTCCTCATCACCCCTCATCGTATATTATAAAATTAATAACTGCCTTTCTTTTATATGTAACCACAGAGTTGAGAAATGATAGATATGTGTATTCCAAACTGCCCTCTTGGTGTTCCACTTATCTGTCAGACCTCACCCTTACTGGACTATCGCCCCTGAGACAGAGGAATTCCATAAAGCTGACAAGCCGCCCCAAGGAGGGGCTCCAGACATACCAGGACTTTTGATTCAACACCCACATGCTTGAAATTCTTCTTGACCCCATATAATTTGTCCCCCTAGCTTGTACTGGTGCTCTTCTCCCTGGGAGAAGTGCCCGGCAGGGTTCCTTTCTTCCTTTCAATAAAGCCTGTTACTCTGGTCTTTCGGACTCCCATGGATTCCAACAGTTTCATGTGGACATCTGCCACTGTGGTCCATAGCTGGTACATTTTCAGCCCACTCTGGCTCAGGCTGGTCCTCGTGGTTCTAATCTTAGTGATTCATGCCCACCTTCATTAACCATGGTGTGGAACCTGCTGAATCTCCGCCATATTTCCAATTTGGCCTGAAGTTTAGACTGGCCATCTGCCAGCCTGTACAGTGACACCACATTGCCTCCCCCCAGTGGTGGCCCATTAATTTTCCACGCAGCTACCATGTACGTGCTGTGAAGCATGCAAGAACATCTAGGTCTTTTCCATTCTACATGGGGACCTGGAGTGCACCAGCTCAGGTCCTGCATCTAAGTAACTATCCCACGTGGACATTTGCAGGGTCTGTCCCCATTTGTCAAGGTCACCCTACACATCAGCCTCTTCCCAGAGTTCGACACAGGGAATAAGGTAGAAAGCCCTCTGCTTTCTCCTTAGCTACTGGTTTTCTCCTTAATCTACTTATTCTAGACAACGCTTTCACCAGATGTGGGGCAGGAAAAGGAAATGCAGACATACCTGTCTGACCTCTTGCTTCTCCTGTCTCTCTGTTATTCTTCCTATATCCCAGGGGCCAAAGAAGTGAGCTGCCTACCGCCAGTCTGGTTGAAATCCATCTTATATCCTATCCCCCTTCTTTTCTGGGGGAGCTGGGAGGGGATGCCGTGGACTGGATGAGAGCCTGACTTCTGTATGGGAGAAGCTTTCACGTGAGTTCACCGGCCTTGAAACGAGAACCAGAGGATGGCTAAGTAGAGGTTACCAAAGACACTGCTCTAAGCACTACCTTCATCCCCACAAACCAGCGGGATCTCAACAGGCCAGAGAAAATGGTCGTGGGTCAGATGAAGGACAGGTCAACTACTAGAATAACAACATGTCTTCCATCTTGGTAAATTTAAAGAAAGAGGAAAAACAGAAAATGAAAACAAAAAAAGTAAAATAACAATGAAAGCAGAGGTGAATTCGGTGAAGCCAAATGTCTTCAAAACTTCTGGGCCTGACTCTCCCTCGGGGTTGTCATGGCTGTCACTGAAATGAGATGATGGGAACAGTAGAGAAGCTGGGCTGGAACTGGTCCGTGTCTGCAGTCACAGGCCAGAGGTGCCAGCCCCCTGAAGCTCTGTTCCTGGCCTTCCCAGGATGCAGCCAGGACCACTCTTTGATGGGGTTTCTTAGCACTATCCAAGCCTCACCTCTTGTTGGGTTTCTCCTTCCTTTCAGAAACAACAGGAGCCACAGAGCGAGCTCAGCAAAAGCAAATGAAATGGATTAGTTCTATAGAACAATGTGGCTAAGCTCAGGGGAGGAATCCCAGTATCTAGAGGTCGGCAGGACACAGGGTGGGGCAGTGACTTGCTGCTAAAACCCCTGTACTGTTAGGTCTGGCTTCTCAAACTTCCCCCTGACCAGGGCTGCTCTCTGAGCCCAAAGGAGCCGGGGTTGCCCCTTCATTGGTCACCACTCCGAAGCTGGCCTCCGTGTGTATGTGCGGGGAGGGCTGGGGGGAGAAGGCAGGGCTTTCAGCCACAGCCTAACTCCAGGCAAGCACCCTGGCCCCCAACCAGAACTGGGATTTAAACAGAGCTGTTATTAGGATTTAAGCCCAACATGCCCCCTCCCCGACCAGGTTATTTCATTTTGTCCTCTCACTTGGAAAAACTTCGTCTTTCTTGGCCAGATTGTGCCTTTAGGCACATTGCTCAGATGCAGCCCTTCTGACCTGTGGTTGGTCACAAGGAACCTTTCGGGAATCACTGGGGACTCACATGCCGAGGGAAACAGGCCTAGGAGGGCTTCCAGGTGGGGCTTTCACGTGAGGTGGAATGGAATAGCCCAGGGACCAGCACTGGACCTTCAACACTCTTGACAATATTGAAACCTGTTATTTCCAGGAAAAATCCATTCAAGAACACCCTGAGACACAAGTAGTGGGAACAAGATCCTGCCCCAATTACTTACAGTTCTGTGGACCCACAGACTCATGAGCAAGCATGGGGAAGGGAGTGTACATTCAGAGATCGTGGTCCTGGCCCTTCTCTGGGCCTCGACATCCCCATCCATTCGAGTTGGGTACAGCTGGCCACTGTGTCTCTGTGCCTCAGCAAAGTAGAGCAGAGAAGAAGTATGCCTTGCCCTCTCCACAGAGCATGGCATCTCCCAGCACACAAGAGCCAGAGAAGTACAGGACTGAGTCTTGGGTGCAGAGCCCTAAGGGCCTTGGTGCTTGCGCCCCACACCTCCACCACCACCACCACCACCGGTGGAACGTGCACTGTGAGCTACTGCCCTCTAGTGGCCACAGAGGGAGGGAAGGTGAGAGAACTGGATAGATGGACAAAGTTGGGAGAGGGAGACAGGCCTCAAAGCAAAAGCCTGGTAGAGGGACATGGAGAAGGGATGATGGGGAAGATGGGGGGAGCTGAAGGAGAGAGCCCTTTCCCATGAGCATCCCCATCCCCTGGGAGGTGCTGCTTCTCACCTTGCAGTCGGTATCTCCACTTGCTTTGCATATCAGACACTGAGAGCTCTGTCAGGGTGTGTGTGAACAGGGTGCCCACTCGACTGCCAGCTGAGTTGGAATTCCCGAACCCACTGGATTGTGCTGATCCACATGCCCTGTTACCTGAGGACCCTCTATGACCCAGCTGCCCTGTGAATCAGCTCAGCTTTCATCTCTGACTCCAGCTGCCCCATCCACTCCCCTGACTTCCACTCTACTTTGGTGTTTTTGCTAAATCTGTACTTCTGTCCTTGACCTTCCTCCAGACCTTCAGACCTCTATACCCACTGTCCACTGGATAACCCCTCCTGCCTATCCCTTAGACACCTCAAAATCAGCATGTCCAAAGCAGAATTCATCACCTTCCCTGAACCCACTCCTCTATGAGCTCGACCACATCTCCTTACTGTGGGGGACACTGTGACAGGCCCCCGAGGTCCCCTCAGGAATGAGGAGTTTGTCCCCTGGCTGCTGGGAGTGCTGCGGGCAGAAAGCCCAGCTGTCAGGGTCCCTCTGGGGTTTATTTCCTCAGGTACAGAGAGCCGCCTCGACTAAGATCACTCCCTCCCCAGGGTCCCTCTGGGGTTTATTTCCTCAGGTACAGAGAGCCGCCTCGACTAAGATCACTCCCTCCCCAGGGTCCCTCTGGGGTTTATTTCCTCAGGTACAGAGAGCCACCTCGACTAAGATCACTCCCTCCCCAGGGTCCCTCTGGGGTTTATTTCCTCAGGTACAGAGAGCCGCCTCGACTAAGATCACTCCCTCCCCAGGGAGGTTCCCATCCAGAGGCCAGCCGGGCGGGGGGTGGACATAAAGGCCGGCCCGTTGCCCAAGCTGGCACAGCTCTGCAGGGCCACCCTGTAGGGTCAGCTGAGCTTTCCAATGAGGCTGAATTGTAGCTCAACCCCTTCATATTCCCAGTCTTGCTCCCTTCCCTGCCCTCCCATAGGGATCCCAAGAGAACTGCCTAATCAGCCTTTGGGATGTGAATCTTTTTCTCAGAGACCTCTTTCCATGGGACTCCATTTACAACCCCTGATAATCCAGCTCATACTCTGGATCATGGCTGACATCCCCTCCACACCCACCACCAGGAAGCAGGCTGGTCCTCCCTTGCTGTGGTCTCAGATCCATCCATACTCCTCCTGTAGTCCACCTGCGACTACTACCCAGGTCCCCTGGTAGCCACTCATCCTCAGTTCCGTCAGCACAGGAGCCGGACTCACCATCCAGAGCACTGCTCCCCTCTCCGAAGCTGCTGAATGCCTCACTTGGGGACCCCCATTATCTGAGCCGAATGGCCCTCACGTGACCCCACACATTCTCCCTGGACCACCAAGTCAGGTCCTATCATACTAGCTGGACAGGCCAGCCAGGAGGACGTCCCCAGTGATGGAGCATGGTGGTGGTGACTTTAGAAGGAACCGGTTGCCCATAGAAACAGGGTGGAATCTCCCTGTTTGAGGCTCACACTCAGGAGGCCATTCCCTGGGCTGAGATGATTAACAGACGTGAGTGGCGCCAGGATCAGTGACTCTCAGAGACGGGCCCTGCAGCAGGGTCGCCACACAAAGGCAGTAATTCAGGGTTTCCCAGTCCCCTCTGTGCCCCACATAACACCCAGGGCCTGTTGGGCCCGCCTGTGCCCAGTGAGAAGTGTGAGTGAGGCCAGGTGCTCTTCTCTGCCACGTGGCTCTTTGTTCTTCTCCCTCATCTAGACTTATCTCTAAGAGTGACTCAGCGACACTGACTAGGTGATAAATTTATCTGATTGTCCCTTATGTGAAATCAAACCCATAAATACTATTTACTCTTTTTTTTTCTTTTTTCTTTTTAGATTTCTTCAATTTATTCATTTTAGAGAGGGGAGAGAGAGAGAGGGAAAGAGTGAGAGAAGGGGGAGGAGCAGGAAGCATCAATTCCCATAGGTGCCTTGACCAGACAAGCCCAGGGTTTCGAACCAGTGACCTCAGTGTTCCAGGTCCATGCCTTATCCACTGCACCACCTCAGGTCAGGCGCTACTTACTCTTAAATTCAGAATGTTTCCCTCCTTTTTATATTTTTTAGTTTTTGAAATTTTTTTAGTTTCTAGCATCTGGTAGGTGTTTAAGTTTGTTTTTATTTTGCCCTTTCTGCTGTGTTTTTGAAAGGATGATGTATTTGTTCTTTGCTCTGTATATTTTGAGATAAAATTCAGACACAACTATAAAATTCTGCCCTTTTATTATTTTTTATTTTTATTTTTTTTTATTTACAGGGACAGAGAGAGAGAGTCAGAGAGAGGGATAGATAGGGACAGACAGGAACGGAGAGAGATGAGAAGCATCAATCATCAGTTTTTCGATGTGACACCTTAGTTGTTCATTGATTGCTTTCTCATATGTGCCTTGACCACGGGCCTTCAGCAGACCGAGTAACCCCTTGCTTGAGCCAGCGACCTTGGGTCTAAGCTGGTGAGCATTTTTTATTTGCTCAAGCCAGATGAGCCCGCGCTCAAGCTGGTGACCTCGGGGTCTCGAACATGGGTCCTCGGCATCCCAGTCCAATGCTCTATCCACTGCGCCACCGCCTGGTCAGGCTAAATTCTGCCCTTTTAAAAATTAATGAATATTTGTTTTTCACCTTCAAAAATTATCCAAACTTTCCTTTCAAATCTACACTTTATTTTAAAGTGATTTTCAAAGAGTTATGTGCCTCTTTATTTATTTCACTTTTTTAAATGTTTTAATGTATTTACTAACTTTAGAGAGAGAGGAAGGGGGCAAGAGAGAGACAGAAACATTGATTTGTTCTTCCACTTACTTAGGCATTCATTGGCTGATTCTTGTATGTGCCCTGACCGGGTATCCAACCTACAACCGTGGTGTATGGGGATGATGCTCTAACCAAATGAGCTATCTGGCCAGAACTATTTATTTAATTCTTAATGTTGTTCCTAAATATTTTAGATTTTTTCCCCCAAGAGCTCTGATTCCATGTTAAAATTAGGGGTTGAAGTGATCTGCTTAAGAAACCCAGTCATTAAAAAAAAGAAGACAGAAACTCAGTCATAGTCTTCCATTGTCACTTAGAAAAGTCACCAGAGAGAGAGAAGAAAAGAAAAAAGGAAAGTCACCCAAATAGAGCTCCTTTAAATCAATGAGCAAACAAACTAATATTCAGTGTGACCCCATTTGTTTTATACACATACCTACACATACACACAAGCTTGTATGTTTGTGTATGTTTGTAAACTTTCTGGGAGCACATAGGAGAAAATGTTAACTGCTGTTGTCTCTGAGGAGGGAGATTGGGAAGTGAGGACGTGCTGCTGTGGTTGCTGGCGTTCCTCTCGCACGCGTGGTCCAGGGGTGTTTGTTTTTTCTGTGGCTGCAGAAACAGAAATCTCAGTGGCGGGCGCTAGCTTTGTGGTGACAAAGAGACGGAGCACAGTTTTTTCATGTGAATTGCAGTGGAGGTGGTACATCCTCAGGCTGGGTGCTGAGATCATGGTTTCCGGGGCAGGGGAGCCATGCCTGGAAGCTCAGCCTCCTGCCCTCTCAACAACTTTTACTCACCTAAATCCCCATATCCTGTTTCGGCTTCAGTTGTCCCAAGTCATTTTCATTAAGTATCTTGAACCATACCTTACACTGACACAGGGGGCGGGATTACACATCTCAGAGCAGCTCTGCCTATGATATTACCAATGTCTTCCTTTGTTTAATTTACTCCCCAGGGATGAACTCAATGCCTTGACCCAGATCCTTTCTTTGCACAGCAATGCTGATCCCTTGCTCGCCCTAGTTTCTCCACCTCTGCAACCAGATATGTGTGTCTGCGCATTCACCAGGACTATTTGGGTGTAAGTGACAAACTGTTAATTCAATCTACTTTAGACTAGAAATATTACTAATATGTATAGTATTAGACACAACCAAGCAGAAGAAAGGATGAAATGAATTTGTCTTCCCTTCTCTGTCTCCTCCCACTCTGTTCCTCTCAGTCTCTCTGTCCCTGACTCTCATCATGCAAATTTCTGCATGTTAGCTGTCCCGGACCTAAGTGTAATTATGACTGCTAGCAGCTGTAGGCTCATATCACAATTTGTAAGAGGGACTTTCCTCCCCCAACTTCAGCTTGAAAAAAAAATGCTGGAGAAACATTCTGACTGAATTAGCTTGGTTCATGGGTTTGTCCTTTGGATAAATCACTGTCATTGAGAGTGGCTTGGCTTGGTTCAGGCAGGGTCTGTTACTGGAAAAGACCAAAGTATGCTTTAAAAAAACAATGAACAAAAAAAAAAAACCAATGACCACTACAGTGTGAATCCTTGACTGCCCTGCACATCCACAACCTATCTTTATATACATACATACCATTCCAATAATGGCTATGCTTGAAAACTGTTGCTCTCAAATATATGTATATATATACAGTGTGTCCGTAAAGTCATGGTGCACTTTTGACCGGTCACAGGAAAGTAACAAAAGACGATAGAAATGTGAAATCTGCACCAAATAAAAGGAAAACCCTCCCAGTTTCTGTAGGATGATATGGCAGCATGTGTGCATGCGCAGATGATGACGTAACACTGTGTATACAGTGGAGCAGCCCACGGCCATGCCAGTCGAGATGTGGACGGTACAGAGGAAAGTTCAGTGTGTTCTGTGGCTCGCTATATTCGAATCTGTGACCAAAGTGCAACGTAAATATCAGTGTGTTTATAACGAAGCGCCACCACATAGGAATAACATTACTCGGTGGGATAAGCAGTTGAAGGAAACTGGCAGTTTGGTGGAGAAACCCCGTTCTGGTAGGCCATCAGTCAGTGATGAATCTGTAGAGGCTATACGGGATAGCTACCTAAGGAGCCCTAAAAAAATCTGTGTGTGAGCCCACATCGAACTGCACTGAATAGGTATGAAACTGGGAGAGTTTTCCTTTTATTTGGTGCAGATTTCACATTTCTATCGTCTTTTGTTGCTTTCCTGTGACCAGTCAAAAGTGCACCATGACTTTACAGACACACTGTATAAGACCACATTCACTATGATAGTTTAAAACAGCTGCAATAATTTCTCTTTGTGTACCCATGTCCTCACATAGTTCTAGTGACATAATGGTAAACTGATTCTCTGGGGGGGAAAAAAAAGAGGGGGGAAAAAGCCCTGGTTTGTGGCGTTTGCCAATTTCTGTGTGTATATATCCCACCATGGCCAATTTCAAGCCATGAGCAGTTTAACAAGTGGCATGCACAATTCCTGGAAATGTAACAGTCAGCTCTGAAGCTCCTATACCATTTTCCCCTTTCATACTATGCCAGGGTTTGGTCTCATGTCACATCATGTGGCAATAGCAAATTTGAAGCAAGCAAAGACTTAAAAAGTGCTTGCGCAGTGAAGTTTGCCCTCTTTCTCTCTACTTGGAACCCTGATATCAACCATGTGAATGAGCTAGGTGAATGAGCTGGAGGGGGAGAGAGACATATAACCAATTGCCCTGTTCATCCCTGCCAACAGCTAGAAATGTAAGGGGGGGGTATAGAAATCATTGACTGAAAGCCTCTGAAACTGAAGGAGGCCACAGAAGCTTGAGTGAGCCCAGCCCAAACCAGTGGAACTCACCCAGCCCAAATTGCTGACCCAGAGAAACATGGACTAATGAATGAGTACCATGGTAAACCATGCATGTTAAGGTATTCTGTTATACAGCAAAAGCTACTTGATACACCTAAAATATTCCCCAAAGGGAAACCACCAAGGGTTATAGTCCGTCACTACATTCTGCTGAGTCCAGGATTTCTTTATGATCTTCATTCTTCTCTGAACATTTAAGATGTTGTTCTTCATCATACAGCAACCCACACATTAAGTGAGAAATTTAATCATCTCCAAAACACCTGGTAAACAACGCTGGAGAATACAACAGGACAACACAAAGTCCCTTTCAGGAAAGAGAAAAAACAAAGCCAAATATCTAGCATACTGACGTTGCCATTGTTTTTGGCTGCCCAGCATTTGAATGCCTTTCTGGCTATGAGACCCTCACCTGATGAAGCAGAACATGTATTTCACTGAAGAAGCTAAAATACACTTCTCAGACTCCCTTCCAGCTTGGGTGTGGGGGCACATGGCCTCGGTTCTGCCAATCAGATGCATTTATATTCTGAATCAGAAAATGGTGATGTAGAGAAGCAGAAAACCCACTTGGTTAATGAGTGTGGCAGTGATGGAAATTCTAGGGATCGTGGCTAGCGCCAGCATCAGTGGGATGAGAACACAAGCCTCAGGGTTTCTCCCACTGCCTTCACCTGTTGGCGGTGAGACGGCACCAGGTATTATACCTGGGTTCGCCAACCTCGGTACTTGAGTTCTGGCTAAGAAAGGATTCCGAGCCAAGACTCAAACTATAAGAGAAAGTTTATTTAGAAAGTTACAGGCCTGACGAGGTGGTGGCGCAGTGGATTGAGTGTCGGACTGGGATGCGGAGGACCCAGGTTCAAGACCCCGAGGTCACCAGCTTGAGCGCGGGCTCATCTGGTTTGAACAAAAGCTCATCTGGTTTGTACAAAAGCTCACCAGCTTGAGCCCAAGGTCGCTGGCTTGAGCAAGGGGTTCCTCGGTCTGCTGAAGGCCCACGGTCAAGGCACATATGAGAAAGCAATCAATGAACAACTAAGGTGTTGCAACGAAAAACTGATGATTGATGCTTCTCATCTCTCTCCGTTCCTGTCTGTCTGTCCCTGTCTATCCCTTTCTCTGACTCTCTCTCTCTGTCTCTGTAAAAAAAAAAAAAAAATTAAAAATTAAAAAAAGAAAGTCACAGAGATAGAAGAAGCGAGTGTAGAAGAAATGGGCTCAGGAAACAAATTATAGAGGCAAAAGAAGGGCCCTTGGAGCTAAGGGGAGAGAGAGAGAGATGCACGCCTTGAGAAATGAAATAGGGAGGGAAGGCGTGCCCTGGAAAGAGAGAGAGAGAGAGAGCTCTCAAGTGGAACCAGGGTCTAGTTTGTATGTTATGATCTGGAATGTTGTTTCCGCCTTCATATTCTCCAGACCTCATGTTTAGTCCTTCCTCCCTCCAACATACCCCGCACCCTTATCACCAGCTCTGTGGAGTGTGGTAGGCATTTACAAAGCTCTGAGGTTCAACTGCCTGGGTTTAAACCCTGGCTTATTAGCTGTGTGACCTTGGGCAAGTTTCTCTATTTCTCTGTGCCATTTTCCCCTCCAACACATAGGGTTAATCAAAATATCAATCGCAGAGGTACTATTATCATTGTTATGAAGGTTGTGAAAAGGATTACCTGAGTTTCATATATGCAAAGAATTTCAAACAATGCTTGACAAAGTGATGATTAATTAATATTAACTACTGTTATTTTATTACTTACCATATATTAATAAATTTCTTTTTCTGCATAAATCAGTCAGTTTTTCTTGCTTACTACTAAGAATACCGCCAGATACATTTAGTCACCAATATAATTTTATATCATGTCCTGCTAACCAGGAATTATAAGATACATTATATTCATTTCTTTTTTAATTCAATTTATGGGGGTGACGCATTAATTTCAAATGAAGCACTTTGGTTGCTAAAGTTCTTATTGACCATGGGGATTCGCTTTGTCCAGGTCCTCCACAGCCATTCTTGGAGTGTGTACCGCCTAACAACCAGCCCGCTGCTGGTACAGGCATAAGGAGCGTGGGGAACGGTTTGATACTCTGAACACCACTCTGGGGCCACGGGAAACCAGAGAGGGTGTCTTGAGGCACTTTGTCTAAAGATACCATGCCAATGTTTCTACATTATTATCCTACATTGTGCTGCCTTGCACAACAGGAGAATTCTAGGACCTGACATGCTTCCCAAGGGTCTTCGCCTTGGGTATAAGCACAGGTTTTTCTGCCCTCAAATCCCCAGATATATCTGGAGCTTCTCTTGTCTCTACATGACTTTTGTCATAACACAAGCACACCTCCTACACATGTATGTTACTGTGGGTCCTCCAAAGAGCAGACGCCAAGACCAGATTAAATGTGCAAAAAAAAGCCTGACTGGTGGTGGCACAGTGGATAGAGTGTCAGCCTGGGGCACTGAGGTTCCAGGTTCGAAACCCCAAGGTTGCCGGCTTGAGCACGGGCTCACCAGCTTGAGTGTGGGATCATCGACATGATCCCATGGTCACGGCTTGAGCAAGGGGTCACTGACTTGGCTGCCTGTCAAGGCACGTATGAGAAGCAATCAATGAACAACTAAAAAAAGTGCCGCAACTGCAAGTTGATGCTTCTCATCTCTCTCCCTTCCTGTTTCTCTCTCTAAAAAAAAAAAAAAGAAAGAAAGAAAAGAAAATAGATATTTTCATGACCTTTACAGAGAACTGTATGCAACTTTTTTTTTTTGCAAGGCATATGCAACTTTATTGATAATATTTTAGAACATACATAAATGGAGAAATATACTATGTTATTGTATATAAAGACTCAAAAATGTAAAGATGTCTATTTTCCCCAAATTAATCTGTAATTCAATGCAATTTCAGTCTAAAAAAGTTGGGGGGGGGGTGAGAGGAACAAGGTTAGGAGTCTTGGCTTGAATAGCAAGATGTATAGTAATTAAGAGTGTGCTACCTGACCAGGTGGTGGTGCAGTGGATAGAGAATTGGACTGGGATGCGGAGGACCCAGGTTCAAGACCCCAAGGTCACCTGCTTGAGCGCAGACTCATCTGGTTTGAGCAAAGCTCACCAGCTTGGACCCAAGGTCGCTGGCACGAGCAAGGGGTTACTCAGTCTGCTGAAGGCCCGCGGTCAAGGCACATATGAGAGAGCATCAATGAACAACTAAGGCAGGGGTCGGGAACCTTTTTGGCTGAGAGAGCCATGAACACCACATGTTGTAAAATATAATTCCGTGAGAGCCATACAATGACCCATGTACATTACACATTATCCAATAAAAATTTGGTGTTGTCCCAGAGGAAAGCTATGATTGGCTCCAGCCACTCGCAACCATGAACATGAGCGGTAGGAAATGAATGGACTGTAATATATGAGAATGTTTTATATTTTTAAAGTTATTATTATTTTTATTAAAGATTTGTCTGCGAGCCAGATGCAGCCATCAAAAGAGCCATATCTGGGTTGCCAGCTTGAATGTGGGATCATTGACATGACCTCATGGTCCCTGACTTGAGCCCAAAGGTTGCTCGCTTGAAGCCCGGGGTCTCTGGCTTGAGCAAGGGGACACTGGCAAGGGGAACTCCCTGATCAATGTACATATAAGAAACCAATCAACAAACAACCGCAACTATGAGTTGATGCTTTACATCTCTCTCTCTTCCTATCTGTCTGTCCCTGTCTGTTCCCCCCAACCCACCCCCTCACAAAAATAAATAAATAATTAAATTTTTTAAAAAAAGAGCCATATCTGGCTCACAAGCCATAGGTTCCCGACCCCTGAACTAAGGTGTCGCAACAAAAAACTGATGATTGATGCTTCTCATCTCTCTCCATTCCTATCTGTCCCTATCTATCCCGCTCTTGAGTCTCAATCTGTTCCTGTAAAAAGAAGAAAAAAAAAAAGAGTGTGCTGTTGGTATGAAGAAAGAAAGAACACAAAGGAACAGACCTGAGCGCCCAGAGATGGACATATGCATCCGTGGAAATGTAACATATATATCAGCAGTGCATTGCCAACAATTGGTGCTGGTAAATAGCTTAACCATATTTAAAAGTAAAATAAAATTCAATCCAGCTTCTTACCCATATCAGATGTCAATTCTACATGGATTAAAGCCCTGAATATGAAAAATTAAATTTTAAAATGTTAAGGAAAATAACATAGAAAAATAGCTTTCTAGCGTGCGGAGGACCTGGGTTCGATTCCCGGCCAGGGCACATAGGAGAAGCGCCCATTTGCTTCTCCACCCCTCCGCCGCGCTTTCCTCTCTGTCTCTCTCTTCCCCTCCCGCAGCCAAGGCTCCATCGGAGCAAAGATGGCCCGGGCGCTGAGCATGGCTCTGTGGCCTCTGCCTCAGGCGCTAGAGTGGCTCTGGTCGCAATATGGCGACGCCCAGGATGGGCAGAGCATCGCCCCCTGGGGGGCAGAGCGCCGCCCCTGGTGGGCGTGCCGGGTGGATCCCGGTCGGGCGCATGCGGGAGTCTGTCTGACTGTCTCTCCCTGTTTCCAGCTTCAGAAAAATGAAAAAAAAGAAAAAAAGAAAAATAGCTTTCTGACCTTAGGTTAGGAAAGTATTATTTTTTTTAAACAGGACCCAAACAGTATTAATTATAGAAGAAAAGATTGATAAATATTATTACATATTAAAATTAAACTTTTTTTTTTTTTTTGTATTTTTCTGAAGCTGGAAACGGGGAGAGACAGTCAGACAGACTCCCGCATGCGCCCTACCGGGATCCACCCAGCATGCCCACCAGGGGCGATGCTCTGCCCACCAGGGGGCGATGCTCTGCCCCTCCGGGGCGTCACTCTGCCGTGACCAGAGCCACTCTAGCGCCTGGGGCAGAGGCCAAGGAGCCATCCCCAGTGCCCGGGCCATCTTTGCTCCAATGGAGCCTCGGCTGTGGGAGGGGAAGAGAGAGACAGAGAGGAAGGGGGGGGGGGTGGAGAAGCGAATGGGTGCTTCTCCTATGTGCCCTGGCCAAGAATCGAACCTGGGTCCCCGCACACCAGGCCGACGCTCTACCGCTGAGCCAACCGGCCAGGGCTAAAATTAAACTTTTAAAATCAAATGGTACCTCCTCAGCTGTGGTGGTTCAGTGGATAAAACGTCAACCTGGAAACACTGAGGTTGCTGGTTCAAAACCCTGGCTTGCCTGGTCAAGGCACATATGGGAGTTAATGCTTCCTGCTCCTCCCCCTTCTCTCTTTCTCTCCCTCTCTCTCTCTCTCCCTCTCTCTCTCTCTCCCTCCCCCTCCTCTCTAAAATGAATAAATAAATAAATAAATAATTAAAAAAAAAACATTTAAAAAAAAAAAAATCAAATGGTACCAATGAAGAACAAGCCCAGACTGAGAGAAGATATTTCCAATTCATATAACTGACAACAAATTAGTATCCAGATTATGTAAGATATATAAATCAACATTCATAAATAAATAAGAAAAAATTAGCCCAAGTGAAAGTTCGGCAGTAAGTTATAAACAGGCTATTCACAAAATAAGGGGAGAGGGCCTGACCGGTGGTGGCGCAGGGGATAGAGCATTGAACTGGGATGCAGAGGACCTGGGTTTGAGACCCCAAGGTGGCCAGCTTGAGCACGGGCTCATCTGGTTTGAGCAAAAGCCCACCAGCTTGAACCCAAGGTCGCTGGCTCCAGCAAGGGGTTGCTCGGTCTGCTGAAAGCCTGTGGTCAAGGCACATATGGGAAGGCAATCAATGAACAACTAAGGTGTCACAAACGCGCAATGAAGAACTGATGATTGATGCTTCTCATCTCTCTCCGTTCCTGTCTGTCTGTCCCTGTCTATCCCTCTCTCTGACTCACTCTCTGTCTCTGTAAAAAAATAAATAAAATTAAAAAAAAAAAATAAGGGGAGAGGGAGAATGAATGGTCAATTAAAACTTAAAAAGATTCTCCACCTTAACAATAGTTATAGGAATGCAAATTAAACTTTAATGAAACAAGATTCATTTTAAGCATTTTTAAACTTTCCTGATGGAGACTGAAGAAAAGAACCACAACAAATGGAAACTCAAAGCATGATCTAGGTTAAGAGATTAATTTTTAATTAATTGTAATTAATTAGACATGCTGATTCTAAAGTTCTTATGGAAAGTAATCAAACAAATAAGAATGGCCAGAGAAATTCTAAAATTAAAAATTATAATAAGCCAGAGTGGGGAAGGTAGAGGAGGGTACAGAGGGATAAATGGTGAGTTGGAGGAGTGAACACACAATACAGCGTGCAGAGATGTGTTATGGAGTTGGGCACCTGAGACCTATATAATTATGGTAACCAGTGTCATCCCAATATATTTAAACTAAAAAGAAAAGAATATGATAGAAGATTAGCCTTATGGGATATGAAAATATATTATAAAGCTAAAATAATTAAAAATGTAATACTGACACATGACTAGACAATAGAACAAAATTAAAAATCCAGAAACATACAAATGTAGATGGAAATATAATGATAAAGGTGACATTTCAAATCAATGGAGGGAAGATGGATTCTTCCATAATTGGTATTGAGACATCTAGGTAGCCCTCTGGGAAAAAAATATTAAGATATATCCATATTTCAAGATGATTAACAAATCATCTTTTACCAAGATGATTAACAAATGAATCAAGGATTTCAATGTAAAAGCAATAATCCTAAAAGGACCTCAAGAAGATGTAGAAGGCTTCGTTTTTATATCACAAAACCCAGAAGCCATACGTATCTGTCAGAGTCCAACCAGGTGACAGAAACCACACAGCAATTTTATTAACATAAAAAAGCTAACATAAAGAATTGAGAGAAAAAAAGGAATTATCAACTGCAAAAAAAACAACGGAAGAGCAGAAACAAACGGCATATGTGAAATAAGACGAAATATATATATATATGTATATATATATATATATATATATATATATATATATATGTATGTATGTATTGGTCTCTGCCCCAGTGTCTGCTACTATTTGATCTTTGACCCCAGCTCCTGACACACGGTTCCTAAAACCTTCCTCATTTTCTGATAAAGGTGTTAGGAGCACCTTTTGTTCTAATGTCTGGTCTTTGACCCATTCCTGACACAGAACGCCTAAAATCCTTGGAATTTCCGGAGTGATGAGATGATAAGAGACTTAGGCAGAACTAACCCCCTCGGAACTTCTTGGGTGATAAGAGTCTTGTTTGCTCTAATGCAGTGACTCTTGGTGGGCTCTTGGCTGGAGGCCCTCACAGGAAGGACTAACGTGATTAGAAGCTGAGAACATTTATCCCCAGCCCTTACCCTCCAGGGAGAGAATAGGGCACAGAGATGGAGTTAACAATCCGTTAAGCCTATGTGATGAAGCCTGCATAAAATTCCCTAAATATGAGCTTCATAGAGCTTCTGGGTTGGTGCAGGGTGGCCCAATTCCATGGGGACAGAAATTCCTGCACTGGGAACCCTTCTGGACCTTGTACTGTGCACATCTTCATCTGGCTGTTCATCTGTATCCTTTCCTACAACCTTTATTATAAACCAGCAAACAGAAGTGTTTCCCTGCATTTTGTGAGCTGTTCTAGCAAATTATTAAACATGACGAGGAGGCCATGAGAACCCCCAATTAATAGCTGGTTGGTCAGAAGTACAGGTGACAACCGGGACTTGTGAATGGCATCTGGAGTGGAGACAGCCTTGTGGGACTGAGCTCTTAACCTGTGGGGTCTTTACTAACACCAAGCAGTTAGTAAAATAGAGTTAAATTGCAGGACAACCAGTTGGTGCCCACCGAAAATTGGAGGATTGCTTGGTGTGGAAACCCCTCACATTTTGGTGTGAGCCATAGTAGAACGAACCGGAGTTCAAAAGAGCTGGAGAGCAGAAATGGACCAAGTGTAGAAAATGAGACAGACCACAGCTTTAAAATTATCTCCTGAAGACACTGGGACACGGAGAAGACAGACAGTGGAGATGCCATAAGCACGAAAGTTGCAGGAAAACAGACGAGGGAACTGAACAGATAGTGCGAGAAAATGTTCCTAAATAAAACTGCGCACAAAATGGTTCTTGCCAAGACTTAATCAGATATTCAAAATATACAACCTCTCTTCCTCTTTCTCTTCCTCTTCCACCCCCCTTTCTCTTCTAATCCATTCAGTCCAAAAGTCACTTGGTGGCCCCAAGCAAATGGGCATGCATGAAGGGAATGAGGGACAGGGTTCCCAAAATACAGTAGTATTGAGTAGTCCTGCCATCGTTCCCAAAATACAGTAGTAGTGAGTAGTCCGGCCATCGTTCCCAAAATACAGTAGTAGTGAGTAGTCCTGAGCAGTAAGGAGGGCATGTGGGTAGAAGAGTGTTTGGACTGTCTGTGGCCCCTACCCCCACAAATCCTTATGTTGAAATACTAACCCCCAATGTGATGGATGTAGACTACAGGAACTTTCAGAAGTGATTAGGTTATGAAAGTGAAGTCTTCATGAATGGAATTAGTATCTTTATTAAAGGGATCTCAGCCCCAGCCTGGTGGCTCAGTGGATAAAGCATTGTCCCTGTGCGCCAAGGCCATGGGTTCGATCCTGGTCAGGGCATGTTCAGGAAAGAAACAATGAGTGCACAACTAAATGGAACTAAGTGGAACAAGTTGATGCTTCTCTTTCTCTCTCTCCCTTCGTCTCTCTCTCCCTCAAATCAATGGAAACATTAAAAAAAAAAACTTCTAAAAATTCAAGCAAATAAGCAATTTAACCTAATTTTTTTAATTTTTTTAAAGATTTTATTTATTCATTTTAGGGGAAAGAGAGATAGAGAGAGAGAGAGGAGGAGGAGAGGAGCAGGAAGCATCAACTTCCATATGTGCCTTGACCCGGCAAGCCCAGGGTTTTGAACCGGCAACCTCAGCATTCCAGGTTGACACTTTATCCACTGCGCCACCAAAGGTCAGGCCTAACCTGATTTTTTGTAATAATGAGATGCTCCTCTACCTCCTACCTCCCTCTTTCCGTGGGGGAAGCCCAGTTGACAGCTCCTCCCTTTAGGCATTTTAAGGCCCCCAGGAATGCTCATGCTGTCTGTGATTTATGCTTCCTTGCCACTAACCAGCAACCCCTGCTTGGAGAACTGCTGTTCAGGTACGTGTCTGCTGCCCAGACTCTGCAAACGCTGAACTCTGGCCAGCCCTGCAGTGTGTCTGGGTTCTCTCAGAAGTCCTATGTAGCCTGACCAGGTGGTGGCGCAGTGAATAGAGCGTCAAACTGGGATGTGGAGGACCCAGGTTCGAGACCCTTGAGCAAGGGGTTACTTGGTCTGCTGAAGGCCTGCGGTCAAGGCACATATAAGAAAGCAATCAATGAACAACTAAGGGGTCGCAAACAAAAACTAATGATTGATGCTTCTCATCTCTCTCCGTTCCTGTCTGTCTGTCCCTATCTATCCCTCTCTCTGACTCTCTGTCTCTGTAAAAAAAAAAAAAAAAAGAAGTCCCATGTACAAATATGCCCTGACAATGACAAAGGCTCGGAGTGTTCTTATGAAGAAACTGGAAAGTCTACATGCCCATGAGGTACATCACTCCTCTCGAGTCAGAGAACAGCAGCGCCGGAAACACCCCCAGAGGTGACCCAAAGCAATGCCAGAACTCAGGATGATTTGTGCGGACCAGGCATGGAGCAGAGAGCACCAAATTATGGAAACCAGATCACATCAGCCTCTGGGTGTTCTTAGCCTTAACCTCCCCCCGCCCCCCGTTCAGTTATACACCCAAGTGTTTGCAGGTGACTTCACCCCTTCTAGCTGCCAGAGAGAAGATCGTCATAGAAGTCCTGATAGTCCCAGAGCCCTGTAGGAAGCCTGAGCTGAGCCTGTGACCCTTGTGTCTCAGGGTGAATGGGCAGAGCCAGCCTGGAAGACCTCAGGCTTGTCAGCCCCCCTCCCCCACAAGATTCTGTGGCTCTCCCATTGCCCCGAGGCCTCCACACCCAGGGGACCTCTGCCAGTGTCAGATAGGCCCTGGGCTCAGTGCTCCTGACAGGGGCTGAGCTCCGTTCTAAACTCCCAGCACCACTGGTTTGTAATCTGGCCCCCTCCTCTCTGTCCTGGAGATTTCCTCACCCAAGTACTTTGCCCTGAAAAAATGTCTTCTTCTATTTTCTGCTTCCCCACTAGGCACAGCCATCCTCCTTGCCCCCAGCAAGCCACTGAGCCAGAGCCTGAGGGTGGCACAGGGAGTGATCCGTCAGCAGGTGGCGCTCTGGGTCCAGAGCACAGGGCAGCAGGTGGTAGAGACAGCCCTTCCTCCCTGGGGGAGTTAGCAGCCATTAGGAGGGGTCCTCCTGGTGAGGAACAGTGATGGGGACCTCCAGAAGCCACCCAGTGCCTCCTGGAGCCACCAGCAGCCTCGGCGACACAGGCAGTGTTGATCCGTGCTGCAGGTGCAGAGGCAGCCTGGCCATCCTCAGCTGCCTTCGCCCCTCCCACCTGGAGGAAAACGGGGTACCTGAACTGGAGGGGGTCGGGGCACTCTCCTGAGCCAACCTCGGCCCCTCCCTGGGGCCCTGTGGTCCCTATCCCAGGACTCTCAGCCCCTGGAACAGTCCTCTAAGGCCTGAAATCACGCGTGGCACCTACTCAGTAAATGTTGCTGAATGAATGGGTGATTGGGAAAGTAAGGCCTGCTTACCTGTAGCTGCTGGTTTCATGGCAAACCAGGGTGCAACTTGTGTATCCTTTTTGCATGGGGACGATGCCCCATTGCCCTCACGGTCTCATTCCCTGTCCCATAGCGAGGACTCTGTGGGTCTGCCAGGGTCCATTGTGCTAGTCTCACTCTGCTTGGGCAGAAGCAAGGCTTTGGAGGCCCCGGGATCCTCTCATTTTTACTAGTCTGGGCAGAATCCTGCCCTCACTCTTGTCCGACTGGTTTGGATGACTCCATTGCACGAGCCTGCACTTCTAAAAACATAAACATTTCTCCCACAGCTCAGCCTTCCTCCCCCGGGGCAGCTGCTCACCCTGGTGAGGACAGAAGCAGGGCCTGATAGCGTGCTCCTTGACTGTGTCTCCGCAGAGGGTCTAGAGCAGGGGTCTCAAACTCAACTCAGCATGTGGGCCGCAGAGCAAGATCACAGCCATTCGGCGGGCCGCACTAGGTCTACAAAAGGCAACTGTTACGCAACAGTTGAAACAAAAAAAATCAGTACAACAAGCACAATCATACATGCAGTTTACTCAGTGTCACAAAATGACCAGAAACTGTAGTTCGCATCACAACTGCTGTTAACTAAGCTAATATCTAGCTAGGATGCTAGAGAAATGAAAAATACAAGTAGGCCCCTAGGCTTACTTAATTTTATCCAAAATATTTTGAACTTTGTGGATTAGTCTGCGGGCCGCACAAAATTGTTCGGTGGGCCGCATGCGGCCCGCGTGCCGCGAGTTTGAGACCCCTGGTCTAGAGGAAATCCTTAGTAAATTTTTTTCCCAGAAATTCTTGGGCAAGTATGAGCAGCCACCTGCCTGTGAGGAGTTTATTCACTCATTCCATACATATTTCTACCTGCTCTCGCCATGTCAGGCTCTGTTCCAGGAGCTAGGGTACAGCAGTGGACACAACAAAGTCCCTATCTTCACAGAGCGTGCCTTCTAGGGTGGGAAGACAGACTATAAATACACGAATAAGGCCCTGGCCGGTTGGCTCAGCGGTAGAGCGTCGGCCTGGCGTGCGGGGGACCCGGGTTCGATTCCCGGCCAGGGCACATAGGAGAAGCGCCCATTTGCTTCTCCACCCCCTCCCCTTCCTCTCTGTCTCTCTCTTCCCCTCCCGCAGCCAAGGCTCCATTGGAGCAAAGATGGCCCGGGCGCTGGGGATGGCTCCTTGGCCTCTGCCCCAGGCGCTAGAGTGGCTCTGGTCGCAGCAGAGCGACGCCCCGGAGGGGCAGAGCATCGCCCCCTGGTGGGCAGAGCGTCGCCCCTGGTGTGTGTGCCCGGTGGATCCCGGTCGGGTGCATGCGGGAGTCTGTCTGACTGTCTCTCCCCGTTTCCAGCTTCAGAAAAATACAAAAAAAAAAAAAAAAATACACGAATAATACTCTGGGAGGTGCTAAGTGCCAAGAAGAAAAATCAATCAGAGTAAGGGGATACAGGGCAGTAGGGAGGGCATTGTGAGCTCCTTATCCGAGGAGGGGTCTTCAGAGAAGGTCTTCCCAATAAAGTGAAATTTGAGCAGAGACCTGGAGGAAGTGAGCTATGTGTGAATCTGCAGAAAAATGGTTCTGGCAGAGGGAATAACAGCACAAAGACCCCGAAGCAAGAGTGTCTGGTGTGTTTGACGGACAACCAAGTGTCCAGAGTGGCTTGAGTGAGGGTAGAGGGGTAGATCTGGTAGGCAGCAGGGAGCCAGCTTACAAAATTCATGACAAAGAATCTAGATTTGTTTCCTGTGGCATGAGAAGGCATGGACCTGATTGGAGGACAGACATGATCTGACTTGAGTTATAACAGGCTGCTGGGTGCAGAATAGATTAGGTCTGGGCAAGGCTGGGGGCAGGGAGACCAGGCTTCGCAGAGCTGAGAGCGGCTGTGATAGAAATAGTAGGAAATGAGTGGGATCTACAAAGCAAGACAGAGCCAACAAGATTTTCCAGTGGGTGGCACGTGCAGCAATAGAGAAAGCGAAAAGTCCCAGATGACACCAGGGATGACTCAAAATGTCAATCTGAGCAAACAGGAGGAATGAAGCTACCATGAAAAAAAAATGCTCACAAGGCCAGGATCTTGTATTTCTCTGAAGAGTAAATGAAAATCAGGAATTGAGAAAGGGACATGCCAAGGAGCTGGACATAGCTATAGTCAACTGAAGAGGTGACCTTGCAAAGGTGTGTGCTGATGTGCACGTGAGCACAGGAGGGGCATAATGAGGACACGACCCCGACAGTGGGCACGTGGGTGCACATGCAGGTGAGCCCGTGCCATATGGAGAGGATGACACTACAGGTGTGCATTGGGGTCCGTATGTGCCATAAGGTACAAGGCACACCCAGACGAGTGTTGGTGAAGTAGCAGCCGGGAATGGCAGTTTACTCATTTCACTTTGACCAATGTATGTACTAGATCTTTGATTTAAATCATCCAGTAATATTCAATCGGGTCCAATATCATCTATGGCAAAACCTTGAGGTTTTATTTGGGACTTTGTGTAAACATCAAAAGGATTAGTTGAGAATGAGAAGCACATAACCCTGGAATGAGAACCGCAATTTACTCTAAATTCTCCTGGACAATATACTACGTATAAATATGGTGCAGAAGGTTCTGATCTCAGCCTTCAGTTTCTCCTCACTCAGAAGCTGGTGAAAATCCATGAATTAGTGCGGCCAAGAGAACAGTCTCTTACTCTCAGGTTTCCTCATTCCAAGGAGTCTTTCATGTCCTGCTTTGTGGGAACCATGCTGAGATTGTCCCATACGGTGTAGTTTGCTCTGACATCTTTACTTCTTGCTTCAAACTATCAGTTACTATCCCTGGTCAAGAATTCATGGATTTTGCTTGTGTCTGTATTTCAAAGGAAGATTTGCTTCCTTCTAGTATGTGTGAGGCCATATGATGGGGCAGTTCTGTTTTCCATACCATGCTGCTTCCTCTCTGCGATCAACCCACTCTGGGAGCTTTGGTGGTGGGACAGACGTCATAAAGCTGTCCGACACATAACAGCACACAGGGGACCTCACATTGGCAGTGTGTGAATAGGAAAAACTCTCCATTTCCTCTTCTACACCAACTAAAGGGGAAAACACTCTTTCTCCCTTATCTACTCTCTATATTTCACTTCTGGTCACCAAATACAGTGACCACCCACATGAAGCAATTCTCCAGGTCTCTGTGGACATCAACAGGGCGTTCTACAACTCAATTCAAGTCAATCCTGACATTATCTCCCTGGGGTTACACAGAGCCCACAATTTAAGCGCTGGTCCCAGAGGACTTGTTCCCCCACCAACACACACACACACACACACACACACACACACTTCAGAGGCCAACACAAGTCCAGATTGTCACCTGTGCTTCTCACCTGTGGCTGTAAATTGTATTTGATAATTTGCTAGAGAGGCTCAGGGAAATAATCTACCCTCTGACCATCTCTACATGTTCACCAACCCAGACGCTCTCTGAACTGTGCTGTTTAGGGTTTTTATAGAGGCTTCATTATGTAGGCATGGTTGATTGAATTGTTGACAATCAGTGATTAATTCAACCTCCAACCCCTCCCCAGAAATGGGGGATGGGGCGGAAAGTTCCAATTCTCTAGTTACCTGGTTCGTTCCTCAGACAACCTGCCCCTATCCTTAGGGGCTTTCCAAAAGCCACCATATTAATATAAACTCAAGTGTATTAAAAAAAAGATTTGTTATGAACAAAAACACCTTTATCTCTCTTTCACAAAGGAAATTGCAAGGGTTTGGGGAATGCTTTGCCAGGAATGGCAATGAAGACCAGATATATATTTCTTCTTATTGTTGACATAAGAAACATCCAAACCCGTAGAGAATTTTTATAAGACTTTATTTGAGCCAAAATGATGACAATGCCAGGAAGCAAGATTTTTTTTTTCATAATTGAATTTATTACAGTCCGGAAGCAAGATCTTAAATGCTCTGGAGAATGACAATTTTGTAGTTCTTTTATACCTTTCAAATTAAGGATGGACCATAAGAAAGGTTACACGGAGGTGGGGTTATTTCAAAGGTGTGCTAACCCAGGTGCACAAGACAATGGACAGGCCTTGCTTAAACCTTTTACTAAAGAAGTTAGATGCCTGATACATGACTACCCACCATGACCTGCCCAGTTGGGAATTTATGATCAGATCACTCTGTGAGGTCACTTTTGGTTAGCTTTATTACTGCACCTCTTTTTTTGTCCACATTATAAATCCCAAAATCACAATGAGCCTGCTACACTACTGGCACATTTCCTCCCTCCCTCCCTCCCTCCCTCCCTCCCTCCCTTCCTTCCCTCCTTCCTCCTTCTTTCCTCCCTCCCTCCCTCCCTTCCTTTCCTCCCTTCCTTTCCTTTCCTTTCCTTCCTTTCCTTCCTTTCCTTTCCTTCCTTTCCTTTCCTCCCTTCCTCCCTCTCTTTCTTTCTTTCTCTTTCCTTTCTTTCTTTCTTTCCCTCCCTCCTTCCTTCCTTTCTTTCTTTCTTTCTTTCTTTCTTTCTTTCTTTCTTTCTTTCTTTCTTTCTTTCTTTCTTTCTTTTTTACAGAGACAGAGTCAGAGAGAGGGATAGATAGGGACAGACAGACAGGAACAGAGAGAGATGAGAAGCATCAATCATCAGTTTTTCGTTGCGACCCCTTAGTTGTTCATTGATTGCTTTCTCATATGTGCCTTGACCGCGGGCCTTCAGCAGACCGAGTAACCCTTGCTTGAGCCAGTGACCTTGGGTCCAAGCTGGTGAGCTTTGCTCAAACCAGATGAGCCCGCGCTCAAACTGGTGACCTTGGGGTCTCGAACCTGGGTCCTCGGCAACCCATTCTGATGCTCTATCCACTGCGCCACCACCTGGTCAGGCTACTGGCACATTTTCTATAATATTTTGTATATATTTTTTCCTGTGGGAATGCAACTCGAGTTTAATGACAAAATGAGAAAACATAATGTACTTTCAAAATCTCTATTCCTGGCAGTCTATAAAGTACAAGATACCAGTAGATTTTCCTTGACACCATAAACCAATGGTGATTTATTTTTGAATTTATGAGCATAATTTGACTCCATGACTCACCTTCTCACAGCCTCGGAGTCACCTCAATGGTATGCAAGACATACTCTGGGAATTACTAAAGAGTGGCATGTCTGACATAGTGTACTCTCCTGGTCCAGAGTTGCCCTTGTCTTAGAGACATTGGAAAGTCACAGATCTCCCTGTCTCTAGGATCTAAACTCTCTTATTTTAAGCCAAGAAAAGCCCTACTCTCTACCATACCCAACTTAGAGGAATAGCCAAGATTTTTCCCCTGAGAAACCATAACAAGCTGGAAGAACCCCACCCTATCTAGGTATGTTCATATTCAGGGAACTGCTGCTGGTTCTTCCTCTAATATTCAGTTAGTTTCTCCTTCAGGGGTCAACGAAACATTGAAGATGATGACAGCAAGCATTCAGAGAATACAAGCAAACAAACCCATAGCCACCATAGCTTATCTAAGCTAGAATAACTGTTCCCGGAACCCAAAACATACCACAGTCCAGATCACCACTGTTTCACTGCTTGTCACAGGAGAATAATAGTAGTCAAGGTTTAACTAACAGTAGGGTCTTTATTTTGCAAAGGCTCTAGAGCAAGGCAGTGGAATTCAAAGCTGCACAAGCTGTGCTGCTCCTTAAAATATCACCCAAATGACAGAAGGAAATTGTGGAAAGGACTTTGAGATGGAAAAGCTCTGGAGAAATGCTGTTTGAAACTGGACATTTCACTTGGGGTAGCAAGTGATGATTCTGTGTTGTGCAGTCACCAGGCTAAGAATATCTAAGAAAAAATTCTTAATGATTTTAACAATGGGAAATTAATACAAACCAAGCCTCCATAAACTTACAATTCCCTCAGAAATTGGGCTCAGTCTCTCTTGCAATGAAGAAACATGCATATGAGCAGTTGCTTCAGTTATTTCTTTTGTTAAATTCAACACTGTATTTTAAAAATATCACATACAGATTGAGCCTATTCCCGTTAGCATTGCTCTGTGTAGTTCTCTATCCATCCTCTACCTATGTCTATGCAGGTAATAATGGTGTTCACCAAATGTGGCTATTAGTATCTCAGTGATTTTAAAATTGGAATGATTTGAATTTTTCTGTATTTCTTGTTATAAAATAATTATAAAAAGAGCTTATAAGTCTCTTGGGCCCTGGCTGGTGGCTGAATGGATAGAGCGTCAGCCCAGTGTATGGATGGCGTGGGTTCGATTCCTGATCAAGGCACACAGAAGTGACCATCTGCTTCTCCCCCACCTCCTTCTACCCCTTCTCTCCTTCTTCTCCTCCCTTAGCTAGTGCCTCACTTTGTTTGAGCATGGCCCCAGGCTCTGAGGGTTGCTTGGTTGGTCTAAGCGTGTCAGCCTCAGGCACTAAAACTAACGCAGTACTCCAGCATCGGCCCTAGACGAGGTTGCTGAGTGGATCCCAGTAGGGGTGCATACGGGAGTCTGCCTTACTATCTTTCCTCCTCTTACCTAAAAAAAAAGCCTCATGGTAGTTCCAGTGGAAAGGGGGTATTTGCATAGGTAATATTGAAATGGCATTACACTTTACGATGCAATCTATCTAAACTAGTGGTTTTTATTTATTATTATTATTTTTTGTTTTGGGTTTTATTTTTTTTGTATTTTTCTGAAGTTGGAAATGGGGAGGCAGTCAGACAGACTCCCGCATGCACCCGACTGGGATCCACCCGGCATGCCCACCAGGGGGCGATGCTCTGCCCATCCGGGGCGTTGCTCTGTTGCAACCAGAGCCATTCTAGAGCCTGAGGCAGAGGCCATAGAGCCATCCTCAGCACCCAGGCCAACTTTGCTCCAGTGGAGCCTTGGCTGCAGAAGTGGGAGAGAGAGACAGAGAGGAAGGAGAGGGGTAGGGGTGGAGCAGATGGGCGCTTCTCCTGTGTGCCCTGGCCAGGAATAGAACCTGGGACTCCTGCACGCCAGGCCGACGCTCTACCACTGAGCCAACCGGCCAGGGCCTAAACTGGTGGTTTTTAATGGCTACATATTAAAAACCACTGAGGAGCTTTCTAAAAATATCAATATCCAAGCTTTAGCTTATACCCATGAAATCAAAATCTTTGTGGTGGGGCCTGGGAGTTGATATATTATTTTAAGTGTTCCACAGGTGATTCTGATATGCAATTCTGGGTGAGAACCACTTGTCTCAACAGGCCATGTAGACACATTCCTAAGATGCAATGCGTGATGCTGAAGAGTCAGGACACATTCCATCCTATATCTCCTCCAGCCCACAAGACCTACGGTATTGCTAAAGAAGGGAGAATGTATATTCTGGGTAGACTACTAGTATTTTTGGCCACAGTCTGGGCTCCTTGTGGTCATAAGAGGCCTGTCAGCAGGAACTGGGGAAAGGCAACATGCTTTCTTGTTTATATCCAAAAGGAGAGAGATTGGCTTTTTACCCTAGATCAGGGGTCAGGAACCTATGGCTCACGAGCCAGATGTGGCTCTTTTGATGGCCACATCTTTAATAAAAAAAATAATAATGTTAAAAATATAAAACATTCTCATGTATTACAATCCATTCATTTCCTACCGCTCATGTTCATGGTTGCAGGTGGCTGGAGCCAATCACAGCTGTCCTCTGGGACACCAAATTTTTATTGGATAATGCGTAAAGTACACAGGTCATTGTATGGCTCTCACGGAATTACATTTTAAGATATGTGGCGTTCATGGCTCTCAGCCAAAAAGGTTCCCGACCCCTGCCCTAGATGCTCTTAGTTGGCATGTCTGCATCTCACTGGCTCAAAAGGGATGACAGACTCATTATAGAGTCAGTTCCTATCAAGCCAAGTGGAATTACTGTGATCGGTTTACCAATGCTTCTTATACTTTATCTTGCAGAAGAATTGCCCAGGAATCTTGATAAAATGCAGATTCTGAATCAGTAGGTCTGAAGTGGGGCCAAGATTCTCCATGTCTGTTGGGCTCCCAGGTGATTTGGATAGCTGTTAAGCATCAATTACAATGTCCACCTTAACTATCTAATATTTATAGTAGCTGAGGAGTGTATTGTTACTTTGTAGATAAACCTATAAGAGAATCCAATTATAATCAGACAGTGTTTAATGAGCAAGGCCAGATTGCAAAGCATATGGGAAGGCTCAGGGCAAGAATCTGCTCACTGTGCAAAGAGAATCAAGAGCTAGAGATAGGTAGAGTCAGATCATTAAAGGGTTGGGCTTTAACCTGTGTCCTTCAGAGCACAACACCTCTAAGAGGTCTTCCATGAGAAAGGGCTTCTAAAGTCAAATTTGTTTGGGAAATGTTGCATACCATGTCCCTCATTTGGATATTTACAACGCGTATTTTTTTTTTTTTTTTCTGAAGCTGGAAACGGGGAGAGACAGTCAGACTCCCGCATGCGCCCGACCAGGATCCACCCCGCACGCCCACCAGGAGCGAAGCTCTGCCCACCAGGGGGCGATGCTCTGCCCCTCCGGGACATCGCTCTGCCGCGACCAGAGCCACTCTAGCGCCGGGGGCAGAGGCCAAGGAGCCATCCCCAGTGCCCGGGCCATCTTTGCTCCAATGGAGCCTTGGCTGCGGGAGGGGAAGAGAGAGACAGAGAGGAAGGAGGGGGGGGGATGGAGAAGCAAATGGGCGCTTCTCCTATGTACCCTGGCTGGGAATCGAACCTGGGTCCCCCGCACGCCAGGCCGACGCTCTACCGCTGAGCCAACCGGCCAGGGCTGTATTTTGGTTTTAAAAGGTGCAGAGAAGTATGGGAGTAAAAAAGCCTTTTCTCAAATAGTGATAGTATTTCATAAATAGAACGAGCTATATGCTTCCTAGAGCTCAGTGTAAAATGAAAATGAGGGGCCTCTTTTCCAAAAACGATTAAGACTTCCTAGACAGCAACAACAAAGCATTGAGTCAATTGCAGAACTCTTCTAAAGCTTGAAGATTGAGGCCTTGTGAGACTGACTGCACAGGTCACAAGGTCACATACATACCCATGAAGCTGCCCTGCTCATGGGAATATTGGAAGCATTAAATGAGACAGTGTATGGAAGTGCTAAATAACTAATAACACAGCTTTTAGTTAGTACTCTTGGTTGTAACAGAAACTCAATTCATCTAGATTAAACAAAACAAAACAAAACAAAAAAAAACAGAAAATAAGGACCCAGGAGTGTGTTACAAAATTGAAGGGTAGAGTCAGCCAGCAAGTTATAGGAAGAACGGGGAAGAGAAACATTATCCAGACTATCCTTTCCTCTCTCAACTCCACTCCTCTCTAGGGGTTCCCCATCCACCTGGTGGGACAAGTCGGCCCAAAGATTCCAGGTTCAAGAGACTTCCCAGAGGGAGCTTGGGGTATCCTAATCCCACTTTCAAATTCTGAGGGAGGGTCTCTAATGGCTCCATATATTTTCACAGGGAGTAAACAACTATATATAAACTCCTCTGCTATTTTCCATCCAATGGAGCGGGAAGAAGAAAGCAGGCAAAATTATGTACATCCCAGTATCTCCCATACTTACCGGTATTTCCCCATGCATTCAACAAATGATCATTCCTTTTCCTTTTCAACGCATGACTATTAAACACAGTACGATGACCCAGGCACTGGGAAACTCAGCATGGACAAAACATAACCAGTTCGTGTGGGCCCTTCCTCGCCCTAGGAAGACTAGCCAAGTAATACCAGGATACTCGACGTTTCCGAAGTACAGAATGTCAGGAGAGCCAGCAGTCGTGCAGACCACGGAAAACAGATCGGATACCCTGCCAGCGATCTACCCCATTACAGCTGTGTGGCAGGGAGAGGACACGCGAGTTGGGTCTCAAGCCCGGAATCATCACTACCAAAGCCAGGGAATGAGCGTCTCCAACTGTGCGCTTGGCCAGGACGGGCTGCAGGTGATGAACATGAGCCACGGGTGACAATCCCCGGCTGAGTTTGTGTTTATCCCGGCCGAGCATTGCGGGCCAGCAGTTTGCTGAGCTGGCTCCACTTGCCCAAGAGGGACAAGGAGAGGGACAGTTCACTTGAGGAGTCCACTTTTCCACCCAAAATGCTTCTCCATAGTCTTGCCGCGGGAAAAAGAGGTAAGGGTGAGATCTAAAAGTCTGGATGACTGTCCCGCTCCTGTGGGTACCAGCACCGCGGAAGAGAATGCGAGCACTAAGTACATACATCACAGTTGGGGGAGAAGGAGGAAGCGGCGGGTAAGCGATTTCGGAAGTAGAAGCCCCACGCGGGAAGACAGCCGAACGCAGCGTTCGGAAACACCACGCCCGCGCCTCCCAAGCCCCGCGCGTAGCTTAGTCAGGCGCGGCCACTGAGCCGAAAAGCAGCGACGAGGCTGCAAGGTGAGGGCGGGGAGCGCACGCCAGAGGGACGGCCGAAACGTGAGAGCGGAAAGAGCGTGCGCACGCGCAGAGCTCCCGCCGGCCGGCGCGGGGAGCGCGGGAGAAGCGTCGGAAGCCAGTGAGCAGACCCGCGCCTCGGTGAGTGCTCCCTCCTCCCATCTGTCCCGGAGTGCATTGCGCGCGCCCGGCGGGCGGGGGGAGGGGAGGGGAGGGGAGGTGGCGGCGGCAGCCATGTTGTTGTGAGTCTCTGTGTCTCACCCTCGGTACTTCGGCGGTTCGGAGGAGGAGGGGGAGGAGAAGGAGGAGGTGGGGTGGGGGGGAGGGAGGTAGGTGGAGAAAGAAGATATTGCCGCCACCGAGGGCGGAGGAGGGGAGGACGTCTGAGAGCGACGCCGCCGTGTGCCCAGCGGTCGGTGTCCCCGGCTGAGGCAGCGCGGCCGCAGCAGCCCCGTAAGTCCGTCGCGCTTGGTCCCTGTCTCAGTGCTTTGGCGCCGCTAGGGCTGCTCCCGGGCTTTGTGTGGCGGTCTCTGCGGGAGCAGCCCGCCGGCGGGAGGGCGAACGGGGCCTGCGGGATGCCCGGGGCGGCCGCGGCCTGGGGCCCGCGCGCACAATGCTGGGGGAGGGATGCCGGAAAGGGGTGTGCGCTGGGCGTGGGGGGCTCGCGGCCTCCCCGCTGCCTTCCCTCCCCCACGCCGAGCTTCGCGGCGCGGGGGCCTACCCGGCTCGGGGTTCCGGCGCGCTGGGGTTAGAGACCCAGCGGTGCGCCCCCCCAACCGCTGGGTTCGGAAAGGGGGGCGACGCCGGGTGGATCCGGAGAAGCGTGTGTGTTAGAAGTGGGCGAAGAGGAAGGAGTAGGTTTATGGAAACAAGCGTGGGAATTCTCGGGGCCCGAGTGTGTCCAGGAGAAGCTGGCGGTAGGCAGCTGTGCGTATGCGAGAAACAGCGATTTGGGTCCGACTTGTTAGGTGTCATTAGTAAGGAGTTGTGTTTTTGTTGTTGGAACAGATTTTGATACTCAAAAATATGTCAATTAAAATCAAAGACAAGAAGTATGAAACATTTTAGCAAGTTTTCCATCCGAATTGGCCAGATTTAGGGAAAACAAATTGTTTAAGGTTTTATGCCCAATCGCGCTTGTAAAAAGTTAGTGCTCCATCCGAGAATAACATAGCTAAGGAAAACCCACTTTTCATTCTAACACAACCTTGAGCGCTTTTTGGGGAGGGGCAGTCTGGTGGACATAAATGGGTATAATGAGAATCATGGCAATTAAAATCCGGAGTTGGTACTTTGTGAGGTTTTTAAAAATTGATTTGCGAGAGAGAAAAGAAACATCGATTTGTTCCAGTTATTTATACATTTAACTCATGCATTCATTGGTTGATTCTTGTATGTGCTCTAACCAGGGATCAAACCCACAGCCTTGGTGTAACAGGACGAGGTTCTAACAGACTGAGCTACCCGGCCTGGGGTGAGATTTTTAACTGAAGCAGAATGGTGACAGGGAAAGCTTTATTAGAAAAATGCGTTTAAACGCTTGAGAGAAATATAATACCTATAAAGGTATTGTATATCAGAAGTTTAATAAAAGGATTGCCTAAGGATTTTAAAAACTTGTTTACTGCTCAAAAAGCTTGTTCACTGCTGAGATTTCATGTTTAATAGATAACTACACCACATGACCCTGGAGTAATTAAGGATGATTTAAGGAATTCTGGCTAGGAATCTTGTTAAAATAAAGATTAATATTCTTAATGGCCTAAGCCTCTGTTCTTATTTAATATATTTGTTTAATTATTTGCTTCATCTTCACAGTCATCATAAATAGTTATTGGCATTTTCCTTATTGCAAGAATGTCTTTAAAAGTCCAGTTTTTGGTAAAATTAAGTTATTTAGAATCTTTTGGTGTCCTTGTGGGTGGTTTTTGTTTCAGAAAAGGTTTACTCTAATTTAAGAAATTAATCTGTTAAAATCCTAGTTTTTAAGCTTTTAAGTTTAGGTTATTTTAAAAGTTCAGTTTTCTTGCACAAGTCTAGCTATTTCATCTTTGTTAGGTTTGCTATTAACAAACCTAAATGTCTTCAAACAATATAAATTGTTTAATTTTAATATAGGTTTTTAAACTCATTTTGTCTGAGTCAAAGTGCTCTTAGATGTTCCAGTGCTTAGTACAATTTCTACTTTAAAAAAAAAGTCTGAATGACTGCCATATTTAAATCGGATTTATAAGGTTGTCACTTTAATAGGCCAATTTTTCTTTTCTTTTTTTTTTTTTATATTTTTCTGAAGCTGGAAACGGGGAGGCAGTCAGACAGACTCCCGCATGCGCCCGACCGGGATCCACCCGGCACGCCCACCAGGGAGTGATGCTCTACCCATCCGGGGCGTTCCTCTGTTGCGACCAGAGCCATTCTAGCGCCTGAGGCAGAGGCCATGGAGCCATCCGCAGCGCCCGGGCCATCTTTTGCTCCAATGGAGCCTTGGCTTCGGGAGGGGAAGAGAGCGACAGAGAGGAAGGAGAGGGGGAGGGGTGGAGAAGCAGATGGGCGCTTCTCCTGTGTGCCCTGGCCAGGAATCGAACCTGGGACTTCCGCACGCCATGCCGACGCTCTACCACTGAGCCAACCGGCCAGGGCTAATAGGCCAATTTTTCTTAGTTAAAAGTATATAAACCAAATAATGCAGTGTTAACACAGATATTAGGATTTTGTTTCTCTTAAACCTTTGTACTCATTCTGATGGTAGATAATTTGTCTTCCTGTGTAGGTACTTATCGTAGCTGGCAGGAGTAATTATAATTGTGATCAGAGATTTGGCCAGGTATGGATCCAAAGCCAGTCTTCTCAGTGATCACACTGGCTTCATTTTCAGTGACCAGACTGTTACCTTTTTATAGGTACTGACAGGATCTTCATAATTAAAAATAAATTTTTTTAAATATTTTATTTATTGATTTTTAGAGAGAGGGGAGAGAGAGAGAAGGGGGAGGAGCAGGAAGCATCAACTCCCATATGTGCCTTGACCAGGCAAGCCCAAGGTTTCGAACCGGCAACCTCAGTGTTCCAGGTCGACGACTTTATCCCATTGTGCCACCACAGGTCAGGCAAGATCTTCGTAATTTTAAGTGGTGGTTGGTTTCTGTCTCCTGAACTCAATTTCTACATGCTTCCTTATTCAATGACCTTTAACACTTGCTGTGTTTCTAAGTTAGGAAAGTATTCTGCCTTTTTTCATTTTCTTAAGATTTACCGATATTTTAGGTATCTGAACGTTTGTATCTCATAGCTTTGGCTTTCATTCACAGTTTGAGGCCATTTTTTTTGTTTTGTTTTGTTTTGTTTTTTGTATTTTTCTGAAGCTGGAAGCGGGGAGAGACAGTCAGACAGACTCCCGCATGCGCCCGACCGGGATCCACCCGGCACGCCCACCAGGGGTGATGCTCTGCCCACCAGGGGGCGATGCTCTGCGCCTCCGGGGCGTCGCTCTGCCGAGACCAGAGCCACTCTAGCGCCGGGGGCAGAGGCCAAGGAGCCATCCCCAGCGCCCGGCCATCTCCGCTCCAATGGAGCCCTGGCTGGGGGGGGGGGGGGGGGGAGAGACAGAGAGGAAGGGGGGGAGTGAAGAAGCAAATGGGCGCTTCTCCTATGTGCCCTGGCCAGGAATCGAACCCGGGTCCCCCGCATGCCAGGCCGACGCTCTACCACTGAGCCAACCGGCCAGGGCCGAGGCCATTTTACTTGACATGTGATTGAGATAAAAATTGTATTTATAACTGGGTGAATTGGTTTGTGACATATTAGGTTTCTTGCTGTTTTTAAAATGGCATAAAAATAGACTTACTTGCTCCTACTGACCCACCTCTCCTTCTCTTTCTCTTTGGAAGTCTGCCCCCTGCAGAGACTATTTTGTTTTGCTTCTTCCTGAAGTCAAGCCACCAGGAAGTGACTGCCCCTTTTTGGAGGACTATGGTTGTCCATTGCTACCTGTGGCTGGGTTAGGATAATTATGGGGTGTGGTGTTAGGATGCTTAGATGGCCTAGGTCTAAATTATGCTTTCCTGTGTAGCTATCAGTAATACAGGAACTATTTGGATTGCCAGCAGTCTAAATCCTGTGTCCTGAATTCTGATGTGGTTGTAAAAGGATTTCCTCAAAACTTTACCTCTTCAATGCTAATATTTAGTAGTGATTTTTGTTTAGCAATATAGATAGAAGAAAATTTTCATTTAAAATGTATTGCTTTTTTAGTGAAAAATGAATTTACAGAGAAATAATTTAAAGCTTTGCCAGTGAAACGCTTTATATCATTATTATGTAGGTTGGTACATGATAAATGCTTTTTCTTCTCAGTTCCAGGTAGCAGTATGTTTAGAGACATAAGGTTAGGACTATATTTTTTCCTTAGTGACTTTTTTCTTTTAATAACTCAAAATGAAAAATTGGGAGATTTGTGCAATTAAACATGTCACCTTCTAGAGTCGTTTTAATTCTTTTATTAAAATTTTTTGTATTGATTTTTAGAGAAAACAAGAGAAACTTGATTTGTTCCACTTATTCATGCATTTATTGGTTGATTCTTATATGTACCCTGATCAGGGATCAAACCTGCAGTCTTGACATATTGGGTTGATGCTTAACCAACTGAGCTACCCAGCGAGGGCTCATTTTAATTTTTTTGTTTGTTTGTTTGTTCACCACACCATCATTTGTTTTAATTCTTAATTGTGGAAAATTTTGTCTTTTGGTGACTTTTTAAAAACTTATTATTTTTATTGATTTTAGTGAGAGATAAAGAGGGAGGGAGTGGGAGAGAGAGACAGGAATATTGATCTGTTCCTGTGTGTGCCCTGACAGTGGATTGAACCAGCAACCTTTGTGCTTCAGAAAGATGCTAATCAACCAAGCTATCTGGCCAGGGAAATAATGAAAGGTTTGAAAATGTAATGAAAATTAGGGGATCAGAGAACATGTAGATACTCCAGTACTTTCAAGCCTTTTGTCTAGTGCATTTTCACCAATGAAATAAAAGTTGGTTTTGTATCTCATTTGCATAATTGAACAATTTTCTTTGACTTGTCATTTGCTTTTCTCTGTTCTTGTTTAATAAAAAAAATCAAATGCTTTTTTTATTGCTTCATATTCATTTTGAGATATCCCCTAATTTTTGTGAGCAATATATTTGATCTTTGCCTGGCTCCTTTTTATATTTTTCTAAAGTCCTTTAAGGAATTGAAAAGAATTGGTTATTGAAGCATGTTGACAAATGGATAGTTTCTTTATTCCATTTTTTTAGTATATTGCACTTGTGCAAATTTAGCCACTGCAATCCCATCCATTTTCAGTTCACATATCACAGGTTTTCACTTAAATTATTCTTACTATTCTCTTGTGGAGAGACAAAGGATTTTAGAGTAGACTACTGGAAAACATCCAAGTGTGTACACCTTCCGTTCATATCCCAGGATTTCACCGCAGCTGCCAAGTAGAAAGAAAGGGGACGAAGAGTGAAAGGAGAAGGGAGAGGTGGTAGTTGGAGTGTCAGAATACTTTGCAAATGGGACAGGGAAGGACAAAAGGGCAGTTATTATCACCTGTCTAGGATAAAAGGTGGATGTGAATTTCACAAATCTCCAAAAACCTTCTTCCTGGAAGGGATTTGGTGAATATGACTGTAAAACAACACTGCAAAACCATTTATTCAACACCTGCCTAGGAGAATAAAACCTGCAAGTGACTGCCAGAGTACGTTAAAAAAGGGATGGGGGCATTTGTACCTATTTTCTTTTAGTCCTGAAAAAGCATCAGAAAGAATGTAGAGAACCTATTTTGAAGGTAGGTCTTTCATTTCTGTTGTAATGGACATCTTCTGTTAGAGTAGCAAGTTCTAGCTCTCAAAAGTGGTGATCTCTTGATTTTAGGCAGTTTCTGAAAGACTTCTTAGTGATCAGTGGGAGATAATCTTAACTGATTAAATAAGATGTAGCTGGGTTTTGCCCGGGAGGAGTAGGTCAGTTGGTTAGAGCTTCATCCCCAGACACCAAGGTTGCAGGTTCGCTCCCAGGTCAGAACACATACAAGAAGCAACCAAGGAATGTATAAATAAATGGAACAACAAAATTGATGCCTATCTCTCTCTCTCAAAATCAATCAATAAAAAATTTAAAAAATAAAGAAATTTCAAAGTTTTGTACTAGAAATAAAGTGGCCTCCAAGGAATTGGCATGATTCTTTTCTATGGATAATAAGAATTGCAATTTATTATATTGCCTTTTATTTTTGTATCTTCAGAAGTTAAACTTAAAATTTCCTTTTGTTATTTAATCTTTGCTTCCTTATTTTCCAAAGATTAGTTTTTGTTTGAGTGTGTATCTCCTATGAAATACTTGGTGTGCCTTCAAATTTTTTATGTAAGTGAATATAAAATAAATTTCATTTTAATTATACTCAATATTTCTATTACTGATTCTTTTTGGGGTATGTAACTTAATGCTCCTTGAAACTAACATTTAATTTCTGTTTTCAGACTGCAGTTTAGGTGTTTTTAAATTTTTTATTTTTTTACAGGGACAGAGAGAGGGATAGACAGGGACAGACAGACAGGAATGGAGAGAGATGAGAAGCATCAATCATCAGTTTTTCGTTGCGACACCTTATTTGTTCATTGATTGCTTTCTCATATGTGCCTGGACCGCGGACCTTCAGCAGACCAAGTAACCCCTTGCTGGAGCCAGCGACCTTGGCTCCAAGCTGGTGAGCTTTTGCTCAAACCAGATGAACCCGCGCTCAAACTGGTGACCTCCGGGTCTCGAGGGTCTTGAACCTAGGTCCTCTGCATCCCAGTCTGACGCTCCATCCACTGCGCCACCGCCTGGTCAGGCTAGGTGTTTTTATTTTAATTTATTTTTGTTTTCTAAACAATTTGGAGTTTTTTTAAACTTTAATATCTTTAGGAAATCAGTTTGTCATCTCACTTAAAGTTATTGGGAAACATGGTTACCTACTTAAGGCTTATTGTTGAATATCTGAGGAATTTAAAAAATCACCGTTCATACTTATCACCTGGAAGATTCCTCTTGCTTAATTCAAAGATTTATACAGGTCATATTGTTCTTTCTTAGACTATTCATCATAGTGTTAATAAACTAACATTTTAAAGCTTAACTGTCATAAGTTATGGCTTTTCCTAAACAAAAGTTAAAGTTGAAATGTTACATAACTCATGCATACATTTTTCTTAATTTCCTTGAAAATGACTCAAAATACTGCTTCTCAAAATAACCTTTGTGTTAACATATTTACAGAAGAAAGTTATGGTACTGGGTTAAAGGTAAGCAGTATAATTGTAGGATTGCTCAGTTTTTACTATGCTAATAACATGGAGAGTGCATTCTAGAATAACCATGTGCTCAGCTTGCTGAAGAAAAAGTGGGTGCTGGGGATCAGCATACCTGAAATATATTGGACAAGGCACCTTTCATTTCTAAGAATACTGGGTTGGTGATTAAGGAACATACTTTGGAAAATTAAAAAGGAAAAAAAATTCTTTTAAAAGTGCTTTAACATGTACTGCTTAATGGCTCTTAATTTTTTCCCCAGGTTGTCTCAGACCATGCATTCAAATGACTTCCTTTAGAAAAAAAAGACTTCCTTTAGTTCTCTTTCAACCTAATTAACACTTCTTAAGTTATTTCTCTTTGATGCTATACTGATGTTAATTGATAATGTGTAATAATTAAAAATTAGAGTCTTCAGTTGGGCATTCATTCATCTAGTACGTATATGAAATGAAGATAACACAAGGTCACTTGTATTCTATTCTGTGATAAAAACTCTAACTGGTAATGCACTTAATTCATCTAGTACCTTTAAAAAAACTTTTTTTTTTTATTTTGCTAACGTCAGCAAGCCTTATAACAGTGAAGTACAAAGAGAAAGCCCTCTCTCTTACCAAAGTTGGGTGTTTATTTTTTTCATACTCTTTTTTAAGAAACGAAAATGGGATCATAATGATATATCTTAGGCAATTTGGTATTTTTATTTAATATTATGGATGTTTTACTATATTAGTACATATCATTTTAATAACTTGCAATATTTAGTGCATTGCTCTTTATTTTGGTAAACCATTTTTCTATTGTTGAACTTACATTCAATTCTTATTTTTTAACCACTATTAGCAATCCTGCAGTAAAAATAATCATATAGTGCATCCTGTCATGTTGGTGCTGTGGGGTTTTTTCTGTTGTGGTTTTGTTTTGTTTTTATTTTTGGTGCTGTTGTTTATGTAAGGTAAGTTCCCAGAAGAGAAATGACTGGGTCAAGGAATTTTTTTTTTTTTTTAAGTTTATTTATTTTTTACAGAGACAGAGAGTGAGTCAGAGAGAGGGATAGACAGGGACAGACAGACAGGAACGGAGAGATGAGATGCATCAATCACTAGTTTTTCATTGCACGTTGCAACACCTTAGTTGTTCATTGATTGCTTTCTCATATGTGCCTTGACCACGGGCCTTCAGCAGACCGAGTAACCCATTGCTGGAGCCAGCAACCTTGGGTTCAAGCTGGTGGGCTTTTTGCTCAAACCAGATGAGCCTGCGCTCAAGCTGGTGACCTCGGGGTCTCGAACCTGGGTCTTCCGCATCCCAGTCCGACGCTCTATCCACTGCGCCACCGCCTGGTCAGGCTGGGTCAAGGAATTTTATATTGATTTTTAAACAAATATATATGTATGGTGGGTAATTAATACTCTGGAAAACACTTATGTTTCCATTTCATATATTAATTTTGTCTTCACAGTAACCCTATGAGGGAAGCATTGTTATTCCCAGTTGCAAATAGAGAAACAGGACTAGAGAGTTCAATTGGTCTAAGTTCACTCAGCTAGAGACAAACAGGGAACTATAGTTTACGTTTTTGATTCTGGTTTCTGTTACTCTAATGAATGACACAAAAGTTTTTAATTGGAAAACCATTAGGATGTTTGAAGATCTATTGCTTAGCTATACAGGCAGTGGTATTGTACAAGGGTCTTAAATCAGTCTGCACAGGGAGAGTTTTAAAAATACTAGTAAAAATCTATTCCTATTTCACTGCCAGACAAATTCCAATAAGTTTGGATAGGTGAGATCTGAGTGTTTTTAGTGAAGGTTTGAGAAACAGTGACCAGTTTTAAAATTGGGGTGCTCGTATACTTGAGGGGTAGAGAGTCTCCAGAATGGTAGCACATTCGTTTTCTAGGACTCAGCAGGTCCTTACTATATGTACTAAGAAAGGCATACATACTTCTGAGCCATTCTAAACCTTAACCTGTGTTTTACCCCACGTGGTTACTTCAGAGCAACAGACTAGGTTTTACTTCCTTTAGTAATTAACCCTTTTTTCCCCCACATTGCTGTTAGGATTGAAACAGCACAGAACTGGAGCTTCCATTGGGATTTTCTGAGTTCAGACCGGTGATAGTATTGAGTGGTAGGAGTAATGAATGGAATTTTTTTTTTTTTTTTTTACAGAGACAGTCAGAGAGAGGGATAGATAGGGACAGATAGACAGGAACTGAGAGAGATGAGAAGCATCAATCTCGTATGTGCCTTGACCGAGGGCCTTCAGCAGACCAAGTAATCCTTTGCTCGAGCCAGCAACCTTGGGTCCAAGCTGGTGAGCTTTGCTCAAACCAGATGAACCCGCGCTCAAGCTGGCGACCTCAGGGTCTCGAACCTGGGTCCTCTGCATCCCAGTCCGACTCTCTGTCCACTGCGCCACCGCCTGGTCAGGCTGAATGGCAATTATTTATATATATTTTTTCAGAGAAGAGGGATAGACAGCAACAGACAGACAGGAACGGAGAGATGAGAAGCATCAATCATTAGTTTCTCGTTGCGCATTGCGACACCTTAGTTGTTCATTGCTTGCTTTCTCATATGTGCCTTGACCATGGGCCTTCAGCAGACCGAGTAACCCCTTGTTTGAGCCAGCGACCTTGGCTTCAAGCTGGTGAGCTTTGGCTCAAACCAGGTAAGCCCGCACTCAAACTGGCGACCTCGGGGTCTCGAACCTGGGTCCTCGGCATCCCAGTCTGACGCTCTGTCCACTGCCACCGCCTGGTCAGGCCTGAGTGGCAATTAAAAAAAAAATTTATTTATTGGTTTTTAGTGAGAGAGGAAGGGAGAGAGAGAGAAACATTAATCTGTTCCTTATGTGCTCTGACCAGGATTGAATAGGCAACCTCTGCACTTAGGGACCATGTTCTAACAAACCAAAGAATCTGGCCAGGGCATGAATGGCAAAATTTTTAACCCAGTTTACATCTTTCTTAACCTGTTGTTGAGAACACTTAAGCAAAGAACAATTCTACAAAATACGTGGAAAGCAAAAATAATCATGTTTTATCACCACATACTGTCAAATACATTGAAGAATTTAAATTTATAATTTGGTTGACTCCATTGATTTATTTTACACTGAGGATTATATCAAAGGGTAAGGCAGAACTAACCTAGATAAAATGGTTAGAAAACTAAGTGTAATCAATTCCTTTAAATCAGGTGATGAGGGAATATTTATATCTGCAAATTGAATATTGCTTTTTTTAATTTTATTTATTTATTTTTTACAAAGACAGAGAGTGAGGGATAGAGAGGGACAGACAGACAGGAACGAAGAGAGATGAGAAGCATCAATCATTAGTTTTTTATTACACGTTGCAACACCTTAGTTGTTCACTGATTGCTTTCTCATATGTGCCTTGACCGTGGGCCTTCAGCAGACCGAGTAACCCCTTGCTGGAGCCATTGACCTTGGGTTCAAGCTGGTGGGCTTTTGCTCAAACCAGATGAGCCCGCGCTCAAGCTGGCGACCTCGGGGTCTCAAACCTGGGTCCTCTGCATCCCAGTCCAACGCTCTATCCACTGCACCACTGCCTGGTCAGGCGAATTTTGCTTTTTTTTTTTAAGGTTTTCATAAACAATTTGCAGGCATCCCCAAACTGCGGCCCCCTGAGGCCATTTATCCAGCCCCCGCTGCACTTCCGGAAGGGGCACCTCTTTCACTGGTGGTCAGTGAGAGGAGCACTGCGGCCCTCCAACGGTCTGAGGGACAGTGAACTGGCCCCCTGTGTAAAAAGTTTGGGGACACCTGTTTTAGAGAGAAAGAAGCATTCATTTGTTGTTGTTACACTTACTTGTGCATTTGTTGGTTGCTTCCCATATGTGCCCTGACCTGGGATAGAACCTGCAACCTTGGCATTTCAGGATGTTGCTCTGACTGAACTAACCAGCTAGGGCTGGATTTAATATTTTTAAAACCCAAAGTGTTATAAAGATGTGGCTAGAGATATATACGATAGTAGGTTTTGGGTGTACATAAAAGCTCTTAGAAGTTTACCAGTAAGACTATTCAGAATCTTTCTCTTTTAAGGTTTAGGTTATGTCATAATACCTAGGCATCGCTTAAAAGAGAGATATTCTCAGTAAGTTCCTGAGTTACAGACATCCAACTTAGGTACAACTTGTACTTATGAACGGAGTGCCATAAGGGCTATTGGTAATGCAGTGGGACATCAGTGAAAATGATATCATAGTTACTCGACCCCATGGGAAAGAACTAACCAATGAAGACCTTACAGAACTAAAGCAGCAGATGATAGAGTTTAGGGAAGAAAACTGGGACTGAGAAACTGCAGAACCGAAAAAGTTTTCTCAAAAGAGTTAGCTGATGCTTTTCATCTTATTGAAGCAGGAATGGCAAAGTTAGAGGAGCAAGATCCTACACAGAGAGGTTCACCAGAGTTGACCGTACAGTTACTGAAGGCCTGAGATGCTACAGGGCCATTGATGATGAGAAAAAGAAAAGCTATGTACACACCTCCCCTGATGCCGACTTCAAGAAACTGACCCCAGCAGCAGAATCAAACCCTGACTCTCTAACACCAGTCCCATCCTTTCCAACAGGACCATCACCTTCTGCATCATCCAAGATTGCTTGAGGTTGTATTTGAAAATGGTTAAGTATTTATATGCACAGAAAGGTAAAAACACTGTTAGACAAACATCTAAGTTGCATTTAATAGGTAAATGTACCTGTTCCAACTTACATACATATTCACCTTGAGAACAGACATATAGAACCTATCTTGTACGTAACACGGGGACTGCCTGTATAGGTGTATTTATTAAATATTTACATTCTACAATATATAAGGCCATTGATTTCTGAGCTCACTTGGCTATAATAAGGACTGTATAAATGTGTTGAGTGACTTTTAAACGCATACATTTTATTATTTCTATCCTCTACTGCCTTTCCTTTGGCAACCATCAGTTCTCTGTATTTTTGAGTCTTGTTTCTGTTTTGTTTTCATTTATTTTGGCTTTGTGTAGAGTTCACATATATAAATGAATTCATATAATATTTGTCTTTCTCTGATTTCACTTAGCATAATACCCTCTAGGTCTATCCAAGTTGTTACAAATGGCAAGATTTTATTTTTTCTTAATTAAAATTGATATACAATATTATATTAGTTTTAGTTGTACAACGAATTTCATTCTTTTTTTTGCTGAATAATATTCCATTGTGTGTGTGTGTATACCTGCAACTCCTTTATCCATTCATTTGTCACATGTATTTTAAATATTTTCAAAAATATAAGTAATGAGTGGGAAATATTCAAGAAGTATAGAACTATAAAATGTAAAATAAAAATCATATGTGTTCTTGTGCCAGATGTGACTATAAGTGTCATTCTTTATAGGTTTCCATTTATGCATAAATATGTATGATTGTATTCTGTTTTTACCAAAGTGGGTGATTCACATAGACTGTTTTTCACCTTGCTGTTCTACTTAAGTATCCTGGAATTTTTTCCCATATATGCATAAATACGTCCATCTCCAACTTTTTAATGAGTTCATAGTTGATAACTATCATTTTCCTCCCCATTATAATATTCTTGTATACTTCTGTTTGATCATGTTCCTTATAACTTAACATTTCATAAAACTCTGGTGTAACCAGAACAGGTTCCAAAATTGTGTTCCATGTTTTTTCTATCCTAACTCTGATTTAGAGAAGTAATGGCCATGTCATAGATGATGTTATTAATACATTGAGAGATACCAGCTAAAGGCCATGGTAATTAAGAAGATTGCTTGCACCTGACCAGGTAGTGGCGCAGTGCATTGAGTGTTGATCTGGGACACTGAGGACCAGGTTCGAAACCACAAGGTCACCGACTTGAACAAGGGGTCACTGGCTCGGCTGGAGGACCCTCACCCCCATCAAGGCACCTATGAGAAAGCAATCAATGAACAACTAAGGTGACGCATCTAGGAGCTGATGTGTCTCATCTCTCTCCTATCTCTCTCAAAAAAAAGAAAAAAGGAAGATTTTTTTCATTCAATATTGAGCATTTAGGTGGCTTGACACACTTTCTACCCTCTCTTACCCCAGAGTTTAACTTCTACTATGTCCTTAAAATAAAACAACTGTATTTTTCGCTCCATAAGACACATTTTTTTGCCTGACCTGTGGTGGCGCAGTGGATCAAGTATCGACCTGGAATGCTGAGGTCGCCAGTTCAAAACCCTGGGCTTGCCTGGTCAAGGCACATAAGGGAGTTGATTCTTCCTGCTCCTCCCTTCTTCTCTCTCTCTCTTTCTCTCTCTCTCTCTCCTCTAAAATGAATAAATAAATAAAAACAATTTTAAAAAGACGTTTTTTTCCCCCAAAAGTGGAGGGGAAAATGCCTGCGCGTCTTATGGAGCAAATGTTCATTTTATTTTATTTTTTTAGCTGCTGTGGGTTCCCAGACAACTAAAAGAGTATTTGAACATTAAAGTCTCTTCTCATTTGTTAATAACAGTGCTAATGGTTGTTAAACTGCTGTTGAGTTTACAGTGTTGAAACATTGTGGTATATTTTATTAAATATTTTAACACCATTTGGTTCATTTTTTTTTTCCCTTAAAACCCTAAGTGTGTCTTATGGTCAGATGCTTCTTATGGAGCAAAAAATATGGTAATTATAATATCAAAATGTAATTAGTGTCATACAGTGGTAGACAGTGCTTTAACACCATTTAATGTAGCTCTAAATTAATCACCCCCAACTCATTTTTTATAATAAGCATACGATGAGGAATTGGATCAGATGTTGTCTCAGAAAAATTAGTACTCTTGGCCCTGGCCAGTTTGCACAATGGGTGGAGTGTTTGCCTGCCGTGTGGATGTCCGGGTTCAATACCCAGTCAGGGCACACATGAGAAGAAGTGACCATCTGCTTCTCTTCTCTTCTGTCTCTTCCTCTCTCGCAGCCAGTGGCTCTGTTGGTCTGAGCATTGGCTCCAAACACGGGGCTGGCCCAGTGGATCTCGGTCAGGGCACATGCAGGAGTCTGTGTCTCTATTTCCCCTCCTCTTACTTAAAAATATATATGTATATATTAGTACTCTTAATGATATAAGTGTACTTATTAATGCATATTGGTTCTTCACAGAAACTATGTATTTGTAAACCTTTTGGCTATGTACATTTACTGCATATGAAAATTCACAGTTATTTGTTGTACTTTGTCTATTTTTTCTCACACAATTAGTAATAATGCTGCTTACAGAAAAATTAGCTTCAGGCATACTTTGGAGATATTTTGGGTTCCGTTACAGACCACCACAATAAAGCAATTATCAGAATTGAACAAGAGGTAATCTCTTTGTTGATAAAGGGTCTTGCCTTCAAATTTGTAAAAAAACAATATCTGTAAAGTGCAATAAAGGAAAGCGCAGTAAGATGATACATGCCTGTAATGTATTTTAGAATTTAATAAAACACTTTTTTTGCTAGGAAGCAGAATCATAACCTAGAAAAGTGACTATAATTCAAATTTACCTCGAGATAACACAGGTTCTTGGTAATAGAAAAGTATCTATTATGTATCATCTATTTAGCAAATTCTAATTGTTTATTAAATGAAATAATGAAGTTTTATTTATACCCCAAGTAGTACTGTATACTGTAACTCCTGGATGTATTATCTCTAAGTAAACATAGTTCAATATTATGTAACTGATTACTAGATACTCTGTTGCTTCTTAGAAGAATCTTCCCTGGGATCTAAAGTTGTTAAATTTATGTCCACATTCTGTTCCCACTGTGCACACACACCCTGCCTCCATCAACATTGATACCAACATTTGTAGCTGCATAGGACATAGCAGATTGGCATTTTGCGAAAATTTTGGAGTCCCACATGGTGGCATGTGTGCCACCATGCCCCTTCAACTTTATTATGTGAATATGGAGGTTATTGCAGGAGAGTTGAAACAGTGTATTTTCTTTCTATTTTTTTCCTACTTTGTTCTCCATTCTCTTCCTCATGTTTGAAATGAATGCACGGTGACACCCTAAACCAGCGATTTTCAACCTTTTTCATCTCATGGCACACATAAACTAATTAATAAAATCACACAGCACACCAAAAAAGGTATAATTTTGATTTATTCATACCAGATGGCCATTGTTGTGTCGGCTGTTGTCAATTTTTTTATTTGACTATCTTAAGAGAAAAGAGGTTAGTGCTCCAGACTAGTCAGGTATTGCATGTTTTAAAAATTCTTGTGGCACACCGATTGAAAATAGCTGCTTTAAACTGAGGCTGATTGAGTTTTGTTTTTGTTTTTTGGGGGAGAGGTTGGCGGAGCGGGGGAGAGGAGAGATGAGAAACATTAACTCGTAGTTGCTTTACTTGTTGATTGATTGCTTTTCATATGTGCCTTATGGTGGGGGGGGGGGGTTGTCAAGCTGAGCCAGTAACTTTTGGGTTTCTAGCCAGCGACTTTTGAGCGCTAGTCAATGACCTTGGGATCATGTTGATGATCTGTGCTCAAACCAGCAACCCTGAGTTCAGGCTGGCAAGCCCATGCTCTAGGTAGTGACCTTGAGGTTTTGAACTAAAGTCCTCAGTGCCCCAGGCCAACACTCAGTCCACTAAGCCACCATCAGTTAAGCTGATTTTGAATCTTGTGGAGGTTTTTTTTTGTTTGTTGGTTTGAAAGTCTTTTCTCTGTAACATAACCTACTTGGTCATTTAAAATAATAAAGTCATCTTTGGTTAAATGTGAATCTGAAGTCCTCATTCATTATTATTATTATTTATTGATTTGAGAGAGAAACATTGAATTTGTTCCATTTATTTATTCATTGGTTGATTATTTATTTATTTATTTATTTTTTACAGAGAGAGAGTCAGATAGGGACAGACAGACAGGAACGGAAAGAGATGAGAAGCATCAATCATCAGTTTTTCATTATGACACCTTAGTTCATTGATTGCCTCATATGTGCCCTGACCATGGGGGCTACAGCAGACCGAGTAACCCCTTGCTTGAGCCAGCGACCTTGGGTCCAAGCTGGTGAGCTTTGCTCAAACCAGATGAGCCAGCGCTCAAGCTGGCGACCTTGGGGTCTCGAACCTGGGTCCTTGCATCCCAGTCCAACTTTCTATCCATTGCGCCACCAGCCGGTTAGGCTCATTGGTTTATTTTTTAATGTGCCCTGATGGAGGATCAAACCCACAACCTTGGCCTATCTAATAACACTCTAATCATCTGAGCTACCTGGCCATGGCCCTCATTCATTATTTTTAAAAATGTGTATAGGTTAGTATAATTGAAAAAATGAAAAGCAAAGCCCTGATGCTTAACCTTTGGCTTCTTCACATATGAGAGTGGATTGTCTACTTTTCCTTGTGAAGCAGTCAAGAGAGTAAGTAAACTGTAGATGTCAGCAAACTGACCAACAGGCCAGATGTGGTCCACTGTCTAAGATTGATTTTTATGGTTTTAAAAGTTTGGGGGGGGAAATGGAAAGAATAATTTTGTGACACCTGAAAAATATATGAAATTCAAATTTCACTGATAACATTTTATTAGGACACATCCATGCTTATTCATTTCATATTGTTTATGGCTGTTTTATGCTAAAAATGCAGTTTAGAAGCTGCAACAGAGATCTACAAAGCCTGAGATGTTTAATGTCTAGCTCTTTACAAAAAAAGTTTTTTGACCCCTGCACTGGGCAAACAAAAAGAATTGATCCATGGTGGTAAGAGATCTCTCACATTTAACCAGAGGTTCTTTATCTCATGACTTCATCTATTTGGACCACAGGTGAAAACATGTATTAAGCAAAAAAGAGCTTCAGTAAAGTTTTAATGCTTTCCTCTTGAGAAAATTTCTGAAATCTACAGGGGGTTCTTGGGTTACGCCACAGTTCCATTCCTGCGACAGTGACATAACCAGAATTTTGGTATAAATTGAAACACACCCTAGCCTAAGTCATTTACCTATCCTAACACAGTTATAAAATCATAATCTAGAACATAACACAACTAAGCCACAGAAAAAGGAAAAGAACATAAATATAGGAGCCATGATAAGGGCCAAAAAGTCGCCAAAGCAACACAAAGGGAACACGTGCTTTAACAGTCCAGAATGGCATAGGTAAGTGCACTAGGGGACACCAACTCCCTCCCTCACTCGCCAAGTTACTGCATATTCTTCTGCTGCTTGCAACCAAGCTAGTTTACCCACGTAGTATGTATGACACTAACAGTGTAAGCCGAAACATGTTTCCATTTTTTAAAGTTTTTATGGGAGCGAGCATCATAAACTCAAAACATTGTTATGTATGGATTTTATTTCCTTTCAGTATTTCTTAACATTACAAGCTTTTTTCTTAATTATAAATTCAAATATTTTTAATAGCTTTTAAATTGATTTGAGAGAGAGAGAAAGGGACAGAGAAATATTGATTCGTTGTTGCACTTAATTTATGCACTCATTGGTTGATTTTTGTATGTGCCCTGACCAGGGATCTAACTGGCAACCTTGATGTATCAGGACAATGTTCTAACCAACTGAGCTACTCGGCTGGGGCTTATAAACTTTTTTATATTTATGTTTTATTCTTAGGATTGATTCCTAAAGTTGGGAAGACTGGTTCAAGAGATACATGCATTTATATATATGATGCCAATTGCTTTTGTATGAAAGGATTGTAACTTTTGTGTTTTTGTGGTTTTAGAGGTAGCTTCCTTCTTAGAGCCTGTTTATTCTTATAGGTCTACTATACTTGGATATCTAAGGCTACAGTGTACTGGAAATTAAAAGTAACTTAATTAGAACTGCTAGAAGTGCTACTATTTATTACTTTCAAGTCAAGTGATAGTTAATCTGACAGCAAGGCAGGAGGCTGAAATATTAACAAAAGCAGACTCGACAAAGACAAACATTGAGCACCTGAAGAGCCTCAGAAAGTATCAGTTCTTTCTAGAGTAGTCTAATGATTTGTTAATGATAAGTAGTATTTTGCTGAGTACTTTTTATTAATAGCTGACCACAAAAAGCAAAAGAAACATTTTAAAAAATAACTCACAAAGCACTTTTGAATACATTATCTTTACAACAGATAAGTAAATTAAGACTTAGGGGTTAGACAACTTAATAAGTCAAACTGTGAACCTTTATATTATGAATCTAAATCACATACTGTTTCTACTCTACCACATTGTCTTTGTTATGCTTTTTTTAAGTTGTGTTGATATGGTTTCAAGTGTCCCACTCAATATAACACCCTTTGTACCCCATATCATGTCATTATGCCTTCTTTAGAATAACAATTCATTTTTGAGCCATTCTCACCCTAAATACAGGGAGTCTTCATGTTACGACAGTCTTGACTTACGACATTTCGAGTTAATGATACTCACTCCCATTACTTTAAAAAACTGAAAGGGGGCCCTGGCCAGTTGGTTCAGCGGTAGAGCATTGGCCTGGCGTGTGAAAATCCTGGGTTCGATTCCTGGCCAGGGCACACAGAGAAGTGCCCATCTGCTTCTCCACCCTTCCCCCTCTCCTTTATCTCTTCCCCTCCCGCAGCTAAAGCTCCATTGGAGCAAAGTTGGCCTGGGCACTGAGGATGGCTCAGATTGATTGCAGTGGAGCAATGCCCCAGATGGGCAGAGCATCACCCCCTGATGGGCATGCCAGGTTGATCCGGGTTGGTTGCATGCAGGAGTCTGTCTGTCCTCCCTTCTCACTTTGGAAAAATACAAAAAAAACTGAAACAGGTTTCAGCTTATACTGTTAGCATATTACTTATGGGCTACATAGGCGAACTAGTTTGGCTGTGTGCGGCGGAAAAATACACACTATCTCAGCATATGAGTGAGGGACTTGGCGTCCCCTAGTACACTTACCTATGCCATTCTGGACTATTAAAAGCACAAGTATTCGCTTTGTGTTGCTTTGTTTGGTGACTTTTGGCCCCTATCATATGGCTCCTATATTTATGTCCTTTTACTTTTTCTGTGGCTTAGTGGTGTTTTTATGTTCTAGATTATGATTTAACAACTGTATTAGGTTAGGTAAGTGACAGGCGAGGGTGTGTTTCAACTTACACCAAAATTCGTGTTATGTCACTGTTTTAAGAGTGGAACTGTGTCATACCCAAGGATCCCCTGTAATAGAGAAATTACCTTAAATAAGGACAATCTGTTGTCATGATACAGATAAATGTTACATGGAAGTTTCTTTGTGTTGTTTTTTCTAAGTGATAAGATCTTTGTACATTGAGCCCAGATGTCAGGGGTTATTATCATTTAATACATGTTTGTAAATTGAATTATGAAGTCAGAACTCTGTGGCTGTATTGTCAAGCTGTTAGGATTTAAATTTGTAGCATTCTTTAAGAAATTGGGTCAGTCTTTTAGAGTGTCGTACCAAAACAGCAAGGTTGTGGGTTCAATCCTGGTCCAGGCACAAATGGGAAGCAACTTGTGAATGCACAGCTAAGTGGAACAACAAATGAATGCTTCTCTCCCTTCCTCTCTCTGTCTCTAAAATCAATCAATTTTAGAAAAGAAAAATAGAAAGTTATATAAACATTAGGTGATTCCTGATAACATGCTAACAGTATCTGGAAGCTTTCATCTTAGTTGTCATTAGATTTGGAAAACTGAATACCCTTGAATAAATTGAGGCTGTAATTGAATGAGAGACCTGGAAAATATAAGGTATAAATATAAGGTTTAAGAGAACATGAAATCTAATGTAAACCTACAAAAAAGAAATGTAAAGGGCATAAGGTCAAGAGCAATATGAAATCCCATGATGTATTTGTAAGATAATGAATGGACTTTCTCCACATTCAGGGAATTTTAAAGGAACAGTTAGAAATCAGAGATGGTAAAAGCAGACTGTACTGACATTAGTGTGTTATTAAGATGGGAAACTTAAGAGTGTATGAATGTGAAATGATAGGACACATTTGGACCAAGATTTCTTTACTTATCTTAATAATTGGGCTGGGACATAAAAACAAAACTAAGAGATGTGGACAAAAGTGTAGTGGTTATGGGGGGGGAGGGAGAGAGAGGGGAAAGGGAAGGGGCACAAAGAAAACTAGATAGAAGGTGATGGAGGACAATCTGACTTTGGGTGATGGGTATGCAACATAACTGAATGACAGGATAACCTGGACATGTTTTCTTTGAACATATGTACCTTGATTTATTGATGTCACCCCATTAAAATTAATAAAAATTAATAAAAATAATAATAGGGAGATTATGTATAAATATCTAAAATCTGTATGTATATATATCTGTATGTGTTGGTGTGATAAAAGACTATTTTAATCTTAAATTGTGTTTTGCTTTAAAACCCAGTGTCATGATGGTATGGCTAGAGATATTTATTATAGTGGATATTGAATATGTGTATAAATTAGTTCATCTACTAATGTTATAAAGTTCATAGTACAGTGTTGAACTCTTTGCTTTAAATGGGCATATATGTATTTTGAAGAAATTAAGAGGAAACAAATAGTCCTTTGTACTTACTGCACATCCATTTTTGGTGCTCTTCATTCCTTCCTGATGATGTGAATTTTCATCTGGTAGAATTTCCCTTTAGCCTGAAGTATTTTTTTAAAGCATTTCTTGAGGTGGAAATCTGTTGTAATGAATATCCTTTTTATTTAAAAATGTCTTTGTTTTAGCATTTATTCTTCACTTGGTCTTAGCCAAAAGGCCGAGAAGCGATGTTTTAGCATTTATTCTTTTTTCTTTTTTTTTTTTTTTTTAATTTTATTTATTTATTTTTAGAGAGGGAGAGAGAGAGACAGAGAGAGAGAAGGGGGGAGGAGCTGGAAGCATCAACTCCCATATGTGCCTTGACCAGGCAAGCCCAGGGTTTCGAACCGGTGACCTCAGCATTTCCAGGTCGATGCTTTATCCACTGCGCCACCACAGGTCAGGCTAGCATTTATTCTTAAAGGATATTTCCACCAGATGAAATTTTAGTTTGGTATTTTTTCTTCTTTTAGCATTTTAAAGCCTGGTCCTTTCTCTTCTGGTCCCCATTGTTTCTAGTGCAAAGTCAGTGGTCATTTATATCTTTTTCCCCCTTTATATAAAGTTGGGGTTTTTTCCTTCTGGCTGCTTTTAGGATTTTCTTTTTCTGTTTGGTTTTCAGCATTTTTATTATGATGAATATGGATTAGGGGTGTTTGTTTGTTTGCTTGTTTTCCCCTATTTATCTTGCCTGGAGTTCACCAAGTATCTTGAATCTGTAAATTTTACTTTCAAGAAATTTGGGGGAATTTGAGGCTATTGTTGCTTCAAATAATTTTTCCACCTCGTTCTTTCTTTTTTTCTTTCTTCAGATTGATTGATCTATCCTCAAATTCACCGACCTTTTTTTCTTCATCTGCTGTGAAGTGCATCCACTGAAATCTTTTTTATTTTTACTTTTGTTTATTTTGTCCAGAGTTTATTGTTGCCTGTAGGAGGGTTTGGTCTGATAGGAGCTATTCCTCCAATCACCAGGAAACATTTTAGACTCATTTAAACTCCTTGAGAACAGGGGTAATGTTTTAACTTACTTTTTTCTTTACAAAATCTTGTACATTGAAGATGCTTCAATAGAGGCTTCCTGAATTAATGGAAGGATGAATGAAATGTTCATTTTGTGGTAACTGTTAATGAACCAGCTTTTCTAGTAAATTAGAAAAGAATAGTTTATTTGCTGCCACATACCTTTGATGTAGTTATCTGTTCAGATCTTTCGTCTTTTTTTTTTTTTTTTTTGAGAGAGACAGAAGAAGGGTGAGGGGTTAATTGGGGAAAGAGAGGCATCAGTTCATTCTATTAGTTGTACCTCCATTGATTGCTTCTCATATAGGGCCTTACTGGGCCTCAAACAGGGACCCTTGAAGTGGAGGTGGCGTTCTCGGAATGAGCTGGCGATCCCAGCATCGGTGACCCCAGCGCTCCAGTACGACACACTGCACCACTGGCCAGGGCTCTTTTACCCATTTTTAATTGGGTTGTTCTCTTATTTTTTAAAAAAGTTTTTAATGTATTCTGGATACAAGTTCTATATTATTGGATTTGTGATTTGTAAGTTTTTTTCCTAGTCTGTGATTTTTTTTTGGTAGAACATGTTTTTATTGAAGTAAATTTTTTAGATATCAGTTGTTTTTTTAATGGACTCTGCTGTTGACCTTGATCTAAAAACTTGTTACCAAACACAAGGTCATACAGCTTTTCTCTGTTTTTCTAGAAGTTTTGTAATGTCAAATGTTACATTTAGGAAGGTATGTGATCCATTGTGAATTAATTTTTATGTTAAAGTGTGAGGTATGTGTTGAGGTTCATTTTTCTGCATACAGGTAGAACAAAAGTACGATTACAGTTGTGAGTACACGAAACAGTTTATTCTTATATTACTATTTATTAATTATTTTTAAGTCCAGGATTAAAGCATAGGGGTCACACAGTCAGTACACTCAGAAAAATGACTACATTTTGGGATTAGATTGTAGGATAGGAAGACAGGAGAGGATTGCAGTATTTTAGGTTAGAGGTGATGGTGGTCTGAACAACCAGACAACGGGTTAATGGATAGATTTAAGTAAAATAGAAGTTTGACCTCAGTGATTAGATATTGGTGTGAGAAAGGAAAGAATTAAGTTAGAACTGAGGAAGAAGGAAGAATAAAGTTGGAATTTCCTGAGGTGTGTCCAGGGATGGGAGGAAGAAGATAATTGGAAATTTTGCAGAGGAGAGAGTTTTGGTTTATAAATGCTAATAATGAGGATGAGGGTCCTAAGCATATATATGTATACATACATTTCTCAAAGTAATTGGAGTGGATGAGATTACTCAGGACAAAGGGTAGAGAAGATAGTACCTTGGATAGAATACTAAGGGAATGCTAGCATTTATTTACAAGTAATGAATCCTGACAAACAGCTAGACACATAAAAAAGAATTACATCTATCTTAAGGAACAAAGTAGCAACAGTATTACAGGAAGGAAGGAGTGCTTTTAATATCAAAATGGTATGGGATTTTAAAGAGATAGCTGACTGGGGAAAATAATAGGATTATGTTGTAAGGCCCAAAACTTTGAAGGCTGTGAATTTGTTTCAGGCTTACATGGTTTCTCCAGCAGTATTTAAAGTAGGAGGCAAAGGATCTCTGAGTCAAGAACACATTGAAAGATAAAAAGCAATTTAAACTTCATTAGAAATGGAAAAATAGAAATATATGCTCTAGTTTTAGTTTCAGGAGAAGGGAAAGGGATGTATTCTTAAGGAAACCTGACTTAATATAATTAGTCACAACGGATTAATTTATATGTTGCTTTGAGGTAGAACTGGATCATCTCTTAAACTATTTTAGTGAAAAAAAATTTTTTGAGAGTATGTTTATTAAAGCTGGGTAATGTGAAACAAGGAAGGGCCTCGGATAGAAGGAGCTACAGGAGAGCCTAGGTGGGGCTCCTTGTGGCTCGCTGAGAAGTCAACTAAAAGGGGCCGTGGAGACAGGTTCAGGGGGTTAGCCCAGTACTAGCTGCCACTGCCCATTGCTCCCCTGGTTGCAAGTCTCGTGGGGACCCTTCGAGTTTAGGAGATGCACGCCTAGGAGGAAAGAAGAGGAGGAGGGGCAAGGTAGAGCACACCGAAGTTTTATGATGGGTATAAGATCTACAAATAATGAAATGCTGAGAAATTTTGAAAAATCTTAACCGAAAGACATAATGCAAAATAATTTTATAATAGTAACTCCAACATAAAAAAACAAGGTAACTTTTGGGCTGACCTGTGATGGCACAGTGGATAAAGCGTCAACCTGGAAATGCTGAGGTCGCCGGTTCGAAACTCTGGGCTTGCCTGGTCAAGGCACATATGGGAGTTGATGCTTCCAGCTCCTCCCCCCTTCTCTCTCTCTCTCCCTGTCTCTCCCTCTCCTCTCTAAAATGAATAAATAAATAAATAAATAAATAAATAAAAAGATTTAAAAACAAAAAACAAGATAACTTTAACTTTTTAGTTCTTGAGCTCACTTCCTCAGTTCTTTGCTTTCCATCTATTTTTTTGCTCAAAACATTAGTAGGGTTTCTTTTGGCGCACAGAGTAACCCAAGAACCGGTCACCAGGCTTTCCCACAAATTTTAATGGAGACGGCTCTCTTGTGCTCTATTTATAACAGCAGAACTTGTCTTCATAGAGAAGTCTATTGTCTGGCTCAGCTCATGCTAACATCAGTAGTAGCTTTAATATAATACAAAAATAGTTGATGCAGTCTATTATTTAAATTTTTCTTTCTGCTAATTTTTGTTTTTGTTATTTAACAGGTTTGATCTGTGGATGAAATGAATCATGATTTTCAAGCTCTTGCATTAGAATCTCGGGGAATGGGAGAGGTAAATATTTATGAACACTAAGACTGTAACCCTCACTTTGACTATTTGATTATTTGAGCCATTGAGACTTTTTAACTGTAAATCTTGAAAATGGTGGGTGGTTAATGATGCAGGTTTTAAAATTTTCAGATTACGTATACATGTAGTGATTTTCAGCTTTTTTTAGTGAGATTTGTGTCTAGTTGATTTGATTGACTTTGTTAAATAATGTATTATATTTTGGTAATGAATCATAATGACTTTGCTCAGAAAAGAGCCTTCTGGATTCCTGTCCTTCTGTTTTATATATGTATGCTGTTTGCTTTAGCCATACTTAATTTAAGTTCACTGTTCTCTCTTCCAAAAATCTCTCGTTTGCTGTTTGCTTTAAAAATTTCTAATCCTCTACAAGACTCTACTGAAAAAGATGCTTATCTATTGTCCCATTGCTATCTGCAGTGGAATTACACTTCTCATCTGACTTCTTATAGGTCTTTATATATACTTTATTATATTTCTGATTACAGTTTACTGTTTATATATAAGTCTCCTTAGTAGATTGATAGCTTTGAATGACCAGCACACAGTGGGTACTCTAAATTTTTTAATGCTTTTTATCAGTCCTATTAATCTATGACTCATTGGGGTGTCCCATTTATATAATGTAAGGCATCAAAAATTCTATTTTCCATATACCTAATGAATATTTAGAAAATTTTATTTGATGATGGAAACTCTTGTCACATCTTTGTTATGTCATGTTCTGTAGTACTAACAAAATGTGGACTTTGATAAAAGAAGATGCTGATGAACTGACCTAAGATGTGTAATTAATTGCTTGCTCCTGGAGATTATTTTACTTTGGTAGATTAGAGACCTTCATGAAACTCACTCCATCCAATGCTGTGCTCTTCAGATGCAGAAAGAGAGTCCAGTCACTCTTCTGGACCACAAGAGGGCACCCTGCAGCTAGCTAACCCTCCCCTCTCCAGAGCAGCGTTTTCCAAAGAGTTTGTCATTTTCAAAGGACTGATTAAGGGTGAGTTAAGGTGCTTAAGCATAAGTATTGCCAAAATAAACTTGTTAGTTCAGTGCATAACATAAAATTCTGGGCCCTAAGAAAAATTTGAGAGGGAATAATTTTTTAGGTAGAACTGTAGGTTCACTACAATGCAGTGGAGGCTGCTTAGGCATTGTTCACCCTGTGGCTGAACAAAAAAGGAAGCAGTTGAAAAGGGCTTTTGTTTTTTCCCTGCTGCTTGTTTTCTTTGGTCTTTAGAAAGCAGAATAACTTATCTCAAAAGCATAATTTAAATAATATTTCAGCCTACTCAGTGACAAACTTGAACTTAATGATTTTTTTAAGTGTGAGTCAAGTTGAGAGAAATTTGAGATTTTTGGAAAAGAGAGAAGCCAGGCTGAATAGTATGTTAAATAACCTAAGCTTAAATCTAGGCTTTTCTGAATGGAAATGTAGCTAGGTTTAGACTGCCCGAGTTTTGGTGGATAGTAGCAGGTCAGTGCTTCTGTGACCTTCATCTCGTAAAAATGTATTTTTAAATAAGCTGTTACTCACTAAGTTTTTTTCTTAACAGTTTACCAACTAATTCTGTTACTTTTACGAGATAGCTAAGAACCGACTCGGGTTTCTGTCTCTGGGTTCTCTCTCCCACAAGCCTTTCTATCTTTCCTCATCTCACAGGCAGCAGGGAACCTTCTGAGATTTCCTTCTTTGCCTGTCTCTCTCTCACCAGTCTTCTCCTCCTTTCCTGACAGGTGAGGTGTTTTTTTTGTTTGTTTGTTTTATCCCAGAATTCATTCATCTAATAAATTAAAGCAGCCTTGAGTTTCTGGTTCTTGAGTTTTCTAAAGTTGCTTTTATATTTTTTTAACGCGACTTCCTTTTTTAATGGATTGGCCTGTTCTTGACCTTTTCTTTAAAAAATAAAGTTGTCCTTATTATGTCTCTTAAATTGTTGTAAATTTCTAATGTACAAAGCACTGCATTACATATAGGCCTCTTGTCACATGTACTGTTTTTATAGATCATGCCCATCATCAGCAGGGCAGCCCCTCCTGGTTGTTTATCTAGAAATAGAAACAGATTTGTATTCATTTGTTCATTCATTCATAAACTCATTCTTTTCACAACACAGCTTCATCAAAAGACCTATTTGCTTTATGTCATGTGGCTTAAAAAGAGCAAACCTAAAATCCATAATAGAGTTTTCCAACTCTACTGCAGGAGCACACATGTATTATTTTACGTATCTTATACCTGTAAATGCTTACATAGGTATATAAAACAAAGTTTCTGTTTACTTTTTAAATAGGGGGAAAGAGTCCCCTACATGAAATTCTTTAGGGAACCCAAAATTTAAATTACTGAGTTAATTTGTTAATGCTCTGTCCTTTCTTTTCTGATAAAATAATATTTAAAGTAAACATATTTTTAAATGTATGTACCTAGGATCCCAGGTAGCATGCTGAAGCAGAAAACATACTGGGTGGAAGAGTAAGATTTCTGTTTCATCTATCACTAGAGCTCTATGACCCTGAGTAATAAGATTGACTTTTTTTTTTTTTGTATTTTTCTGAAGTTAGAAGTGGGGAGGCAGGCAGACAGACTCCTGCATGCACCCACCAATCGGGATTCACCTGGCATGCCCACCAGAGGGCAATGCTTTGCCCATCTGGCACTTTGCTCCTTTGCTGCTGGAGTCACTCTAGCGCCTGAGGCAGAGGCCATGGAGCCATCCTCAGCACCCAGGCCAACTTTGCTCCAGTAGAGCCTTGGCTGCAGGAGGGGAAGAGAGAGACAGAGAGGAAGGAGAAGGGGGGGAGAGGTGGAGAAGCAGATGGGCGCTTTCCTGGTGTACCCTGACCAGGAATCGAACTCAGGACTTCCATACACTGGGCCAGTGCTTCACCACTAAGTCAACCAGCCAGGGCTAAAATTGACTTCTTTGATGGTAGTAATTAGAGTATTATTTTGTATGAATAACAAATCTCTCTCAAATGTTGTAACTCTGATGTGAGATTTTAGGGATAAGTAGAATAGAAACTGGCTGTTTCAAAGAGTGTTTAAATACCTGAGCAAAGTTATGTCTGCATAAATCCCTAGATTCTATCTTTTTTTTTTTAACAGACAGAGAGAGAGTCAGAGAGAGGGCCAGATAGAGACAGGCAGGAACAAAGAGAGATGAGAAGCATCAATCATCAGTTTTTCGTTGTGACACCTTAGTTGTTCACTGATTGCTTTCTTGTATGTACCTTGACCGTGGGCCTTCAGCAAACCGAGTAACCCCTTGCTCAAGCCAGTGACCTTGGGTCCAAGCTGGTGAGCCTTCCTCAAACCAGATGAGCCTGTGCTCAAACTGGCGACCTCGAGGTCTCGAACCTGAGCCCTCCACATTCCATTTCGACGCTCCATCCACTGTGCCACCACCTGGTCAGGCCCTAGATTCTATCTTAAACTTTATCTACTGTAACGAATACCCATATGTGGGCTGAATATCATGATAATGTCTTATACTGTTTTATTCATTCATATCTAGCGGTGGCCTATTACTAGAAATTTTCAGAAACATTGATGAATTATATATACTATGATTGGAAAGGAACATCTTCTGTGGTAGTTAAATGTAAAGACAATAGGCCTTAGAATTAAACAGATGGGTATAAATCTTAGTGCTGCCATTTACTATCTATATACAGGGTGGGACAAAACTAGGTTTACAGTTGTTCATATTGGAAGTAATGCAGTAATTAATAACAACAAAAATAAACTTTGTTTTCAGTACTTGCAACTATAAACCTAGTTTTGCCTCACCCTGTATTAAAGGATTATGTGTCTACTGCATGCTAGATGCTGTTCTAAGCAGTTCTGTTACTTCATTCTAGCCTCATAGAAACTCTTTGATAGTAGCTTATGTGCCCTGACTGGAGATCAAACCTGCAACCTTGGCATATCTAGATAGCACTCTTAACCAACTGAGCTACCTGGCCAGGGACTGTGCTTTTATGAATTCCCATTATAGTCACCTTACGTTCCAGTTGCCCAGACAGTCCAGATACATATCTGTTTTCATGGCATAATTATTAATAACACCTCATTTTTCAAAACTGTCCCTGATTGGATGTTATATGAACACCTTCATTTGAAACACCACAATGTAGACATACAGCCTGTAAGTACTTTTAATTCTTAGGCTCATGTTATTTTGGTTGGTTTGGTGATTTTACATAATAGTTTGTAGTAGAAAAATCTGAAGTTGAAGTATACCCCATAGTATAGACATTAGCAGGAGTATATTTGTTTACTTTGAGACCATATGCTTGAGTGTTGACTGATTTCTTTGGAGTTGGAGAGAACAAGCTATAAATGCTTCTTGAAGAAAAGAATTTATAAAATGGTGGATCATGGGCTTATGAATTTGTATGTCCACCCAGTCATTCCTGAGTTGTAAGGACAGAGGAGCAGGTTTACAGGAAATGCTGACTTGCCTGACCTTCCTTTCGAGCTTTTTAAAGATCTCTTAGCCCTGGATTCTGTAATGTGCTTCCCCGGATCTACTTTTACCGTATCTACAGTAAAAGAGTCTCCAGGGGCAAATTTGTTTCTACTGCAGTCCCAACCAGTGTACCACTTAATCTTTTATTTAACTGGTTTATCCTGAATTGTTGCCTTTCTCTGCATTTAGTTCTTTTAACTTATTGTTGGTCGCCAGCTAGTAGTTTCTCTAAAAGTATTTGAAATCAGTGTCACAGAAAGCTGTTTCTAGAATGTTGGTAAAGGCCTTTGCTAGAAGTATTAATTTTATTAACTACTAAATTGTTTTCCTGTGTGTGATAACTTAGAAATGTTTGCAAAATGAGCTACTCATAGCACAGTGCTTGGCAAAAAGTAGGCACGCTGGGTTAGTGTTGGGTGTAGATTTTTCCCCCTAGTTGTGTAGTTTGCATTTTACAGCAGTGATCTCTGGGTAAAGTACTACACTGAACCCTATTTCCAGACTTTTGAAATAGTCTTCTTATAGAAATTATATTATTTCTAATACCTTAGAAGATTTGTTTTAGCTATTTCTATGTCAGCAATTAATGCTTCTTTAAGTTGTTACAACTTTATTTTCAATTTCTTGTTTTCTTATCTTAATATTGAAACATTTTTCTTCATGAAGTATGAAATAAAAGCATTTATTCTCTATTTGTCATTTTCTTCTTCCTGAAATGGCTTATTTATACAGTATTTTTAAAGGCTTACCTTGAGTTTTACTGTGAACAAATGTTCAATTATTTAAATATATTAAGTAGAATGTTTTAGTGTTGTATTACCAGCTTTTTTTTTTTTCATGTTTACATGAAACTTTTGTAGTGAGATTTTTTAGAAAGCAAAAGAACAGAGATTGTACTTAACTAAGATTCTTGTTAGGACAGATTATTGTTTAAAATACCTGGATTTTATTTTATTCATCCATCCAACCATTTATTCATTCATTCATTCATTCATTCATTTTAAATATCTGAACTTTAAATACACATTATTTGCAACCCAGGAACATGTGAACGTGCAGACACTTACCTTTTTAAAAATTGCAGAAGTTAATTTCCTTTATAATTAAAAATAAAAAAAGATCTGTAGTTTCATGCCCAAATTGACTTTTTCCCACTCTCTTCAAAGCAACTTCATGTGTGTGTTTCTGTTTTGCTCAGCCATTTACCTTTTTACCCAGATTTTAAAGTTTTATTTTTCTTATCAACCCTCTCCCATTGCATTTATATTTTATTGACACTCCTAAATGTTTCTCAGATCCATTTTATTTTCTCAGCTCTTTCTGACAGTACCTTTTCAGTTCTTACCATCTTTGCCCTGTTGTTACAATTCTCCTGAACTGATCTGTTGCCTCTAGTCCAGAATATCCATTATTCTTATAACTTAGAACTTCAGTAGTTTTCTAAAACACAGTGTCACTCTTGCCAGCCTCTCTTTGGCATCAGTGTAATAGCAGTTTCTGTAGCATGTCTGTAAGGGTCCTCAGAATCTAACCTGCGTGGCTTTACCAGTCTCACCTTTGCCCTCCCTGCACTTGTTCCTCTGTCTCACACGCTGCATTTTCTCAAGCTGTGCCTTTGTTTATGATTTACTTTGTCTTCCTCACCTTCCACTGACACTTTAAACCCCCAACACACAGTCTTATCTCTCAGACCCAATTCAGGTTTTACTGTTTATTTTATTATAGTTAATTTATATGTTTCTGAACTCTGAAGAAAAAGTCTCCATGCCCTTATGGAGGGAAATTGGTAATTTAGTATGTAGTAATAGAAGTATATACAGTTTTAATTATGAGCACTGAAAGATTGGGCTCAGAGGGATGGGAGTCTTACAAATGCTTATTTAGAATGACAAATGCCCATCTCAGAAAACCAATCAGTTCTTTTCAGATAAGCATATCCCCAATCCACCTCCTGATTGACAGGGAAGGTAAAGAAGACAGACCTGGATGAATATTAAAGTGTCGTTAGGAATTGGCCAAGTGTACATTTTGAGTAATCAGTGAATGATTGTATCAACACAACCTTTATGTGCTGTATATGTTGTAATACAGGATAGCTAGAGCACAGGGCATTGTTTCTATGTTTTTCATCCACTGGCTGTAGCTTCTTGATTTGGAATTGATGGGCTACTAGTATTCACACTTCTATTGATTAAGTGAAGTAAGAATGAAAATATATTTTCTATCAAGGCAGTTATAGGATAGGAGATGACCCAAAGACAGTATTTGGAAGTAAGTGAAAAAAATTTTATTATATAGATATTTTTATTGTATTATCTGTATTGAGTAAGAAATTAGTAATTCTTGTGAAAAGTTTATAATCATAATCATATGACATTCAACCAATATGTATTTTGAAAATGGTTGAAAATCAGGAAGAATCATATGTTGACTTTATGTAATATTTAGGTCTAGAATTGTTAGAATCAGTACTCAAACATAAGTAGGAAGTTATTTTTATATAGATAAATTAGGTAATAGGTTATGAATTTTTATTAGCATTGAAACTAACTTATACATATTGGTGGTAAGTTTGCTTTCCTCTACATATTAATTTTTTATGATTAGAATAAAATTTTTAAATGTAATATTTTTCTCCTTCCATATAGCTTTTGCCTACCAAAAAGTTTTGGGAACCTGATGATTCAACAAAAGATGGACAAAAAGGCATATTTCTTGGGGATGATGAATGGAGAGAGACTGCATGGGGAACTTCTCGTAAGTTTTTGGTGTATGTGTAAGAATTATAAATTTATTTGAATTTTTAAAAAACCATGCCTACTATTAGACAATAGTTAAAATAGTTGGAGAAAATATGTGATGTCTCTGTTGAAGATACCATTAATCGTTATAATGCACATTTTTGGTTATAAATTGACCCTTATCTAACAGTTCACTTATTGATTAGAAGTGCTTGTCACAATAAGATTTTATTAAGTTTTTCTTTGAAGTGAAAAACTTTTGATTATAAAATTCTGAATTTCCATTAAAATAAAGAACACATTAGGCATAGAAGTTTTCAGTTTTAAATTGTATTAGAGGACAGTGACTGATTTATCTATATAATTGCACCTCATTCTAGCTTTATTAGACATTAGCCACACCCAGAAAGGAAGTAAACTCCCTTAGTATGGTAGAATTCCCAGAAAGGGTGTAAAATTTGAATGTTTTTGATATCCCTAAGTAGCGGAAAGAGGCTTAAGTCCAAGAGGGACTGGTATGTATGGAGTGTAACTCACAGGGATGACAGTATTTTTTATCTTTAATCACTTTTTATTTTTCAATTCAGTTGACATACAATATTAGTGTCAGGTATACTAGCCAGTGATTGAACATTATATAACTTACTAAGTTATCATCCTGTTAAGTCAGGAATAACAGTACTTGATGGTAAGGTAAAGAGCATAGTTATAGTCTTAAAATAGTACTGATCATATTAAGTGTTTCTGATTAGTAAAATTTGAGAGCTCTACACATGGAGCTATCAGAATGTGTATTACCAATAACTTTTCTCTTTTTATAACTGAGTTTAATGTCACTTGCTATAGCTATAAAAAATGACCAGAGTAACATAAAAACAAATTTGTGGGTGATAAAATTAACCTTATATTTTGAGTGTAAATTGCCAGGTAGTTCTTTGTTCTCCAAATCATTATATATTAAACAATTTTAATGTTCTATATCGTTTTAAATTTTGATTAAAATAATTACCAAAAGTTAGGAAATACTAGAATATTTTAATGATTAATGTTCTTTCTGGGGTTTTGTTTGTTTGTTTTTTAGTTTTAGGTGTATGGTGTAGTAGCTAGACCCGTGATGGTGAACCTTTTTATAAAAACCGCCCACTTTTGCAGTGCTGGTCAACCTGGTCCCTCCTGCCCACTATTATTTTCAAACAAATAAATGAGATTGGACCCTTGTCTTCAAGTAGTTTTAGTTTTATGTTTTTGTTTTGTGTGTGTGTATTTTAAGTAATGTATACTATGTAGATTGGGCTCTTAATTTAAATTATTCAGTTAGTTTGACTGGGATACAATTTTTCCCACAAAAGTCACTTACTTTGCTAAAAATCAGATGTTCTTTAAAACTTGGTTGATTGACATGCTTTGATTTTTGTTTTGGGTATTGAATGGTTAATTACTTTATTAACCAGAACCCCAGTTTTTAAAAAAAATAATTTTTAGAGAGGGAAAGAGAAAGAGAAACATCAGCTTGTTGCACTCATTCATTCATTCATTGGCTGCTTCTTGTATGTGCCTTGTTTGGGGAATGAACCTGCAACCTTGCCATGTTGGGACCACACTCAAACCAACTGAGCTACCATGCCAGGGCCAGGCCAGAACCAGATTTTTTATTTTTTTATTTTTCTGAAGTTGGAAACGGGGAGGCAGTCAGACAGACTCCCACATGCGCCCGACCGGGATCCACCCGGCATGCCCACCAGGGGGCGATGCTCTGCCCATCTGGGGCGTTGCTCTGTTGTTGCATCCAGAGCCATTCCAGCACCTGAGGCAGAGGCCACAGAGCCATCCTCAGCGCCCGGGCCAACTTTACTCCAATGGAGCCTTGGCTGCGGGAGGGGAAGAGAGAGACAGAGAGGAAGGAGAGGGGGAGGGGTGGAGAAGCAGATGGGCGCTCCTCCTGTGTGCCCTGGCCAGGAATTGAACCCGGGACTCCCGCACGCCAGGCTGACGCTCTACCACTGAGCCAACCGGCCAGGGCCAGAAAGTCTTTCTATGACTGCAGGAGACTATTAAATATACTTATTCCCTTCTAGCTGAACTGAACTACCTGTGATGGTTAATTTCACTTTGTTCTGGCACTTCCAGGTGTTTGAACATGCTGGTTTCTCTTAACTGAATTTTTGCCCACTTTAACTCTTGCCCTTCTCTTTATAATTCACTCTTTAAGACTGGAAAGGATTGACCTCTCTGTTCTATTCTTATAATGTATTGTTTTTATTGAAGCACTTTTGATTGCCTTATATTAAACCTGTAATCTCTTGAGGACAGGATCTGTCCTGTTTGTTCTTGCTTGTAAGAGATAGTATTTGAATTGGGTGAATGAATGGGTGAATGATTGAAAATACAATGACTGGCCCAGGCTGATTGACTCAGCGGTAGCTGGCATGTGAAGCCCCAGGTTCAATTCCGGGTCAGGGCACAAAGGAGAAGAGACCCACCTGCTTCTCCACCCCTCCCCCTTCTCTCTTTCTCTTCTCTCTATCTTTTTCTCTCTTCTCCTCCCACAGCCATGGCTCAAGCAGTGTGAGCGAGTTGGCCCCTGGTGCTGAGGATGGTTCCATGGCCTCCACCTCAGATGCGAAAATGGCTTCGTTTCTGAGCAGCAGAGCAAGGGCCCCAGATGGGCAGATCATCGCCCCCAAGTGGGCTTGCTGGGTGGATCCTGGTCAGGGCACATGTGGGAGGCTGTCTCTGCCTCTCACATAAAAAAAAATTTTTAAAAAGAAAAGAAAAGGGAAGAAAAGAAAATATAATGACTAATCTCATGTAAAAGGTACTAAAATAGAAATGTTTTAATATTACACAAAAGTAGCAATCATTTAAAAACTATTACAGTTAATGAAATGATAACTGAGTACCTCTATGATAGTTCAGCCCTTTAAGGAATAGACCTAATATTGAGGATTGAACATGTTCACAAAAAAGCCAGAGGTAGCTGACAGCTTATGGGTTCCTTTAAAAATATTTTTTGGGAAATCTGTATGAAGGTTGCCTCAAATGTTTTATTATATTTGTATATTCCATTTGCTCTCAGATCTTAAATACTGCCTTTTGTCACAGAAATACATAGAAAAGGTATCTGTACCAGATGAATACTTTTTTGTTAAATAAAAATGGAAAAATTTTTAACTAGAAGGGATTTTTAAAAATATTGTTTAGAAAAAAATATATTGTTTAGGTGGTACTTAGTTTTTACAACAGGAATAGAAAATTCTGTGTTATCACTGGTTTTTCTGAACTTAAGTGTTTGTGTTTCAGGTAGTTCAGCCATGTGCTCTATATCCATCCAGGACATAACTGAGCGTGAGCAGTGCCTCTGCCAATTTAGAACTTACTTTATTCTAGAATTTATCACTAAAGGTTTTTGTTCTAAATTGTGAATCACCACAAGAACTTTTTTTTTCATTACAATTGACATACAATATTATATTAGTTTCGGGTATAGAACATAGTGATCAGAATTTATATAATTTGCAGTTACCATTCCACTAAGCCTACTATCCATCTAACACCATACGTACTTATTACATTATTATTGACTATATTCCCTGTGCTGCGCTTTACATCCCTGGTACTATTAATGTAACTGGCAATTTGTACATCTTAATTTCTACAACTTTCACCCATTTCTGCAGCCCCCCTCCCATCTAGCACCCATCTGTTTGAAGAACTTTTCTTTTTTAAAGAAAAAAAATTTATGGATTGATTTTAGAGGTAGCAGGTGTGTGGGGCAGGGAGAGAGAAACATCCATCTGTTTCTGTATGTGCTCTGACCAGGGATCATACCTGCAACCTCTGCATAGCAGGATGATGCTCTAACCAGCTGAGCTATCCGGCCAGGGCAATTTGAAAACCTTAATTCTTTTAATAAGATGTTTGTAGGCAACTGAGCCTTCAGATTAATGTTTGTCCATTGACCTGTTTTGGTTGCTATTTAAAAAAAATACTTCTCATAGGCTTTTACCTGTTTTTTACCAAATGGCATTTTTAATCTAGATTATCAAGATGTGCCCAGGCTAGTGAGTCACCACAGAATGAAGAGCTTTTTAAAAAGATTATAGTAACATGTATATACATATATATACTGATTTTTCATACTTTAATGTATTAATTTTTATAAGTACATTTGATAAGTCTAAAAGTACAAATATGTAATTGTGTTCTTTCTTCCAAACAGACCATTCAGTGTCCCAGCCTATTATGGTACAGAGAAGATCTGGACAGGGTTTTCATGGAAACAGTGAAGTAAATGCAATACTGTCTCCGCGATCAGAAAGTGGAGGCCTTGGCGTGAGCATGGTAGAATATGTGCTGAGTTCTTCTCCTGCTGATAAATTGGATTCTCGATTTAGGAAGGGAACTTTTGTGAGTATTTTGAATAAAGAAATAATTACTAATTGCTCAATGGTTATTTGGTTATCTTTAAGTTATTTTTATAGACCCTTCCTAGAGCTAAAGGGAATGGTGTAGCTATTACAAGCTCTTGTCTTTTTCTCTTGGCCACCTCTTGAACTACATAAATAGTAGAACCCTGGGAGGATTTATACTCTTAATCATGTTACAAAAAATCAAACCATATTAATTGCAATACGTAATTTGCAAGATTAAAATTGCTTATTTGTGTTAGTGCTCAATCTGAAAGTCACTAGACAAAACCCTCTCTGCAGTAAGTGGAATTTTAATCCCGTTTGTGGTGTTACTGCTTTTCAGCACCGCTATAGTTAAGGTTGCCTTAGCCCTTCTGTTATAAATCATTGGTTTGTGCTCAATTTTTTGGCCTTTGATAAATTAATTAACTACAAAATTAAAATAAGTTTCAATGCTTTTATTGTTTACATGTACCATAGAGTAGTTTTAGGTCACCTTTGGTGCCCTTTTTTTGTGTGTTCTATTAAATATTCAGAATCAAACAGATTCTTTTTCCTCAGGGCACTAGAGATGCTGAAACAGATGGACCTGAGAAAGGAGATCAAAAAGGCAAGGCTTCTCCATTTGAGGAGGACCAAAACAGAGATCTTAAACAAGGAGATGATGATGATTCTAAAATAAATGGCAGAGGTTTGCCAAATGGAATGGATGCCGATTGCAAAGATTTTAAGTAAGATTTTAACTTTCTCAAGAACAAAAGCATATCTCTTTAGGGATTATTACTACTAGCTAGCTGATGTGACTGATGTAGACATTTTTCAAATTTTGGTTTATTTTATTTCCCTTTGTACCTTGTGTTAATCTGGAGGAAAATATAATTTTTATAAGAAATATTAGTCAATGATTATGAGCCATTTTTTAAAAAATCTTCAAAATAGTCTCTCTAATAGTGTATATCACTGAAAGAGTAACCTTAGAAGCTGTGTTACCTTTCTGCTCATGTGGTAGTCTAAATTTTAACTTTTTCCTCCCTACTAAAATGGAGTGAATTTTAAGTTTAATCTGTGATTTTTTTCTGGCAGACCTTTGGAGTTGCTCTTGAGCACACTTCTGTGGCATTTCCTCTTTTTATCCCTGTATTGAATCTCCTATATCCCGTTTAAGTCTGAATCTTGGAAGTGAAGAATCATAATTAGCGCTTAGGATCTGTGGCCTATATAGGAGTTTGTGTTAATACTTAACATTCCTGAAATTAGGAAGTGGGGAGCATGTTAGAGACTTTGAAAAGTTAGCTTTAAGCTCAGAATTCTGTAAGTTGTAGCTTTAGTTGTCTCTTGATAGCACTTCAGTATTTTCTGCTAGCCTTTGGTCTTAGATTCGGGGGCACACCTTTGTCTAAGTATTGGGGAGTTTTGCTTCATACTGATTTCCTACACTTTATACTTCAATAGGCAGATGCTTTGAGGCCTATGCCTGAAAATGAGCCATTTCTTGAGATTTTGTGAACCATGGGATCTCAGTTAACTGGGTGTAAATATGTGTGGCTGGTATACTTTTACATCCATTGCCTTTAATTATCAAAATCAGAGTAACAATGGCTCTTAAAAAGTATCATTTATATTTGTTCTAAGTGCAAAAAAGCATCCAAAAACTAGTAAACCTCTTTTAACAAGAAATTTAATGCTAGTTAATTTGTTTTAGAACCTTATCCTGATTTTGCTCTTCTCCTGTTACCTATTCTAGGTTTTTAGTCAAGGGCATGCATTTAAAACTGAGTTGATTATAAACCCTTCAGAGTATACATTTATAATTGAAGTGTTAATACACCATTAACTATAGCAAGAAAAGAGCACCACTGATAGTACAATGACTGGTTTTCTCTTGTATTCTGTGCTTTTTGTTATAGTAGAGTTCTATGAAAGGATATACTTTTCCATATTAATATAACTTTTTATTTATTAGCATTTTAATTTTATTCTGTTAAATTTAAGTATTATTTAAACTGTTTATTTTTGACAGTGTTATACTTAGCAGTATAAAACCATTTCAGGCTAATAGCTATGGTCATATGGTCACTATGCTGCATATTATTAATATGTACATTAACTGCTAAATCATCAATATATACATTGTAGGAGTAGAACTGAAATTTATGAAAGAACTGTATTGCAGGCTCGCTCACTCTTTTTTTAATTGGATAACTTCAAAGAACATCCTTTCAGTGTTCTCTCCCCTCCCCCCATATATTCTGAATGATAAGCCTTTGGAATATTCACACAAAAATTTAGTTATGGTTAAAGGGGAAGGAGTGAAATTTCTTCTAATATTGTATAGATAATGGTTGATTTTAAAATTCAAGTTGACCTAAATATCTGAGGAATAATTCTTATATCCTGGAAATGATTCTTACTATTATTCATTAATTGCTTGTAAAATGTTCTGTATATATCACCAAATTTATTCCAATGTGATACAAAGTACCTGAAGTTGGAGGCAGAGTCACATTGGTGTTAACAACTGGCATTGAAAGCAGGTAAATACAGTGTGTCCATAAAATCATGGTGCACTTTTGACCGGTCACAGGAAAGTAACAAAAGACGATAGAACTGTGAAATGTGCACCAAATAAAAGGAAAACCCTCCCAGTTTCTGTAGGATGATGTGGCAGCATGTGTGCCAGCGCAGATGATGACGTAACACCGTGTATACAGCGGAGCAGCCCACGGCCATGCCAGTGGAGATGTGGACTGTACAGAGGAAAGTTCAGTGGCTCGCTAAATTCGAATCTATGACCAAAGTGCAACGTGAATATTGGCGTGTTCATAACGAAGTGCCACCACATAGGAATAACATTACTCGGTGGGATAAGCAGTTGAAGGAAACCGGCAGTTTGGTGGAGAAACCCCGTTCTGGTGGGCCATCAGTCAGTGACGCGTCTGTAGAGGCTATAAGGGATAGCTACCTAAGGAGCCCTAAAAAATCTGTGCATGAGCCCGCATCAAACTGCACTGAATAGATATGAAACTGGGAGAGTTTTCCTTTTATTTGGTGCAGATTTTACATTTCTATCATCTTTTGTTGCTTTCCTATTACCGGTCAAAAGTGTACCATGAGTTTACGGACACACTGTAGTTACGGCCATTTAATAATGCACTTATATATTAATATACTATGAACTCAAGATTTCTCAAAACAAACTTCTTGTGAGGGAAGGGATTTAAATAAAATTTCTGTGGAGAAAACAGACTATAAATGAGGATTGATTTTGTTCAGAAATAAAGTAAAAACAAAGTCTAGACCCTGAGGGATGTTAAGAAGAGTCATTACTTAAAACTTAGTCCAATATTAATTAATTTCTTGGTAAAGTTAAGGAGGCAAGTCAGTAGAAAAACATTTTTTATAAATGTTACACAATTTTCTTTCTGATAATTTAATTAAACTGGAACTACCTGGTGTTATAAAGATGATACTAACTTAGAGAGCTGTCACAGAGAGTTTTCACAAATAGTTTTTGGGGTTTTGTTGTTGTTTCTGTAATTTGGAATCCTCAAGGTCATCTTTTTAGTCTTTTCAGTAAGGAAACAGAGGCCTGAAAGATGAAATTATTTCCTTAAAATCATACCCAGAGTCAGGAAATTAGACTTTTGTCTTAATTCAGATGCCTTTTTGTATTCTGTGTTTTATATCGTTAAGTCATGAAAGCCATAGTGGTCTTTTGTGGCCAGTTTTCTGAAATACTATTAAGCAGGTTATTATGGTGGGCAGGACAGGAGTGTGGTGAGAAAGTTTTGGTTTTGAGCTTTTCTATATTTGTCACTTACAGTCTGCTATTCATACCAACTATTAATTTTGTCTAAATTTGAGAGAGAAGTTTTAGGTAATACAAGCCTAAGTTGTGGTATTAGACAATTTTCTTTTTCTTTTTCTTTTTTTTTTTTTTTACAGAGATGGAGAGAGTCAGAGGAGGGATAGATAGGGACAAGAACGGAGAGAGGCCTGACCAGGCGGTGGCACAGTGGATAGAGCATCGGACTGGGATGCAGAAGGACCCAGGTTCGAGACTCTGAGGTCGCCAGCTTGAACGTGGGTTCATCTGGCTTGAGCAAAAAGCTCACCAGATTGGACCCAAGGTCTCTGGCTAGAGCAAGGGGTTACTCGGTCTGCTGAAGGCCCACCGTCAAGGCACATATGAGAAAGCAATCAATGAACAACTAAGGTGTTGCAACGAAAAACTAATGATTGATGCTTCTCATCTCTCTTCATTCCTGTCTGTCCCTGTCTATCCCTCTCTCTGACTCTGACTCTGACTCTTAAAAAAAAAAAAGAACGGAGAGAGATGAAAAGCATCAATCATCAGTTTTTCGTTGTGACACCTTAGTTGTTCATTGATTGCTTTCTCATATATGCCTTGACGGTGGGCCTTCAGCAGACCGAGTAACCCTTTGCTCAAGCCAGCAACCTTGGGTCCAAGCTGGTGAGCTTTGCTCAAATCAGATGAGCCCACACTCAAGCTGGTGACCTCGGGGTCTCGAACCTGGGTTCTCTGCATCCCAGTCCGACGCTCTTCATTGAGCCATCGCTTGGTCAGGCTGGACAATTTTCTTATCTGTAAAATGAAGTTATGCTATTCAGGTGCGGAGAATACTGATGATTTTTTTAAAAACAAAATCATGTCAGTTCTTAAAAGGAATTTAGATTAAATCGAAAGAAATGTTATAAAGTGAAATGGTTAGTGACCAGCGGTGCCTAACTTGCCCTCTCTATTTTACAACTTTCTGTTTTTTATGGTTTTCCTACTTTCATGTTTCAGCTTATGACATTATTTTTACTCATATGCCTTTGTTTTCTCTATATAGTCGTACTCCTGGAAGTCGTCAAGCCTCTCCAACTGAAGTAGTTGAGCGCCTGGGCCCCAATACTAATCCCTCAGAAGGATTGGGGCCTCTTCCTAATCCTACAGCTAATAAACCACTTGTTGAGGAATTTTCAAATCCTGAAACTCAGAATCTGGATGCCATGGAACAAGTTGGTCTGGATTCCTTACAGTTTGACTATCCTGGTAATCAGGTACCAATGGACTCTTCAGGAGCCACTGTAGGCCTTTTTGACTACAATTCCCAGCAGCAGGTAAAGCATGCCCCTCCTTTAAAAACCTCTTCTGAACCGTGTACTGGTGTGGCCTGAAGTGCTGTGAGGCACTGACAGGAGTGATGGGGCTGTCCTTGAACACTTCATGTTTTATTGAATAAAATGTCCCTGTAGATGAGAAAGTGGTTCAAATAAGTGTTTAAAATATTCTGTTTCCAGTTTTCTAAATAGAAGTGTAATCTCTGACACTAATCTTTGTATGAAATCTTTTCCCTACTAGCTCTTTCAGAGGACTAGTGCACTGACAGTTCAGCAGTTAACCGCGGCCCAACAGCAGCAGTATGCACTAGCCGCCGCTCAGCAGCCGCATATAGGTGAGTCTTTTGAATTTACCATTTTGATTGGACTGTTAGAAAATCCTGTTTTAAAGTAGTTCGATGTCACGGCCTGGCCAGGTTGCTCAGTTGGTTGAGTGTTCCAGTACACCCAAATTGTGGATTCAGTCCACGGTCTGAGCACGTACAAGAATCAACCAATGGGTGCATAAATAAGTGGAAAAACAGATCCATGTTTCTGTCATTCCCTTTGCCCGTCCTTTCCTTCCTTCCTACCTACCTTCCTGCCTCTCTCTTCTTCTTCTCTCTAAAATCACTAAATTTTAAAAAATTATTTAGATATTTCATTTTCTTTTACTGAATGATGTTATTTCATTACTTTTTGAGACATCTCATTGAGATCAAAGATGAATAGATTACATGGCAGTAGTAAAGATATACTAAGGAGAAACTATTCCTGACTATTATTTGTATCCTTGGCTAAATAAAAATCTATAACTCAGTGAAAGCTCTTAACCACTTACAGTTGTTTTTTTCACAATAAGAAGTTGAGAGAGTTAAACACTTGGGAATTCAAATGTAATTACTATATTTGTGTCCATTATTGAGTCAGAATGTTTATTTTTAAAATGGTTTAAAAATAGAAATGCCAAGAGATTTTTTAAAAATATTTTTTTCTTTACTTCATTAAAGTCTTTTACCTTTAGTCTTTAATGTGAATTATTATAGTGATACATTTCTTACTGCTAGAGTTCAAGTTTGTGTTGTCTGTTGAGGGTTGTTTTTTTGTTTGTTTGTTTTTGTGGCAGAGACAAGAGTCAGAGAGAGGGACAGATAGGACAGACAGACAGACAGGAATGGAGAGTGATGAGAAACATCAATTCTTCATTGTGGTTCCTTAGTTGTTCATTGATTGATTTCTCATATGTGTCTTGACTGGGGGGCTACAGAAGACCGAGTAACCCCTTGTTCGAGCCAGCGACCTTGGGTTCAAGCTGGTGAGTCTTGCTCGAACCAGATAAGCCCCCGCTCAAGCTGGCGACCTCTGGGTCTCGAACCTGAGTCCTCCTCATCCCAGTCCAATGCTTTAGCCACTGTGCCACCGCCTAGTCAGGCTGTGTTGAGGTTTATTTATTTATTTATTTTTTGTATTTTTCTGAAGTTGGAAACGGGGAGGCAGTCAGATAGACTCCCGCATGCGCCCGACTGGGATCCACCCGGCACACCCACTAGGGGGTGATGCTCTGCCCATCTGGGGCGTTGCTCTGTTGCAACCAGAGCCATTCTAGCGCCTGAGGCAGAGGCCACAGAGCCATCCTCAGCCTCTGGGCCAACTTTGCTCCAATGAAGCCTTGGCTGCGGGAGGGGAAGAGAGAGAGACAGAGAGGAAGGAGAGGGGAAGGTTGGAGAAGCAGATGGACGCTTCTCCTCTGTGCCCTGGCCGGGAATTGAACCCGAGACTCCTGCACACCAGGCCAATGCTCTACCACTGAGCCAACCAGCCAGGGCTTGTGTTGAGGTTTTTAAGTCACAAAGAGAGTACAAAGTTTCCCCAGCTATATACCTCACATAATTACAGTACAGTATGAAAACCAGGAATATGACATTGATAAATGTCCATATATTGTTTTATATCATTCTGTCATGTATGTAGATTACTGTAACTATTTTTATGTCTATCTGGTTTTGGCTAACCTTAATTTTAAGCTATGAATACTTTGATTATCAGAATATCCGGAGTGAGTGATATGCTAAATTGCTTCTCTGCCCTTGACTTTGTCTTGTTCTCTGAGAGGCTTCATAGGTTCCAAATATTTATTTTTGGTTTTAATCAAAGATAACCACACTTTTCTAGATGACTTCTTTTTTTACATATTTTTTTCTGTATTTATTTATTTATTTATTTATTTTTTTCAGGGACAGAGAGAGGGATAGATAGGGACAAACAGGAATGAAGAGAGATGAGAAGCATCAATCATCAGTTTTTCCTTGTGACACCTTAGTTGTTCAATGATTGTTTTCTCATATGTATCTTGACCACGGGCCTTCAGCAGACCGAGTAGCCCCTTGCTCCAGCCAGCGACCTTGGGTCCAAGCTGGTGAGCTTTTTGCTCAAACCAGATGAGCCCGCGCTCAAGCTGGTGACCTCGGGGGTCTCAAACCTGGTTCCTCCGCATCCCAGTCTGAGGCTCTTATCCACTGTGCCACCTCCTGGTCAGGCTCTAGATGACTTCTAATAGCAGCACACATGCAGGGCCTGGTTTTTTATTTTCTCCCAGCTTCCTTTACCCTGAACTTAGTTAGTCCTTCCCTGTCATTCTTAGAAATGTTCTCATTCCTGCCTGTTCATGGGCTAGCATAACATTTTTTATTTCTTAAAGTTTTATGGTATGTTCTAATATATGCCAGGCTAGTGCAGCCATTATCGCTCTTCCTCTTTGGAGTTTTAAATGTTCGGGTCTTGCTTATGAACTTTAGAATCCATTTATTTTACTTCCAAAAGATTAGGTTAAAATTTTAAATTAACTTAGGGAAAGTCAACATCTTTATGACATTAAAAATATTCTTATCCAGGACATGTGTACATTTACTTTTGTTTAAGTCTGCTTTGCATTATTTATGAGCGCTTTTAAAATTTTTTCTCATATGTTTGCAATTTTTTTTTTTTTGTATTTTTCTGAAGTTGGAAATGGGGAGGCAGTCAGACAAACTCCTGCATGCACCCGACCGGGATCCACCCAGCACGCCCACCAGGGGGCAATGTTCTGCCCATCTGGGACGTTGCTCTGTTGCAACCAGAGCCATTCTAGCGCCTGAGGCAGAGGCCATAGAGCCATCCTCAGCGCCTGGGCCAACTTTGCTCCAGTGGACCCTGGCTGCAGGAGGGGAAGAGAGAGACAGAGAGGAAGGAGAGGGGGAGGGGTGGAGAAGCAGATGGGCGCTTCTCTTGTGTGCCCTGGCCAGGAATCGAACCCGGGACTCCCGCACGCCAGGCCAACGCTCTACCACTGAACCAACCGGCCAGGGCCTGTTTGCAAATTTCTTGATAAGTTCTTAGGTATTTTATTTTTACTATCATTTTAAATGACCTATTTTCATTGTATCTTTAAATTGGTACCTATTAAAGCTCTGAATTAGTATATATTAACTTTATGAATGCTTTTTTTTTTCTTTTTTTTTAAGTGAGAGGAGGGGAGATAGTGAGACAGACTCCCACATGTGCCCCAGGGATCCATTTGGCAGCCCTCCTCTTGGGCCAATGTTCAAATCAGTTTAGCTATTTTTAGCACCTGAGGCTGACATTCTTGGACCCCCGAGCTATCCATAGCGCCTGGGTCCAGCCCTCAGACCAACCCAGCCATTGGTTATGGGAGGAGGAGGGAGAGAGAAGCAGATGGTCGTTTCTCTTGTGTGCCCTGACCAGGAATCAAACCTGGGACATCCATATGGCAGGCCCATGCTCTATCCTGAGCCACCAGCCAGAAACATGAATGCTATTTTTTAATAATTGAATTATTTTTATGTCTATGAATAAAAAAAGACTTGATTTTACCTCCCTTGACTGACAGCTGTTTAGAAAGTTTGATAATGTTTTATTTTGGTGGAGTATAAGTAGCATTCTCATACTTTTGACAGGAACATAAATTGGTACAACTTTTCTGGCAGATTATCTGGAAATGTGGATTAAGAATTTATATATATTTGTCCATTGAAGTGAATTTTTATAAGGACCTTATGATAATGCAGAGACCTATGTATTTAAAGAATAATAGCAGCATGAATTACAGCAAAAGATTGTGAACCATCCAAATAAATACTTGTATTCATAGTAGATTGGTTAAATCATATTCTTTGTATACAGTAGAATACAGATTATGCAGCCATTAAAAAAAATGAACGAGGTAGGTATCTGTTGACATAGAAAGGGAGCTGTGGTTAGTTACCAAGTGAAAAAAGTTTATTAAAATACTGTGGTAGCCTAGAATACAAAATGTATGAGTGTGTGTATATATGCATTTAAAATTTTAGAAGGATGTGTATGTTTCTACATACATGCATATATAAACTTAGATGCAAACATATGTATATATCTCTGCAAACACACACTTATCTATATTTGATTATACTCACAGGAATATTATTTGGTGTCTGATATGTTATAAATATTTCTAAGTGAATCTGTGAGCTTAAAATACGTGTTTCTCCATTTTTTGGGCAGAAGTTTCAAAATATATCCATTAGGTCAAACTAATTCCTTGTTTTTCAAATATTTGAAACCTTACTTCATATCTGCTTTATAATGTAAGTATGGAGAGAGCTGTATTGAAAAATCATTTCTAAAATTGAAAAATAATTTAAAGTATATAAACCAGCTGTCAGTAAAGGTTATATGAGGGCTTTTCTCTTTGTGCACTTAAATACTATTGAGGTTTTTAAAACAATCTTGTTTTGTATGTACTTTTTTAATCATAAACATAGTTTATAAAAAAAATTATGTCCTGGCTTTTAGATTATTGTAGTGTTATGAATAAACCATGAGTACCAATACGTCATTTGCTGTTCTTGTGATAAAGATAATTCATGAGAAAGGAACTGGAGGAATATCTTGAAACCCTTGACCTTGGACATAGTTTAAGAATTTAACCCTGAGCAAATGATATATTGAATAATACAATGATCTTAGTGAACCCTCTGTTTAGTTCTTATTTCCTTTGTTAAAAACAGATTTTTGAAATAACCATGTTGTGCCTGAGCATGAAATGAGTAGTGTAGGTTGTGGCCGGTAGTTTATAAAATTAATTAGATTTCAGACATTAATAGAGAGAAAAGTTAAACAGAAAATAGAGTGTGTGAGGATAAATATCTTTGAGATTTTTGTGGTGTATATATGTGTATTTGGATAGGAGACTAGGTCAGTGTGAAATACATGTCATATTATTGGTCACTGTCAAAATATTTGATAGTCACTATAATACAGTTAGAATTAAGTTTCTGAATCTTGACTTTAAGGTGTAAATGCTTCTTTTGAATGCTTTTTTAAAAGTTACTTTATGTTCATCTGCTTTTATATCCATTTCCTCCCTCTTAAGTATCTTTTAAACTTGAACCATTTTGCATTCTTTTGACTTCAAACATGTTCTTTTTTTATTTTATTTTATTTTTACCTCTACCTCTCTGAGTTCATTTCCAGAAGAGGCAACCCTAACAGCACATTTTCAAAGCGATATTTTTGTAGTTTATGGTAAAAGATCTACACGGTGATTCGCCAATATCAGCAATTCTCTCTAATAAGTACTGTATATGAATATTTTAAAAATCTTAGCCTTTACTGAATCCTTACTGGCATGTATTAGACTCAGAACTGGCTTAAATTTATTCTTCTGCTTAAAATGTTATTGTTCTCCTACTGCTTTCAGAGTCAAGTCCAGGAGGATCCTTGTTCTTATAATAGCTCCAGGTTTTTTGTTTGTTTGTTTTTGGTTTTTTGTATTTTCCTGAAGTTGGAAACAGGGAGGCAGTCAGACAGACTCCTGCATGTGCCCGACCGGGATCCACCCAGCATGCCCACCAGGGGGCGATGCTCTGCCCATCTGGGGCATTGCTCTGTTGCAACCGGAGCCATTCTAGCGCCTGAGGCAGAGGCCATGGAGCCATCCTCAGGGCCTGGGCCAACTTTGCTCCAATGGAGCCTTGGCTGCGGGAGGGGAAGAGACAGACAGAGAGGAAGGAGAGGGGGAGAGTTGGAGAAGCAGATGGGCGCTTCTCCTGTGTGCCCTGGCTGGGAATCGAGACCAGGACTCCTGCATGCCAGGCCGATGCTCTACCACTGAGCCAACTGGCCAGGGCAATAGCTCCAGTTTTATTTTATACACTATAGCCCCAGTTTTATTTATACACTACTGCCCCTTCCAAAGCTTGTTAGATGCCCTTCCTTATGCCCATAGCACTGATACCATGTTTCAATTGCCAATTTCTTGTTTTTCTTACTAGGTAGTGTTCAGATAGATCATATCTATCTGTCGCTATTGAATCTCTAGTTCATAGCATGGCTGAATAAAGATTGAATGTAAAACTGCTATTGGACAGTAGTAATTGCTAGCTCTAAACATTTATTGTGTGCTGATAGTCATTTTATATTTGGTACACATTCAGTATCCTATAAGGTGTACCTGTTTCATAAATGAAGAACCTTATAGTCAGGTTGTTATATGCCCAAGATCACTTAGTAAGAATTTAAACCATTATACACAGTGTCCTCCCTTACCCCAAGTTTAGAGTAGAAATTTTTTACCTAAATGAAGAAAATAATACTTTACATTTCCATTCATTATTTTCCCCCTTTTTAAATACAGCGAGTGTATTCTCAGCAGGCCTTGCTCCAGCTGCTTTTGTGCCAAATCCGTATATTATCAGTGCTGCTCCTCCAGGGACCGACCCGTACACTGCAGCAGGGCTGGCTGCAGCAGCAACATTAGCAGGTAATTTATTGTTCATCCCTGTTGCTTATTATGGATTTAGTTTTAATCTCGGTGTAAGCTTTTTTTTCCCTTTATTTAAAATTTTTTTCCATAATCTGAGAGGGAGGGAGGTAGGGAAAGATAGAGAGAGAGAGAGTGAGAGAGAGAGGGAAAGGGAAGCAAGAGAGAAAGCATCAACTCGATGCTTTCCTTAGTTGTTTCTTTTAGTTGTGCAGTCATTGGTCGTTTCTCGCATGTGCCCTGACTGGAGGTCAAACCAGCGACCTCAGCACACTGGGACAGTGCTCTATTCACTGAGCCGCCCAGCCAAAGGCGTAAGCTTTATTTTAATACACTTGGGCTATTGGAAGTTCCTAGGAACAACTAAAACATACAGAATGAGCTGAAATTTCCAGAGTTAGTTTATTTTTCAACTGTAACGCTACTAGAAAAACACAAACCCAATAAAATTTGACACCTGCACAAAATTGGTTTACATTTTAGTTTTTTAGTTTTATAAATCTTACATTGTCAAATAAATCCTCATTGTTACCAATCCCATTACCCACAGAGACAAGGCAAAATAAAGTTACTTCAAAAAAAATAAACTAGGTTAAAATAAAAAAACAAATCAAAAAAATAAACTGGATAAGTGTAAATACCCAGGTCAAGAAGAGTGTAAGGTAAAGTGCTTCTGCAATCTTGGGAATATGAGTATGTAAAAGTAAAGTTCATTTAGCAATGTTAAAATGTGTAAGCAAGCTGAGGGACAAGGGATGGGGTGAAGTTAGAACTTATTAAAGTTGTCAAACCCTGAAACCATCACTCAACAACTGAAGTGAGCACCAGAACTATATATACAGTGTTACATGGCAATTGTATTGCAGTTGAGCTGGAAGGAATTTTTTTTTTAAAGGAAGCTGTTTTATTGCTTATTTAAGTGAGAGTTGTGCTGGTTAGGCACAGTCTTACTGGGGAAAGCAACTTGCTGATTTATTACAGGGTTTTGAGGGAGGATGTTGATTGAGATGGTTACAAAGACAGAAATGAGTTCATCTTAGGCATGGGTTATGTTGGTTACCAAACCAGGAACTGGCTGATGTTAGCCACAGATATGAGTTCACTAGAGCGAGTCTGTTGATGGGCTGACTTTCATACTCTAACCTGTCACTGTTTTTGTTGTTGTTGTTTTTTAAGATTTTCAGAGATGAGTTCACTGAAGTGAATTGTAACTGATCAATTAGACAATTTAAGTTCGCTTCTGATAGTTTTTTTTATCATAACTAATAGTGTTTGCCTAGGAGTTTGGGAACTTTCTTTTTAATACTCAGAAGTTTAAGAAGTGAAATGTTAATTTTATATTGTTGTTTAATATCTTAGTTTGCAGACTGAAACTAATCTGTCACATTCAGTAGTTTTGGGTACATATCTGCATGTAATCTCATAAGCATGTGAACTTGTTTGGTGGCCTTTCACTAGATGTTAGTTTGTAAAGTGCTGATAAATCACACAGGAAATCATTAACCTATGGAACTGATAGAAGCAACTTTTAAGAGGTCATTAGTGTTGAGATGTGCATGCCAGGCATTCTGGACTTTGGCTTTGTAAGACCAGTGCTATCTAGTGCAACTGTAGTCTGAGCCAGATAATGTAATGAACATTTTTTTTGTAGCCACATTACAAAACTAAAAATAAGATGAAATTTATTTGTAATATGTTTGATTTAGCACAACATACCTAAAGTGTTATCATTTTATTATATAATCAATACGTAGTTTAAAATTATTAATAGATATTTTATACCTTTTTTCACACCAAATCTTCAGAATCCTGTGTCTATTATATATTTACAACACATCTCAATTCAGGCTATCTACCTTTTAATTATTAAATAACCACAAATTATTAATAGCTATTAAATGGTTTTTGGCTACTGTTTTGGACAAAGAGGTTCTAGGTAGATGTCTGACTCCTGTTCTACACTTCCTTTATAAATCTTTTTCACTGTTCAAACAGTCCTCGTTGTAGATTGTGCTTAAACTATATTTAGAAATATATTTTACCTTTAAACTTTTTTAAAGCTTTTCATTTTTGTGATTCAGTAGGTTAAACTGGGCTTTATTTTCTTCTAAAACAAAATAAAACTAAGAATTTGACTTTTAAAAATCTACAAATTAGATATACTTACTTTCATATTGGTGGAATTTTAGGACATGTTTGTTAATCAGTCAGGAATCATGACATTTTGTTTATTCATTTAATGAGTGACTTATTGTACATGATGCTGTTGACTCTCCAGGAATCAGGCATTGTCTTGAATTAAGTAAAATAGAGGAAGAATGATTCTATTTTTCCTGGTTGCTTTCTTATTTCTTTGTGCTTATATTAAATAGTTCTTCTTGTCTTGACTCACTAGTCCCATTTTCCTAACCACATAAACACTGATGTTTCATTTGTTTCTGTGATTTTTTCCATTGCCTTGTGAGAATTGTGACTAAGTCTATTTTAAATATGAAAAGTATTTTAAAACTCAAGGTTTGCAATTCAAATATAGTTGTTGCAAGCTTGGTACTAAAATGTTCCCTAACTTTGTTATAGGTTACAAATCAAAAGATGAGAGTGTTTAGTTTTATTTTTGTAATTCTTTTCAATAGAAGGTATTTTTTAAGTGGAGTGATGAGTTGAGTAAAGAGAATCTCAAAGTTCTGTGGCATTCAGTGTTTTCTAATATGTTATCTTGTGTTTGCCAGTATCAAACCCATAAACTGGCATTCAGTAAATGTTTGATAGTTAAGGATCTTGTCATTGGTCCTCTTAAGTTTAGTTTCACATCTCTCCATTTGTCACTCCTGAATAGTTATTATCTTTTTTAATAATCAATGCTTTAATGAGACTTTCTGCCTATAGAATAGGAAAAATTAAAAGGGTATAGCAGATACAAGTGGATAGGATTATGAGGACATCTCTTAAGTTTTATGCACTGTCCATTTTTATGATCTGGTAATAACTGACCTCATTTATCTATAAAATGTAATGACTTTTTTTTTTTTTTGCGTGGGATGTGGGGTTTAGGTCCAGCAGTGGTTCCACCTCAGTATTACGGTGTTCCGTGGGGGGTGTATCCAGCCAATTTATTTCAGCAACAAGCTGCAGCTGCTGCAAACAACACAGCAAATCAGCAAGCTGCATCTCAAGCTCAGCCTGGACAGCAACAGGTAGAGGCCTGCCTTCATTCAGTTAATACTGGAAGTCTCTTTGAAATTCTGTGAGCTCCTTGTGTTCATGATCTGTGTCTCTTCTTTTTATTTTCTTCAATATGTAATCTATAGCATATGTGGGGGAGGCAACAGTCGGTTTACTATGCCATTGTCATTCTTTTGAGTTAAAAGAGCTGTTGTAATAATCATAATCTGCATGTCTTCCATACAGACCTGCTTTTGCCTGCTCCTGTATAGTTGGTAACACAAGTTTTGATTATGTGATTGTTTTTATCTAATTCATATTATATGAATTTAAAGATTTAAATGTATTCCATTTCCACATTTCTGTTGAAATCTCTAGCAATAAGTGTCGCTTTAGTTTTTTCCAGTTTTCATTTGGTTACTTATAATCAATTACTATTTTCAATATTAATACAGTTTTGACCAGAAGATTTCTGGGTATTTTATATTTTTAAGCACAAAAATATGAAATATTTTCACTAAAGGTTAGATTTATTCTTCAAACAAATTTTTTTTTAAGCAGGAGACAGAAACAGGAAAGAGCAGACATGAGAAGCATCAACTTGTAGTTGCAGCACACTTTAGTTGTTCATCATTTGCTTCTCATATGTGGCTTGGCCGAGGGGCTCCAGACAAACCAGTGACCTCTTGCTCAAACCAACAACCGTGGGTTTATGTCGATGATCCCATGCTGAGGTTGGATGAGCCTGTGCTCAAGTGGACAACCTCAGGGTTCCAGGTTGATGCTCTATCCACTCTGCCACCGTTTGTCAGGCCAAACAAAACGTTTTATCTCAAAGATTTTTTTTTATTTCACTACCTTTCTAGTACTGTTTTTGGTAAATGTAGAAACTATTGATAAGTATAATATTTCTATATATCAAATTCAATGTATTTCTTATACCGAAGAAGCAACTTAATGACAAGTATAGTGTTACTTATTTGTAAGTTAAATTTTATTCTTTATTGCCTTTAATATAGTTTAATACTACATTCATGTTTATTTGAAGCTATTTTCTGATTCAGTCCTTATAGATACATCAGTTAATAAAGTATTTTTTAACCTAATTTTTTTTTATCTTTAGGCAATCAAAAATATCACACTACCTGAATAATACACCTACGTGTGATACTTACTTATAGGATGGTCTTACAGTAAATTCCCCATATCCTGAATTACTTAAATATTTATTTTTGTGAAATTAATGTGTATTATGCTTTTATATAATTACTAAAAGAACTACATATTGCATACTTGACCAGCCTTAAGAGTTTTCACCTTGTTTTGATATAATCTTGTATTCTTTTGTTCACCCCAAGGTTTTCCCCAAAAAAGCAGGTTTTACTCACTTTTATTAAAGCTTCTGAATTCTGAAAAGTTGGTTCAATTTGAAGTTTTCACTCTACTACAAACTCATAACAGACTGTGTTTGTTTTCAGCATTAAAGATTAGTAAAACTAAAATTAAATTTTTTGTTTTCATCTAAGATTTTGCCATATTCCCCCCCCCCCCCCATAAAAATCTATCTTCTTTTGGTAACTTAAAGAGCATAAATACTAGAAATAACTTTTTCAAAAGACCTAGAGCAGGGGTCTCAAACTCAACTCAGCATGTGGGCTGCAGAGCAAGATCACAGCCGTTAGGCGGGCCGCACTAGGTCTACAAAAGGCAACTGTTACGCAACACTTTTCAGTGTCACATAACGACCAGAAACTGTAGTTCGCATCACAACTGCTGTTAACTAAGCTAATATCTAGCTAGGATGCTAGAGAAATGAAAAATACAAGTAGGCCCCTAGGCTTAATTTTATCCAAAATATTTTGAACTTCGTGGATTAGTCTGCGGGCCGCACAAAATTGTTCGGCGGGCCGCATGCGGCCGCATGCGCGAGTTTGAGACCCCTGACCTAGAGCCTCCATGATGCTTAATAGATTGCTCTAGTTGGCAAGTCCGTGATTATGTGTTTGATATTAAGTATTTTGTATTTTTTTGTTGTGAATCAACATTTCATTGCATGTAAATGTGTTCAAAGAATAATCAAAGGCTATTTGTGGTATATACAGACTTGTCCAAGATAAATTTATTTATCTCTTATTTTATAATTTCATTTTTAAGGAAATCATTTGTCCTTTGTAGGTTCTCCGTGCTGGAACAGGTCAGCGCCCTCTTACTCCCAATCAGGGCCAGCAAGGGCAACAAGCAGAATCACTTGCAGCAGCAAATCCAGCTTTGGCTTTTGGTCAGGGTCTTGCTACTGGCATGCCAGGTATATAGTTGGTTAATTGTAGAAATTTGAATAGATTTAAAATATTAAATGTAGACTGTCACACTGAAGAGTGAAAAAAATCAAGAGAAATTTTTTTAAAATCTTGTCTATCTTGCATTAAATTATTTAAAATTCAGATGCCAAGAGTTGAAATTAATATTGTTTATGAGACTTAATGACAGAGATGGAAAATATGTATTAGAATTCTCAACACAGCCATTTTTCTTTCTTTATGGAGTAAACTAGCATCTTTTCAATGCAGAATTCTCAAAGCAGCCCTTCAAGAAACAAAAATACGGTATTTCATTAAATATTTTAACATACCATTTGGTTCAGAAAATTTTTTTTCTTATTTTCCTCCTTAAAACCCTAGGTGTGTCTTATGGTCAGGTGTGTTTTATGGAGCGAAAAATATGGTAGTTGATTATAGAGTTGACATATGAGATAAAAACCTGTACCATTTGTGCCTTATAAGAATTTTTTTTTTTTTTTGAGATAGAGAGGGACAGACAGGAAAGAAGAGAGATAAGCATCAATTCTTCATTGCAGCACCTTAGTTCATTGATTGCTTTCTCTTATGTGCGGGGGGTGGGGGGGCTACAATAGAGGGAGTGACCCCTTGCTCAATACAGCAACCTAGCAACCTCAGGCTTCAAGCCAGCGACCATGGGGTCATGTCTACGAGCCCATTCTCAGGCTGGCAACCTTGGGTATTTGAACCTGGGTTCTCTGCATCCCAGTCTGACGCTCTATCCACTGTGCCACTGCCTGGTCAGGCAAGAATAGTTACTTAATTAATATTGAAAAGCTTGAATGTAATATTTTTTACTTTGAACCTTTTTCATTCTTATTTAGCCCATTCATAATATTTTAAACTATTATGTTTATAATCTAATAGCAACAGTGTCCAATATACTTATGAAAAGCTAATATAGAGGAAATTTTTAAATTTCTGCTCATTGCCACAGTACAACTTTTAGAAGGGGCCAAAAGATACAGTTTTGTTAAGCATTATTTTGTAAAACTAAATACCAAATTACTACTTTAATAATAGAGGAAATTATTTTTCTTAAGTCAGTAAAAGCAGCACTGGTTATGTTTTTAAAGTGAGATGTAAAGGCTACATTTGAACATCTGTAGATAATGCATCATTTTCTATTTTACTCCTTCATTCACTCTCTTTCTGAAGACTCATCTTTTAAGTGTTCTATTTTTCTTTACTTTTAGTATATGAGTAGTTACTCCAACTATACAGATAATCAGTTACCATTGAATTGTAATGTAGTTAAATTTTCTATTCAAATCATTTATGAAATATGTTTATTGTGTTGGAAAACATCCTGCCTTTGATTGAGGGTTTCCTTTATGTGTTAAGTGCTGCTGAATACTTCTGTTGTGAGGATTTTTGTACCAATTGCATTCATTCTGTTCTCTTTGAAATCTTTTTTTTTTTAAATATGGTTAACATGCATTTTTATTTTTCCTGGGTTTTTTGTTTTTGTTTTTGTTTTTTTTGAGACAGAGAGAGAGTCAGAGAGAGGGATAGATAGGGACAGACAGACAGGAACAGAGAGAGATGAGAAGCATCAATCATCAGTTTTTCGTTGCGACACCTTAGTTGTTCATTGATTGCTTTCTCATATGTGCCTTGACTGGGGGCCTTCAGCAGACCGAGTAACCCCTTGCTTGAGCCAGCGACCTTGGGTCCAAGCTGGTGAGCTTTGCTCAAACCAGATGAGCCCGCACTCAAGGTGACGATCTCAGGGTCTTGAACCTGGGTCATCTGCACCCCAGTCTGACACACTATCCACTGCACCACCGCCTGGTCAGGCTCTTATTTTTTTAATTGAGTTTATTGGGATGACATTGGTTCACAAAACCTTAGGAGTTTCAAGTGTACAGCTCAGTAAAACATCATCTGCTCATTGCATCATGTACTCTTGCCTTAAGCAAAGTCTCTTTCTGTTCCCATTTCACCCCTCTTTACCCCCCTCTACCTGGCCCCCACTCCCATTCTCTCTGAAATACTAAGGTTTGGCTTTACCATCTTTTCTAGGCCTGTGGATAAAGAAAAGATGTTAATACTGCTGTCCCTGAAGTACAAATGATAATCGAATGGGGGCATTCTCATTTTCTCTTTTTTACCCCAGCTTCAGAGGAGCTACTGTCCTGAAACCATTATGGTTAGAGACCCTGGCAAAACAGCCCTTTGAGAAGTGGACTATGAAACTTAAGTTGTAGGCACATTGAGGGACATGGAGATGGAGCTAAAAAGAAATGAGCTAGGAGTTAGTGCGAGCCATTGCTAAAACTCCTGGGTTTCTTTTGGGATTGTGCTACTGGTAGAAAAGGGGGAAGAGCCATGGAGTACAACAGTCCTGCCTTAATAGATTCTAAATAGGACCTTAATTGAAGAGAGTGCTTCTGGCCTATTTGCTGCTGCCTGTAACTATTGCTAATCTTTTAGGCTCTTGTTGTTGTATTTATTATGCATTTCTTATAAATGCTTTTGCTCCGTTTCTTCATGTTCAGCTCATTTTTTTATTTATCAAAAACATCAAAATATTTTGTTCTTAATTAACTTCGGTCTCCTCAAAATTCTTATATTCTTCTCATTCTATGAGAGAACCCTTTATTGCTTTTTTATTTTGTTCAACAGTGAACTCTGTTGATAATCCTAAAAGAAAACCACCTTTGATGCAGTATTTGTCTAAAAACAGTTGACTATATTTTTAGAGGGATGATAAAATTAAAAACAGGTAGAACGTTAGGGGGAAAAAAACATTATTTTACCTAACCTGAGCCACAACATTGAGTCCCTTTATAAGTATAAATGTAAAATCTATTCTCATAAAAGGGGCCTTGCTATAACTAGTCTTTGTATGCTCGAGTGACTTGATGGCTGTTAATGTGATTTCCTCACTCTAAAACTTGACCTGATGCCTTGTTTACTTCATTCTGCCCAGGACTATGATGAACTACTGTATTTCCCCCATGTATAAGATGCCCCATGTATAAGACGCATCTTAATTTAGGGGCCCAAAATTTTGGGGAAAAATGTATTACATAAAGTTATTGAACTCAAATTTTATTCATCATAAAATTAATACAGTTCCCATCCATTAGCTTGTCCTTATCTGTGTCTGATGACGAATCACTGTCTTTATGTGTTGCCTCGTCCTCAGTTCCATCTATGGCATTTGAAATGCCACAACCACTGTATAAGACGCACCTGGTTCTTAGACTCCAAATTTAAAAATAAATAAATAAATAAAAATGCGTCTTATGCATGGGGAATACAGTAATTCTCACTTTCTGTATTTAAATTGTAACATTGATATAAAGCTTAATGTGCTGATAAAAGAGCTAACTTGAGAAAATTAGGGTTTTTTTTGTCTCAGACAGTCCTTAACTTTTCTACCTTTTATCCTTCTTTAGCTTTCCTATGCCTTCTCCCTGGTCTTCCTACTGTATTGATTATAGACTTTAATCCACGGGTCCCCAAACTTTTTACACAGGAGGTCAGTTCACTGTCCCTCAGACCATTGGAGGGCCGGACTATAAAAAAAACTATGAACAAATCCCTATGCATACTGCACATATCTTATTTTAAAGTAAAAAGCAAAACAGGAACAAATACAATATTTAAAATAAAAAACAAGTAAATTTAAATCAACAAACTGACCAGTATTTCAATGGGAACTATGGGCCTGCTTTTGGCTAATGAGATGGTCAATGTCCGGTTCCATATTTGTCACTGCTAGCAGTAACAAGTGATATGACGCGCTTCTGGAGCCGTGATGCATGCGTCCCGCATCACCGGAAGTAGTACTGTACGTGAGCGACGCTGCCACATACAGTACTCCAGGAGCACAGGATGCTTCACTGACCACCAATGAAAGAGGTGCCCCTTCCAGAAGTGCGGTGGGGGCCAGATAAATGGCCTTGGGCCGCAGTTTAGAGACCCCTGCTAATCGTTCTGCTTGATCCGGTGTGCCATCTGTTGTTGTCAGTCTTATATCTTCGTCTTTTCTCTCTGCCATCTTCTTTCCTACAACCACTGTGCTGATTAATCTGCCTCTTCATCCAGAAAGCTTTCTATGTTCCTCTTGGGTTCATTGTCAAAATTTATATTCTACCCCACAGTTCTTTTAAGCCTTGCCTCCGTGATTCCTTCACAGTAGCTTTACTGTTGACTCAGTTACAACTGCAAAGTATGACCTCTCCTCTATCCTTATTTTTCTCAGTTTTTGTGGTATTTTACCATATTGACTATGTCCAACTCTCTGCAACTCATCTCCACTGTCACTTGTGTGATACTTGACTCTTGGTTTAGTCACCTTTCTCCTTGCTTTTTACCAATGAATCTGCAGATAAATATTAGAAACTAGAATTAATATTTTTGGATACAAAAAATCAATTGGAAACTCTTGTTAACCAAAAGCATAAGTTTGAACATTAAAGATTTTAAAAATAATTATTTACAGCAGTAGCAAACACCTAAGAATAAATCTAACAAAAAAAGGTGCTTGATTTCTATGGGAAACAACTTAGTTCACCTAAATAAACAGATACCGTTGGACAACTCAGTATTTTGAGCATGTCAGTTATTCCCATATTAACTTGTAGTTTCTTTTCTTGTGTATTTTTCTGAAGCTGGAAACGGGGAGAGACAGACAGACTACTGCATGCGCCCGACCGGGATCCACCCGGCACGCCCACCAGGGGGCGATGCTCTGCCCCTCTGGGGCGTCGCTTTGCGGCGACCAGAGCCACTCTAGTGCCTGGGGCAGAGGCCAAGGAGCCATCCCCAGCGCCCAGGCCATCTTTGTTCCAATGGAGCCTCGGCTGCGGGAGGGGAAGAGAGAGACAGAGAGGAAGGGGGGGGGTGGAGAAGCAAATGGGCACCTCTCCTATGTGCCCTGGCCGGGAATCAAACCCGGGTCCCCCGCACGCCAGGCCAACGCTCTACCACTGAGCCAACCGGCCAGGGCCTTAACTTGTAGTTTCAATGCATTCCCAAATAAAAACTTTTAACAGTTTCTTTCTATAGTATTTTAACAGCTTGTGCTAAAATGTAATGAAAATGCAAAGGATCAAAAGTAGGTTTACTCTAAAGCTAGAGTTAAATTACTATATAGAGACACAAACAGAGCAATGCAACAGAATAGAAGCCTCTAAAGAAATGGGCACCTAACAGTAAAGAAAATAATACTAAGGAGAAGAGTGACTTGTTTTATAAGATGAAACACGACTAGTTGACTCTGAACAATGCAGAGGTTAGGAGCCGACCACCTTCCCAGTCAAAAATCCACATAGAACTTGAGTGTCCTTCAGCACACACTGATTCCCACTCACTTTAGTTGATTGGGAAATAAAATGAAGTTGAACCCTTGCCCTAAACTGTGTTTAATAGTTCCTTTTGGATTTTAGACCTATAAGTGAAATATGGAATTCTAAAGCTGTTAGAGATAATATAGAGAAAAAATTATAAAGGAAATAATAGGTTTGACCCCATTACCTCAGAAGCCCTCATTAAGGGTGATTGAAGGTCAGGCTAGGGATAGAAGAAAATATTTGCAATACATCATCACTCCTAAATAGTTGTAACTAAAATCCAAACTGTTCCCATTTTGCATCGTTTTCATTTTTTGGCAAGAGATTCAAAACAGTCATGGGTTAGGAAACACTTATTCACTCATGGTCTTTCTTTTTGCAAAATAAATGTGTTTTGTAAAAGGATTTGCCAACATGCCTGGTTTATACGTATTACTAAATAATTATAAATAAGCAAAATATTATGGCTTTTTTGACTATCTACTCCTAAAGCTTTGAGTTGTTCAGTCTCTTCATCGGAGAGTGCAGCCTTTGAAGTGGTCAGATGGTAAGCTTCAGATGGCTGATGGAGCTTTGGCCAGATTGCCAGAGATTTCAATTCCAGGTTCATCAGGAACTTGAGTCACAGTACCTTGGCTTTCTTCAACAGCAGAGCCATCAAAGATGTCATCAAGTGTGTCATTGGTCATTTCTTCAGTCATTTCCATTTCATGTTTTCCTTCTGGAAATTGTGCAGTGTTTATAATATCTTCTGTGGATGGATCTGAACCACCTGCGTTGTGTGCTGTAGTAGACGTTTTGCCAGCCATGTTCGTCTGGGAGTTCATCACTTCTGTTGGTGTGGACAGAGAAGTGACTTTTGAACTGAAAGCAGCAGTTCCTGTTTTCTGTTTCTGTAATTGTACAAGCTGTTTGGCTAAAACTGCAAACTTCTTTATCACCAACTTTGGCCATTTTCTTAATTTCTGATTTCAGCTTTTTTTCTCGTTTCTTTAAAGGTACTGCATCTCTGTGTATAGTCCTCTGTGTACATGGAATCTCTCAATTCTCTTCCTTTATTATATCATTTATAGTTTTCTTCTTGAAGAGAGATGCCCAGGGATCTGCCCAGCTCAGTCCGGGTCACACAACTAGGAAAGGACAGGCCTTGGAGGGTTTGGGGTGGTGAAGCCAATGGATAAGAGAAAAGGGCAGGGTCTCCAGGCAGGACCTGCAGAGGGCAGTGTATGCAAAACCTGCTGGAGCCTAGTTGCCCAGATTGGCCAAATTTAACAAGTCTGACAACAACATCAAGTACTATTAAAATCATGAAGCAGTGGGAACTCTAATACAGGATCCTCGGGTTACGATAGTCGTCATACAGTGTTTCAAGTTTACGACACTTCCACAAAAACTTTTAAAAATTTGAGACGTGTTTCGCTTACGCGGTTAGCATCGTATTTATGGACTACGTGGGTTAACTAGATTGGTTGCACGTGGCCAAAAAATACACAGTAACACAGCGAGCATATGAGTGAGGGAGTTGGCTTACCTATGCCATTTTGAACTGTTAAAAGCACAACTGTTGCATTTATGTTAGACTGGGTTGTTTTTTGACTTACACCAAAAGTCAGGTTACCTAACTGTCCTAGGAACAAACTGTGTTGTAACCCGAGGACCCCCTATGCCAAGGTGGTAACTGTATAAATTTGCAAAACCACTTTGAAAGTGGCTTGGCCTTATTGACCGTATTTGAAATTATATGCATACTCTATGACTCCGGGTCAACTATTATAGATGTATATGTTAGATGAGAGAAATAATGCACACAAACACTCCAGGATACACGTACAAAAATATTTATAGCAGCATTGTTGACAGTAGCCACACATTAAGAACAGTGTAAATGTTGAATGAATAAATGCATTTTGGTGTCTATCCAATGAGGTGCTATATAATAATGGAAATGAAAACTAGGAAAGTTTATAGACAACCACTTAAATGAATCATACATAAAAAATTTTAAATAAACTAACTGATTGCTTTTGTTGTAGATAATAAAATAGTGTGTAACTAAGGGAAAGAGAAGGTTGTGGTAGAGCCAGGGACATAGGAGAGGTAGGTCTTCTCTATTTCTTGACTTGGATGGTGGTTATAATTTTTTGTGTCATAATTATTAATACTGTATTATTTTTTTTTACTGTGTTTTATTTCACAATAACAAAGTTTTAAACAAAAGGTATTGTGTTCTGCTAATAAAATACATTCTCTAATTCAGAAAAACATTATTTTTGCCCTGGGCGATTAGCTCAGTTGGTTAGACTGTCATCCCTAAGTGACAAGGTTGCAGGTTCAGTTCCCTGTTAGGGCACCTACAGGAAGCAACTGATGAATGCCCAACTAACTGAACAGCAAATGGATGCTTCTCTCTCTCTACGCCCTTCCTCTCTGTCTCTCTAACATCAATAAATAATAATTTTTTAAAATTATTCTCAATACCCCCTTTTTTCTAGTCCCCCCCCTCTGGCCTTTTTACAGTAAAGATCCTCAAAAACATTGACTGTACTTGTTTGTGTTCTTTCACTTTATTCTTCACTAAACTTGCCAGTTTGGCCTTTGTCCGATACCAGAATGACTTCCATGTTGCTTAACTCCATTGCTCAGTTCTCAATTCTTTTTTTTTTTCCTCTCTTTTTTTTTTTTTTAAGCTGGAAACGGGGAGGCAGTCAGACAGACTCCCGCATGCACCCGACCGGGATCCGCCCTGCACGCCCACCAGGGGGCGATGCTCCGCCCTGCACGCCCACCAGGGGGCGATGCTCCGCCCATCCGGGGCGTCGCTCCGTCACAACCAGAGCCACTCTAGCACCTGGGGCAGAGGCCAAAGAGCCATCCCCAGAGCCTGGGCCATCTTTTGTTCCAATGGAGCCTCAGCTGTGGGAGGGGAAGAGAGAGACAGAGAGGAAGGAGAGGGGGAGGGGTGGAAAAGCAGATGGGCGCCTCTCCTGTGTGCCCTGGCCGGGAATCGAACCCGAGACCTCCACACGCCAGGCCGACGCTCCACCACTGAGCCAACCGGCCAGGGCCCAGTTCTCAATTCTTAATGGCTTTAACAGCATTTGACATTGTTGATCACTCAGCCTTCGTTGAAATTGTTTTTTATTTGGCCTTCAAAAGATCACATTAATTTGTTTCATACTGGCTGTTCCTTCTAAGTCTCTTTCCTTCTTCCTCTCCTCTCCAACCTCTTAATGTGAAGCACCCTCCGTCTGTAGATCCCCTTTTTATTTTCTTGGGGATTTCATTCTGTCTTATAGCTTTAAATATTATCTTTATGTTGACAACTCCCAGATTTATAATTCCAGTGTGGACCTCTCTTCTAAACTTTAGAGTTGTATATCCTATTTGGCATCTCTAGTTGGATATCTTATAATCTCAAATTTATTGCTCCATGAGGAATTCATTAATTGAGGAAGGGGCTTGGAAACTTTGCATTCCTGCTTATATTTTGCTGTGTGTATCTATCTCTTCATTTGATTGGTCCTCCTAATTTATATTTATCATAATTAATTACAAAAGTCAGAATTATTGTGTTTAATTAAAAACAACCTTTGCATGTGAAAATGCTGGTCTTGGTGGTCTTAGTGTTTCAACTTTATCTAAGGTTGTCAGACTGTTGATCTTTAGTTCTTATTACTGTATAAGGCAGCCTTTCTCTGAGTTCTGGGAAAAAACTAAGCCCTGTTGACTTAAAGTATCAACTGTATATAGTTAATTCTCTCCTATGCATCTGCAGTGATACTTACTATGTATCATCCTTGGGGGAATTGGCAAAATAGTCATTTTCTGTTCTGTGGTTCCAATGAGGAAGCCCCACTGTGAGAAAGGTTGTTAGGAGGTAAACCTCATTCTCCTCTAATTCGGAATAATGCAAATTGTCACCTGCCTTGTGTTCAAGGCTATGAAAACCTAATGTCTACATGATTTTTGTTCAGATTTTAGCGGGACAGCCTTTACAGATAGACTGTTACCTTATGATTTTAATGTATCTGTTTATATCATGATTTAAATTTTCAAAGGAATGCTTATGAAAATCTAAGAGAATGTTGGTTATGAGGCATTTAATATAGAATTTAACTAAAATTGTTTAATAATCATGTTTTTCCATAGTCTTTATTCATCCTCTTTTCAGAACTGACTAAATATAGGAATGTTTTTAATTTTGTGGTCCATAAATCAGAGGCATCTTTGTTAAAATTTACCTATACTTTGTTACATTTCATATATTTAGTAATACCTTCTCAAATGTGTTTGCTTGTTATATGGTAACTAAGGGTTTTATATTAATAGCTATTAATATATAATAGCTGTGTTTTCTGGTTGATAAAAACACAAATGCAGGGGAAAATAAATGTGTTTTTTACACTGGGTCTTTTCATTAGTAACATTTATTTTTATATTATCTAGGCTATCAAGTACTAGCTCCAACTGCCTATTATGATCAGACTGGTGCCTTGGTGGTTGGCCCTGGAGCAAGAACTGGCCTTGGAGCTCCAGTTCGATTAATGGCTCCAACACCTGTTTTAATTAGTTCAGCAGCAGCACAGGCTGGTAAGTGGAATTGATGTTTTCAGGGATAATGTTTTTCTGGTGGTGTCTGAGATGTTTTAAAAACAGAATCATTTTTCTTGGTAGTTTTAAGAAAGGTCTGAAATTTATTTCACAGCAGCAGCAGCAGCAGCAGCTGGAGGATCTGCAAATAGTCTCACAGGCAGCACAAACGGGCTGTTTCGGCCACTTGGCACGCAGCCACCGCAGCAGCAGCAACAGCAGCAGCCCAGCACTAATCTCCAGTCGAATTCATTTTACGGGAGCACTTCTTTGACTAATAGCTCCCAGAGCAGCTCTTTGTTTTCTCACGGACCTGGCCAACCTGGAAGTACATCTCTTGGCTTTGGAAGCAGCAGCTCTCTGGGCGCTGCTATAGGCTCAGCCCTCAGTGGGTTTGGTTCATCAGGTAAGTTTCTTTTTAAGATGAGTGTGCTTTAAGTGGATATGAGGTATATGTATTTTTCTGATATTAAAATAGGCAGTAATAAATAGCTGGTAGTATAGAAAGGACAGGATTATAATACTGATGGTTTATTGGTTTTTGTGGAAGGAAACCTACTTCCTATAAATTTTTAAATGTCTATGAATGTTTAACTCATTTCAAACAGCCCATTCTTTTCTCAAATATAATACTTTTCCCCTGGCTTTAAGAACCATACTGTTGTAATTTTTTAGGAAGGTTTACACAATGTATTTTATGCTAATTACTAGCTCTTCCTTACTCTATATCATGTTGGAGGAAGAAATACTTTTGCCATCTTAAATTTCTGGTGTTTTAAGATAACTGTCTTTGTGTGCTTATCAGATGATTTAGTTTTATTACATGCTACTGATTAAGACTTTATTTTATATTATATATAAAAGTAAAACATAAATGTTCTAAACAGAAGCAAGCCCATAAGAAACTACCAGTACACTTATATTTATTTTAGATTAAATAGTTTAGCCTTTATCACTAATTCATTTAAAAGGATGTTTTTCCCATTCTAGTTTTATTTATAATACTTGAGAAATCCAAATGTTAAATAGCTTCACAAAATAAGTGATTGACCCACACAAAGTGATTTTGTAACTGAGGAAGAACTAAGTGAAATGAGAAGAGGCGCACCGTTGACGCCTTACAGTAATCGTTCTCTGAGGTTCCCGGGGTATTCAGGAAGCAATGGGGAGGATAGCTTCCCCTCATTTGGTACAGTTGACAGCCTTCTCTTCATGAGGGTCAGGACTATATAACATTAAGTTATATTCTTTTCTGGTGTGGAAAATGGCAAAACTAACGTGTCAGTCATACTTGCCAGTTTTCCAAGGAAGTGTCTTCTAAACTTTTAATATTTGTAGCTAGAGGAATGGTCTTGAACAGCCATAAACTTTTAGATGCAAAATGCTTTTTTTGTTATAATGAAATACAATGGGGTATTATTATAGTTGCCTAACAAAATTACCTAAAGAATGGGCACAAGAACTTCTAAGGGAAAATCTAGTGAACATGCAGACTGTTCAGTCTTTTAATTTAATTTTCTACTTGTAGTTTGGGTGGTTTTTTTTTTTTTTTTATTCTTTTTTTGAAGCTGGAAACGGGGAGAGACAGTCAGACAGACTCCCGCATGCGCCCTACCGGGATCCACCCGGCACGCCCACCAGGGGCGACGCTCTGCCCACCAGGGGGCGATGCTCTGCCCCTCCGAGGCGTCGCTCTGCCGCGACCAGAGCCACTCCAGCACCTGGGGCAGTGGCCAAGGAGCCATCCCCAGCGCCCGGGCCATCCCTGCTCCAATGGAGCCCTGGCTGCGGGAGGGGAAGAGAGAGACAGGGAGGAAGGAGGGGGGGGCGTGGAGAAGCAAATGGGCGCCTCTCCTTATGTGCCCTGGCCGGAAATCGAACCCGGGTCCCCCGCACGCCAGGCCGACGCTCCACCGCTGAGCCAACCAGCCAGGGCCTGGGTGGGTTTTTTTTAATTGTTGTTTTGGTTGTTGTTTTTTTTCATTGCTTTTGGAGTTTAGTATTTTATCTCCAGCCAAGCACTCTCATAGGACTCATTTTTTGCTTCTAACACAATTGACAAGCATTTTCCCCAAATAACTAAATAGGCTGAAGAAAATCAAAGAACATATAACTTTAAAAAAAAAAAACTTTGTGGAAATAACTAGCTTCTGAACTGTAGGGTATAGATCCTAAATAAGCCAGGGAAAATAGAGAAGAGCTTTGATAAACCTCGTGTACCCTTTTCTAGTAAAATGTCATTAATGATCTGGTATTGTAGGCCTCCTTACCCAAGTCTTCCAAACTCCCATTTGTCTTGTAGTTTTGAACAGCTCTCCCCCTGCATTCAGGAATTGGTTGGCATGAATATTTTGTTTCCTACAAATGTTCCCTACAGATGCCTCTTTCCCAAAAACTTATCTTCTTCATGCCTCCTTTATAAGCATTGCCTACTCAATTCTGATTTTCAGTCTGGGGTACCTCTGTTTTATCTTGCTTCAGAGGGTTTTAACGATTACCACCCCAAATCCAGTAAATAGTCTTACATCTTCTCTCTCCTCTTGGACATTTTGGTGAGAATTCACTCAAGTGCTACAATATGTACACTTAGAACAAACCTATGGCTGTTTCTCATTATGGCAGTTCCATGCCTATATGAAATCTAAAGTGTATTGTGGTTATGTGTACATTTCCACAAGCAGTAACATATACACAGTCATTCTCTTACTTATATGATGAAATTATTCCTGCTTAAGAGTGTTAAATGCCCTAATTTATAAAACAGCTGGCTAAGATTATTATGATATAGTGATTAAATCATCCTTTTGATACCATTATTTAGAAAGCGCTATTACAATAGAAAGTTTATAGTTTAACATTCTACACACAGTTGATAAATAGCGACTATTGTCTGTCTAGCTTTTTAGATATTTTAAATAAACTTTCATATTTCATAGTCATACTTTTGCAGATAATTTAGGCATATAGTAAAACTTAAGGAGCCAGTTTGTTTTGCTTAAGCTATTTTGAATTACTTTTAAATGTTTGGTTTGGCTTTTCCTTTTTGGAGGAAAATATATTGCATGTGTCAGAATTATGGTTTATTTATTTGCCAGGGAGTGATAGTGTTACTGCTCTCTGATACTAGAGAGCTATTTATTGTCTTTGTCAGTTAAATTGTTTCTGAAATAAATAGGACTTTAAAATGTAGCAGTGTCTTACAAAAATCACTTTGACAGTGTCCTTTTAAATTAACATAATTAATGTAGCATACATTGACAATTTTTGCCAAAACCAATTTAAGAAGAGCTATTTACTATATTAGTGTTTACTTTTTTTTTTTTTTTTGCTATTAAAATGCATATAGTTACCTAGTTTTTCTTTATTATAATGCTATCTTAAAATAAAAAATTTTCAGTAAAACACATTGTCAGTCTTTCAGGAACTGCACTGACAGTTAATAAAAGGTTGAATATTGTTACACTATTTTGCCTAATATAGCAGCGGGAGCCTGGTATTTTTCCTTTACAGAATTTTGAATTTGGCAAGAGCCAATGTAATTAAAGTTTCTTACCTGTATTGTAAGCTTAACTTGGTCTACCCATCAGGTGCTCTGCTTAATTTTTCTCTTTAATCTATACCTATATGACCTACTTATAATTGACTTGAGGTTAGAAAACCAAGTCCAAATAGAAACTTTGAAAATTCTCTTGAAACAAATTACCACATTGGTCCGAATATAGAATGTGTCCTTAAAAAACTTGACAGCTTAAGAAATTCCCATAGACGAAAAGGCAGTCTTAGAAGTAAGAAAGATGCATACTTGAAAATATGGGTACTGAGACAAGAATTGGGAGTTTTTGACAGCCCCTTCAAACACTTGGTAAAGGATTTAATTATCCAGATATACATTAACAGCTAAAGTCTTGGGTTGCTTTCTGAGCATTGGTTGCACAGCTACATGGTAATTTGATTCTCCTGTTCTTTTATGATTTTTGTGGAGCACAAAAGGGAAAAAGGACTAGGAGGTTAATAGTTGAATTTGGAATTAAGTAATAAGAATTCAGTATGTAGCCTGGCCTGTGGTGGCGCAGAGGATACAGCGTCAACCTGGAATGCTGAGGTCACCGGTTTGAATCCCTGGGCTTGCCTGGTCAAGGCACATACAACAAGCAGTGAACAGCTAGAGCGAAGCAACTGCTTCTCATCATCCCCCCCACCACATAAAATCAATAAATAAAATTTTTGTTTTTAAAAAGAATTCAGAGTATGTAGGACAATAAGGATTGTAATATTAAATAATTATATATTATCTAAGGAAAAAAAAGGCTGATCAGTTTTCAATTGAGCAAGGGGCTAACGGGGTAAAATCTTAGGAATGGAAGATCCTAAGGGGTAAGTGAAAGCATGTTTTTGGTGTGATAATAGTTACAAGAGCTGTTTTGTAAAAGAAGGTTTAGTTTTTTCATATACATTTTGTAATTTAGTTGTTGAAGGATAAGGAAAATTTGTAGTGTGAAAAGTACTGAGGAATAAGCTGCCATGCATATTTCACAATTGACTAGTATTTGGGCCAATATGGACGTAAAGTATTATGGTTTGAACACAGGTAGAAACCAAATTAAGTAAATGGTGAGGAAAATATATTATAATAATCTCTTTATCAATATAGTCTTTTCTTGGCATTGAATTGAAGTCTTAAGAACTGGTTAGGACACTACCAAAATTTAACCGATTGGAATTTACTCTCTAGCTTATCATAAAGCAGACAACTTAACAATGCCAGGGTTTATAAATCATACCAGGGTATTAAAGCACAGAAATCATATGTGTCAATGGTAAATATGTGTGAAATAATGAACATATGACTGCTATGTTAAGTATTTGGTTACTTTATTGGGGTGCATTTATACCCTTTTATGATTAATAAGTTAGTATATGTAGTTATCACAGTAATTATCTTCTCCATTATATTTTTAAAAATAATTATTGTGATCACTTCTGTTATTTCCCAGCAAGAGTTGGGGATAGGTTTTATTCAGTTAACACTGTATGTAATTAGGGTTTTTTTTATTTCTTCTTCAGTTGGCAGTTCTGCAAGTAGTAGTGCCACAAGGAGAGAGTCTCTATCTACTAGCTCTGACTTGTACAAAAGATCTAGTAGCAGCCTAGCACCCATAGGGCAACCATTTTACCATAGTCTGGGATTTTCCTCCTCTCCAAGTCCAATAGGCATGCCTCTGCCAAGCCAAACTCCAGGACATTCACTTACGCCACCGCCATCACTATCATCACATGGATCCTCATCCAGTTTGCATTTAGGTAAAAAAACAACCCAAAACCCTTTTTATTTGTATGTATACATGTAAGTGTGTTTGTGTGTATGTTTTTAATATATGTAAAATATTTAATGTTGGGTAAAACATGCCAAATTGCTTTTGCTTTTAGTTATTAGCCTTTTGAAAAAGTTCTATTGTCATGAAAATTTTAAATGAGGGTCTAATGTACAGTAAGGTAAAGACCCCTATTGTATCTTGTTTTCTTTTATGAAATACAGTGGTGTTTTTTCTTGTCTGTGCTTTTGATTTGTGTGTGTTTCAGATCATCTGAAAAGTCAACTATTTATGAATGATAGTGAAAGAAATTTTCACTAGTAAGAGTTTGCACACCAAAAGAAAAACATTAGTCACATAATTTTTTAACTTTAAATAATTTCATTTAGTACAGTGGGTTTTACTTTGGCCTTTGAATGCCTGGCCATTTTACCAAAGGGTTATGTCAGGGTATATGAATATAATATGTTTGTGAGTTAAAGAATCTTAAGGGTTTGATCCATATATTTCTCTTACTTTTAAATATGTTGTTAGTTTAAGATAAAAAATGGTTTAGGCTTGTTGTACCCTTGAAGTTGGAGTATTCAGAACTTTTGTTTATCTCTGGATATTAAAACTGCCCCCACCCTAAGATTACTGAATTGGTTACCTTTTTCCCTTTCTGGGAAATATTTATCCATGTAATGAACAGTATATTTTGAAGGGTTTTTGGAAATGAGAGGCTTTGTATAAATCTCTGTCTCCTCTTAAAAAATATTTTCATTAAAATTAGAATTTGTATTTTTGTAATCCTAGTTACCTCAACTAAAGGGAGAGATTCTATTGCTGACTCTTATGTGCTTGGAAAGATTTAAATTAGCTTTCAATTTAAGAAGTAATATTTTCATTGTAAGCAGGTCTTTTGATCCCTCCCCCATCATAAGGTTATAGCTCTCTTTTTTTAAAGCTCATTGTCCATGAAACAAAGGTATCTTTTGTAGTAATTAATTATCATTTAGAATTTTGTCTTTGCAAAGTGGGCCAGATTCCTTTTTTAAAAACTGGTCGTACACCTCAAATTCTTGACCTCTGCTCTTTGGGGGATATTGAATATATATATACATAAACAATGAGTTTATCCAGGGGGTTCCTATGGCCTGTTTTGCCAGCACTATTTGTGTAAAGGTATCAGTGTTTAGTCTAACATGTTTCTTCATTTATCATCTTAGTCACTGGAGTTGCTCAGTTCCTGAATTCTATGACTTCTGTTTAGACCTACTTCACACCTTTATATAAGACATGCTTTTGAAACTTTGAAATGGACACACAAATATGGAACATAACAAACCTAAGAATAAACATTTCATAGTAGTTTTGTGTTTTCTTCGTTATGGTTATATTTGTTCTGTCCTGTCATTTTTTTTATAGGTAAGTTTCAGGTCAGATTTCTGTCAACTGTTACTATGTTGTACTTTAAAGCTTGTATAAATGGCATTAATTATTTTACACAGATTGCTTCGAATTTGATTATAGATGACTTTTTTAGATGGCTCTAAGATTAAAGAGCAATCTAGATTTTTTTTTTTTAGACTATAAAGAATCCATGTAGATGCATAAGGAAGGAATTATAGTCGGTTATGAAAAATAATCAGAACTTGGGCCAGCAATTCTTCATCACCCTGATACTTCATACCCGTAGTTAAACTCTAGTTTAGAATCTGATATTTTAGTGCACCTCTGATTGGAATTATCTGTAGATTTTTTTTATATTCTTTCCTTTTTAAGCTTTAGTTGTAATATGACAGGTTGTGTTGTTAACAAGAAATAGACTCTGCTGGGTTGAAGATAATAAGTTTTATAAATTTGCTCTTGATATAGTATTCATGGAAATAATTGAATCTTTGCTTTCCTGTGACTCACTCACAATATAAGACTTATATGCTCTAAAAAATATTTTAATCTTTGATCTAAAAAATATTTTAATTGTATGTCCTTGAAGTAGATTTCTTCATGAATCAAGTTATCAAGGCTGATGATTTAGATACATATGGAAATGAATTTGCATATTCATTTAAAAAATAATTTTACTGAACTCACACATTAAGATTATAATATCATGAGATAGATATAAGTTCTCAGTTTCATTAGAATTGGTTGGGATTAGTTCCAAGTTATTTTCTTGTGATATTTTAAACATGTAATCATTATCATTAATGATAGGCTTTGATGCTGCACTCTTCAAGTACTGGATAAAACATGTTAATTTTGGGGGGGGGGGTTGTTTGTTTGTTTCTTTCTTTTTTCTTACCAGCTCTTCCTTTGTTCATGCTATATAATTCACAGAAAGGCCTATTGGCAACATTTTGTGCTTCTGGCTTTCCAAAAAAGGATAATTCACTTTAAAAAAAATTATTTGAGTAACATAAATAGTTTTAGCAGAATGACTAGTAATTCACCTTTTAATTAAAGAAGGAGTATTTCAGTTGATAGGTTTTGATTGTTCAGTTTTTGTAAACTAAAATATTTTGTTAGGATTTTCTATTTTTAATATATTGAAGTTAGGAACAGGAAAAAAAATGTTTCATTCTTCCATTTTCTTGTACAAAATTTCTAAGAGAAACCCCTTTTTTTAAAAAAAAGCAATATAACCACAATATCATCATACCTTTTAAAATTAATTTTTATTACTCTAATTTCTTAAATGTCTTTTTGCAGTTGTATCGTTTAAATTCAGGGGCCAGATAAGGTTCATACATTGCATTTGTTTGATATATCTTTTAATAGGGAACCATTTCTCCTTTGTCTTCTTTTTTACCTTCCATGTATTTGTTGAAGAAACTGTCCTGTTCACTTTCCCATATTCTTGACTTTGCTTACTGCTTTCCCATGGTAGTGTGTAATACGTCCCTGTATTAATTTCTCTTCATATTTTCTGTAGAATGGAATTAACCCAGAGGCTCAGCCTGGTTGTTTGTTGCTTGTGTGTGATTTTGCACAAGAGGAGGTTCTGGACTTGCTGCTGCACCACCATGTCTGGCATCCCCGTTGTGAGGCTGTCAGTCTGCTCATTGCTTGAATATTTCTCCAGCAGTTATAAAATGCTGATGCTCTTGATTTTTTCATTTCTTCTGCATTTATTAGCTGAAACTTTTCTGTAAAAAATAAATTTTCCTCATCGATTGAGAGGTTACTTTAAGATATATAGTTTCTATATGTTAGGCTAATGCTTGATTTCTTTTTATTTTCTAACTTTCAGAGTGAGCTGATTTCCTAGCAACTTCTTTTTTTTTAAATCATCATTGTACCTGTAAAGTGATGAATTTTATGATTTTATCATTTCATTGCAGTCTGAGACATCAATTTTACACCTTTTTATTGCCCTAAAAATTTACCATTTTTGGCCATTTGGAGTTCCTTCAGATTGACTCTTATGTTGACATTAATTTTTTTTTTTTTTTCATTTTTCTGAAGCTGGAAACGGGGAGGCAGTCAGACAGACTCCCGCATGCGCCCGACCGACCGGGATCCACCCGGCATGGCCACCAGAGGGCGATGCTTTGCCCCTCTGGGGCGTTGCTCTGTTGCGTCCAGAGCCATTCTAGCGCCTGAGGCAGAGGCCACAGAGCCATCCCCAGCGCCCGGGCCATCTTTGCTCCAATGGAACTTCGCTGCGGGAGGGGAAGAGAGAGACAGAGAGGAAGGAGAGGGGGAGGGGTGGAGAAGCAAATGGGCGCCTCTCCTGTGTGCCCTGGCCGGGAATCGAACCCGGGACTCCTGTACGCCAGGCCGACGCTCTACCGCTGAGCCAACTGGCCAGGGCCGACATTAATTCTTTAAAAGCAGCAGTTAAATTACTGGGGGTTCAGAGAAGTAAGTGTGAAGGGACCAAGAAAAGAGAACTTTCAGCTTAATGATTTTTATCTTGAAATGCAAAGAGTGATGTCAAATTTTGGGCAGCGTTGGATAGTAAGTGAATTAGATTCTCATGTTGTATTACTCATTCTCTCTGGTAAAAGCATCTTGAGCCTGACCAGGAGGTGGTGCAGTGGATAGAGCGTCAGACTGGGATGCCGAGGACCCAAGTTCGAGACCCCGAGGTCGCCAGCTTGAGCGCGGGCTCAACTGGTTTGAGCAAAAGCTCACCAGCTTGGACCCAAGATCGCTGGCTCGAGCAAGGGGTTACTCGGTCTGCTGAAGGCCCGCAGTCAAGGCACATATGAGAAAGCAATCAATGAACAACTAAGGTGTTGCAATGCGCAACTAAAAACTAATGATTGATGCTTCTCATCTCTCCGTTCCTGTCTGTCCCTGTCTATCCCTCTCTCTGACACTCTCTCTGTCTCTGTAAAAAGAAAGAAAAAGTCAGCATCTTTTTTTTTTTTTTTTTTTGTATTTTTGTATTTTTCTGAAGCTGGAAACAGGGAGAGACAGACAGACTCCCACATGCGCCCTACCGGGATCCACCCGGCACGCCCACCAGGGTCAACGCTTTGCCTACCAGGGGGTGATGCTCTGCCCCTCCGGGGCATCGCTCTGCCGCAACCAGAGCCACTCTAGTGCCTGGGGCAGAGGCCAAGGAGCCATCCCCAGCGCCCGGGCCATCTTTGCTCCAATGGAGCCTTGGCTGCGGGAGGGGAAGAGAGAGACAGAGAGGAAGGAGGGGGGGGTGGAGAAGCAAATGGGCGCTTCTCCTATGTGCCCTGGCCGGGAATCGAACCCGGGACTCCCGCACACCAGGCCGACGCTCTACCGCTGAGCCAACCGGCCAGGGCCTCAGCATCTTATTTCAAGATATTTCAATCCTGCCTGATCTGTAGTAGATAAAAGCGTTGATGTGGAATGTTGAGGTCACAGGTTCGAAACCCTGGGTTTGCCAGGTCAAGGCACATATAAGAACTATGAATTGATGCTTCTTGTTCCTCCCCCACCCCCTTTCTCTCTCTCTCTCTCTCAAATCAATAAATATTTAAGAAAAACAAAAGATATTTAACTTCTTGTAATAGAACATTAAATATTTGCAATATTATTTTAATCTGCCTGGGGCTAGCTAACTAGTTTGTTCCTTCCTTATTGCCTTTATTTTTCTTATTTCAGGAAACCTTTAAAATAAGTTAGTGATTTCTTATTTACTCTGATCGTTATGCTCATAGTAATTAGATTGATACTGGGTATAAAGCAGTATTCTGTATTTTTATTTAATTTAGGGTATGACAAACTAATGGATTTTTCCCTTGTACCTTTTCATTTTTGAATTGACTTGTTTCTTAAGAAGAGGGCATTAAAACGTCGAACTCAGACTTTGTACTTAGTGAAATTTGCTATTGAAAGGTGACTATCGGTTCTGAAGATTTGTTTACATGATGGATTTAGTAATCAAACAGTACATTAGCTTGCTACGGATTAGAAAATTGTATAACCTGTTTTCCTAATAACAGCAAATTTTATATTTATTAATTGTCATCAGGATAATACTAATTTTTAGGATCATTTTTCCTGTTAAGTAGTACATGTATTAAAATTGCTGATCTTAAAAAAATAAAATTGCTGATCTTTGCCAGATATAGTCTGCCGCTTCTCTAGCATGAAATGTTTAAGAATTAAAACAGGTCGCCTGACCAGGCGGTGGCACAGTGGATAGAGTGTCGGACTGGGATGCGGAGGACCCAGGTTCGAGACCCCGAGGTCACCAGTTTGAGCACGGGCTCATCTGGCTTGAGCAAAATGCGAACCAGCTTGGACCCAGAGTCGCTGGCTCGAGCAAAGGGTTACTTCAGGGGTCGGGAACCCTTTTGGCTGAGAGAGCAACGAACGCCACATATTTTAAAATGTAATTCCATGAGAGCCATACAGTGACCCGTGTACATTACACATTATCCAATAAAAATTTGGTGTTGTCCCAGAGGACAACTGTGATTGGCTCCAGCCACCCACAACCATGAACATGAGCGGTAGGAAATGAATGGATTGTAATACATGAGAATGTTTTATATTTTTAATGTTATTATTTTTTTATTAAAGATTTGTCTGCGAGCCAGATGCAGCCATCAAAAGAGCCACATCTGGCTCGCAAGCCATAGGTTCCTGACTCCTGAACTAAGGTGTCACAACGAAAAACTGATGATTGATGCTTCTCGTCTCTCTTCGTTCCTGTCTGTCTGTCCCTATCTATCCCTCTCTTTGACTCTCTCTCTCTGTCCCTATAAAAAAACAACAACAACAAAAAAAAAACAGGTCAGATTTGTTGTAAGGCCGTGCCCAGTTTTTCTAAGTTTCATAGATGGTCCTTGAAGCAGAAAAACTGATTTTTGAAGCTTTTGTTGGAAGTGCTGTTACCATTTAAGTAGTAAGTTCCCTGTAACTGAATAGCATTTGATAGTTTCTAAAGCACCTTCATGTTCATTATTTCATTTCATCCTGACTGTTAACACAGAGTCGCTGAGTAATATGCCCATTATAGGTGAGAAAATTATAGGTCATATGAGCCCAAGAGACACTAAATGACAGAATTGAGGCTAAAACATAGTGCTGACTCCTGTTACGAGTCTTGCTTTTTCTGTTATGCTGTTCTATAATGAACAACTTCACAAAGTTTGTAAATAATAATATTCTAATCAGCCTCTCAGAAACTGTTTATCTCACAATGGCAGGTCATGTTTTTTTTAAGTTCTCTCTACTAGACTTCTCGATACCTTTTTTATTTTAATTACTCTTGAGATTTCTAGAAAAGTTCTTGTCTAGACATTTAAAGTGCAAATATATTATCTACTCCATGAAATAAGAATGTTTGCTCAAGCAGGTGATACAGGGACTGACTATAGAACAGCATATCTAGCCCTCAACAAGATATTATTTACAGGTTCTCATGGTAGTATAAATTTAAGCACTGCCTCAACCCTTTGGTTTGTTTATTTGATTATTGAGTGTGAAACATGTTGTGAAGAAATTTTAAAATTCTTGTATGGAGGTATTTTATATTTTGCTTCTGTATACAAATTCATTGATCTTATACCTAATTCAGGGTCACAGTGATTAATTTTCACCCTTATGTTTTACTTCCTGTTCTTTAATAATGTTAGCTGTGATTTTGTGGTTCTAATAACAGTGTTTTCACCAGTTAATTCAGTCAAGATAATCACAGAGTTAGGAATAGAAAATACTTGATCTGATTCAGTGGTTTAGCATCAGAATCACCTGGAGCACTTATTTAAAATATCTAATAAGAGGAGGTGGACAGTTTGGAAGTGTGTGGCAAGCTAAGAATATTTTCAGCAGAATGTGAGAAGGTACTTGGGAATAAGTCCAGTGGAGCAAGGGCAAGATGACACACTGACTAGTAAGAATCTTGAAGAACATCAAGAACTTAGTAATTTTGCTACATATCAAAACTTAACATAAAGCTACAGTAACTAAGATTGTGGTCCAGGCACAAAGATAGATAAATAGACCAGTTGAGTAGGAGAATCCAGAAATAGACCTACTCATTTAGTTACCTGATTGAGTGGCCAAGGTGCCACTCTTATATATTTGGAAATAATAGTATTTTCAGTAAGTTAGACTGGAGCAATTGAAGATCCAAATGGGAGATAAGAACTTCTGACTGTTCTTTTACAATACACACACACACACATTTCTTTTTTTTTTTTTTTTTTGTATTTTTCTGAAGCTGGAAACAGGGAGAGACAGTCAGACAGACTCCTGCATGCACCTGACCAGGATCCACCCGGCACGCCCACCAGGGGCGACGCTCTGCCCACCAGGGGGCGTGACGCCCCGACCAGAGCCACTCTAGCGCCTGGGGCAGAGGCCAAGGAGCCATCCCCAGCGCCCGGGCCATCTTTGCTCCAATGGAGCCTTGGCTGCGGGAGGGGAAGAGAGAGACAGAGAGGAAGGGGGGGGGGTGGAGAAGCAGATGGGCACTTCTCCTATGTGCCCTGGCCGGGAATCGAACCCGGGTCCCCCGCATGCCAGGCCGATGCTCTACCGCTGAGCCAACCGGCCAGGGCCCACACACACATTTCATTCCCAAAGAAATTAAGTAATGTGCTTATAGTGATGAAGTTAAGAAGGAGCAAAATTTTGAGGCCAGTTCTGTGTGGCTCATTCTGAAATGGCATTCATCCAAAGAATGTTTTATTTCTATATAATACCTATCTGGATATATAAAAGATCTTTTCCTGTCTTTAAGTGTAGAATTTTTGTGAACTTTTAATAAAATTGTGGTAAAATAGAATTCAGCCTATTATGAATTGGTGAGAAAAGTGAGTTTGAAAAAAAGGATTAAAGCAGTGAAAGTCTAGACTTCTTCCACAGCTGTAAGAGTATTCAGATCTCAACAAACATTTTTGTAAATTAGTTTTAGTGGTTTTTCCCTTATATTTTATTGATGAATCTGCTACTTTCTTGTTTAAAAAATTATTTTATACCCTGCATAGATTTCTACATTAAAACCTTATTTGACTGCCTCCATTCAGTGTGCTCTTGATCAGTGTATTGAGATCATACCCTTTAGAGTACTATACTTTGAGAAGTTTTATGACAGTTGTTTGTGGAGTTTTTATTTTTGCATGTGTATGTTTCGTTTGGGGATATTTTTGGAGGGGGATATGTTCTTCTGTGTTAAATGCTTCTTTCACATCACCTTCCCAGTTCAGCCCTCTTACCACCATCATAGCAACCCCATCAAGAGAGAAAATGAGTGTGTTTATAATGTGCCTAGGATCAAAATTATTCTCAGTATTTATAATTTGTGAAGCAAAACTTATGATTGCATAAATCCTTAGTAATCATGACTTAAGATGGGGGTCGGGAACCTATGGCTCGCAAGCCAGATGTGGCTCTTTTGATGGCTGCATCTGGCTCGCAGACAAATCTTTAATAAAAAAATAATGTTAAAAATATAAAACATTCTCATGTATTACAATCCATTCATTTCCTACCGCTATGTTCATGGTTGCAGGTGGCTGAAGCCAATCATAGCTGTCCTCCGGGACAACACCAAATTTTAATTGGATAATGCGTAAAGTACATGGGTCATTGTATGGCTCTTGTGGAATTACATTTTAAAATATGTGGCGTTCATGGCTTTCAGCCAAAAAGGTTCCCGACCCCTGACTTAAGAGAACAATTCCAGCACCTACAGTTTTCCTTTCCTCCAATCAGAAAGGGCAGCTGGGTATGAAATCTCAACAGGAATATTCAGAAGGCAGTGCAGATACAGCCTGATTTGCTCACTGTCACCAAAAGAAGTAACTAGAGAAAGGCATTCAGGTCAAATCTGAGAGGGTGATTTGATACATACAGGGAAGTACTTTTGCTCATTTGTTCATATTAGGCAGCCAGTCAAGTTCAGCCCACTGCTTTTTCTTTTGGGTTTTTTTTAAGTTGTCTTCATATTCAACAGCCATAGAGATAGTTTTCACCAAAGATAAAAGATTCAGACAATTTTCTAACCGTACATAAAGTAGTAGCCTTTCTTAAAGGAATAATGGAAATTGGTAAAGTTAGTCATAGAAATGATATAATATTAGTCTGAAGACAGTAGTTTACATGTTAAAAAACTCGGTCTGTTTAAATGTTCTTTGATGAATGAGGGGAGAGTATTGTAGTAAATGTCTTCTGTGCAGATGGTGCCTTCTTCCTTTTATATCTTAAGTATTAATATATTTTATATATTAAGTAATTAGTGATTACTAGTGATCTTAGTAATCACTAGTTAACATAATCACACTGGTTTCAGGTGCCCAATCCTACAAGACATCACACATCTCTGTACACCATACTGACCATACTGTGTGTTACAGGCACCGCCAAATCAAGTCTTCATCCGTCACCATTTATCCCTCCCACACCCTCATCCATTTGCCTCCCCACCCCTCTGTCACCACACTGTTTGTGTCCATGAAGTGTTTGTTTTTGTCCTTTTTTCTTTTTCTTTTTTTTTTAGTTTAGGCCGTAGAGGCTAAAAGGTAAGATTATTTAATTGCTTTTAGGAAAAAATTACAAGCAATAGAAATGGAAACACAGATTCTTTCATCTTAATGTAGTTTGCAACTTAATGTTGTTTGGTCATATATTGCAAAATGTCACATTCAAGATAGAACACTTAACATGGTTATGTGTTTTGATTTTTATATTATCCTATTAAAGTCATATAGAAGATTATAATTTTAACTAAAATCACGTTGGTTTTTAAATTCATTGAATGAAACCTCATTCTTTCCCTCAATTAAATTTTCTATATGACACATATATAGTTAATGATAATTAGAAGTATATATTTTATGTGGTTTACTTCCCATGTAACCTCAAGCATATCCTCGATTTTTAAAATTACATGGCTTTAAATGTTCTTCATAGTAGAATATAACTGAACGCTCTAAGGGAATTATTCAGACATAATAGTAAAAAGAAAAGAAAAAACCCTCAGTCTAATTATTAGCTATGAATCCTTAAATAAGGTATTTTAGCTTGTGTAAGCCAATTGTATCATAAGTAAAATGGAGATAATACCTTTGTCTCACAGGGTTGTTAAGAAGATAAATAGCCTGTATATTGGTTTTATAGAGCTACTGTAACAAATTATTACAAGTAGGTGGTTTAAAACAAATTTATTGTCTCACAATTCTGAAGGCCAGAAGACATGAAGGTATTGGCCAGGCCCGTGTTCCTGTGACACGGTACAGCACAGTTCTTGCAGCTTCTTGTGCTGGCTGGCAGTCCTTGGCATTCCTTGGCTTGTAGATATATCACTCCATTCTCTGCCTCCATTAGGATGTGGCATTCTCCCTGTGTCTGTCTATCTTGATTTTCCGACTCTTAAAAGGATACCAGTCTTTGGATGAGAAACCAACCTAATTCAGTATGACTTCATTTTATTTATTACATCTGCAAAGACTCTGTTTCCAAATAAAGTAAAACTCACAGGTACCAAAAATTAAGACTTAAACATATCTTTTGTGGAGACACAATTCAACCCATTACTGTTTACCTTTGATCCCCCAAAATTTATATTTTGGCCCATATACAAAATACATCACTCCATCCCAGCACCCCCAAGAGTCTTAGCACATTTTAGCATCAACTTGAAGTTCCAGATTTCATTTTCTAAATCAGGTGAGACTCTGGGTATGATTTGGCCTGGGTCAAAATTCCTCTATACCTATGGACCTGTGAAACCTAGAAAATAAGTTCTTTGCTCCCAAAATACTGTAATGGAGCAGACATAGGATAGACATTCCCATTCCAAAAGGGAGAAAATAGAAGCAATAAAGGATTACCAGTCCCAGACCAGTTTGAAACACAGCAGGGCAGAATCTGTTTGGTTTCGAGCTTGAGAATAATCACTTGTGGCCTCTTGTGTGCATGACTCTGCTCTCAGAGTCATTCTTCACTGTCTCATCTCTGTCCCTCTCAGTGCCGGCTGACAGTGTTTCTGCTGATAGAAGATTCTCAAAACCATGGTTGGTTTTCCGTTAATGTCTGGGGGATTTCTGACCATCTTCATTGTTTCTGCTTCCTCGGCACTCTCTCTGGATAAGCTAAGACTTTGTCAGATCTTCAAGTGCTGGTTTCCTTTTGCTAAACAATTCTTCAAATTTTTTCTTATTTTTACAATAAGTAAATAGGAGAAACCTTGGCCATACACCTTTTAACACTTTGCTTAGAAACCTCAGCTGAATGTCCCAGTTTATCCCATACAAGTTCTACTTACAACCCAGCATAACATATTTCAGCGGAGTTGTTGCCACTTTATAACAAAGATTGCCTTTCCTCCAGTTTCCAATAGCATGTTCTCATTTCCTTCTGAGGTCTCACTTGGAGAAGCGTTAGTATGCATTTGTGGTTTTACCAACATTATTCATGATGATATGTGTATTCTCCAAGATAATAGAATCTTTCTTTATTATGTTTCTTCTATTTATCTGAGCCCTCTCCAGAATTTTCTTCAATATCCATGCTTCTACCATACATGTCTTCAAGACAGTCTAGACTTTTTCTGTTATGAACCCCAGAATCCTGCTTATCTCCACCCATTACTCAATTCCAGAGGCACTTCTGCATTTTTAGGTTGTTTTTTGTTTTTAATTTTATTTATTCATTTTTAGAGAGGGAGAGAGAGAAACAGAGAGAGAGAAGGGGGGAGGAGCTGGAAGCATCAACTCCCATATGTACCTTGACCAGGCAAACCCAGGGTTTTTGAATCGGCGACCTCAGCATTTCCAGGTCGACGCTTTATCCACTGCGCCACCACAGGTCAGGCTTTAGGTTATTTGTTAACATAGCATTCCACTCTTAACACCAAAATCTGTATTAGTTTCCTGAGGCTATTGAGGCACATGACCACAGCTGAGTGGCTTAAACAAAAGACAGACTTTCGGGGGGACATAGTTCACCACAGCACAGCATTTTATGCAGTTTACTATCTCTGCCCAGTAAAGAATGCTCGGGTCCTGGCTGGATGGCTCGCTTGGGTAAAGCATTGTCTTGCAATGCAGAGGTGGCTGGTTCAGTCCTTGGCTGAGGCACATACCTAAACAGATCAATGCTTCTGTCTCCCTCTTACCCCCTTCCTCTCTCTGGATTCAATAAAAATATAAAATTTGAATAATAAGAATGCTCGGTACACGGACTGACCAGCTTGAGCATGCTTGAGCATGGGATCATATACATGACCCCATGGTCGCTGGTGTGAGCAAGGGGTCACTGGCTCACCTGGAACCCCATGGTCAAGGCACATAGGAGAAAGCAATCAATGAACAACTAAGGTATCACAGCTATGAATTGATGCTTCTCATCTCTCTGCCTTCTTGTCAGTCTTGCTCACTCACTCACTAAAAAAAATAAATGCTCAAGAAATGGTAACTGCCTTTTTTTTTTTTTTTTAACAGAGACAGAGCAAGAGTCAGAGAGAGGGATAGATAGATAGGGACAGACAGACAGGAACGGAGAGAGATGAGAAGCATCAATCATCAGTTTTCACTGTGACACCTTAGTTGTTCATTGATTGCTTTCTCATATGTGCCTTGGCCGTGGGCTACAGCAGACCAAGTAACCCCTTGCTCAAGCCAGCAACCTTGGATCCTAGCTCGTGAGCTTTGCTCAAACCAGTTGAGCCCGTGCTCAAGCTGGCGACCTCGAGGTCTTGAACCTGGGTCCTCTGCATCCCAGTCCAACGCTCTATCCACTGCGCCACCGCCTGGTCTGGTGGTAACTGCCTTTTTTAAAAACAGTTCTTGTGTGAAGGAGGATAGCAGGACCATATTAATGTGCAGATACTTAGGTTGAGTTAAGCTCACAGATCAGATTGTTGCTTTTTGTTTCTCAAAATAGTACATAACCATGGATCCTCAGAATCTAGCACATAGTATCAATTTTGAATATTTTTTAAATGGGCTTTGTAAACTATGTTAAGAAACTGATTATGTTGAACACATAAAACCTATTTAAAATGAGATGCCATGACTCTGGACAGAGGTTTGACCAGTGTTGTCCTTTGAAAATTACAGTTTTTATTGATTGATTGATTGATTTTATTGATTTTTAGAGAGGACGGGAGAGAGTGAGAGACAGGAACATCAATCTGTTCCTGTATGTGCTCTAAACGGGGATTGAACTGGCAACCTCTGTGCTTCATAAGGATGCTTAAGCAACCGAGCACCTGGCAAGGGTGAAAACTTATAGTTTTTAATATTAGAAATGTATACTCAGTATTCCACAGTGATTTGTGTGCCTGTTGAGAAGCACTGCTATGAAAAAAAATTTCCCCATTGAAGTCTAGCAACATATAGATAAATGTACTAACAACGCAGATTATCCTAGGCTGAATTCAGTTCTATATACTTCTTTTTGGAAACTTATCAGAGAAGAAATACTAAACTAAAAGTACTAAATGGATCTGTTTATGGGTTAGAGGTGACTAAACTTAATGCCATAAATTAAAATAGACTGTCTTCTTTTTTCAACTTTTTTCAGCTGCCAAGTTCATTTTATACCATTGATTCTTTTCCTGCTCCACCTAACTGGTCATCTTTCATTAGCATATTTCCACTTCTTGACCTTTCCAGAAAAGCCTTGTCTTCTGAAACAGGCTCTGCTTAAGCCTGTATGTTGTTGTTCTCTTTTCAGAATCCAAGATATACTCAGATTATAATTTTTATTTGAAATTAGTAGTTGACAACTTGCTATAACATGAAACCTTAAAGTATCTTGATTCTAATTCATTAACCTCCCAACTCCTCTATCAGAATAACCCTTGGATATATATATTTTTTAAATATTCACCAATAATAAATTCAGTAGGTCTTAAATAAGATTGAGGAATCTATATTTTTCAAAGAATACACAGATCTGGCAGGTTGAGAAGTTATTTCATATCCTAGGGAGGTGGAATATAATGAAAAGTAAAAAGATTGGTCAAGTTAATTTATTTTGTGTTTGTTTCAGTTGTTGCATTGTTTTTCTCCCCTGTTTTCCTAGTATTTTTAAATCTTTTAAATCCTGATATTTAGTAGAAAAGGATTCTAAAACTTGCCAAGGGAAGTAAATGAAAACTGATAAAATAATATTATTTGTACTAGGATAATTGTAAGGTATTTACCTTCCTTCAGTTTTATAAATGAGCTTGAAAGGTAACTACATAAATAGCATATAAGGGACAGTGTACTATTGTCTGATAAGCTCTGGCCTAAGAGTCCTGGCTGACTAGCTGAAAGTCACATCACTATGGATCATAGTCACTTCATCTGTGAAATAATAGTACAGATTTTCATGTCCCATACATTTAATCAGATAGTGGTTAAGATGTGGTGACTGATACGGGGTGTCAGTGATGAACTGAAGGGCTCTTACCCCTTTAACACACTCTATGAAGAACATGTCAGCATTTCGACTACCAGCAGCAGTGGTATGAATATAGGGGCCTGTTTTTATGTTTGTTTTTAACAAATTTTAGAATAATTTCAGACTTATGAGAAAGTTATCATACTAATATGAAAAAAATTCCAGCATACTCTTGACCTAGATACTCCAAATGTTATTTCCCACATTTGTATTGCCATTTTTCTCTCCCCTCTCTGCATCTTCCTCACCCCTCACACCCAGTTTTTACTTATATTTTCAACAGGGAGTTGCATAATGTTTCTTACAAATCAGTATATGTTTCTTGAAAATAAGGACATTTTTAAAAATAGAACCACGTTTATCAAAGGGGGCTAAGGAAATTAACAATGATATTCCATAATACTATCAAGTGACCTCAACATATTTGAAGATTATAGACTGGTTACTTTGTAGAATGCCCCTCAATCCCCAAATAGATTTTGGATGACATACTTTCAGTGTTTAGAAAACCAAATTTAAAATGTTTAATGTATATTATAAATTGAGTTTTAACTGCTTCTTAATTTGTAAGGAAAGGAAGATATCCTGTCCTGAGTGAAATTTTTTTAGTAAATGAAAATGCTAATAGTCTTCTAGAAGTGAAATTTTGAGATTTTTCTTAAAACTCAAGGCAGTTTTACAGTATTATATGTTTTAAGTTGTCACTGTGTATTCGGAGTTTGCTGTTAAGAGCTGATAGAATGTACCGTATTTTTCGCTCCATAAGATGCACGGGCATTTCCCCCTCCACTTTGGGGGGGGGGTGCGTCTTATGGACTTAAAAATACAGTAATTATAAGAATATGTAGAAGTGAGAAATTTCTGTTGGATATGGCTAGGAAAACTTGGAAGGTACCAAATGAAATTGGCAATTTACTGTGGTAAGTATGTGTTTTGAATTTGGTGTTGAAAATCTTTAGTGCATTAAAAATACAGAGATAAAATTAGGCTTTATGTTTGAAGTAATTATAAGCAACAGTACAGAGATAATCATAAGAAGGTGAAACATGAACTATTAGAGTACTACTAGGACATTTGTGTAAGAAACAGGTTTGGAATAATGACATGAAAACTAGGCTGGCCCTGGTTGGGTAGTTCAGTTGGGGTAAAGTGTCATTCTCCTAAGGTTACAGATTCATTCCCCTATCATGGCACATATACAAGAATCAATCAATGAATGCATAAATAAGTAGAATAACAAATCCATGTTTGACACTCTACCTTCTTCCCTTTCTCCCTCCCCTGCCCCCCTTTTCTCTCTCTCAAATTGATAAGTTAAAAAAAAAAAACTTGCCCTGAATACTGTAGAGGATATACTCTAGCACAGGGGTACCCAAACTTTTTACACAGGGGGCCAGTTCACTGTCCCTCAGACCGTTGGAGGGCCGCCACATACAGTGCTCCTCTCACTGACCACCAATGAAAGAGGTGCCCCTTCCAGAAGTGTGGCAGGGGGCCAGATAAATGGCCTCAGGGGGCCGCATGTGGCCCGCAGGGGGCCGTAGTTTGGGGATGCCTGCTCTAGCAGGATGTGTAAAGGGACATCATCAAAGTGGCCCTTTGAGTGGAAAAATATAATTGTAAAAACAAGTTGAAATGATAACTATAGCACCCCTATCCTGCAAAAAGGTTAAAGAGTTGTTAAAGACTTGAATGGGCTAGTGATCATTTATTGTTGTGAACAGTTAATGCAACTGTATATAGTAAATAGAAATAGTAATAGCAAACTAGAAAGGTTAATAGTGAGGAACTTGAGGCAGTACTAAGACACTGAATTCTTTCACTTTTTTGAGATTTCACATAGGAGCACTGAGATAGTTGTGTAGAACTGGAATGAGCATGAGAACTTGAGATTTTGGTGTATAAAATGGCTTGCTAAACTACACACTTCTAAGGAAAGATAGAACTGGCCCTTAGGCAGTTGATGCTACATAAAATATTTATGAATATTTATTGTATACTTATGGTAACTGTCAGATACTGTGTTAGGCACCAGGTTTCTGACATGTAGGTGAACAGAATTTTATGGCACTTAAATTGGAGTGGGGGCTGAGGATTCAAATAAATTATACACACACACACGCACGCACATAATGGGCAATTCAATGAAGAATAAAACTAGGGCAGTGGAGACTGAAAATAAAATGGAGCGTTCTGACCCAGTTCATTCCAGGATCATAACCTTTACTGCTCCTTGTCCCTTCAACTCTTTATGGCCTTGACGCCTCTGTATAACTTGCACCGACAGTGTGTCCTTGACATCCTTGCCCTGTGGCCTGGCTTGTGCATGCAGCACTGTTCTGCACAGAGGTGATATGCAGTAGCATAAAGCTGGTGGTGGGTTCTGTTTACCCGAACCATTAAATCTGCAGTGTGCAGTTTTCTTTTTTAAAAGGACACTGTCAAGTACTTTTAAATGGTTATATATAATAACAATTTTCTTCTTTTATTTACTTTTGTTTCTATTGATTACCCTTTATTCTTGTTTGAAATGGATGTAAATTAAAGAGGATTTTTACTTGTTGTCTTAAATGATCAGTATTAGACCTCTAGGAATAATAAATGCTACTAATTACTATGATTTTTTATCTGTAAAATAGTATTTTATGGATACTTTTAAATAAAATATTTTTAAGTAGTGTGTAATTTGAATTTATTGTCTTAAATTGTGGGAGGTGTTTAACTTTATTAACTAATCAGTGTGTTAGCTAAGAAATGATAATTTTTTTACGTATAAGTATATACAACTTGATGCATTTTTAAATATAGTCCTAAAAAGTACAGAGAGCCTTCAGAATTCCATTAACACTATGAGTAAATTTTAGTCAAACTCTATTTCATGGCTTAGAACCTGAGTTGACTAGTTATTTGTAACTTGCTTACTAATGTAACCAGGAGTTTTGTTGGTGGTTTTGGTAGTTAGGTATTGATATTAGTATGTAAGATACTAGTTATAATTACATTTTAAACCCAGCTTCCAAGAATAAAGACAGGTAGTCTGTATGATGTTATCCGATGTTATAATTATGCTGTAAACTAAATTGCTAAGAACAAATACAGATTTTTCTCATGTTTTCTAGTCTTTTTATCCCTGGATCTCCTAGACACACATTAAGTAAATGAGTGAGATTTCTCCTCTGTAGTTTTAATTTCCTTTTATAACATATAGGAAGTAGTAGAGTGAATATTGCTTTACTAACTGAAGTTTTAGTGGAAATTTTATTTGAGGAGTGACTGTCAAAGCTGTTTGCTGACCACAGCTGCTTTCTTGTAGGAGGACTGACCAATGGTAGTGGTCGCTATGTCTCCGCAGCGCCTGGAGCGGAAGCGAAGTACCGGAGTGCCTCGGGCACTTCCAGTCTGTTCAGCTCCAGCAGCCAGCTCTTTCCTCCCTCTCGGCTTCGGTACAACAGGTCTGATATTATGCCTTCCGGCCGCAGTAGATTACTGGAAGATTTCAGAAACAACCGCTTCCCAAACCTTCAGCTTAGAGACTTGATTGGACACATAGTTGAGTTTTCTCAAGACCAGCATGGTTCTAGGTAAGTGATTATAATTTTAATACTTTCCATGGCATTTTTGTTTTAGAAATTGCTACCTTGTAAAAGCCAAAATTTTTCTTGATAAAAATCATTTGATCGGCCCTGGTCGGTTGGCTCAGTGGTAGAGCGTCGGCCTGGCGTGCGGGGGACCCAGGTTCGATTCCCGGCCAGGGCACATAGGAGAAGTGCCCATTTGCTTCTCCACCTCCCTCCTTCCTCTCTGTCTCTCTCTTCCCCTCCTGCAGCCAAGGCTCCATTGGAGCAAAGATGGCCTGGGCGCTGGGGATGGCTCCTTGGCCTCTGCCCCAGGCGCTAGAGTGGCTCTGGTCGCAGCAGAGCAACGCCCCGGAGGGGCAGACATCACCCCCTGGTGGGCAGAGCATCGCCCCTGGTGGGCGTGCCGGGTGGATCCCGGTCGGGCGCATGCGGGAGTCTGACTGTCTCTCCCCGTTTCCAGCTTCAGAAAAATACCAAAAAAAAAAAAAAAAAAAGAATCATTTGATCTGCATAAAAGTTGGAAGCTTTTAAAGAATAAATACCCAATATGTTTTATATCTTTCATAGTAAGATAAATGATAAAATACAGATTTAAATTTTTTTTTTAGATTTTCCAGTTTTCTATAATGAGTCTTTTTTATAATATAGCAGTGCCTTTTTATTGGATTCTTTTTAATACATTTACTGTCTTTAAATTTTTCTTAAAATATTCTGAATTGCATTTGTGGACTTGAAGCATCCCTGATGTATATATATATTGTCTAAAAAAAAGTAAGTTAAAATCATTTCATAGCTTTTGGGCTAAGACCAAGTATAAAAAAAGTTTAAAACCAGTTAAATACTTTCGTGTTCCTTTATAGATTTGTATTCAGTGTGACAATCAAATTGAAACTTTTTTTATTAAAAAGATTGGTGCTTGAGGTAGATGTGAATTAGTGGTCTGAAGATACAGCACGGAAAGGAAAATAGTAGTAGAATTCTAACACATTTATGAACTTTGAAATGTTTTTCTTTTTATAGTTTTAAAGTAAACCTGAAATTTTTAGTCTGTGTGCTGCCAAAGCAAGCACTAAACCTGGAAAAAAAATTTTTTTCTTTAATTTTCCCATTGATTTGAGAGAGAGCAGTGGAGGGAGAAAGAGAAGCATCAACTCGTTGTTCCATTTAGTTGTATATGCATTGGCTGCTTCTTGTATATGCTCTGACTGGGGATTGAACTTGCAGTCTTGGTGTGCTGGGACAATGCTCAATCCACTGAGTCACCTAGCCAGGGTAAAACTGAAATTAAAAAAAAAAGTTATTGATTAAATAGCTGCATATAAATTTTGTCTCTCTGTAGTTGAAAGTTCCTTAAGAGTAGCAAATGAACCTCTATCACTCACAAAGGGTAGCTTATAAGGAATTCAGTTGCATTTAATGAACTTTATTTCTAAGTTTCTTTTATTATGTTCTAAAAAGATATTTAGTAATATTGTATGTATATTATTAAAAATACATGAATAACCGGATAAAATGTTTGTAATTGTCTTTTTCATTGATTATAATGCAACTGGAACAAAGAAGGATTAAGCATCTTTATATCCATACTTTTTGCCAGTCTAACGGGTAGTTATTTTAAATTAAGGTGTTGGAAAGAAACACTAGGTCTCTTATTCTTTTTGTGTTACTTTGGCTGTCAACAGTAGAAAATGTGTTAGTCCTATTTCTGGGAATGATTATTGTGTGGATTGGAGTGTGCAGTACTGAAGTCAGATACAGATTTTGCAGGGCTTCTTTCCAGTGTGCTCACATGGCATTGAAAATTTCTTCCACACAGGTTCATCCAGCAGAAGCTAGAGAGAGCTACTCCATCTGAGCGCCAGATGGTGTTTAATGAAATTCTACAGGCAGCATATCAGTTAATGACAGATGTTTTTGGCAACTATGTTATACAAAAGTTTTTTGAGGTAAGCACCCATACATTTGTTTATCTGTCCAAGTATATGCTTAATGCTTCTGAAAGCTCTAGAAGTTGGGTAAGAGTCATTTTCACATAAATATATATGAGCTTGGCAGGAAATATTACAAATCATGTAAGATAAAGATTTTATATCTACAATATTTAAAGAACAACTAAAACTCAAAAAAGACAACCCAATTAAAAAGCGGACAAAGGACTTGAATAGACATTTTGCCATAGAAGATATATAAATGGCTAGTAAGCATATGAAAAGAAGCTCAACATCCTTAGTTATTAGGGAAACACAAATCAAACCATACTGAGATTACAGCCTGTTAGGATGATTGTAATAAAAAAAATGGAAGTAACCAGCATGTGATGTGAAGAAGTTGGATCCCTTGTACATTGCTTGTGGGAACATAAAATGGTTCAGCTGCTATGGAAGACATTTTGGCAGTTCCTCAAAAACCTAAACATAAAATTACCACACAACCCAGCAGTTTTGCTTCGAGGTATATACAAGATGGGGCAAAGCAGGTTTATACTGGTAAGTATGTGAAACAGAGTTTATTCTTGTATTATTCCTTACTATTTTATTATTTTCCATATGAACAACTATAAACCTACTTTTACCCCACCCTGTATGTACCCAAAAGATTTGAAAAAGGAACTCAGATACTAAGTGTTCGTTTCAGCATTATGCAGAATAGCCAGAAAGCAGAAATAACCCATATGTCCAACAGATAAATGAATAAACAACATGTGGTATATGTGTACAATATTAGCCATAAGAAGGAATGAGGTTCTGATATGTGCAACGACATGAATGAAGCTTAGAGTGAAATAAGCCAGATACAAAAGACATTGTAGGGTTCCTTTTATATGAAACATCTAGGCTAGGCAAATTCATGAGGACATAAAGTAGATTAGGGTTTACCGGGGGTGAGGAAGCAGGGTAGGGAGTTATTGCTTAATGCATACAGCATTTCTCTTTGGGGCAGTGCAAAGATTTAGAACAGATTGTGGTTGGTGGTTGTACAACAGTGTGAATATAAATAATGCCACTCAAGGATACACTTAAAAATGGTTAAAATGACATTTTATAGTATATAGTTCACCACAAAAGAAGTTTTTGATAAAAGTATTGACATACAATATTAGTTTCAGGTGTACAACAGTAATTTGATTTTTATATACCTTATGAATTACAGAAATATTTTTAAAACTATGTGGGCCTACTTTAAAAGGGAAGGTTAATATAATCCTGATCAATATTTGAAACTATAAAGCATTGAGAGGAAGTCTTAGGTGAGGCAGTGAATTATATAATCTTTATTTGGATTTTTAGGTGTCATTTATTTTGTGTTACCTGATTATTAGCTTATAATTAAACATATGTGTTGTAGTTTATGTCAGAATATAATTGAGAATGAACTAGTCTGAATGTATAGCTTAGATTCATTTATATTAAAGATGAGGGTTTGTTTGAAATGAAAAGTGAAGATTTATGTTAGTATCAAGGAAATTTTTGATAATATGACTTAACCCCAAAGAAAGCAATACAGTTACCATTTCAAGCATCTCTGGGCCTATCTTAATTAGCTTTACCTAAATAGCTCCGCTCCAGTGTGCTATTTTAAAAATCAATTCAATAGGCTGTAAACAGTAGGTTAAGTTTAACAAAGTAACTTTTTAGTAATATTACTTTCACTTTTTAGTAATATTATTTATTTTCTTCTCTGTCAGTTTGGGAGTTTGGATCAAAAATTAGCCCTGGCTACTCGTGTTCGTGGTCATGTTCTACCCTTGGCTTTGCAGATGTATGGCTGCCGTGTTATTCAGAAAGCATTAGAGTCTATTTCATCTGACCAGCAGGTAATTGTAAGTTAAGACAAAATTTCTGTATTACTTTATTCAGTTTCTAAATTACTTTATTCTTTTTATCTCATAATGGTCTTGGAGTAAAATATTAAATGTTTCTATAGCTAGGCTAAAAGATTGTTTAAAATCTGTCTCAAATAGTAAATTATTAATTAAAAGTTACACAGCAGACCTTAGCTCTGCCCTTTATTCGTCTCTTCACCTTGTCATCTCTAGATGCAGGTGTCTGAGTGCCTGCTGTGGGCAGGCAGAGTGCTGCAGGGTGTTCTTGCTGTCACTTCTTACTCGATTTTCCATCATCCTGGGAATACATTTTACTATTTCTAATGTTTATTTGGATTGTATTTATATTTCATCATAAGAATAAAAATTTTTAAATCAAGTACAAATTTATATATATAAAGTTTTTAAAAATCTCACTCAACAGGAAAATAACCTGTTCTTTACAGTTCTCTAAAAGAGAGAAAATACATACAAATTAAATGGGAAATATACCATGTTGTGGGATAGAAAAGTCTTTTAAGTTAAAAGGATTAATTAATGTAATTTGAATTATATACCTGTGGGAATTTATCTTGTCACTGATCAAAATAATTTTTTAAATTATTTAAAATAGGGGTATTAAGGAGAGTAGGGGATGAGGATAAAATGATCTACTAGATTTTTAAAATAAACTGAAACCGCTAATTAGTATGATTCTCTTATGAGTTTAAACAGACTATTAAAATGAAATTCATAACACCAGATACCATTTTGTATATGACTGGTTTAAGTACTACAATGAAACATAATAAGAGTAATGAAGTAATTATTTTATTGAGCCATATTCTTAGTAAGCTTGAAAAAATGAGCTTTGACTCTCAACCCACATAAATAAATTCTGGAATTCAAAACAATAATATGTGGTGGATGTGGATGTTTAAGCATTAGTTACAGCAGGGGTCGGGAACCTGTGGCTCTTTTGATGGCTGCATCTGGCTCGCAGACAAATCTTTAATAAAAAAAATAATAACGTTAAAAATATAAAACATTCTCATGTATTACAATCCATTCATTTCCTACCGCTCATGTTCATGGTTGCGGGTGGCTGGAGCCAATCACAGCTGTCCTCCAGGACAACACCAAATTTTTATTGGATAATGTATAACGTACACAGGTCGTTGTATGGCTCTCATGGAATTACATTTTAAAATATGTGGCATTCATGGCTCTCTCAGCCAAAAAGGTTCCTGACCCCTGAGTTACAGCATTGACAATGTATGAGAAAATAACATTTCTCTGGTGGAAATTCTGAGTTTTAAAGAGTAATTGAGCCTGACCAGGTGATGGCACAGTGGACAGAGTATGGCCTGGGACACTGAGGACCCAGGTTTGAACCTTGTGGTCACCAGCTTGAGCACAGGCCCATCTGGCTTGAGCGCAGGGTCACCAGCTTGAATTTGGAATCATAGACATGACCTCATGGTCAGTGGCTTGAGCCCAAAGTCGCTGACTTGAGTGAGGGGTCACTGGCTTGGCTGGAGCACCCCCGGTCAAGACACATGAGAATCAATCAATGAACAACTAAGGTGCCGCAACTGTGAGTTGATGCTTCTCATCTCTCTCTTCCTATCTCTCTCTCAAAAAAAAAAATAATTGAAGATATGTTACAATGGAGAAAAATCAACAAATTTGATTATATACAAGCTTAGACCTTCTCTGCTGTCTTAAACTGCCATAGATACTTTAAATATATTTTAAGTTTTTTTAATATTTGAAAATATATTCGATCCCCAGTCAGCACACATGTAAAAGTGACCATCTGCTTCTCTTCCCTCCTGCTCCCCCATCTCTCTCTTCACCTCTCACAGCCTGTGGCTTGATTGGTTCCAGCGGAGGCCTGGACACTGAGGAGAGCTCGGTTGATTCGAGCATCCTCCCAGGTGGGGGTGGCCAGGTGAATCCCCGTTGGGACACATGCAGGGAATCTGTCTCTATCTCCTCTCCTCTCGCTTAAAAACAATTTTTTTTAAGAAAGAAAATACAAAGTACTTGGAGTAAGCTTTAGATGAACCATTTAATGAATAATATTATTATCTATTTGAGTTCTTAAGGTACATTTTATTTTGTAGTTTAGTTTCTAAGAAAACGTCTTTTGTATCTCGACTTAACAGGATTTCTTTACAATTATGTATGAATATAGTTGAGTTCTTCATGTGAGAGATTTTAAATATGAATGCCTTTACACTACTGTGTATTTAGTTTCTTCACAATACTATTTACTATTGCACTGATAAGGCACAGAAATTGTGTGGCTACCTATAAGAAGAAATGTTAACCTTAGCTTAAAAAAAATGCAGTTATGCCTGACCTGTAGTGGCGCAGTGGATTAAGTGTTGACCTGGAATGCTGAGGTCACTGGTTCAGAGCCTCGGGCTTGCCGGGTCAGGCACATAGGAGAAGCAGGTACTACAAGTTGATGCTTCCCACTCCTCCATTCTCTTTTTTTTCTCTCTCTCTCTCCTCTCTTCTCTCTCTCTCTTCTCTCTAAAATCAATAAAAATCATTTCTTAAAAAAAAAATGCAGTTAGTAAGAAAGGTTTAACCTTATTAGTGATTAGAGAAATATATATTGAAAAGGGTCCTTTTTGTCCATTTTATGAGCCCAAATCTAAAATCTCCTGAAAATCTGTTCCTGTAAAAGTTATTAATTTACTAAGTAAAAGCTATATTGAGGATGGAGGCAGCGGGTGAGAGTTCAGAGTTCAGCAGCTGAGCCCATGACCCCCATAGGCCCTGTAGTTTCTTTCACCTATGTGCCCAGCCGGCTGGGGGAAGATGCCAAAATGGCGACCGGCAACTATTTTGGATTCACCCACAGCGGGGTGGCGGCGGCAGCTGTTGCCCAGTATAGGCAGTGGCACAGTGGATAGAGCATTGGACTGGGACGTGGAGGACCTGGGTTTGAGACCCCAAGGTTGCCGGCTTAAGTGTGGGCTCATTGGGTTTGAGCAAGGGATCACTCTGTCTGCTGTAGGACCCCCCCCCCCCCAGGTCAAGGCACATATGAGAAATCAATCAGTGGACAACTAAGGAACCACAACGAAGAATTGATGCTTCTCATCTCTCTCCCTTCCTGTCTGTCCCTGTTTCTCTCTCTGACTCTGTCTCTGCCACAAAAAAAATAAATACATAAATAAAGATAATCATTTTTAAAATTAAAAAAAGCTATATTAAAATAAATTATTATAAGATCATTAAAAAGAAGAAAAATGTCCAACAGTAATTTCTTTCCATAATTGAGATGTGAAAATCACATATCCCTATTGTAGAGTCATGCACCTGAAACCTATATAATTTTATTAACCAGTTCTCACCCCAATAAATTCAATAAGAAAAATTTTAAATCACATATTCTACAAGAGTTCAATTTCTTACCATTTTCCACGCACTTGATAGACTCATGCAGTACACTTAAAATAATTATGGGCTCAGGTAGTGCTAATAGAGAAAAAATTCTGAGTGAGTTCTGTTATCAGCTGAGAAAGATGAGTGGAAGATGCACACGGTGAACACAGTAGTTTAAATATGGCCAGTTAATCACTAGGTGATATTTCAGCAAGTATAATTCTCATTACAATCTTACAAAATGTTTAAATAATTTTCAACTTCATTGGTTTTGTCTAATCATGCTTTGGGAGAGGATTTTAAACTTGTTTATGTAAAAAAATTGCAAACAAAATTTTGAGTATATCTTGTGTTCTCATCTCAGTATTTTTTTATCCTGTTACATTGTTTGATGTGGCAGTTATTTAAATGTCATTTTTTTTGCAGAGTGAAATGGTAAAGGAGCTAGATGGTCATGTACTCAAGTGTGTGAAAGATCAGAATGGGAACCATGTTGTACAAAAATGTATTGAATGTGTTCAGCCACAGTCACTACAATTCATCATTGATGCTTTCAAAGGACAAGTAAGAGTTTTGGCTTCTATCTAGTTAGCAGGGCATTTTAGATGTTGAGTGTTAACACATTTTTCGTAATTCACACGATAATACCTAGTACTTATATACAAATTTACAAAATAGTGAATGATACTAACTTCTGCCTCTTTCATAGAATCAGTCAATAGCTTCATTTTTTTGAAGCTGAGAAGTAGAACTGAGTTGAATTATGTTACTTTAAGAAGTAAAGTGCCTGACCTGTGGTGGCGCAGTGGATAAAGCCTTGATCTGGAATGCTGAGGTTGCTGGTTTGAAACCCTGGGCTTGCCTGGTCAAGGCACATATGGGAGTTGATGCTCCCTGCTCCTTCCCACTGTCTCTCTCTCTCTCTCTCTCTCTCTTTCTCTCTTCTCTGAAATGAATAAATAAAATAAAAATAATTTTAAATAAAAAGTAAAGATAACCTTACCTGACCAGGCAGTGGTGCTGTGGATAGAATGTCAGACTGAGACCCAGGGGACCCAGGGTCGAAACCCCAAGGTCGCTGGCTTGAGCATGGGATTATAGACAACGACTCCATGATCTCTAGCTTGAGCGCAAAGGTCCCTGGCTTGAGCCCAAGGTCACTGGCTTGAGCAAGAGGTCACTCACTCTGCTGTAGCCACCGGCCAAGGCACATATGAGAAAGCAATCAAAGAACAACTAAGCAGCCACAATGAAGAATTGATTCTTCTCATCTCTCTCCCTTTCTGTCTGTCCCTCTCTCTGACTTTGTCTCTGTCATAAAAAAGAAAGAAAGAAGTAAAGATAAACCTCTATTACAGTTGTAAACTCAACGTTATCCAAATTTCTTGGGAAAGGAGGGAAGAAAACTTAAAATTATATAATAAAAGATAATAAATACTAATTAGTAACATACATAGTAATTAATAGTTTCTAATTGTGCTGTGTGCAATATCCTCACCCCACACTATGTTTTTTCTTATTATTACATGCCCTCCATCTTCTATTTAGGTCCTTTTAATCAAAATATTTGTGTTAACCCCTAAATTGAGCACTCCATCGTATGGTCATATTAAATGTGAATTCCCTGCTCTTCTATTTTAAATTAGTTCTGCATGTCATCAAAAACCCGTCTACGGGCCCTGGCCGGTTGGTTCAGTGGTAGAGCATCGGCCCAGCATGTGGAAGTCCCGGGTTAGATTCCTGGCCAGGGCACACAGGAGAATCACCCATCTGCTTCTCCACCCTTCCCCCTCTTCTTTATCTCTCTCTTCCTCTCCTGCAGCCAAGGCTCTATTGGAGCAAAGTTGGCCCGGGCACTGAGGATTGCTCTATGGCCTCTGCCTCAGGTGCTAGAATGGCTCTGGTTGCAACAGAGCAACAGCTCAGATGGGCAGAGCATCGCTCCCTGGTGAGCATGCTGGGTGGATCCCGATAGGGTGCATGAGGGAGTCTGTCTGCCTCTCCACTTCTCACTTCAGAAAAATACCCCAAAAAACTCCAAAAACAAAAACCTGTCTATGCCTGGCTAGGTAGCTCAATTGGTTAGAGCGTCGTCCCACCATGCCAAGGTTGTGGGTTCCATCCTGCATCAGTGCAACAGATCTCTCCCTCCCACGCTCCCCTCCCCTCTCCTTCACTTTCTTCTCCTCTCCCTCCCCTCCTCCCCTCCCCTCCCCTCCCCTCCCCTCCCCTCCCCTCCCCTCTCCCTCTCCCTCTCCCTCTCCCTCTCCAAAAATCAATAAATAATTGTTTTTTTAAAAACCCGTCTTTTTTATAGATCTTTTAAAAAATGTCAGAGAATGGACATTTAATTCTTCCGATTGTTTTAAGGTGTTTGTACTTTCAACGCATCCTTACGGCTGCAGAGTGATCCAGCGCATCCTGGAGCACTGCACCGCGGAGCAGACCCTGCCAGTCCTGGAGGAGCTCCATCAGCACACGGAGCAGCTGGTACAGGTACAGACTCCTCAGGGTTGAAAGGGTTTATATCGTTTTGAAAATGATTCCAGTTTTTTATTTTTATTTTTTGTAAATAATAATTTCCTTAACGCACTGTAGAGACACACAGGCAAAAGCATAGTGTTGTCTCCTGATTATATACTACTGAGTTTGTAGAAAAATTATTAACATCTTAAAGAATAATCATTATTCTTAAGGAAAATAACTTTTAAATATCTATACTTAGGATCAATATGGCAATTATGTCATTCAGCATGTATTGGAACATGGTCGACCTGAAGACAAGAGCAAAATTGTTTCTGAAATCAGAGGAAAGGTCTTAGCCCTGAGTCAACACAAATTTGCCAGGTATTGCAATATTTTCTAATTCCAAAGGTCTGTTCTTTCAACTCTTTGGCTTTTATTAGCACAGAAATGCATATAGAATGTAATGTTGGACTATAATTTTTTCTTTAGTAGACTCAAAGCACGTACAGAATGTTGATTTTGTTCTTAAACAATCTGTATGACAAGCCTGACCTGTGGTGGCGCAGTGGATGAATCGTTGACCTGGAATGCTGAGGTTGCGGGTTCAAAACCCTGGGCCTGCCTGGTCAAGGCACATATGGGAGTTGATGCTTCCTGCTCCCTCCCCCCTTCTCTCTCTCTTTCTCTCTTCTCTAAAACGAATAAATAAAAAAAAAAAATTTAAAAAAAAAGAAGAATCTGTATGACAAATTAGTTTGCCCACATATTCTGTTTTTGAAATCTGTAGTTAGAAAATTATTTGTCCCCAAGATCTGTTAGTAAATGCAGATTTAATTTTTTTAGTGCATGTTGGTGAGTCTTAGACCTTGTTAATGACCTAGTTTCCCTTTTTTTTTTTTTTTTTTTTTTATATTTTTCTGAAGCTGGAAATGGGGAGAGACAGTCAGACAGACTCCCGCATGCACCCGACTGGGATCCACCGGCACGCCCACCAGGGGCGACGCTCTGCCACGACCAGAGCCACTCTAGCGCCTGGGGCAGAGGCCAAGGAGCCATCCCCAGCGCCCGGGCCATCTTTGCTCCAATGGAGCCTTGGCTGCGGGAGGGGAAGAGAGAGACAGTGAGGAAGGAGAGGGGGAGGGGTGGAGAAGCAGATGGGCGCTTCTCCTGTGTGCCCTGGCCGGGAATCGAACCCGGGACTCCTGCACGCCAGGCCGACGCTCTACCGCTGAGCCAACCGGCCAGGGCCTTAGTTTCCCCTTTTAAAAATTGTAATTATAATTATAATTTAGTTACAATTTTAAGAGGCCAAAATTAAACTTGCAGAAGTCCAATACAGGTTCTCCTATGGTATTAATTTTTAAAGTAATTGTAAGAGATTCCCGTCTTGATTCTTGTGACTTTCAATGTATTGAGCAATTTCTTTCAAAAGTCAAGGAAATTGGCTATAAAGGAAAAAGCAGCAATACCATTTTTTGTGTGTACTTTAATTCTCAGCAATGTAGTAGAGAAGTGTGTTACTCATGCGTCCCGTGCCGAGAGAGCTCTGCTGATTGATGAAGTTTGCTGCCAGAATGATGGTCCTCACAGTGCCTTATACACCATGATGAAGGACCAGTATGCCAACTACGTGATTCAGAAGATGATCGACATGGCTGAACCCGCTCAGAGGAAGATCATCATGCACAAGGTAGTACATTTCACAGCAATGCATCTGATTTGCCTAGGCCTTCACTTCTTCCTGTTCCGACTGGGAAAAGACTCTAAAATCAGCGGTAGCCTTGAGCAGCTGTGGGCATTAAATTCTTAAGGTGATCTGCTCAGTAAAATCACACTTTTCATCGGTTCATCTGTCTACCTTTAGCATTGCCCTTTGCTTTCCTGCTTATTTAGGTATACTTGATTTGACTATTACACGGGTCAAACATTGATTTTAAAATCTAACTAGATTTTCTCACTAACATAATAAATTTTCAAAGATAGAATTTATGTTAACTTGATCGGTTTTTGTTTTTTAATATTGTATTTATTGATTTTCTTAGAGGGATGGGTAGGGGGAGCGGGAAGTATCAACCCATAGCAGCTGTTTCTTGTCTGTGGCCCTCACCACGCACATCCAGGGTCCCGGCGACCTCAGCGTTCCAGGTCAGTACGTTAGCCACTGCACAAGCCACCACAGGTCAGGCAATTGGCTTGTTTTAAATCAGTTAAGCTGTTTTTCTATCTTTCTCCTAGAATGATTTTTTTTTAAGATATTAAGTTCTATAGGAAAACCTACTGTTAAAAAGAACACCAGAGGAAAGAATATTTAAATACTCTTAATCTTTTTCAAATTTATTCATTTAAGAAATGGGACAGGCCCTGGCCAGTTGGCTCAGCGGTAGAGCGTCGGCCTGGTGTGCGGGGGACCCGGGTTCGATTCCCGGCCAGGGCACATAGGAGAAGCACTCATTCGCTTCTCCACCCCCCCCCCCCCTTCCTCTCTGTTTCTCTCTTCCCCTCCCGCAGCCAAGGCTCCATTGGAGCAAAGATGGCCCGGGCACTGGGGATGGTTCCTTGGCCTCTGCCCCAGGCGCTAGAGTGAGTGGCTCTGGTCGTAGCAGAGCGACGCCCTGGAGGGGCAGAGCATCGCCCCCTGGTGGGCAGAGCGTCGCCCCTGGTGAGTGTGCCGGGTGGATCCCGGTCGGGCGCATGCAGGAGTCTGTCTGACTGTCTCTCCCCGTTTCCATCTTCAGAAAAAGACAAAAAAAAAAAGAAATGGGACAAAGTACATCATGTATTTGCACCTCTCCTTATATAGAGAGAAAGTGATCTTGTAAAATTATAAAAGTGCCTGCCTGACTTTATTCTGGTGGCTCAATGGATAAAGCATTGACCTGTAACACTGAGGTCGCTGGTTCGAAACCCTGGGCTTGCCAGGGTTGCTCATATGGGAGTTGATGCTTCCTGCTCCTCCCCCCTTTCTCTCTCTCTTTCTCTCCTCCTCTCTTTCTCTCCCCTCTCTAAAATGAATAAATAAATTTTTTTTTAAATAAAATCATGTAAGTATTTTTGGCCTTCTGATTTCTAAAATTCTTCAACTTGATGTATTAATTTTCTATCTTTTTAAAAATTTAGTATTTCCGCCTGGCCAGGCGGCGGCACTGTTGATAAAGCATCAGACTGGGATGTGGAGGACCCAGGGTTGAGGCCCTGAGGTCTCCGGCTCGAGCACGGGGTCGCTGGCATGAGTGTGGGATCATAGCCACCCATGATGGCTGGCTTGAGCCCAAAGGTTGCTGGCTTGAGCAAGGGGTCACTTGATCTGCTGTAGCATCCTCTCCCCCCCCCCCCATCAAGGCACATATGAGGAAGCAATCGATGAACAACTAAGGTGCCGCAACAAAGAATTGATGCTTTTCATCTCTCCCTTCCTATCTGCCTGTCCCTCCTGTTTCTCTCTCTGTCATAAAAAGAATAATTTTAGTATTTCTGCTTAAAAATATATACCTAAAAGACTTTCAGTCTCATTTTTAACAACTACACACTTACTCAACCAGTGTCATATGTATATTTCTGATTTTTTAACTATAATCATCAGTGCTTTATATGAATGTCTTTGCGTGATTGTTTTTGTAGGGTAAATACTTAGTTGTGGAAGTGCTGGTGCAAAGTATGCACACACTTACATTTCAACAGATACTGCCAAGTTGCTCTCAAACGGTACAAGGTTGCAGATCTGTTCAGTGTATGAAAAGAGTGCCTGCTTTACATGATCTCATAACTACCAGTTATTAGTTATAAAAGTCTTTGCCAGTCTGAATGTGAAAGTAATGATAGAATTTCTTTCATTTATATGTTAAAACCTATTAGTGAGATACTGACTACACATCTAATTGCTTATTTCTGTTTTTTGCTTTATTTTGTATTAAATTTTTTTTTTGTATTAAATTTTTGTCCAGCTATCTCAAGTTGGTAACTTGTGCCTTCATAGTCTGGTCGCTCACTAGTGACCCTTTCCTGCTGTGCTCGGAGCCCCTCCCTCCCACTTGCATGTGGCAGTTCACGAGCAATGGTTGGCTTGGTTGCTGGACAATGTCCAGAGGAGGGCTTTGGAGAGATTGCATGGAACAGAGCTGTTTTTGCAAACAACTTGGGATTTTAATTTGGAAATTCCAGTTCTTCTAAATTACTTATATTTGGGGTGCTTTTTTTGTTTTGTTTTGTTTTGTTCAGGAAATTAAATTTAATAGGATGACATTAATCCATGAGTATATAGGTTTCGGGTAAACAGGGGGCCCTTTTTTAAGAAGTCAGAAACTAAAGTAACTATTTCCTAAGCAGATTATTTGTTTTTCAGATTCGACCTCACATTACTACTTTGCGCAAATACACATATGGGAAGCATATACTGGCCAAGTTGGAAAAGTATTATTTGAAAAATAGCCCAGATCTAGGGCCTATTGGAGGACCACCAAATGGAATGCTGTAAAGGGAAGAGAAGATAATGTAATCATGTGAAGAGAGCGTTTCTTGTGAATTATCAAAACACAACTCAACTATGAATCTTCAAAATTTTTTTTAAAGCAAACTATTTATTGAATTTATTCATCCATTTGTAAATTTTTTAAGGTTTTTGTGTATATTTGGGGGGTGGGAGTGCTGAATTATAAATTGTATTTCGCCCTGAGTGGAGACCTATCAGATTTGATTGCTGGCAAAGCACAGAATGCCTGTATATGATGTAACTGTACCAAAAAAAAAAAGCTGTCACATATTTTGTAAATTTTTACCTTGTAAAGTCACAAAAATAGTTTTTAAAGGAAAAAGTACAGTATTCTTTTAGTAAACTGGCTTGCAATCTGGTAGGTCTATGGACCCCATAGCACAACGGGTTTATAGAGATGTATATAGAAATATAGTCATTTTTTTGTCCTTTGTGTGAAGCCTTTTATAACAGATTAACAATCAACTACATAAATATTATTAATATTTTAAAAAGAAAGTTAAGTTGTATTTTGGTAATTCACAAACTATCATGCAAGAAAAGTCAGCGAGTAAGACAAGAATTAAATGATTTGAGATGAAAAGAACTTACATTATTTATGGTGGATGTGGTTTTAATACAAAAACTGCCCTAAAACGTCTCTGGCAATGTACAGAAGTATTGTATATACTTACATATGTAATTGTTGTAAGAGGTAGAAAAAAAATCAAAATCATGGTGACACTTCCATCCAGTGCACTAAACGGAAAGTTAAGTCTCGTCGTAACTTTTTGGTTTGGTTTGCAATGAGGAAGAGTGGAAATTTGTATATTGTTTTGCTTATAGAATTACAAGGACATTTTGAGAAAGTGTTGAGCTTTATTTTGCTTTTTTATAGTAGATTCAGAAAGTAGGAATCAGAGGTGAAAAGGGAGCCACTGAACAGAGAATTTGATAGCTCAACATTTAAGCATGATTACATATTCAGATAGCTTTTTTTGCTTCCTATAAATATATGCATTGTGTGTGTAGTAATAGATGGTAAGTTTATACTTTGAAAGCAAATCTTGTTTCAATGTCTGTTATAAAAGCCTTGCTAATTTAGTAGTACTGCTTTCCTTGGTTGTACAGGTGTACATTTGTAAACCTTCATGCTGTAAATGTAATTTGTTTGATCTCTTTGGGAAACACATTTGCGTTTTAGTGTACATTTCTGTCCCTGCCCTCTTTGACCTGGCATATAGTGTTGTATAATGTAAATTTATTTCTCCAAATCAAGAGTGATTTTTTAAAAATTTTTTATCTTTATATGGTTTCAGAAGTATGAACCAGCTTTCTTTTTATCGTGAGAATCATTTTCTTTTATAACATAGTTGACTGTTAATATGGACATGCTAGGGTTTGGATCACTTTCAAGAAGTCAGGGTAATTGTGCATAATAGAAAGTATTGGACAGATACTTGGTTACCATGGAGGCCAATGCTTTTTCCATCTTATTAAATGTGCTGTGACTTTTTTCTTTGTACAGAAGAGTACTGTATTTTTGGATAGCCTACTCCCAAGTAAGAGCAAATCTGTATGATAACATTTTTTTCTCTGGACATAAGACATAACAGTAACATGATGTACATTTACAAGCGGCCTTATGTACATTTCCCAACAATCTTTTTAAGGCAAAATTGTGATCATATGTGTATAATTAAAATCATTTTTAATCCTTTGCCTATGAAAATATTTTGGAAAATACCTTGCTTTGTATATTCAGTTTCTGAAAGATAAAGAAAGTGCTTTGTATTTTGTTGAAGTCAGTATTTTGTATAAAGCATTTATGTTGACCCACTTATGCTTAGTGCTGAAAACTAATGAGTCGTGCTCTCTCTTTAGAGTGAACATGTAAGGGATTTTTTATTAGCAGTCTTCTGAGCACAATATTGAACATAAAGGTTTTATCACTTAGCTGTTCACGTCATGAACCTAAAAATAATGGCATCGAGTTTGGGGTGCCAGGCATACTTTTTTATATTTAATGTTGAGTTACTCTAGTTTTTTAACCCAGCATTCCACAGTGAGGCCATTAAATCCCACAATCATCACTGTCACTTCTCATGGTCACACTGGTTCCTCAGCATGTCCAGGTCGCAGTGGCAGTGCCCACCCCAGTGCGAAGCAGCTTTCTTCCCCTCCCCCCTCCTCGGCTCTGTTCTGCTGGCCTCGGACTGTCGGCCCGTGGCGAACTCTTGTTCCCACATCACTCAGCTCATGGTTTTAGACTCAAAGTTGTCCTTGTTGGAGATTGGTAGTGACTTTCCTGGATTTGCACAGTAGAATACTACCTGGTTTTCCTTTATCCTTACCTGATGGCACAGGCAATTACCTCTGCAAACTTAAGAAGTCCTAGAGGATAGCACACTGGGAAACTGAACCCTCCTCCTGGGATCCTGATGGTCCCGTGTGTCCTAATACTGACAACCCAGTCATCCCCACGCTTCACGGCCTATTCTAGAAAAAGAAGTGGTATTGTAGGGATTCTGTGGACTGCCAGTTTTGGTGCCCACCTCTGATTTCACCTTTTGATAAGTTGGCGTGGAGTTTTGATAAATCTGAAAAGGGCAGTTCAGAATAAAGAAACTCAACTGGGCAGAACCACTTCGGCTTTGCTCTTGAATGTCTTTTTCTGACATGGATTGTTTCTGGACCAGTTTGTCTACGTCCTGGCTCTTATTGGTTCATATGAAATAATGTTATCTTCACTTCTTTGTATATTATGTATAAATTAGAAAATGAAAAATGTGTGAATAACATTGTATGAAATAAACCTGGTCTTGTGTTTTTCTCTAGATAAATACCCCTTTGTACCTCAATTATAATTCAGGTTGCCCATTCAAGTTGATTCTGGCTTAAGGAAAACATTTTATGCTCTCACATGGACACTAGTCTAGGGCCACTGATTACTCTGATGGTATTAATCCTAATTACATAGAGTGATGACACACTTCATGGGATGAAACTTTTCATCCCATTTCCTTATTGTGAAAATGATTTCTTCAAGGTTATTTTGAGGATGAAACCAGATCGCTTCTCTTTCCCCATAGGTGTTTGTTTCCTTTCCACATGCACGTCAGGAGACAGTGTTGTCCAATGAAAAGGACAGTTGGGTTCAGGCTTGGATGTAAAGTTTACCTCCTTACTTACAAAACCTTGTGAACTTGGATATGGTAACTCCTCTAAGTTCAATGTCTTCAGCTTTACCATGGGAAAGTACTGTTTTTAAATCCTCAGTGATCTTAAAAGGTGAAAATAAAGATGCCTAGAACCTTATTTATAACTACTGCTAATATATTTTCATTTTCTTGTTCCTCTTATAGCTGTTTAGAATAAAAGCCACACAGATCATTTGATAGCATCCAAAATGGAAATTACATAAATGGGAAAAGGAATTTTCATCATACATTGTTTATCTTTAATAATTTTATCCTTTTTAAATTTTTATTAATTTTAGGGAGGAGGAAAGAATCCGCTTCATTGGTTGGTTTTTGTATGTGCCCAGACCGGGGCTCGAACCCACAACCTTGGCATATCAGGACAATGCTCTAAACAACTGAGCTACCAGATTGGGGCTAGTTTGGTCCCATTCTGAACTGAAATCGACCCTTCTGGAATTGTTTGACCTCCACTTTGTAGTGATGGGTTTAAAATATTGTTAAAAGGAAATACCACATCCTCCCACTTGCTTACCAAACTAAGGAGAAGTGACCTGGGTGGTATTCAGTTTGCCCTCATGACTGGTTTCTCAGAAAGGTTCAGGGGAAGAGGACAAACTTCTAGGGAGCAATAGTCGCTGTCCACCTTACCTACCTAACTGGAAAGGACCACACTCAGTAATACTCATCTGTGAACGCAGGAAAGATGGGGTGGAGTTCTATGGCATCCAGAGCTCTCTGAAAGGGAGGCACGCAGACCAACGTTGGGACCTGAGGAATGTGGGCTTTGTGGTCTTGGGCAAACGTAAGCCTCTAGGCCTCAAAGTTACCTATCTGTAAGGTAGGAAGAATTCCTTACTGCCCACAGAACATTGACCTGAGGGATACTCGACACTATGAATCTAATTACAGTATTGATCATACAAGCTTAAAGTTTGTGTTGAACTTCATTACCTCCAAATTCTATAGACAATTTCTCACATTTATGTTCCAGCCATAGAAAATTATTTTCTAACTTTTTAAACAGGATCTTAAACCAAATGAAGTTGCCCTTAATCGACTTGGTTGTAGAAATTGCCTAGTTAACATTAGTTCAGATGTTCTTGGACATCAGAGCGTAATGCAACAGTTTGGACTATGGAATGGGACTGGCCAGGTTCCAAACCTTTTAGCTTTTACATCGTTAGGCAGTTTTATCTTTTAAGTCTTAGTTTCTTCATGGTGTGAGGGAAATGAGACCCACCTCCTAAAACTGTGGGGATGAAATGAGAATATATGCGACATGCAGGGGCAGTGGGTACTCGGTGACTCCTGCTATATAGTGCGTTAACTAAAAAGTTTGTTTTAAATCTGCTACATATTCATAAATGAGCTGGTTTGGAGCTCATTTACGTTTCTGCAAATGTGCTCTTTGATTCAAGTTGCAGATAAATCCCTGAATGAGTAAGAAAACTATTGAAGATGTGATTAACCTGACAAACTTGTAGTATTTTTTCTTGGTACTAATATAATTGCTTTGAGGTGCGCAGCTGCCAGCTGGAGATGGTAGGGAGATCAAAGGCAACGTGGTCAAGAGCTACGGCACGCGCACACACTAGGAAAGCAGATGAGACTCAAGCTGCTGAAATTTTGTGAAAGTCCGACTGGTTGCGGACCATCGGTTGATTTCTGCCCTTCCTCACACCTGCCGGCCCTTGCATCATTTTCACTGAGGAGTTTGAGAGTCCTTTTTTTTCCCCCACAACTTTGCCCAACTTTTATAAATATGTTTAATAATACTTATTCTTGAGACCCTTTTTTTTTTCTGTGATTATGCTTCAGTAAAAGGAGAGGCCTGCCAACAAATCAGTGTTTTTGCTGAGTGCCTGAATTAAGTTAGAGCCACCTTGGATCACTGAGAGGTGTCTGCTCTGAAGTTGAGCCATTGTGTGGGGGGGAAACATTCTCTGTGGGTTTATCCCACGGATGCACAATGTGAGGTTCACTAAAGGAAGCCATAGTTAACATTCCTCTAATTGCCAATTTGGCTTACCACAGGGAAAGTGTTCAGAAAAATTTGCCTATTGGCCTTTGAACTATCTCCTCTCAGCCATCTGTCTGGACAACAAAGTTAAGGCAACAGAAGCCTCCCCAAAGCAGTGGGTTTTTAGAGATCAGAAACCAGAGGGTCTCACCCAACGCTTCACAACAATCACAGGAGTCCACCGTCAGAGTCTGAAGATACAAAACACTGACCAGTAACTCCTGGATGTGGCCGTCTCTGACTTCCCAGACAAATTAAGGGCTGCTTGAGAAAGTCCTGTGATTTTTCACCACAGAAAAAAAACATTTTAGGAGCCTTGGTGCCCATGCAGTTGATTAGGTTTTCTTCCAGTTCGGGACCATAACTACTCTGTACCCAAAACCCAGGTCATGACCAGACAGAGCTTTTGGAACAAATGGTAATGTAGGTGGAACAGGGGGGATTTAAAGGAATTTTTTCATGGAGATGTAATTGACATTCTAGCTGTACAAAATGATTTGATACACAGGTAAGCAAAAGAAGGTTCACAGTAAATACTGCAAGAATAAACCTGCACACTCAAACTGTAAACCTACTTTTGCCTACCCCTCTTGTAAAACGGTCGCTACAATATGTCTATAGTTATCCATCACCACACAGAATTACAAAATTTTTTCTTGTGATGAGAACTTTTAAGATATACTCCCTCTAGCAAGAGGGAGAGGGAGGAAGGGGAGAGATGAGAAGCATCAACTCATAGTTGCATCACTTTTAGTTCATTGATTGCTTTCTCATGTTTGCCTTGACTGGGGGGGCTCCAGCCGAGCCAGTGACCTCTTGCTCAAGCCAGCAATCTTGGGCGTCAAACTAGCAACCTTTGGACTCAAACCAGTGACCCTTCGCCCAAACTGGCGAGCCTGCACTCAAACCAGCAACCTCAGGGTTTCGAACCTGGGACCTCAGTGTCCCAGGTCGACATTTTATTCTATTCACTGTGCCATCACCAGTCAGGCAAAATATACATACTCTTACCTTTCAAATATACAATATAGTATTAACTATAGTTATAAGCTATACATTACCACCCCTTGTTTAGAGCAGTGAAACTATTCTGTGTGATACTACAAAGGTGGTTACATGACATACACTTATCCCAGCCCATAGAATGTGCAGCACAAAGAGTCAACCCAGATATAAGTGCTAGGCTTCAGTTAATAATAATGTGTCGGCCTGACCTGTGGTGGCGCAGTGGATAAAGCATTGACCTGGAACGCTGAGGTTACCGGTTCAAAACCCTGCACTTGTCTGGTCAAGGCACATATGGGAGTTGATGCATCCTGCTCCTCCCCCCCCCCTTTCTCTCTCTCTTTCTTTCCTCTCTAAAATGAATAAATAAATAAATAAAAATTAAAAATAATAATTGTCAATATTGGGTCATCAATTGTAACATATAACATATCCATGCAAGATATTAATAATAGAGGATATGGGGCAGGAGAAGGGGAAGTACCTGGGAGCTCTCTGTACTTCCTCCTCAATTTTTCTATAAACTCAAGGTTCTCTTAAAAAGAAAAAGTCCACCTGGCCTATAGTGGCACAGTGGGTAAAGCATCGGCCTGGAACGCTGAAGTCACTGGTTAGAAACCCTGGCTTCCCTGGTCAAGGCATATATGGGAGTTGACACTCCACCCCACCTTTTCTCTCTCTCTAAAATGAAAATCTTTAAAAAAAAAAGTTTATTAGGAGGAGTATGGCCAGGGACCACCATCATCATGGCGTCATGGCCATGCACACGCAGGTTCTCACTGAATTCGGACAGACGGTAAGAAATAATGGAGTCAAAAAATGGCAGGCCATTCCTTTATTAAAGTCTTGCAATGACCAGTGAGCAAACAGGCAGAGAAGATGTCTTCCCTCTCTTTCAGTGGCTCTCAAAGCCCTGACACATTCTCCAGTTCCACAACCAGTAGAATCTCTGGTTCCTTCTAGAACCAAAAGCCCCACCAGTCTCAGTGGAGCTCTCAAAGGCCCTCAGCATTCTGCATTCTCTCTCTCACTCTGCAAACATGGCTTCTTTCTGCCTCCTCTCTGCAAACAATGTCCCTTCCCAAGCAGAAAAGTAATTTGCAATTTCACAGACCACATATACCTGGTGCTGCCCAGCCCCCAATGTAAACTATAAGCAAGCAAACATAAAAATCATATTTTACAAACTAATTTGACCAACAGGGGGGAAAGAGAGGGGGAAGGAAGGGAGAGAAGGAAAGAAACCCTCTCTTCATACAGGGCCTGGCTCAGGTCTCTTAGTAGACAGGAGTTCAAAATGGGCATCCATCCTCTTCTTTCCTGGATCAGACTTCATTGTGTCTGCAGACACTGAATACTTAACTTACATTATCTCACCCTCTTAACAGCTGTGTGAGGAAGGTACTATTACTATACCCATTTTACAGATGAAGAAACTGAGGCTTAGAGAGGGTATGACTTGTCCAGGGAGGCAGGGCCAGAGTTCAAATCTAGTCTGATGACAGAGTCAACACACTAAAGGGCTGTGTCAGGTCTCAGTCTTTCGAACTAAGACCACCTTGGGGCCCAAGAGGTGGTGTTTGAGCCGGAAATGCACAAATTTTATGACCAGTGGCTCAGCTGCTCTTCTCAAGAAGGGATGTGGGTCCAGGGTTATTAGGTCCTGTGATTCTGTGATAAGGTACCAAGGAACTGTAAAACTTAGTATTGGCAACACCATTTTAAAGAGGAAAAGTCAGGCTTCTTGTCCCCTCCTTTCTTTAGAGAATGGAGGGAGAAGGATGTGGGAGCTTCCTAGCTTACAAGGATGACTAGGTCATCTAGTTCAGTGGTCCCCAACCTTTCTTGGGCCACGGACCGGTTTAGTCACAAAATATTTTCACAGACCGGTCTGTAGGGTGGGAAGGATAAATGTATCACATGACCGAGACGAGCGTCAAGAGTGAGTCTTAGCATAGGTACTAAACTCATGGACCTGGGTTTTAAAGAACATTTTATGAACTTGACTCCAATGGCAAGAGAAGTGAAGGCAAAGATAAATGAATGGGACTACATCAGAATAAAAAGTTTTTGCTCAGCAAGAGAAACTGATATAAAAATAAACAGACAGCCAACTAAATGGGAAATGATATTTTCAAACAACAGCTCAGATAAGGGCCTAATTTCCAAAATTTACAAAGAACTCATAAAACTCAACAACAAACAAACAAACAATCCAATAAAAAAATGGGAAGAAGACATGAATAGACACTTCTCCCAGGAAGAGATACAAATGGCCAACAGATATATGAAAAGATGCTCAGCTTCATTAGTTATTAGGGAAATGCAAATCAAAACTACAATGAGATACCACCTCACCCCTGTTAGATTAGCTATTATCAACAAGACGGGTAATAGCAAATGTTGGAGAGGCTGTGGAGAAAAAGGAGCCCTCATTCACTGTTGGTGGGACTGTAAAGTAGTACAACCATTATGGAGGAAAGTATGGTGGTTCCTCAAAAAACTGCAAATAGAACTACCTTATGACCCAGCAATCCCTCTACTGGGTATATACCCCAAAACCTCAGAAACATTGATACGTGAAGACACATGTAGCCCCATGTTCATTGCAGCACTGTTCACAGTGGCCAAGACATGGAAACAACCAAAAATCCCTTCAATAGAAGACTGGATAAAGAAGATGTGGCACATATACACTATAAAATACTACTCAGCCATAAGAAATGATGACATCAGATCATTTACAGCAAAATGGTGGGATCTTGATAACATTATAAGGAGTGAAATAAGTAAATCAGAAAAAACAAGAACTACATGATTCCATACATTGGTGGAACATAAAAATGAGACTAAGAGACATGGACAAGTGTGTGGTGGTTACCAGGGGTGGGGGGAGGGAGGACAGGGGGAGAGTTAGGGGGAGGGGGAGGGGCACAGAGAATTAGATAGAGGGTGGCGAAGGACAATCTGACTTTGGGCGAGGGGTATGCAACATAATTTAATGACAAGGTAACCTAGACATGTTTTCTTTGAATATATGTACCCTGATTTATTAATGTCATCCCATTACCATTAATAAAAATTTATTTAAAAAAAAAAAAAGAGTGAGTCTTAGACGGATGTAACAGAGGGAATCTGGTCATTTTTTTTTTTTCTTTTTCTGAAGCTGGAAACGGGGAGAGACAGTCAGACAGACTCCCGCATGCGCCCGACCGGGATCCACCCAGCACGCCCACCAAGGGCGACGCTCTGCCCACCAGGGGGCGATGCTCTGCCCCTCCGGGGCATTGCTCCACTGCGACCAGAGCCACTCTAGCGCCTGGGGCAGAGGCCAAGGAGCCATCCCCAGCGCCCGGGCCATCCTTGCTCCAATGGAGCCTTGGCTGCGGGAGGGGAAGAGAGAGACAGAGAGGAAGGAGGGGGGTGAAGAAGCAAATGGGCGCCTCTCCTATGTGCCCTGGCCGGGAATTGAACCCAGGTCCCCCGCACGCCAGGCCGACGCTCTACCGCTGAGCCAAGCGGCCAGGGCCAATCTGGTCATTTTTAAAAAATAAAACATCGTTCAGACTTAAATATAAATAAAACAGAAATAATGTAAGTTATTTATTCTTTCTCTGCAGACTGGTACCAAATGGCCCATGGACCGGTACCGGTCGCGGCCCAGGGGTTGGGGACCAGTGATCTAGTTTAACTCTAGTTCTCTGAAAGAATAAAGGTTATCTGAAGAACTTCCTTTCCCTTTTTTTTTTCTTTTTTTCTGAAGTTGGAAACGGGGAGGCAGTCAGACAGACTCCCGCATGCGCCTGACCGGGATCCACCTGGCATGCCCATCAGGGGTTGATGCTCTGCCCATCTGGGGCGTCGCTTTGTTGTAACCAGAGCCATTCTAGCGCCTGAGACAGAGGCCATAGAGCCATCCTCAGCGCCCGGGCCAACTTTGCTTCAATGGAGCCTTGGCTGTGGGAGGGGAAGAGAGAGACAGAGAGGAAGGAGAGGGGGAGGGGTGGAGAAGCAGATGGGCACCTCTCCTGTGTGCCCTGACCAGGAATCAAACCCGGGACTCCTGCACGCCAGGCTGACGCTCTACCACTGAGCCAACCGGCCAGGGCCTCCTCTTCCTTTCAATAAGAGACAATAGACTGCACAAATTGAGCCTGATGCCACGTGTCAGCCATATGTGGCTGGCATATTAATAAATCTCCTTTAATAAAACTCTTCAAAATTAAAAAAAGAGAGAGAGACAATATTTACATATCCTACACTGATTTTAACTCTTCCTCCCTTCCTGGAGTCCTGAGAGTAACACATACCTCTAGACCAGGTGTCCCCAAACAACGGCCCCTTGGGCCACATGCGGCCCCCTGAGGCCATTTATCTGGCACCCGCTGCACTTCCGGAAGAGGCACCTCTTTCATTGGTGGTCAATGAAAGGAGCACATTTACCATCTCATTAGCCAAAAGCAGGCCCATAGTTCCCATTGAAATACTGGTCAGTTTGTTGATTTAAATTTACTTGTTTTTTATTTTAAATATTGTATTTGTTCCCGTTTTGTTTTTTTTTTTACTTTAAAATAAGATATGTGCAGTGTGCATAGGGATTTGTTCATAGTTTTTTTTATAGTCCGGCCCTCCAATGGTCTGAGGGACAGTGAACTGGCCCCTGTGTAAAAAGTTTGGGGACCCCTGCTCTAGACAAAGCAATGGATGGTAGACACTAAAAGATCTGTTAATATCTTTGATATGTAAAGCGATATCACTATTGTGTTACCTTGTAAGTTTTAATATGTAGAATGTTTTTTATAGATCCTATAGACCAGGGGTCGGGAACCTTTTTGGCTGAGAGAGCCATGAACGCCACATATTTTAAAATGTAATTCCGTGAGAGCCATACAATATGTTTAACACTAAATACAAGTAAATGTGTGCATTTTATGTAAGACCAACAATTTTAAAGTACAAGTCTCTGAATTATTTTTAATAACGTTGTTATGCCGTTACTAACCAATGATGAATGAAGTACTTCTTACCATTAATGCGACTTCTGGTGCTGCGTGGTTTTGCTGATGGCTTTGTAGTCTGGTTGATACATGGTGAGGTTAAGCTTCATGCAGGCGTTGAGACTTTCATCCTTTATACGTGATCGTAGGTTGGTCTTAACGTTCTTTAGATTTGAGAAAGACTGCTCACATGCAAACGTAGAGCCAAACATTGTCAGTAATACTCACAGGCTGCAGTGTGTGGTATGTGATAGGAAGCACGTTCCAAGTTTTGACAATCAGCTGGTCCGTGGGTTGATGTTTTTTCATTTCTCCCCACTTGTGTTTGCTCGCCAACTCGGTTTGCTGTTGTGCAAGTCTTTCCAAATCTTCATTCAGTGACTTGAACTTATTCACCCACATGTCTGAGGCCTTCAGGTCAGCAGCTTGTAGCTCAAAATCTCTGACGGAGACACCGGGGATGTAACTCAGGTTGGTGCTGTCCACTGCACACTCGTGTGGATGGGTCATAAACTTAAAAAGACGAGTGCACTCACGAAATTCTCCAAAGCGCGCTATGAATGACTGCAGGAGATTAGATGTGAAGCCCGCTAGCTGCTAGAGATCAAGATTTTGAGCAGGGTCACTTGCTGTGCATGCATCTTTAAACTCTCCCAATTTTTCAAAGTGTAGTAAATGACCTATTTCAATGTCCTTGATAAAGAGTTCCAGCTTGTTTTCAAATGCAAACACTGCTTGTTCAAGGGATAAGACTGTATTTCTAATGCCTTGCATTTTCAACATTGAGCTGGTTCAGATGTTCAGTCATGTCCATCAGATAGTAGAACTTCAGGAGCCACTCAGTATTAGCTAACTCAGGATGATCGACGTTTTTCATTTCAAGAAAAGTCTGGATTTCGCTCAGACAAGCTGCGAAAACGGCTGAGGACCTTCCCTCTTGACCACCAATGCACATTGCTGTGCAGAATCAGACCAAGATAATTATTCCCAACTTCATCCAGCAGTGTTTTAAACTGGCGATCATTTAAAGGTCAGGCAACAATAAAGTTGACCACCCAAATGACCAGCGACATCACCTCACCAAGCTGTTCACCACACATCTGAGCACAAAGCGCCTCTTGATGTAGGATGCAGTGAAAACTTAGGATGGGTCTCTTTTCATGTTCACGAAGAAGCGCTATGAATCCTCTGTTTTTCCCCACCATGCACGGAGCAACATCAGTACACACCAAAATAAGTTTATCCATCATTAGATTTTTTTCTTTAGTGAACTCAGTGAAAGACTTGAATAAATCCTCCCCTCTTGTTGTCTCTTTCATAAGCAAAACAGCAAGACCCTCCTCACATAGTGTGTCACCGACAGCATACCTTGCAATCACGCTGAACTGGGATAAATGGCTTACATCTGTTGACTCATCCAAAGTGAGATAAAAGAATGGTGCTGCATTTATGTCCTTCACTTGTGTTGCCTCAATTTGATTTGCCATCATGATGGTATGATCGTGAACAGTTCTTGCCTACAGAGGCATGTCTTTTATTTGTTTGATTATCTTGTCTTTATCCGAAAAATGGTCAAAAAGTTCATTGGCAACAACAATCATGAATGTTTCAGCATACTCCCCATCTGTGAATGCCTTTTCGTTTCTCACAATTGCTAAAGCACCAGCAAAGCTAGCCGAATTCCAGTCACCTTGTTGGGTCCAAACATGGAGTTGCTGCTGACTAGCTTGCACTCTGCACAGTAGCTCTTGACATGCTTTCTTCCTGCTGTCCCCCCGCTGGATATTTCGATGCAAATGTAGTATGGTGTGTGTCGAAGTACCACTTTATAGTTGACCGTTTCATCAATGCAATTTTATCATTGCATATTAGACACACTGCAGAACCTGCTCTCTCCACAAAGGTGAATTCCTCTGTCCATTCGTGCTGAAAAGTACAATACTTCTCATCTTTCTTTCTTTTAGCCATCTTCTTCGTCAAAAGGGTTTCTGCAATTAGCTAGCTGACTACTTGATTAAAAGGAGGGAAGTTTACTTCCTGACCTCACAACGACCCATGTACGTTACGCATTATTCAATAAAAATTTGGTGTTGTCCCGGAGGACAGCTGTGATTGGCTCCAGCCACCAGCAACCATGAACCTGAGCAGTAGGAAATGAATAGATTGTAATACATGAGAATGTTATATATTTTTTTAATTTTTTTTTTTTTACAGAGACAGAGAAAGTCAGAGAGAGGGATAGACAGGGACAGACAGACAGGAGTGGAGAGATGAGAAGCATCAATCATTAGTTTTTCTTTGTGCGTTGCAACACCTTAGTTGTTCATTGATTGCTTTCTCATACATGCCTTGACCGTGGGCCTTCAGCAGACCGAGTAACCCCTTGCTTGAGCCAGCAACCTTGGGCTCAAGCTGGTGAGCTTTCGCTCAAACCAGATGAGCCCACGCTCAAGCTAGCGACCTCTGGGTCTTGAACCTGGGTCTTCCACATCCCAGTTCGATGTTCTATCCACTGTGCCACCGCCTGGTCAGGTGAGAATGTTTTTTATATATATATATATATATATATATATATATATATATATATATATATATATATATATATTTTTTTTTTTTTTTAATAAGGAAGACTACATTTTTATTTTAGAAGTTGTATAGATGCCACATAATAGTTACATTTTTTAGTAGTTTTTTTTATATTTATTTTTTTTTTAGAGAGGAGAGGGAGAGACAGAGAGAGAGAAGGGGGGAGGAGATGGAAGCATCAACTCCCATATGTGCCTTGACCAGGCAAGCCCAGGGTTTCGAACTGGCAACCTCAGCATTTCCAGGTCGATGCTTTATCCACTGCGCCACCACAGGTCAGGCCGAGAATGTTTTATATTTTTAATGTCATTTTTTTTTTATTAAAGATTTGTCTGCGAGCCAGATGCAGCCATCAAAAGAGACACATCTGGCCCATGAGCCATAGGTTCCCGACCCCTGCTATAAATGATTGTTGTAAGCTTGTTAATGATTGATTATTATGTCATGCTCCTCCTCCTTTTCCCCCAACTTTTATGTGATCAAGTCTATATAACTAGCTTCAGAGCTATTTTGCACACACACAATTTGGGTCAGCTATACCCCATTTAAGTCATAAACAGCCGGCTTATTAATAAATCTCCTAAAAATTCTTCTGTATCCTGCCTTGGTGTTTCTACATAACCCACGGAAGTAAGGTACGCTACTTTACAACATTTGGGGGCTTGTTTGGGATGCCGGTGTTCCACATCACCGGGTACAGACACTCAGACCAGCCAGCCTCTCCAGAGGGTTGCCTGACCCCACTGGATCTCTAGGAGGGGCACCCTCTGAGATGTTCCAGGGCTCCTGTTTTCCTGTGGGGTTCGGACAACTCCTCGGCAGACATCCCCGGTCCCTAAATTTGACAATTCGGCAGAGAAATCAAGGAGTGTAAAATTCTGAGCTCTGGAGGTAAGTGAAACAAATATTTTGCTTTACTGAATTCCAGCTTTTCTGTTTGTGACTAGTCAATTTGGAACTATTAAGCAAGGATCAGACGCAATCTACCTCATGCAATAGGCTCTCCAAGACCAAGATGTCAGTGGAGAGTTTGAGTCAGGGGTCCCCACACTTTTTACACAGGGGGCCAGTTCACTGTCCCTCAGACCATTAGAGGGCCGCCACATACTGTGCTCCTCTCACTGACCACCAATGAAAGAGGTGCCCCTTCCGAAAGTGTGGTGGGGTCTGGATAAATGGCCTCAGGGGGCCGCATGCGGCCTGCGGGCTGTAGTTTGGCGATGCCTGGTTTGAGTCCTGCCTCAGGCTTTCCTGGGACACATTTATTTGTGCTCTCAGGAAAAAGACATTAGTAGGGACATTTGTTTGTGCTCTAGGAAGACATTAGTGGGGACTGAGTTAATCAGTCCTGCCTCGGACTTCCAGGGACACCTTTGTGCTCTCTGTCCATGTCGAGATCTCATTCTTTGCTTTGATTGTTTCTGTCTAAAACCCTTGAGTGATTGGTGTGTGAGTGGGGATCTCTGGTGCCTGAGCCTAAGCTCCAGTGAGGGACATGACCAGGCGAGCACCTATGAGGCCCCTGACGGGGAACCCCTTCCTTTGTTTGTTGAACTATGTGCCTAAAAGTCAAGTGTAAATGTAAATAGTAAATTGTCTGTTTTGTAAGTACTCTTTGTTTGTCAGGAAAAACTCTGGTGTAATTTCAATTGGGAATTTCTGGCTTAAAACCAGAGGGCAAAAGTGAAGGAAAATTCATAAACTTCATATGGTTTAGCAGCTGTCCACCAAAGACCGCAAATTATAAAACTAGCAAAAATTTATAGAAGTACTAAAAATTCTTCAATAGTGAATTGTCTGTATTGTAGATTTTTTTGTTTGTCCGAGAAATTTCTTGTCACATTTCGTGGTATGGGCCTCTTTCCCCAGACCCACTAAATCTCTTTTCTTGGATCCAAGACCTCTGGCTTTAGGGCACTCTGTCTGACTTCTCTCCTGAAGAAATTGTCCTCTTCTGCTGACTCCTGCCTCTGCTCTTCTGTGATGATTGACACCTCTATAGTCAAACATCCTTTATTCTGAGTGCTAGTTACTATCTATCTTATCTTTCCTGCCTTTTTATTGGTGTGCTGATTCCTGTATTCTCCCAGACAGTTTCAATTTTGTAGATCAGTGCCCTGGACATTAAATATGGGAGGAGAGCCCAGTACACAAAAGACCCCCTTAGGTTGTCTTCTAAAGCACTTTCAAGAAGCCTATGGAGACAACCGTGGGTATGGAATTAAATGGTCAAAAGGAAGACTTCGCACTCTCTGTGAATCAGAATGGCCCACCTTCGGGGTTGGATGGCCACAGGCTGGGACTTTTAATCCCCGGGTAGTAAGGGCAGTCTGAAATATCATGACCAGGGATCCAGGATACCCTGACCAGTTCCCCTACATTGATCAGTGGCTAAACTTAACAATGAACCCACCTCAATGGCTAAAAGCATGCTCAATACAGAAAGGGCGCTACGTCTTCCTAGTCCAGCCAGATTTACCTCTAGGACAAAAAGGGGATTTGAGAAGAAGGACAAGGACTCCGCTAGGAAAGAATCAGTGTGCATATTGCAAAGAGAAAGGGCATTGGAAAAGTAAATGCCCCAAATTACAAGCAGCCAAGGCAAGTTCTAAGGTTTTGAACCTTGAGGACTGATGGGACCAAGGCTCCTTTTCATTGAACTCCCAGGAGCCTATGGTAACAGCAGAAATAGGGGAGAGAGGACTGAGAAATGCGCTCTGGAAAATGTTTCTCCAGCCTCTGGGGGCAAAGGACTGGCAAGTGAGAGGTTTGGGTGAGAGAAGAGCAGGAGGCCGGGCCAGGATGCACTGTGTGCAGAGCCGCGGGGGAGGGTGCTAGAGTGAGGTGGCGGGATGACTAAGGGTGGGGTCACTGGAGGAAGTATAGAGTAGAAACTAGTTTCAGATATTCAGATATCCACCTACTGACCAAAATAAGTTTTACCCATTTGGAAGATACAGGGTAGGAATAGTATTAAAAAATTAGAACTTTTCTTTAGAAAAATCTTAAAGTAAAAACCAAACCCCACTAGAATTTATGCTTAAGAATTTCAAAATTAGATTTTCCAATAATTATAATGTAAAATTGTCTAAAGATACATTGAAAATTCTGTAAATAAAAATGGCCAACTTTTAGAGCAGACTACTATCACTGGGCACTTACCCACAAGCGGGTGGCATAGCCAGGATGCAGCTGAGTGCAGAAGGGGGGTGGGGAAAGTAGGGGCAGCCAGACTGCAGCTGGCTGCATGAGAAGCAGCAGGCTCCTCTCACAGCTCCGGACACCTGCCCCTCCCCCTTGGGCACCTGGAATCCCAGGCACCCAGACCGATTTCCTTATATTGACTTAATAGTGTAAAGCACTGTGGGTCAAAAAAAGAGGGTTAGCATCTCTTTGCCAGCTAAGTAGTTATGAAATAGTGAGTGCATTTTAGCATTCCTATTTTTCTCATTAAATCAATGGTTCATTGGGATAGTAGTTTACAATCCTCTTATTGTAAATTGTACTAAATATGTACTAATGATAAGGTATATAGAATTGTATAGTCTGCCACATACAAAGACCTCCTTTTTATAACAAGGATCCGTTGTTGTGGAAAGAAAATATTTTTTATGTTAGAAATGTATATGTGCCTGACCAGGCGATGGCGCAGTGGATAGAGCGTCAGACTGGGAGGACCCAGGTTCAAGACCCCGAGGTCGCCAGCTTGAGCGTGGGCTCATCTGGTTTGAGCAAAGCTCACCAGCTCGGACCCAAGGTCACTGGCTCGAGCAAGGGGTTATTCAGTCTGCTGAAGGCCCATGGTCAAGGAACATATGAGAAAGCAATCAATGAACAACTAAGGTGTCACAGTGAAAACTGATGATTGATGCTTCTCGTCTCTCTTCGTTCCTGTCTGTCTGTCCTTATCCATCCCTCTCTCTGACTCTCTCTCTCTGTAAAAAAAAAAAAAATGTATATGTTATTTCAAGAGTCTTTTGTTAATTCTCCTTTTTATTTGCTGTTTCATAGCCCTGTGATGTTGAAATCTTGGTTTAAATATTAGGGGATATGTAACTATTAATGTATTGATTATTAATTATGTCTTTTTAGATGGTGTATAAATGTTCAGCTTATTATCATTTTTGAAGCAGTATTGTTCAATGTTAGGTCATCAAACCCAGAGTGACAAATATTAGTAGAATTCTCAACATAATAGGTGGAAAGGAGAAAATAGAAAATAGATGACTAATTGTGGTAGTAGGAAACATTTAAGTTTTGTGCCCAGATTAAAAGAGCTAAAGGATATGAACAGAAATCTGCTTCTCTTGAGCGTTTTAGACATTATCTGTTAGAGTGCATAAAATTACAGCATAAATAAGGTATGTTTTCTTGGAATGTAAAAGGAACATGTAATTAAGTAGAATATAAGATTTATTTTATGAAATATTGGTCATTTCAGTTGGTGCTTTTAACTAGATCTTTAGAATTTGAGGCATAGATGTAATAGGAAAAAGTTTAAATCTTTTTTTCCCCCCAAGTGATCTATAGAATTAGAAAACTCAAAATCCCCTTTCTTGGGAAGCCTCAAGCCCTAACAGGACTGTTAGAATCTGTACTGTACATATGCTGCCCCACTTAGGACAACCAAGACCACCTCAAGAAAATGTTTCTGGTTGCCTAGCTTAAGGATTCTAGCACCCAAGCAAGTGAGAAAATTTTGGACACTTTCTACCAGTTTCTGTTAGCCAGGATCAGAGAAGATACTAAGGCAGTCAACTTAGCCTTTACATAGCAATCAGCTCTAGAAATTAGAAAGGAAATGTGTTATAAGTTTAAAAAAAAAAAGAGGTAGCATCATCAGCTGCTTTAAAAATAAATAAATAAAACTAAGCATTTCAGAAGGCATACTGCTCCTCCCTCACTCACATAACTCTGTTTGGCCCCTAGGATGGCTGGTTAATCAAAGATGGGTAAGATTCCTGCAGGCAGAAACAATCTAAGACAGGCATAGTTGAAGAGGGGTCATCAGGAGAAGGCTTAAGAACTAACAAAGGTGGAAGGAACTGAAGATGGCAGTGGAGTAGGCAGACGCACAGAATCCCAGCTCTCACCACCAAACTGGAATATAAATAAATTTAGGAACAATCAGCATGAAAAACCAACTCTGAACTACAAGGACAGCTCTCAAAAGCCAAGGAGCAGCCTGACCTGTGGTGGCGCAGTGGATCAAGCATCGACCTGGAATGCTGAGGTTGCCGGTTCAAAACTCTGGGCTTGCCAGATCAAAGCACATATGGGAGTTTATGCTTTCTGCTCCTCCCTCCCTTCTCTCTCTCTCTGTCTCTCTTCTCTAAAATGAATAAATAAAAATAATTTTTAAAAAAAGCCAAGGAGCAAAGAAGAAGCCACAACAAACCTGATAGGGAGCGCCTGAATCTCCCCTGCTTACAGGAATGGAGGGGGGTTGGTGAGGCTGAGAGCCCAGAGCGGCTCTCACTCCAGAGAGAAGAGCAGAAAATACTGCTCACAGCCACTTGCCTGGTGACCAGGGAGCGAGGTATGTTGAAAGGACTGGCTTATCTTCCAAGTGGAAAGGGGAGAGAGAGGGACAGATGGTGAGGGGCAGAGGAATGCAGTGGATGACCTAAAAAGCTGACTCATCCAGTGCTGGAGGCGGCCATAGCTGGGGGAGGGACTGATCCTTCCACAAAACAAAAGACTAAATTGCTTCCAGATTACTGATCTCCAGACATCTCTCCAGTTTGAATCAGTGCAACAAGACACAGCTGAAAACAAGAAGTGGGGAGGAGGGGCAGTAACTCAGGTCTCCATGGAGATCTGAGATATACCTCCCCCTACTGAAGCTGAGAAAACACCTTGCCCCCAGAGAGATTAATTGGTAGAAGAGGCCTTCAGAGTCTCAGGTTACACCTACCGCATTCCTGGATACAGTTTCAAGGAAGCCTCCTGCTAAGATCAGTAACAAGACAATCACCTGTTAAGAAAACAAACAAATCAACACTTCAAAGTGGCCCAAATCCAAAAGTGGATTACAAATAATAGCTGGTGCCAACCCAAGAAGACCTAGAAATAACACAATTGAAAACTGGAGGCAGACAACACCAAGCCTAGACTCAACCAGCTCTACAAACAAAACACACAGACATAATGAGAAGACAAAGAAGTGCAATCCAAATGAAACCACAAGAGAAACCTTCAGGAGATGAACTGAGTGATATGGAAATAACCAAACTTCTGGATGCGGAGTTCAAAATAATGATTGTAAGGATGCTTAGGGATCTTAGAACAATGGATGGTCATTACAAATACCTTAATAAAGAAATAGCAAGTATAAAAAAGGATATTGAAATATTAAAAAAGAATCAGTTGGAGATGACAAATACAATATCAGAAATGAAGACAACAATGGAAGGAATTAAAAACAGGATGGATTCAGCTGAGGATCAAATCAGTGAGTTGGAAAACAACTTGAATGAAGGCAAGAAAGCATAGAAGAAAAAAGAAAAGAGACTCAAAAAGTCTGAGGAAACTCTTAGAGAGCTCTGTGACAACATGAAGAGAAATAACATCCGCATCATAGGGGTTCCTGAAGAAGAAGAGAAAGAACAAGGGATAGAGACTTTGTTCAATCATATCATAGCTGAAAACTTTCCTAAATTAATGAAGGAGAAACTCTCACAAGTTCAAGAAGCACAGAGAACTCCATTAAAGAGAAACCCAAAGAAACCTACACCAAGACACATAATTAAAATACCAACGCTAAGTGATAAAGAGAAAATATTAAAAGCTGCAAGAGAAAAAAAAGCTATCACCTACAAAGGAGCCCCCATAAGGATGACATCCTACTTCTCAACAGAAGCACTTGAGGCCAAAAGGGAATGGCAAGAAATATTCAAAGTAATGCAGAACAAGAACCTACAACCAAGACTACTTTATCCAGCAAGGCTATCATTTAAAATTGAAGGAGAAATAAAAAGCTTCCCAGACCAAAAAAATCTCAAGGAATTCATTACAACCAAACCAATGCTGCAGGAAATGTTAAGGGGCCTGTTGTAAACAGATCAAAGTGGGAAAAAAATATAGCAAAAGAGGAATACAGCTTTAAAGAATAAAATGGCAATAAACAACTATATATCAATAATAACCTTAAATGTAAATGGATTAAATGATCCCATCAAAAGACATAGGGTAGCTGCATGGATAAGAAAACAAAACCCATACATATGCTCTCTACAAGAGACACACCTTAAAACAAAAGATGCACACAGATTGAATGTAAAAGGATGGAAAAAAACATTTCATGCAAATGGAAATGAAAAAAAGGTGGGGTAGCAATACTTATATCAGACAAAATGGACTTTAAAACAAAGGATATAGTAAGAGATAAAAAAGGCCACTACATAATGATAAAGGGAGTAATCCAACAGGAAGATATAACTATTATAAATATCTATGCACCTAATATAGGAGCACCTAACTATATAAAGCAGGCTTTGATGGATATAAAGAGCAAGATCAACATCAATACTATAATAGTAGGGGATTTCAATACCCCACTAACATCACTAGATAGATCCTCAAGAAAGAAAATTAACAAAGAAACAGCAGACTTAAAGGACACACTAGATCAACTCGATTTAATAGATATCTTCAGAACCTTTCATCCTAGAGCAGCAGAATATATATTCTTTTCAAGTGCTCATGGTACATTCTCTAGGATAGACCACATGTTAGGGCACAAAAGTGGTCTCAACAAATTTAAGAAGATTGAAATCATATCAAGCACTTTCTCCAATCACAATGGCATGAAACTAGAAATGAACCACAACAGAAAAGCTCAAAAATTTTCAAACACATGGAAACTAAATAGCAGGTTGTTAAATAATGAATGGATTAAGAATGAGATCAAAGAAGAAATAAAAAATATTCCTAGAGGCCCTGGCTGGTTGGCTCAGTGGTAGAGCGTCGGTCTGGTGTGCAGGGGTCTGGGTTCGATTCCTGGCCAGGGCACACAGGAGAAGCGCCCATCTGCTTCTCCACCCCTCCCCCTCTCCTTCCTCTCTGTCTCTCTCTTCCCCTCCCGCAGCCGAGGCTCCATTGGAGCAAAGATGGCCCGGGCGCTGGGGATGGCTCCTTGGCCTCTGCCCCAGGTGCTAGAGTGGCTCTGGTCGCAACAGAGCGACGCCTCGGAGGGGCTGAGCATCGCCCCCTGGTGGGCGTGCCGTGTGGATCCCGGTCGGGTGCATGCGGGAGTCTGTCTGACTGTCTCTCCCCATTTCCAGCTTCAGAAAAAATACAAAAAATAAAATATTCCTAGAAATGAATGACAATGAGCATACAACAACTCAAAATTTATGGGACACAGCAAAAGCAGTACTGAGAGAGAAGTTTGTAGCACTACAGGCACACTTTAAGAAACTAGAAAAAGCTCATATAAACAACTTAACCCTGCATCTAAAAGAACTAGAAAAGAAAAGCAAGTAAAGCCGAAAAGTAGTAGAAGGAAGGAAATAATAAAGATCAGAGCAGAAATAAATGACATAGAGGCTAAAGAAATAATACAGAGGATCAATGAAACTAGGAGCTGGTTCTTTGAAAAGGTAAACAAGATCGATCAACCTTTAACTAGACTCACCAAGAAAAAAAGAGAGAGGACTCAAATAAATAAAATTAGAAATAAGAGTGGAGAAATAACAACTGACACAACAGAAATACAAAATATTGTAAGAAAATACTATGAAGAACTGTATGCCAAAAAACTAGACAACCTAGATGAAATGGACAAATTCCTTGAAAACATATAATACAATCTTTCAAAAATCAATCTGGAAGAATCAGAAAACCTAAACAGACCGATTACACCAAATGAGATAGAAACAGTTATCAAAAAACTCCCAACAAAGAAAAGTACAGGGCCTGATGGCTTCATAAGTGAATTCTACCAAATATTCAAAGAAAAACTAACTCCTATCCTTCTCAAGCTATTTCAAAAAATTCAAGAGGAAGGAAGACTTCCAAGCTCCTTTTATGAGGCAAGCATAATTCTGATTCCAAAACCGGGCAAAGACAACACAAAGAAAGAAAATTATAGTCCAATGAATATAGATGCTAAAATCCTCAACAAAATATTAGCAAACCGTATCCAACAATATATGGAAAAAAATCATACACCACGATCAAGTGGGATTTATTCTGGGGAGGCAAGGCTGTTACAATATTCACAAATCAATCAATGTGATTCATCACATAAACAAAAGGAAGGAGAAAAACCATATAATAATTTCAATAGATGCAGAAAAAGCATTTGATAAAATCCAGCACCTATTCATGATCAAAACTCTCAGCAAAGTAGAAATACAGGGAACATACCTCAACATGATAAAAGCCATCTATGACAAACCCACAGTCCTGGAAGTCCTAGCCACAGCAATCAGACAAGAAGAAGAAATAAAAGGCATTCAAGTTGGAAAAGAAGAAGTAAAACTATCATTATTTGCAGATGATATGATATTGTATATAGAAAACCCTAAAGTCTCAGTCAAAAAACTACTGGACCTGATAAATGAATTCAGCAAAGTGGCAGGATATAAAATTAATACTCAGAAATTAGAGGCATTTTTATATGCCAACAATGAACAGTCAGAAAGAGAAATTAAGGAAACAATCCCCTTCACTATTACAACCAAAAAAATAAAGTTCCTAGGAGTAAATTTAACCAAGGAGACTAAAGACTTGTACTCAGAAAATTATAAAACATAGATAAAAGAAATCAAGGAAGATACAAACAAGTGGAAGCATATACCGTACTCATGGTTAGGAAGAATAAACATCATTAAAATGTCTATATTACCCAAAGCAATCTATAAATTCAATGCAATACCAATTAAAATACCAATGACATACTTCAAAGATATAGATCACATATTCCAAAAATTTATATGGAACCAAAGAAGAATAAAGTGGGAGGTATCACACTTCCTGATATCAAGTTATACTACAAGGCCATTGTACTCAAAACAGCCTGGTTCTGGCATAAGAACAGGCATATAGGTCAATGGAACAGAACAGAGAACCCAGAAATAAACCCACAGCTCTATGGACAGCTGATATTTGACAAAGGAGGTAAGAAAATACAATGGAGTAAAGACAGCCTCTTTAATAAATGGTGTCGGGAAAATTGGACAGCTACCTGCAAAAAAATGAAACTAGAACACCAACTTACACCATTCACAAAAATAAACTCAAAATGGATAAAAGACTTAAATGTAAGCCGTGGAACCATAAGCATCTTAGAAGAAAACATAGGCAGTAAGCTCTCCAACATCTCTCGGAGCAATATATTTGTTGATTTATCTCTACGGGGAAGTGAAATAAAAGACAGGATAAACAAATGAGACTATATCAAACTAAAAAGCTTCTGCACAGCTAAAGGCAATAAGAACAGAATAAGAAGACAAACTACACAATGGGAGAATATATTTGACAATACATCTGATAAGGGATTAATAACCAAAATTTATAAAGAACTTGTGAATCTCAACACCAGGAAGACAAACAATCCAATCAAAAAATGGGAAAAAGAAATGAATAGACACTTCTCCAAAGAGGACATACAGATGGCCAATAGGCATATGAAAAAAAATGCTCAACATCATTAATCATTAGAGAAATGCAAATTAAAACCATAATGAGATATCACCTCACACCAGTCAGAATGGTGCTCATTAACAAAACAACACAGAATAAGTGCTGGCGAGGATGTGGAGAAAAGGGAACCCTCCTGCACTGCTGGTGGGAATGCAGACTGGTGCAGCCTCTGTGGAAAACAGTATGGAGATTCCTCAAAAAATTGAAAATCGAACTGCCTTTTGACCCAGCTATCCCACTTTTAGGAATATACCCCAAGAACACCATAGACCTGCTCCAAAAGGAGAAATGCACTCCCATGTTTGTGGCAGCATTGTTCACAATAGCAAAGATCTGGTTTTGTTTTGTTTTGTTTTATTTTTTTTTTCCTTTCATTTTTCTGAAGCTGGAAACAGGGAAAGACAGTCAGACAGACTCCCGCATGCGCCCGACCGGGATCCACCCGGCACGCCCACCATGGGGCGATGCTCTGCCCACCAGGGGGCGATGCTCTGCCCATCCTGGGCATCGCCATGTTGCAACCAGAGCCACTCTAGCGCCTGAGGCAGAGGCCACAGAGCCATCCCCAGCGCCCGGGCCATCTTTGCTCCAAGGGAGCCTTGGCTGCGGGAGGGGAAGAGAGAGACAGAGAGGAAAGTGCGGCGGAGGGGTGGAGAAGCAAATGGGCATCTCTCCTGTGTGCCCTGGCCGGGAATCGAACCTGGATCCTCCGCACGCTAGGTTGACGCTCTACAGCTGAGCCAACCGGCCAGGGCGCAAAGATCTGTTTTTAATCCAAGTGTCCATCAGAGGACGAGTGGATTAAAAAACTTTGGTACATATATATACTATGGAATACTACTCAGCCATAAGAAATGATGACATCAGATCATTTACAATAACATGGATAGACCTTGATAACATTATATGGAGTGAAATAAGTAAATCAGAAAAATTTAAGAACTATATGATTCTATATATAGATGGGACATAAAAATGAGACTCAGAGATATGGACAAGAATGTGATGGTAATGGGATGGGGGTGGGAGGAGATGGGGTGAGTAAGGAGAGAGAGAGGGGGTGGGGGAGGGGAGGGTCACAAGAAAACCAGATAGAAGGTGATGGAAGACAATTTGACTTTGGGTGAGGGGTGTACAGCATAATCAAATATCAAAATAATCTGGAGATGTTTTCTCTCAACTTATGTACCCTGATTTATCAATGTCACTGCATTAAACTTAAAAAAAAAAAAGAACTAACAAAGGTGAGGCTCAAACCCTCACCCCAACAATGCAGGAGCCTGCTCCCCTGAAATAGTGGCCATTATCCACTGTCCAGGGCACCAAAAGAGGGAGACTCCGTAGAAACTCAAGAAGAACCAAGCAGCTGATGATACTACCAATAAGGCAGTGCTAAAACCAGTGGGGTTTTTAGGAAATTTTAGTGACTTTACTAGAATCCTTGTTGCCAAAGGTTTATTTGCAACCAATTAGAAAAAAGATTTTGCCAGCAGGGAAGGAATAATTAAGAATAACAAATAATTAGAAGAGCCAGACTTAGAATCTATTACAGAAGGCATAATGTCTGAGTGTTTAGTCTGTGCCCAAATAAATACTAAGCAAAGTGAAGAAATTATAAAGAGAAACAGGGAGAGAGGAACTTTCCCAGGTGAACATTTAGAAATAGATTTTACTAAAGTAATTGACAAGTAGGTAGAAGCTTTTCCTACTACAAATGAGACCACAATAACAGTTGTTAAGAAATTGCTATATGAAATTCTTTCCAGATTTAGCTTGCCCATTATAATGATGAGGCTGCATTCGTATCCAAGATCTCATAGCTAGTGGGAAAGGCACTCAATATTAATTGGAAATTACATTGTGCCTACAGGCTCCAAAGTTCAAGGCAGGTAGAACACATGAATCAAATCGTAAAGGAAACTTTAACCAAATTTTTTTTTAAAAACCGGTGAAAAGTGGCCCTCCTTAAGGCGAGGTGCACCCCCCTCGCCTCTCCAGCGCCGACAGCACTGCCTTCCCTTCCATCTGTGAGGGCGCGGGCGCAGGGTCTCAGTGCATTATTAACGGGCAGCTGGGCAGGTGGCGGCGACGACCAGGACCCGGTCATGCAGAGCTCGGCCCTCTTTTGTTTGCTCAGTACAGAGCTAGACAAAGCTTTTGCAGAAGTGCAGTTGCGGAAGCTCAACCTGCTGTGCGGTGACCTAGGACAAGCTTGTCACCCACAGATGCCCCGTCACAGCACACCCCAGCCTCAAGTCCAGCATGAGGCAGCAGAGATGGCTCTAAGCCCAGAGCCTGCAAGCAGGTCCCCTGTGCTAGCTATGACAGGCAGCCCTGTGCCCAAACCATCCAGCTGCCCCCATGCATCCCTCAACTGTTTGTGGACCAGCCTGACGGAACCCAGCTCCCTAGAGGACCTGGTGGCCATGGGTGCCATTGGAGCAGTGCTCTTGGTCATGGGCGTGGTAGGTGTGGTGGGCAACGTGTACACACACGCTGGTAGTTGTGTGACGCTTCCTACGCACCTCAGCCTCCATATATGTCTATGTTGTCAACTTGGAGCTGGATGACCTGCTCTACCTGCTCAGCATCCCTTTCATTGTGACCACCTACATCACCCAAGGACTGACTCCCACGTGGACAGGTCCACACACCATGATCCTGACCACTCCTACTGCTGCCAAGGTAGAAGGCATACCACCTGGGTCCACCACAGCTGGTTGAATCCTGCAGTCCCAGCAGAAACACCCTCGTGGACAGCAGAGACCAACTTCGCCAACCCTTGTAAGTTGACCCTGAGAAGGACAGCATGCTCTGCTCCAGCCACAAACTGGAAGCTGGTTGATCTACGCACGGCTAATGCCTGAAGAAACTCACTGAGGACCTTCTTCTAATTAGACTTTGAGGAAGGAGGGAAACTGAGGAAAAAGGAAAGCCAGAACAAGTTGTCTTAAGGTTTGATGCATGTACTGCTATGAGTCATACAGAAGGGAAGTATAAGTCCCTTTGCTAGAAGGGAAACTACAAGGTAAATGGAAAATATATATGTGCTTATACTTAACCTATGAATACTAGCTACTTAGAGGGAGGATATCTCCAAAAGGAAGTATACTTTAAAGAAAAATTACTTCTTGCCAGCTTGGTTGTCACTAAAGGTTAAGATTTTTTAAATTAAGAGTTCTGACTAAAAAGGAATTGTATGGTTTTGATAATAAAAGGTATAAAATATAGAAATACTTTTGAAAGAAAAAGGAAGAAAGTTTATAAAAATTAAGGGTTTATATAAGTTGCAGGTTTGTACAGGTTGTAAGAAATTAATCAGTAGCATTTGTTTCTTCAGTAGACTGTACAGTGGTACCTTGAGATACGAGCAGACCAACATACAAATTTTTTTAAGATGTGAGCTGCAACTCGGTCCATATTTTTGTTCAAGATCCAAGCGAAATTCCAAGATACAAGTCGTGATTCGGGAAGCTGCCGCAGTTTTAGTGTTGTTTAAAGTAAAGAAAATGCAGTTTTAGTTTACATTTAGTGTTAAGAAAGTGCAGTTTTAATTTACGTGTCTACAGTGCCTGCATCCCTTCCTCCCTTCCTCCTCCTCCACCATTCACCTTCGTTATCCACACTTGTCTGTCTCCAAGGTGAGAATACAGTACTAAATAACACTTTTTTCTTTTATTTCATATATTTTGTTATGCATGTATACATGTGTGTTTCTTAATTAAAAACATGTCTTTTTTTAATAATTTAGGATGGTTTGGGGATGTTTCACAGGGCTGGAACAGATTAAATCTATTTCAGTTATTTTAAATGGGAAAAATTTGTTTGATATACTAGTTGACTGACTTATGAGCTCGGTTACAGAACGAATTAAACTCGTATCTCAAGGTGCCATTGTATTACTATTAATAAAAACATCAAGTCTACCTGTTAAATATCTGTTGCATGTTATAGGCTGATATTCCTACTCAACGGCCTCATGCACCTCTTTAAAATGAGTCAAGGATTTGACTCAGGATATAGAACCAGTGGGGAATGTGATAAGGTACCAAAGAACTATAAAACTTAGTATTGGCAACACCATTTTAAAGAGGAAAAGTCAGGCTTCTTGCCCCCTCCTTTCCTTAGAGAATGGAGGGAGAAGGATGTGGGAGCTTCCTAGCTTACAAGGATGACTGGGTCATCTAGTTTAACTATAGTTCTATGAAAGAATAAAGGTTATCTGAAGAACTTCCTTTTCCTTTCAATAAGAGCCAATATTTACATATCCTAAACTGATTTTAACTCTTCCTCCCTTCCCGGAATCTTGAGAGTAACACATACCTCTAGACAAAGAAATGGGAGGTAGACACTAGAAGATTTGTAAATGTCTTTGATATGTAAAACAACATCACTATTGTGTTACCTTGTAAGTTTTAATATGTAGGAATGTTTTTTATAGATCCTATAGATGAATGTTGTAAACTTGTTAATGATTGATTATTGTGTCATGCTCCTCCTTTTCCCCTAACCTATATGTGATCAGGTCTATATAACTAGCTTCAGGGCTATTTTGCACACAAACGATTTGAGTCAGCTATACCCCATGTAAGTCATATGCGGCCAGTTTATTAATAAATCTCCTCCTAAAATTTCTTCTGTATCTTGCCTTGGTGTCTCTACATAAACCTGCAGAATTAAGGTATGCTACTTTACAACAATTCTGTTAGAAAATTAGAAATCTGGCTTCTTATGTGCAATTCCCTCATGGAAATCTTTTTAAAGGGTAGATGTCTGCAGGCCAAGTGCAGCCCTGGCGGCTGTCAGTTTACAACCTTGGCCAAATACAGTCTTGGGAATGGAATGCGAGTCACCTAGTTGTAGAGTGAATTTGCATATGTCTCATGGGGCTGGAGGTCAGGTTCAACTGTGTGTGTGTGTGTGTGTGTATGTGTGTGTGTGTGTGCGCGCCACACGCACACGTGCACATGTGCCACACACAGAAACCTGCTCCTGCATGACACCATGCCTTTTCTAGCCTGACTGTTGTGAGCTCAGGAGTCCTTCAGTGTCCACTCCAGGGTCTTCCCTGGGGGGCTTGAAAGTGCCTGACTTCTCTAAGGATTGTTTCTATTTACCTGTTCTGATGCCCGGAAAAGTGCTCAGTGTTTTGCATGGTTTCATTTCATCTCCACTGTCTGAGTTCAGAATGCTTGAAGAACTTGTCCCAGGTTGCCTGGGGAGAGGGCTGTTAAAGCTGAGCCCCAAGTCTCTGCCTCGCCCAGGCCCATGGTCACAACACTAACATACAGGTAGCACCAGTGTGAGCCTTGCACCGTGCTTATTGAATAATACAACTTTCTGAGGTAGGTTCCAGGATTTTGCCAATGCATAGAGGAACAAATTAAAGCACAGAGAGGTTAGGTTACTTGCTCAAGGTCACACAGCTAAAGAAGCACTAAGAATTTGCAAGAGAAAACTGCATACAATAGCTAACTGAGAGGGTGCCACGGGTGAGAGAGAACTGGCCTGCAGCTCCTCTGCTCCCAATGCCCGAAGAGCCATGAATCAGCGCCCCTCCCCAACAGGGTGTGGAGTCACAGAGAGTCTGAGGCTTCTCAAACACGCGGTCAGCGGCCAGAGCCAAGCTGCCCCACCCTAGGTAGTGGCTCAGGGTGAATCAGCCTGATTACACCTGGGAGGGTGTGGCTGGCACTGGCACACCTGCCTGCGGGAGAGCTAGCTTCCGGTCCAAGCTTCCAACCAAGGCGGCTCCGGAGATGGCCAAGAACTGAGTCACAAGCCACAGGGGGAATGAAGCGAAGACTTCGGTGCTCAGCACGGCCCCAGGCCCGGCAGCCGCAGCACCACGGACTCGGCCTCTCTGACGCTGGCTAGGAACAGGAACCAGGTGGAAAGATCCTACTACCACTGATTTTCAAAATCTCTCACTTCCTCTCCCTCCTTCAGCTCTGAGCCGTCACGGTCTACCTCTTCCGTAGCTTTCAATCCTGCCCCTCCCCCCACCTGCCCATCTTCACTGCACCCCCCCATGGTGGGCGTGGTCCTTCCTCTCTGCTGGCCTTCCCTCTGTCCCACCTGCAGTCCTCCTCCCTGCTGTGCCAGAGGATCTTAATAGCAGGCAGAAATGTCTTGAATCCTTACCCTGCTCTGAAAGGTCAGTGATTCCTCTTGCCTAGGCCCGCCCATCAGTGGCACACAAAGCTATCCTGGCTGTCAACCTGTGACCTCCTTGCTCTAGCCTGTGCACTTACGCTCCCTCCAGCTCCTGAATATTCTGAAGCTCTTTCTTGCTTCCTGGCTTGTTCTGGGTTTCCTCCTGGAACAGCCTCTCTCTGTCTGCTTGTGGTTGGTTAAAGAATGGTCCCCAAAGTGGCCATGTCCACATTCCTGGAACTTGTGTCTATTACCTTCCAAGGCAAAAGAATAAAAAGGAGATAAGGGAAAAGGCATCTTTGCAGATTTGTAGATGTAATTCCTTTAAGCAGTTTTAGATGGGGAAATTATCCCAGATTATACTGGTGGACCCTAAATGCAATCACCTGTATCCTTATAAGAGGGAGGCAGAGGGAGGTTTTATTACACCGGAGACAAGGCAATGTGAAGATGACACAGAAAGAGATTTGAATATGTTGGCACTGAAGGTAGGTAGGATGCTGCCACAAGCCAAGGAATGCTGGCAGCCACCAGAAATTGTAACAGCTAAGCAACAGGATCTCTCTTATGGCCTCTGGAGAGCATGCATCCCTGCTGATACCTTGATTTCAGCCCTGTGTAACAGATTTGGGAATTCTGGCTTCCAGAACAGTAAGAGACTAGATCTTTGTTATTTTTTGTTTGTGTAAGAAATCTCCAAACCTATAAAAAAGTTTTATGAGTTTATCTGAGCCAAACTGCCAATTGCCAAGAGCAAAATCTCAACGGATTGAGAAAATGCTCCCAGAAATGGCAGTTTTGTAGCTTTTTTAATCCATCAGAATCAAAGGAGGGGACATGGGGTGGGTGTTACATGAAATCCATCGGTGGTAGATTAAGGGGGTGAGGGAGAGCAAAGTGGGGAAATCTCTGGGACTGGATAAACAGTAAAATGTAGAAACACATACTTCTTTTACATGGTTGAGAACAGGATAGTTAATCATTATCAGTTACGGCACGTGGAGATGGCATCGAGGAACAAGATAACCGTGGGGGATTCTGTGGGCTCCTGTTCTGGTGCAGTGGGTATGCCCCGAGAGGTCTGGAAAAGGAGAGTACTCTGACATTGCAGAGGTCTGTAACCTTCATCCTGGCCAGTTAGTTTAGTTGGTTAGAGCGTCATCCCCATATGCCAAGTTTGTGGGTTTGATCCCCTGTCTGGGCACATACAAGAATCAACCACTGAATGCATAAATGTGTGGAACAACAGGTCGACATTTCTCTCTCCCTCCCCTCACCCAAAGTCTATTAAAAAAGTAAAATATTAAAAACAAAAACCAAAGCAACAAAGGTATGTCATCTTCAATGCAGAAAGAGAATAGGCGTGCTTAAGGTAAAGATTGAACTTTGTCATCCTGGCCGGGTGGCCTAATTGGTTGGAGCATTGTCCTGGTGCATCAAAGTTGCTAGTTCGGCTTCTGGGTGGGGCACGTACAAGAGTCAGCTAATAAATGCATGGAAAAGTGGAACAAGTTGATGTTTCTCTCTCTCTCTCTCTCTTCCTCAATAACTTTTTTTTAATTAAAAAAAACAACAAGATTACCTGGCAAGTAGTTCAGTGATTAGGGAGTCATCCTGATCCACAGAGGTGGGTTTGATCCCCATTCAGGGCATATACAGGAACAGATTGATGATTTTGTCTCTGTCCCTGCCTCTTTCCCTAAAAGCAATAAAAAATAATAATAAAAAAAGGATTGACCTTTGTCAAGGGAGCTTCAATACTGGGTCACTACCAGCCATGACCCACCTTTAGTTAGGAATTTTAATGTTCTGACCTCCTATGTGGCCCCTTTTGGTCTCTGAGTTTGTAAGGCTCACCATGCAGGCCTCCCCTGAACTTAGGTTTATATTGTGGCCCATTTTCATCCACATTTGAAGTCACCAAATCTATAGTAAGTACTTTGTCCTAGCAGCCACGGGAAACAAACACGTTGCCCAAATCATTTTCACGTAAGGACAGGATCCAATGGCTTCTCTTCACCTCGAGCCCTACTCTCATCCCTGAAATCTTTTGAAAACTTTTCTTTGCAATTCTGAATCAATTATTCCCTTCAGTTGCCAGTATTCCAGCTGGTGTGACAGGCACTACTTTGTTTTATATTGATTGTATTTAAAAATGTTATTAATTTATTAATTTTAAAAAGAGAAGGAGGGAGGGAGAGAGAGAGAGAGAGAGACAGAAACATCAATCTGTTCTTGTATGTGACCGGGTGATTGAACCTACTATCTTTGTGTATCGGGTCAATGGCCATTGTATTGTCTACATTTCTTTTTGGGACAGAGGTTGTCAGGTGCCTTGAGTCAAATCCAGAATTTAACAGGCAGTCCAGGACTGGGAAACTGGCTGGGTCATCTCCTATGCACAGGCATTTATTGATGGCATCTGCAGAGATATTTCTCTCCCTCCTCCCTGGGCACCCCATTGGTCATGTATAGAATGCCAAATTGATAGTGTATTGTTAGGATTAGATTTGCTGGCAAGGGGTAGAAAACTCAGGCTAATAGTGTGTGAAACAAAGCAGAAGGCTATTTCTGCATATCTGGTGGGTAGTCCAGGGCTGGTGTGGTGCTTCATGGGCCAGAGACCCACGCTCCTTCTAACCTGTTCCTCTGTCATGTGTGGCCTCTGTTCCCAAGTACACGTCATGGTCCAAGGTGACTGCTCGGACTGCAATCCAGCCAGAAGGAAAGAGAAAAGGAAAGGGGAAAGGCATGCCTCCTTTCCTTTGCCACTTTTCTGATGGTACATATACCAATTCTGCTCTTGTTCCATTGACACAACCCTGATGATGTGCCTTCGCATAGCTGGAAGGGATGCTGGGAAAGGTCATATTTACTGCATGTGGCCATGAGCCCAGTTGAAGTTTAGGAGTTCTTACATTGAAAAAAGCCGAGGAAAACAGATGTGGGAAGCAACCAGTAGTGCCTGCCCAAGCAGTCCGCAACAAAAGGCCTCAGCAAAATGTTTCATAAAGGGAGAGCCATTCAAAATCAAATGATAATGAGATATCATTTTACCTCATTGCATCAGATTGGCAAAATATAAAAGGTCCAACAAATGCCAAGTCATAGAGGATGCAGAAAAATGCGAACTCTCACAACTCTTGCTGGGAGTGTAAATTGCTATAAGCCCTTTGGAAAGTAATGTGTTTAGAGAAATTGCTTAGAGCTATGCCTAAGAAAGATGAAGATATTTGTACCTAAAACCTGGGAGCTCTAGCCACTCCTGGAGGAAAGTACAGAATTGACTGCAGCATTGTATGTAATATGGAAAAACGAAACAACCAAATGTCCAGGGGTGAATAAATCATGGTATATGCATGTAATGAATTATACAGCAGCAATTAAATGACCCAGAGCCACATGTATCAACATGACTATATCTCAGAACATAAATTTAGAGACTCCATTGAATCTTTAATGTTATATTTCATAAAAAAAATAAGAAGAAGAAAAGCAAAGAAGACCTATTAAGATTTGATAAACTGGGTATTAGTGCACAGTTGTTCATTATTTTATTTTTTTAGATATTGAGGTTTTTTAAAATTTTCGTAAAATATACCTTACATAAAATTTACCGTTGTAACCATTTAAGTGTACAGTTCAGTGGCATGAAGTACATTCACATGCTGTGGATAAAGCACCATCATCTATATCCAGAACCATTTTCCTCTTCCCACAATAAAACTCCATATTCATGAAACAATGATGCCTCACTCCTCCGTCCTTCCAATCTCTAGCAACCACCTTGCTGCTATTTTCTGTCTCTGAGTTAAATGACTTCTAACCTCACAGAAGTGGAATCAGATGGTGTTTGTGCTTTTGAGGTGGCCTTATTCACTCAGCTTCAAGTCTTCGGGGTTCATCAGGGTTGTAGCATGTGTGACACAGGATTTCCTTCCTTTTAGGACTGTATAGTACCCTATTGTATATATATATACCACGTTTTGTTTATCCATTCATTTGTCACTGGACACTTGGATTGTCATTGTTTGCACCTTTTGGTGATTGTAAATAGAGCTGTTATGAAACTGGGTTTACAAACATCTATTTGAGTCCCTGCTTTTCATTCTTTTGAGTATACACCCAGAAGCTGAGTACTCAGAAGCTAGATCATATAATTCTATTTTTAATTTTTTTGAATAACATTCTTTTTGTGTGTGTGTGTGTGTGTGTATGTGTGTGACAGAGATAGAGACAGAGAAAGGGACAGATAGGGACAGACAGACAGGAAGAGATAGAGATGAGAAACATCAATTCTTCGGTGCAGCACCTTAGTTGTTCATTGATTGCTTTCTCATATGTGCCTTGACCAGGGGGCTACAACAGAGTGAGTGACCCCTTGCTCAAGCCAGCGACCTTGGGCTCAAGCTGGTGAGCCTTGCTTAAACCAGATGAGCCTGTGCTTGAGCTGGCAACCTCAGGTTTTTGAATCTGGGTCCCCCATGTCCCAGTCCGACGCTCTATCCATTGTGCCACCGCCTGGTCAGGCAAGCAACATTATTCTTTATTATATTTTTGAAATGGTTCGCAATGAAACAACTGTCTTTAAAAAAAAAAAAACAGAGCTTAGTCTTTATTTATTTATTATTGATTTTAAAGAGAAAAGAAGGGAGAAAGATCAATTTGTTCTATTTATGCATTCATTGGTTGATTTTTTTTTTTGAGAGAACGAGACAGAGGTAGAGAGAGAGAGAGGGAGAAGCCTTAACTAGCAGTTGCTTTCCCTTTAGTTGTGCATTGATTGCTTTTTGTACGTGCCTGAACTGGGGATCAAACCTCTGGTTCAAGCGGAGCCAGTGACCCCACCACCACTACCTTTGCTCAAGCCAGTGACCTTTGGGCTCAAGCCAGCAACTTTGGGCTTTTCACATCAGCGACCTTTGGGCTCAAACTGGCCACTGGTGACCTCGTGGTTTCAAACCAGTAATCTCAGCACCACCACCAGTCAGGCCATTGGTCTATTCTTGTATATGCCCTGATGGGGGATTGAACCCCCACAACCTATAACAGGGCTATGCTTTAACCAACTGAGCTAACTGGCCAGAGTCATTAACTGTCTTCTAAAATGCTTCATAATGGGAAAATGTTCAATAAAAATACTATAGTTGTTCTGTACCATATTGAAGTAGAATGCCCTTAAATGCATCTTCTACTCTTTAAGAAGTGAAAATATGCCTGACCAGGTGGTGGCGCAGTGGATAGAGCGTCGGACTGGGATGCGGAAGACCCAGGTTCGAGGCCCCAAGGTCGCCAGCTTAAGCACGGGCTCATCTGATTTGGGCAAGGCTTACTAGCTTGGACCCAAGGTCGCTGGCTCGAGCAAGGAGTTACTCAGTCTGCTGAAGGCCCGCGGTCAAGGCACATATGAGAAAGCAATCAATGAACAACAAAAAACTAATGATTGATGTTTCTCATCTCTCTCCGTTCGTGTCTGTCTGTCCCTAACTATCCCTCTCTCTGACTCTCTCTCTGTCTCTGAAAAGAAAAAAAAAAAGAAGAAGTGAAAATACTGCCTAACCTGTGGTGGCACAGTGGAGAATGCATTGACCTAGAATGCCGAAGTTGCCAGTTTGAAATTCTGGGCTTGCTCGGTCAAGGCACATACAGGAAGCACCTATGATTTGATGCTCTCTGCTCCTCCCCCTTACTTTTCTCTCTCTCTCTTAAGTCAATAAATAGAATATTTTAAAAAAAGAAGTCAAAATATTTAGTGGATATGGCATTGGCTCCCCCACATTCAGGAATGCATGCATGTGTGTGTGTGTAGGGGTGTTCTTCAGGGAACTATTCCCTTACTCCCTAAAAATGACACTAGGAGAAGGTGGCCTTGTTTCTGGACATGGCTCTGTTGGCTGTCATGCTGGAAACAATGTTGCCATCTTTGCCATCATCTTGAGGATGATGGAGCAACAGGTGGATGCAGAGTTGAAAGGTGGGAGGGGCTTCAATTCCAACGTTGTGGAGGCTTTTGTGGTATCATGGATAATGCAGGTACCCAGACATGCAATAATTGTCCTATTATTCAAACTGTTTGAAGGGAAGCTGTTACTTTAGGTTGAAAGCATCTTCAGTGATTCAGAAAATAACTTCCAATTTAAAAATTAAACAAGTTCTATATTTTCATTATGAACACTTAAGTAAAACTTAAACACTCTCCTTCACTGCCCTCATCGTATTTTCCTGCCCTAGACCTTTTATAGTATATATAGAATCTATGTACATTACACATACATTTTTTTTTTTGTATTTTTCTGAAGCTGGAAACGGGGAGAGACAGTCAGACAGACTCCTGCATACGCCCGACCGGGATCCACCCGGCACGCCCACCAGGGGCGATGCTCTGCCCACCAGGGGGCGATGCTCTGCCCCTCTGGGGTGACCAGAGCCACTCTAGCGCCTGGGGCAGAGGCCAAGGAGCCATCCCCAGCGCCCGGGCCATCTTTGCTCCAATGGAGCCTTGGCTGCAGGAGGGGAAGAGAGAGACAGAGAGGAAGGAGGGGGGGGTGGAGAAGCAAATGGGCGCTTCTCCTATGTGCCCTGGCTGGGAATCGAACCCGGGTCCCCCGCACGCCAGGCCGACGCTCTACCGCTGAGCCAACTGGCCAGGGCCACACATACATTTTTTTAAGAAAAATTTGACCATATTATATATAGATCACTCTTTAACTTGTTCCTTTTTACCTAAAAATAGGTTTTGGAAAACATTTCACCCTGGCCAGATAGCTTGGTTGGTTGGAACATCTTCCTTTTGCACAGAGGTTGTGGGTTCAATCCCTGTTCGGGGTACATACAGGGACAGATGGATGTTTCTGTATCTTTCTCTCTCTTTCCCTTCCTCTGTCTAAAAAAATCATTCAATAAATTAAAAAAAAAAAGAAAGAAAGAAAAGCATTTCATGTCAGGACTTCCCATAACTTCCCATTTGCTTTAAAAATTGTATAGTATTCCACAGTGTGGAAACACATTGATTTCACTTTTCCTTTTTTGATGAACACTTATTATTTTTTTAAAGGTTTTTTGTTTTTTTTTTTAAGATTTTATTTATTCAATTTTCAGAGAGGAGAGAGAGAGAGAGAGGGAGAGAGAGAGAGAGAGAGAGAGAGAGAGGAAGGGGAGGAGCAGGAAGCATCAACTCCCATATGTGCCTTGACCAGGCAAGCTCAGGGCATCGAACAGGCAACCTCAGTGTCCCAGGTCGACGCCTTATCCCACTGCACCACCACAGGTCAGGCACTTATTATTTTTTTAAAAGATTTTATTTATTTATTTGAGAGAGAGAGAGAGAAAGGGGGGTAGAGTGGGGAGCCTCAGCTCACAGTAGTTGCTTCTCACATGTGCCTTGACGGGGCAAGCCCGGGGTTTCAAACCAGTGACCTCGGCGTTCCAGGTGGAAGCTCTATCCACTGTGTCACCACAGGTCAGGTTTGATGAACATTTAAATATGCCTTTTTGGAGACCAGTGGGAAAACTTCTGGAGACTAAACTCACTGAAGCATAATTCCTGAGTTAAAGGATAAGAACATTTTAAGCTCTGATAGATGTCTTGCCCAGAGAACACATGCAGAGTCAGGTGCATCAGAGAGGCACCTGCACCCAGCCCCCTGCTCCCCACAACTGCTGGCCTCTTCCTACCCCATCCCCTCCAGGTGCCGCCCCAGTGGTGGCCTCCTGCATTTCTCCCAGAGTGAAGCCGGTGTGTCCTGGGGAAGAATGAGAAATTAGGGGAGGAGACACCAGCCCTGCCTTCCAGGAAAAGGAAGCAACATTCAAGGCAGTTAGTGATTTACCAGGAATAATATCGAAACTATTTAACAACCTGTGTTGGGAATACAAATCAAGATGTTGGCCCTGCCTTAGTGTCCCGGATGGGAGGCTGGAGGCTCCCTGCTCAGCCAGATACTAACCCTTTAGTTAGATCTACAAAGGTCTGGCGAGTCCCAAGGACTGGACAGACAGGGCTGGTCACACTAGTGCAGGTAGGCTGATGTCACCGTATTTACGATCAATGGAGGCATCAGGCTCCAAGAACCCTGCTGAGGATCTATCGTCCCCCCCATGGACACAGAGGGGAAAGTGAGACCCAAAAAGGGAGGCTGCCTAAGGTCAAACAGGTATTCAGGAACAGGGGCAAACAGGTGGAGTGCTGTTTGGGGGGCGTCACTTATAGTGCTAGGATGGGGATGTGGCTTGAGATGTGGATGCTGGAAGCTGCGAGGTGGGTGGGGGAAAACCTAGGGGCCCAGGCCACCTGTCCCTATTTGCTTAACCCAGGACCCAGGAATGCTTAATGCGTTTAAAGAGAAACACTGGAGGCTGTCTAAGAAGCCAAGAAGCCTCAGGAGACCCTGGTTCCCAATTCAGGCCAACCAAGGACAGCCCATCCTCTGCCTGGGAGGATGGGTGGGGAAGATGCCATCTTTGGTCTCCAGGTCCAGGTCCGTAGGTCATTTGGCACCATATCTTAGACCCATTAGACTGCAGGCAGGGCCAGGCGGTTCTTCCCTCTTCTCTCAAGCCTTTTGCACCATACCAGCGATCTTTCATAGCTTTCTGTACTGAGGTGCCTGATTGGTGATGGCAACACGGAGGGCCAGGTAGCTCATGGAATCAGAAAGGAGCAGGGATTTAAGGGGCACTTCTTAGATCTGCAGGCTGGAAGAGATCACCTGGAAACAAAGCCATTTATTTTCCCTTTTAGCTCACAGGATGAAGGGGCATCGTCTTCCATAGAAAGACGCCGAAAACTTAAAAACAAAAAACAAAACAACTACGCCTCCTGAGCTTGTCCAAATGTTTCAAGTAAGGCCCCAAGGATTCAGCACGCTGTGAAGTGCCGGCAGAACGCGAGTGAGTGCAGGGGGAACCTGTGCTGGGGGTGGAAGAGCGTAGGGAGCCCCTCTGCAGGTAGAGGAGAGGCAAGGGAAGGAACTATCGGTTTAAAGCCCTGTCATTTCGGGGGCCCCCAGCACAGCCGCCCAAAGTGCTCCCGCCGGGACCTGGGAGTCCAGTGCACCTGGAGGACGCTCGGTGTCCACTACCAGAGGGCGCTGCAGACTGGCACCCACAGTCAAGGGCCAACTACTGCCCCTCCCACCCCTCTTCCAGACAGCGCCTCAATGCCCTAGGCTGGGGCGGAGAGGGGTGCGCCCCGGTCCCCATCACGCGCGAAAGACAGAGCTGAAAAGCCGGGAACCACTGCCTGCAGGGTCTCCGGCTCCTGAGGCTGGCGAGGCTCTGCCCACGTGGTGCGGGGGCGGGGCCCGGGCTCCAGGGGGTGTGGTGATCCAAGGGGCCGGGCTGGGTAGCTTAGGGGGCGGGGTTCTGGGGGGTGGGGACTAGGGCTGGCCAGGAGACCTGGCGAGCTGGGGGTGGGGGGCTAGTTTTTGCAACGGCTTAGGGCCTGTGGGTTTATTACAAGGCGGAGCTCGGCGGGAGAGGTGCTGGCGGGAGCAGAGCTGAGTCGGAGGGAAACCAGCGATAGAGAGCGGACTGCAGCCGGCAGACACCACAGCCCTAGCCCAGGACAGCCGCACGAGGGGCATCGCCCAAAAGGATCCCAGCGCAGTGCACCCAGCGGTGCCTTCCCGAGCCCCGCGAAGCCCGCCGCGCCCCCGCCGCCGGTCCGGGCAGAATGAGGAGCGCGGCACTCTGGATCTGGCTCTGCGCGCTGGCGCTGCGCCTGCAGCCGGTCCTTCTGGTGAGTGTGGCCAGCGCCGGGCGGGGAGGCGGCGGGAAGCCGGGGTTTGCATTCCCGCAGATGCCAGCGGCTGCACGTGGAGGGGGAGGGGAACTGAAGACTTCCCTTCTTCCCGCGCTAGCTCCGCAACGGTGAGCCCCAAAACCCGGGCTGTCGCCCTCGTTGCCCTCCATCGGTGGAGGCTGCGTGGGTCCTGCACTACCGGGCTGAGGGCTCGGTTGCCCCGTGGAACGGAACCTGCGCTGGGGCCCTCCGCTCAATTTTGTAAAAGGGCTCCACAGGAGTCGGAGCCCGCCAGATTGCGACGGCACGCGGGGTCGCCAGTTCCCACCCGCGGTGGCCAGCCCCCCCTCCGATGACCCAGGAGGATGCAGTGACCGCGGCCACAACGCCCCTCCCGCAGACCCTAATTCAAACCAGACCCGCCGAGACCGGGCGCTCGGCCCCTTCCGCGGAGGCAAGTTTGGGCGTAGTGGAGCCCGCGCGGGAGCGGGAGCAGGGCTGCGTGGGGACGCGGGCCGGCGGGTGGAAAGCTCGTCCCGCTGTCTGCGGGGAGTCAGGCCGAGCTGGCAGCAGGAGGTTCCGGGAAGTTGGCCCCAGAGCTCTAGAGAGCCGCAGGAACCCAACTTTTGGGTGGAAGTTGTGCTGCCCGCGAAGGGGCGCGTGCCCGCGCTGGGGACGGCCTGGTGGGCGCGCGGCTTCCACGGGAGTAGACCCGGAATGGTCCTTCCCCTCCCCCGGCCCGGCTTTGTGCTGCGGCAGCGCGTCGGGAAGGCGGGTCCCTTGGCCCGCCCAGGGAAATAGGCACAAATGTGGAGCCCGAGGCTGGGGGAGGCCTTTGGGTAGGACTCCAGCATCCACCATTGATGATGGGTGGGTCCCCTCAAAAGAGGGACCTAGCTGACAAAGAGTATCTCAAGGGTCCCCAGAAAGTAATCTCCTGCTCTGGCCGCAGGCCCCTAACCCGCCTCCCCCAATGGGGGCGCTTTGTTCTCGGCCCCTGTAACCCATTCTTGGGAACCGCCCCGCAGTGCCGGCCTTGAGGTGGGCTGGGACCCGGGCCGCCGCCAGGTGTCAGCGCTGGCTGCCGGGTGCCCATGGCCACCCCTACAGCCCTCACACCCTGTGCTGGAGTCCCGAGATCCCCTCCGCCGATCGGGTCGGCCATCCCCTGGGATGGAGAGTGGAGGTGCGGAGCGAGGGGGTCTTTCCCTTCCGGAAGTGGCTGTCTCTGGCTACCACATCTGGACTGGTCGACTTCCCGGGCTCTGGCACAGGGAGGCACGTGGGCAGGGAAGGAAGGAACGCCGGCCGGGGGTGGGTCCTCCACTGGTAATGTGAAACCTGGACTAGTCTCTCAGCCACGCCGACCCTCTGAAAGCTCGTCCCGCTAAAATAATAGGAGCTCCCAGTTATTGAGAACTTTAGGTATTTTACAGTCTGGCCCAGGTGAGGTGTTGTCCAGGCAGATTTGTGAAGTGCCCTCCCTGCTTCCCAGTTGACTGTTGTGCATGTCCAGGAGTGGGTCCCTGGTGCCTCTTGAGTTGCTGATGAGTTGGGGTGTGTGCCGGGTGCCCTATTTGGCGAGCCATGGGGACAGACAGGATTTCTGAGCGGGGTCTTCAGTGCAGTCCTGGCTTTCAGGTCTAAGAATTTGATGTCTGTCTTTGCTCTAGGGTTGTGACTTCTGTGGGACTCAGCTTGCGCCTTGAATCATAGTTAATGTTCTGGAAGAGAGTGGAGGCGTTTGGCTACTTCCCTTGCCTACCTGCCCTTACCTGGCTGCACTACTGTCTCCAGGTCCAAAATGGGGCCTGGGCTGAGTTGCCGAGGTGGGGTTCTCCGCCTGTTTTCAACCACAATCAGGGAGGAGTGGTGGTTTCTTTGACGGCCTTGGGAGAGGCTGGCATGCCTATGAGCTCAGATCCCATAGTGACTTTCTAAAAATATTATTCATTAATTTTCAGAGAGAAAGAAAGAGAGGGAGAGATAGATGGAAATATCCATCTGTTCCTGTATGTGCCAGGACCAGGAATCAAACCCACAAGATTTTTCATAGCTGGATGACACTGTAACCAACTGAGCTGTCTGGCCGGGGCCCAGAGTGACTTTTAACAGGGAGAGGCAGATGGGATTTGAGATTCTCTGTGGACCCCATTCCCCAGAGTTCTTGTGCATTGGGAAGGGGCAAATGCAGCAATATGGGGCATTATTCTTTTCTCTCCTAAAAACTTTGACATGCTATAGAGACACAAGGCTCAGGGGCCAGTTGAGTCTCAAGGGGGAAAGGAGGGAGGGAAGGAGACTTCTTAGAGCTGAGCTGGTGGGAGAGCTTCCTGATGGGGGTGATTGAGCTGAGCCTGAAAACATGAAGCTTTGGGGTAAGACTCTGGCTCAGAGCTTAGGTGTTTTTATTCTTTCTTTTTTTAAAAGTTAAGTTTAGTTCGTTTTCTCTTTCCTAGCCCTGCCCTCTCCGTCTCCAGGTTTGGTTAAAAGTGGGGGTATATAAAGTGCCATAAAATACCTTTACAGAGCTCTCTCCCCACTTCCTAAAAGAAACGAGGTGGTGGGATTTGCCTACGGTGGGAGGAGATGTCCGTGGGTCGCACAGATCTGTCTCCAGGGATTCACTTTGGCCCCAGAGTGAAGCAGGTCAGAACCCCTGCCCCTGCCCCAGGACTGGTGAGGTAGGGTGTGATTCCTGGGCACCTGACTTTGAATGGGCAAGGGATGGCTGCTAGCGCTGGAGGCTGCTCAAAACCACTCCCAAGGGAAGAGAACAGGTTTGTCTAAAAAGGTTTCTGTAGTGTGTGTGTGTGTGTGTGTATTTCCTGTGGTCTTTTGCTTCTGCAATGCAAAAAAAAAAAAAAGGCTTGTTCTGGAATAGTTATTTGCTGTTTTTCTCTCTTCTCTTTCTTGAAAGGCATAAAATTCCTTTTCACCTTAATTATGGGGGCTAGTAGAGACACTTCCCCAGTCCTGGCTGAGTGGGTGGGGACTGGGGGAGGCGCTAACTGCCTTTGCTTGGGCTCAGAGCCTTCCAGAGCTGATGTCACTTCTGGCTTCAGCTCCACAGGGAGGGTGGAGCCGGTTTAAGTCTCTACCTGTGGCTCATGGTGGGTTCCAATAAAACCTCATTAACCCAGATCGGTGGGGAAGGAATGGGGAAAAAAAAAGGGCCTGGAAAGAATTAGTGAAAAGCTTGAATTTTGGAGTATTTTATAGAGGAATCTTTTCTATTGCAGCAGAATATGGGATTCTGAAATCCCTTGGGAATGAAATATACAGGTTTTTTTCAGGGAGCTAAGAATCCATATTACCCTCAAAAGTATTCTAACTTTGGGCAGGGCTCTCTGAAATATTGATTTCCCTTCCTTTATTAAGTGAGGAACACTAACCTTAATTGACTCTGTATGCTAGAGTCCTCACTATCGTCACTGTATTAGGTATGTCTCCTGGGTTTACTAAGCTCCAAAGAGTACTTTGCCCCTGTGCCTGGTGCCCCCGGGTTGCTACATTTTGAGTTCTGGTTTGTTTTTTTCCTCTTCTATCCCTGTCTGGTAGCAGCCAAAAGTGACATGGGTGTGCCTGTGTGTAGTGAGCAGTTTTTTAGTTCAGTCCCGTTTTTGTAAGTTTGTTTTCTTTATTTTAATTTTTGTTTATTGATTGATTTGAGAGAAAGAGAGACACCGATTTGTTGTCCCACTTATGCATTCATTGGTTGATTCTTGTATGTGCCCTGATCAGAGATTGAACCTGCAGCTTTGCTGTATCAGGCTGATGGTCTAACCAACTGATCTATCCAGCCAAGGCCCAGTTCAGTTTTTTTTATTTTTTAAGTGAGAAGCAGAGAGACAGACTCCTGCATGCACCGCAACTGGGATCCACCTGGTAAGCCCCTTACAGGGCGATGATCTGCCTATCTAGGGCTATTGCTCAGCAACTGAGCTATTTTAGCACCTGAGGCAAGCCACAGAGCCATCCTCAGCACCAGCAACTTGCTCCAAGCAAGTCATGGCTGTGGAAGGGGAAGAAAGGGATGGAGAGAGAGAAGCAGATGGTCACTTCTCCTGTGTGCCCTGACCAGGAATCGAACCTGGGACATCTACATGCCAGGCTGACACTCTACCTCTGAGCCAACTGGCCAGGGACCAATTCAGTTCTAATTGGCACTTTTCTCCATTCTGAGAAACTAATCAGATAGGTTAGGATTATTGATAACACAGGAGTTGTCAGCTCTAAATAACAATCTCACCTCTGAGTAATGGTCATGATCCTTGATATATATCGGTGCCTTCATAGACCTTAGCTGGGACCCCTGCAGTGTCCTTGCTAGACCTAGATAGAATAGCAGAGAGGTTGTCAAGGGAATTTCTTATGGGCTCCTTCTGTGAACAGATATGAATGACCTCTGAGTGAAAGCACCTGATGACTTCATGTTCCTCCCTGGCTTGAGTTGTAAGGACTTGCTAATGGCTGGTGACCTGGACCCAGTGAGGCTAACTTGCCATAAATCTGGATTGGCAGAGACCTCGTTCTTAGCTTGGGACATGTGCCCATCCGTTTACCGTGTTGATCTGGACTGTCATTTACCTGACTTTGCGCACCCATGCTGTATGGCAGGCCAGAAGCAGCTTTAAGTTAAGCAGTGCCCCAGGACTGACTCTCAACTCTGCTCCTGATTCACCATGTAATCTTGGGTGAGTCACTTCACCTCCAAATCTTGATGTCCTGGGTGAAGCAGGTAACATACCTGTTCTCTCTGGCCCCATTCTGTCATTTGTGTGTTCATTTCATAACAAATGTGTGAAAGTGTTTGGTAATGAAAGTGCCAGAAGAAAGTGAGCTGTCAATAGAATTAGTTACTCTTAATTGAGTGCCCACCATTGAACGCTCAGTGCTTTTCCTGCCTTCTTTTCATCTTTACCCCAAACCTCTGCAGTCTGTATCATTGCTGCATTTTGTAGATGAAGACTGTAGAGCTGAGCCCCTCCAAGGGACAGAACCAGGATGTGTGAGTACGTGCGTGCATGTGCGTATGTGCGTGCATGTGCATGGCATGAAGAAATTGATAGATGGTCAAGTCTTCCCCATGAAGCCCAACATATGGGGCTGTCTGAATCCTGCAAGCCCTCCTGGGTATTTGCTGTTCCCTCCTGAAGAACCGTGTGTGTGTGTGTGTGTGTGTGTGTGTGTGTGTGTGTTTTGAATGGAGGGGTCATTGGGGTGGACTGAGCTGAACCGTGCTTTTAGGCAACATCCTAAGCTTGGGTTGGGTTCATCTGATGGTTATGTAGGGACAGGCAGGTTCTCCTCCCAGGAAGTTTAGGTCAGGAAACTGGGACCCGTGTCCTGAGGCCTGATAGGAGGCATACAGTTTTCACGTTTAGATGGCACCCTCAGCCTTGCCCCCAGGGTGGCAGCTGGCCTGCACCGACTTTTATCTTGGGCACAGTGTGGGAGAACATTTGCAGAATTAGTCGATCCCCTTTTTTTACGCCCAGGAGGCAGGCGCCGTGGCACGAGCTGGGTTCCCAGAACCCAGGACTCCTGGCTCCTGGTCCCCCCCTCCCCCCCGTGCCAGTTCCGCTGCGGGAGCAGCCACGTGAGGAGTCGGTTAGTAAATGATTTCTAGTCCCAGAACCCTGGTAGTTTTACAGAACAAACTGTTTCCTGATTCTCTCCTTCTTTTCAACAACCAATTTTGAAGTTTGGGGTTGAAAGTGCCCCCTCCCATCCCCCCAGGGCCTGCCTAAGTGTGTCTAGAGAGAAGGGATGGGATTAAGGGAGTCTGGAAAGAGGGCTTTTGGTGCCAGGATCCTGCACCCTGGAACAGACTCAGCCCAGTCTCATTTTCCTTTCAGCTGTTCCAGCAGAGGTTGGGTTTTGGATGGGAGTGTGCATTCTGGAACCTCTCTCTGAGTGGGCTGTGAGCGCTCTTACAGTGCGGAGGGTGGGCAGGCACGTATCTGTCCCTTGATGCAAGGAGGCTTGTTGGGGTGCAGGCTGTAGAGCTTGAGGCCACAGAGGCAAGACCCGGCACTTGGAGTCACTTCGGCGACTCTGGGTTGACAAGCCTCCCCGCAGCCCCAGGAAGGGCTATATCTGTGATGTTATGGCTTCTGCCTGTCCTCAGGAAGCTGCACTGGATGGGGAGTGGCACTGAACAGTTCACTGCATTCCCAGGGTCGGCAGGGCCCCCGAATCAGCTCTCGTGGGCTTAGTGCTGTGGGGTTCAGAGCTCGGGGTCACGGGGTAGCCTAAGCGTCCTCTAGAAAGTGTCCTGCTGCCTGTCTGGCTGTGCAGGTTTGGGGATGGGATGGAAAGTGTTTGGAGGCAGCCTTATGGGGCAAAGGGAGTGCAGTGCAGTAGGTGGTCTCGGGGCTGGGGCCATCCGGCAGAGGCCATCGGGCTGGGACCATTGGGCTGGGGGCATCAGGCAGGGGCCATTGGACTGGGGCTATCGGGAGGGGACCATCAGGCTGGGGGCCATTGGGCTGGGGCTATCGGGAAGGGACCATCAGGCAGGGGCCATTGGGCTGGGGCTATCGGGAGGGGACCATCAGGCTGGGGGCCATTGGGCTGGGGCTATCGGGAGGGGACCATCGGGCTGGGGGCCATTGGGCTGGGGCTATCGGGAGGGGACCATTGGGCTGGGGCTATCGGGAGGGGACCATCAGGCAGGGGCCATTGGGCTGGGGGCCATTGGGTTGGGGCTATCGGGAGGGGACCATCAGGCTGGGGGCAGGATCTGCTCCTGGACTCAGTTGTCTTCCCAGTCATGTTTCCTGTTGACTCAGGAGCTCAGAGGCTTCCAGATGCCTCTGGAGCCCCGTGAGGGTTTCTCTCCTCCTGGCATTTATGGCTTTGTGAGCTGTTTAATTAATGTAGAGACTGCTCTTCCTCTGGGGCTTGCAGCCCCACAAGAGGCCTGTGTGTGTGTGTGTGTTCACGCGCGTGTGTGTACACGTGTGTACGTATGTACATGTGGGGGTGGAGAGGTGGGCCTGGCACACCCTGATTGCAGCTATGACTGGGCTTTGCCTGAACGGTCCTGACTCCATTTCCCCTTTGGGCTTCCCTACTGGCAGGCTGCAGTCCGAGTATTTTGGAAAACCTGGTCATCACCTGTCTGCGACTTCCTCCTTGGAAACCAGGAAGCCATCTTCCTCTCTCCCTCCCTTTCTAGCCCTCTTTTCCCTTTGTAACTGCAGCTCTGTCTGACACTCCTCCGTCTGTGGCTTTAGAAGTCTGTGGAAGTTCTTCCTCCTGAGAAAGGCAGCCAGGACAGCTGGCCTTCCTGGTCCTAGTCTGGCCCTGACTGTGGGGCTTGGGCAGGTCATCGCCCCTCTGCCTTCGTTCCCCCATCTGCTCAAGGGGCCTCCCTTCCCTTCTTCAGCTCTGACAGCCATGTGGTTGCAGAGAGACCCTGTTCTGCGAGGGGAGAAGGTGGCCCTGGGGGACTTGGGGTGGGCTTGGCATCCTCCCTCAGTATTCCTTTGGGGGAGCGCTAGCTGCCTGAGGAGTCGTTTGTGGGGGTGGAGTGAGGGCAAGCTGCTTGGAGGAGGTGAACTTGGAGCTCAGTGTGGGAAACAGAGGTGGACGGAGGCCCCTGGGCAGGGTCAGGCTGGGGTGGGGGCCAGATGATATTCTGCACACACCCAGGCTTCCTGGCCACCTGCCCCCGGTCCGCTCATTAGCAGGAACGGAAGCCATGTAGGGCAGGTTGGGGCAGTGGGGAAGGCGGATGTGTTTATCACTCACTCATCAGCTGAGTCATGGTGCCAGGCCCACGGGCCCTCCCCTGAGACTCACCCAACCAGCCTTGACCATGAGCCCACTGGGCACTGGCCACAGGGTTGGGGGAGTACAGTGAGGCAGACTAGGGCTTGGGGGGTTGGCTTCCAGCCCTAGCCCTCTTTACTGCTGAATGACTTTGTGTATGGGCCTCTTTTGACCTCAGTGAGCCCATCTGTTAAATGGGGTGAGGGGGCTGAGAGGCTGAGGTGAGGACATGGCATCTGGGTATTCATAGAGTCTCATGGCTTTGTCACAGGGCTGGTTGGTTTCTGGGCAAGGATTACTTCTGCTCCTGCTGTCTGGAAGAGTTCTGCCTCAAGCATGGGGGTCGTGAGCCCTACCTGGCTGGACCAGATCTAAAAGCCCTGGGCAGGCCCTGGCCGGATAGCTCAGTTGGTTAGAGCATCATCTCGATGCGCCAATGGCTTGGCCTGTCGTGGTGCAGCAGATAGAGCGTCAACCTGGAATGCTGAGGCTGCTGTTTCGAAACCCTGGGCTTGTCTGGTCAAGACATGTTGACAAGCAACAAATAACCAATGCACAACTAAAGTGAAGCAACTATGAGTTGATATTTCTCACTCCTCCCTCTGTCACCTCTCTCTATAAAATCAATAAAATAAAATGTCAAAGAAAAGAACCAGTGAATGCATAAATAAGAGAACAAATTGGCATTTCTCTCTTTCTCCCTCTTCCCCCCCTCTCTCTTTCTTTCTTTCTCTAAAATCAATGCATAAATCTTTAAAAAGAAAACAGTGTTCAGCCCTGGCCGGTTGGCTCAGCGGTAGAGCGTCAGCCTGGCGTGCGGGGGACCCGGGTTCGATTCCCGGCCAGGGCACATAGGAGAAGCGCCCATTTGCTTCTCCTCCCCCCCCCCCTCCTTCCTCTCTGTCTCTCTCTTCCCCTCCCGCAGCCAAGGCTCCTTTGGAGCAAAGATGGCCCGGGCACTGGGGATGGCTCCTTGGCCTCTGCCCCAGGCGCTAGAGTGGCTCTGGTCGCGGCAGAGCGACGCCCCAGAGGGGCAGAGCATCGCCCCCTGGTGGGCAGAGCGTCGCCCCTGGTGGGCGTGCCGGGTGGATCCCGGTCAGGCGCATGCGGGAGTCTGTCTCACTGTCTCTCCCAGTTTCCAGCTTCAGAAAAATACAAAAAAAAAAAAAGAAAACAGTGTTCAGATGTGGAGGGGTCCTTGCTGGTCCAGGGGTGCATGTAAGAGAGGGGCCATTACAAGGACCAGTCAGGGAGGGCCGGTTCGCAGACAGACCGGAAGGGCAGCAATGGCGGAAGGTCATTCAGCTGGAAAAAGGGTTAGTCCTGGAGTCCCACAGCAGTTTTAGATCAGGAGCTCGGGCTGTAAGATGGCATTTTCTGGCCCTGGGAAGTTTAAGGGAAGGCAGGGACCATTCCCTAGTGGGGACAGCAGGAGCAGCAGAGGCTGCCAGCCTGCTCTGGGCCCATTGGGTGCCATTGATCTCCAGAGGTCTTGAGTACTGTCCCACCACAATGGTGTTGAATTCACTATCTTTCCTACTTGGGGCTACCTGACACTTGCTGTGGCCATGTTGGTTGGCCCTTGCTCAGTGTCTTCTGGGCCCTCAGTAGGCTGAGGAGACAAGATTTGGGGGCCCGGCCCAGGGTGAATGGAACATGGGGATGTGAGAGGGGACTTCTGGAGGGCCGAGGTGAGTTCGTCAACCCTGGCACCTAGCATGTGCTGGACACCAGGACGTGGACTGTTTCCGTGCCACCGGCACTGGAGTGGCCACTGATGCCCAGGGCCTCGCCTGACCTGTCTGGGGGCTTGACTGTATCAGTCCCATGGCAGGGGCACAGAGGCTGCATTGGCTCTTCTCTCCAGGAGCTTCTCAGCATCCTTGCTACCCAGGAGCCTATGTGGGGCTTGGTGTCCTGTCTTTAGGGAGTGTCCCGGGCAGATATGCAGGCAGGTTTGGACTCACAGGGCCCCAGGCTGCGGAGTGTTTGAAGAACTCTGACGTCACTCCAGCTTCTCCTGGAGAAAGCTGCTGGGTGTGGGGCCGCTGCCCGTGGCGACCACATCTCCTCTGGCATGGGCCTGGGCGGCAAGACCTGCTGAGCTGCGGCCCGGCTAGGAGACTGGGACCCCTTGGGCTGAGCGAGATCTTCAGGTTCTGCCCCACTTCCCTTCTCAACCCCCACAGGCTCTCTGAGGGGGACAGGGTTTGGAGGATGAGCCCAGAAACACAGTTTTTCTGGGACAGGTCTGGGAAGGCTCCGGCCAGAAAGCTGGCCCAAGGTCTCTGTGGGAGTCCAAAGCACTGGCTGGGGCGTCCTGGGCTCTGGGAGTTGTTTGAGGAGCAGTGAGCCCCTACATCATGCCCTTTCCCCTCTGCCCCCTGTGGGCCAGGGTCCTTCTGCAAAACCCCCATCTAGGGTGTGCCTACCTTTGGGGCCGGTACTGGGGTCCTGATGCCTTGGGCTGGGGCTGGGAGGCAGGAGGGGGACCTAGAACTGACTAGTTGGCCTTGGTTAGTCCCACCTGGGGCTGGAGCAGAGAGGTGCTGTGTGTGTGTGGGGGGGGGAGGGCACAGGACTGGAGTCTGGCCCACCCAGGTCATCACAAGTCTCCATCACTTCCTGTGGGGGGGGAGCACAGGACTGGAGTCTGGCCCACCCAGGTCATCACAAGCCTCCATCACTTCCTGTGCAGTCAGGCACGTTTCTTCACCTGCCTCTAAGCCATTGTTCCTCATATATAAACTGGGATTTTTCATGTCCTGCCTCAGTGGGCTTTTAGAAAGAACCAGTGATATAAAATATGGACATGACTTGGAGTCCCTTCCCGGGCTCAGAGGAGCAAGTCTGGGGAGCTTTGAGGCTGACTCTGCTTGGAGGGCGCCTGGGAAGAGCCCCCCACTCTGCCCCGATGGCTACGACTGGGGGAAGGTACGCGGCCTGGCCCGGCCGGACCTCTAGTCACTCCGTGTGAATGGCCGGCTGGTCTTACCCTAGGGTGCTGACGTAGCAGGGTCTGCAAACGTGGCTTTTGCCCCTTCTCAGAAACCTGAGCCTCCCCTGGCAGACAGACCTTGCTCGCCTCCATCTGACCTCTGCCAGGGGCTGGCTCCAAACTTAAGGAGGTGTGGGTTGGGCTGGCAGGCAGTGGGAGGAGGCACTGAACTCAGACACCAGGGCACCTGGATCGGGGCTCAGGCAGCTGAGCAGCGCTCCCGGCTGTGGGGACGGTGGCTTGTGTCCAGAACTGCAGACTGGGTTGCCCCACCCATAGGGTCCTCCTTCCTTCTGTACTTGTCCAGAAAATTCTGCCTTCTGACATTTAGGCCAGAAAGTGCCCATTCCATCTGCTGTGGGACCCCTTCTAGGACACTGCCCTTCCTGTGTCTGTCTGGGCTTCCAGCAGCCTCAGTGTTGTCCTTGACTCCAGCGTCAGGTCCCCGACTAGCCCATTGTTCTTCTGCGTGTGAGAGAGAAGCCATGTACCTCTGGGGCTCAAAGCTAGAGCAAAGGGAATTCATAGTCTTTCTTTTTTGGATAGGGAGTTGACTGGCAACCACATTCTGACACAGGTTAAAAAATTTGCTCTTGGCATCTTCCAGTGTCCCTTTTGCAATCCTTTTCCATCTCTCATAGCTTCTACTCACCCCTAGTCCCCCTGTTCCAAAATTAGCACCCTCATCTAGAGCTGATTCCTGCTCTGCTGTGAGTGACTAGCACCCCTTAACCTTCCCGAAGGCATTCTCATTTTAAACGGGACACCCTGGAGCTGCCAGGACATTGACAGGAGACTGGGGTGATAAACCACACCCCCCGCCCCCGCCGTGTGCCCACAGCTGGCCCCGGCTGGCTCACAGGTGTGTTGAAAGCTGCAAGTTTCTGCCTCCAGTGAAACTGAGGAACACTTTATTTAGCCAGAGCATAAAGGGGAGGAAGTCTCTACAAGCCCCTATACCAGAGGTGACAGCCCCTCCAAACTTGCTGGAGTCCGGGATTAATCAGCTAGAGAGCAGTTCCAGGGGCCTCCTGGGGGGCTGCCTGTGGGGTCCCGCACTGAGCTTCCAGCCTTAGCTGTCCTGTTAGGACAGCCAGGGCTGGGGAGGGACAAGGCGCTGGGGGCCCTGGGGCTCCTTCTGTCCCCGTGGGTTGCCAGTTAACGTCCCCAGAGTCACCTTGGTTTGGGATGTCTCCAGCAGTCTGCCTAGGCCGGAACAGCCTTTGGGAAGCCTAGGGGGTGCACCCCCCTCAGGTGGCAGTCTGCCTCAGTCGCTGCCTCAGGCCGCCCCTGAGGGTGGGCCTTGACCCCAGCCCAGACTTGGAACAGGGCCCCACGCGGCCAAGCCCCTGTTGTACAGATGGGTGACCCGAGGCGCCCAGTAGGTTGGGAGCAGAGCAAGGGCTGTAGCCAGGTTTTCTGGGTACAGGGGCTGTCCCCTGTCCCTGCCACTCCTTGTCTGGCTCCCCGGGCAGCGCCAGGCTGGGGGACACCGCACTCGGCACTGAAAGGAATGTTTTCCATTCTGGCCCAGGTTCCGGCAGGTGGAGAAAGTGGAGGAACTGGTCCTCCAGCTCCCGGCCCTGCAGCCAGCCCTCCTCCGGGCCTGTCCTGAGACAAGCCCCTGCACGCGGGCTGGAGGCAGCCCTCGCTCGCTGGAGGGGTGGGAGCAGGCGCTGGTGGCAGCGCTGACTTGGTTTGGGCATTAGGGTTGTCACTGGCTGCGGGATCCCCCTCTTTCTTTCTTTTTCTTTTTTGTTAAACAATTCATTTCTTTTTCTTTTTTTTTTAAAGACTATTTATTCACTTTAAGGGGAGGGGAGGAAAGGAGCAGGAAGCATCAACTCCCATATGTGCCTTGGGCAAGCCCAGGGTTTTGAACTAGCGACCTCAACGTTCCAGGTTGATGCTTTATCCACTGCGCCACTACAGGTCAGGCCAACTGAGATCTCCTTTCAACACAGCCGTGACCTCTCGAGGTTCCCCAGGCAGGCAGCATGGGGCAGGGTGAAGGGCTCTGCGACCCCAACCTGGGGGTCCCATCTGTGAAGTTCGGCATTCAGAGCCATGAGAAATGTCACTGCAGAGGGGTTCTAAAGCTAAGCAGGAAAGAAAGAAAAGCTAAATAGGGATGCTGCCCTGCAGCCTGGCCCTCCCCTGTGCAGGTATGTCTGCAGGTGGCAGTGTGGGAGGGAATGAAGGGTTGGGGTACCCAGGCTCATGGGGGTTGGGGCCTTTTTGGTGCCCTTATGGAAGCATATTCTTAGGGTGAAGGTGGACACCTACTTGCCCATTCCCCAGGCCCCTCCCACCCCAGGCCAGTCCCATCATTCCCTCTGCAGGTCCCAGCTTGACTCGGTTCTCAGTGGAGAGACACTGAGCTGATAATCGCAGCCGGAAATGCTGATGCAGCCCTGAGCCACGGGGTGGGCGTGGGCGTGGGGGGGGGCGTGGGGGGGGCCCCTCCTGGGAGTGTTGCATGGGGCTGGGTTTCAGGGTCTGGAGGCCGAAGCCACACATCTGTGCCTCCTCAGTGGCCTAAGCTGGCCTCCCGGGCAGCTCCTGAGGTAGGAAGGAAGCCCTGAGTGAGGTAGTGGTTGATCCACTCCCACCATGATTTCCCGGGCGGGAGAGAGGCTGGTGTCTTCCCGGGTGGCCTCACCGATAAGGAATTGGGGCCTCTGCTTCCAGATCCCAGCCTAGCCTGTCAGAGCCCAAGGGGAGTTTAGGGTTCTCCCGCCCAGGTGGGAAGCAGATCCCGAGGGAGGCAGAGAGCTGTCCAGCTCACCCAGCGAGGGACCGGAGAGTGGACCTCACCCTGGGGCAGCCACGTGGTTAGGGCTCTTTTCCTGGCTCAGGTCCTTCCCCAGAGATCCTGCTCCCATCCCACCCGGCCTTGGCTCCACCTGCCCCCACCCCCCAGCCCCTGTTGCTTTCAGGCTGGCTGCTGCTCAGGCCAGCTGGCTGGAGGACTCTGCCCGGAACACCTGAGGGGGAGGGGCGGGAAGGGGGGGGAAGGAAAGGTGGTCCTGTTCTGCGCCCCCCAGCCCAGCAGGATGGGGCCCAGCCTAGCATCAGGACAGATGTTCCTTGTGTTTCTTTGTTTCCTGCCTCTTGAACTGCTGGGAATAGGGGTCCCTGCCTCTGGAAGTTCAGGAGTTCCCCCAGCATCACGGGCAGGACAGTGATGACCAACAGATGCCTAAACCTCGGCAAGGTTGCCGTGCTTGTGAGCCCACTGCTGCCAAAGTCAGTGACTCGGGGCTGAGGGGGGGTCTTGTCCTCTTCAGCCTACTCGGGAGTTCTTAGGCCTGTCCCTAGTGTCCCCTGTAGGGGGATTCTCTGTGCCCCAGCCTCCGCAGCTTCCCTTTCTGGAAGCCTCCTGGCGTGGGGTACCTGGCTGTAGGCCCTGGGAGCTCACCAGAGCCAGAACCAGACCATTTCTTTCCTACTTTTCTCCCCAGAGCCCTTGGATGATAGTCCCCCAAGTTCTGAATTTGAGGGCCTATTAAATAACAAAGTCTGACTGACCTCCTTACACATGGACTTTCCATGTGTGTTGGCTGAAAAACGCTTCAATCCTATGAACTGGGAAATGCTTTTTAAAGGATCTGTGTTTAATCGGTCACTCAAATCAAGCAGCAGGTGACACATAGTGACTCAGGGTATGGGATGGGACCCGGTGGCTGTAGGTGACAGGGTGGTAGGGATGGGGGAAGCAGCCAGCCGAGAGTTATAAGTCTCTCTGAGGGATGCTCACGTGCTGTCCTGCCTTGTGACCCTGCCAGGGGCCTTCACACCCAAGGTGTTTTGGAGGGATGCTGAAATCCAGCCCCAGGCCCCCCTCGAATGGAGGTTCCCAGGAGAGTGGCCCTCTCTGTGGCCAGTGCATGGGGAGAGCTGCCAGGACTTGGCTTGAGGCTGCCTCTGGAAGCTTCTCTGCCATCTTCCTAGCCACAGACTCTCAACTTGCCCTTGGGAATGCCTGGCAGTTGGGTGTCGAAGACTCAGCCCCTGGTAGCTCTGACCCTGTGCTTGTCCGTGTGGTCCCCTCAGCACCTCTGGAATATGGGCTGACACCTTCCTCCCCTCCGCCTCTGGGGCAAGGTCAGCAGTTCTTACTCAATGGCTGCTCTCTGGAGCCTAAGGCCGTGTTGCTAAGCTTTAGGCAAGTTTCTCTGAAAACAGATGGGCCAGCCAGGGAAGGTGGTCCTTTGGGTCTGAGGGAAGGGGGAGAGATGGCAGGGGAAGCCGGAAGACTGCAGACACATGCTGCCACTGCTCATGGCTGTGGGCAAGGCCGTCACTCTGTCTGCCCCCTAGATCATCTGTAGGAGGTAGAATCTCAGCCCAGCCGTCTCACCTGCAGGAAGGAAAGAAGAACAGGCAGAAAGTGGCCATTGTCGGAGGTGGCCTCATTCCATGCACACCCTTTCCCGCTCTGCTGGAGCCCCGACCCCAGGTCTCCCTGGGTGTGGCCAGGAGACCATTGTGGCTGAGGCAGAGATGGGCTGACTCACATACTCGCTTCTCCCAGCCTCTTGCCTGGCTTTGGCCCCAGGACTCTCAACCCCCACCAGAACCGTACCTGGCCTTGTCCTTTCAGGGGGCTTCCAAGGGTCTGTGCTGAGAATGGAGAAGGAGTAAACTGGTCCTTGCTTAGAGCAAACTGAACACGGGGTAGTTTAGACTTTACCACAAGGGTTTTGATTTGTCTAAGAAAAGCTGACTTCCCTGGGATTTGGAGAAGTTAAAGGGTCTCCAAGTTAAAGGGATGGGCTAGCTTTCCTGTCTGGTCCCAGGTAGGGTTCCTGCGGGGCCAGCCCATCCTGAGCAGCCCCCGGTCATGGCCAGGTGCCTGTCGCAGGCCCACAGTCAGCAGAGTGCCGAGGGGAGCCCACGACAGGCCGTGCACGCGCTGGCCACAGCCCTGCGGCACACAGGACTGCTGAGTGAAACGGGAAGTCGCACCCCAAACCTGAGCCAGCTGGCACCTGGCGATCCAATGCAGCAGTTTCTGCTAATGTCCTCCTCCTCCGGGGAGCTGAGGCCACCACTGGAGGGTCAGGTGCAGGGACTTAGGAGGTCACTCTGGCCCATCCCTGTGTTGGGGACCCGGCCCTCAGGGAGAGGCTGCCCTGAGGCCTGGGAGCGGTTTCAGTGGAGAAAGTGTTTGCTTAAGAGCTTGTTGTGTAAACAAGATCTACAGAGAGATAAGCCGAGCAGCCGTTGAGGAAACAAATTGTTTTCAGGGACCCGGCAGATCTGAGGTTTTATCTAGTCCTGAGAAAGGCCTGGCTCTTGGGAAATGGTAACGGGTTGGGGCTTCTCTGTGTGCAGGTGAGAGGCTGGCCTTGCTGGCGTTCTCCTGGTTCTGGTTCGGGTGGTGCCTCAAAGGTGGGCAGGGATGCCTTCTGTGGGTGGGGGCCTGGCCTGAGGGCTTTACCTGCTGCAGGAGGACTCATCACTGTTTATGGCACAGTGAGGGTTGCCAAGGGTGGTGGGTGGGAGTGGGTGGGAGAATCCCCTGAATGCTTGCCCCCCCCAAGCTGCCCAGTTGGGAGCAGTCTGCCCTGGGCCTGGATGGGATTATGTTGGGGTGGAGGTGCCCCCTCTGCACCTGTCTTGTGGGCAATAGCTTTTGTTACTGACAGGGACAGGCTTGGGGAGGCTGGGGCACCGTGGAGGCCAGACAGGTATACGAAACATCACTGGGGACAATAGAGACAGGATGTGGCCCTGGGTTCAGGTGGAGGTCAAGGACGATGTTAGTTGTAGATGGACCATGACAGCTCAGATAGATCTTCTGGGGTCAAAACCCTTTCCTTGGGAGGGTTTGAGGGAGGTATAGTTTGGGTTTTGCATTTTCACAGGAAGCTCAGTGTATTTCTAGCCTTGCAGTTAGTTTCTACACGAGTCTGAGGCTTTCCTGGTTGGGAAGTCCCCGCCTGGTCCAGCTCTGCCCCAGGCAGCCTCAGGAGGTCACAGGGCTTGTCTGTCCCTCCTCCCTGCTCTGTTCCACTTACGAGTTGAGACTCTGAGGCCGACCTGGCAAGGCCTGGTGGGCTGAGGAGTCCTGTTCCCTGGAGCCCAGCCTTGGGTGGGGCCTTCACCCTGACAAGTCTGCACAGAGCCTTCTGTGAACCTCCTGCCCCTCTTCTCCTGAGACTCCACCCACCTCCATCCCAGCCTTTCCCAGGCAGACCCCAGAATCCTCCTCCCCATGTTGAGTGGCTCTTGCTCCCGGAGTTCCGGCAGCCACCACTGTTGGTGGGCTGCTTACTGTCGACCAGGCTCTGTTAGGTTCTTCATGTGCATGTCTCAGTCAAGTTTTGTAACAATCCTGGAATGTACATATGACTATTGCCCCATTTTACAGATGGGATGACTGAGACCATAAGAAGGTTAGTATTGCCCCAAGGCCAATCAATCATCTAGTAAGTGGCAGAGGTCAGGTGTTCTCTAAAGCCTGTGTGCTTTGGACTAAAACCTGGTCTGCTTCTCTGTCCCTTTTTAGTTCTGGCCCCTGATATGGGGCCCTGTCGAAGTGGACTGTATTACAAGGTTGTTTGGGTCAAAGTCTTGCTGCTGAACAGGACACTCATAGCTACCCTTCCTGCCACGTGGCTGCTGGGTCCTCCCTTCCCCACCTGCTGTCCTGGAGCCAGAGTTTCTGCACACGCCCCCTTGTCTGAGTGTGGGGTGTCCCGCCTCCTCCTGGCGGCTTCCCACCCCTGCCTCAGTCCTGTCTACTACACAGCCCCTGCCTCGGAGGGCCGGCACCTACAGCCTCTGGGCCCGCAGGCAGCATTCCCTGGCAGCTGTTCGTACACAGGGCCCAACCCAGGCCCACAGCCCGCTTGTCAGCGCCTTATTAACGCAGGGCCCCTTGGAGATCAGCTTCATCTGTCCCCGTGTGGGCCTCAACCCAGTCCTTCCTGTGGATGAGACGAGAGGTCAGCTGGGGAAGGAGCGTCGTGGCCAGACCTGCCTCAGCACAGACGACCCAGCCTGCGCCCTTCCCTGCCCTCCCCATGCAGGCCCTCCCTGTCCACCCTGGGGTGCCCAGTCCTTCCTGTGGATGAGACGAGAGGTCAGCTGGGGAAGGAGCGTCGTGGCCAGACCTGCCTCAGCACAGACGACCCAGCCTGCGCCCTTCCCTGCCCTCCCCATGCAGGCCCTCCCTGTCCAACCTGGGGTGCCCAGCGCACCTGGAGGCTGCCTCTCTGGAGCCAGGTCCTGTGGTGTTGTTCTAGGGGCTCTTGAAACCCTGATCTTAGACCCAAAGCTCTGGGGCCAGTGGCCCTAAGGATTGATTCTCAGTGTGGGATAGGCCGATGGGGTCCCATAGGAGCCACAGCCTGTGTTCCCAGTAACAGTGTCTTCTGTCTGCTCTTCTGAGAGGCCTGGGACTCTTACCAGACTGAGCTTCTTGGGGCGAGGACCCTGTCCCCTCTCACGTGTTCCTGTACCCCCAGCAGCTGACACAGGGCTGTGTTGTCATAACATTAGGGGCCGTGTGGGGGACCAAAGGGCTGCCCAGACCTGAGGGCCCTGAGCCACCCACAAGGAAGGAACTGTGCTGTGTGTGACGCAGAGGGGCTTATTCAGCTGTATAGGGCAGGGACCTCGGAACGGCAGGATGCTGGCAAGCCTCCACTCATACTCTTTTCTGATCCTTTTCCAGCAAACTGTGGCTACTAACGTGCCCCCTGAAGATCAGGATGGCTCTGGGGACGACTCTGACAACTTCTCTGGCTCAGGTGCAGGTGAGCTGGCATGAGGGGCCTCTCTTAAGATGACAGTAGGCCATGTGCTGGCACAGTGGTGAGGCAGCGCCCTGGCTGGGCCTGAACGGAGATGCTGGGGAGAAGCACGGGGTCCGAGTTTCCAGGTTGCAAGGAGAAACGCATGTGGATGGGGAGTGACAGCTGTGGGTATGGAAGGCCCCAGAGGCTACCTGCTGCAGACAGACCGGGGCTCCTGCTCACCTCTTTACTCACCGGGCAACTTTTACAAGCTTGTTTGACTTCTCCAAGCCTCTGTTTATTTCATCTGTAAAATGGGAGTAATACCTTGACTTCATAAGGTTGTTGGGAACTTGCTATAAGGTTACATAGAGGCTAGTGGGGTGTATATCTTTATAAATATTCTCTTATCTCCCCACTTCCCTTTTCCCCATGGAAATGAAGTCCCTGAGATAGAAGTGGTCGGGGAGGCCCCTCAGAGGTGGCGCTTTGGAGCTGAACCTTAGAAGAGGGCTAAAGCCATTTCTGAGGAAGGTGGCCTGGGCAGAGGCCCGGGAGCTGGTGGGTGGGACACGGGCCTGTGTTCTGGAGGAGTGGGGGTCTTTCTGGGAAGAGAGCAGATATAACAGGGAGGGGCCAGAGAGGTGTGTGCACAGGGAATAATGCCCCTGAGGAGGCCCCAGCCAGGGAGCGGGCTCCAGCCAGGACAGGAGAGGTTTCTTCCCAGACGGCCTTAATGTCCCATGGCTCCAGAGACCAGTCTGTCCCGAGGCGCAGGCAGCAGAAGGAGACAGCGCTCCTTGTCTCCTTGTTAATTTTCCAAAGTCAGGTTTAGCTTCAGCTAGCTCTACCCTGGGGCACGGAGCTTCTCATGGGAAGAGTTTGCTATGCTAGCCTGGAACCGGCCCATGGGTCCTCACGCAGGTTGTCCTCACAGCCTGAGCTTGGCTGGTCTAGAGGTTCTGAGGTCTTCCTCACCCCAACAAGCTCTGCTTCTGGCCCTGCAGGTGCTCTGCAAGATATCACCTTACCACTGCAGAATCCCTCCACCTGGAAGGACATGGGGTTCCTGACAGGCATGCCCACGGCCCTAGAGCCTACTGGCACCGGTACCATCACTGTCTCCACCTCCGTCCTGCTAGCTGGCCAGGGAGACCAGGAGAGAGGCGTAGTGTTCATGAACAAGGTGGAGCCTGGCTTTACTGCCCAGGAGAAGAGCACGCCACACCCAACCACCCACCGGGCATCAACAGCAAGAGCCACCACTGCCCAGGCACCTGTCACCTCCCATCAACACAGAGACATGCAGCCTGACCACCATCAGACCTCAGCTCCTGAAGGACTTGACCAGCATGACCCTCACACTCCCAGCATGGAGGACAGAGGACCTTCTGCCACTGAGGGACCTGTCAGCCAACTCCCAGGAGAGGGCTCTGGGGAAGGGGTAAGTGTCTGCCTTCTGTAGTCCTCTGTGTTTTCTGGGATGATGGTTGTTCAGTGGGTTTGGTAGCCCCAATTGACTCGTTAAGCACAGTGCCTTGGGGTGTGGGAGGCATATCCGATGGCCTGTGCCCTATGAATGGTAATAATATTCACTACCATTAAGACAGGGTCATAAGGTCCCACCTTTCCTCACCCCAGGGCTGGTACCCAGGGTATGACATACTCAAGCAATGAGACCCAGAGCATAAGAGTCCTCAAGATCACCAAAAAAGAGGGCTTCCTGCCCCGGCCAGATAGCTCGGTTGGTTAGACTGTTAGAGCATCGTCCCGATGCTCCAAGGTTGCAGGTTCAATTCCTGGTCAGAGCACATAAGGGAAGAGATCAATGTTTCTGTTTCTTTCTCTAAAATCAACCAATTAAAAAAAAAAAAAAAAAAAAGGAGGACTTCCCAAATTTGAACAAGGCCCCTGCTGCAAGTGTAAAAGTTCTACCAAGTTTTATGTTCATCTAATAGGGTATGGCAATTTTATACATCTCACCAAACTATATACAAACATGTGCTCTGTATCACTGGACATATATATCTCTGCCCCAGTCTAGGGTTTATAGTGATGTGGTGAGAGGGACCTGGCTTTGGAGTCCGGAGGTTCGGATTTAGGAGTGTCCAAGCTGGTGGCCACTATGACCCGGGAGGCCTGGCCTGCTCTGGGTTTGGAAACAGACCTGGATGCTGCAGCCCCAGCCTGATCCTGTCCCTGTTCCTCTTCCTCCTGTAGGACTTCACCTTTGACCCACCCACAGAGAGCACAACCGTGATTCCTGAGGAACGGGACGAGCCCCAGCAGAATAGACCCCCAGTGGAGCAGGGTGCCACCGGGGCCTCCCAGGGCCTCCTGGACCGGAAGGAAGTGCTGGGAGGTGAGTTTCTCCTGGTGGGTGGGGTGGGGCAGACCACTGCCCTTGGGGTGGGAGGCTGTCTTCAGCCCTGATGCAGGGCTGACAAGTGGGGGAGGAGCAGCAGAGCCAAGCCAGCCTCTGTCTGCCCACCCAGGGGTCATTGCCGGAGGCCTGGTGGGGCTCATCTTTGCCGTGTGCCTGGTGGGCTTCATGCTGTACCGAATGAAGAAGAAGGACGAGGGCAGCTACTCCTTGGAGGAGCCGAAACAAGCCAATGGTGGGGCCTACCAGAAACCCAGCAAGCAAGAGGAGTTCTACGCCTGAGGGGAGCGGTCCTCCCCAACCCCTGCCACTTGCTAGGCCCCCGCTCACCTCCTCCATGAAGAACTGCAGGCCCCGCCACCCTGGCACCATGCCACCTCCCCAACGCGCCCAGCCCCTCAGCCCACCCCCCATGGAGCCTTGGGGCACGCTGGGGGCTCTCCTCTGCTTCTCTGACTTCTGCCTGGAGACCCGGGCGCGAGGGCTTTCTGCATCTGACCTTTCCACCACAGCCAGCGCCTGGCAGCTCACTCTTCTGACTCAGTTTCCCTAATCTGGGACAGCTTTGGAGATAAGGGCGACCCCAAGGCTTTGGACCTGGATGGCCCGCTGTGGCTGGAAGCTGCCCGGGCTGAGGGCTGACATGTGGTAGCACTCACTGGTAGAGACCAGCAGCCTTGGGTCATGGCCACGCGTGGCAGGGAGGAGCTCGGGCTCCATCCGAGTTCACTTTGTTTTGTGGGGGCTCTAATTTAGATATCAACTTGTTTTTGCACATGTTTCCTCTAGTTTCTTTGTTCATAGCCCAGTAGAGTTTAATACTTTTGAGGTAAATTAAGTTGATTTTGGTTAATCCTCCATCTTGCTTCCCTAATCTATGGTCAGGATGCAGTGTCAGGGTTAAGAAGTTTTTTTGTTTTGTTTTGTTTTTTTAACTAGGAGAACCAAATCTGGAAGCCAGCATAGAGGCTTAGTCTATGTGTTGTCTCTTGAGTTTGTCACTCACGTGTGCAACAGGGTATGGAATGTCTGGGTGGCCCCAGTGGTGGGCTGGCCAACCTCAGCTGCCGTGGGCAGTCACTTCTTCTGAGCAGTCACGTCCCTGTCCGTGTCCAACCTCAGGGCCGCACCTGTGCCTGGGCTGCTGCGATGTTGAGGAGCCCCTGTGTGAATGGAGCCCTGGCACCTCAGGCTGGGGGACAGAGAGGACTGTGGGCCAGGCGGTGGCAGTGGGCCCTGAGAATCTCCCACAGACTCAGCTGTTTCTTTGACACCATTTCTGGAGACACTTTCTCCTGCAAGGTGACGAGAGGGGTCCTGGGCACACCTGGCACGGAGCCATGAAGGACCAGGTTCACCTTTGATTAGCTCCTGTGGCCCTGCCCTGGGCTGAAATCAGGAATTTTCCAAAGAGTGATAGTCTTTTGCTTTTGGCAAAACTCTACTTAATCCAATGGGTTTTTTCCCTGTACAGTAGATTCTCCAAATGTGATAAACTTTAATATAAAGTAGTCCCGTGAACCTCTGCTGCCTTTGCTCCCTCTCTCTGCTGGCCGCATGGATGTGACCACCCTTTTCGCTAAACACTGCGACCCCGGGCAACTAAAGGCTCTGTGCTTCCATCTTTCCCGCGGGGAGGGATTCTGGGGCCAGAGTCTCTCTGGTTTATTTGTTTTTTTGTCTTTTTTTTTTTTTTTTTTTTTAGCAAAGGCTAATATTCTCCTGAAGGTTGGTAGGTTCAGCCAAGGTTATATAAGTCCTGAGGTAAATTTCTGTGTTGCCAAGCTCACAGCACCGTCTGTCTCCTAAATGGGAAGGGAGCTGTGACGCCCCAGCGCAGCGTGACCTGAGGCCCGGCCACTGGCTGCGTGGAGGCCTGGAGCCACGCCTGCCGCTCAGACACCTTGAACAGGCCACCCTCACGCCTTGGTTAGGGGCAGAGGTGCTCCGCAGCTGGGCCTTCTGGGAATCCCTGTACTTGCTTATTTAATTTGACGACGTTCCAGCTGCTCTGTTGGCCGCTCCGAGAAGGGGGACATCTGTGACTCAGAGAGACGCACCACCAAACGAAGGGAACCTGTGCCCTGTGTTCAGTACTGGGACTTGCTGCCCGGAATGTATGACTGGGAATGACTCGGGGGTGGGGAAGGGGTCTGTGACTGTGCTCGTCTCTGCTGGTCCCTGGGACAGTGCCGAGCCTATGGCTGGGCCCATCCATGTAACTAATAAACGGTACTTGTCATTCCGGGCTGCAGTGGTGGTTGAGTGTTTTCTTGGTCTGGTGATGTCCTTCCCTGTCACCTGGGGGTAACCTGGCTCTGGGCTGTGCTGTGGCTTGGTGAAGGACAGCGGATGAGCCCGGTCCCTCTGCTTTAAGGGAAGGTGTGGCCACCTCTGCCCCCCCCCCCGTGTCAGCCCTCACCATCTCCCTCTTCCCAGGGTCCCCGGCCTCACTCTCTCCCCTTCTTCCTACTGTCAGCCCTTCTCTTTGCTCCTTGTTGTGGGACCCTAGGAAACTCACTAGCAAATCGTCTGAAGTGTGAAAGGTCTCCAAAAATTGCCTGTTTAGAGAAAAACGGCTGTGGGAATTTGCGGGGTTGAAAAGCTCAGCCCACTGCAGGAGCCCAGTGTTCTCAGGGTGCGTGGCAGCCCTCCCCTGACTCAGTCGAGCAGGTTGTGGACCCCACCTGGCCCTTCCTAGCAGGTCTCCCTGCCCAAGGCCTTTGGCACCTGACCTGAAGTCGGGCTCCGGGCAGCTTGGCAGAGTGGAGGGCGTTTCTCTGCCAACACCTTGTGCTCCTAAGGTTTGGAGGCTGGGACAGTCCTCAGATCATTCAACAAACACTGAAAATACCAAGTCCCTGGGTAGTCAGTGAGGGCCCAGTTGTGGAAGAGGCCACCTAGAGTTAGTTAATGCTTTTATTGAGTTAATTCTGGGCCAGACACTAGACAGGGCACCTGGGTTATTTCATTCACTATCGAATACCCCTGACCCAGCCAAGATGGCAGTGCTGTATAATGATCCCCGCTTTACAGACCAAAGTGGCCATCAGGAGGAGGGGTCTTGCCCAAGATCACATGCCAGTGAGCAGGTGGCACTAGACTGGGGAGGGCATCCTCTCCACCAGAAAGTTTTTGAGACCCCAGCCTTCTGGGCCACCTGCTCCTGCCATACCCAAATAGATTCAACTGCGCCCCAGTCCCACCCATCCCCTCTGCTGAATCCTGCTTCCTGCTTCCGCTCCTCCTGGATCACACCCTCGTCCCTTCCCCAGGACACCGCCCAGGTGGGTGGTGCTGTAACAGGCTTTACTAAATGTTTGAGACTAACAGTAAAGCTAAAATGTGAAGGGGTTTAAACACCAGCTTCAAGTCCCTCGGGCACCCTGGTCTTCAAGAATTTCTCGGCCCGTCTCTCCTCAGACCTCACCTTGCTGCCCTGTTTTCCACGAGTCTTTTCTGTTTCCCCAGGAGTCCCTGCTCCCCACGCCTAGAACAGAGCCATTGAACACAGGCTCCATTTCCCCCTCGCCTTCGGATCATGTCCATGCGGCTAGAGTGTGCGTTCCACGTTGTACAGGGATGAGGGACTCACTGACTTTTCCACTAAAAGTTTCTTTATGTTATTTTCTAAACGAATGAGCCATCTTCTCTTTGATTGTACTGTTGTTTTAATGTGCGGCCAGCTCCTGCCAGAAATTGTACCTTCTGCCTGCTTGCCTCCCGGGCTTTGCTCAGGATAGCACTGGGTTTTCACATCCAGAACAAGATAGAGACACAGCCCTGCTCTTGGGGAGTTTGTGGTCCAGGGGGAGGCAGACAGGTGAGAGCAGTTTCAGAGCTAGTGCTCGGTGTGGACTGGGACAGATAGGCACCACACCCTGCTTGGTGTCTGGGTCACAGAGGTGTTTCCACTGGTCTTGAAGGACAGATTCAAATTGGCCTTTCATACAAGTGCTAGGAGGCATTCTAGGCAGAGGGAACAGCTTTGGCAGAAATGGGGATGCAGGAGGCTACCCTCTGGATGTGAATGGAAAGCAGGTGTGGGGAGAGATGAGGCTGGGATGTGGGCAGAAGGCAGAGGTTGATCTGCCTGGAACCTCTCTGAGGGCCTGGGAGAGCCAGAAGCCTCCAGGTGAGGCCGGAAGGATTAGGGACCGCAGAGGATGGAAGTCCCAGTGATGGTGCAGAGGCTGGCGGTGAGGCGGGGAGTGGAGGGGTTGGGTTTGAGAACTTGTTAAGAGTAGAACTGGCAGGACCCGTGAGGCTGGTCTCCACCCTTCCCACCGCACACTGAGCGGAGCCAGAGGGAAGGTACTACTGGTGAGGGTGTCCTGGGAGCTGGCTGTCAGGAGCGGGGCTGCGGGACAGTAATCCCAGAGCTGGGCCTCCAGGGGGGTGTCCTGGGTTAGGACCCCAAAGCAGCACCTGGGGGAGAATCTTTTCAGTGGGTCTGCCCATTCCTTAGAGAGGAGCACCAGGGTTATGTTCCTACTGGGGAGGCGTCCTGCCTTCCCCTTTCTGCTCAGCCCCACCTTAGCCTGGTAGAAGAGAAAGGTGGGCAGAGGTGAGCCCCAGGTCCCGGCACAGGAACTGGGGGAGGGCCCTGGGTGGGGAGCCTGAAGAGGCTGGGATCCTGCTGCTCTGCCTAGCTGCCACATGGCCTTTACTTGGCTTTCTCCCTCCCTCCCACTCCTTGGCACACAGTACCCCCACCCAGTGCCTATCCTTGGGCCACGCCAGCTTTGCACCTACTCAGGGCGTACGGGTGTAAATATGACTGTGTCCCCAAGTCAGGTCCTCGTCAGGGCTGCATCCTACACCTGCTCAGAGCTTCTCTAAGGAGAGGCACTAAGTCCTCTGCCCATTGCCACTTCTGAGTCACTCCTCGCGCCTCCCCTCCTGTCATCGCAGGTGTCTGTTTCCACACTGGCTTCCTTTTCCCCTGGATGTGTTTTGAAAGCAGACACTTTATTATGACCCAGCAGGAGGTAGGGGCTTGCTGCAGACATGGGAGTCCCTGCCTTTGGGGTGCTCACTATGATCACCAGGTGCTCTGCAAGTCAAGCCGTCTTTCGAAGTTTATTAACAGTGCAAGACATCACCACACACCCACCAGCAAGGCTGATATTAGGACAACTGTTGGAGGGTGTGTGGAGCAACCAGAACTCTCCTGTGTATTTGAAAAGCGTGCCAGCTGATATGAGCTGTTCGGAAACTGATGTTAAACATCTGCCGATCCCACGACCTGAGCCCGTGTCCACTGGCAGGCGTGCCTGAGCACGCTCACTGCAGCCGCCTCTGTCATAGCCCAGATGTGGAAACAAGCCAAACGGCCGTCAGCAGGAGAATGAAGGAACAACCTGCGGTACATTTGTGCAATGAAATAGTACTCAGCAATGAAAAAGGACAAACCATTGCTTCATGTATGGCCTAGATGAGTAGCACAGGCAATATATTCATGGGTAAGAAGCCAGACACAAAAGAGCACATACTGCATAATTTTATTTACATAAATCTAGTAATAGGCAAAAATGAACCTAGTTACAGGAGTCAGTGGTACCTCTGCTGGGGGTGTGGTATTGTCTAGCTCGGGACTCAAAGGAACCTTCTCTGGAAGGTTCTCCTGGCTTGATGCTGATTACAAGGGTGTATGTATAGTAAATAAATCAAGTTATACACTTAAGATGAGTGTCCTCTGTGTACGTTATTCTGTAATAATAAGGTGGGGTGGGGGGAGCTAATAAAAGGACTTCTGAGATTCTGATTAGTTTCTCTAAACTCCGCTGTAGCTTTTTCAGCAGAAATGAGGGAGGGCCACATGGCCTATGTTTTCTTTTTTTTAAATTTTTAAAAAATTTTTATTTATTCATTTTAGAGAGGAGAGAGAGAGAGAGAGAGAGAGAGAGAGAGGAGAGAGAGACAGGGGGGAGGAGCAGGAAGCATCAACTCCCATATGTGCCTTGACCAGGCAAGCCCAGGGTTTCAAACTGGCGACCTCAGCATTCCAAGTCAATGCTTTATCCACTTTGCCACCACAGGTCAGGCGGCCTATGTTTTCTCAGGATCCCAGAGGATTCTGATTTAGGGGCAGAGAGGCCCAGGGCAAAAGCCTCGCGCGCAGTGCTGAGCAGAGCGTGCATCCCGGCCCCCTCAGCCGGCCGGCGGGCAGGGTGGGCACAGCCCAGCCAGCAGCCCTGATGGCTTCTCTCCCCAGCTGCAGCTAGAGCCTGCTCTTCCTCTGGTCCCTGGGTCCTGCCCGCCGTGGCGGTGTTTCCAGCACTTGAGGCGGGGAGCTAAGCCTCTCTTCCACTCCAGGAAAATATTTGTTCAGAGACTTGGCACCCACAGAAGAGGAAATAAAAGCCACCTTGGAGCCGAGCGGGTGGTGCAGCCGCCTTGCTTTGTCTGCCCCTCCAGATTGCCTCCGGGGCCCACAGCCCGCCGTCTGGGGCCCGGCCCAGGACTCCCACCCCACCCCCAGGCCGGCGTGGGGATGAGCCCAGGGTGCCGGCCGTGTGCCCCTCCAGTTCAGGACTCATCTGTCAGTGCAGCCGGCAGATGTGTACGGAGCCTGCTCTGCGCCAGGCACGGCGCTGGGCCCTGGCTGCCGTCAGTGACCCGAGCCCTGTCTTTACCTTCACGGCTGTTGTGCGGCAGTGAGGGAGGCTGACTGGTGGAAAGCTCATTGATGGCATCTAGGAGCATTGGCCGGGATGCCAGGAGCCAGTCTGGCAGCCCCTCAGGATGGCCACTGGGGGGAATTCGGGCCAGCACCTGGTGTCAGGCTGAAGGCTGAATGAGGCAAAGATAAGGGGCCATCAGGGCAGCGTGTTACAAGTACATGGAAAAGCATGGAACAGCCAAGTCCCAGAGGCAGGAGAGAGCATGGGCCCTTGGGGTGTGAGAGATGGGTCCAGTCGGCTATGGGAAGCCTCGGAGTCAGGACCCAGGAGGGGAACCGGCTGCTGGTGCCACAAGACCTCTCAGCTTAAGTTCAGGAACGTGGACTTTATCCCCCCTGGGCAGTGAAAGTTTTTATTTTGCAACATTTAAACACATTGATTTCATTCTTTTGATATAGATAGGTATAAAGAAGAAAATAAAATTGGCCTCAAAATACACTACCCAGAGAGTCCCTGATGGCATTTAAAAAATTAAAATACTCTGTGCCCATGATGAGAAATCCAAGCCTGACAGAAAATTATAATCAGTGAAAAGTGAAGGCCTCTCTCCACCTGTCTCTCTCACCAAAGGCAATTCCGTTTAACAGACTTTGTTGTGTGGCTCCAGAAACTTTTTCCAGGCGTGCGTTTCTGAAGGTAAGTCTGCTCTTCAGTCGCACCAAAGGGAGGGAGCTATACACAGCGCCCTCTCCGCTTCCTTTCAGCCCGTGCGGTCCGCCCAAGCCCGTTCTTTCTAAAGTCAGCAGAACATTTAGCTTTGCAGACGGTGGTACTGACTTGGCTTTTCCCTCACTGAGCTGAGCGCTGAGCCAGAGCGCTGAGTGTTCCGGGGCCTCCATCTATGAGAGCTCTGGTCAAGGTCACGGAGTGCCAGAGCCACAACCAGGCTGGGTCCTGGGTCTCCATGTCCCAGAGTCCTATGTGTGTGGGCTGGGATGGTTCGGTGGGCGTGCAGGAAGGATGAAGGAAACCCCAGGGACCACCCCTCACCTGTCACCACGTGTATCACCAAACAGTTCTATTTCCTTTTTTCCATTGTTGGGGCGGCTGGGGGTGGAGACGACATCACATGGCTGCTTTGATTTTCATTTAATTGTCAGTGAGGTAAGGAATCTGTTCATAAGTTTTTGCTGTTCATATTTCCTTTTCCATAGGGGAACTGTTTTGCATATTTGGGGGGCCCATTTTTCTAATGGGCCTTTTGTCTATTCCTCAAGGATTGGCGTGGATTCTTGGTGTGCTGGTGATTTTGAGGGAGTGGCTGGGGTCTCCGAAATGCCAGTCTGAATGTGGTGTGGGGGGACAGCGGGGCCCTGTGAGGCGCATGGCCTTTTGGGTCAATGAAAAAAAAATATTGCTGACTGCCCTCCCTAAGAGTTGTGACACAGCATTCATATTCATAAGCCAGAGTTGGGCCTGAGCCCCTTGGGCTACCTGCCTGGTGTCTATGCCCCTCCCTGACTGTGTGGGGCACAAGAGGGGTGGGGTGACAAGGAGCAGGAAGGCGTCAAGGACAGTTCCCAGGTCCCCACTTCAAATATTATGGTCCCATAAACCATGGAGATGTCTCAGAAATTCCAGTATTTCAGCACACAGTTGCCGATCGACCCATGTCAGTCAGTGTTAGGCTGAAGTTATCCAGACTCCTCCTAAAAGAGAACTCGGGGTGCACTGGGCCTGAGCACGCATGTTGGGATGTGGGGGGAGGCGTGGGCTGAGGACGTGGCAGGGAGGGCCGGGCGTCCCCGAGTGAGCGGAAGCTGCTGGGTCCCCCTCCCTTCTCTGTGTGGCACGGAGGACTTACACCCAGGCGGCACTTTAGAAATATCCATGAAGTGAAATCTGTTAATATTCCAATTCATGCTAAGGTCAAAATGCATGGGACAGGGGGCAAACTTTGAAAGAGATTTAAAAAAAATTCTATCTCATGGTACCTGTTGGACAGTAGGGTTTTGGATAATCACTAAGAGTAGCTACCTCCACTATGTATCTAGAATGTGCCAGGCCCTACACATATCTGCCCTCTGATTTTAGGGACACAGAACAACATAGTGTCAGGAGCAGGCGCTTTGGAGTTCGACCCCGCTTTACTCACTGTGCAGCTATAAACTCCTCAGAACCTTGGTGTTCTCATCTGTGAAATGGGGCTAACAGCTCTTACCTCATGCAGCTGAGGGGGGACTACATGAGATATATGAATAAACTGCATCACAAAACTGGCATCTTGCTGTGGGCACTTTGCAAATACTCCATAAATAGTGGCTATTACTCTTATGTTCACAAATACCCTGAGAGGCAGGTGTTACTACCCCATTTTACAGACGGGAAAATAGGGGCCCTAAGTCGTTGCTTTGTACAGCTACTGAGTGGCCATGCTGACATGCAGACATGTCTTTGTCTTGGTCACTCAGAAGCCATGGCACTCCCCTGACACTGCTGTTTACTGTCTCACCTGTTCTGGTCACAAAGGACCACCTGGACAGAACAGGAGGGAGGCTCTCCTAGGCTGGCTGCCCCAGCAAGCCCGGGGCTATTACCAGGCATGGGAACGGTGGCCTCCCTGAAATGCCTGGGTGCTGGTGCCAAAGTCAATAATGATAACCTGTCCTGCAGGAAACCATGGTCACAAGAATACAAACAGCTGGGAAAGGGTGGAGCTCACTGTCCCCCAGCCCCAGCCTGCTCAGTACCCCTCTATGCTAGAGGGCGGGCTGGGGGTGACACCCATGCAGCTCAGATCCAGGATCTGGGGTAGGAAGTAAGCATGGGCAGTGCCCTGTTCCTGCCTGCAGTTCTCCTGGGAAGCTGGCTGAGAAGGCAGCACTGGGCTCTGCCAGGAAAGGCCCCAGAGAGCCATTGGGGCCCCTGGGGCAGCTCTTCCCCTGGAGTCCTGGGCCCTGAGCGCAGCGCTGTATGCACTTCACCATCAACACAATCACTGAGGCCTCTTCTGGGTCAGGAGAAGGGACCTAGAGACTCCAGAACACAGCCTTGGCCTCTGCGGAGCCCACAGTTTTAGGGCAAGGACAGACACACATTATTAAATAACACCGATGTCCAAGGCAGTACTAGGGACACAGATGAAGGGCACTAATGCAGCTTAGGGAGTTAGGGCAGTGGCCTGGAGGAGGAAACATCTAAATAAAGTATTATCCAAGGAGCTTGTCAGGCGGGGACAAGGAGACAGGTGTTTTGGGCAAGTGCCATGCACTCAGGGACCCACAGGTGCCATCCAGTGTTCAGTGTCTATGTCGGGAGTGGGAAAGCAGTGGGACAAGAGGCTGGAGGGACAACTGGGGCCAGTAAAGCAGGGCTTTGTAGGTCAAGGTTAAGGGTGAAGGGAATAGGTGGTGGTGAGCTGCAGTCACTCTCCCGGCTATGAGAGACAACTGTGCACTGAGCTCTGTGTGAGCTGTGCTAGTAGTTTGGAACTAGCCGTGATGGGAATATTTACACCATGGGAACTGGCAAGCGCTACAAATCAGAGCCAGTTGTTTAAAAAAAAAAACAACAAGAACAAAACCAAAAAGGACAGCCTTTGGTGGATTTTAAAGAAGGGCATGAAATAATTGGCTTTGTTTCTCAGAAGGACGCTCTGGCTGTTGCGGTGTGGATGGTGGGAGGGAATGGGAGCCTGGAGCTGGGCCTTGGGTGACCTCTGGAGAGGCTGCCCTAGAAGGCTGGTGGTGGGAGAGGACAGGCCACGTGGTCACCTGACCGCCTGCTGGCTCTGCCTGGGGTTGGGGTGGAGGATTAGGTAGCTCCTGCAGCCTTCCTCAGCCAGAGCCTGAGAATCGCAATAAAACCCTTAATGAAAAACACCTGGGCTCTGGCCCCGCCAGGCTGTGAGCTGGGGAAGGGTGGGATCAGGGGGTTGGAAGTGAGAGAGGAAAAGGAGGGACCTTGTGCTCCATCCATTCATTTGCTCGCTATTCGGTAGTGCAGGCCTCCCTCTGTGTCCTGGGCCTCGACCTGGGTGAGAGTGGGCACTGGAGGAAGAGAGTAGAATGAAGACACAGTGATGGGATCACTGAACATGGGCTCTTGGTGATCACTGAGCCAGAGTGCTGATCGCTTTGGGGCTTAGTCTAGGAGCGCTCTGGTCAAGGTCACAGATATCAGAGCCACAACCAGGTAAGGTCCTGGGACTCCATGTCCCAGTGGCCTGTGCGTGGGGGGTGGAATGGATTGGTGAGCGTGCTGGAAGGATGAGGCTGCTCTTTCCCTCCCAGGATGCATGAGGCAGGGAATGTCTGAGACCCCAAAGGGGAGTCTTGGCTGATCCCACAGGCTTCAGTGCCCGGAGGCCTGCGGTGGCTATGGGGGCAGCTGGGCTTCAGGCCCTCCACCCATCCTTCTCCTGAGGGACACAAGGACGGGATGGGACTTGCCTTGGGTGGGAGGGCACTTCCAACCAGGCAACATTTCTCTGTGGCTTCTCAAGATGGCTCAGGGCTGCAGAAGCAGCCATTGGGCTTCCAGGCCCTGTGCTGATGGGTAGAGGCCTCAGATTCCTGATGGCAAGAGCCAGTGGTTACCAGCCAGGTGGGTCAGAAATTGGAAAAAAAGATGTTCTGGCTCTGGGAAGAGTTCCCCCTGCTGTGCACCTTTCCAAGCCCTCCTTCTCATTGAAATTCTTCCCAGGGACCGGTGACCCCAAGTACAGCCTTCCCATTGGGAACACATGGAGCATCTCTGTGTACAGCTAGTGCTCGACTTACGACCACGATTGGTTTCAACAGACCAGTCGTAGCACGATTTGGTCGTAAGTGGAGTAGGCTATATGTACAGAACTATAAAATGATGTTATAAAATCTTTAAGTCATATTTTATCATAATTTTCTTTCATTATTGTTATGTATCATAATTTTCTTTGTTCATTTTATGCCATTTGTATCATCTCTACACCATTTTGTTTCTTATTTTTACATTCATCAGGTTTAAGTAAAACACTGCATTACCAGTACAACTGGTTTAATATTTGCAAAACATACAAAATTACAAAATACAGGTGCATGCAAAAATACAAAATACAGGTATAAAAAATACCATAGGAAACATTTTCCCAATTGCAAAACATATCAAAATATATAAACATGTACGAAACATTGTATTGGCCGCTGGTGCTTGGCTGCGGATCGTTGATATCTTCATCTGAGGCAGCAGTTGGGGTTACCGGAGTTGGTTTATTCATAAACATGTGCGATCACATTCACTTTCTTTTCTCCTTCGTACTTGTTCATTGATTGCTTTCTCACATGTGCCTTGACCAGAGGGTTACAGCAGAGTGAGTGGCCCCTTGCTCAAGCCAGTGACCTTGGGCTCAAGCCAGCGACCATGGGGTCTATGATCCCATGCTCAAGCCAGCACCCCTGCACTCAAGCTGGTGAACCCATGCTCAAGTCAGAAGAGCCCGCGCTCATTTTTGTGTCGAGATCAATGGCCTTTCTTTCCTTCTTGGCAGGCTGAAGCGTAGACAAAAAGACAATTTCTTCTTGGTAGATATCTTGGGAGGGGTTTGATGAAAAATATCCAAGACACAAAACACAAATTGCTGTACCGAGTCTGGGATAACAGTTGAAATGGTGCACGTGGAGATGGTAGTGCTGCTGGAAGCTGGTCCGCACTGTCGCACGCCCAGCTGGGCAACGCTTGCGCTGCCAGATGTGGAGCAGTCGTGGCTAGCGATTGTGGTCATAAAGTCAAATGGTCATAAGTTGCATAGGTCGTAAGTCGATCAATATCTGTACCTAAGAAACAGTGCTTCCTCTAGGCAGGTCCAGCACTGTGGGCACATGGCTTGGTCAGTTACCATGGCCTTGGCTACCGTTAGAACAGAGGGCACTGTCGTCAAACAGATGCAGCCCTTATGAGGTGACCAGTAGCACAGAGGCACTCACTGGCCCCAGCACTCCCTCCAGCGGCTAGAGAAGAGGGCAACATTTGCACACAAGCTACCATTTTCATGACCTCCCTCTCTGCCCTTCCCCCATCCATGGGCCACTCCAGCCCTTGTTAATAAACAGCCCAGAAATGGATGGCAGGGACTTGGAGGGTGGGGAGGAGTGCTGTGAAGGCAGAGAGCCTCACAATACACTTCAAGGGCTGTGGGAGGCATAGCTCGCTCTAAGCTCCATCCTAACCACCCACCTCCTGCTGACAGTTCTGCTGAAGGCCAGGCCACTTCCAGGAGGGGAAGGCCCACACACCTTCTGGGCACCATGTGGGGAGGGAGGCCTCAGCATCTGGAGATGAAAGGCACAGGACAAGAGGCCCAGCCACCGCCGAGGAGGCAGCCCAGCCCAGCAGTCCCTTCGGGATTCCCTGCAGTGCCAGTGGGCCCATCTGGCCCCCACCCCACGTCCAGACACGCAGTCACCAGGGTAGCCACAGATGCCCCTGGGTAGAGGAACCGGCCTTGCCAGCCGGGATAGGAGACGTGGTCACCTTCGTATCTCAGTCCTTGAAAGCCGAACACCCTCCCCAGTGCCCTGGCCCTCCTCTGGCCGTCGCCCCTTTCGGGTGAGTCCTCTGGGGAAGAGGGGCCGAGCTCAGAGCTAGAGCCAGCAGGCCTGGGGACTCGGTTTAGTGCTCGGTGCATTCCTTTCCTCTTGAGCCTCAGATCACCTCACCAGTAAAACGAGGTCAGAGAGTTACATAATGGGCCAGAGAGAGGCAGAGCTGGGACCAGGACTCAGAGTCGTCTGGCTTCAGAGCCTCCTCGCGGCACCCCAGGGTCCCCGTGTCAACCGGGCGGCACAGGCCAGGGGACCCCTTAGGACATGGCCGGCCCCTTGGCACTTCTCCACATACATGGATTTCTGGAAGTCACAAAACTGAGGATTCTAAAGGTTCTTGATGCCACACCCTTGAAATTGAGGTTCACAGGAGGAGAGTGATTTGCCAGTCAGAGGCGGATCCAAGGCCTCCTTTGCTGCCAGCCCAGTGCTCCCTCCACTGCTCAGGATGGCTGTCTGGAAACCGTTTGGTTAGACTGCAGGTGCCTGGACCCCGTGTCGGGACTGGGACCTCCTTCCCACAGAAGGAGAATGTCCCCCAGCAGAAGCAGAAGCAGACGTTCCTCTGTGACTGCAGCTATCACATGAGGCGCCCCTCTGTTTTGTCCCATGACTGACTCACAGAACAGCAGTTAGCTCCTTGAAGGGAGAGGAGCAGTGGCCAGTGACCGCCAGGTGCCCAGAGCGCCCTGGCTTGTGCAGCGTGGAAGGAGCCAGGTTGCAGCCTGGGGCAGGGCTGAGCCCACAGTAAATTCCAGTGGCTCTTCAGGCCCCCCTACCCCCCCCCCCGCCAGCAGAGTGGGGCCTGAGAGAGGGTGGCTGGATCTGGGAAACCGGTCCTTCACTGGGTCCCCACTGAGCACCTACAGAATGCCTGGGCTCCCCTCTGGAATAGGTACTCTGCACTTAGGGTCCCCCCATCCCCAATCCTGATGGGAAGACACATCAGATTTCCTGCGCTTGGTGCTCAGCTGGACTCTAACCCAGGTGTCCCCAAACTTTTTACACAGGGGGCCAGTTCACTGTCCCTCAGACCGTTGGAGGGCCGGACTATAAAAAAAACACTATGAACAAATCCCTATGCACACTGCACATATCTTATTTTGAAGTAAAATAAAAACAAAACGGGAACAAATACAATATTTAAAATAAAGAACAAGTAAATTTAAATCAACAAACTGACCAGTATTTCAATGGGAACTATGCTCCTCTCACTGACCACCAATGAAAGAGGTGCCCCTTCCGGAAGTGCGGCGGGGGCTGGATAAATGGCCTCAGCGGGCCGTAGTTTGGGGACCCCTGCTCTAAGCCCTGCAGGAGGAGGGAAGGAGGGAAATGCCTGCTGAGGGCTGTGGGTATCAGGGAGGGGCTCTCAGGCTGCCTAGAAGAATTCTCCCGGGGAAGGTGTGTATGTCTGAAAGGAAACTAGGAAATGACGACCCGCAGGGGCAGTGACATGGTGGGGTGGGGTGGCTGGCCCTGGCTCTCGGGGTGGTGCTGGTGGGGCTGCTGGCTTGCCTGGAGCAGTTGCCCTATAGCAGCCGGTGCAGTGGCCAGAGCGGGCCACACCGGGGATGTGAGGGGCTCAGGGGACTGATGACATGACCTCTAGTGAGTCCTGACTTCTGGCGTACCCTCCGCGCTTGAGGATGACTTCCTTTGGGGGTTAGTCAGCTGTTCGGGTGCCCCCAGGCAAGGAGCTCAGACAGCAGAGTTCGTGGGTACCCCACCCAGCCAGCCAGCCTCCTTTTTGGGCCAGAGGGCAGCTCCCTTTGTCCCATTCGGGAGGGCCTTCCCTCTCACGCTGTCTCTCCTCTCAGCTCCCCGTGTGCCACCGAAGGCCGCCAGGAAGAGGGAGCCTCAGGATTTGGAGCCACAGAACAGGGAGCCTGCCTCCTGGGGAGCAGGATGGGCCTTGTGTCTTCCTTCCCTCCTCCCTCTTTCTCCTCCCAGGTGCTATTCCAGGGGTCCCCAAACTACGGCCCGTGGGCAGCATGCGGCCCCCTGAGGCCATTTATCCGGCCCCGCCGCACTTCTGGAAGGGGCACCTCTTTCATTGGTGGTCAGTGAGAGGAGCATAGTTCCCATTGAAATATTGGTCAGTTTGTTGTTTTAAATTTACAGGTTCTTTATTTTAAATATTGTATTTGTTCCTGTTTTGCCTTTTTACTTTAAAATAAGATATGTGCAGTATGCATAGGGATTTGTTCATAGTTTTTTTTATAGTCCAGCCCTCCAGTGGTCTGAGGGACAGTGAGCTGGCCCCTGTGTAAAACGTTTGGGGACCCCTGTGCTATTCTGTCCTCTGCTTTTCCTCATTCCTTTCTCAGCAGTGGATTCTAAGGCTGTCCGAGCTCACGGAGCAGGCTTCCGGGAGGAGGTGGTCACTGAACTGGGTCCTGGAGTGCAGTAGGATCCGTCTGTGACTCTAGAGCAGGCGTGGCCAACAGTTTTTGCCCCCGGGCCAGATTAGAAAGAAAACTTTTTTCACTGGCCAGACGAAATATTAAAATTAAAAAATGTTAAATACAAAAACAATTTGTTTAAGTAAACAAATTTTATTATGTAATTTGTTTATGAATAAATGTGAGTGAAAAAAATTAATATACAATATTATTTTAATAAAAATATAATTACATACCGTATAAATATCCAAACTGTATCGTAATCAATCGAAACAATATTTAATTAATAGAATGAGCTTGAAGGGGTTATATAGCAAATAAAACAATTATTTTGTTTTACAAACAGCCTGGACACATTTTCAATTATCAACTGCAGATGTTGTCTATGCTAAATGCCACTTGATTCAGCACACTTGACCACAAAAATAACGAATTGTTTGACCTTGGGTGCGTACTGGCAAATTCCGCCTAAAAGAATGTGGGTTTCATATTGCCGCTGAACGTCAAATAGTTCGTATCGAGTACAGACAAGTACAAAAGTTGTAAATCTTTATAATGAAATTTTTTTAAAAAATAAAGAAGTATCGCGAATCCATTTGACCAATTACTGGAAGTTAACCCTAGATTAGTCACACGCGGAATTCTTTCCCGCATATCACTATCTTCTTAAATATCTCGATTTCCAATAATCAAAGACGCTTCTGCTTCTGAGTAGCTGAGATTTTAAAGTAGCAGAGACTATTGAAAATTTAATCGCAGGCCACATAAACTTATTACACAGGCTGGATCTGGCCCGCGGGCTGTATGTTGGCTTCCAGGAGTCTCTGGGAGCCTTCCAGGGGAGGGCTGGGGCTGAGTGGAAGCAGCCTGGCCCCTCATTCCCTGCTGTCACTCTGACCCCACAGTTTTTCTTTAGGCAAGCGGGTGTGGGCGTGGGCGTGGGGTGTGGGCAGCAGGAAGAAGGGAGGACTAAATCAAGGAGCTCTGCGTCTGTGGGATAGAGAATGTTGTCTTCCTGGTGGATCTTCAGGTCCAGCCACCGCCTGGGGACACACAGAGAGGATTTAGAACCCAGAGAAAGAGAGAAAGGGATGGGCACAGAGTGAGCTGGTGTGTGTGTGTGTGTGTGTGTGTGTGTGTGTGTGTGTGTGTGTGTGTGTGTGTGTGTGTGGTGTGTGTGTGTGTGTGTGCGCGCGCGTGGCCATTTCTCCTAACGCCTTCACCATCCTGAACACAGGTGCCTTCCTGGGTCTCGCAGCAGTGTCTTGGAGTCTCTGCTGTAGGGCACCCCTTCCTCTCTTTTCTCTGAGGCCCCTGGTGGTTTTAGGGCCAGTGGTGCCCACCCCCAAGGTAGCCTTGTCCCAATGCTGTGCACTGTGGGCACAGCTGCAGGGATCCAACTGCTGGTGCCCGGGGCAGACACCCGGCACTTCTGCCAGGTGCACTGACTGGAGGGACAGCTGATGCCACAGACTTGTGACAGTTACAATGCCACGCTCCTCCCCCACCCTGCCAGTGAGACTGATGACTTCCTGAAAAGGGGTTAAATGGGGGGTTTGTGACATGGAACATTTGATGTGACCTGAGCACTTCCTGTTCTAATAACCCCTGGGGCTCCTGACCTTTGAAAGTGTCCCATGCACAGTCAGAATGAGCCCTGAAAGTCACACTTTTCTAAGCAGAGCTGTTTTGGGGCTATGCCCCACCCGGGGCACCGGAAGCCAGGCTCCCCTACTCCCGTAGTCTTGTTTGAGTTGCTGCCACAGAAGCTGCTTGGTGGCCTTGAGTCTCAGGACGTCAACAGGGAAATGCCAACAGAAAGTGGATCTCCCCATGAGAAGGTGGTTTAGTGTCCCTTCCCCCTCCTTGGGGCACTTGTTAGGAAAATGGATCTTGAACAGAGCCCTGGGAGGCCAGCACCGAACCCGCAGGCCCTAAAGACTCCCATGTGTGAAACAGCCCAGGGCCCCGACTTGGGGATAGTTGGGGCCCTCGGGACCTCAGAGGGCACACTCTATTGGGACACCTGTGTCACCCTTTTTAGATGAACCAAAGTCCACCCAGCCCTCCTGTTAACTGTGTGACCCTCTGATTTGACCAACTAGTTGGTCAAACCCGGATTGCTTAAAGCATTAGCTGTCTGCCCGCTGGGCTGTCTGTGAAGCTGTTGGCTGGATCAGGCCCTGACTAGACGTTAATAAATACCAGACTGTGGACCGGGGCTGGAGGTGGGGGCGGGGGGCTGGAAGGCAGGCGAGCATCTCAGGAGAGGGAGATGTGGTAATTCACTGTGGGCAAGTGGAGAGCAGCATTGTGCAAACGCCGCCCCCTCAGAGGTGGGGGATATACGATAAGACTCTAACTGCCCGGTGGTCCTTGGGTGAGAGAGCCTGGAGAGAGAGAGAGAGAAAGAGAGAGAGAGAGAGAGAGAGAGAGAGGGAGGGAGGGAGGGGGGGGGGAGAGAGAACGCCCATCCAGGAGAGGGGAAAGCGGGGCTGTGGCCAGAACCGTGAAGAGGCAAACCCAGAGTGTTAGATTTCCTGGGAGCAGGCAAACTGAACGGTGACTCAGTTGAGAACTATTCCATCAAGTGTTTGTTTCTGAAAAGATAATGTAATAATCGGAAGGCATCCAGTTATGAAGGAGATGGAGACCTGGAGAGGTCTGAAGGGGTCATTCCTCGTCCGCCCCCCACCTGTGGCTTTGCTCTGACACCAGGACCCATTCTGGAGGAAACCTGAATCTGACCTCCTGCCTCCTGCCAGCTGCGAGAGATGGGTGGTTAAAAGGAAGACAAACCAAATGTCTCCCAAATGGAGGGACCACATAATGTTCAGCCTTAGTGGCTGAAGGGCCAAAGCTTCCATTGTCAACATCATTGACTGGCTGCTCTGGCTTTGTTTAACCCATAGCCCTGGAGATGGGGTCCTCCAAGACGTTTCCTGGGGGCCCCAGCATGTCCCCATCACTACTGCGGGCTAAGTTCACGTGTTTGAGAGCCTTCTCTATGCATCCGGGCCAAGTTCATGCACCTGAGAGCCTTCTCTATGCATCAGGGCTAAGTTCATGCACCTGAGAGCCTTCTCTATGCATCCGGGCTAAGTTCACGCGTCTGAGAGCCTTCTCTATGCATCCGGGCCAAGTTCATGCACCTGAGAGCCTTCTCTATGCATCCGGGCCAAGTTCATGCACCTGAGAGCCTTCTCTATGCATCAGGGCTAAGTTCATGCACCTGAGAGCCTTCTCTATGCATCCGGGCCAAGTTCATACACCTGAGAGGCTTCTCTATGCATCAGGGCTAAGTTCATACACCTGAGAGCCTTCTCTATGCATCCGGGCTAAGTTCACGCGTCTGAGAGCCTTCTCTATGCATCCGGGCCAAGTTCACGCGTCTGAGAGCCTTCTCTATGCATCCGGGCCAAGTTCACGCACCTGAGAGCCTTCTCTATGCATCCGGGCCAAGTTCACGCACCTGAGAGCCTTCTCTATGCATCTGGGCCAAGTTCATGCACCTGAGAGGCTTCTCTATGCATCCGAAAGGGAAGGGGAAAAGGCAGCAACCATTTATGAACTGACCACTTCCTAGGGCTCCCAGGCCATTTCTGACATGGCTCATCTGGAAAAAAGAGGGTGGGTAGAAAATCAAGGCTGCAGGTACACCTACCTGTGCATTTAGCTACCTGCATATCTTTCCTACAGTCACCACTTGAACTCATCGTTTTTATTCCAGATGCCTGCCTGGGCATCCTCTCTCAGCACCTGCATCCTCCCAGCTACCCAAGCCAGGCGTGCACGGCGTCTGGAGGTTCCTCCCTCGCGCTCCACATTCCACTTGTTTTGCTTCTAAATATACGGCCTTCCAGCTCTTCCTTCCCTGTCAGTACCATGGTCACGGTTCGCTGCTTCATCTTTCTTCATGAAGATCACAGCAGCGGTCTCCTAACTGGTATCTCTCTCCGGACTCGCGTTCTTTGACTCAATCAGCCAAGTGGCCCTCAAGTTAGGATAAGTTGAGAAGAGTTTTGTGAACTCACGGCAAGGGGTAGGAAGACTGTAGAACTGGAGAGGTAAGTCTGCCCTGCGCTGTAGTCTCCCTAAGGGACACGGCCAGCTTGTGGGAGCCCTGCAGGGAGGGAGCAGAGGTTAATGCCTGAACCTCACTCTCCTCTCTCCCCTCTACCTTCTGCTAGGTCTCCCATGGGCAGAGTCTGTCCAGCAGTGGGGGAGGGCAGAGGAGCCCTTCGATGCTGTCCACACAGGTTGGTCTTCCAAGCCCAGGGCAGAGGGGAGAAGGGTGCAGGGTGGCCAACTGGTGTCACTCAGGTGCTAGCCCATTCTTCACATGGGACCAAGGGAGATGGTTCTAAAACCAATGTCTGAACAAGTTTCCACCTAAAAAGCTTAAGAATAATCAAAACAGCCTGACCTATGGTGGCGCAGTGGATAAAACATTGACCTGGAATGCTGAGGTCACCAGTTCAAAACCCTGGGTTTGCCTGGTCAAGGCACATACGAGAAGCAACTACTATGAGTTGATGCTTCTCTCCCCCCCACAACTTCTTTCTCTTTCTCCTCTCTCTGAAATCAATAAATCTTAAAAAAAAAAATCAAACCAATTTAATAAGAGCTACTATTCTCCTTCCCTATGTTTGGTCCCTTTAGCAGGACTTTCGATGTTCATGGCACAGAGAGGCAGACCCCTAGGTCTCATAGCCAGGGCCTGGTGACACTAGACCTGAGCGCTGGCCCTACTGTGACAACACCTCCTCTTAGGGCCCTGGAAATGCCCCCAGGGATGGCCCCAGGCCCCTCCGATCCTCTCCCAGTCCCACTCCCCACTCCTGGGGCTCCTGGGCTCTGGTCAGTCTTCAGAACCAGTTCTCTGAAGTCCCCACTCACTCTTACCTCTCCGAGCCTCAGGGGCAGGGACCAGCGCACTGCAGCCCAAATCCCTCCCCAGCCCTGTTTTCATGTAGCCTGTGAGCTAACAATACTTCTTACATGTTCAATGGTTTAAAAAAATTTAAAGAACATTATTTTGAAAATCATGCAAGGTTTGAATGTTCACAAATAAAGTTTTATTGGTACACACCCTCACCTGTTTGCTCACATACCCTCTGTGGCTGCTCTGGGCTCCAGTGGCAGAGTGGAGCAGCCATGACCGAAAAAGTAGGGCCTGTCAGCCTCCCAGACTTCTCATCTGGCCCTTTACAGGGAACATTTGACAGGCTACTCAGTCTTTATTGTGTTTATGTGAGCATTTAGATTTCACCTATAATATGTAAATGTAGAAAATTCAAATGGTGCAGGGGTTGGGGGTCCGGGAGCCCCTGTCCTCATCTCCTCACTGGGGTGCTCGCTATTAAAGGCTCCCTGCCTTACAGGTTCCATTTCCTCTGTGTAGGTTGCCCCCTGCGGCTTCTTGGACAATCTCCCATTAAACCTCAAGCCAGGTGGTCTGGGAGGCTGCCCCTGGTGGCCATCTCCCCTCTGCTGCGTCAGCGGCAGCCCAGTGTGGTGGCAGAGCGCACAGGTGCCCTGGCCTGCTACCCGCGTCCTCAGGGGAGTCCTCAGCTTCTCTGCGCTTGGTTTTCCCTCATCAGTGACAGTGGAGGGCACGACCTCATCTCCTTTCTATCTTGTTGTGAAGCCCACGTGGTAGAAAGCAGTGAATACACGTGGCCTGCTCAGAACAGGGCCCAGCATACAGAAGGTGCTGTCTGGGGGTCAGAGCTTGTCACCCCAGCAGCTGGGACAGGCCTTCATCCTGGGACATCTCACCTGCTCTCCACCATTTTATCATGTTCCTGTCTCCTCCACGAGGCCATGCTCCTGGGGGCAGTGGCACATTCTAGTCTCTCCATGTCCCTGGGAAGGGTCAGGGCAGGGGTCTCACATGGCCCTGACAGGAGGAGGGCCCTGGGCCCTCTCAGTCCAGGTTGGTGGGGTGGTCCTATGAGGGAATAAACGGTGTGGTGCCCCAAGTCCATGGCCTAGAACTCGGGGTATTTGAGCCTGGGCAGGCGAATCTGGGACAAAAACAAGGCCCAGCTTGTCAGTCAGAGGAGCCCATCCTTTGTTTACTGCTGAAGTTTTTGGAAAGCTAGGGAGTCACAATGTCCCTAGGCTGTGAGGAGGGGCTGGGAAGCCCAGTTAGGCTCAAGCCTTTCGTAGGGCCTGGATGTAGTAAGGTGGGGGCAGCTCTCTGAGGGGCACCCGCTGAGGCTGACTGACCCCTCAGATGAGATAGGCCCTTCCTCAGACCAGCAGGGACCAGCCTTTCTGGAATTGAGAAATGAGAGTGGGGGTTGGCAGAGGGGCGAGCTTGTTGGTGGCACCTGCCACCCCCTCCCACTTCAGAGACAACCATCTTTCAGTCCCCACATGACCTCCCATCCACACAGCCCCGACTTCTTCCGACTCCTGGAACAGCAATCCCGGACCCGAAATGGGCGTAGAGTTTATTTAGGACACAAAGCACTTCAATGCTCTGTTCAACAAACAAGTAGAGGCCCAGCCTCGGACGAGGGTGTGGGGACAGGGCTGAGTCTGGAGTCAGGTCTGGCCCAGTCCAAACGGGGGTTCACAACCACCACCACTCTGGGACCGGGGGTGCTCCGGGGGCAGGGGCCACGGGGGCGGCTGTGGGTGGGAGCCTCTCTGCCTGGCGCACGGGGGGGGGGGGGGTAGGGGGGGACCAGGGGAGGGGCCGCAGAGGGGCTGGCTCTCTGGAGCCTGGGGGTGGTGCCCAAGGGGGAGCTCCTGTCCCTTCCAATCCAGTCTGGGGTGTGTGGTTTTGTGGCTGAAGCAGAGAGGCAGGCTCCGGTGACATTGTCAGAGAAAAATCTTCAGGAAGGCTGATCCCACTGCGCCCTGAGGCTGAAATCCCTGCCTGGGGAGTACAAGAGCCCCCAGACGGGGCCCCGGGAACTGGGGGCTGGGGAGGGGCCAGAATGTGGTGACAATCGGGTCTTTGCATCCAGCTAGGCTATCCCTTGTCCTTCCTAGGGCCATTTCCCCAGCTCCTGGAGGCCTGCCTGGCCCTGTCCCACTGAGTCGCCCCTGAGCCGGCAGGCGGGTGTGGCCGCAGCAGTTGTGTAAGGGGTGAGCTCACTTGCCATGCCCGCCCCGGCCTGCACCAGCCTGTCCGCTGCAGTTAATCATTGTTCAAATGTCCTGCCAGGTGAGCGGGCTGCCGAGGAAGACGTGACAGGCAGGGCTGCCTCTGCCGGTTCTCAGCAAAGCTCCCAGCGGGCCTGGGGCCGGAGTCGCTCCCCAGTACCCGATGGTGGGGCTGAAACCTCCTCTCCTAATTCTTGAGTGGGAGCTCAGCAAGCATATTTGATTGCATCAAACAACCTTTCTTTGTCGATTTCCTCTCTTAGACAGCAGGAACTCAAAGTAGTGCCGTGGGGCAGCTAGGAGGACCAGCACCAACGCCCAGGCGCCTTGATTCAAGCAGCAACTCCGCCCACTTATCCGCTGTGTGATCTTGGCCAAGCCTCGTAACTTCTCTGTGCCTCAGTTTCCTGGAGTATAAAAAGTTATTGTTGTTGATAATGATGATAATATTTTCCTCAAAGGACTGTTGTGAAGATTAGGATATATATAAAGTGCCTACTGTGCTAATAACACAGAAACCCAGGAGCTCGGAACCGAGACTAAACCACTTACTACTGGGCTCAGCTAATCCCTTCGAGGAAGATGTGCAGCCACTAGGTGCTGGACTGGGCTGTTTGTGCATGTTATATAATCACCCCCCACCCGGTCCCTTGTGAGTTAGGTACAGATGACCACCCCCATTTCCCAGAAAAAGACACCAAGCTCAGGGGAGTAAAGCAACCGTCCAAGGTCACACGGTGTAAGGGACAAAGCCGGGATCCAAGCCCAGGTCTATCTGCGCCAGAATCCTGAGTTCTCTCCACTACCCTACTCTGCCAGGTTCGCAGATCAAAGATGCGTATCTGGACTTGTCAGGCAATTAAGTTCTGCCCACACTCATTGATGTCCTCCAAGCGTGGGGGCAGGGGTGGGGATGGGGCTGGGGGTTCTGGGCTGAGTTCTGCTGTGAGACAGAGATCAACAACGCTCGGTCCAGGCCGCATGCTCAGGGGACCCCAGACAGAGGAGCAGACAGGAAGAGCTATGCACAGGCCACGGTGGGGTTAGGATCTGGAGGGGTCCAGGACCCCCGGACTGGCGGGGCCTGCGTGGTAGCTGGTGGGAAAGGGCCTTGAGGGTGCATACTGGATTTCTCTCTCCTTTTTTTTTTTTTTGCAGTATATGCTTATTTGTCATGGTTTGAGGAAGGGGAGCTATAGAGATTGCCAGAGGCCGGGGACCCCCTTTCCCTTCCACTCCAGCCTCCTGTGCTGCAGTGACTGTCTGGAATGGAGGCAGAACAGCCACAGCAGGACTGTGCCAGAGATGGTGCTGAGTAACCCTGGTGGGCAGCATGTGCCTGCGCGAGGGTCTCCACCCTCCCTCTGCAGGGCTTTCTGTCTCTTTCAGAGGCGCACCATGAGGAAGAGTCCCAGGAGGCAGGTAGCTTGTCCCTGGGCTGGTGGGAGCATTTTGGGGGCCCCATGGGAATCAGCACACCCATGGGGATTAGCAGCTAGAAAGAATCCATGTCATCCTTGTTGGACCTTGTGAACGAAAGGTCCATGAGGCCAACTAATGCAGCCCAGGAACATGTGTACATGTGTGTATGCACATGTGTGCATGTGTGTGTATGCACATGTGTGCGTGTGTACAGCGTTTAGGACTGGCTAAGGCAGCGATTCTCCTTGTCAAAATGGTGAAGTTAGTGAAGTTCATCACATGCCACTCTAGAAAGCTCCCTCTGGGCCCTCCTGTCCCCTCGGGGTGCTGGCAATGCTCACCCTTTCCCTACTCAAAAGCACAGTGCTCCACCTCTCCACCTCTCTCCAGCCAAACAGGCTCTCAAAATATGCTTTGATAGCTTCACTTCCCTTGAGCTGTTGATGGCTGAAAATAAGACTTCTTTAGTGGCCTCTCTCAGCTACTGTTGCTGTCCACTGACTGTACCCCTGCCCCTAAATGCATGGCTACTGTCCATGACTGGGAGCTCAGCCTCGGGCAGGAAGTGTGGTGTTGAGCAGCCGTGCCCCCTGGCTTGCTAGGGCACAGGGGCAGCCTGATTCTTACGGGCTGCAGCTGGAGGCCGAGGAGAGGAGCTGAGGAGGGTGGTCCGTTGTTGGCCACCATGACAAATTCCAGCCCCCAAGGCCAGTCTCAGGCCATACAGTGCTCCTGCGTGTTTATAGCGTGCTTTGGAGGCCTTGGGAACACATTGACCATTCCTGGTCGTGGCGGAAGCCACAGATGTAGGTGTTAGGAGACATGGGTGAGACCCTGCAGGGTGGAATGAGGTGTGTACATGATGTGGGTGCCAGGGAGTATGAGGAAGACACTGGAAAGATCGTGAAGGAAGTGAAAAAGGTCTCATCTCTCTGATCTATCCTTCACATACACCACCAGCATAAGCCTATTGGTCTCAGCCAACTTGGCTGTTTAAATGATTATCAGGTTGTTAGGTAAACACTGGTGTCCCCAAGGGTTAGGTGGGGGCTATGAGTCTTCAGGTGATGCCCTTGCTACAAAGAGGTAAGTTACAATGAAAGCAAATTTCAGATCAGATTCCGTCACAATATTTTTAATAGCAAGGAGACACAAAAACAGTCATTTGACCCTTTCCACTAAGCTTGAGGGCATCCCCTTTCTTTGTCCCTCAGTGTGCCAACGAGCACTTGCATGAAAGGTTAGTGTCCCCAAGATAGGTCTATATGCTGTCAGCAGGTCCAGCCCACATTCTGGTTGGACCAGGAAATAGAGCCTTCTATCAGAGGCGGGGGGGGGGGGGGGAGTTGTTGGGACACAGAGGGGGACCCAGGACCAAATGGGAGCATACCCAGAACACTAGTTCCTGGTTGTCAGGCAGCCAAGTTTGCTGGATTCTTCTATGTTGCTCAAGCAAAGACATAGGTGCCTGCCTATACCATCTTTCCAGCTAAACACAGTTTTTAAACATCACTTACTTCACCAATGACCACTTCTGTAGAACACCTCTTATGCTAACTAATGAACTTGAGGTAGGATAGATTTATTTATTTGTTTGTTTGTTTTAAGGGTTATTTTTTTTGCTGCAAAAAGCTTTATTTTTACCATTTGGTCCAATGGATGGGAGAGGGCTCCAGGGTGGTGGTTAAAAGGATGCCTAATGGTTTCAGGGAGAAGCTCAGGCAAAAGGCAGACACCAGGGGAATGCAAAGGGGCCCCTCAAAGATCTCTGGCTCCAAAGGCTGCTTGTCATGCTTGAGGGGGAGCCTTTCAAAAAGACACTCACCCAGCCCAGCCTGGAGGCCGCCAGCCTGCGGAGGTGAGTCAGGTGTAGCCCATCTTCTTGATGAGTTTTACCTGCTCATCCAGGAAGTGGTTCTCCAGGAAGTCAGAGAGATGAGGGTCTGTGCTGGTAGAACCCAGGGCAAGTGGACCCAAAAGGGCCTGTTTCAGCTTCTTCTGCACGACCATGGCGGCTTCCATGGCATCCTGAGTGTCACCCCACTCATCCTGTGAAGGCTTCAGCACGTCCTGGGAAAGAATGCGGCCACTGTGCTGGCTTTGCATTTTGAAGAAATGCTCAGCCAATACAGAAGAAGTGACCCACGCCCCCCGGAGCCGCGTCATCGAGGTTGAAACAGAAGCCCAGAGAGAGGTAGGTATGGGAGGCTCGCAGACGCAGGTTGACTAGGCGGTTGACGGCAGCTTCCGCCTCGGTGGAATAAGTCTGACAAATCTGGGAGTTCATGGTTGTTTGGTGATAAGGAGTTAAGGTTTAAAAAACAATGGTGTTGGCTGGTCTCGGAGGCTGAGGATGGCTGAGGTGGTTCCAAACGTGGCCACAGGAAGGGAGGCTGGAGGGTAGTCGGAGGCTGGAAGAAGGGGCGTCCCTTGGTCTGTTCCATTGAAGTAAGAGGCAGATCTGCAGGCCCGCCCAGGGCACTGCCCGGAGAGCAGAGTAGATAGCTATGTTTGAAGCCCTTGCTGGCTACTCCTAGAGTGTGAATATTTTTGTGTTAACAAATCACCCCTAGAGCATAAATTATAGTGAACTCACACACAGACTCACACGCTACCCCTCCTGTTCATACAGTGGGGCTTTCACCTAAGTCGCAGACAATTCTATCAGCACTTTCTCCTCAAGCTCAGCACTTCTGACACTTGGTCTGGACAGTGCTTTGTTGTGGGGGGCTTCCCTGAGCACTGTAGCATTTAGCAGCATCCCAGCCGGCCTGTACCCAAGAGGTAACAGTAACATACATTCACCCTCCCAATTATGACAACTCGAAGTGTCTGCAGACCCTTCCAGCTGGGGCAAAACCCCTCCTGGTGATTGAACTAGAGTGGCTACATTTATTGCCTTCAAGACGTTTTAAACGTTTTATGTCATAAAATTAAAAACAAATACATAATTAAACTAGGGTAAAGAACCCCCATGGATCCACACCAAACCCAAACAATTGCTAACTGAGCTGATCTTGCTTCATTTCTGCTCTGCCTTCTGTCAGCCCACGATTATTTGGAAGCAAATCGAGAACAGTATTCATCTACAAATACTGGAGTGTGTATCTCTAAAAGAGAACTGTTTTTAAAACATAACCACAGTGTTATTGTCATCTTAAAAATAATTCCTAAATATCATAAAATATTCAGTAAGCAGGTGTAGGATGGTTTTGAGAGTGTGATGGGGAGGTAGAGAGGATAGCAGACATACATCGGGACTGTCCAGGGAGCCAGGACCGAGCCAGGCACATGGGAGCGTTTGGTTTCCCTTAACAGAGCCCTTCTAGTAATGTGTGTGTCCGAAAGCCCTTTCCCGCACAGCAACCTCCAGTCACCTCCCCGCCCCCCGCCGAATACAAAGTCCCAACTCAAGCGGACCCCCAAGGCTCCCCTGACGTGACCTCACTTGCTCCTGCCTCATCCTTTGGGAGTCCTCTTGCTGCTGCTGAGGTTTCATTCGGTGACTCAGCCTCTCAGGAAGGCCGGGCCCTGCACCCAGCTGCCCGAAGGCCATGTTGGCACGTGGGGCAAGGGGCTGGGCATGCGGAGAGGTGCTGGGAGTCACCTGGATGGGCTTTATCTGTTTGGCATTTGCCACAAAACAGTTCTGGGTTAGAGGTGGCTCAGCCTGGCTTGAAGTTAAAAAAAAAATTTTTTTTAAGTCTATTTCCTCCTTTCTTCCCTTTCAAATATCTATCCAGGGCCTACTTTTTTCTTGCGGGACCCAAACAACTTACTGCCAAATGCAGTGGCCTCCTGTCCATGCTCAGCCATGTCCACGGAAGGGCGCAGAGCGGGGACCTGGCCAAGGGGAGCAGAGGAGCTGCTGAGAGCGGAGGCGCCGTTCTGCCAACACAGACACACAGACAGACACACAGACAGCCACACAGACAGACACACAGACAGCCACACAGAGATCTTGTTTGACTGAAGTCGGCTCCCTGCTTCCCCCGACAGGCTTCTCAGAGCACAGGGCTCCCAGGAAAGGAGTCTTGCTCTCTCTGCCTGAAAGAGGCAGAATCTCTTTCCTCTCTGGCAATCCAAGTCCGCAGGTAGGTCTGTCGAGTGAGACCTCATCTCCACACGTTTCCCCAAACTCCTGCAGGTGGAATTTGGAGGCTTCTGGCAAAACACAACTCTGAAGAATGAAAGCAAGCTGTACTGCTTAAGATGAGAGTGAAGATGAGCTGGAACACTCCCCACATCCCGCAAGGACGCCGTCCCAGCTCTGCCTCCTCGCACGTGCCCAGGCCTGGCTGGGGACTGGCCCGTACAGTTCCTGGCCAGCATCACCAGGGTGCCAACAAGACAGACTGTGTCCTGGTGTGTCCAGAACGCTACTCCTTGGCTTCTCTCCCACTAGAGGGGCCCCCCCAGTAGATGAGCCTCCCTCTGTCCACCCAGCAGGGAAGCCTTCTTTGTCCAGCTCTCTAGCCAGTCCCTGGAGTACGCAGAGCCTGGTCTAGTCCTTGTGCTGGTTGGCTTCCTGTTTGCCTCATCCTCCTGGAGGATACCCTTCTGGGCCCTAGGAATCCTTTCCTACGCATATACCTTCATTCATTTACTCACTAAACAAATATCTATTGAGGACCTACTATGTGCCAGGTGCAGGAGTGGGTGCTGGGGCACATATAAGCAATACAAAGCAACCCCTGCCTCCTCCTTTCAGAAGCCCTGGGATCCTTTTGTAGATGATTCCTCTTTTCCCACAGGGCCAGATGTGTAGACCGAGGGGCCTGAAGAGAAGGTATCACCCCCTTGCGCCGGGCAGCGGTGTCTCTAGCCCCTACATTTCTGTAAGAGATTGATCTGTCAAGAGGCCTTTCTCTGAGGAAAGGAAGTTGAGTTCAAGGAGACTTGTTTTCCCATTGGAGAGGGCAGGCCAGGACTGGGGTAGGGTGGGGGGCAAGGGGCGTGGCAGCAGGGTTTAGGCTCCAATGAGCAGTCTGATGAATTCCATGAGGATTTTATGTGGCTTTCAAAAGGATTCTATGAAACTTCTACATGGATTCTGTTAAGATCTCAAGAATTTTATGTTCACCCGCAAATTCTATAAAGATTCTAGGAGGTTTTAATGTGTGTCAGACACAGAAGCCTTGAGATGTGAGGGAGGAGCCGGACGTGGCTTCTTGCTGGATCCCAGCAGCCATACACGGGCTCCCACTGTAACGCCACGGCATTTCTCCCCCTGTAAAACATATAATATTTCTTTTCTGCTGGGTTCCTTCTTTTGCCCTTTATAGAACCAACTGAAGGGCACAACTTTAAAATGTAAATAAAAGGAAAACCCCAGAGCAAACAGCACACGGTGAGCTTGGCCAGGAATATTCTGCAACATCAAAGTCTCCAAGGTGCATCAAAGATTCGGAGAAACACACACACAGTGCTCGCCTTCTTCCGGGCCAGTCATGATGACAAAGGCAAGTGGCTTCTGAAAGGCACACAGAATGGATTCCAGCCCCCAGTCAGCTCCCTTCCTGAGCTTAGGTGTCTGTCCTCAAAGCTGGGGATTCAGGCAGGTGCTCTTGTGGGCTTCCCCTGGCTGGGCCATAGCCACTGTGGCCGGAAGGGGGCTCAGCAGCTCCCACAACTGCTGGCTCCTGGTCAGCACCTTGCAAGTCCCCACAAGCCCCATTCTCCACCCCTGGGTGGTGGGGACAGCCGCAGCTATGCCTCCAGGCAGGTCAGGCATCCGGAGAACATGCTCAGGCCTGGGGCTGGCGGGGAGGAGTATGGGGAGGTGGAAGGCCTCAGCCTGAGGCTGGGGCTCTGCTTGTGGTAGTTTGGTCCTTCAAGGCCTTCTCCCTCCAAGAACCACACTCCTCCATGTGGACTGCGACTTCCTGCTCAGCCCAGGGCTGTCGGTAGATTCCTCTGTGATGGTGGAAGTGTTCTCTATTTGCTCTATCCAGTGCCATCAGCCCTAACCAGATGTGCCCACTGAGCACTTGCAGGAGCAGAATTTTAAGTTCCACTTAGTTTGAATGAATTTAAAAATACATCATCAAATGTGACCAGTGTCATGGAATAGGACAATGCAGCTGTGAGCAGGCTCGTTTGGTCTGCAGCTGCTCTCCCAATGGCAGCACTCCTTGCCCTCCCCGCCCCCCAGGGCCCTAAATGGGCCTGGGCACAGCGGCCGGGGCTGATCCTGGCATCTGAGTCTCATGGCGCTTCCAGTCCACATCCACCTGCAGAGGTGGTTCCTCTTGGCCCGTGCCCAGTGGGCACGGGGCTGTGGATATGCCAGGCCTGGGAATGACTGTCGCGCTGCAGTGAGGGAAGAATGCTTGATGGTGCCCGAGGTGCCATGATTCTGCTGTGGCCGGGACACAGCCCAGCAGGTCATTCTGAGCCCACCTTCTGCTTCTCCTCTTCCCCGTGACTAAGCGGGCCGCTTTCCAGAGCCACAGGAAACCGAGGAAGACGATTACCCAAATGTTCGTGATTAATAACTCGGCTTTGGGGCCAGCGTATTTTAAAAGCTCAACTCTACTACTTACCACCTGCAGACCTCCGGATGTTTGGCTGTGTTGAGTTGGGAGAAGAGTGTGGGCTTCCGTGTCAGAGGTCCTGGGTTGAAATCAGTCGTGTATTATACTCATCCATCTTGTATATGTCACAAGAACTGATAGTTAAAGTTCCATGGAATGTGGGGATCAGGTTGAGAAACATTACCATTATTAACACTTAAGTAACTTTATAATTGAATCAATCATATTAAATACAAAGATAAGCCTGTCCAGGTGGTGACACAGTGGATAGAGAGTCAACCTGGGATGCTGAGGACCCAGGTTCAAAACCTTGAGGTTGCTGGCTTGATGAGTGCGGGCTCATCTGGCTTGAGCGCAGGCTCATCAGCTTGAGCGCAGGGTCGCCAGATTAAGCGTGGGATCATAGACATGACCCCATGGTCGCTGGCTTGAGCCTAAAGGTCACTGGCTTGAAGCCCAAGGTCGATAGCTAGGGCCCAAGGTCACTGGCTCAGCTGAAGACCCTCCAGTCAAGGCACATATGAGAGAACAATCAATGAACAACAAAAGTGCTGCAACAACAAGTTGATGCTTCCTGTCCCTCTTACTCTCTCTCTCTCAAAAAAAAAAAAGTAATAAGTATTTAAAAATCACCACTCCTTATTTATTGTACTATTATCTTTACTCTGAGGTTATTATACCTACTGTATCTGTACTTGGAAAGACTATACAATAGTTTGCACTGCACATCTGTTCCCAACTCTGTTCAGTGACATCACTTTGATAGCTTGAAATCAGTCACAATGAGAATATTTATACCACATAAAAAAGCAACAGAGAAAATGTTAGTGACGCAGGTACAACTTAAAGTGTATGGTACCTGTAGTTATTATGTTGTGAGTAGCAAAAACTAAGGAAACACTCTTCACATCTTTGAAAACTCTTTATCTATTTCAGCAAAGAAGTCACTCATGTCATAGATGAAAGAGCTAAGTTCCAACATGTCTTTGCTGTTTTCCTCATTAACATAAAGAAAAAGTATTAGCCAACATTCATGTTGGGATTGCACATGGAGAACTGGTTTGTAAATATTTGCTAGCGCCTCACTGCTTTTAGTCCAGGCTTTGCCAGGTGCTGGCAGGTGACTCTGTTTCAAATGCTTCTCCTCTTTAAGCCCCAGTGTCACCATCTGTAAAATAAAGACAATGTGTCAGATTTGATAGAACATGAGCATCCATTTCCACCTCCCAATGTCTTCTTTCCATTTACTAGAGTTGAGAAAGATAAAACTCCATTGATGGGCTCCCTTGCAGCTAGAGCTCTGGGGGTGGATTCCATTCTGCCAAGTAAGCACATTCACAAGGATCTAGAAAGCAGACGTGAGGCAGAGCCCTGGTCTGCTGCTTCCAGCAAGGTGGTGCAACATGATGTTGTCTTGGGCTCATGAGGAAGGCGTGGCAAGCTTTTCTCTGGCTCTTCTTAGAAGTGGTGTTAGGCAGAGATGTCTAGGCTCTCACTGAACCCCAAGGGAGACCCCCAAAGACACAAACACACTGAAGACAGGGGCACAGGTATGCACAGGTGGGCTCCCAATGCTCAGACCTGCTCCCAGGGTTTTCGGGTCAACCTCGGCCACACCCAGTGTGACATGAAGGCCACTGGCCCCTCACAGGGCTGTAATCCCCCCCGGCCGTCTTCCATGGGCAGATGTCCCCCAGGGCACCTTGACAGCCCTTCAGGCCAAGGCTGACTCCCCTTCTGCCCACCAAACCCTCCGCTGTTGGGTCTGAGGACAAACTTTTCCCCATCTCTTATACCGGGAATGAAGTCACACTTCAGAAGATGTCTATGCCAGTCCTCAGGGCCATTTTCTACCCTTAGAAGAAGACCAGCAGTAACCCAGCAGCTCAGCCCAACAACAATGCCACCATAATTCTTATGGTACTCCCAGAGATGCCCTTGTAAGATGTCCTTTTAGAATCCTGTACTATTTCTTTTTTCCCCCTCCTATAATATTTCCATAGGACCCTGACAATGGCCATACTCAGCGTGGAGAATTTTCATGTCCCCATATCGGTGACCCAACGTCCCTTCATCTCTGTGCGTCTCAGCACTTGGGGTCCTTCCAAGTCTCTGTTCCGACTGGATGTGAGGTGGTGCCGTCTTACTCTTTCCAACTTCATTTGTGCTTTGCACAGCTCTCTATTAAAACTTCAGCCAGTGTCCCCAGTGATTCAGAGATCCTCAGCTCCTGTCACACTCTGGGTACACACAGGGAGCATGGCTATTCACCCCTGCCATGCCACACCACTGTAGGACTTCAGGGAAGTGCAGGGTCACCCTCACCCATGCTGTGTCGCAAGTGTGTTCACAAATGAGCTGCACCTGCTGGCACCCTTGCCACCTGCTCCATCAACTTCTGCCATCTTGCTTTGCAAAGCAACAGAACACTGAGACACCGGCCCAAGGGCAGCCTTCCCTTTAGACCCCACTGGATCGAGCCCCACATCAGGGTCCTTTCTCCTTCCAGTCTGTATCAGGGTTTGTCACTGGGCCTTACAGTAAGTGAGCTGCTAATGTCCAGGTTCTCATAAAGTCCTTTATTTCAAGATAATAACAGGAAACAAAACTATCTTCAGTTTTGTCTATGACCCCTCTCCCCATATGGCTTCAAAGACTAGCCCAGAGGATGGGCAGGGGACCGGATGTGCGTGCTCCTGTCTCAGGTGAGAGCAGGAGAGGATGGCAGGGACCCGCTGTGCTACCACTCCTGTGTCAAATGCAGAACACACAGCCTCCCCTGGGAGGCCTGCTGTCTGCTGTGTGGCTGCCATGGGGCCCTGGCCCAGCTGCTTCAGGGTGTAGGAAGGCTGCTGGCTGCTGGGAAGAGAGTCTGGGCTCTGCTTCTCTCCTTCTGGTCCCTGGAGTCTCCCCAGGTCAGGAGCAAGAAGGGGACTTCGCATTACCCTCCATGTGGAGTGTATAGTGGGGAGGTCCTGGCTGATGCAGCAGCACACAGACACATCCACAAGGTCTTCCCCAGACCTGGAGGCCGTTAGCCAGCCTCCGGGCTGCCAGGCAGGTATGGGGACGGAATCTGCTCCTGGCCATGTGCTCGCTGCTCTGGGTGTGGTGGCATGCTGGGTGCAGCTGCAGGCCAGGACTGATTAGGCCAGCCTTATATTTTTGGTTATATTGTTCTGCAGCCCCACAGACTTCCTGAGCTGTCCTCAGCTGTGTCCAGTCTACTGACATGCCCATCAAAGGCAGTCCTCGTTTCTGTTAGTGTTTCCGATTGCTGGCATTTCATTATTAGAATTTCCATCTCTCTGCTTGCATCATCCATCTGTTTTTGCATGCTGTCTACTTGATTTATCAGAGCCCTGAGCATCTTAATCACAGTTGTTTTAAATTTCCCGTCTGATAACTCCAGCATCCCAACCATGTCTGAGTCTGGTTCCAACACTTGCTCTGTCTCTTCAAATTGTATTTTTGCCTTTTAGTATGTCTTATAATTCTTTTCTTGGTAGTCAGACATGATGTACAGGATAAAAGGAACTGCTGGAAATAGGCCTTCAGTGATGGGGAGGGGAGCTGTTTTAGCCTTGTGATTAGGTCTTAGTCGTTAAGGGAGCTTGTAGCTCTGGACTGTAGCTCAGACTGTCAAATCTGAACTTGACACGTGCTTCTCAGCATCTCCCCCTTTGGTGGGTCAGGAGGGCTAGAGCAGGCTGGAGTTGGCTATTTCCATTCTCCCAGGTCAGTGTGGCTCTGGTGAACTAGTTTCTCCCAAGGACAGCCTTGTTAAGAAGAACAGAGGACTCTGGATATTTAAAAATGGTTCCTCTACCCCCTCCCCTGCTAGAAGCATGAGCGGGTTTTCCTCTGCTGTTCACTCTGGGACCCTGGTGGGTGCTTGGAGGGAAAGCTCACGAAGGTGTGGGAAGCCCTGGTGACTGGGTCCCCCTGAAGTTTCATCCCTCAGCCTTGTTTTCATGGAGCCTCCAGCAGTTCGTCAATGACAGCTCAGGTGCCCAGCCCAGCCCTGCTTCCCACGGAGCTTTGCTCTGGCAAGCAGAGACTACGCATTCACCTGTTGGTTTCTCTAATCTGGGGTTGGGGCCAGTGGGTTACCCTGTGACTCCCCAACCCCTACCTCTCTGACCAATCTAAAAAGAGCTGTTGATTTTTCAGTATGTCCCGCTTTTTCTTATCAGGACGAAGTAGCGACTTGCGGCCTCTTGCACAGTGGGCCAGCAGCAGGAAGTGCCTGCGCACACTTACAGACACACATTTTTAGGTGTGCTTTTCTTTTTTCATCCAGGAAAATTGTCTCTAGATTTTTTTTATCAGATGCTGCAAGGGACTCTGAGCCATTTGTCACTGAGCCAGGTGGTCGGTCGATCGCAGGAGGGCCTGGGCTCGGAGCCAGAAGATGTGGCTTAGAATTCTCACCTGGTTCTGAGTTACTGCGTGAGCTGGACAGACTACTTTATTCCAGCCCCCTGTAAAACAGGACTGTAACCCTTATCTTGTATGACGAGTGTATAACATGTTCACAGTCATGTTCACACATTCTTTGACACGCTTCCCAGCAAAAGACAGAATCTATTTGTCTTCTCTTTCTATGGGCCAGCTTTGATGAGATGCTACTAATTACTAGAGGCAAGAATGATGCCGTGTGACTCCAGAATCTAGATTAGAAAAGGGGATAGAGACCTGGCCAGATGGCTCGGTTGGTTAGAGCATCGTCCCAAAGCACAGAGTTTGCCAGTTCAATCTCTGGTCAGGGCACATGCAGGAACAGATCAATGTTCCTGTCTCTCTCTCGCTTTCTCCTCTTCTCTCTCTCTAAAATCAATCAATAAAATTTTTTTTAAAAAGTGTGTGGGAGGGGCCCTGGCTGGTTGGCTCAGTGGTAGAGCATTGGCCTGGCGTGCAGGAGTCCCAGGTTTGATTCCTGGCCAGGGCACACAGGAGAAGCGCCCATCTGCTTCTCCACCCCTCCCCCTCTCCTTCCTCTCTGTCTCTCTCTTCCCCTCCCACAGCCAAGGCTCCATTGGAGCAAAGTTGGCCTGGACGCTGAGGATGGCTCTGTGGCCTCTGCCTCAGGCGCTAGAATGGCTCTGGTTGCAACAGAGCGACGCCCCAGATGGGCAGAGCATCGCCCCCTGGTGGGCATGCCGGGTGGATCCCGGTAGGGCGCATGCGGGAGTCTGTCTGACTGCCTCCCTGTTTCCAGCTTCAGAAAAATACAACAAACAAATAAACAAACAAAAAAGTGTGTGGGAGGGATCAGCATCTGTCTGGCTTTTGCTCACCCAGGACACACGCCCAGGAGTCCTGCGGCCAGGTGGCAGTCTGGCTACCTAGAAGCTGTGGTGCTGGAGAGACAGGAGGTGTGGCTGCAGGGAGACAGAGAGGTGTATAAGGGACCCAGCTGTTCCTGCCCCCGGCTGCCAGGTCTTTTCACCCGGAGTCAGGCACGTGGGTGAGCACCTTTGGATGACAGTTGCTCCGGCCCCTGCAGCTGCCCCCACTGAGGCCAACGGGAGCAGGGACCCGCTGGACCTGCTTAGCCCTGGTCACTTTGCACATTCACAAGAAAAATAAATGTGGCTATTGTTTTTAGCCACTAAGTTTTGGGGTGATTAGTTACCCAGCATTAGCTAATAATCCAACACCCTGCCTACCTTCAAAAGAATTGTAAGCCTCACCTAGCACAATAACTTCTACATGGTAGGCACTAAATAAAACAGAATACGTGTGACCTGAAACTTGGACCGTGTGAGCGACTGCTGGTCACATGACAGAATAACCCGGTCACTACCTGACAGTTCTATTTAACTGAGCGAAGTCACTCTGGGCTTTCTGGAGGTGCACAGGGTTAGTCACCCCAGCCAAGCCAGTTGGTTGGTTCTTCAGAGAGGGTGTGTGTGTGTCCTCAGACCAGAAACAAGCTCTGTCGGGGAAGCGTCGAGAGGGAGGGCGTTCTTCTTCCTGTTGGCTGTTGGCCACGATAGGCTTCCCAGGAAGGGGTGTGGGGAGCAAGGAGGGTGTGGGAGCCGTGGGCTGAGGCTGAGCTGGTGACAGTGGTCCCTGTGGGAGGCACAGCCTGCCCTCCTGCCGTCTGTGCTCTGTGCCTTCATGCCAATGCTGGGGCCTCCCCTCTGTGCCCCCAAGCCCGCTGTGCGTCACGTTATCTTTGCACAATTACGCCGTCTGTCCACTGCCCCTGCTCCCTACACGCAGGAAGGCCTTCAGGGAAAGACCTGCATGTTATGTATTCTGTCACCCCAGAGCAGCACACATGCTGGTGGGACTTCAGTGTCCCACAGGTGCATGTTGAAGGCCCTGAGCATCTCAGTGAATAACCCAGGACGAGGCAGAAGGTGGCCATGAGGTGAAGTGGCCCCCTATAAGCTTGCAATGCAGGTGGCTGAGGGCCAGAGTGGGGATCCCCCAACCCTCCCCGCCTCAGGGGTCTCTGACCTGCTTTGTGCGCCATAGTCCATGACCCACCGCTGGCTGTAAGCCACCCAGCGCCACCAGTGCTGCAGGACGGCGGTCCCTGGCTGGGCTCCCTGCTAGCTCTCTGCCCATGGCTGGGGCCTCTGCTGCGTGGGGCCAGCGGCCGCATCCCTGCACCGTCACAGCCAGCAGTGACGTGCTCTGTCTCCCCGCCTGGCTGGCTGGATGAGCCACGGTCTGGTCTCAGCTCTGACTGCTGTTTTCCCAGGAGGATGGGCCCGGACCCAGAACTCAGAGGCCACATGAAGATGGCGCTGAAGAAAAGGCTGAGTTGCCAGAGGCCCTTAGACCATAAAGGAAGGAGCCAGGGGCCCTCCCTAGCCTGCATTTCCTATCAGACGCTGAGCTTTACAGCAGGAAGGCCTGCCCGCCAGAGCCTCGGGGCCGGCGCTGCAGCCGCCCGCCTGCCCTGGGCCTGGATGTCTGCCCAAGCAGATGGGATTTAACTTGCTGCAGGAGAAATATCTATAAAACATTAACTATCAACATAAAAGTGGTCTGTCAGACCCAGGGCTGGGCTGCTGGAGGAGCACCAAGCAACTGGTCAGTCCCACTGTGGAGGCGGCTTTATCAGTTACACTCATGTGTCTCTTTCTTCATCCCCCCAACCCCACCACAGGAAGATGTCAGGGCCCCTGATGTCATGGAGCTTCCCTGACGGGAAGGCAGGTAAGCCTTGTGCTGTGTGTCACGGGCATGCCTCACTGTCCACAGCCATGCCTCAGGGCCCACAGCCATGCCTCAGGGTCCACTCCCATGCTGAAAGGGCCCCAGAGCCATGTGCTCCTGAGACAGGGACCACATCATTGTGGGAATGGGGTGTGGTCCGTAGCTGGTGCAGCCAAAGTGCAAGTTGATTGACTGCACCTGGTGTTCACTCTGGGGCCTCTCAGTGGAACTGGAAATGAGGGAGATGGGGCGATGGCGTGCCCCAGCTGTGTGGCTGATGGCTATCCCAGGGTCCTTCTTCAAAGAGCTCTGTCTGGAAACTGTAAGAGCCAGGATGCCAAGGGCATGGGCTTGATGGCAGGAGTTGGGGGCATCTTAGGGGAACAGCCCCTGAAGAAGCCCTCCTGTCCCCATGGGCCTCTGCTCCTGGCCCAGCTGTGCCTGGCATTTCCGCAGAGCTCACAGGGAGAAGGCGGTTGAGTGTGGGGGGCGCCTTATAGGCTGGGAGGGTTTTTCTCAGTCGCTGCTGGTCACAGCCATAGTGCTCCTGTGCGCTCCATCCTCTGAAGAGCTAAAAACAAGTCCTCCAGGGCATACCCCTTCAGTCGGAACACATACCTCATGCTCAGACCCAGAAGACCAGGCAAGGTGAGCTGGGCAGGCTGGGGGGGCCCAACATGCCCAGGTGCCCCCATGTTGAGGCATTGGGTTTTTTCTTTCCTTCTACATTGCCCACATCCCCCTTTCTGGGGCCTGGCAGGTACCAACGCCAGGGTGATTCACGGGGCACTGAACTCAAGGTGAAATGAGAGGGAAGCTGAGCAGAACCCCACAGAGGATCTGCGCTGAGAGCAGGCCCGTCATGGCAGTGTGAGTGGGGGACCCATCCTGTGGGCGCTGAAGCCCACCCCCTCCCTCTGGGTGCACTCAAAGACAGGACAGATGAGCATAGCGGCTGCCGACACCAGGCAGGGTCCAAGGTCAGCATCCCGTCAGCGGGAGAGTAACAAAGGGCCTGAGTGGCCAGAAGAGAGAGGGGACAGACGAGAGAGGCCTGAGCAGGAGGGCTTAGCTCCCTGTGACCAGCAGAGGAGGATCCTGTGAGGGGTCCCCCAGGACCAGGGGGTGAGAGGGGTGGGGTGGAGGCAGCACGCGGGACCTTCCCAGCTGGGCCTCCATGTGGGCTGGTAGACGTCACCTGGAAACGAAGGGCTGTGTGGGTGGGCTTTGGGGCTCTCTGTGTGCCTGACAGACAGATGGTAAGGTGTGCAGTGGTAACAAGACCACTAAGAGCAGATGTGGGAGGTAGATGGGGGGTGTGGGTTGGTCTGTGCATGCGCACCCCACCCCACACATACATGCACTCTGTCGGAGCGGGATCTGCTGGAGACAGAAGCTCTGAACAGGGCAGGCAGCTACCATGATGCATCTATTGTATCCCATGGAGGTGCAAAAGAAGAGAATCTGTCCCCACAGAGGGCTTCCCTTGTCTGGGAGGACACACCCACCCCCACGCCAGACACCGAGGGGATAAGCAGGGTGAGTAAGCACTAGACAGTGGCTGTGTCACCTGGCTGTGGTGTGAGTAACGGGGCTAAAAAGTGCCATGGGACACATGGAAGGCACACGGGGTGCGTGAATCTCTTTCTTCAGGGTGTGGTGTGAATCATAGCCGTCATTTCCCCGATGGAACCATTCATAGCTGTTGGAGGCCTTTCTCCCTAGAGACAGTGATGTTTTCCTGCTGCCTGGAGAGGATCCATGTAAATTCAAGTCTCCCCCAGTGTCACTGGCAGCCCCCAGGAGGTCTGGAAAGTGGAGCAGGTCTGCCCGGTACAGGGATGTTGACAGAGAGGGACAGGGATCAAGTATCCAGGCCTGTGTATTTAACAGAATCTCTCCTTGCCTGGGATTGCTGGTTCTATTTCTGGAAATGACCAATGAACTGCTGTCATCCCAGAGATCTGGATGATTGCTTGAAACTCTTGGTTTGGAGATCTACTCGCCTCCCCCAAAAGAGCTGAGTCAGCAAATAGAAGTGACGAGGCATGCTTTGCTGGAGTTGACGCTCTGTGTGTGTAAGGATCCTGCTCAGCATGGCCAGAGAGGGTGGGTAAAGGGAAGGGGACCCATCCAGGGCCCTGTGCTTTGGGAGTACATGGGCCAGGCTCGAACCCTTCTAGGGACCGAACAGGTTCCCTGGCCTGGCTCAGTGCAGGCAGGGAGAGGGGTTGAGGAGAGGGAGGGACGGGTTCAGCCCGAGCACTCGTAAAACCTCTTCGTCTGAGTGTTTATGGGCCCAGGTCCCTGCGGTAAGCCTTTAAAGTCACATAGCAGACTCCCGTGTGTTCATAAGATCCCCTCTGTCTGTAATGTGCTGCCCCAGCAACAGTCCCTCCTGGGCCACTGCGGGCCCCTCCCACATCGCAGCCACTGGGAGATGGGGAGGCAGGGGTCTGCTGAGTCCATCCCAGGGTTGGGGGGAGCGGGGCCTGCTCCTAGACGGGGGTTCTCCAGCCTCCCAAGGATCCTCTGCCTTCCCCAACTAGCTTCGGCCCAACTCCCTGGTGGAGGGTAGACGGCCCTGGTGACACCCAGGGTCCCCAAGCTAGGTCCGTTTGCCCAAGGACATATTTCCAGGGAGAGCGGGAATGTGTGAAGAAGGGCTGCCTGATAAAACTCTTACAGCTGCCATGATGAATCCCGAGTGAGACAAACACGAAAACAGGCAGAGAAGCCAAGGTCACGCACACGGTTACGCTCCCCTGGCCCACTACTGACTCAGGACGTGGATCCTCAGCATCCCCGCCTCCCCAGCTCCCAGAGCATCCCACACCACACGGCACCTCATTCGGTGGCTGCTTCCCAAGCCGCTGGCCGGGCCCCTCGTTTCCAGCTGCAGGCCTGCCTCCCCACGGAGGGTGTCGTACTGCACCCTGGAACTTGAGGCTCTGGCCTTCTTTGTTCGTGGGTCCCTTTGCTGCCCAAGCCAGGCATCCTGGTCTGACCTTGCCCACCAGGCCCCTCCACGCTCATGTCTCACCTTGTCCTCGGGAACCGGCCAGCAACCTGCCTCCCGTTAGTAGTCCCGTGTTGTCGTGACCCTAACCTGTTAATGATAGAGCATTTTTCTTCTCAGGTTGGACCCTTGGACCCACATACAGCAGGCCTTGGGCACAGAGTCAGGCACTCGGTTTCTGAGAGACAAGCTGCAAAGCTCCAGGGAGCGTGGGGCGGGGTGGAGGGGTTGGTGCATCAGGTAAGTCTTCTTGGAGCCCCACTGGAGAGAGTCAAGTTAAACAGAGCGAAGAGCTCTCTGCTACATCCCAGCTCAGCAACTAGGAAGGAGACCCCTGCAGCCCTGCTGCCCATGCCCCTCCCATCCCGGAGCTTTCTGGGAAGTGCCTGGCACTTTGGTGAGGGGGACAGAGGACTTGCACTTGGCCCCGGGCTTTTCTCCCTGAGCTCCAGTTCCTGCTTACATAAAAAGGTCCCTGTAAGTATCCTATAGGAACATCCCTGTGAAAAGACTTGGTTTCCATATGATAGAGTTCAATTTGAAAATATATGTGAAAAAAATTTTCTTCACAATTAAAACTCACAAAATATACTGCTCACAAAAATTAGGGAATATTTCAAAATGAATATAAAGCAATAAAAAAAGCATTTTTTTTTTTATTAAACAAGAACATCAGAAAAGCAAATGCAAGTCAAAGAAAGTTGTTTGGTTATGCAGATGAGATGCAAAACCAACTTTTATTTCATTGGTGAAGATGCACGAGACAAAAGGCTGAGAGTCCTGGAGTGTCTGCACGGTCCCTTTTCCCTGATTTTTGTGAGCAGTGTATTTAAGATGTCGTAAAAAAGAAACTGAGAGCCTTACGTAGAAAAAACCATAAAACTTAATAACAGACATAAACAAAGACCCAATTAAAGGGGATATACACTCTATTGGGATATTGGGAGATCTCAATGTTATGAAGATATTCATTGTGGAAACTATAAATTCAGCACAATCCCAATAACAATCTCACTGAGATTTCTGATTAAAATGAACAAGGTGATTATTAATATTCACACGGGAAAAAATGTACAAGAAGAGAAAATTTTGAAAAAGAAGAACAATGAAGGAGAACGTATATCCTGCCAGAAATTAGAACATATTTTATTTTAAAGTCATAGAATTAAAAACAACGTAGAAAGTATGACTGGCATAAATAAACATTTTTAAAAATAAAGGTAAATAAAACAAGAAAGGAATAAAACACTCCAACAACATATGAATAGACAGACCAAGGGAATAGAACAGTGAATGCAGAAAGAGGCCCTTGAATATATAGGACTTTCATGTATAATAAAGTCAGTACTTCAAATAAGTGAAAAAATATTTAATTTAAAATGTTGGGAGAAATGACTGCAAAAACTGAAAATCAAGTTTGATCCCTACTTTGCATGATTACAGTGCAAAACTATAGGTTATTTAAAGAACAAAACATGTAAAAAATACAAAAGAATTAGAAGACTTAGTTTAGTTTTGTGGTTCTGAGATAGAGAAAGCTTGTGAAATAAAATTTTTTTGTAGACATAGACAAAGTATTCTAAAATTTATATGAAAATGTAGAGAAACTAGAATAGGTAAGAATAATTTTGCAACAGAAAAATTAATTGTGAATTAGTCTACCCAATTTTCCAGACGTTATTGTTTAATTTGGTACAGGGTTTCTGTTTGGGATGATTAAGAGGACCTGAAAATGGTGATGGTTAGACAATATTGTGAATGTACTTCCCATCACTGGATTGTAGAACTAAAACAGGTGAAAAATGGTAAATGTTATGTTTTGTCTATTTTGTCCCCTCACATACATGTGAAAAAGTGAGATTTTATCATTGTGTTTCTTGCTGACAGGCAGGACCTACCCAGCCTACAAGGTATGAAAAAGCCTACCTTTTGTTCAAAGACTTTCCCACCCCAGTCAGCACCAAAACAAGGTGACAAAGAAGACATCTGGCCATAGGAGCCAGTTGCTGCGCTGAACGAGTAGGAGCCTAGGCGCTTCATGAGCTTCAGCTTCCCTGGCACCTTGGACTCTGCACGCTCTGGGCCCCATTTCCAGGAGCCCTGTAGTACGCAGAGCCGCAGAAGGCCGCGGCCTCCTGTATCTGTCAGCACACCCATGATAGAGGTAGTCCCTATGTGGGCACAGATGACAAAACTTTTGCCAGCAAAGAGGAAGTGGCAGGGTAGTCTGCGGGAGAGCTTGTCACTGATGGTTTGCCCCAGCCCAGTCTCTGGATTCCACATGTCCTCGTTTGAAGCCTGCCCCATGCAACTGAGGTCTGCATCACAGTCTGCCAGGCAGGCAGCCCTGCAAAGCAGGCCATGGAAACGAAACGGCCTTTGGCTCCTACGAAGATTTTATACATCCCTCCAGGCTTGCACAGCCCACAGCTTCTGCCCGCCACCACATGCTCTAGGAAACACAAGAGCAGTAAATCAAATTCCCCTCACGAAGGCTCCCGAACTTAATGGGGCACATGCACTCCATCAAAAATGGCTACAAGGTGATGGACTTTTACGTGAACCGCATTTTCCCACCGATTTTCACTCTAAAATTAGAAATGAGTTCTTCTGGAGAAAAATAATTGGCCATTTAGATGTGATTTTTGTTCCCAGCTTTATTGAGGTATAATTAACAAATAAAATTGTATATACTTAGAGCGTACAACGTGATGATTTGGTATAAATACACATTGTGAAATGATTACCTCAATCAACTTAATTAACACATCTGTCGCCTCAAATATTCCTTTTTTTTTTTTTTTTGTAGTGAGAATGCTTAAGACCTACTCAGCCAATTTCAAGTATACAATACAGTATTGTTAACTAGAGTCACCGTGCTGTGTGCTAGGTCCCAGGATTTATTTATTTTATAACTGAAAGTTTGTTCCTGTGATCATATATCTCTCCAGTTCTTCCAGCCCCTGGTAACCACCAATCTGCTCTCTGGTTCAATGAATCTGACTTTTTTCTTACATTCCACATGTAAGGTTTACCATACAGTATTTGTCTTTCTCTGTCTGGCTTATTTCACTTAGCGTAATGCTCTCCAGGGTCACCCATGTTGTTGCAATTATCTTCTTTTTGTCAGAATAATATTCCATTATAAATATATAGGATGCACTATAAATATTTATTATCATATATCTCACATTTTCTTTATCTATTCAGCTGGCAGGGGACTCAGGTGGATTTCTTGTCTTGGCTATCGTGAATGGTGCTGCCATGAACACAAGGGTACAGACACCTCTTTGAGGTCCTGCTTGCATTTGCTTTGGATATGGACCCAGAGGGAGGATTGCTGCACCATTGATGCAGTGATCTTTAGTTTTTTGAGGAACCTCATGCTGTTTTCCATAATGGCTATACTAATTTATATTCTCACCAACAGTGTATAGGGTTCCTTTTCTCCACATCCTTGCCTATACTCTTTATTTCTTGTTGTTGTTTTTTTGGTTTGTTTGTTTTTGTGTGTGTGTGTATGTTTATTTTTATAATAGCTATCCTGATCATCCCTGTTGATCAACCCTGATGATGAGGGATGTTGAGAACCTTTTCACGTATCTGTTGGCCATTTGGATGTTTTATATGAAAAAATGTCTATTTAGCTCCTTGCCCATTTTTATTTATTTATTTTTATTTTTTGTATTTTTCTGAAGTTGGAAACGGGGAGGCAGTCAGACAGACTCCCGCATGTGCCTGACCAGGATCCACCTGGCATGCCCACCAGGGGGCGATGCCCTGCCTATCTGGGGCATCACTCTGTTGCAACCAGAGCCATTCTAGCACCTGAGGCAGAGGCCACAGAGCCATCCTCAGCGCCCAGGCCAACTTTGCTTCAATGGAGCCTTGGCTGACAGGAAGGAGAGAGGGAGGGGTGGAGAAGCAGATGGGTGCTTCTCCTGTGTGCCCTGGCTGGGAATCGAACCCGGGACTCCTGCATGCCAGGCCGACGCTCTACCATTGAGCCAACCGGCCAGGGCTCCTTGCCCATTTTTAAATCGGCAATTTTAAAACTGCTTTTTTCATCTATTGATTCCTGAACCATTTTTTTTTCTCAGTTCCTCTGGGCACTTTTTTTTTTTTTTTTTGTATTTTTCTGAAGCTGGAAATGGGGAGAGACAGTCAGACAGACTCCCGCATGTGCCCGACCAGGATCCACCCGGCACGCCCACCAGGGGCGCCGCTCTGCCCACCAGGGGGCGATGCTCTGCCCCTCCGGGGCGTCGCTCTGCTGCGACCAGAGCCACTCTAGCGCCTCAGAGGCCAAGAAGCCATCCCCAGTGCCCAGGCCATCTTTGCTCCAATGGAGCCTTGGCTGCGGAAGGGGAAGAGAGAGACAGAAAGGAAGGAAGGGGTGGGGGTGGAGAAGCAAATGGGCGCTTCTCCTATGTGCCCTGACCGGGAATCGAACCCGGGTCCCCCGCACGCCAGGCCGACGCTCTACTGCTGAGCCAACCAGCCAGGGCCTCTGGGCACTTTATTATAGAATTAGCTTAGAAAGATTTGGCCTTCCTAAGACTTGGTTGGCCATTTATTCATCCATCACATATTTATGGAACACCTACAATACACCTGTCACTCACAGTATCACGGTGAGCAGAGCAGCTATAGCCCTTGCCATCACGAAGGTCTTCTGGGAGAGTCAGGCATTAGACAAATAATCATACAGATGGATATACACAATAAGGAAAAAAGTAGGTAAAAAGTCAGAGCATTAAACAAGGGGCTGTGACCCCGAAAATACCACACTGAGGCAATAAGGTATGAGCCAAGGTCCTAGACATTATTTATCAGTTAATTTATTCAGTTGTTCTCTTGAAAGATATTTGTTGAGTGTTGACTATGTTTCGGGCTCTGTTCTAGACTATGGAGAGGCAGAGGTGAAAGAGCCCACCAAGGTCCCCGGCCTCATGACGCTTCCCTCTAGTCACAGTTGACGAGTGGAGTTGGGGTCATGAGGAGGGCAGTCAGAGGGAAAGCAGGAGCCAGGGGCCTGAGGCAGAAAGGAGCACGGCACCCTCAAGGGACAGCCATGTGCCATCCTGCTGGAACCCAGAGAAGGGAGAGGCAGCTACAATTTCGGCTGGACTGGTAGACAGGGATCCAGCTCGGAGCCTGGTTATTTAGGATGGCAATAGTGCAATGATTTATGTGTGTCTGCGCTAACAGTTCCATTCCCAAACACAACCCATTGGTTTTACGTCCAGTGAGGAAAGTGGCGTGCTGGGCTTGACAAAGAGCTGGATGCTTCGATGTTGCCCGCTGAAGTGGGCGTGGCTTTCCCATGTGCTTGTAGAATTCGCAGCAGCCTGAGCAAGCCAGCCACCACGAGGCGGACTCATAGGACACCTGCATTCTGCAGAACTCTTCTGTGTTCTTCCTTTGCGGAGGTCTTTCACTTGACTTAACAGTGCCACCTACTAACTTGTGACCATGGGGAAATAAATACCCACACCGAGCATCAGATTCTTTGGTCCTGTGGGGATGATAATAGCCCTATGGCGGGTTGTCGTGATGACTCACTGAATGAAATGAGAAAATGGATGTGAAATTGCCCTGCACAGTACCCGGAACTCAGGGGACATTCAGCACCAGTGTTATTCCTGCCTGCTTATCCCTTATTCAATTTGGAGTTTTGTTAAGTGAGTTTCTGTTAAGCAAGGGATGTCTGTTCTCAAATTACAGTAACTGCTCCTTTCCGGGGCAAGAGGTGATTAACAAGACTTCCTCTTGCAGTGGTTCAGGGCCAGCCAGGGGAGATGGCAGAGAGGGTCCGTTTTGAGCTGTTGGAGTGAGACTTCATTCTGGAACAAAGGAGCAACAACGATACAACCCAAGCCACTGTCTTCCCTTCTTTTGGGGGGGACCAAAGTCATGTCCATGTATGTATGTGAGAGCACACCACATGACCAAGTCAGCTTGAAAGCCGGTGCCCCTGAACACCAGCCTCAAAACAAAATAATTGCATACAGACATTCCTTTTGATCACATTCTAATACCGATTTACAAGTCTGCTTCCTTGTAACTCCACAGAAAGCCCTAATCACGGAGCACATACCAAAAATTAGAATTCTGGTTGTGGAGGAGTGGGTGTCTGCTAAGTAGGCATGTGTGCAGGGGCCTTGAGCGGAGGCTTTCTGGGTTTAGCTCTCCCTTCCCAAATTAGGCACTCTATGTGGCTAGTGGGACATTTTCATCCGAACAGCTTGGTTGAGCACTGGAGGCAGAAGACAATTTTCTTGTGGTTTGCTCGAGGCCAGGCAGTTTTTCCATTCTGTTCTTTTATTATGATCATGATTACTTCATTACCTACCCCTGATGGGGTTTCTTTGGGTCCCAGTCTGTTTTTAATAAGAAGCAGACTAAAAACAAAGTTTCGGTTGTGTTTGAAATCTTCAGCCTTTTTTTTCTTTTCCTGAAATAATAGGTTCAAGAATTTTATTTGTCTTCTGAGGTTCTGAGGTTGGCTCCTAAATACTCCGACCCAAGTCCTCTGGGGAGCAGGGAAGTGGCACTTAGAATACCATCATCGAATGCAGATTCCAGGGCCCTGCCCCCCATCTGCTCAATCTGGAGCTCCAGGGGGAAGCCCGGGAAGCTGTGCTCTGAGCAAACATTCTGGGGGATTCCTGTGCATGTTGAAGTTTGAGAACAGGGTCAGGGAGGAAAACTCCGTCAGCAATATTTCTTTTTAATTGCCATATAGTTCAAATACCATAAAATCCATCATTTTAAAGTGTACAATTAGGTGGTTTTCAGTAGAGTCGCAAGGCTGTGCAGCCAGCACCGATTTCTGGACATTCTAACCTCCTACAAAGAAACCCCGTACCTGTTAACAGTTAGTCCCACTTCCTCCCTCTCCCAGCCTCTGGCAACCATGAGTCTATTTTCTGCTTCTGTGCCTGTTCTGGACATTTGCTATAAATGATATCATAATTTATGGCCTTTTTTGTCTGGCTTCTTTTACTTAGTATAATGTTTTCAAGGTTTATCTATATGGGTTGTATGTATTACTACTTCATTTTTGTTGCTGAATAATATTCCATTAGAAGGATATATCTCATTTTGTTTGCCCATTAATCAGTTGATATCAATCAATATTTACTGAGTACCATTTATGGACAACACAGTCTGATGGAGTGCTCAGGGGTTGGAGAGGTATCCTCCAAATAGTGCAGGAAATCAAGAAGAGGAGATAGGGGGACACCATCAGGCACAAAGCAGAATGAATGAATGAATGAATGAATGGGAAGCCACATACACAGGGAATGAAAGTTAACTTGTAGAGGCAGCATGGTGCCCAGCTGAGTGGTGATTGGTGCTGCCCAAGTTCAGGATGAGGAGTGACTGTTGCTCAGCGCCGTGCAAGGGCCTTTACTGCAAGTTGGGTCTGGGCCCTGGGGTTCCAGAGATGACTCAGATATGATCCACCCCCACAGAACCCATAGACTATGAAGGAGGCAACACGTGGACCTAGATTTTGGCTTAATATAGCATAGTGGAGAGAGAGGGCAGGGAGGGTGGGGGGAGGGAGGGGAGACTCTTCCAGCTCCGGGGTTGAGACAGATGGAGGAGGCAGCATTGGCACTGGACGTGGCGGCTTGGGTAGGGCTCACATGGTGATAGACGATGAGAGCAAGTCCTGGAAAAAGTCGGAAACAGCAATGTCTGAGACAAGCTCAGAGATAGAGTTACAGGACACCTGTTTGACTTCAGTCAATTGTTTTCAACCCAAGGTGCACATCTGCATCACCTGGGGATTAAAAAAAAAACACAAACCCATCCCAAAGCCTGGGCTCTGCCCCTAGAGTTCTATTTTAATTAAACTGCTTTAAGGTGAACCCGGGAAGAAGTATTTATTAAAAGCTCCCCAAGTGATTCTAATGAGCAGCCAGAGTTAAGAACCACGAACTCATGGTATTCAAGGAGAGACAGGGGACACGAGCCTGGAGCGTCAAGTTGGGAGTGGATGTTAGGTTGACCACATCATTTATTGTCCAATCTGGGACACATTTTTTGCATAAAAGGATATGCTCTTATTAATTATGTCAGAGCAGCAGGTAGAAACGAGACTGTCCTGCACAAACAGACCTTACAATGCAGGCTGTGGATTTGAACTTCACCTCATCAAGAGTGGGAGCCAGGGAAGGTTCAGGAGCAGAGCACTGACGCCTAGTCAACTTGGTGCTTTAAGGAGAGAAGGAAGCAGCGGGCTCGGGTAGGCTGACAGACGGAGGCTGCAGGCAGGAAGGCAGAGGAACGTGGGGAGCATTGACCTGGGAAAATGAGAAGGTGGATAAAGTGTGAGAAGTCCGTACAGTTTCCTCTGCTTGTTTGTTAACCGGGAGAATTCCGGGAAGCCTCTGGGAGAAGCTTAAGGGGATGGTGTGTCCAGTTGTCCTAGTGCCCTGCTCTAATGTTCCTGGGAATCTCTGGACCAGCAGGACGTGCTGCTAGCCAGGCCTTTTCTCTCCCTTTGTTTCCTGCCTGACAGAGCTTATCGGGTGAGATATACACCTGTCCACCAGCCTGAGGCCAGAAACTGGATGTGTTTGGCTTTGAGTGTAAGAACTTGGGCCAGCCTCCGTGCATGGGCACTCTTCCTCCCAGGATTGGATGGGCAGGGGGCACCTGGCCTTTGCCTTCCACGTTCCCTGGCCCTCAAAGCAGACAGTATTGGCCCAAGACCTGGAGTAGGGGGAGGAAGATGCAGAACTCCTCTTCCCCCAGCCCTGGCTGTGCTTCCTAATGGAATACACACAAAGGGGCTCTCTAATGCCAAACACGTGGTACCCAGCTGGGCTGGGACGGGGGAGGGGGAGAGGAGAGGAAGCTGGGGAGCAGAAGGACCAGCCCCCAAGCACTCCGGCCCCCTTCATTTTTCTCTTTTCTCCATCTGGGAAAAATATATTTAAATTTATCTCAAAAAATCTCAGAACATCAGTATGTAAATACATGCCAACCTGCCCACCCTTTGCATTTACGGTGGCCAAGGAGGACACTGGCTATCCGGACGTCCCAACCCAGCTCCTGCCATGGCCCTGAGTTGATGAGGTGCCTCCCCGGCCCAGGCAGCGGGGGACAAAGTGCAGTCATCTCTGGCCTGGAAAGGAAGTCCTCCCTGTCCTTGGACCTGAGCAGCGATCACAGCCACACCTGGGCCCCATCAGAAGTGCGAAAGGTCAGCTGTGGTCACATGGCCCGGGGTTGGAACCAGAGGGGAAGTCCATTTCTTGGTTTCTCACAAGAGAGGCTTCCCTGAGGAAACTTTGCGATAAAATCTTCAGTGCTGGAGGCTGGTGCTCTCAAGAAGTGGATTGTCCCAGCGTCCTCATCTGGAGAATGGGTGCACGGCAGTCTGGTAGGTCAGAACTTTTATTTTTCTTCTTAATTCAAGGTGTTCTTCTTTTCCTAGACCAGTTGTATGAAGATTATGGCGTCTATAATCATTGGCTCTATCACCTTTATACAACATCAGGGTGGCTAACTCTTTTGCAAACTGGTAAGAAATTTCTGGCAGATCGGCACTGGTCCGTGGACGGGCGGTTGAAAACCACTGATCTAGACAACTGAGTATTCCCTTGAGGGACCTCTCTTGGTTAAGCTAGTGTGCCTTGATTTCCCAGGGGAAAGGGCGGCACAGGGTCCGGGGGACCTGACTAAGGCAGCTTCTCTGCGTGCCTGCATCGGGAGCAGGGAGTTCATTTGCTTGGGTCCAAGGAATACTCAGGAAGAAAGGGATGGAGACAAAGGCCCCTCCATGTTAAAGTTGGAATTCCACTGATGAAGTTTGGAATGAAATATCGCAGCCAGAGGCCCATCGCCCCCAAGGAGAGGGCACTAGGAAGAAGGGGGGGGGTCAGAGTTGGTGACCTGGCTTAATCTCAGGGTCTCTTTGCACCTAGGCCCAGAGTGTGTCTGAGGACAGATGCCTCCCTGAAGTCAGCTGACTCTGCCATGGTCACACTCAGCTTGAAAATGTGGCTGAACTTGGAAGTGTGACATGTAAGAGTGGTAACCTTGGAGCCTGACTCTGGGCAAGGGGCAGGCCCAGCGGGGCATGACCCCAGCAGGCTTCGCAAGGCCGTTTCCATAGAGATACCATAGTGCTGTGGCACCACGTGGGAGTCAGGGCCTCCGGCCCTTCTGGACTCTCTCCTGCTGCCATTTACTCCCCTAGGACCCAAGATGCCCCCAGTTTTCTTGGGGGAGTGGGCATATATCAGTGGGTGTGGAATGAGTCTTGGGGTGCCAGCAATTATTGAGTAAATCAGAGAGATGGAATTTGTGTCCCAAACTGGTGAACTGTGTTTGCTTAGGAAAAAATCCAGAAAGTTATACAATGAAAAGTCATTAGTTATTGCCTCTAATTGGTAAGGTATCAGGTGATACTATTCTTTTTTTCTTTTTATTTATCTGTATTTTATATTTTTCTCCTACAGTGATCCTAGGGATTATTTAAAACACTTTCTTGGTGTTTTAATAAAGAATGATTATTTAGAGTTCCCAAGAGAAGCTTTTCTGATGACTGCTTTTATCTGTCCCAGGAGGTGAGGGAGAGTACGTTATGTTTCGGAAAGATTTTTCTTAATTCCATGTGGTTGAAGCAGAAGAGTTAGGTGCCTAGAGGTGTCTGTTCAACTCTCTGGGAAAAAAATCAGTGAGCAGAACCAGCAGAGTGGAGTGTGGCTTGCAGTGTCGGGAGAGACCGGGTGCAGCCGCGCGGTGTATGTATGTATATATAAAGTTGTATGTAGTATGTATATATATCTAAAGTTGGGGTTTTGCGGGCCCTTCGGAAGTCAGGGCCCAAGGCACTTGCCTGGTGGGTCCACTGTTAAATTCGCCTCTGGCCACAGTGGACTAGTTCAAGGAGCAGGGAGGAGGCTCAGCAGGCATGGAGCTTGGTTTTCAGTCTCTGAGGTCTGTGTGGGGCAGAGGGAGCCCAGGGCCCCTAAAACGCAAAAACAACAAGGGACAAACCGTCGGGAAGGCCATATAAGGAAGGCCTCTGCAGCACAGCCATGAATGGGGTGTCTTAGGAGATGCTGTGCTGCAATGAAATGACCTCAAACTTCAGTCGACAAAGATGTTTTGTCCGCTGGTTAATATGTCATCTTAAACAAGACGGAGATGCAGTGGGGTGAGCGGCGAGGAGAGAAAGGTATAACAGCTTATCCAGCCAAGAGGCTCCAAAGAAAGGAGACAGTCAGGGCACGTGTGAGGCCAACAGGCACGCCAGGCTGGGTGGGTGGTTCCAGCTGGTGGAGACAGGAGGCATCAGTGGGGGTCTGGCTAGTGTAGACGTGGCGACGGGGGGGGGGGGAGTTCAGCTCAGAGGCAGAGGGACTTCGGGGAAGGAGGAGTGTGACACTCAGGTCCTGGTCCATAGTATGTATTTGCACAAATTATAAAAAGGTACACCTTGCACTAGGGGACAAGAGTAAGTGAAATGTGAGCTGGATTTCCTACCCATGAATGGCTTCTCTGGCCAGCTGCCCTTGTTCAGTTAACAGCTTACGTGTTTGTGCACAGAGGTCCTGGATGACCGCAGTGCAGGTGTGGCTGGTTGTCCACAAATGACCCAGTTTGTACTGGGAAGGACAGAAGCAGGACATGGTACCCTGTGAGACCTGCTCAGTGCAGAGCATGGTATAGGGCCCAGTGGAGTGGGTCAAGGTCCAGGGCAGAGTTCTAAGGTCAATGGTGAGCTGGAGTGTGAGGCAGGGAAACTGAGGCAGAATCCTGTTTGTAATAGAGGCGACAGTGCAGGCAAATGGATGGGGATGTGACTTTGGGGAAACCACATCTCTGGCCACGAGACTCATTCCCAACCCCTCTGGAATGTCCTGCCTGTGGAAGTCCTGACTGATTTGGTGGGAGGGGATCACAGCCAGGGCAAGCAGAGGGCATTGTGGGAGCCTCAGTGAGCCCCATTGGGAGTCAGGGATGGGCAGGAGCAGACCTACTAATCGCTTCAGCTGTTCTTTCTTCTTGAGCATGCGTTTGAATCATCCGGAGAGCTGGCTGGGCCCCCCTTCTGAGTATCTGATTCAGTAGGCCTGGGGTGGTGATGGCAGATCTGCCTTTAGTATTGCTAACAAGTCCCCAGGGGATGCTGGCTCTGGTGAGCCAATGGCCACACTTTGACACCTGCTGCTCTGCGAGCTGTTCCTGCCTCCCGAAGCACAGGCCTTCTCCTAGGACTGGCCAACATCTGGCTTTCGCCTGCTCCTATTTGTCAGCTCTGGGTCCCTGGAGGATTTCCTCACCCACCATCCCTCCTTCTGAAGCTGTGGTGCGACCCCCCACTTCCTGCTGGGATTTACTCCTTTCTTCTGTTCTCCAGTCTCCAAAACAGCCGTCTCTCTGGGGAAGAACTGGCCACTCCCCTTTGGGCCGTGGGAAGGGCCTGGGCCATCCTTGGACACCTTGCTGCTTCTGGAGCCTCAGTGGCCCCAGGCAGCCAGGAACCCAGGGAGTCTGGACCCTGGTTTCCAGGCCCCGCTGGGCAGGTGTAAGGGGTCAGAGCTTAGTTACTGCAGAGTGGCGACTGTTCCCCCTAACGTCCTGATGGACCCTGAAATCAAACCCTTCCAATCGAAGAGCCAAGTTCTAGATCTCTTGGCCTTCTCAGGGTGTCAGTTTCTTCAACTGTAAAGTGAGGCCACCCAGAGAGTCCCCAAGAGCCTGTCCAGGTTGAGTGTTCAGGACTCTGAGGAGGAAGATGGATCAAAGGGAAGGGAAGACTCAGGGTTTGCTGGAAAGGAGTGAGGAGAAGGTGATGTCAGCTGCGGTGAGCGGGGCCTGGGAAGGCAGCTGAGTCACTGGGCATGACAAGGGCCGATGAGGAGCCGGGGAGGCTGGAGTGGGGAGTCATGTGGTCAAACCACTGGCGAGGGGGCTGGGCTTCGGGGACAGTGGGGCTGCCCGATGGTGCTGGTTAGCCTCTGGCTGAGGGGGCGGAGCCCGTGGGCCGCCTATGGTTCTGGCTGGATCATCAAGGCTCTGGGCTCTGGAGAACTGCAGCCATGTGGGTGTGGCCATGGGGCAGGAATGACTGAGGGGGCCCCCGGCCCCGTGGCTGAGTGACGGTAGGCCTCTGGGTAAGCCTGCCTGACCTCTTTGGCTCTGGGCTCCAGTCCTGGGGCCACTTCATCGCTGTGTTTCTGCTTCTCTGCTGACTCTTAGTGCCTCGTAGACAGGGACCAGGACTCCCCCTGTGGTGGTCATTGTGCAAAGCTTAGCTTAGCATGGTCAGGGTACACAGTGCAGACCCTCTCAACTTTCCTTCTGGCCCAAAGACTTGGAAAGAGGGGTGGAGCCTGAGGGACTGACCATCCCTCCTCCCCCCACTCCCCCCATCTCCCCCCCCCACCGTGGCTTTTGTGCAAACCCTTGGTGCTTTGAGTGCTGGTCGCTACGCTGGTCACCATGGCCAGGAGACCGGACCTTAGCTCCCAGGCTCTCCCAGGCTCCGGCAGCTCGGACAGCAAGCAGCCCTGTGCCTGCGGCCTAGGCCTCCCTCCCAGCGGGACCAGCTCATGCCTGACAGGCCTCATCGTGGGTCCAGCTCTGCCACATAGTTCTGTGCTCTTGAGGTCTTTTTTTTTCTTTTTCTTTTTTCTAGTTTCAGCTTCCTGACGTGTAAGTTAGTAGCAATTATTCTTGAGTGGGCAGGATCCCTTGCAGGGTAGGGCTTCATCAGCAGTTCTGTTGTCGGAAGAATCCTAACCGTGGGGGACCAGAGGTGCCTGTGTCCCTGGATTCCTGGGGGCTGGGCCCAGAGCTGTGGGGAGACGTTGGTGGGCTGCAGGCACTGCTGGCCTTTGGGGGAAAGAAAGGGGAGTATTGGCAGGGAACCAGAAGCAAGGGTGGGTGGGTGGGAATGGGGGGCTTCTAGCCCATCTTAGGCCATGGTTGGGGGAGGCACAACTCCCTATGCAGGGGCTTCTGGTCAGGTGAGGGCTGGCTTGGGAGGTTATCTGAGGGCACAGGAAATATCTGGCATCTATGGGAATAGGAACTCAGGTCAGGGGTCACCTCAAATTAAAATTTAAAAAGCCCTCTGTGTGAAGGGAATCAAAGGAGGTGAAGACATTTGCTCTTCCGGAGTCTCCTGAACCCAGATGTTAACGGTTAAAATTCTTGTGGGGCCAGACAATGGGCCCTGAGAGCAGCTCTGGGGGCCTGCGGGGCAGGAGTGCCCGAGCATGCAGTGGGATTTTTCAGGTCCCCTTTGGGACACTGACCCCAGTATTTACTGAGCAAAGCCACATGCTGGGGGGGGGGGGACAGGGTGCTCTGGGGGCTCAGGCCTCCCGGGCCCCTCACTTTGGGCGGGCTGCTCGCTAGAACGAAACAGGATCCAGGATCCTGCTGGCCTGAGTCAGAGCAGCTCATTAGCTGGAGGCCTGAGTCCTGCAGATTTATGGTCATCTGGGGGAAGGTCTTTGATCTTAGCTCAGGGTGAGGGGCAGGGGATTCTGGGTCTTAATTGGCATCAGTCAGGCTGATGATGACCAGGACCCCATCCTGACCAGCCTCTGCCCTGGCCTCTGTGACTTACGCTGACTGGGGTGCAGAAGGCTAGGGGAAGACAGTGTGTATGGCATTTATCCTGGCTCTTGAAAGGGGAGAATTAACAGCCCCAAGGGTCCTTCTCCCTGCAGCCCCTCCCAGCCTTGACCCAACCTTGACCTCTTCCCCTTCCTACTCTGACCTTGCCCGGTCCAAGGGTCACATCCCTCCTCAAAAGGTCACCATAGGCCTGGGCCTGTGCTGGGCACTGTGAGGATGTAATTCTAGCAGAAAAGCAAGATTGGAACCCAACAGCAAATCGCAGATGAAATGACAGGCTGCGCTGTGAAGTCTTAGACTTGCTCAGCCCAGCGGCGCCATTTGCATGAAGCTTTCATTGTGTTTTATTCTTTGTTTTCTGGCTGAAGAGGAGGGAAGAGGTACATATATGGGACAGTACAGGGAGACAGAAAGAGGGAAGGGAGAGAAGGGGCGGAGGAGAGGGCGGGAGGAGGACACGCTGAGCTGGGGGAGGGGCAGAGAGAGGCACAGTGAGGAAAGGTGGTGAAAGCAGCACGCACGAGAGAGGACAAGGGAGCTCCAGGGAGGCCCCGTGGCCAGGCAGGAATCCAGCTATGTCTAAGCACAGCTGAGAAGGCCAGGGCTTTTTGGCTCTGTGGTCCCATACATTCTCTTTGGGCCGAAACAAGCTGGAGCTGGGCCTCTCTCCTGAAAGTACGCGCAAACAGCCCCTGAGAGTTGACCTTATGTCCAGGAGCCAACCCTCCAGAGTGAAAGTTGCTGCAAGATGCTGTCTGTCCTGGGACAGGGAAGGCAGAGGAGGAGGCCAGAGATGAGCTGCCCGCTGCGGAAGGCAGGAGGGTGTCCAGGCCCAGGGGACATCAGGTCACCTTGTCCTAGGTGGCCTAAAGAAGGCTCGGGAACAAGCCGAGGAGAGGGATGCCACTGCATCCTGGGTTGGTGACTCAAGTGGGACAGTGCCTTCCCCAAGCTGAGTCAGGGAGACACAGAGTATTATTATCTTAAAGGAGAGCTTTGTACTATTCAGGAAAGGTGGGTGCGATTTCTTTCAGGTACAGCAAGCAGGCGTGAGGATTTCAGAGAAGGGGTCAAGGTGGTAGGTACTTCAGGCGGAAACACAGTGGAGGAGGCACTGAGGCCTGAGTCGCTCCATCTGCAGGGTCCACTGAAGGCCAGTGGCTCTGTGACGTCCTGGCATTGCATTTCTTCAAGCCCACCCGCATCTTCCCTTGCTGCTGAAGTTCTTATTTCTGTTAAGCACCGAACACTTCTGAAGAGTTCTCTAAGTGGAGAAATCTTTCCTCATGTGTGTGGCCCAGCCAGCAGGGGTTGCATCTCAGATCCTCTTTTACGAACTAGACCTTTTCCCATGCAACTTGATTGCCATATAGTTTACATGCAGTAAGATGCACCTGTTTTAAGCATATTGTTGGATAAGTTCCACCAAATGAAAATAGCCACATACTTACCAGTGAATAAGATAGTGACTATTTTTATCACCCCATGAACTCCCCTCATGCCCCGTTGCCATCGGTGCCCACTCCTACTTCCCACCCTGCCATCCGTAGACTGCCTTCGGCAGCTCGTCGGGCCTTCTCTAGACTTCATGTGCGTACAGGCACTCGGTGTCCGTGGCCTTGGCCGTTCTTCTCTCATCCTGCCGTTACAGTTTAGCATGAGCTCTTGAGATTCTCCCTCAAGTTTGTTCCTTTTAATGGCTGAGCCTCATTCCCTTGTATGGGCACACCCGTCTGTCCATTCGCCAGCTGGTGACTGCTCGTTTTCCCCAGTTTGAGAGACGATAGAGAAAACAGCAGGAAGGCAGGTGTCTGTCTCCCAGTGAGGGGCCCCCTTCATTCTGACCCTGCTCAAGACGGGTGGGGAGAGAGAGGCCAGAGCCTGACCCCACAGCATGCAGGGGACAGTGACAGCACCAAGCGACCCCAGGGAAGGGCAGGGCCTGGGAATCTGAGGGTTGGGGGTGTCCTCGCAGGGACTTCCTAGACATCTTTAGTAATAATGGCCACTGTGAGTTAATAGCCCACTATGTGTGTGCGTCTCCAGTCCTCTCTGAGACCACACAGAGAGCCGTGTGGTCCCACTGGACAGACTGAGAAAGCTCATTCATAAAGGGCAGGTGACTTGAGACCACAAAGCTATAGGTGGCCAGTTAGAATTCAGATCTCCAAAGCCTCTGCCTCCCCATGCTGTCTTCCTGGAGGAGGTGGGCTTACCCAGGGAGTTCCGCAGGTCAAAGGCACTGCAGAAGAGAGGGAGGGAGGAGGACATGCTGAGCTGGGGGGGAGGGAACGGGGGACAGAGGGAGGCACAGTGAGGAAAGGTCCTGAAAGCAGCACGCACGAGAGAGGACAAGGGAGCTCCAGAGAGGCCCCGTGGCCAGGCTGGAATCCAGCTATGTGTCAGAGAGGTAGCTGGTAGCACGCTGAGGTTGGTAAGGACCCTTCAAGACTTCAGAGTAACCAGGTAGTGAGAAGGCTGTCAGCTTCCACGGCCTGCAAAAGAAGGTGGGAAGCTCTCCTGCCTCCTGACTGCTCTGGGGATGTCTGAGGTAAGCTCTGAATGGGAAAGGGGGCAGCTTGGGAAGAACTGGGCCCAGAGCCTGAGAAGCTGACCCTGTGCAATTCTCTACCCTGCTGCCAGCTTCCTGCCTTCCCCACGGGAACCACAGTCCCAGGAGTGTTAGGAGCAAGGCCATTCCCTGGGGGTCCGGTGGCCTCGACTTGATAAGTCCCCTGGGGAGAACGGCTTCTGTTCTATCCAGCAGCCTCCTGAGGCACCCAGCTCACTCCTCCCAGCCCGTGCCACCGAGGTGCAGGGACACAAACGGGCTGGAAGTTCAGAAATCTAAGCAAAGTCTTGGCTCTGCCACTACCCGACTTTGTGACCGTTCCCTTCCTCTTTCTAGGCCTCAGTTTCCCCATTCATAAGAGAAAGCGGTTTTAGAGACCAGAGGACATCTGATTCCAGGTGGAGTAGTCGGTGATGCCAAGGGCAGCGAGCAGACCCAGGGGGCGGGGTGCAGGGTGCTGTTCCCTCTCTGGGCACCCTGGGCCTCTCCTGGGAGAGCCTCTCCGGGGAAGGGGCTTTTGGGGGCACCCCTCTCAGTACACCCCTTTGCTCTCGTGCTGCAGCTCCCTGGGGCCTTGGTGAAGGCGCGGCCCCCTGCAGAAGGCGGGTTGCAAAGGCAGGGAGCCAAGCAGCAGCAGAGCCAGCCTGTGCCAGCGCTGCCGCCACCACATCATCATCGAAACCAGGTCAGCTCCTGACTATTCACCCAGCGAAACTGGGAGAGCGCTCAGCTGGGGCCATCTGCACAGGCTCCTGGTTTTACGATTAGAGTGCCCAGAGGAGGAAAGAATGAGTTCACTCCGATTGCCCGCCCCTCTGAAGGGCTGGCTCTGTGTGGCCCGTGCCGTGCCCCTCAGCTCCGCAGCCTGCCAGGCGCCACATCCACGGAATACAGGAGGTGTCTCCTCAACCCCGGCCTGTCCCTACTTAGCCCACGGCTGCGGCTAATGGGGAGAGGCTGCCAGTACCTGTCCTGGTCTAGGGTGGGCTGGGGAGGCCTGTGGAAGTGGAGGTGACAGGAGGGCAGAATGGGGTCCCTCCATTCCTGTCTCCCCCAGTACCTGTCTCAGAGCGGGGGCACTTTCTTTCATAGACTGGGTTGGACTCAGAGATGGAATACAGGTGATTCCTACCTCTCCTTATTTCCTGGAGGTGCCTTTGGAAGTCCATGGACACTTCTGCATCCTAGAGGTGACCTTCTCTGCCCACCCCCTCCTCTCCCCACCAAGTCACCCTCTCTCTCTGGGCCCTGACTCACTGTTGTTGTACCAAAGCCCCCAGCTGGGTAGGACAGGCAGACTGCAGGAAAGCAGAGCCCGCTTCCTCAAAGCCTTGGGCACAAGCTGGTCCAGCAGTGCCCTTGGTGGTCATTTAGGACTGCCCCCACCCCCCACTCACCCCCGCCGGATCCGGCCACAGGTGTTCTTGGAACCATGCTTGTACTTAACCCCAGCCCTCCTCTTAGGGACCAGCTCTGCCCAGCATCTCACGGGCTTGTCCTCGGACCCTGATGCTCTGCCACGTTCAGAAAGCTTTCTCCCAGCTGCACCACGGGCTCCATCAGCGGCTCTATCGTGGCTGTCCTCCATACTGTTCCCTCGCTCAGGACTTGGGAGAGGCTTCTGGGCCCGAGGTCACGGGGTGGGGTGGGGACGAAGTGAGATGAAGGAGCGAAGACCACGGCTGTGGTCATGGTGGCTGGCTGTGAGGGGTGTCTCTCCTGGCCCCTGCAGCACCTTTGTGGGGATTAGACAAAGGAGCCTCCACTGGAAAGACACAGCCCCGTGCCTGTGGGCTTGGTGGAGAGAACATGGCTGGCATCGAGCCCCAATGTGGCCTCTTAGTCACTTTTCTGGCTCTCACAGTGCCAAGGGGGCAGCTTGTACCAAAGTTTAGAGTGATAACTGCCCCCAAAGATGTCCACGCCCTAATCCCTGGAACCTATGGACATACTACCCACAGAGAGGACTGAGTAGGTATCATTAAACTAACGGACTTCAGATGGGAGATTACCCTGGCTTACCCGGGTTGGCCCTAAAAGCAATCAGAAGGGCCCTTACAAGAGGAAGACAGGAGTGTCAGAGTCGGAGCGAGAAGAGTGACCTTGGGAGCAGAGGTCAGAGAGAGAGATGGAAGGTGCTGTACTGTGGGCTTTGAAGGGGAAGGGAGGGGACACGAACTGAGGAGTCGGGGTATTCTGAAGCCAGAGGTGAGGGAATGGATTTCTTCCTAGGGCCTCCAGAGAGGACACAGCCCTGCTGGCACCTTGATGGGAGCCCCTTAACACCCAGTTTTGGGCTTCGAACTGGTGGAACCGGATGATGAGGACTCTGTGCTTTGAGCTGCCATTGTGCCAGTCTGTTCCCGCAGCCACAGCAGCGAACACGCGAGCCATGCCCGTCTGTGGGACGTTGTGCCTGGAGCCCGGGGTGAGGTAGCGATGGGGATGCAGGAGGCTAGACTGGTAGGCAGGGACTACGAAGGGCCTCCCAAGTCACAGAGAAGAATTTGCCTTAGTCTGAAGGCAGCCCAGCAGACCTACGCACAAATGGGTGACATTTCAGGAGGACCCCTGTTGTGGAAGATGGACTGGTGGGAAGTGACTAGAGATAATGTGAAGAGGGCTTCCTGCAGGTGTGGGGGACAATGACATGACTCGGGCCCAGCTAGTGGCAGTTCAGAGAGGCATAACCTGCTCCAGTGGACACCTGGAGACCTGAGACACAGCACATGGCAAATCCCTCCTCTGCCAGCCCCTGACGTTCCTGTCCTGCCTCTCCCCGCTCTGCGCCGAAGGCTCCTAAGGGCCCCTGAGATGAGGTAGTGACTTTGGAGGAATGGTAGATACTGGAGGATATTCCCAAGGGCTCAGTTAGAAGGGTAAGTGGCATCCTGTGTATGTGCACACACACGCACACAGGTGTGTATGTGCGCACCCATGTAGGGACGCTCACTCACACGCGCGCACACATGCACACAGGTGTGTATGTGCGCACCCATGCAGGGACACTCACTCACACATGCATACACATGCACACAGGTGTGTATGTGCGCACCCATGCAGGGACACTCACTCACACACGCATACACATGCACACAGGAAGGGTTCTAGCACACCCATGCGGGGACGCTCACTCACACACGCGCACACATGCACACAGGAAGGGTTCTAGCACACCCATGCGGGGACGCTCACTCACACGCACGCACACATGCACACAGGAAGGGTTCTAGCACACCCATGCGGGGACGCTCACTCACACATGCATACACATGCACACAGGTGTGTATGTGCGCACCCATGCAGGGACACTCACTCACACACGCATACACATGCACACAGGAAGGGTTCTAGCACACCCATGCGGGGACGCTCACTCACACGCACGCACACATGCACACAGGAAGGGTTCTAGCACACCCATGCGGGGACGCTCACTCACACGCACGCACACATGCACACAGGAAGGGTTCTAGCACACCCATGCGGGGACGCTCACTCACACACGCGCACACATGCACACAGGAAGGGTTCTAGCACACCCAACGCGTGCGCACACATGCACACAGGTGTGTATGTGCACACCCATGCAGGGGCACTCACTCACACGCGCGCACACATGCACACAGGTGTGTATGTGCGCACCCATGCAGGGACACTCACACACGCGCGTACACATGCACACAGGAGGGGTTCTAGCATGCCCATGCAGGGACGCTCACACACGCGCGTACACATGCACACAGGAAGGGTTCTAGCACACCCATGCAGGGACGCTCACTCACACGCGCGCACACATGCACACAGGTGTGTATGTGCACACCCATGCAGGGACACTCACACACGCGCACACATGCACACAGGAGGGGTTCTAGCATGCCCATGGCCTTTCTCCTTGGCAGCCTTCTTTCTCACCCTGCCCGTTCACAGGTGCCCCAAGGGTGCCCCCCGGGGCCTGTCTGATGCCAGGTCTCCAAGGGTGACTGCCTTTTGGGGCAGCCAGACTGAGGAGCCAAGGGGTGGGTGACAGAGGTCTGAACCTTTGGTGGGGACACAAGGGGTGCAGCAAATGCATTTTTTGGTCACACCTGTGATTGCTGCTAGGGTCACTCCATCTGAGAGTTCAAGATGAGTCTCACTAGTCAGACGGCACAGGCCCGTGGTGCTCCGCCCTGCCCTCGCCCACCCCAGCTCACAGGGGCAGCGCCAGCCGCTCTCAACCATGGCATCCTGGGCTTGCCTCCTGCTGCCTCAGCTCCCTGACATTGGGCTCTTTCTCCGGGCACTTGTCCCTGCCGAGGTCTGCCTCGCCAGCCCCTCTGACCCTGCCACTGTCACGTCCAGAAACAGCGCTCCCCTTGCACTCAGCCTGGGTCTCCCATCCCAGCTGTGATACCGGGTGGGCTCTCCTGGAGGCCGTGACAGAAACGCCGCATGTTGGCTTATGAGCTGGCGCAATCCAAGGCTGGGCTTGCTGGAGGCGAGGCTCTATCCAGGACTCGACCCAGGAGCCTGGCCGGGCTTCCCGCACTCCCTTCTCCGGCAGACTGTCCTGTGGTCCCAAGGCAGCTGCACGCAGCTACAGGACCACCGCTCCCTCACGAATTGTATAGCTAACTTATATATAGATTCCATACTTGTATTATTGTATTACTAAATTTTATTTATACTTAAAGTATAAGTTTAATATATATGGACTTTATATATCATTTTGTATATTAAGTGATATTAGATTTAAAAGATAAAGAAGGAAAGAGAGAAGCATTTTAAAATGAAGTGCTAGCTACACAGTCATTCAGCTGCTGCATTCAACTATTATTATAGCTCTTATAAAAACACACTGCTACACACTGCTGGGTGTGTGTTCCATGGAACTGCCTGGATAGTTCATCAAAAGAAGTGATGTTTATAATAACTCAAATCTCTTATTATTGTAAAATTGGTACAGATGCATATACAATTTAATGCTACAGAACAATAAAAGACATGCCCTAATGCTGCATGCTTAACACGGATGAACATCACGATGATGCTGAACAAAAGGGTCACACATACAACAGTTTGTAAAGTTAAAACACTGCAAAGCTTAAAAATAAAATGAAGTGCTGTCTCCTTCCTCGTTCTCTGCCTGCATGGGTCTGCTGGCCATGCGGAGGGTGTTCTGGTAAGGGACTAGTAGAAAAGCATTGTAAAGCTTGGTGGTGTGTTATTGAGAACTTAAATGTGAGGTAGAGGGTAGCTACAATTTAAAATGCACCTGCCCTTGACCCAGCAGTCCCTTGTGATATGAATTTATCCTGCAAATATATGATACTTTCAAAATCACATAAGCACAAGGTTATTTGTTGTAGCATTAATTGTAATAGTGGACAATTAGAAAAAGCATGAATAACTATTGAGAGGTGACTAGTTAAACAAATGATAGTTCATTCATGTGATGGAATACTATGATACCATGCAGTCATTAGCCAAGAACAGTGCTAGGGGATGAGCTTCCAGGTATGTTAAGTGAAAACAAAAACAAGATGTAGAAGATTGTGTGACTGTTTATGCAACAACGGGGTGTGTGTGTGTGTGTGTGTGTGTGTGTGTGTGTGTGTGTGTGTGTAGGCAAGTGTGCATGTGCAGACTTAAGCATAAAATGCAGAATGTCTGGAAGGTAAACAATAAGGGGAGGATGGGCTCCTCAGGGTGGCATCAGCACCTTTGAATTTCGAGCCCTGGCCAGTTGGCTCAGCAGTAGAGTGTTGGCCCAGCCTGTGGAAGTCCCGGGCTTGATTCCCGGTCAGGGTACACAGGAGAAGCAACCATCTGCTTCTCCCTCCTTTCTTTCTTCCTCTCTTTCTTCCTCTCCTGCAGCCATGGCTCCAATGGTTTGAGCAAAAGTTGGCCCCAGGCTCTAAGGATGGCTCCATTGCCTCGGCTAAAATAGCTCGGTTGCTGAGCAATGGAGCTGTGGCCCAGATGGGTAGAGAATTGCCTGGTAAGGGCTTGCCAGGTAGATCCTGGTTTGGCATATGCAGGAAGAGTCTGTCTCTGCTTCCCCACCTCTCACTTAATAAAAATTTTTTTTTTCGTAGTTTGTCCACATTTACCTATTCTAAAATAATTTTCTTTTTGAAGCACTTCAAAACAATGAAAACAGAGAAAAATGAAGTGTTTACACCTGACCTGTAGTGGCACAGTGGATGGGGCATTGACCTGGAGAGATGAAGTGCTTAGAGTATAATAATCACTGGTGAATTTTATCTCACGTGCGTGTGTCTCTGTTCCCACTGCACTGTGTGCACAGCCCCACACTGGCATTGTAGTATTGCTGTGTAATCATTGCCTATATACCTGTCAGTCTGTCCAACTGGATCAAACATGACTCTAGGGCAGGGATGATAGTTTTCACTTTATGTCCCTGTACCAACCAGAGACATTGACATATAGTAGATTGTTGAGTGAATGACTGATGGACTGAATTCACTATGAATGTGTTAGAAGGAAAAATGAAGCCATAGTTTCTGCTCTCTAGAATCTCATGATCTAGTAGTGGGGCGGGAGTCATACATGACACATTTCTGGCCGCTGATGGCAATGACCCTGTCATCCTGGAGATCTGGGGGAGAAAGAGGGAAGGATTCCCAGCCCAGAGAAGTGGTTACAGTTGTGGGAGTGGTGTTCAGGCCCACAAAAGATGAGAGCTGGGAAAGAACTGGTCCAGGACAGGCAAAGCATGGAGGCCGTCGCAGGGGGGGTCGGGTCTGCTGTGGTGGGAAACGTGGGGAGCCTCGGGGAGGCCGGGTGACACAGCTTGGCTCGGCTGACCCCCTCCCCTGTGAGCCGGGCTGGGAGGTGGCTCAACCATCCTGTGCTGTTATCCCACAAGCTTCAATGCAGAACCGTGCAAGGCCATCAGAATGGCACCTGAGTCTTACCATTCTGCTCCTTTGGACCAGCACCCAGAAACAGAGCTGGGCAGCTACCCCGTCCCCTGCTTGGGTCTGCAGCCCTGTAGGAATGGGTTTTTGTTTCTGGAAGCTTAGTCTTAGAATCTGACAGCGTGTGTGGTCCCTTTCCTGCACTTGTCCTGAAACTGCCCAGCCTGCTCGAAATGGCTGTCAGTGTGGTTATTCTCTTGGTCACTCACCAAGACCTGACTTAATCATATAAGATTTGAGGGCAAAAAGGAAGGTGGCACAAGACTTGGGCATCTCAACCAATCTGCCCAACAGAAACATTGTTTTTTGTTATCTGTTACTGAATAACAAACTCCAAAACTCAGTGGCTTTTAAACAACTGCTATTTTATAGTTTCTTGTGATTCTGTGGCTTGACTGGGTTCAGCTGGCTGGTTCTTCTGCTGGTCTTGCTTAGGGGTCTTTCGTGGAGGTGCATTCAGATAAATGCTGGGACCGGAGTCATCTGAAGGTTCAGCTATGATGATGGGTCAGCTGGGCCTTTCTTCCTCTTTATGTGGCCTCTCCACATGCATCTGTCAGCAGGCTAGCCAGACATCTTAAACAATGACTCAGGGATCTCAAAAGTGAACCTTCCAAGAAAGAGGAAGTAGAAGCTACCATTCCTCTTAAACGCTAAGAGGATCACTTCTGCCACATTCTGTTGAATATGCCATGTGTCACAGGTCAGCCTAAGTCAGTGTGGCAGGGGACTACATCGTGGCATGAGTGTCGAGAGGTGTGCGTTTCCGGGGGCCGTCCTTGGACACTAGCTTACACAGTCCTGTGGCATGGCAGAGTGGCAGCTGAGACACCCAGGAGAGAAGACATCCATGGTCAGCGAGAGATCCTGGTCTTTAGGTCCTCTCAGCTGGGCTTAGGAGGTCCTGGACTGACGTTGGCTCTCCCTGGCACCGAGGCGGCATGTATAGGCAGCTCTCCCGGCATACATCACTGTCCCCACCCCTTGTCTCTGCTAAGAGCTTTGGCTCCATGTCCTCTGAATGGGTGCACCCTGACTGGCCACTTTAACACAGGGTATAGGAGCTTTCAGCATGGCCGTAGGATTCGGCTATTGCAGGGGAAATGTCAGTCTCATATACCCAACTGCTTCCTGGGCACTTCCACCTGGGTATCCCAAAGGTACCTCAAACTTAGTGCCTCAAGCACTAATTCCCCACTTTCCTGCCTGCCTCCCTTCTGAGGGAAGCTCTACCCAAGAGCTCCAAGGTTATTAGTCCTTCTAAAGGAGATGGCCCATCGGACTCCAAGGTGATTATCAGAAAAATTAAGTTCAGTGTCTGGAAGTGTTCTTGCTCTGTAGTCAAACAAGGGTGCTAACCATACCTGCCTGGCTCAAGAAAATCTCCTGATAAGCAAACTGAATAAATTATGTGGAACTGTAAAAAAATGTGAAGTACTATATAACCAAGGGAGCGACTGATGTTTACAGCAGGGGTGTTTGACCTCTGTTGAGTACCCATTCCCTACTTCTTCTGATAACAGAGGACCCCTTTTCCCCTTAGGAAACTCATTCCATGGGGGTTGGGCAGGGCCGGAGTGGTAGGAACATTCCTCAGAGAATTCCGTATCTTTGAACACAAAGGTTGGTTCAGAAATGGGCACGTGACCTCCGATGAGGCCGGTTAGAGTCCTCCAAGCCTTTTCTCCTAGAGCTCTCAGGAAGACAGCTCTGGGCACTTGAATTGACAAGTACACTCTGGCTTCCCATGTGGTGGGATCTAGTTGGGAAGTGTCTGCTGAGGGACAGAGCCCTGTTGACATCCTGCTAGCCTCTGAGGCCAACCTGCCTGAAGCCAGATCAACCCTGACTTTTCAATACCATAAGTCAATCAATGCACCATCTTTTTTGTAGCTCGAAGAGCCTGATTAACTCAGTGTCTTTAAAAAACAAAGCAAAACAACACAATACAAAACAAAACCCTTTTCTGTTAATTCTCACTATTCCATGACTTTCTTCATGACCTGGCTCAAATTCTCCTCTTCTATTCTTGAATTACCCCATCACACACACACTCACAAGCACGCACACATGCACGCACACATGCACACACACACACACACACATACACACACACACACACACCATATAGTTCAGATTACCTTGCGCTGGTTTGTTAGAAATGTTTAGGGGAGAGAGAGTTTCTGGAACCCCTGTGGTCCTGGTAGCATAAGAGCTTCCAGAGGGCAGGAGTGTGTTGGGGGCCTTGAAGTGTCTGAAAACTGGTTCATTGCTGGGGTGGGGTGAGTGAGTGTGTGTGGAGTACATGCCTATATGAGGTCACAAGGCAGGTGTGTGTGCGTGTGTGACCAGAGCAGAGGTGACAGAATATCTCTATGTGCACTGAGTGACTGTGAGTGCATGAGCAGTAAGACATGTTCTTCAGGCAGCAGGACCAGTTCAGTGACAAGTCCCTGCAGGGCTGGCAGGAGTGTCCCTGCTGCAGCCAAGACGCCCAGCACGCATGGGGCTGAGGGCCCCAGCAGTGCCCTCCACACTCAGTGGCTGGGACGTCCTTCACCTTCAGAGCTCAGCTTCGTCTCTTCAACCACAGAGACCTGAGCCTGTTCATGTCAGCCTCCCCAGCACATAGCACAGGCCCTGGCACGCTGTCAGAGCCCGGTGCTCAGTGTTAGCATAGAATAAATGAAAGAATCAATGATCTGATCCAGATGAGGGACCCCTCCTCTGAGTAGCCCAGAAAGGAAGTAGGACCACCCTTCTCCTGCCAGGCAGGCCAGGTGGTCTGCAGGTGCTGTTCTGGGAACCCCGTCACTGAGCTCTCATTCACATCTGGCTCTTTGTAAGTTCAGGTATTCCCACCAAGACATGGTCCTCTTCCTCCCTATACTGGCTTACTGTCTGGTAGGCCTCACCTTGGATAAGACACGACTTCCCCGAGAAGCCCACCCCATGCATGCTCACACACACTGTGGGTAGGTGCCCCTTCCAGGCCCCCACAGCACCCGTTCTGGCATTTATGGAAGTACTTGTCACATTGCATTATAAATGCCAATTTGTCTTCATCGTGCCTCCACAGCTGAGCCTGTGGGCCCGTGTGGCCGGCTGTGTTCCAGGTGCAGGAGCTACGGCAGTGAACGTGACAGGTTCCCTGGTCTCATGGATCACCCACCTTCATGGAGGAGGGACAGCAAGTGGGTACACAGACACGTGGAACAGATCGTTTTGATGATGATGAATGCTATGAATAAAACCAACCAGGGAGATGCAGAGAGAGCCCCCAGAGGGGTCAGAGACTGCCTCTTGAAGGAGGTGATGTTCTAGCTGAGACAGGCAGAGATCTGGGAGAGAATATTCCAAGGTGACACTATGCCCTTGTCCCCAAATGTGACAATGGGAAGAAGGTCATGTAGAGCAGTGGTCCCCAACCCCTGGACTGTGGACCGGTACCGGTATGTGGGCCATTTGGTACCGGTCCACAGAGAAAGAATAAATAGCTTGCATTATTTCTGTTTTATTTATATTTAAGTCTGAACGATGTTTTATTTTTAAAAAATGACCAGATTCCCTCTGTTACATCCATCTAAGACTCACTCTTGACGCCCGTCTAGGTCATGTGATACATTTATCTGTCCCACCCTAAAGGCCGGTCCGTGAAAATATTTTCTGACATTAAACCAGTCCGTAGCCCAAAACAGGTTGGGGATCACTGGTGTAGAGGAAGAGTGGGGAGAGTTGAGGTCAGAGTGGCAGGGAGGGACCTAATTTTGTATAAAATTTTAGGCTGTAGTAAGGCATTTAGGTTTTATTCAAATAACAGTAGGGAAGGGACATGACCTTATTTCAAATCTTCAAAGATCAGGCTGGCTGTCGTGGTAGACAGTTTGCTGGGGACAAGAGGAGGAGTGGGAGTCTGTTGCAGTGATGAGGGCGAGACTGTGACAGCGACGGAGAAGCAGAATGGACTGGGGTCGGGTGCACTGAGGTGAGTTTACAGGGCTGGATGTTGAAGCTCCCGGAGCTAGCAAGGGGCGGGGAGGCAGGAGGATGCTTAGTCTTGGGAAACTGGGTGCGTGTGTGTGGGTGCCAGTCATCAAGATGGGAAGGATCAGATCGGGGTGGGGACAGAAATGGAGAGTTTGTTTTGCCTCTGTTAATTTTGAAATGCCTGGTAGAAGTCCAAATGGAGATGACAAAGAAATACGAGCCCGTAGTAGCTCAGCAGAGGAGCCACAGCATACATCTGGTTTGAAAGCCTTGATGGTATCATCTAGGTAGAGAATGTGTACAGAGTAATAGAAAGCCTGTGACCAGGCTCTGACGCATGGCAACACGTAGAAGTTGATTGAAACTAACAGAGAAGCCTGAGATAAAGGGGGAGGAGGGAAAGACAGACAGACAGAGAGACAGAGACAGAGGAGGGAGGTGATTTTCACAGAAGCTGAGAGAACATGCAATAAGGAGACACAGCCAACCATTGCAGGGCTGCTTGTAGGTTCAACAAGTGGTCAGAGAAGTGACCGCTGGCTTCTGCAACGTGCCGGTGGCTGGCGGCGTTGACAAGAGCAGGTCAGTGGAGTGGCACAGAGGGAAGCCCGGCTGGGGTTGGTATGTGGAGAATGGAGGTGCAGAAGGACAGCAGCAGGTAGAGAGCTTCTTCAGGAAGTTTCTCCACGGTGGAGAGCAAGCCGCTGGAGCAGTAGCTGCTGGAGGGGAAAGGGCATCTAGGGGGAAGTGTTTTGTTTGTTTTGTTTTTGTTTTTAAAGAGACAGGAGCTCCTGTAGCTTTATATTGGGTTGGGGAATAAGTTCGTAGCGTTTTTATATTTTATTTTACAACGATTTGTTTGCTGTTTGGCAAAGGGTAAGTATTCATTCGATAAAACTCTTTCTGCTCTACAAAACTATGTTAATTGTATTTTTGAGTTATTTAATTTTTTATTAGTTTTGAGGTTAGAAATGGAATACCCAGGAGGCAAAAATCAACATTTTCGACACCTGCTCTTCTTTGCTTTTCATTGAGGTCAAAAAGCTGCCGAAGCAGCCCGGGACATTTGCTACGTGTATGGAGAAGGTGTCATAGGCGAGTCTACAGCACAGAAATGGTTTGCAAAGTTCAAAAATGGCGACTTTGACGTCGATGACACGTGCCGCAGCGGAAGGCCTTCTGAATTCGATGAAGAACTGGGAAATGCTCGAAAAGAACGCCACGGTCAACAAGGAGCTCTACATTGCCCAGCTACACCGCGTGAACGAGGCTATTCAACTGAAAAGACCCGATCGACATGGTCAAACCATACTCCTTCACGACAACGCCAGGCCCCATGTTGCACAAGTCGTCAAAGCCGCACTGCAAGAGCTTGAATGGGAGGTCCTTCAGCATCCACCATATTCTCCGGACCTTGCACGGACCGATTACCATCTTTTCCGCTCCCTGTCAAACCATATGAAGGGCGTTACCTTCGATAACAAAGAGGTCCTTAAAAACTGGCTCAACAACTTCTTTGACACCAGACCAGGCGATTTTTGGCGGAACGGCATCAACAAATTGGTCGAGAGGTGGGAAGAGGTTGTAAACAGCAACGGCGAATATATAATTGATTAACTTATTGATATAATTATTGTTTTTTGATTAAATAAAAGTCCGGTAAAAATGCTACAAACTTATTCCCCAACCCAATATATGCTGATGGGAAAGATCCCACAGAGAGGGGAAATTATGACAAAGAAGGGAAAATAATAAAATATTTTCCTGACCAAGGATATGGAGAAGGTAGAAGGCACAGGACCCAGAGCTAAAGGCAGAGTTGCCTTTAGGTGGGAACTGGGGCAAGTGGGCGGGGAGACGGGCACAGATGTGAGTAGGCAGACGGTTTCGGTGGTGGGAAAATGAAGCAATCCCTCCCAACATTTTCTATGTTCCCAATGTAATATGAGACAAAACGACGATCTGAGGGACAAGTGGCATTAGAGGACAGAGGACATAGAGTGAACAATGCCAGGAATGGGTAGAGAAAGACTATGCTGGGTACCTATTCAAGAATCCTGTTAGTTGAGTGAGATCAGTCCGCTTGGTATGTGTTTCTCTGCAGCCACATTCAGCCACATGGGTGCAGGCACAGAGGAGAAAGTTAAGACATGTGGTCGCCGGGCAACCCCAAAGCTTGGGCCTAACTGAGATGATGAAATGTCTCAAGTGTCCCAGCTGATCTCGGCCTCACCAGCTGAGAAGTCTGTCCCACCACGGCCAACGCCTGGTGTGTTCAGCACTCAGGAAACATCCGCCCTTTCAATGGTTGGGGAACAACTTGGGGTTGGGATGTGGGATAGAGGGATGACATCATTGTATGGAATGCTCATTTCTGCTCGCCCAGCCCTCGTCACATCCCTGCTCCAGCATGACATGGAGTAACCATTCCCATGTGCGGGACCCGGAAACAGAAAGATAACAAAGCCCTGGCCGCCAGGCGGCCCTGGGACCCAGCCCAGCCACAAAGCGCTTCTCAGAGGAGTTTTATTGGGGTGCGTGTGTGTGTCTCTGCCTCATTGTCGGGCACCCACTTGCCTCCAGAGAAAGGGCTCCTTCATCCCTCACATTAGTCATCCACCCCTGCACAAACAACTGGCCCTCTCCTCCATGTTCTCACCCACCCCAGGCCAGAGCCGAGCTCAGCAGCTGGCCCAGAAAGATGCCTCATAATTTCTTATTGAATGAATGAATGAATGGACACACCAAAGCATCCATCATGCAGGGGAAGAAAACCCCTGCCTTCCACCTGGCCAGACTGAGCAGCCCCTCCCACAACCCTCCCTGCAGCGCTGCTGGGTGATCAGGGCTAACCTGGGCAGAGCCAGAAGGTCTCCAGGTTCAAAGAAGTTCATCCTAGCAGGAGACGGCAGAGAGCTCTTGGGGGCTGAGGAAAGAAAGCAGGACTTTGCCTTTCCTGAGTCTAGTACAAAAGGGCCTGGTGTCGATTCAGTTCCGGACCCTGGATGGGACCAGCTGGGCTGCCTTTTCTCGTGACCTCCTGGTCCCGACCTCTCTCTTGGTGGCAGGGGCAGCCTCAGGCGCACAGGCCTTGGCTCCTCCCCAGCAGCTGGGAGGCCCCTGACTCCAGGCTGAGGGCACTCTGAGCAGAATGGCCACTTCAGTGACTGCAGGGCTAGGAGGTCAGCAGGTCAGGGGTAGTGCCAAGCAGGCATTGCCTTTTCCAACAGGGCTCCAGTTCTGGTTCAGGCAGAAGGGAGTGCTGAGGAGGACGTGTCCCTGGGCATCCCGGCCTCAGGGGAGACAGGCCATCACGCCCATCGGTCCTGCTCCTCAGCCTGTTCCCCTGCCCCTTTGTCTCCATGACGCTCCTGAATGTCCTGGTTGGCTAGATGAGACATGGAAACTCCAGCTGGATTTCTAGAGTCGGTCTGAGAAGCCAGCCTCAGGGAACACTTGCTGAGCCCTCCCGAGGGGGTTCTCTTTCTGGCTGGGAGCCAGGAGAAAGCGTAGGCCATGAGGGCCGAGGGCCTCGATGTGGGCAGCTGAGGGGTGCCCACTCCCAGCTCTGGGCTCCTGCTGAGGGGCTGGCAAAGCCTTGCTGGGCAGGAGCGGGCCCAGCTGCCAGTCTGCTGACCACAAAGAGGGCGAATGTCCTGACAGGGGTTGGCCAGGGAGGAGCCACACTTTAGGAGACAGTGAGGGTGACCCCACCCCAAGTGTGGGGCTGGGAGAGGGGCATGCAGCTGGGTGGCCCTTCAGGGGTCACCCAGTTCAGTACCCTCCCCAGCAGTGTGGAAGGGGTTTGCTCGCGGCTGCCACGCCCCATGGCAGCCATGGTCTGGAAGGTGGCGGACGTTTGAACACACTTGTGTCTGTTGAATGAATAAATGAATTCAGGTCCCCAGGTAGTTCCACTGCGCTCCCCACCGCACCCACCAGGGGTCACGGTCAGGGACTTGAGACTCGGTCCATCGGTGCGATGTGTAGTGGACACATCTCCGCGTCCACCAGGGGCTCACAGGAGGTATTCTGATGGGAAGAGACGGCCGGTCTGTCTCGGGCGGTTGCTGCGAGCATGGAGCTTTTCAGGAAATAAAGAGGCATTGATTTGTGAGCCCTCTCGCAGGTAATTGAGACTGAGTCCCCCCAGACCAAGCCCTGAGGTGCTCCGGGCTCTGAGCCGGCAGACAGTGAACGGCGCTGACTGGGGCCTGGCCCAGCTCCAGCAGGAGTGGCGTGGGAACGCGGCCTCCAGCCCCTGCCCGGCCCTGCGTGGGGGGAGCTGGTGTGAGGCCAAACACCAGCACGGCCTCTGACGGACACTTCTGGGCCTGCCGGGGCTCACTGCTCCCAGAGCAGCCACTTCTGTGTCATTCGTCCCTCTCTCTGAGGGCTTTCCAGACTGTCTTTGGTGGGAGGCAGTGAGGACTCATGGTGGTCCCTCTTTCCCCTGGTAGACATGGGCTGTGTGGCTATGGCCCCTCCCAGGGGCAGCATGGGGCCCAGTTATTCTAAGACATGACGGTTAGAGAGGATGGAATAAGACCCTGGTTGGAGAAGGCTGGTTGGAGAAGCCTGAATCCAGCTATCCCGTTCTCTTTCCTCCAGATCTTCAGGAGAAGGTAGATTGCTGTTTTGACACATTGGTGACTATAAATGTGGGGGACAGGGGTTGTGGGGGGAGCTGCTCACGTCTAGAGGCTATGAGAGGGGCTGCTGCCCCGTGAGTGGCAGCTCTGGTGGGCAGCCACAGCAACACATGGGCCTGCTCTGCCGGAAATTCTTGGTCTGGCCTGGCTGCTCTGGAGCCCGGGGCCGGCAGGAAACCTGCCTTTCCTGTCCGCTGCTGCCAGCCTGTCAGGCACCCCGAGTGAGGGCAGGGCACACTCAGCAGTTCTCACACAAAGCTCTGGGGAGTTGGGTTCCCAACAAACAAGGTCTTGCCCATGGGACCTGCTCATTTTTTCCTCCTTCTCTTCTGCTTGGTGCAACGGAAAGTGGCAGACCTTCTTGGGTTCAAATCCCAGCTCTGGATCTTTCTGACGGGGGCCTGGGGAAAAGCCATTTATTATTTCCAAGCCTGACTTTCTCATCTCTGAAACCAGAAGGGTGGTTGTGAGAATCACCTGGGAAAATGGAGGCAAGCATAGCTGGCATATTGGAGATAGTCCTTGGTTGGCAGTTCCCACCCTTACTCTATCTCCAGAGTCCTGAGCCCTGAGGTGTCTGTGTCCCTGGACTGACCCTGAGAGACAGTCACCCTGCCCAGAGTCTGGCCTGCCCCCTGCATCCCCCTCCTCGCAGCCACTGGCTTGGTTGCTGTCCTTGGAGTCTGCTGGCTAAGTCCCATCTCTCAGCCTCATCTGACAGTTGGACCCTGCTGATTGGGGCCACCCTGCCTCCTGCCCGCCCCCTGGACCCTGGTTTGACTGGATTCCCAACAGCTCTCAGGCTTGGGACTGAGACCACAGCAGAGGGTCTGCGGAAGATGGAGGACATTTCCTGGGGCTCTGGCTGATTCAGGAACTTCAAAAGCAAAATCACTTCCGACTTTTGTCTGCATGAAAAAAAGCTGGTAAAGGGAGAATTGAAGGTTTGTCTGCTCTTGCAGAGGGTCAGGGGCCTGCACGATTTCCAGCAAATGGATCTGTCCCAGAGGTGGCCAGGCATTCCCATCACATGTCCTGGCAGCTTTGCTGGTCACAGAAATGGCTGCAAATTACACATTGTTAGAACAGTCTTGATGCTGAAGTCACTGCAGCCCTAATACTATTTATTTCATTGAAAGCTTTAGCAAAGCAGTAAATTTTGCTTCCAACCATGTCTCTTGTGGCTGGTTCCCCGAAGGAACTATTGTCAGAGATGATTACAGGGAGAGGTCACTGTTAGAGGTCACTCAATGTACCATTCGTCACTTTTTTCCTTCAAATGTCAAGTTCTTCCAGGAAAGCTTATCGTGTAGTGGACTGGAGTTTTCAGAGATGGTGTATCCTATGTCATATACTCTTCTCGACACTTTCCCACTGAGTATGCCCCTCTCCTTGACCTTGGGTGGGATTTTGTGACTGCCTTGATGAGTAGACATCACTGCAAAATGACACTATCTGACTTCCGAAGTTAGATAAGAAAAATGCCATGCACTTCCACTATATTTTGGGGGGACTCTTGTTCTTGGATTCCAGCCACCATGCTGTGAGGAAGTCCAGGGCACATGGAGAGACCACATGTAGATATTGTGGCCCATAGCTCCCACTAGGTCCTAGCCAACCATTCATATCACAGCCAGAGGAGGGAGGACACTTTCCCGGGGACTCTGTCCCCAGCCAGCATCTGACTGTAACTACAGGCCCCTGAGTGAGACCTACCCGGCTGAGCTCAGCCAACTCCCAGAACTGTGAGAGATAATAATACAATGATTGCTGTTGTTTTAAGCCACTAAGATTTGGGGGTGATTGGTGACGTATCATTGGATCCCCAGAACACCCCTGAATGATGATCATGGACAGTCACGGCCTCTCAGGCTTCGCCGTTGTTGGAAAATGGAAGAGCACTCCTTCTTCTCAAATGTACTTCCTTAGGCTCTGAACTGTAATATCTGGGTGAGTCAATCTCTCAGGACAGGATCTGAAAGTGGGAATTCCAGTTTTCAGAAGCTGTCAGACTGCTTTCTTACACTCACCTCCCCACGCAGGCTTTTTTGAACATGCCTGTTCAGAGAGAGGCAGTTGTGGTCTCGTGGGGAGATTGTGACTCAAATGTCAGGTAGACCCCACGTCTTCATCTGTCCAGGGTGGTATAACAAAATACCAGAGACGGAAAGCCATAGAAACAACAAACAGTTATTTTCACAGTCTGGAGGCTGGGAAGCCAGCAGTTGAGGTACCAGGGGTTCGCTGTGGGGTGAGGGCCCATCCCCAGGGCACAAACGGCGCCTTCTAGCGGTCACTCACAGGTGGCAGAGACAAGCTGGCCCTCTAGGGTTGCTTTCACAGGCGCTAGTCCCGATTAAGAAGGCAGAGCCCTCATGACCTAACCCTTTCCCTCAGGCCCCACTTCCTCACATCCCATCTTGGGGGGACACTAACTAACATTCAGACGACAGCGCCCAGGTACAAACCTCAATTCTGCCACCTCCTGGCTCTCTGTCTTTGTTACTTTACTCCTCTGCACTTCAGAATGATAAACCTCATGTCTACCTTACTGGGTTGGTACAACAATTCCAGGTTCTTTAACCAGGCTTATTCTTATTTATTTATTTATTTTTAGTGAGAGGAGGGAGGCAGAGACAGACTCCCACATGAGCCCCAACCGAGATCCATCCAGCAAGCCCACTAGGGGGCAATGCTCTGCCCATCTGGGGGTGGTTGCTCCACTACTCAGCAATCAAGTCATTTTTTTAGCACCTGAGGCAGAAGCCAATGAGCCATCCTCAGTGCTGGGGCCAACTCATTCAAACCAATTGAACCATGGCTATGGGAGGAGAAGAGAGAGAAAGAGAGAGAGAGAAAAGGGAGAGGGGTGGAGAAGCAGATGGTCACTTTTCCTGTGTGCCCTGACTAGGATTCAAACCTGGGATATCCACATGCTGGGTCGATGCTCTACCACTAAGCCAACCAGCCAGGGCTACTTATTCTTAAAAACAAAACAAGAAGAATTTGAGACAGGTCATGGAGATGATCTATGTGGATTGCCTTGCCGTAGCAATAACAACTGATATTTGTCAAATGCTTACTAAGTGCAGGGCCCATATTAACTTATTTGATGGTCACAGCAACCATGTGAGTTTAACTAGACTATTATTTGCATTTTACAGATGGGGAAACCAAGGCAAAAGAGATTAAGTAACTTTCTCAAGGCTACACAGTTTGTAGGTAGCCCAGCTGCAGTCTGACCCTAGAGCCCACTATACCATACTGCCTCCGTAACTGGCTAATTGTGGGTAGGGGTGCTGATGGCATCATGCCTGGCCCATACCCTTTCTGAAGAACATATCCGGAGAGATCCAGGGCTTGGACCAATATGTTATGAGGCAGTGTGCTAATGGGGGAGACACAGTAAAGGTGAATGTCACACCCGGGAACCCTGAGCTGCTATGGGGGGGGGGGGTGACAAACCAGGAGGGAGAGCAGTAGCTGAGGAAGAGGACCTTTTACAACATCAGGACAGTAATACCTATCCAGAGTCCTTGAGGGCCTGCACCCCCTGGAGAGCGGCAGCCCTGGGGAAGCGGAGCAGGTGGAAATGTCAAGGCCACTTGACATTGAAACTTGTCCTTTTACTTAGGCCAAGGGACCCTCAGTGAGTCACCTGCCCTTATCTCTGATGTGATGATATATTGTGCAGCCTCCCAGCATGAGAGCTTGGGCACAAGTGCTTGGGAAACCTGAAACGGAAGAAGCTACCGCGAGTGAAGGTTATATCCTTTTAAGCTTCCTTTTAAGTAAATTTGAGCCAGTTGGAGGGAAACTTACTTCAAATGAATAGGGTGCTTCCTTAACTACTTAAACAGTATCATGAACATCATCTAACTTTCTTTGTGACTCAGGGTTAATGCTGATGAACATTCATTTTCATACTGAACTGCAAAGAGGACACTGCCCCATCTAGGTGTGGCTTGGTGCCCCAGGCCAACGCCTCCGGCTGCTGGGCTCTCCAGCTCCTCCCGAGTGCCCTTAAGATCATCAGACTCATCCCTCCCTGAGGCTGTCAGCTGTCCCATCGCTGAGCTGTCAGGATGTCGGCCCAAAGCAGTTTAGCGGCACTTTGATTTGTTGTTCCTAACCTGTTGTGGATTTGCAGACCAGATGCCTGCATTTGTTAGAAATGTTCATAAAGGCAGGAATTCCTGAGTACATAGAACTGAGGGGTTCAACTCAGGGTAAAGTGCGTGAGCTTTAGTGCATGGAGTTTGTGACATCACTCTTGGCCACACAGAGACACTTTATGCTCCCTTTATGGATTTCAACAGCTTCGGGTCATGGAGGTGTTACTGTAGCCCGTGACCTGCCAATGATCCCCTTTTATTTAGTTATGCAATTTTTTTTTTTTTACATAAAACTGTTTCTTTTCCTTCCTGCAGTCAGTCACAGTAACTCCAGGGTCACCATGGGCCCACAGCCTCAGTCCATGCCCTGCCCTCTCCAGCCTTGCCCGGCCTCCATAGGTCACACCTGGAAAGCACGTTCTCAGTGCCCCATGTGCCCGGCGCCCGGCTCTCAGGGGGACTGCCAGAGCTCAGTCCGGCTGAGGAGTCCAGGTTAACGTATGGGAACAGCTAGGGGACACACAGGCCAAAAGTCGAGGCTGGCGATGACCCTGCGTGACCAGTATGTTAGTGCATGGGCGATCAAGACGGAAGGCTATCAGGAGTTTCGGGGAAGGCTGTGGGGAGACCTTTAGCGACACATGCTGGAGGGACAGCTAAAACTGAGCAATGCTTAGGTCCCAAAAAATGCTGAGGGGCATGAGATGTGGGCAATGCCAAGCCAGGGTCCCCGAGCAAAGTGAGGAGCGGAAAGGTTGGAGAGCATGCAGGGAGCCCCTCAGGGTGATTGGCTGATGGAGAACTGGTGGGCAATGTGGGTGCAACCCACAGTCTCCCTCAGGAGGTTTGAGGTTGGGAGTGGGCGTGCGAAGAACATCAGGAAACAAACAATGGGAGCGAGGGAGGGTGGGAGACAGGAGGGCAGAGTCCAGGCTGGCAGAGCCCCGCTGTGTGGGGGGAGGGAGGCCAGAGCTGCCCCAGCATCCCGGGGCTCTGGCCATGGTGCCCATCACCAGCTTGTCTACATAGGCAGTTATCGAAGTGGAATATAAACAGGAAACTTCTCGTTCAATCACCTTAAAACTGGTTTGGAGCAATACTGCTGAGAATGGACACGCTCCTGGCACACCTCACCATGAACATCAGAGTAAAACAGTTTCTTCTTTTCAAATTCACAAGCGATGGCCAGCGCTCTTGCAAGAGGGCTGGGAGGCCACCTCTTCTTCCTCCTCCAACAAAGCAACTGGTTTGAGCGCAGAGATGATCCAGGAAGTATGATCCTCAGAGGTCCCAAGGAAGGCCCTGGGAGGGTTTCAGGAGGTGCCTGTGCGCTCCTGACTTGGTTGGAACGCAGATGATCAGTCAGTGTCCATGAGGCCTGGCCTTGTCCATCATGCCCGGCTCCCACACCCACTGCCCTGAGGGCCTATCGGTGACACAAGGGTGGGGTGGTGGTCCTAATGGGGACTCTGGGAGGGCAAGGTCAGCGGGGAATCGTGGCCTCTCTTCCAGAGACCCCATTGCAACCCCCATACCCTTCACCTTCTGTTATATCCTCTGGGTGGACTGATACATCTCTGCTTTCTTCAAACAAGGCTGCCTAGGCCCAGAGTGCTGCAGCCACTGGTCTGGGGTCACACAGCTGCTAAGTGGCAAAGCACAGATTCAAGGCAGCATTCAGGTGCAAGGTGATGGAGAGAGGCCGTCAGGTGGGGGTGAAGGAAGTAGGGGGCAAACAAAGGTGCTTCTCATGGTTTGGAAAGTGAGTACTGTGTTCCAAAAGGAGTCCACAAGATGTGAAGGCCTCTGGGACCCACCCAGAGAGGACAACTCCCTGCCTACCCCCTCCCCTGATACCCGGCTTTCTAAGGACAGCTCCTTCTGGAGGGAAGGCTCCCAGGGCCTGCGGGGACGTGCGAAGTCCGCGCTGGGAGCCCAGTGCCCCACCGTGCGGCGGTAGCGGGAACTGCAGTCACGCCCTCTTCCACCCCGCCCGCCCTGAGGTGCCCGGGCTGCGCGGACCTCCCTACCCGCAGACCCCATCTTCACAGAACGTTACCCTGTGCCTCCTTCTCGCTGCGCGCCCTTGGACACCGGCGAAAACTGTTGTCAAATGACATAATGGGCCACAGAGTGACCGATGCCAAATGGGGACAGGTGCAGGAGTGTTGAGGGGTAAGGGGTCACCAGAGACCCAGAAGGACCCATCCCCAAGGGACAAAAGCCTTCCTGGAGCAAAGGTCGGAGGGGCGCCCCAGGGTCCAGGGCTGGACGGAGCCAGGGAGGCCCTTCGCTGCTGTGCAGAGGAACTGTGTCTTTTCTTGGGTGGCGATTGTTGTTTCTCAAAAGAAAGGGGTTGGCACCCCTGCTTCCAGAGCCATTTGATGACATGCAAGGAATTCCAAAAGTTCCCCGATAACGTGACTTGCTTTTCTCGAGTTTGCTTGAGTACATAATTAAATGCATAAATGTTTTTAAATGACGGTTTTATGGAACCTATGATGCAAAGTCCCCATGCATTTAAAGCAGGGACAGGAGACTTCGGTGCCATTTGAGCCATGGTGGGCTGCACTGGCATGTGTCCCAGGTAGGGGAGACCATTCTCTCTGCCATGCAGAGTGGTGTCTATGGAAATGCTAGCAAAGCCCTGGGAAGTACCTGGCAGGAAGGACGGCAGGTGACCTCTGACAGAGATCACTCTGGCTTCTCCCGTGGAGAAGAAGAGAAGGCCAGGAGTCAAGGAAAGAAGTTAGGGGGTGTTCCCAAGGTCCGGGAGTAGGTGAACTGACAAGGGCTCCCTGAAAGGTCTTGGAGACTCCCAAGAAGTCCCAGTCCACCTGGAACACTGCTTAATTGAGAATATGGTCATGTGAATCAAGGGCCTGGTTAAAAATCTGGAACCTAATTTTTTTAAATGGCTATCTTTGGAACTCGGGGTCTCTATTCTTTGCTTATTCAGAAAACCCTGAAGTACTGTGTGCTGATGGATAGAGTCTGTGTTCCTGTGACGTTCCTCCTGCCGAGTACGGAGGCCATAACAGGGCTCTTGATTGCTGTGTTCAGTAATTCTTTAAAGACAGGTAGGCAAACGTACTCACAGATACTCTTCTATTCTCATTTACAAGTAATTTTCCAACACAGGGATCTAAACAGACTTATGAGACATTAGAGCAAGTAGGACGCTGAAAATTCAATCCAATCCAACAAACATGGCGGAGCACCTACGATGTGGCCAGCAGAATGAAGCAGAGTTAGATGCCAGGGACTGATGACATCTTCCTGGAAATCTCTGTTGACCCTGTCATGAGACCAGCCCCCAGGGGTGAGGATTGCTATGAACACATCCCCAAATCTCCTGCCCTAAAATGCCCCCTTTGGTGGCTCTTCCATTTGTCTGAAATCCCCGTCACTAGAGATTTCTCTGAGGGGTAAGGCACAGCAGGCCACTGTCTACCACGTGAAAAGAGTGATTCATTAAATCCTGGTGAAGTTTAAGGAGTGAAGAGTTAACCAGGAACCCTGGAGGTGGGGAGCAGAAAGCGGAGCGTAGGGGGAGCCCTCTGAGCAGTGCTTTTGGGTGGCAAGGGCTGACTCAGGGACAGGTCTGTTTCTTGGGACAATCAAGAAATCTTTTTCAGCTTTCTTGTTTTAAAGGAAAAAAGTGGCTGTCCCCCAATTCTGTTCAGGGGTTCAGGAGTAGCCTGAACTGAAGGTAGGACCGTCTGACAATGTCAGGCACTGGTGCTTTGCATATATTGTCACAAAATCTCCAGGCTCTAAGAAATGGCCCAGCAGGGAGATGGGTGAGAAGCGCTGTGGGGAGTGCCCAGAGATGGCAGCGATGCCACCTCAAAGGCTCCCCCGCCTGCCTGGGCTGGGCTTGCAGGTCAGGACCCTCTCAGACAGAGCAAGGCCATTTCCTCCCTGCACATAGAGCATCATGGGAGCACATACCCTGCCCGTCTCACTGCTGGTGTGGTCTTTGGATAGCAAAGAAAAGGGAACCTGCACGTCAAAGACTTTAAGTTCTAGATCTGTACATGAGCCTGCGGTTCATGTGACCATATTAATTCAGCACTTCACAAAGTGATCTAGGGGCTGGAGGGTTCCTAAGACCCTTTCAGGGGGTGTCAAGGTTGAACTGTTTTTATTATAATAATACTAAGAAGTTACATGGCTTTTTCACTCATTCTTTCATGAGTGTCCAGTATTTTCCAGAAGCTACATGACATGAGACATGGCAAGGGACTGATGCAGAAGTTAATATAAGAATCTAGCTCCTGCCAGACTGGTGGTGGTGCAGTGGTTAGAGCATCGACCTAGCTTGCTGAGGTCCCAGGTTTAAAACCCCAAGGTCGCTGGCTTGAGCATGGGCTCATCAACATGACCCCATAGTTGCTGGCTTGAATCCAAGGTCTCTGGCTTGAGCCCTCCTCCTCCTACCCCATCAAGACATGTATGGGAAGCAGTCAATGAACAACTACAAGTGACGCAACTATGAGTTGATGCTTCTCATCTCTCTCCTTTCCTGTCTCTCTCCCTCCCTCCTCCCTTGCTAAAAAAAAAAAAAAAGAATCTAGCTCTCTTCTACCAAGCCAGACATAAAAGGGATTTGCAAAAGTGTAAAACAAAGCCACACTTTTTGCTCTTTTTAGAAAAAGTCTTCTTAATTTTATATTACAATGTTTTGTTAATATGGGTTTATTATTGCTATTTTAAAGAATTAATAATTTTTTTAAATTCTTAGCTTTAGTTCCTAATATAGTATAAATCAGTGGATGTCAGCCACATGAACATACTGAGATCCTGATAATTTTTAAGTGTATAAACATGTATGGAGTGTAACACCAAGTGCCCGAGAGGCCAGCAGGAAGGAGACAATGGCAAATGCAGGGAAGAGACACAAACCGCGGGAGTCCTACCACTGCAAAGACCAAGTTGACCTTGCACTGTAGTGACACATGAGGGCGCCCTAACCAACCGGCAGATTTCTTGTAACGACAGATGCAAGGATTACCAATACAGTGTGTCCTTAAAGTCATGGTGTACTTTTGACCGGTCACAGGAAAGCAACAAAAGACGATAGAAATGTGAAATCTGCACCAAATAAAAGGAAAACTCTCCCAGTTTCATACCTATTCAGTGCAGTTCGATGTGGGCTCACGCACAGATTTTTTAGGGCTCCTTAGGTAGCTATCCCGTATAGCCTCTACAGACTCGTCACTGACTGATGGCCTACCAGAACGGGGTTTCTCCACCAAACTGCCGGTTTCCTTCAACTGCTTATCCCACCGAGTAATGTTATTCCTATGTGGTGGCGCTTCATTATGAATGCGCCGATATTCACGTTGCACTTTGGTCACGCATTCGAATTTAGCGAGCCACAGAACACACTGAACTTTCCTCTGTACTGTCCACATCTCTACTGGCATAGCCGTGGGCTGCTCCACTGTATACACGGTGTTACATCATCATCTGCACATGCGCACATGATGCCACATCATCCTACAGAAACTGGGAGGGTTTTCCTTTTATTTGGTGCAGATTTCACATTTCTATCGTCTTTTGTTGCTTTCCTGTGACCAGTCAAAAGTGCACCATGACTTTACGGACACACTGTATAAAGACCAGTTTTATCCACCACATTTGAAGAAAATTTAGTGAGACAACCAACTGCAAAGGTAGAACAAAGACTTTTCCTAACCACTACACTGGGCACCTGAAACTAATATAATATTGACTGTCAACTGTAATTGGACAAAAAAAAAAAAAGGAAAGATTTTTCCAGATATTCAAATGTCAAAAAAATGTGCCTCAAATGCACTTTTTCTGAGGATGCTATTAAGGGAGGTGCTCCAACAAAATATGGAGGCAACACAAGGAAGAGGAAAGCCAGGAAGCACTAACCTAGGAGAGAGGTGAGGGGAGGTTCCAGCAGCGGCTGTGCACAGACCTCCGGGGGAATCTTCCAGATGGAAGGGCTCGGGAGGGACGCCCAGGAAGATAGAACTGGTAGGACGCAATATGCTTCTGAGCATCTTGAAAGGAAATATGGATGCTTGACCAAAACTTTGAGGTTTAATCAGTGATAAGTACTTCAAAACCTAGACAAAGCAAACCAGTCAGCCAACCAACCAAACAAACAAACAAACAAACAGAAGAAGATTAATTTCAGGAAAAGCAAAAAATAAGCAAGAAAGAAAAAGTTACACTAGCACACTATATCATTCAGCGGTGAACGTCACTGAGAGTAATCATAATGTAAATGCAAAATAGTGATCTGACTGAAATTGTAATGTAACTATACTGAAGGGGTAGGAAATATGTTTATGCATAATGGGAAGGAGTGAATGACTCATCTTCTATAGCAGATGAATGACATTCATAACTAGAAAATCAAATAGCAGTAAGCAAGTGTAATATTTAGAGCTAAGGAGGTAAATCCTGGAAGAACCAGCTAAAAGCGTGGGGAGGAGGAGGAAGTGAGAGCTGGGGCTGGGAACAGGGTCTTTAAGGTATGAGCATATTTATCTGATCAAAATGAAGCCCCCCACCCCTGCCCGGCTCTCAGTGTTCTTTGTGCTTTGGCCACAGGCTGTTTCTCTAAGCTCACTTTTCACTGCCCTTCGCCTTACCCACGTCCCTATGATATTTCAGCCTCCACTGTAGCTCCTGTCCAGAAGCAGGCGCCTCTGTGTAGAACACATTTCCGTCTATCTCCTGTCAACTTCCAACCAAAGACAGAAGCTTTCTAAGATCCCATGGGTTCCACCCACCCCCCAAACAGGAATCAGCTCTTCAGACTTCCTTATCTGTAAGTCTACTCAGCCTGCTCATCAGAGCCTGTGAATCGTGCACGAGGCTGCCCCCCTCCACCGGGCTGTGGGATCCTGGGAGGCCGTGATCCTTGTCACACCCCTGCAGGACTCAGCTCACAGCGTCTGGCCCCCACAGACTTGTTCAGTCTCAGCTCTTGGCATCAGGACCAGATGCATGTATGCATGGTTTGATCCAGGAGCTGCAGATGCCCAAGCTTTGGGCTGCGAGGGGAAATAACTATGACTTCCTCCTGCTCCTTCTTTTCTTGCTGAACTGACCAACAAGCTCCCCCTAAGACCCTCCCACCCCCATCCCCTGGCCAATCCCAACATGCCCCTCAGCTCTGGCCCTATGCCTCTAGACTCCCACCCTCATTAGAAGGCAAGTTGGTATAGCACAAGGCAGAGGGCCAGTCCATTGAGATATATGTATTCCCCCAGCATTTTCTCCTCCCCGTTACAAGCCGGTAGCCAGACCCACTGGCTATTCTTCCCTGAGAGGATTTTGCAAAACAGGCCTGATGTGCCTCTAATAATTGCCCAAGCCCATGGAAGAGATAGTGCCAATGTCCTGCAGGAGGCGCCTTTGAGAGTAGCATGGAAGAGAACTTTTTCTGCCCCCCTCCGGGTCTGAGGGATATCACAGTGAGGCCTGTGTGAACTGAAGACGGGCCTCAGGGTGCACCTGGGCCTCTTGGACCAAGAGCCTGGCGCTCCTGGCATCGCTAGAACTCCTGCACTGGGAACACTGAACAGAAAGCACAGCAGCATCAGACCTGAAGCGTCCGTGCCAGACTGCCGAAGTCAGTGGGTGTCCTGGTGATAAACAGCAGGGCAGTTAACTGAAAAGCAGAAAGCTCCTTAAGTGTCCACACAGTCCAAGTGGGGGTGGGAGAGTGCTTGGAAAAATTGAAGATATGAGTCAGTAAAGAAGAGTGAAATCTTCCCATTTGTGACAACATGGATGGACCTAGAGGGTATTACGCTAAGTGAAATAAGTTGGACAAAGAAAAAAAAGTACCATATGATTTCACTCAGATCTGAAATCTAAAGGACAAAATAAGCAACTAAAGAAAATTGAAACAGGCTTAGACACAGAGAACAGACCGGCTGACGGTTAAAGGGGGAGAGTATTTGGAGGGGTGAGTAAAGAGGGGAAGGGATTAGGAAGTGCAGACTGGCAGTTACAAACTGGCTCCAGGGATATAAAGTAGGGGGTATAGTCAGTAATATCATATGTCACTATGCATGGTGCCGGGTGGTACTGGAAATATAGGGGGACCACTTTGTAAAGTACATGATTGTCTAACCACTATGCTGAACACCTGACACTAATACAGAATGATATTGAATGTAAACAGTAATTGAAAACTAAAATAAAATGTGTAGCACCTATAATTACATACCGTACATAATACTTGATAATGATGATACAGATTTTTTTAAAAAAAAAATAATTTACATTATAAAATAAACATTTTCTAAAAAAAAAAAAAGATGTAATTCAGGGGAGCCATGCGCACTACATGGTTCTCAGGGCCTGCCTGAGTGAGGAAGACTCCAGCTCCCGGACGGCTGTGCCCGGGGCATGGCTGGGCCGACTGAACCCTGGATGCCAGGAGCACGGAGACCACCGGCAAGGGGACAGGACTGACCGCAAATGGGTCAAGCTTATTAAGACCCATCTGTTGTGTCTTGAGTGAGGTCCTTGAGCTCAGGGCCACCTGATACCCGACTGAGACAGAAAGGTGGACAGCGAAGGCTGCTGGGAAGGAAACCGCCGTGTCCGCTTGTTCACACCTGTTTGCATGCCTGCTACCTTGAGACTTTCCGGAGTTGGATGTGTTTAGCCATTTACCTTGAAAGGAAGAGAGAAGGGACAGAAGACCAACCTGTTCTTTCTGATGATAAAAGTAACACAGGGGGAAGGAGCATGGCTGCCCCGGAGCCAGGGACAGATGTGTGTGGGCCGGTCTGGGTTGCTGGTGGGGAGGGCCCCAGAAGTCTGTCTGCCCTGGGGACAGAGGAGCCCCTGAGAAAGGATTCAAACTTGAGACGGAGGGTACCCTCACGAAGGGAGCCCAGACATGGCAGGTCTGAATCAGTACGAGTCCCCCAGTCCTCAGAGAAGAGGACTGCTTGAAGGTCGGCACAGAGGCTGTCACTCAGATTTATTCCTTTGCCCAGCACCCCTTGTCCTCAATGGTTATCAATCCCATAGTTAAGTTAAAATGGGATGTGTGGCTTCACTAAAGCTCAGAGTGGTTGAGGCCCGGGCTTGGACATTGTGTGCCGAAGTCCAGTGCTTTCCCTCAAATGACGGGGCGTGGAGGCTCCAGAGAAGACAGTGTCACTGTGCCACCTCATGGAGACCCTCCTCACCGTCAGGGTGGTGTCCTGAGGTGGCAGCCATGCTCCTTGCAAAGGCAGCTCAGCCCATTGGGATTTGACAGCATAACCCAGAAGTCATGCCTCGGGTTGTACCAACCTGGCTCTGCCGCCCCCCTGGCCTCAGCTGGCATGTGCAATCCCTTCACAAGCGTCCGTCTGGGCAGACAGATCATGGAGAGGCTCCCTTCCTCTGCTCTGAAGAGGGCTTCACAACTGGGGCTCAGGCTGAATTCTGGCCTCCAGGCCAGGCACTTCTGAACAATGACCCTGAGCATCGGTGAAACATCATGGTGAAACATCATCGGAGAGCCAGCTGTGCGGGGAAGAGAATGGGGGATGTTATGAAAGGGCTGGGAGCTGGAGAAACACCCCAATTAGAGCAAAACATTTGTAAAATCCAGAAAAATTTAAAGAAAATTTAAATCTCCCAGCAGTCTGATATTTGATGTTCAAGCCTCAGAAAATTTGATGCAGAACTAAATCAGATCCAGAGGGTCCTTTAATGCCCTGCCTTTGAACAACAATGCTCAGTTTTGCTGGCCAACCCTGGGCCTTTGCTGGACACTGGACCCACTGGACAAACTGTTCTCTCACCAGCCTGGGGCCCAGCCATGGTGACACACAAGTCAGGCTGTAAACCATGATTGTCTCCTCTGCAGTCTAGATGCAGGAATTCCATTTCTCTTCTTAAGACTCTATGTGTTGGAGTCCTGGGGTTCACAGCCGCTGGCAATCTCCCAACTTCTGGAAAATGACTCACTGATTCATACCCATTCACAAATATTTCTTGAGCACCTTGTCTGGCCCATTCCTACCCTCAGGAAAAACCATCCCAGGGTGTAAAATGACCCCGTGAGTCCCTTCCCTGTCTGCCTGCATGGCCAGCGGCTCCACCTCCCCGGAGCGGTCTCTCCTGCTCAGTGCCTCGCCTCCCTTCGGCTGCGTCCAGTGGAGGAAGGATGTTTTAGGCACAGGGGGCATGTAAGCAGAACAGATGGACCCTTGGGGCATGACAGTGTCACTGCACAGTGTTTCAACACACATAATTCTCATGTGCATGCTAATGTCACACAACTGTAGGCTCACGATTGTGTACAGGGCTTCTACCTAAGGCTAAACTCTAATTGCTTCCACACTTCCACAGTGGGGAAGGGGTGGAAAGTAGCTTCTGATACCAAAGGTGACAGCTTCCATTTGCCTTTAGGGCAGATATTTCTCCCTTCCTCTCTTCCCTCCCTTCCTACCTTCCTTCTTTCCTTTCTTTCTTCCTTCCTTCTTTCCTTTCTTATCCAAAAGGGTGAGAAAGAGGAAGAGTCCCACAAATATACTATGACCATTTTTCTTGAGGAAAGCTATAAAGGATTGTGTATGGATGTGTCTGAACTATGTCACCAAAACTTATGGCAATGTGTGTGTGGGGGAGGGCAGTGAAGAAGGAAGGGAAAATAAAGTTCTGGAAGCATGCAGAACAGATGACAACCCTGCACCTTGCTTGCTTATGAGAAAATAGGGGATATATTGCACCAGACATTCAGTGATATTTTTAATAAGTCCTTTTTTTTAATCAGGGACATAAAAATTCAAAATCTATAAACACATACATGTTAACAGATAATTGCATAACATTGTTTTGATCTAAAAGAACTGTTTCTAAAAAAGAAATATATTTAAAAAGCTGCACCATCAACAACATAAGTTAATGGCTGATGTGTATACTGATACATTTCAGCCCTCCGCAAGCTGGTGCGCTGGTGTGTCTGATGACAGCTGACAACTGAAGTGGGACGAGCAGGGGACAGGCTGAGGGCGGCAGTGGTGCCAGAGCAGCTTCCCTACACTCTTCAAAGAGCTCACAGACTGCTTGAAAGTCATGCAGGGATCCAAGTTAAGAACAGAAAAAACTAGGGAAAATGCATCATAAATCATTTAAACCAACAAGTCCTTATAAGAAAAAAAATAATATGAGGCCCTGGCTGGGTAGCTCAGTTGGTTAGAGCCTTGTCCCAATATATCAAGGTTGGGGGTTTGCTCCCTGGTCAGGGCACATACAAGAATCAACCAGTGAATGTGTAGATAAGTGGAACAACAAATCTATGTTTCTCTCTTTCTTTCTCTCTCCCCCCCCCCCCGAAATCAATCAATAGAAAAATTTGAAAAAGATGTTTGATAATCTTGATTTTAATTTAAAAATTAAACTTTATATTGAAAATGCATCCTGACCCTGGCTGGATGGCTCAGCAGTAGAACATCCGCCTGGTGTGGCAGTCCCAGGTTTGATTCCTGGTCAGAGCACACAAGAGAAGTGACCATCTGTTTCCCACCCCCTCTTCCTTCTCTCTCACCATCTCTCTCTTCCCCTCCCATAGCCATGGCTCAAATGGTTCAAGCAAGTTGTCCCTGGGTGCTGAGGTTGGCTCCATGGCCTCACCTCAGATGCTAAAATAGCTTGGTTGCTGAGCAACAGAGCAGCGGCCCCAGAAGGGCAGAGCATTGCCTAGTAGGAGGTTTGCAGGGTGGATCCTGGTCCGGGCGCATGTGGGAGCCTGACTGTCTGCCTCCTCACCTCTACTTAATTAAAAAAAAAAAGAAAGAAACTAACAAAAATGCATCCTGCTCAAATGCTATTATATCCTAGAGGAAGTGGTGCAGAGAGCAGAGGTGGTTCAACATCCATCAGAAAGGTCCTCTCTTTACCAGGACAGGACACTGGGTTCCCCAATCCTGTGTGACACTTCCTGCTGTAGTATAAATTTCTTTTACCAGAGTAAATTCAACAGAGATTTACTGGGAAAAAATGTAAACAAACCCAGGTTAGCTGATTCCAAAGTTTGTGTTTTTGTGTGATTTTTTTTTCATCATACCACAAGTACTGAATTAGGCAAAACTTTAGTTATTTAATAACTATAATTAAATTGTTGAACTGTAATCAAAGGATATAATTTAAAAAGAAAACCACTGGGCTTATATTCCCAGGACTGTGCTGGAGGGAAAGTTTAGAAAAGAGACCTTGTATTCTGGTCAGGGAAAAGGGACACGGAGCCAGGCAGCAAGCAGGGACACGGCAGCCCGTGACAGAAGGGGCGAACCGCAGCTGCGTGTGTGAGTGTGGGCCCGGCAGACTGTGGTGGGGCCATTAAAGGCCAGGGAGGGCGGACTGGCTGGAGAAGAAGTAGTTTTAAGTGTGTCCTTTCCCCTTGCCAGGCCTGAAGTTTCCGGTCCAGTCCATAAGGGGGTGTGAACAGATTCCCCCTAGGATCTTTCTCCAGCTCTGAATTCCATGACTGCCCAAGGCTGGGTTGAGTCACAATGAAGTCATTGTTCTCTCAAGAGTCTTGCTTGCTCAGAGTGTGGATGTGCTTCAGACAGTGAGAGGGGAGACTCCTTGAATGCCCAAGAGATTCAAGCTGGTGCTCTAGGCAGTGGGAGCCATTGTAGCTGCTAGAGCCGTGATGGCGAACCTATGACACGCGTAGCCATTTTTGATGACACGTGGCCACATCCAGAGAAGTATGGGGCCGCATGCTGAGAAGGACGTTTCATCCTCAGCTCCTGCACGGCCAGGTGCAGTAGCCAAGGATAAAACATTTGCTGTAGTGTAGACACTCTGTGCCGGAGGTCTGTAGGCCAAAACAACAGAACTCTGGCACAGACCGTCTAGTTCTGGGACTTCCAGTTAGGCTGTTAGGGGATCTTTGACCTCACTTCTGGCCCGCGGAGCAGGGAGCAGCAGAATGCTGGGGGGACACATCTCTGGGGGCCCTGTGATCGCCAGCAACCACATAACCATAGCAACCATCATCCAATCTACTGTTCTGGGGTGTCATGGATTTCTAACTGACCATCATTACTGACATAAGTGAGGGGGAGGCTGGGAGAGGCGAGGGCCTGTGCTATGGGTGCTGTTTCCCGCCATTAGAAATAGCGGCAGCCATCTTAATTTGCAGAATTTCAAGACAGCATCTGGGCTCAGGTGTTTGTCAACTTGAGGTCAAAGCTTGAGAATCTGGAAAGGTGCCGCTTGGAGAATCAAGCAGAGTGCCACTACGAACAGGAACTTTGGAGTGCCTGAAACCGATTACCAGACACTTTTAGCACCCTGAAAAATATAGCAATGACTTTACTCACAATTTTTCCTTCTACATACTTTTGTGAGACCTTATTCTCAGCATTAAATAATGTCAAAACCAACAAAAGAACAGATTGACAGGTGAAGTTAGTAGCGCTTGCTTGGGCTTGAAGTGTACAAAATACTAACCTTCAATTGAAGATTTAGCCAAGGAAATTCAGCACCAAAAAAGTCACTAATAGGCAGGTTAGTTAAAGAATTCCCCCTCCCCCTCACTTATCTTAGTTCACGGCACCCCACACAAGTTAAATAATATCAAGACCAACAAAAGAAACCGACTGATAGATGAACAAAGAAGTCACTAAGCAGGTAAGTTAAATAATTAGTTTTTGGTTTATTAAATAGTTATATATTACAATGATATATTTTTGTTATTTAGACTATAAATATCACGAAATTATGGTTTTTTTTCTTGAAGTGACACACCACCCGAGTTATGCTCAGATTTTTTGGCGAATTTTGACACACCAAGCTCAAAAGATTGCGCATCACTATGCTAGAGTGAGGTAGTAGTAAAATAAATCCAAAATGCTGAGGATGCAGTGAGTCGTAGATAGAAATCTGTATATAAGCTGTGTTGGGTATTTTCTGTACCTCTGTCCAGATCTTTATTGTGCTGAGTCTTCTATTCTATGAACACAGTATGCATTTTCATTTATTTAGGTCTTAAAAAAAAATTCTTTTGGCCCTGGCCGGTTGGCTTGGTGGTAGAGCACCGACCTCGCATGTGGATATTCCAGAGTTGATCCCCAGTCAGGGCAACCATGAGAAGTGACTATCTACTTCTCTTTCCCTCCTTCTCCCCCTTCTCTCTCTCTCTTTCCTTCTTGCAGCCAGTGGCTCGATTGGTTGGAGCATTGGCCTCAGGTGTTGAGGATAACTCAGTTGGTCTGAGCATCAGCCCCAGGTGCTAAGGATAGCTTGGTTGATTCAAGCATCAGCCCCAGACAGGGTTACTGGGTGGATCTTGGTTGGGGTGCATGCAGGAGTCTGTCTCTCTATCTCCCCTCCTCTCACTTAGAAGAAATTTCTTTTAGGATAAGTGTGTCATAAATATTACAGTTAAAAAATATTTATTCTTTACATAACATTCAAATATGTCTGGTCCTTCTTTATTTTTATGTGTGCAATCTGGTAACCCCATTTTAGCCCCCAGTCCTGCCGAAATGCTATAATGGTCCTTTCTGGGGGAACCTTTAGGGGGGTCCTCCATTTCCTGCTGTTTCTGGCCCCCACCCAAGCCTTCTGCTTTCCACTGAGGTGAAGCCTATGTCAGGTCCTGAGCCCTGGTACCCAGGTCTGCCAGCATGTACCCCTTTTTCCATTGCTTCCCGAAGTACAGGATGATGGCGGCCCTGAGGGCACCCTCGCATGACTCAGAGGTGCTGGTGACCTGCACGAGGAAGGGGGCCATGTCGGCTGGTGCCTGAGGACAGCAACTGTACAGGAGCCTCCTACACAGGTCTGGTTGTCTGGGAGGGGAGACCCCACGACGCCTGACGCCTTGTGGCGGGAGGTGGCCTGGGTGGGGGCCAGCCAGGCACCGTACGCTTGACCAGGTTCTGCCACTTACTGGCTGGGTGGCCCTTACCGCTCTGAGCTTCGGTTTCTCCATCCATAACTGGGAGACACACTAATGCCTCCGAACAGTCAGGAGGAATAGAGACACTGTATATAAAAATTTTGGCACATAGAAAGCATTTCAAAAATAGTAATTATTGTAATTATCCTTAGTTGTTCGCATCTGCCTCCCCTATGAGTCTGTGAGCCTTCGAGGCCAGGAACGGCTCTTACCCACTTCTGCCTTCTCAGCCTCTGCCCGGGGCCTGCAGAGCGCAATGCTCCGAAATGTCAACAGTCAAGCTGCAGTGACATCTGGGCGGCTGTGGGTCGGGCTTCTGAGAAGGGGGAGCTTATGATAAGGGGCCAGATTGGGACTTTTCAAGGTCCCAAAGCTTACTGTAAAAGTACAACAGAGCTGTCATGATCATTTAGATGATTTTTTCAGTTATCAGCATCTCACAGTCTTTTCTGTGCATGTAATTTGATCTAGCTTTGCTGATACATGAAATATGATCTCGTTATCTATTGATTACATGAGTACTGGGAGGTCAGACTGGGGTAGGGTTTTTCTGGGGCAAGAGACTTCGTCTCAGGTGGGCGGTCAGGCCCTCCCACAGCCCTGTGGCCACACTGTCCTTCAGGAGAGCCAGGACGTCTCCCCCAGGGCTGCAGACAGGGAGAGCCGGTCTGATCTCTGCTGGTTTCTCCTGGGCCAGGCCACTGACCAGCTCCGGGAGGCCCTGGGACGGAAGCCCTGGGGTTTGGGGGTAGATTGTAGAAGGGATAGGGCTGAAGGGGTCCATTTAGGAAGCCCAGAAGTATTGCTCATACACCGCTACTCCCAGGTGACAGTGGGACCTCTGAGGACCCTGGGGCCAGCCCATCCCTGGTTTGACGCTGGGCTGAGTGTGGACTGTGTCGCAGACCACCCAGCATAGGCCTCCCCGGGCTTTTCAAAATAAACATGTTAGCAACACCCGGCCACACAAATGCAGACCTCCCCAACCCCAATCCTGGACTCGGAGCTCCCCATGTGTTTACTTCACTGAAATCCCATGCTTGGAGCCAGGCCAGGCCAGAGGTAAACCAGTGGACACCAGGGAGGATCAGAGCCACCTGGCACATTCCAGGGCCCATCCCTCTGCCGTGGGGACACAGACCACAGACCCACCCCATCCGTGTCCCAGATGCCCTGTCTGCAGAGAAGCAGAGGAGGTAAGCAAAACTGGGACAGCTGCCTGATAGATTAAAGGAATGCATCAGATAAACACTCTGGAATGGGTGAAAGGTAGTTTGCATTTCTTCCTGCTTATGGATGTTAGCTTGGTAGAAAGATCAGATCTACTCTGCAAAATTTACAAAGCTGTTTTCTCTGCAAGTCCAAGTGGTGATACAGATCAACTATGGACCCTATAGCTAATGGTGAAAGTGCTTCAATAAAGTCAAGAATTACAGTGTCAGTATGCCACTAAGGGACCTGAGAATGATTTAAGGAGGTCAGCAGCGGACCTCCAGGGAGACACATTACATCTGTGATAAAGTGGAGAGGAGCCATGCCATAGAGATCTCTGAGTTCTCCCTAGTCAGTTGTTTTAGTGACTGGCTGTTTCTCTGAGGCCACATGCCAGGGCCAGAGGACCTGGGCTCAAGGGTGTGATTTCACGTGGCCACAGCTCTGAAGACAAGGGCACCTGTGTGTAGCTATCGGCCTGCTGCTGACCTGAAGGCGGTCTTGCTGACCACTGCTGAAACCCTAGACCCATTTAGGTGTCTTGTGGGATCTGTGAGAGACATGTTTTATTCTTTTTTTTTTTTTTTTACTTTTATTAGAGAGAGAGGGGAGAGAGAGAGAGAGGAAGAGATAGAAAGGGGGAGGAGCAGGAAGTATCAACTCATCAACTCCCATATGTGCCTTGACCAGGCAAGCCCAGGGTTTTGAACTAGCGACCTCAGCATTCTAGGTCGACACTTTATCCACTGCACCACCACAGGTCAGGCCATGTTTTATTCTTTATCAAAGGGTGGAAGGACCTTCACACAGCCTCCAGGTCTATTGTAGCAAGGACCTTGGTAGTGGTAGCTGTCTCTCCTTACCAATTTGTGAGCTCTCGCACTCAACAGTGGCTTCTCCTGCAAACCTTCCCTGTTCTCTCACTTTTAGCTCCCATTTGTCACCATTTCTCTGCCTTGATCTTCCCTGGGAGGCTGACAAATATGGACTGTGTGCCTGACCCACGTGCCGTGCTCTCTGGCTTCCACTTGGGTTTGGTCGATGTACAGGTGGAGGAGAGTGAAAGCAAGGAATTCATCCACATTTCTACACACACACACACACACACACACACACACACACACCTTTCTTTCAGGTAACACAGCTCCTTCCCCTGGTTCCCTCACACTTCCTCTGATGCTGGTTCTAAGATGCTTTGACACCCATCCTTTGTCCCTTCACTTTGACATACCTCAGATCCTGGTTCAGTCCATTAATTCTTTTCAGTTAGACATCTATGAGTTCTTACAGGGAAGAAAGCCTCACAGAGTTCACTATTCACCTCATACTCTGAACACCCCGGGGCCTCTATAATGGTTCTGGAAAACTCCAGTCTGACCGTTCTCAGTTTTGGGGCAATGTTGATGCCTTCCGTCGCAGTGGCTTGTAGAAGTCGCATGAGCTGAGATTTGGAAGTTGTGGTCTCTGTCTGGACCTGTCTGCACACCATGGTCACCTTCACACTAATTCTAAGATCCTCCTGGTCACGGGTTGCTTTGGCAAAAATCCTCACAACCCTTCTAGGAGACAGACCTGCTGGATTGATCCTAGGACCCTGGGGAGAAAGGGCATCACCTTTACAACCACTGCTACCTCCGAAACATGGCTAGACCAGCCCTGGGGTCAAACTGGGTCACATGTGGCAAAGGCTAAGGTGAACCAGGCTACAGAACAACCAAGGGAATTTTAAACCTGTGAATTAGAAGCTGAGACTGCTCACTTTCCACCTGATGAAATTATTCTAGACCTAGCTCAGTTCTCAAATGTCAGCTCCTCTGTGAGGTCTCCTTCCCTCTGCAGAATTCATTACGGATCATGTTCCCTGGTGTTTGGGGACATATCGCATTGTGTTCATGGTTTGCCGCCAATCCCCACACTCCCACCCACTGCCATCCTCAGCACAACTTGGAGCACTTCTAGGACAGACTCGTCTCATTCATTGCTCAATACCAGTCTGAGGAAAGAATGAGTTAGTTAATGAATAGTTCCCACTTACTAGGCGGAAAGACTAAACCATGGATATGTAAGATCAAGCAAGTAAACATTTTCTAGATGGTTACTGAGTAGGTATTACTGAACATGCCTCAAATATAATTACCCCAGGATCAAAACCAAGAAATTTGGTTCATCAATTTTGTTTGTCTTTCCTGAATACCAGTGGGAACCAGAAACCTAGTTTCCCTTCCTTTCCCTTCTCTTCTCTTCCCTTCCCTTCCCTTCCCTTCCCTTCCCTTCCCTTCCCTTCCCTTCCCTTCCCTTCCCTTCCCTTCCTTTCCCTTTCCCTTTCCCTTCCCCTTCTCTTCCCCTTCCTTCCTTCCTTCCTCCCTTCCTTCCTTCCTTCCTTCCTTCCTTCCTTTGTTCCTCCCTCCCTCCCTCCCTCCCTCCCTCCCTCCCTCCCTCCCTCTCATCCTCCCTCCCTCCCTCGTTCCCTCTTTCTTTTTTTTTTTTACCATGCTCTGAAAATATCATATTTTGGATACAATCATATACTAAAAAATATAGCAATGCTGACATTGGACAATTAAAAATCTTACTTGTACCCTGACTGAATAGCTTGGTTGGTCGGAACGTCATCTTGATATACAGAGGTTGTTGGTTCAATCCCCGGTCAGGGCACATACAGAAACAGATCAATCTTTCTGTCTCTCTCTCTCCCTTCCTCTCTCTCTCAAATCAATAAAAAAATATTTAAAAATTTTACTTGTTAAAGGCAATAAATAAATGATGTTTAAAATCATCTATTTTTGTCCTGGCCGGTTGGCTCAGTGGTAGAGCATTGGCCTGGCGTGCAGGAGTCCTGGGTTCGATTCCCGGCCAGGGCACACAGGAGAAGCGCCCATCTGCTTCTCCACCCCTCCCCCTCTCCTTCCTCTCTGTCTCTCTCTTCTCCTCCTGCAGCCAAAGCTCCATTGGAGCAAAGTTGGCCCGGGCGCTGAGGATGGCTCCGTGGCCTCTGCCTCAGGCACTAGAATGGCTCTGGTTGCAACAGAGCGATGCCCCAGATGGGCAGAGCATCGCCCCCTGGTGGGCATGCCAGGTGGATCCCGGTCAGGCGCATGCGGGAGTCTGTCTGACTGCCTCCCTGTTTCCAACTTTGGAAAAATACAAAAAGAAAAAAAAAATCATCTATTTTTAACATGTCCAAAAAAGTTGCATTTATGATTTTACATGAACATTATGGAAGTTAGAGAATAATCAAGTTGTCTTATGCAAGGTGACTTAATTATTCCTTCATTTCCAGAACTCATCAAGCAGTCATTACATTTATTTATTATTTTTTTAATTCATTTTAGAGAGGAGAGAGAAAGGGAGAGAGAGAAACAGAGAGGGAGAGAGAGAGAGAGAGAGAGAGAGAGAGAGAGAGAGGGAGAGAGAAGGTGGGGAGGAGCTGGAAGTATCAACTCCCATATGTGCCTTGACCAGGCAAGCCCAGGGTTTTGAACCGGTGACCTCAGCATTTCCAGGTTGACGCTTTATCCACTGCGCCACCACAGGTTAGGCCAGTCATTACATTTATGAGGTAAGTCAACCTATTGCTTGAAGTCTGGATAAATTTTGCCTGACCAGGCGGTGGTGCAGTGGATAGAGTGTCGGACTGCGATGCAGAAGGACCCAAGTTCGAGACCCCGAGGTCACCAGCTTGAGCGCGGGATCATCTGGTTTGAGCAAAAGCTCACCAGCTTGGACCCAAGGTCGCAAGGGGTTACTTGGTCTGCTGAAGGCCCATGGTCAAGGCACATATGAGAAAGCAATCAATGAACAACTAAGGTGTTGCAACGCACAACGAAAAACTGATGATTGATGCTTCTCATCTCTCTCCGTTCCTGTCTGCCTGTCCCTGTCTATCCCTCTCTCTGACTCTGTCTCTGTAAAATAAATAAATAAATAAATAAATAAATAAATAAATAAATAAAAAGTCTGGATAAATTTTAAGATCTTTGATTTGTCCCATTGAATATGCATAGTATTGACATAATAAATGCCTTCAGATAAATGTGAATGTAAGTGTTCACAATATTCTAGTATACTTGAAAAGCCTTTGCCACAGTCATCACAAACATGAGGAAAAATTTTTGTATGGTCTATATAGCAACATGCCTGTTAGCATTTGTATGAAGTCAACTCCAAAAACCACCTACTTGACAGACAAGGTTTTTACATTTGTCAGAGGTAATTTTGTTCCAGAGGCTGTACTGCCCCTGCTCTCCATTGTTATACTGTCACTTAATTTTGTTAATTTATGAGCATGTTCATTTACTGCATGGCTATTAGAGTCTTCGGGATCATTTGGTTCACATTCACCCAACTGACCGGTGCACTCTTAATCACCACATGTTCCTGGGCATGCAGGCAGAGTTCGCTGCTTGGGGGGCTGTGCACCGCACGGTTCATACCAGTAAAGGCGGCCACTGAAGTGGTGTCTGCAGGTGCTGGCTGAGGTTCTCAGGAATGACTGCCTGACAGTCACAGTATTTACAGAGGTAGCGACCTTATTCCTGCAGCGTGGTGTGTTCCGTCAGGAGCATGTTGGTAGAGAAGCTTCTCACATACTCGGCACACATTTGGATTAGTATGCTTATGCTTCAGGATCATATAATGCTTTATTTTTTTTCCTTTTTATTGATTTGAGAGAGAGAAAGAGAGAGAGAGAGATTTGTTATTCCACTTAGTTATGCATTCATTGGCTGATTCTCGTGTATACCCTGAAGGGGGGTGGAGCCCGCCGGCTTGGCATATGGGAAGGCACTCTAATCCAACTGAGCAACCTGGCCTGGGCAGGATCATCGTCTTTGTTGTCAAAATATTTTAAGTCCGGTTATCTGGTAGAACAACCACCATAACAATGATCAGAGCAAAATCCCATGGACCCCACCTGCAGTTCCGCTTGTTCCAGAGGGCTCTGAATGAGGAGGAAGGTGTCAAGTCTTTCTTTTTCTCTTCTAGGATATTCACTCATATTGTCTCAGTTTGGTATAATTCTTAATATGGAAGTGAGGAAAACGAATTATGGGGATGTTTTCACAGATGGTAGAAACAGCCAGTTCCTGAGTGGGGGCCCGCGACGCCAGCCCTGGCGCAGCCCGAGAGGCTCCTGGCTCCCATGTGCAGGCAGAGGGACCGCACACACAGTCCCGCCCCCACCGGGCATGTGAGGTGGGCGCGCTACCCTGGCCCTCCTACTAGCCGGTGCTCTGCGCTGCGGACCCTTGCCCCACCATGCGCCCAACACCCTGCCCTCAAAGTAGGTTTGGAGTAAAGGGATCTAGGCTATAATGTTAGCCAAAAAGAAGAATAAAAAACGATACTCATTAAACTCCAGCGCTAAACAGGCCAACGACTGCCTTTCATCTGACCCACCAAGCATTAGTCTCAAAAAATGGAATTTGCTTATTCACTGCTCTTCTTTGGTAAAATAAGAAAAAATAAAGACGAAAAAATTTAATTTGCCAAAAGTTGCCATGAGTCAAGCAACAACTATGTATTGAGCGCTGGCTTTGGGGGAGGCTCTGAGCCAGAGTATGGGAGCTTCCATGCTAGAGGGGGCAGCGGAGAACGGACGTGCTCACCTCCCGTGTGGCACAGGCAGAGTCAAGCATGATACAGGAGGGATTGGGGGAGGGTGGACGGGATGGGGAGGCCTGGTTTCTCTGAGCTCAGATCTGAGGCACAGGTTGAGAGGAGTAAACCTGGCCTGTGGGGGGCAGAAGGGAGGCAGGGTGGCCTCCATGGGGAGGGACTGAGGCCGAGAGTCCCAGGAGCAGAAGGAGATGAGGATGGAGGGAGGTGAGATCCAGATCACGGAGGGCTTAGAGGTCGTGGTTAGGAATTTGCATTTGAATAAGGGATGTACTATGATCTGATTTTTTTTTTAATTTACCCTTTTATAAAAAAAAATTTTAAATAGGGTAAACAACTCATCAACTGCTTTCTAGTACTAAAAAGTCCCATGTCTTTGGAACCCCCTCAGGCCTGAGCAAACTGGGGGACCCTGGTCACCCTAAGTCAGTGACGGGCAATCTTTTGAGCTTGGTGTGTCAAAATTCACCAAAAAACCGAGCATAACTCGGGTGGTGTGTCACTTCAAGAAAAAAAACCATAATTTCACAATATTTATAGTTTAAATAACAAAAATGTATAATTGTAATATATAACTGTATTCAATAAACCAAAAACTAATTATTTAACTTACCTGCTTAGTGACTTCTTTGTTCATCTATCAGTCGGTTTCTTTTGTTGGTCTTGATATTATTTAACTTGTGTGGGGTGTTGTGAACTAAGATAAGTGAGGGAAAGGGGGAATTCTTTAACTAACCTGCCTATTAGTGACTTTTTTTTTATAAATAAATTTTTATTTTAATGGGGTGACATCAATATATCAGGGTACATATATTCAAAGAAAACATGTCCAGGTTATCTTGTCATTCAACTCTGTTGCATACCCATCACCCAAAGAGAAATTGTCCTCTGTCACCTTCTATCTAGTTTTCTTTGTACCCCTCCCCCTCCCCCTCTTCATTCCTCCCTCCCCCCACCCCCCGTAACCCCCACATTCTTGTCCATGTCTCTTAGTCTCGTTTTTATGTCCCACCAATGTATGGAATCCTGCAGATCTCAGTTTTTTCTGATTTACTTATTTTACTCCATATAATGTTATCAAGATCCCACCATTTTGCCGTAAGTGATCCGATGTCATCATCTCTTATGGCTGAACAGCATACCATGGTGTATATGCACCACATCTTCTTTATCCAGTCCTCTATTTTTTTTTCTACAGTGATTAAAGCCTTAAAGCAAACTCTTGGCCAATACAGCAAGAATCCATAAAAGAGTAGTGTCCTTAACATGTTCACCAAGTCCAAGTTGGCCCCAACACCATGCCAAATCCCTGAAAAAAGCAACCCAACCCCAGTTCAGTCTGTTAGGAGCTGTCACGAGGAGCAGGAGTCCAGGAAAAGTCCACATCCAGGCAAGGTCCGCATGGCACTGGAATTGTTGTCACAATTCTATACTTTGCAGCTCACGTCCAAGTCCCAATGACTGCTGCGTCTAGCTGTTAATGATTCAGGTAGACTGCAGCTTGTGTGGATGTGGAGCTTCTGTTCTCCTCTGCCTGGAGAGATGAGACCAGGTTGCTTTTCCCTGGAGCTCTGTGACTGTGGCTTGGTAAAGAGAACCTTGAAATACACTAAGCTGGGTGGCAAGGGTAGATTCATAATAGAAGTTGGCAAAAGGGGGAGAGAGAGCTCTAAATTAGGAGTAGGTCCCAGCCTGAAATATGAGTGGGGCATTGAGGTAGGAGGAATAAAGGAAACATTATATATTAAACAAAGCAACAGAAAATAGGACTATCAACACCCACAACAGAGATCTTTGAGAGAAGAATTAAAAACCTGACTATTTAGGCAAGACATAGTTAAGTGGCCCTTGTGCAAATGAGATCAGTTTACCTGCTTCTTGGAAGAAATACCCTAGGCTCATCCACAGTGTTGTAGATGGGGCTGACGGCCCTGGGCACCTTCAGCCTTCAGTGGCAAAGCCCAGCATTCTGGGCAAGGTTAGGTCATAGGTGGCTGGAGCAGGGCTGGAAGAGACTGAACCCTCCCTTAGAGGAGTGAGGGGGAAGCCTACCTTCTAGTGTCCCTGTTTCCTCACAGCAGAGGCATGTAAGTCTGGCAGGCTTTAGCTCAATGACCTTCCTTTCCACTATTGAAGCAGGACCCAGATGGCATCCTATGAGACCCCTTTGGGGCGTTGGAGCCTTTAAGGGCATATCCTAAAAGCTGGTAGTTTCCCTGATCTCTATTGGGCTTTTTCTGCCTCTAGGTATCTTAAAAGCCATGCTCAGAAGATCTCGCTGCGGGGTTTGAGGATCCCCTTCCACCTATATAAATCTTTCCCATATATCTGGAGCTATTTGGAAAAAGACAAAACAGTGTTATTAGCTGGATCAAATAAAGTAGGTTGTAGTTTGCAGGTGAAAAAGATTTGGCATCTCCTGTTCATCAGCATTCAAAAGAAATTTAAATTTTTTTAAGTAAAAAGCATGATATGGTAGACCCATAGGAGTTCCAGGATATGACTCCCCTCTTTTAAAATTTTTTTTAAGTTGACCTTAAAATATTTGCTGAGTACACTTTAATAATACCTTAACTTTGAAGATTGTAAGAAATACCTTAAATTCGAAAGGTTTGACAAAATACAGTGAATGCTTTTGCTCCATATGCAGGATTATTTTCAGTTTAACCAGTTTAGGAAATCCAATAATAGAACAGTGCATACAGACAATGAGCTATAGCATGCTTAGCAGCCTCTCCTGTTCTGACAGAGGTTACTATAAATCCAGAATATGTATCCACTGTAACGTGGACATAGGACTGTTTGCCAAATGAAGGTATATGAGTAACATCCATTTGCCAAAGTTGTCCTGGTAGGGGTCCTTGAAGGTTAACTCCAAATGAAGGGGCAGATTGTAGTATAGGACCCTTTGGACAGGATTTTTTAGTGACTTTTTTATTGCTGAATTTTCTTGGCTAAATCTTCAGGTTGGTAATCTTGAAGGTTGGTATTTTGTACACTTCAAGCCCAAGCAAGCGCTACTAACTTCACCTGTCAATCTGTTCTTTTGTTGGTTTTGACATTATTTAATGCTGAGAATAAGGTCTCACAAAAGTATGTAGAAGGAAAAATTGTGAGTAAAGCCATTGCTATATTTTTCAGGGTGCTAAAAGTGTCTGGTAATCGGTTCCAGGCACTCCAAATTTCCTGTTTGTAGTGGCACTCCGCTTGATTCTCCAAGCGGCACCTTTCCAGATTCTCAAGCTTTGACCTCAAGTTGACAAACACCTGAGCCCAGATGCTGTCTTGAAATTCTGCAAGTTGCATCTTACGTAAATTAAGATGGCTGCCGCTATTTCTAATGGCGGGAAACAGCACCCATAGCACAGGCCCTCGCCTCTCCCAGCCTCCCCCTCACTTATGTCAGTAATGATGGTCAGTTAGAAATCCACAACACCCCAGAACAGTAGACTGGATGAGGGTCGCTGTGGTTATGTGGTTGCTGATAATGGCGATCACAGGGCCCCCAGAGATGCGTCCCCTGTGGCATTCTGCTGCTCCCTGCCCCGCAGGCCAGAAGTGAGGTCAAAGATCCCCTAGCGGCCTAACCAGAAGTCCCAGAACTAGACGCTCTGTGCCGGAGTTCTGTTGTTTTGGCCTACAGACCTCCGGCACAGAGTGTCTACACTACAGCAAATGTTTTATCCTTGGCTACTGCACCTGGCCATGTAGGAGCTGAGGATGAAACGTCCTTCTCGGCATGTGGCCCCATACTTCTCTGGATGCGGCCACGTGTCATCAAAAATGGCTACGCGTGTCATAGGTTTGCCACCACGGCCCTAAGTGTATCAGAGGTAGGAATCTCAGTCTACATTTAGGTCATCAAGAAACACTATATTTCTTCTAGTAGCTTCTAGTAGCCTTAAGCCCCTTCCTTCCTGAGAGGTAATTATGGAGAACTATGTCCTTTCAGGACCACAGGGAAATCAGTAGGCACTCAGAAAACTGGGCCAGGGCCTCCCATTGGCATGGTTACAGCAGGTACCATGACTGTCAAGAGGAGGGTGGTCCCTCAGTGACTCTCTGCCCCTCTGCCCTAGTCATGGGTAAAGCCCCCCTTCCTTGGCACCCGGTTCGCCATGCTGTCTGATCTAGTTACCTTCTTTCCTAGAACCTCAGCTGGGCTCCTCACAGCTCTCAAGAGCCACAGAATTCTCTCTTTCCTGGATCTGGGAAAATCTCATCTCTGAGTCCAGACACTCTCTCTGAGTCCTCATGGCCTCCAGGGACATCCAGCAAAAAACCATCTGTTCTAGAAATACAGAGACATCATTAGGTCCCTTTACAGCCTTCCTATGATTCCCGGATGTGAGATCACAATGTCTGTCTACCTGCTTGAAATATGAAATGGGGGCAGGGGAGTGAAGCAAAGAAGGGGAAATAGAGAACTTTTAGATCATTTTTTTTCTGCCCCAAGTAAAAGCGAAGAGACAAATTAGAAAGCTGTGGCATATTCCAGGTGACAGAAGATGGTCGTTGGATTAGAGTGGTGGCAGTGGAGGTGGAGAGAGAAGGACACTTATGAAACATATTTTGGAAGTAGGACCAATGCTACATACTAAGGAAGGTGGAAGATGGAGGGGATGGAGGGACTCAAGGGTCATGTCCTGAATAATCCTTTTCGCTTGAGCTTTTGGTGTAAATAATTCTGATGTGGAAATTAGGGGCTCAGGCCGAGGGTGTGCAGTGGGCTGTTCATCTGAGGGACAACTCTGTCATAGCAACAGAGGGTGGCAGTCACAGTAACATGAATGAGCCGCCAAATGGCAGCTCTATGTTTTAGAAGCTCTCGGAGGCCTTGGTTATATATTTGTCTTTTAGAATGTGGTGCCAACATGCGTGATGCTGATAGTGAAGATACAAGCTGCACTTTTCTCAAAAGCACAAAAATGTGCTTAAACCTCTTTAAAGAATTCAAGAATTAAATAATATTTTAGTTATAAATAATTTACATGGCAAAAAACACAAAAACAGAAAACCCTTACACTTTTAAAGACAGCTTGACCAAGGGACAAACATTTTTTGTTTTTTAATTTTTTCCTTTGATGTTATTGGGATTTCTGGTTGAGTCTTCAGAAGGTCCTGAGCCAGAAAATGCTGGTTTTCTGGAAAGAAGGAAAATGAAAAGAAGAAAACAAAAATCTGTTGAAGAATTCCTGTCCCCCACCTTCTAAAAGAAACTCCACCAAAACAAAACAAAAAAAACACACAAAAGTTTAAAACGTGTTCATGGGACAACTGAGAGGCAGTGGGGGCAGGGTTTCTGTTCCCTGCTTTGAACTCGTGACAAAGAAGTGGGCTGGGTGATCAGGATGAGAAGGGGAAGTAGGAAATCAAATCAGTCTGGGAAGCAATTGGGGGGAGTGGGGGGAGGGGAAGAGGGAGGTATGAGCTTGGGAAAAGCAGAGAGGGCTGGAAGAATTTGGAATTACGGCAAATGACAGCACACGATTAACTACTTCCATATGTTGATCACGAATTAGCAACATACACTTTTTTTTTTTTTGAGCAAAGCCTTATTTTTGTAGACTCCAAATCTTAAAGAGCTAGCTAGCAAAGCAGAGGTTTAAGGGTCTGCCCCATGCAGGGATTCCTCTCCAGGCCCCCTGCTAGGAGGGGGTCCCTTAACACAGTTTAGTAGACACCAGATGTCAGGACGAGTCTAGTCTGTAACCAGAAAGAGATTTCCTCAGAGTGGAGTTAAAGACCTCTGGGACCTATGTCATCTTAACTGTCTGCAGACCAAGAAGGCCATACCTCCCTGCAAAGCTAAAGGCACTGTGTGGTGGGGCCCGGGGCACTTCTTGGTGGCTCAGCCTCCTCTTGGCTCTCACAGGTGGCCCAAGCTCCATCCCTGCCTTCCCCTGTTCCCGACCCGGGCCATTCCCCGCCCCCCGCCCTCCCCCCCCCCCCCCCCCGCAATAAAAGGATGAATTGCAGTCTTGGATGCTGTCCACTCGGGACCACACTCTGGCCTCATCCCTGCTCAGCCCACCTTGCCATCACCTTTGCTCTAAAATGGCTGCCCTGTGCCTGCAGCATTCATGGTGGGAGGCTGGGACACGTGTCTCAGCTGGGATTTAAAACCAATGCTTCTGCACAGGACAGAAAATTTCAAAAATACAAAAGGATATAGAGTGAAATAAAAAATAAGTCTCCTTTCTTTTCTATTCCTTGACCATTCAGTTTTCTTTTTCAGAGGCAACCTCTTCCTTTTACTCCATACCTATATTTTTTATGTCCTTTAAGATATATACCATGCATCTATAATCATAACCACATATATAATTTAAATTTTTATAATGGTAGCATATATTACATACTGTCTATATTTGTATTTTCTCACATAATTCTATATCTCTGAAATAAATATATTTCAGTAAATATAGAGCTGCCTTCCCTTTTTAATGGCTATATAGTATTCTATTCCTAGCTGTGCTGCTTAATTTTATGTGTCAATTTAGCTGGGCCCCAGGGTCCTCAGATAGGTGGCAAAGTGTTATTCTGGATATTTCTATGAGGGTGTTTTGGGATGAGATTTATATTTAAATTGGTGGACTTCGACTAAGCAGATTACCTTTATGATGTGAGTGGGCCCCATCCCATCAGTTGAAGGCCTGATTAAAAAACTAGCTCACCATTCTTTAGCAAGGGGAATTCTTCTAGCAGACTGCTTTTGCATTTGAACTGCAACTCTTTTCCTGAACCTCCAGCCTACTGTTCTCCATCATCAGATTTTGGACTCACTAACCTTCCACAATTATATGAGCCAAGTCCTTAAAATCAGTCAGTCAGCCCTGGCCGGTTGGCTCAGCGGTAGAGCGTCGGCCTGGCGTGCGGGGACCCGGGTTCGATTCCCGGCCAGGGCACATAGGAGAAGCGCCCATTTGCTTCTCCACCCCCTCCTCCTTCCTCTCTGTCTCTCTCTTCCCCTCCCACAGCCAAGGCTCCATTGGAGCAAAGATGGCCCAGGCGCTGGGGATGGCTCCTTGGCCTCTGCCCCAGGTGCTAGAGTGGCTCTGGTCGCGGCAGAGCGACACCCCCTCCGGGGCAGAGCATCGCCCCCTGGTGGGCAGAGCGTCGCCCCTGGTGGGCGTGCCAGGTGGATCCCGGTCGGGCGCATGCAGGAGTCTGTCTGACTGTCTCTCCCCGTTTCTAGCTTCAGAAAGATACAAAAATAAAAAAAAATAAAAAAATCAGTCAATCAATCAATCCATCTATTGTCTATATCTATCTATCTATTTATCTATCTATCTATCTATCTATCTATCATCTCTCTTACTTATATATCCATCCTATGGTTCTGTTTCTCTAAAGAACATAGGGAATACAATACTATAATCTATTTGACCAGGCCTCTAATTAATGGACACTTAGGTTTTGCTTTTTCTGCTGTTACAAACAATGCTATAAGGAATATTCTTGTACATTGTCATGAAGCACATACCAAGACTATGGTATTTTGCTTCAATATAAAGGAATTTAGAAAATCCTCACCCCAAGCAATAGCCAGGCTAGCTTGGGCAATGTCTTGCTACGAATCTTATTTTGAATGTCATTACTCATTAGGAAATTGCAAATTGCAATCATAAGGAAACACCCCTGTATACCCAGTAGAATGGTTAAAATTATAAAGACTGGCCATATTAAGTGTTAGTGAGGATGTGGGACAATTGAAATTCTCATACCCTATTTTAAAAAACAGTTGGACAGTTTCTTAAAAGACAAAAATACAGTGATGACATGACCCAGCCCGTCCATTTTTAGGAATTTTCCCCAAAGAAATGCAAGCATATTTGCACACCAAGACCTGTGTGCAAATGTTTGCAGCAGCTTTATTTGTGACAGCCCCAAACTAGAAACAACCAACTGTTCATCAAGGAGCAAATAAATATACTATACGATATTCATACAAGAAATATTACTCAGCAGTAAAAAGGAAAGACATACTGATTCATGCAACATCAAGGCTGCGTCCCACAATAATATGCAGTCAAAGAAACCAGGCCAAATGTGTAAATACTCAGCCTGACCTGTGGTGGCACAGTGGATAAACCTGGGACGCTGAGGTTGCTGGTTTGAATTCCTGGGCTTGCCCGGTCCAGGCACATATGGAAATTGATGCTTCCTGCTCCTCCCCCTTCTCTCTCTCTCTCTCTCTCTGTTCCTCTCATCTCTAAAATGAATAAATAAAGTCTTTAAAAAATATTTTTAAAAATGTGTAAATACTCTGTGTATCTAAAATTCTAGAAAATAACACATTAATCTATAGTGACAGAAAACAAATCAATGGTTGCCGGGGGCGGGGCAAGTGGGAGAGCAAGGAAACTTCTGAGGTGGTAAATATGTTCTGTATCTTGATTCTGATAACATATGTACACATACACCAATGTACACATACATCAACACTCATCAAACTACACACTTCGAATAAGTGCAGTTATTGTATTTCACTTATGTATCAACAAAACTATAAAAAATTTATTTTGAATGTCAAAAAGTGAGTATTAAGATTTTCTTTTTGTATTCCTTTTAGAATAAGCTCAGCCTCCCTCATGTAAATGAGCGGCTTGGGAAGACTAGAGAGTATCACATACTCAGAAAGGCCAAGAGGAAAAGCACATTAATATCTTTCCAAAGTACCACCCCAGCGATTTACCAATTTATATTGTGATTATGCCCTACTCCCCTCACCCTGCTCTTCAGCTGCACCCTCCATCACACCCCAAATGGTAGTTAAGTTACATGTGACTGAACTGTCCGTTCCCCAGATACACCAGCTGTGGTCACTGTGACCTGTGGAGCAGGCATGGCTGAGACCAGCTGTAAAGTCTCCAGGACAGGAGCTTGCTGCCACCTAAGGACTCACACCTGAGGACGTCCAGGGGGCTGATGCCCTTCCCCATTCTGAGCTGAGCCCTCCTGCCTGGCTGCAAGCTGCGGGAGGAGAAAGCTGAGCCAGGGCCACCGTGCAGCCTACAAGAGGCCAGCGGGGAGGCTGGGGCAGCCCTTGCACTTGGCAGCCTGTGCAGATGCCCTCCTGCCAGACCCAGACAGGCCCTCAGCAGCTGCCCTGGATCTGAGGCTGGATGAGTCATCAGTGCTCCGGTGGTGGAGCAGCCAGCCTCTGCTCGTGTCAGCACAGGCCAGAAGCAAGAAGACAAAGGATGCACCGTGGGGAGGAGGAGGAGTTGCGTGCTGCAGGTAGGGCCAGAAGGTGCCACACTAGCTGGTCCAGCCCTCCTTCAAAGCTGTGCCCAGAGGGAACCAGCAGCCTTTCTACATCTCATGCTCACTGTAGTTCAGCAAGCTCTCAACCCCACAGCCTGGGAGTGTCCAGAAGCAGAAGACCCCGGAAACCCTTGCTTGTCTTTTATATCATTTTCACTGATGTCCATTGTTAGTGCCAGGGACCCCTCGCTCCCCATTCCAGCCCCCTAACCCCTGAAAGAAGGATCTGCTGGGCTCATTATGCCTCTCTTGGACTTCAGAGGACAGTATTCTGCATTTTATGGAATGAAAAAGAGGTCAACACATCCTGCCCATCACCTCCTCAACCAGTAGAGACTAACGTGAATGGAATCTGCAGTTTTTTAGTTTTTAAAATTATAGTCCAGGTGTTTGGCAAGTTCATATTTGCAGAATGAAGAGAGAGAGAGAGATGATTAAAAGCTCAGTTCTTGAAAATAAAAAGGCAAAGGACTCCGGGTTCTTTAGTTTTACTGTTCCAAGGCCCCCTCCAGCCGGATTCCGTAGACTCTCCTCACTTGCAGGATTGCTGGAGCTCACAGATGCAGGGTCCTGCTATTCCCTGGAGACTCACACGCTTGGCTACACTTGGCTGTTTGGATTCATTTTACTTTTTTTTTTTTACTTTTTTTTTTTTTTTTTTTGTATTTTTCTGAAGCTGGAAACGGGGAGAGACAGTCAGACAGACTCCCGCGTGCGCCCAACCGGGATCCACCCGGCAGGCCCACCAGGGGCGAAGCTCTGCCCCCCAGGGGGCGATCGATGCTCTGCCCCTCCGGGGCGTCGCTCTGCCGTGACCAGAGCCACTCTAGCACCTGGGGCAGAGGCCAAGGAGCCATCCCCAGCTCCCGGGCCATCCTTGCTCCAATGGAGCCTTGGCTGCGGGAGGGGAAGAGAGAGACAGAGAGGAAGGAGAGAGTGGGGGGTGGAGAAGCAAATGGGCGCTTCTCCTATGTGCCCTGGCCGGGAATCGAACCCAGGTCCCCTGCACGCCAGGCCGATGCTCTACCGCTGAGCCAACCGGCCAGGGCTGGATTCATTTTAGATGTTCAAGAGAGCTATTAAATTAAACGATGAAAGTTGTGGAATATTCCATTCTCGGGAAGAGATATTGACAAGATTCTGCCATTAAAAGTAACATCAGGTAACGAAATGTACAGAGAATGCCAAGATCAAGTTGTGAGGTCGTAAAAAAACAGCAAAGGCAGAAAAAAATTCAAGCACCTTATTTTCCTGGGCCAGAATGTGGCTGAGAGTAGGCAAATTTATTCTGCCTAGGTAGAAAATGTTTGACACGCACTGTCAAGGTCATGAGGGCCGGGACTAGAGAACTAGGGTGCTGTTTGTGTTTCATATTTTTCAGAAAAAACCTGGAGACCACAGGTCAGGCCAGAGGTAGCATAGAACAGTGTATTGGTCAGGGTTCAACCAGAGACACAGAATGAGTAGGAAGTAGATACTAAGATGTCCTTCGAGGGACTGACTCAGTGATTGTGGGGGCTGGCGGAGCCCCATAGGGAAAGCCGTCAGGAAGAGCAGGCCGGAACTCAGGGGCATGGATGGAAGCTACCGTCCACAGGTAGAATTCCTCCTTCAGCTCTGCTTCTGAGGCCTTCCAAGTAATGTAATGAGGCCCACCCACATTATCCACAAGAATCTATTTTGCTTCAAGTCAACTAATTATGGATATTAATCATATCTACAACATTTGTTTACTGCAACATCTAGTGTTAGATTGAATGAGTAGAGACTCTCAATCAGGTTGACAAATAAAAAAGCCGTTACAACATATTCCACCTGTTGGCCTCAGTCTCAACCATTTCCATGGGGTCCTCCTGAGAAGTCTGGTGGGCCAGTAGGTGAGTGACAGCTGGGACCTCGGAGGGACATGTGCCCCTGTGATGGGTGCGTGGAGGATCCCCAGCCCAGACTGTGTGGTACTACCTGGCTGCGTACCATATGGGATTTTTACACTGACTCCCAGGAAGACTAGAGCACAGAGATGGGCAAGCCTTTAGAGAATCTTCGTCAAATTCATTGTCCTTTGAGGAAACTGTGGCCCTCATCATGAAATAGCCAAGACCAGCCAGAAAAACAAATCCAGTTTCCCATCTGCAAGAATGGGGAGAGGAATTTGAAGACTGAGGGGATAAGGAAGGACGGGAAAAGGCCTGGTGGAGAAGGAGAGGCAAGCAGCTCCTCCAAGCTCAGAGCTGGGGCTCCCAAAGTTCACCCCCTCATTGCACAGATGGGGAGCCGAGGTCACTCTGTGATATCAGGGTGGAACTGGAACCAAAGCCTGGGACAGTGCTGGGTCCCCACCTGGTCTTCCTGTCCTCCCAGGGAACTGGGGACACAAAAGGTTGCCCTCTAACCCTCAGGCATTTGGAGTTTGGTGGTCTTAATAAACCAGAATCAATTCATTAATCTAGATAATTAGTTTAGAAACCAGAAGGCTTGGGAACTGTGCCAGGAGAACAATTTCAAACTCAGTCCCTACCCTGAAAAAAAATAGTGTTCACAGGTGACATCCCCACCTCAGCCATCCACTCCAAGGGCACCAGGGACGGGCTGAGTGGCTCCGTGCATGCCACCACTGTTCTGCCCGCCCCAGTTCTCATCCCTAGAGGGACTCCTGGCTCTAGGCAGATGTCCTGTGGATGGCAGGGCAGAGGCACCCTCCTCTTGTCCCTCTTCCGTGCCTTACAGATGGCTACAGGGAGCAGAGAGAAAGAATCGGCTCAAGGACATCCAAGAGTCTACTGACTAAAAATTCCAGTCCTCTAATTCTCATTTCATTGTCTTTGTCTGTTGCCCCCACCCCCACCCCACTGTTTTCCACTTATTTCAATTGATTCCAGGAGGGTAGCCCCACATATAGACAATGCCATGAAAGTGTTCATAGCAAGGGTTAGTGGCCAGATAGAAGGTAGGCAGACGTAAGAAGGCCCCAATAAGGCAGAATTTAGCTACACAAACTCTTCTTACATTAGAGGAGAAGTATTTAAGCATGGTTTTGATGCCTTATGCTTCAAAGAAAAATCACACAGAGAAATAGCTTGGGCCTCTGGGAGGAGGAGAAATGTGAGCCCTGGCTCGCTCGGAGGCTGCATAAACAGTGGTTATGACCATGACTAATCCAAACCCCTTTCTGGGTTTTGCCGAGTGTGTCAGTTCTCCCTGTGGCGCATGAAAGCCCTGCTTAAAACCGAACCCTGTTAGGAGTAGGAACCCAATCCTGGTAGCAGGGAAAGTAAGCCACCGTGGCTCCCGTCACACTGCTGCTCAGAGACGCCCTGTGTCATGAAAGGTCATATTTCTAAATGATTAATGTAAGCCCCAGATGCTAGAGCTGTTCAGAATCGTGTGTGCTGAGCCCTAAAATAGATGCCCTTACCAGGTAAAATAATCCAGTTATCTGCGATTCAGGGTTAAAGACCCCACTCCTGGATTGCCCATCCATCAGCAAATATTTATCAAGCTGGGCTTAGTGCTAGGTGCTTTGGTATATTAAAAGATTTATAAACATGTCACAGCCAGCCAGGAGCTGTCTAGCCAAGAAAGTAAGACGAACTCACGCACAGATACTGAGGCAAACCAGCTAGGTGTGTATAGAGAAGGCCATGTGACTGAAGCCCTACAAAGCAGTCAAAGCCAGAGAGCTCAGAGCAGGGGCCAGTCCCAGTGGGCAGAGCTGGGTAGGGAAGATGGCTGTTCAATGCCCACATCCCTCTTTTCTGCTCTCCTGCTGGCCATCACCGCTGGACCTTTGGCCAATGACAAGGTGAAACAGCAGGAGGGCACCAGTCTGGCGGGACAACCCGCTGACAGCCACGTTCTCCCCTCATGAGGATTTCCTCGTGATCGTCCGGGCATCACCCTATCATAGCCGGCCAGCCTTCGATCTATGCCCCTGGTCTCTTGCCAAGTGTCCAGCTGCAGGGCTGGCTGGGCAATGCTACACTGTGCCTACAGAGGCCACTTGCCATTCCCCATTTCTCTAACCTCCCCAGTACCTGCCTGACCGCCCTTCCAGAGGGGAAGCTTTACCTAAACTGTTACCATTAGAACTTAATTCTGACGGAGTTAAGTGGCGCCCTCCCAGCCTCCCTTTTTTTTTTTTTTCAGCCTCCTTTTTTGAAACACCAATAAGGAAGTGGAGGCACTTAAGTCTCCATTGCCTTGGTGTGAACTGTGTGTTCAGGTTAGTGGTATCAATAAAATGGGGACTCAGGAAAGGCAGACTGTCCCCCCATCGGGTCTGTCTGGTCTGAGTCACACTGGGAATAGTGCCTTCCTAGAGACGTCGACCTGCTTCCCCACGTCCGAAGGAGGGAAGAAACCAGGGAGGTAGGGGGACTCAGAATCTTGAGTCAGACTGAAGGGAGTTTGTTTTAATTTGGAACCATGTGAATATATTTCCTGATTTAAAAAATTACGTTTGAAACTGTTTTGAGACAAGAGGTGTTGTTACAATCACAGTGATGTTGTAATGACTACAACTGTATGACCAAACCAGAAACCTTGCAGACTAGAGGGGCATCAAAGTCCATGGAGGTGGGACAGTGGTACCCGTTCATGTCCACATCCCATCACTAGGCTCATGGTGAGATCAACACGCGGAAGTAACGGTGATGGAGGGAAAGGCCCAACTCTATCAAAAAGCTGCTCTGAAATGAATTTCCCCTTTTTTGACCCTCCAGAGACATGCTTGGGTCTGGCTGGACTCTGGTTCCCTGAGTGTTCTGCCTATTTCAGTCTAATCCACTCCAACCAGTAAACTCAATACCACGAGGACCTGGTGGCAAATGATGCGCTTGTGGCTAGATCAGGGGTCCCCAAACTACGACCCGCGGGCTGCATATGACCCCCTGAGGCCATTTATCCAGCCCCCGCCGCACTTCCAAAGGAACATCTCTTTCATTGATGGTCAGTGAGAGTACTGTATGTGGCGGTCTTCAAAGCACGGCGTCGCTCATGTACAGTGATGCGGGACGCACGCATCACGGCTCCGGAAGTGCGTCATATCACTTGTTACGGCTAGCAGTGACAAATATGGAACCTGACAGTGACCATCTCATTAGCCAAAAACAGGCCCATAGTTCCCATTGAAATATTGATCAGTTTGTTGATTTAAATTTACTTGTTCTTTATTTTAAATATTGTATTTGTTCCCGTTTTGTTTTTTTACTTTAAAATAAGATATGTGCAGTGTGCATAGGGATTTGTTCAGTTTCTTTTATAGTCTGGCCCTCCAACGGTCTGAGGGACAGTGAATTGGCCCCCTGTGTAAAAAGTTTGGGGACCCCTGGGCTAGATGGTCTTAGCCCAGCTTCTCCAGATGTCCCCCTGGGGTCACCTCCAACCTTATGTGATAGGAATGACTGTCACAGCTCAGAGGAATCTCATTCTGTTTGCACAACACAAGTTTTGTAACACTGAGCTTTTACGACATTACATCGGCCTCTCAGGTGGACTTAGAAGCAGCCAGGTCACACCTAGTTGCTTGCTCTTTTTCTAAAGGAAAGTTTAGAATCAGACTCTGACAGATACATTGATGAAGTAAGTTTCCAACTCTGTGTGTTTTTCCATTTTTTTTTTCCAGAGACAGAGAGAGAGAGAGAGTCAGAGACAGTCAGAGAGAGAGAGGGATAGATAGGGACAGACAGACAGGAACGGAGAGAGATGAGAAGCATCAATCATCAGTTTTTTGTTGCAACACCTTAGCTGTTCACTGATTGCTCTCTCATACGTGTCTTGACCGTGGGCCTTCAGTCGACCTAGTAACTCCTTGCTCTAACCTTGAGTCCAAGCTGGTGAGCTTTTTTGCTCAAGCCAGATGAGCCCATGCTCAAGCTGGTGACCTCGGGGTCTCGAACAAGGGTCCTCCACTTCCCAGTCCGATGCTCTATCCATTGTGCCACCACCTGGTCAGGCTGTTTTTCCATTTTTGATTGGATAGTACATTCGCATGGTTCATCCCTCCAAGCACTGTAACAGTAGTCAGAGAAAATTCCTTCTTCTACCCTTGTTCCCCATATGCCCAGCACCCTGTACACCACCCCTCCCAGATTATTAGTTATCAGTTTTGTATTTTTTGCAGAATACATTTATGCAAATATACATAAACACAAATGTATATTCTATTTCCCCTTTTTTGTTTACAAAATGGTATGATACAGTATTCTGTACATTTTTCTAATATCTTAGTGATCTTACTGTTTTTGTTTATACAGAAAACTTTTTTATTCTTTCCATTAAAAGGATGCAGCACTGTTATTTAAACCAGCCTCTATTGATGACAATTTAAACCAGTTTGGATGGTCTCCAAGCTTTGCTATTACCAACACCGCTATGATAAATAACATCATTCATACATCATTTCACACATGTTCAAATGCGTCCATACTATAAATTCCTGGAAGTTGGATGGCTGGGCCAAAAGGCATGAATACTTTTGAAATTTGATGTATTTTGTCAATTTGCCTTCCCCAGGGGTTTACGTTCCCACTAGCAGTGTATGAGAGGGACTGTTTTCCCCCAGCCTTGTCAAGAGTGTGTATTACCAGAAAATTTTGAATTTTTGCCAAGCTGTTAAGTCAAAAATGAATTTCAGTTTAATTTATGTTGTTGTTGTTAAGGGGACTTTTAATTTTGATAGAATTTAAAACTTCCAAAATTTGTAAGCACATACGAAGATTTTCCATATTTTCTTGGTTGAGCTTAATTTGCATTTTTTTTCTAATTGAGAGTGATGTTGTCAGTAAAGCCAAAGAGCTGATTGATGACATCATCAACAAAACCAGATGCGAGGTATTCCTATGGATGCCAAAGTGCAGGCAGGTGGGACAAATCACTGCAAGCAACCAGACCCATGTGGTATTGGTTACTGAGAGGGGAGGGCGAGGCAAGGGACTGCTGAGGTCCCATTGGCTGAAGAGCCCACACTTGCCAACAGATACTCACAGGAAACTTGGCAGCCCACCTGAGGACAGCACCCACACTGGGAGGGTGCCTTTCAGGCTCCCATTTGTAGGAAGGCAGCTGGTAAGCTTGGCTGCTGCTGGTACAACCTGGGTCCTGTGAACCCTCAAAACTAACCAAACCAAGACCCCTTCCAAGACAAAGCCCTACATTAAAGAGAGCTGCTGGAATAGTATCCAAATTGAACAGAATAAGAGCACTAGGAGCAAAAAAAGCAGAAGTTCCAATCAGGGGCAGAAACAGAGCCAGCAGAAGGTATGGGGCCATATTTTTCAACACGGTGATAGTATTGACGAGGAAGCCCAAACACTTACTAGTAAAAATACAAAAAAATATGTTTGCAAGGATAGTCATTGTGGCTTTATTTGTAACAGCCAAAACTAGAAACAAACAAAAAGAATCCGTCAATAAGAGGCATATTCACGCAATGGACTATTACACAGCTATAACAAGAAATGAGCGATATCTCTGCTTACTGCTGAGGTGTGGTCTCTGAATATATTGCTAATTGGAAAACAAAGAAGGTGGGGAGGAGTTGAGTATGCCACTATTTATCCAATAAGTGGGTTGACAGGAACATAAGGACATATGTGCTTAGATTAAAATCCTTTTTGAATTAAAAATATATCTATGAAGAAGAGAGGGACAGTTTGCAGGGAATAGGAATAAAAGCTGGATACCTATGAATATATTTTGCTTTGTAAATTTGACCTTGGAAACATGCCCATTTTACTTAATTATTTTTAAAAATCAAAATGAAAAAGCAGTTCTTAAAAGTTAAAAAAGTTGCCTGACCAGGTGATGGCACAGTGGATAGAGCATTAGACTGGGATGCGGAGGATCCAGGTTCGAAACCCCAAGGTTGCCAGCTTGAGCATGGGCTCATCTGGCTTGAGTGCAGGCTCTCCAGCTTGAACGCGGGATCACTGGCTTGAGCGTGGGATGATAGACATGACCCCATGATTGCTGGCTTGAGCCCAAAGGTCGCTGGCTTGAAACCCAAGGTCACTGGCTTGAGCAAGGGGTCACTCGATCTGCTATAGTCCCTCAGTCAAGGAACATATGAGATAGCAATCAATGAACAACTAAGGTGCTGCAGTGAAGAATTGATGCTTCTCATCTCTCTTCCTTCCTGTCTGTCTGTCCCTATCCATCCCTTTCTCTGTCTCTGTCACACACACACACACACACACAAAAAGTTGAAAAAGTCAATAAAAATTATTGTACATTCAGTTGATGACATACCATGCAGAGAGGAATAACTTCAAGTTGCTTTAAAACAGTAATTTGGAAATAAATGAACACAAAAAGAAATCAGTAATTTGAGTTGAGGGTAGAGGCTACAGCAGGCCTCAGGATTTACTGCCTGGAAGCTCCCTTCTGCTACTGCAGCAAAAGACTGCTTCCTGGATGTATGGTTTTACGGGTTGAAATGTGTATCCCCAAACTCAAATGCTATCATCCAAAACCCCAGTGTCTCAGAATATGACCTTATTTTGAAATAGGGTCTTTGCAGATGAAATTAGCTAAATTAGGAAGAGGTCTTTTGGATGGGTCCTCATCCGAAGGGCCCTGTGTCCTTATAAAAAGGGGACATTTGGACACAGACAAGCACACAGGGAGAATGTCATGTGACAGTGGAGGCAGAGATTGATGTGAGTCTTCTATAAGCCAAGAAATGCCAAATCTCCAGCAAATCACCAGAAACTCGGAAAGAGGCATGGAACAGGTTCTCTCCCACAGCTCTCAGAAGGAACAACCCTGCCAACGCTGTTATCAAACTAAAGGAATCCACTCATCTGCGCACATCAAAGCCCAATCAAAACAAACAGCTGTTTGCAACCAAGAAAGTAAAGGTTTATTTTTAAGGAAATCTCATTACACCGGAATCACAGGTGAGCTAATGCTCAATTTCCAGGCTCTCCAATGGCTTCCAGGGTATGAATTATATAGGGAAATATCTTTAATCATGGTGGAGTTAGGCTTGTGGTCTCTATTGACTGGACGGTGCTAGCTAGGGTAGCAGGTAGTTGGTCATTGTATCTGGTTCTGATGTCGGCCGGCCGTGGATGTTGCTCTGTTTGGTTTTGCAAGGGAGTGGCTGTAGGGTCAGTTAGTTTTCATGGGCCTGAGGTCAAGATGTTATCTTTAGTTTGACCAAAACTCTGTTTCTGTGGTCAATAGGCCTGAGGCTTTGCTCTTCAGGCAGTTCAAAGCTGAGCAGTATCTAATGTCCTAAAAGCTTCATTGTTTAGGAAGAGTGGATGCACTGAAAGGAGAAATGGAGTTTCTCTGTGGTTACAGCAGGGGTCCCCAAACTTTTTTACACAGGGGGCCAGTTCACTGTCCCTCAGACCGTTGGAAGGCCGGACTATAAAAAAAACTATGAACAAATCCCTATGCACACTGCACATATCTTATTTTAAAGTAAAAAAAACAAAACGGGAACAAATACAATATTTAAAATAAAGAACAAGTAAATTTAAATCAACAAACTGGCCAGTATTTCAATGGGAACTATGCTCCTCTCACTGACCACCAATAAAAGAGGTGCCCCTTCCGGAAGTGCGGCGGGGGCCAGATAAGTGGCCTCAGGGGGCTGCATATGGCCCGCGGGCCGGAGTTTGGGGACCCCTGGGTTACAGCATTTTGATCTCAGACTTTTGGCCACCAGAAGTGTGAGACAAATTTCTGTTGTTGAAGTCACCCAGTTTGTCATACTTAGTTGGGAGCCCTGGCACACTAAAGCCTAAGGCTTCCTTTTAATTATTTGTGCAGACCACTTCCTCAACTACTTTATAATAGATCAGGTTCCAAGAGGACTACTGCCACCATTCCTGTTCACCAAAATCCTATTCACCAAAATTCACTGACATAAGAGGCACACGCCCTCCCTCCAAGATGAGTCACTCACTTAGGGAAATATGCTTGTTGATGTGCTTCAGACTCTGCTGCTGCTTGGGCCTCATGTCTTCTCCTCACTTCCTCCCTTATGGCGTCTGTCTAATCTCAGCTGCTCTTTGCATCCCTGATTTATTTTGAAGGCACTGGATATCTATCTGCTTCCAATTTTGCTGAACATCAAGTTCACTTATTTGTCATTGTTGGTCAAATAAGTTTTTAAATATGATATATATGGTTGCTTGCTTAGAGTTTGCATTGGGTGTGGGGGACAGTCTGTAAGCAGGCAGGGTGGTTATAGCCTAAGGCTTAGTTTTAAGTCTAAACTTTTCCCCACACCCTTGACTGATTGCGTGATGTGGGGTGGTGCACTTTTATGAGGAATCCCATTATGCCTCAGATAAGTAACTTTGTATCAGAGACTTCCTTGTTTGTATATTGGATTAAAGGTTTTGGTTTCTATACTATAAAGTGGGGCAGAACGGGAGCTTGCTCTCTGTGGGTTCCTGAGATTAGCATTACAGAGAAGAGCAGAGAAAGGCCACGTGGAGGAGGCCAGGAGAAGCAGCCAGGATGGTGGAGTGCTGAGGGAGAAGCCAGTTTGTGCATAGTTTGTGCAGGGAGAAGGAAGGAGGTGGGGAACAGAGGTGAATTAAGTCTGGTGAGCTAGAAACCTTTGATTCTAGGATACTCGGATAACTCAGTAGCTTTGTGAGCACTGAATGAGTGGGTTTTGGAGCCCAGTGTGTGTTTTTACTTGCCTGCCGGGTGCAAGCTAGGATTAAAGATGATGGCTGTAAGGCCAGGAGCCGCCATCGTGGCCATTCACATGCAGGTTCCCATTGGATTCGGGCAGACGATAAAGAAATGGCGGAGTCAGAGGATGGGGGGCCATCCTATTTATTGGTGTCTCACCAAGACAGGCAAACCACAAAAGAAGACAAGGGAAAAGCAGAAAACCAGCTCTTCCCATGAAGGGCCAGGGATCAGGGAAGCCCCTGCAATTGTGATAGCAGGAACTGTGTGTCCAAGCTCCTGGTCTGTCCCACTTTATAGTGTAGAAAACCAAAATCCCTTAATCCAATATACAAACAAGGAAGTCCCCGACACAAAGTCACTCATCCAAGGCATAATTGGATTCCTCATGAGAGTGCACCACCCAGATCATACAATCAGTCAAGGGTGTGGGGAAAAGCCCAGTCCCAAAACCAAACCCCAGGCCACAACGACCTGGCCTGCTTATAGCCTGTCCCCCACACCCAATATAAGTCACAAGCGAGCAAACATATATATCATATTTACAAACTTATTTGACCAACAATGGCCCACCAGTTCTTGGCTCCATTGTTTCATTACCTTCTGTCCAAATCTAATGCGAACCTGCATGGGCTAGATGGCTATGATGGTGGCTGTGGTTACTGGCCATACACAGTCATTCTTCTTGATGCTTCTGTAAGGCTTAAAGGAGAAGAAACAGAGAGATGCTAAACCTATGTGTTGGACAGATAAAATATATTATGCTCACTTTGTTAAAGATGGCGCTGCCCATGTGGAAGCCCGTCGCCCAGGTAATGGTATTGGTTGCCCTTCTTGCTTAGGATGGGCGTGATTATATTAATGTGTGTTGGGGGTGGGCTGTGGGCAGGCAGGATCCTTGTAGCCTGGGGCTTGGTTTTGCGCCTAAGCCTTTCCCACCCTTTTTGATGTGGGGTGTTGCACTCTCATGAGGAATCTCATTATGCCTCAGATAAGTGACTTTGTATCAGAGACTTCTTTGTTTGTATATTGGATTAAAGGTTTTGGTTTCTACACTATAAAGTGGGGCAAACTGGAGCTTGCTCTCTCAGTTCCTGAGATTAGCATTAGAGAGGAGAGCAGATAAAGGCCACATGGAGGAGAGGAAAAGTAGCCAAGATGGCGGAGTGCTGAAAGAGAAACCAGTTTGTGTCGAGTTTGTGCAGAGAGAAGGAGATGGGAAACAGAGGTAAATAAGGATAGTGAGCTAGAAAACTTCGATCCTAGGAAACTCGGATAAGTCAGTAGCTTTGTGAGCACTGAATGAGTGGGTTTTGGAGCCCAGTGTATGTTTTTACTTGCCCGCAGGGTGCAAGCTAGGATTGAAGCTGATGGCTCACCAGTTTTTGGCTCCGTTGTTTTATTACTGTCTGTCCGAATCTAATGCGAACCTGCACAAGCCAGGCAGCTGTGATGGTGGCTGCGGCTACTGGCTTTACACCTATGTCACCATGTCCATACCAGAAGTCCTTAAAGTTAAAATTTAATTCCACAGTCCAAGTAGTGATTTTAGCCAAGTGCATGGAAAGTAATTTTCCTATGGTGATAATTCAACATAGTACTTTTCAACTTCAAGATACTTGGACAACACTTACTAATTACTCCTTCCAATACCTTGGAGCAATTAAAAATAGAAACCACATGCTTAATTTGGCTAAAAGAGATAATTACCAATATCAGCAGGCAAATCACCCTTGAGGGACTGGGGATAAATAATTAAATCATAGTAGAAATATTTTAAGATATGATTTGCCTTCTGCTCTCATCAGAGTAAAGAAATTAAAGTTTCATGAGAAAGCAACTTTTATTCCATTTTACACGTGAAAATGGAAAACAGATTTCAGAGAAAAAGCTTCTTGCCCAGACAAACACTGATTAGCTAGTAATCTAAACTGTTAATGTGAGAGTTATATGAACCCACAGTATTAAGAATTTTGAAAATCATAAATTCATTTTCCTCTTCTGTTAAAAAAAATCTGAGGGCAGCTCTTAGTATCTTCAAGTTCTCTTCCAAATATCAGTAATGTAAAGCCAGAAGCCAGGGCCAGGGCCACTATCACAGCAGCCTTCTGGCCTATGCAGGTTCGCATTGGATTCGGACAGTCGGTAAAGAAACAACGGAGCCAAGAACTGATGGGCCTTCATCTTTAATCCTAGCTTGCACCCGGCGGGCAAGTAAAAAATACACACTGGGCTCCAAAACCCAATCACATTCAGTGCTCACAAAGCTACTGATTTATCCGAGTTTCCTAGAATCAAAGGTTTCTAGCTCACCAGACTTATTCTCCTCAGTTCCCCATCTCCTTCCTTATCCCAGATACAAACTGCACAAACTGGCATCTCACTCAGCACTCCGCCATCTTGGCTGCTTCCCCTGGCCACATGGCCTCTTTCTGCTCTCTGCTCTGCTCCCTCTGCTCTCTCATGCTAGTCATCCCAGGAACCAAGAGCCCAAGCTCCCACTCCGTCCCCATTTTATAGTGTAGCTTCACAACCTCTAATCCAATATACAAAACAGGGAAGTCTCTAATACAAAGTCACTTCTCTGAGGCATGATTGGATTGTACCGCCCCACATCAAAAAGGGTAGGAAAGGCTTAATCCCAAAACCAAGCCCCAGGCTACAAGGATTCTGCCTGCCTTTAGCCCACCCTAACACACATTAATATCACCTGGGCGACGTAATCTTTAACAAAGTGAGCATAATACATTTTATCTGCCCGACAAATAACCATTGCCCACTGTGGTAGTTAGAAGGCTTAGGTTAGTGGTTCTCAAACTTTTTGGTCTCAGAACCTTCTACACTTCTAAACATTATAGAGGACACCAAAGAGCTTTTATTTATATGGGTTATAGCCATTAATAGTATTATATTAGAAATTAAAATTAAGATAATTTAAAAATATTTATACATTGATTTTAAATAACAATAAATTCATTATATGTTAACATATAATCTTATGAAAATTATATTTTCTAAAATTTTCAAAGTAATGAGAAGAGTGACATTATTTTATATTTATATAAAAATCTCTTCAATATTTGGCTGGGGAGAAGTAGCTGGATTCTCACATCCACTTTTGCATTCAATCTATTATGATATATTCTTTTAGTTGAACTAGACAAAGAAAATTTAGCAGCACACAGATACATAGTTGGAAAAAGGAGGAGCATTTTAGTAGCCCTTTTAGATATTTGTGGCTATTCTTTGATTTTAAACTAAAACTTAAAGTGGTAATTCCTTAAAGGTCAGTTACAATGTAGAATATGAAAACATAACAATGAACATTAAAAATTATCGGTCTAGCCTGACCAGGCGGTGGCGCAGTGAATAAAGCGTCAGACTGGGATGCTGAGGACCCAGGTTCGAAACCCTGAGGTCTCCAGCTTGAGCACAGGCTCATCTGGTTTGAGCAAAAGCTCACCAGCTTGGACCCAAGGTCGCTGGCTCAAGCAAGGGGTTACTCAGTCTGCTGAGGGCCTGTGGTCAAGGCACATATGAGAAAGCAATCAATGAACAACTAAGGTGTCGCAATGCGCAATGAAAAACTAATGATTGATGCTTCTCATCTCTCTTTTCCTGCCTGTCTATCCCTGTGTATCCCTCTCTGACTCTCTGTCTCTAAAAAAAAAAAAAAAATTATCGGCCTACTGTGTATTTTGATTGGATCTTTTACTATGCATGATTTTCTAACATTATGCATTGGTTATCTGGGATATATTGGTTCACCGAGTCATGCAGATATTAAAATGTTGGCATCATACAACATCAAAAAAATCACAGTTTATTTCACCTCCATTCACATCAGGAAAATCTCTATTATCAAGTCATGATGGTAGATATAATTTTTCTCTATTTTCTTCTTTGAAAGTCTAATTTTTATCATTGGCAACAGATACTCCAGTTAACAGATAATCCAGTTAATTTCACTGATTTTCAAGAAACTGAATGTCAAATACGTATGTCTGAATTTTAATGTTTGCTGATGTAAATCCAGTGGCCGCAGCCACCATCACAGCAGCCTGGCCCATGCAGATTCACATTGGATTCGGACAGTCGGCAAAGAAACAATGGAGCCAAAAACTGATGGGCCATCATCTTTAATCCTAGCTTGCACCTGGCGGGCAAGTAAAAACACACACTGGGCTCCAAAACCCACTCACATTCAGTGCTCACAAAGCTACTGACTTATCCGAGTTTCCTAGAATCAAAGATTTCTAGCTCACCAGACTTACTCACTTCTGTTCCCCATCTCCTTCCTTCTCCCTGCACAAACTCTGCACAAACTGGCTTCTCACTCAACACTCCGCCATCTTGGCTGCTTCTCCTGGCCTCCTCCATGTGGCCTTTCTCTGCTCTCTCCTCTAATGATAATCTCAGGAACCAAGAGAGCAAGCTCCCGTTCTGTCCCCATTTTATAGTGTAGAAATCAAAACCTTTAATCCAATATACAAAATAGGGAAGTCTCTAATACAAAGTCACTTATCTGAGGCATGATGAGATTGCACCACCCCACATCAAAAAGGGTGGGAAAGGCTTAGTCCTAAAACCAAGCCCCAGGCTACAAGGATCCTGCCTGCCCACAGCCCACCCCCAACACACATTAATATCACCTGGGCATCAGCTTCCACGTGGGCAGCACCATCTTTAACAAAGTGAGCATAATATCAATATATTTTATCTGCCCAACAGTTGGTCAGTGTAAAGCCAGCAGGCACGGCCAGGGCCACCATCAGAGCAGCCCAGCCCATGCAGGTTCGCATTGGATTCGGACAGTTGGTAAAGAAACAGCGGAGCCAAAAACTGATGGGCCATAGCCTTTAATCCTACCTTGCACCTGGCGGGCAAGTAAAAATACACACTGGGCTCCAAAACCCAGTCATACTCAGTGCTCACAAAGCCACTGACTTATCCGAGTTTCCTAGAATCAAAGGTTTCTAGCTCACCAGACTTATTCTTCTCAGTTCCCCATCTCCTTCCTTATCCCAGATACAAACTCTACACAAACTGGCATCTCACTCAGCACTCCGCCATCTTGGCTGCTTCTCCTGGCCTCCTCCACGTGGCCTCCTTTAGCTGCTGGCTCTACTCTCTCCGCTCTCTCATGCTAACCTCAGGAACCAAGAGCCAAGCTCTCATTCAGTCCCCATTTTATAGTGTAGAAATCCAAACCCTTAATCCAATATACAAAACAGGGAAGTCTCTAATACAAAGTCACTTCTCTGAGGCATGATTGGATTGTACCGCCCTACATCAAAAAGGGTAGGAAAGGCTTAATCCCAAAACCAAGCCCCAGTTTACAAGGATTCTAACTGCCCACAACACACATTAATATCACCTGGGCGATGGCATCTTTAACAAAGTGAGCATAATACATTTTATCTGCCCAACAGTCAGCCATTCTTTCAAGTTGGAACGGTGGTGTGTGAAAAAGCAGATAGTTGAATTATCAAATCTTGAAAGCCCCAAACCAGTTGTTTTACATGACATTTGGCTCACATTTAATTGGTAACAACTGTTCCTATAGCCACATTGAGATGAGGGAAGCTGGCGAAGGGATGCTGGGAAATGTAGCCCATGGCAAGGCAGGTACCATTTCTGCCACACAGACATCCCCCACTCCGTCCTTCCTGTCCACACTTTTCCATACTATTCCTTCTGCCTCAGCTCACCCTTTCTCTTCTTGTTTCCTTCTACTATCAGCTTAGGTGTCCAGGAATCCTGATAAGTGGGTATTCTTATTCTGTGCTACTACTAACACACTTTATTACCTTGTGATAGCAGCTGTTATCTTTTTGTTGTTGTTGTTATCTTTACCTTAATAGCTGATTAGCTTTCCTCCTCCTACAGGCTATAAAAACAACAGCAATGACACAAGTCTGTCTTATTCATTCTTGTGTTCCATCACATGGGATATAAGAAGCCCTCGATAAAATTTTGCTAAACTAATGTAAATAAGACTAAGCCATTACAGTATTTAAAAGAGAAAGGTTGTTTAGGTGAGAAAGATTGATTCGGGTGAGAAGGGCTCACCCTAATTTCTTTTGCTGTGGATGTTTCTAAATTATTTTTTTCTAGAAATACTGCTCACTCCCCAGCAAAAAAGGACAAGCTGCTAACAGTACTTTAAAATTATTTTATCTAAAATGGTGTGTATATTTGTAGAGCCAGAAGCCACGTGTAGCATCCACCGGGTACGAGAACAAATGTCGGAGACTTTCAGGAGTTAAGATGTTACTTTATTGGCCAGTTTAACCTGCGCAGGGGCGAACTCCCGAGATGTCCGGAGACACCGTGCCCACAAGGAGCTGCAAATGGGAGCCGCGCCTGGAGCTTACAGCCAGGCCCTTATATATCCTAAGTGAGCAAGCATAGACAGAAGCAGATGTGGCAGTTAGTCATTGGCTAGGGAGGTCGTGAGCAGTTACGGGGGGGGGGGGGGGTATTGCTCAGTGGAGAATTTCAAACATAAACTTCTGATAAGGGTCTCTGACTCAATGTAGGATGTTGCTGAACTCTTTGTTCTCGGCGTCACAGGGACCTTGTACACTCTTGGCAGCCCCAGCATGTCAGTACTCCCTGAATCTAACATTCCCCCATCTCTTTTGGGCATAAATCAAATCCTTGATTCTTCATCAGTGGGGAGAATAGTATAAGGCTGGGGCTCATGAGAATTTTCTACTTTAGCTGTAGCTATAAGCTAATTAGGTCAGGGGTCCTCCCTAGTATGTGCTGGCACGCTGATAGTGTGCCCTTAGTACTACAAGCTTTACGGACTAATTTCTTTCTGCCTTGCATTTTTCTTCTCTGTACTAACTTCTTACAACTTGCACAAACCTTCTGCAACTTACATAAACCTTCAACTTACACAAACCTTCTGCAACTTACACAAACCTTCTGCAACTTACATAAACCTTCAACTTTTATGCACTTTCTTATCCAGAAATAACTGGCCTTCATAACAACTTACTTTTTCCTTTCCTTTTCAAAAGTACCTCTACACCTTATACCTTCTATTATCAAAACCATACAATTCCTTTCTAATTTATCAGAATTCTTAATTCCTAAAAACCTTAACCTTCAGCAAGGACTAAGTTAGTACTAAGTAATCCTCTTTTAAAGACTGCTTTTTGGAGGTGTCCTTTTCATAAGCAGCCTATTGGACACATGACCAATATTCACAGATTATTCTATAGTGGTAGCTATGAGCACATACATAGCTTTCATTTACCTTATAGCTTCTCTCTCAGCTAAGGGACTTACACTCCCTTTCTGTATGACTCATAGCAGTACATGCATCAAACCTTAAGATGACTTACTTGGCTTTCCTTTACCTTAGTTTCCCTCCCTCCCCAAAGTCTCCACGCGTGGACCAGTTAACTTCTGGTTTGTGGCTGAAGCAAGGCATGCGGTCCTTCTCAGGGTCAGCTTACAAGGGTTGGCAGGGTCAGTCTTCGCTGTCCACAAAGGTGTCTCTGCTGGGACCACAAGCTTCAGCCGGCTGCGGTGGATCCAGGCGGGTATGCCTTCTACCTTGGCAGTAGTGGGAGTGGTCAGGTTCATGGTGTCTGGATCCGTCTAGGTGGGAGTCAGTCCTTGGGTGTTGTACTGCTAGAAGTGCCTCTTGGACAGTCTTTGAACAGTTTGCTGAGTAACCTGTAAAACCTGTAAGTACTTAGGGAAAGGGTGTTACATTTCTACACTTTGCAGTTAGAGTTTAAGTCCTAGTGACTACTGCTTCTAGCTGGAATTAGCAGCAGGTCCCAGCCTATAATAGGCATGGGGCATTGAGATAAGAGAAATAAAGGAGACACTAAACATAAAGCAATAAAACCAGACTGTCAATACCCACAGTAGAGATCTTTGAGGGATAAATAAAACTTAAATATTCAAGCAAGGCATAGTAGATGGCCCTCGTGTTATTAGCTTATCTGCTACTTGGAAGAAATACCTTAGGCTCGTGAATGATGTCCTTGGGCCTTCAGTGGCAATTCCCAGCACGCTGGGCAAGGTCAGGTCACAGGTAGCTGGAGCAGGGCTAGAAGAAACTGAACCCTCCCTCCATGGAGCAAGGGGGCAGCTTACCTTCTCATGTCCCTCTTTCCACAGCACAGACGTGTCCTTTGATGGGGCCCGGAAGCCTGGCAGGCTTCAGTTCAATGACCTTTCTTTCCACTCTGGAGCAGGGCCTTGATGACATGCTATGAAGCGCCTTAGGGCGCTGGAGCCAAAAGTTGGTATTTCCTGACTTCTTTTGGACCTTATTTGCCTTTTCTGTTACTTCCTTGGTCATTATAGACCTTAAAAGCCATGCTCAGAAGATCTCACTGAGGGGCTTGACTAAGAGAGCAAAATTGGGAATACAACAACAGATCCTTGGTACAAAAAGGAAGTCTTTGTACTTGACAGACTATACAATTCTATTATGGCTAAAGCAGTGGGTTTAGAAGGGGCCGTATTCCCTAAATCTTCTCCTCGGGTCTGGCTCCAGATAGGAGGTGGGGATTCCCCGGAGCCAAAGCAGAGGAGGGCAGGGGGCTGTAGCAAGGTGATGATAGCCTCTAGCTTACTGCACTGTTATCTTTTGCCTGACTAAGCAGTGGCTCAGCCCTTGAGCCGGTGCCCAAGGGGGAGGAGCAAGTGCCTGAAACTGTGAGGGGAGCCTGCCGCTTCTCCTGCAGCCAGCTGCAGCCTGGCTGCCTTTTCTTTCTCTACCTCTGCTACTATGCTGGCTGCATAATGACCATGCCACCTGCCTGTAGGTGGGTGCTGGTGATAGTACGCTAGACTCTCTATGTTTTCTATGGGTCTAGCAATCCTTGGTTTGGCCAGTCTGCTCTTAACTTGGCCATTCCAGTAGCAGACAAACAAACCAAATATGCACACAAAACAAACAAAACTTCTAAACCAAAACCAAAGGGAGAAGGCAGCGTCCTGCGTTCCCAGACTGACCAGGTGGGGAGAAATCAGGTGGCGTCCCGCCTGCTCCACTACACCCTTTTCTAACCAGAGCTCTGTTTCCAAATATTCAAAGAGGAAGCTTTCTTACCAAACAGTCTCAAGACTCCAAATGTTTCAAATCAGCCAAATTCAGTTTCCAAATGGCAACTGCCGGAGGCTGGCCAGCTACCAATGTCTGCTGCAGCCCACTCCGTGAGGAGGGGTCTTACACGGTCTATCTCGCTGGGGCCTCCATCTGTTACATCCCAGCGAGAGAGACTACAGCAGACCCAAAGTGAATTTTATAAGTTTTATTGCAGACCTGCACAGGGATTGCAGGCAACCCATGCAAGGGAGCACTGCAGCCCCCCAAACCTGCGCAGGGACTGCAGGTAACCCACACAGGGGAACACTGCAGCCCCCCAAACCTGCGCAGGGACTGCAGGCAACCCATGCCTCCGAAGAGACTGGAGCACTGCAGCCAACCAAACCTGCGCAGCCAACAAACTGCGCAGGGACTGCAGCCCCCCAAACCTGCACAGGGACTGCAGCTCCGAGCTTCTAAAATGGCTCCTTTTTATAGGGTGGCTGTCTAGGATGAGCAAGCATCATACAGAAGCTGATGTGGCTGTTAGTCATTGGCTAGGGAGGTCGTGCGCAGTTACGGGGGGGGGGGTATTACTCAGTGGAGAATTTCAAACATAAACTTCTGATAAGGGTCTCTGACTCAATGCAGGATGTTGCTGAACTCTTTGTTCTCAGTGTCACAGGGACCTTGTACACTCTTGGCAGCCCCAGCATGTCAGTACTCCCTGAATCTAACACCACGGCCACTGTCAGAGCAGCCCAGCTCATGCAGGTTCGCTTTGGATTCGGACAGTCGGTAAAGAAACAACGGAGCCACAAACTGGTGGGCCATAGTCTTTAATCCTAGCTTGCACCCGGCGGGCAAGTAAAAACACACACTGGGCTCCAAAACCCACTCACATTCAGTGCTCACAAAGCTACTGACTTATCCGAGTTTCCTAGAATCAAAGGTTTCTAGCTCACCAGCCTTATTCTCCTCAGTTCCCCATCTCCTTCCTTCTCCAGCGTCAAACTGCACAAACTGGCCTTTCACTCAATATTCCACCATCTTGGCTGCTTCTCCTGGCCACATGGCCTCTTTCTGCTCTCCTCTCTGCTCTCTCCTCTCTCAAGCTAATTAGCCCAGGAACCAAGAGAGCAAACTCTCGTTCTGCCCCCATTTTATATTGTAGCTTCACAACCTCTAATCCAATATACAAAATAGGGAAGTCTCTAATACAAAGTCACTTCTCTGAGGCATGATGGGATTGTACCACCCCACATCAAAAAGGGTAGGAAAGGCTTAATCCCAAAACCAAGCCCCAGGCTACAAGGATTCTCAACACACATTAATATCACCTGGGCGCCAGCCTCACATGGGCAGCACCATCTTTAACAAAGTGAGCATAATACATTTTATCTGCCCAACAATATTAGATAAAAATTATCCAGACAAAACTCTATAATTATCCTTCCCCCCTTAAACCACAGCTATGTATGCTCTTTAAAAATTCACACCTAGTTCTAGTCCCCTGGTCCCTTCCCTGGGGTAGTTTTAGCACAGGAAAAGCCAACCTCAAGAGCTGATCTGATGCCATGTTAAATATACCTGATTTAGAATATAGATTGATTTTAGTTTTCATAGAACAAGATAAAGTTTCCCCCATCTTTCTATTCTGTCATTTTATTCTTATTCTGTCTTATTTTTTGTTTGTATTGTATTTATTTTTATCTGCCACATTTTATATCAAAACAGAATAACAGTGCTGCCCATTAGAACAAGCTGGAAGGCTTTAAAAAATTCCAATACTCTGGTCTTATTCCATAACAATTAAACCAGAATGTCTGGAGGTACTAGGTAGGTAACTTTCTATATAGCCTCAGGTGATTCCAACATGCAGCAAAGTTTGGAAACCACTTGCATGTTAGGTTTTAATCGCACTTCTGACACAGACTGGTCTTGTAACCTTGGGTATGGAGTTTAACTTCTCTGTGAAGTTAAATAATATAAAAGTACCTGCCTTATAGAGTTGTTGTAAGTATGAAATGACTCAAAATAAACAAAGTGATCCATACATAGAACTTGTCAATAAGGGTTATGTAATTTTTTCTTGGGGGAGGGCGTTATTATAGTCTACTCCCTAATAAGTGGAGAAATGTCACTATGAGTTAAATTACTACCACTTCACTCCATCCTTTAGTGTAGCTTGGTTTAATTATCCCCCCCCCCCCCAGGTATTTTGAAGTATCATTCAAAGTAGGAAAATTGCCCATGGACAATGCTTTCATTGTTGCAGAAGTAAAGTCTCTACTTTCCCAGAATTTACATTTCAGAAGATGAAAAAAATAATCGACATATCAATATATAATTTCTGGCAATGCTTGTTGAAGCTATGACAGTGCAAAAACCTTTAGTCGGAACACACTGCCCTCTCTCCGACTAGAATATATTTGGCTGTGGGAAGGCCCTTCTATTCCCTAAAGGGAAGTGTAGGTACTTCCAAAGTGTTAAATCACAGACTGGATGATAAAGGGGTTCTAAGAAAGGTAACCTCATAGGTTGATCTAATCATAAATTTCTTACTGGGAAGATCTTCATGTGTAGTCATGCCCCAGGCATGTAACTTTTTTTTAAGTGAAAAGTTTCTCTTTGCCTTAAGGAAGCAAGCCCTGTTCATGTACCTATATGTTAACCCAGGGGTCCCCAAACTACGGCCTGCGGGCCACATGTGGCCCCCTGAGGCCATTTATCCGGCCCCCACCGCACTTCCGGAAGGGGCACCTCTTTCATTGGTGGTGAGAGGAGCATAGTTCCCATTGAAATACTGGTCAGTTTGTTGATTTAAATTTACTTGTTCTTTATTTTAAAAATTGTATTTGTTCCCGTTTTGTTTTTTTACTTTAAAATAAAATATGTGCAGTGTGCATAGGGATTTGTTCATAGTTTTTTTATAGTCTGGCCCTCCAGTGGTCTGAGGGACAGTGAACTGGCCCCCTGTGTAAAAAGTTTGGGGACCCCTGTGTTAACCCATTTTAGAAATAAGTGTAACCACCCTTAAAGGGAACACATGGTCTTTTACTATCCTGTAATCTGATCCCTGTCTTGCTCTCTCCCACCTTTATGTAATCTTCCTTACATTCCCTCCTTGATTTCAAAAACATAAAAGAAACTGCAAAACTGTCATTATCGGGATCATCTGAGATCTTGCTTCCCAGCATTGTCAATTTGGCTCAGATAAAATCTTACAAAGATTCCTTACAACTTTGAACATTTACTTTGTAAAGCCAGGAGTCACAGCCAGGGCCAGCATCAGAGCAGCCCAGCCCATGCAGGTTCGCATTGGATTCGGACAGTCGGTAAAGAAACCATGGAGCCAAAAACTGGTGGGCCATAACCTTTAATCCTACCTTGCACCCGGCGGGCAAGTAAAAATACACACTGGGCTCCAAAACCCAGTCACACTCAGTGCTCACAAAGCCACTGACTTATCCGAGTTTCCTAGAATCAAAGGTTTCTAGCTCACCAACCTTATTCTCCTCAGTTCCCCATTTTCTTCCTTATCCCAGATACAAACTCTACACAAACTGGCATCTCACTCAGCACTCTGCCATCTTGGCTGCTTCTCCTGGCCTCCTCCACGTGGCCTCCTTCCGCTGCTGGCTCTACTTTTTCTGCTCTCTCATGCTAACCTCAGGAACCAAGAGCCAAACTCCCGCTCCGTTCCCATTTTATAGTATAGAAATCCAAACCCTTAATCCAATATACATAATAGGGAAGTCTCTTAATACAAAGTCACTTCTCTGAGGCATGATAGGATTGTACCACCTTACACCAAAAAGGGTAGGAAAGGCTTAATCCCAAAACCAAGCCCCAGGCTACAAGGATTCTGCCTGCCTTTAGCCCACCCCAACACACATTAATATCACCTGGGCAACGGCCTCTTTAACAAAGTGAGCATAATACATTTTATCTGCCCAACATACTTCGACAACGTTTTTTAAAGGAAAAAGTCATAGCAGAGTTGCACAGCGGAAGCGTGCTGGGCCCATAAAGGAAAAAGTCGTTAAGAATCTTCTACAAATACAAAATCAACACATGCCAAAGATTTTATTTACTCATTAATTGAGGAGACCAGTAAGATGTCCAACCGTTAGTTTAAAGAATTTAAGTATCCACTTTGTTATTGAATCAGGAATAGGAATGAATTTACAAATGAGATGCAAAATAGCTTTTTCCAAGGAGGGGAAAATTCAATATGAAGTTCAATAAACGAAAGTATTTTATCTTGCTCACAGCTCTCCATAATTTAAGAGTTGTGCAGAGCACCACAAAAAAAGATGGAGCCTCCACTCCCTTAGAATCAGAATACAGGGAAGGTGTGCCAGACTTTGGCTGGTTTTCATGGAAGACACCCAGTACTCTTTTGGTCCATTTCAGTATGTATACAATTCTCTCTATAAAAATCATCCTGATGATCCGTAAACGTCCAGCATCTAAGCAGGTTTCCATCTTCCACCTTTCTTGTATTATTCTCAAGCCTTTTGCCTCTTTGTTGTCGATGGCAGGGTTGGAAGGCATTTTTTTTTTCTTCTACAGCAGAGATGAGGGCCCCAGAACAGTTGGCCTCGCCCATTCCCCAAAGGCACCGCCCCCGGCCAGCTCAATAATGGGCTACGCGCAAAGGTCACGTGAGCAGCCGCCCTCCCATGATGCTGCCAAAGCAATACGTGGCAAAGACATCACTCAGAAAAGTCCTTCGGCCTTTCTGTCGGCTGCGCATCCCGTCTCTCCCTTTTCCTAGTAAATGCCTTTTTGTGGCCGCTCTCGCCTCGGAGATGGTGACTGACGAGGACACACCCAACCACTACTTCCTTAAACCTCCGAGCCAGCTCTTGCCGTCACTTAAGAGCAGAGGCGAGTTGCACTTCTGATTTGGCGTGATGTCTTGTCAATCTCCGAGTTTCTCCAATTAGGGGTCGAGTCGCCCCTGCTTTCCGCTCTTCCATTGGCCTGTGTGCGGGGAAGGTGGAGGAACGAAGGGTAAAGCGAGGTCGCGCGAGAGCGGCCCTCAGTCCTCAGTGCGCAGGTGCGAAGTGGCTGGCTGGGGCCCGTGCTGGGGGCGGGCTTGAAGACGCGTCGTTTGGTTTTGGACCGCGGTGACAGAGCTTTGCTGGGTTCAACTGTTGGGCGGAAAGCCTTTGTCCGGGGTCCGGCCAAGAACAAGCTTCGCGAGGTTCCCAATGGTGTCCATGACTTTCAAGCGGAGCCGCAGCGACCGGTTCTACAGCACCCGGTGCTGCGGCTGCTGCCATGTCCGCACCGGGACGATCATCCTGGGGACCTGGTACATGGTAAGCCCGGGCGGGGCGGGAGGGTAGGGCCCTGGGGGGAATGCGCATGAGCGGGAGGTGGCGGAGCCGGGTCGGGAAGGAAGGGAGTGTTCCCTGGGAGGGGAGGAACTGAGAACTGGGTGTTGGGTGGGGCAGGAAGGCGAGGGGCAACTTCTTTTTTGGGTGCTCTAACTTGGAGGGAGGGGACTATCCCGGAATCATTGTGGAGGTGGGGAAGGAGGAGGAGGTGGAGGGGGTGGAGGAGGAGGAGGGGGACGAGGAGGAGGAGGAGGGGGGGTGAGGGGGTGGAGGAGGTGGAGGGGGACGAGGAGGAGGAGGGGGGGTGAGGGGGTGGAGGAGGTGGAGGGGGACGAGGAGGAGGAGGGGGGTGAGGGGGTGGAGGAGGTGGAGGGGGACGAGGAGGAGGAGGGGGGTGAGGGGGTGGAGGAGGTGGAGGGGGACGAGGAGGAGGAGGGGGGGTGAGGGGGTGGAGGAGGTGGAGGGGGACGAGGAGGAGGAGGGGGACGAGGACGAGGAGGAGTAGGAGGAGAAGGAGAAGGAGAAGAAGAAATAGAAGAAGATTCTTCCGAGGCCAAAAGAGCTGGGTTGAGAGAGGCATAGGCTTTGTGGGCGGAGGGGAATGAAGGTATTGGGTTTTGGTGAGAAGTTATGGAAGTTACCAAGTTTCGGCTCTTTTTGTACTTCCGTCATCTGAAAGCCCCCACCCCCTACCCCTCCCTGCTCCCTGGAGTTTTTCTCCCTCACAATCATGGACCGACCTAAATAAATGCAGTCTGGGTTCGACTTTGTGTCTTGCCTGAAGGGAAAGGAAAAGATCAGCGTGCAACGCAGACCGTGGTTCCCGGAGCCTGTTGATTAGAATGTGTCTGTGATTTCGGCAGGAAGGCCTCTCGGAGGCCATACCATTTGTTGGGGTTTACACTCGATCAACTTGGCTGTAGCTGTACTATCCCCTGCACATTAGACGCTTTTTATATCACACCTGTTTTGTTTTTTTAAGAGACCTTTTTTGAGAGCCCGTGCTAGTCTAGCCACATCTAGCATTCCCTGGATTTCAAGATCAGTGTAATTCTCTGTCATAACCAAGTTGGCATTGTAATTGATTTGATGGTTCACTAGTAATGCTTCGTGATTTCTTATTTCCAGTATACGTACGTTTTGAAGCTGTGACTTCCATTTGTGACTTCCAAATATGTGGTTTCGTTTAGGTAGTTTAACGCTGTGATGACATTACAGAGGCTTTGACAGACTTTTGCTGTCGACGTGACTACTTTTCTAATGACTTTGTAATATTTTTTTTGTGTGTGTGTGTGAGGTTGTGACATTAGTGACACTGCTCAGTTTCTGATGACTTAAATTTAAAGGGGGAAGAGCTTTATCACAGACGTTCTTTTTGCCTTTCTCTGTTCTCATGACTTCCCCACACAGTGCCTTGAAATCATTACTGTTTGGACAAACACCAGATGAGAATTATCTCCAGTTAGGCAGATAGTGTTTCATGGCCCCCGTACCCACCCATGGGACTGTGCTGTTCACATTATTTCTGACTGCCCTGGGTTTTTTTTACAGCCTTGCTTCATTAGCGAACATTAGAAACAACAGAACTTGAGTGTGTAGGCTTATTTGCTTGTTTCTAAATTAAATATTTCCTGTACTTTTATATTCAGAAACATCACCGTGTCATCTTATTGGTGTAGTTTTATATCACACTTATCCTGTAAAGAAAGACTCTCTTCTTGTTCTGTATTTTAACTGACTTGTGATACTGGACTTCTATCAATTAATGGCAATAGCGGATGTTATATTTCTAACTTTTATTTCTAATCTATTTTGCTAAAGGTATGGGACTTTAATTTCTTTTGTTTGCCCTTAGCTCTGCCTTTGTTTCCTTAAAATAATAATTTAAATCTTTAGAGTCCTCCAGCCTCTTACTCAACCCTGCCTTCCTCATCAAGAGATGATCTTCCCTCCCACTTTAACTGAGAGTGAGTGTCCAGTAGGCTGATACTCTTGCCTGCAAGCCCAGCCTTCCTTTTTCTTCTCAGTGCCTTTCCTCCATTCACAGGACAAAGGATTTCTAACTCCAGAAGAAATAACATCCATCCCAGTTTCAACCATCTGAATGTAATTGGCTGTTTTTCTTCCAAGGCAGATTTTTTTTTGATGCTCTGAGCTCAGCTCACAAAAGTGAAAGGAATAGCAGGGAAAAGTGGGATTTATAAAGAGCAAAACTCAAAATTCAGGGAGAAAAACTTAACTAAGACCATTTATTCTCCCAAGATAGGGGGTGAGGAATTTGAATCTCTTCTCGAAGCACTTGATGTGGAAACTGCACGTATCTTCCCTTTTTCATGCTTTTAGCCATAGCTGTTCTCACTTTGCGTGGACTTTTCTAGTTAATAGAACATTATAAGCTGCTAAGTCAATTAACTTTAAATGAAGAGAGTTACTGATTATTTACAGTGGAAAAAGCAGGGTGGATATACAATAAGAAGTCGTCACAGGGCTTATATGTCATTAATCTTTTTTTTTTTTTTTTTTTTACAGAGAGTCAGAGGGATAGACAGGGACAGACAGACAGGAATGGAGAGATGAGAAGCATCAATCAATAGTTTTTCGTTGCGCATTGCGACACCTTAGTTGTTCATTGATTGCTTTCTCATATGTGCCTTGACCGCGGGCCTTCAGCAGATGGAGTAACCCCTTGCTCGAGCTAGCGACCTTGGGTCCAAGCTGGTGAGCTTTTTGCTCAAACCAGATGAGCCTGTGCTCAAGCTGGCCACCTTGGGGTCTTGAACCTGGGTCCTCAGCATCCCAGTCCAATGCTCTATCCACTGCGCCACCGCCTGGTCAGGCATGTCATTAATCTTTTTTTTTTAATATATATATTTTTAATTTTTATTTATTCATTTTAGAGAGGAGAGGGAGAGAGAGAGAGAGGAGAGACAGAGAGAGAAGGGGGGAGGAGCTGGAAGCATCAACTCCCATATGTGCCTTGACCAGGCAAGCCCAGGGTTTCGAACTGGCGACCTCAGCGTTTCCAGGTCGACGCTTTATCCACTGCGCCACCACAGGTCAGGCCTCATTAATTTTTTGTATTATTACCTGCCACATAGAAGCTCTCAGATGTTTCTTGGCTTGAACATGGCACCTGCCCTCAAGATTTTTTGGTATTACAAAGAGCTTTGGAGTACATACACAAATGAAATTTATGGTACATTGACAAGGGGGAAGGAGAAAGTGATCAGAGTCTAACCAGATTAAGGCCATTGGTTTTGTTGGTTACAGTATTGCTGTTGACTTTTAAAAGTGTGGCTTTAGTGCCATAGCAATACAAGGACTAGCTGGGGAGGACAAATAACATTTAGAAAACAAAATCAACTAGAGAAAAGTGTAATATAGTATCTCTAGAACAAAGGATTTGTCCAAACAGTGCATTTTGTTGCCAGGAGCTCCCTTACCAAGATGGAGAAAAAAAAGAAGAGAGTAGGTAGAATGTCATTTCCCTTTCCAGCTCTCTTGTCATGATACTCTCTATTTCGGATGGAAGAATATGATTGCCTCTGTGTTATTTGGAACCTAGGGATGCAACCCTCCCACCTGCTGGATCCAGACACCATATCAATGACTTTGTATCTGATACGGTGTCATTGCTTTCTAGCAACTCCTTCTGCAGGTCTAGTGTTAAGGCGACGGTAACACTATATACTGAAGTATTAATTGTATGGTACTAAATAGTGCAATAGGATATAGAGAAGTCGGAGCCAGTTATATGCACCAGGCTTGAAGTGTTTGTCTTTGGCATTTTTAGATTTAAATGGAGCATGGCTGACTTAATATTTGGTTAAGGAATAGATGAAATTTCAGAATGAACTCTATTTTAAATTCTGTAATTTCCAAAATTGTTTTTTCTCTAATTTATTAAAGAACTTGGAAGACAGATGAGGGTATATTTACCATGTAATGTTTATTGAATGATTGAAAATGGGCTTAAAATTCTGCAGATGTCCTCCATTGTTAATGGTGTACTGCAAGAATGCGTTTTGAGCATTCAATTTTTTTGAGCAATTACAAAAAATATTTGTAATATTTTTAGGTCCTGGAAAGGTTTAATATATGGCTACTTTTTTTAAAATTTGACAACAGAATTTATTTTGAAATTATCCATCTTTCTCTGGGGAAGGATGAACCTTATTGTCTATTTAATTTATGGCTAATTTTGCATGAGTGCCTGAAACATAAGCAATCTAAAGTGAGATAGCTGGAAGAGAAGTGAAGACAGGTTTCTTCCTCAAGCTTATCCCTTCCAGCTTTCTCCTCTGACTTACATAAGTATAGTTTGGTGATATTTCAGAGTTAGCACCTTTCCTTGCACACACTGCTCTGCCCTAGTTCTTCTCCCTGAGATGTTGTTCTTCCCATAACTCTTAAACCTCATGAAGAAAATTTTCAAATACACAAAATAGTATAAAAATCTCTCACTTATTCATCTCCCAGGTTTTTTTTTTTTGTTTTTGTTTTTTGTATTTTTCCGAAACTAGAAACGGGGAGAGACAGACTCCCGCATACGCCCGACCGGGATCCACCCGGCACGCCCACCAGGGGGTGTCGCTCTGCCGCGACCAGAGCCACTCTAGCGCCTGGGGCAGAGGCCAAGGAGCCATCCCCAGCGCCCAGGCCATCTTTGCTCCAATGGAGCCTCGGCTGCGGGAGGGGAAGAGAGAGACAGAGAGGAAGGAGAGGGGGAGGGGTGGAGAAGCAGATGGGCGCTTCTCCTGTGTGCCCTGGTCGGGAATCGAACCCGGGACTTCTGCACACCAGGCCGACGCTCTACCACTGAGCCAACCGGCCAGGGCCTCACCCAGTTTTAATCATTAACACTTTTGCCAATTTTGGTGAATTTTCTAATGATTAGCTCAAATGTTTCTTGGTGAAACTTCCCTTGCTTCTTGGTGAAATTCCTTGCTTCCCAGCCAGAGGCGTCTGGTTTTCTGATTGTGTACCTGGAAGAGTTCCCACCGATCTCTCGATCTCTCGTCTGTACTTTAAGATACTACTTATCACACAGTAGTAGAATTATCTTATTTTTCTCCCCACACAGGATGTTTTCTTTCAAGGAGGAAGGTGATGTTTTACTCTATTAAATGTGTATGGTAACATTAATTAGAACATTTGAAGTATTCAGTAGACGTTTGTTAAGTGAATTGTGTCATACAAAAAACAGTAGGAATAACTCATTTGTAACTGGACATAAGGGTAAAAATCAACAAAAACTTATACATACACATTTTATAAAAACTTTCCGTAATTTTTGTATTAATGACTTTATTGGAGTGACTAATAAAATGAGGTAGGTTTCAGGGGGCACAGTTTAATAACACATCATCTCTATATTGCATTGTGTGTTCACCGCCTCAGGTCGTTTGCTTCATCACCCGCTTACCCTCTCCTCCCTCCCCCACCCCCTTTCCCTCTGCTGATCACCAGACAGTTCTCTGTGAGATGATTTGTTTTTGTTTTTTCTTAATCCATACACTTATTAAAATTCAAAGATTGTTAATTTTAATCTTTAAATGATGACAGTTCTTTGCTGACTTAGAGCAGGGGTTCCCAAACTTTTTACACAGGGGGCCAGTTCACTGTCCCTCAGACCGTTGGAGGGCCAGACTATAAAAAAAACTATGAACAAATCCCTATGCACACTGCACATATCTTATTTTAAAGTAAAAAAACAAAACGGGAACAAATACAATATTTAAAATAAAGAACAAGTAAATTTAAATCAACAAACGGACCAGTATTTCAATGGGAACTATGCTCCTCTCACTGACCACCAATGAAAGAGGTACTCCTTCCGGAAGTGGGGGGGGGGGCAGATAAATGGCCTCAGAGGGCCGCAGTTTGGGGACCCCTGACTTAGAGAGTTGTAGACTTGGCTCTCTGTGGATCCCTCTTTGCCCAAGAGACCCTTATTCGGATGCCCTGAAGCGAACACATTGTTTTAATTATAGTGTCCACAGATACTGACTTGTGGCAAGATAAGCTGTGGGAAAAGTGAAGAATAATAATTAAATTACAAAAACCAGTCCACAAAAGCATCTCCTGAGACGGGTGTGGTGACGAAATAAGGAAGCAAAGAGGAATTCCTTGGCCAAGGCACAGTGCTCCCAATGGATCTGACTATGTTTCTTTGTAACAGTGAAATCTAATGCACCTGGCTTTGCTTACTGATACAGGGTGTGCAAAAGGCTTTCCAAGATCATGCAGACCATTTGGTCTGACCCACTGAGTTTGTAGTACCGCTCTCATATTGGTGAGTGGTATGTTCTTTGCCCACGGTGTTAACAGATTTGCATAGTTGCTACCTTCTATGCCTCCCCACATTACTAGAATTAGAAATTTTAATTACCTTTTTGTTAATTTTCTTTGTTAAATGCAAAAAGAAAAATGAATTGGGAATAAATATTTTGGAATTGCACATTTTTGCTATTTTCAGAGAAATTTTGTATTGCAAGACTATAAAATTAGTTTGATATATTTTTTTGAAGACTGCTGTATGGAACTTAGTAGGAATACCAACTGCAATTCCAAGTGAAAAGCACAGGGTCTGCATTTGAGCACAGGGCAGTGGGCAGTGGCGAGCCTTTCAGGGTCATAAGATGGGTTTTCCAGGTCAGTGTTTCAAATGTAAGTTGATGGTGACTTAATGGAGTATAATGAACTCAGTGATGATCTGAAAATTGTGTGTGCTTTTTTAAAAATAGTACTACTTGTTTTCCCATTTCTTGGTCCTTTTGGAGTGTCATTTCCTTTATTTAATAATTGAGTTTGCATGTTTTTCTTGACAGAATGTCTTTTCTATGGAGTGCTTTTTACTGTGACTATTGTGTTTAGCAGAGTTTGCCAAATTGATTCCAACCTTATTTCCTTAAACAGAATATCTAAGTTCAGTAGATAAATCTTGATTGTTCAGTAATTCACCTGATCGTATTAACTCGCATACGATATACACTGGTCACATGCATTACAATGAAAATGGACAATTATTGTAAATTAAAATTCAACTGGGGAGCCATCTTGGAAATAGGATTTTTCCTTGTAAGACCTTTTAGGAATTGAAGGGTAAAGTGTCTCTTGCCTTTGAGCAATGCAAGGATAAAGCCATGTTACTGAAACATTTATTGGAGAGTACAGTATAAATATTTTATAACCCTAGATAATGGTTTCTTTTGGAAAGACCTCAAAACAGGAGTTGCTTAGGAATGGTTATAAGTAATCACACGGTACAAAGAAGCAGGCAGTCTTTAAAAGGGCCAGATTGTATTCTAGCTGCATCCTCTATCAGCTCAGTGAACTTACACAAATTAGTTTGGTTTTTTTGAGCCTTAGTTTCCCCATCTGCAGATGGACTTTAGTAATATTTATTTTACTTAAATAAGTGAAGTATTATATGGCAATGTACTTGGTATATTGTGTATCTTCAGACACATTAGTCAATTGTGTATTTGATAGTGTGACATTGCTTAGATCACCTAACCTTATCTTATTTAAAGATAAAACTTGGGCTGCTTGTTTTAGAGCAGGGGTCCCCAAATTACTGCCCGGGGGCCACATGCGGCCCCCTGAGGCCATTTATCTGGCCACCCGCTGCACTTCCGGAAGGGGCACCTCTTTCATTGGTGGTCAGTGAGAGGAGCACATTGACCATCTCATTAGCCAAAAGCAGGCCCATAGTTCCCATTGAAATACTGGTCAGTTTGTTGATTTAAATTTACTTGTTCTTTATTTTAAATATTGTATTTGTTCCCGTTTTGTTTTTTTACTTTAAAATAAGATATGTGCAGTGTTCATAGTTTTTTTTTATAGTCCGGCCTTCCAATGGTCTGAGGGACAGTGAACTGGCCCCCTGTGTAAAAAGTTTGGGACCCCTGTTTTAGAGAATGTGTAATGCCTTTGACTGATAAATTTAAGCCCTGATAAAACTGTTATTTATCATTCTGGGTGGACAGGAAAGAGCTGTATAATACAGTGTGTCCGTAAAGTCATGGTGCACTTTTGACCGGTCACAGGAAAGCAACAAAAGACGATAGAAATGTGAAATCTGCACCAAATAAAAGGAAAACCCTCCCAGTTTCTGTAGGATGATGTGGCAGCATGTGTGCATGCACAGATGATGATGTAACACCGTGTATACAGCGGAGTAGCCCACGGCCATGCCAGTAGAGATGTGGATGGTACAGAGGAAAGGTCAATGTGTTCTGTGGCTCGCTAAATTCGAATGTGTGACCAAAGTGCAACGTGAATATCGGCGCATTCATAACGAAGCGCCACCACATAGGAATAACATTACTCGGTGGGATAAGCAGTTGAAGGAAACTGGCAGTTTGGTGGAGAAACCCCGTTCTGGTAGGCCATCAGTCAGTGACAAGTCTGTAGAGGCTATACAGGATAGCTACCTAAGGAGCCCTAAAAAATCTGTGCGTGAGCCCACATCAAACTGCACTGAATAGGTATGAAACTGGGAGAGTTTTCCTTTTATTTGGTGCAGATTTCACATTTCTATCGTCTTTTGTTGCTTTCCTGTGACCAGTCTAAAGTGCACCATGACTTTATGGGCACACTGTCGTTTGTTTAAAATGCTGTTGATAAGACCCAAACAGTTCTTGAAAGTATCAAATGTTCAGATTTTCAAGAAGGGGTAGAGAACAGATTCTATGAACTATAGATAGCAAAGCCTAACTCCAGTCCAGGAGAAGTTTCTCTCTGAAATCATTAACAGTTTTAAGCACTTACTTAAAGAAATGGTGTCTCCTGGACTACTGCAGAGACTCAAAACTAGAGGCATGAATATTTCCTTTTTAAATGGAGTTACAACCCTTCCAACCCACTGCAGCAAAAGTCACCAGGTTAATTATGATGAGATTTCAGCAGGATGTTTGACAAAAGTCTCAAGATGTTCCTCCGGATCAGATAGAGAATTTTACTGAAAGGTTATTAATGGGAAGAGGACAACCTCCGGCCCCTTTGTCCTCGCTTTGTTCTCTTGTTAGTGACTTAGATGGAAATACTGATTACATGCTAATTATATTTTCAAATGCAGGGTGCTGAGAGAGATAGGAAATCTATAGAATTCAATCTATTAGAATCTAGATTGAAAAATTTTTGACAGGCAAGAGTGATGAGATTTGATTGCAAATATTATGTATGAAGGCTTATGCTTGGGTCTCGAATGTAACTGAACCAGGTAGATGATAGCTTAGTCCAGTGGTTCTCAAACTTTTTGAAGGGGTGCATTTAAAATCCTACAAATAATTGTAGGCGCACTATATACATCTGAGAAATATGTTATAATAAGTCAAATATTAAAGAAAAATAAAGTTCAAGCATGCTTTTATGGTAATTAAACAATAAATACCATAAAATTAAATTTATTCTGACATTAGAAAACATTTTTATGTTACATTTTTTTGTTGTGCTTTTTAGAATTCGTAAAAAGGGGTTAAAAATGACAAAATTATTTTTTTATATATAATATATAGATAAATTCTTAGTAAGATTTAGTAAACTTGGCAGGTCCCAATGCGAATGTATTAAGTGTTTTCCTTCTTGTGTTTATGAGAAACATGACCCTGATTTCTTCAATGTTTGGGCATATATTTGAAAGGCAAACTCTCATTCCTTGTCAATACATTGAAGAATTCCTCTCTTTTTACTCTTAGTTGTGTTGTGTGCAGAAAACCCCCACCATACATATCATCTTAACTTGACACTAAACAAAGGATAGAAGAAACTTGCCTCCAGTCTTTCCGGGGAACAGGAGGGGTAGTGTAAACAATCCAGCACCACAGCTTAACAGCCTTTTGCAGCCTAATCAGGCAAGTGAGGTGGGGGTTTGGGCAGACTGTCAGCTTACAGCCAATTCCCTACACCTCTGTGCCCCCCAAATCTAAACACTTTGAGAACCACTGGCTTAGTGGGATCAAGTGTAGAAAAGAATTGGGGGTTTTAGGGAGTTACTTTCATATAACAATCAAAAAATTTAGGCCAGTGTGATTTTAGGCTCCATTAATTAAAATGTGCTAGTTAGGGACCTGAGACCAGCCCTCCCCCCCACCCCCGTGTTCTCTCCAGGCCTGTCTTAGCTCATTTTAATAGTGTATAGGGAAGGGCAGGGAGGACTTAGTGAGGTAGCTGGGCACTGTGCTGGTGAGAGCCCGTTCAAGTACCAGCGTTCTTCGTTCTTCGGGAGAGGACATCTGGAGGCACATGTCAGCTGCCCCTGGGTGTTACAGGAGCACTTATTTGGTAGGATGAGTGGATTATTGCAGAGGGTAGAATTAAGATAGTAGGTGAAATTTAAGTGACATAGTTGAAATATTGGCGGGTCCTTAAAGCATTTTAGTCTTTAAAGCATTAAGTCAAGAGTAAATAGTTCTCTGTCACAGGATAGGAGATACTGTGGAGGAGTTTCAGGCTTACCTGATGGCTCATTTTATGTTTATCCAAAGGCTATAATATATATTTATCTGATGGATCAGTATATTGGATGAACTGGCATCTTCAAAACCAGAAATTCCGCGATTGGTATAGTAGTATGTAACTCTGAACACAGATGATTTGTAATGATCCTTTTTTTTTTTTTTTTAAGAGACAGAGAGTCAGAGAGAGGGATAGAGAACGGAGAGAGTTGAGAAGCATCAATCATTAGTTTTTCGTTGCGGCACCTTGGTTGTTCATTGATTGCCTTCCCATATGTGCCTTGACCGTGGGCCTTCAGCAGACCAAGTAACCCCTTGCTCGAGCCAGCGATCTTGGGTCCAAGCTGGTGAGCTTTTGCTCAAACCAGATGAGCCTGCACTGAAGTTGGCAACCTCGGGGTCTCGAACCTGGGTCTTCCGCATCCCAGTCTGACGCTTTATCCACTGCGCCACCACCTGGTCAGGCTGATCCTTTATTTTTAATTGTTGCCATTTTATTCCATAAATCAATTACCTTCTCTCTGAAACAGTGAAGTTTATACTTAACTTTTTTTTTTTTTTTTTTTTTTTTTTACAGAGTCAGAGAGAGGGATAGATAGCGACAGACAGACAGGAATGGAGAGAGATGAGAAGCACCAATCATTAGTTTTTTGCTGTGACACCTTAGTTGTTCATTGATTGCTTTCTCATATGTGCCTTGACCATGGGGCTACAGCAGACCAATTAACCCCTTGCTTGGGCAACCTTGGGTCCAAGCTGGTGAGCTTTTGCTCAAACCAGATGAGCTCACACTCAATCTGGTGACTTCGGGGTCTCGAACCTGGGTCTTCCGCATCCCAGTCCGATGCTCTATCCACTGCACCACCGCCTGGTCAGGCTATACTTAACTTTTTGAAATATTTGTTTTAAAACTATTCTTATAGTAGTAGTACATATTTTATCTCACAGTCTCAAATTTTGTTCTTTTTTTTTTTAATGTAAAACTCACTTGTTAGTTGTTAGCACCAGCCCTACACTAGGAGTTAGGTAATGTGTACAATTATTTTCAAGTATATTGTGTTACTCTAACATGTTCTCTTCATCAGTGCAATGTTAAACTAATCAGAAGCGCTGCACCTGTCTTCCCTTGCAGTAGCCGCAAGCACTCCCACTACCTGCAAAACTGTCACTCTCAAATGACTTAGTGAAGAAGAGGAAGTAAGAGGCTGGAAGTAACATATTCAGGGAAGACTTGATGGGAATCAGAGGATTCACACAGTTTAGCTCTTTTAATCAGCCAGCCAGTCTGCTAGCAACAGAGGGTGGTTTCCATTGAGGAAGTGGGAACGTGGTCACCAGTGACCTCGGTCTTGTCTATGGCTGTTGTAGGAAGTTGCTTCTTCATTTTTGCTTTAGCCACGTTGTACTCCTCAGAATCAAACTATTTTTACCCTTCTTGCAATCATTTCCTTAAGAAATCTGAATCTCCAGGCTTTTGTCACAAAGGAGGATTACCTTGCTTTTAATTTTGCTTCTTCAGCTTTCTCTGGAGGAGTCACTTTATCTTCCATTTCCTTCTGCTCCTCCGTGGAGGCTGCGTTGGCGCTTGGTGTCCATGCTGCTCACTCCGTAGACCAGACGCCAGGCAGATGTGATTAATTACCCGGTCCAAGGCCACCCAGCTGCGCTACCTTTGCCCCGCGCGCCCCTTTATGTCTTTCTAACTCCAAGTAAAACAATTTTAAATATGGGAAGACATCTAATGATTGTGCTAAGACTGCTTCCTAATTAATAATATAAAATATTATCTTTTATAGGTGGTAAACCTGTTGATGGCAATTCTGCTGACTGTGGAGGTAACTCATCCAAACTCAATGCCATCTGTCAACATTCAGTATGAAGTCATTGGCAATTACTACTCATCTGAGAGAATGGCAGGTATGTTTTTAATTGGAAATATCTCCTACTAATTACACACACACTTGTTATTTAGAAGAGGATTATCTGAATTATATTTCAGTTACTCTGCTTGCCAAGGCAGAAAAGTGTTTTGTGACTTTTTCAAAGATACTCAGTGAAGATTATAATCGAGCATTTCCAGCCAGAAAATGTAATGGACTACTAGACGATTTTCAAGAGATTGGTATTGTATACTTTGACTCCTGTTGGGGGCTGGGGAGATCAGAGAGAGAGGAATTACAAAAAGATTGTGATCCTTTGAAGGTCAGCTGACAAGTGGCATAGAGGACGGGAGGTTTGTTCATGGAACAAAAAAACTTAGAGTAAAATATGAAATAAGTATTGGTGTGTATATATATATGTATATGTATATATATATATATTTTTTTTTACAAATACAATATTTATTTTATTTTAATTTTCTTTTTACAGGGACAGAGAGAGAGTCAGAGAGAGGGATAGATAGGGACAGACATACAGGAAGGGAGAGAGATGAGAAGCATCAAGCCGGTGAACTTTTTGCTCAAGCTAAATGAGCCCACGCTCAAGCTGGTGACCTCGGGGTCTTGAACCTGGGTCCCTCCACATCCCAGTCCGACGCTCTACCCACTGCGCCACCGCCTGGTCAGGCGAATTATTGGTATATTTGGTGATATCTTTTGCTTAGGGTCACAATTCTAAATACATTTCTATTCTTTAGAGGAGGACAGACTTGACTTTGGAGTTAAAAATAGAGTGACTTTAGTCCTGGCCGGATGGCTCGGTTGGTTAGGGTGTTGCCCCGAAGCGCAGAGGTTGCTGGTTTGTTCCCTAGTCAGGGCACACACAGGAGCAGCTTGATGTTCTGTCTCTCTCTCTCTACCCCCTTCCTCTCTCACTGTAATCAGTAATAAAAAAAAAAGAGTAACCCTACAGCATTCATAGAAACTACCTATTTAAACCTGTTTATTCCTGATAGCAGTGTTTTCATTATTTATCTTCCTCTACAATACAGGTGCATAAAGATTGTAGTAAAATTTTATACTAAGTTATGTTTAAAATTTTAATATTTGAACAGAAAGTTATGCCTCAGACTTTTCAGTGCAAATAACTTCCATGTGTTGATTTATTTATTTATTTATTTTACAGAGACAGAGAGAGGGATAGACAGGGATAGACAGACAGGAACGGAGAGATGAGGAAGCATCATTAGTTTTTCGTTGTGCATTGCGACACCTTAGTTGTTCATTGATTGCTTTCTCGTATGTGCCTTGACCGTGGGCCTTCGGCAGACCGAGTAACCCCTTGCTTGAGCCAGCGACCTTGGGTCCAAGCTGGTGAGCTTTTGCTCAAACCAGATGAGCCCACGCTCAAGGTGGCGACCTCGGGGTCTTGAACTTGGGTCCTTGGCATCCCAGTCCGATGCTCTATCCACTGCGCCACCGCCTGGTCAGGCCATGTGTTGATTTTTTTTTTTTTTTTTTTTTTCCTGAAGCTGGAAATGGGGAGAGACAGTCAGACAGACTCCCGCATGCGCCCGACCGGGATCCACCCGGCACGCCCACCAGGGGCGATGCTCTGCCCATCAGGGGGCGTCGCTCTGCCACGACCAGAGCCACTCTAGCGCCTGGGATAGAGGCCAAGGAGCCATCCCCAGCGCCTGCGCCGTCTTTGCTCCAATGGAGCCTTGGCTGCGGGAGGGGAAGAGAGAGACAGAGAGGAAGGAGGGGGTGGGGGTGGAGAAGCAAATGGGTGCTTCTCCTATGTGCCCTGGCCGGGAATCGAACCTGGGTCCCCCACACGCCAGGCCGACGCTCTACCACTGAGCCAACCGGCCAGAGCCATGTGTTGATTTTTAAAACAAATTTCACTTCAGAGGAATGTTTCCAGTTCATTTGTATATATTATATTTATAATATTGTACAATCTTAATTATTTAATTTTGTCAAATATGATAGAACTTATTAGAAACAACGCTTCTGGCATTTTTTTTTTTTTGAATAGTGTGTTTTTATTTAAAAACCAAGATAGAATGATAAACAAAACTTTTAGCTTCTAATGGCCATTTTTGGTATTTATAAAATTTTGCTTTAGGCTATAAAATATTATGGAATCTGCTCACATCAGCTTTTTCATTTGTCATGTGTGTTCCTCTTAAAATCGAGGTGTTGATGAAGATTTTGGGTTGTTGAGATTCTTGTAGGTCTGGACGCCTGGCTCAGCCTTCGCTAGAGCTTCGGGGGAGACCACAAGTATAATGCATGTTGCATGAGTATTGTGACTGCTGTCGAATCAGATGTATTCATCATCAACTTTCGTTAATTACAATTCTACAAAAACCCTTCTTGTTAAGAGAATGTAAAAATACATAGTTTTTGGTCAGGTTGTAGTTGTGTTTCTTTTGGAAGGTGAATTTGACTTTCCCACAGAGCCAGTGTTATAATGGCAAGTTAATTTCTGATCATTTGCCTGCTGATCAATTTCAAATAAGGAGCTTTTTCATTAGTTTTTTAATCAGCTAAACAGGATATATACTCAGTATATCTGAACTACTTCTACAACAATTGCAAGCTGCTTTTCACATGAGTTTACTTTTATTTATACTGACGTTGAAAATGGATCAACATTTGGGGGCCCCCTAAAGGAAGTTCCTGAATGTGTTGGTGAGTGGAAACCTCAGGTCCATATCTGGGCACCTAGCCTTCATATTTTGTTTGCTGATTGATTCTTTTTTATTTTATTTTTTTTTTACAGAGACAGAGAGAGAGTCAGAGAGAGGGATAGATAGGGACAGACAGACAGGAACAGAGAGAGATGAGAAGCATCAATCATCAGGGTTTTTTTTGTGTTCATTGTTTGCTTTCTCATATGTGCCTTGACCGTGGGCCTTCAGCAGACAGAGTAACCCCTTGCTCGAGCCAGTGATCTTGGGTCCAAGCTGGTGAGCTTTGCTCAAACCAGATGAGCCCGCGCTCAATCAAGCAGGTGACCTCAGGGTCTCGAACCTGGGTCCCCCGCTTCCCAGTCCGACGCTTTATCCACTGCGCCACCACCTGGTCAGGCTGTATTGATTCTTTTTTTTTTTAAACTTTTTTTTTTTTTATTTCATTTATTCATTTTTAGAGAGGACAGAGGGAGAGAGAGAGAGACAGAGAAGGAGAGAGAGAAGGGGGGAGGAGCAGGAAGCATCAACTCCCATATGTGCCTTGACCAGGCAAGCCCAAGGTTTCGAACCGGCGACCTCAGCATTTCCAGGTCGATGCTTTATCCGCTGTGCCACCACAGGTCAGGCTTTTTTTTTTTTTTTTTTTTTTTGTATTTTTTCTGAAGCTGGAAACGGGGAGAGACAGTCAGACAGACTCCCGCATGCGCCCGACCGGGATCCACCCGGCACGCCCACCAAGGGCGATGCTCTGCCCCTCCAGGGTGTCGCTCTGTTGCGACCAGAGCCACTCTAGCACCTGGGGCAGAGGCCAAGGAGCCATCCCCAGCGCCTGGGCCATCTTTGCTCCAATGGAGCCTTGGCTGCGGGAGGGGAAGAGAGAGACAGAGAGGAAGGAGAGGGGGAGGGGTGGAGAAGCAGATGGGCGCTTCTCCTGTGTGCCCTGGCCGGAATCGAACCCGGGACTTCTGCACGCCAGGCCGACGCTCTACCACTGAGCCAACCGGCCAGGGCTGTATTGATTCTTAAATACTGGAGTATCTCGTGTTCCAGTGTTTGATGTACTCCCCACCTGCCATCCGGTTTCCCCCATTTTGCTGTTTGTTGCTCCAGTGGAAGACCGTGAACTTGACTTTAATTTCAGTATTTTAAGAAATCGAAATAAGCATATAGTCTTCTATAACATTTGTTAAAGCTGATTGTTATAAAGTTTTCTTCCAGGTGTGATAGTACCTGATCTTATTAAATTTCATGTGTCCACTGAATTTTTCTTCCTAAATGCCATTTTGTATGCTGCAGCAGGGAAGTCCAACATTTCCCTGTCCTGTATCCTCTAGGAAAATTTAAAGAGGGCTGTTTTTACTTCGTCTAGTGCCAGATACTGGTGACGTTTATACTGCCACGTGACAGGGTGAATGCATGACATTTACCCAGTACTGTAGTGTGACTATTCAGTTATTCTCACCGTTCATTACTGTTAGTGCTCTTCAGGTTCTACATATCGAGCCACACTGTCAGTCAACCTTAGATTTGTGATAAGAAGCTCAACAAGTCAAGTGTGGTTTAGTACTTTTTAAGTTACTTAGCGGTTTTGTGAGAAAATTAGTGACCGTGGATTAATGTAGAGAGGGGGCGTGATCTCTGAGAATGAGTTGAGGAACAAAGAAAGCAGACCAGTGTGTCGTGGAAGCCGAGGTGACGGCTTGCGGAGCAGTGGTTGGGGGTTGCAGTGGGGAGGGAGGGGATTAATGGACAGCCTTGAGTTTCAGATTATGTGTTTTATCTAAAGCAAGTGGGGGCATCAGTGGCCTTCTGTGTTCAATAGATGTGTCTTAAGCAAATACCAGCCTTTCCCTTCACCCTGCTCATTTCTTTTTTTTTTTTTTTTTTTTTTGTATTTTTCTGAAGCTGGAAACAGAGAGGCAGTCAGACAGACTCCCGCATGCGCCCGACCAGGATCCACCCGGCACGCCCACCAGGGGGCTATGCTCTGCCCATCCGGGGCGTCGCTCTGTCTCGACCAGAGCCATTGTAGAGCCTGGGGCAGAGGCCAAGGAGCCATCCCCAGCGCCCGGCCCATCTTTTTGCTCCAATGGAGCCTTGGCTGCGGGAAGGGAAGAGAGAGACAGAGAGGAAGGAGAGGGGGAGGAGTGGAGAAGCAGATGGGTGCTTCTCCTATGTGCCCTGGCCGGGAATCGAACCCGGGACTTCCGCATGCCAGGCCAACGCTCTACCACTGAGCCAACCGGCCAGGTCCAAAACCCTGCTCATTTCATGAGACCCAACTTGTGTTATTTCTTTTATATTTTTTTCCTGATTTTCCAGATAAAGCTGATTGTTTCTGTTTCTGTTGTAGCACTTGCCACATTGGATTATAATTATCTGCTTGCACATATTAGACTCTTAGACTCTGGGCAGAGATCTGTCTCCCTGGCAGGGTACCCTAATAAATGAGCCATCCTTAATAGAATGTCAGTGAGTTGTAGCAGTTTAACAAAGAAGACAACAAAGGTACGAATTCCTTAAGCTTCATTATGTAATGCTGAGGCAGGTGTTTTTTTTATTTACCCTCTTGGCCTTAGATCTTTTTCATAGCCAACCTGAAAATTCTTGGATGTTTGTAAACTAGCTTTAAAATGTTACTTTGTCCTGAAGAGCTTTATTCTTTTTATGTAAGTAGTTTAACTAGATTTTGGTTTTTGTTTTCTTAGATAACGCCTGCGTCCTTTTTGCCGTCTCTGTCCTTATGTTTATAATCAGTTCAATGCTGGTATATGGAGCAATTTCTGTAAGTATTCTGTGTTTTCAGCTTTTGGAGTTGGATCTTTACTGAGCAGTACTTAGTCCTTTCATGTGTGTGATGTGATGTGGTTCTCTTTCTTCTTCAGTATCAAGTGGGCTGGCTCATCCCGTTCTTCTGTTACCGGCTTTTTGACTTCGTCCTCAGTTGCCTGGTTGCTATCAGTTCTCTTACTTACTTGCCAAGAATCAAAGAATATCTGGATCAGTTAGTAAGTATTTATGGTAATTAGTATTTTTTCCTTTTCCTTTTAAGTAAAATATTTAAATTGAAATTCTGAGTCATCTTGAGGTATTATTTTTATTTTAACTGACCCTATTTGTTTTTTAAAGTGCTCTAAAGTAATATCACTACTCCTAACTACCGTGTTGAAACCAGTAAGGTTACAATAGAATATCTTTTTACCATACCATTTGGATGGTTAAAAGTCTCCCTAACAGTGGTTGTTATGAAATTTAAGTAGTAGTACAATTTTTGTTTTGAGTAAACTAAAAGTATAACCATTTGTCTGTATTTGGCACCTTTAGAGCATTAGCTTTCTGCTTTTGCAGGCATTTATAGCAAATGTTAGAGTGCCTACTGTAGCCTTCATTCTGTTCTAGGTGAACTGTGGTGAATGGTGTAGATATAAAGATAACCCCCTCAAAGATAACTTCCTTTTCAAGGAGCAAACCGTGTATTTGGAAAGTCAAGACATAAAAATGTTATCTGTGATAATGACCTGGAGCTGTCACAGGACAGCAGTAAATGAGGGACTTGGGTTAAGTGCTGCATGGTGGAGGGGTAGGGAACACTCGAGACCAGAGGAAGGTCTGAAAGGTGGTATAGGGTCCAGAGAAATGAAAGCTCACTTAAAGAATTCTACCTTCTAAGAATTTTTTTCTTCACTTTCAGATTTTCTGCCTAATCCATTTTGCATATCACCAAATTCATTGTTCATTCAAAAAATCATTTGTTGATTGCTTATGGGCAAGGTGCTCTGCTAGATCCTAGGGAAATATCAGTAGAACTTGCTTTCTAGTGAAGGGATTGGAAAATTGAGTTACTGAATTAAAATTGTGATAAAAGCCGTGAAGTAAATGTGTAGGCTGTTATGTGAGTGGATGTTTCACAGGTAGCAGACCTGTGCTAGGTAGTGAGATTGAATTCCAAGTAGGAATTAAGGTAAGGAAAGCACAGAAGAAAATGTTTTGAGTAAAAGAGACACCTAGAAGCAGGGAGGAATGTGGGACATAACTGGGGACTACAAGGTGACTGTGGTGGCTGTCACACGAGAGTGGTGGCGGGGGAGCAGCCTGGTCTCAGGCTGGGGACAGGTGCCAGGCACTGCCGTGGGCCTGGTCAGCAGCTCCCTAGGAACAGCTCTCTCTGATCTTGTCATCTCCGGCTGCAACAGTTCAAGCCTTCTGAATAAAATCGTAGCATTTCCCCCATGAGCTGCTTCCATCATGTGTTTGTCCTTTTTATTTATACTTGAAGGCTTAAAGAACACTTTTGTCCCAAAGGGACATTTAGCTAGGTTTTGGGGTTGGTGTGTGGAGACTTTTTCTTTCCTTCATTCCCTCCCTCCTCCTTTCCTTCTCTTCTTTTCTCCCTCCTTTGGGATATTTCTGTGCTGCTTTTTAATGAAGATGTGGGATTATTTGTATTTACATTTCCATTAAAAACATATAGGTTTAAGACTGTTAAATGAGCCCTGGCTGGATATCTCAGTTGGTTAGAGCATCATCCTGATACACCAAGGTTGCAGGTTTGATACCTGGTCAGGCCACATGCAAGAATCAGGCAGTGAAGGCATAAATAAGTGGAACAACAAATCAATGTTTCTCTCTCTCTTTCCTTCCCCTTTCCCCTTTCCTCTTTGTTTCTGTAACATCAATAAATAAAAATTTTAAAAAATTAAATGAGCTATATACAAAACATGAAAATGAATTTTTTACTACTCCCTTTAACAGCCCTCACTGGTTTCTTTTATTTACTTGATCTCTCAGCATGGAAGGCATATCATTAGTTGGCCAGCTTGTAAATAAATCTTAAATTACTATAATTTCCCTCTCCTTGAACCTAGCTCATTACCTTGTACACAGTAAATGCTAAATAATTTTTCTTTTTTTTTTGGATTTTTCCCAAGTTAGATGCAGGGAGGCAGTCAGACAGACTCCTGCATGCGCCGGACCGGGATCCACCCGTTTGCCCACCAGAAGGTGGTGCTCCATTGCTGCCAGAGCCATTCTAGCACCTGAGGCGGACGCCATGAAGCCAACCTCAGCGCCCTGGCCAGCTTTGCTCCAATGGAGCCTTGGCTGCGGGAGGGGAACAGAGAGACAGAGAGAAAGGAGAGGGGGAAGGGTGGAGAAGCAGATGGACGCTTCTCCTGTGTGCCCTGGCCAGGAGTCGACCTGGGACTTCCACACGCTGGGCCGATGCTCTACCACTGAGCCAACCGGCCAGAGCCGCTAAATAATTATTTGAAACAGGTAGCTGATCCTTCTCAGTAGAGCATAGTATGTCTGCAGTGTCATATAATCTTGTCTAGCTTCGTAACCACAAGGGCATGCCTTCCTTTTGCCCATTTCTAATGAGCTCTGAGAGTGATAACTAGATTTTAGATGATTATTTTCCTATGGAACTTAGATAGATATCATACTTCTGACTTAGCAACTCAGTGACCCAGGGACAAATTTGGAGTTCTATACAGAAGATAGTGTTTTTTCAAAGGTCAGAAAGATGTTAAAAATAGTGAAAAGAAAGAAAGTGAGCTCAACATAGACTCTTAGGAATATTCTGAGTATTCAAACAAATGTATTTTAAGTTATCAATAACATGCATTATTGATGAGGCTTAAAAGTACTTTGAATTAAGTCCTGTTTATAAGTTTTTATCAGACTGAGTTCTGACTTTGGTGCCTTTGTTTGTACTTGTACCGTGCATGCTCTTGAGATGCCCACAGACTGCAGGTGTTCTGACAGAATTATAAGCCAGTATATGTGTTTAATAGGCTTTATTTTTAGAGCAGTTTTAGGTTCACAGCCAAGTTGAATGCAGTTCCATATATTGCCCACCAGCACCCCGGTAACCTCCCTTACTGTCCACTCCCTAAATCACAGTGGTGCATTTGTTACGGCTGTGAACCTGTCGCCACATCATGATCACATCCGTAGTGTACATTAGGGTTCATTATGGGTGTAGTCTATACATTCGGACATATGTATAATGACTAGTCACAGTATCATACAGAACAGTTTCACTGCCATAAAACTCCTCTCTGCCTCTTCCTCCCTCCCCTGTTTTATAGCCTGATTTTCCCTATAAGGATGACCTCCTGGCATTGGACTCCAGCTGCCTCCTGTTCATTGTTCTTGTGTTCTTTGTGTTATTCATCGTTTTTAAGGTGAGTTGCTGACTCAGTATTGGGGGGTCAGTTAGAGTGTACCACTGTCCGGTGTTGGTTTTAACCCGGTAGTAGAGACACCTTCTAGGGAATGTCCTCCCTCTTGTTTCCAGAGTGGTTGGGAATGCCAGGATCCTTATTAAGAAAGGATTATCATGTTTTTAGAAGTGGTTCATGATTTGGATGGAGAATCTTAAAATTCCTAAGGTTCAGAAACAGAGTTTCTTCAGCAGAACGGTTGTCAGACCTGAAACCCCAACTCTGGTTTTTCTGTAAAATGGTGAAAATAAAACTTGTGACATTTAAGTGAGAGCAAGTAGGGATGGTGCCGGGGCCTGTGCTGGTCCCCGTAGGTGTCAGTTTGCTTCTCTGTAGAAATGAGGGGAAAGCACTGGAAGGCCCTGACCTTTAGAACAGGTAGTCTGTTGAGTTCTAGTATATGTAAATTTTGTTTGTATTCTTTTAGGCTTATCTGATCAACTGTGTTTGGAACTGCTATAAATACATCAACAACAGAAACACACCAGAGATTGCTGTGTACCCTGCCTTTGAGGCACCTCCACAGGTGCGTGGCCTAGTGTATTAAAATCCGCTAGCCTTTATTGATTATTCTCTAGAACTTGGATCTTGACTTTTGCTTCAGTACCATCACTGTGGTTTAGGGCATGAATAACTTACATCCACAAGATTGAACATTTCTCAATTGGAATCCTGAGTACGATGGCAAGAGAGTCTGCACTGCCAATCATATTGTTTGGCTGTTAGGTTTGATTTATAAGAGGTTTCCAAGGGTATTACATTGTGAGGGGGCCATTAGGCAGAAAACAGCTGTGTGCCCCATGCCAAGCTCTTAACTTCTGAGGATGGGGTACCATCAGTTGTGTTGCTTTCAGAAAACATGCATATGACCCAAAGAAGAAGCTGATTTTCTGTGAGATGAATGAATGGGTTCCATGACTCTTGGGGATGCTTATCTCTTTGGGGCCCTCTAGTTGCTATGTCACTCTTTCCATATTTTCAACATGTAGAATATGTGTGGCCCGGGTAGGGCCAGCCTGTTACAGGTTAGGTGTTACCATTCTGCACGGGTGTGCCCTTTACCTCAGAAAGATGATGGAAGTACCCGGCCCTTTGACTGCAGTTTAAGATGGAATTCAGGCTCAGCATATTACTGGAGGCTTCCTTTTGCATGTTCAGTGGGGCCCTTAGTCCAGGTTCACACCCACCTGAGGTGCAGTGGGCCCTGGTAGGTACTTCATCAGTCACATTAGAAGGATGGGGGACATGGGTGGATATTTCCTCTCAGGGTCAGTTCAGAAGCAAAACTGCCCTTCCTGCCCTCCCCTCTTTTCTCACCCCTCTTCCCTCCCTCCCTCCCCCTGTCCCTCTCTAGTAGTCTTGAATCAGATGTCTCACCTGCATGCAAGGGTTACTAGTTCTGTCTCTCCTCTCAGGAACTACTTAGCTAACACTTTCTTCAGCTCTTCTCTTTGTGTTTGTATGTCCCTATGTAGGACATAAAATCTGAAAGCTGAGTTACTATAAGTAGGATTTTAAAGGAGAATAAAGGCCAATACAATTTTTTTCTCTCTTCAGTATGTTTTGCCAACCTATGAAATGGCAGTGAAGATGCCTGAGAAAGAACCACCGCCTCCTTACATCCCTGCCTGAGGATGTTCTGCCTTTGTCAGTAAACACTATACCAGCTTTTCGTCTTATTTTACAGAATGTTGCAATACAGGACTATTCAAACTTGTTTGATACCAACTGTGTTTTCCTTTGTTTAAGCATTTATTTTCAAACACTAACAAGCTTTTTGGATATTATTAAAAAGTCAGTTCTTTTTTTTTGTTGTCTATTACATTTAGTAGTTTTTGAAGACAACTTAGGTTAAGCAAGAGCAAAGTGCCATTGTTTGCCTTTAATGGGGGGAGGGTGGGATGGGGTGTCCTCTGCACATTTTCTTCTTCAACTTCGCACTTTCTTTATATAATAGTTTGCATTTTGATTATTTGCTGCCCTGGATACTTTCAGGAGGAATGAAAAGTATTCAGGGTGAGCCATTAGTTATAAGATCTGAAGTTTTTAGCTATGAAAATAGGAAAAATATATAACATTTTAACTTGACTCTGGAAGATGACGGTTGCATGTTTCTAATTTGTATGCATTTCCATCTTTGTGATAAGATGCTTTAATAAATCTCTTAAAATTTACTGTTGTCATTTTTAAGAAGTCTATTATCCTTTTTTTGTAGATAAAACCTAACATAATAAACTTAGCCACAATTTTTGATACTTTGAGAATACTGTGGTAGACTTCATTGGAAAGCACTTCTTAAATCCAGTAACTCAGAAGTATTGTTTAAAATTCTGGGAAAGCCCTGGCCAAATAGCTCAGTTGGTTAGAGCATTGTCCCGAAGCAGAGGTTGCAGATTTGATCCCTGGTCAGGGCACATACAGGAACAGGTTGATGTTCCTGTCTGTCTCTTACCCTTCCTCTCTCATTAAAATCAATAAATAAAATATTTTGCCCTGGCCGGTTGGCTCAGTGGTAGAGCATCGGCCTGGCATGCAGGAGTCCTGGGTTCGATTCCTGGCCAGGGCACACAGGAGAAGCGCCCATCTGCTTCTCCATCCCTCCCCCTCTCCTTCCTCTCTGTCTCTCTCTTCCCCTCCCGCAGCTGAGGCTCCATTGGAGCAAAGATGGCCCGGGCGCTGGGGATGGCTCCTTGGCCTCTGCCTCAGGTGCTAGAATGGCCCTGGTTGCAACAGAGCAACGCCCCAGATGGGCAGAGCATCGCCCCCTAGTGGGCATGCCGGGTGGATCCCTGTTGGGTGCATGCGGGAGTCTGTCTGACTGCCTCCCCGTTTCCAACTTCAGAAAAATACAATAAATAAATAAAATATTTTTAAAAAATAGAATTATAGGGAAGATATTACTTGAATCACAGGCCAGAAATTAATACTAATGGTTTGTTAGACAAATTATATGAAAGTGTAGCAAGCTATGTGTTTATTTGTTTTTTTTTTTAAGTGAGAGGATGGGAGTTAGTAAGACAGACTCCCGCATGTACCCCAACTGAGATTCATCCAGCAACCATGTCGGGCTGATGCTCTAATCAGCTATATTTAGTGCCTGAGACTGACACTTGAACCAAGTAAGCCACTGGCTGTGGGAGGGGGAGAACAGATGGTCACGTCTCCTGTGTGCCCTGACTGGGAATCAAACCTGGATGTCCATATGCTGGGTTGATGCTCTATCCACTGAGTCACTGTCCAGGGCCCAAGCTACGTTTTATGATGAGAGTATTTAGTTGGGTAATGAGCTCATTAAGAACAGTTCATGTTGAATTGTGTCATTTGACCTCCAGAAAGGAACCAAAGAGGAAGCAGAAGCAAACTGCTAAAACTTTCTGAAAATATTCCACTTGGCATCTTGCTGAGAATGTGGCAGTGGTGACATGCTCATCTGACATATAGACAAACATGTTTGACTTTTTTTTGTATTTTTCTGAAGTGAGAGGCAGAGAGACAGACTCCTGCATGTGCCTGACCGGGATCCACCCGGCATGCCCATCTGGGATGTTGCTCTGTTGCAACTGGAGCCATTCAAGCGCCTGAGGTGGAAGCCATGGAGCCATCCTCAGTTCCCAGGCCAACTTTGCTCCAGTGGAGCCTTGGCTGCGGGAGGGGAAGAGAGAGACAGAGAGGAAGGAGAGGGGGAGGGGTGGAGAATCAGAGGGGTGCTTCTCCTGTGTGCCCTGGCTGAAAATTGAACCCGGTACTTCCACATGCCGGGCCGACGCTCTACCTCTGAGCCAACTGGCCAGGACCTCATGATTGATTTTTTTTTTTTTTTTTTGTATTTTTCTGAAGCTGGAAACAGGGAGAGACAGTCAGACAGACTCCCCATGCGCCCGACCCCGACCGGGATCCACCCAGCACGCCCACCAGGGGCGACGCTCTGCCCACCAGGGGGCGATGCTCTGCCCCTCCGAGGCGTCGCTCTGCCGCGACCAGAGCCACTCTAGCGCCTGGGGCAGAGGCCAAGGAGCCATCCCCAGCACCCGGGCCATCTTTGCTCCAATGGAGCCTTGGCTGCGGGAGGGGAAGAGAGAGACAGAGAGGAAGGAGGGGGTGGGGGTGGAGAAGCAAATGGGCGCTTGTCCTATGTGCCCTGGCTGGGAATCGAACCTGGGTCCCCCGCACTCCAGGCCGACGCTCTACTGCTGAGCCAACCGGCCAGGGCCATGATTGACATTTTTAAAGGGAGAACAGAATTGTTTGGTCACAGTCTCATTTTTAGGAATACCTACCACCATCACCCCCAAAATAGTCAACTCTCTTTAGAGGTGTGTCTTTCTGACTGGTTTTGCTACTGTATTTCTGTCTCAGAGCTGCTAATAGCAAAATGTCTTCAGAATATGCTAAAATTGGAAATCCTGTTCCCAACTTCAGATCCACAGCTGTTAAGCCAGATGGTTAGTTCAAAGACACCAGTCTATCTGACTACAGAGGAAAATATGTGGTGTTCTTTACCCTCCTGGCTTGACCTTTGTGTGCCCCATGGAGATCACTGCTTTCAGTGATAGGGTAGAAGCGTTTAAGAAACTGTTGCCAAGTATTGTGCTGCTGTGGATTCTCGCTTGTCACCTGGCATGGGTCAACACACCTAAGAAACCCATGAACATCCCTTGAAGTCAGGCCCCAAGTGCACCATTGCTCAAGAGCATGGGGTCGTAAAGGCCCATGAAAGCGTCTCATTCGGGGGCCTCTTATTGGTGATGAAGCTTCATCAGATCACTGTAGACAACCCCTTGGTTGGCTGCTCTGTGGATGAGATAGACTACTATTTCAGGCTTGCCAGATTGCTGACAAATGTGGGGAGGGGTGCCCAGCTGCCTGAAACTATGCAGTGACACCAGCAAGCCTGATGTCAGAAGAGCGAAGATTTCTCCGAGCAGAAGTGAGCACTGGGCCATTTTAGGGTTATGCAGCAATGGATGGCCATGGAGCAAAACCTCTTAACTGTTGTCATGCTTAAAACACAAAACCTTAGACTTAGCCCAGATGTGGCATGGGACAGAGCAGGCCTTTCTTCCTCAGGAGGGAATGACCACACTTACGGAACAGGCCAACTGATGAGTACAGTAGTGGAGCATCACCTTTGATATTTTGTAGTTTCTATTTAACTTGAACTGAGGAGAAAAAGCTATACTTAGAAGTGTAATTGTATCTGAGAGTACACCCAGTTTTTAGTAGTGGGAAATTTTTTTAGCTAGAAAGAGACAGGAAGGGAGATGAGAAGCATCAACTTATAGTTGTGGCTCTTCAGTTGTTCAGTGATTGCTTCTCATATGTGCCTTGACCCGGGGAGTTGGGGTCTTGACTGGGGGAGGTTGGGGTTCCAGCTGAGCCAGTGATCCCTTATTCGAGCCAGCAACTTTGGGCTTCAAGCCAGCAACCATGGGATCATGTCGATGATCCTGTTCTCAAGCCGGCAGCCTTGAGGTTTTGAACTGGGACCTCAGCGTCCCAAGTCGATACGATCCACTGTGCCACCACTGGTCAGGCAAGAAGATGTTAAACTGATACCTTTTTGGTTTTAGAACATTTCATAATCTGGGGTGATTTCTGCGGGCTAGATCTTGCTTTGTTTCTGTATAAAAACTGAAATGGGCCTGACCAGGCCGTGGCGCAGTGGATAGAGCGTCGGACTGGGATGCAGAGGACCCAGGTTCGAGACTCCGAGGTCGCCAGCTTGAGCGTGGTCTCATCTGGTTTGAGCAAAGCTCACCAGCTTGGACCCAAGGTCGCTGGCTTGAGTAAGGGGTTACTCGGTCTGCTGAAGGCCCACAGTCAAGGCACATAAGAGAAAGCAATCAATGAACAACTAAGGAGCCTTAACGAAAAACTAATGATTGATGCTTCTCATCTCTCCATTCCTGTCTGTCTCTCCCTGTCTATCCCTCTCTCTGACTCTGTCTCTGTAAAAAAACAAAACAAAACCATCCAAACAAAACACAAAACCGAAATGGAAGTCTTAAGAGATCCATCAAGTTTTCTTGGTTGTTATTGTTGATTTAATTATGTTCTCAATTGAAGATACGCTAAGCAGTATTTGGATATTAACCAAACTGTTATTAGTCCTTTGCTAGTGGTGGGATTACATTAACATTTGAACACATCAGGACTCTGACCTCATGGGCTCCTTTTACTATTGGCAGGTAGATGCAAAGGATCTTACCCACTACCTACAGTCATGCTCAGAACTGGGCATTGTTCTTACCCCTGGGGCGGAAATGATGGGCCACCACTACCTCTGATCATTACTTCATTGGAAGCAGGTGTATCTTCTGGGAAAGGACACCGGCTTTGAACTTAATGGAGAACAGTCATAATGTTTTAATTCCAGTCATTTCTTCCAAGGAGCAGAAAAAATTGTGATTTCAGGGGTCATTTTTCCAGTAGAGGGAAGTCTATTGTCATATAACAGTGAAATATCCAGGTAAATGTGCCAGAATTGTTTCCCTATTAATGTTTCTCTTCTTCTGGTGCTAGGAAAATACTTTAGTAGGTTACTTAGTATGTTTGATTCTAAAATTCAGATAATGTTGAAAGGTAAATGTTTAAATGTTTGGCTCTTTTTTAAAATATGAGGTAACTTGCTGTAAGTGGGTAGCTAGGTACTGTGAGAATGTACCATTCAAATAAATTTGACCATTCTCATCCCTAAGTTGGACACTTCCTCAGAAAATCCTATGAAAATGTCTGGAGATACTGATGCCTTCCTAAATCAGAGTCCTTTAATTTTTTTCTAACTGGTTTTAGCTTTATCATTCAACACTGGACTGCACACCCTTAATCACACTTGGCTCTCAAAACGTTTTACTGAGGTTTGCATATCTTCTTAGTCAATTTTGTTTCCTTCTATAGCTCTGATCACCTGCATTCATGGTGTCCTTACCAGCCTGTATTCTGGTTTTGGCCCTCTTGCTTCCTTCACTTCCCCAGCTTTCACTTCTGGGAATGTGGCTGTAAAAGCTCTACGGAGCTCCAAGTGTTCCCGAGGCTTGCCAAACACAAGTCCAACGAGGCCCTCGTTCCCCAAACCGAGCTCACTGGCTCATACATTCCCCGGGCATCATTAGCACATTTGGTGTGATGGAAAGGGTGTGGCCTCAAGAAGTATGTGTTGGGTTCAGATACCCAAGTGATACTCTGTAAACAGAAGTAAAAGTTCAGTTCAGCCAGTATATTTTGAGTGAACTTGTTCCAGAGGCAGGAGATGCAGTGATGGGCAAAACAGTAAGAATTCTCTGGCCTTGTTTTAGTGGGGAGAGAGATGACTTAACATATACAGTGAGTTAGTGGTAGAGCTATGGAGAAACAGGAAATGGGGATGAGGATTGGGATGGGAGGGGTACAGTTTTAAATGATGTCAGGCAAGGCCACGTTTAGAAGGTGACATGTGACACCTGAAGGATGGGGGAGGAAAAACACCCCAGGCAGAGGGACCTGCAGGGGCTGCTTGGCGTGTTCAAAGCATAGTGAGCTTGAGTGAAGTGAACAGAGGAAGAAGAGGAGGGACGGGGAGTGAGCTCAGAGGTGCTGAGTCGGCCCTTGTGGGTCATTGTGCTGGCTGTCCTCTTAGTGGGGTTGTGAACAGATTCAAGTCCTGAAGTGCCTTATAGTCCGAGTTCTCTGAATCTGTTTTCTCCTCTGGAGGACTTGTAAATAGTAAATGACATAAATGTACCTCACAGACTTGTAAATAATAAATGATATAATTCATGTGCAGACCCTAGCACAGTACCTAGCACATAAAACAAAACATTATAAAGCAGGTGTATAGGAGAGTTGTTGAGAAATCATGTTGGATTTGGTTTTGAATCTTAGTTCTCCCGATTACCGTGTGAATGTTGCCAAGTTACTTAGATCACACAGTATCTTCCTAAGATGTGGACATTGTGTACAGAACTTAGCACAATGGCAGACTTGTAGTAAGTACTCAAAATAATACATTTACATACATACAGGTACATGTGTAAAATGTTAATTTTTTAAAAGTTTTTAGTACATTTGGTAAATGGCCATTCTCTCCTTTGCTCATTTGGCAGATGGGCTTTCAGTGAATTGGCTTTGAAGAATGATTTGGTAACCTTCATTACAGCTCATGTTATGTTGTATCCGTGTCCCCGTTAATGAACAGTGTGAAAATGGGCCGTCTTCTCTTTCTTCCATTTAGCACAGTGATCTGCACAAGCAGATCTGTTGGGGAGAGGCAGGGTAGTAAATGTTTACTGCATGAAACAGTTTGTCTCCACAGATTTTACACTCTAATAGATTACTTTCAGTATAAATTAGGTGTCACCAAAATGTAGGGTATACCACACCTACATTTAAGGTTCTTGCAATAAGAAACCAAGAGACTTCCCATTGATAAATTGTCCACTTTCTTCCCCCTGTTGATGTACTAATTGCTGGGTTCCAGTCTGTGACTAATTTATTTGCAGTCATCGTGGGAATTTGTTCTGTCTCCAATGTTTCGTGTGAGCAAATGATAGGGGTGCCATTTTGGGGATTCCTTTCGCTTTCAGAGAAGGAATGTGTTAGAAATAAGCCCAAGAGTTGGCTGAAAGAAAAAAATTGTATCTCTGATTTTTTGAAGTTGCTTTGTTTTTCTAGAAAAGTCATGACTTCAAGTCTAAGGGAATACTTTAGAAGTAGATGAATGTTGTCAAATAAAATGGAATTCAGGCACATGAGAGAGGCAGGATGGGGCTGATGAAATGAGATCAAGATCTAGAGTCAGAAAATTGAAATCAATTCCTAACTTCTCCAAGCCCTCCTCTCGGCAAATTTAACTGGGATTTGAGCTTTAGTGTTTACTTGCATCTGTAAAATCAATAAGATGCAAACCTCCGACCTACCTACTTCTTAGAGTTGTTCTTAGGATCAAGTGAGGTAACAGATGTGGACGGTTGGCAAGTACAAAGCACTATGCAAACATGAGGGGTTGTGTGAGCAGGGAATGGCTAGAGGAAGGACTGAAGAGGGAGGAGAAAGTATTTGACTTGGAAACCAGAGGAAGTTACTGTTTCTGATTTGTTAGGTGCTTTGTATCTGTCATTCAGTTAGGTAGCTTAAAATCTGGACAAAACATCAGGAAACCCAATTTAGATTTCTGGCCCTCCCACAAGTCAATGGCACTAGTAAATAACTCATTGCCAATGAGTAGCTGACTAGATTTCTTACTTTGACCTCATGTGACTGATATTTGCTTAAACAGGTAATTGTCTTTTAAAGAGAAAAATATTTTAAAAGCCTACATATGCAACCATTTAGTTACCATTTCTGGTGCTCTCTGTTCCTTTTGTAGGTCCACATTTTTGTCTGTTATCCATTTTATGTCTGCTAGAGGATATTTTTAATTTTTAGTTTTAAGTTTTAATTTGGGGGGGTCAGTGTGGCTCTGCTGCTGATGAATTCTTTTGGTTTTTGTATGTTTGAAAATGTCTTTGTTTTATCATTTTAAAAGAAAGATAGTTTCCCTGGGTATAGAATTCTAGGTTGTGAGGGATTTTTTCATTCAGTACTTTATTTTTCTTGACAGATTTTAGACAGAGAGGGCGATAGGGAGAGAGAAGAAGGGAGAGAGAGAAACATCGATTTGTTGTCCCACTTATTAATGCATTCATTGGTTGATTCTTGTATGTGGCATGATAGGGGATTGAACCCACAACTTTGGAATATCGGGACAACACTAATCAACTGAGCTACCCAGTCAGGGTACTTTAATACTTTAAAGATACTGCCCCACTATCTTCTTGTACACATAAATTTGCTTTTATTCTTAACTTTGTTCCTCTGTATGAAACTTTTTATTTTCCTTCCAGTGATTAAATGATTTTCTCTGTCACTGGCTTTGAAAAATTTATATATGCTGTTCTTTGATTGCACTTTTAAAAAATGTATACATTTAAAAATGGAGTATCTTTGTTTTTTCCATGTTCTTGTAGTTCATTGACCTTCTTTGATCTGTGTGTCTATAGGTTTCATGAAATTTGGAAATTTTTTCAGCCATTATTTCTTCAAATATTTCTTCTGCCTTCTTTTTCCTATCCTTTGGGGATCATGCTGGACTGGAAAGATAAGAATAACCTTGCTACAATGAGTTTATTTGACACAGGCCTTGAGATTTGGACAGGATCTGAACTGATGGAGATATGGGTAGAAGACTTGGTAACTATTTTAATATAAAGGGATTAAGAGAGGAAAGAGGATACCAGGATTTCATGCCTGTGAGGCTGGGAAAATACTGGTACCAACAGCGGAAATGAGGAATAAAGCAGAGGAAGTTCATTAAAAAGGAAGATGTTGAATTCATTCTTGGATATGGTTGAGCATGAGGTGCTTTTGTGTTCTTTGAATAGGGAGTATAACAGGCAATTATTAATGCAGCTCTGTTGCCCAGAAGCAGGATTGAGACAAGAGACTCAGATTTTGGAATTAACCACCAGGGATGCAGTAGCTGAAACACTGGATGGAATTCCTGACATAGATAGTCCAGAAAGGACCAAAGAAGGCCTAGTTGGTAAGAGATCCCATATCTAGCAATTTGTTCAAAGGAAAGAATAATGCACAATGATTCACAAAAGGAGATTCATTGAAGCACTGTTTGTAATTTTAAAAGGTAGAAACCGAGTGTACCACAATGGAGAATTGCTTAAATAAATGAAATATACAGTGGATTATAGTACAACCATTTAAAATGATGCATTAAAGAATATAGCCAATAGGCCCTGGCCAGTTGGCTCAGTGGTAGAGCGTCGGCCTGGCGTGCAGGAGTCCTGGGTTCGATTCCCAGCCAGGGCACACAGGAGAAGCGCCCATCTGCTTCTCCACCCCTCCCCCTCTCCTTCCTCTCTGTCTCTCTCTTCCCCTCCCGCAGCCGAGGCTCCACTGGAGCAAAGATGGCCCGGGCGCTGAGGATGGCTCTGTGGCCTCTGCCTCAGGCGCTAGAATGGCTTTGGATGCAACAGAGCGACGCCCCCTGGTGGACATGCCGGGTGGATCCTGGTCGGGCACATGCGGGAGTCTGTCTGACTGCCTCCCCGTTTCCAGCTTCGGAAAAATGAAAAAAAAAAAAAAAAAAGAATATAGCCAATAAAAATGTTCACTGTACATTAAGTACAGAAAGCAAGTTATAAGACCACAATATACAGTGCAATCTCATTTGAAATAATAATATATAAGCAGAGAAAATTAAAGTATCACATAGCCTATCTTTGGGTGTAATAATCCTTATTTTCTTATTTTTGCTTGTCTGCATTTTCTAGATTCTCTACAGTAAGTTACATTATCTTTACAGTAAGCAAAAAAAAAAAAAAAAATCTTATAAATTCTTGAATGCTGACCCAGAGAAAAAGCCCGTGGCTTTCCAAACTGTGGGGTGTGGGAGGCAGAAAGGAAGAGGCAAAGGAAGTAGAGCCTTCATGCAGAGTCTAGTGCCAGCCTGCAGGAAGAGGCTGGAATTGGGGGCACCAGTCAGAAGGGGAGCTGTCTGAACTCCCAGAAGAGGTCTTTTGACTTGGTGATTGAGTCATTACATTAGTGTCTGCTCTTGAGAAGTGTGGAGGAGAGGAGGGGCGAGGGTAGTCACTCCCTGGCCCAAGGTGTCTCATAATCATAAAGCTAGCATGTCAGCAAGACTCGTTTTGTGCAGGGATGTGACCCCACCCTCACCTTCCACGCTGGGCAGTCATTTTCTTGCCTCTGCCCCTGCAGTGAACCCATGTCCAGGCCTGTTTTGAGACCATTAGAACCAGGACATTGCAGACAGCTCCCCACAGCGTGGCAGTTGCCTGCAGCGGTACAGTGCAAATCTCTGGGTCTAGTTCCAAGTCATCTGAATCAGAACATTTGAGGTGGGAGCTCAGGAATCTGCCTTTTAAAAGCCAGGCAATTTCAGTGAACAGTCAAGTAGCAGAGCCTCTGTGTTAGTGCGTGTGTGTGACTCCTCTAGGTTTCTCTCCTTCGCACACAGTCACAGAAGGCTACCTGGGAGCTGCTCTCAGTACCATGACTGGGGGCTTTGGTCAGGAATCTGTAAGTGCAGGATGTGGAAAAAAATACCTCTGACTCCAGCTTGGTCCCATGGCATGGCAGGTGTCCTGGGAGTCTTTGGAGCTGGACAGCAGGGCACCACCAGACTTAAAAGGACTTGGCTCCCGGGACTGACAGCATGTTCATTGGAAGAGGTTTTCAGTGAGGATCCCCAGGGGCCAGAGCTGAGAGGCAGTGCAACTTCCTACTCACAGGGTGCCAGGGGCAAGAACAAAGAAGTCCATCCACTGAGCTGCCTCCTTGTATGGCTGAACAGCTGTGAGATTGGCTAGCAGGAGGGGCCCCCTGATGAGGGGGTGATCTGGATTCAGAGACAGGGTTTCTTTTTTTTTTTTTTCCGTATTTTTCTGAAGCTGGAAACGGGGAGAGACAGTCAGACAGACTCCCTCATGCACCCGACCCTGACCGGGATCCACCCGGCACGCCCACCAGGGGGCGATGCTCTGCCCCTCCGGGGCGTCGCTCTGCCGCAACCAGAGCCACTCTAGCACCTGGGGCAGAGGCCAAGGAGCCATCCCCAGCGCCCGGGCCATCCCTGCTCCAATGGAGCCTTGGCTGCGGGAGGGGAAGAGAGAGACAGAGAGGAAGGAGGGGGGGGGTGGAGAAGCAAATGGGCGCTTCTCCTATGTGCCCTGGCCAGGAATCGAACCCGGGTCCTCCGCACTCCAGGCCGACGCTCTACCGCTGAGCCAACCGGCCAGGGCAGAGACAGAGTTTCTTAATCAAAACAGGAGACCTTAGGGATACCCATGCATCCCATCATAAAAGACGTGTAAATAAATAGTGTGAGATCATATTGTAGTTTCTAGCAATCTGCTATCCCTCTTGTAAAAGGTTTGTATACTCCACCCACAGACATCAGGCTTGGCTGGGTGACTTGTTTTGGCCAGTCACTCATGAGTGGAATTAATGGAAGACACTTCTTGCAGAAACATAAGATCCATCCTCTGGTGGTACCATCTTTCCTGTTTTTCCTTTGCCACCAGACCTGCATGTCCCAGGTTGGGGCAGCCCCTTAAGTTGGGTGCCAGAATGAACATGTAGGGAAGAGCTGTAGCCAACCTCCCAAGGACACGTAACAAGCAATAAATCTTTGTTGCGATAAGGCCCTGCGATTTGGGGAAATATTAGTTATCACAGCATAACTAGCCAGAGCTGACTAATAAAGATGTAGTCACTTAGAATTGTAAAAGCAAATTGCAGTTATTGCAGTAAATTTGTAAAGAAATCTACCCATAACTCACTCCCTAGCCTAACCACATGGTTTTAATTTTTACATCTGCCTACATGTAAATATGCCAAAACAGACCTTTGCACTTTCTGTTGCTTCTCCCTCTGAACTTCAGGGAAGGAGTGTGGGGGTGGAAGAGGCCAGGGGAAGGAGCCAGTGCCCAGCACAGAGCGGCCGGTTGTCACTCAGTGAAACGAACGAGCAAAGCCATTTCCTCGGCATTGTGTGACTCTCAGAAAAAGCAATGCCAGGTGATTTCTTCTATAATGGGCCTGTCATGCCTGCTTAGGGGCCTGCCAAGGCAGGCTAAATATCAGCTTTGTGTTATCATCTTGCATTTCCAGAAGTCCTGGCCCCACCGCAGAGGGCGAACCTGCACGAGGAGAGGCAGGATTTACAGGAATCTCACGGGGAGCAGTGGGAACATCCGCTCTGCCCTCTCAGAGCGTGCAGTCAGGTGGGGTCCGGCAGTTTGGATTGTCCTGGAAGTGAAATGACAAGGCTTAAGGAGAGAAGGGGTTTTAAGGTTACTGTGTGGAGTGCGGATTTTAAAGGGTGAAACGCGGGAAGCAGGAAGACCACATAGGCTCTGTTGGAATTCATATTCATGTGTCCTCAGGCACAACCGGCCTCTTTCCTGAAGTCGACTTGTTCCCTGAGACACGTCCACCCTTCCTCCTCCTCTCTCTCCCCGGGGACAGTGGGCTCTGGAGGGTCCTTTGGCAGCTCCAGCCCTGTGCTATCATGCCCGCTCCTCCTGAGGCAGGCCAGTAAGAAGTTTGAATTCCTTTCCAATTGGAACGTGACAGCCTTTTCTGCGTCTAGGCAGCCCCGTCTGGGCTCACTCCTGTGGCTGATCTTGTGCCTTTTCCATCCTAGGCCCTTCCTTTGTTTCACTGTCCCCAGCTTTAATAAACGTCGTACTCTCCAAATGCCCCTAAATCGCCTGGACTCCTGTCCTGGAATCTTCGCTCACTGAAGAAAGAACTCACACATTGCAGACTTTGCTGGGGCAGACCCACCTCAGTCCCGGTCTCTTCCCGGTGACATTCTGGAGGAGGAATAGGAGGGAGGGAGGGAGGGAATGGGGGAATGAGGGAAGCAGCGAGCCCCCGAAGCCTCGGAGGGGACAGGTCGTCCTGCCCTCCAGCGAGCAGGGCGCACCCTGGGGACCGTATGTTGGCCTTGCTATTCCGGGCCGCAGACTCCTGCCCAGCCCCGTGCGCTCAGCAGTGTTTGCGCACATTGGGAGCGGGGATGAAAGCACTGCTGTTCTTGCTGCTAAAACCTGTGCCACCCCACCCCCACCCCCCCGAGAGCCCTCAGCGAACGTGGGTTTCCTGGCCGGGGAAGAAATGCAGTGAGAAGCTGGGTGAAACCGTGAGCCCGGCAGAGCTGCGCGGACAGGGCAGGCGGGGACCCTGGGGACCAGCAGGGGCGCCCGGGGTCAGGCTGGCGGGAGCGGGAGCGGAGGGTCAGGCGGCTGAGGCCCCGTCGGCCCTGCTAGAGCTGGGGAGGCAGGTGCTGGCCGGGCCCACCCGCCGAGGCCGGCCGCGGTGCAGTAACGGGCGGGCGGGGTCCAGCCTGCCGTCCCTGACCCTCCGCCCAGAACTTCGCGCCGCTGGAATGCGCGGGGCGGCTCCTTGTGGCCGGGGCGGGGCGGGGCGGGCGGGGCGGCCCCCAGGCCGCGGGACCTTTAAATCGGCCGCTGGAGCGGCCCCGGCCCGACTGACCCAGCCAGAGAGCTAGCGACTCCGGTGACGTCGGACACCATGCAGCGCCGCCTCCCGGATCTGCTCCTGCCGCACTGGCCGCCGCCGCCGCTGCTGCTGCTGCTGCTGCTGCTGCTGCCGCCGCCGTCCCCTGCAGTCCCCGCGACCCCGGGTCCCCTCGCCCGTCCGGGCTTCCGGAGGCTGGGGGCCCGTGGCCCGGGGGGCAGCCCAGGGCGCCGCCCTGATCCGGCCGTCTCCCCCGGCGCGCCCTATTCGGGGGCAGGCCAGCCCGGAGGGGCCCGCGGCTCAGGTACCCTCCCCCCGGCGGGGCAGGAGAGGCGCATCGGGGAGGGACAGTCGACGGGGGCGCGGCGGGAGGGAGAGCCCGGGACGGGTGGGCAGGGGAATCCGGCATCATGTGTTCCCTCCAACCCAGCCTGAGCATCCGTGGCGCAGGAGAAGGGACCCCATACTGGATGCATCCTGTGGGGAAACTGAGGTTCAGAGAAGGGCGCCAGAGCTAGGATGTGGGTCTCCTGAAGCCCAAACTCCGGTAACTGCCCGCTGTGATCTGGGTAGGTAGTGTCGGGCAGCTGCGGGGACCGGCGCCCCTCAGGAATCTGTCCCAGTCCCGGCCGCTGCTTCAGCTGATCAGTCTTCCCGAGACTCTGCTCTGAGTTCTCTGGAAATCGCTCCATCTCTGTAGCCCAGGCTCAGTGCATGGCCCTTCTTTTCCTCCTGCCAGCCCTCAGACTACCTCCTGCAGTCTTGGATCTGGGCTAGAATTCCGCCTTTCCAATCTGGAGTTGGGGTGGGAGGAGGCCAGGCAGGAACCCTGAGCTGCCCCAGCTGCCACCCCACCCCTCCTGTCTTATAACCATCTTGGTCTCAACCTCTGTTCTGCCCCTGACCACCTGTTCTGCTTCAATTAATTGGGCCTCAAGCCCAACCTGTTTTCTCCTTGGTCATCAAACACCCCTGACGCTTTGGGTCTTTGACGAACGATTCCATTTCTGTTTGAGTCAGGAGTTGGTTCCTGTGGCAGAACAGAGCTCACACAACCCCGCAGAGCACATATGGGAAACTGAGGCTTGTCAGAGTGAAGGGTCCCAGCCAATCCATGTCAGAGCCCAGAATAGAACCCAGGGCTCTGAAATCCCAGGCAAGGGTCTTTCCACTGCTATCAGCCTGTGATGATTTGATGTTGACTACCAAAACTCCAGCTTCAGTGCTGCTAGAGGAGCAGCACTTAGAGGGGCAGTGCTGCTAGAGGTTTGCCCTTGTCGGTGTGTCCAGTCTCATCTGGCCAGTGGTCCTCCATGCCTCAGGTTGGTCTGTGTTGTCTAGCCCCTCCTGCTCCATTCTGGGTGATGCGAGATTGGACAGGGGTTCTTTCCTGCGCCAGCCCCAATGGACTGGATTTGAAATGGCAACAAGATTGTCAGTGAGCCAGGCAGTGCCAGTGTTCACAAGGCTGGTAGTGAGTTCAGCTGGTAGTCAGCTGGTTGCTCCCCGCCAAGAATAGGGATAAAACCCTTTCTTCTAGGAGTTAATTCTCACCTCTGGTCCTGACCCACCTCCCTTGGTGATGGGTCTAGGAGGGGGAAGAAGGATTTTGCATGGGGTGGCTATGCTCCCCCTAAGTAGCACTTGTCTTTATTATCTGGAATACAAACTGATCTTGAATGATGATCCTTTAATATCACATTCCAGTCTTGCAAATTCCTTCCTTACAGATCGCTAAGCTTTTATTTTTAGCATGACTCAGAATTTGGCAATATTGTGAGTATGGAAACATTTTAGGAACTCTAGACTCCTACTTTCTTGGTTTCTGAGAATCCACATCCTGCTGTCTAGAAAAAGGGAGTGAGATTCATAAACAGTGATGGGGTAACTAAATAATTTCCTGGGAGATATAAATTGGGAAGTGACCAGATACAGAATTTCCTACCACCTGTGTCAAGCCTCCTGTCTTAGTTTTCTGTTGCTGTTGTCATAAGTTACCAAGAATCGGTGGTTTAGCAACAACACATCATCTAAGAGTTCTGTACATCAGAAGTCCGACACCAGTCTCACTGGACTAAAATGAAGGTAGTAGCGGGGCTGTGTTCCTTTTGGGAGGATGTAGGGGCGAGTCTGTTTCCTTGCCTTTTTCAGATTGCAGAAGCTGCCCTCATTCCTTGGCTCATGGCCTTTCCCCTCTATTTTCAAAGCCACCAAAGGCAAGTTGAGTCCTCACATCTTGTCACTCTGATCTCCTCTTCTGCTATCCTTTCCCACTTTTAGGGACCCTTGTAATTACATTGGATCCACCGAATAATCCAGGATAAACTCCCCATCTTGGTCTTTGACTTAATCACACCTGAGAAATCCTTTTTTTTTCTTTTTTATTTTTTTTAAAATTTTATTTATTTATTTATTTTTTACAGAGACAGAGAGTGAGTCAGAGAGAGGGATAGGCAGGGACAGACGGACAGGGATAAAGAGAGATGAGAAACATCAATCATTAGTTTTTCATTGCACGTTGCAACACCTTAGTTGTTCATTGATTGCTTTCTCATATATGCCTTGACCACGGGTCTTCAGCAGACGGAGTAACCCCTTGCTGGAGCCAATGACCTTGGGTTCAAGCTGGTGGGCTTTTGCTCAAACCAGATGAGCCCATGCTCAAGCTGGCGACCTCAGGTCTCGAACCTGGGTCCTCTGCATCCCAGTCCGATGCTCTATCCACTGCGTGGTCAGGCTGAGAAATCCTTTTTGTCATGCAAAGTAATATACAGGTTCTGGGGATTAGGTTGGGGGAGGGTTTAGTCTGTCCCTGTAAATTCACATAGAGGAGTCTGAAAAACCAAGTGGCAAAGGAAGGAATCAGGCACATTTACTTATAAATAGTAAGGGCACTATTTTGGTGTTGGTGAAAGCATATGGTGTTCACATAATCAGAAGTTTTCCTTATACTCCTATTATGCAAAAATACCTAGCTCTATCTCTCAGGATTTTCAACATGGGTTTTCTTCCTTGCTTCTAGTCCATGGTAACCAAGGGATGAAGTGAAATTTTGCAGTTGATTTTTTAAAAAAGGATTCCTTTTGACTTAACTAATATATGACATGCAGCACATCTGGTGATATCTGAGTGTCAACAAGCAGGGTGTTTACTAGGTACATGAGATGATGTTGATCTTTTTGTGGTAGAAAATATTGCCTCAGAGAGAGGCAGCCATGCAGGGAAAAGCCTGGGAGTCAGGAACTCTGAGGTCCAATCCAAGTTCTACCACCTCTAGCTCTTACACCTCCCTGAGACTCAGGCTTCTCACCTGTAAAATGGGTATAAAAGCAACTTCTGCCCCTCCGGCTTCACAGGGTTGTTGTGTTGGTACCCTTTGATCTCTAAAATGTTATTAATAGTAGTGTATTATTTATTTTCTTAATTGAGTACCTCCAGGCAGCAGATAAAACCAAAAGAATAATGTTCAGTTTTTAAAAGAACACTGCAGAGAGACAGAATTCTTGTCCCTTGTAGGACTTTTTCTATCATAAACTGCTTGCCCTAGGAAATTACTTGGAATCCATCTTTCCCCTACTCACTAAGTACATTGCCTTAGCGTAGCATCGATTGCTGCCCCATTAGGAAAGGAGAGAGCTTTGATTGACACTTCATGCCCAGGGATCTTATTTCCATTTGGGACTTTGTGTGCATGAGGAGTGTGTGTGTGTGGGTGTTTGCGCGGTGGGATAGGGAAGAGGAATGACTTGAAAAAAGACATTTACTAACTGGCTTCTCTCTTAGTGGGCCCTGAGTTGTGAGCTTGGTGTTGTTGGCTGAGAGAGGAAGGGGTATGGAGTGAGACTGGCCGAGGGGGAAGAATAAGAAAGTACAGATGAAAACAGAAATGTGTCATGTGCCAGGTGTTTTTGTGGAGGAAAGTTATGCGTTCCTTGAGGGCAGGGAATCTGGTTTATTTGCTTTTGTAGCCCTAGCGCTTAATACTGGGTAGGCTCCCCCCAAATTTTGGTGAATGAAGAAATGAAAGAGAGGTGACTAACAGTTTGGTAGGGCAATAGGATAGATACCAAATGGCGATCTCTGCTTTTTAAAACAAGAAATGCCCCCATTAATTTAATTTTCTAAATAAAATTATAAAAAATTAAAAACCAAACAAAAACACTCACAAGAAACAAGAAATACCCACAGAGGTGGAAGTGCAATTAACACGAATCAGATTAAGTTGTCGCCCTTCTTTCTACTTGCAGTGCAGCTCAGGCTAGTTGCGTGTTGAGTTCACCAAGTATGAATTAGTGGCCAGCTAGAGGGAGATGTAGGCCCACTCTGGAACTGTGCTTACCCCCGGGAAGGGGCGGGGTGGGGCAGTGTGCAGTGAGGCAGCCCTGACAGTTCACCTTTCACACTGTTCAGGGACACTGTCCCATTGCCTCAGATGGCCAATGTGCCCAAGAAGGGTCTGGAATCCACTCCTTCATGTGAGTCAAGAGGAACTTTGAAAGCAAAACTTGAAGAAGGTTCTATGTGTAATTTCAGAGCTCAGCCAGCCTACAGGTGGGATATTTGGAGATACTGCTCACCTCTGGGTGAATTCTCACTAGGGAGTTATGATGGCCTAGGTGCTTTCAACATCCAAAGGGCGATGATCTTGGGGAAGGTAGCAGACAGTGGGGCCTTTGGAGGTAGGAGATGCTGCCTTACCTGGCCTCCAATCCCAGAGCATTATGGGTGTGAGGAATTGCCTCATTTCTTTCTTTTTTTTTTTTTAATATTTTATTTATTGATTTTTTAGAGAGAGAGGAGTGAGAGAGAGAGACGGGGGGGGGGGGGAGGAGCAGGAAGCATCAACTCCCATATGTGCCTTGACCAGGCAAGCCCAAGGTTTCGAACCGGCAACCTCAGTGTTCCTGGTCGACGCTTTATCCCACTGCGCCACCACAGGTCAGGCCGAGTTGCCTCATTTCTGATTGTGGTCAGATCACTGCTTAGTCACTTCTGTTCCCCACACCCTTCCTTGCAGGTGTTTGCAAGAGCAGGCCCTTGGACTTGGTGTTTATCATTGATAGTTCGCGTAGTGTACGGCCCTTGGAGTTCACCAAAGTGAAAACCTTTGTCTCCCGGATAATTGACACGCTGGACATTGGTGTCACGGACACGCGGGTTGCAGTGGTGAACTATGCTAGCACCGTGAAGATTGAGTTCCATCTCCAGACCTACTCAGATAAGCAGTCCCTGAAAAAGGCCGTGGGACGAATCACACCCTTGTCTACAGGCACCATGTCGGGCCTGGCCATCCAAACAGCCATGGAGGAAGCCTTCACAGTGGAGGCAGGAGCTCGGGGGCCCAGCTCCAACATCCCTAAGGTAGCCATCATCGTGACAGATGGGCGGCCCCAGGACCAGGTGAACGACGTGGCCGCCCGGGCGCGGGCCTCAGGTATTGAGCTCTATGCGGTGGGCGTGGACAGGGCAGACATGGAGTCTCTCAAGATGATTGCCAGTGAACCCCTGGATGAGCATGTGTTCTACGTGGAGACCTACGGTGTCATTGAGAAACTTTCCTCTAGATTCCAGGAAACCTTTTGTGGTAAGTCTTTGTTTCCAGCTAGAAAGATTGATATAGTCAAACATTATTAAGCCAAAGAAAAAGAATTCCTTTTTTATTTTTGGTGGAAATTTCATGGAAAATCTTAAATATAAGCAATGGTGTGTGTATGTTTTACTAACTTAAACACTTTGTTGGTTTAGGAATATAGAGCTGCCTTATATACAATGTGGTTTGCTCATAAAATTTCCACGTTTGCATTAGAAATGAGAAGGTCTGGAAATATCCAGGATAAATGATCATGCTGTTCCCTGACTGGGTCAGAGAAAAATAAAAATAAAACATTCAAGATGCTGCTCTTCCCACCTCTGCCCACTGCAACATGTTCCCCAGACGTTTTCTCTAGCTTTCCATGTGTAGATTTCACAAGACTCTTCCTGTTTTCCTGCAGAAGACAAGGCCCTGCATCTGTCCGTGAAGGCTGCTGGCCTCTGTTCCGTGTACCTGGCAGGCAGAGGGTACATTTAGTGGCTGCTCTGGCTTTTGGGTTTGGCTTTTTGTCTGGTTATTCTTTACGGAAGAGAGTTAGGGCTCAGGGACACTGGGGTTTCAGCTCACTTCAGAGAGAGAAGGAACAAGATTTATTTTTGTTTTTTAATCATTCTATTACTGTTCTCATTTCTTCGTTTAGGATGGAATTTGAAATGGGAATTTTTAGCATGAATCAGCCAAAACCATGACTATGAATCCATTTCAGGCTGGGGTTTATTGCTTGTCATTGATCAGAATAATGAACGTGGGGCTGTCATCATGTTTCATTCATGCGTTCATTTGTCATTTGGAGATAATCTTTTGCAGCCCTCAGTGGAATTCTCCAAGCAGGTGTGGGCAAACTTCTAGTTTTGGTGAATTTTAAAACATAGACACACACACATACCATAAATACCTTGTGCTATATAATCTATTCCATATTTATTTGTTCGACACACTTTTCATGATCACTGATGATACAAAGATGAAATAAGTCCCTCTCTACCATCCAGCAACAGTCTAGGGTTGGGGATGAGACAAACAAGTGAGCTCATAATTATAACTGTACATTTCAAGGAGACTGTCTATCTAAATTAATGGGAAACTCAGCAATCACCAGTTTGTCAGGAAATGGGAGGTGAAGTCTTAGGCTGGAGCAAAGTTTGCCCTCATCTCAGACAGACTTGGCTGGGATCCCCTTGTCTTTGCTGTCCCAGGATACTCGGCTTTCATAAGCTGTCGTTGGCTTTGGTGGCATCTCCATGGCATTCATTGGTTTCCCAAAGAAAAATGGTTTTCTTTCTCCCAGGAAAAACCCCTGTGCTGTGGGTGCGGGCTTGTCAATAGAGATGCTGGTCTGTGGTGGTTGGGTCTCAAAAAGCTAGAACCTAGGGTTGGGCTTGAAGGCCATAAAGTAACAAGTGGTGAGTGGCAACCTTTCCTCCTGGTACAAAAGACCTGTTTGTTCTGGGGGTGGGGAAAGGCCCTCTCTATGGAAAAAAGACTGAGGAGCAGCTTGTTGTAGTCTGTGGGCTGGAAATATCATTCTATGAAAAGGCTATTCTTGGGAAAATGTTAGCCTTGTCCTGTTGCCAAAGCAGTGGAGGCTGGGTTACCTGCCACGGGGTGCCAGCCTCTCCAACAGGCCTTGCTTTCTCAGAAATGACTAAATTCATTGATTCTTCTTTGAAAACATCTCCTTAGGGAAAAAATCCAATGACATGTAAAATGGCTGTAGAAAAGATGGAGATGCAGTTTAGCTAATATCTCATTAATTTTGTTCTTTTCTTTTTACTTGTTTGTGTATAATGTATGATTTTCTTCTCTTTACTGATATCAGAGGCCCTGAAGTTGCCTATGTTTAAATTTGCTGCATATTTGGAAGGCAGGTACCTGCCTTCACCATGTGCAAGTTCAAATACGCATTGCTGCCCAAGTGTGAGTTCCAGGCTTAGAGGAACATGCCTGTGTGTGAATTCTGTTTAGACACAAGCTGTAGAACCCTTGGGTACCAGACTCTGGTTGCAGTGGGACAATTAGCTCATAGAACTTCAGGAAGTACATTATTGTTCTCCCCATTTTTGGCTTTAGGGAAGTAAAAGTCTTTTACACAGGAAGGTGATTAACCCTTTGAGTAGTGAGGTTTTTGTTAACCCTTTGAGTGAGGACATACATGAATGTTTGTACTACTTAAAGGGTTAAGTTGAATAAATATCAAATTGCCCGACCCATGTAAGTGTTGGGTTTCAGCTTCCAAATTAAAAATTCCCTTTCTTTGTTGAGAAAGTTAATGATAAGATCTGTGATTTAAAATTAGCAACATGACTAGTTGAAGAGTGGTGTTTCTCATAATCCAGAGGCAGAAACAAATAGCCAAAATTTACAGTGAACTCAAGATAGGATCAGAAAGAAACCAGAGACATGGGAGAAAGTACTCAAAATGTTTGCGTGTCAATACTGACTGTTGTCAACTTTCAACTTCCTTTGCACAGCGGTGGACCTGTGCATGCTGGGCACACATCTATGCCAGCACGTGTGTGTCAGCGACGGGAACGGCCAGCACCACTGCGAGTGCAGCCAGGGCTACTCCTTGAACGCTGATAACAAGACGTGTTCAGGTGAGGCCTGCTTCCCCACGGGTGGCCGACTGGAGCTCACATCTGGGGACCTACTCTCCAGGTTTGGGACTGGCCTTATGTTTTTCCCCTAATTGCCTTTTGGCTGGTTTATTGTTATCAACAATTTTCCTCAATAGGGAAAAGGAGAAGTAATACATAAATCAGCCTAGTACAGTATAAAAGCTTGGTCCTTTGGAGGATTTGAAATTATTCCTGGATTTTATTTAATTAACTAAAAAGCTTTTGCCCTAGCTGGGTAGTTCAGTTGGTTAGAGCGTGATTCCAATATGCAAAGGTTGCAGGTTTGATACCTAGTCAGGGCACATGCAGAAATAGATCAGTGTTTCTCTCTTTTTCTCCCCTCTAAAAAAAAAGAGTTACCTTTTCCTCTCTGTGACCATAGATACTCATAGAATCTAGGAGAAGTAGATTTAGAGAGGTCCTCCACTCATCGGATATAGGAATACTCACATTCAGTCATGAAGAATGGGAAGTAGGCCCATATTTTAAAAAATCCTGGAAAAGATATTTGAGAGGAAGATAACTTACAGGTCATTTAATTCAACCTACTCATTTTACAGATAATGAATTGAGACCCAAAGATGGGAGACTACCCATGTATTGGGTCTGTTAGTAAAGAATGCAAGACCAGAAATTTGGTTCCCAACTTCCAGCCCTGTAGCCTTTCTCTTGTGCCAAGCTGCTCTTAGCTGTGTGTGTGTGTGTGTGTGTGTGTGTGTGTGTGTGTGTGTGAGAGAGAGAGAGAGAGAGAGAGAGAGAGAGAGAGAGTAGTGAGGTCTGTAATTATTTATTCACATTGGCTGTGTTCACGTTTGTCCTGATCATTTTTTATAGCTATCGATAAGTGTGCCCTTAACACTCATGGATGCGAACACATTTGTGTGAATGACAGAATGGGCTCTTATCACTGTGAGTGCTACGAGGGTTACACTTTGAACGAAGACAGGAAAACGTGTTCAGGTAAGTGGGGGAGTTGGCTTTAACTATTGCCACCTCTGTCTACCTAGTTCTCTAACTAGTGTCAGAGGCGTAGGTCACATTGATGGGAAACTTGATCTGTTTTTCCTCTTTTGCTATGCTTGGCTTTTTTGATTTCTAAGTCTTGTTAGAAAAGTTATATAGCCCTGGTAGGGTTGCTAAGTGGAGAGAGCGTCATCCCAGCTCACCGAGGTTGCAAGTTTGATCCTCGGTCAGGGCAATACAAGAAGCAACCAATGAATGCACAGCTAAATGGGGTAGAATTTTTTTTTTCTTTCAGGGACAGAGAGAGAGAGGGATAGATAGGGACAGACAGGAATGGAGAGAGATGAGAAGCATCAATCATCAGTTTTTTTGTTGCAACACCTTAGTTGTTCATTGCTTGCTTTCTCATATGTGCTTTGACTGTGGGCCTTCAGCGGACCGAGTAACCCCTTGCTCAAGCCAGCGACCTTGGGTCTAAGCTGGTGAGCTTTTTGCTAAAGCCAGATGAGCCCGCGCTCAAGCTGGCGACCTTGGGGTCTCAAACCTGGGTCCTCCGCATCCCAGATCGATGCTCTATCCACTGCGCCACCGCCTGGTCAGGCGAATGCACAGCTAAATGGAACAACAAGTTGATGCCTCTTTTTCTCTCTGTCTCTTGCATAAATGAGAAACAAAGTTATATATATATCACGGCGAACATGTGTAAGAGTGTTGTTCATTTCCTTCTCTGTACCTGCCCAAGCAGTCCATTCCAAATGCTAAAGACTGTGTAACAAGTTAAAATAAAATATCACCCCCAGGATATTTATTACTTACAAAGGGAGGGCAGAAACTACTCAGTGGAGAAACCTGGCGGACACCACTTTAACCGAGTGGCCAAAGTTAACATCAACAGTAGTAACACGCAGTGACATCATGACCTCCTGACACGATGCACTGAGGGTACAACAGCACTCTGTGGTGAATTGCTAAAAAATCAGAGCCACGAGGAAACAGCAGACAACCCCAGACTGAAAGACATCCTATGAAGTAATTTTCCAGTACTTTTTGAAAGTGTCAAAGTCATGAAAGACAGGAAATAAATAAAAACTAGAGGAGACTAATAAGGAGATGTGACAGTTTAATGCAATGTATGATCCTAGTTGGATCCTGGACCAGAAAAGGGACCTTGGTGGAATAATTGGCAAGTTTGAATGATTAGTCAGATTAATAGATTAGTTATAATCTGTAGATTAGTTAATAGTATGCTATCAGTGTTAATTTCCTGGTTTTGAAAATTAACACTATGGTTATATAATATGTTAACATTTGGGGGAACTAGATGAAGAAAAAAATTGTACAATTTTTTTGCAACTTCATATGCCTGAAATTATTTCAAAATGAAAAGTTTTAAAAAAAATTTTAAAACTTCAGTACAGAGAATAAGTGCATTGAATGACAATTTGGGTCTTGAGTTCTGATGCTGTTCTAAGTCAGTTGGTCTCTTTTGGACTCAGTTTCCTCATTTACAACAGAAGAGGGTCGAACTACACTTTCTTCAAACTCCATGTCTTTCTGAATCTAGTATAATTACCTCACACTGTAGGTATCCCTCTGATTTAGCCAAAATACTAATAAGCCTGAAAGGAATGCTTTAGAAAGTATTTTATGAGATACTTAGATTATAAAAACTCGATATAGCTCTTGGTTCCTGGGATGATTAGCATGAGAGAGCAGAGGGAGCAGAGCAGAGAGCAGAAAGAGGCCATGTGGCCAGGAGAAGCAGCCAAGATGGCGGAGTGCTGAGTGAGATGCCAGTTTGTGCAGAGTTTGTATCTGGGATAAGGAAGGAGATGGGGAACTGAGGAGAATAAGGCTGGTGAGCTAGAAACCTTTGATTCTAGGAAACTCGGATAAGTCAGTGGCTTTGTGAGCACTGAATGTGAGTGGGTTTTGGAGCCCAGTGTGTGTTTTTACTTGCCCGCCGGGTGCAAGCTAGAATTAAAGAAAATGGCCTATCAAAAACAAACAAAAAAAAATACAACTCTATATAGATGACTCTGCAAAGGACTTGGGAACAGCAGAAGAATGAGTGTTGTACCCCAGTAAGAGCAAATAGTACTGATGCTTTTGAAAGGTTCCTAAGGGGTTTTCTTCTTACACATTTCTAGTGCAAATAAGATTCCTATATATAGGCAATGAAAGACTTTTCCACGTTTAATTTCTTTTCTCCTGGCCTTTTGTCTGGCAGCTCAAGATCAGTGTGCTTTGGGTACACATGGCTGTCAGCACATTTGTGTGAATGACAGAGGAGCTGGGTCCCATCACTGTGAATGCTATGAGGGCTATATGCTGAATCAAGATAAAAAAACATGCTCAGGTAAGGCACGCTGAACAAGTTCTTTCACACTTGGCTCTTTCTGTTGCAGTGAAACCAACTTGCAGTTTACCAAGAGAGAGATTCTTCAAAGTAACTTAAAGAATTGGGCTTCAAGGTGACTGAGGACAGTTTGACTTTGGGTGATGGGCATGCAACATAATTGAATAACAAGATAACCTGGAGATGTTTTCTTTGAACATATGTAGTCTGATTTATTAATGTCACCCCATTAAAATAAAAAAAAAAAATTGGGCTTCAGGCAGTCTACTGTGCTTGCAGACTAAGGCACATATTGCTTTAGATTTAGGGCCATGTGCTCACTAAATTCTGCAAACAAAGTTGACTTCAGAAAATTACTGGGAAATTACTCCCTAGTAGGGGATATGAGAAAAGCTCATTGAATGTAGGGTCCTTATCCAGGAAAATTTTATAGCTCTGTATACTGGGGGCTTGTAAAGTAAATAGGAAACTTTAGAGGAAGTCAGTTGGACAGTAACTATTTGATGTGATAGGCTGAACTGATCTTTTTCCAATTAAAACTTGGTCTGGAACTTTTCTGTAGCATTAATCTTAAAGCTGGGTCATGTTGGTAAAGGAGACTTTGTAAATGACTGAATTAGACCCACACAGATCTTCCAGTAAGTTTGAAGCAAGTTGTTCCCTGACAGTTTCTAGATGATCAGTCTTCGATGAATTGGAGACTTGGCTAGTGAGCCTGTGCCAGAAAACAAATCCTCGTTAATTTGATTTAAATTTGCTGGCAGAACAGGGTGGCATTTATAATGTAAAAACATTCCTAAGAGAAATTCCTAGCTCTCCAGGTGGTGTTTAGCTTTGGCATATTCAATACATTTAAAAAAGATTTTATGTATATTTTCCTCTCCCTTAAAGGAGATATATTAGGTGACCCTTGCAAGAGAGAAGAAGGCAAATGGCTTTCACCAATTTCCTTTGTAAAAAAACGAGATCAATGAAAGAGTACATTTATTAACGCTACAGCAAAGTTCCTGTGCTAAGTGCTGTGGAGAATAAAGCAGCACAGATTTCAGCCTCTGAGAACCAATGCCTTAAGTAAGCAGAGACTAAGTAGCCAGGAAGAGGGACTGACGGTAACTAGGGGCCTGGGTGGAGGCATGTCCCCTTGTTATCTCTAGTGAGTGACCCAGAGCTAGTGGGCCTGGAAGTGACATTTTAGGATGGTGACAGGTAGATGGCAGAGCGGAGAGATGGAGTGGAAAAGGGGACTGGCTTGCACCGGCTTGCTCAGGGAGGCAGGGCTAGGTCAGGGGGCGTGGAGAGGACTCCTGGCTGTACCTCTCAGATCATTACAAGCATCCCACTTGGTACTTCAGGCTTCCAGGAATATTGAAGTCCTGGGAAGAGGAAACAAGTTACATATCAGCTAACAGATATGGAATAAAATGAAACATTTTACTTAAGAAAACCCATAGAAATCAAAGAAAGTTCCCAATCCAGGCTGACTACTCCAGTAATACTTCTGCTAGCTAACGATAACTGGCACTCCTCAATGCCTACTGTGTGCACATGTGGTACCAGGCATTCAGACACAGTCACACATTTGGTGCTCACAGAAACAGCACGAGGGAACAGGCACAGAAAGACTGGGTAACTTGCCCCCAGTCACTCAGCTAATGAGCAGCAGCGTCAGGATTTGAATCCGGGGAGTTGCTCTGGTGGTTACATATGCTCTTAAAACACTAAGCCTTACTGTCTCCTGGTGCGTAGCCCAAGGTAGCAAAGGGAGACAGATAAGAAAGACAAGATGGTGGAAGGTTAGTATTTCTATATTTTAGAGCAGTAATGAATATGATCTAAAGCTGGGGTGCATGGGTCAGACCCCCTCTAATGGCCTGCCTTCCCCTAGCGGGGCAGCAGGAGGGCTTATGAATTCAATGTGGAGGCTCAGGGCAGAGGCGGGGGGTGGAGCCATGCCCTGTGGAAATCTCCAGAGTTGGCTGCTAAGCTGGGGAAGAATGAAACTTTCTCTGACTAGGCATTTTGCTGGAACCAGTAGAATTGTAGAGATGAAGTTGGAAAGACACTTGATGGATAGATTACACAGAGCCTCGCATTTCACGCCAAGCTATTTTAGAGGCAATAATGAGCCATGGAAGGTTCTGGAAAATGAAATGACACTTAAGAGAGTTAGAGGGGAACATATGAACTAATGTGGCCCCTGCAGTGACAGAGGGAAGGACTATCTGGAGGCCTTCCTGGGTTTGCTGGAGAACCGTGCTTTTCACTGGTTCCAGGTCACATGGGCCGTGGGACTAGAACAGCCCTTTTCTCTGCTCCCCACCCAAAGTTGGGCAGACAGTCTTCGCCATGCAATGTATTAATATGTGACAGGTTATAACTACTTCACTGTCCAACTGTGCACATCCTTATCATCCTCATCCCTGTTATTTTCTGTGGGTGGGGGGGAATGTGTGCGGGTCAGTGGTTCTTCTCCCACTTGGTGAGCTATCGAGGGCAGGTCCTTGGCTATTGGAGTCCTTTTTGTGTGGCATCCAATTCAGCTCCATGGGCCCCTAAGAGTGATTTTGGTGGATCTATGTATGGTGGAAGATGCTGGAGGCATCAGTGGTCATCAGGCAAGGTGGAAGGGGAGCTTTGGAATACAATGAAGACTCAGGGAAGCCCCAGTGCCGAGAGAAGGCACCCCCAGATATCAGCAACGAGTGAAAAGGAAAGGGGTGTCTGCAATACAAGGAGAGCTAAGGGGATGTAAGATGGAGGACAGGAAAATAGGCTCGCTGTTGCTGGAATGTGGGAGACTTGTTTCTGACGATTGAAGGACTCATTCTCAGCACTTGATGGGACCAAACCAAAGCCTTGTTCTCCCAGAAGCCTGTGTTTAGTTTCCTGTTGTAATTTTTGGCTGTTTTTCTTTCCTGCCCTGCTCCTGGTCAGTCCGTGACAAGTGTGCCCTGGGCTCTCACGGTTGCCAGCACATCTGTGTGAGCGATGGGGCCATGTCCTACCACTGTGATTGTTACACTGGCTTCATCTTGAATGAAGACAAGAAGACATGTTCAGGTAAAGTCTGTCCCTTGACTCCTGCTTCATTTGTAGGACAACCTAGGAGTAATCGTTGCTCTCTCCAAGTCAAAGCACATTCTTCTGGTCAGAAGCCTCCAGGAGGTCCCAGCATCAGAATGAGACAGTGCTACTCCTCCCTGCAGGCATTCTTCCCTCCATGGTCGGGTTCCATCCTTCCTCCCTCTTGAATTATAAGGAAGAATCACTCTTGGACATTTTTCTATTCCTGGAAGGTGGGGATTCCGGCATGAACCCTTTGTTTAAATATTCACTGATTCATTTGTTCAGCAACGATTCACGGAGCTGCTTTTACATACCCTATTAGAAGGTCCTGAGGAAGGGCCTGGAGACAGATTAGTGTTTTGTAGTTAGCAGTGTACTAGTCTTGCCTTTCTTTTGTTAAATTCGCTCCAAAATCCTTTATTCTTTTTGATGCTATTGTGAAGAGATTCATCTCTCAATTTTCAGTTGTGCTCCACCGCAGTTGTCCAGTTTTCTGTGGGGTCTTTTCATTACAACATCCCACTGAGCCCCTGCCCTCAGGGAACTTGTGGCCTATCAGGCAAGATACACTGAAAAAGAATCCCAAGTACCAACTTTATGCTCGGGACAGGGAAGGCAGGTGGGCTTATACTTGGTGTTCAGTAGGTACATTCTGGTTTAGTGACTAATTGACTGACTGAGATGGTCTTGGAGCTGGCCATCCCTGGAAGCTTCAGCAGGATTTGGACAGGTAGGTAGATGGTATTTAATAACTGAGTTTTTGGTCCCCCAGCCTTATGTCGTATATTTGTAGAATGTGGGAGCCAATGTAGGAGCAAAGGGCCACTCCCTGTCCTTAGGGATGTGTAATTGGAAGTTTGCACATCAGTCTTTAGACCTAGGGGGAGTTGCTCTCATTTCTATTAGGCAACTTTAGGGGCTATGATATCGGGTAGGAATAGCTGCTTCACTGAATTACAGAGAGAAACAGGAATTAGCATTATCAGCCTCCAGGGTCTTTGCTTAAATGTCAACCTGACTTTTAGTTCCAAAGTACTTAAGGGTAAGAACTAGAACTCCCATTTTAAATAATTCAATAGAATAATAGTCTATTTAGGGAACCAGGAATTATTTAGTTTTAATCCTTGAAGTATTTTGGCCACACACATAGGGGTTTTCCTCATTTTCATTATTTTAAATGAGGGCACAGTATCACCAGATTGTCTTATCTCTGCATTCTTGACTTCCTGCTATACTGTCTTTTGAAAACTTTAACTTTGTATCATGGAAATTTTCAGACCATCACAGAGGTGTAGAGAAAATATAATGAGCTCACATATAACCATCGCCCAGCTTTGACAATGGTGAACTTGTCCCCAGCATTTCCTAATTCAATTTATCTGTGACATTAACATTTCAAAGTATTGTTTCTTCTTCCTGTGTTCTTACATCCTTTTACCTTCCAGAAAGTGCATTTAGGTAAGTCTTAACAATGGAACTATCAAATCGTGGATTTCCCGATGTGATGTGATTGCTAATGAACTATTGATATAACACTTCATGCACTGTTGTTGTCATTAGCCATTGAAGAAGCACGGAGACTCGTCTCCACAGAAGATGCTTGTGGGTGCAAAGCCAAGCTGGTATTCCAGGATAAGGTCAGCTTGTACCTGCAGAGGCTCAACACCAAAAATATCCTTTCTGGAAGATTTTCTGCTTCTGCTTAAAGCTTACCGAGGTACCGCAACGAGCCAGACATTTTAGGATATTACACAGGATAAGGGCCCTCCCAATTCATTAAGTTTCAAGATGAGCAATAGTAAACTGTGCAGCCTTTATTTTTTAAATTTAGAGTTCCTTTTAAACGTTTTAAGAGACCGTTCATCCCTTCATATTTACATGTAAGAGCTACCTGTTTCTTTTCCCTTGTGTTTTTCCATAGCAGCGTGTGCTCCTCACGGAGCTCTTATTAACAGATGGAGCTAGTACGCTATGATTCCTTAACACGGCCTCTTAGTTCAGAAGTGGTACAGACGCAGAATGAGTCAGCTGATTAGCGGGGTGTGATGGCTCTGACGAGACATAGCTGTACACTTTGGCAGGCCAAGTGGTCAAAAAGCAGACTTGAAATGTAACATGGTACCGTGTCAGAAATGTTCAAAACCAGTTCTTTAGCCAAAGTTGTAATTCAGGAAAAGTACTTTTTCTTAGCACAGCTCAAGTTAACAACACTGATCTTGGTGATCTTAGAGGAATGGTGTTCAAATGATATGTTATAGGGGTGCCCTAGGAGTATGCTGAGACTTTCACGAGGTGTAGTATGTGTGTGCGTGTGTGTGGGGGCAGTGGAAGGGGGTGGCGGACTGAACGTTTTAAAGAGATCAGTGTCCATATCCTTCCCTTCCTTAAACTGCTTTGCCTGAAATGCTCCTTAGGGTCAGCCGCTATCCTTTCTTCTGGCCTCGCTTTAGTATCACCATTCTCCTAACTTGATACAAGACAGGCACACCTCTTCCATAGCCTGAACTTTACCAAGCTGAATTTCTGGGAAAAGTAAAAGCTCCAAGAGCCCAACAAAGGGAAAGCTCAACAGTTTCTTAAACCAAAGCTTCATACACACTGCTCTCCCAATCCAGTCCACTAAGAGATAACTTTCCGATCACCGCATTTCCCCATGTATAAGATGCACCTTAATTTTGGATCTCTAAATTTGAAAAAAAAAAGTTATATAAAGTTATTGAACTCAAGTTTTATTCATCATAAAATTCATACAACTCCTCATCACTGTCAAATGCAAGCAAAAAAAAAAAATCTACAACCACTGTATAAGATGCATCCAGGTTTTAGACCCCGAATTTTTCCAAAAAAGGTGTGTCTTATACATGGGGAAATATGGTACATTTTACCTTTTATTAAGGATTTTTTTTTTTTTTTTTGTATTTTTCTGAAGCTGGAAACAGGGAGAGACAGTCAGACAGACTCCCGCATGCGCCCGACTGGGATCCACCCGGCACGCCCACCAGGGGGCAACGCTTTGCCCACTGGGGGCAATGCTCTGCCCCTCCTGGGCATCGCTCTGTGCAACCAGAGCCACTCCAGCGCCTGGGGCAGAGGCCAAGGAGCCATCCCCAGCGCCCAGGCCATCTTTGCTCCAATGGAGCCTCGGCTGCGGGAGGGGAAGAAAGAGACAGAGAGGAAGGAGAGGGGGAGGGGTGGAGAAGCAGATGGGCGTGTCTCCTGTGTGCCCTGGCCGGGAATCGAACCCGGGACTTCTGCACGCCAGGCCAACGCTCTACCACTGAGCCAACCGGCCAGGGCTTATTAAGGATTTTTATGTCAAAACTTGCAACTTATTTGTTGTTTGGATAAGTTATGTGCTCGTAATAGTTGTAATAATAACTCAATCCAGATGATTTTTAAAAAAATTAAGGACTTATGGTCAAAGAAAATTAATTGAAAGGTAATTTCAATATAAATGTGTGCGCTTGTTTGTGTAAGTATAATAGAGTGATCAAGAAAAGTTTTCCGAGATTGAAAATAGAATTAAATTCTGTGGAGAAAGTAGAAAGGAAATACAAATTATTTTATTTTAAGTATTTTATTTTAAAAGAATGATAGTAGGTTTCAGGTCAGTATGTTTTTTTTTTTTTTTTTTACAGAGACAGAGAGAGAGAGTCAGAGAGAGGGACAGATAGGGACAGACAGACAGGAACGGAGAGAGATAAGCATCAATCATCAGTTTTTCATTGCAACACCTTGTTCATTGATTGCTTTCTCATATGTGCCATGACCAGGGGCCTTTAGCAGATGGAGTAACCCCTTGCTCAAGCCATCGACCTTGGGTCCAAGCTGGTGAGCTTTGCTCAAACCAGATGAGCCTGCGCTCAAGCTGGCGACCTTGGGGTCTCGAATCTGGGTCCTCCGCATCCCAGTCCAAGGCTCTATCCACTGGGCCACTGCCTGGTCAGGCCAGGTCAGTATGGTTTTAATATTACATGGGGTACATTGGAAAGACTGATTTAAATTTTATTTTAGAGAGTCAATATTAATAACAGCAGAAATGGCATATTTTGTAACTAAAACTCATGATGAAAATTTTCATATTTAAATTTGCACAACACTTATTTGTCAAATTATTTTATGGGACGTATGAGCTCAAATGTTTGAAGACTACTGCTTTACATCATACTTTCTAAAGAAAAGAATTCCTGAGTTTTAGATTACATTAGACTTTTGATGAGAAAACACTTTCACTTTTAAAAATTTACAATAGAACGTAATTATTTTATTTTGTGCTGAAGTGTTTAGAAGTGTGTTTATGTTTTCTAATGTCTAAAAATAAATGGTGTTGGCCTTAACAACTAGCTACTCGATGACATTTTGGAGAAGTTGCAAGCAAATGACTACAGACAAATACACCGTTGAATTGCTCAAAATTTTCATCTGGAAATATGAAGAACTTGGTATATTTAATTCTTTTGCATATTCCAATGTTCCTGCTAATAATCTACCATTACAAATGCTTGAATATTACGTGGATAAGTAGTTTGAGGCTCTTCTGGAGAATAGGTGTCATTTTTCTAAGTAAACATATGTCCAGATCGTTATTAAAAGCAAACTTTAGTGTTGCTAAGGTATGACTGTAAAATGGTTGGTCAGAAATAGAATGAAGTTTAATATGATTTTATTTACTAATTGAGCCACTTATTTTTTGTCCAGTTCCTAAGTTCTCATTTTATTCTCAAACACAAGTCTATTTTTTTCTATAATTATGTTCATATTATATATTCATTTTATTTTTAAATGTATAGACATACAAAGAAATAAAAATCACCTCTACAAAACTACTAACATTTTGCTATTTTTTCGAGTGTTTTTCTTTTATAAGATATTTTTCATTTCTTTATTCAGTTCCTTTTTAAAACAATTTTTATTTAATTTGTTGGGGTGACATTGGTTAATAAAATTATATAGGTTTCAAGTGTACAGTTCCATAATACACCATCTGTATGTTGTATTGTGTGTTCACCACCCAAAGGCAAAGTCTCTCCTTCCATCACCTTTTAGCCTCACTTTACCATCTTCTACTCCCCACACCCTCTGCCCCTCTAGCAATCACCACACCGTTATCCGTGTTTATGAATTTTTTGCTTAATCTGTTCACCTTTTCACCCAGTCCCACAACTGCCTTCCCCTCTGACAGCTGTCAGTCTGTCTCTACATCTATGAGTCTGTTTCTATTTTGTTAGTTTATTTTGTTCCTTAGATTCCACATGAATGAAATTAGGTGGTATTTGTCTTTCTCTGACTGGCTTATTTCACTTAGCATAATGCTCTCCAGGTCTATCCATGCTGTTGTAAAGGGCAAGATTTCCTTCTTTTTTTATTTTTATTTTTTTATAGCTGAGTAGTATTCTGTTGTGTACCATAGCATTTTTTACCCACTCATCTACTGATGGACACTTGGGCTGCTTACAGATCTCAGCTATTGTAAATAACACTGCAATGAACATATAGGTGCATATATTCTTTTGAATCAGTGTTTTGGGTTTATTTGGATATATACCCAGAAGTGGAATCTCTGGGTCATAATGCAGTTCCATTTTTAATTTTTTTGAGGTAACTCCATACTGCTTTCCACAGTGGGTGCACCAATTTGCATTCCCACCAACAGTGCAGGAAGATTCCTTTTTTTCTACATCCTCACCAACACTTGTTTGTTGATTTAATGGGGATAGCTATTCTGACAGGGGTGAGGTGATAGCTCATTGTGGTTTTAATTTGCATTTCTCTGGTGGTTAGTGGTGTTAAGCATCTTTTCATGTCTATTGGCCATCTGTACGTCCTCTTTGGAGAAGTGTCTATTCAGGTCCTTTGCCCATTTTTTAATTGGACTATTTTTTGGTGTTGAGTTTTATAAGTTCTTTATAAATTTGGATATTAACCCCTTATCAGGTGTATCAGCGGTAAGTTCTGCCATTCAGTGGGTTGTCTTTTCATTTTGTTGATTGTTTCCTTTGCTGTGTGAAACCTTTTAAATTTCATGTAGTCTCATTTGTTTATCTTTTTTTGTTTCTCTAGTCTGAGGCCATATATCAGAAAAATATTGCTATGAGAGTGTCCAAAATTTTACTGCCTATGTTTTCTTCTAGGATTTTTATTGTTTCGAACATTACACTTTTCTTTAATCTATTTTGAGTTTATTCTTGTGTATGGTGTAAGAAGTTGGTCTAGTTTCATTTTTTTTGCACATATCTGCCTAATTTTCCCAACACCATTTATTGAATAGGCTATCTTTACCCCGTTGTATGTTTTTTGCCTCCTTTGTCAAATATTAAATTACCATAAAGGTGGGTTTATTTCTGGGCTCTCTACTCTGTTCCATACAAGGAAACGTTTGATCTATTTTCTTTTAATAGTATTTATAGTCTAAACCAGTGGTCCCCAACCTCTTTTGGGCCACGGACTGGTTTAATGTCAGAAAATATTTTCACAGACCGGCCTTTAGGGTGGGATGAATATATCACGTGACTGAGACAAGTGTCAAGAGTGAGTCTTAGACGGATGTAACAGAGGGAATCTGGTCATTTAAAAAAAATAAAACATTGTTCAGACAAATATAAATAAAACGGAAATAATGTAAGTTATTTATTCTTTCTCTGCGAACTGGTACCAAATGGCCCATGGACTGGTACCAGTCCGCGGTCCAGGGGTTGGGGACCACTGGTCTAAACCATTTTTATAATTGAGAGTGTAAATTTTACACATAAAACATTTCCTTTAATTAAACTTAGATGAATAAATTTAGAACTGTTTCTTTAATACTTTTTATTTTTTGCTAGAGTATTACTAAAGTTGTGATTGAGGGATTATAATACACATATCTAAAATAGTTAACACAGATCAAGTGAACATTACATGCCATTTTTAATTCATTCTGATGTTTGAAAGAAACACATAACTAAAGAGTTTAGTTGTGAATTAAGAGTATTATAACTTTTTACCAAGGACCAAAACCCTAAATTTACTTTGTTGTTTTATTTTATGAGCCAATCAATAAAGTTATGTTTATAAATAGTATTGCTGACAAGTAACAAAACCTAATGTCTTTTTAAATGTTAGTGATGAGCCTTTTTCTCACTTTCATATTTGATACATAGATTTTTTTTAGCTTTAAAGCTTACAACTTTTAGAAAAAAAGTCCCTTAAATTGTGTATGACTCAGTTCTAATTTTTTTTGTTTGTGTTGTCTTTAGTATAATAAAAAAGTATCTTTACATATTACTGTCATGCCTTTTCTTGGGGGGGGTGACTCATCAGTTTTGTCTGTTAACATATTTCCTTAAATTAAACTGAATTAGTTATTTTGAATATATAACAGTTTCTTGTCAAAGAACATAATGTTGTGACTCTTCCTATAATTTAAATCTCATGCTCTTAATGTTAAAAGTGTAAGTTCAGCCTGACCTGTGGTGGCGCAGTGGATAAAGTGTCAACCTGGAAACGCTGAGGTTGCCGGTTCAAAACCCTGGGCTTGCCTGGTCAAGGCACATATGGGAGTTGATGCTTTCTGCTCCTCCCCCCTTCTCTCTCTCTCTCTCTCTCTCTCTCCCCTCTCTATAATGAATAAATAAAATCTTTAAAAAAAAGTGTAAGTTCAGGGTAAATAGAAAGGCTTTAATAAAGAATGCTGTGGGAGAGGGAATAAAGAAAAATTATCTAAATTTAGACAAAATAATGATATGGGTATATTAATATATGTGCCTGAAAAGCAAATAAAACCTACAGAAACAGTCAAAACTAGAAAGTCAAAATCTAAAATATAATCTTTTAAGAGAATAAATAGAAAAGCAATACATCAAGGCAGTATGTATTTTATGAGACATCTGTTGTTATTTCTCAGCATTTTTGAAAGGACATGACATAGAGCAGTATTCTTTTCCAAACTTCTTTGAGCACAGAATCAGTAATATACAGTGTGTCCCTAAAGTCATGGTGCACTTTTGACCCGTCACAGGAAAGCAACAAAAGATGATAGAAATGTGAAATCTGCACCAAATAAAAGGAAAACTCTCCCAGTTTCATACCTATTCAGTGCAGTTCAATGTGGGCTCATGCACAGATTTTTTAGGGCTCCTTAGGTAGCTATCCCGTATAGCCTCTACAGACTTGTCACTGACTGATGGCCTACCAGAACGGGGTTTCTCCACCAAACTGCCGGTTTCCTTCAACTGCTTATCCCACCGAGTAATGTTATTCCTATGTGGTGGTGCTTCGTTATAAACGCGCCGATATTCACGTTGCACTTCAGTCACGGACTCGAATTTAGTGAGCCACAGAACACACCGAACTTTCCTCTGTACCATCCACATCTTGACTGGCATGGCCGTGGGCTGCTTCGCTGTATACACGGTGTTATGTCATCATCTGCGCATGCACACATGCTGCCACATCATCTTACAGAAACTGGGAGGATTTTCCTTTTATTTGGTGCAGATTTCACATTTCTATCATCTTTTGTTGCTTTCCTGTGACCGGTCAAAAGTGCACCATGACTTTACAGACACACTGTATATCAGAATGTCACAGAGTGGTGCTATAGAAGAAATACATGAAATAGTTCATGATCAATAACGAGGGTTTTTAGAGATGATGTTTCAAGAATGTGACCATTAGCAATGAGCTTCAATTAATTATGTCTTAAATTTGCCAGTTGGTTGGGATCCCCTGGCTTAGATAATACTCATTTGCTTAATGAGTCCACTATAGGGAGCCTGTGAGGAGGTGCCAACACATCTTAGAAATTCATAGTTTGGTGCTAAAAAAAACAGATACATATACATTTGAAAACAAATACATATAATATCTGAATGGGCTGGAGGTTAAGTATGGAAAGATTGTTTCAGGGAGACTGGACAGATGCGTCTTGCTAGGCATAATTGGTCAAGAGGGTAGGAATATCATAGGACATTTAAAATGACCTTGCAAGCAGAGAGGAATGGTGGGGTACAGAAAACTAATTTGCTTGCTTAGGGTTGGGGCACCATAGTGAAGACATTTTCAAGTTGAAGGCTAATCCTCAATTTAGATTTTAGCCAGGGTGTAGATTTGATAGGAAAGGCACCAGGCCCACTGTCAATTCTTAAGTGCCTTGGGTGAGGCAAAAGACTTGGGTAAAGGATTTACACTGTATTTGCCTGAGATGAGGAAAGACTCAAGGAGGGGAAATTGGCTACTGTTGCACAGAGTAAGTACATACGAGATTATACAAATTAATAGTGGGACCCACAGAATATGGTAAAAGTGAAAACCAGAGAAAAAACCTGGATGAAACACTTGCCTGAAAGTTTCTACCCTACGCCTAAAATTGTGGTGTTTTGTAACTTTCCAGGGGTTCAGAAAGCACAAAGGAAAAACGGAGAAAGAAATAAGGTAGAAAAGAAGAGAATATAGAACAGTTGACTCCAGGCGAGAAAATACCAAAATACCTCCATTATTAAAAAATGGAAGGCTATTCCCCAATGGCAATTACATGCTGTGTAAAGGCCCAAAGCTTATACATATTTTTATAAGAACTCTTGGGCTGCAGTAACAGTTTAAATAAGCTGTTAAAAAATTCTAAAACAAACAGAATGAACACAAATCACAACCCCAAATGGCTCCGGGAGAGTTCTCTAATTCCCAAAGGCCCAAGGGAAGGTTTGCAAGCTCTGAAAACGAATGTTTGCAATTTCATTTGCCCGAAGGCGCCAACCTACCCAATACAGTTAATGACTTTCCTCTTTCAACAATGCTGGGGCTTCAGGGCTTACAAAAGACCCAATCATCCAACGGGCGCCTCTCTTCCCAAGGGGATACTGACACCTCTTGAGAGTTTCACAACGACCATCCCAGTGTGGCGTGTGCTCCGAACCCGCTGGGACTGAGGGCATCAGAGGCTCCCTAGCAGGGCGCTGAAGGCCTGCCACCCAGCTCTAAGTGAGAGCAGAAAAGCGCCGAGGCAGAGACCAGTCCCACCTGCAGCCCCCGCCTTGAGACCGTTGCTCTTACAAGCCCCTCGATATCCGCGCAGGCGCACGACGCCCTTTGGTCGCTGAGCAGCCGCCACCGGAAGTGGCCCCGGGCGCCCCGGATGCGACCGGTTGCCAGGGCGACGGGAGCTTCCTTGAGCCTTTGGTACAGGGAGGGCGCGACTTAGGAGTGTCTAGTTGCGGGCTTTGGCGGCTGGGGTCGTCCTCTCTCGGCCTTCGGGATGTTCTTCTACCTGAGCAAGAGAGTGAGTGTCCCATCCCGCCCGCGAAATCAGGCGACCCGATCGCGGCGTCTCCAGCCGTCCTGCAGCCTGCCTCCCTGGATCAGCAGCGACCCTCCTCCAGCCGGTCCTCAAACCCCAGATAGATAGTCCTTGGCAGAGCCGGCAGCCCTCCCTTACGACCCTGGCGCATACCTGCCCCTGGCTGGGTTCTTTAGCGGGGTCAGCCGGGCAGATCAGTGCGTGCTTCCCTAGCTTTCCTTCTCCACCTGTTGCTGATCGAGGTATCTTCAAGTTTTTGGACCATCACGGGCTCCCCTGGAAGAGAAAAACAATTACAGAAGGGTAGCCTAAATGTCGTGTGTGGAAAGGAAATGTGGACTGATGGGTTTATATCTCCGTGTCCCCCACAGGCCTTTTAAAATCGCTGTTACGTTTCTCCGCAGACTTGTCACTCACTGGCCGTCTTTTGTGGGCACTTCTTTCCCAAAGGGTAGGGCTCCGGCTCAGTGCAGGGACTAGCCCGTTTTCAAAACATCGCGTATTGCGAGGATGACCGTCTTTTTCATCTTGGGGGGGGGGGCAGATTTTCTTGAGCCTTTCCTTTCCTCTCCTGGATTCCCAATTCCTTACTAAAAAGGTGTGAGTAACTGGGGTTGCTTTTCAGATTGCCATTCCCAATAACGTGAAGCTGAAGTGTATATCTTGGAACAAGGAGCAAGGATTCATAGCATGTGGTGGAGAAGATGGATTACTGAAAGTTTTAAAACTAACCGCACAGACAGGTAGGTAGATGAATGCAAGCCCAAATGTTTGAGCTGGATGGAAAACTGGCCTGAGATTTGCTCATGTTATTGTCAACATGCGATTTTAGTTTTTTTAAAAATGAGAAACAAACCCCAAACCCCAAACATTTTGTGGTGTTTTTCTAGAATATTTTTGCAATAAAGTTCGGAGTATATTGAAAGTAAATATCAGATGGCTTTTGATGAAGTTTTTGGTGGAAAGTGAAAAAAAAATTAAAACTAAGTCACTATGTTGTCTGTTTATTATGCTGTATTCTTAGGAGTCTTTAAGAAATATGACGTGGAACAGCATTTAAGTAAGGTCACAGAATCTTATATTCTTTGCAGGCCCGTGTTATCCTTTCTGTTTATCAAATATCTTTTTAATTTAAAAAAAATGTATTTTTTTTTTTTTAGATTTTATTTATTCATTTTTATTAGAGAGAGAGAGAGAGAGAGAGAGGGATAGATAGAGAGAGAACAGGGGGAGGAGCAGGAAGCATCAACTCCCATATGTGCCTTGGACAGGCAAGCCCAGGGTTTTGAACCGGCGACCTCAGCATTCCAGGTCGACGCTTTATCCACTGCGCCACCACAGGTCAGGCAAAAAAATGTATTGCTTTTAACAAGAGAGGGAAGGGGGTGGGGAGAGAGAGAAAGAGAGACAGGAACATTGATCTGTAACATTGATCTGTTTCTGTATGTGCCCTGACAGGGGATTGAACCAGCAACCTCTGCCACTTGAGGACGATGCTTTAACCAATTGAGCTAGGGCCAATGTTTTAATGATTGATTATGCACCTTGTTCTCAAGAACAGAAAATGAGATTTTAAAAACATTAAAAAAAAAAAAAGTCCCGCCCTGGCTGGTTGGCTCAGCGGTAGAGCATCGGCCTGGCGTGCGGGGACCCGGGTTCGATTCCCGGCCAGGGCACATAGGAGAAGCGCCCATTTGCTTCTCCACCCCCCCTCCCTCCTCTCTGTCTCTCTCTTCCCCTCCCGCAGCCAAGGCTCCATTGGAGCAAAGATGGCCCGGGCGCTGGGGATGGCTCCTTGGCCTCTGCCCCAGGCGCTAGAGTGGCTCTGGTCGTGGCAGAGCAACGCCCCGGAGGGGCAGAACATCGCCCCCTGGTGGGCAGAGCGTCGCCCCCTGGTGGGCGTGCCTGGTGGATCCTGGTCGGATGCATGCGGGAGTCTGTCTGTCTCTCCCCGTTTCCAGCTTCAGAAAAATACACACACAAAAAAAGTCTCTTGTGTTTACAGCTTGATTTCTTTTCTTTCTTTTTTTTTCATTTCTCTGGAATCATAGTAAACAGTTTTGTTTCACATTTCTTTAGCATGCCTAGTGTTGTTCTAGATTGAAGGTCTTGATAATCCCCAATCTTGATTGGAAATCTAAATAAGGAGGGTGGAATTACGATCTCAGCTCTGCCATAAGACTACTGAATGACATTCAGCAAGTTGCTGAATATCTTTGGGCTTTATTTATTTGGTTTACGCTTTATAAAGTAAGGGTTTTGGCCCTGGCCAGTTTGTCCAATGGATAGAGCATCAGCCCTGCATACAGATGTCCTGGGTTCAATCCCCAGTCAGGGCACACATGAGAAGTGACCCTCTGCTTCTCTCCCTCTCTGTCTCCCCGTTCTCTCTCTCTCTCACCATCTTGCAGCCAGTGAGTGGTTCAGGCGTGGCCCTGGGAGTTGAGGATAGCTAGGTTGGTCTGAGCATGGGCCTCAGGCACTGAGGATAGCTCAGTTGATTTGAGCATCGGCCCCAAATAGAGGTTGCCAGGTAGATCCCAGTTAGGGTGCATGCAGGCGCCTTTCTCTCTATCTCCTCTCCTCTCACTTAAAAATAAATAAATAAAGTGAGGGTTTCAACTAAATTATGGTTTGGATTCCTTCCAGCATTGTTTCTCAAACCTTATCAGGCATAAGAATAATCTGAAGATGTTGTTAAAACCGATTTCTGGGCTCTATCCCTGGAGTAGATCTGGGATGGGGTCTGAGAGAATCTGCATTTCTAATGATCCTGGTATGGCTGGTTCTCAGCCCACACTTTGAGTAGCACTTTGAATGTGGTATTTACAAATATTTATTGACACTTTCTATGTATGGAGTATTTAACCTTCACTATCTCATTTGGCTTCACAATAATCTTGAGAGGGAGGTATTCCAGATGAGAAAACTGAGAGGTGCTGATCAGTTAAGGATTTGTGAAGGTCACACAGCCAGTAAAATCCAAAACGGAGCTGGGATTTGAAACTGAACTGTCTCACTTTCAAGCCCTTGTTTTTAACCACTGTACAAAGGACCCGTGGCCAGCCTAAGTAAAGAAAGAATATCTAAGCAGAGAAAGAATTGTTTTGATATGCTAGACTAATTTTATGAAATAAAAGGCAGGTTTGGAAGGTAGATACTTATGTACCAATTAGAGTTTGGATTCTAATTTTATTTATTTTCTTTCTTTCTTTTTTTTTTTTTTTTTTGTATTTTTCTGAAGCTGGAAACGGGGAGAGACAGTCAGACAGACTCCCGCATGCGCCCGACCGGGATCCACCTGGCACGCCCACCAGGGGGCGACGCTCTGCCGCGACCAGAGCTACTCTAGCGCCTGGGGCAGAGGCCAAGGAGCCATCCCCAGCGCCCGGGCCATCTTTGCTCCAATGGAACCTTGGCTGTGGGAGGGGAAGAGAGAGACAGAGAGGAAGGAGAGGGGAGGTGGAGAAGCAAATGGGCGCTTCTCCTATGTGCCCTGGCCGGGAATCGAACCTGGGTCCCCCGCACACCAGACCGACGCTCTACCACTGAGCCAACCAGCCAGGGCCTTTATTTATTTTCTTAACTGTCTTAAAAGAATATTTTTTTCTGTCATGTTTCTCAAATATATATGTATATGTGTAGGTATATTATGTATACTTTTTGTCTTGCTTAAAATATGCAGCAAGTTTTAGTTACATTAAGAAACTCATTATGTTTAACATTGAAGCTTTTAAATAAAAAAATTACTTCTTAGCCCTGGCTGGTTGGCTCAGTGGTAGAGCGTCGGCCTGGCGTGCAGGAGTTCCGGGTTCGATTCCCGGCCAGGGCACACAGGAGAAGCCCCATTTGCTTCTCCACCCCTCCCCCTCTCCTTCCTCTCTGTCTCTCTCTTCCCCTCCCGCAGCCGAGGCTCCATTGGAGCAAAGTTTGCCCGGGCACTGAGGATGGCTCTGTGGCCTCTGCCTCAGGCGCTAGAATGGCTCTGATTTCCGCAGAGCAACGCCCCAAGATGGGCAGAGCATCGCCCCCTGGTGGGCATGCCGGGTGGATCCCGGTTGGGTGCATGCGGGAGTCTGTCTGACTGCCTCCCCGTTTCCAACTTCGGAAAAATACAAAAAAAAAAAATTCTTTTGTTGCTCTGCACTCTTGATGAAGTGTGTTTAGAGTGTTTTTTGAAATTAGCAAGATGGAAAGTAGATCCTTTCTAGGATCTACTTTACTGTTTGGAAAACAGTAAATTATTTGTTTTGGAACTTAATAATGAATGTAAATCATGTTAAAAGAGATAAGTATGAGAAATATGGCTGGAAGATTCTAACAAGGTCAGCGTATTGTGTTTAATAGTAATAGTTGCGCTGCAGTGGGTTTCTCTAGTAACAGTCATCAGATGTGCGTGACTACTGCATATCAAACACTTGGTGTGCTAGAGAGGTGACATTGTAAGTGCTGTTTTGGAGCTTAGCTACACAATAGCTAAGTTATCCTTCATCATTACAATACAACAATCCTCTATGTCAATAAAACATCTTTTATCGCATCATTTTAATGGCTGTTTAATATTTCATCATATTGGTATATAATAATTTACCTAACCAGTTCTAATATTGGACATTTAGATGTCTCCACACTTTTAATGTTAAAAGAGCAATATGTTTGTTTCTAAATATTTGCATGAACCTTTAATTACTTTCTAGGATAAATTTCTAGAAATGGAATTCACTGAATCAGAGATACATGTGCATTTATAAAGGTTAATACGTTTAGCTAATTTATCCTCCAGAAGAAAGTGGACATTACTTTGCATTCCCAGTGGTAGTGTTCCAGTGCTCACTCCATTGCCTTAGAAGGAGAGGAACCGGAACCAGCATTTGCCGTCATCTTTTTGCATCAGGTTAAGATGGGGAGATGGGTAACCCCTTTTCTTTCTTAGAGCAATTTACACAGTTTTGCTGGCGCCCACCTCCTCTCACTTCCTTAGGGACCTCAGTACTAATTGATCATCTTTCTTTTCCATATCAGTGTACTTTCTTCTCCTTTCTCTCCCTCACCAGTGACTTTTATGGTCCAAAACTGATGAGCAGCTTTTTTTGGTTATTATCAGTATTTGAACTTTCCCTCTATCCTGAGTCATTATTTTTCAAGATCAATGGAGAATTTAAATGTTTTAAATTATTGCTATATTTATATATGTTGTTTTCTCCCCTTTCCTTTCTGGTTAGTTCTCAGTCTCTTTACTGTATGCTCTTTCTCCACTAACTTGGAATTCCTGAAGATGTGGCTCTGGGCTGTCTCTTCATTTTGTATGCTCTCTAAATGTATTCTTTCATTGCCATCTATGGGATAATGAGCCCTAATCTATTTCTCCAGCCCAGATTTGGCCATCGCTGAATCTTTTACAGACAGCTGTACTTACTGTGTCTAAAACTGGACTCTTCATCTTCTCCCAGATATCTTTCATGACTCTTCATTTCAGCAAATATCTTCATTTTACCCATTTGCTCATGTTAGAAGCCCCCACTTCCCCCCACCCATTAAAATCACGTTCATGGCCCTGGCCAATTGACTCAGTGCTAGAGCGTCGGCCCGATGTGTGGAAGTCCTGGGTTTGATTCCTGGCCAGGGCACACAGGAGAAGAGCCCATCTGCTTCTCCACCCCTCCCCTTCTCTTTCCTCTCTGTCTCTCTCTTCCTCTCCCACAGCCAAGGTTCCATTGGAGCAAAGTTGGCCCTGGCGCTGAGGATGGCTCCATGGCCTCCACCTCAGGCCCTAGAATGACCCCGGTTGCAATGGAGCAATGCCCCAGATGGGCTGAGCATCGCCTCCTGGTAGGCATACCGGGTGGATCCTGGTCAGGTGCTTGCAGGAGTCTGTCTGACTGCCTCCCCGCTTCTTACTTCGGAAAAATACAAAACAACAACAACAACAACAACAACAACAACAAATCACCTTTGTCAGCAACCTGTTGCTTCTGTCTCCAAAGTGTATCTGAATCCATCTTTCCCTTTGTCTCCCCCACGATCTCTCTAGCACCAGCCACTGTCAGCCCTCACTTGGACTGCTTATGAGGATCACTTTCCTTCTTTCCATTCTAGTCTGTTCTTGCTTGTGGCAGGGTTTGAGGGTAATGGCCCTGATGATGGTTGAGATGGCATCTCTTTCTTTTCCTGCCACTGCTGCTGGGGTCTCTGTCCACTCATTATCATGAGAGGAGCTATCTCCCTAAAGCAGATGTTTGAGTCTGAGAAAAAAATATTTCAAGACCATGCAAGCCAACTGTAGCCACCTGTATAGTCCTCCAGAACTGCAGGCAGTGAGAATGCCTCAGCCTTCCAATGTGCCTGGGCGACAAGATTGACAGGAAAACGTTCTTGTATTTATTCTGGAGATGTTCTTAGCCAGACCAACTCCATACCTAGCAGATGTGCTGAAAATCCAAGCTCCATGAATATCATCAGGTCAGGTGTCCAAAGCTGTCCCCAGGGATTTGTACACAATTACTTGCCATTATTCACTCCGACAAGCAAGGCAACCACGTGATCCTACTGGTTCTCAGTCTGGAGAATATGGTTGCAACTCTTCAGAATGCCACTATCTTTTCAAATGTTGCAAAAAATGTCTTCCATATATTTAGATTCTGCTTGTTAAACTTATTATGTGACATGTAACAGGAATTTCTCTTGCAATTAGCATGCTAACAACTTTTATGAATACAAAATGTAAAGATGATATTTATGAATGTCAGGTTTTCCTAAGATGAAGGTGCTCAGAGAATTAGTGTGTGTGGTCACTGGTATTCTAGCAGGACCTTCTGTTCTACATCTTTCATTCTCAGTCACTTTATCACAGTTAAACCTTTTTAAGTCCTTTGGACTTTTTGAACACCTAGGAGATACTTTGGATTGTTGGAGTCACTGATTTCATTCTGAAATTCATCTTCATTACTTTTAAATGCCTTGTTTTATTAGGATGCCTTCTTTCATCATGCTTTTTAAATCCAAGGTTTACTGCATGTGCTTTTATTTATTTATTTATTTTTATTATTATTTTTTAATTTTTCTTTTTATTAATTTTTTTTTAGAGAGGGGAGAGAGAGAGAGAGAGAGAGAGAGAGAGAGAAGGGGGAGGGAGGAACAGGAAGCATCAACTCCCATATGTGCCTTGACCAGGCAAGCCCAGGGTTTTGAACCGGCGACCTCAGCGTTCCAGGTCTACGCTTTATCCACTGTGCCACCACAGGTCAGGCCTGCATGTGCTTTTAGAAGAATTATGTCAGTATTACCAGATTTTTGTTCACATGCCAATTTAGTTTGCACGTTACCTTATTGGCCATGGGATGTTTAGTAATGTAACTCAATGAAATCTTGGCATATTGGTGGCTTTATTATATTTCATCTAAAACTTTTGACCTTTTATTTGGAAATCAGAACTTTCACATGAGTTTTGCAAATCTCTTTTGCATGATCAAGTTATGGAGTCATTGCCAGCAAGAGATGTTGTTCAGATGTGGATGAAATTACATCATGATTTAACAGGGAAAACATGTTCACTCTGCAGAACTGTGATTTCAGACAATATAAACAAATGGAAACTACTTCATCATACTTTCAAATATAATAGGTCCTGTAAACCGTTAGAATCACTCATCACTAATTTTATTTGGTTCCAGTGACTATTGCTAAAGGCATTAGAATGGATTTTCAGTGCTTAAGTTAAGAAAAATGTTTTCATCATATGTTTTTAGAATTTCAGAATACAGTTTAAGTGTATAGTACAGTTTTAAAAAAGACTTAGTGACTGAAAGAACCCTTTGTTAAAAAAATAATGTTCAAACTAATGTGTATGTCAACATTTATTCTATCTTAATTGTTTGACAGCTGACTGTGGTGTTAAAAATGTATATTTTTGTCTTGTTCAAGACAGCAACTGGATAACTAGAACAAGTGGTTTTGAGGGAACCTGGGTTGTTTTCTTGATATTATTTTCAGAGTAAAGAATATTATTCGTAATATTTTAAGACACATGTTATCTGAAAGTATGATTTTTTAGCAACAACTTTTATAATTCCAGTCACACATTTTAAAGATTTTCATAAATTTTTATTTTTATTAAAAATATTTTTTTTTAGAGAGAGACAGGAAGGGGGAGCAAGGAGGAGAGAAATGAGAAGCATCAAATCATAGTTGCTTCACTGTAGTTGTTATTTTTATTGATTGCTTTTCATACATGCCTTGATGGGGAGGGGGCAGGGAGCTCAAGCTGAGCCAGTGACCCTTGCTCTAGCTAGCAGCTTTGGGATCATGTCGATGATCCCACCCTCAAGCTAGTGACCTTGCTCTCAAGCTGGCAAGCCCAGGCTCAAGCCAGGGAGCCTGTGCTCTCATTGGTGACCTTGAGGTTTTGTCTCGGGTTGACATTCTGTCCACTGCGCCACCACCAGTCATGCCATAAATTTGTGCTTTTAAATGAAAAGTTTAAAAGGCTATATTTTACATGTAACAATTGGATTTTCTGAGTGAAGGTTAATTTACTAAAATGATATATTTTAATATATTTATTATCTATAGTATGATCACTAATCAAGGAGAATAAATAAATGAAAAAGCAATCTTTAAAGGCTTCCATTGCACTTTGAATAAAATCTAAAATTCTTATTATTTCCTACAAAGACTACACAGTTTTTTCTGTGCTTACCACTCCTGTCTCATCTTATGTCATTCTCCTCTAATTCAACCGCATATGCCTTCCTTCAGCTTGTCAAAGGCTCCACCCCTGCATGCCCCGGCCTTTGCACAGGCTGTTTCCTGGCCTGGAACACTTCTTCCTTTTCCCTGTCTCACTTGGCTATCTCCAGTTTAATCCCATAGCTTCAGTTTAAATATCCTTTGTTCAGAAAGTCTTCTCTGCTCTCCCTCTCTCGAATCCAAATTAATCCCACTGTTAGAATCTCTTATTATGCCTTTACTTCTCCAGTTTATATATATATATATATATATATATATATACACACACACACACACACACACACACATACACTTTTGTGGGTGTGTGAATGTGTATTTAATATCTATCCCCTCAGTAGACTACAAGTTTTCTGAGAGGAAAGGCCTTAGCTATTTTGTTCATTGTTTTATATCAAGAACCTTCCACAGTATATATAACACAATGTAGATATTCAATAAATATTTGCTGAAGGAATGAATAACACAAGGTTCTGCAAACTCTAGTAAAAACTAGTTTCCAAAGTCTTTGCTTTTTGATCCGCCTTATGCTTTAGATCAGGGGTCGGGAACCTTTTTGGCTGAGAGACATATTTTAAAATGTAACTCCGTGAGAGCCATATAATGACCCATGTACGTTAGGCATTATCCAATAAAAATTTGGTGTTGTCCTGGAGGACAGCTGTGATTGGCTCCAGCCACCCGCAACCAAGAACATGAGCAGTAGGAAATGAATGGATTGTAATACATGAGAATGTTTTATATTTTTAATGTTATTATTTTTTTTATTAAAGATTTGTCTGCGAGCCAGATGTAGCCATCAAAAGAGCCACATCTGGCTCGCGAGCCATAGGTTCCCGACCCCAGCTTTAGATTTTTCAACCAATATGTCATAAATATTTCTATTTGTGATCTTTGGGAAGGAGTAAGTAGTAATAATAATTACTAATTATTCAATATACTGAGTAAACAATGTTCTTGTATACATTTGGTTTTATTTTGCCAGAATCATGGCTTTGCAAGGGTGTACATATTATTGTCTATGTTTCCACCATGAGAAAAATAGATTAGAATGAGGTATTATTAAAAAAATTCTTTTTAATATCATCCAGGAATAGGATCTCCTTTCAAAAAAGCAAGAAATGTCAAAATCTTATAACCTGTCACTTATATATTTGCCATCGTATTTTGTTTTTGTTTTCTGTTTTTCTAGATGACGAAAAATTGAGGAGTATTGCAGCTCCTAATAGCCTTTCTATGAATCAGACTCTTGAAGGTCATAGTGGTAAGCCCTGTAATTTTAAAATCATATCTCTTCTTTAGGCATTTAAAAACTATCTATTTAATGCAGAATTGTCATCATTTTCAATAATGGTAATATTTAAATTAATCATTTCTATAGCCATAATATAGCCTGGAACCAGTCAACAACTTTTACATTACATGATGAAGCAACATCTTCAATAAATTTGAAATAAATAGGTATTATTTTATATATTAGGAAGCACTGTAACCTATCTATGGATAGAGTATAATCTTTTTTTGAGAATTTATCCCGTGGTTTCAGATTATAGTAGGCTAAAGAGATATAACAGCTGAATGTAATAGTCCTAGATTGGATCTTGGTATGAGAAAAACAAGTATCATTTTTTTTTAAATAATTTTATTTTTTAATGGGGCGACATCAATAAATCAGGATACATATATAACATGTCCAGGTTATCTTGTCGTTCAATTATGTTGTATACCCATCACCCAAAGTCAGATTGTCCTCTGTCACCTTCTATCTAGTTTTCTTTGTGCCCCTCCCCCTCCCCCTTTCCCTCTCCCTCTCCCCCCTCCCCCCGTTACCACCACACTCTTATCAATGTCTCTTAGTCTCACTTTTATGTCCCACCTACATATGGAATAATGCAGTTCCTGGTTTTTTCTGATTTACTTATTTCACTTCGTATAATGTTATCAAGATCCTACCATTTTGCTGTAAATGATCCGATGTCATCATTTCTTATGGCTGAGTAGTATTCCATAGTGTATATGTGCCACATCTTCTTTATCCAGTCATCTATTGATGGGCTTTTTGGTTGTTTCCATGTCCTGGCCACTGTGAACAATGCTGCAATGAACACGGGGCTGCATGTGTCTTTACGTATCAATGTTTCTGAGAAAAACAAGTATCATTATTTAGACAAATTGATAAAATTTGAATGTGGACTGTGGGTTACAGAAGAATAATGTATCAGTGTTAAATTTCCTAAATTGTAATGTGGTTATGAAAGAGTGTCCTTATTCTTATGGAATAGATACTAAAGCATTTAGAGATTACAAAAACTGGGAAAAAAAAGTTTGTATAACCCACAGGTTTAAGATCTGCTCGAGAGGGTGTTATAAGGGGGGATGGGGCAGAGAGATTAGGGGACATAGCCACAAACAAATCCCCTTCCTCCCCCTCTCAAAAGCTCCCCAACAGCAGCCAAGTGCTTTAGTATGAAGTTCTTTCGTCATCACAATCCTTGGGAGTCTGTCTAGTTTGGTAAATCTTACATTTGTTTCTGTCATCAGATATATGGCAGCTCTTGCACATAAGTAAGTGCTTTGGTGGCATGAAATAGGAACAAACATGAAAGATAGTAGTATGCAGTCTTGTAAAAAATGAGTGATAATAGTAACTGTATCCTATGAATATTTTTGACTAATATTAAAGACTGATTAGTTGGACAGGAACTGCATTGATTTTAACATGTTCTTGGCATTTGTTATAACATATGTGTGAAATGATAGTTTTTCGTAGTTTCTAATTTTTTTTTTTTTAGGTTCTGTTCAAGTTGTTGCGTGGAATGAACATTATCAGAAGTTGACTACCAGTGATCAAAATGGACTTATTATTGTCTGGATGCTTTATAAAGGTATGTTAGAGTCTATTATATCTTCCATAAATTGGAGTCTGGATTACAGTATTTGTAAAGGTAATAACATCTTTCAAACAGACTCGTTGTAACCCGCAACAGAAGTTCATCCTGACTGTGCAGGGGTGCTAGTTCTGGATTTATTGCTCCTGACTTTTCCCTGTAACTTTATTTCCTTTGAACTGTGCCCTTGTATTAGGAAAGTGAATTAGGTGACTGTTGGTTATCTCCAAAATTAACTTAACTTAGACTCTTAGCAAGACAGCTTCTGCTTGAGGTGGCTCTGTTTTCCCCGGTTTCCAATAAGAATTACTTTCTGTGTGGTCAGTGACTGGAGTTGGTTTAGTAGATAGAAACACATTTTTTTAAGATGCTAAAGGCAGTAATTAATTTCCTTTATTGAGTCAGTTAGCTTCCTTTTCTTTCACAGACATAAATTTTATCTCAGCTCTGACTACTGGCTCACAATTTGTGCCTTTTGCCCACCAGAGAGAGCAAGGGAAGGATTAATTTAGTTGTGTCACTATTGCTAAAAAAATTCCATAACTCTTAATACGTGTTCTATTGAGGCCTGTAGCATCATCTTTAAATGAAGAGGGTACCTTAGTTCATGTGTTATGTTTTGAAAATGTTCAGGCTATACCGTTTAAATATTCTTCGTTAAAATATGCCATAGTACATGAATATGTTATTATTTTTTGAAATTTAAATGTGTGTGTATGTATGTGTAGGTCGTAGAATGTGAACTTATAGGACAGGGGTTGGGAATTTATGGCTCGCGAACCAGATATGGCTCTTTTGATGGCTGCACCTGGCTCGCAGACAAATCTTTAATAAAAAAAATAGTAACTTTAAAAATATAAAACCTTTTTTTTTTTGAGACAGGAGAGGGATAGACAGGGACAGACAGACAGGAATGGAGGGATGAGATGCATCAATAATTAGTTTTTTGTTATGCGTCAAACACCTTAGTTGTTCATTGATTGCTTTCTCATATGTGCCTTGACTGCGGGCCTTCAGCAGACCGAGTAACCCCTTGCTCGAGCCAGCGACCTTGGGTCCAAGTTGGTGAGCTTTGCTTCAAACCAGATGAGCCCGCGCTCAAGCTGGCGACCTCGGGGTTTCGAACCTGGGTCCTCTGCATTCCAATCCGACGCTCTATCCACTGCACCACTGCCTGGTCAGGCATAAAACATTCTTATGTATTACAGTCCACTCATTTCCTACCGCTCATGTTCATGTTTGCGGGTGGTTGGAGCCAATCACAGCTGTCCTCCGGGACAACAACAAATTTTTATTAAATAATGCGTAGTACACGGGTTGTTGTATGCCTCTCATGGAATTACATTTTAAAATATATGGCGTTCATGGCTCAGCCAAAAAGGTTCCCGACCCCTGTGCTAGGAGATTAGGATAAACGTGATCTTTTTCTGAGGCAGGTTCTCCCGCCTTAGTCCTGACTCCAATAATACCCTGCTCTGCCTTGTTATTCCAAATTTTATGCTTGCTTGGCTGCAGGCCAGGGTTCTGTATACTAAAATGTAGTAAAGCCTTTTAAAAAGCAAAAACAAAACAAAATAGACTTGTTATTTGCCTCACATTTGTTTTACCTTGAGATAAGTCACATCTCACTCCAAACCTGTGCACAAGAATATTTTTGTCATTCAGCATTAGTGATGTGATATCACTAATGTGATAAACTGTTTAAAATGTTTTTCAAGTAGGTTTAGAGTTTTTACCTAAAATGCTTATAATTAATTTTTAGAGAGTTTATGCATACATCTAAAGTTATTGTAGTCTGTTTTTTTTTCTTGGTTATTAGCTGAAGTGTTTCAAGTAGGAAAAGTTAGGCTTTGAGAAAAATCAGTTGTTTTGGCCCTTCAAAACCAAATAAAGTTGTTTTTTGTTTGTTTGTTTGTTTTTAGCTTGAGAGAGAGAGAGACAGAAAGGGAGAGAGATGCAAAGCATCAACTTGTAATTGTGTCACCTTAGTTGTTTATTGATTGCTTCTCATACGTGCCTTGACCAGGGCGAGGATGGGAGCTCTTGCTGAGCCAGTGACCCCTTGCTCAAGCCAGCAACCTTAGGTCTCAAGCCAGCGACCACGGGGTCATGTCTGTGGTCCCACGCTCAAGGCAGTGGCCCCCGCACTCCAGCTGGTGAGCCCATACTCAAGCTGGATGAGTCTGTACTCAAACTGGCTAGTGACTTTGGGACCTTGAACCTGGGTCTGGGTCCTCTGTGTCTTAGGTTGACACCCCATCCACTGCGCCACCACCTGGTCAGGCTAAAGTTTTATTTTATTTTATTTTTTTCCAGAGACAGAGAGTCAGAGAGAGGGATAGACAGGGACAGACAGACAGGAACGGAGAGATGAGAAGCATCAATCATTAGTTTTTTGTTGCACGTTGTAACACCTTAGTTGTCCATTGATTGCTTTCTCATATGTGCCTTGACTGCAGACCTTCAACAGACCGAGTAACCCCTTGCTCGAGCCAGCGACCTTGGGCTCAAGCTGGTGAGCTTTTTTTTTGCTCAAACTAGAAGAGCCTGTGCTCAAGCTGGCGCCCTTGGAGTCTCGAACCTGGGTCTTCCACATCCTAGTTCGACGCTCTATCCATTGTGCCACCGCCTGGTCAGGCTAAAGTTTTATTTTTTATTTTTATTTTTTATTTATTTATTTTTTTGTATTTTTCTGAAGCTGGAAACGGGGAGAGACAGTCAGACAGACTCCCGCATGCGCCCGACCGGGATCCACCCGGCACACCCACCAGGGGTGACGCTCTGCCCACCAGGGGGCGATGCTCTGCCCCTCCTGGGCGTCGCTCTGCCGCGACCAGAGCCACTCTAGCGCCTGGGGCAGAGGCCAAGGAGCCATCCCCAGCGCCCGGGCCATCTTTGCTCCAATGGAGCCTTGGCTGCGGGAGGGGAAGAGAGAGACAGAGAGGAAGGAGGGGGGGGGTGGAGAAGCAAATGGGCGCTTCTCCTATGTGCCCTGGCCGGGAATCGAACCTGGGTCCCCCCGCACGCCAGGCCGACGCTCTACCGCTGAGCCAACCGGCCAGGGCCTAAAGTTTTATTTTTTTAATTGACTGAAAGAAAGGAAGAAAGAGAAAAGGAGGAAAAAACTGGGAATTTATTGTGTTTTCTGTGATAATCTCTGAAGCAATTATTAGTCAAGGGCTAAGTTAATTTTCTATTATGTTTATGTTGGAAATTTGAAGGTTATGGAATATCTCAAGTTGTTGAAAACATTGCAGTTATTTATTTCATATTGTATTTCCTGGAATATTTCTATTTCTCTTTTTTTTTACGAGAGAGAGAGATAGAGACAGAGAAGGATAGATAGACAGGAAGGGAGAGAGATGAGAAGCATCAGTTCTTTGTTGTGACACCTTAGTTGTCCATTGATTGCTTTCTCATATGTGTCTTGACCGGGGCTCCAGCAGATTGAGTGACCCCTTGCTCAAGCCAGCAACCTTGGGCTTCAAGCCAGCAACTTTTGAGCTCAAGCCAGTGACCATGGGGTCATGTCTGTGATCCCATGCTCAAGCCAGTGACCTCAAGCTTAAGCTGGTGAGCCCGCACTCAGTCCAGAGACCTCCGGTTTCCAACCTGGGTCCTCTGAGTCCCAGGCCCACGCTCTATCCACTGCACCACCCCCTGGTCCGGCTTCTGGAATATTTTTAAATCTTATGTACCAGATAATAGGTCTGGAAGTTTTGACTTGTAATTTTCTTTTTCTTTTTGAAAATAGGCTCTTGGTATGAGGAAATGATCAACAATAGAAATAAATCAGTGGTTCGAGGCATGAGTTGGACTGCGGACGGACAGAAGATCTGCATTGTCTACGAAGACGGGGCTGTGATTGTTGGTTCTGTGGACGGTAATGATCCCAGGACTGAGATCCTTTAGAGGTTTAGATTAATTATATGTTAGTCTTCTGACAGAAAAGTAAACACAAAAACAGAGAACAGAGGTAGATAATTTGATGACATTCAAGTATATTCCAGTAAAATATTCTATTTAAAAAAATTTTCTACAGTGGTGCTGATAAAAAGGAAACTTTTCAGATTATTTTAAATATGTCTGCTTATTTATATAATTTATCTTTACACCATATTGTTACATCATATTATAAAATGTAGATTTTAGTTTTTTTCATGAAATTTATTTTAATTTATTGTGTTTACATAGATTCTAGTGTCTCCCTGAATACACCCTCCCCTCCCCCGTGTGCCCCAGGACACCCCGTCCCGCTCCCCCAACGCCCTCCTCCCTTCCCTCCAGGACTTGCTTTTCTGCTCTCATCCCATCCTGTCGCCCTATCATCCCCTTTCCCTCTGTCCGCTTTCCCTCTGGATCCTTTTATCTCACCTCTGTCTCTATTCCGCTCCTCAGTTCATATTGTTCATCAGATTCCTCAAATGAGTGAGGTCATCTGATATTTTTCTTTCTTAGCCTGGCTTATTTCACTTAACATAACAGTTTCCAGGTCCATCCATGTTGTTGCAAAAATTAATATTTTCTTCTTTTTCATGGCCCCATAGTATTCCATTGTATATATGTACCACTGCTTTTTAATCCATAGTCCACTGACGGACACTTGGGCAGTTTCCACTTCTTGGCTGTTGTAAACAATGCTGCCATGAACATGGGGGTGCATTTCTCCTTTTGAATCATTGATGTGGTGTTCTTGGGGTATATTCCTAAAAGTGGGATAGCTGGGTCAAAAGGCAGCTTGATTGTTAATTTTTTGAGGAATCTCCATACTGTTTTCCACAGTGGCTGCACCAGTCTGCATTCCCACCAGCAGTGCAGGAGGGTTCCCTTTTCTCCACATCCTCACCAGCACTTATTCTGTGTTGTTTTGTTGATGAGCGCCATTCTGACAGGTGTGAGGTGTATCTTATTGCGGTTTTAATTTGCATTTCTCTAATGATTAGTGATGTTGAGCATTTTTTCATATGCCTGTTGGCCATTTGTATGTCCTCTTTGGAGAAGTGTCTATTCATTTCTTTTGCCCATTTAAAAAAAAATTTTTTTTTAAATTTATTTTTTTCAGAGACAGAGAGTAAGTCAGAAAGAGGGATAGACAGGGACAGACAGACAGGAACAGAGAGAGATGAGAAGCATCAATCATTAGTTTTTCATTGCGTGCTGCAACACCTTAGTTGTTCATTGATTGCTTTCTCATATGTGCCTTGACCGCGGGCCCTCAGCAGACGGAGCAACCCCCTGCTGGAGCCAGCGACCCTGGATTCAAGCTAGTGGGTCTCCTGCTCAAACCAGACGAGCCCGTGCCCAAGCCGGCAACCTTGGGGCCTCGAACCCGGGCCCTCTGCATCCCAGTCCGACATTCCATCCACTGTGCCACTGCCCGGTCAGGCTCTTTGCCCATTTTTTGATTGGATTTTTTATCTTCCTTGGTGTTGAATTTTACAAGTTCTTTATAAATTTTGGTTATTAATCCTTTATCAGACGTACTGTCGAATATATTCTCCCATTGTATGGTTTGCCTTTTTATTTTGTTCATATTGTCTTTAGCTGTGCAAAAGCTTTTTAGTTTGATATAGGCCCATTTCTTTATCTTGTCCTTTATTTCCCTTGCGTGTGGAGATAAATCAGCAAATATATTGCTGCGAGTGATGTCAGAGAGCTTACTGCCTATGTTTTCCTCTAGGATGCTTATGGTTTCACGACTTACATTTAAGTCTTTTATCCATTTTGAGTTTATTTTTGTGAATGGTGTAAGTTGGTGGTCTAGTTTTATTTTTTTGCAGGTAGCTGTCCAATTTTCCCAACACCATTTGTTAAAGAGACTGTCTTTACTCCATTGTATGCTGTTTCCACCCTTGTTAAATATCAATTGTTCATAGAGGTGCAAGTTTATTTCTGGGTTCTCTGTTCTGTTCCACTGATCTATATGCCTGTTCTTATGCCAGCACCAACCTGTTCTGAGTACAGTGGCTTTGTAGTATCACTTGACATCTGGAAGTGTGATACCTCCCACTTTATTCTTCCTTTTCAAGATTCTGAGGCTATTAGTGTTTTTTTTGGTTCCATATGAATTTTTGGAATATTTGTTCTATATCTTTGATATATGTCCTTGGTATTTTTTTTATTTTATTTTTTTACAGAGACAGAGAGAGAGTCAGAGAGAGAGATAGACAGGGACAGACAGGAACGGAGAGATGAGAAGCATCAATCATTAGTTTTTCGTTGCACATTGCAACAGCTTAGTTGTTCATTGATTGCTTTCTCATATGTGCCTTGACCGTGGGCCTTCAGCAGACCGAGTAACCCCTTGCTCGAGCCAGCGACCTTGGCTCCAAGCTGGTGAGCTTTTGTTCAAACCAGGTGAGCTCGAGCTCAAGGTGGCAACCTCTGGGTCTTGAACCTGGATCTTCGGCATCCCAGTCTGACGCTCTATCCATTGCACCACCGCCTGGTCAGGCGGTATTTTAATAGGAATTGCATTGACTTTATAAATTGTTTGGGTAATATGGACATTTTGACGATGTTTATTCTTCCTAACCACGAACACGGTGTATGTTTCCACTTGTTTGTATCTTCCTTGATTTCTTTTATCAATGTTTTATAATTTTCCGAGTACAAGTCTTTAACCTCCTTGGTTAAATTTACTCCTAAATATTTTATTTATTTATTTTTTGTTGCAATACTAAAGGGATTGTTTTCTTAATTTCTTTTTCAGATAGATCATTGTTGGTGTATAAAAATGCCTCTGATTTCTGAGTATTAATTTTATATCCTGATACCTTGCTGAATTCATTTATCAGGTCCAGTAGTTTTTTGTCTGCAACTTTAGGGTTTTCTATGTACTGTATCATATCATCAGCAAATAATGATAGTTTTACTTCTTCTTTTCCAACTTGAATGCCTTTTATTTCTTCTTCTTGTCTGATTGCTGTGGCTAGGACTTCCAGGACTATGTTGAATAAGAGTGGTGAAAGGCACCCCTGCCTTGTTCCTGATCTTAAGGGGATTGCTTCTTTTTTTTTTTCTTTACAAAGATGGAGAGAGTCAGAGAGAGGGATAGATAGGAACAGACAGGAATGGAGAGAGATGAGAAGCATCAATCATCAGGCTTTCATTGCGACACCTTAGTTGTTCATTGATTGCTTTCTCATATGTGCCTTGACCGTGGGGCCATAGCAGACTGAGTAACCCCTTGATTGAGCCAGCGACCTTGGGTCTAAGATGGCGAGCTCCGCTCAAACCAGATGAGCCCGTGCTCAAGCTGGTGACCTCGGGGTCTCAAACCTGGGTCCTCGGCATCCCACTCGTCATGACACTCTATCCACTGTGCCACTCTCTGGTCAGGCAAGAGGATTACTTTTAACTTTTGCTCATTCAGTATGATGTTGGCTGTGGGCCTGTCATAGATGGCCTTTATCATGTTGAGGTATGTTCCCTGTATTCCCACTCTGCTGAGAGTTTTGATCATAAATGGGTACTGGATTTTATCAAATGCTTTTTCTGCATCTGTTGATATTATCATGTGGTTTTTGTCCTTCCTTTTGTTTATGTGATGAATCATGTTGATTGATTTGCAAATATTGTACCAACCTTGCCTCCCCAGAATAAATTCTACTTGATCATGATGTATGATTTTTTTCATGTATTGCTGGATCCGATTTGCTAATATTTTGTTGAGAATTTTTAGCATCTAAGTTCATCAGGGATATTGGCCTATAGTTTTCTTTCTTTTTAGTGTCTCTGCCTGGTTTTGGAATGAGGATTATATTCGCCTCATAAAAGGAGTTTGGAAGTCTTCCCTCTTCTTGAATTTTTTGAAATAGCTTGAGAACGATAAGAGTTAGTTATTCTTTGAATATTTGGTAAAATTCGCCTGTGAAGCCATCTGGCCCAGGACTTTTGTTTGTTGGGAGTTTTTTGATAACTGTTTCAATCTTATTTGTTGTAATCAGTCTTTTTAGGTTTTGTGATTCTTCCAGATTGATTTTTCAATGATTATATGTTTCCAGGAATTTATTCATTTCATTTAGGTTGTCCAATTTTTTGTCATACAGTTCTTCATAGTATTTTCTTACAATCCTTTGTATTTCTGCTGTGTCCATTGTTACTTCTCCACCCTCATTTCTAATTTTATTTATTTGAGTCCTTTCTCTTTTTTTCTTGGTGAGCCTGGCTAATGGTTCATCGATCTTGTTTACTTTTTCAAAGAATCAGCTCTTGGTTTCATTGATCCTCTGTATTGTTTTTTTAGTCTCTATGTCATTTATTTCTGCTCTGATCTTTATTATTTCCTTCCTTCTACTTCCTCTAGGCTTTACTTGCTGTTCTTTTTCTAGTTCTTTTAGATGCAGGGTTAAGTTGTTTATTTGAGATTTTTCTAGCTTCTTAAGGTATGCCTGTAATGCTATGAACTTCCCTCTCAGGACTGCTTTTGCTCTGTCCCACAGATTTTGAGTTGTTGTATGCTCGTTTTCATTTGTTTCAAGGAAATTTTTTATTTCTTCCTTGACCTCATTGTTGACCCATTCATTGTTTAATAACATGCTATTTAGTTTCCAAGTGTTTGAGTGTTTTTCAGTTTTTCTATTGTAGTTGATTTCTAGTTTTATGCCATTGTGGTCAGAGAAGATGCTTGATATAATTTCAATCTTCTTAAATTTTTTGAGGCTCACTTTATGCCCTAATATGTGGTCTATCCTAGAGAATGTACCATGTGCACTTGAAAAGAATGTATGTTCTGCTGCTTTAGGGTAAAAGGTTCTGGGATGTTTATTAAATCTAGTTTATCTAGTGTGTCCCTTAATTCTGCTGTTTTTTTCTTTCTTTCTTTTTTTTTTTTTTTTTTTTTTTTTACAGAGACAGAGAGTCAGAGAGAGGGATAGATAGGGACAGACAGACAGGAACGAAGAGAGATGAGAAGCATCAATCATCTGTTTTTTTGTTGCGACACCTTAGTTGTTCATTGATTGCTTTCTCATATGTGCCTTGACCATGGGGCTACAGTAGACTGAGTAACCCCTTGCTTGAGCCTGCGACCTTGGGTCCAAGCTGGTGAGCTTTTGCTCAAATCAGATGAGTTCAAGCTCAAGCTGGCGACCTTGGGGTCTTGAACTTAGGTCCTTCTGCATCCCAGTTCGACACTCTATCCACTGCGCCCCCGCCTGGTCAGGCTAATTCTGCTGTTTCTTTGTTAATTTTCTTTATTGAGGATCTATTCAGTGATGTTAGTGGGTATTGAAATCCCCTACTATTATAGTATTGCTGTTGATCTCTCCCTTTATGTCCATCAAAATCTGCTTTATATATTTAGGTGCTCCTATATTAGGTATGTAGATATTTATAATGGTTATCTCTTCCTGTTGGATTGCTCCCTTTATCATTAGGTAGTGACCTTCTTTATCCCTTACTAGTCTTTGTTTTAAAGTTATTTTGTCAGATATAAGTATTGCTACCCCAGCCTTTTATTTGCATGAAATATTTTTTTTCATTCTTTTACTGTCAGTCTGTGTGTATCTTTTGTTTTGAGGTGGGTCTCCTGTAGACAGCATATGTATGGGTCCTGTTTTCTTACCTGTTCAGCTACCCTATGTCTTTTGATTGGAGCATTTAATCCATTTACATTTAAGGTTATTATGGATATGTAGTTGTTTATTCACATTTTTTTTAACCTTTTATTTTTTAGTTTTTTATTTATTCATTTTAGAAAGGAGAGAGAGAGAGAGAGAGAGAGGAGAGAGATAGAGAAGGGGGGGAGGAGCAGGAAGCATCAACTCCCATATGTGCCTTGACCAGGCAAGCCCAGGGTTTTGATTCGGCGACCTCAGCATTTCCAGTCAATGCTTTTATCCACTGCGCCACCACAGGTCAGGCTATTCGCATTTTTTTCTTTAAATCTACTTTTCTTTTTTACTATATATATCCCCCTCCCCTGCCACTTTGTTTTGTCTACAGCATGCCTCAACAGTTCTTGCAGCATTGGTTTGGTTGTGATGAATTCCTTGAGTTGTTGTTTTTTTTTTGGTCTGGGAAGCTTTTTATTTCTTCTTCAATTTTAAATGATAGTCTTGCTGGATAGAGAAGTCTTGGTTATAGGTTCTTGTTCTGCATCATTTTGAATATTTCTTGCCATTTCCTTCTTTCCTCAAGTGTTTTGTTGAAAAGTCAGATGTCATCCTTATGGTGGTTCCTTTGTAGGAGATGGACTGTTTCTCTCTTACAGCATTTAGTATTCTTTATCTCTTAGCTTTGGTATTTTGTTTATGATGTGTCTTGGTGTGGGTCTCTTTGGGTTCTTTTTTAATAGGTTTCTCTCTGCTTCTTGAACCTGTGTGACTCTTTCCTGCATCAATTTAGGGAAATTTTTAGCTATAATTTCTTCAATTTCTCTATTCCTTGTTCTTTCTCTTCTCCTTTAGGAACCCTTATTATGCGGATATTGTTTCTCTGTATGTTGTCACAGAGCTCTCTTAGAGTTTCCTCAGTCTTTTTGATACTCTTTTCTTTTTGCTGTTTTGCTTCTATGCTTTTGCTTCTCTTGTCCTCTAAGTTGCTGATTGGATCCTCTGCTTCATCCAGCCTGCTTTTTATTCCTTCTAGTGTAGTCTTTATTTCTGATATTGTGTTTGTCATTTCTGTCTGGTTCTTTTTTATGATTTCTGTGTCCTTTTTGATGCTTACAATTTCTTTATAGAGGTATTCATTAAGTCCATCCATTGTAGCTTTGAGATCCTTAAGCATCCTAACAATCATTATTTTATACTCTGCATCCAGTAATTTGATTACTTCCATTTCATCCAGGACTTTTTCTGAGGTTTTGTCTTGTTGAAGCATATGACATGCTTCTCTGCCTTCCCATTATTCTCTGTATGGCTTGTAGGTTTCTTCCAGTTGTCCTCTCTCTACTTCTGTGTATGGTGCCTGAGGCTCCCCCATGGGCTGAGTCAGAGCAGCCCTGCACCCTCGCAGTGGAGAAAGACAATAGGCAGCAGCAGCTCCCGTGGCGGTGGTGGCTGGAGGCTGCAGTGGCAGAGGTGAGGAACAAGGACGGTGGTCTCCACAGAGCCCAGGAGCGTCTCCGCTGCTGCTCCGGCTCGGTGCTGGCCCTGTGTTTCTGCTAGATTTTAGTTTTAAAAAGTCTTAGATATATAATATTCTCTGGTTAGTTTAAGTTGAGCTATAATTGACATATAACATTAGTTTTGGGTGTACAAGATAATGATTTGATATCTTCTGTATTGTGAAATGATCAGTCATTTTTTAATGGAGCTAGCATGGTATTGTTAATTGTGTTTTGTAGCCTTTAAAACTATGTCTTTCAAATTCTAGTTCATAGACGACACTGGGGTGCTGAAAGTCTGTACCTTTGTTTTCAAATGAAACTTTCTATAGAGAAATAATTTATTTTTAAGTCATTTTTATTTTTCTGGTTTTTACATTTTTTTTGTGTGTGTGTGTAACTTTACGTATTTCACAAATGTTTCTGAGAGTTTACAAAATCACAGCTGTAGCTCTAGGCACTAGGTACAACAAAAATTTGCCCAGATGTATATCAGGAGAGATGGATAAGTAGCCAAGCATTACAATGCCTTGTAATAAGTGCTAAGACAGGGAAAATATAGCAATATACAGAGAAAGTACGTTTTAAACCCAGACTTAGAGGAATCAGGGAAGACATTCTGGAAGAAGTGATGTCTAGGATGAGGCATTAGCCATGAGGAAGATTGATATGTAGAATGTCCTGGGTCTAAGAAATAGCATTTGAGGAAGCCCAGAGGGTTTCAACTTAGCCAAATTGAGGTACTGAAAACATTTTGAGAGTCAGTATAGTATAACACTAGGGAGAAGAGTTGTATGTAATGAAATCAGAGTGATTACTAGAGGCCAGACCATGAAAGATCATATGTTATAAAAGGGGTTTGTGCTTATCTCTTAAGAGTATTGGGAACACAATGAAAGGTTTTAAGAATGGGCACATTGTGTATTTTTGGCTCCTTTATCAAAGATGATTTGACCATATATATGTGGTTTTATTTCTGAGCTCTCTATTCTGTTCCATTGGTCTATTTTTCTGCCAGTACCATATTGTTTTGATTATTGTGGCTCTGTAGTATAGTTTGAAGTCAGGCACTGTAATACCTCCAGCTTTGTTTTGTTTCCCTTAGGATTACTTTGGTTATTTGAGGTTTTTTTATGGTTCTATATAAATCTGATAATTTTTTGTTCTATTTCTTTTAAAAATGTCATTGGTATTTTGATGGGAATTTTATTAAATTTGTATATTGCTTTGGGTAGTATGGCCATTTTAACTCTATTTATTTTTCCTATTCATGAACAAGGAATATTTTTCCATTTCATTGTGTCTTTTTCAATTTCCTTTAAAAATTCTTTGTAGTTTTTAGTATATAGGTCCTTTACATTCTTTGTTATGTTTATTCCTAGGTATTTATTTTTTTTGTTGCTATTGTAAAAGGGATTATTATTATTTTTTAGTTCTTTTTCTGAGATTTTATTGTTAGCATATAAGAAAGCAATAGACTTCTGTATTTTGTATTCTGCAACCTTACTGTATTGGTTTATTGTTTCTAATAGCTTTTCTGTGGAGTCTTTGGGGTTTTCTATATACAGGATCATGTCATCTGCAAAAAATGAAACCTTTACTTCTTCTTTCCCATTATGAATGCCTTTTATTGCTTTCTCTTGTCTGATTGCTCTGGCTAGAACTTCCAGCATTATGTTGAATAGGAAGGGAGAGAGTGGGCAACCTTGTCTTGTTTCTGATTTTAGAGGAAAAGTTTTCAGTTTTTTACCATTTAGTATGATGTTAGCTGATGGTTTGTCATAAATGGCCTTTATTATGTTGAGGTATTTTCCTTCTATACCCATTTTGTTGAGTGTTTTAAACATAAAAGGATGTTGTATTTTATCGAATGCCTTTTCCGCATCTATTGATAGGATCATATGGTTTTGTTCTTTGTTTTGTTGATATGGTGTATTACGTTAATTGTTTTTGCATTTGTTGAATCATCCTTGTGTTTCTGGGATGAATCCCACTTGATCATGATGAATTATTTTTTTGATGTGTTGTATTCAATTTGCTAGTATTTTGTTTAGGATTTTTGCATCTATATTCATTAGAGATATTGGTCTGTAGTTTTCTTTTTTTGAGTTGTCCTTGCCAGGTTATGTATGAGGCTTGTGTTGGCCTCATAAAATGTGTTTGGAAGTATTGCCTCTTCTTCAGTATTTTGGAAGACTTTGAGAAGGATAGGAACCAATTCTTCTTTTAATGTTTGGTAGAATTCACTAGTATAGTTATCTGGCCCTGGACTTTTATTTTTGGAGAGGTTTTTTTTTTTCCTTTGCATTTTTTTTTCTGAAGCTGGAAATGGGGAGAGACAGTCAGACAGACTCCCGCATGTACCTGACCGGGATCCACCCGGCACGCCCACCAGGGGCGACGCTCCGCCCACCAGGGGCGATGCTCTGCCCACCAGGGGGCGATGCCCTGCCCCTCCGGGGGGGTCACTCTGCTGCAACCAGAGCCACTCCAGCGCCTGGGGCAGAGGCCAAGGAGCCATCCCCAGTGCCCGGGCCATCCTCGCTCCAATGGAGCCCCGGCTGCGGGAGGGGAAGAGAGAGACAGAGAGGAAGGAGGGGGGAGGGGTGGAGAAGCAAATGGGCGCCTCTCCTATGCGCCCTGGCCGGGAATCGAACCCGGGTCCCCCGCATGCCAGGCCGACGCTCTACCGCTGAGCCAACCGGCCAGGGCCTGGAGAGGTTTTTGATAGTTGTTTCTATTTCCTCCCTGCTTATCAGTCTATTTAGGCTTCCTACTTCTTCATGATTCAGTCTAGGAAGATTCTATTGTTCTAGGAGTTTATCCATTTCTTCTAGATTGTTGAATTTGGTGGCAAATAATTTTTCATAGTATTCTGTGATAATCCTTTGTATATCTATGATATCTGTGGTAATTTATCCTCTTTCACACAATAGAGAAAAGAAAGCCTCTTCAATAATGGTGCTGGGAAAATTGGAAAGCCATATGCAAAATAATTAAACTTGACTACAGTTTATCTCCTTGCACAAAAATTAATTCAAAATGTATCAAAGAACTAAACATAAGATCTGAAACAATAAATTACATAGAAGAAAACATAGCTACTAAACTCATGGACCTTGACCATAAAAAATATTTTATGAATTTGACTCCAAAGGCAAAGATAAATGAATGGGACTACATCAGACTAAGAAGCTTCTGCACAGCAAAAGAAACTGTCAACAAAACAAATAGGCAACCAACTAAATGGGAGATGATATTCTCAAATAACAGCTCAGATATGGGACTAATATCCAAAATATATAAAGAACTCACAAAACTTGGCAACAAACAATCCAATAAAAAAATGAGAAGAGGATATGAACAGACACTTCTCCCAAGAAGAAATACAAACGGCCAACAGATAGATGAAAAAATGCTCATCATCACTAACTATTCGAGAAATGCAAATCAAAACTACAATGAGATACCACCTCACACCTGTTAGATTAGCTATTATCAACAAAACAGGTAATAACAAGTGCTGGAGAGGCTTTGGAGGAAATGGAACCCTCTTTCACTGTTGATGGGAATGTAAATTAATGCAACCATTATGGAAGAAAGTATGGTGGTTCCTCAAAAAATTAAGAATAGAACTACCATATGACCCAGCAATCCCTCTACTGCAGCGGTTCTCAACCTGTGGGTCGCGACCCCGGCGGGGGTCGAACGACCAAAACACAGGGGTCGCCTAAAGCCATCGGAAAATACATATTTAAATATGTATTTTCCGATGGCTTTAGGCGACCCCTGTGTTTTGGAATATGTATTTTCCGATGGCTTTAGGCGACCCCTGTGTTTTTGGAATATGTATTTTCCGATGGCTTTAGGCGACCCCTGTGTTTTGGAATATGTATTTTCCGATGGCTTTAGGCGACCCCTGTGTTTTGGAATATGTATTTTCCGATGGCTTTAGGCGACCCCTGTGTTTTGGTCGTTCGACCCCCGCCAGGGTTGCGACCCACAGGTTGAGAACCGCTGCTCTACTGGGTATATACTGACAAAACTTGAAAACATGGGTACGTAAAGACACATGCACCCCCATATTCATCGCAGCATTGTTCACGGTGGCCAAGACATGGAAACAGCCAAAATGCCCTTCAGTAGAGGATTAGATCAAGAAGATGTGGTACATATATACAATGGATTACTACTCAGCCATAAGAAATGATGACATATTGCCATTTACAACAACCTGGATGGACCTTGATAACATCATACTGAATGAAATAAATAAATCAGAAAAAGCTAAGAACTATATGATTCCATACATAGGTGGGGACACAAAGTTGAGACTCATGGACATAGACAGAGGTGCAATGGTTACCAGGGGGAAGGGGGGGAGAGGTAGGGGGATAGGAGGAAGGGGAGGGGCTTAAAGAGAAACAAAATATAGGGTGACAGAAGATGATCTGACTTTGGGTGATGGGTATACAATATAATCGACTGTCCAAAAGATGTGGAGATGTTTTCTCTAAATCTTTGTACTCTGACCAATGTCACCCTGTTAAATTTAATTGTCTAAAGAAAAACAGAAAGAGAAAAAAAAGAATAGAAACAATGTGATCAGATTTGTTCTCTAGAAACATCTCTGTGACTGTAATATGAAGAATGGAGAAAGGAAAGGAAGAGGACAAGTGGGCCAATGAAGAAATTACTGTAGTAATTCAGGCAAGATGATGGTAGATAGTAGCCTGAACCAGGGTAATGACAAGGAAGAAGAAGTAAGTAGATACATTCTAGAGATACTTAGAAGGTAGAATAGATAAGACTTTATTATTGATTGGATTGGGGATGAGGGGATAGAATTATCTAGGGTGACATCTAGGTTTCTAGCTTTGGCAACTAAATGTATGTGTTGCCTTTCATTGAAATAAAGGATGTGGGAAAAAGACCGATTTTAAACATGTTGATTTTGTTGTGCCATAGGATGTTTAAGTAAATATGTCTGGACCACAGTTAGACATATATGCCTGCATTTCAGAAATATCTGTGTCAAAGTCATAATTTTGGGAATCAGAAGCATATGGATGGCCACAAACCATTGGAATAGATGTAAAACCTTAGTGCCATCTGTGCACTAAGAACCAATATCATTTAATGGATGGCAGAAGAAGAGAATCCCATAAAGCTGTGATGGCGAACCTTTTTATAAAATCCACCCACTTTTGCAGTGATGGTCAACCTGGTTCCTCCCGCCCACTAGTGAGCGTTCCAGCTGCCCACTAGTGAGTGTTCCAGCTTTCATGGTGGGCGGTAGCAGAGCACCAAATGGCACCACAATTGGCCCACCGTGAAAGCTGAAATGCCCTGTAGTGGGCGGGAGGGACCAGGTTGACCAGCACTGCAAAAATGGGCGGTTTTTATAAAAAGGTTCGCAATCACGGCCATAAAGGATACTGAGAAGAGAAGAAGTCTTGGAGATAAAGGGAATATGCAGATTCACAGAAACCAAGAAGGAAGGAAGGACAGGGTGGTCAAGAAAAAGAGAAGTATCCTTGGATTTAGTAACAGGCCATTAGTAGCCTGAATGGAGGCAGTTTCAATGATGTGTGGGGCAGAAGCCAGATTTGTTTGGGTTGAGGTTGAGTGGGAGGTGAGAAATTGGAAACTAGGATCAGGCTTTCAAGAAGGAGTGATAGAAATAGGGTGGTAGCTAGAGTGGAAATGTAGGTTTGGGGAAGTGTGTTTTGTTTTGTTTGTTTTTCTTTGAGTTTATAGTTTTAAAGATTCAGAATAGATGCAAATATGTTTAAAATGTTTATAAGAAAGAGCCTGGAGAGGTGTTTAAAGAGAAAGAAAATATGAATTATCAGCCAAAGGAGATCTTTGCAAAGCTAGGAGGGGATTTGATCACAGAACAGCTGGCGAGATTAGTCTTGGATGGCTGTCTGCTTGAGGACATACCTCTTCCTTTGTATTAGGGGGCAAAGTGGACAGGGTGAATGTGGATTCAGTTACGTTCTGAATGTTTGAAAGTGGGAATAAAGGATTTCTTTTTTGAAAGCTTTTATTTTCTTTCCAAAGGAGAAGATGAATTCATCTGCTAATTGGGAGTCAGGTCCTGGGTCAGAGTTTAGAAGAGAAGTGGGAAAGCTGGAAACAGCTGTTGTTTCGTATATTACTAGGGTGTTTAGCAGGTAGTAGTTGCTCAACAAATGTTTATTGACTGAATAAACTGAACAAACTTATAATGATGTGAAGAGTATGAGAACTCTTTAGTGAAATATAGGATTTTAGAGCAGTTGGTAGAGAATCATAACCTGAACTTTTAATGAAATAATTATGTTGTATGTCTTATTTTAGGGAATCGCATTTGGGGAAAAGATCTGAAGGGTGTACAGTTGTGTCATGTAGCATGGTCCACAGACAGTAAAGTCTTACTTTTTGGAATGGCAAATGGAGAAATACACATTTTTGATAGTCAAGGGAATTTTATAGTAAGTATATATCCATACATTTATTAGTTTTATTACTATATTTTTATATGATTATTTTATATGTCATTCATATACATATACACATTTAATTATGATGGTTTGTATAATCAAAGTCTTCAATTCAGGTTTAAATGATCTAAAGAAATGTTTTTTTAAATTAAAGAACCTCTGGGTTGCTTCAAGGTCAATGAATGCTTTTATTTCCAGCTTGTGGTGGCCAGAAAGGAAAGATTTCGGTGTACTGAAGCTGAGGGATGAAGAGGAGGGTGATGTGTGTCTTCTGGTACTTGAAGTCAAAGTTCATACAAGAGACCACAGAGATTTTTGTAGCAAGCTACTCAAGTTAGTTTCTAAACAGAATGGAAGACTTAAATAGTAGAGGACAAAAGTCAGGTCCTGGAAAGAGGGCAAGATGAATAGGCTTAGGTGACATAATCTCAAGACTGACTCTGGCTTTGCTACATGTGGCTGTGATGGATCTGATCCTATGAGCAGCTAGCCAGGATCAGGACCTTACATAAACACGAATTACGGAGGTGATAAGAGCCAGCTTTCATATGACCCTTTGCTATTTTCACAACACTCTTATATGCATGACCCTTGTCATTTGAGTCTCATAAAAACTCCGAGTCTTTTAGCCCTCATTTTGCAAATGGGGAACATGGAAATTCAGGTGAAGTGATTTGTCCAGGCCTGGAAACCAGTACGTGGTGGTGCTTACATTTGAAACCAGATTTTTAAATCCTGTGTTCTGTGTTTCCTCTATAATCTTCTATTACTAATACCAACTATTAACCTAACTGACTTGATGTAGATGAAAATGAAGCTGAACTGTTTGGTGAACGTCACCGGTGCGATCAGCATCGCTGGAATTCACTGGTACCACGGCGCGGAAGGCTACGTAGAGCCGGACTGCCCCTGCCTCGCCATTTGTTTCGACAACGGGAGGTGTCAAATAATGAGGCACGAGAATGACCAAGGTACGTTAATTTTTTTAATGTGAAGAATTAAAAAATATTTTAAAATTGTCCTTAAGATAAAGTTCTCTAGCCCAAGTGTTTTACCACAATTGGCTCATTTTTTTTCTTTTTGACTAGATCCGGTTTTAATCGATACCGACATGTGTGTTGTGAGTATCCAGTGGAACCACACGGGCAGCGTGCTTGCTGTGGCCGGCTCCCAGAAGGCTGCCACGGAGGATAAAGATGTCAACGTCGTGCAGTTCTACACTCCGTTTGGTGAGGTAAATGTAGTCAAGATTTCATCTTCTTACTTTCCATTTAAATATGCAGTGAATAAGGTCGGGGAAAAAGGAATGGAGGAATGGGTATAGACTTGTCACATTTTTTGTAAGGGACATTTTTGGTAAAATATCAGGTGTACGTCTTTGAGTGATCCTCATTATAAGTCTTCATAGTTGTATTTTACCATGCAATTGATTTTATAATCTACATTTAGAAAACCAGATGTTTCATATAAGAATATGAAACATGGAGTAATTATTTTGAATCTTTTCTCTGTGATCTGAATATGCATATATTTTTACAGCTGGTTTTTGAATTACTTTTGGTATAATTTAGTTGTTTCAGATTAATTTTTGAATTTTTAATGTGATATATTAAATGTGCATAGATATTAAACATATGTATCTGTCTCTTCTTCCCCAAAACTTCTTTTTTTTTTTTAATTGATTTTAGAGAAAGAGAGATAGGAAGGGAGAGAGAGAGAGAGGAGAGAGAGTAAGAAGCATCAACTCGTAGTTGTGTCACTTTAGTTCATCGATTGCTTCTCATACATGGCTTGACTGCGGGGCTCAAGGTGAGCCATTGACCCCTTGCTCAAGCCAATGACTTTGGGAATCATGTCGATGATCCTGTGTTCAAGCTAGCAACCCCACCACGCTCAAGACAGCAAGCCGGTGCTCAAGCCAGAGACTTTGAGGTTCCAAACCAGTGACCTCAGCATTCCAGGTTGACGCTCTTATCTACTGCACCACCACTGGTCAGGCTCCCCCAAACTTCTAACAGTTTTAATCTGTTGTGGAATAATTAATTATTTTAAGAAAATCTGTCTTGATTAATCTTAGGTGATTCTACATGAAAAGATAAGCATTTTCATAAATGCATGTATTATTCTCAATAGTATTATTACTAAATTTAATCTTTAAAGAGAAATTTCTTGAAGCAGTAGTGGAAAATAACAAATAGAAGAATGGTATATTGTGAATTTTAAAGAATTTAGAAAATGAGAACTTGTTAGTCACTAAGCTTGATAGATTTTTACCTATTTTCTAATTCTGGAATATATTCAATCCCTTTTGGATAGCTTTTTAAAAAAAATATATGTTTTAAATTTATTGATCAGAGAGATAGAGAAACATTGACCTATTGTTCCATTTATTTATACATTCATTGGTTGATCTTGCATGTGCCCTGACTGGGACCAAGCCTTCAACCTTGGTTGGTGTATGGGGACAATAGTCTAACCAACTGGGCTATCTGGCCAGGGCTTCCTGCTGGTTTTTATAAATTCACCATAGGCCTCAACAATATGCACTTTTGCTACAAAGTCTTCACCAGTTATTTTAATCTTAACTTTTTAAAATATATAATAATAATTTCTGTAAGAATAAAAAATGGTGTCAGCTGATGCTTTTGAATCAATATCTCCAAGTTACCCAGTAAAATGTACATTAGAGAGTGGGTGCTGTCTATACATTGTCAGCTAATAATATTTATGATAGGTGTAAAAGCTAAAGAAAACAAAAGCAAGGTTCCTAAATAAGTAAAAATCTGATGTTTATTTTGATGCTTCTAGCCTTCTTCTTAATTCCCATTCTTTATTGGTTATTTTTGTTCATTGCCATCAGTTTATCATTAAATTATTTTATCTGCTTATATTGTTAGTTCACCCTTCTCCAAGTAGAAAAACATGGATAGTAAGACTTACTTGGTTTAGCTTGTGAAACTATGTGTTATGTGCTACACTGAAAACTCAAAGTGATTTTTGGTCTAGTTGTAGTTGAAAGTATCTAACATAGTTCCTCAGGGTTTATTAGTCACTTAATATTTTTTGACTGAAGGAATATATGGAAGATTTATTTTGGATTTATGTTATTAGGATATGGGAGATAAGGCCTTGGCCAGTTAGTTCATTCAGTTAGAGCAGAGTCCCAAGAGGCCAGGGTTGTGGGCTTGATCACTGGTCAGGGCAGATATGGGAAGCAGCCGATGAGTGCACAACTAAGTGGAACAACAAATGAATGCTTCTCTCTCTCTGTTTTCCCTCTCTCTCTCCCTAACCCTCTCCCCCTTCTTCTCTCCCCCCCTCCTCTCAAATCAATCAGTAAAAAAAAAGGTAGAGAAGATAACTTGGAAGGAAGTTATGAAAAGATTCAAACTTAAGGAAAATCTCAGGGAAGACTTTGCTTTTGATTCTGAGGGCTTGGGTCTTCCCATGCTCGAGCTGCGGTCTCAGCCATGGGAGGGGATAACAGTACGAGCTTTGTAGTTTGGACCCTGTTTCCACAGTGTAGTTTCACTTTGAGAAGTTACTTAACTTGTGAGTCTCAGTTTACTTATTTTCTGAAATAAAGGTAGTACCCTCTTTTTGAAAGTTAAAGGAGAAACGAGAAAATGCTACCACGTGCTTAGTGGGTGCTTACCAAGGCCCGTTCTCTTTCCTCGCTGCTGCTGGCCCCTCCCTTGCTGGTTTACGGAGCATGACCTCATTCCTCCCCTTGTGGCTGTCACCACCAAGAGTGCAGCTGTGAAGGGCTGCTTGTTCCCTGTGGTCTCACACAGCCAGTGGGACAGACAGAGCGGATCCTCCTGGGCTAAAACGTTTCCCCTCCTTGTTTTCCTGGCAAATGAAGTTTAATACATTAATTTTAACTTCAGAGCATATCTGCTTACCAACAAGCGATACCAGTATAATTTATTCAGATTCTTGGGATTATACTGTTTGTCAAATAAGCATAGATTTAAAATGTTTTCTTTTTATGGACACATTAGAAGAATCTATAAGAGTTCATTTATTCACTCATTAATTTAGCCATAAAGTGTACTATGTTAGAGAAAATTAACTTTTATTTATTTACACGTTAATGATTATTTGTTTATATGTTTACTTTATTTATTTATTTACTTAATAAATATTTTATTGAGTACCAGGTTGCCGACCAGTCTGTGAAGGGATAGGGAAATAAATGGATATGATCGAGTTAGTGCTTTCAAGTAGCTCAACTGTCCAAATCCTCCAGAACCAGAGAGGGAGAGGAGAAGGCAGGAAATACACTGAAGTTATATCTAGAAGGATGAATAGAGGTCCTCCGGGAGGATGAGGAATGTGGAGAGGAGGTTGGGGTGGCGGGAGGAGAGGAGGATTTTGGGCAGAGGGGATACTCTCTGGGCCACAGGTATGGGGGCATAGTACGTTTCTATGCACGTAATTATAGCTAAATAGTGGGGCTTTGAGCCAAAGAGTGTATTTTGTCTCAGAAGGGAAAATGCATTGTACACTATGCTAAAGAATGTGATGATGGGGAGCTATGGATTTTTAAAATTTTAAAAAATTTTTATTTTTTTTAGTGAGAGGAAAGGAGTCAGAAAGACAGACTCCCACATGCGCCTGACCAAGATCCACCCAGCATGCCCAGTAGGGGCGATGCTCTGCCCATCTGGGGCCATTGCTCCATTGCTCAGCAACTGAGCTATTTTTTAGCACATGAGGTAGAGGACATGGGGCCATCCTCAGTGCCTGAGGCCAACTTGCTTGAACCAATAGAGCCATGGCTGCAGGAGGGGGAGAGAGAGAGAGAGAGAAAAGAGAAAGAGAAGGGGGAGGGGTGGAGAAGCAGATGGTTGCTTCTCCTGTGTGCCCTGACCGGGAATCAAACCCAGGATATCCACACGCTGGGCTTACTCTCTACCAGTGAAGAAAATTCTTCATTGAGCCACTGGCCAGGGCCAGGGAGCTATGAATTTAAAAAAATATATTAAACATTTTTAAAATCAGGGTAGGATATGATCAGATTTGTATTTTAGAAATATAATTATGACAGTAGAGGCCCTGGCTGGTTGGCTTAGTGAATAGAGCATCAGCCCAGTGTATGGATGTCCCGGGCCTGATTCCCAGTCAGGGTACACAAGATAAGCAACCCTCTCCCTCTTCTCTTTCTCTTCCCTCCGCAGCTAGTGGCTTGATTAGTTCAAGCGTCAGCCCTGGGCACTGAGGTTGGTCCAAGGGTGTCAGTCTCAGGTGATAAAAATAGCTCAGTTGATTTGAGCATCATCCCTAGAGAGGGGTTGCTGGGTGGATCCCGGTCAGGGAGCATGTGAGAGTCTGTCTGACTATCTCCCCTCCTGTTACTTAGTAAAAAAAATTATGACAGTAGAGTAGAGACAGAATTTGGGGCTACTGGGTGGGAATGAGGAAAGAGATGGAAGGTAAAAAGTTGCATTTAGGTAAAGAGGGACAAGTATACAGCTACAGAAAATGCTTTGACTTTGGGTTTGGGCACACAATGCAACCAACAGTTCAAATGCTATAAAAATGTTCACCTGAAACCTATGTACTCTTACTGATCAATATCACCCATTAAATTTAATTTCAAAATGAAAAAATTAAAGAAATTGCAGTTTGGCTGTTAAAGTTCATTCAAAAAAGGAGGCAGTTGTAGTTGATGGACAGGAATGGAAGCCACAGGACTTGGAGACTGGCTGGCCCTGGGGGACGAAAGAGAGGCAAGACTTAAGGACTGAACTGACTATTACAACAGTTCATTGATTCTAAGGAGCGCAATTTCTTACAACTCTAAGATTGGGACTCATCTTATCATCACAGTTGTCCTACTTTAGTTAGCAATGTGTTTTTTCTTTCCTTAGTTATACATAAGAATAAAGACACATGTTTAAATCTTGGGCATCTTAGATTTGATAAAATTTGATACTGCATTGTTTGGCTATAGTTTATAAATTTCTCCTTTCCTATATATGGTTTTCATGATAAAAATTCAAGGAAGGCCCTGCCTGGTTGGCTCAGTGGTAGAGTGTCAGTCCAGTGTGTGGATGTCCCAGGTTTGATTCCCGGTCAGGGCACACAGAAGAAGTGCCCATCTGCTTCTCCACCCCTCCTCCTCTCGCTTCTTGCTCTCTCTCTTTCTCTCTCTCTCTTCCCCTCCTGCAGCCATGGCTCAATTGGAGTGAGTTGGTCCTAGGTGCTGAGGATGGCTCCATGGCCTCCACCTCAGGTGCTAAGAAGAGCTTAGTTGCTGAGCAACAGAGCAAGGGCCCCAGATGGGCAGAGCATTGCCCCCTAGTGGGCTTGTCAGGTGAATCCTAGTCGGGGTTCATGCAGGAGTCTGTCTCTGCCTCCCCTCTTCTGAGTAAACAAACAAAAAAAATTCAAGGAAAATGTTTTGTAGTGAGTAGCAACCTTTCACAAATTAATTTTTGTGCCAGTTTTGATCCCTCTGATGTGATTGGTAGCAATTTGTATTTTATTTAATTGTGATCATTGAGGTTACATATAATTATTTTTTCAGTGTCTAGGCACTTTGAAGGTTTCTGGAAAGCAGATATCTGCACTGTCTTGGGAAGGAGGTGGATTGAAAATTGCACTAGCTGTCGATTGTTTTATATATTTTGCAAATATTCGACCTGATTATAAGGTGAGTATTATGAACAGTTGTAAAAAAAGAAAAGGAGCTGTTTTTACTAAATAATTTTGTTATAGCTCAAAATGTGTTTCTTGCCCTATTCATATAGCCTCTTTGTTTTAGAAGCCAGCTAAAAGGAGGCTTTTCAGTGTGAAAACCTCAGAACTAGGAAGCTTTTCTGGGATACTGTAGGTATCGAGTAACATTCCTCTAATGGTCAGCGTCCCAGCAGGAAACAGATGGTACACTCACAGGAGTCATTGAAGAGAGACTGATGGAGGGTTTATTACCGGGCTCTGGGCAGGGGTAGGAGGACTGGGAAGGGATGACACAGAGAGCACCCAGAGGCTAGCAACAGCAAGCAAGATGAGGAAGTATTGTCCTGGCGCTGGTCAGAGCTGTGATGGTGCGCGAGGGCCCACCTGCCGGAGCCACTGCCAGCTGGCTGGGCAGAGACAGCTCGGGGGCTAGGGACTTCAGCCCTCTCCCTACCTGTGCACATCTGCTACTGGCCAAGCCAGAAGGCAAGGTAGCCCAGGGAACGGAGTTCAGAGAAGTCAGCCTCCAAGACACAGAGCAGGGGTGAGCAGGGAGAGAATGGATCAGAGGGGAAAATTCTGAAGGTTCAGACTGAGCTGGTAAACTAGTAAAAGTATTTGTTATTAAAAAACTTATACAAATATCATCTTTAAAGGGCAGAGAACCTTGGAGAAATGTCTGAGTCTAGGACTGGTGTGGGGAAAGTGTGGGCTAAGCATGGTGCATCTTACAGTGCCAGGAAGTCAGGGAGTGCTAAAGAAGCAGAAGGGAAGCCGTGCCAGAGACACAGAGCTCCTGGCGGCCAACGGTGGATCAATCTGAGCAACACTGGATTGTGACCCAAATTATAAAACAAATTGTCCAGGAATACAAACTGATATAAATAAACGAGGGAAACAAAACAGATAGATCTCCTTGACGAAGTACTCAAATTTACTCAGGCCCCGCCCCCTTCAGGAGGTGGTGTGCAGTCCCCTCTTCCCCAGGTTGACCATAGGCTGCACTTAGTGACTGATGTCCAAAGAGTACAGAATGGAGAGGGGCAAAAAAGAAAGTAACTTCACAGCGGAGAAACCTGGCAAACACTGCCTTGTCTCAGTGATCAAGGTCAGCATCCCTAGTGATGTCACGTGGGATCACGTACCCCCTGATGACATGACAGAAGAGCTCTTCATTTCTCTGGTGGTATTCCTAAAAACTGATACTCCTGATCTGAGCTTGGGAAGGACATCAGACAAACCCAAATTGAAGGACATTTTACAAAATACCTGATCGGTACTCCTCAAAGCTGTCATTAAAAACGAAGACAGACTGAAAACCTGTCAGGGCCCAGGGAAACCAAAGGAAACACGACAACTAAATATAATATATCCTCAGAAGGATTCTGAAAGAGGAAAATGACATTATGGAAAAGCTGATGAAATCTAAATAAGTATGAAGTTCTGTTAGTAATACTTCATCAGCGTTGGTGCCTTAGCTGTCACAAATGTACTGTGGTGATATAAGATGCAAACAATAGGCAACGGCAAGAGAGGAGTACAGGGAGCTCTGTGCTGGCTCTGTAACTTTTGTGTAAGTCTAATATTGCCTTAAAGTAAAAATGTTAGCTTTGAATAGTAAACAGAATTGTAATAACGTTGACTCTATTGGTTGATTCAAAATGGCACATAAATACATTGGGAGAGTTAGCGGGAGTGGAAGCTCTAAGTATACAAGTTCCGTAATCGATACATATGGACCATGGAGATAGCTACCACAACCATTACAACTAGAAGAGTTGTAAATATCTGCCCTGGGAGGAAATTGAGGAGAAGGTTCTGCATTTTGTTTTTGTTTTAAATAAGCCATGTAGAATTATCTGATTATAAACTCTGTGCAAATGTTACTCTGATAAAAACAAATATAAAAAGTGTGAATGGGGGGGAAAGGCAGAGTGTCTGTCTTTAGATTTGGTTTGGAGACCAAAATCTGAGCTTGTGACCGTGGTCCCTCTCCCTGCTGCACCCCCTTGCAGCCATTACTGACTATTGAGAAATTTTTTTTTATTGATTTTAATTTATTGTGCTTACATATATTCAAGTGTCCCACCGAATATATCTCCCTCCCCTCCCACCCCCGTGTTCCCCTTGATTCCCCCTTTGTCCCCTCCCCTCAACACCCTCTGCTCTTCCCTCCAGGATTTGCTGTCCTGCTCTCTATAATGCTGTGTTATGTATATATAATTTCACTAATCTCTTTCCCTTCTCTGATCCCATCCTCTCCTCCCCTTTCCCTCTGACCACTTTCCCTCTGTCCCTTTGATCCCACCTCTGCCTCTATTCTGTTCCTCATTTCACATTGTTCATTAAATTCTTCATATGAGTGAGGTCATATGATATTTTTCTTTCTCTGCCTGGCTTATTTCTGAAATTCCCACCACTGAAGCTTAAATCTTACAGATGAAAATAAGGAAAGTTAAAAAACTAATTTATTTTTACAGTACATTATTTGTTTTATAACTATCTGAATCACTCTTAGATTTTTGTTATTTTAATGAGAAAAGGGGTTCAGCTGAATGTTCATCTTTCTCTCATTCATTTCTGAAGAATATATTTTGTCAGAATTGATAAACCATGTATCTGCAATATTTCTAGAGTAAAAATATAATAATGTGTTTTCTTTCCCAAGGTTAAATGTTCATTCTCCCTTTTCCTGCCTTTTCTTCCCCTCTTCCCTCCTCCCATTCCCTCTCTTCCATCCTTTTTTTTCCTAGTGGGGATATTGCTCAAATACCATCGTCTATGCTTATACCAAACCTGATCGTCCAGAGTACTGTGTTATATTTTGGGATACGAAAAACAATGAGAAATACATTAAATATGTGAAGAGTCTCATTTCTATTACTACCTATGGTGATTTCTGCATTTTGGCTACAAAGGCTGAAGAAAATCATCCTCAGGTAGGTGTTCTTGATATTGTAAAATGTAGATGGGTCAGTGGCTTGGCAGAATTGGGTTATAGTTATCTACCTTATTAAGCATGGCCTCTGTATGGACAGGTGCAGTGAAGTATTGGGTCTATTGGTCATGTCTAGCTAGACCTCTGTTTTGGAAAATGATATGACCTATCAGTTCTATGTTCCTTGATTTTTTTTCCCCAATCAGTTGATCCACTGACTTTATATTGACCAGTTTAGTATTAAAGCTTTTTGTCTCTGAAATATATTCAAAATACTACAAAACCTTTTCCAAATTAAAATTCCATGAGCAAAACTGAATATCCAGATGTCTAGTATAAATGCTCAAGAAATTATAGTTATATTGCTTTAAAAATCAATGTCTTGTAGCACAAAATAAGTAATGTAAACAATGCCTTTTTAAGAGGTATGGTAACAATTTAAATATTTGCAGAAGCATGTAAGTTTTTCAAAAGAGAACTACTGTTATGTTTTAAATTATTTTATCCCATTAAAAAGTATAGAGTTTTTGGTTTAAAGCAACCATTTGAACCTGCACATTTGACTCTATTTTTTCCTGAAACTCACTAAAACAGAGTATTTTTAAAGAAGTCATAAGTCCATAGGGACCAGAAAGGGAGAGGAAATGGCAACATACAGTGTGTCTGTAAAGTCATGGTGCACTTTGACCGGTCACAGGAAAGCAACAAAAGATGACAGAAATGTGAAATCTGCACCAAATAAAAGGAAAACTCCCAGTTTTATACCTATTCAGTGCAGCTCGATGTGGGCTCACGCACAGATTTTTTAAGGTTTCTTAGATAGCTATCCCGTATAGCCTCTACAGACTCGTCACTGACTGATGGCCTACCAGAACGGGGTTTCTCCACCAAACTGCCGGTTTCCTTCAACTGCTTATCCCACCCGGTAATGTTATTCCTATGTGGTGGCGCTTCATTATAAACACGCCGATATTCACGTTGCACTTTGGTCACGGACTCGAATTTAGCGAGCCACAGAACACACTGAACTTTCCTCTGTATCGTCCACATCTTGACTGGCATGGCCGTGGGCTGCTCCGCTGTATACACGGTGTTACGTCATCATCTGCGCATGCACACATGCTGCCACATCATCCTACAGAAACTGGGAGGGTTTTCCTTTTTCTGGTGCAGATTTCACGTTTCTGTCGTCTTTTGTTGCTTTCCTGTGACTGGTCAAAAGTGCACCATGACTTTACGGACACACTGTAGTTCTGGAGGTTAGAGAGGAGGCTGATTGGTGGTAATTGCCTTAGCAGACCTAAGGGGAATGAGTCCTAACTCATCAAGGGGACCTTCCTGGGTGTGGATGAGAGGTGGCCTACTATTGGTTCATTGCTAGTGGTCGGGATGAATCCTAGAAGGTGATTGGTCAGTGAGCATTCCCTGTGCCTCCACTCTTCCTGTCGCTGATAGCTGGAGGGATTGTGAGGGGAATGTTTATGTTCGGATGGAGGGGCTGGCGGCGGGCTGGATAAATAGCCTCTGAGGGCCGTATCTGGCACGTGGGCCGTAGTTTGGGGACCCATGTTTATTTTCCCCACGGCACACCTGACCATGTCTCACGGCACACTGGTTGAAAAACACTGCTCTAAAGGTACTCACGTTGGAAGTCTCCCAGGAAATGCCCTTGCCCAATCACCTTACTGTGAGGATGAGTTGTGAGGCTCACTCATAAACAAACAGATTCCAAACAGCTTTTTAGTGTCACATTCTTAAATATAAGCAGCTAGACAAGTTATCAGACATTTCAGGAAAGCATCTGATTTAACATACAGACACAAAAACACAGAGAAAAGGGGGGGAGGGAGCAGAGACTGTAAGAAGAACACTCCAAAGGGACCACCTCAGGTAACTTCAGAGAGTTTAGAGATATCCATCTATAAAGCAAGGGAAGGATACTGTAGGTAAGGAAGCTTTTGAGAATTGCAAATGTGGTAACAACTGTGAAAATGTGACAGAAGAGTTGGAGGAGAAAATTAAGGAAGACTGATAAAGTGGAGAAAGAAGATCAGGAAATGGAGAAGAGGAGTGAAGATACAAGAAACTTGCAGGATGGCCCTGGAAGTTCAGTATTGGAACATCAGTTCTAAAAAAGTGAACATTTAGTTGGCTGTCTGTTTATTTTGATATCAGTTTCTCTTGCTGAGCAAAAACTTTTTATTCTGATGTAGTCCCATTCATTTATCTTTGCCTTCACTTCTCTTGCCATTGGAGTCAAGTTCATAAAATGTTCTTTAAAACCCAGGTCCATGAGTTTAGTACCTATGTCTTCTTCTATGTACTTTATTGTTTCAGGTCTTATATTTAGGTCTTTGATCCATTTTGAATTAATTTTAGTACACGGGGACAGGCTGTAGTCGAGTTTCATTCTTTTGCATGTGGCTTTCCAGTTTTCCCAACACCATTTGTTGAAGAGGCTTTCTTTTCTCCATTGTGTGTTGTTGGCCCCTTTATCAAAGATTATTTGACCATATATATGTGGTTTTATTTCTGGGCTTTCTATTCTGTTCCATTGGTCTGAGTGTCTATTTTTCTGCCAATACCATGCTGTTTTGATTATCGTGGCCCTATAATATAGTTTAAAGTCAGGTATTGTAATGCCCCCAGCTTCATTCTTTTTCCTTAGGATTGTTTTGGCTATTCGGGGTTTTTTATAGTTCCATATAAATCTGATGATTTTTTGTTCCATTTCTTTAAAAAATCTCATAGGGATTTTGATGGGAATTGCATTAAATTTGTATATTGCTTTGGGTAATATGGCCATTTTGATTATATGTATTCTTCCTATCCAAGAACAAGGAATATTTTTCCATCTCATTGTATCTTTTTCGATTTCCCTTAACAATGCTTTGTAATTTTCATTATATAGGTCCTTTACATTCTTTGTTATGTTTATTCCTAAGTATTTTATTTTTTTTGTTGCAATCGTGAAGGGGATTATTTTTTTGAGTTCGTTTTCTAATATTTCATTGTTGGCATAGAGAAAGGCTATGGACTTCTGTATGTTAATTTTGTATCCTGCGACCTTACTGTATTGGTTTATTGTTTCTAATAATCTTTTTGTGGAGTCCTTCGGGTTTTCGATGTATAGGATCATATCATCAGCAAAAAGTGATACCTTTACTTCTTCTTTTCCGATATGGATGCCTTTTATTTCTTTGTCTTGTCTGATTGCTCTGGCCAGAACTTCTAGCACCACGTTAAATAAGAGTGGAGAGAGTGGACAACCCTGTCTTGTTCCTGATTTAAGGTAGAAAGTCCTCAGTTTTATGCCATTTAATATGATGTTGGCTGATGGTTTATCATATATGGCCTTTATCATGTTGAGATATTTTCCTTCTATACCCATTTTGTTGAGAGTCTTAAACATAAAATTGTGTTGTATTTTATCAAAAGCCTTTTCTGCATCTATTGATAAGCCAACTAAATGGGAAATGATATTTTCAAACAACAGCTCAGATAAGGGCCTAATTTCCAAAATTTACAAAGAACTCATAAAACTCAACAACAAACAAACAAACAATCCAATAAAAAAATGGGAAGAAGACATGAATAGACACTTCTCCCAGGAAGAGATACAAATGGCCAACAGATATATGAAAAGATGCTCAGCTTCATTAGTTATTAGGGAAATGCAAATCAAAACTACAATGAGATACCACCTCACCCCTGTTAGATTAGCTATTATCAACAAGACGGGTAATAGCAAATGTTGGAGAGGCTGTGGAGAAAAAGGAACCCTCATTCACTGTTGGTGGGACTGTAAAGTAGTACAACCATTATGGAGGAAAGTATGGTGGTTCCTCAAAAAACTGCAAATAGAACTACCTTATGACCCAACAATCCCTCTACTGGGTATATACCCCAAAACCTCAGAAACATTGATACGTGAAGACACATGTAGCCCCATGTTCATTGCAGCACTGTTCACAGTGGCCAAGACATGGAAACAACCAAAAAGCCCTTCAATAGAAGACTGGATAAAGAAGATGTGGCACATATACACTATGGAATACTACTCAGCCATAAGAAATGATGACATCAGATCATTTACAGCAAAATGGTGGGATCTTGATAACATTATAAGGAGTGAAATAAGTAAATCAGAAAAAAACAAGAAATACATGATTCCATACATTGGTGGAACATAAAAATGAGACTAAGAGACATGGACAAGTGTGTGGTGGTTACCAGGGGTGGGGGGAGGGAGGACAGGGGGAGAGTTAGGGGGAGGGGGAGGGGCACAGAGAACTAGATAGAGGGTGGCGAAGGACAATCTGACTTTGGGCGAGGGGTATGCAACATAATTTAATGACAAGGTAACCTAGACATGTTTTCTTTGAATATATGTACCCTGATTTATTAATGTCATCCCATTACCATTAATAAAAATTTATTTAAAAAAAAAACAAACATTAAACTAATATGTAAATTTAAAAAAAAATAAAAAAAAAATAAAAAAGTGAACAGGCAAAACGGAGTCAAGTAATTCTGAAAAAAAAAATTCAAGAAAATGTCCCTGTGTTTCTAGATTTTAAGTGTTGAGGTCACTGAATAACAATATTTCCGTATCGAGTCATGTCATTGTGATGTTTCATAGTTCTAGGGATAAAAGGATTCTACAAGCTTCTGAGGAAAAACACTTAATAGGGCTAGGTAACCTAGTAGCATTCAACTTGTCCACAGCAGTACTTTGGAGAATTGCTTTCAAAATTCTGAGGAAGAACAATCTCCCATCTTCAATTCCATGTCTTAAGCCAACTATTACTTAAAATGAAGGTAGAATAAAAATATTCATAGATATACAGGCTCACCAAAAATTTATGCTTCAAGGTTTCTGATCTTAGAAAGCTACTTCAGGATCTGATCCACCACAAGGAGGACTAAACTGGGAAAGAGGAAGAAGCAGGACAGCCTGCCTACAGTGGTGCAGAGTGGTCCCAGCGCACAGTGTGCGGCATGCCAGGGGGCTGCACAGGAGAGCAGGTCACAGGGTTCCGGAAGAAATTCAAGATGAGGTTAATAGAGCTGTTAACGTAGCTGAACCTTTGAAAAGAGACATGCGTACTGGGAGTGAAATGGGGACTTGAGTTAGTAATAATTAGAGAAAACTAAGCAAAGAGCAAAAACAAATGACCGAAGTGCACTTGAAAGGAAAATAGCTCATGATATACTTGAGGACTCAATTTTGTGAATAGCATTTATCTAGTCAAAATGATGTACTTACTGGATTTCTTAATTTAAAAAACTTTTGTTTGAAGTATGATAAACTAATTAAGCCCTAAGCTCTGATCTAATAAAATTTAAGTGGAAAAATGGAGGAATGGCCTGACCTGTGGTGGCGCAGTAGATAAAGCGTCGACCTGGAAATGCTGAGGTTGCCGGTTCGAAACCCTGGGCTTGCCTGGTCAAGGCACATATGGGAGTTGATGCTTCCAGCTCCTCCCCCCTTCTCTCTCTCTCTGTCTCTCCCTCTCCTCTCTAAAATGAATAATAATAATAATAAAAAAATGGAGGAATGGAAGGGTCCCCGTGGGATAAGGGTCACACTGAGAGGTGAGAGAGACTACATTCTTGTCTCTTATAGAAGGGAGTCAATAGAAAACTCCCCAATTGAAACAAAATGTATTTCTTAGATTGTGGAGGTAAATATCAAAGGGATGAATTAAGCTGAAAGTAATTACTCTAGGAATGAAGAAATGGAAAGTTAGGGGAGATTTGTGTTTTTAGTAAGAAGTCTCATGGAACTGTTTGAGTCTGTGAGCATGCAATGAGAAGTAAATATAAAATACAAGTTATTTGTGGTGTCTTGTGGCAGTGAGTAAGCTTATTTTAAGTATGGAAGAGTAAATTATAATATTTTAGTAGGACATTTGTCATTTCGATGATATTTATAGAAATTAGACAAGTTTTACTTGAGATGCTGGAAAAAGAAAGACAAAGTTTGTATGTTATAGAGAATTGATTAACTTGCAATCATCCTAATCAGGAGAACTGTTAAGTAAAATAGTATCCTTGGTTAGATGCAGAAAAGGTGACTAACAGTAAAAAAAATGAAATTATCACTTTAGCACACTATGATATAAAGTGTACATTATGCTTGATTGTTTTCTTAATATGAATTGTTGATAATTATTTGTGTGTGTGTTAATTGGCTTTTTAAGCCTTTTTCACTAGGTTGGATTATGCTTTTTCTAAATTAACTGAATTTTTCTGAATTTCTTATGTCATTTATATATTGCTTCAAAGGAGGAGAGCCAGCTGGAAACATTTGGTGCAATGGTAACAAGTTAAATTAGCTCTTATAGCTGATCATAGGATAAAAATGAATATTGAGGTTATAGCTGACCAGGAATTTAGAAGTGTAACTAATGAACTGTAGCCAGTGTATTTGTGTTCCTTAAGTGTCTTAAAATCCACAGTGTTCCATTATTGAGAAATCAACCTTGGTTTAATTTTAATTCATATTTTTTATATTTAGTGTTGTAGATTATATTAATCTGCTATTCTTTGACAACATTTTATCCATTATTTCTCAGTGATACTTGAGAAAGAGATAGGCATGCTATGTGGAACGTTACTTCCTTTATTGTACTTAAACAGGAGTTCTGATGCCTTTTTTTTATTTGTTCACAGTTTGTGCTAGTTCTTTGTAATTCTATTGGTACACCCTTGGATCCCAAATACATTGATATTGGTAAGGAAATGTTCATATTTATTTCCTATTTAATCAAGTTTTATTTGTAAAATGAATTAAAAAACCTAACAGTGGTACTATTAAATTAGAATGGTATTCTCCAAAACGAGGATGAGCCTATTTCCTGGTTTGCCAGGTCCAGTGTATGCCTGTTAACCATGGTACAATGATTAATAATGCTGAATTAACCAGAAGTACCCTGATTAACACACCAATTATAAGGTTATTTTATCTAAAATCCATAATAATCTCACAACTGCTGTACTGCTATCATTTGCTTTAAGTGGGAACTATAATTGTATAGGAATTGGTATGCACAGTAATGATTAATATGTAATAAACTGAAGATTATAGAAAGAATTTTGCCCTTAAAGCACTTTTATTATTAATAAACTGCCTGTAAATACCTCTCTTCCATAAAAAACACATGGCTGCTTGTAAAAATGAATTTGCCTTTTCCAGAATTTTCCAAAGAAATATGTCTATTATTAGGGACTTTAAAAATGCCTGAGTTTTTTTTTTTTTTTTTTTTTTTTTGTATTTTTCTGAAGCTGGAAACGGGGAGAGACAGTCAGACAGACTCCCACATGTGCCCTACCGGGACCCACCCGGCACGCCCACCAGAGGGCGATGCTCTGCCCCTCCGGGGCTTTGCTCTGTCGCTACCAGAGCCACTCTAGCGCCTGGGGCAGAGGCCAAGGAGCCATCCCCAGCGCCCGGGCCATCTTTGCTCCAATGGAGCCTTGGCTGCGGGAGGGGAAGAGAGAGACGGAGAGGAAGGAGAGGGGGAGGGGTGGAGAAGCAGATGGGCGCTTCTCCTGTGTGCCCTGGCTGGGAATCGAACCCGGGACTTCTGCACACCAGGCCTACTGGCCAGGGCAAAAATGCCTGAGTTTTTGTATTCAGGTATTTGTTACTTTAGATCAGTGGTCCCCAACCTTTTTTGGGCCACGGACTGGATTAATGTCGAAAATATTTTCACGGACCAGCCTTTAGGGTGGGATGGATAAATGTATCACGTGACTGAGACAAGCATCAAAAGTGAGTCTTAGATGGATGTAACAGAGGGAATCTGGTCATTTTTTAAAAATAAAAGATCGTACAGACTTAAATATAAATAAAACGGAAATAATGTAAGTTATTTATTCTTTCTCTGTGGACCGGTACCAAATGGCCCATGAACCGGTACCGGTCCGCGGCCCGGGGGTTGGGGACCACTGCTTTAGATGTACCATTCCCTGTATCCAATAGCTATGAAAGTAACTGTTAAAAAGTTTCAAATTTTGTTTAAGTATTTTGTTAAAAACTATCACCAAATATTTTGACCCTGTTTTACTATAACTTCCAGAAGTAAAGATTTTCTTTTGAAGAATATGGTAGTTTATTGGATATGGTATTAGAAAAACTATTAGATTTCAAAACTGAAAACATTGAATTAGGTTCTGAATCAGGTTCTGAATCTGAGAACTAATCTTTTCTTTTCCCTTCGGATTTCACATGTAGCCTTTACAGTCAAATGTTAGTGTCTGCCTTCTAAGTGTTTCATTTTGCCGAGCCTTGTGGGTAATACAAGCAAATGTGAGAAATATTTACTGGCCTGAAAGATTTTATACTTTATGTTTAGGGGCTTGGTAACTGACTTGTAGATCTTGAAACTTTTCAACTTCATGTCTTTGTTGTTACTAGGCATATTTATATGTTTATACACACACACATACACACACACGTTAGTGTTCCTTGTTAAAGGGCTTAGCTTAAAATTATTACAGACTGATCATCACATGAATATCTTATATTTATTAGGAACAAAAGTCTAAGGGGTAAATTCTGTCAATCTTCAGATTATATTCTTTTTTCTTTGATATCAAGTTTTAACATAGAATCATAATGCTGATGGGATTAGCTTCAAAGTAATTTTATCACAGGTATTCTACTTTTAATAAAGCCAGATGTAAATTTTTAGCCTTCATCAAATAGCAAATGCTTGAGGGCATAATTATTTGTGGTTCTGAGTCTAGCAACTATTTATTTTGCAGTCTCTGTGGCTGAAATTTTAACAAACAGTTCTTTCATTGGTTTACTGCCAAAGTAAACTCACCTAAGACTCAACATTTTTTTCATACTGTAAAATTCCTTTTTAAAGTTTCTATGCCAAATTTTCATGAGGACTGGAGGCTAAAGCAAAAAAAAAAAAAAAAAAGAAAAAAGAAAAGTATGTAACTGATATTATTACAGAAAGTGTGATTTTTGTTTTGTCCTATTTGTATAGAAAATTTAAAAAAGAACTTAATGCATTATTATAGAAGTTTAGTTTGTGGTATTCTGTTGTACTGTCCAGGTAGGAGGTAGGTATCTTTTTTGATGTTCTTCCTCCGAGTCCTCAGGTGTGCTTAGGTGTGCTTCTATTCAGAGTATTTACTCTGCACTGTGATTGTTGATTTTCTTGTTTATCTTCCCCATACGATTTTGAGCTTCTTAAACATCTTCATCTATTTATTTCTGTATCCCCACTGCCTAAGAGTGTATTTGTTTATTGAATGTATGAAAATATTGAAAATATCCATTTGTTAGTAAACCTTCAATGAGCATATATTGTTTCAGTACTATAGTGGGTACAGGGAAGGCTAAGAAATTAATTATGAAATTTCCTGTAGGATCACTAAATAAATAATTAAAATACCATTAATCTGTTGAACAAGGACAGTTACTGCTCTGCTATCTGCCAGGTATTGTGCTAGGTGCTGGATAAGTGGAGGTCAGTGCATGAGGATGGCACGGACATCCTTTCTACTTAGAGAAGGTTTCATTTGAGCTGAGTATTGAAGGGTACCTCTTCAGGTGACACTTTGAGAAAACAGCATTTGCAGAAGTATGAAGGCATGACAAATGTCTGAACAGTATCAGGTGCCTGTGCAGCCACTTTGCTGGGAGCAGGCAGGAGTTTCCTAACAATTGGTATAGCACAGGAAGTGAGTCTTTTGTGCGGTCCAGAGCGGGCAGTTGATGAAAATGTTTCAGTGCTACTTCAGTTTGCCAGCTCTTTAAAGGGCTGAGAAATGATTAAGTGGGAAAGCGGAGGAACATTACAGTGTAGATATTTATTTCGGTCTTCAGCATTTAAATATTACAAACAGGGTTTTACTTGTATGCAAATTTGTGGATTTTGCCCTGGCCGGTTGGCTCAGTGGTAGAGCGTTGGCCTGGCATGCAGGAGTCCCGGGTTCGATTCCCGGCCAGGGCACACAGGAGAAGCGCCCATCTGCTTCTCCGCCCCTCCCCCTCTCCTTCCTCTCTGTTTCTCTCTTCCCCTTCCGCAGCCGAGGCTCCACTGGAACAAAGTTTGCCCGGGCGCTGAGGATGGCTCTATGGCCTCTGCCTCAGGCGCTAGAATAGCTCTGGTTGCAACAGAGCGATGCCCTAGATGGGCAGAGCATCGCCCCCTGGTGGGAGTGCCCCGTGGATCCTGGTCGGGTGCATGCGGGAGTCTGTCTGCCTCCTCGTTTCCAACTTCAGAAAAATACAAAAAAAAAAAAAAAAAAAAAAAAAAAGGCTGAAACAAAAAAGCAGGTATGAATTATAATGAGAACAAATATATATTAAAAAAATTTGTGGATTTTTAAAAATCACTTTAAATCCTTGCTTGGCTAATAAGTACTTACTACCTACTAGCATTATAAAATTCAGTTAATGAAAGCATGACTACTTTCTTAAAATTTTTTTCCCCAATTATCTTTGTAGATATTTTGAGTTTCTCTTTTCAGATTTTGAATAGCTCAGAAGGACATGAAGTGCTTTTATCCCAGTTGTGATTTCTTTCTAAAATACTTTCTTCCTAAAATATTCTATTAAAATTTGTTCTTCTAACTTTTTCCTAGAGGCTTTGGTCTAGGAAACTAAGAACTGATCTACCTGGATGGATGGATCTTTTAATAAAGATCCAGTATCATTTATGTAGAAGGTTTAGCTACCCATGTGAATTTGCTGACATCACTGCCACATTGATTCAAAAGAACCTATGTGTCAGATAATTTGTAATTGTTTTTAGTATTGACTAGTGGATCTGTATATAGTTTTATTTAAAAAAAACCTATGTAGATAATACAAATAAAAACAGTAATAGCAACCACACTGGACACTTATCAGCCCTTTATGAGAGGTGGTGTGCCATAGTAGTTAAGAGCGTGGATTCGGAGCCAGATTAACTGGGTTTATATCCCAGCTTCTACTGCTTTCCAGCTGTGCAACTTCAGGAAGTTATTTAACCATTCCATACTTTAGTTTCTTCATCTGCTAAGTGAGAATAATAATAATGTCTACCTGACAGGATGGTTGTAAGTTAATATATGTACTATATTAATTATATACAGTGTGTCCGTAAAGTCATGGTGCACTTTTGACCAGTTACAGGAAAGCAACAAAAGACGATAGAAATGTGAAATCTGCACCAAATAAAAGGAAAACTCTCCCAGTTTCATACCTATTCAGTGCAGTTCGATGTGGGCTCACGCACAGATTTTTTAGGGCTCCTTAGGTAGCTATCCCGTATAGCCTCTACAGACTCGTCACTGACTGATGGCCTACCAGAACGGGGTTTCTCCACCAAACTGCCGGTTTCCTTCAACTGCTTATCCCACCGAGTAATGTTATTCCTATGTGGTGGCGCTTCATTATAAACACGCCGATATTCACGTTGCACTTTGGTCACGGATTCGAATTTAGCGAGCCACAGAACACACTGAACTTTCCTCTGTATCGTCCACATCTCGACTGGCATGGCCGTGGGCTGCTCCACTGTATACACGGTGTTACGTCATCATCTGCGCATGCGCACATGCTGCCACATCATCCTACAGAAACTGGGAGGGTTTTCCTTTTATTTGGTGCAGATTTCACATTTCTATTGTCTTTTGTTGCTTTCCTGTGACTGGTCAAAAGTGCACCATGACTTTACAGACACACTGTATTAATATACTCATGTTATACATGGTATTATAATTAATATATTAAAATATATGCCTGACATAATTTTGAAAAATTCAATAAATATTGGCTTTTAAAATATTTATTTTATGTTAGGCACTGTATTATGCTTTATATTTAAATTTAATCTGTAAAGCAGCTCTGGAAGATTGGTATAATTATTACTTTCACTTTACAGTCAGTAAACTAAGGTTCAGAGGTAATAAGTAATTTATCTAAGGCCACAGAGTTAGCAAATGCCTATGATTTAAATCCAAGAGATCTGACTATTACTGTGAAACCACTAGTATTTTAATTTTGAATTAATCAGGCTAATGATAAACTCTTATGGTTATTTAGGATGTATCAAAATACAGGGACATGATTGTAATTGCAGGTTAACATTGGTTAGAAAAGTACTTTCATATGCTAAGAAAGAATGGTATTTTATTAGAAAGCAGTTACATTTTGTGAACTTCACATCACATTAAGAGCATAATAGTTACCAGCATCAGAGTCTTCACGATAGCATTTATTGGGAAGTGAGCAGAGTGTGTGTGATTTAGTGGAGACGGGTCGGGGAGAGCCTGCGCCTGGCTGCCCGGTCCTTCCACGCGGGGTTTCCGCAGGCTGGCCTGTCCCCAGGACTGCCCTTCACCTGGTGTCCCCGCATGAAGGCTTCTGTCCCCCTCTAGGGTTGGGTAAGAGTACACATTTTTAATACAAAAATCTTGACAAGTGGAAGGAAAAATTTTTCAAAAATATGATTCACTATTCTGAGTTATTTAGCCTATAAACATTCTTGAATTTGAATCTCCAGTTTGTTAAATCTATTCAATTAACACCATACCGTCAATCAAGTTTCTGATTCTTTGTTCAGTTTCTAGGTTTCTTACTGCCTTAAATGCCTTTTATTTGGCCTGTGGCAAGAACTCCTCCGTAAATGGTAATTGCAGTTAACATCATTTGTTTATTCTGGCTTTATAAATGGTGACTTTTTGTAATAGTTGTAAGTAGTGGAGTAGTTTTTTTTTTTTTTACCGTTTTAATCATGAATTTAGAAATTAGGTACTAAAATGATCTTTTATGAAGGAGTTTTTGTGTGGATTTATGTTTAATTTTATGTTGTTTATTTTCTTTGTGACCTTGGACATGTTATTTTACATTTTTAATTTTTCATTTCTTTGTAGGATGGATATGATGAGACTATCTGTTTCATTAAAGGGTACACAGTAAGAGCTTAATTAAATGTTCTCTAAGAAGCAGAATATATGAAAAAAAATTATATGTTAAGGAGAATATATTCCTAAATTAGGAAGAAACTTTGGAGAATTTTCTTTTCTAAATTAGTGAGGAAATATAAGACATGAGATCGGAAGGAAGGACAAATGCCCTAACCAAGCAGTAGTGGTAGTGGGGATGTGAGGAAGAAATGGGATTTTATTTATCCATTCATCAGTTAATGGACATTTGGGTGGTTTTTACTTTTTGGCTATTATGAATAATGCTGTTATGAACATTTGTGTATATGAATTTTTGTGTGAACACATGTTGTCATATTTTAGGTTATACCTAAGAGTGGAATTGCTGGGGTAGATAGTGATTCTATGTTTGCATTTTAAAGAACTGCTAAGCTGTTTTTCAAAGTGGGTGCTCCACTCTACATTCCTACCATTTCTCCACATCTTTGCCAATACTCAGGTCTTGTCTCACGCTTGAATCTAGCAGAAATAGTGGGTGTGAAGTGGTGTCCCATTGTGGCATTTGCCTGATGGCTAATGATATTGAGCACCTTTCCATCTGCTTACTGGTTATTTGTATATCTTCACTGGAGAAATTTCTCTTCAGATCCTTAGCCTATTTTTCAACTGGGCTATATGTCTCTGAGTCATAAGAGTTCTTTACATATGTATTCTCTCTCTTGTGGGTTGTTTATGCAGTTTTTTTATGGTGTACTTTGAAGCACAAATGGTTTTAATTTTGATGACGTCCAATTTATCTATTTTTCTTTGGTTGCTTGTGCTTTTGGTGTCATGCTTAAGAAACCATTGCCTAACCCAAAGTCACAAAGACTTACTCCTATGTTTTTTTCTAAGAGCTCTATAGTTAGGTCTTTGATCCATTTTGAATTAATATTTTTGTATGGTTTTACAAACATTTGACTCTTAACCGATTTCCCAGACTGTGTGTGGGGAATACTGTCTGTAAAACAAGAAGTTGAACTCTATGACCACTGAAGTCCTTTGCAGCCATTCTGTGAGTCTGTGTAACTGTAACCTAACTGTCTCAATGTTTTTTTTTTTTTAATAGTACCACTATTTGTTGCAATGACCAAAACCCACGTGATAGCAGCTTCAAAAGAAGCATTTTATATCTGGCAATATCGTGTGGCAAAGAAGCTCATGGCATTGGAAATTAATCAGATGACACGGTCTCGAAAAGAAGGGAGAGAAAGGTATATCTCTTGATGCATATTTTTAGAAGCTCAATCATATCACATTTATTTTATTTTACTTTTTTTTATTTTTTTCAAAACTCATAGAAAATTTTTAGAAGAGTTTATTTGAGCCAAACTGGCACCATATGCCTGGGAGCAACATCTCAAATGCTCCTTCAACCATATCCTGTTTCCATCAGACATAGTTATAAATTGTCGTGCTCGAGAACTGTAAATTGTTTTAATAGAAATGTTTTCTAGTTGATTTGAATATCTTTCAAGTGGATCTGTTTAAATTGATCAAAATAAAAGAGAAGGAAGCATGGTGTGATCAAAGAAAGCCCTTAGAGATAAAGATTGGAAATCTGTGTTTCCATGTTTTTATAAGGAAATGGCTATTCTTTCTTATCTGTTCTCACCAGATTAGGGTTGTCATGCTCTACTGACATGTGGTTATACAGCGGAGGTCTGTGTGTTAGTGGCACAGGGCTTCTCAGGACCAGGAGGGGGTGGTTGTGGTATTGTTCTCCACAGGAGGGGGTGGTTGTGGTGCTGTTCACCACAGGAGAGTCAGGTCCTTGACACGGATATAAAGGAGGTCTTAGGTAGGGTGCACTGGCCACTACACTTCTCTCTTTTACCCTGGATTCCGGGGAGTCTGGGTTTGGAACTATTTCTGGCCCTGAGGAAAAGAGGGCTCTACTGCATAGTTAGGAGCCAGGATTCTCTATAGTAAATCTCAAGATGCAGGTGCATTTACTGCAGGGGTCCCCAAACTTTTTACACAGAGGGCCAGTTCACTGTCCCTCAGACCGTTGGAGGGCCGCCACATACAGTGCTCCTCTCACTGACCACCAATGAAAGAGGTGGCCCTTCCGGAAGTGCGGTGGGGGGGCGGATAAATGGCCTCAGGGGGCTGCATGCGCCCCACGGGCCGTAGTTTGGGGACGCCTGATTTACTGTGTTTTGGAAGTTCTCTTTTAGTGATATTCTGTGTGTTATTCGTCATCCTAAGCTGTTAGGTAAAGCATTTGGTTAAACGTTTTAACTTCATGCTTCTTAACGAGGGCATAGGCCTGTGCTGGTGGGGTGAGCAGCGAGCGGGCAGTCATGTCTGGAATCTCAGCCTGCTTTTTTGAATCCTCTTCTCTCTTCCCATTAACTCACTCTTGCACTAAGATAGGAGATATGTCCCTAGTAAAAGTATTTTGGTTTTGTGACTTCACATGGAAGCAGACAAAAACAAGTGAAAAATACTGTATCTTGGTTTCTTGCTACTTCTGAAAGACTCGGTGGGAAGAACCTTTGGCCCCTTTAAGGGCAGTATGTGGCTGTGGCAGAAATGAAGGAGGCCTGCAGTCTGGGGAGAAGGCAGCCCTTCGGACAGAGCTGGGCGGAAAGATCTAGCCTCTCTATAGAGTGGAGTGAGTGTCCTCCATAGCCAGCTAAGGAGATTCTGGCTTTAAATAAGGAAAACAGCCTTTATTTTTGGTATTTCCAGCTGGAATATATTTCTGTATTGAACTAGTTCTCTCTGGACCTTAGTTTCCGCATCTGAAAGGTGTAATTGATGATGGTGACAGCAGTTAACACGGATTACTTGCTGTGTGTCAGCCACTATGGAGAGTCTGTATTCATATCAGTCAATATTCCTATTATTCCCGTTTCCCAGAGAGGAAACCGAGACACACAAGCTTAAATTATTTGCCAAAGGTCACGAGCTGATAAGTAGAGATGGGATATACCAGCAGTTTATCTGGCCTGAAACCACTTTGCTCAAATTGGCCTTTCTTGTTGTACTTACTTGTTTTAAGAAAGGGAGGTGGTCAGATTTCTTGGGATACCTATTCTGACTTTTGACTTTTATTTGTGATAAATTAGTAGAAATAGTAACTGTGTGTACTTAATAGAAATGTATTAAAATGCAGAAACATGGCACTTCTAAATTGGTCCACCTTTCTATATTTAATATAGTTCTATTGAACTTAATATTTGAGCTCCTTGTTACATTGATGAAAGGATAATTATGATTTCAAGTTAACAATGATAAAATTTCATGATACATTATTTTAAAGATGGAAAATGGCTTGATTTTCCTGTAATTATATTACAGCTTGAACCCTTTTTATATATCAGGCTGTGTATGCATATGCTTTATAAAAACCATTTCATTATGTCTCTCAAAAATCCTCCAAGGGGGAACTGTCATCCTTATTGTACAGGTGGAGAAATTGAGGCTCAGAGAAGTCAAGCTCCTTTCCCAGGTCCGCATAGCTACTCTATGATGTCTCTACTCTATTCACCTCTGTTCATTTTAGTATTTTTTTCAGCAGACATTGTAGAGCAGCTGTCAGTGTGCTACACAGTGGAGATGTAGTCTTTGTCTCCAGGAAGCTTACCCCCTGGTGGGAGAGACAGACTGGCAGGGATACTGCAGTGTAAGCGTCACAACAAAACTATTGGAGAGTTGATAGAAGTCCCAAAGTGGTGCATCTTCATAACACAGTATGCACAGGGAAGAAGTCTTTAGTTCAGAGCAAAAATTCCATTAATTAGAGCTTTGCAAATATATTTAAGCTTTATTTTTATTAAGCACATTGATAGAAGGGAAGTTACAGAGAAACAACAGAGGAACTCAGTATATTAGAAGTTACTTCTGACTAATGTTCATTTGGAGAGTAAGGTAAAATATCTCTCGGGCTTAATGAAATTCATTGGAAACATGGGCTTTACTGTGTAAATATACTTTCAGGAACATCTCGTTTGTATAATTGGTAAACAGCTGGTAGATAGTTTCTATCTCTATAAGATTGAGCTTTGTCAAGAACTCTTTAAAATAACACAGACATTTATATTAAATAACAATATTCATTGGGGTTATCCAAGCCTTTCATTGTTTTAGAGATGATGAAATAGTATAACTTTTATGCTATCTTTGAAATTCTTATTTTTTCCCCAGAATTTATCATGTTGATTATACTCCTGGATCAGTGGATGGGGTGCTTGATTATAGTAAAGTCATTCAAGTAGGTGATTTTATTACTGTCATCAAATCTGTAGATTTGTAAATACTGTAATTTTATTTTGAGACCTGAAAAAGAATTTGTTTTCACTGATAGCATATTATTCTAGTAATTATTTAAAATTTTATATTTGGAAAACCTTTTTCTAGATCTGTTATTTTTTCTTTCTTTTGATTTAAAAAACATTTTATTTTAAAATAATGTTGGCTCACAGGAAGTTGCAAAAATAACACATGGAACCTCTTCACCCAGCTTCCTTCAATGGTGACATTTTATATAACTGTATAATATCAGAATCAAGAAATTGACACTGGTAATATTACTGTTCAAACTCTGACCCGATTCCTCATTTTTGCACTAGTTTTCACATGTATGTGTGTGCGCATAGTTTTATGTGATTTTATCATCATGAAGGAACTTCCTATGTACTCCTTCATTTTCACATCTACCCTCCGCTCTATCCTTGTTCCCTGGCAACCACTAATTTGTTTCCATCTCTAGAGTTCTGATACCCTGAGAATGCTTTATGAATGAACTCATGCAGCATGTGACCTTTGGGGATTGGCTTCTTTTCACTAAGCATGGCTCTAGTGAGCCATCCATTGTGGCACTGCCTGGCCATCTCTCCATTCCCCATTTTGGCATGGTTGGTCCTTCTCCCACCTGTTCATCTATCGTGAGTAAGCTCAGGTTTTATCCTCCCTGCCCATTTCAGTATGAGTTAGGTGCTCCTTTCTCGGTGCTCTCCTGTGTGGACTCTTTTTTTTTTTTTAATCATCTGTCCTGTAGTTAGGTGTTTGCTTCACTGTCTTCCCCAGTAGACTTTTAACTAATTCTTGAGGGTAAAGATTTCATCAAAGTATCTCTAGTGCTTAGTTCAGTGTCTGGCACAGAGTAGGTACTCAATTAGTAAAAAATTTGTTGGTAAATATATTGTTGAACTGTATACTACTTTATATCAGATTAGTCATTCAATAAATATTTGTTAAAGGATAATAATTGATTTATTTTAGGGCACAAGAGACCCAATTTGTGCCATAACTGCATCTGATAAGACATTGATTGTGGTAAGTTGTGAAAGAAATTATTTTATGAATAATAATTGTTTAAATTGTAAAAATAGAGTAAAGCAATATGTTTTGGATTTGCATATCATCTTTTGGGGCACTTTGTGTTTTACTGAGTCCAACATAAGAAATAAGAAAGTCTTAAAGATTGCCTCACCAATTGTTTATCTTTTGCAAAAATAGCTGTTTATAAAAACAGTGGAATGGGGGCCAGTTGGAGAGAGTTTGACATTAGGTTAAATGAGCCTTCTAAATGGTTGGCAGAAGTGAGGTGGGCTGGATGGCATTAGTAGGTCTTAAAAAGTTTCCTCCTCGTGTGGCCTGCTATTTGGTGTTGGAGAAAGTGCTTTGGCTCACCTGCTTTTATAAGACTTAGGATGAAAAGGTGATGTATTTGCTAGCCAGTAAAATAAAGAAGTACATTGCAAATTTTTGCTGAGTTTTTCCAATGACATCAGTGTATAGTGTCTTTTCTTGAGTTCTGACATTTGAAAATATTAATTTTTAGAGATAAATGTTTACTTTCATATAGTAATGCTGATAGAGTCATTGAATTTGTTTTTCTATTTTTAAAAAATTTTATCTAAAAAATTACATTTAAAGAGGTGATCATTGCTTTCTGATTATCTTCCTTTGCTGCAAACTTGTATCAGATAGACTTTCAGTAACAACTGTTTCATATGATGACCTTATATTGATCTTTCATACATATGAAATTTAACTCAGTATATGCTTTATATTTTAGTTTTTAATGTATTCCGCATATTACTCTAGACAACAACTATAAATAAGCCTAGATATTTCTTCTTTGTGATATAAGAATGTGTGTATTACTGAAGGACTAGGTTTTTGACTTCTTTTTGAATGCTACATGAAAAAAATTGGATCACCTTCTACCACGTTTAGAGGGTTTTAATTAATTAACTTAAGAGATAAAGGTGTACTCAGTCACCTGATTCGGTATCACAAGGGAATTTGCGATGACAGCCTCACTTTGATTTTGAAACAAAGGTATGAACATATACAGAGACCTATAATTGTAATTTAATATTATTATGGGAAATTTGCTTTAGTAATGAAAAGTAATTTCCACAGGGTCGTGAATCTGGCACCATTCAGAGATACAGTCTTCCTAATGTTGGTTTGATTCAAAAATATTCCCTTACTTGTCGAGCCAGCCAGTTATCGCTGAACTGCAGCTCTAGGTGAGTGAGCCTTCTCCTTGAGTAGACATCTGACTCGGATGCTGTCAGTTGGGGCTGTAGGGTTTCTGTAATAAATGCAAAGTGTGTGTTTAATTGTTTTACAGTTAAGTGCGGTTTTACTGTACTGTATTTGTATTTAAATGTATTTATCTAATGGGAAAAATATAGAAACTCAACCTTATTCCCAGGTTCTGATGAGCTGATTTTGAGGAAAAATGGTTATAGGTAATTTATTCATGCTTCCTGGTAGTAATTTTATAGTTTTTTCCCTTCTCCAATCTCATGATTTGCAGTCGTCTGGCTATCATAGACAACTCAGGAGTTCTCACTTTTTTTGACCTGGATGCTCGGGTAACAGACAGCAAGGGACAGCAAGTCATTGGCGAGTTGTTAAAATTGGAGCGAAAAGATGTGTGGGATATGAAGTGGGCCAAGGATAATCCGGATTTGTTTGCAATGATGGAGAAAACAAGGATGTACGTTTTCAGAAACTTGGATCCTGAGGTAAAAACAAGAAACGAGCATTACCGGTACATAAATAATGAGCCAAATATCAAGACGTGGGTATTTTTCGTTTGTTTCTTCAAGTGGTTTATTGGTGTTGGCTGCATGAATTTCTGAAAGTAAACAGAAACTTTTCGGTGGAGTTTTAAAATATTTGGTTTGAAGGGGAATAATACTCATCCTTTAAATATTTTCTATTTTCTCTGAAAGGCACTTTCTAAGCATTTTATCTGTTATTTTTAAAAGATGGAACCACGATCATTAACTATATAGAGTTTATTTTTTCCTGTCAAAGTAAAAAGAAGAAAAGATTCAAAATACCATAATTGCTTAAAACAACCTAACCAAAAAAATGTGGCTTTGAAACTGCTTTGTTCTCTCATTGCCCTTTGCCTGTGTATCTGCCTCCTTCCGTGCTTATCTTGTCTCATTGTTACCCACTGGCTGTCACCCACAAAGGCGTGTTCTTTCTCACCCAATAATCCTATGAGTTTGCAGATGTAGACTGTAATTGATGTACTCCCTCTGGGGTACCAGGAAGCCCCTCTCTCACTAATTTTAAAGTTATATTTTGACTTTCTACTTGTGGCTCACAGCAGCTAATTTTTAGGCCCTGAATTTTCCTGTTACTTTAGTCTGCTCTGGATCAGCTGTAACTGCTGTGTTTAGGAAATTCAAGATAATTTGAGTGGTAGCCATTATTAAGAAGATTAATCTTTTAAACATTTAATGGAGGTTCAATTTGGAACTTCTGTACTCCACTAATGTAAATAGTAAGAGATGAGTTAATAAATGCTTTATGTCATTAATTGATGTTGGTTTGGACCTGGAAGGAAATTGCATGTCTGGGCCTCTGAGTTGCTAATGATCCTCTGTTGTACTTTCTTTTAAAGTCACTTAAAAAATTTAAAATTTATTGATTAGAGAGATAGATAGATAGATAGAGAGAGAGAGAGAGAGAAAGAGAAAGAGAAAGAGAGAGAGAGAAGCATAAATCTGTTCCTGTATGTGCCCTGACTGGGGATTGAACCAGCAATCTCTGCAGTTCGGGATTATACTTTAACCAACCGAACTATCTGGCCAGGGCTTCTGTAATAATTTACTTAATGGTAAACTATTTGCCTCTTTAATATAACTTTGTTAAAGCTGTTAAGAGTCTGAAGGATCTTTGTAATTTTTAGACCCCGAAAAATGGTTCAAAGGAAAGGCATTCATTTGACCTATAAGCATGGCTTCTTTCAAGGGTCTGAAGGAATTCGACCCTTCCCACAAAACACTTGTGGAAACTGGACAGGATAACCAGATGGAAGTAGAGTACCTTTTGAATGTTAGGGCCCTTTTCTCCATCCTTGGAAATGACTAGTAATTACTACTTGGAAATTCAGAGATCGTGCGTCTGGAGGAGTGAGAGCATTGAGCCTGGCTGTTCAAAATGTGTGTGGCACAGATGGGGATTCTAGCACCAACTAAATCGTCGCCTGGTGGAAAGTGTTTCTTAAGTAGTTTTAACATAACAGCCTTTTTCTTTTTAAACTTGAGTTTGTTGTCTGGCTTGGCATATACTTCAATTTCTATTAGATTTACAGCTAGGTGAATTTTTTATAACCTTACCGCTGGCTGGATTTCTTCACAAGCCATGCTGCTGTTCTTTTCATTCATGAGGACGCTGGCTGGCTGTGGACTGATCATTCCTCTGGCTGCCTTCCTGACTGATTATTAAGAACATGCTGTTCAAAACAGAACTGCAGGAGCTCCTTTCTTCAGGACACAGTATTCTGTGTTATTATTTATGAGAGAAGCTATTGCTTGATGGTTAATACTATTATTTTTTATCCATTTGAGTGTTAGCATGAATTCTCAATTTATGCTTTTAAGTTGAAAACTGTTCTTCAGATTATTTGTGAGAAAGGGTACCATTTGTGTGCAGGGTCCTAATTCATTGATAAGGCACATTTTCTTTGAGAATTAGGAAATGGGAATTCAATATTGGTATTTCCTGTTTGATCATTTTCCTATCTCAGGGGTGCTGTCACGGAACTGACCAACCCTTTTATTCCTCTTGGTCTCCCTCTCATTGGTATTCTGGTTTCATATTCATGTTTGTGTCATAGTGTATATTTTTATCTGGCAGGCTACCTTATTTGTACATTTGCTTCTTTTTCAAACAAGAGGTTTCCAAACTTTTGAATACATGCCTTTTTATTGAGTACATTACCTTTTTTGTAATGAAACCTTTTTGGGGGCGTGATAAAAGGATTTTATAAAATTTTCTCATATAATCTATTTTAATGAATGATTTCTACATTCTAAAAGAAAATAAATATTTTAAAACCCCATTAACACATGTAACGTGCATACAGGAACCTCATTCTTAAGCCTAGACATACTATACTCAAACTAAATAGAATTCAAATTTTACTCAGATTAAATAGATTTCTTATTTTCATCTTTTTGGTATCTTCCTATTAAAATGTTTGTAGTTTTTGCCTAACCAGGTGGTGGTGCAATGGATAGAGCGTCAGACTGGGATGCGGAGGACCCAGGTTTGAGACCCTGAGGTCGCCAGCTTGAGCGTGGGCTCATCTGGTTTGAGCAAAGCTCACCAGCTTGGACCCAAGGTCGCTGGCTCGAGCAAGGGGTTACTCGGTCTGCTGAAGGCCTGCAATCAAGGCACATATGAGAAAGCAATCAATGAACAACTAAGGTGTCGCAACAAAAAACTGATGGATTGATGCTTCTCATCTCTCTTTGTTCCTGTCTGTCTGTCCCTATCTCTCCCTCTCTCTGACTTTCACTGTCTCTGTAAAAAAAAAAAAAAAAAAAGGGATTCTCTAAAATGTTTGTAGTTTTGATCATAGGTGAAGGACTAACTCTCAGAGTTATAAATTTGATATGTAATTTCATTTGGATTTTTTTACTTTCTATTTCATTCTGATATACATATAAAAACATATTTTTAAAAGTTACACTCTAGTATTATTTCCATTACCAGACAACCTTATCCTATTCTTTTGACAGTGTTCTCGGAGGTAGTAAGTATACCGGAAGTTTATTTCTTTTGATTTATATATTCATACCTATTCTTTCTGTTAGGGATTTAGGGCAGCTACTTTACATTATAGTATTCATTTACTACACTTTATGTCTACAAGCCTTGTAACACTGTGATAAAAGAAAGACATAGAACAGACTCAAGTGTTTACATATTGGCAAATTATGTAGAACATCTATCAGGAATGTGCTTTGGCTAATGTTACAGAGGACGAATTTTTCAGTATTGGTATGAGACTTCTTTGATATATGTACTTAAATACAAATATAGTGTTTGTTAATTTTATTAAGAATTAAATTGAATGTCAAATTGCATGGGTAAGAATTATTAAGCTTTGTAAGGCATTTATGGATTAATTAGGAAAATCTGGACTGACATTAGATGCTATAAGGTAATTAATATTGATTATGTAAGGCAGAGGTCCCCAAACTTTTTACACAGGGAGCCAGTTCACTGTCCCTCAGACCATTGGAGGGCTGGACTATAAAGAGGTGTTTTATTTATTTATTTATTTTTTGAAGTTAGAAACGGGGAGGCAGTCAGACAGACTCCCGCATGCGTCCGACCAGGATCCACCCAGCATGCCCACCAGGGGGCGATGCTCTGTCCATCTGGGGTGTTGTTGCTCTGTTGCAACCAGAACCATTCTAGTGCCTGAAGCAGAGGCCATAGAGCCATCCTCAGCACCCGGGCCAATTTTGCTCCAATGGAGCCTTGGCTGTGGGAGGGAAAGAGAGAGACAGAGAGGAAGGAGAGGGGGAGGGGCAGAGAAGCAGATGGGCGCCTTTCCTGTATGCCCTGGCTGGGAATTGAACCCGGGACCCCTGCATGCCAGGCCGACGCTCTACCACTGAGCCAACTGGCCAGGGCCAGGGCCGGACTATAAAAAAAACTATGAACAAATCCCTATGCACACTGCACATATCTTATTTTAAAGTAAAAAAACAAAACGGGAACAAATACAATATTTAAAATAAAGAACAAGTAAATTTAAATCAACAAACTGACCAGTATTTCAATAGGAACTATGCTCCTCTCACTGACCACTAATGAAAGAGGTGCCCCTTCCAGAAGTGCGGCAGGGGCGGATAAATGGCCTCAGGGGGCCGCAGTTTGGGGACCCCGATGTAAGGTGTGGTAATACTAATGTGGCCATGTAAGAGAACATCTTTATCATTTAGAGATAAGTACTAAAATATTTAGGGTTATGAGGCTTAATAAATTTAATTTATTTAGTTTAAAAAACTTAAGCCAAAAAATTGAAGCTTATTTAAGCAAAATATTAATAATTATTTAGACGATGGGTATATGGGTATTAATGATATCCTCTCTACTTTTCTGTTGGTTTGAAAATTTTGATAATAAAATTTAAAATCATGATATGTTGAGGAAGGAAACTTTTATATGTTATTAACTATGACATCTGTTTTTGTCTTTAAAGGAACCGATTCAGACTGCTGGATATATTTGTAACTTTGAGGAGTTAGAAATTAAAACTGTTTTATTGGACGAGATATTAAAGGTATTTCTTAAAAAGTTATATTTCTGCTGCTGTTATGACTGAGCTTAATTTTCGCACCAAGCACTGTGGTGTCCTGGGTAGGAGTGTGGATTGAGTTTCGCACCAAGCACTGTGGTGTCCTGGGTAGGAGTGTGGATTGAGTTTCGCACCAAGCACTGTGGTGTCCCGGTTAGGAGTGTGGATTGCAGAGTCAGGAGTGTAAGGGTTCCAGCCCTGCTCTGTCAATTGTACAGACTTTATATGGGTTCCTTCATCTTTTTGAATTTTACTTTTCTGTTTACAAGCCTCATCTTACCTTTATAAAATATAGATAATGATAGAACCTATCCTATAGGAATATTATATATTTTATAATGTGTGAAAAGCTCTTACCACAGTGCTAAGAACAAGAGCTCAAAAGATGGTAGCTAGTTGTTGTCATTGTTTTTATCTTAATAACAAAGAGTACAGATGAAATACTTGACAATTTACATCAGTCATTTTCTAGTTCTAGGATACTTGAGTAACTTTTTCTTCGAAGGTTCATTAATCTCTTCATTTTTTCCCAAGTTTTAGAAAAGAATTTATTTCTGGTTCCTGATGTCTTTTTGAACCCCCACTTTCGTCTTTATTAACCATGTTTTGAGATTTTTTTTTTCTCTAAGACTATACTGAGTGCAGTTTTAGCTTGCTTGGTGTAAGAGACACCAAGTTCTCTGTGACTGTTTTGTCATCTATTGAACTTAAAGACATGCAAAGCCTTAAAGGAAAGAATATTGTCACATGTTACTCTGGGGCCTTGTTGACCCAGGAAATACCTGAACTATAGATTCTAGCAAACATACAGGTTTAAGAAATGACGTGAGTGTTGTACTTCTAAAAATAATGCAGTGTTAAAATGTCAATTATATCTCAATAAAACAGGAAATAAAATGAAATAACATGAAGAATTTTTTAGAGGACTAGAGAAGGAATGCAAAAGGAAAAGGAAGGGAATTAACACTTACTAAAGTACCTTCCTATGAGATGTTCATATACATCACATACTGTGTTCCTTTGTCATTACAGCCATGCCTCCTGGTAGATATTACACAGACCTTGTTTTTATTTTATTTTATTATTATTATTATTTTGTATTTTTCTGAAGTTGGAAACGAGGAGGCAGTCAGACAGACTCCTGCATGCGCCCGACTGGGATCCACCCGGCACGCCCACCAGGGGGTGATGCTCTGCCCATCTGGGGCGTTGCTCTGTTGCATCCAGAGCCATCCTAGCGCCTGAGGCAGAGGCCATAGAGCCATCCTCAGTGCCCAGGCCAACTTTGCTCCAATGGAGCCTCGGCTGCAGGAGGGGAAGAGAGAGACAGAGAGAAAGGAGAGGGGGAGGGGTGGAGAAGCAGATGGGCGCTTCTCCTGTGTGCCCTGGCCAGGAATCGAACCCAGGACTCCTGCATGCCAGGCCGACGCTCTACCACTGAGCCAACCGGTCAGGGCCAGACCTTGTTTTTAAATGAGGAAGGCTCTTAGTGGATAAAATGATTTACCCAAAAGTTATCTGTTTATGGACTCAGCAATATTTATTGATAGTAAGACAGTTCCTGCCTCCAGTGGAAGAGATGGCCAGGTAGACAAGAAAGGCAGTACCAGGAAAGGGTTGGGTCAGTCAGCCCTAGTGAGGCAGTGTACCTCTTCAAAGTCTGAAGTAAGAGAACATTGGGTCATTTCTGAGACTGACTAATGTGAGCAACACAGCAGGCATGTGCTAAATATTTGATATATGTTATCTCATTGAATCCTCACAACTCGAGGAAGTAAGTTTGACCATCTTCCTTTGTACAGATGAAGAATCTGAGGCTTAGAGAGAACTAACTTGTCAGGGCCACTGTGTGAACAGCAGGCCAAGACGTGGTTTGACTCCAAGCTGTTTGACTTCAAAGCTGGAGTATGTTATTGGAAGAAATGAGGAAGGGAGAGTTGGTGGGGGTGGAAGGCCCAGGCCATAGGGATCCCATGTCTTGTTGTGGAGTTTGGACTTCATTCTGAAGTCAGTGGGGGAGTAGATCAGGAGAGTGACATGCTGAGGTTTCTATTTTAGGAACATGGTTTTGGCTTTTTGGATGGGAAGGGACAGGGTAGAGCAAGTTTTAGAAAGAGTTGTCACATGGCCAGAAAGCAGTGGAATTAGAATTTGAGCTTCAGTCTGTTTGACTCCCCACCTCATGCCCTTTTCACACCAGTTCCTACTTTGTAACCTAAGAACTTTTCAGTTTCTAGACATAGCAGTTTAGTGGGAGGGCGAGCAGGGGTGCACGGGCTCAGCTGAACTTTTCAGGGAACAGCCAATGCTGTTCATACTCAGGAGCTCCAGTTTTATCATTTGCTTCACATTACATTACTTGGACTGTGTGGAATATTGCCGAGTTCATTATAACTGCTTGTTTTCTTTCTTTGGCCATTAGCTCTTTCCTGCAAGACTGGCTTTCCGTTTCTGTTTTGTCAGCCTTTTAAATTACAAAAGGAAAGTGGTGAAGAACACTAGCTCTTTTTCTCTTCTTTGCCTGCTTCCCAGCAGCCCGTGGAGTGACCGTTTCATTGCCCCGCAGAGAGATAGGTTAAGGAGTGAGGGATGGAGTTTGTGCTCTCCTGGGGGCTGCAGCACTTGGGCCCGAAAGGAGCAGCATGTGGAGACTGACTGAGCTGAAGGAAACAACCTGCCTAAGTCTCCCTCCTAGAAAGGGGCCCTTCTACCACTGTCCCCTCTCCCCTGCAGGCACCCTAAGAGCCTCAGGAAGGATGTTTTCTAGATAACTGATGAGACCCACATATGGGACTTTCTTTCCTCCCAAGGTTTGTTTACAGTATGGTGCAGCTTTTTGTTAAGGTGTAAAAAAAGAAACATATGGTCCAAAGGCAACTATTTGAATTCCTTTCTTTTCATCTGACTTTTAGAATCCAGAATTTCCAAACAAGGGTTATATTCTTAACTTTGAGATTCGGTCCCTGCGAGATAGTCGAGCGTTGATTGAGAAGGTGGGAATTAAAGATGCATCTCAGTTCATAGAGGACAACCCACACCCCCGACTTTGGTATGTAAAAATAGAAACTCCTCCCTGAGTGTCTGGTGTGAGCTTCTAAAGCTCCAGTTCTGTCGTCCTCTCTCGTGCTAGCCTTCACAGGGATGGACTTCTGTTCTTGCTTTTCCTTTTAACATAGAGAAATTAGTTTTAGATATAGAAGAACTCAAAATAAGTATAATATTATATATATTTATATGGCCCTGGCTGGTTGGCTTAGTGGTAGAGTTTCAGCCTGGTGTGTAGATGTCCTGGGTTCGATTCCCATTCAGGACACACAGGAGAAGGGCCCATTTGCTTCTCTCCCCCTCCCCCTCTTGCTTCTCTCTCTCTCTCTTTCTCTTCCCCTCCTGCAGCCATGCCTCCATTGGAGCAAGTTGGCCCCAGGCACTGAGGATGGCTTCATGGCCTCTGCCTCAGATGCTAAGAGTTCAGTTGCTGAACAACAGAGCAATGGCCCCAGATGGCAGAGCATTGCCCCCTAGTGGGCTTGCTGAGTGAATCCTGGCCAGGGCACATGTGGGAGTCTGCTCTCTGCCTCCCTTCCTCTCACTGAATAATATATATATATATAATATCTCTCTCTCTGTATCTTTCTCTCTATATATATAGAGGGGAGGTAGGGGGAGAGATAGGAAGTATCAACTCATAGTTACAGCACTTTAGTAGTTCATTGATTGCTTCTCATCTGTGCCTTGTGTGTGTGTGGGGGCTCTAGCTGAGCCAGTGACTCCTTGCTCAAGCCAGTGACCTTGAGTTTCAAGCCAGTGACCATGGGATCACGTTGATCCCACGCTCAAGCCATCGACCCTATGCTTAAGCTAGTGAGCCTGCACTCAAGCCAGTGACCTCAGGGTTTTGAACCTGGGACTTCAGCATCCCAGGTTGACGTTCTATCCACTGCACTACCACTGGTTAGGCTAAATATATAAATATGTTTATAAATGAAACGTATAAATAATCGCTTCCCACCATGTTTCACCGGAAACCATAGTTCTAATTTAATTGTAGTTCAAGACTTGTTTATCAGTAATTTGCAATAGACTTTTCTGATTTTTTATTATGAAGGCGCCTACTGGCCGAAGCGGCACTTCAGAAGCTGAGTCTGTACACGGCAGAGCAAGCGTTTGTGCGCTGCAAAGATTACCAAGGCATTAAGTTTGTGAAGCGCCTGAGCAATCTGCAGAGCGAGGTCCTGAAGCAGGCAGAGGTCGCTGCCTACTTTGGCAGGTTCGAAGAGGCTGAAAGAATGTATCTCGATATGGACAGAAGGTCAGTGAGGGAGGCGCAGGCATACTGGAGCACCTCCAGAGGCCATATGAATGAAGAACGGAAAATAAACTGTCCCAAACCATTTCTTTGAGAAAGTAATTTCAGTTTGGGTTCCACATGCCCCTCATTAATCTGTGGTTTGTAATTTGGGGGCAGTTTACTTCTCATTGTTTACACATATGAACAGCTGGACATGGGAGATATTTATCACTTGTTAGGAAAAATAATCATCTGAGTAAGAGACTGGGGGACTTTTTATCGTTTATTACACAGTTCATTATTTGGGTTTAGGCCATTTAATTTACTGTTATTTAATTTACTGTTGTTAAGGAGCATGAAATACTGACCTGTGGTGGCGCAGTGGATAAAGCGTTGACCTGGAACGCTGAGGTCACTGCTTCGAAACCCTGGGCTTGCCTGGTCAAGGCACATATGGGAGTTGATGTTTCCTGCTCCGCCCCCTCTCACTCTCCTCTCTAAAATGAAAAAAAAAAAAAAGGAAGAAAAAAGGAGCATGAAATAAAAGTCAAATGTATTTAGAGCTTGAGTTTTATTCTTTATATTTTATTTTAGATTTATATAAAATAATGTACGAATTTCATTTTGGCTGTAAATGGTGTGTCTAATTTTTATTAATATTATTTGTACTTCCAGGAGAGCCTTACTACAACTTAAGCCCTGAAAAGAAAGATAAAACAAAACATGTTTTTTTTTTTTATTTTGTTAAAAAAAAATTTTTTTTTTTAAGAGAGAAGCGGGGAGGCAGAGAGACAGACTCTTGCATGCACCCTGACCAGAATCCACCCAGCAAAACCTGTATGGGGCGATGCTCTGCTTACCTGGGGCTGTTGCTCCATTGCTCAGCAGCTGAACTATATTTTAGCACCTGAGTGATCCTCAGCACCTGGGGCCGACTTGCTGTAACTGAGTCATGGTTGCAGGAGGGAAGAGAGAGGGGGAGAGAGAGAGAAAAAGGGAAGGGTGGAGAAGCAGATGGGCACTTCTCCTATGTGCCCTGACTGGGAATTGAACCCAGACATCCACACGCTGGGCCAATGCTGTACCACTGAGCCAACTGGCCAGGAATCCAAACATGTTTTTTTATATGTTTGGTTTTTAATTGAGCCTGATCATATCTAAGAAATTGATGAAAAGAAGTGATTATAATTTAAGTCATTATTTTGCTAAGGAAATTGGAAGTCCAGAAAAATAAAAGTCGGGAAATTGTTTCCTTTTCCCTGGTCCAGGTTCTCCCCATTGCTTCTTACCCAGTCAGGTTAAGTTTCTAAAATGTTTGGAGAGTTACCTTGTCTATCTGTTCATTGCTGTGTATTCTCAGTACCCTAAAATTGGACCTAGCACTTAGTAGGCACTTGGTAAATATTTGTCAAGGGAATGAATGAATAATTGAATGAGTGCCATTGTTTGCAGAGATCTTGCTATAGGCCTCCGGAGGAAACTGGGAGATTGGTTTAGAGTACTCCAGCTCCTGAAAACCGGGTCTGGTTATGCTGATGACAGCCTCCTGGAGCAGGCCCACAATGCCATCGGAGACTATTTTGCTGACCGACAAAAGTGGTGAGTATCGTTTCTGGGCCCCTCAGCTGTTCACCAGCACCTGCATACTTCCCTATGGAATAATGCTGTGGAAACGAGGACTGTCCTCTTGGATCCTAAACTCCAAGGAGCTCTGGATTCACCTTGGGAAGCACAAGATGCTTAATGTCTTTAGATGAGCCTCATAAAACTTGTGCTTAGCTTCAGGCAGCCTTTTACTGTTCGAGACTACCAGTCTGTGATTTATTTTCGAAAGAGTAAAAATAATGTTTTATGTTGGTTTATTTTGTTGTTATAGATTATTTTCAGAAATTGTTGGCTTTTATTCTGTTGTTTTCATTTTGATCAATGTGATTTTTTATTTATATTAGTGTTTGGGAGTCACTGTGTATCAGATTAAAACAATATTAGACTATTCAAAGAATGTTGTAACTAAATACACTTCACAGTTTAGATTTTTTTCCCTCCCAATTTATATGCTTCAAAGACATTTGTAACTAATACTATTAATTATAATGAAGGAACATTGTTTTGGTGAAAGTGCTTTTTATCAGGAGATTCACATTAGCATTAAATGTTCCTTCCCCATAGGTCGAATGCTGTACAATATTACGTGCAAGGCCGAAACCAGGCACGCTTGGCTGAATGTTATTACATGCTAGAAGATTATGAGGGATTGGAGAATCTTGCCAATTCACTTCCAGAAAACCATAAGTTGCTTCCAGTAGGTATTGCAAATTTTAGTTTTTGAAGTTGTTAGTTTACTTTATAAGATTTTTAAGTTATAGTCAGGAAGTATCTTCTGTGACAAGGAAAATTTTAAATTAACCTATAATCTTAAAGTTTCATAGGCATGGAATGATGCTTTTAATTGTTAAAACATTATACAAATGTTACAGAATACTTGAAAATGGAGGGAAGATTAATCAGATTCCTGCTACTTGAACATGATCACAGTTTTGTGTTGTCTTGGCAGTTTTAAAAAATTGCTTTTAAAAGTTAGCTGAACATATGACATATTTGCAGATGAAATGACATCTTGTCAGATTTTCTTTTTAGAATAATCCAGGCTGTGTCTGGTGATTACTGTGTGTGTGTGTGTGTGTGTGTTTGAAATTTGCTATAACAAAAGTTTAAAAAGATAGCTTGACTTTTGTTTATATTAACAATAAATTATTTATTTGAGTTGTCTGGAATTTTGTCTTTTTAAGCGTCTTTTAATTAATTGTTCAATGATGTTGATGAGTTTGTATTTTGTGAATCACTGAGCTGAATAATACCTGGAGCATTAGCTGCGCTCAGCTACAGGGGAGGGATGTGTATCAGTTATGAGTTTTGCCATCAAAATGTTGTTAGTTAACCAACAGGTGAGGAAAGCTGAAAATTCAGTTTCTATTATGAGTTAGAGCAGTTATCCCTGTAATAATGGATTTCACACTCCTTATTCTCAATCCTGTATGTTTTCTGGAGTGGGAAGGAAATCGGAATGGCTCGTAACCCTGGCTGCGGAGACAGTGTCGTCTACGTGCATGCTGTCAGTTAGGTGGGTCTGGGATGGAAAAGAGAAGCATTGCTGGAGTGTGTGCAGAGCACTAAGATTATCGAGTAAATACTAATGACAGCTATAATAATAATTAAATAATTAAAAGGATTTAAAAAATGTAAATAGTACCGCACATTTTAAATCAAGTTTTGGAACAGTTTTTAATAATATAGTAAAATGTACATAATATTTAAGTGGGAAATACAGTATACAAAGTTACATACAGGGTTGGGCAATAGTAGGTTTACAGTTTGTATGGAAAGTAATACAATAATTAATAAGTAATAACACAAGAATAAGCTCTGTCTTTTATGTCCTCACAACTGTAAATCTACTTTTGCCCAACCCTGTGTAGTCTGATCACAATCTGTGTGCCACCTCACACACACATGTGCATTCAGAGGACAAAGATGTTACCGGACTGCATTGAGAGAAGTTCCTCTGGGTAATAAGATTATGAGTAACTACATTTTTATGTTTTCTAATTTTTTTTACCATTAGAATTTATTACTTTATAATCAGAAAAACATAAGCATTACTTTTTTTTTTTTTTTTACAGAGCCAGAGAGAGAGTCAGAGAGAGGGATAGATAGGGACAGATAGACAGGAACGGAGATGTGAGAAGCATCAATCATTAGTTTTTTTGTTGTGCATTGCGACACCTTAGTTGTTCATTGATTGCTTTCTCATATGTGCCTTGACCGCAGGCCTTCAGCAGACTGAGTAACCCCTTGCTCGAGCTGGCGTCCTTGGGTCCAAGCTGGTGAGCTTTGCTCAAACCAGATGAGCCCATGCTCAAGCTGGCGACCTCGGGGTCTTGAACCTGGGTACTCAGCATCCCAGTTCGATGCTCTATCCACTGCGCTACCACCTGGTCAGGCGTAAGCATTACTTTTAAGAAGATAGTTGGATACAAAATTTATTGCCCAAACTATTGTAAATGTAGGTGTGGGGAAAGGAAAACTTTGGCCAATTTGATATTCAGAAAAGAGCAAAGTGACGTTCTAGAAATGGAAAGTACAGCCAATGGGTCTGATGGGCTTTGTGTGGTTCTCTCTCCTGGCCACTGCCCTCTAAAGGAATTCTGTTTTGGATCCAGTGTCCTGACCTGATGCCAGCTTGTTTGGGGCATTTTTTTTTAATTGAATGAGCGGAGGGGAGCCAGAGAGACAGACTCCCACATGAGTTCCGACCGAGATCCACCCAGCGAGCCCACTAGGGGGTGATGCTTTGCCCATATGGGGTATTGCTCCATTGTTCAGCAACCGAGCTCTTCTTAGCGCCTGAGGTGAGGCCATGGAGCCATCCTCAGAGCCTGGGGCCAAATCGCTCCAATCGAGGTCTGACTGCAGGAGGGGGAGACAGAGAGAAGTGAGAGGAAGATGGGTGGAGAAGCAGAAGGGCGCTTCTCCTGTGTGCCCTGACCAGGAATCGAACCTGGAACTTCCACACACCCGGCAGATACTCTACTACTGAGCTAACAGGCCAGGGCCTTGGGCATTCTTTATAGAGATTCAGGTAGCTCTGTGAATAAGCTTCCCCTTAAGCCTCAAATTAACAATTACCTTTGATTATACCATCTATTGCCTTAAAGGGTTTTTTTTTTTAACGGACTACTGTGGGGTTTTAGAGCTTGATTTTCTGTAAACTAGCTTCTAAACTGAGAAAGGAAAGAATGTAGTATGTTCAGGTCCCAGTTAAGAGATCCCTGGCAGGAGCTGGCAGTGTGTGTGTTTTATAGAAGGTGTTGCCTTGGCATCCACTCTGGTTTGTAGCCTCTGTCCCTATGTCTGTTTAAATGCCAAATTTCTGGAACCACCAGTACATTTAATACTCACATGTCCCCAGGGAGTTTTGTCAATCAAAATATAAGTGATTTCCTTGGTCTGTAAAATCTGATATTATTGTTTTGTCCTTACAGAAAATAGCACAAATGTTTGTGAGAGTTGGAATGTGTGAACAAACAGTGACTGCGTTTTTGAAATGTAATCAACCAAAGGCAGCCGTAGATGCCTGTGTACATCTCAACCAAGTAAGGAACTAAAATTAAAGTCATCTAGTCGTCCTTTAAAGACTGTTGCCAGCATAACGGTCAGAGAACTTGAGATGAATTTTGTGAAAGGAGGCAAGTAGTCTCTTACTTAGTGAGGAACTGGGAACATATTGGCATAAGTGCCACCATTAGGGGTGACCAGTCATAGCTAACTCAGTATGGGAACATGAACTAACCCTCTGCTTTCAGTCTGGCAAGTTTTTGTCCAGAAATAATTCCATAATTTTCTGTTTTATTAGAATTGGGTTTTGTTTCTAAAGAAGGCCCAGGTTATGGTTATTGCAACAGGAAAGAATTGAGTTACTTTATCAATATTTATTCTGGCAAATCCATATTCTATTCCCTTTAAAGAAAATGTATACTTGATATTTTTAAGAGCTGAAATCTAATTATAATTAAAGTGCAGAATTGTTGAAATTGTTGACTATCAATGCATTCTTTTAAGTGTTTTCTTAAAGCATTTTATAAAGCTTCATTTGCTTTATAAAAATAACTTTTAAATGTTAAATCTGATACATTGTCTTAATTAAAACTGCATAATTTGTTTTACTATACACATATCTTTCTCTCAAGAGTTTGGGTAGGATTAGAATTTTAAGATTAACATGTATATAAACTTTGAAGCTTTCCTTTTCAGATGTACGTCTTAAGCAAATTGAGGTCTTAGATCATGTAGTAATCATTTTGATGCATGTTTAACTTATAACATTTATTGTTGCTCTGATTTTAAGTGGTTTTTAAAAACATACACCAGTTTTCAATTTCAATACAATGTTATTATAAACTTAAAGCTTTATTGTGTGAATTTTATGACATGTGGCTATAAATGCTTGGATAACTGAGTGGTATATTTTTTTTCTGCAAGTGGGACAAAGCGGTTGAATTGGCTAAAAATCATAGTATGAAAGAAATTGGGTCCCTGTTAGCGAGGTATGCAGCTCATTTATTGGAAAAGAATAAAACTCTTGATGCCATAGAACTCTATCGGAAAGCCAATCACTTTTATGATGCTGCTAAACTCATGTTTAAGGTATGTTGTATTGAAGTATTTGGTTTGTTCTAGTTACTACTGTGTTTTTAGAAATTAAAGAACACATTTTCCTTTTTGTTTAGAAACAAATATTTGTTATAGCAAAATACTTCTGGTTATTACTAGTATAACTAACAATATGGTATTTTAGTATTGTTACTTTTACTCACAAGGCTATTTATTAATATTAGCTCTTTATTGATACTTAAACAATTATGTATTTATTTAATACCGATATTAAAGTGTTACAGAATTTTTAGGGAGCATAAAGTACAATATCGCTTAACTGGGATTTAATCCTATTGATAATAGAATTTTGGGTCCTTTTGTTCTTACTTTTACTTAGTTACTATTTTTTTTATAATTGTGGACTTCTTTTTGCTTTTTGCTTCTTTTTCTATGGCTTTATTTTCTTTAAAATTTTTTTTAATTGATTTTTGTAGTGAGAGGAAGAGAGGGAAGGAGGGGGAGAGAGAGATATGGAGAAAGAAACATTGATTTGTTGTTCTACTTATTTATGCATTCATTGGTTGATTCTCATGTTTGCCCTGACTGGGGATTGAACCTGCAAACTTGGCATATTGGGACAAAGCTTAACCAACTGAACTAATCAGCCAAGGTGAATTTTGAGTCCTTTTAGATGTGCACATTTTAAAGGCGTTACACTTTTCATAATATGCATTTGGCATGAAGGTTACTAATACAGTATTAATGTAAGAAAATTTTTATTCTAGTCTTTTCCCATTTACTTTAATGAGAAAATGATGTTTCCCTCAGAATCGTTTAAATAAATAAAAATTTCTGAAGGATGTACCATGTTAAAGCCATCTTGTCTCTGTGTACATAGGATATTATTTTAAAAAATCTCCTTGTTTTGGGAAATACTACCCATTCCCTGAAAGCTTTCTTGATTCTGACTTAAGGGACAGCATCTCTTATTTTCTAAGAATGTTAGAAGTGCTAACTCCAAGGCTAAATACTAAGAAAATACTAAGTACTTAACAGTACTAAGGAAAAGAAAGTGGGTTTTAAAATATCATAAATGAGGGGTATCTATATTCCATCCTACTGACTTTCCTCCTTTCTTTTTAGAGAATTAACTGTAGAGGTGATTGTATCTGTGCAAATATAGATTAAGCAATATCTTTCCCCAATTCTTTAAATGTTTAAAGATAGCAGATGAGGAGGCAAAGAAAAGAGCTAATCCTTTACGTGTCAAGAAGCTGTATGTCCTCTCTGCTTTACTGATAGAGCAGTACCATGAACAAATGAAAAGTGCCCAGCGAGGAAGTATGACGGGGAAGAGTTCGGAGGTGAGAAAGAACATTCAGTAAGACTAGACCTTCTCAAGTATTTAAGGAAAATAACCAGGCACACACACTTCTCTTTTTGGACAGGCCATTTAATTTGCTTCATTTGCATTTTATTTTCTTAAGTAATAACTGTATGTAGAAAAGGAAGACTTGGAATTAGTACTCAAATTTTAAAAATTCCTACTTGAAGTTATTGTAAACTATTTTTTCTACAAGACTAATTTACAGTCTTTGCTTTAATTCCTTACTGAGTAAATCATTTCTGATCTGTGAGTTCTAAAAACTTTCCAACGATATGTGTATTATTTTAATGTGCAAATGAATCTCTTATTAAAGTTTAATCAATTTTATTTTAAAATTTGATCAGTCCTTTCACAATGTATACTTGTAGCAAATCACCACAATGTACACTTTAAGTATCTTACATTTATTTGTCAATTCTGTGTCAATAAAGCAGAAGAAAATTTGATCAGGCCAGTTTAACAAAGTATGAATTATAGTGGAGAAATTCAGTCTGGAATCACAGTTTTGTAGTGACAGAATCCGCTAATGTAGATATGTTTATGTATAACAGTTTGAGAAATTCTCTTCATCGGGAGGACAGTGTTGTGGCCGTGCTAATGGGAGACGGGGTATGCTTCTCTTGCAGGCCTCTTCTGCTTTGGCTGGCTTGCTGGAAGAAGAGGTTCTTTCTCCAAAGAGTTGGTTCATGGATAATGCCTGGAGAGGGGCCGAGGCCTACCACTTCTTTCTCCTGGCACAGAGGCAGCTCTATGAGGGCTACCTGGACACCGCCCTGAGGACAGGTGGGCCACGGACCTAGTGTGCAGACTGTCTAAAACTGTAATGGAATAGGAAAGGCCAGCTTCTTCAGTCTGCCCGTAATTTAATGTCAGTAACGCCTTTTTTTTCCTATGCATTTATTTTCAGATGTTTGAGATTTGCTATCCATAATTTGTTTTGTGCATTCCCCTTTTTGAAGTTCTTTTTATTTTTAATACATAGAAAGCAATATGTATGGTTCACAGGAAAACAAGAAGTTTGAAATAAGCAAAAAGAACTATTGTATTCATTCAAGGTTAAACACTTAATAGCCAGACTATGTACTGCCTGGCCTGTGGTGGCGCAATGGATCAGCATTGACCTGGAACACTGAGGTTGCTGGTTCAAAACCCTGGGCTTGCCTGGCCAAGGCATGTGTGGGAGTTGATGCTTCCCGCTCCTCCCCTCTTCTCTCTGTCTCTCTCTTCTCTAAAATGAATAAATAAAATAAAAAAAATTAAAAAAATAGCCAATGTCCTTTGTATGTGTATATATGTTATAGTAATATTTATATATATAATAATAAATATATATTACATAAAATAAATATATTCAAGTAAATTTGTTAATTTGTTATTTTATAATATTTGGGGTGTAACATATTACTTTTGGTTTCTTTTTTAAAAAACATAATACTTTGTAAAAAATATATATATATTAGTGAGAGAGAGAGAGAGAGAGAGAGTGGAACAGACAGGGACAGACATACAGGAAGGGAGAGAGATGAGAAGCATCAACTCATAGTTGCAGTACCTTACTTGTTCATTGATTGCTTTCTCATATGTGCCTTGTCCAGGGGGCTCCAGCCAAGCCAGTGACCCCTTGCTCAAACCAGTGACCTTGGGCTCAAGCCAGTGACCATTAAAAGAGACCTTTTAGAGAAATTATTTTATTTCACTGTTTCTTGAATTCTAAAGTGATATTTTTTTCTTATTTTTGTAATTTTATCTTTATTATTACTTAAACACCCTAAGCTTCAATTTCTTTTTATGAAAAGTGAGGAAAATAGTATTTTCTTCATAGGGTTGTTTTGAGGCTTGAGAAATACGTGAAAATAAAAGTCCCTTATTATAGTGCTTGGATTTTGTGAGACCTTAAGGAATGATAACCATGGTGATGCTATTAACAGTGGTTGTGTTTATTTTGGTATGGTCCAATCAGTCAGGGAACACTCTCAGGGAGTCCTTCATTTCAAGCGTATTAAATATTATATTTTATTATAACTTCTTAGTTATCCTAAAGCCATTTATTAAAACTTTTCTTTCATTTATTTATTTATTTATTTTTATTTATTAAAAACTTATTGTTCCTTCATAGATTTGAAATTCTACCTTCATGAAACTAAATTCACACATATTATTCATCCTTTCCTAGACCACTATTTTCTAGTCCTGAATTTCTATGGCAGTACTATCCTCTTACCTTACTTTTATATTTTAATATCTGGAATCTCAGCTTTCCTTCATTACTCTTCTTCTTTGAAAAAAGTTTTGGGTATTCTCCTTGGTTTTATCCAGATTCACTTTAGAATCTTTTTGAGGGTAGGGGGAATTTCAGTGAAGTCTCATTGGATTTTGAATTAGAAATGCATTATTTAATGTATTAATATTGGAATCATCAATATATTTACAACATTGAGTTTTCTTATCCAGAAACATCAATTTCTTTTTTTTTTCAGAGACAGAGAGAGAGAGAGAGTCAGAGAGATGGATAGACAGGGACAGACAGACAGGAACGGAGAGATGAGAAGCATCAATCATTAGTTTTTCGTTGCGCATTGCAACACTTTAGTTGTTCATTGATTGCTTTCTCATATGTGCCTTGACCGCGGGCCCTCAGCAGATCAAGTAACCTCTTGCTCGAGCCAGCAACCTTGGGTCTAAGTTGGTGAGGTTTTGCTCAAACCAGATGAGCCCATGCTCAAGCTGGTGACCTCAGGGTCTCGAACCTGGGTCCTCCACATCCTAGTCCTATGCTCTATCCACTGTGCCACCGCCTGGTCAGGCCAGAAACATCAATTTTTAAAAAATCTTTTATATATCTGTGTTTCTCTCTAAAGTTTTCAGTTTTTTTCTTTTATGCTCTGAACATTTCTTTTACAGTTTATTTATATTTTTCTTGTCACTAGCCATGGGACTGTAAATTTTTTTCTAATTGCTTATCAGTTATACATAGGAATCATTTTTATTTTTATGTTTTTTAAAATACCTTCATTTAATTCTAAATGATGAATAAGTGATATAGATTATACACTACTTAAAATAGTTGTATTTTATATAATATATGCACAATTTCAAGATTTATTATATGATAGATTAGACTTTTAACTTGGGATTCTTTACCCACTGGATGAAGATATCCATATACATTAATATTTTTGTCTTTTAGTGATAAAATTATCTGAAACAATACATGCCCTGTAAATTATTGTCCATGAATTTGTGAAATTAGAGGGCATTCTTTATTATAACTAAATGAGCTTACTCTGTGAATTTCTTCCAGTGAACTTGTATATATTTGATCCCAAAACCAGTTTATTGTATAGGAACCTAATTGTAAAACACATGAATATATTGCTCTAAATTGTTTTATGAAATTTTCAATATTATACTGTAACAAGATATTTTTAAGACTGTGAAGTCTAGAGAAGGAAAAATACAATTTGATTACCAATTTATTTATTTTTGTGACAGAGACAGAGAGAGAGGGACAGATAGGGACAGACAGACAGGAAGGAAGAGAGATGAGAAGCATCAATTTTTTGTTGTGGCTCCTTAGTCTCAGTTGTTCATTGATGGCTTTCTCATATGTACCTTAACTGGGGGGCTACAGCAGAGCAAGTGATCTCTTGTTCAAGCCAGCGACCTTGTGCTCAAGCCAGTGACCTTGTGCTCAAGCCAGTGACTTTGGGCTACAAGCCAGTGACCTTTGGGCTCAAGCCAGTGACCATGGGGTCATGCCTATGATCCCACACTCAAGCCAGTGACCCTGCGCTCAAGCTGGTGATCCTGCACTCAAGCCGGCGACCTCGGGGTTTTGAACCTGGGTCCTCCATGTCTCAGTCCGACACTCTATCCACTGTGTCACCACCTGGTCAGACTGCTTACCAATTTATTAATTCTACATTGCATTTTTAAGAAAGAGATTATATCTCCAGTATAGAAAAATTAAAAATAAAATATGATAGTTGTCAAAATAAATTGAGCTGACAACTTAGAGGCTCATTTTCACATTTTTCCCTTAAAGTTTTATTGTTTCAATAAAACAAACAGAAAATATTTAAGTGGTTTTGGAATTCTACAACATTTCTTTTTCAGAGACAGAGAGAGAGTCAGAGAGAGGGATAGACAGGGACAGACAGACAGGAACGGAGAGATGAGAAGCATTAATCATTAGTTTTTCGTTGTGTGTTGCAACACCTTAGTTGTTCATTGATTGCTTTCTCATATGTGCCTTGGCCGCGGGCCCTCAGCAGTAACCCCTTGCTCTAGCCAGCAACCTTGGGTTCAAGCTGCTGAGCTTTGCTCAAACCAGATGAGCCTGCGCTCAAGCTGGCGACCTTGGGGTCTCGAACCTGGGTCCTCCGCATCCCAGTCGGACGCTCCACTGTGCCACTGCCTGGTCAGGCTCCACAACATTTTTTTACGTATGCATTTCTAAATGGCCGTGTGCATCATTTGGTAATGGTTATATGTCCAGGACCTGAGCTGTTAGCTGAGACGTCCCTGCAGATCACCGAGCCTGTGTCTTCCTGCCAGTGCTCTGATCTCTCATCATTGTTTTCTTTAACTTTGCTAAGGTTTATGTACGTCCAACTGAAACAGTTGAACACAGATTCTATCCCATGCATGATCATGATTACTCTGCAAAATCCAAATTGTTATTTCTTCCCTAGCTCTTCACCTGAGAGACTTTGAAGACATTATCCCTGCCATTGAGATCTACTCTCTGTTAGCACTCTGTGCATGTGCCAATAGAGCTTTTGGTATTTGTTCAAGAGCTTTTTTTAAACTTGAATCATTAGAGAGCCTCAGTTCAGAACAGAAACAGCAATATGAAGATCTTGCTCTAGAAATCTTCATCAAAAATACTCCCAAAGATAGCAGAAACTCGGAATCAGACAGCTTTCTTGAAGGGTAAGGCTAATTGTAATTAGTAAATGTCATTCTGCCGTCTTAGAAGCTTGGGTTTCTATATGTATAATGGTGTGATATAATAATTAAAGCACTAAATTTCAAAGTAGTTTGTTAACATTATACCCTGTTTTATTTAGTTTTATAAGTGTATTGATGCTTCATTTTCTCATTGCAAGAAAAGTTTTTAAGTTTACCTTGAAATGTTTTTCATTCTTCAGTTTTTTAAATGTAATAAAGTTTTAAGTAATTAGGAGTTTTAAAGTATAGTTATTTGTTTTTCCTCTTATTTTTACAGAGGGGAAGGGAAACTGCCAACATGCATTGCCACTGGAAGCCCAATCTCTGAATATAAGTTCTGGATGTGCAGTGTGTGCAAGCACTGTGTTCTGGCTCAGAAAATAAGTAACTACAACTTCTGTCCCTTATGCCACAGTCCAGTGGGATAAAGAATGACACGTTGTGCAGAACTGTAGGTTGTACTGATTTTTGTTTTACATGAAAGTCAGCTTTAATATTTCATAGTTGTACTTTGACACAAAATTATTTATAAATTATATATATAATACCTGTATTATATATACATATACATATTATATATATAATTTTGTATCAAACTATGAATAATGATACTGGTTTTCATATAAAACATATAGAAATCAACCTTGTTTCATGTCTGTCTGTTTCTGCCTTGTATTTGGTTACATAATACTATGGAATTATTCTGAATAAGAAAATTTTTCTCACAGTGTCAAGGTTACTAATTAACAAAATGTTGTATATTGGCAGGGGTATAGGGGCAGCATGGGAGTGGGGTAATGTTATGTCAAGAAGGTTAAAGGATTTGCTTCAAGTCCCAAATCAGCTGTTGACTCCTTAAGCTTTTACTAACATACCTACTGGAAACTATCTTTTGGAACCTTTTGATTTGCCACTATTTCCATGATGTCTGAGTAATAGAACTTTTCATCTATTTTAGATAGAGCCTGAGTTGCTATGGCTAATTCTTGTTCAGTTTAATACAGAAACCAAAATTTCTAAAACTAACCTCTCATATATGGTAGACTTATCACACATGTATGTATGTACATGCCAGGCATATCTTTTCTACTATTGTAAAAGCTTAAGGCTGTTGTTTACGACTTACATCTGTGAAAGTTTTAGTGATCTTTCATATTTGGGGACCTCGTCTGTCTTGTAAATGGTACTAGAGAAAGAACCAGTATGATTTGACCGAACTAGTTTTATTCAATGAAAGAAATTTTAGGATAACAACACTAACAAACTCTCCCCTGGTGAACAGGGCAAAGGGAAGCAAAATTGTCTATATATAACAAACAATTGGAGAGAAGTTAGATACAATGAGGCAGTATATTAAAGACAGTATATGAAACAGTTATGTTAAACATGAACTTTTATTAAACATGAACTGACTCCCTTTAAGTAGTGCTGATTTGTTCTCTATCATAAAACTTGATGTGAATTATGTGAAGTTTCAAATTAGCATGGTAGGTCAAAAGTATTGAGATGACAGAAATTACTGATAAAGCTATACAAGTAAGCACCATGCCTAATTGGCATCATAGCATTGTTGACTCACCTGCTATCATGCATAAATGCTGACTTTTTATACATTTTAAAAAGTACACTTTGAAATTATAGTTTTGTATTTCAGGGGCTGAGATCTTAGGGTTTATGTGGCATTAAGTGAAATAATACGTGTTAGGGTTAAATTAGCCCTTGTAAAACTCGAATTCCCCTCATCCAACGTCTTCCAGTCTTCCGTGTGCTCAGAACAAAATATTCCCATCCATCACTGCTTGTAGTTAATTTGCTTGCTATTCTCTCTCTTAATGGCTTCCTGGCCTTTACTTTGAAATGTAGCAAAAAGTTAAAAAGTTTACTTTTGCAGGAATGTCAGGGAAAGCTTACATTGGAGTGGGACCTGACCGTTAGGGGAGTTTAAATCACAATAGTTGTTTGTGAAAGCCTGGCTGTTCCTGGGAGATTCTTGACCTCTTGGCTGTCTTAAAGATTTAGCAAGGACATCAGAAAGGACCATGATGACTAGGCCTGTGCTATATCAGAAAGAACTAGTGTTTCTGTGGTTGAGTCCCCCTCTTCCTCCTCCTCCTCCTCATGGTCAAGTCAGTGACCAAGGTCACAAACCTCTATATGCTAATCTGAGTATGTCTATGTGCACCCAACCCCATGCCAGCAAAATGCCTGCAGCAACATCTGTATCTAACTCTCTCCTGCATCTCAGGGCTGACACCCTTTGCTGGACTCAGCCTACCTGCACCAGGTGCTTTTATAATAAACTCTCCTTTTGGAACACATTAGCCTCGTGTTTTCCGTTCAGCCCATGGTTTCTGCCTTTCAGTAGCATTGTAGTTAAGTTTTGAAATCAGTAAGTATGAGTCCTTCAACTTTGTTCTTTTTCAAGTGTTTTGGCTATTTGGGATCCCTTGAAATTTTGTATGAATTTTAGATGGATTTTTTTCTATTTCTGTAAAAATATCATTGGGGTTTTGAGGGATTTCATTAATCTGTGGAATTTGTGGGTGGAGCGCAGAGCACATTCCTAGCAGCTGCGGCTGATGCGATGCTGTGAGAATACTCCAGCTTCCAGAACCCTCCTGGGCATACCCAGGAAGGAAGCTCGCCTGCTATAAGGAAGTGACTTAGCATCAACCACGCAGCTCCCTGATCTTTTCAGCCATTGGCTATGAAGGATGCACTGTAACATCCTATTGGCTGAACCTGTGTATATAGGCTAGCTTACCTCCTGAATAAAGTGGATCTGCGTCACTGAACCTGGTTCCTGGAGTCAGGTCTTTGCGTCTCCGTCGTCTTCACCCCTGGCAGGACTTGTCATCAGCTGGTGCCCAACATTGGGCAGGGACCTAACCGGCATCCAAGGGATGGGAGAGTGACCCTCTGCAATGGGAAACCTTCTCCCCCACTCTTGAGCCCCACAGGCTCAAGCCCTGCACGCTCTATTGCAGAGTAGGCAAGTTGAAATTAGTGAAAAGGATCTCTGTACCTACTGGGAGATTCTCTCTGGTCTCAATCCCTGGATTGAGGACGCACTGCTCTGGGACCCGGATACTTGGGCCCGAGCTCTCCGGCGCGTTTGTTCGGACGAGGTGCATGGGTGGCAAACATTCCCTCTCGGCCTCACTCCTGCCTTATTGGCAATATGTGCCTGCTTGACCGGTGCTGCTCCTGGGGACCCTCCGCTGGTGCCAAAAATATTACAGGCTACCTCTCTCTCTCTGAGGAGCCCCTACCTCCCTATTTGTCCCCCTCCACTGAGGAGGAAAGTAGTTTAGCATCTGAGTTTGCAGCTGGGCGCGCAGAAACGAAACCAACCGAATTGCTAACTGCGTCATCAGCTCTGCCGCTGGAAAAAGCAGAAGTTGCTACTCCCGCATTCCCTGCTGGGGCTCAATGCCCCACCCCAGCCTCTCAGACGCCATTTTCTCCAGCATGTGTTCCTGCTGCAAACCCATGGGCCAGCCTATATGCCCGAATGTCTTTTTTCTTTCTGTCTGTCTTGTCTATTTTTCTGTATCTCTCGCTTTCTCTCTCCCCCACCCCTCTCTCTGAAATGGTGCCGGAAGGTCCCAGCCACGGCACAGTGGCGGGGATCACACCCTCTTCTAACGCAAGGGAGAGGTTATGCTTGTGTTTTTCAGCCAATTTGGATCCCAGGAACCCCCCAACCTGCTTGACAGGGTTTCTTGGGCACCAACTAAGTGGTTCAGTCTTCACCCATCCAAAGCCACAGCCCTGGCCTTCTCCACACCGACTACACCTGAGGGGAAGAGGTCCTCAGCACTCCAGAAGAAGACCTCACTGCCAGCATGCGCACCCCATCACCTGGGCGGATGTGGAGGCTTTGGCAGGGCAGGCTCAGAGAATTGCCCCTGACGGGCCCCCAGGCCCGGGTGCTCTGTTCTTACTTATGTGTGCTATAGTAACTGCTGACTTCCAGATGCAGACGGCGGCAGCAGCCCGGTGCTCGAGCCCGGCAGCGCGAGCTGATGTTTTCAGTTCACCTTTGGGGGATGAGGAGAATTGGGCTGGAGTTGCGATTCGCAGACTCCAGAAGGTAAACGGTGGCAGCTGTGGCAGGAGGATGAATGAAAGCCAGGCTTGCATTGCTGAGTGGCCGCTGGAATGGCAGGGAGTGCCCAAGCCGCTGGTGGGTTTGATGACATTTTGGGATAGGGGTGGATGCCATCATGCTCTCTGGAGCAGAGATGAAAATGCTGACTGCCATTGCCATGTGCTCCTCTTTGGGACAGTGTAAGACCTGCCAGGATGGCAAGGATGAGGGGGGTGACTGAGGCCTCATGTGCGTGGACTGATTTCCTGGACTACGACCCGAGTGAGCACTGGCTCCTTTGTTGGATGGACTTACGGATTTTGGACAATGTGAATAACCTTGGTAGGGGTGGGGAGCAGCTTTTCTGGAAGCACTCCCCTACCCTGGGAAGCTTTTCCCATGGCTAGAAAGAAGGCTGAGGACATTTTGTGCTTTTGGCAAAGTGCTCAGAGACTGGTGAAGTGTACCTCTGTAATTGTTGAAATTGTATGATTTGTCATGTTGTAATTTGTGTAATGTGCCTTGCAACCATATGCAGTATGCAACCCACAGCAAGCCATCCGTTTCATGTTTGGATGCTGGACCTTTGTGGGAAGGGGGCATGCATGAACCTATGTCCATTTTTTACAATCAAAATGGAACTGTGTTTAACGGCACCTAGAAGGTCTCTGTAACACAATGGGAGGGAAATGACATCCTGATCCCTAGGAGGAATCCCCTGTTTAAGACCCCCATTCTATTTTCTAACTAGTCAAACATTACAGAAGCTTGCCTCATTGTTTAATCCAGCTAATCTATTAGCATATAGTATAATAGGTATGTAGTTTTAGTTCTACTAGGGTTCCGTTGCATAATGCGTAGCATTCAGAAGCTACAACATCAGCAAGCTGCCATTCATCAAATCCAATTGGCCTTAATTAAAAGAGAAGGGGGAGGTGTGGGTGGAGCGCAGAGCACATTCCTAGCAGCTGTGGCTGGTGCAATGCTGTGAGAATACTCCAGCTCCCAGAAGCCTCACAGGGGTCCTCAAACTTTTTATAAAAACCGCCCACTTTTGCAGTGCTGGTAGACCTGGTCCCTACTGCCCACTAGTGGGCGTTCCAGCTTTCATGATGGGCCAATTGCGGCGCTGTTTGGTTGCACGGTAGGGACCAGGTTGACCAGCACTGCAAAAGTGGGCAGTCTTTATAAAAAGTTTGACGACCCCTGCGGCTCGCCTGCTATAAGGAAGTGATTTAGCGCCAACCACGCAGCTCCCTGATCTTTTCAGCCATTGGCTATGAAGGACACGCTATAACACCCTATAGGCTGAACCCATGTATATAAGCTAGCTTACTTCCTGAATAAAGTGGATCTGTGTCACTGAACCTGGTCCCCGGAGTCTGGTCTGCATTTCTGTCGTCCTCACCGCTGGCAGGACTTGTCCACAAGTATTGACATCTTTAAAATACTGTTTTATAATCTATATGGACATGGGACATCTTCCTATTTATGTCTTTAAGCAATGTTTCATTGTATAAGTCTTTCACCTCCTTGGTTAATTTCTTTTATTCTTTCTGATGTTACTGTAAATGGAATTGTTTTTAAAATTTCCCTTGGATTGTTCATTTTATATAATTTTTACTTGAATTAAACATACTATATTTAAATTACTATCTGGGTTTCCTTTTGGTATAAACAGTCAAGGAATGTCAAGTAACATCACAGACCACAGGCTGTTGACACAACTACTATTTAGTATTTCTTCCAAAGGTTCAAAAAGGTTGAGAAATTTGTATTCTAGGGTATTGGATCTAATAAACAATTTGAATCTGGACTCAGGACCAGGGACAACTAAGTTAACGGGATTCCGACACAAAGTGTCTCGGTGTACACAGCCTAATCAGCAAAGGGTGTCTTGCTGAGGGTGGACGCAGGAGCAGAACAGGTGCAACAATTACCCATTCAGAAAAGCAAGGTTGCTTCCGCTTCCGCCCCCCCCCCCCCCCCCCCCCTCCGCAACAGGCAAACTCCACGGATATGGAAACCAGTTCCGCCAGTACTCTTCTGTGAAACGGGGCTGGCGGGACTGGCAGCAACAGTAACGAAACTAAACGGCGCAGAGGTCTGTCCAAACTCTCTGGGCAGCCTGCACCCTCAGCGGCTGCGGACCTTCCCCGATCGCCGGCCCACGGGTCCTCAGAAGGTACCAAGTGCCGCCTTGGCTAGCACGGAGGTTGAATTCACGGGTGCGCAAGTGGCTTAGCGGTTCAGCCTCTGAAATCATCCCCCTTTCTACGCTAAAAGCCAGGCCTCTACGGCTATGGAAGGGCGGCAGGTGCAAGACAGCCACGCAACCCTAGCACTCGCCCAGGCTCATTTTAAGAAGGGCGAATACACAGAGGCCGAGACGCTGTACTCCGCTTACATTCTCCACTGCGGCGGCACAGCTTCCGGCAGAGTGCTGCCCGGGAGGTAACTATCGCGAGAAGTGGGGTCAGCGGAATCTTTGGGAGGTGGTCGCGGATTGGGGAGCAGTAGCCGCTTTGCTCGCCGCCTTAGCCCAAAGGGCTGCAGGGACGGAGGGTGCGGATGCCTGTTTTCTCGGAAAGGCGGTGAGGAGACCGTCTTGAAGCGCAGCGCCTTGCGCGTTGCTCCGGGACACCCGGCGCATCGGCTCTTCCACCCCGCGCGTCCCCCGCTCACGTTCCTCTCCATCGAGAGACGCAGTGCGGGTAGGGCTTTTCCACCGTTATTTTAACAGTGGGATATCCGAGACCTGGTGAAGGCGAGGTGACACCTGAGCAGTGCCACGCTAGCACACGGCACCGCGGACCCCAGCCACATCAGCACAGCGTGTTTTGTTTTTCGTGTGTTGTTAAAATAATGTAAGAAAAAGGAAAGTAGTATAATGAGCCTCCAGGTAACCATGATTTGGCTTCAGCATTATCACTTCACCCAGACTACATTTATCTGGATATTTTAAATATTTCTAAATGTTAAAAATTCTTAAAGACCACACTATCATTAGCACATAATTCCTTAATATCAAATATCCAGTTAGGTGCCTGAACTTCACTGATCAATAACGTTTTTGTTTGTTGTTTGGTTGAGTTTTTATCAGGTGGTACAAGTCAGACTGCACATCAGGTCCCTTAACCTATAGGCTCCCCTTCTTTTTTTTTCCTTTGTGGACCCTGAGAAAGAAGACACCTACTGAGAAGGCCTGTTGGTGGCTAACTGGGCCCAAAGTTTGAAAACCAAACAGCCTAGCAGACATTTCTACATAGGAACTTCTTGCAAACTGCACTTTTTTTTTTTTTTTTTTTTTAAATAAATTTTTATTAATGGTAATGGGATGACATTAATAAATCAGGGTACATATATTCAAAGAAAACATGTCCAGGTTATCTTGTCATTAAACTATGTTGCATACCCCTCGCCCAAAGTCAGATTGTCCTTCGCCACCCTCCATCTAGTTCTCTGTGCCCCTCCCCCTCCCCCCAACCCTCCCCCTGTCCCCCCTCCCCCCACCCCTGGTAACCACCACACTCTTGTCCATGTCTCTTAGTCTCATTTTTATGTTCCACCAATGTATGGAATCATGTAGTTCTTGTTTTTTTCTGATTTACTTATTTCACTCCTTATAATGTTATCAAGATCCCACCATTTTGCTGTAAATGATCTGATGTCATCGTTTCTTATGGCTGAGTAGTATTCCATAGTGTATATGTGCCACATCTTCTTTATCCAGTCTTCTATTGAAGGGCTTTTTGGTTGTTTCCATGTCTTGGCCACTGTGAACAGTGCTGCAATGAACATGGGGCTACATGTGTCTTCACGTATCAATGTTTCTGAGGTTTTGGGGTATATACCCAGTAGAGGGATTGCTGGGTCATAAGGTAGTTCTATTTGCAGTTTTTTGAGGAACCACCATACTTTCCTCCATAATGGTTGTACTACTTTACAGTCCCACCAACAGTGAATGAGGGTTCCTTTTTCTCCACAGCCTCTCCAACATTTGCTATTACCCGTCTTGTTGATCATAGCTAATCTAACAGGGGTGAGGTGGTATCTCATTGTAGTTTTGATTTGCATTTCCCTAATAACTAATGAAGCTGAGCATTTTTTCATATATCTGTTGGCCATTTGTATCTCTTCCTGGGAGAAGTGTCTATTCATGTCTTCTTCCCATTTTTTTATTGGATTGTTTGTTTGTTTGTTGTTGAGTTTTATGAGTTCTTTGTAAATTTTGGAAATTAGGCCCTTATCTGAGCTGTTGTTTGAAAATATCATTTCCCATTTAGTTGGCTGTCTGTTTATTTTGATATCAGTTTCTCTTGCTGAGCAAAAACTTTTTATTCTGATGTAGTCCCATTCATTTATCTTTGCCTTCACTTCTCTTGCCATTGGAGTCAAGTTCATAAAATGTTCTTTAAAACCCAGGTCCATGAGTTTAGTACCTATGTCTTCTTCTATGTACTTTATTGTTTCAGGTCTTATATTTAGGTCTTTGATCCATTTTGAATTAATTTTAGTACACGGGGACAGGCTGTAGTCGAGTTTCATTCTTTTGCATGTGGCTTTCCAGTTTTCCCAACACCATTTGTTGAAGAGGCTTTCTTTTCTCCATTGTGTGTTGTTGGCCCCTTTATCAAAGATTATTTGACCATATATATGTGGTTTTATTTCTGGGCTTTCTATTCTGTTCCATTGGTCTGAGTGTCTATTTTTCTGCCAATACCATGCTGTTTTGATTATTGTGGCCCTATAATATAGTTTAAAGTCAGGTATTGTAATGCCCCCAGCTTCATTCTTTTTCCTTAGGATTGTTTTGGCTATTCGGGGTTTTTTATAGTTCCATATAAATCTGATGATTTTTTGTTCCATTTCTTTAAAAAATCTCATAGGGATTTTGATGGGAATTGCATTAAATTTGTATATTGCTTTGGGTAATATGGCCATTTTGATTATATTTATTCTTCCTATCCAAGAACAAGGAATATTTTTCCATCTCATTGTATCTTTTTCGATTTCCCTTAACAATGCTTTGTAATTTTCATTATATAGGTCCTTTACATTTTTTGTTATGTTTATTCCTAGGTATTTTATTTTTTTTGTTGCAATCGTGAAGGGGATTATTTTTTTGAGTTCGTTTTCTAATATTTCATTGTTGGCATAGAGAAAGGCTATGGACTTCTGTATGTTAATTTTGTATCCTGCGACCTTACTGTATTGGTTTATTGTTTCTAATAATCTTTTTGTGGAGTCCTTCGGGTTTTCGATGTATAGGATCATATCATCAGCAAAAAGTGATACCTTTACTTCTTCTTTTCCAATATGGATGCCTTTTATTTCTTTGTCTTGTCTGATTGCTCTGGCCAGAACTTCTAGCACCACGTTAAATAAGAGTGGAGAGAGTGGACAACCCTGTCTTGTTCCTGATTTAAGGTAGAAAGTCCTCAGTTTTTTGCCGTTTAAAATGATGTTGGCTGATGGTTTATCATATATGGCCTTTATCATGTTGAGATATTTTCCTTCTATACCCATTTTGTTGAGAGTCTTAAACATAAAATTGTGTTGTATTTTATCAAAAGCCTTTTCTGCATCTATTGATAAGATCATGTGGTTTTTGTTCTTTGTTTTGTTGATATGGTGTATTACGTTAACCGTTTTGCGTATGTTGAACCATCCTTGAGATTCTGGGATGAATCCCACTTGATCATGATGTATTATTTTTTTAATATGTTGTTGTATTCGGTTTGCCAGTATTTTGTTTAGAATTTTAGCATCTGTATTCATTAGAGATATTGGTCTGTAGTTTTCTTTCTTTGTGCCATCCTTGCCAGGTTTTGGTATGAGGGTTATGTTGGCCTCATAAAATGTGTTTGGAAGTATTGCTTCTTCTTCAATTTTTTGGAAGACTTTGAGTAGAATAGGAACCAAGTCTTCTTTGAATGTTTGATAGAATTCACTAGTATAACCGTCTGGGCCTGGACTTTTATTTTTGGGAAGGTTTTTAATAGTTTTTTCTATTTCCTCCCTGCTGATTGGTCTGTTTAGGCTTTCTGCTTCTTCATGACTCAGTCTAGGAAGGTTGTATTGTTCTAGGAATTTATCCATTTCTTCTAGATTGTTGTATTTGGTGGCATATAATTTTTCATAGTATTCTACAATAATTCTTTGTATATCTATGATGTCTGTGGTGATCTCTCCTCTTTCATTTTGGATTTTATTTATTTGAGTCCTGTGCCTTTTTTCTTTGGTAAGTCTTGCTAAGGGTTTGTCAATTTTGTTGATCTTTTCAAAGAACCAGCTCCTTGTTTTATTGATTTTTTCTATAGTTTTTCTGTTCTCTATTTCATTTATTTCTGCTCTGATTTTTATTATCTCCTTTCTTCGGCTGGTTTTGGGTTGTCTTTGTTCTTCTTTTTCTAGTTCCTTAAGGTGTGAAGTTAAGTGGTTTATTTCGGCTCTCTCTTGTTTGTTCATATAGGCCTGAAGTGATATGAACTTTCCTCTTATTACTGCTTTTGCTGCATCCCAGAGATTCTGATATGTCGTATTTTCATTTTCATTTGTCTGTATGTATCTTTTGATCTCTGCGCTTATTTCTTCTTTGACCCATTCATTTTTTAGAAGTATGTTGTTTAGTTTCCACATTTTTGTGGGTTTTTCCCCCTCTTTTTTGCAGTTGAATTCTAGTTTCAAGGCTTTATGATCAGAGAATATGCTTGGTACAATTTCAATTTTTCTAAATTTGCTGATATTGTCTTTGTGGCCCAACATATGGTCAATTCTTGAGAATGTTCCATGTACACTAGAGAAAAATGTATACTCTGTCGCTTTGGGATGAAGTGTCCTGTAGATGTCTATCATATCCAGGTGTTCTAGTATTTCGTTCAAGGCCACTATATCTTTATTGATTCTCTGTTTGGATGACCGATCTAGAGCCGTCAGCGGAGTATTGAGGTCTCCAAGTATGATTGTATTTTTGTTAGTTTTTGTTTTAAGGTCAATAAGTAGCTGTCTTATATATTTTGGTGCTCCTTGGTTTGGTGCATATATATTAAGGATTGTTATGTCTTCTTGATTCAGTGTCCCTTTAATCATTATGAAGTGACCATTTTTGTCTTTGAGTACTTTTTCTGTCTTGTAGTCAGCATTATCAGATATGAGTATTGCTACACCTGCTTTTTTTTGGGTGTTGTTTGCTTGGAGTATTGTTTTCCAGCCTTTTACTTTGAATTTGTATTTATCCTTGTTGCTTAGATGTGTTTCTTGTAGGCAGCATATAGTTGGATTTTCTTTTTTAATCCATTCTGCTACTCTGTGTCTTTTTATTGGTAAGTTTAATCCATTTACATTTAGTGTAATTATTGACACTTGTGGGTTCCCTACTGCCATTTTATAAATTGCTTTCTGTTAGTTTTGTATCTAGTTGGATTCTTCTCTTTTGTTTTTCTATTATTTGTTTCTGTTTGTTTGTGTTCCATACTTCTTTCCTCTGTTGCTACCTTTTTTAAGTCATGTGTTTTTGTGGTGGTTTTTTCTAGGGTGGTTACCATTAAGTAATGAAAAGGGTACCTACCATATTCATTGTAGTACCCTATCTTATAAGTATTTCTGCACTTCATCGTCCTTTGCTACTGTTAATCTCCATTCTCTCCCCCCTTTTTTTTCCTTTGTTGTCACAGTTTAAGTTTGGTTTTATTGTGTTCTTGGTGGAGCTGTTACTTGTGGTGTTGTTTTCTTTTGTTCTTTGAATCTGGTTGGAAAACCCCCTTTAGTATTTCCTGGAGTGGGGGCTTTCTTGTGATAAATTCTCTCATCTTTTCTGTATTTGTGAATGTTTTTATATCTCCTTCATACTTGAAGGATAGCTTTGATGGGTATAGTATTCTTGGCTGAAAGTTCCTCTCTTTCAGGGCTTTAAATATTGGGGTCCACTCTCTTCTAGCTTGTAGAGTTTCTGCTGAGAAATCTGATGATAATCTAATAGGCCTTCCTTTATATGTTGTACTCTTCTTTTCCCTGGCTGCCTTGAGAATTTTTTCTTTGTCATTGGTTTGTGTCATCTTTATTATGATGTGCCTTGGAGTGGGTTTGTTGGGGTTAAGAAAACTCGGTGTTCTGTTTGCTTCTTGAATTTGAGGCTTTAGTTCTTTCCACAGGCTTGGGAAGTTCTCGTCTATTATTTGTTTGAGTATATTCTCCATTCCATTTTCTTTCTCTTCTCCCTCTGATATACCTATTATTCTTATGTTATTCTTTCTGATGGAGTCAGCTAATTCCTGTAGGGCTTTCTCGTTTTTTATTATTTTTGAGTCTCTTTCTTCTTCTCTCTGTTGTGCCTCAAGTTGTTTGTCTTCTATTTCACTAATCCTATCTTCAATCTGGGTTGTTCTGCTAGCTAAGCTTGTTACCTCGTTTTTCAGCTCGTGAATTGAGTTTTTCATTTCTGTTTGATTTGTTTTTATAGTTTCAATTTCCTTGGTAATATATTCTTTGTGTTCATTGAGTTGTTTTCTGATCTCCCTATATTGCCTTTCCGTGTTTTCTTGTATATCTCTGAGTATTTTTAAGATTTCTATTTTAAATTCTCTGTCATTTAGCTCCAAGGCTTCCAATATGTTAAGTCTTTTCTCCATAGATTTTTCCACATCTATTTGTGTTACCTCTCTTTCTTTTGTATCCATAATATTTGATTTCCTCTTTCTTATTGGCATCTGAGGGTGGTCTTGTTGATAGCACTAATTAGAATTAATAAAGAGTAAAAAGTAAAAAACAAAAAAACAAAAAAACAAAAAAAACAAAAACAAAAACAAAAACAAAACCCAAAAAACAAAGGGTAAAACACCCCACAAAAAAAAAGCAGTAATAATTTATTATTTCCCCCTTTTTTTTTCTTTGTTCTCCTTCCCTCCTCTCCCCTCCTCAGGGAAATATCGTGCCTATAATGGAGGGCCTGGTTTGCGGTGTAGAGTTCAAGGGGGCAAAAAAAAAAAAAAAATAAATAAAAAAAAAAAAAAAAAAAAAAAAAGAAGAAAATCTTAGACAAGCATAAGTTGATCTGCCTGCGGGTGACGGTCAACCAAGAGATATAATGAGAGGGACAAGAGGGAACCAGAAAAAAGGACAAAAAAAGGAATAATCAAGAAGAAAAAATAAAAATAATAAGTAAAAATACGTTGTATTAAGTGGAGCAAAGACCAAATACAATGGAGACCTTGGGTTGGGAGGACCCAAAATGCCACAAAAACAAACCAACCAGAAAAAAACAAAAACAAAACCGAAAAAGAAAAACAAAGCCAAAAAAAACCTTGAGTCCCAAATTAACTAATTTGTTCGTGATTGAGGATTAAATGGGAGGAAAGTAAAACGAGAAAAGAAAAAACGAATAGAAAGGAAAAAATAAGAAAAAGAGAAAAACGAAGGAAGAAATAAAAAAGGAAGAGAAAAAAACAAAATAAGGCAAAAAAAACAAAAGAGGCGAGAGTGAGAATTAAGTGTCCTGGAGTATAACCCCAAAGGAGGGTGAGGATGAAGAAGAGAAATAAAATGTAACACTTATGGGTAGTGTAGTTCAAGAAAAGGGAAGCATAAGATGGGCAGAGAATAGAAGGACTGAGGTGGAGGAAATAAAGGCAATAAGATAGAAGGAGCAAACAACAACAACAACAACAAAAAAAAAAAAAAAAAAAAAAAAAAAAAAAACAGTGGAACAAGCTGCAAAGTCTGTGGATTTTTCCTGATTTTGAGATGTCAACCTCTTCCTCCTTCTCCTCTCTCCCTCTTCCCGGTCGGCGACTCTGCACCCCAGGCCCTGCCCCTGCGCCACACCCAGGCAGGGACTTGCAATTGATGGGGTTCTACGGCAATGTCACACAATTGGCTTTAGTCTTGCTGGTAGTCAAGGCCTGCCGGCGTCTGCAGGGTCTACCGACGAGAGAGTTCGCCTTCGTGGATTCTCTCTCCCAGTCCCCCCTTCCCGAACCAGCAGCCTGGCGATCCAGCCACAAGGCTGCCACTGCTTCTGTCTGGGGAGTAAGAGGCTCAAAGAGCTGGGAAATCCCCACTCTATCCCCACTCAGTGCAAGGCTCTGGGAAGGGCTCTGACAGTCAGGGCCTCCAGTGTAATCAGGCGGGGGTGGGAGTCAATTGTTGTCAAGGTGATTGTTCAGCGCCTAGCATTCCGTTGGACCTCTCAACCCAGGCTTTCCACACTTTGTAGCCTGTTTTGGCCGGTAAGAAGAGGCACTAGCCTCTGCTTGCGACTAGTGTGCTATAGATCTTATTATCTGCCAAGTCCTTCTTGTTAGCGTTTATCCCTGAATATGGAGGCTCTATCAATCAGAAGTTGCCCCCGCCCCTTTAGCGAGAGGCACCAAAAAATATCAAGCCTCTTGTCTTGGGTCGGTGAACTGAGAGAGATCTTATCAATTAGAACCGAGGGTGCGCAGATTTCACGGGTTAAGTTAATTTTAGTAATTGGGTCGCAGCTGTGCTCCCGAAGGTATTTCAGGCTGCCTGCGTGCGCCCCTCCCCCAACGCTTGATTGTTAGCTTGAAAGGCTGGGTGAGGTGCCCCGCCCGCGGAGAGAATCTCCCAAGTAGGGAATACCGCCCTGGGGCCTCTCCCGCTCCCCGTGCGCGGGCCGCTGGGAACGTTAGCGGTGCTCGGTCTCCAATGCTCGGTCTGCAACCAGACCGGGAGCGCGCCCGCAGCTGCTCGCCGCTCGTTCTGCAACCGACCCGGGCTGGCGGCAGCGGCGGCGGCGGCGGTGGCGGCGGCGGCGGCTTCCGAGTGCGGGATGACTTACCCCAGGCGCACTTTCTCGCGGCTTGAGTGAACGTCCCTGGGGTAGCTTCCTCCACACCCTCGTCTTTCAGATTCGAGTGATAACAGTCCTATTGCTTTCAGTTTGCTCCGAAGATAAATTTTCCTGTTTCTAGTTGATAAATTTGTTGTGATTTTGGGGAGATCTGTCGGACGCGCTGCTCACGGCGCCATTTCCGTGACGTCACTTGCAAACTGCACTTCAGGGAGGGTCTGCACTGTGCTGCTCTCATCTGAGCCAGGTTCCTGGAATCCTATTTTGACCAATACGACTGAGGCTTTCCCTATCCAATTGGAGCTGCCCATCTGATCCTAATTTGCATGAGGGTAGACCAATCAGGGATCAGGGGCGGGGACATCCACCCTTATAAACTGGTTCACCTCTGGTTCTGGGAGGTGGGTTCCGTTTCCAAAGAGTGGAGTGGGTCTGAGTTGAAGATGTCTGCAGTGCAAAGCAGACCATCCAGGGGCAGAGCCATCTGGCAGAAGAGGGCCTGGCCGTGGGGCTGCTTTACAGCTACGATGTTCTCAGAGCCTTGCTCTATCACAATTGAGCTGTTTTGCATTGAATAAAGTTTACGTCTTCACCACACACTAAATTGGGGATTCCTGTTGGTGTTGAATTGGCACCAACCAACAGCCATAGGTTGACACCTTGTAGTTTGTTTGTTGAGGAAACCATGTCATGTGTACTGAGAGTTCCCCATATATTGGAGTTGTGGGAACCATCCCTGATGTCATTTAATATAGTCCTCTGTCTGCTTGCAAGTTGGTAGTTAAATCTTGATCCAACGCAGGTTCAGTATTACCGCGAGAATACTTTATAAGTGGTGGTGTGTACTTTTGCCAGAAAGCGGAGGGTGTCTAGTTGTCTCTCTTTGTGATGTTAGCAACCTCACCTACTAATATCTGCTTGCCTAAATCTTCTTGGGTTTATGCCTGCATGTATAGCATTCATTATTACAAATTTTGCCTTAGTTCTGGATGATGTGGAATGGATCAGGATGAGAAAAGAAGTACACAGAGGTTGAGTGAACAGTTTTTGTTTTTTTTTAATGACAGTTTTGAGTTGTCTGCCCCATCATCCTTTTCTCCCCTTAAGGATTTGATTTTTCTTGAGAGGATGTCAAATCATCTTTTGTGTGTGGCTTAAGATTCTTATCATTTGTTAAGTCCATATGTATTAAGCCAGGTAAATAAAATTGCTTTCTCATTTCAATAATATACCAGAATAACAGTTAATTGAAGTTTCTGATTAGGCAATAAGATGGTACCAATCCCCCACCCTAAAAATTAGTAAACATAGAAAACTTAGTTTTCTGTTCTTATTTCAAGCTCTAAGAATAGACCTATCTAATACATTTCAAATAGTATTCATCAGCAACAAGTATATTGATGCCATCTCATCTTGTTTCTCTTCTTCCTTTGTACATCTAAGCCTAAGAGCACAGTGTGTCTGCAGCAAATGTAACTTCTGCCCCTTACCAGTTTAAGAAAGAAAATCCATATGGTTTAGTAGAGGGGAGCTCAGTGTGCTTGAATTCTAGTTGTGGCTCTGCCTCCTAGCTTGTACCTTTTCTCAGTTCAGTTTCTCACCTGTAAAGTGAACCTTCAGTTTCCTTATAGTTCTGAAATTCCAGGAACTCATGGATTGAAATGGAAATTTTCAACTTTTCCCCTTACATGTATCTTTTAAGGTTTAAATTTATTTAAAAAAAATACTGAGTCACCGAATCATTTTGAAACAGTATTTGCAAGCTTTGAATGCCTTTCACTCTGAATGGTTTATAGTATTTTCTTTTAATATCCAAAACTATAGCCTTTGCCATAACCTAATAGCAAAATGTTTTTTCTTGGCTAAAATGAGCAAATGCTAAAATTCATATTTGAATTAGGTAATCTAGTTAAATTACATTACCATAAATATTGTTATTATAAAAATCTCAATATTACAGAAAGAAATTTGGGGCTCCAACTGTTAGCCCACGTCTTTAAAATATGAAACAATTGCCACATGAAAAGTAGGCTTTTAGAATTTGTTGTAATGAGATCTAATTCTAAATCAAACATTCTATAATCCTCTAAATATAAGAAATTTTTAACAAGGCTTTGAGCATAGAAGTTAAAATGACCAAAACCTTAATGGACTTCTGAGGTTGCATTTTTCTTACAACTCTTTACAGGGTAGCAGTTAATCTCGTGTCATAACAGGTGAAAGGAGTATGCCCTCTCTTTTTTTCTTTTTTCATTGATTTGAAAGAGAGAATAAAATAGAGTAAAGCATTCACCAGTTGTTCCACTTAGTTATTCCATTCAGTTGTGCACTCACTGTTGCCCTGACCAAGGATTGAAATAGTGACCTCAGAGCACTGGGAGGACACTGTGTCCACTGAGCCATCGGCCAGGGCCAGGTGTGCCCTCCTGTTCTCTCGGTTTTAACAGTGGTGCTAGTAGCATCCAGAAATCTCTCTGAGTCAGGGCTCATAGAAACAGACATTTTCTAAAATTGCAGTGGTTACTCCCCATCATTAGCAAACTGGAACTTGAAAGAGAACCCTGGGCTGTGAGAGCCCCTTAGGGCAGCAGTCGTTCCAGTCCCTGTCTGACATCGCAAGGATCAAGATGAAGAGAAGTAACTTTTAATAACACTGACTGCTGTCACAGATATTTTCTGAGGACTATACTGTGCACCATGAGGTAGAGCAAAGAAATGACAGATGAGTTTAGGCTGTATCTTTGGTTTGGTTCAAGTTTGAGAATCCCTTTTGGAAAGAAAAACACGGAGCAGAGCCCATGAAATGTTCTCTGTGCAAATGATTTGTCCAGCAGGGGGAGGGGCTGAGGTGAATGAGGAGGGGTGGGGAGGGCTGTATTACCTGCTGGGCTGTTGGTTGTCAGAGCTGCTGGGCTTCCACTCCTTTGGAATGTCTGTTCACTCTGTGCTCCTTGGGCAGTCTCTGGAGTGTCAGATGCAGAGCGGATTCTGCACACAGGAGCTCCATTGTGGACTGGGGTCTAGAGGCCCCTTCTTGCAGGAAGCCCACCTGGTCTTGGGGAGGGTCCCAGCCAAAACTAGAAGAGGGCAACATTAATGGACTTCTGAGGTTGCATTTTTCTTACAACTCTTTACAGGGTAAGCAGTTAATCTTGTGTCATAACTGGAAAGTGCTCCCTGCATTTTCAGTTTGGGTTGACTTTAAAAAAAATTTATTTTTTCTTTGTATTTTCTGAAGTTGGAAATGGGGATGCAGTCAGATAGACTCCCACATGCGCCCGACCAGGATCCACCCGGCACACCCACCAGGGGGTAATGCTCTGCCCATATGGGGCATCGCTCTGTTGCAACCAGAGCCACTCTTGTGCCTGAGGCAGAGGCCACAGAGCCATCCTCAGTGCCCGGGCCAACTTTGCTCCAATGGAGCCTTGGCTGTGGGAGGGGAAGAGAGAGACAGAGAGGAAGGAGAGGGGGAGGGGTGGAGAAGCAGATGGGCGCTTCTCCTGTGTGCCCTGGCCGGGAATCGAACTCAGGACTCCTGCACGCCAGGCTGACGCTGTACCACTGAGCCAACCGGCCAGGGCCTGTTTTTGTTTTTTGCTAGAAAATGATTTCAAATCTCACTCTTTTGGGATTACTTAAAAATTTGAGAATAAAATTGTTGATTTACTCTGTGACATGTTCATAGCCAACTGGAACTGTGAGCCGGCTTTCCCTCCTTGCTCAGATTAAATCTGGTCAGTCTCCTTTGCCCTGCTGGCATGTGCTTAGAAAATGAACAATGATTTTGATATTATGCTCAGCAGAACAAGCTAGCAATGAACAGGGGCTCTGGGCGCTCTACAAAATGAATGTGTTTGACATTGTAGTGCTCTAAACCCTGCAGAAGTGAGCAACAGGATTAAACAAAATGTATCCACTATCATTTCTTTCCACTTGGTTTCTTCAGCTTGGTTTCTTGGTGTGGATGCTGCGTGTGAAAGGCTATGAGGTTTGACAATACCCACAAGAGAAGGAAGGCAGAAGCGGGAGGAATTTGGTAACGCAGTGTTTTTAATGTGAACTTTTTGTTTAAAGCAAATGCAGCCCTGAGGATTTGGCTACTGCGTATAACAACAGGGGGCAAATCAAGTACTTCAGGGTTGATTTTTATGAAGCCATGGATGACTACACATCTGCCATAGAAGTCCAACCCAGTTTTGAAGTTCCATATTACAACAGAGGGTTGATCTTGTATAGGCTGGGTAAGAATTTTTTCCCTTTTTGTCCTTGATTATATTAGCTTTTGAATGTTTTGTAAAATGAATGTAGTAATCAAGTCTTAAAACGTTGTGTGACATGTAGGCTTAGAGCCCGGAACAAAGGAGTTGTTCCTGAGTTTATTTTAGGCTTTCAATAGGCATTACAGACCACAGCAGAGCGCTTGGGAGGGAACTGGACCTGGGTGCCCGAGGGAGGGTGACCCCATTACTTTGTGCCTGTAGCTCCCAGCTGCGAAATGAGGGTAATGCTGATGATCACCTGTGAAACTTTCCCTGAGTTCAGATCTTTGAAGGCACAGGAGACGATGTTAAAGCGAAGGAGTTGTAGATCCTTGGAATCAAGGGAGCATAGGTACTGTTTTTATATTTAAGGCATTAAAAGAACATTTCTTGTTTCCAAATTTTACTCTATCTAAAATAGGTGATACAATTTCGTTGAAACTTCATGGTGATTTCGGTTATATACCTGTTAAATTTCAATAAACAAACCTCTAGCTAATTTTAAGTATATTATTCTGTAAGGGCAGACAAAACTGCTTTGATATAGCCCTTCATGTATCATTATTAAGAGGAACAAAATCCCTTCGGTAGGAGTATTTGAAAGCTTGTAAATATAAAAGCAAAAGTATGTTTATCCAAACTTTGCTATGACATATACGAGGAATTACTCAGCTTGCTTTCTCTTTGTTCTTTTTGATTCTGGTATAGGGTACTTTGATGAGGCTTTGGAAGATTTCAAGAAAGTATTAGCCTTAAATCCTGGATTTCAAGATGCTACTTTGAGCTTAAAACAGACTTTGCTAGACAAAGAAGAAAAACAAAGAAGAAATTATTGAAAATTTTAACTTTGAAATATTAATTCATGATCCTTATACCTGGCATCTCATTGTCTTTAAATTAAAGTAGGTGTTGAGCTATTTTGATTTATATTTAAGATAAAGAGGTTAAGACATTAGCACTGAAAGTTAAATAATTGATTTAAGGTAGTTAATTTTAGATTAAGTATTTATGTTGAATAGGTGTGCTTTTTATAAAATATAAATAAGTAATAACAATGTATAATTGTATGTTATTGCAGTAAAATACTTAAAATATGTATAGTGTTTTCAATTAAACAAGAATTTTTTGCTATGTTTTTATTCCCAATTTTTTATTTATAAACAAGTTGAAGTAGACTACAGTAAACACCTATAAACTCTTCACTTAGATTCACCAATTGTTAGCATTAACATTTGCTTTCCTCTATATTTAAATATATAACATTTTCCTGGACCATTTGAAAATGAATTGCAGATACCATAGCACTTTAGCACTAAATATTTTAGCCTGTATCTTTTAAGAATAGAGACATTCCCCTTTATAGCCACAATACCATTATAATACCTAATAAAATTAACAATTCTGTATCTATAATGTAATCCATACCCAGCCCATATTTTAACTTTCCAAATTGTTTCCAAAATGCATTGTGTAGATTTTTATTTCTGAGTCTGGAGTCAATTAAATTACATTACATTTTGTTATGTCTCTTTGAGTGCTTTTAATCTAGAGTAGGCTCCTGCTCATTTTCTCCCATGGCATTGCTTTGAGAGCAAAGCTATTTTATGTAGCTAGGCAAAAGAGATGTAACATTTGTAGTTAAAAATAAACAAATGTCCCACACCAGAGGGATTTGAAAGAATTCAACTTCCACTTATTTTCTCTAGAAATCATTCATAAGTTAGGGTAGGATTTAAATACTGAACACAATTTTCCATCTGCAGATAATGACAATAATTATTATCAACATTTACTGAATACTTATTATAAGTCAAGCACTGTTCAAACTCTGCAAATAATAAATTGGGAGTGGGATGGGGGCAGATAGAGAGGTGAGGAACTGACATAGAAACCCTTATTAAATATTCAGCTTAAAATAATCTATTTTATTTGGATGCTGCCAACAAACGATTATGGTATAATGAAGCTATCAAAATTGGGAAGAATCTGAAGGGACAACAAGGTACAGCCAGCCGTGCCTCATCTACATTTATTTTGGTGTTTATTGTTGAGGTTTGGCTTTCAAAGACACAGATCCTGCATGTTGGGATCTCCCAAACTCGTTTATTAGTGCTGTGGAAAAACAGGCTGCTCTGAGGTGGGAATGACCTAATCAGGACAAAGACTTTCTCAGATGCGGTCACCATCATCAATCAGCCTTACAAGTGTTTAAACATTTTTTTGAGTTTAAGTGATCTCCTGAAGCAGAAGTAACTACCCAGTTTGTAGTTAATAAATAATATCTGGGAAAATACACGGAGAATTTGGGCTGCAGGTGAATGAATATTAAAAGGAAATGAAGTTTGAAAGGCAACTGAAGGTCTTCATATTTCTGGAATCTCACATTTTCCAATATGACTTTCCTTTCCATGTATTGGAAATGTCTTTAAAAGAATTTATAAAGTTGCACTAAAATGTACAGAAATCTCCCTTAAGAAACTTTTATTTAAAAAGCAAGGTCCCTAGACCTTGGGAGAGCTTCAAGCTATTTTACCCAGAACATGAAATACTTAAATCATGCTTCAATAACTTTATTTTCTTTTGGCTCATATTCTCTTTTCCATACTGTTGACTGGAATTAGATATAATATGGAAAAAGAAAACTTAAGAAATTTTGTTCAGTTTGTCGGATTTATTATTCAATGTTTCTCCATCCTTTATCAGAAAAAAAAATCAGTGATGTTCACAATCAGCTCTTCCTGATCAGAACCCAGGCACTTACTTTTCTCTTAAGTTATTTTTGTTTTATGTTACTGGAAATAACTAAAGAATAATAAACTTCCATCATTTATCTTCTTCCAAACTTTAGGCATTGCATATCCAGATTCTAAATTTCTAATTGACTAGGTAATACCTTTGCTATGGCCTTAAAGATACTCTTTTATGTTTGCTAGCATTCATATTGCTCACATTTCCTTTTTCTACTAGAAAAGTACCCAAGTACATTGTTTTCTAGTTTTTCTCTCTGCAAAAACAAGGCAGAAAACTCTGGTTTGTGATAAGGTTTGTCTTTCACAAAGAAAGGTAAGAGAGACTAAATGGATTTAAGTTGCGTTTGAGCTCAGAAAATTAATCATAACTCCTATGCATGCTGCTATTCCCACCCTCCCCACCCCCCGAAATCTGGAGCTAAATAAATCAAATTGTCTTAATTTGTAATAGCAAACTATAGTCTGGCCGCTGAGATAGCAAACTACATTTTCAAGTCAGCGTTTAGTTATTATCTAATTGCCTGCCCTTCTCTAGCTCTTCCCTGGTTTTCCTGTCTTTGGCTGGCCTCTCACCCAAGTCTCGGCTCCCTGCCAGCCTGCCGGTCTCACGTCTTCCTCACCAGACAGAATATATATATTTCACCTCTGCGACGCACGGCAAATCATTTACTCTGATATGCGTCTCAACATCAGATTTAACTCTTACGTCTCAAATAATTAAACCTATCTCTTGCTTAATACTTGAATGTGTCCCTGAAAATACTTATGGTAAGGGAAAAGCCATTAAGTGAAAAAAATATTTCTAATGATTTTCAATTGGAGATATAATAAATTCTGTTTAGCCCAAGACACCCAAATCCTTTCAAAGACATAAAAATAGATCAGTTGAACAATGAAAAGTTTTATATAAGTAACAACAATTTGAGATGATGTAGTAATATTTACAACAATCACAAACTATCATGGCATGAGTGTTTACTCATCTTGTTTTTCTTTCCATATCATTAAAAAAGCTTTATTGAGGTGTAAGTCACATATCATATAATTCATTCATTTAAAGTATATAATTCAATGGTTTTAAATTAGTCAGTTTCTGTACTATTTTAAAAATGAACTTTTCAAGCTTTCTGGGTCTCCTAGTCTTCTTGCATGCAAACTGTATTTAATGAAGTTATTTTGGGCAAATTAAAGGCTGAGTGTGAATGTGCTTCAAAACACCTAAACACACACACACACACACACACACACACACACACACACACACACACCAGCTGGATGAGCCCTAACACATGCTGTCTCTTCCAGTTTCATCTAAATAAACATCATGACTGCAGTTTGGTACCTGTGATATCCTCTGGTTATAAACTTGTGTTCAGTAAATGGGAGGGCACATCTCTTTCTGAGGCTATGATATAAGATATTTCTTATGGCATATTTATTTAATGTGTCTGAGTGAACAGGTTGTTGTTTAAAGAAACGAATTGTTGACAACCATGGTTTGATTTTTCAAGAGGCTATTGAAGAACTAATCGAACAGTTTTGGCTCTGTGAGCTAAGTGTGTCATTTTAATAACTTCTTGATAAATTCACATTTTGGTGTTTCCTTTATTTCTAAAAAAAATGTGACAGTAAATTATGGGAAATGGATTCCGGTTTAAAATGGCATTAAGTCAGAGAGGGAGAGAGATGTATTAAATGTCGTATCTATTGTTAGGGGTCATCAAAAGACCACTCATTGCATTCTTTACAAAAGGGAAAGAAGGATGAGAACTACAATTTTTATTTTTTGAAAAAACAAAGCAGTTGGTAAGATAAAAAAAAAAAGCTTATTTTTTTAAAATCACAAGAAGCTAAAGCACAAAATGCAGAAATTATGACCTGTGAATATGCATATAACCGTGAAGTAAAGAGCCCAGAAGTGTAATCCCAGTTCCAATCTTGGGTGCAATGCATAGTGAAGAAGGTCATCTTTTTTACAGAGGAGGAAGCAGAAGCTAAGAAATTCAGTAACTTGCCCAACAGTATGTCCCAAATCCATATAAACATTAGAAACTGCAGTTAGTAGCAACTGATTTTTTTTTGTTGCTGGCGTCAACTTGAAGCAGGTATGTGGAGATTTTTTGGGGGGAGGGCCTGATACAAAGTTTAAATTGCCCATAAAATGTTTTAGTGCCCATCAAGGTGAGTATCAAAATAATATTAAAATATGTTTAGTTTTTATAATGGAACATTATTGCAATTCCAGAATTGCTTGTTGGTGGTTTTCCTTCCTGATTGAAAACAGACACGAGATGGTGAAAAGTAGATTAAATATTAACAGCGAACTGCATTTGGAAAACTGAAAGCCACAGCTGCCAATATGTAAATGTGTATTTTATGTTAAGAGAAGTATCCAATATTTATAAGTTAGGCAAAGGGAGGATTGCGGGTCCCTTCAGTGTTCTACTGAGCACAGCCTCCCGGAACCACCGGGAGGATTTTGTTCCTGGGTTGCGTCTTTCTTTGATTTTTCTATTTGCTCTTGATAAGGACTCAGGCTCTGTGAGATGACATGTGGCTGGTGGATTTCTGTCCAGATGAGGTGCAAATGATTTTTGTCTGGTAGAAACAATAACCCTAAGGATTATGGTTTTAATCGCCCTGGGGACATTGACCAGTTTTGGTTCTAACCTAATAACTTGATTCCCTGTTTTTTTCTTTCTTAACCGTAAACACTCAGTTCTCAGATGCTCTTTTACTATCCCAGTGGTTCTCTTCTTTACAAGTTAAATCAACATTTGTCATGTGTTCATTCTGCATTCTTAGAAGAGTCCTGCTTAACTTTAAAAAATGTATATTTTGACACTTTTACGGAGAAAACAATTTTGATAGAGTTTGTCAATATGGTCACTTAAGTTGTTTCTTGCAGGAATAAGAAGGGGACTGAAAAGTTTCTGCTGCCTGGTGATTTCAAATAGTCATTCCTGTCTGGATTAGGCTGGAGGTCTAACTGAGCGCTGGCTGGAAAGCATAGGGAAGGCCATAACCTTAAATTAAAACACATGTCAGTACTTTTAAAAGTCGGCAAGAATTGCCAAGGACTATACCTTATTGTAAAAAGAGAAAGTTCACCTGTTAAGTTCCCATTCTCACTCTTGGGAGGTAACCATTGTGAAGTTATACCTGCCCTTCCAGACCTTTTTCTGTGTAAAAATACATAGACACATGTATGCAGATACATGCATAGAATTATGATCTATGTATCATTGGTTAGTAACGTAAAGTCATTTGTCTTGGACGTTCTTCTATGTAAGGATGAAGAAATCTACTTCATTCTGCTTAGTCTCATAATTTTTAAAACCTCATTAGAAATGCTTGCCAGTTTTTTTGTTATAAAATTAATAATGCACATGGTAATAAAAATTAAAATGGGGCAAGAGGTAGAGATGACGTGTGAGGCCCTGTCCGCTTCCACGTTCCCCTCAAGGACTGACCACTCTGAACCAGAGCAGTGAGGCACAATGGGTTAAACGGCTCCTTTTCCTGTTCCCACTGGTCACATCTTTAAAAAATTAGTTTTCATTCCTTTCACCACCTTTGTGGCTGTATGTCGACACTCCAGGCAATTCTGACCAGTTTGTACCAAGAATACCTCTGAATAGAGCCACATTTATTTGAGCCTATTTCCACCTCATTAGAGTGCTCTTTTTAAGCTTACATAGAGGGTGTAACACAAGCTTAAACTGCCCCACCTGTGATGGTATCTCCACTCTCTGGTGTCTCTGGTCCGACCACATCCATCTGGGCCACCAGCAGCGAACGCGTAGGTTCTGACCTCAGCACAGATCCAGAGTCCAGCAACTTCCATCTTCTCCTCTGTACCCCAGTCCAAGATGTCACCCTCTCTTTTCTGCAGGTCTTCCAGCTAGCCTCCTCCTTAGTCCTCACCGCTCAGGTCTGTTCCAACACAGCCATCAGAGTGAGGGTTTGAAGTTCTCACAAAGCCACGTCAGGGAACCTCACACTTATACCCTTCCTGCAATCCTCACCCCATGGCTGGGCCCACCCCTCCTTCAGACCTTTGCCTGTCTGTCACCTTCGGGTTGCCTTCCTTTGACAAACTGTTTAAAATAGCAAATGCCTCACTGTCTTTTTCTCTCTCTGCCCCATATCGTGTATTTATTCATCTGTCTGTCTGTCCTCAGAAGGTAAGCTATGTCAGGTGAGATTTTTGTCTGTTTTGTTCTCTGTGTGTCATCCGCACTGTGACCAGTGCAGGGCATTCAGGAGGGCCTCACATATGCAGAACAAATAAACAAATTTGTTGTTAACTGTGCTATTTGACTTGCTCCTCAGATCTTGCAGACTTACCACTGGCTAGTAAGTATGGCGTGGACAAGTGTTCAATCATTTGTTTTTCAGTTGGTCTTGAGAATATGGCCAGTGTTCCTTTTATTTAAAATAGCTTAGTTTAGAGGAAGAAAGCATTTAGCAGGGATTGTATGTTTTAATATGGCTTTATAACACATACCTGTTCTGGGTTGAATGATGTCCCTCAAAAAGTATGTTGAAGTCTTAACCACTGGTACCTCAGGATGTGACCCTATTTAGGAATGGATTGTTGTGGATGTCATTACTTAAGGTGAGGTCCTACAAGAGTAAGGTGGGGCCTTAATCCAATATGACTGGTGTCCTTTTATGATACCACCTTACATGACTGGTGTCTTTATAAGAAGGAAATTTGGACATAGACACGGGGGAAGATGCTGTGTGAAGATGGAAGGAGAGGTTGGAGTGATGCTACCACAAGCCAGGAACACCAGGCCACCAGAAGCTGGAAGAAGCAAGGAAGGATCAGCCCTGGAGGCTTCGGAGGGAGCCTGGCCCTGCCCGGCACCTTGATTTCAGACGTCTAGTCTCTAGAACTGTGAGAAAACATGTTTCTGTTCTTATCACCCACCCTGTTTGTGGTCCTATGTTGTGACAGCCCGGGGAAAATAAGACCGTATCCAATAAAAGTCAGTCCAGTTTCCAAACGAGAGACCTTGGCACGCACGCTTCTGTGTTCTTGCACCCACAAATGCAGTTCTGTGGGAAGGGGGATGCACGTTTTGTTAGAACCAGCCTATAAACTAAAGATTTCCAAGGGAGGGGAGAGAGGGCTCTTACTTTCTGGTTTAGTCATGACCCTGAATCAGGAGGGCGCTTGTGGCCAAGTGCCCTATGAAACATTGGTTTATTCTGGCTGCCCGCTGAGAGGGCATAACCACCCTGTGCGCCTTCAACACACTCAACTCTGGGAAGACCGAATCTCTGGCGTGAGACTGGAAAAGAAGTGGGAGTCACTGCAGGCTGCCAAGTAACAAGCCGCCACAGCAAGCCAGGTGAGACGCCATCCAAGTTGGCTGAGCAGTCAGTATTGGGAGCTGTCAGTGGGGCTCGCAAAACAAGAATCATTTCCATTATGAAGACCAGCTGCCAGTAGACTTATTGAAATTGGAGCAGCTTCTTGAATGGGGAGGTTGGGGTGGAGGGTGAACAGAGCGAGGTGCCTGCATGTGGAACCCCAACTTCTGTCTGTTGGTATACAGCAACGGTGACAATGGCCAGTGTCTACTGTTCTACCCTTGTTATTCTCACTCCCACCTCCCTGTCTCTGCTCAAGGTTTCTCTCTCAGAATGCCCTCCTGCCCCATGTATATAAGTCCTGCTCATTCTCCAACAGCCGCCATTAACTCTTCGCTGCCTGTATCAGGCCAACTTTCCATTATGGTCCATTCAGGGCACCTTTGCCATTGGATGTGGTCTGTAGGCCACATCAGCATCACCTGGGAACTTGTAAGGAATGCAGACTCCCAGCCCAATGCCAGACCCTTGGAATCAGAATGCATTTCCATGAGCTCCCTGGTTGGTCATCTGTACTCTGAGGAGTGGTAAACGCTGGTCTGTATCACTAGTTCTCAGATGTGGTCTCTAGACCAGCAGCACCACCATCACCTGGGAACTTGTCAGAACGCTCCATTTGAGCCTGACCAGATCCACTGAACTTGACACCCCAGGGGTGAGGCTCAGTCTCTTGTGTTTAAGGAGCCCTCGGGAGACAGCGTGCGCACTTGAGTTTGAGAACCACTTGTCTGTATCATTTGGCCAAGTATCTAGTTACGCTCTTTCATCTCCTGTCTGTCTCCCCTTCACGCTGGGGACACTGAAGTCAGGAACTGTGTTTGTGTGTGTCCCTGGTCCTAGCCCAGGTCTAAGCATGGGGTGACTGAGATCCAGGGGTAACTGGTCACTGTCTGTACTATTCTATTCAAGCATGGGGGCTGGGAGAAGGGGGAGAGCTCAGGGCAGGTGCAGGGACGTGTCTCTGTTCTCCTTGGTCTTTCAAGGATTTGAGTTTCTTGAGGGCAGCATAATATTTCCTCTCTCAAATCAGAGACCAAATCAGTATCATGTAATTTTGCATTAATAGATAATAATTTATAATAATTAATAGATAATGAGTTATCACATTGTAGCCTGACATGATCCAGACTTCTGTTTCCAATAGTTTTATGTGGGTTTTCATCCCTGGGGGGGGGGGGGAATCACACATTGCTATTGAGCAAATAAAGCAATGCTGGCTAACTGTTCCTTTTTCTGGATCAATAAATCCTTTATCTGGGCAAGTGGCAGTGGCTAGCTCTTCTGGCTGATGATGTCAGCGAGAAGGATTCTCAGACATGACGAATGGATAGCCTCCTCCTCTGAGCTCTCATAAAACACTTCTGAGTTCCATCGTTGTCAGTTAGCACCCAGCCAGCCATCAGCACCCAGCCAGCCGGCAGCACCCAGCCAGCCATCAGCACCCAGCCAGCCGGCAGCACCCAGCCAGCCGGCAGCACCCAGCCAGCCGGCAGCACCCAGCCAGCCATCAGCACCCAGCCAGCCGGCAGCACCCAGCCAGCCATCAGCACCCAGCCAGCCATCAGCACCCAGCCAGCCGGCAGCACCCAGCCAGCCGGCAGCACCCAGCCAGCCATCAGCACCCAGCCAGCCATCAGCACCCAGCCAGCCGGCAGCACCCAGCCAGCCGTCAGCACCCAGCCAGCCGGCAGCACCCAGCCAGCCATCAGCACCCAGCCAGCCATCAGCACCCAGCCAGCCGTCAGCACCCAGCCAGCCGGCAGCACCCAGCCAGCCGGCAGCACCCAGCCAGCCATCAGCACCCAGCCAGCCATCAGCACCCAGCCAGCCGTCCCCCGCTGGGGGGCAGAGTGTCCTTGTTCTCGTCCTGAGTGCTCCTTTCCTCCGGCTGGCTGCTCACTGTCAGATTTCTAGACAATTCCTTTCAAGTTGCTTGTGGGCTTATAATTTTAACCAGAATCATATGACACTTGAACTGGGGGGGGCACTTGTGAAATCATCTATCCCTTTATTTATTTGTTACTACTTATTTAAAAAAACTTTACTTTTAGAGACCTATAAGGGTTACAACAAAACTGAAAGGATGGCCACAGCTTCCGAGATACACAGCCTCCCTCAATGTCAGCATCACTCCCCCAGAATGGTACATTTAAAAAAAATCATTTTTTTTTAAACCAAGGATGAACCTACATTAATGCATCGTAATCACCCAAAGTCCGTAGTTTATGTTAGGGTCCATCTTGGTGTTGCATATTCCTTGGGTTTGGAGAACGTATAATAGCCTTCATTATATTATTCAGAGCAGGTTCACTGCCCTAAACATCGCCTGTCCATCACCCACACCCCCTACTCCTTTATTGCAGACCAGCAGGAGAAGGCTCTGGTTTAAAGGGTGTGCAGCTGGTGAGCAACAGAACGGGACCAGCCCTTCTGAACTCCCGGTTTATAATTCCAGGGGCTTCCAGTTAACGAAGCCCCTCAGTTCATACTTCTATGAGTCTTGACCGCAAACCTAGACCTGCTTCAGGAGTGAGTTCTTTCCCAGGACCATCCTGCAGAATGGACCCCCAGGCCCAGCCAGTGATGACTTCAACAATATAATGAAGGCCCGGAAACCTAACGCAGAACAACGTTATATATCAAGACACCAGAATCACACCCCAGAGGCAGAGGGGACCCGCCAAGGCACAGGTAAGCTCGGGGCTCCCAGCTGGGGCCGCGGGAAAGAAAGCTGGTATGAAAACTCTGGGAGAGGGGCAGAGATGGGCAGATAGACTTGAATAGGTTTTCACCCGCTTAACTGCTGGTTATAATTGGACTTGTGAGTATGGGAAGAATGGTAAATTTATATAAAACCCAAGATATAGAGGAAGGCGAGCTACGGAGAGTAGGATCAGGGGTGAGTTAGAGAAACTTTCAGGGAGGCAGATGCCTGGCATCTTCCCTGTCTTCTCATTTAAACTTCCTGATATGCCTTCTTTTTTTTTTTTTTTTTTTCTTTTTTTCTTTTATGACAGAGATAGAGAGAGGGACAGATAGGAACAGCCAGACAGGAAGGGAGAGAGATGAAAAGCATCAGTTCTTCGTTGTGGATCCTTAGTTGTTCATTGATTGCTTTCTCATATGTGTCTTGACCGTGGGGCTACGGCAGACCGAGTAACCCCTTGCTCGAGCCAGTGACCTTGGGCTCAAGCTGGTGAGCCTTGCTTAAACCAGTTGAGCTCGCACTCAAGCCAGTGACCTCAGGATTTCGAACCTGGGTTCTCCGCGTCCCAGTCTGATGCTCTATTCACTGCACCACCATCTGGTCAGGTCCGATATGCCTTCTAAATTGACATTGTTTCTATTTTACCGAGAGGGAGGAGCTCTGACTAAATTAGCCTTAGGTTAGACTGGAGTCAGAGTTCATACAGTCCCAGAACCCTTTCCTCCCTTGCTCCTAAGCTTCTTCTAGGGTGACCAACTTGTTTCGGTTTGAGTCTGGCATTGCAGCTTTAGTTGGGTAAACCTGGCTCCTCCCTCTTTTTGCCCCCATGGGGGAACCAGTGTTCTGGGCCAAAGCCACACTGGCCCCACAGGGCCTGACTTAGGCCAGCTTGGCTCAGCTGATGGGCACAGGCACCAGGACAGGAGGCTGGCTCCCTGGTTCCTTGGCAGAGATGAGATGGTGTCCACAGACCCAGGCCAGCTGCTGCGGCCAGCACCCATCACCTGCATTGGACCGGAGCGCTGGACACCACCAGGAGAGCGCTGTATGCCTGGTTCTGCTTTAGCCTAGACTGAGAGGTCAACACACAGGAAGACAGTGACTCAGCCATTGGGGAAGCCAATGCCTGCTGTTTCTGCCTTGGGACAGATTTAGGTGCAAGGGTCAACAACTTATTCTGAGTCAGCTCAGGTCAAAGTGGACTTGACTTGAATGATACAAGTTTCATGACATCCAAGAACGAGCTTCATGAGAAGGCTGGGGAGGGGGGAGAGGGGGAGGGCTGCCCTGCAGCCCCCCCCCCAGCCGGGCTCCCTGGTGTCTCCAGGGGCCCAGTTAGTGGGGCTGGGGTTTGAACCTCTGCTAATGCAGACAGGCACATTTAGAGGGGATGCTGGACTTCTTGGGAGGGGAACTGGGTTGGAGGCTATGACTTAGAGGGAGTGGAACATTTTTGCAACAACGAAGCCTTTGAATTAGGACAACTTGTCCACTAGCTTGCCACTGCCATGTTGGGGGGAGGGCAGGGCTTGCTACTGCCAGCTAGGTAAGACTTCAGGTACCCAGGGGAGCAGAGCTGAAAGCAGGCGACTCCCAGGGGAGGAAGAGGAGCACGGGAGTGGCCCAGATTGGCAGCTTCATTCTTTTTTTTTTAGACTTTATTTATTCAATTTTTAGAGAGGAGATAGAGATAGAGAAAGAGTGAGAAGGTGGGAGGAGCAGGAAGCATCAACTCCTGTATGTGCCTTTACCAGGCAAGCTCAGGGTTTCAAACTGGTGACCTCAGTGTTCCAGATCGATGCTTTATCTACTGTGCCACCACAGGTCAGGTGGCAACTTCGTTCTTAACCTGATGATCAGGGAAAACACTCCATTAGGGCAGGGGGTGGAGGTAGGTGAAGGGCAGAAAGATATTGGGTGTCACAGTCCGTAGCGCTCCACCCAGTGGGCGGAGATGTCAGGAGTGGGCAGGTAAGCCTTTCTTCTCCCTCTCGATACTCCAGCTACGGCAACCTGGGTTCCAGGCCACCATCCCACTGCAGGCGTGTTCCACCTGCTGTTCCTCCAGCTTCCCTTTCTGAGAAGGCACTGGTCCTTGCTGAAGTCTTTCTCATGCTCCTCAGAGCTGTGCTCCCTCTGAGTACTGATGCTGACCGCTTTGTACCCACTACTTAGGGCAGTTCAGGTTTATTCAGTGCACGCGGGCAAATCCTGTCTTCACAGGGACCCTGTGGGGGCTCCTTTCTGTAAGTCAGCACTTACACTTCAACTGTGTTCTTCCCTTCCTTTGATGCCCTTGTGTTTCTAAGGTTCTGATTATGAACCAGGGGCCTGAGGTCCTCGGTGGTGAGAAGCCAGCCTCCTAGAGTGCTTGTGGCTCAGCAGGGGCCAGGGCTCTTTGTCACCAGGGCCGAGAGCTGTGCCTCACACCCTCTCCTGGCCCTGGCCCCACCTGGCCATGGTGCTCAGCCGGTTAACAGGATGGACCACCCTATTTTGGAGTGAGAAACATTGCCCTTCAGAGACAGTTACACGGGCCAGGATGCAGCGTGTGGGCCGCGGGCGGTTCTGTCCATTACGCACGGTCTGGAAAGGAGTCAAGTGCTCATTGGGCCTGAGGGACACATTCTGACCACTCTCCTCAGGTCTGCTCCAGGGCGGGCCAGGAAGGATCCTGCATACCACTCAGTGGCCAAGGCCATGCGAGCATGTGTGGAGGAAGACAGAGCTGTGCCGAGGACAGGATCCAGGTCCGAGGGTGTTCTCTGACCTCCCAGAGTTGGGGAAATACTGACCCCCCAGGGCAGGGGTCGGGAACCTATGGCTTGCAAGCCAGATGTGGCTCTTTTGATGGCTGCATCTGGCTCGCAGACAAATCTTTAATAAAAAAAATAATAACGTTAAAAATATAAAACATTCTGCCTGACCAGGTGGTGGCACAGTGGATAGAGCGTCGGACTGGGATGCAGAGAACCCAGGTTCAAGACCCCGAGGTCGCCAGCTTGAGTGCAGGCTCATCTGGTTTGAGCAAAAAAGCTCACCAGCTTGTGCCCAAGGTCACTGGCTCGAGCAAGGGGTTACTCAGTCTGCTGAAGGCCCACGGTCAAGACACATATGAGAAAGCAATCAATGAACAACTAAGGTGTCGCAAAGAAAAACTGATAATTGATGCTTCTCATCTCTCTTCGTTCCTATCTGTCTGTCCTTATCTATCCTATCCCTCTCTCTGACTCTCTCTGTCTCTGTAAAAAAAAAAAAATTATATATATATTATTTATATATATATAACTAGAGGAAAGTTCTGTCCATTTCTAAGCACATGTTTATTTGGCACATGTGTGCCTCTCTATTTTTATCACTTAATGTATACATACTGACATAGCAAATTAACTAAAACAAAGTTGATTCATGTTAGTCTTATGTGTGAAGCGATAGTGTACCTATGGCTACTGATAAAGTTCATTTACGCCACTGTAATTTTTATGAATTTCAACAAGGAAGAAATGCTACAGAAGCATGTAGAAATTTATTGAAAGTGTTTGGTGAAGGAATAATACCGACTATCACTTGTTTTTGTCCTTACAAAATTTTTTTGAAGGGCAAAAAATTAAAAAGTGGCTATGAACTTTATCATAGCCATGGGTACACTATCGCTTCACACATAAGACTAACGTGAATCAACTTTGTTTTAGTTAATTTTCTATGTTAGTATGTATACATTAAGTGATAAAAATAGAGAGGCACACATGCGCCAAATAAACATGTGCTTACGTGTCGAAACTTGTGATAGAAATGGACAGAATTTTCCACTAGACCTTATATATATAAACATTCTCATATATTCCATTCATTTCCTACTGCTCATGTTCATGGTTGCGGGTGGCTGGAGCCAATCACAGCTGTCCTCCGGGGACAACACCAAATTTTTATTGGATAATGTGTAATGTACACGGGTCATTGTGAGGTCAGGAAGTAAACTTCCCTCCTTTTAATCAAGTAGTAAGCTAGCTAATTGCAGAAACCCTTCGATGAAGAAGATGGCTAAAAGAAAAAAGATGAGGAGTATTGTACTTTTCAGCAGGAATGGACAGAGGAATTCACCTTTGTGGAGAGAGTAGGTTCTGCATTGTGTCGAATATACAATGATAAAATTGCATAGATGAAACAGTCAAATATAAAGTGGCACTTCGACACACGCCATTTACTACATTTGCATTTATATATCCAGTGGGGGACAGCAGGAAGAAAGCATATCAAGAGCTACTGTGCAGAGTGCAAGCTAGTCAGCAGCAACTCCGTGTTTGGACCCAACAAGGTGACTGGAATGTGAAAATGCAAGGCGTTAGAAATACAGTCTTATCCCTTCCACAAGCAGTGTTTGCATTTGAAAACAAGCTGGAACTCTTCATCACCAACATTGAAACAGGTCATTTACTAAACTTTGAAAAACTGGGAGAGTTTAAAAATGCATGCACAGCAAGTGACCCTGCTCAACATCTTAATCTCCAGCAGCTCGTGGGATTCACATCTAATCTCCTGCAGTCATTCAAAGCGCACTTTGGAGAATTTCGTGAGTGCACTCATCGTTTTAGGTTCATCGCCCATCCACACGGGTGTGCAGTGGACAGCGCTGACCTGAGTTACATCCCCGGTGTTTCCATCAGAGATTTTGAGCTACAAGCTGCTGACCTAAAGGCCTCAGACATGTGGGTGAATAAGTTCAAGTCACTGAATGAAGATTTGGAAAGACTTGCATGACAGCAAACAGAGTTGGTGAGCAAACACAAGTGGGGAGAAATGAAAAAACTTCAACCCAGCTAATTGACAAAACTTGGAATGCACTTCCCGTCACATACCACACACTGCAGCGTGTGAGTATTGCTGTACTGACAATGTTTGGCTCTACGTATGCATGTGAGCAGTCTTTCTCACATCTAAAGAACGTTAAGACCAACCTACGATCATGTTTAATGGATGGAAGTCTCAATGCCTGCATGAAGCTTAACCTCACCACATATCAACCACATTACAAAGCCATCAGCAAAACCATGCAGCACCAGAAGTCGCATTAATGGTAAGAAGTACTGTATTCATCATTGGTTAGCAACAGCATAACTATGTTATTAAAAAGAATTCAGAGACTTATCGTACTTTTTTTTTTTAATAAATTTTTATTAATGTTAATGGGATGACATTAATAAATCAGGGTACATATATTCAAAGAAAACATGTCTAGGTTATCTTGTCATTAAATTATGTTGCATACCCCTCGCCCATAGTCGATTGTCCTCCGTCACCCTCTATCTAGTTCTCTGTGCCCCTCCCCCTCCCCCTAACTCTCTCCCTCCCTCCCTCCTATGTCCTCCCTCCCCCCACCCCTGGTAACCACCACACTCTTGTCCATGTCTCTTAGTCTCGTTTTTGTGTTCCACCAATGTATGGAATCATGTAGTTCTTGTTTTTTTCTGATTTACTTATTTCACTCCATATAATGTTATCAAGATCCCACCATTTTGCTGTAAATGATCTGATGTCATCATTTCTTATGGCTGAGTAGTATTCCATAGTGTATATGTGCCACATCTTCTTTATCCAGTCTTCTATTGAAGGGCTTTTTGGTTGTTTCCATGTCTTGGCCACTGTGAACAGTGCTGCAATGAACATGGGGCTACATGTGTCTTTACGTATCAATGTTTCTGAGGTTTTGGGGTATATACCCAGTAGAGGGATTGCTGGGTCATAAGGTAGTTCTATTTGCAGTTTTTTGAGGAACCACCATACTTTCTTCCATAATGGTTGTACTACTTTACAGTCCCACCAACAGTGGATGAGAGTTCCCTTTTCTCCGCAGCCTCTCCAACATTTGCTATTACCCGTCTTGTTGATAATAGCTAATTTAACAGGGGTGAGGTGGTATCTCATTGTAGTTTTGATTTGCATTTCTCTAATAACTAATGAAGCTGAGCATCTTTTCATATATCTGTTGGCCATTTGTATTTCTTCCTGGGAGAAGTGTCTGTTCATGTCCTCTTCCCATTTTTTTATTGGATTGTTTGTTTGTTTGTTGTTGAGTTTTATGAGTTCTTTGTAAATTTTGGATATTAGGCCCTTATCTGAGCTGTTGTTTGAAAATATCATTTCCCATTTAGTTGGCTGTCTGTTTATTTTGATACCAGTTTCTCTTGCTGAGCAAAAGCTTTTTAGTCTGATGTAGTCCCATTCATTTATCTTTGCCTTCACTTCTCTTGCCATTGGAGTCAAGTTCATAAAATGTTCTTTAAAACCCAGGTCCATGAGTTTAGTACCTATGTCTTCTTCTATGTACTTTATTGTTTCAGGTCTTATATTTAGGTCTTTGATCCATTTTGAATTAATTTTAGTACACGGGGACAGGCTGTAGTCGAGTTTCATTCTTTTGCATGTGGCTTTCCAGTTTTCCCAACACCATTTGTTGAAGAGGCTTTCTTTTCTCCATTGTGTGTTGTTGGCCCCTTTGTCAAAGATTATTTGACCATATATATGTGGTTTTATTTCTGGGCTTTCTATTCTGTTCCATTGGTCTGAGTGTCTATTTTTCTGCCAATACCATGCTGTTTTGATTATCGTGGCTCTATAATATAGTTTAAAGTCAGGTATTGTAATGCCCCCAGCTTCATTCTTTTTCCTTAGGATTGCTTTGGCTATTTGGGGTTTTTTATAGTTCCATATAAATCTGATGATTTTTTGTTCCATTTCTTTAAAAAATGTCATAGGAATTTTGATGGGAATTGCATTAAATTTATATATTGCTTTGGGTAATATGGCCATTTTAATTATATTTATTCTTCCTATCCAAGAACAAGGAATATTTTTCCATCTCATTGTGTCTTCTTCTATTTCTCTTAATAATGCCTTGTAGTTTTCATTATATAGGTCCTTTACATTCTTTGTTATGTTTATTCCTAGGTATTTTATTTTTTTTGTTGCAATCGTGAAGGGGATTATTTTTTTGAGTTCGTTTTCTAATATTTCATTGTTGGCATATAGAAAGGCTATGGACTTTTGTATGTTAATTTTGTATCCTGCGACCTTACTGTATTGGTTTATTGTTTCTAATAATCTTTTTGTGGAGTCCTTCGGGTTTTCGATGTATAGGATCATATCATCAGCAAAAAGTGATACCTTTACTTCTTCTTTTCCGATATGGATGCCTTTTATTTCTTTGTCTTGTCTGATTGCTCTGGCCAGAACTTCTAGCACCACGTTAAATAAGAGTGGAGAGAGTGGACAACCCTGTCTTGTTCCTGATTTAAGGTAGAAAGTCCTCAGTTTTATGCCATTTAATATGATGTTGGCTGATGGTTTATCATATATGGCCTTTATCATGTTGAGATATTTTCCTTCTATACCCATTTTGTTGAGAGTCTTAAACATAAAATTGTGTTGTATTTTATCGAAAGCCTTTTCTGCGTCTATTGATAAGATCATGTGGTTTTTGTTTTTTGTTTTGTTGATATGGTGTATTACGTTAACCGTTTTACGTATGTTGAACCATCCTTGAGATTCTGGGATGAATCCCACTTGATCATGATGTATTATTTTTTTAATATGTTGTTGTATTCGGTTTGCCAGTATTTTGTTTAGTATTTTAGCATCTGTATTCATTAGAGATATTGGTCTGTAGTTTTCTTTCTTTGTGCCATCCTTGCCAGGTTTTGGTATGAGGGTTATGTTGGCCTCATAAAATGTGTTTGGAAGTATTGCTTCTTCTTCAATTTTTTGGAAGACTTTGTGTAGAATAGGAACCAAGTCTTCTTTGAATGTTTGATAGAATTCATTAGTATAACTGTCTGGGCCTGGACTTTTATTTTTGGGGAGGTTTTTAATAGTTTTTTCTATTTCCTCCCTGCTGATTGGTCTGTTTAGGCTTTCAGCTTCTTCATGACTCAGTCTAGGAAGGTTGTATTGTCCTAGGAATTTATCCATTTCTTCTAGATTGTTGTATTTGGCGGCATATAATTTTTCATAATATTCTACAATAATTCTTTGTATATCTATGATGTCTGTGGTGATCTCTCCTCTTTCATTTTGGATTTTATTTATTTGAGTCCTGTGCCTTTTTTCCTTGGTGAGTCTTGCCAAGGGTTTGTCAATTTTGTTGATCTTTTCAAAGAACCAGCTCCTTGTTTTATTGATTTTTTCTATAGTTTTTCTGTTCTCTATTTCTTTTATTTCTGCTCTGATTTTTATTATCTCCTTTCTTCGGCTGGTTTTGGGTTGTCTTTGTTCTTCTTTTTCTAGTTCCTTAAGGTGTGAAGTTAAGTGGTTTACTTGGGCTCTCTCTTGTTTGTTCATATAGGCCTGAAGTGATATGAACTTTCCTCTTATTACTGCTTTTGCTGCATCCCAGAGATTCTGATATGTCGTATTTTCATTTTCATTTGTCTGTATATATCTTTTGATCTCTGCGCTTATTTCTTCTTTGACCCATTCATTTTTTAGAAGTATGTTGTTTAGTTTCCACATTTTTGTGGGTTTTTCCCCCTCTTTTTTGCAGTTGAATTCTAGTTTCAAGGCTTTATGATCAGAGAATATGCTTGGTACAATTTCAATTTTTCTAAATTTGCTGATATTGTCTTTGTGGCCCAACATATGGTCAATTCTTGAGAATGTTCCATGTACACTAGAGAAAAATGTATACTCTGTCGCTTTGGGATGAAGTGTCCTATAGATGTCTATCATATCCAGGTGTTCTAGTATTTCGTTTAAGGCCACTATATCTTTATTGATTCTCTGTTTGGATGACCGATCTAGAGCCGTCAGCGGTGTATTGAGGTCTCCAAGTATGATTGTATTTTTGTCAGTTTTTGTTTTAAGGTCAATAAGTAGCTGTCTTATATATTTTGGTGCTCCTTGGTTTGGTGCATATATATTAAGGATTGTTATGTCTTCTTGATTCAACTTCCCCTTAATCATTATGAAATGACCATTTTTGTCTCTGAGTACTTTTTCTGTCTTGTAGTCAGCATTATTAGATATGAGTATTGCTACACCTGCTTTTTTTTGGGTGTTGTTTGCTTGGAGTATTGTTTTCCAGCCTTTCACTTTGAATTTGTTTTTATCCTTGTTGCTTAGATGTGTTTCTTGTAGGCAGCATATAGTTGGATTTTCTTTTTTAATCCATTCTGCTACTCTGTGTCTTTTTATTGGTAAGTTTAATCCATTTACATTTAGTGTAATTATTGACACTTGTGGGTTCCCTATTGCCATTTTATAAATTGCTTTCTGTTAGTTTTGTATCTTGTTTGATTCTTCTCTTTTGTTTTTCTATCATTTGTTTTTGTTTGTTTGTATTCCATTCTTCTTTCCTCTGTTGCTACCCTTTTTAAGTCAAGTGTTTTTGTGGTGGTTTTTTCAAGGGTGGTTACCATTAAGTAATGAAAAGGGTACCTACCATATTCATTGTAGTACCCTATCTTATGAGTATTTCTGCACTTCATCGTCCTTTGCTACTGTTAATCTCCATCCTCTCCCCCCCTTTTTTTTTCTTTTGTTGTCACAGTTTAAGTTTGGTTTTATTGTGTCCTTGGTGGAGCTGTTACTTGTGGTTTTGTTTTCTTTTGTTCTTTGAATCTGGTTGGAAAACCCCCTTTAGTATTTCCTGGAGTGGGGGCTTTCTGCTGATAAATTCTCTCATCTTTTCTGTATTTGTGAATGTTTTTATATCTCCTTTGTACTTGAAGGATAGCTTTGATGGGTATAGTATTCTTGGCTGAAAGTTCCTCTCTTTCAGGGCTTTAAATATTGGGGTCCACTCTCTTCTAGCTTGTAGAGTTTCTGCTGAGAAATCTGATGATAATCTAATAGGCCTTCCTTTATATGTTGTACTCTTCTTTTCCCTGGCTGCCTTGAGAATCTTTTCTTTGTCATTGGTTTGTGTCATCTTCATTATGATGTGCCTTGGAGTGGGTTTGTTGGGGTTAAGAAAACTCGGTGTTCTGTTTGCTTCTTGAATTTGAGGCTTTAGTTCTTTCCACAGGCTTGGGAAGTTCTCGTCTATTATTTGTTTGAGTATATTCTCCATTCCATTTTCTTTCTCTTCTCCCTCTGATATACCTATTATTCTTATGTTATTCTTTCTGATGGAGTCAGACAATTCCTGTAGGGTTTTCTCGTTTTTTATTATTTTTGAGTCTCTTTCTTCTTCTCTCTGTTGTGCCTCAAGTTGCTTGTCTTCTATTTCACTAATCCTATCTTCTATCTGGGCTGTTCTGTTAGCTAAGCTTGTTACCTCGTTTTTTAGCTCGTGAATTGAGTTTTTCATTTCTGTTTGATTTGTTTTTATAGTTTCAATTTCCTTGGTAATATATTCTTTATGTTCATTGAGTTGTTTTCTGATCTCCCTAAATTGCCTTTCTGTGTTTTCTTGTATATCTCTGAGTATTTTTAAGATTTCTATTTTAAATTCTCTGTCATTTAGCTCCAAGGCTTCCAATATGTTAAATCTTTTCTCCATAGATTTTTCCACATCTATTTGTGTTACCTCTCTATCTTTTGTATCCATAATATTCGATTTCCTCTTTCTTATTGGCATCTGAGTGTGGTCTTGTTGATAGCACTAATTAGAATTAATAAAGAGTAAAAAGTAAAAAAAAAAAAAAAAAAAAAAAAAGGTAAAACACCCCACAAAAAAAAAAAACAGTAATAATTTATTATTTCCCCCTTTTTTTCTTTCTTCTCTTCCCCTCCTCTCCCCTCCTCAGGGAAATATCATGATGACCTGTGAATTATATTATGCTAAATGGAACAAAAACTGCCTATAACGGAGGGCCTGATTTGGGGTGAAGAGTTCAAGGGGCAAAAAAAGGGAGTAGGGACCTACTAAATGCAAACAAAAAAAAAAAAAGGAGAAAATCTTAGACAAGCATAAGATGATTTGCTTGTAAGTGATGGTTGACTAAGAGATATAATGAGAGGGATAAGAGGGAACCAGAAAAAAGGGGGAAAAAAGAATAATAAAGAAGAAAAAATAATAAAAATAAAAAGTAAAAATCTGTTGTAATAAGTGGAGTGAAGACTAAATACAATGGAGACCTTGGGTTGGGAGGAATGCTAGTGAGTTAAAAAGCAACGTAAAAAGTACCCAAAATGCCACAAAAATAGACAAACAAACAAAAAAAAAACCAAAACCAAAAGCGAAAAAAAAAACCCCAAAAAAACTTGAGTCCCAAATTAAATAATTTGTTCGTGATTGAGGATTAAATGGGAGGAAAAGTAAAAGGAGAAAAGAAGAAATGAATAGAAAGGAAAAAATAAGAAAAAGAGAAAAACAAAGGAAGAAAAAAAGGAAGATAAAAAAATAAAGCAAAACAAAAAAAACAAAAGGGGAGAGAGTGAGAGTTAAGTGTTTTGGAGTGTAACCTTAAAGGGGAGTGAAGATGAATAAAAGAAATAAAATGTAACACTCATGGGTAGTGTAGTTCAAGAAAAGGGAAGCATAAGATGGGCAGAGAATAAACGGACCGAGGTGGAGGAAATAGATATAATAATAATAAAGGCAATAAGATAGAAGAAACAAACAACAACAATGAAAAATTAGTGGAACAAGTTATAAAGTCTGTGGATTTTTCTTGATTTTGAGAGGTTAACTTCTTCCTTTTTCTTTTCTCTCCCTCTTCCTGGTCGGTGACTCTGTACCCCAGGCTCTGTCTCTGTGTCACACTTAGGTAGGGATTTGCAGTTGATGGGATTCTATGGCAATGTCACATAATTGGCTTTAGTCTTGCTGGTAGTCAAGGCTTGTTGACGTTTGCAGGGTCCAACAATGAGAGAGTTTGCTTTCCTGGAGTCTCTCTCCTAGTCTCCCCTTCCTGAATTAGCAGCCTGGTGATCCAGTTATAAGGCTGCTACTGCTTCTGCCTGGGGAGTAAGAGGCTCAAAGAGCTAGGAAATCCCCACTCTATCCCCACTCAGTGCAAGGCTTTGGGAAAGGCTCTGGCAGTCAGAGCCTCCAGCGTAATCAGACGGGGCTGGGAGTCAATTGTTGTCAAGGTGACTGTTCAGCGCCTAGCATTCAGTTGGACCACTCAACCCAGGCTTTCCACACTTTGTAGCCTGTTTTGGCTGGGAAGAAGAGGCACTAGTCGCTGCTTGCGACTATTGTATTATAGATCTTATTATCTGCCAAGTCCCTCTTGTTAGCGTTTATTCCTGAATATGGAGGCTCTGTCAATCAGAAGTTGCCCCCGCCCCTTTAGCGAGAGGCACTAAAAAATATCACACCTCTTGTCTTGGATCGCTGAACTGAGAGAGATCTTATCAATTAGAGCCCTGTGGGTGCGCAGATTTCGTGGGTTAAGCTAATTTCAGTGATTGGATCCGCAGCTGTGCTCCAGAAAGTATTTCAGGCTGCCCGCGCCCCTCCCCCAACGCTTGATTGTTAGCTTGAATGGCTGGGTGAGGTGCCCCACCCACGCAGAGAATCTCCCAAATAGGAAGACAGCCCTGGCGCCTCTCCCGCTCGCCCCGCCGCTGGCGGCTGGGGCGCACCAGGCGCCCTGGGTGTGCGGGCCAGTGGGGCGCTCTGGGCCAGTGGGGCGCTCTGGGCTCGTGGGACGCCCAGGGCACGCGCGCGAATGGGGTGCTCCGGGCACCGGTGGCTGGGGACTCTCACTCGCAGTGCGCGGGCCGCTGGGGAAGCTGGCGGTGCTCGCTCTGCGACCGGACCACGGCACCGGGCGCGCGCCGGCGGCTGCTCGCCTCTCCTGAGTGTGGGCCAACTTACCACAGGCGCACTCCCTCCGCGGCTTGAATGAACGTCCCTGCGGTAGTTAGCTTCCTCCACACCCTCGTCTCTCAGATTCAAGTGATAACAGTCCTTTTGCTTTCAGTTTGTGTGGAACTCCGGAATGCTCTGAGGATAAATTTTTCTGTTTCTAGTTGATAAATTTGTTGAGATTTTGGGGAGATCTGTCGGGCGCGCTGCTCACGGCGCCATTTCCGTGACGTCACCGACTTATTGTACTTTAAAAGTGTTGGTCTTACATAAAATGCACACATTTACTTGTATTTAGTGTTAAACATATTGTATGGCTCTCACGGAATTACATTTTAAAATACGCGGCGTTCATGGCTCTCTCAGCCAGAAAGGTTCTTGACCGCTGCCGCAGGAGGTGAAGATGGCCGCACAGGTGTCCCTGGGAAACAATCTCACATGGAAAAGTGGGCAGCTGGGCTTCGCACGCCGTGCTGTGTGCACACAGCTGTGTCCCTGCCAGTCGGGCAGACTGGGGAGGGCGGTGTGCGGATGGCGGCTGCAGGGGGTGCTCACTGGGAACTCATCCGTGCACCCATGTTTCTACCTTTCATGGCTGTAAACTTTCACCTCATTTTATAAAAGAAAATCTAAGAGAACAAGCTTGGAGGGGCTCTGCTGTGGGGCCCTGAGAATCCTCTCTTGTCTGAGACAGAACACGGCCAGGAACGCAGGGGTGACATACGTCTGCTTAAGTGTGTGTTATTGTACTTGACATCAGCTGTCATTCATGGAGTGACTTACATGCCCTCTTGCACAGTGGCCACCACTGTGATGAGGAAGCAGACAGCCAGCCAGGACCATGGCCGGGACCTTGGGGTGCTGGCCTCTGAGGAGGAGACAGGCAGGGTTCTCAGAGTTGCCAGGGCTCTCAGGTGACATGCTTCCTAAAGGTCCCCCTCGGGTCACGACCTTCTGGCTAATAGGTACATAACCCCAGAGCCACTGAAGCCAGGCCAGATGATCAAGCACACCTTCCTGGCCAGCATTCAAGGTGGATGTGGGGTGGGGGAGTCCCCGAGGCAGGAAGACTTAAGATTTCCAGGCTCATGTGAAATTTCTTCTAAAGCTTTTTTCTTTTAGGAGGATAACCAGACTTGTTAAACATCTCGTAAAATGCCTGAAAATTAGCACAGCCAGATACCAGACAAACTTGATGGGTGAGGGCCAGGTGGCTTTGGCCAGAGGGCCTTTAGAGCTCACCCAGATCTGCTTACAAGGCCTCTTCAAGCAGGAATGCCTGGTGGGGAGGACAATGGGTCCTGCCGGGTCGCAGCAGATATGGGAGCGTGGTCTTCAGGGCTCTGTGGAAGGGCAGTTCCCAGTTGGGTCAGACTCAAGGAAGATGAGGTTCATCTGGAGCTATGGAAGGGAGAGCTGGATATGTTTATGGGCAGGACAGTGGGCAGCTTCTCCGTGTCACTATTGCACAGTGTGGGAGGGCCTCACCCTGCCTCTTCCTCCCCAGGAGAGCACTGGCCTTGACAATGCCCATTAGGGTCCCAGTGCAGGCAGCCTCTGGTCAGGGAGTGCAGCCTCTGGTCAGGGAGTGCAGCCTCTGGTCAGGAAGTGCAGATCACCTGAGAACAGAAGTGTGGGAGAGTGGTGAAGTTCTAGTAGGAAGTCTGTGAGTTAGATGCTTTATCAACATTTTGAAAGTCTTCAATGACCTTAATGAGGTTCCAGTCCCCATATTTCAGGATGGGTAGTGAGGTTCAAAAAAGACCAATGACAGGTCCAGATCACACAGCTAGTCACTGGCTAGACAGAGGGTCAGCTAGAGCTCTGACTTATGCCAGGCTGCCTCCACCATGCCTAATCTGAATTATTAGTTACCCTCTGTTGGACTTGACTTCTGGACATTGATGCCAACTCACCAAGCAACACGTGTGAGCCAGATCTCTTCCAAAAGATGTAGGAAGTACCTAGCAAGGGCCTGGGGCTCCCAGGGGCTTAGCGCCATGTCCCCAAACTGTCTAGCCGGAGTCCAGATTCCTTTGTCCCTTTCTGGTTTTCTGAGGGCTTACTTCTTTGGGTCCAGATGCCAAAGGCATCACCACTAGCCTCTCGACCATGGAGGGAGACAGGACTCTCTCCCTTTGGGAGCCAAGGTAAAAGTCTATCTCCAGCAGGTTGATACTCCCTTTCCTGGAGCTGTCAGGGAGGGTTTGGAGACAGATAGATGTGCAGCACCTGGGAGAAGCCTGGTGTCCATCAGCATTGCCCTTCAGTCCACTCGGTCCCTGCTTAGCCACGAGGAAGCCGGCACAGAGCTGGGGGCACTGCTAGGAAGTCCGGGGGAGACTCTGGCCGAGACACCACCCAGGATGCTCTCCAGGGCTCAAAAACTCTTTTTTTTTTTCATTTTTCTGAAGCTAGAAACAGGGAGAGACAGTCAGACAGACTCCCGCATGCGCCCGACCGGGATCCACCCGGCACGCCCACCAGGGGCGATGCTCTGCCCACCAGGGGGCGATGCTCTGCCCATCCTGGGCGTCGCCATGTTGCGACCAGAGCCACTCTAGTGCCTGAGGCAGAGGCCACAGAGCCATCCCCAGCGCCCAGGCCATCTTTGCTCCAATGGAGCCTTGGCTGCGGGAGGGGAAGAGAGAGACAGAGAGGAAAGCGCGGCGGAGGGGTGGAGAAGCAAATGGGTGCTTCTTCTGTGTGCCCTGGCCGGGAATCGAACCCGGGTCCTCCGCACGCTAGGCCGACGCTCTACCGCTGAGCCAACCGGCCAGGGCTGAAAAACTCTTGATAGGCTCAGGTGGCACCAAGGTCCCGGGGAGGCTGGGGCTCCCATGTAGGGTTTTGCTCTGGCGGATGAGGTCTCCTTGTGGGGTCTTGGGCTATTAAGACTGGTAGGATCAGGGCTCTGGTTCTTCCCTCTCAGCATCTAGCAGAGGGTACTTGCCCATTTACAGTGGGGTTCCACTGGGGGCTGTTGTCAAATTCTGGGATGCTGACACCCAGCACTTGTCCAGGATAAATTCTGCTGTGGTGCCTGTAAAGCTCACTTCGCAGAACACCAACTCCAATGGCTGACTCAGGGTGGTCATGTCCACACCACAGAATTCAGAGAGGGACTCATCCCAGGAAGGGAAGCATTTGGTGTATTTATGGAGAGTTTCCTTCTTCTGCTCCCCCTCCCCCAGAATACACCCTGGAACACTCTTACCTTCAGTTACCCTTGCCTGGCCTCCAGTGTCTGCCTTCCTGGGCTGGACTCCATCAAATATGAATGTCAAGCCTAGGAGATGAGGTAGAAATACTCAAGGGAAGCCCCCTCCCCTGTCCTCCAGTCACCCGCTGACCTCTGATCCAGGCCTGTGACAGCATCTAGCCATCTCTTGGTGGCAGAACAGCTTTCTTTCTCAGCCTGTCCCCATGTCTGCCCACTTGGGTTAGAGCCTCTTTAATCCAGTAGTAGCAAGTGGAGACAAGAGCTAGTTTTTGGGTTGTGGGGTTGAAGAGGAAAGAAAGACTCAGGGGGACTCTACTTCATAGACAAGGGGACCCGAGGACCAAGGATGGGAAAGGATTCCACCAAGGTCTCAATTTGTAAGTGACAAAGATGACCAAGTTAAGGTTTGAGCCCTGTATGGACCGCCTACTGCACGCATTTATTCTACTGGTCTTTTACATTGGTTGGTGGGCTGTATTCTTTATAGATGATCACCTAGTCACATGATAATTTTTTCTTAGCAACGTCACTTAGTCTTCTAAAGAAGAGGGTCTCTCAGTATAACTCCAATTATGTATGCCTCCAATATCAATAACAATCTGATGAGGAAATAAGATACAGCTCAAAAAGAAAAGGAAAACTATAGAAATGGAAGCACTGTCATGTTTGAGGCTTTCCCACAAACTGTTCATTACTGCTGCCTTCCCTGAGGAGATGGGACTCCCTGTGGGTGGGGTGAGGTCACAGTGGGTGAGCTCGGGGACACAGCTGACCTTCATTCAGAGAGTGGCTGTGCTACCTGCAGTTAGAATGTCTTGTGATTGTGGGCCAGCCATCCCCAGTAAGGGCTTCCTTCTCTTAGATGACTTCATTTTCATATACTATATAGTCACCTTCAAACTAAAGGACTCAAGACGTTAGAGCAGGGGTCCCCAAACTTTTTACACAGGGAGCCAGTTCACTGTCCCTCAGACTGTTGGAGGGCCGGACTATAAAAAAAACTATGAACAAACCCCTATGCACACTGCACATATCTTACTTTAAAGTAAAAAACAAAACGGGAACAAATACAATATTTAAAATAAAGAACAAGTAAATTTAAATCAACAAACTGACCAGTATTTCAATGGGAACTATGCTCCTCTCACTGACCACCAACGAAAGAGGTGCCCCTTCCGGTAGTGCGGCGGGGCGGATAAATGGCCTCAGGGGGCCGCATCCGGCCCATGGGCCGTAGTTTGGGGACCCCTGCGTTAGAGTGTATTGAGAATATGGGACTGAGAAAGAATACCTTCTAAGATGTCCCAAGGACTGGAAGGAACAGGCGGCCCTTTTTCCTTTCTTACCTTCATGGAGGCACCACAGCTGGAGATGTCACTGGGAGAAGGCTTGGTTCCCGCTAGTGTGGTCCCTCAGGGTGGCCTTGCGCATGTCAGTGGCCATCATGGTGGACACAGTCACAGTGCCATTGGGAAACACACTAGAGTACACCACAGCTCTCACAACCATTCTTGCTTCCCCACACACTCGGACCAGGGCCTGTACCCTGTTTTTCCTGGGGATCTGTGTCCTGAACCTGGACTGAGACTCTCTCTGAGATGGGACTGGCTCACCACCCTGGGTCTTCTCACAGGTGGCCTCCGGCTTACCAATTTGGATTATATCCTTTGGCTTTTGAGTGGGTGATGGACAAATATTGGAATCTTCTCATTATTACACACATTTCTGGAGTTGAATGCAAAGCCTAAATGCTACCAGAGGCAAAGATCATGGACCTTGCCTGAGGGAAACCCGTTTGGAAGGAAAATAAGGACAAACAGTGAAGAACAAATAACCATTCCAAGGTAGAGCACGGTCAGGACTGTGATTGTGGGAGTTTCAGGAAGAAGAGGGAAGGGAGACCCAGAGGGCTCTGTAGAAGAGGTGGCATTTGAAATGGGCTCTGAAGCCTGCGAACTCATGCAGAAAGAGACGACAACGGTTTTCATGAAGAAGGCGTGGGAGTATCACGAGGAGTATGAGCTTTAGTCCCATGCTGTCTCTAATTTATCTTCCCCAGAGGGTACAGAGATCAGTGGGTCTGGAAGGAGATTCTGCCATGGCAGATGCTCACGGCCTTCCTGATCGAGGATGGAAGGAGAGGCTGTGGCTACAGGAAGCCAGTTGTGGGCCCGAAGATGGGGTAGAAAGATAGAATGAGGTAGCACAGAGATCCTGGGCCCAACAGGACACGAGGCTGTTGGAGGCCAGGGAGCTCTCTTGAAACACCAGGCAGGAAACCACGTGAGTGGAGAGCCCAGAGGCCTGCATACTCACCAGTGACGTCTGGGGGGGGGGGGTGCAGGCACTCCATGGAGAAGGTCTCTAGAACCTCTTGTGTGTCTGCCTCCTCAGAGCCACCCCAACTGGGCCCGTGTCCTCTGGAGAGTAAACGCCTGGGACCTGCCACCCTGCTGGGCTCGACTTCCAACAGGCCTCATTGCAGAGGCAGGTTGGGTACCTCATGCCTGTTAGATCCAAGACCTTTGGGAGTTGCCTGCATTCCCAGGGGCCTAGGATCTGCAAGCCACTTCTTTCTAGTTCCTGGGTTTGCATAGCATGCCATGCACCAAAACATGGCCACTGTTCATGAACCCCCCTCTGGCCTTGTCTTAGAGACACTGGGAGTTCTCTCCAGGAGGGCGCCCACGTGGAGCTTGCTCAGGCCTGACCCTCACTGCTGGTCCCCTACTGGGAGTGTAGCCAGCCAGCGCTCCGACAGCCACTGCTCAGGCGCCTGGGCTTTAGAGACCGCAGGCATGCGGCTTCACAGACAGGTGGGACTCTTTCCATGGTAGGTACACATGGTGAGTGACTCCCTACCTCTGCCGAGACAGCACCCTGAGAGGCTGCCGGGCTCTGCAGCTCACGAGCCCCTTGTCCAGTCATGTGTGTCCTAGGCTCTCCGCTGGGTCACCTCCACTGCAGGGGCTGTGCAGTTCACACACGTCCCCAGGACCTGGCCTGGCCAATACCCACACCAGCCCAGCGACATCCTCCAAAGTAGGGAATTCGCCCAAGGCGACAGGTCACACATATGAATGGCCTTTCTTGTGGGGACTGACATTCTCCTGAGACCATCCTAGGGGCTGAGGGCCTGGTTGGGGCACCAGCTTTGCCACTGCCTCTGTGATCAAGTTCAACAGCAGGAGTCACCTGGCAGCAGAGATTGCATAGAGACTAGCTGCCTTTAGGTCTGTGTTCCTTCACCATACTCTATATTTTCCCCTGTCACCTAATTGACTCTTGCTTCAAGAGAAGGGTCTAGTTCATGGCGGACAAGGACTAAGTACTAAGGGACTGTGTTTCATGTAAGTATCAGATTTGGCTTGCACTCATAGAATGAAGGAAGGAAGGAAGGAAGGAAAGAAAGAAGCAGTTTCAGTGCCTGAAGACCCAGCACTCTGACTGGTGTTCCTCATGCCTCCTCCGCCCCACTCAGGTGTGCTCACCTCCATGTGAATAAGAACAGAACATAGAATAGCTCTAGGTCGTCTCTTCTCCAGGTTCCAGCAGCACAGGCATGTTTATGTTCACACGAAGGGAAAACCACTTATTGTCCTGCAAGAACACGAAAGCTCTGAAGTCCTGGGAAGACTGGTAAGAACTGAGTAGAGAGGCTGGGCCAAGTCCCACGTGTCTTAGTGGGATGGGGGCACACACCTCCTGTTGGTAGACAGACAGGTGGAGGTGTGCAGGGAAGGAGCAGTAAAACAGAACAGAGCAGATAGACACAAATTGAAGAGGTTCAAGATTTAGAGATCTAATGTCTAATCCCAACTGTTGTGTTAAAAACTCCCGGCATCTGCATTTATCCTCAAACCCCCAACCCTGGGGGCGGAGCCACGTTGGGGCTTCCATCTGGCCTCCCACCCACTTGTACTATAGCCAGGCCAGTGGCTTTGCCATGTCTCTGAGGCTCCTCCCCTGACTGCTCCCACCTGAACATCCTGCCTGCCTGAAGCCTCACCTGAGCGCAGGGATCCCCCCAGCCAAGGAACAGGGGTGGTGGGAGAGGACTGACCAGGAACGAGAGGCAAGGCCTCCATCCCTGGTCTTGTGTCCTCAGCCGCGGAGGCCACAGCCACTGTAAGTGGAATCTGGCTTTTTTTGTCCACCCTAGAGAGCTGCTTTGCTCGTGAAAGCTTGGCAGCTCAGCCCCAGCAGGGCACAGAGGGGACCGCGGCCTCTGCTTTTAACACAATAGAACTCCGCAGCTGGGAAAGAGCTTATGCCAAGCAGAGACGGGACTCGCCCGGAGGGATTGCTGGGTTCTCTAGGGGCCTTGGTCCCCCCGGCGGGGCCTGGCTGCCCATCCACACTGTTCCGTGGGACTTGCCATGGCTTTTGTTTGAATTTGGGACACGGACTCCTGTTTCTTGGCACGGGGAGTGAAGGCCCCTTGGGAGCCTTCTCACCAGCTTCACTGACCACGTGACAGCCCAGAGCAGAGGCCTGGGACACAGGGTTTCCCAGACGTCTTCCGACAGCACATGGCCACAGCCTGAGGAGGCCAGCTGGGCCCCCAGGGGGATGGCCACGCTCCCAGAGGGGCCTGGAGTGGGAGGATAAGGTCACCCGCTAGCCTTGTGGCCCCTCCGTGTCCTTGGCATCAGGCTCACGTAGGACCATGCTCAGGGCTGATCCCAGGGGAGCACCCCAGCTCCCAGTCTCTGTCTATCCTCCCTCTCCCAGGCAACTTGCCGGGTTGCTCATGGTGGCAGAGAACTCAGCTGGGGTGGGGGCAGGAGGTTGCTGTGGGGACTTGGGGTCTTCAGAACACAAAGGCCTGCCCCCTCCCACCAACACGTTCTGGGCGGAAGGATTTGTTTCTCAGGAAGCTCCCGCTCGGCCCTTTTAGGAAGACACCATGGAGGGTCAGTTAGAAAGGGGCCCCCTCCCTGCCGCCCTCTGGGAAACTTCACTGACCTGGGGACAGTGAGATGGCGGCTTGGGTGCCTCATGGTTGGAGCTAGGTCCAGAAGACCAGGAGCAGCAAGGAGAGCCTGCGCAGCGGACAGCTGGGTTAGGGAGAAGCAGGGAGGGAGAGGGGGACTGGGCCGCCTACCGTGGGAGCACTGACTTGGGTGGGGTGCCGGAGGGCTGGGGTGGAGGGGTTGTAACAGCTGTGCCCCCTCCAGGTGCGGAGGCTGTGGGTTCCTGTGTGACTTCCCTCTCTCTTGCCCAGCCTCAGTACGTGGGCGTCATTTTCTAGTTGACCACTGGGTGTCGCCCCCGCTCCACCGGAGGGCCTTCCTTTCTGCAGTTTGAGGCTCCTTGAGGTCTTACTGTGTGTTGGCCTGAGACAGGTCTGGGAGGGGTGTCCCCTTGTCCGGCTCTGTTCTGAAGGCAATGGGCCCCACTCTCTTCAGAGGTAGTGTTTTGCCCTCTGAAAAAACAAGCTGTAGGCAACATCAGGAATTCATTGGAACATTTCAACAGAATGCTTTTCTGTGGACGTCTAAATGTGGTCTCTGTGGCTTACCCATTTAAGTCTCCAGGGCTCTTGGTGTCACGCGGGCACTGCTGCAGTGTCCCAACCCCCTATCCCTGGGGCTTGGGGGTGTTGGTCGCTGGGCCTATGACCTTATTTGAGGGAATGAAGAGATGCTTTAGTTGGGCCAGCATTGCCAAAACACTTCCCTGCCCTGGGACCTGTCCTCATGGTCCTACCAACAGGCTGGGAGCAGGTGGCACTGGCCCACCGTCCCAATGCCATTGATGGAGGGTCCGAGGAGGGGTGCCTTGCTCAGGGTCATTCGCTTTGCTCTTTTCTGGGCACCCAGAAAAGGTGCCTGCTGTGGATGGAATTTTCTACCCCCGCCCCCCCATTCATGTGTTGCAGTCCTAACCCTCCAGGGCCTCAGAGTGTGACCTTATTTAGAACTATGGTTGTGGCAGATGTAATTAGTTAGATGAAGTCATACTGGACCAGGGTGAACCCTAATCCAATATGACAGTGTTCTTATAAAAGGGGGAAGTTTAGACACAGATTAGCACGCAAGGAGAACGCCCTGTAAAGATGAGTGCAGAGACAGAGCGATGCCTCTATATGCCACGGACACCAGAGATGACCCCACAGCCTCAGAAGGAAGCCATCTTGCCAATACCTTGATCTCAGACTTCTGGACTCCAGAACCAGGAGACAGTGAACTTGTGTTGTTGAGCCACGTGTTGTGTGGTGCCTTGTTACGGCACAGGGCCCAAGTCTGAAAGGCTGCTCTGGGGCCTCAGTTTTTCCCTCTGGGCCTCTGACTGCAATTGGCCGGCTCTCCTCCTCTGTCCCACTCATTTCCCCCATCCTTCTCATCCTTCTCATCATTGGAGTAAGGGGCCTCATCATGTGCCCCTTACTCCAGAATGACCCACCCTGGATCAGCTCCCCACAGAACCCATTCTTTTAGGAAGTGGAGTTCTACCAGAAGGCATCAGGAGAGCAAACTGACTGAGCAGAGTCATTCATACTAAGGGGTGAGTGGCTAACACCTAAGCATGTGATTTCAGGACATGGCCTCACTGAGCTCTCCGAGGAGCACTTGCCTGTTTGAGAGGAGTTTATTAATTCCTGAAGAGGACCCTTTGTCGTGGCCATGCTTGCCCTGAAGTAATTCGATAAACATGGTGTGTGTTACCCTTGTGATGAGGGGCAGAGTCCTAGGGACAGGGTCTATGCTGCCACCCTGGAGGCCCTGGACTGGTTCTGGCTTCTTCCTAGGTGGGGCCCTGTGCAGGCCACCACCCACCCCAGCCAGTGGAGGCAAGAACAAGTCCTCCTACTTCCATCCCCAGTGGGAGGGCCTGAGACCAGAGCGCTGCCCAGCCCTCTGCCCCTCCCCCCCACAGCTCCCTCTGGCCTTGTAAAAGGGGCTTGCTCCTGGGGGTAGGGCTGTTTTCAGTGCTCTGGCCAGGCAAGCTGCCCCTGGGGTTGGATGGTGCTGGCCTCGGCGGCCTCCTGGGAGTGGGGCTGGCTGGGGGTGAGGATGCCCAGAAAGTGCTGGCAGCAGGCAGGCCCTCCTGCCTGGCTCTACTGAGTGGCGACCTACGGTCTTCAGCTGTGGAGGATCGATGAGGGGGCCTGAGGGGTTCTGGGGGAGGGGGCCCAGGAGGAGGGGCTGCCTTTTGAACCTGGTGGGGGGCTTCTTACTTCAAGAGCCTTAGAGAAGGGGGTCGAAGCTCTGGTCCCAAGCCAAGGGCTGGGCAGGTGAGCAGAGTCTCTGGTGATAGGAGCTGGGCTGGCTGGCTGCCCTCCCCTCCTCAGGGCTGGTGGGTCCCTCTTGGCATGGCTGGCCGGGCATGAGTCACACTGGGGTGGGGAGAACTCATGGTGCAAGAAGTGGTCCTTCTCTCAGAAGAGTGTGCTCCACTCCGGGGATGCTGAGAGCTTCTGACATGCACACCCCACCTTGTCGTGGCTCTGCACTGACGGCTGGCTCGGGCAGCACGGACAGCACAGGGGAAACTGAGTCAGGAGAGGAACAAGGCGTTATTGCCCATTGAGGAGTTCAGGGACAGCTTCCTGGAGGAGGTGGAGACTGAGCAGGGCCTTGAGGGATGGGTGGGTTTGTGCTGGAGGAAGGGGCAGAGAGGCATCCTGGTTGAGGAAACCCTGCAGACAGAGGTGCCCAGGGAGAAGCAGGTGTGGGTGTGAGGGCTGCAGGCTGCCTCCCAGGCCCTGTGAGAGCCCCGAGAAGTGCCACCGGGGGTCTGTTTATCCTCACTGCCGCACCTCACCTCTCCGTTACTCCCTTTCATCCTGAAGCAGTCATCACACTGAACTTCTGCCCTCCCTCCGCACCTACAGGCCACACCCCTTCATTTTGCCACGTGGTTCCTCCCCTCTGGTAGGTTCTCCCATGCTCTGATCCTACTACAGTGTCTAGACCCACCTCCCACCTTGTTTGTTAAACTCCCTCAGCTCCTCTTTACGCCAGAACGCATTCTTTCCATCCTCCCTGGAATCACAGACCTCCATCGGTCATCATTCAGCAAACAATGGTTGGGTCTCCAGCTTGCTGGGCATTGGGAATCTACATCCTCAGCCTGTAGAAGGTTATAGTGTGGGGACAGGGAGACGCACAAACCAGTCCCCATGTAGTGTGGCCAGGACTGGCTCCTAATGGAGGCACACCTGGCCTCTGAGAAGCTGGGGTCCTTGCGGAGGCCTTGGCCGTCTCTCAGCATCTCTGAAGCATTCATCCCTTCCTACCCAACTGGGCAGCGATGAGCAAATCCCTCTTGCTTGGAAGGGTTCTTGCTGCTTCCTGCAGTACAAGGTCACCCAGATGTTCACAGGGACCTTACTTGGAGAGCATGGTATCCCCACTTGAAGCTGGAAATTGAGGCGTGTCAGAGCCGCCCCGTCTCAGTGGCTACACCCTCCGAAATGGGGTCGTGTTTCTGTTCCCCCTGATGCTGGGAACCGAAGTATGTGTGGAAACACAATTCATAAATCAATGGACTTTATTCTCACTGTTCCCTGGTTCTAATTTCCAGAAAGAAAATGTCATTGTTATGGCTGAAATCTCCTTAGTTTTAGGAAACCCATCGTAACCCAGAGTTGTTTATGCATAGTTCATGTATTATATGACAGGCCGGTTTAGAGAGTGATGAAGGTCGCGGGATTGTGGCTGCACGGAAACGCGGGCAGTCTGAGTGTGGAATCCGTCTGCAGCCTTCAGACCCCAGAGCCTGCCCTCTGCTCCCCCAGGGAAAACGCAGGGAGCTGTGGCTGTGGGTAACCAGCACCAGGGTGTGCCAGGGGCTGACACTCACAGAGTGTGTGAGTGTGTGCGTATGAATGTGAATGTATATGAGTGTGTGTGAGACTGTGTGAGTGAGTCTGTGTGTGTGCATGTGAGATTATGTGTGAGTGCGTGTGCACACATGTGCGTGTACTCAGTGGGGGAAGATATCTCAGGAAAGGGCTCCTGTGCTGCCCGAGCGCTTCCTACCAGCAAGGCCCCTCCCCTCAGTCCTCCATCTGGAGCCTGGGGTGTACTGATGTGGTCTTCAGAGGCCACCTGAGGTTTTTGTGACTGAGGTGTATAAAGAACAGAGGGAAGGCTTCTGCCCGGGGATTCTGGCTGTGCTCTCTGGGAGCTGCAGCCCTGTCAGGTGCCCAGTGAGGGGTCCTCGAGTCTTTTCAAATCACACTATGGATTCTGGCTTTTCTGGCACTAGGGGCTTTTTGCCCACCTTTCTTCCTTCACCCCGATTTTTGGGGCGCTGCTTTGGCACACAGCATTCGGCTTGGGAAGGTGAGCACCGCTGTTATCTCTGTGCCCGGCATGGGACTGTCTGCTGGAGAGAAGACCATTCAGGGCAACTTCTGTAGCCCCATTATGGACACACCATCAGTTTCATCCCATTTTTACACGCTGTCCCTAAATGAACAATCGGCATTGTCTCTGTGAATCCAGAACGTGCAGCCTTGCTGGACATCCCTGTAAGCAGGGAAACCCCAGGTACTTGTAGAAGCAGCTCAGACAGCTGCATCTCAGGGCCCCTGAGCCCCTGCAGCCAGAGGCGGGTGCGGCCTTCCCTCCAGTCTCTGGGCAGGGATTGCGAGTGCTCTGCTGGTAGAACAGACCTGGGCAGGTGGTAGAGGGGGCTGGGGACCCCTGGCCAGGGCCCCTCCCAAGTATGGAGCCCTCCACTCGTTGCCACTGCTGGGACCCCAATTTCCTGCTCCTGCCCCTTTTGAAACAACTTTTCAAAAGGTATAAACTGACCGGAGCCCACAAGATCATAATTGGTACCTTTTTGACTTAGTTTTGCTCTCACTTGCCAGAACCCTGAGTCTGCCTTCCTGAGCGGAGCCCCGCTCCTGGCCCTGAGAGGTGTGTGGGGCGCCAGTGAGAAGGACGGAGCCTGCTGTTCCGAGGGCAGCTCCTGCAGATGCTCACAGACCCCCTCACTGTTGCTCCCTGTGGCGGGTCTTTGGAAAAGCATCTTTCTTCTGCAGAAACAGCACTGGGGACAGATTCACAGAGTGGATGGGGAGAGTTTCTAACCGCGCGAGTCTGCCGTGGCCTCTGGCCGCGGGGCTCTGAATGCGGATGCTGGTAACACCCTGGTTTTTCCAGAACTGTGTTCCACCTCCCTGCACACGGGCTGCCCTTTGCTGCCAGAGGCCTAGCAGGCACGCTGGCTAGGGGCACAGAGCGGGGTCAGGCTCTTTCTGAGACCCTCGTCTTTGTCAATTATGAGTTGTCTGGGAACATAATTGGAAAAAACCCTCCCCAAAACCCACATCCGTAGGAACTGGGCCTTGAGTCCCTCCATCTGTCATAGACTGGTGAGAGGCGGAAGGAAACAGGAGAAGCTTGGAAGTCACCAGGCTGCGTCCCCACTCGGGACCCAGGTGTCATTGCTCTGACCAGCCAGCCGTGAGTTCAGTCCTCGCACATACAGCGGGCATGGATAGTATCTTGCTCCCAAGATGCGTCAGCGGTTCCGCACCCGCCTTGGGTACGGGCATGGTTTTCTCCTTCGGGAAGAAAGAAAGGCCATCCTTACAGTGAAATGGGCTTCGTTTGTCTTGTGAGCAGCTGAGCCCTGCCCTGCAAAGCCCTGCCCTCCGCGGCCAGGGCCTGCCGTGCTGAGTGGGCAGAGGATGCCCGGCCAGGCTCGACCCCCTGGCATGGCCTGAGATACACTGTACGGTTGAGTGGCATGAGGAAGTTGAGTGTTATGTGTGAGGGCAGCAACATGTCCGGGCTGTTTCTATTTACTGTCCATCAGGGGTGCCTGCCTCATCCTTGAAAAGCATGGAATAGGCACATTTTAATAATTGCAATCAAATCTCACCCTGGTAGGGCTTTCTGGTTCCCCAGACCTTGAGCAACCATGGTTGGGGACTGGAGCCATTCACTCTGACAAACGTTTTCCCAAACGTCCCTCCAGACCCCGGACTCTTCAGGAGCAGGGACGCGCTGCTTCCCATCCCTGAATTCCTCCTTCATCTTTAGAGACTTCCTGGGGTCCGAAGGAGAGAAACGGGGTCCATGGGGCCAGGCAGTGACAGGAAGCCTAGTCTGACCACACGGCAGTGTTGCCAAAGCCGCCTGGCTGGGGCCCTTCTTCCCTGGTTTTCTCTAGTTGGAGTGAACAGGAGACAGACAACAGGAGGGTGGGGGCACATCTGTGTTCTATGAAAGCCGATCTGGGGCTCCCCACGCAGCGCAGCGGGCTCTGCCTTGACTTCCCTCTTGCGGTTGAAGTTGATAAAATGGGTTATGGAGTCATCCTGCCGATGGGGCCCACGGTGTCGGAATTTGTCCAGGGCGAGAAGTGAACCCCGAGGCAGGATGCACGCTCTGCCCCCATCGATTATGTGGAACTGGGCGCTATGCAAATCGAAGGGATGTCACTCTCCGGGCTGCGGGGTTTCAGGCTGAATTGTTTGGGGAGTAGAGTGAGTCTGAAGAGCCAGTGATTTTAAAAGTTAATGTTAGGAGAGGAGACAGACGAAGGGAAGGGTTCTTTTTCATTTTGCCTTATTACGAGGTAACTTGAAAAAAAAAGCAGCTCTCCTTTGAAATGCTGCCAGGGGTGAATGAGTGAAAGGCAGGGAGGGGTCCTCGGAAGTTAGAGTCCTACTCTGGTTTCAGATACGGTACTGAACGGCCTTTCCTGTCCTTCAGCATGAATACATAGCCCCAAAATTTGCCCAGAATTTGATTTTGTTCTCCATTTCAAGGGAAAAAAAAGTATTAGGAACAGCCTTAGCTTGGTTTCCCCGTCCATGACAAGTTTTTGTGAAACCAGAGCCCAGGGACAGGGCTTTCAAAGTCACCTTCAGAGGGGTCACGTGTCCCGGTGGTGGCGGGGACTGTCCCAGGACGTGGGTTTCTGGGACAGGGTGTGGGGGAACGGCGTACAAATTGGATGTGGATATAATTGATATTTAAGTCTTTCTCTGGAAACTTAAACTTTGATAGTTTACATCTACGCTTAATAGCGTATTAAATCATTTTATAACCCTTAACAACTGTTTAATCTTCTCATTGTTGAAAAATGAGGTAATTGATCTAAGCCATGTCAGAATATGCCAGGAAAAACTCATTTGAATGTACCACCCTTCACCATGGTGTGGAGGGGATTCGGGGGGGTCCGTACATGCTTTAGGGGGCCCCACCTCGCCCACAGTGGGGTCTCACCCTGAATGTGGGCAGAGGAGCAGGGACGGGGAGTCCTCTGCAGCACCGGCTGGGGGAGGCCCGCAGGGGAAGTCTGGAGTCGAGATTTGGCCCTCAGGCTATGGTATTGCCGCCATCTAGGATTTTGGCTCCTACTTGGGCATTGTTGAAAACACGCTTTTCTGGCCGACAGCATGTCCTATGATCTCTCACTGTGTTCAGTTCAGCAAGATTGTTTGTGTACCATCACAATTAATGCTCATGGCAGAGAGAGGGAGAGAGAGAGAGAGAGAGAGAGAGAGAGAGAGAGAGAGAAAGTACTCTGTTATTCCAAAAACAAGTATGCCTTCTCCTTGGGAATGACACCAAAGAATACCTTCTAAATGAAGTATGTTTCCCTTCAGAGATTACAGCATCAGTTGATCAAAGTCCCCTGGAAATAGCTCTTGGCAGCTCTGAGGTTCTCTGTAACTCTTCTTTGACGTGAGCAGGGCGGCCCTGCCCTGGGAGCGGCAGCCATTGTGCCTTTGGAGGCCGACGAGCCCAGCGTGGGGACGGATGGGTGTCCCGGTGCCTGCCAACGGCTTTGCAGACCCCCGCGGCCTCACATTGATTTGGGGATGGTTTGGTTGGAAGTGGTTTTGTTTCTCTGGAAAATTGATTGTGGCGCACAGGCTGGCTCCCCCTGTCCAAGTAATGCAATACAGGCATCTTCTGAACTTAAACAAGGCTTTGGCAACCCTGGTGAAATGCATTGTCGTCAGCTCTGTGTCCTGACGTCCTCTGTAGACCTGAGGAATGTTTGGACCTCAGCCCCCAAGGTTTAAGTTTAACGAATGTTCGGACAGTCCAAACGCGTACCTGGCAGCAGGGAAGAGACCTGCCCGTTAATCATCGCCAAGCTCGTCTGTCTCCTGCCCAGCCCTCTATACAGCCCTCCACATTTGTATGCATTTTATATGGTCTATTTCCATTATAAATTGCCCATAAATTAAATACAGATTTTCTTGGGAACATCTTTAAAAAAATAAAAGAGGAAAAGATCCGAGTGATACATATTTCTGGTATTAGAGGTGACGTGGGTGCAGAGGGGGAGGGTGGCCCCGTATGCTGACTCCCCAGCATACAGGTCATGCGTCTGGGTTAAGGCAACCTGAGTTGTGTGTGAACGAAGACGCGGCGTGCCTTTTCTCCATCTTTCGTGTTGTGAGCTGCACATCATGATTTAAGAGAAGATGGAGAATGATTGATTAGCCTAGACAGGCTGGAGTGGGTCCAGGAGAGGACAGGAGGACAGCAAGGGAGGTGAGCTGTCTCCACCAAGAAGGCTGGGTCGGTTGCATCCCGGGGGAGATAGCTCTCAGCACAGTGTGGCCATGCCTGGGGGAGTCATCTTCACTGTGAGGTGCCTTGTCAACATAATCTGTTGCTGATAATGGAAATCAGAGCAGATTCAAGGTTCATCTCTAAAATATCCTTCTCATCCTTTGAGTTCCCAATTCTTTATTGAGTGGGGAGATAAGGGTGGACTTAGGCTGACTCCAAAGAATCAGGCCCCTCTTGAAGCCCATGCCATCTGTGCCCCAGACTTTGCTGCCTCAGGGCCTTTGCACCCACTACTCACTCTGCTTGGCTTGCTTCCTCCTTCCCCTCTTTGAGATCGCTTTTTGATGAGGCCTCCTTGACCACTCTATTTGAAAATGTATCCCTCTCTTTCCTGCTTTATTTATTTTTCTACTTATTTCCATTTCATCACTATACATTTTACTAATTATTATAAACAGTAATAAAGATACGGTCAATGATTCAAGGATTTTTGTCTCTTTAATGCTCTGTTTCGCTCTAGTGCCTGGCACCTAGTAGGTGCTCAATAAAATGTATTGAATGACTGCATGAATGGCCATGGGTATGCATTTGGAGGTCATCAGTTATATCTTATGGAGGAAAAAATGTTAGCAAAACTGCTTTAAGAGACTAGACTTCAGCTGGTTCCAATTACAAAAAGGCAAATTCTAGTCTAATAAGAAAAAAACTTTAGAAGAAATACAAATTTCAACCAAAGAGTCAGCTGCCTTCCTAGAGTGTGAATGCCCAGGGAGAAAGCACATATAACAAGTGAGGGAGGCTGCTTGTGGGGAGGCTGTGGAGAGGACTCCTGCCCTGGGGCGGGGAGAATTTTGTGATATTAGTCTTTCTCCTCTTCTCTGCGATTCTGCGAAAGCCATACAATGTCCTACCCTAAGCTCTTCTAAAATCCAGCATCCCTAGCATTCTGGGTGCATTTGGGGTTCAGATGACTCTGGGACTTGTCTTAGCTCACGTGGCTCTGTCTGGGTCAGGTGCAGACGGTACAGATTTCATCCTGCCGTGACCAGGGTGGCTTCGCACCCCTGGCAGGTGGTCTGTCCCGGGTGGGCCCTGGGCTGCCTTTCTCAGGGCCTGCTGGATCTTTTCCCCAGGGCCCAATGGTGCTACCAATCAATTTGTCCCTGAACGACGTACTCATTTCTTGCTTCTCCATTCAAGCAAGCAATGTGTCGTGTGCCCCCTTGAGTCTGCTTTGGTTGCTGGAGCCCCCCCCCCCCCCAGTTGCCAGACTCAAATGCTCTCCCCCTCTCGGTCCATGCCTGCTGGCCCCAGCTCAGGCCCTCTCAGCACCACGAGGAGCCAGGAGCAGAGGCGCCTGTTGGTGGACGAGGTACCGATGCCAGACCCCACAGGGAGGACCAGAAACCATCTCTGTCGCAGTGTGTGAGGGCTTGCATGCGGCTCAGGAGAAGGCCTCCCAGCGCTAGGGTGCAGAGTGTAGCAAATGCCATCCCGAGGGACCAGTCACTTCAGGCGCTCAGAGGGCCTGGGCTCCGTCACAGACCGGCTCAGTGACCTTGAACAAGCTATGTGACCTCTTTTCCTGCAATGTCCACATCTGCAGAGTGGAGACTAGACTGTACTCAGGAGTTGACTCTTCAGTGTTTGATGCAGGCCTTTTCATTATATTACTTGGTGGGCTTTTGGGTTCCGCACCTCTATGCAGGCACACTAATTTTTACTAATAAAATAGATATCTGGAAACATAAATGCTATGTGAGCATGTTCGTCTTGGCTCCATCGAGCGGGTAATAAATGGGTCTGGGGGGCTGAGCTCCTGCCCCTGTCCTTATTCTGAGGCGGTGACACCCACACCTTCACAGAGAGGCCTTAGGGTAGTGAGTGCCCCTCTGTGTTGGAGCTGGGCAGCACGGGTGTGGGCGGGCTCCTCTCTTCCAGAGGGGCTGTGAGGCAACGGAGAACAACCAGGACCCCTTGGCGGGACGGCCCTGGGTGGTGGATGAGGTCTTCCTCACTTGGGCTTCATAAATTATTCTGTGGGGTCCATTAAAGCTGGGTGGGGAGCAGGAGAAGGATTTTATGGGCGATTTACACACGGCCTTTGTCCGAGAAGCTGCATGTTGCCAGCTGGATGGCGGCTCTGGCCGTGTCCCCGCAAAGCCCTCACCCGGAGCGCCCCCGTGGTGTGAAGTCGCGCCACAGCAACCTGGGCAGCGCGGCCCAGGACCCCACGAGGACCCCCTGGCACCTGAAAAGCCGGAGGGAGGTGAAGACACGTGGCTCCTCTCCTCGGGGGGCCTTGAGTTTCAGTCCCAGGGCCGATGGGACTGTCCGCCTAGAGTAGGAGTCCGCTCAGGAGGAACCACGGTTTTGGAGCCAGCAGAGCCTTGGAGATCACGCAGTCCAGCTTTAGATTTTCCTGTGAGAGAAGCAGGCTCTGCCGGGTAGGGGTGCCTTCCTGAGGATCACGTGGTAGGTCTGTGGTGGGGCTAAAACCAGACCTCTTTTTCCCGTCTTGTGTGGCCTCTGTGGACCGAGGACGGGAGGATGCAACAGGGGGAGAGATGGTGTCTTTTCATGCCTAGCAGGGCAGTCTTCTAGAGACCCTGAGCTCGTGTAGGTAGCCTGAGCTACTGGTCACCTTCCCAGCCTGCGACTTTTCTTCTTCCTCCCCCAGCATGGAGCCTGGTGCCGCTGAGATGTCCTGGTGCCTCCCCCAAGGCTGCCCGGAGCCCTGGGGCGGCCAGGGGCACAGCGCTCACAGCCTCTCTCCTTGGCAGGGGTGTGTGAGAAAGCTCGTCCCCCATGCGTTCTGCTGATGGCTGCTACAGCCGGGCGTAGGTGCTGGGTCTCAGCCTCATGGCTTCAGCTCCACCAGTTTCCTGTCGGGCACTGGGTGATGGGGCAGCCTGGCCTTGAGGGTTCACTTATGCTCCTCACTGGCTGGATGGTCCACTGAGTTTCTCCAGTAGCAGCTGCTGCTCCTGGGGACAGTTTAGGAACAGAGAGCTCTGACTTGGGCTTGATGGCTTGGAGACCCCGTGTGACACTCTGGTCCCTGCCTGCGCCTCTGTCTGTTGCCTCCTGCTTCATGGGGGGCCATGTGTACAGGGGCCTCACGCTATCACCATCTTGAAACTCACCATTGGTTTTGACCAAAGGGACCCACATTTTCATTCTTCCCTGAGACCCTTGAATTACGCAGGTGGTCCTGTCCCCACCCCATCTTGTCTTTCCTAGTCCCTCATGCAGCTTGAATGGATGACCAGGGAGGGTTGGGAAGGAGCTGAGTAGGGAACATTTTCAGATAAGGGGGTGGGGGTTGGTTGCTGGCTGGGATGGGACAGGGTGGGATTGACCTCCAGAGACCACGAACTCGGTAAAGCTTCCCTTGGCAGCCATCAGGCATTGCTCTCTGTGGCTTTTCTTTATTCAGACTCCACATTCTGCTAATTTTTGACCTGTCCCCCCACAAACTCCTGTTTTAGGGACAGGTTTCATGGGGATTGGCCATTATAGTGATCAGGCTAGGCTAGGTTAGGTAGACAATGAACCTGGAAATCCCAGTGGTTTAATACAGCGTTTTATTTCTTGCTCATGCTCCCTGTCCATCACAGACTGGGGGGCGGGGATTCATCAAGGTCCTATCGAGGCTCTGTCACTGTAGTTATACAGGTGATTGCTGTGGTAGCAGAAAGGGAGAAAAAAGGGTCCCCACACTGTTCATTATGCTTCGATTTGGTAGGGACACACATCACTATTTCCTATAGCCCATTGGTCAGAATTAGTTCTGGGGTCCCACCTAACTGCAAGTGGGCTGGAACAGGGGGTTTTCTACTTCCAGGGGGAAGAAAAGAAGCAGCTATTGGTGAACACTGGATATGTTGAGTGAGTGGGCCCAGATCTTTAAGGGGCCACAAAATAAATAGAAGGAAGGGAAATGCCACGCCCACATCCATCTAGGGAGAGTTGTGTTTCATATTTACCTGGAGTGTTTTTGGTGTTTGTGGATGGCATTCCTAAATGCCAGGCCCCATATTTCCTGAGGGCAGAGAGCATGTACCCACCCCTTGTGGGGCTGGGAATGTCAGTGAGCTGGTCTTGCCCTAGGCAGACAGGGGATTCCTGGGGTTGAGCCGATCACAGCAGAAGAGCAGATAAAAAGCAGGTGCTTAGTATCTGGGTGTGGACTGCTGGCAGATTTTAAGTTTGATAAACTTCAAACCATGTGGAACCCGTGTGAATTTGATTCATGCCACTTGCATGTAAGAAACGTCACATCTATTTTCTTAAATCCACGTTGGCCCGGTGCTCAGCCTTGTGGCTGCTGGGATGTCCCGTCTCTGTCATTATTTGTGTCTTCCTCACCCCTGGTCCACCTCCTCTTCTCTCTTCACTTTGGCAGTGACGAATAAGAACGGGCTATAGAAAAGCAGGCTGGGGTATCCTTTTGGCCATTTCTCCTTGCCCAGGACTGCATAGTCCATTTGGGGACAGGAAGTGCCCCTGTAGCAAATTCCCTGTGTGCTGCACTCAGATCGGGGGCTTCATTGTCACTCAGCCGACAGTGAGTCTCATTGTACTTGGCAAGCCAATCTGGCAGCGTACAGCTCAGGTGGGTCCCCTCCTGCTTCCCTGGGCCCCCCAGACCTCTTGTTTGAGCTCCCAGTCTGTGGCACATGCTGGCTCCCGGCCCCATGGCCAGTGGATTGGGGGCTTTGTCTGCTCGCCTATCTCTGCTGGTCCCGCCAACGCTCAGGCACTGGCCATCATTGCAATATAGCCAAAAGATTTAATTGTGAGTTACCTCACTTTGCTCACATTTTTGCGGCCAGAGCCCATTGCAGACAAAACACCAATAAAAACCCAGGCCCAAGGGAAACAGGACCACAGAGCAGAGGGAGCGCAGTTGTTCCCATGGCCTGAAACGTGTGTCACTTTCTTTTGTTCCCTTTTTTTTTTTTGGCAAAGGAGAAAATGAAATAAGTTAAAAAACAATATACAGTCCACATTTGATGGCTGCAAAACGTGTATGGCCTTCAGTTGTTTCCAGCAAATTATTCATGATCTATTTGGACATTAGCTAGACGCTGACACCATGTCTCCTCCTTGAAGTGACTCAGCCCCTGCCAGGCGGTCCGGGCTCTTCTGGCCTGGGGCCTTGAAGGATTCCATACCTGAGCCAGGTAACTCCCCTTAGGATCAAGTCTATGTTAAGTCTGTGGACGGGCTCTGGAGAGTGAAGCATTTGCAGTCCCTTACAGCAGGTCCCCATGTTGGGCTTGATGATATGGGGGCCTGAGCAATCCAGTTCTGGTACCTGCCCAGGTCCCCCGTGCCTGGCCACGCCTGGATTGTGTGTGGTTTCCATCCACAGAAAAAGCTTATCTATTCGCATTTCCTGTGGTTCACAACTGGGGAGTAATTACCCCCTCACCTCTCACTTTCAGCAGTCTGATGTAGCACCTTTTCCCCTAAAGTAGCCCTAAAGTTCGGGTGAACTGCATGGATTGAACTCTGGCTGGACAGTCAGTTCTCATTCTGTGATCTTTGCCAATTCCTTCCCTCCTTGGGTCCTGGTTTTATTTTCTCTATTAAAAAGCAAGGAGTATCCAAGAAAAAAAAACTTTAAAAGATCCATGGGAGCCTTTGTTTTATCAAAACGCCCCATACATGGAATAGATTAGAATTAGAATGGCTCTTTTGAGAGGGCAGGGAGAATGACCTTGGTCTGACCTTTACCCTATGGTCCACTCTCCCAGTACTCCTTAAAGGTCTCTATGCAGCCCGAAAGGCTCCATCAAACATAGTTTGAAAACCACTAGGGTAGGTTATCTGTCAGGACATAATGGTGCCTGCCGTTCTGATTCTTACCCACTGCTAGCTAGACGAAACAAAACCAGAATGGCTCCAGAGCTCCCACAGGCCCAGGAGCAGAGGCACAGAGGATGGGCCAGTGTCTTCTCAGGAGCCTCCGCTGTCTCCTCTGCACTTCGAAGCACTAGCTGTTGACCCCAGGCTGCCTTCGCTCCCTGGGCCCTCCCTTGGCTGACCAGCCTCCCTTGGCTTGTTCAGACCCCTGAGGCCCATGCTGTCCTGGTGGGGTGGGGGTGTGTCAGAGCTCCCTGTGACCTGTGAGACTCCGGTCACTGAAACCCCTAGGACAGGACTCTTTGGGGTGTGTCACCAAGGTTCCTGCCCCCTCCGCAGAGACCTCTAAACCACTGCATTGCAGGAGCAGCTGCGGGCTGAGGGGAGGTGGGAGACCTGCAGCTGGAGACCCGGGAGCCCGCGTGGTTCTCTTCCAAGTCTGCTTGGGCAGGGACCATCTTCCTTCCCAGCCTATGATTAATGCACATTTGTGAAGTAAATGAAGGTGTGGTGGGGGAAACAGGCAGGCATGGAAGAATGCTCCTAGATGGCTGTCACTCACGGGTCCCAGGCACTGGTGGTGTTGGCTCAGTGGCTCTCAGTCCTGTGGCTCAAGGGTCAGCACCCTGGATGGGCTTGGACTAGAACGGCCCACGGTGTTCCTGCTTACCCGCCCCCGGCGCAGAGCTCTTAGAACTCGGACAAAGGAGATGGCCCACTTCGGCTCCAGCAAGTTCCTGGACAAAGTGGCTCCGTGTGTCTGGGGAAAGCTGCCTTCCTCCCACCCAACGAGCCTGCTGAGGCCCAGCCTGGAGAAATCATTGCTCGTTAATGGTGTGGAGACTGAGCAGACAGAGATGTGTGTGTCCTGGGAGGCTCAGCCTGGCATGCTTCACTGCAGGCGCCAATCAGAGGTAGCCCCCACTGGGTGGCCTACTTACCTCACTGGGTCAGTGCAGTGGCTCACGTTGCAAGTGAGTTACCATTTTCTGGGTTGGGGAGGGAGGCCTGGCATTTTAGTGTGGATTTTCCTGGCTGGGAAGTTGGAGCTACGTTGTTGGACATACCCTGGCCTAGGAAGTCTGCCTCTGGGCATCATAAAAGCAGCCGACTTCTTACCGTGTGATGTTTGGGTTGTCCATCAGTGCCCGGACCCTTTGATGGAGTTGGACTATAATCTTCTGGTGGCCCTGCAGACACTTGGGTCTGGGAAGGACCTCAAGCCCCTTCCTTCTTTCTTTCTTCCCTCCCTCCATCCCTCCCTCCCTCCCTCCCTTCCGCCCCCACTAGAGAAATTCCTAGTGTGACATTTGTCATGTGGTTATCCTCTGCTAGGATCTGTCTTGGAGTCACCACCTTTTGAGATGGGTAGGGAACATCTTGTGACCCGAGAAGTGGCATAGAAGTGGCATAGATGTGGCAGGTATAGTACCCCTCCCAATAACCTGTAGCCACCCCTGGGTGCTGGCTGTGCCTTCTGGGGCCATAAAGCCACACCTGGGCTGTATGAGATGAATCCTTCACAGGATTCCTTCCTCATTTTCTCAGGGAGAGCCACCGAGTGAGGAGGGGGTCTCCTTTCTTGGAACTGCTGTTGTGACAGGGTGGGAGCACACGGCAAGGTGAGAGCAGGCTCCGCCTGGGCCCAGCCCCGGGAGGGCTGAGTGGACATTCTCCCATCCCCTGGGGCAGCCTTTTCAGTTGGGTTTTCAGATCTCCAAAGCATCATCTGGTCAAATAGTCAGGAAGCTGTGCTCAGAGGAACACAGCCGAACTTGGCGTTTATTAAGCTCCTACTGTGTGCTGGACTCTTATGTTGTGTCCCGTTTAAAGCTCACCTTACTCTGTGGGCTGGTGGTATTCTTAATTTACCAGCAAGCGTGCTGTCCTAGGGAAGTCGGTGTTGACCCTTGGCCACAGGGGTGTTTGGCTTGAACTCAGTCGCCACCGTTCTCCACCGCCTGTGTTCTCAGTTGCTGTGACAGCTGGCCTCATGGTCCAGCTCTGCAGGCTTTGGATGACCCTGTCTTCTCTCTGGGCCTCGGTTTCCCATTTGGAAAACGAGGTAGTGGATTACAACCCCTTCCGGAGTCATCATCTGTGAATCTCATCCTAGAGTTTTCTTGAAAGTGAGTGTGCTTTGGAAAGCACTGGACTCTTTCTTACTAGACAGCAGCATGTTCTAGAACTTTCTGGCCTGAGGCACTGCCATTTGCTGGGTTTGACTCTTTTCTTTGTTACTATTGGTATGTATCCCAATCATAAAATGAATCTCAGCCTCCCGGTTGACACTGTGCCCTCCTCTCTAAGCCAGGGCTGGGGCCTGGTCCCTGGGAGTGCCCCTGTAGGCCAAGCCATTGTGCCCACAGCGGGTCTGCAGAGCTGGCCTTGCTGGTTAGAGACTGAGCTCTCAGGAGACCTCACCAGCCAGGCCGAGCCCAGGACACAGCCAATGAGCTGGTGCTCAGCCTGTGGGTGGAAGTGTGCAAAGACTGAGCACCTGGGCTGCAGGCACTCCTGTCTGGAAAAAAGGACACGCTCATGCAGAGCTTTGCTCAGAAACCAGGCACATGGACCCCAGTTGACTTTCTGGAAAGGATGTTCTTGTGAAGATCCTTTGGTGGGAAAATCATCTTGGTGCTAGACTCTGGGATGTGTGCTTTTGCTGCCTTTAAGATAATAGTTAGAAAAAGCCAGCAGGGGACAGAGGAGTCCCCAGGGGCCATGGGGCCCCAGTGCCTCCTTGGGTTTCCCAGCTCCTTCCTGACCTCCAGTACCCACTCCAGACACAACTTGCTGCGCCTCTCAAATGGCGTGTCTCTCCTTCTGTGTTTTCGAGGGCTGTGGAGTTCAGTGGGCGCAGGTTTGCTCAGGCACACAGTGTGGCACAGGTGCCTGCTGCAAAGCTCTGTCGCAGCCCAGGGAGTCATGAGCACACACCCCTCCTGCAGACAGCTGCCTCGCAGGGACAGATGTACTGGCTGTAACTTTGCATCTAGATTTAGAAGTGGAAGAATGACATTCACTCTTGGCAGAACTGAAGTGACTCTTCACGATGATGGACTTCTCAGGAATGTGTGGGTGTGTGTCCGTGCGCGAGTGCAACACCCCGTTCACCACCCCGTTCACAGATAGTAGCTGGGGAGTCAGAGGTGTCCCAGCTGTGGGCAGAGACTGAGCTCGCAGGGACGTGCCCCTCTAGAACACGGGCATTGTTGTCCATATATGTGTATGTGTGAGCCAGTGCACGGGGAAATGAGGCTGTGGGGGGCAGGTTGTGTGTGGTGCTGTCCATGTTGTCATCCATATTCATGGACACATGTGTCTATCACTCCTGGGCCCAGTCCCAAGGCCTTGAGTCCTTGTGACATTTGTCACCACCTTGCATCATGTGTGATCCTCTGCAGCGCTTCCTGGTGCAGTGGGGGACGTTACCGGGTAGGCCCGGCTTCCCGGGAGGCTGCAGAGAGTCCTGCTTCTAGGCCTCTCCCTGGACCCCCAGCCAGCCCTGCATGGAGGGGAAGGGACCCAGGAAAGACTGTCACCTGCTGGCTGGCCAGTACACCTGAAAGGATACCGGCTGATGAGTGGAGCTGCAGTAAATCAAGACCACGTGGTCGGCTCCCCTTTGAGATATCCTCAGGGAAAGAAGTTGGGGGGTGGGGAACATTCTTGGCAATCAGTCCTGAAGCTTCTTTTATATCCCTTTTCTCTTTGCTCTTCAGTCCCCAAATCTGAAAGAGTCTTACTTTTATTTATTTATTTTAAAGAAGCAGCTTTTGGCTGCCATGTCTCCGGGGCCAAGAACATCTCTTCCCATCATTCAGGTCTAGCTTAGGAACAGACCACAGCTGGAGTCATGAGGGTTGTTACTGGGGACAGGGGAAGCGAGGGCACCTTCTGTGCTTATAGTGAATCCGAGGGCATAGGTAGTCCTGGCGTTGGTGTGCAGTGGCATTGGGAAGGGCAAACCGAAGCCCACAGGAGGAGGAGGAGGAGAGGGAGGGGGAGGGGGAGGAGGAGGGGGAGGAGGAGGAGCAGGAGCAGGAGGAGGAGGAGGAGGAGGAGGAGGAGGGGGAGGGGGAGGGGGAGGGGGAGGGGGAGGAGGAGGAGCAGGAGCAGGAGGAGGAGGAGGAGGAGGAGGGGGAGGAGAGGGAAGGGGAGGGGGAGGGGGAGGAGGAGGAGGAGGGGGAGGGGAGGAGGGGGAGAAGGAGGAGGGGAGGAGGAGGAGGAGGAGGGGAGGAGGAGGAGGAGGAGGGGGGAGGAGGAGGGGAGGAGGAGGAGGAGGGGGAGGAGGGGAGGAGGGGGAGGAGGGGAGGAGGAGGAGGAGAAGGAGGAGGGGAGGAGGAGAAGGAGGAGGGGAGGAGGAGGAGGAGGAGGAGGAGGAGGAGGAGGCACTCACCGAATGTCACACAGGGAAACAGTCGCAGGGTTGGTTCCCACCTTCAAGTCTCCTGCTTCCAATTCAGGCTTCTTACTATTAAGGAGTCTGAGAGTTGAAGGTTGGGCTGGAATTTAGTTCGAAGAATAAAAGTCTTAGAAGTAGGAGGAAAGCCATTAGCTCATAGAAGTGGGTAAAGAAATTCTGGGATGATGGGAGAGAGAGAAAGTCTAAATGACCAAGGGAATTCACTTACCCACACGTAAGAGAACTGCAGGATGTTGGCATCACAGGGCATGGCTGAAGTGGGGGTGGCAGGAAGCATTAGATCAAGCCTGGGGTGAAAGGATCCCGTTTTAACTCCACACAATGGCTGTTTCCCAGGGGAAGGAGGCTACAGTGGGTCAGGACCCTGTCCTTTGGCAGTTTACATCATGGGGAGTCTGGTGTTCACTTTAGGGGGATGTTGGGTTGCTAAAGAGATCGTGACTTTGCCCCACTGTTCAGGGGTGCACTTATACTTGACAGTGGATGGGAAGAACGGCACGTAGTTTGTGAAATTCCTGGCTCTTTCTAACGTGTGCTTAGCTCTCCGGAAAAGGCGGTGGGTGAGCAGGGGAAGCACCCTGGATCTGGGGCTTGAGTTTGAACTTTTCAACCTCCTCCCCCAGTGACGTCGCCCCTTCCGTAGGCCTCCATTTCCTCATTGGTTGGTGAAGATGGTTCTCCTTGCCCGTGGTGGGCCCTGTTGTTGTGTCTGCCCAGTTCTCTTCCCCAGTTCTGATAATGGCTCTCCCTTCTTCAAGGATGGCCTCTCAGCCATGTTAATTGAATGGGCTCAGGGAAGGCTGCCAACATACTCCCTCTCCTTCTACCTTTGCCAAGGATCATAATGAGGTCAATTGATTTATCCTGACCTTCTGGCCACAGGCATTTGACAACATATGGTATAAAAGAACATGACCAGAACTCTTCCTGGACACATGTGAGGTGCCCACTGGGGAAATCTCCACAAAGACATGACGGAGGGAGCATTGGGGTAGGGGTGCTGAGTCCCTGTAGGTTTGGTGCAGGTGGAAGCTAGGAGCCATCACGCTGTTGTTGATGTGACCAGATGCTTGCCATGGTCTGGTGAAGTCTGAGGTGACATTATGTTAGCGTTGAATCCATATTAGCATTTTTGCTTTCCTGGGATAGAAATCCTAACCCAAACTAACTGAAGCTGGGAGAACATATCAGCCCACTTCTCTGAAAAGAAGCAGAGACCAGGCTGCTGTCAAGCTTACCTTTGAGCAGGACCTCACTCAACCAATATCACTAGGACCCAGCATCCTTCTCGTTTCTTTCTCCCCATCTCTCTGAAATCTGCTTCCTTCGGGTTGACTTTGTTTGGAAGCAGGTTTCTCCCTCAGGACACAAAGTGGCTGCCTTAGCTCCCTACTGTATATTCTTTTGAATGCAAGCCCAGCAAGGAATGGCCAAGATCTCATTGCTTCTCATTGGTTCAGGCTGGGTCTTCTATCTTTCTCCAAATCAGTTACTGTGGCCAGGGGATGTGATGATCTAATTGGCTTACACTTAAAGCTTAGAATATAGGCTCAAGTCCTAATTATGAAGCACAGCTCACCAAAACCCAGGGTTTTGATAGAGTTGGTGACAGAGTTGGTGAGAGGATACAGTTATCAGTAGAAGGATGAAAAGATGCCAGGTGGTAAAATGCACAGATAGCTCTACTGTTGACCATCAGTGCCCAACAAGATGCCTGGAACATCTTAGGGCAACACTCACACCTGTTTGTCACCATGGAAACGAAGTGTAAGACACCCCTTGTGAGGCGATTGAAGACTTGGTTTCTATGTACAAAATAGTGACTGCTAACAGATGCCAGAAGCTATATGGCGATCAACATCGTAGAGAAACTGAAGTGGTTAAGAAAATGAGTGTTCTTAGAAGTTTTGGACTGATTAGAAGATGGACTATGGAATTTAGCCGAGGTTTGCACCAATGGTGTAAATGGAGTCATTGTGTGTTTTATATGAAGAGTACAAGAACTTCCTAAAATCATTTCAACAGCTTCTCATCCTGGTTCAAAATGGTGTACTAAGTGGGAGAATACTCACAAGATTTGGAAGAGCCATAACCTGTGAGGTAGGAGATATCCAGGATCCAGCACCAATGTTTTTGTATATCCTTGACTCAGGGGGTTCACAAACATTGAAGAATGCATTTCTCATGTCAAGGGTCCACCCTTCTTTTTGTCATGCCCACTGAAGAACCATCCCTGCTATCACACAGGAAGATCAACTCTGCTGTCTTTGTCTGCTCAGCACCCATTTTCTTTACTTGGAGTTCCCTCTAAGCCTCCATGTGTTGGCTAGGACACCCTGTAGATGGTGATGACCCTAGGGACTTTGGTGGGTGAAAATGATTGCTTACCTGTCACTGAAGTTTTCAGTGACCGAGCAATGGTAGGGTGTGGTAGTGGGTAGGTTGCTTGAAGGTATGAGCCTCCAAAGAGCCAGGATTTGCACAGATTGATGAAATTTCTCTCTGGAAGAGCCTGAAGTTGAGGAAGATGTCAGCCCTACCTTTTGATCTTAAAGATAAGCAGCATCCTCTTTTTATTTTTAAATAATTTTATTTTTTTAATGGGGCGACATCAATAAATCAGGATACATATATTCAAAGATAACAAGTCCAGGTTATCTTGTCGTTCAATTATGTTGCATACCCATCACCCAAAGTCAGATTGTCCTCTGTCACCTTCTATCTAGTTTTCTTTGTGCCCCTCTCCCTCCCCCTTTCCCTCTCCCTTTCCCCCCTCCCCCCGTAACCACCACACTCTTATCAATGTCTCTTAGTTTCACTTTTATGTCCCACCTACGTATGGAATAATGTAGTTCCTGGTTTTTTCTGATTTACTTATTTCACTTCGTATAATGTTATCAAGATCCCACCATTTTGCTGTAAATGATCCGATGTCATCATTTCTTATGGCTGAGTAGTATTCCATAGTGTATATGTGCCACATCTTCTTTATCCAGTCATCTATTGACGGGCTTTTTGGTTGTTTCCATGTCCTGGCCACTGTGAACAATGCTGCAATGAACATGGGGCTGCATGTGTCTTTACGTATCAATGTTTCTGAGTTTTTGGGGTATATACCCAGTAGAGGGATTGCTGGGTCATAAGGTAGTTCTATTTTCAGTTTTTTGAGGAACCACCATACTTTCTTCCATAATGGTTGTACTACTTTACATTCCCACCAACAGTGTATGAGGGTTCCTTTTTCTTCACAGCCTCTCCAACATTAAGCAGCATCCTCTTGAGGATGAAGCAGGGGAAGTACTATTCTTGGTATGGGGAACCATATGCCCTGTGACTTTTCCCAGATGACCACAGCTTTGGAACTAGACACACTTGTTGGACAGCCACTCTAGCCAAGTGTGGTCAGCCCTTTGAACATCTGCCACGAATACATTGTTCCCAGCACCTGCCTAAAATCTCCTCTGTGCTCTTGCCAATGGCCAGGCCCCCCTGATGTCCCTGCACAATGTTCCTACATGTTTGATGTGCCTAAAAGAAGAGGGAACATATAATCGTGATTTTAAAATAAACAGCAGAAAACAAAGTAGTTTGGTTTTTGGCTCTAACCTTTGCTGGTGAAGTCATTGCTTGAGCAGACTCTTGCCACAACGCACTTGGAGGCCTTTGAGGTTTGGCAAAGATTGGGTGTAGTTGGTGGAAGATGGGCCTGTTCACAGATGATAGTCTCCATTTCAACCATAGCTGTGATGAGCACTTTCTATTCAGTATTCTTTTTGTATTAGTTTCAGGTGTACAGCATAGTGTTTAGACAATCATATACTTTACAAAATGGTCCCTTGATATTTCCGGTACCCTCCTGGCTCCCCGCACATAGTTATTACAACATTATTGACTATATTCCCTATGCTATACTTTATATCTCTGGGGATTTTGGTGGGTACTGATTTGTAGCTCTTAATCTCTTTATGTTTTCAACCCAATCCCCCAATGCCCCTCCCCTCCGGCAACCATCAGTCTGTTCTCTGTGTCTGTGAGTCGGTTTCTACTTTGTTCATTTATTTCACTCTTTAGATTCTACATATAAGTGAGATCATATAATATTTGTCTCTCTCTGACTTATTTCACTCAGCATAACATTCTCTAGGTCCATCCATGTTGTTGTAAATGGTAACATTTCAGTCTTCTTTTATGATGAGTAATATTCCATTGTAGAAATGTACCACAGCTTTTTATCCATTTGTGTACTGATGGGCAATTGAGTTGCTTCCATATCTTGGATGTTGTAAATAATGTAGCAATGAACATAAAGGTGCATATAATCTTTCAAATTAGTGTTTTGGAGTTCTTTGGGTATATGCCCAGAGAAAGGACATAGATGGGTTGTAATGTCCCATTACATGGGACATTTACATTAAAATGGGTTTAAATGTCCCATTTTAAATTTTTTGAGGAACCTACACATTGTTTTCCATAGCGGACCACTGCCTCTTATTTAAAAAACCTTTCATCATTTGGCCTCTGGGAAAGCAAATTCCCAGTCCTCTTGCCCACTGGTCTTGCTGGTTTGTCCTCATCTTCTGACTTCTGCACATTGGAGTACCTCTCTATTTACGCTTACTGCCTTGGGGATCTCACCCAGTCATGTATGTAACACCTTCTGTCGGTAAGATGACACACCTCCTGCTTTGCCTAGAATAGTTCTTGTTTTTGCCTTATTGCCTTATTGCTTGGAATAATAAGTACCACCTTTTTTCTAAAAAAAAAGTCCCAGTTTGTTGACCCCTTAAATTTATATCCTGAGTTCTGACCTCTGTCCCTGAACTCTAGGCTTGTATACACAGCTGCATACTCAGAAACTCCATTTGTATAGCTCATTGGCATCTCAAAAGGAACAAGTCCAATTTTTACTTTTTGATTTTCTATTCCAAGTGTACACTTCCTGCATTCTCATAAATGATGAGTTCAGTCTTCTGGTTGCTCAGCCAAAACCCTTGACTTTTCTATTCTCTAAAACCCCACATCTGATCTGTTGGCAAATCCTATGGGCTGTATCTCTGCCCTGTATTCAGCACCCAAGTGACACTTTTCTCTCTTACCTGTCACTGACATCTCTCACTAGAGTACTGAGAAATCTCTTGCCTTCCTGTTTCCACTCTTGCCATCCTATACTTTATTCTTCCCAGAGCAGCAGAGAGATCCTTTTAACATGTGCTGGCTCATGGTACTCTGTTTCTTAAAATTCTCCTGTGACTTTGCCTCGTATACTCAGTAAAATTTCTGCATGATTCGGGCCTCCGAGACCTGACCTCTCTGCCCTCATTTACTCTTCCTCTTGCTCACTCAGCTGCACTCCAGCTACCCTATCCATTATGCTGTTTCTCAAACCGGCACACTCATGCCTCAGGACCCTTGCACCTGCTGGTCCTTTTGCCTGAAATTCTCATACCTGATTTATCTAATGGCTCACTCTCTCATTGTTCATAGGTCTCTGCTAAATTTTTTTCTTATCAAAAAATCTTCACTAACTTTCCAATAAACACCCCTCCTTCCTCTCCTTCCTCAGATTTTGTTATTCTTTATAAAACTTGTCAGCACCTGATGTATTATCGGATAGCTTAAAAAAAATTGCTTCTCCTGACTACGATGTAACTTCACAAGCCAGAACTTCAAGTGTTTTTTTTTCTCTAGTACCTAGAACAGTGCCTGGAATGTAATAGACAAGCATTAAAATTTATTGCGTAGATTTAGAAAGTGCACGCCAAGCTTATGTTTTTTGATACTTATTTAGGCTTAAAATTTCTTTTTCACAGCAGTGCAGTGTTTTAAAATTTCATCAGGAGGTTTTGAATGACTCTTGTTAAACTTGTTCCTAAGTGTTTTACTTTTTTATTTTTTACATAATTATAAATAAAATTGTTTTTCTAATTTCATTTTCCAATTGCTTGATGCTTGTACATAGCAAAGTAATTGTTTAAATATATTAACTTTACATTCTCTTGCTTTGCTAAATTTATTTATTACTTGTAGTAATTTTTTTGTTGATTCTTTAAATTCTGGTAAATAATTATGTCATCTGTGAAATGAAAAGATTGCTTCTCCATTGTTAGTTTTATGCCTTTTATTTCTTTTCTTTGCAATATTGCACTGGCTAAGACCTCTAGTAGGGTTACCAGTATTACCTCTAGTATTATGTTAAATAGAATGTTGAAGATGGACACTCTCATCTTGTTACTGATCTTGGGGAGATGAGCCCAGTGTTTCACCACTAAGTGTGATGCTAGCTGTAGGGCTGTATGTATATTTTTGTAGCTTCTCTTTATCAGTCTGAAGAAGTTTCCTTCTAGTTCCATTTGGAACCTTGCCAAATGGTTTGAGGTTTTTTTGAACCTTTAGTGGATTTTGAATTTCAACAAATGCCTTTTCTCTATTTTTTAAATTACATAGTTTTTCTTATTTATTCTGTTAATATGGTATGTTTCTTTGTTTTTTAAATGCCAGGTCAATCTTGCATTCTTAGACTAAGCCTACTTGTTTTTTTTATATATCGATGGATTCTATTTGTTAATATTTTGTTAAGTGTTTTTACATTTGCGTTAATGGACAATGTTTCTTATAATATTTTTTTTCATGCTTTGATCTCAGTAAATGAGTTGGATTCACAAAATGAGCTGGAAAGTGTCCTCTCCTCTACTTTCTGAAAGTTTACATATGATTGATATTATTTCTTGCTTAATATTTTATAGAATTCAGCAGTGAAAACATCCGAGCTTGGAGTTTTTCTTTCTGGAGATGTTTTTGATAAATTCAATTTCTTTGACAGATAGGGCTATATAAATTTTCTGTTTCACCTTGTGTCAGTTTGGCAAGTTGTGCATTTCATGGAATTTGTCAATTTCATCTAGGTTGGCAAATTTATTGACATACAATAGTGCATAATATTCTGTTACTGTCCTTTTGATGTCTGTAGAACCTGTAGCAATATTCCCTCATTCATTTCTAATATTGATAATTTGTATTCTTTTTTAATTTCTTTATCCTTCCTGTGATAGATTTATCAATTCTATTAATCTTCTCAAGGGTAATTTTTTTTTGGCATTGTTTTTCTATTTGATTGATGTCTGTTTTTTTTATTGATTTTAATTTATTGTGTTTACATAGATTCTAGTGTTGCCCCAAATGCATTCTCCCTCCCCTGTATTCCCCTCAACATCTCCCTTGCCCCCTCTCCATGGCGTCCTCCTCCCCCCTTCCCTTCAGGTTTATCCCATCCTATCATCCCCTTTCCCTCTGTTCTCTTTTCCTCTGGTCCCTTTGATCTCTCCTCTGTCTCAATTCCGTTCCTCAGTTCACATTGTTCATTGGATTCCTCAAATGAGTGAGGTCATATGATATTTTTATTAATTATTATTTGTACTCTTCCATTTACTTTGGGTTCAATTCTCTCTCTCTCTCTCTTGCTTAAGGTTAAAAGTTATATTACTTATTCTATACCTGTTTTCTTTTCAAATATAAGTGTATAAAGCTATAAAATTTCCTCAATCTACTTTTAAACTGCATCTCACAAATTTTTGATATATTGTGTTTTCATTTTCATTTAGTTCAAAATATTTTCTGTTTTCCCTAAGGAGTTTTCAGAAATGATTTAAAAGATATTACTTAATTTCCAAATATTTGAGGGCTTTTCTAGCATTTATATTATTATTTAGTATGGTTAAAGAACATACTTCATAATATTTTAATATTTTGAAATTTAGTTAGGCCTGTTATGGCTCAGGACCTGGTCAATATTCCATGTGCACTTTAAAAGAATGTATAGTCTACAGTTGTTGGATGTAGAATTCTGTGTCAAGTTGGTTAGGGTGTTTGATACTGCCATTCAGATCTTCTATATCTCTACTAATTTTTTGTTTAATGTTTTTATCGGTAATTGAAAGAGATGTGATGAAATCTCCAACTCTGGTTATGTATTTGCTTTGTTTTCTTCCCTGTTTTGGTCAAGTTTGGTTTATGTTTTTTGAAGCTTTGTCATCAACTGCAGCTACCTTTAAGCTTGTTATATAGAATTAAACTTTTATCATAAAATCTCCCTCCTTATCTCTGATACTCTGTGTCTTGAAATCTATTTTATCTGATGTGACTATAGCCACTCCAGCCTTTTTATAGTATGTGTTGGTATAGTTTGTCTCTTTCTTTTCTTTTATGTTCAACCTATTTGGGTCTCAGTGTAGCAAGTGTATGTTTTGTACATGGCATATAATCAAGACTTACTTTTTAAAATCAGTTCTAACTATGTTGACCTTTTAGTTGTAGTGTTTGGTGTTTTGATATTCAATGTAGTTATTGACATAGTTGGATTTAGGCATGACATTCTGCCATTTGACTTATCTTTATGATATCTTTTTTAAGTTCCACTTTTTACCCTTTCTTTTTTTCTTTTGGGTTAACTGAATATTTTTTGGCATGCCATTTTGATTTCTCTATTGGATTTTTAACTATACATTTTGCATTACTACTTAAGTGGTTGCCCTAGGGAACACAATATGCATTGTTAGATTATTACTTTATAGTTAGTATGAATGATTTACTAGTTCTTATAAAGGATAGGCTGCTTGCTTTAGCACGTGTCTCTGTCTCAGCTCCCTTTCCAGGCAGACAGAAGTGACACCTACTTTTTTAGGGAAGCATCAGGGTATAACAAAGTATGATTGGATTCCTGGTCTTGGGTGGTGGTAGGGGAAATTTATTGGGTACACCAACCAGTGATGCTATCAGTCTGTGAGGTGCACAGAGTCTGCCAGGCCACAAATCAGTGGGTCACTGGAAAATGAGGGAAATTATATGTTAGGTATATGTGAAACATGTGTAGGCAATAGAGGCTGAGAAATTCTGCTGCACAGTGAATAAGAATAACTCTAGATACTCTTTCAAGAATGTTTTTTTCATGTATTTTTGGTGTCATTTATTAACTATTTATTGCTTGGTAATGCTTAAAAAATTTTATTTATGATAAAATTTGTGACATAGTCTCTCTGTAACAATGGGTTAAAAAACCCCAAATCATGCTTCATACAAAATTAAGTACTTTTTTTTTCTTTCAAGTAAGTGAACAATTAATGTGTAAGTTGTAAAAGGTGTTTGTTGTGACCATGGCTGTAGTAATACCACTGACTCTGTGGAAACCAGACATAAATGTGTCTGTTGAAGAGGCATCAGCATCTCAAAGGTTGGCATTTAAGTCTGTACCCAAAGATATTTAGGATTAATAGCTAGGAAAGGTATGTTTACATACCATGTTATTACTCATTCAGACCAAATGACTGTTCTATTGAGTTCATTTCCTCCTTTTCAATTCCAAATTTTCCTGGGCTTGGATGGAAAGTGAGGTGACAGCCTTAGACGGGTTGGTCCCTTGAGCATAAGGATTACTTCTCAGACAGTTGTACAGAGCCAGTGTTATATCAGTATTGTAAGATGCTTCAACTATTACATTAAGTTAAGTTTAACCCGGGTTCAGTGTTTCACCCAATATATGGAATCAACATAAAACTTTTGGAAGTTAATTCTGTCAAAGAAAGCAGCTGAAACATGCAAATGTTACGTGTTCAGAAATTGAACATCGAAGATGATTCTTTTCTGCAGTGATAATAAAAGAACGAAGTTGGGTGGAACACCGTATTTATAGACTGGGACACACTTGGAGTTGGTTGGGTGCATACATGATTCAAAACCACATTGTTCTATCACTTGAATTAGAAGCCATAGTTCCCCAAAATAAATGATTTTATATATACTCAGAAAAACTTCAGTCTAAAAGTTTTATGGTTAAACTGTGATTTGAATACAAAATGCTAATTCAGCATGCTGGTATGCACTTTCTCCTTTTGCTGCTTATCATTAATCAGATTTCAGGAATCTTTGAACTATTAAACAACTGTTTTGTGAATCATCTTAAGGGTCCTAAAATGTTGCTGAGCTTTTGTGTAAACAATTCTTGAAAGTTTGGGTTCATTTTGTTCAAAATCAGCTGGAAATATTTAATCGAAATTAAATGAAGGACTCACCCTCTGACATTGGTTTTGAATCATTTCATGAATTACTGTGATGAGAACAAAGGCTGTGTGCTTTATCTCTACTGAAGCAAGGAGGATCTGTCTCTAAAAACAAGGGAGGAGCTGAAAAAGTGAAATAATAAGAGCTTAAAGGATATGCAACATTTAATATTCAAAATCTGTAAGAGTGTCTGGGATATCCTGATTTGTGGGAAGAGTCTTATGGTGGCACTCTTATGGTAATGAAGTTGAATTTACATTCTGTCCTACAGGGGAAGAAAATTGAGTTGGCCTATGATTTTGTAGCATGTAAAACTTGTGAACCATTCAAAAGAAGCATCAATAGAGATAACTTGTTTGACATGTTTTGTCAAGAAAATTATCCCGAGGAAAAGGGAAGCATCTGTGAAAATATTTGAAGTAAAATATTTACTCATTTCAATATGAAGAATAATTGAAATTGACAATATCCTCCACTTAGCCAAATTTCTCCAAGTTCACCAGATATCTGGGCGGCAGGAGGCAGAATGTTTTCTCAATTAGGGAGCTGTGGTGTATGAAGAAAGGTCAATCAAAAAGTCAACAATTTCAAATTTATTTATCATAACTTGCATCTCTGAAGAAAACTGCAGGAAATTTAATTTAAAAAAATCTAAAATAATAAGGTCATGTTGAAAAAAAATTACATTCTTTAAAAAAAATTCAGTGATGCAATATTAAAGTGTCTAAGAAATTGATTAAAATACATGAGTATGTACCAAGAATAAATTATGTTTTTACATATTTTCTCTTAAGTGAAAAGAAGGGAGGCAGAGAGATAGACTCCCGCATGCACCTTGACTGGGATCCACATGGCAAGCCCCCTATAGGATGATGCTCTGTCCATCTGGGGCCATTGCTCTGTTGCTTGGCTAGTGAGCTATTTTAGCACCTGAGGCGAGGCTGTGGAGCCATCCTCAGTGACTGGGGCCAACTTTCTCCAACCAAGCCATGGTTGCAGGAGCAGAAGGGAGAGAGAGAGAGAGAGAGAGAGACAGAGAGAGAAAGAGGAGAAGGGATGAGGTGGAGAAGCAGATGGTCTCTTCTCCTGTGTGCCCTGACCAGGAATCAAACCTGGGACATCCACATGCCGCCTGGTATTCTACCATTGAGCCAACTGGCCAGGGCCATTTACATTATTTTTAATGTTTAAGTTATCATTAAAATAAGATATTTTTGCCCTGGCCGGTTGGCTCAGTGGTAGAGCGTCAGCCTGGCATGTGGAAGTCATGGGTTCGATTCCCGGCCAGGGCACACAGGAGAAGCACCCATCTGCTTTTCCACCCCTCCCTCTCTCCTTCCTCTCTGTCTCTCTCTTCCCCTCCTGCAGCCAAGGCTCCATTGGAGCAAAGTTGGCCTGGGCGATGAAGATGGCTCCATGGCCTCTGGCTCAGGTGCTAGAGTGGCTCTGGTCACAACAGAGCAATGCCCCGGGTGGGCAGAACATCGCCCCCTGGTGGGCGTGCCGGGTGGATCCCAGTCGGGTGCATGTGGGAGTCTGTCTGACTGTCTCCCCGTTTCCAGCTTCAGAAAAATACCAAAAAAAAAGATATTTTTGATTTGATGTGTGTATATTTACAGTTTTAAAAGAAATTTTATTTTTGAAATTAGTTTTTGAGTAGAACAACTTTATAGTTTATTAATAAAGTCAATTTGTTCATCAATATATAACTATTTTTAAAAAATTGTGTAATGTTTATTACTTTTATCTTTTTTTCCCACTCTCAAATATGTCCTAGTTTGGGTGGCACATTTCCATTTAAAACCCAATACCCAATTTATCCACCTTCTCCTGGTGTAGTCGTCATAAAAGCATATGTCAAGCAAAAACTTCTTGGGTTATTTCCTTGATTGACAGCCAGGAGCATCTTAGTGGCCAAGGTAAATCAAGAAATCTGACCAGTAACAATACATATAAGATAACAATAAACTTTAAAATGTTATGTATATAAGATATAAAATAATACCAATAAGATGCTTAGGAAAAACCTTAGACAAAAAAGGGATACTGTGTCAACTATTGGACAGCTTTTCTTCCATCACTAAATCAGACTGTTTCACATGACTCGTAGTTCTCAGTGCATGCCGAGGAGACAGGATGGCAGTGTTCATCATGCTCAGGAAAAGTGGGAGGGGATGTGAAAGATGACAGGCAAGCAGAACAGTGTAGATAAACAGCTCTTGTTCACGTGGCCTAATTCAAAGTGTGCTTTGTGAAGCCTATACTATGAGTGCTTACCTTTTGGTCAGCCCTTTAAGAAATATTTCTGTTGGCTTGAGAACTCTTTTTTTTTTTATGACAGAGCTAGAGAGAGGGACAGATAGGGACAGACAGGAAGGGAGAGAGATGAGAAGCATCAATTCTCTGTTGTAGCACCTCAGTTGTTCATTGATCGCTTTCTCATAAGTGCCTTGACCCAGGAGCTACAGCGGACTGAATGATCCCTAGCTCAAGCCAGTGACCTTGGGCTCAAGCTGGTGAGCCTTGCTCAAACCAGATGAGCCTGTGCTCAAGCTGGTGACCTTGGGGTTTTGAACCTGGGTCCTCCATGTCCCAGTCTGATGCTCTATCCACTGCGCCACTGCCTGGTCAGGTGAGAGCTCTTTTAATAAAAATCATGTAGAGGGCATCTTGGTTGTATTTTCTAGCAAGGTGCTAGAATGGAATCAGATCTGGTTCCTACCCTGTGGGAGCTTCTACTTCAACTACTGGACAAGATCTATAAATAAACACCCGCAAAGCAGGGTATGTTAAATATGGAAAGATGTGTACAAATAGTGAGCCCTTGGAGCCTCCAGAAAAGGTGGCATTTCTCTTCAGTGATAACCAAGTCATGTCCCAAGAGGGGCATGATTGGCACCAGTGGTCTACACCATGGTTGCTGTTTAAGGTGCTGGCCTGGTCAGCATCAGTGTCTCTGAATAGTTTTCTATTCAAGGGCTGCTGGGAAGGCCTGAAGGAGGTACATGCTGTGTTGAATCAAGCCACAATGTCAACTAGCTGGCTATGCCCAGCAGCCATGGTGCTCTGAGTGAGCTCAGAGAGAGGAGCCTCTGCCAGCGCTGGACAAAGCCTGTGAACTGATGACCCAAAGACTGGAATGCTCACGACAGTCTATTTTTGTTTCTGATAACACTGGAAATGGAGCCACTTGGGGAGCCAACCTCCTGGAGATTAATGGTGAAGGAGGGAGCCAAGGCTCTCTGGGGAAGTATGTGCAGCTCTGAGATTACCAATATACTTCCCTGCAAAGCAAGAGCTTGGAGATGAAGAATAGGAAAGAAAAATCCAGGCCAGGCCAAGGTAGTATCTGCAGAGCCAGGCCCCATTTCTACCCATCTGTCTGCGTCTGCCCATCCATCTGGAGCTTCACCAAGCACCCAGTGGGCCTCTGGTCCTGTTCTCAGCTAGGAGGGTGGGGCAGGAGAAGGTATAGGGCCTGTTCTCTGATCCAGAGTAAACCCACTGGCAGAACACAATTGCAGAGAGCAACTGTCCCATTTCAGAAGTGATTTAGAACTCAGGGTCCTGGGGTTTCATCTGCTGTTAACCCACCAGCCAACTAAAAAGCATGGAGCCCTTTTATTTTACTTTTATTTTTGAACTTATCGGGGTGTTGGTTAATAAAATCATACAGGTTTCAGGTGCACAATTTTATAATGCATCATCTGTATGTTACATTGTGTGCTCACCACCCCAAGTCCAGTCTCCTTCCATCACCATCTCTCCCCGCCCCACCCTCCTCCCCTTCCCCCAGCCCCCTCTCCCTCCTGCAACAGTCTTGTCTGTGGGTGAGTAGTATTTTTTTTTCTTTGCTTAATCCCTTCACCTTTTCTACCCAGTCTCCCAACCCCCTCCCCTCTGACAGCTGTCAGCCTGTTCTCAACCTATGAGTCTGTTTCTATTTTGTTTATTAGTTTGGTGCAGCCACTGTGGAAAGCAGTATGAAGTTACCTCAAAAATTAACATGGCCCTGGCCAGTTGGCTCAGCAGCAGAGCGTCAGCCTGGCATGTGGAAGTCCTCGGGTTTGATTCCCGGCCAGGGCACACAGGAGAAGTGCCCATCTGCTTCTCCACCTTTCCCCCTCTCCTTCCTCTCTCTCTCTCTCTTCCCCTCCCACAGCCAAGGCTCCATTGGAGCAAAGTTGACCCAGGTGCTGAGGATGGCTCCATGGCCTCTGCCTTAGGTGTTAGAATGGCTCTGGTTACAGCGGAGCAATGCCCCAGGTGGGCAGAGCATCGCCCCCTAGTGGGTATACCAGGTGGGTCCCAGTCAGGCGCATGCAGGAGTCTGACTGCCTCCTCACTTCTCACTGCAGAAAAAAAAAATAACAATGGAACTGCCTTATGACCCAGAAATTCCATTTCTGGGACTATATCCAAAGAAACCTGAAACACTGATCTGAAAGAATCTATGCACCCTATGTTCACTGCAGTGTTATTTAGAACAGTCAAGATTTGGAAGCAGCCCAAGTGCTCATCAGAAGATGAATGGATAAAAACCGCTATAGTATATTTATACAGTGGAATACTACTCACCCATAAAAAGAAGAAAATCTTACCTTTTGTGACAGCATGGATGGACTTGGAGATTATTATACAAAGTGAAATAAGCCAGAGAAAGACAAGTATATTATTTCACTTCTATGTGGAACCTAATGGGAATAAAATCTTTTTAGAAGCCTTCTCTCACTTGGTCAATCCATGATCAATTTATGGAGAGATTCATGTCCCTGGTCCTGGGCTCAGTCTGTGCTGTCGGGGAGTGTGGGTGGGGAGTGTGAGCGCGCACCTCGCCAGCTAGAGACTTTGTATCCATCACTCGGATGAGAGTTAGAGACCAGGCCCTATGGCAGAAACCCAGGCACCATTCAATCACCAGAGGACTAATTGCTTGTCTCCCACCATGACATGGACCAGGACGTCCAAGGGACCTTGCTGGGAGTCACCCAGCTGCTGAGAGGCAGCTCTGCCTCCTCCTCCTCCACCAGTGAGGGGCAGTGCTTGCTCCTTCCATCCCCAGAGTCCAGAGATCTGGATGGTGGGGAGATGTCCCTTCTCTCTCAGGCCATTTCTTAACCTCCCTGGATGTGTGATTTCTTGGCCCCACACCCAACACCTGTTAAATAATCTTTGAGTCTGGAGGTTTTGAAGGCTTTCAGCAAAGAGGTGTGGACTTTGCTGGGGAAACCTGGCTTCCCTTGTCTGTGAAGGTCAGGACTGCCTTCGCCCCAACACGGAGTGGGCTGGGCTCTCGATGTGGCTGATGCCACATTGCTGTGTATGTCCTGCTGCATATGCCCCCTCCCTGAGGCTGAGAATCAGGATGTGAGAGACTCGGCTCACAGTGGGCCCTGCTGGCATGAGTCAGGGCGACTTGGCGGGACTGGGAAGCGCGGGGCACCTCCGTGATGCCCTGCGTGGGCGTTTCTGACTGCAAGCATGTGGCTGGGAGTCAGATGAGTTTAGTGTACAGGTTTTCAAAAAGTGGTTATCAGACATTAAAATTGTCTTCGAGGTACATGATGGCCTTGGTGGAAGAAAGCCTGAAGAAGCTTCTGGAAACCCCAGAAACATGGACAAGCCAGTTGTGGGTCCAAGGAAAAAAAAATGAAAGTAAAAACCAAAGTCAAATGAGCAGGTGGCCAAGAACATTGTTTCAAGATTTAGGAAAGCTTCCTAATTTTGAGACCCGGAGTAGCCCGAGATAACTACGTCAGTTCAATTTTGTTTTTGCTCTTCTAAAGTTTATAATACAACACTTTTAAGTATTAATGTTAAAATAGCTTACTATCCTTGCCCCGATTCCTGATTGTATTGCCAGTTTTTCAATAGAAAAACCATAAAGAGAATGGAATGCTTATTCACTTTCTGCTCCATTGAGCCTAAGCAGAAGGCAGATGTTTGGGCATTTCCCTGCCCATGTCACCTTTTGTGGTTTCCTGTGGTTTCTAGAACTTCCTGACTCTGAAAGCTAGTGGTACACCTGAGAGCTAAGTGCTGTCTTCCCTGATTGTATTCTTTTTAGCCCTCCTAACAGTTTCACAAACACCTACATTTTGGTATGAAACAACTTCCTGCTTGATATACCTAGAGCGATTTTCGTTCTCTTAATTGACCCCAGACTGATTCAGCACTCGTCCCCCCAAGAGCTTCTGGGAAACAGACCATCAAAGATGGGAAGATGCTTCGGTTATCCGTGCAGGTTAGGTTTGGAGCTGGTGATGACTTCCTGGTCGACAGAAGCGGAATGCCGATAAGGCATGGCCTACGGTGGCACAGAGGTTTTTAAACAGTCACCCAAAGTTGCCGGGAATTAAAGTACTTATGGAGGATGAGGCTTTGGCAGTTCAAAGAACTGCTGCTATAGAACTTTACAGTAGGAATGCGAGTGTGAGGACTACTGGGGTGTAGGGTGAGCCTGGCTATTTCTGATTGCACTAGAGAGAAAGAAGGGAATAATCTCACAGCTTTACCTTTTTAGCTCACGTCATGGTTAGAGAATCAGAGTTCTTCTGTAACTGCCCCAGATGAATCGCTTGTTAACTACCTTGCAGCTTAATTATCATGAAGTTTGACGGTGACCTTGTAGAGAATGGCCCAGTCTGACTGAGCCCTGCGAATCGGCGAGGGGACATCTGGGTAGATTCAGCTGGGTCAGACTTGACCCCTTCCCTAAATCTCTCTGTGTCTACTCAGCCAGTAGAAGCAGCCTTCTCCCCTGCCGGAGGGGGCTTCTTTTCACTTGATTGAAGACCATGTCGTGCTGAATCTCCTTAAGGCATATTTTCACACTCCCACACTCCCCTCATTGCCTCCAGATCCACCACTAGGGCGGATCTTAGCATGCCTAAGAGGGATGAGAACGAAGCAGACCCAGGAGGAGAGTGCACGCATGCCAGGAGAATTACAAGGGAACAGACTAGGGAGGAAGTGATGTATAATGTTGGATCGGGACAGACTCATCAAGATGTATGTACTTCCCAGAGATTCTCGACTCCATGTGTTAGCTTGCTGGGAGGGGTTCCAGCAGTTTGCTTCTTTTTGGACCTAAACCTGGACTCAATGCTGGCCTGTACTACATGAAACTGAGATGTGAGAACTTCCCTGGTATAAGATGTGCAAAGAAATCCAAAAGCTTAAAGAGATTGGAATGTTGGAATGGATTTATCATGGACGGCCCACTCACACATCTTCTTATAGGAGGATGTCATTTAGACGCCACTCCTTCTGCAAAGTCATTGAGAAATACACTGGTGATGAGAGAGTATCAGTACCCTTGAAAAGCTTTGTAATGGCTGATCACTGCAGGCAGCGGTTCATGGGGCAGAGATCACCAGTGCAAAGGTTTTCCTGATTTCACAGGGGATGACGATTTTCTAGAGTGGCAAATGCCAAAGGTCAGTCTTTAACCTCCAGAAACAAGGTGATTGTGGTTATGGAATCTGACGGTAAGACTAGAGTAGTAGTCAGACCCTCGGAGTTGTCTAATTTATCACGGTATCCCTAGGAGAGATACCCTAGGTAGATGAAAGCTGCTTGGGGCATCATGAATGGGAAGTCATAGTCTCATTCAGTTTCCAGACCTATGGGAGCTATGGTCTCTAAAATAAAGGGTAATCATATAACTTGGGCACCACCCTCTCACCTAGGAGTATTACACCTGAATGGAAGTTAGAACGTATATAGACAACTCATGTTGGATCTGAGAAGGCAATCCTTTAGAATAACCAATGACCCCATAGAGCCGGTGCTGGGCACAGATGAGGGTTCACTGATGTTCCAGGCCAGGACTTGGTTGTGTTTATGGATCTGTGCGAATCATAGTTAAGTCTTTATGAATTCTTGCTGGCAATGTCATTCACAGCTTGTTAATTTTCAGTTTACAGGCCCTTTGAGGATTTGATAAGGGCAATGAACACATTCTACAGAAAAATGAATGAGCACTTACTTACATACAATTTATATTCAATTTTTGGAGGTTTATGGACCCTCTAAAATTCCAGGTTAAAGTTCCTGAAATACTAACAATCCAGTGGCTCAATAAAATGATAGACAAGTGTTACAAAGAGAACAGGAAATACACATGGTCACAAAAAATAGAAAGATTCTCATACCCACTGAAAACAAGAATAATGTAGATTATTCTGAGATACAACTTTTCACTAGCATTTGGCAATGATCAAAATGTTATATTACAAACTTGTTTTCAAGACTTGCCCAAGTCCCATAGCTGGTAAGAGGTGGTAGAGCGAGGGCTTGAACCCCAACCCCTTTGCTTTTCATTCAGTGGTATGGCTCGCATGAGAGGTCCATTACGGAGTTGATTGGGTGTGTGGCATGTAGCCTGATCAAACTCCCACACCTTGTTATGGAGCTTTCTTGAAAAGGCCATGACTAGTAATAACATCACATGGAAGAGAAAATAAGCCCTCTGTGGCCTGCAAGCCATCCGATCATCTTTTGTCTTCTAGAGGGAGCCATTGTCATCTGATGGCCAGTTCCAGACCCTTGACCTTGACCAGAGGCTTGACTAGATCAGTATCTACCAGGAAGATGAGGCTGGGAGTACTTTTAGCTTGAGGAATGTGTGGGCCTTAAAGAGGAGGGTCTGGTAATTTGTAGTTCAGGCTCCAGTGTCTTGCCTCGTATTCTTGAGCCCCAAGACTGAGGAGGGTCAAGGTCAAGTGTGGAAGAGAGAGAGAAGCCAGAGAAGTGGTGCCTTGGTCCTTGGGCTATAGTTATGTCCCATGGTTCAGCATGGGCATCTGAGGACACATGAAAAATAAGGAGGGGGAAGAGGGGAGGGAGGAAGGAAGAGAGAGAGAGAGAGAGAGAGAGAGAGAGAGAGAAGGAAAAGAGAAAGGAGAGGAGAGGGGGGAGGGAGAGGAAGGGAGATTCTCTATTTGTGTGTACAAAGCGAGGGGGTTCCCCTCTGAGACAGCTCTTCTCTTGGGTTAGGGCAGAGATAGAGCAGATGTTCTCCCAATTTCCTCTAGTACAGCATGGGGCACATAATGATTTCACCATGTGTACATGATTTCTAGTTACATAATGACTAAAGGCAGATAAAGACCTAGCCAAGAGAACAGCAAACCATGGATATGATGCTCATAACAGCCCTTAGCCAGTTTCAGGGCTTGTCTGCCAACCTTCTCTGGGATGATAGAGGTGGAGAGAGCCAGGAGTGAGGAGCCCTCCAAGAGCCCCGAGGAGGAGGAGGGGGTAGGGGAAACAGCAAGGAAGGCCAGCCCTCGACTGCCAAGAACAGCAGGTTGCAATGCTTAATGTCCACAGTCATGCCAGTGTGCTGAGGAACTGTTGTTATTTTTATGAGAAAAATGCAGAGAGGCTAATCTGTCTATTTATGTCTGTCTGGAACCATGTAATTACCAAAATGTATTCTGGTGCCAGGACTTAGCCGTGGCTCTTCCTCTCCCATGATGTCTTTGGGAGGTTGGACCCAATGCCCTAGTTCAGCTCTAGCGAGGAGCCTGCCAAGAGTTTTGGGCACCAATGGGGTGGAGCGACAGACAGAGAGAAGGGGACCTGGGAAAACTGAGATAATTGGGTCAAATACTTTTATCCATTTTAGAGTTTTGGCAAGTGGTAATTTTAGGATAAGTTCATGAAATCTGTGACTGCTTTGAAGAGGGTGTCCTTTCTATATGTTCTGATTGTTCCAAGCAGAATCCATATCCATTCGTCTGTCTGTCCATCCATCCATCCATCCATCCATCCATCCATTCATCATCCATACATGCATCCTTTGAGTAAGCTGGGCACTAGAAATACAGAGATAAATAAGATGTGGTTTTTTCACTGGAAAGACTTAAGGTGTGGAGGGAAGATAGAAATACCAACCGTCAAGCACAGTGAATGTCACAGGTGCTGTAATACACTCTATGTAGGTCCAGGGGTTCAAGGAAAGGGCTGAAAACTAGGAAAAAGCTTCAGAGAGCAGCTGACCCTTGAGCTGGAGTATGGAAGCTGAGGCTGTTTGCCATGTAATCCAGAAAGCATGAACAACCTCGCCAGGACTCCAGAGGATGCCCTAGGGTCGCCTCTACAATCTGCGAATCTTAAATTCTAACCAAAACCTATGCTTTGCAAGCATTGGGATGGGTGGTTCTCAGCCTGGTATTGGGCACCCTTGACTACATGAGCTCATGCTACTATTTCCATTCTGTCTCATGCTGTCTTGCTATGTCCCGGCCACAGTGGGCATGCCATATGTTCCCTGAGCATGCCCAGTATGCTCCTGCTTCCCCGCCTGTGACCCGCTGGTCTGTCTCCTTTACCCCATTAGGTTCTGCTTGAGACCTAGGATGTTGCCTTCCTGGGGGTCTCAGTGAATGTGCTGGATTTGTGAAGGTATGGGCAGAGACTGAGTAGTGAGAGAACTTACTCTTTGTATTGGGGGCCAGGTATTGAGGTTAAGAAGGATGAGAGGCAGTGACATGGCAGGAATGTGGCCTTTTGGTTGGGATTTTGTCGTGTTAATCTGCCACTACTCTCTTACTATCGATGACACCTGGGTCTGGTCACTTGGTTTTTCGGAGCCTCAGCTTCCTCATCTGTTAAACGAGTCTTCTTTCTAGAAGGCTCGTTGTCAGGTTTAAATTTCAGGTGGATGTTTAGTGGTGATTAACTGCTGTTGTCATTCTCTTTTTCTGGAACAGTTTCTTGGCATATTAAGGAGAAATTGTTCTTAGAACTCTAGCCACCTTCTCCCATGGGGTGGTGGGGGGTGTCCTGGGTTTTCCTTCCCAGTGGCAGGTGCATCAGGGGAACAGAACAGGGTAATTCCTGCCTGCTGGCCTGTGTCCAATGCTTATTTCCCAAAGGAGAAAGAGGCTTGTGACAGCGGCACTGGGCCTTCCACGGAGCAGCAGCGGGATGCTGCGGAGCACCCAACCTCCCTAATAACTCTTCTTCTTTTTTCATTTTAAAAATATTTACTTAGAAATTAAGCTTAATGGGGTGATGAGGGTCCATAGGAACACATAGGTTTTAGCTAAACGTTTCCATAGCATTTGAGCTGTTCATTGCGTGTGTGCCCATCACGCAAAGTCAAGCCCCTAATACCTCTTTAGACCTTGTGGATTGTTACTCATTATGTGTCTTTTTTCCCTTCAGAGAAAGAGAGAGAGCCCTGGGCACAGCAGAGCGCTGTCCCAGGCAGGCTGAGGCTCTTTCCCACCCTGGTCTCTGGGTTTCTGACCCGTCTGGCCCCTGAGGGGCGCACAGGGATGCAGAGCTGCCCGCAGCGGGTGGGTTTGGCAAGGACGGAGGCAACCCTCTTGGCTTCGGAGCAGGCGCAGCCCAGAGTGTTTGGACCATCTCTCCCACAAGCTCTGTTCACTTATCCACCGAGCTCAGCTGGTCTGGCACTTGGGTCCAGCCATTGTGTCCTCGGTGACTCACTTGCACCAAACTCCCCTGGAAATTCTGGGTAAAGAGGGTTCCAGGGACATTTTCAGTTTTATTCCAGTGGTAAAACATTTGCTGTTTGTCTCTTGGTTTGCTCAGATCCCTGGCTCTTGGTGGAAACTGCCTTCTGCTGGCTCCCGCCTCCCCTGGCTCCCACGCACCCACAACCAGGGGTTTACCGGGACAGCAGGGTCTCATTCATCCCTGTGTCCCAGCACCCGACAGTGCCCCCGGGCCTGGGTGGACAGTCACAGCCAGCTGGGGGGGTGGGGCAGGGCTGTTCTCATCCTTGCTGGGCCCCCGGAGAAAGGACAGAGCAGACAAGAGTTGCAGGCAGGGGTGGACAAGGAAGGGCAGAGTGCAGGAGCTGGGAGGCAGGCAGAGGGGCGCCCTGGGGCAGAGAGGGCAGGGGATGCAAGGGTTCCAGGTGGCTAGGACCTTGCTGCCTGTCCCTGGAGTGCACCCATTTTTTTTGTGTGGCATCTCACTTGCGTTCTCACCACTTGAAGGGAGAGCCCCGGCTGAGGTCAGCCCTGGGGGTCCTGTCCTGCTTGGCCCACCCTTGCTTCCCTCTCACTCCTCTGATCTCAGCAGCCAGAGGGCTGCCGACTGGCCCCTCGAGTCCCCTGGTCTGCAGGGCTCTCCCGGTGCGCTGGCCTTGGGCACATCTCCTCACCTCCTCCATTAGCCTGAGCACTCCTCCAGCGCAGGGCACACTCTGGGCCAACTCCTCCCTCCCAAGCCCCTTTTCCTTCAAGATTCTTCTTTGTATCAGACCCCTTTTTGCTAGAATAAGATCCTAGGGAGAGTGAGGGGTATTAAGACAAAGTTGAGTGGACCAGCCCCAGCGTGAGCATGGGACAGGCAGCCTCTTGTTGGTGACTTTGATGCATAGAAAGTCCTTCCATCTACTAAGCAGATGTCTGCCTTTAGCACTGACTGGTGGCTCTCCTTCTGTTCCTTGATGCTCTGAGCAAGTTTGTTCATTGCTCTACCTGGCGACTAGCAGCTGGAGCTTCTTTCCCCAGGGAAGGACTCCAGGGGTCATCTCGTTCTTGGGGTCTGGGAGGGACACAGGGCTCCTTCTTGGCTTATTACAAGCTTGGGAACGATTTTCATGGGCTAGTGGCATAGGATCCTTATTGAGCTGACTTGGAAGTGGCCTAGGCCCACTGAATGGGAGTCCCTCACTGGACCGCTGCCCACATGACCTTCCTTAATGGAGGATTTGAAGGCGGAGGGGCCTGGCTCCCAGGCACCAGCTTCTAGCTTCCCACGCATTTTGGTAATTCCCACCCCCACTCCAACTGTGTGACAGCCCCATGTGAGGACAACTTGGCGCAGGGCAGGGACAGGCTGATCCAGACTACAGAGGCAGAGCTGGGGGAGCGAGGTCAGACCTCTGCCCTGAGCTCTCAGCCTGGGGCACTTCGTTTCCTCTTGCAGACGATGATCTCACCTCCTCCTGTTTCTTGTCCCTGTGGCTGAGTGACAGTGGCGGCCCCCCGCAGATGAACCCCTCTCTGCCAGGCCCAGGGAGGGACAAGGGTTTGGGGGGCTCCCTGGTCATACGTTGGCATGAAGTCAGACTACATCTGGCTGCATCCTTGGCGCCTCTTCCCACCAAACTTCCCTTCTCATTCTCATCTCTCTTTTGGATTTTGGTTCTGTTTGCCCCACCAGCCTCACTACGTCAGGTGTCAAGGTCTGGACAGATAAACCCCGTTAATAGGTTGTTTGGCAGTGCCTTAGGACATGTATGGCCAGAACCAGTCTCCCTCCTCTCAGCTTGAGCTCCACACATCTCCCAGCTCATTCCTTTTTTTTTTTCTTTTATATGTTTTTGAAGTTAGAAGCAGGAAGGCAGACAGACAGATTCCTACATGTGCCCAACTGGGATCCACCCGGCATGCCCACCAGGGGGCGATGCTGTGCCCATCTGGGGTGTTGCTCTGTTGCAATTGGAGCCATTCTAGCACCTGAGGCAGAGGCCACGGAGCCATCCTCAGCGCCTGGGCCAACTTTCAGATTTGAGCTCCAATGGAGCCTTGGCTGCAGGAGGAGAAGAGAGAGACAGAGAGAAAGGAGAGGGGGAAGGGTGGAGAAGCAGATGAGTGCTTCTCCTGTGTGCCCTGGCTGGGAATTGAACCCGGGACTTCCACATGCTGGCCAACGCTCTACCGCTGAGCCAACCGGCCAGGGCTCCCAGATCATTCTTAAATGCTCGAACTCAGTGTGGGTTTGGACCAGCATCTCCTATAACCTTTCCTGCTTTGCAAGACCCCAGGGAGGGTCCATCTCAGGGGCTTCTGGCTGGGAGCCCATGCCCTCCCTCCCCAGAGTCCTTAGTTTTGGGTCAGTCTGTCCTTCCAAAGCCCCTTATTCTCATGAAGCTCCTGTTAATACATTCTACTTCATGTATCATGCATCTGTTTCTCAAACAGTGTTGTTGGTAATTCATAAGAAGGGCTGTTATTGTTGGAGGCTGGTGCCTACAAAGACCAGCCTAACACTGGTGGCTTTTTTTTTTCCAGCTTCCCTCATATTATTGTGAAAATTACAGAAAAATATTTGGCTTGTCATGTTCAACAGTATATATGGCTGATTCCCTGTCATTGTGTTAATCGTAGAAAAATAATCCTTTGGCATCTTGCAGACTTTCCGCGGGTGGAGGGGAGCATGGGTCCCCATGGGAATTAAAAGCCATTAAATGTCTTTCTGTGTAGCACGGGGCTTAGGAAGACCCGGCGTGATTACTTGGACTGGGTCTGTCTTCAACGTTGTCATGTCTCGGGTGTGGCTGAGTGTCGGGGTGTGGCAAAGCTGTACGCAGTTCTCAGGGACTGGGACATTGGGACAGCTGATAGCCCGAAGGCCCAGATTCAGGCTGGAATGGGGGAACCCAGCAGAGCTGAACTCAGCTGGGCTTCCACCGGGAGAGAGGGGTCTGGCTGGATGCCAGCAAAGCCTGAAGGAATGTCAGTGATAACAAGAGCCCATTGGGGCAGTTTGACTGTTCTGGAACATGCTTAGGAAGTGATTTTTGCTGAAATTGTGAGGGAGTCCCATATTCTTCCTTTCATAGGAGCCTGGGAGCTGAGCAGGACCAATGTGACTATGTCCATTTTATGGATGAGAACATGGAGACCCAGGCAGGCAAAATGACTTCCACAAGCCACATTGGAACTGGGAGGTCGAGCAGGGCGGGACTTGCGGAGGCCTCGCGGTTCCGAGGGCCACTTCCCATCCTCTTCGCACGCTACCCCATCCCCCCTCTACCACTTCCCGGGGACTGACCACCCCTTCTTCGGTGCTTTGCTCCATTTTCTCCGCTCTGGGCGGCACCAGCAGAGAGTCGTGTCCTGGCTCAGTTGACTATCCCAGCAGGGGCCACTGCTGTCCTTACAGCCTCTGCTCTGCCCACAAATCACCCGCTCTTTTCCTTATGTGGCAGGTGTCCCCCATCGCCAGAGCCTGGACCGTCCCCCATCATCTCTGGACTGGGGGGCGTGGCCCCTTGAAGCCTGCAGCTCAGCTTTCCCCTTGTGCAGCTGGAGGCATAACTCTTTTTTCCTGGCTTCAGGGTCTGTCCCTTTGAAGGCAAAGTTGCTGTTTTCCTCTCTGAGAATCATCTGAACCCAAGCTGTACTTCAGTTTATTGACTTGGCGTGAACATAAAACCACAGGTGGGGAAAAATAAAGCCTTCCCAGCTCAGGGACCATTTCTTTGGGAAAATGGGGGAGGAAAAGCTGATCTTTTAATGGTCACTGTCCTTCTGCCATCAGGGAAGCGCATGCCAGGTCTGAACGCTGAACCAGACTTTCCTTGGAGAACTGTGTGGCTCACAGAGTTGCAAGAGTTTCCTTCAATCGGTTGTAATGTTCCTCGGAATTTACAGTTCGAGATGCTCCCCAGGGTGCTGTTCTCTCACAGGGTCCCCACATATGAGCCCCACACTGTGCAGGGGAGTGGTGCCAACAAGAGACAAGGACGGCCATATTGGTCCCCTCCTGAGTTTTCTGTGGGACAGTGTAGGGGTCAGTACTGTGTGTTCTCAAGGACCTGGGAGTTTTAAACTTGGCTTCCAATTCAGTTGGTCCTTCCCAAATTATATTTGTTTTTGTGGCAGCAGACAGAGCTCATTCACTGAGTTAGAGAGAAGCTTGATGTTGGGGAACAGTGTACACTTGGGGAACATGGTTGTTTTTAACTATCTGTGACTATGTATGAATTCATTCATTCCATCTAACCTTTGTTTCTTTTCTTCCTTTTGTCTATGAATCATCTATCTATCTATCCTTTCATCCATGCATTTTCCTTCCTTCCTCCCTCCTTCCCTACCTACGTCCTCCTTTCCTCCCTTCTTTCTTTTCTTCCCTTCTTCCTTCTTTCCTTCCTTTCTTCTTTCCTTCCTCCCATCCATCCATCCATCCGTTTTCCATCCATATCTCCATTTTTAAGAGCTATTTCTGACCAGCTGACACAAATACACCCAGTTCAGAGTCTATATACACTCAACAATATCTATTATTTAAACAACTTCAAGGCTTGTACTTTCTTGCTTTCTGGGTCTCATTTTTCTGGAGCATAAATTTGAACCCAGAAAGGACTTGAGCATATAGTCTTCTGGTTAAGAAGGCCCTCTGGTCTTTGAGCAGGGCCTGACACATGGGTCCTTGCTGATACACTCATTTATAGTTTGGCTTATGGGTGCTCTTGTACTGCTTCCTTCCTGAATTATGAGGATGGTCATAGACCTTGGCCTCACTCTCCAGCCTGCTGACCATCAGTGCCCCAGACATATTGCAAGCTCCAGTCGTAGTGCCAGGGTCATTGCACAAGAACACTGCATGCCTCGCCAAGTGATGTACCCACTGCCCGAAATGCCCCCATTCATCTTACTTACTGCTGAGCTCCTCCCCACCCTTCAGATGACACTGCGGGTCACAGCTCTCCCAGAAGCTTTCCCTGCTCCCTCCAGGCTGTGTGAGAGTCACCTTTCTGCTCCTGTAGCTCCCAACAGACAGGACTCTCTTGTCTGTAAGCTCCTTGAGAATAGGAAGTGGATCTTCATCATCTTAATCTCCCCCATCAAGAATAAGCCCATATAGACTAAAAGCAAGTCAATTCTGTCCAAGACAGAAAATAATGGATTTCAATAAAAATGTTTGACCTACATCCAAAACTTTGCTGGGCAGTATGTCGCGTTGGGCCACAGTATTACCTGGCATGTGGGTTGAGTGTAAGTGTGCACATCTATGCATCCTGGGAAGGCTTCAAGACCAAGGTCTCTCTCTTTAGTCCTCAAAGAATTGACTGCTTGGGGGTGGAGGCTGTTGCTAACAGGCGTGGGGGTATTTCTAGATTGCATTCAATAGTTTGACTGAACCACAAATGCACTAAGAGTGGCATGTAAAATGTTCAGACACTAATGATGAGAAAATCCAAAGAAAAGCCCCAGAAGTAGTGTTCACTTTCCCTGGACTTCTCTCTATTCAAGTCAGCACCTCTGCCCTAAGCAACACCCAGAGCATTGGAGTCCTGGCAGGAAAGATGGAGGTCACCAAGGAGAGTTTAGTGAAGGGGAGATTTACAAACTGAGAAGGGCAAGGCCCACGAAAAGGATGATGAAGCACCCTGGGGCAAGCAACGACGGAGAGCAGGGGAGGGCGGGGAGCTGGAGCTATGGGTATGGGGTAGGTGGGGGAGAGGCTGCCCGAAAGGAGCTGGGGACTCTGGTAGAAGAGGCCACAGCTTGGTGGCGGGGAGATGGGGGAAGGGAGAAACAAGTACCCTGATCTCACTCACCTCCTGCTCTCTGCTTTAGTGCTAGCACCTTCCACTGGCCAAACCCAGCTGAAAGTCAGAGGCCGAGAGAACTCATTCTGCCACCCAGGGCACAGAGCAGCGTAGAGGGTGGGACTGCAGGGCCAGACAGAATACCCAGCACAGGCTCACCGCCCCTGGGCAGCACCCAGCTGGCCACCTGTGATTGGCATGCCCATCTGCAAATGAGCAAGTGTACTCCTGAGGACCATCTGTGTCTCTAGAGGGTCTTTCTCTGCAAGGGTTGGCTTTTACTCCCAGGTGGGTTCAGGTAGGGATCTGAGGAACGGAGTCTTGTATAGGTTGGGAAAGGTCAGTAATTTCTCAGGAGGACGCAATGCCTGACCAAATGGCCATTGTCTCTTTCGTTTTCTGTCTTTCCTCAGGAGATGCACCTGGGGAGCTTTGGCTTCAGGAGTTGGGAGGGGCAAGGGTGATGGAGCAGACAGCTCGGCCATGGACATGAAGGAGGATCATCTTTTAATGAGACACATTGGCACACCTATGGGTGTGTGTGATTTGTGGGAGAATTGGCTGCTCTTTACCTGGACACAGTGGGGCGGAAAGTAGAGAAGCCTGTGATTTAGTCAAAAGATATCAGCTTTGGGGCCTGAGCCTGGCTTCTAGCTCCAATGCCTAACTTTGGGCAAATTACTTAACCTCTCCGAGCCTCAGTTTCTATGACTATAAAATGGGGATAATAATTCTGATCTGGCAAGCTTATTGCAAAGATGGGAGAGACACATGTACATACCTACATGTGGTGGACAATGGTAGCTACTATGTAGTCAGTACTCATTTGAGCCAATCTGGACACCTGACCTGTGCTTACTTTGATCCATAGTTTCTCTGAAACATCTTTGCTTTGCCTACCCCCCACCCCAACCTTGGGTGAATGACCTTGGGAGAAACTAAGGCAGCTCAAGGGTTATGAAAACATTCAGGCCCTAAAATGGACTTGTTTTTCATTTTCCCACAAAGCATACTTACTAGGAAAAGTTGCAGAAAATTCAATGCTCAGTTTACAGCCCCAAGAACATGAAAACGCTCCTTTGCCAGTTTAAAAAAAAGATGGATGTTATTTCTGGGAGAAGGAATGCTGTACAGTGGCTCAGGCAGGAGACGGTGAGTCAGACGTGCTGAGAGACGGGCCAGGGTGGCCCCTAAGGCCCCCAGTGAGTCAGCGCTGCCCACGAGGCTGGGTGGGCAGCTGGCCCGGCGGGCCGTGGAGCCAGGTGTGGACTTCCCTCATGGAACTGCAGCTGCGCTATTCCATCACCACCCTCTCGGGGACACTGGAGAATGTGTTCCCTGGGGAGCTGGAGCTCCAGGTAAGGTTGTAGGTGGGAGAGAGGCTGTCCGGCAGGGCCTGTGGACTCTGGTAGAAGAGCCCACAGCTTGGGGGCGGGGTGATGGGGGAAGCCCTCCTGCCCTCTGTCTTGGTGGCTTTCACTTTGGGGTGTTTTAATTAGCTAGTACTTTTACACTCAGGGTGCAGGTCCCTCGCTGGCTAGCTGGGGAGCTGGCCCCTCTGGCTGCGTGCAGGTGGGTGTCCCTGAGCAGCCTGTCCTCTGAGAGGAGCGGTGCCCGGGGGCAGAGTTCACCTGAGACCACTTCCCTTCACCGCTCCTGTCCTGGCCCCTCTGGCTGCGTGCAGGTGGGTGTCCCTGAGCAGCCTGTCCTCTGAGAGGAGGTGCCCGGGGGTGGGTTCCACCTGAGACCACTTCCCCTCACCGCTCCTGTCCTGGCCCCTCTGGCTGCGTGCAGGTGGGTGTCCCTGAGCAGCCTGTCCTTGGCTCCCAGAGGAGGTGCCAGGGGGCGGAGTTCACCTGAGACCACTTCCCCTCACCGCTCCTGTCCTGGCCCCTCTGGCTGCATGCAGGTGGGTGTCCCTGAGCAGCCTGTCCTTGGCTCCCAGAGGAGGTGCTGGGGGGCGGAGTTCACCTGAGACCACTTCCCCTCACCGCTCCTGTCCTGGCCCCTCTGGCTGCGTGCAGGTGGGTGTCCCTGAGCAGCCTGTCCTTGGCTCCCAGAGGAGGTGCCGGGGGGCGGAGTTCACCTGAGACCACTTCCCCTCACCGCTCCTGTCCTGGCCCCTCTGGCTGCATGCAGGTGGGTGTCCCTGAGCAGCCTGTCCTCTGGCTCCCAGAGGAGGTGCCGGGGGGCGGAGTTCACCTGAGACCACTTCCCCTCACCGCTCCTGTCCTGGCTCCTCTGGCAGTTTCTTGTCCCAGCACCTGCTGTCCCTTCCCTTGCAGCATCCACCACAGGGGCTGTTCCCCTATCAGCCTGTGTGCTCCAAGGGGCCAGGGCAGGCCTTGCTCAGCTGTCCTCCCTCCCCTGTGCATGGACGCCGGCCACAGGGAGCAGCAGCCGAGCCCTGGGGAGGGTCTCTCTGACGCGGAAGGGGCTGCTGCCTACCCCAGGGCCGGTCAAGTGGGGACAGCGGCTCAGGGCGTGGAACTCCGGGCTGGAGGTGGCAACCTTGTGGGGTGCAGGAAACATCTATCTTTGTGCATATTTTATGTGTTTTCTAGGAGGCTGTGTGTGGGAGTGACTTTATTCATGCCAGTTGGGGTTAGCTGTGTGGGTCAGGAGAGGCGGGATAACCAGCCCCTGTTCATCTAGGTCCTCTAGGAGCCAAGCTTCCAACCGGCCCTCAGGCCACGGATGACCACAGCACCCAGTGGGCAGAGCAGAGGCACTTTGGAGTCCGGTTGAACCCTTTCCCTCTAGGCCTTCAATGGAAGAGGGGGCGCTGAGTGTTGGGTCTTTGGCCACACCCCCATCCCAGTTTCAAACAAGACGCCTCTGGTTTGTAATGGGACCTGAGACTCTATGAGGCTAGGAATGGAGAGCCAGGAAACCACAGGCCAGAAAGAGCTGAGAGCAGTGTAAGGCAACTCACGGCCAGTTAGCAGAGTGCCGGGGCGGGGATCCTGGTCACTCTGCTCCAGTCGATCTGTCACCTCTCCTTCCTCCAGCCTTTCATTCTTGAGCTATCCTTCCTAGTAGATGTGGGCTGGATGGAGCGAGTATCCAGGTGAACAGGTGCATAGAAGGGTTCCAGGTGACGTGGGCTGGGAGTCAAGCAGGCGCAGGTGCACAGAGATAGCGCGGTTCCTTTGGACCACAAATGAAGATGTCTGTTCTCTCTCCTTGCACTGTGTTGGTTCAAGGCTGGGATTGGAGGCTTGTAGCCAGGTGAGGTGGCTGGACTTGTGTTTGAGAAGCATCGCCCCACCTGGGACAGGTGGTTGGAGCGGTGCAGAGGAAGGGGCTCCAGCGGGAACCTGGGTGAGCAGAGTGAAGGGGATGTGGAGGGTGCTGCCGACCAGCTCCGTGGTGGTGGGCAGCTCAGCCCGGCGCACCCACCCTGGCTGTTGGGGAGAGCCTTCCAGCTGCCGACCAGCTCCGTGGTGGTGGGCAGCTCCGTGAGCCCGGCCCACCCACACTGGCTGTTGGGGAGAGCCTTCCATGGCTCCGTTTCCAGAGGCAGGGGCCCAGCCAAGGCCAACACGCTGTTACTGGCTGGAGTCTTGGCATGGCTGCCCCTGGACCGCAGCGGGGCCGCCGGTCTTGCTCAGCGTGTCCTCCTTCCCGGACAGAGCTTAGCCTGTGGCAATGGCTCCATCCATGCTGGGATGGCTGTGCGGTGCTGCTCTGGTCCCCAGAGGGGGCACTGGCGGTCCAGGAAGCATAGTTCAGACAGGGGAGCGTGAGGCCAAAGACAGCTGCACTGTACCCCTGACAGGCGGGGAGTCTGAGTCCAGCTGCCTCCCCTGTGGCATTCATGTTGCATTCGTGTTGACCTGGATTCAATTAAGAGACACACACCCAGGCTGGCTCTATCTGAGTCACGGTGGGGGCGATGATGGTGTAAAGAGCCCTCTCTGCCCCCTGACAGCTTTGGATCTCTTTGGGACAATTTAAAGCGAACACCGATTTCTATGGTACAAGGCAGAGTTGCGTGGTGGCCTGCCCGAGAAGTGGAAAGGTGGCATCTTCAGTTCTGGGAAGTGGGGGGCTTTGCAGGGCAGATGGCGTCGGGAGGCATGTTGATCATGGCAGACAGGGGCCTGTGAGCCAGGCAGAGTGTCTGCATGGACAGAGGCAGGACTGGAGGGGGCACTCTTTGCTCCCTGATCCCCAGCTCCCACTTCTAAAGTAGCTGCAGGTAGTCGAGAGCTTTCTAGGACAGGGCCATGTACGGCTCTCTGATGCATTTGGAGCACTTACCCCTGTTTTGCAGACAGGGACTCCGAGATGAACTAGCTTAACTTGCCCAACATACCATGACTGCTAATCTGCCAAACTTGGATTCTAACCCAGGTTGATTTGATCCCAACTCTTATCTTCTTAAGCACTCTGTCTAAAGTCCCTTGTAGTTTTACAAGCTTCCTTTTTTTCCTCTTCCTGTATCCCCGGGCCTTTGAAACCTGTTCCTCGCTCATTTTCTGAGTTGCCTTCCTTTGCTTTGCTACATGCACACTCTGATCCTGGCTAGTGACTGGGACCCTCTCTCCAGCTTTTTGCACATCCTTAGAGCCAAACACATGATGTGAGGAAAAGCAAGAGACAAAGGGACGCATGTCCCTGCATTGTGCCTTGGTTGGATGTCCAGCTCTGGCAGGACGGCTGGGCCCTGCACTCCTCTGCTGGCCCCATAGCCTTCAGTTAGCCTCCGTAGGTCAATGTACATGGACGGTTCAAGATGCCGCTTCTGTTGGTGGTGTCCTGGCCATATCTTGACCCAGGGCTGGGAATGCAGGACATACTCAGTAGATAAGTGCTGGTGAATGAATGGACCACGGCATGACTTGACTCTGCCTGTGACTGCTGCCTTCAGCAGGGTTACTGTACTGGGAATAGACACATCTTATTTCTGCTGGCTTCTGCATAGTGAGTGCATGTATTTGGTTAGTCTCATATTTCCTGGAATAGGAAATTAATTAATTTTCATTAATTTAATAATTTTTCATAAATTAAGTTTAATTAACTAATTAATCACCCAACAGATATTTATTGACACCTACCACGGGCCCATCGCTCTTTCTTTGGTATAGTAGGTAGAGTGGTGAGCAGAGCTACGCCCCTGCCCTCGTGGGGCTTACCGGCCAGTGGCATAGAGACTCATTTACATGCTCTGTGGGTCCATAGTTGTCTGCTGGCTGATGCACCCTTCTGTTGTGTGTTAATTTAGAAAACGTTTAAAGCCCTTTTGTAATCATAACCTTTCAACTATCAGGTTACTGCTCCATTTTAGGGAGAACATTCATCCTACTACTAAATCATCAAAACTCTGTGGGAAGACTTGTCTTATTCAGAAACGCTCCTGTAACCTCTGTGATTCATACCGCTGGTTTCGTGTGAAGGAGGGCTTCCTGCCGAAGATCACAAGCTGGTTGGATTTGGCAGCCACTGGTGAGCAAGTTAAGCCTGCAGCCTCCATAGCATATTCACGCGTCCTCTGTCTTCTGTTTATAGGGTTAGCTTTCAATAACCATCTAATTTGTCAAGGGTTCCTCCAGTGAAGTAGGAATTCAAACATAACTTCATGAGTCTTAGATACTAACAGCTTCAGAAAAGCTAGGTATTCTTAAAATCAGCAGAAGGTTGCTGGGACACAGAAATCCAAATCAGGAATCCAGATTTGCTGTTCATTGTTCCTTCCGACTTTTCACAGCTGCTTGTGTTTGGCCCTTAATCATAGAGGACAGAGGTGTGGCTGTGCAATCAGGATTCCGCGTTTCATCTGTGGCTTGGGTAAACTTCCTTCTGATGTAGTCATTATATTTCTAATTTCATTGGTCTCCCCACCCCCAGGCAGCTTGCAGAGGAAGGAAAGGTCTCTAAGTTTTCAGTTTTAGAGGTGCAAACTACTTTGGGCCCTGGAAGCAGCTGCAGGGTCCAAACAGCTCGATGCTTTCAACGTTTTGATTGGAGCCGTGACATGTTTCACGAGGCTATATGTTTAACATTGGGGATCCTTTAAAAAAAACCCAAAACATCCCCTCCTCCCCTCTCATTTTACTAGTGGGGTTTGCCTGTGAACTGCACATGCCCACCCAGGTGCTGGGCAGCCTGTGCAGAGTGGGGTCTTCGCTCCCGCCCCCCGGCTGTTGGCGCCAAGCAGAGCTGGCCCACCTGCTCCTTCTTCGAGCAGGGCTCCAACATTTTGCAGCTGATGTGTTTAGAGTAAAAATGTTTACAGGCTCAGAGGAACGTTCACAACATTGCCAACGCTTTTTTATTAAGCCCAAAAATGAAGCTGAATTTTAACGGAGCGGACAGAGGCGTGCGCGAGCCTTCTATCCCCACGGTCTTGAGGGCTCAGATCTTTCTGCTTTGCTGTCTTCGTGACTGGAAGCGGGAGCTTAGGTTCCAGTTAGGGAAGTTGCTGATGGCACAATTTGATGTTTATTGAGCATCAGAGCCATCTGGTGGGTACAGAAGAAGTTCTTTGGGGGGTTTGGAGGAGAAGAAGGCAGTTACTGATGGGGAGATGAAAAGACTTCTTGGAGGAAGCTTTTGATGAGATTAGGGGGTGTATGTGAGCTCAGCAATCAGCAAAGGGGGTGGTTTGGCTGGAGGACAGGGAGGATGCCTGGTGTGGCTGGGACGCGGAGTAATGGTGGGAGCGAGCGGGACACAGGGTTGAGCTGAGGTTGCAGGAAGATTTACAAATGACGTTTGTAACAGTCACGGAGAGCCTTTAGAATTTTGTGTAAGCATCTACATCTTGAAAGGACAATTTATTGGCTGGACTGGATGCGGTTGCCATGTGACTTAGCTGTCTGTTGGGACCTGGAATATGAAGGACCCAGGGGTCATGCCATATGTAGCGTCCAGGGGTCTCTGCTGAGACAGAGTTTGGGTCCAAATGGTCAGCTGAGTCCCCTGCATTGAAGAGTTTCTACAATAACAACACCTGAGTGGTGTTCTTCAATGTGTGACTTTGGACAAGCTCCCAAAAGGATGAGATAGCCAAACTAAGACATTCCTTCGGGTAGTGGATTCCGAGTCACTTAACAATGACATCGACGTCTTCGTAGTTTCCTCCGATGTGCAGGTCCAGGGTGTAACACTGCAGGGGCTGGAAGCCCCCCCTGCCTGGGGAGTCAGGAGGCAGGGTCTCAGCCTGGGCTTGTCGGTGCTTTTCCAGACTTGCCGCATCTTGCAGTGTCAGTCTGCCCACACAACTGGCTGGAGTCATTCATAGGCTCCTTCTACGTTTCTATGGGCCTGGCTTTTCCATCATACTTGGGCCAATGCAGAAAGTAGAAGAAAGGCTTATAGGACAGACAGGCAGGCAGGCAGATGTACCGGCTGTTCGGACACTTGCAGGAGAACCTCGCAGCTTCAACTACCCGAAGGCCTTCTAGAACCCATGCTCTGGCCCTGGAGGGGTGCCCACTTCTCTGCTGCTGATGGGAAAGCCGACCCCGCTCCTGGTTCTTACACCCAGTGGGCTACTTGGTGTAGAAATAAGTCGTTGGGCTGCTGGCCCCTCCATTCCTAGGCCGTGGAAACCCTGCAGCTATGCCCTTTACATTCTCACAGCAAAAGCAGTCTTATTACTGATCAATAACCCGAAAATGTAAGGGTTATCTTCTGGATTCCAGGCTCTGTGGAGTAGGTGAACCATGGGTGTCTGGGGATGGTGTCCAGAGTGGAGCTGATTCCAACCTGTGTTTTGTGTAGCGGGGTGAAACTCTGAGATGCATTGTGGTGAAATTGGAAAGGGTTCGAGGCACTGTTTGTCTAGGAAAAGTGCCCGTGTGGGATTTTTGTGTTCTAACCTGCTTGTGAACAGTAATACGGGGAAACACAGCCACTCTCGCCACGACATAATCAACCATGATGGAGTGGAAAGGCCCCTCGAGTAGGGGCCCAGGCTCCTGGGTCCTTGTCCCACTGTCACTCACTGCTCAGTGACCTTGGATGAGTCTCTTTTCATCAACAGGTTGCAGTGTTCACATCCGTAGGAAGAGACAAGCTTTGCGGTCTTCTCCCGCTTTGGGAGGTGAAGTATTCCCTTAAACTCAGAAACAGCAGGGACATCTTCAGTGCACCTCCCCCAACCAGAGAGGCTCTGACTTGGAGGTGGTGATTAGACAACCTGGTGTCAAATACTCTGTCGCTTGCCAGGACACATGTAAGAAAACGCATTTCTGCTGCTGGTTCCAGAAAATACGCACTGATCATCCTGTATGTGTAAAGCAATCCAAGCCATTTCTTTCAGAGCTAGAGTGAACTGGTTCTACTCTGTTTTATAAATGAAGGAGAGCAGAGGGAACTCTATTTAACAAGCACACCCAATAATTTAGAACTACATTCCAGTCCTCTAATAGCCATTTAAGGGAAGAAGCTGGGAAACGAGAAGAAAAGCAGAGGGTCATAAGGAAGAGGGAGACATCCAGTTCTGTCAACAGACGCCTTCTGAGGACAGAGAAGATGACTTCCACAGAGCAACATTAGAGTCGTGAGCGTGAACACATTCTGGACGACTATAGACTTTCTTTGAAGACATCACCCCAAGAACTATAGTTTTCTCTTGGACCAGGGCCACCCTCTGTTGGCAGACAATTCTTGATAGAGCAGGACCACTTTAAGTTCTGCCTGAGGTCCATCAGACTTCCAGCCTGGCCAAGGGGGAGCCATCACAAGTGCTTGTCACCACTGGACAAGTAACCAAGGCCGAGGGAGCCGGAAGGACATGGCACGAGCACTTTCCCTGAGGAGGTCTAGAGAGCGCGACATTAGAAACCAGCCACATCTTACAGTGGTGGAACTGGCAAATGCTACCTCGAGTGTTAATATCTCTAGGGATAAATCCTGTTGGTAGGATGTACCCTGAAGTCATGTGATGAGGAGGACACTTCACTTTTGTGGTGTTGTTTTCCAAAACCCATAATTCCAGTCTAATCAGGAGGCAAATGTCAGATAAACCCAAATTGAGGGGAGCTCTTTGAACTACCTGACCCTGACTCCCAAAACCATCAAGGTCAAAAAGCAAGAAAAGTCTGAGGAGCCACAGGAGCCTACAGAGACACGAGGGTCAAGGGCAACGTGCTGCTCTGAACTGGATCCTGAATCCGCAAAGAAACAATGGAAAAACTAGTGGGATCTGGAGAAAAGCTGGAGCTTTTAGTGACTAGTAACCAACCAGGGGTGGTTTTGAGTTTGGACACTGTATGTGGAAATGTAAGATGTTAACAGTTGGGGAAACGGGGTGAATGCTCTGTACTATCATTGCCAGCTTTCTGTAAACTTCAAAATAAAGAGTTTATTAAAAGTAACCCCCCACAAAGTACCTGTTGTGGGTTCTACATTGAGTCTGTCTCCTGCGTCTGCCTACCCTTTCTTTTTTTTTTAATTTTTAAAATTTTTTAAATTTTTTAAATTTTTCCGAAGCTGGAAACAGGGAGAGATAGACAGACTCCCGCATGCGCCCGACCAGGATCCACCTGGCACTCCCACCAGGGGGCGACGCTCTGCCCACCAGGGGGCGATGCTCTGCACCTCCAGGGCATCGCTCTGCCGCGACCAGAGCCACTCTAGCGTCTGGGGCAGAGGCCAAGGAGCCATCCCCAGCGCCCAGGCCATCTTTGCTCCAATGTAGCCTCGGCTGCAGGAGGGGAAGAGAGAGACAGAGAGGAAGGAGAGGGGGAGGGGTGGAGAAGCAGATGGGTGCTTCTCCTGTGTGCTTGGGCCGGGAATCGAACCCGGGACTTCTGCACGCCAGGCCGACGCTCTACCACTGAGCCAACCGGCCAGGGCCCTGCCTACCCTTTCTACCTCATATAAGACCCAGGGTGGTCTTTCTTTGGAGGGCTCCATTAACACAGCTCCTTTGCTTAGAGTGCCAACCCAGTTTGTTCTTGAGATACTCGGCTTCCTGTCTTCTTAGAAAACTGGTGGAAAATGTCTCATTAGAAAACCCTCCTATACAAACCTCATGATTAAATGTTTTAATGAACTGGGTGGGGTGGGCCTAGTATCCATGGATCAGAAATGGAAACCTGGATTTGTCCTGGAAATACTTGGTTGTTGGAACCAAGTGTCCACATGCGTCCATTCATCCTTTCCTGAGACGGAAAGGGAAGAGTTCAGAAGGGACGAGGGACAGACTTTCTAAGACAATCTAAACTCTTTGGTGAAGCACACCCCGTGTGCCCAGCCGTTTGGGAGGCAGCTGAAGACTGGCCAAACCTCATGGGGCGGGACAAGTCGTGGCAGCCTATGAGGAGGCTGTGGCGGCCTGGGAGTGTGGTGCACACTGCACAGCCCCGGCAGCAGTGGCTCTTTCGGCTGCCTGTGTGTTTCCACGGCAGTTGTTAGGGCTACTCCCCATCTGCCCTGCCTGTCCGAGGGCCCCGCTGCACTAGGGGGACCAGCTGTCCTAGTCTGCTCAGGACTGAGGGCTTTTCTCTGATGGGAGGCTGTCACTGTTGAACCCGGAGAGTCCTGTGCTACCTGGGATGGTTGGTCACCCTACCTGCTGCTGATTTGCCTTCGAGCAGTTGTGATTAATGAGTCTCCAGTCCCATTCACTTTATCCATGACTGTCCCTAAGGCTTATTAATTAGTAGGAAAGAAGCTGGAAATTGTAAGGGTGTGGATCTCTGCTTCTTCTCTGTTTCCTGACCCAAAGACAATTCCTCTGGCAAATGCCTGTAAGCAAACAGACTCTCAGGTGCACCCGCCAGCTGGCAGTGACCATGAAGCAAGAATAGGTTAATTCCGTGGAGCTAAGTGGCTCCCGCTGTCCAGCAGTGTATCATTATGTCACATGGAGCGGGGGCTGGGCTCTGGTTGTCAGAGAGGGACACATACCTGCGCTGCTGTCCGGCACAATGACCCATTAATGACCAAGCATCCATCAATTGGCTGCCTGTCAAGGGCTGTGCCAGGCATTGGGCCAGGGCTGGGTGCAGCTCCAAGTTAGATCTGGAGGACATTGGCCGTGGGCTCATGTAACCCTAACATTTCGAACTGCGGGAGGCTGGGGAGGGGCTACTCTTTGGCCCCTCTTCCCATCTACTCCCCAGTTTAATGTTTTCTCTTCTTCCTGATTTTTGTTCATTGAACCATTATGTTCTTAGGCACCCAAGCTAAATCCTGGGTGTTCTCCCTGACTGCTTTCTCCCCCGGGCTCCCGCGTCCCGAATGAAGCTCTAGCTGACCAGTTCTCTCACCTCAAATTCTCTCCTCTCTGCCTCCGCTGCCCTCATTCTCACTGAGGTCCAGCCAGGGCCACCCCAGAGCTTCCCCTGCCTCTGGCTTCCTCCCCTCTATCTGTCCTCTGCCAGGTCGGTCTTCTCGGGGACCATCTTTAGCTTTGCCTTTACTCCTTTGTGATCCATAACGCTTTGCTGACATGCTCCAGGTGAAAGCCAACTCCTGCCCCCTGGGCCTCCCACCCCCTGGACCTCCCATCCCCTGGGCCTCCCCGACTCACAGGATCAGGTGTGTTGCTGCTGGGCTCTCCATGCCGCTCTCCTGCGTCCCCACTCTGGCCCCTAGAAGAATGACCTTTGCTGGGGAAATCAAGCTGCCCTCCCTGCCTCCTTTCCCTAGACCCCTCCCCGCCTGGTTGGTCCTGACTTCCAGGTTCTTTGGCTCTTCCTTGCACTCCTTCACTCACTTACCTACTGGTCTACTCACTGCACAGGGGCTCCTGGGGGGCAGGGCTGAGCCCAACTCCAGGCACAATGCAGGCCGGGTGCTCAGCTCTGGGCAATGGGTCAATGAGAGAATCAGATCTGATCAGCCCAGTGGCATTTCTCAGAATCAGCTGGTGTACTGTGCAGTGAGCCCTGCAAGAAGGTTCAGGCTTCTGTCCAGACTCCCCGCCAGCCCCGAGAGCCCGGATTCGGGATGGGAAAACGCAGGTCTGGTGACCAACTTGGTGGGTTTGGGCTGTGTGCTGGTGGTGGCTCAGGGGACAGCAAGCACCACTGTCTGCCTAAGGGGAGCCCACAGGCACGGCCACAGCTCTCGGCAGAATGATTTTATGAGCTGGGAGTAGCCTTACACAGTGGCAGGCCATTCATTCAGCCAGAAACAAAACAAAACTAACTGTAACAGAAGCAAACCCTTACCTCTGATAGGGGAACCATTTCCCATCGATGGCAGATAGAGAGAGCCATTTCAGCCCATTGATGGATGGGGAGACTGAGGCTGCGTGATGTGAAAGAATCATAGGTACATGAGAAGCCCTGCTCTGTCCTCCCCAGGACAGCACGGAGAAACAGTCTGGGGGCGTGGCACCCTGATGAGTACCTTTGGGATTGGGGTGGGATCCATACAGGGGGGTGTCTCTCTGCTCCCAGAGGAGGCACGTGCACAGGACGAGGAGGAAGAGGGAGTGGTTTCTTCGAGTCTGCTCTGGGGTTCCAGCGCACTGTGCAGCCAGGACTGGAGACATGTCATCCGTGCAGATCACCTCCACCTTGGAGAATCCAGGCACATTCACTGAGCACCTGCGAGCACCAGGGATAACAGTTAGGAACAGGGTCAGGCTGCTAGGTAGAAAGAAAAGTGGATAATTGGTTTAAGGAAATAGGGGTTATTTTTCTCAGCTAAACAAGAAGCCCAGAGGTAGACCCCAGGGCTGTGCAGTGGTCCCTGCATCCGTGGTGCTCCGGCCTCTCCCGTGCCACGGGGCCCACGCAGGCATGCCTTTCCCTGTGACACTGAAGCTCACAGAATTCATCACCCCCTTTTCTGTGCTTTCATGGCACTTTTGAAAATGATACCTTTATTGCAACTATTTGTCTTGTGTCACAGGTGAGCTTGCCTGCTGCAGTGTCTTCCCATCAGGCTCAGCCTTGACCTCTTTCGTCTTTTTCCTCTCGGTGACCTTGAGGCCGAGCTCGGGCTGGCACAGAGGAGGTACTCAATAGAAGTTGTGGCCTGTGACAAAATCTAATGGTACTGCCAGGATCTGTTAGCTTTCCCTTCTCCTAGAGTCCCCAAGGCTGCACTGCAGCTGGGAGCTGCTTTGACTGGTCCGTGCTGGGGCCTGGAGCCCGGGACTCGCTATCACCACAGTGCAGAGCTCTGAGTTGCTAATGGCCTTGAGGCAGAGCCATTAGTAGATGCCCTCGGGGGTGGCATGTGCCCAGCACCAGAGCCTTAATGGCACCATTACGGAGCAGTGCTGCGTTTATTCAGCCTCCGGAACCCACATGCGCTGTTCCCCGTTGCCCTTTGTGTGAACCTGGCACAGTATTTTAGTGTGTCCTATAGAATAATATTGAGAGAATGAACAAATCAGTGGCAGAACCTTCTGAGATTTGCCTAATTGCAACTCAAATTGTTCCCATATTGGAAATTACATGGCTAAGATGCCTTTTGGGGAACCGAATATTAGGAGCCCAGGAAGGTCAGCCAACAATGAGTTGCTGGGTTTTTTTTCTCCCTCCATGAACTCTTACCGAAACATTTTCCTGCAATGAGACATGTATAGGTTGACTCAAAACAGATTTCACAATCACTTTATCCAATTTTGGATGATTTAATTCGGCAATTCACGTAACCCTCTTTAATCAGCCTCATGTCCAGAGGTGGTTGTGGACTTAGGGACTGTGACGTAGATGTCACTCAAGGCAGCACTCCTAAATGCAGAGGCTGTGGTCAGTCCCTGCATGGCTCTGGGACCTGGGGTCGTTTGTGGGACTCGCAGGTGTCCTGGATACCTACAAGGGTCCCAGCGGAGCAGGAGACCTGTGATCCTTGTTCCTGGGTGTGCAAACGCTTCCTGCCCGAAGAGGAATTATGTCCAGGGACGATGGAAGCAAAAGTGATTTGTGTGCTAACATTGCTCCAGTTTTGACACTGGTGTGAAGGATGTGGAGGTCTTAGGATTTTTGACTCTGATACTAAGTAACAATCTATTGGCTACCTGCTTAGCTCAGAGTCCTTAGGTGAAGTGTAATTTCCATTCCTTCTCTCTTTATGGCAGTGGGGGAACCATTTCCCTGGAGTTAGATGGGAAGGAAGTCCAGCTGGTGGCATCTACATTGTCACCTCTCAGAGGTTGAGGAAGACTCAAAGGCTCTCACTGGGAGTCTTGATTTGTCTTGGCCCTCAAACTATTGCAAGTCCTTAGTTGCTGATTCTCACTCATCCTGTGAGAGGCGCTGGGGGAGATTATCCCCATTTTACAGATGGGGCAACTGAGAGGCCTGAAGCATTCAAGTGGTTTGTCCAAGGTCATTCAAGGAGTTAATAGCAGAGCCTGGTTAGAGCAGGTCTCCTGCTCCTGGTCCGGGGTTGTTGTTATTTGTTCTTTGTTGATGAACCTGCCTCTCGTTCACTGGGATAAGAACTGTTGAGCTGTTGAGGTTGCGCCCACTCTGGAGCGTGAAGCGTGAACACAGGTTGCACGGTGCCATCTGCGCATCACCTGCAAGATCTGCCGCGCTCAGACAGCTTGTTCTTAGGTGCTTCCTCAATTACCCAGAGCGTGGTCATTTTTCCAGGTGCCCTGCATGTATCATTTATAGAGAGCAGCAGAGTCAGTACTGAGATTTCAGAGGAAAAGGAAAATCAGTGTTGCCTGGATGGCGGTGGGGTGTGCATGCGTGTGTGTGCATGTGTGTACGTGTGCATGTGTGTGCACACGCATGGAAGGCAGTGGTCAGGGAAGTCTTCCTGGGAGGCCAGTGGCCAGAGCTGTGCCACACCCCACAGTGGGGCTGCTTTCGGCAGGGGCAGGGAGAACACTCCAGGCGGGGTTGTGGGTGGGAGGAAGGTGTGAGGAGCGGGAGGGCAGAGAAGACCACCTTTGGTCAGCACGAGGAGCCATGTCCGAAGACTAAGTCAGAGCAGGGAACCGCTGCTGCCCAGATGGAGCCTTCTTCAGGTCCTTGGCTCCACATGTGAGCACCAGAGCCAGACCTCTTGGCAAATACTCTTCCCCTGAACGCTACCTCCTCAGAGACAGCAACCTGACCCCAGGTGTCTGCTGAAATAAGGAGATAAGAGAAGAACAAACAGGACAGATGCTGGTACCAGTCTTGGAGAATAGGAATGACAAGGAGCTGTGGGGCAGGAGCAGGAGAGATGCTGTTGCAATTAGAATAAGAATGATATGATATGTCCTGTAAAAGAGAGACGCAGTGGAGACATGCGGTGTGCGTGTGCATGTTTATTCCCAGGGATGAGAATTCAGGATGTGTGTGTTCAACAGAAGTTACCAAGGCTCCAAATGACCCTCAGGGAGTAGTCTGCCTGTGGCAGTCTCGGATGAACACTTGCTTTGTGCTGCAGGTGCCACGTTTGTGGCACTGTGGGCTTGCTATACCCTGGGAGGGGGACGAGGAGGAAGGGACAGCCTGTCACATGGAAGCCAGCAGTCTGGATGGTAAGGTCAAACCTGCCAACATGGGGAGTTTGAAGGTCACACCATTAATTTTCATGACTCTCAGTTTTTATATCAGAATCCTGCAGGGTACATCTTGATTTATCAGAATGTTCCTGTGGTCCACCTGGTTATTTTCCAAGCCTTCTCTCCATGGATCTTAAGGAGGAGGGAAGCGCTGAGACAGTCTGTGTTCTCATTTAGATATTTCCTCAGTAAACACGCGGTAAATATGACCATGTGCCGGGTCAGTCAGAAGCGTCCACTTTGGGTACATGCTGTGTGGCACGTGTGGCAAGGACAACCCCAATGAACAGTAACAGAGTGTGATGGTGTAGGGGACAGTGGGAACACTCGATAGGACACTTAACTGTTGATCTAGGAAGCCACAAAGGGTGTTGTATCTCTAGGATCCAGGATAAGAGGCAGGGCAAGGTGTCTGTGGCACTGGGACAACAGACGCCTGAGCACCCAGACAGGGAAGCGACAAGTTGTTTCCGCAGCTGGAGCCCTCGGTGCCAGGGAGAGCGTGGTGTCCAGGGCTGCATGTTGGTGTCCCCAAAATTTGCTTACTGAAGCCCAAAGGGCTGGAATGAGGGTGTGGGACCCTTTGATTAGGGTTCAATGAGGTCATGAGGGTGAGGCCTTCATGAGGGGAGTGTGGCTTAGGAGATAGTACTTACGAGTGGCTTGCCTATGCTCCGCAGTGAGGGGCCAGGGCTCTAGCCTACACAGGCCTCTGGAGACCCTTCTGTGCCCTGTGATGGAGCTGGCAGCCGGGGACCTCCACCCCAATTCCTCCCAATTGGCTGCCAGGCACTGTGTTCCCTGAATGACTCAGAGGCCAAGGATTCTAGAGAAATAGCTCAGCCTGGGCTCATCTGCTTCCTAATGGCGTTTCTTGCCTTTGGGTCAGGAAGATAAGGCTACAGGAGACTGATCTGGGCCTTCAGAAGGGGCAGCCCATCACCCACACTTTTTCTTTCTCTGGGAACTGGAGATCAGCTCCCTAATCTGTGCATGCAAACTCATATTAAGACCAATAATTTCAATTTACTGCCCCCCTACCCCCGCATCTGTTTATAAGGTTTTAACTCCCTCGCAAATTCCCACTGAATATTTCTGCATCCCCAGCCTGTCTGGTGAGCGCTCCTAAGCGTGCCTGGCTGCTACACTGTGTTTCTGCTGCTTCCAGGACCTGCTTGCTGTTCGTCTCGCTGAGTTCCCCTCTCACACGGGGCCCTGGTGTGCTGCTGGAGCATGGCTTCTGAGGGCTGTCATCTTCTGTGGGTCACTACTGTCCTCCTGCTGCCCTGCTCCCTCCTGCCAGGAACTGTGGTCCCAACAGCTACGACACTGCTGTGCAGGGTCCCACACAGTACTGACACTGAGCACCGCTCTGTGACCCTATCAGCTACCAGCCTGCCTTAAAGGTCTAAAGGCTATAGACATGAATCCATATAACTGGGCAGAAGAGAGATTTTAGGGGCAGAACCAGGTGCCTTCAGAACCCTCCTTAAATAAGGTGCAGAAACCTTACATCCCGGTCTGCAATGCCAAGACCTGCCTTCGGGTGGATTTTCTCCCTGAAGGCTGTTCTTTATGCAGTTAGGTTTCTGGGAATTTAGCTCCAAGTATATCTGGATCCCCATGTCGGCTTGACCTAGGACCCACATTATTCACCGCTGTGGTCTGGGAGGAACTGACCTCAGGGGTCCTGGGACATGGGGAAGCTGGCCCTGCCCACCCTCTGTCTGGGGGAAGACAACACGTAATGAGGGAAACATTGGTTCCTCTGCAAACCTCTCTGTGCTTGGACCACGCTGCTGGAAATGACCCTAGGAACAATTCCACGATTCTGGTTTCTTCTTTTTGCAAATCTGTGTTTTACATTTTTGCGTGCCCAGTCATCTTCTGGCTTACCAATAGGCTTTCTCACCTGGATACACAAGATGCAGGAAAATCAAATATTCCAAAGTTCAGGTTGGAATGCCCCTGGGAATCCACAGGGTTCCAAGGACACGTCATGGATTTTTGTCCTAAGTAGATTATAGCTGCAGAGCCATCCAAATTGTCCCTGGAACTTGAGCTATAAACATTTCTGAGCAAGACGCATACAGCTCGGCATCTGTAGGGGAGCCCAGTACTGGAGTCATGATTGGCAGAAAGCTTTGGGCTGGTGGGAGTCTTGGCATCTGGCTCCTCTGGTCAAACAGGGGGCCCTGATTCTGTAGTTGATTCAATGGGCAGATGGTTTGGCATTGACAGGTGCCCAGTCATGCCTGAGAGTGAATCACCTGCCACAGCTGGCACCTCGTCCCTAAGTCCTTTCCACGGGCTGGAGGCACCTTCGCTTGGCTTGCTTTCATTGGCAAAGTTAATGTACGTGGAAGGGTCAAGGGCTGTTATCTTGCCAGGGGAGAGCCAAGAGTTTTCTCTCCGTTTCCAGCCCATGAGGGAGGCATCGCTCCCATGCTATTGAAATCATTCTGGGCTGTGGCTACTAATTCAATTCAGTATGCATGGAACTCTCTCCTTGATGACAGACACCAAGCAAGATGATGGGGAAACAGAGGTGGTTCAGGCAGAATTCCTGCTCTCAAGATCCTCTCGGTCAGAACACAAAGTAGAAAATCATTTAGCAGTATGGTGGAAAAAGTCTATCCACTTTTGTTGAACCACAAACCTTTTGAGGTTCCAATGAAAGTAGTGGACCCACTTATAAAAGTGTACAAATACTCCCCTATTCTGTATTTTCTGTACCAGTGCAAGAAATCCCTAAAGTCAAGACAGTGAAGAGGAGGTGAGGAAGGAAGACTGAATCATCTAATCTGATGACCAGATGGGAAGTGGTGCATTAACACAGAAGACACACAGACTCCCCTCCCCACTGAGTGACCAGGAGAGAGAGTATAGTAACAGACAGTCCAGTGGGACAAGGCAGAGATAAGGCAGGGGACCTGGGAATCATGGAAGGGGAGACAGATGAAGGGCGCCTCTGTCTCCAGGTAGAGGTGGCTGTGGCCCCAGTGGATGGCCTATGATGGTCATGCTTAGCCTTGGGGACATGGTTTTATCTCTGATGTGCAGGCTGGCCTTGGCTATAGCCAAACACCAACCCGGCTGGTGTCAGGAAACAAACTTGATTATGACATCCTGCTGAGGCCACAGTTTCACCTGGAGTAGTGTGTTAAGTTCTGTACGTTGAGCCACAGGCTGCTGGGGTGCAGAGAATTAGCTGGGGAACTTGTCTAACTTACCATGCCCAGGCCACCTAAGATCTGATGATTGGCATTGCCTGGGAATGGGTTATAGTTATAAAAATATCCCAAGTTGATTCTGATGCATGCTTAAGAACCACCAATTTAGATTATTCTCCAGCTTTTTTTGCTAAAGAAATGGGGTCTCAGCAGGTGGCAGGACTTGGCCCAGCATTCCCAGATCCTGAACCAACACTGCTGTCATTCCCCAAGTTCTTCATCCAGGGGTTAGCCATGGTTCCAGGCTCCACTGACCAGACTCAACCAGCAGACAGTTACATAGCTAGAATCTTCCAACCTGTTTTCTTCTTCCCTAGAAGAGTCAAGGGATATGTGTCCTCCATCCCATAAGGGTATGATAGGAAAACAGTGCATAGAAGTTTTCACGATGGTCATACCAGGAAGTAGAGACTGAGTTGGCTCTTTTTCATGGCTTCTAGAAGACACTTGGGTCCCGTCATAGCTCACAGCCTTCAAATTTATCCCTGACAGCATTACTAGAGTCCATCTGTTCTGACTTGGACCCTGGCAGCCTTGGGTCCCAGAGGGACCAGTATCTAGAGCAGGGGTCAGGAAGCTTTTTGGCTGAGAGAGCCATGAATGCCACATATTTTAAAATATAATTCCGTGAAAGCCATACAACAACCTGTGTACGTTAGGCATTATCCAATAAGAATTTGGTGTTGTCCCAGAGGACAGCTGTGATTGGCTCCAGCCACCCGCAACCATGAACATGAGCGGTAGGAAATGAATAGATTGTAATACATGAGAATGTTTTATATTTTTAACGTTATTATTTTTTTTATTAAAGGTTTGTCTGCGAGCCATATGTAGCCATCAAAAGAGCCACATCTGGCTCGCGAGCCATAGGTTCCCGACCCCTGATCTAGAGGGACCCTTTCTTTCCTGTTCATGGTTTAGTTTGGCCATGACACTGGGGCTGCTGATGCCCAGCTAGGCTCTTCTGGGGCTGGGGCTGCTGGATACAGGACTCTTGGCCCTGAGCTGAGGCTGTTTGGTCCAGGTGGCACTCGGGGCCTGCTTTGGCTAGTCCTCCCAGGGGGTTTTTCAAGGCTGACTCAGTGCACATTGGCTCGGGCCAGCCACCCGGCCTTCAGGGTCAGCCTGCAGCACACACCCTTTTATCAGCATTCTGAATGGGAGGGCTGCTCAGTGTGGGACAATCAGTGACATTTACGGATGGATTTTGCGTCTTCTGCAACTTTCCATTCCTAGACGGGAAGGGAGAAGTTAGGTTATAAAATTGTGTACATGGCACGATTATATGGAAAAACCAATGAGGCATCTCTTAGTTGGGGAAGAGGTGTCTCCAAGTGGGAGGAGGACAGGGCTCCAGAGGAGGGGGATTCTGGAGAGTGGGAGGGAGCATTTCGGGCAATGAGATCACAGGTGCTTCCCTGCAGGTGTGAGAAGAGAGAGCTTGTGCCGGAGGAGAGCCACACCTGCAGATCCCTTGTTCTGTGTGGGTTTGGACAGCAGCGGTTAGTGTCTGGTTGCGGACTGCTGGAACAGTCCTGATGTGGTATGGCTGGCTGGGTAGGTGAGGCAGAAAGGCTCAGGCAAATGACAGATGGGCTGAGGATCCAGTCCAATAATTATATCAACCCTGATACAGGGAAGTGACCAGACCGGTTTAGTGCAGCCAGACACATGGGTCGGCATGAGACAGTGTGGGCTGGGGACCCGCAGGGATGCAGAGGGGATACAGGAGACCAAGGGTGGCAGAGGGGGGACAGAAGGAAAGCAGAGGGCCAGGCCTGGGCAGACCCAGAGATGGTGGCCCTGTCCTGCCTGGCCTTGGCCTTCACTGTGCCCTAGGGAAGAGGAATTGGTGATTCATACCAGAGCCACCTGGGATTGCAGAATGCCCTTATAGATTTCACAGTTACAGTTTTCACTAGAGGTCCAAGGCTGTGGTCATTTTTAACGCTCTGAGACAAGAGTTTGAATGGGACTCACTGCAAAGCTGGAGTGGACCTTGAGCCACATCATCTGTGCAGTCAGACAGCTGAGCTGGCTGCCCACACCCATGTCTCTGGGCTGTGTGTCCTCTGTGCTCTCAACGCTGTGGCTTTTGAGGAGAAGTGTGTGTGTGTGTGTGTGTGTGTGTGTGTGTGTGTGTGTGAGAGAGAGAGAGAGAGAGAGAGAGAGTGAGAGAGAGAGAGAGAGAGAGAGAGAGAGAGAGAGAGAGACGAGACAGAGAGAGACGAGACAGAGAACAATCACTCACATTGCATTCTAAGTGAATGGCCCCTCCCGGAATTGTACACTGTAAAATCCGCACAACCAGACAATCAGCTCTGACTTAGCTAGAAAAATAGAATTTTGAAAACATTGAAAGTAGACTATCGAGCGTAGCACTGGCTCAGCTCTGTGATGTGGAAGAGTCCATCACATACTTTATCTGGACAAATGAAAAAGGAATTTGGGAGTCTCTTGCAAATTATTCTCCACCTGTCTCTTATCAAGTGAGAGAGAGAAGGCCAGAGAAAGTCTAAATGACTGTTAACCAGGATGGGCAGAGAGGGCACAGAAAATATGAGCTCTCCTCGGAAAGGTAATGCCGGGGAAGGATGGGAGCTTGTTCAAATATGTCGCACTTGGGGGTTTGTGACTTGCTGTATGGGGTTTCTGGGAACGGATTGTAATGGTATTTACAAAGTCCTACTGTATATGACGTGTGCGCATGTGAAAAATTTCACTTGGTCTCACATTGTCTGTAGCAGTCTTTCACTCCACGTGCGTCAATGTTACATGCTGACCTTAGAAATGATTTCCGATTTAAAGTGCAGCTTCGCTGTTGCCTTCAGACTTCTCCACAACTAATCTATTGCCATGCGTCAAGATTCTAGTTAGAAGCTTGGTGCAGAGACAACGGCAGGGACGCTTTGAGACGCGGTTGCTCGCTATACAACTTGCAATTACCTTCAGGAAAGTGATGGTAGATGACATTGGGAATACGAGCATCTAAACAGTATCAGTCTTCAGCAAACACAGATGTCTTGACATTCATTTAGATCTCCTTTAATTTCCTTCAGCAATGTTTTGTGGCTTTCTGTGTGCAAGTCTTTTACCTCCCTTGTTAAATTTGTTCCCACACATTTTATTCTTTTGGATACTAATGTAAATGCAATTGATTTTTAATTTTCTTTTTGGATTGCTCATTGCTGGTATATCCAAGCACAACTGATTTCTTTGCTGGTTGATCTTGTCCCTGCACCTGAATTTATGTATTCGCTCTAGTAGCTTTCTGTGTGTGAAATCTTTGGAGATGGTCTATATACAAGGTCATGTCATCTGTGATTAAAGATAGAGTTATTTCTTTTTTCTCAATTCGATGACTTTTGTCTATTTTTATTGCCTAATTGCTCTAGATAGAATGTCCATCAAGTACAAAAATATAACATGTTAAGCCTCTGGAATACATGAAGGGCATTGCTGAAAACTCACTGCTAACGTTATACTCAATGAGAGAGGGCTGGAAGCACCTCCTCTTTAATTAGTAGAAGAAAAGGACGCCCATTCTCCCCACTGCTAGCCAACACCTTTTCATATACCTGTCTGTCACTGTATGTCTTCTTTGCAGAAATGTCTACTCAGGTCTTTCTGCCCATTCTTAAATTAGTTTGTTATTGTTTTTTTTTTTTTGCTGTTGAGTTATGAGTTCATTATATATTGATAGTTTGGATATTAATCTCTTATCTGATAAATAGTTTGTAAATATTTTTTTCTCATTTCATAAATTGCCTTTAAATTTTGTTGATGGTTTCCTTTGCTGTGCAGAAACTTTTTTTTTTTTTGACAGAGACAGAGGAAGAGAGAGAGTCAGAGAGAGGGACAGATAGGGACAGACAGGCAGGAAGAGAGAGAGATGAGAAGCATCAATTCTTCGTTGCGGCACCTTAGTTGTTCACTGATTGCTTTCTCATATGTGCCTTGACCAGGGGGCTATAGCAGAGCAAGTGACCCCTTGCTCGAGCCAGTGACTCTGTGCTCAAGCCATTGTCCTCGGGGTTTTGAACCTGGGTCCTCTACGTCCCAGTCTGACACTCTATCCACTGCACCACTGCCTGGTCAGGTGCTGGGCAGAAACTCTTTAGTTTGATGTAGTCCCACTTACTTGTTTTGCTCACATGGCCTTTGCTTTTGGTGTTGGAGCCAAAAAATCATTTCTAAGACCAATGTCAAGGAGAGTTTCCCCTATGTTTGCTTCTAGGAGTTTTATCATTTTCAGGCCTTAAGCTTTCCATCTATTTTGAGTTGATTTGTATGTAGGGTATAAGATAAGGGTTTTCCTATCATTTTAAGTCTTTTACTTGATTCAGTGTTTGCTTGATTGCTGTCATGCTTTGACTAATATTGAGTCTGACGAAGGTGGTTCTGAGGCTCTTTAGTGTTTGTGTGGAGGGACAGGCATCTGGAGCAGCTCGCTGCCATTTTGCTGACGTCACTCACCCCTTTCTGTATGAAGCTGCTTCGAACCCAGCTAGGAAGCATCTTTGCCTTCCTCTGGTCCCCTAGTGAGCTCCCTTTCTATTTTCTGAAGGGCTCCCAGTTTGTTTTATAAACAAATTACATTTCCATTATCTATAGTAGAATGTCAATGACTTTAGAGATAGATCTCATTTTTAAAAGAGCCTTCCACTTAAACTTGTTCATGGGTGACATCTGTAAATGTTGGCCAGTTAAATGAACCCTTCTCCTTATCCTAGGCCTTGGCCTTCCCCTGCTGCCTGGCAGTGCCTGGCTTAGTCCCCGTAATGGCCTCGACAAGCTTTCCTGCAGTGATGATGGGCTGGGGGAAGGGATCCATTGGTCTTGCCTCATAGGAGAAGACAGGACCAGGGTCACCGGGGAGCTTTGTGATGGTTTCCTTGTCTCTCTCTGGATGCTCTTGTGTTTCTCTCTGCTGAGCCTTTCTTTCCAGAGAAAGTATGACTCAGAAGATGGCTGGGTGCTGGGCTCTGGCTGGGCCCAAGGCCCTACACATCCACAGCAATCCTAGCAGCCCTCATGCTGGCTTGGTGTCTGCGCCAACGAGTGTGTTTAATGAATAAAAAGCATAATGACTTTAATTAGGTTTTAGTGTAAATAATGAACACAATTACAGAGCAGGCCCTTTGTCACCCTCATGGAATTTATGGTTGTTTGAAAAGTCAACACCCACTTTTAGCTGCTCTCGTCCTTATTTCTTGGTCAACCCAGTAACCCCATTAATCAATAGGGTTGGTTCTGATGCCAAGTGGAAAGTCTGAGCTGGTTTTCTTAACTTGGAGAGAAAATGTACCCTTCCTCACCTCGATGTCCATTGGGCATTCCAGTCCCAGCCTGGATGCTCACCCCCGAGGCACTTTCTTTGAGAAAACACTGGGCAGGGGTGACTATAAAGTCAATGATGTTGGAGATTGTGGTCCAGGTCACAGCAGAAGGGATGGAGAGTTCTGGCCCCCACTCAGAGTCCAGTTCCACCATATACTGAGCATCTACGATAGTCACAGTAGTGTGCTGACCCTAGGGACCCCGAAACCTAGGGGAGCTCATAGTAGGCCAGGCCAGACCTGCTCAAGCAAAGCAAGCCAGAAGCTGGCACTTGAGTCAAGTCTGGCGTGAACTAGTAGCCTAGGGCCTCCCAAAGGTCACGAGAGAATCCACAGCCACTTGGGCAGTGAGTGTGAGGGGGCCTTCTGTGCTGAGCCACATCAACTCCAGAGCGCCGAGAAAGGGGCTACAGTGGCCCTTTGAGTTACCAAGTCTGCTCCCTACTCCAAAGGTCAAGAGGGCAGTTCCCATGGTTTATAAAGTTCTCTTGTCTCCTAATACAACTCTCATTTCTCTGTTGTCAGCATCTTATTTGTTAGTCTGTTATCTCAGACTTTAAGCAATCCTCTCTCTCTGGATGGTCCATCCCATGGACCAGCCCCGCATGGCTCAGAGATGTTGAGAGCGAGCACAGGGCCTCTTCTTTGACCAACCACGAGGTAGACTGCCCTCTCCAGCTCTGAAGGAAACTTCCTGAGGGCAGGGATTTTTTTATTTATTGATTTCTAGAGAGAAAGGGAGAGAGAGAAACATGGATCTTGCCGCTCTACTCATTCATGCTGTTATTGGTTGACTCTTTTTATTTTTTTTAAATTTTTTTTATTTTTCTGAAGCTGGAAACGGGGAGACAGGCAGTCAGACAGACTCCTGCATGCGCCCGACCGGGATCCACCTGGCACGCCCACCAGGGTGCGATGCTCTGTCGCGACCAGAGCCACTCTAGCGCCTGGGGCAGAGACCAAGGAGCCATCCCCAGCGCCCGGGCCATCTTTTGCTCCAATGGAGCCTTGGCTGCGGGAGGGGAAGAGAGAGACAGAGAGGAAGGAGAGGGGGAGAGGTGGAGAAGCAGATGGGCGCCTCTCCTGTGTGCCCTGGCCGGGAATCGAACCCGGGACTTCCGCACGCCAGGCCGACGCTCTACCACTGAGCCAACTGGCCAGGGCCTGGTTGACTCTTGTATGTGCCTTGACTAGGGATCGAACCTACAATCTCGGCATGTCAGGACAACACTCTAACCCAGTGGTCCCCAACCTTTTTTGGGCCACAGACCAGTTTAATGTCAGAAAATATTTTCATGGACCGGCCTTTAGGGTGGGACGGATAAATGCACAAAATAAAATTATGCGACCGGCATAAAAACTGTGGTATTTTTAAATATAATTGTCGAACTTACGAGACAAGCGTCAAGAGTGAGTCTTAGATGGATGTAACAGAGGGAATCTGGTCATTTTTAAAAAATAAAACATCACTCAGACTTAAATATAAATAAAATGGAAATAATGTAAGTTATTTATTCTTTCTCTGCAGACTGGTACCAAATGGCCCATAGATCGGTACTGGTCCACGGCCCAGGGGCTGGGGACCACTGCTCTAACCAGCTGAGCCACTTGGCCAGGGCCAGGACCTATGTCTTTGTTTGGGCCTTTCAGTGATGATCCAGTTCTCTCTTTCCTGAGCACAGCTTTCATTGTCCTATGAGAGAGCTGCCCACTTCCTCAAGCCCCTGGCTCTTTCAGGAGGGTGAGAAGGGTGTGTCTCTGCCCACAGGCACGAGGGCCTGGTTGCCCACTCCCAAGGTGCACTCCTCTCTCAGAGGAAAAGGGCGCGTCTAATGAGCTCCCTATGCCCTTGCCCCAGCTGTCTCGGACTGGGACCGGACTCGGCGTGGGACTGGTTGGGCGTGAGCTTCCTGGCACAGCCCCTCCTCATGGAGGCCGTGCTGTGGAGGGGCTGACAGCACCCAGCGGAGGGGCAGGCAGCACCCTGGTGTGCTCAGCGGGTGGCAGCGGCCTGCCGCCCGGCCCCGCTGTGGTGCCGCAGCCTGGCGCTCATCATGATCTCCTGGTTATTTATCGTCATAACATTAATCACGCTGAACTCACTTGGCATTAATGAGGATGTAATGTGTACTTGGATGGGAATTTTTATTGTAGTGCAGCATTAACTAACTGGTCTATTATTTAAAGTGTTACCAGACCTGGTATGTACAAACGGTTTACTCTGCAGTCTCCAAGTGTTGAAACTTTGTATGGTTTGTGTCAAGAAAATATGAATCTGAAGCACAAAGGAGGCAGGGGTGATTCGTGGTGGTGCCGCTCGCTGGCTGGCAGGGGGACAGAGCACACTGGAGAGAGGCCGCCCGCTGGACTGCCTGTGCGGCCCAGCTCGCCCGCTCGTGCCGTCTGATTTCTGTCTCGGAGCCAGATGCTGGACGTGAGAAACCCAGGGTGGTTTTGAGGGACTTTCTGAGTCAACACCTTGGGGCAAAAAGAAACAGAATCTCAGGATTTAGAGGTGGCCAGGACGCTGCAGCCCAGGATGCAGATCATGGTTTCCAGGCTCCTCTCTGCAGAGTGGGTCTCAGTCCTAGCACCTGCCCTGCAGGCGGCAAGCGTCTGTCCTTTTCTCCCATCGGCCCGCCCGCCCACCTCGCCAGGCTTCCCCCTCTGCTGTGCCCAGACCTCCTGGCCTTTGTGTGGGCTGTTCTCTCGTTTGGTTCATGTCTGTTAATGTTTTTGAGATCCGACTCAAGTAACACATCCTTTTTGAGGCCTCCCAGCTTCCCCCACTTCAAACGGGTATTTAAGGTTCTTTTGCTGTGAGCCCCTGTTCCGGACCAGATGTCCATATGCGCGCGCACACACACTCCTCTCCATAGCCGACAGGATTTGAGTGCTGTAACCGCCTTAGGGATAGAGCCATGCCTGCCTACAGCTGCAGGGAAATAAACAGATGGACCACTAGGCTAGGGCAATCTCTGGGAGAGGGGGAAGGAGCCTGGGCTGGGCCTGGAAGAAGAGGTGGGAAATAAACGGACCTGTGCAGCTGGGGTGAGGGGCAGGGAGACCCTCCCGCTCAATGTGTCCATAGCTCCGCTCCTGGTTTATAATCTGGACTTTCACAGTCTGACACTATAACATGGGGCCTTCACATTTTTCCTTTTGGTCTTGACTGCCTTTGGATCTGGTATTCTTTTCGTTACTTCCTGCGACCCCTTTTGAGTAAGGCCCAGCCGTGGTTCTAACCCCTGCCCTGGGCTGTGAGGTGTTCCCAGGAGCCGCTGGCATATATGGAGTGGGGTGGGGTTGCAGGCTGTCCTTCTGCAGGTGGCTCTTGGATTGGATTGGAGTTAAGATGTAGTGTCAATAGAGTCTGGCTCAATGCAAAAGAACTTTGAACAGTGGTCTGGAGAAGAGAGAAAGGGTCACATCACACAGCTGTGTACCAAAGCTAGGCTGGAGGTCAGAGCCTCAGCACAGTTAGGAGTCAGACAGAACATGGCTCCAGTCCTTGTGGCATCTTCTCAGGAAACCAGGGGTAAGGGCTGGGCTTGGTAGTGAGGGGAGGTCACATCGGTACTTGTACCAAACAAAGACCCGAATCTCGGTGCCTCCTGTAGTCCAGGCTTATTTCTCTCCATACAAAGTCCAGCATGACTCTCCTGGTGCCTCTCCAGGTGGCCTCAGACAGGCTCATTTCGAGACATTAACTCCTCCGTCCTGTGGTTTTACCTTCCCCTGGGGCTATGGGTGCTCTGCTGGGTTGTCTGTATCTGGCTAACAGATGGCGGAAGAGAGGAAAGATTGATTACGCGTGGGAGGTTTTAATGGGCCAGGACTCGAACGGAGTGGAGTATGCTGCCCACATTCCACAGGCCGGAGTGCAAACACATGGCCACACCTAATTGCCGAGGAGGCTGGGGAGTAGAGTTGGGGTGACCAAGAGGAGAAGGAAATGGGATTGTACGTAGTCATAAGTGCAAAGGGCCATAACTACTAGGTAGTGAGACCCAGCTGTGTGCCAAGCACTGGGCTAGTCTCTGCACATACGTTATCTTCATCCGGGTGGGCACTTGAAATCAGGACCTTACCCACACTCACTGGGTACTGGGCATAGGAGAGGAGCCTCACACACAGCCCTGTCTATTTCTCATTAGTTCAGGGCCAGGGCAAGGTCGCCCTGAAGTTGGTGGGCTTTAGGACCATGGGTGCCCATGGACCGATAGGGGTCAGATGGGGGCGTTAGGGTCAGTGGGTCTGGCATTGTTGGCCTGAAACAGTCCTTCCAGGCCAGCTTCTCACCAGGACCCTCCCTCCAAGTCCACTGGTCTCCCTGGGCTGGGGTGGGTTTGGGGTTGCACCACAAGATGGCATCGACCCAGGTTATTGCTGTGTTGACAGTCTCTGAAGTCCTTTATTCACTATCTTCCGTCCCTCTGCTCCTTTGTTCCCCCTTTCCACTGTTTCTCCTGACGTCCTTTTATTTTTCTCCTAATTAATGTTGTGGACGAGGTCTGCTGGTAAGTTAGAAGAGTTTATCCAAGCTGACACTCTGTTTATAATTTATCATTTACATCCTAACTTTAGCAAGGTCCTTCCATTTGTGGACCGTGGCCAGTGTGTTCTCTCTGCGTGCTTGGCGCTGGATTGGACGGAGTGAGGAAAGTGAAGGTCAGGTCTTCAAATGCTGGGATGTTGATGAAACCCGGGGTTGCAAAGTGACAGCTGTGTGGACACCATATGAGGATGTTTCCTCATCCCTTACCAGTTGCAGCATCCTTACGATGTTCACAGAAATCCCCATGCCTTAGGGCTTGGAACATGCGGCTTAGGAAGCTGGTTGATTGCCCCAGACCACCATGCACAGCCCCCTGGTATGAGCAGCCCCTTCTCCATCCGTGATCTTACCTTTGGTTAAGATGCCTCTGTATTATGATGGGGCTAGGGGCCAGAGTGCACACACAGCTTGCTCTGTGCAGATTTGAGTAAGTCAGTTTCCCTCCTTGACCTCAGGTTCATTAACAGCATGGAAAAGGGGCAGGAAAAGATGTTATTCAAAGGCCCTGAAGTCCATGAATCTCAGTTGTAATTATCTTTAATAATATTTGTAGCTCTCCTCTTGTCCTGGGAAGCAGTGCAGAGAAGCAGAAAGAGTATGTTCTCTGAGCTTCAGTTTTCTCATGCTGAAAGTGGGGATAAGATCCATTGCCTTGGAGGAAGTTGTGAAGATCAAATGAAACATTTACATGAAGTCTTTAACATGGCACCTGGCGCGTGGTGCTAACAAAGGATGCGACTTCTGTGCTGTTGACCCAGAATGAAGCCCAGGCCATGCTCCCTGGGAGAGCCCAGCTGACCCTCTGTGTAGACAGAGAAACCACATGTGGAAGGAGGTGGTTGATCAGGCACGTGGGGCAGTGGCTCAGACTCTAGGAACTGGGAGGACCAGGAACCTTATCTCTGGAGCGAGCACCTGGCGTTGCCCTTTGGAGCACAGAATAACCACACAGGCCACAGAGAGGGCAGGCGCTCCTTGCAGAGATGCATGCAAATGTGTTTGCCATTAGGCCTTCCACGCCAATAATCCCTATCTTCTTCTCTTTCCTTTGTTGTGTTTTCTTTAGTGGCCAGAAGCCAGATAAAACACACTGTCTCACAGGCTTCCACGGCCAATCCTGCCTCCCCAGGCTGGAGTGGGGGCTGTGGGCTGTGGCCCCCACTGCTGGCTCGAATCTCCTCCCGGGGGCTCTGGAGTTCAGGTGCTTTGTGAAGTCAAGTTGGTGCATCAGGCTGGTCCCCAAGACCTGGCCAGCACTGCCCTCCTCTTATCCCTTCACTCAACAAACACATCCTGGCCCAAGGACACTCCAAATTGCCAGTGGTCAAACCTGTGCAGGGGGTGCAAACAGAGTGAAGGACAGGGAAGCCATCAGTCACCAGAAGCCCAGGCAGGCTATTGTTTCTCTGAGGATTGATGAGTTGGATCCATTCTGCTTGGTTGGGCACTCACTGGAAATATCCAAGATGTTTGATCTTTTGCCCTCAAGGACCTGGTCCCTGCCCACCTCTGGGTCTTTGTACAAACCATCTCCTGGTCCCAGCATACAGATTCAGTTGTCCTTTACCAGCACCAGCCCAGTGCTAGTCACTTCTTTAAGGAAGATGTCCATCTGTCTTCCTTCTTTCTTCTCCACTTGCCCAAGGCCCCTCCTTACATTTGAGGCTCAGCCTCAACTGGGCCTGACCGTGTTTCTCCTGACTAACCTGGGGCATGTGACCTCCAGGCCTCCTCCTACCTCAGCTCCCTCGCCCACCCTGTTGCCCCCTCAGCAAGCTCCCTGAGATCATTGTTCATCACCATGTGCAGGTAACTGGCCTAGTGAGGAGCCTCCACTCATTTGACGCTATGATCGTTTTCACTTTCTTTTTTTCCAATCATCACTTTTGATAAAACTATCTGGACTCCCCTTTTCACACCAGGTAGTGGCAAGATCTAGCCCAAATGCCATAATTTTTGTGCTACATTTAATGAAGACAATCTTATTTTGTGATTTAAGATTTATTCCCAATAATGAATAAGGAGAGAAACTTGTCTTTCTTCCTCCTCTTCTTCTTCTTCTTCCTCCTTCTCCTCCTCCTCTTCTTCTTCTATTATTATTATTATTATTATTATTATTATTATATATCAAATTTGATTCACAGCTCTTCTACCCAGCAGTGTCTAGCATCAATGCCTGATTTCAGTGCCTTTAAAAGAGAATGTGTGTGTGTGTGTGTGTGTGTGTGTGCATACGTGCATGTGTAAGCATGTGTGTGTGGGTGGTATTTAGTCCCTCGATGCCTTGGGTTGGGGAGAAGAAAGCCTAGTGAAGACAGTATCTTCCTTACCTCGGTTAGGTGTGGTCTTCTGAATTGTCTGTAACTTCTCTTGTAGCTCATGAGCCATGAGTTCCAAGAGGAAGGGTGATATAGCTCCAATATGCCCTGCTGGCAAGGGCTCATTCCTACGAGACCCCACTATGCACTGGCGGTCCCTCCGAGATTTGGCCAGCACTTCTGGCCCATTCCCAGGTGGTGGTATTCAGGCTACATTTCATCAATTTTGTCTTGCTGCCTCCCACGTTCTAGAATTTATTTCCTCTCTGCAGCCAACGCCAGGGCAGCAGGTAGCTTCTGTACCTCTTGGAACTTGGGAAGTCAGGAAGAGAGTCTGGTCCCTCCTTTCCTGCTGGTGTCTTCCCACTAGTACTGCCTAGTTTTCTTTCTCCTTACTTAGGTGACAGCAGGGTGGGTCAACAAGTCTAACACCAAAGCAGATTTAGAATGAGTGGATGAGATGCACGTCTCCTGGTCTTGTAGATTATTAGGTTCCTAGGGTGGCTCGAACAAAGCACCATAAGTCGAGTGTCTTAAAACATCAGAAACTTATTGTCTCACAGTTCTGGAGGCCAGAAGTCCACAATCAAGGCTTGGCAGCAAGCTGCCTTTGGAGGTCTTAGGAAAGAATCTGTTCCAAGCCTCTCTTTTCTCTTCTGGTAGCTCTTTAGTTTGTGGTAGCGTAACGCCAACCTTCACATGGTGTTCTCTGTGTGTGTGTGAGTGTGTGTGTGTGTGTATGTGTGTGTCTGTCTGTCTGTCACTACACATGCTGTTCTTTTTATAAGGATACTAGTCATATTGGATTGGGGCCACCCAACTCCAATATGACTTCATCTTAACTAATTATGTCTGCAATGACCCTATTTCCAAATAAGATCACATTCTGAGGTACTGGGCATTAAGACTTCAACATATAAATTTTGAGGGATCACAATTCATCCCATAACAACTTCAAATCATTATAAGAGGTTCTTGGAATCTTTCCCTCTCTTGTTTTGGTGGAGGGCCTGGCATTTCTCCCTGAACACTGCACCCTAAATACGCAGCCGCCTCTCTCTGTCTCTCTGCTCTCCTTCATGTTGACCAGGGCTGGTCGTTTGTGGTGTAGAGCTGCTTCCAGCACTTTGAAGCAGACACTGGGGAGAGATGGCAGCTCTCTGCATTTAGAGCACGTGATGGTCAGCATCTTGGTCCATCACTTTGGACCTTAGCCACAATTCTGTGACAACAAGCAAAATCCCACCCTCCATCCTATTAATGCATATTTTTGCCTTCTTAATAAAATTGTGACTCCTTTAAGGAAAAACATAGCCCCTAAGGGGATACAGAGGTGAGAGGTTTGATCTCTGCCCTGGAGCTGCCCACAGTCATGTTGGGACAGAGACATGTAGAGAGCACATGATCACAGTAGGGCACTTCTAGAGGCACACTGAGGGGTCAGAAGAAAGCGCCAATGCGGCTGAAACGGAAGACGCTCAGTTGTCATCCCCAACTCTAGCTATAAGGACACTGGGTGTCACGTCAGCACTTCTGCACATGAGCAACCACTGTCCTCTCAGGAAGGGACGAGAGGAAAAGAGCACCTGGGGCCTTGGGACGCAAACAACTCCTCAGGTGCTGGGGAGGTGTCACTGCGGTGGCGAGTGCTTGCTGCCCAGAGGGAGAACAGGAAAATGTAGTCAGAGCCCTGCCCCCTGGCAGGGCTGCTTGAGGGGGCTGTGCAGCCTTGTGCACCTCATCTGACCCCATCATGGGGATGTGCTTTGAACAGAAGGACCGGAGGCCTGAGGTCCTGCCGGGGTGGTTTTCACCCAAGGAGCTCTCCTGTGCAAGGTCATGTGGACAAGGCACATCCTGTCCCCCGTCGTCCCTGAGCAGCCGTGACTGAGACACCCCAGAGTGCTCTGCATTCAGTGCCCACAGGTGACTAGAGCTCTAAGTTATGGAAACATCATGAACTGTGGCTGATGCCATGTCCTTGTTAGAGCCCAGGGCAGCAGCTGGAAGTCTAGTGGCTCCCACCCTGTCTCAAGCCCCCGCTCCGTAGAAAATAGTACTGGGTTCATTTGGGTATTTCCGATCTCTTTAATATAAGGTTGTTTTTCCAGTCTTCTCTCAGAAATGGGAATATAAGTCTGAGATCTCTTAAATTCTTCCATAACTTGGTGCTCCCTGCCATTCACATTGGCTTTGTAACTTGTGTTCTCTGAAATGATCTTTAGGGATTCTTGGAAGCCCACAGGGTTTGGCACGTTCTCCGTGGCTTGTGTCTGAGCCTTGCTTCAGCGGCAAGTCCTCGCGGGCTCGGCCCAGCTTCTGGCAGCCTCATTGCCGGGTGCGGCTCCTGAACACAAGTATGCAGAGAAGGCACGTACCTTCTACCTGTCCTACCCATCGGGGGAGTCAGAATTTGTTGTTAACAATAGTCTAGAAGTAGTAGCTTCTGGACAAGACAGGTGATTGAGGAGAAGGAAATACAAGAAACAAATGTAAGACTATCAGCCTCATTTGCAAACGAGAAGGCTGAAGTTTAAGAAGTTGTTTTGGACTGGGTTGTGTTCCTCCTCTGCCCCCCAAATCCACATGTTAAAGCCCTAACTTCCACTGTGATGGTATTAGGGGACAGGACCTAGGGCAAGTAGTTTGGTCATGAGGGCAGGGCCTTTGTCTGATGGAATTTGTGCCCCAGTAGGAAGAGACATGGAGAGCTTGTGTTTTCTTGCACGCGCAACCAGGAAAGGCCATATGATCACATGGTGAGAAGGGGCCATCTGCAAGCTAGGGACAGAGCTCTGCCCAGGACCTGACCATACTGACACCCTGATCTCAGCCTTCTAGTCTCCAGACTGGGAGACAATACACTTCTGGTTGTAAGTTACCCAGTGTATGGTGCTTTGTCATGCAGGCCAAACTGACTGAGACAGAGTTAGTCCAGTATTCTGCAAGGTCACGAGGCTAGGGCGAGCTCAAGCTTGGACTGAAAACCTATTCTGAGCTCAGTGCATTGCATTTCCTGGAGTTTTCCTGATGCGTGAGCTCGTTTAGCTCGCCTTCTGAAGCAATTGTTTAGCATTGACTACATGGAAGGCCTTCTGTTCTCATCTGCATTTTCTCCTTTTCTTTCTATCTTCCTTTTATACCAGCACCTTTATGATAGTTATTATAACTGTTATAAATTAAATTCCCAGGAAAGTCCCTTAACAGCACATATAAGAAAGAGGCATTGTGCCTGACCAGGAGGTGGCATAGTAGATAGAGCATTGGACTGGGATGCAGAGGACCCAGGTTCAAAACCCCGAGATCACCAGCTTGAGTGCAGGCTCATCTGTTTTGGGCAAGGCTCACCAGCATGAGCCTAGGTCACTGGCTCAAGCAAGGGGTCACTCGGTCTGCTGTAGCCCCCCTGCTCAAGGCACATAGAGAAAGCAATTGTGAACAACTAAGGTGCCGCAACAAGGAATTGATGCTTCTCATCTCTCTCCTTTCCTGTCTATCTTTCCCTATCTATCCCTCTCTCTGTCACAAACAAACAAACAAACAAACAAAAAGGAAAATAAAGAGGCATTGCATATGATGACCACCCAGCGTTTAGTGCATATTCCCTGTGTGTGTGTGTGGCGGGGGGAGGGTGCAGAGGAAGAAGGCATACCACCTTTTCATAAATTTATGCATTCCAGGAGGGGTTGAGGGCTTTGGAGACTAGACATAAATCCCATTTTCCCAGCCTCCTCAGGGCAGGGTTAAAATGATCATATCCTTTATCCTTTATCGAGCAAAGGCAGCGCCTTCCATTTGTTTTTCTTGATTCTCATGAGAATTTGTGAGGCGGGAATAGCATCTCCAGCGCTACAGGTGTCCCACTATCACCCTTGGGTCCTTTGTGTGCCCATGGGATCTGCTGTGCTTTTTTGAGTTCTGCAGGGACCCATATCCTAGAGGGGCGATAAGGTGGTCTGACGGGGTTGATGGTGTAGCTGCATTATTCCGACATGAATGGAGCTGGCAAAAACTGAAAAGGAGCTGATCGGTTTGGAAGGATTAAAGAATTATATGTGATTAAAAAATGGTTCAGAAACTAGAAGCCCCCAAATGACAGTGTCTGAAAAACAGGAGCCAATGACCAGCTTCTATTCATTTTTTCAAACTGTGATGGAGACAAGCCTTTTATTGGTTTTTAATTTGATACCAGCATGATCTCCCACACTAATCAAGGCTTCCCCCTATGTGACCTGGGAGGGATTTGGGTTTGAGAGGATGTTCTGAGAGGCGCTGAGGGATCTGGTCAAAATATGGGAGTATAGCATCTGCTCTTTCTTGAGAGGTGGTTTGGGCTTTGCCCTGGTCCCCTGATGTGTCATGTGCACTCTGGGTGTAAGAGTGTGTGAGTGTGTGTGAGCATGTATGAGTGTGTGTGTGATCTTATCCTCCTATATGCATAGACCTATGAGGATGCCCTTTTAGTCTGGAGCACAATTGCCTTTCTCAGATGGTGAAAATGATATCTGATCATAAAAGAGGTGATCGCAGGGCTATTTTCCCCAGTCGACATCCTCTCCCCAGCCTTTGGCATCTGTCCGCCCCACCAGGCCTGTGTGTGACCCGGAGCCCGCTTGTTTTGCCTTGTTCGGGCCTCCCCAGGTCTCCAGGAATTACTCAGGATCCATGCTCTCTGTCAGCTCTGGAGCGGGGCCAAGCGCATGCCTTCCTTTCTGCTGTCTTCATTAATACTGGGCTCGCGTCCCAGCATTCCTGAGAAATTGATAGAGACAGAACATCAATTGTAGTTTAGCTCTACAACGGGGAAACTCACGGTGACAGGCCGGTGTTTTTTTTTTTTTTCCCCCTCCAGAGAAGTCGATGGCCCTTTCCTGGAGCAGCCGATGCTGGGGCTCTCTGAGCCTTCGTGAGGTCATAGAGTGGGACGCGGGACAAGACCAACAAGCTGCTAATCTGCTAATTGCAGCCTGGCTAAGTGATATTACCTTTGTGTTTGGCTTTCTTGGATGAGGGATGGCTGTGTATGTCAGAGAGAAGAGAGCAAGGCATCTTCCCTGGGCCAGAGGCGAGCTGTGGCCTGTGACTGAGGCTCACAAGACCCAGATGGGGGCCAGGCTGGCCAACATGGGCTGACCAGGAGCTCCCCTCTGAGGGGGGCTGCAGGACCAAGGCAGAGGGCGGCCTGGGCCATGCAGAAATGCAGGTCTTTATTGGTGTCCCACAGTGTTTGAGAAGATGTGCAGTTGCTTTTTCCTGCTTAGACCTCTCTGGGTCCCCTTTAGTCAGGTGACTTCTGAGGGGCACATGCAGTAAACAGGACCAGCCAGGTCCCAGTGGGAACACACGTGCCTTTGTACAATGGGCAAGGGAGAGAGACCGGTGGGTCTCTTCCAGTGCCTACCACTCCTCTCAATGCTCTCCTTCGTAAACAACCCCGCCTGCCACCCCATTGCCCCATTCAGAGATTGTGGACTTGCCCAAGACTCCTCCCCCTGCCCCCTCCTCTGTCATGAAATGTCAGTCCCCTTTCTCTGTCATATCTCTTGGATTTGTGCCCATCTCTCCTTTCCCATCAGAACCAGCCTTGCCCAGGCCACCATCATCTTCCCTACATGGAGGAAGGATCCTTAAGGATCAGCTTTTCATTCTTCAGCCAGCCACCTTTCTATAGTGCAGCCAGGACTGTGGCATGGCCCTGCTGAAGCCTTCAGTGGCTCCCCGTGGCTGTCTGGACCAAGTCCGATGTCTCTGTCTGACCGATGAGGTAAGGCCCGGCCCAGCCTCCCAATGGCTTTCTCTCTCGTCGTAACCCACACGGCCCGCATGGTCTCTCCCAGCCACTGTGAACCTCGTACGATCCCCTGAGTGTGCCACAGTCGCCCTGCTGCTCAGCCTTTGGGGTGCTGTTCCTCTGCCTTGGCCCCCCTTCCCTCTTCTGCACAACTCGACCCATTTGCTTGGTCTCGGCTGAGATGCCATTTCCCTTGGGAGGCCTCCTTTGACTCCCTCTGTCGAGGCCTGCCCTCCTCTGTGCTCTCCTATGATTCACTGTATTTCCCGTCCACAATACTGTCATCGATACATAGCAAAGGCTTATTTATGCAGCAAGAGACTTTTTCTTTTCTTCACAGATGGTACAGAATTCTTGAGAAAAAAAAGAATTGGATTTATGAAAATGTCTTGAGAAGCCATTTGGCTAGAAGGTGGAACCCTGGGGGCCTGGTTTAGCGGGAGACCAAAGTGGTCACTAGACCGCTGCCTATTAGAACTGGACGAGAATGTAGATGTCAGAACGGATCGCGGGACTAAGTTGGGAGAGGATGGTCATAGGCATGGTGGACTGGACCAAAGTCTTCAAGACCAAAGTGACTCATGTTCAATGAAAGTTATAGGCATTTCTGAGATAAAAACATCCTTCACCCCCACCCCAAGTGTTTAGTAAAATGTAGCCCACACACTAAGGACTGGTGTGGGTGTGTAGTGTAAACCCAGAAGGGGTGATGGGATCACATCTGGGTCTCTTCCATGCTGAAAATAAACAAACAACCGAAACACACTGGCGAGAGGGTCAGAATGCAGAGGAGAAAGGATGTCACAAGCGGATGAACTAACACAAGGGTGTTGGCTTTCCTGGGAACACAGGGACTGCACAGAAGCTACTGGACTTTCTCAAATGTGTGGATCAGGGGGTTGGGTCCACTTTAATTTACTGGGACGGAGACCCCAGCCAACACCTGGAATCTAGTTCCCGCCTACTTCCTCATTGGGATAACCCTATGAAGGAGGCAGGTGTTCATGACTCTATTCCCACAATGTACTAAAAAAAAAAAAAAAATGATGGTGGAATGAATGAAATAAGTAAAAATGATGAAAGATAAGAAGTAATAGGTCTAATTTGCTAAAGTTGCTTAAGCTTTCAGAAATATCCTGAACAAAACAGAGGCCTCTAATCAAAGGGTCCATGGAAGAGACTGGAATAAATAGGAGGCTCACGGGTCCCCTCTTTGTACAGAATTGCAGTTGGTCCTCTCCCTCAGCACATCCCACCTGAAAATGTAACAGCTTCATGGGCCCCAGGATGCTGGCACAGGGAGGATGGCCTGGGGACCAGGTGGGAGGGCTGGTGCTGGTCAGGTGTGTCTGTGTGATGGTCTTGCTGGGTTCCCGGCTCAGGACTAGATGGCTGGAAACCCACACCCACTCATTTGTGTGCATGGTCCCTGCCTTTAAGGTGTTCCTTTCCCGCCGGGGAAGCAGGGAGTGGATGTGTGAAAAGAGGAGCCACGCAGGCTAGGTTGTCATCTGAGTTGGGACTTCTGGAGTTTGGGTAAGGGTGACTTTTCTGACCCCTGTGTACCCTGCTAGATCTGTGTGGTAGGGTCACCTGCTGGAGCCAGATGAAGCCTGGGACCACGGCCCCTCATACCTTCATGACTTCTACTTTCCCTGGTGAATTCATCTTGTTTTTATATGTGCTATTTTTGTTTTCTTAATTACTCATTTTTTCCATATTTTATACCTTCTTTCAAAAAATAAGAATCTCCCCCAATATTATATTTGATGGCTATTTGGATATCAGAGATGTAGATGAATGTGCCTTTGCCTTTCTGTATGTGAAATTGATGGGTTTTCTCCTTATCTTCCCTCCAAGTTCAATAAATGCTCTGTGGTGATCATGATCAATCACCTTTAACCACACTGTAAAGGCTATTTCCCCCCTATTTTTAAAAATGGGTCCGCCAGTGTAGCAGATGGGTTGAACTCAAGTGTGCCTTCCCTGCCAAGTGCGATGGCCCTGGGGACACGCTCATGGTTGATACTTTAATCAGATCCCTCTTCTCTGTTCCCTGGAAATCTTCCTCTGGTATTTCTCCTGACCCTGATCCCCAGGAGTTTCACCCCTCCTCAGGCCAGTGGGGGAGCAGTGCTTTGGAAAGCTGGACAGAGAAGAGCTATGGTGAAGAATGTTTGTCTTTTCCTGTCCAAGAAAAGTCACAGGAAAGCCTTTGCTAGGAATAAGCTTTTTGGAAGGACACTCAGCCCACTCTGGCCTGAGCCCCTCAGGGGGGCTGCACCCTCTGTGGGTGCTGGGGTGTCGGTCAGCAGCAGGATCAGCAGTCTCAACCTTGGGGGGCCCAGTGCTGCTCCTGTCCACCCCCCGCCGAGGGCTGCCCCCTTCCCTTGGGCCTTTCTCCCCTTTCGGAGCAGAGCAGGTGCTGGGGGGCCTCGTGCGTCCTCCTGCTCCCTCGGCCTCTCTCCTCCCAGCGTATCTCTGCCACTCAGCAGGGCGCCCCGAGCGCTGGCATCACTCCTGAAGTTGTGGCCTGTTTCTAGCCCCTTGCACACGTCTCGTGGTCCTGAGCTGCCTTGCCTTTGCTCACGCTGTTCTCTGGGCTTGTTCCCTTTGCTGTCTCCTGTTTCCCTTGGCCGACTCCCCTTTTCTTTTGAAGACTCAGCTCAGTTGTCCAATTTTCGGATGTCTTCTTTGGCCCCAGGTTGTTAGATGCCTCTTCTGAGCCCCCATCATGTCCTGTACGTACCTCTGTTCCAGCTTGGACTGTGTTCTATTGAAATGGCATTCCCACTTGCTTGTCTTTAGTACTAGACCATGGGCCCCTGAGTATAGAGGTGCTATCTGATTCATTGCTGAATTCCATTGCTCAGTACAACATCCAGCAGAGTGGGTACTCAGTCAATATTTTTTTTTTTTGTATGAGAGAGGTAGACTAATTTATTGACTTGGGGATTCAAGGGGCAGCTGTAAGGATGGGGTATGATCTCAGTGTTATGCTCTAATTCACAGCTTGCAGACCCTCTTCATGTAATTAGAGGCACTGATCTAAGGTTCAGTTGCCCCAGGCCTCCCAAATCAACCACAGGTCCCCATGTCGTTGTATACTTATAGCCATCTGCACCTGTTGGGAAGCTCTGCCCTCCATGTCCTATCTTCCCCTATAAAAGGGCTCTGCTCTAGCTTGTCTAATCTATTCAATATCTACTATGCCCCAAACATGTCTATAGTTCTATCTTCCTCCACTTTACTCATGCCATCCTCCCTGCCTGGAACACCTGTTTCTGACTTTGTCTTTTGTGTGGTCGCCTGATCTATTTTTTTAAGAACTTAGTTGAGCCCCTGTTTCTAGGAGCCCTGCACTTCCATAAGCCCCGCAAGTCTACTTCTCCTCGGACTCTGACCTTCCATAGTGCCTCTTTGCATTTCCAAATTGCCATCGACAGATGTCCTCCTTGGGCCTCTCTCACTAGGAGAATGGTAAGTAAATTGGTGGCCCAAGACCCAAGTGTGTCTCCCTGACTCCTTAGCTTGGTCCCTGGTGGGTATTAGGGGATGTTTGGAATCTTTCTTTCCTTGCACTGGTAGCCACGGGAGGCTGCTCAGGGAATGCTGGGCCCAGAGCTGCACAGAGGACAGGAACGGGGGGCCGGGGGGTCTCCAGAAGTGGAGCAGGTGGCTGTTGGTAGGGGAATTTTAGGAACCTTCCATCTAATACTATCTCCTCCATCTGGAGTGCAACTAGCAGTGGGTCTATTCTCCCAAAGAGCAGCTGAGAATAGGTCACACTATGGTTTTGGGGCTTGCCCATGGCTAAGAGACACTCTAGTGTCAGAGGTTACCAGGATAGAAGCTGCAAGGCAAGGAGAAGTCATGGAGAAACCCCTTCCCTGACTTCTCCCCTTCTGTGGGAGCTGGTCCAGCTGCTGCTGGCTGGCAGACAAAACTCAGAGAGGCTCAGGCTTCCCTCTGCCTCTGCTGATGAAACTGGGACCACCCTTTGCAATCTGGAGAGGCCACAGCAAATGAAGTGCTTATTTGAAAGGTCCCCTGGAGCCATCCTTATGGGATCAGGATGCAGAAAATAGTTTAACGAGGACACCAGCCTGCAGGTGCACCTGTGCTAATTCTGTAGACAAAGGCACTAACCTGACAGCTCAGAGAGGAAGGGGCCATTACACTTCTTTGGGGAAACATCAGTCCTGCAGGGCAGACAGAAGCACCTCACTGAAGCAGGAGGCAGATGGCAAAGGCATCTTTGGGACTGTGTCCCATTGGTCTGTCCGGTTAGCCTGCCCCTTTATGGGCTCGGCAGCATCCCTGGGACCTGGCCATGACTCCTTAGTAACCTAGGGCGGCAGAGAACTGGGGGTTGGAGGATAGTGAGGACTGTAGCATCTAAAGTGGGAAGAACAGGATAGAAGTTCCCACACAGAGAACTCAGATGGGGAACAGAGTCTAGCACAATAGCCTTTACGGATTTTGACTGCAACTCCCAGCAAGAAATATGTTTAAAATCCTATTCCATTGCATTTTAAGTGTGGATGTATATGCTTATCTGTATATACACTTATAACTGAAACAAAAGTGTCAGGAGACAATGCCTGTTGCCACTCTGTAGGATGTACTTGGAACATTCTGTTCAATTTTTTTCATTAAAATAAGCTTCCCTTGGTTGTGACCCACTACATTTATTTTATGAACCTTCCAGTGAGTTGCTTCCCACAGTTTGAAGAATGCAGGGCAGACACAGGACGCTGGAACAGAGCGCTGCCCAGCCCGGGAGGGGTGGCGCGGCCCATCCCCCGTGCCTACTCCGAGATGGAGATGGACCCCCTTGATGTAAATGAGATGATCGGTGTGAAGTGGGTCACACAAGGCTTGACATCTGCAAGCGTTAAAGAACCATTAGAGATGCTGATGTTGATGACGATGATGATACTGATTTCTTGTCTTAGACTGCAGAGGGGACTGCTGTCGCCCTTGGCTGTCGCCTGCTTTCTGAGAGCTGTCACCGCTGGAGTGAGGATGTCTGCCTCTTTGCTGCCTGTTTGGAAGCTGCAGCTTTGCAGGGCGGTGGGGTGCGCGTTGAGAAGGGGAGCGTGAGGAAGTGCAGCGTGCAGGGAGGTCGCGGTCAAGGTTGGGACCTGCGTGAGGATCGTCTGTGATGCGTGTTCAGTGTGGATAGATTCTCCTGCATTTGCCATGCCACACATGTGGATGGAGATGAGACAGCAACACAGAGAAGTAAAAAAGTCTTCAGCTAGAAATGACAGACAAAATGGTCATAGTCTTGGAAGAGGCCGCCTGGAACATGGTGGGGGACCGGAAGTCAGAGCAGGAGGTAGCACCGGATTGTTTCACGTTTTTGGTGTGTTTCTTCATGCCCATTCTTGGCTATGTGTGCAGTGGGGAGCTCTGAGGTGCCCCCACCCTCAGCTCCCTCCCCCAGCTCTGACATCCTGCAGCGGCCAGAGGGCAAGGTGGCCGTGCCACCTGGAAAGGGACTTTTCAGGCTCACAGGGCAGAGGCTGGTCGCCCAGCTTGGCCTGAGCATCCGCCCGCACCCACTCTGGACACAGCTAAGAAGGAGAGCTCCTGTCTGGAGGGCTTTGGCTTACCCACTCCACTCATGTTGTGGACTTGGCGTGTCCTAAGGACAGCTGGCTCCTTTGCCCTGTCACCCTTTCCTGTTCCACAGTGAGCTGATGCTTTCGGCTTCCCTCTTTTCCTGAGAGTGAGCCTGGGGTGTCGGTGTCCAAGTGGAGCAGTGCAGGCTAATTTGGGAAAGAGGGACAGAGCAGGGAGAAGTCTGGGCCTCTGGGGGACCAGGCCTTCTGAGGGGGCTTGTTCAGGAGTTCTGCTCCACACAGCCAGAGGTCCTTGTGGGTTGGACCTGGCGTGTTAAGCTGCTGGGAGTGGGTGCAGAGGGTACCGAGCTCAGTGCTGGTACAAATGTAACCAGTGATTCTGAGAGGGCAGTCGGGCATGGGTGGCTGTCCTTGGTCCCCATCCCTTGGGGTATTACAATGTCAGCTCCCTCTGGCCTGGGAGACTCAGCTGGACGGGGCTTCCTGCAACACTTTCCCCCTGGCCAGATGGCCTGGTAAGTGCGTGCCTCTGACATGAATAACCCCGTGCTGATGTGGAAGCCCAGAGAATTCTTCTTTTGTTAGGTTTAAGTCTCTCCCTGAGCTCTCCCTCTCTCCACTCTGAAAATAGCCTCTGAGCACTGTTGCTGTGTTTGAGCCGCACACACACTGCTCAGCACAGAGCTCTGTCCCTGCTGATGAGTGCCCAGAGCAGGATGTCACCAAGTGAAATCGATCCTGCGTCTTTCCATTCTCTCTCTCTGCCTCTTGCTCCAAAGACCCTTACCATCTCTTACTTTAAACAACAAAGGGACAGTTTCTACTTTGTAGAGCAACTTCTCTTTGTCCTGTGACACTATATACATTAAGGAAAGCAGAGGACAGGCCAGGCCCAAGCCTTGTCTCGGGGCCTCCCTGGGCCCCTGGAGTCCCTGGGAGGGCCAGTTGTGCCTTGAGAAAAGGGCCTGGGGGCTACGGAGAAACGCCCTGGGAGCGGCGGACCTGGTGACCCTCTTTGAGGTGGGGACATCCCATGGTGGAACAGAGGGCATGGTTCGGGCTGTGACCAGCCCAGCAGGGGAAAGGCTAGAGGGCCCAGATGGAGAAGTTGAGCTGCGACTAAAGCTCTACTCAGTCTGCCTTTGGGGACTAAGGTTGGCTTACCCTCTCCGCTCATGCTGTGGACTTGGCGTGTCCTAAGGACAGCTGGCTCCTTTGCCCTGTCACCCTTTCCTGTCCCACACTGAGCTGATGCTTTTAGGGCAGGCTCTCTCTGCACCACTCAGGGTGAGAGGGTGGGTGACCAGGACTTGGGGTGTGGGTTGGCTAGGCACATATTTTCCATCTGCTGTGGGTCTGGCTGGAGCCTGGGAAGGGGACAGTGTCCACTGGAGGGCACTGCAGCACCACCTTGGGCGCCACAGCCCCTCTGCCTGGTGAGAGGAGCTTGTGCGCCTCCTGGAACGCAGGGTGTCTCCAGAGGGAGACAGAGATCAGCCAGGTGCCGCCTGCCTTCAGGGTTGTCACCTGTGTGGGGTGTCCAGCGCGGGCTCACACTCCCTCCCTCCCCCCCTCTCATTCCCCGCCCGTTCATGTGGACACACACAGACCCACACGTCCACTGTCACTCACATTCATAATGCACATATCACACATCCACATCCACACGTTCATAACTGCACACGTAGATGCACTCCTAATCGCATACCCTCACACACACTCGATCAGTCACGTGGACTCTCACACCCGTCTCACACACACACACACACACACACACACACACACACACTCCCTTGCCAGTTTCAGCCATGTGCCTCACACGTGCAGCCGGCCTGGAGCAGCTGTTTGTGTGGTGGGGCTGATGTAATGTCAAGAAATTTTGTGTTATATTTAAAATGACACCTGTAAAAATAATCTTCAATTTGTAATTTAAATACTGTAATACTCAATTATGTGGACTGACAGGAAGTGTCCCAGTGGCTTTGGAGAACAACATTCTTGTGCCCTGCCTCCTGTGCCCTGGGGACGGGTGGGGACAAGGTGGGCACAAGGTGGATGCCAGACCAGGCCTCCGTCCTGAGTGACCTGCCAGCTTGCCCAGCTGGGTACCTGGGGGCTTCCACACCCTGAGTGAGTGCCTACCTCCGCTGGCGCCTGTCGTCCACCTGTCCATCTGTTCCCCACTCTCAGGCTGCTTCCAGAAAGAGCGCCCCCTGTGGGTTTACCCGGGAGACCAGAAGACACACTGTACTAGGGAGAAAGAGGGAGGCCCTTCTTTGTGGATGGTCCCAGCACACAATTCCACCATCCCTCAACCCTTTCCTTCTGCCTCACAGCTTCAGACTTGCAGTGGAAGTCTGTAGTTTACAGCCCAGGGCCCCTCCACCCCAAACACCCCCAGCATCGCTGCTCAGAGTCCTACCACTTCACTGTACATATCTCCACACCCGTGTTCGCCTCACAGCCCCCAGCCCCCAGCCCCCTGACCGCCCAGCACAAACAGCACTTTGGCCCCCCGCCCTCAGCCTCCCTTCCCACCGACCCACAGCTGTGGACCACAGAGCCACTGCCTTCGGACATCGGCTCATGGCTGTTCTGCAGGGACTGGCGCCTGGGCACGTCCCAGACTGAGCACATCACTTTCCTCTGAGACCTGCTGCTTCTCCCCTTTTCTTCTCTCTGTGAGTGACTGCCGCCCCTTCCCTTGCCTTGCCCCCATGACCTTGCCAGCACATAGGCCATTGCTTGTGACTTCTCCACATCCTTGTCACCTACTCCTCAGTCACTTGGTTACCAAGCCCTGTCTCCTTTCTCCTTAAAAGTCTCCCTGGTCCGATTCTCTCCAGTTCTCTTGCGCAGCCCCAGGCTGGGGCCCTTGGCTTCTCTTAGTGGCCTCCTTGCCTCCAATTCATTGTGTTTACCATGGAGGCAGAGGGACTGTTCGAGAGCAGTGCTGTCCAATAGAACTTTCTGGAATGATGGAAATATCCTACATCTACTCAGACAAAAGTTGTAGCCACTAGCTACAGGTGGCTATTGGGTGGCTGAAGTGTGGCTAGTGCCACTGAGGCACTGAATTTTAAATTTGATTCAGTTTTGATAAACTTAGGTAGCCGTGGGCGGCCAGTGGCCACTGCGTTGGACAGCGCTGCCCCAGGACTTGACCTGGCTGTGCTGTCTGTCTGCCTTCATGCCTCCCACTGTCCCGAACAGCACACTTCAGCTTCGCAGTGCCGCTTGCCTGGCCCTGCTCGCGCATCCAGGCTCGCGTGCCGCAGCTGGCCCTTTGCTTTCCGTGAGCCTACCTCTTGGACTCCGCGCTTCCTGGCCCGGAGCGTCTTGCTACACTGTTTGGACTCACAGTGCTTTCTCTGCCTGGAAACCCTCCCTTGGGTTCGTCCTCAGGCCCTGCCCGCCTGGACATGTGTGCACTCAGACAGCCCTGCGTGGATGTGTGGCCTCTGCCCCTCGGACAGTGTGAACCCGAGCAAGGTCCTAGAACCCTGCTCTGTAAAGGGAGGTGTCACCCTCCCGCCTCACGTGGTTTGCAGAGCGCCATTAGTAATGCAGGCCAGAGCTCTGAGTGCAGCGCCTGGCCCACGCGGTGGGTGTCGGCCGCTTAGCATGTCTGTAGAATGCCTGACTGTCTCTCAGACATCTGAGCCCATGTATGTGGCTTGTATCTGGCCAGCCCGAGGGCTTTGCCCCTTTCCCCTTCTGCACCTACTGAGGCAGGATGGGGCAAGCCCCTCTCCGTGGTAAGGTAGTAGCAGCAACTTGCAGTTACTGAGGGCCGACTCGGGCTGGAGAGTCTCCTAAGGGCCCTTCAGCATCTTTCTCATCTTCAAGGCAGCCTTCGGGGGCGAGATGAACATTCTCATTCTACACGTGTAGCAGGTGGCGGAGAGAAGCAGAACCACCCTTCCAGTTCACACTTAGACTGTGTTGGAGCTGGAATGGTAACCCAGGCTCTTTTCTTTACGAAACGCCCAGAGGCCATGAGATGGGACGCAGGCTGATGAGGGCTGAGGTCCACAGTATCTCAGAGTCAACAAACTGCTTTCACAGTCGTGTCCCTCTGGGGCCCTGCGTCACCCCTGGGGAGCCGGCAGGGTTGGCTCACTATTCCCATCACACAGATGGGGAGTCAGAGCTCAGAAGTCAGAGGTTCTCTCATGTAGGATTTGACATTTTGAAAGTAAAAGGGCACCTCCTGGGTCACTGAAAACCAGATTCTGTCCAGAAAATTTTTTGGTGGCTGGAGGTCAGCCCCCTTGTTGGCTGTGGGTGGCTTGGGGCTCCTTCCTTCCCATCCACCTCCTTGTCCCTTTCTTTTCATAGTGCACTCAGCGGGGGAAATACTTTTGGACCCTGTCTTTTGGAATTCTGCAGTTTTTCCTTATTCACACCAGACCCGTCATTTCTAGAGCCTGGTTTTTCTTGGAAGGGCTGCCTGTGAGAATGGGCTTTTGTTTGGATTCCTCTGTCCCTGGAGGGGTAGGTGGGGGGCTGGGAGCCAGCCAGTCAAGGGTTCCCCTCCTCTCCTCTCGTGGCCTCTGTGGTTCTGCCATTGAGGCCCAGGGAGAAGAGCTGGGGCCTTCTCCGGAGGAAGGCAGGGGGCAGAGGGCTGCTTGCTTGAAGACTGGGCATTATGCTAGCATGTGGTCCTTTCTGACCCAGAAGACTGATCCTGGAAGCTTCTTGTCCAGGCTACTTTGGGCAGGTAGTGCCATTCTGGTAGGTCCCGAAACCCACATATATGTGTACTGCCATGTGTCAGAGACGCGGGGCAGCAGGGAGGAGCCCCTGTGTGTGCGCATGTGCGTGTGTGTGCCTGCAAAGGGCCATTGACAAGGCCCAGAGGAGACTTCAATCACTGGGAAGCGAGGCATGTGGGAAATAGGAAAGGGGTGATTTTTTCCATACATTCTTTCTTGAGGGGGAGATGCATTCTATTTATGGCTACATCTCCAGCCTGAGGTCTGGTGTATAGAAGGCATTTTGTAAATAATTGTTAACTCAACAAATTCCTTTTAAAAAATTAAGGTATAATTACATACTATGAAACACACAGAACATAAGTGTACACGCAGTCGATGAGTTTTAACAAATGTCTGTGCCCATGCAGACAGTACCCCCATCAAGATATAAGCATTTTAATCACCCACGAAAGTTTCCGACGCCCCTTTGCTGTGTGTCCTCCTCCCCCACGGATAAAAGAAACCGCTATTCTGAATACACCCTCATTGGTTCATTTTGCCTGTTGGAATTCATAGAAAAATTGGATCAAACAACATGAACTCTTTTTTTTTTTCCTGGCCCCTTTAGCTGAGCATAATGTTTTCAAGATTTACGCATTTTGTTGTGTGTATCAGCGGCCATTTCTTTGTATTGCTGCGTACTTTTCCATCCTATGAATCGACCTTAGTTTGTTTTTCCATTTTCCTTTTGATGGACTTTTGGGTTGTCTCCTGTTTGGAGCTTTTATGAATAATGCTACTGGGAGTATTCACATATAAGTCTTTTTTTGTGGGCATATGTTTTCATTCCATTGGAGTCATTACTCAGGAGTGAAATGGCTGTATCATAAGGTGGGTATATGTTTACCTTGATAAGAAATGACCAACCAGTCTTCCGGAGCTGTTGTATTGTTTCCCACTCACAAAGCATGAGCAATTCCCTTATTCTATGTCCTTTGCACCATTTGGTCTTGAGAGTCTTGGTGGTTTTAGCCATGTGAGTGGGTGCATAGCTGTAACTCACTATGGTTTTAATTTGCATTTCCTTGATCACTAGTGATAGGGAGCATCTTTCTGTATGTTTATTGGCCACGTAGATTTCTTTTGTGTAAAGCATTTATTTCCTCCCTTCCCCCCAGTTTAGGCTTTTAAAAATAGATTTATGGGAATTTTAAAATTCAACCTGAACTCTAGTTCCTTGTTAGACATCCATAATTGTGAATACTTTTTTTTTTTTTTTTTTTTTTTTTTTTTTGTGGAATAATAAACGGCTTTATTGAGTACAGAGCGCACACCCCGCCCGGCAAGGTTCCCTGGCCCCTAGGAAAGAAAGATGGAGAAAATGGAGGCTAGGGAAGTTGCAAAGATTAAACCGTGTGGCAGATATTTAAAGGGTCCCTCTAGGGAGGTGGAGCTACTATGACGTGGTGAAATTTCACTGGCTGGCAGATGATCGCTTCTTTCCAAATGGTTCCTGGGAAGCCTCCTTTGGTGGGCTTGATTATGGGCGATCCTAACCAAAGTGGGCGGGTCTGAGTCCCTAAGTGACCATGCCTCCATCCATCGACCTTACATTCTGACCTTTTGTGTTAAATAGAAATAGGGGCACCGTTTATTCATCTGGCTACTACCTGCTGAATAGGGGCATCGTGGGGAGGGGGAGATCAGAAGGTGGTGGCTTTGAGGGGTGTCAAGAGGAACATCCATATGGCTGTGACTGGAGAAACTTCGCAGATGCGGTCCTGTAAGGATTTAAAAAAAGATGGGAGTAATAGGGGAATTTGCAGGGTCCAGCCTTTTGGTGAGCTGGAGATGGATGGAGTCCAGTGGTTCCGACTGCCAGAGGTTCTATAAGGAGGCAAGCTTGAGGCAAAACTGCATGTCAGGAGTGGCGTAAAAAGGGGAAAGGAAGAGGGTCCCATCCATTCCCATAACCAAAACCTGTGAGGGAACTAGAGGTCCAGAGTATGAAGGCAAAAACAGAGAAGGCAGCCCCCATGTCTACAAGAAATGAGGTGGACTGACTTACCCACTTGTTGCAGAACCCTGGGTTCTCCAAGTCCAGGCCATGTCCTAGGAGTTTGAGTGATGCACCCACCTGGCTGGATTGGCCTTCCATTTGGGCGGCTTATCCTCCACATAGAAGCGCTGAGGAAAAAACCTGTTGCCCAAAGAGGCAATCTCTCTGCCAGTGACTGGGCTGCTTGCAGTCAGGGCAGGGCTCAGTGGGCAGCCACTGCAGGAGCCCTGCCAGGACCGGTGGTCCTGCTTGCCACACTTAAAGCAAGCTGCTGGTGGCTCTGCTGGTCTCAGGGTTGCCACAAGAGTCGGGGTTTGGAGCATTACCTTTTGCTGCATGGGGGCCTGGCGAACAGGCCTGTTTCTACTAGTTGGGACCGTTAAAAACTTTAAATGCCGTGTTCACAGGTTCCGCATAGGGGTTTGGGAGTTGGGAATAAGTGGAAGGGGGCTCATGCGGAGCCCGGCACCCAAATCCTGCAGGAAAAAACGCTGGAGCCAAAGGCAGGACAGGGCAGGAACTTCCTGTAAACTGGTGTAAGAGCCAATGCCAGGCTGAGAAAGGCCTGATGGAGGAGGGACTAGAGAGCACAGTGAAGGGAGGGGCCCCTGGCCAGCAGGGGTTGGAGAAAGAGATGGTAGTTAGTAAATGGCAAATAATAAACAGGTTTATGCGAAGGGAGAGGAGAGAGAGTTTGGAGTCCGTGGAGAAGGAAAGATTAGGAGTAGAGGTTTCAGGTGAGGTTTCTCTGGCCAGAAAAAGGCCTGCGCGGTGGAACAGGTGGCACAGAGATTAAGGACGGATGCACAAATAATTAGGAGCCATGTATGAAAGAGATCTCCAATTAGTTCCCAGCTTTTTTGGCGATAGTTAAATTGGCGAGGGTGTTAACACCGAAAGTCCCTTCAGGAGGCTAATTGAGTGGGTTCTGTGGCCTGGACACAGCGGAGAAGAAGAACAGTTTCTTCTTCCTTAGGGAGGGAAATTCCTGTGACCCAACAGCCGCACTCAGTTCTTGGAGTGGTCAGACTTGAGCATTAGCGTCCTAAAAACTCAATGTCCAGCCACGGATGAAAGTGGATGTGCTTGGGGAGGTCTCACTTGGACGGATGGAAAAGACTTCCCTGACGTAGTTACGGTTTCGGACAGGGAGTCTCGGAGGAAAGAACTGAGAGGAAAGCTGGAGACAGGGGACTTACAGCACCATGCACTGAACTGGGTTGGAGATCGGAGATCCTGGTTCTTTCTCCTGGGGGAAAGGAAAGGAGCGGTCCTTGCAGACTTCTAACTCCTTCCGGGTTTTCGGCACCAAATATGTAAGGTATTTTTCCCCGCCGAGAAGGAAGGAACAGGGTTTGGAGCCGCAAAGTGTGGAATAATAAATGGTTTTATTGAGTACAGAGCGCACACCCCACCCGGCAAGGTTCCCTGGCCCCTAGGAAAGAAAGATGGAGAAAAAAAAAAAAATCGTGAATACTTTTTCATGGCTGAGTTTTTTCATTTTTGATTGTCTCAATGAGTAAAATAAAATTCATCAATTATTTCTATGGTTAATGCCTTTTGTGCTCTGTCTAGGAAAAATCTGCCTATTCCTTGGTTCTATATACATTCTCCTTTGTTTTCTTTTTTTTATGTACAGCTTTAGCTTCACGTTTAGGTTTGTAAATAAATCTTGAGTTAATTTTGGTGTGTGGTCTGAGGTGTGGATCAGACTCGCTCTCTGGCGGGGAAGCTTGTAGGTGAGCACCTGTTCTGACACAGGAAGCAGGCTGCTCACCGGCACCTTCAGCCGGGAGCCCAGCTGTCTTTGGCCACCTCTGCAGGTGCAAACTAATTTCTACCTGTGGGATCACTTCCATAAGCAATAATTAAATAATCAGCTATTGTTCTGGGGTCATGGGTGGCTCAGATGGCAATTTGTAGGGATGTAGAGGAGAGAGAGGCTCTCCTGAAAGTCAAAGAAGGAGACAGACTCTTGGGATAGGCTGTGATGAACGGAGAGGACTTTGATGTGCCTGAGGTCGGAAATGAACTCAGACAAAATCAGCAGTACTGTGCCTCATTCCCCAGTTATGGGAAAGTACTCAGTGGGGCACGCACACACACACACACACACACACACACACACACACACACACACACACACGTGTGTGTGTACATATGTCTATACACATATATCTACATATAAATTTAATCTATATCTAAATCTATCTCTCTGTCTCTTTATCAAAATCTCTATTTCTATATCTGAATCTTTATGTCTGAGTCTCTCTCTCTCTCTTTCTCTCTATCTTCATCTTTAATCTATACACCTGTCTCCAGAAATCTGTTAGGTTGAGGAGAAAATAACAGAAGCAAGCTTGCAAAAAGCTGGATGGCACTACCTGAGCATTTAGTGGGGCTGGGCACAGGACGAGTCTTCCAACTTGCTGGTGGCCTCATCGCACTCTTTCCTTCTAAGTTATAGAGCTGTAGATCAGACCAAGCCTACCATTATACAGACACAGGCAGCAGACCCACAGTGGGGAAGGGACTTGTCCCATGCCAGGTCCCTGGCAGAGCCAGGAGCATGGCTCCCACTGCCCGACTCTGGGACCGAGCTCTCTCGTTTCCCAACGTCCCTTTCTGAGAGTCAGCTCTCCTTCCCTCTGCCTCTCAGTGTTCTCGCAGTGCTCTCGGATGCTGTTGACATTTGTCAATCCCCTGTGGGATTAGAGAGTCATGGCCATCAGCCCTTGCTAATCTCCCTCTGTGGACTTGAAATTGTTAAGCCATCAGAGCCGCTCTCGTCTGTCTTTCTAATAAATTGTGAGCTGTTTGAGGACAGGAACTATGTTTGAATGACCTTGGCATCCCCGTATTTAATGAACCAACAGCTCGACCACCCTCGCATGCTGCAGGACCACCAGGCTGCTGAAAGTCGGCTTCAATAGGGAAACACTCAGGCCAACACATCGTTCAGAGCCCAGCCAACAGCTCTGCCAAACAAGATTCTCAGGTTAAGTCGTTTCTGCTCCTCAGGTGGCGTTGATGCTTTCTGTACTCCTGTTTTCTTTCTAAGAACCCATCCAGCTCCCCCACCCTGGGATCTGTGCTTTGTAACTGATATATATGCCATACAACCCTGTGTGATCCCCAACTGGGTTCAATCCTGATAGAATACTGGGTTTTCTGCCGGCAACGTAGACCTTGCCAAGACATAGTAAATGGCAGCTGGCTTGTCCATGGACAGCACAGATGTTTTATAAGCACAGCATTTGGTGTTATGGTGTCAGCTGACTCGGAAGGGGATAATAGAGGGGGACCCAGATCTAAGAGAGAGGAAAGCGTTTGCTGTTGGAGCTCTTGGCTCAGGGCAAGGCTGAACTCCTTTGGCTACTTTTGTGTGTTTCCATGGACACAACCCTGAAACCCCAGTGCCGGAGTGTCCCAGAGGGCCCTAAGCGTGACTCTGTCGTTCCATCACTGGACTCATCAGTAAGTGCTCCTGTGTCAGCTGGCATGGGAGCTGTGAGAGTCCCCCAGCTCTGAGTACCCTGCGGGGGAAGAACCCGTTTGCGCACGCTGTTCCCCTTCTTGAAGCCCGCGTGCTTGGAGTGTCCCTTGAAATTAGATTCCCTTTGTTTATTTTCTCATAGCCTTAGTGATGTGTTCCTGCTGACTTAGAGAAAAGCTATGTGTTCTGTGGAGGAGACAGTGAATAGCTGTTTTTTTAATCCAAATTTGGGGAAATCTCCATGGCCCCCAAGCTCTCCTGGGGGCCTGAGCAGAGCTCAACTATTGTCTGTTGCTAGAGGCTGCTTACCACTGGGGAGGCCGCGAGGCACTGGCCAAGGTAACCGGGCCAGAAACCGAGTTTCCATTGGTCAGGAGCATTGGACATAGCTCAGGTGGGAGAGTGAGGTCCTGGACATGGGGGACAGGAGTGTGTGGGGAGGAAGGTGCCATCACTGCACCTCCACCAGGCACTGGCCAAGGTAACCGGGCCTGGGGGCTGAGAGCAGAGCTTGGGTCTCCATCATGTCTGCCAGCCCGCCCTTGGGAAGCCAGTGTGAATCACCTGCTGGTGGCCCCAGTTAAGCCCTGACATTTAACTTTAGCTCTGTCCGCAGGTCCCTACTGTAGTGTTTTTCTCTCAGTTCTTTGTAAACATCACTCATGGACGCCTGGCCTATATTACCTCTTCTAGAAAGTTCTCCCTGACTCCTCTGCCTAATCTAATTCAATTCTGCAATCAAACTGGGACCTTATTATAGGCCACACTTCCAGCCTCTCCCTGCTTTGGCCTCCAGCAATATCTGTCCCTGTGCCCTGGTGGACCTCTTACTTTGCTCTGATGAGTAAGTGTTGTTTTCCCAGCATGAGTGGGGCCTGTAGTAGCAGAGACTGTGCCTGATTCACCCCAGGCAGTGAGCTTCTCACAGGAGTTTAGGTCAGTCCCACCCCCGCCAGAAAGGTTTCTGTTGCTTCCAGGTTGATTGATACGTTGTCCCCTGAGGCACCAGCATTCTCTGCATAGATGTCTCTCTTAGCACTCATACAATGGCACATTTGTTTATAGGTTTCTTTCCTTCTAATAACTGATGAGCCATGTGAGGGCAGAGGCTACATTCTTTTTTTTTTTTTTTAAATAATTTTATTTTTTTAATGGGGCGACATCAATAAATCAGGATACATATATTCAAAGATAACAAGTCCAGGTTATCTTGTCGTTCAATTATGTTGCATACCCATCACCCAAAGTCAGATTGTCCTCTGTCACCTTCTATCTAGTTTTCTTTGTGCCCCTCCCCCTCCCCCTTTCCCTCGCCCTTTCCCCCCTCCCCCCGTAATCACCACACTCTTATCAATGTCTCTTAGTCTCACTTTTATGTCCCACCTACGTATGGAATAATGCAGTTCCTGGTTTTTTCTGATTTACTTATTTCACTTTGTATAATGTTATCAAGATCCCACCATTTTGCTGTAAATGATCCGATGTCATCATTTCTTATGGCTGAGTAGTATTCCATAGTGTATATGTGCCACATCTTCTTTATCCAGTCATCTATTGATGAGCTTTTTGGTTGTTTCCATGTCCTGGCCACTGTGAACAATGCTGCAATGAACATGGGGCTGCATGTGTCTTTATGTATCAATGTTTCTGAGTTTTTGGGGTATATACCCAGTAGAGGGATTGCTGGGTCATAAGGTAGTTCTATTTTCAGTTTTTTGAGGAACCACCATACTTTCTTCCATAATGGTTGTACTACTTTACATTCCCACCAACAGTGTATGAGGGTTCCTTTTTCTCCACAGAGAGGCTACATTCTTAATCATCTTAGCATCCCTGTGTTTAATGAACTGACAGATCAAACCATGTCCCACTGGCATTGGAGCTGTTAATGTTCTGTTTCAGTAGAGGAACTCTTGAACAGACAGTTGTGCCTCCAAACAGACGCCACTGGATAGAACAGTGGTTGGTCCAGAATCCACTCTCAAGCCTGTTAGGTCCAGCTGGGCTCTGCTCCTTTTGGGAAGTGTGGGGATGCTCTTCCAGCTGAGGAAGAGACAAACTTTCCTACCCAAACTGCCTCATGGGTCTACCAAGGGGGCCATATCCCACCTCGCTGCCTGGGTTGTTGGGAACGCTGCTTTAGAAGGCAGGTGTGAAGGTGCCCATTCTGGTATGTGACACATAGTAGGTGCTTAGTGAATGCAGTTTCCCTTTGTTTCCATCTTGAAGAAATCTACTGAGAATACATGATCACTGTCCCTTGTGGGTTCCTATCTACGGCTGAGGCAAGCAGTGAAATGTTCTCTAGCTTAGAAACTGATCTAATCATGGAGGTGATTGGTGGGGTCTGGAGTTTGTCAACTTTCCTTCCTTTGTACTTCTCCATTCACCCTCCTCTGGTCCTAAGGTATTTTACATGATCCCTGACAGGCGTGGTCTGGCTAAGACCTGCCTCCTTGTATGGGCTGTGAGCTCCTGAAGGCCAGGACTCTGGCTGATTTGTCCTGGGACCCAGGCATGGTGTCTGGCCCAAGGTAGTGTCTTTGACAAGATGGTATGAAGACACTCCAGTGGATCTGATTTAGTGAGCTAGCTGGGGTCCCCAAAGGGCTTCTTCCCGAGTTTCCATTGGTCAGGAGCATTGGACATAGCTCAGGTGGGAGAGTGAGGTCCTGGACATGGGGGACAGGAGTGTGCGGGGAGGAAGGTGCCATCACTGCACCTCCACCAGGCGGTGGCACTGCCCGGTCAGCCTGGGGAGCATTCTGGTTGGCTCCTGCACCCAGAGCGGTGGCCTGGAGGGCCTTGCCCACGTGATTGGTGAGGAGCTGCCCGACTTCTAAAGGCCCATTGACCTCGGGACCGCTTGGGCTGCCCCCCAGGTCCTTGGCAGAGCTACGCTTGTTCTGGGCTTTCCAGAATGTGCTTCCCATCAGCCTGCCTGCAGCTTGCCTGAGTGTTTGAAGTGGGGAGCAAGGTAAGTTGATACCCGCTGTAGCTCAGGGCCTAGTTGAGCCAAGCAGCCTGGCCCTGATTGCACAGGCCTACTCTGTGACCAGCCACATGGCTGTCAGGCCAGGGGACCGGAGCAGCTTATGATTCCCAGGAGGGAGAGCTCAGGTCCAGGGCCTGGGCCCTGATGGACGATTGTTATTTCAGTGTGTGTGCAGTTGAATGACATCATGCTATGGAGTGCATGAATTTTTTTTGTCAGTCTTTTAACACAAGTTTATGTTTTTCAGACCTTCAAGCTGCAGGTCATTTTTTACATTTGCTATTGAGAGCAGATGTGACTGATCCCTATCGGGTTCTACTGAAAAACGGTGGGGTTGCGGAAGGTCAAATGCAGAATGCCTTTCAATCTCAATTATTATTTCCTCCACTCAGTGGCCTCAGCAGGAAGCCTGTCTTGGTAATGGTGGCCTTCCAAAGATTCTCAGCCTCCTTGCCCCAGCCCCGACCACTGACATTCCCCACACTGTATGGCGTGTCTAGGTTCAGCAGTCAGCCAGGGGCAGAGAGCCTGGATGAGAGGCAGGAGACTTAGTACTCTCTGGGTCTCAGTTGGCCCATCTGTACAATGGAAGTGTGGATTGGGAGATAGTAACAGGTGTTGTGAGACATTCATGACACTGCTATTCTTTCGTTTTGCAGCTCTTTGATTTGGGGAAGCCTCGCTGGGAGCTCTGTCTGTGACGTGACTGTGCTTGCTCCAGGGTTTGGGGAAGTTTAGGGAGATGTGTCTAGTGGAGGTGAGTGAGTGCCTCTTCTCTGTGTGGCAAGTGGAGCAGGCAGGAGGGATACGTCTGGTGTCCCCTGGAAGAGAATCGTGAGGCGTGTCTTCGATTTTGCCGTCCATCACAGGAGTCATGCAGCAACTCTTTACGCCAGCTCTCTTTTCATAGGCCTCTTTTATAGAGAAATTTCCATTTCAGATTTGGCAAAATACACTACTTCTCAAATCAGATTTCCTTCTTGCGAGTAAGTATTGGGGTGAGGCTGGGTTGGTTAGGGGCACACCCAGTTAAAGACTCCTGTCTGTTGTGCACAGTTGTACGCACTGGCCTCCTTTGAGAGGCTGAGTCCAGGATTCCGATGCAAAGGAGGTAGGAGAGGTCCCAAGTTTCAGAAAGGAACCCTTGAGGAGACTGCAACCCCCAAACAGAAAGACCAGACTTGCTTCTGAGAAGATGGTCAGCCCTATTCCAGGCTGGTATGGCAGAGGGAGCACTAGCTGTTCCTTCCTGGGGCTGCTGCCATGACTAAGTAATGGGGCACTTGTGACAGCCTGGGGAAGGCTTTTGATTCAGACAGGATGTGTGGTTCTAAATGAGCACTAGGGGGGTTGACTTTCTGACCACTAGGACTTCAGTGCTGCCATGGAATTCACTTATGCATCCAATCATCAACTCATGGATTGATCCATCCATCCATCCATCCATCCATCCACCCACCCACCTACCCATCTACCAATCCATTCATCCACCCACCCACCCACCCACCCAGCATTTATGGAGCATCTTCTGTGCCATCCTCTCATTAGAGATGTAGAGATGGACAAGACAGTCTCTACCCTTGAGCTCAGAGGGTCAACTAAAGAATGCAACTGGAAATGATACAGGCAATAAGGTCTGTGGAATGGAGTAAAGCTCCATGCTTGACTCCAAAGTTTGGGAATGCAACAGGTATGGAGGAATAGAGGGTGGGGACAAGAGTGGGGACTGAAAGGAGGCACTTGAAAGACAATGCTTAACAGGATGCCACTTGGCACATGGGAACTGTTGACTTCGGGCACCTTGGGCCTCTTCTGCTTCACTTCTGGCATCCCCAGTATCAGCTATAGGCCATCTTTATTTTGTGTCGCACTGAAAGGGACGGGTGTTCAGGTGTGTGTCTGTGGCAGGTGGGAAGGCTTGGAGAACCAAGGCAGCATCTCAGGAGTTGGGCATTACAAGAGATTGTATTTCTTGGTTCTCTGACTTGAATATATATATAAGGTCTACCGGAAAGTTCTGTCTGTTTCTATCACAACAAGTTTCGACACGTAAGCACATGTTTATTTGGCGCATGTGTGCCTCTCTATTTTTATCACTTAATGTATACATACTGACGTAGCAAATTAACTAAAACAAAGTTGATTCACGTTAGTCTTATGTGTGAAGCGATAGTGTACCCATGGCCACTGATAAAGTTCATTTACACCACTGTAATTTTTACAAATTTCAACAAGGAAAAAATGCTACAGAAGCATGTAGAAATTTATTGAAAGTGTTTGGTGAAGGTACAGTTTCTGATAGGACACGCAGAAGATGGTATGAAAACATTGTAAGGAAAAGGGCATATTGTGAACCCGGAAAACCTAGCCCTTCCACCTCTAAACCAAATTTGACTCTAAATAAGAGAATGTTGTGTATATGGTGGGACATTTGAGGACCAATACATTATGAGCTTTTAAAGCCAAATGAAAAGCTCAATTCAGAGAAGTATTGTCAGCAACTGGATAATTTAAAGACAGCAGTCCAAGAAAAGAGGCCGGCGATGTTCAATAGGAAGAACATCATACTGCATCATGATAATGCCAGGCCACATGCTGCTTTGGGACTCGTCAAAAATTGCAGAACTAGGCTGGGAAATTCTGTCGCATCCACCATATTCCCTGGACTTAGCACCCTCCGACTATCACTTGTTTTTGTCCTTACAAAATTTTTTGAAGGGCAAAAAATTCAAAAATGAAGAAGATATCAAACAAGCACTGGTTCAACTTTTCACATCAAAAGATAAAACATTTTTCAAAAATGGGTTACACAAATTGCCCTCACGCTGGTAAGAAATCAATAATGGCAATTATATTATTTAATAAAGTTTATTGACGGTAAGAAAAATTTGTATTTTGTTTTATTCCAAAAACGGACAGAACTTTTCGGTAGACCATATATATATATATATTGAAAGACAGTGATTTTTCTCTTTGACATGGAAACATCCTTTTGTCCACAGTGCACATTCTTGGGAAACTGGTGCACGGTGGCTACTCAGAAAGATTTGCTGACCAAGTGAGGTCAATTGTGTGGTCCCAGTGACCAGAACACCAGCGTGGACAGATGAACAGAACTCAACAGACCTTTGTCAGCAGCATTGGGATCGGGGAAGGTGAGGTGTTCGTCTTCTCTCTGACTCCATCTCTACAGTGAGAGCTACCTACAGCTGACCCCAGGGCTGCCTGTCTTCCTTCCCACTCATGCCTAAGAAGATTGTTCCTCTAGATGTTTCTATAAACATCTCAACAGCACCTACTGTGTGAGTCGGACGCCACAGCTGTGTAACCATCCCTGACATATCTTCCTTTCCCTCCTGCCTCATGGGAACAGGGTGGCTTCATGGAAACTCTTGACTTTGAGCACCTTAGGCCTCTTCCTAGTGCGGGAAGCTCCCTGAGAAGTCGTGAGGTCTGGCCTGTGTGCTTGTCCTGGCGTGCGGCGCGGTGTAACAAAGAGTTAACCGTTTTGGCAGAAAGCAGGCTCCTCATTTTCCAAGGGGAACCTTTTTCAGACACCTCATGTTGGCCTTACTTTAAAGAGGAGGCAGCAGTGTTTAGCATGGGGCTCCGAGCACAGGGAAGCTAACACGAGTCCTTCCTCAGGACTCATGGGAAAGTTGGCAAGCAGCATTAATAAAGGCATCTTTTTACCCCCCCCCCCTCCTTCTTTCTTTCTTCAGTGTAAAATGCCAGGTTACGGCTGGCTAGAGCGTTGTGAGTCGGAGCCAGTTAATGTTCTGAGCACATATTTTTTATGGGCACTGCGGGAGCTGTCCTGGCGTTCTGTTTCTAGCGGTGGGATATCAGGATTTGTATCCTATGGTGTATCTAAAGAATAATTCTCCTTTCCTTTGATGTTTTTTGGACATCTTGAGGCACTTAGGGGTGCATTCTCAGGGAAGGTTGGAGGACGGGGTTGCAGGGCCCTCATTATGTTATTAAAATAGATCAGGGAAGGAAAGCTGAATTTCTTGAACAGAGAGTTGCCTGGCGAGGGGGAGTCTGGCTCAGACTCACTCTCTGCCCTGACTTCTTGAACCAATAACTGTTATTTTATTGCAGTTTGGGCAGAAGCAAGATAACTTGCTGCCCGTATAATTGTGTCACAGTTGAAGGTTAATGTGGCTTGTTTTTCCTGACATTTGGAAAAATCACACCTTAACAAAATATAGTTTATATTAAAAAACAAACACCCCATCAAAAAATTGTCCATAACCTTGAAATTTGTTTAGTGAATCTGCTGATGCTTTGCAATGATTGTAGTCTCCTCAAGTGACATTTCTTCCTCTCATTTTTGCTCACCAACCTAGCCAGCCCCGTCCTGCCCCACCCACCAGCCCCACCCATCCCCTCCCAGCCCAGCCAGTCCCACCCACCAGCCCCACCCATCCCCTCCCAGCCCAGCCAGCCCCACCCACCAGCCCCACCCTGCCCCACCCCACCAGCCCCACTCTGCCCCACCCAGCCCAGCCCAGCCAAGATGATTTTCCTAAGAGGCTAGTCCTTCACATACTTCTGCTCAAAAGCTTTCAGTGGCTCCCCATTGAGTCCAGAAGAAAGTACAATTAGCCAAATCAGACCCTGCTGATTAGCCAATCAGACCCTGCTGATCAACCCCACAAGTCTTTCCAACCCCATCTACTAGGTGGGGAGCCTCCTGTAACCCGAGGGGCCTTCTTATGTCCCCCTAACACACCGGGGGCTCCTCAGCGCCCTCATCTCTGTTGATGCTGCTACATTTCCTGGCCTTGGCATTTCCTCACCATCGTCCCCTCCCCTCCACCCATTATCTTCCAGCTCGCCCAGTCCAGAACAGGTCCTACCCCTTTTATAAAGCCTTCATTGATCAGCGCAGCTGGTGCCCTTCCCCTTTCCCACCCCCAATTGTACAAGACATTACAGAGCTGCAACTGGGGTATTGGGAAGAGTCACATAGCCCTGGGTCTGAAGCTTGCTGTGTTATCTCAGGTGACTTGCTTAACCTCTCTGATTCTTATTTTTTTCATCTGTATAACAGGGACATACATACCTGCCTCACGAGTTTGCTGTATGGGTTCATGAGATAAGTTAGATGAAAACGATTCACACACACCTGACACTTGGCAGGTACAGGCAGAATGTTTCTTTCCCACCTTGGGGCACTTAGTGTTTGGTTCCCAGTTTATGACATTTACTATATTCAAATAATCATACTTGTAGGTGGAGAACACGCCACACCTCAGCTCATTGGCTTCTAGCTCTCAGGGTGGGGGAGGGGACTCATCTTGTATCTCCCACAGTGCTTTGCACAGGATAGATCAGGAGACATGCAGCTCAAGTTCCTGAGTGGATGAACCATTTGAGTAGAAGGAAGGTTGACTGGCTTCCAAAAGAAGTGCTCAGGAGCCTTTCACATCACAGTTGTGCCCATGAAGGCTAAGTCAGTGCCACTCAGGCCTGGCACCAATAAAGCTGACTGAAATACCTCATCTCGCTTTCCTGGGTGGCATTTAGAGCCCATGGTGTCCCCACAGGACCAAGACTAGGGACGGCCGTGGCTCCAGTGCATGGCATAGCCCCAGGGGGCTCAGGAAACATGGTAATAGAGAGTCTACCTGGTAGCCCCTTAACCAGCTCATCTAATAACCGTGCCTGCGTCCCCCGACAGAACTATCAGAGAACAGGGCTGTAGCTATTGGCAGGGGGCAGGGGTGGGGGCAGGGGGGCTAAGAGGAGGATTTGCAGAGGTGAGGGAAAATGAAATCAGTGGCAAAGAGGGCACAGGGTCAGGCTGAGGCTCTGGGGATGGGGTCACTTTGTGGAGAGGGCTGGGAATGGACAGGTGCAGGCCCACGTCAGTGACTGCACCTTGTCCTCCATAATCTTTCCCTGACAGTAGGTGGTCCTCAGCAGGGTGTGACACCCTGTGGTAAGGACCTGTTCAAGTCCTGCCTCTTCCCGAAGCCTTCCCAGGTCCGCACTCAGGGATCTGCCCTGTGCCATGCTGTCCTCCCTGAACCTTTCCTCATGTTCTTGTGGTACTCACACACATCTCACGCCCACCCCAGAGGGCCAGCCCTCAGGGGCAGGTGCTCCGTGTCATGTAGTTCTACCTCTGTCATCCTCCCACCTGACAACACTGGTGGAGCAGGTATGGTGCCTGTGTACTCAGTGTTTGACCTCATTTAGTTTTCATAAGAACTGCGCGAGGCAGATAAGACTTTAGCCCTATTTTGTAAATAAGAACTCCAAGGCTGAGATGTTGAGCGATTTGCCTCAGGTCACATGATCTACTGTGAACAGGAGTTGGGACCTGAAAACCTCTGGCTCTGGGACTTGGCCCCCTCCCCCACACCATGCTGTGCTGTCTTGCATCTTGCTGAGGGTACTTTGCAAAGGGCAGTCATTTTGCTGCTGCTGTTGTTATTGTAACGATTTCAGCATTGATGCTGGTGATATGCTTCTACTGCAGGGGTCCCCAAACTTTTTACATAGGGGGCCAGTTCTCTGTCCCTCAGACCATTGGAGGGCCGGAGTATAAAAAAACCTATGAACAAATCCCTATGCACACTGCACATATCTTATTTTTAAGTAAAAAAACAAAACGGGAACAAATACAATATTTAAAATAAAGAACAAGTAAATTTAAATCAACAAACTGACCAGTATTTCAATGGGAACTATGCTCCTCTCACTGACCACCAATGAAACAGGTGCCCCTTCCAGAAGTGCGTTGGGGGCCGGATAAATGGCCTCAGGGGGCCGCATGTGGCCCGCGGGCCGTAGTTTGGGGACCCCTGTTCTACTGACTGCTACAACAGTACAACTCTCTCCCGGGATATGGCAGGGTTGCAGGCATGGGCTGGAGCCAGGTCTTTAGCTCACATCCTGGCTCTGTCGCTTCCTTGCTCTGTGCCACTGAGCAGGTGACAGTCTTTCTGTGCCTCAGGTTTCTCCCTGTGAACAGCGGTAAGAGTGGCATGCATACCTCATGGGCTTGTTGTGAAGACTGAGTAAGACACGGGTGCTCCAGCACCTAAGTGAGTTATGCTTTAAGCACTTGGAATAATGGCCATGACAGCCACTATAAGTGTCCTTTCTTCTCTGCTCCAGCATCTGTCTTAGCAGGCTTGCCTGCTGCAGGAGAAGAGTCAGGGGTGGTGAACCATGTGCCTGAGGGGCTTGTTTGGGGACCTGGAAGCACAGGGCCATGAGGACAGCGGCTCTCTCGGATGCTGTCATTGGGAAGCAAGCATGCGCTCCGGGCAGCAGCCTGGAGTTTGCCCACACTGGGGAAGCCACGTTATTGCCTGGAGATTGGGGTCCAGTGGAGGGTTGGCTTCTAGAACCAGATAGGGAGGAGAGGCAGCACTGGGAGGAGCTGGGAAGGAGGGGAGGCTCTGGTGTAAGCAGACTGAGGGCAGGAGAGGACATGTGACTGAGCACAGAGGGTGGATGACGGGAGGGTGTGGCCTGTCTCTGGGCAAGGGAATAAGAGGGAGGACTGAGGTGTGTTGCCTGAAGATTCATGGCTGCGACGTTCCACACGCGGATGCTAAAGCAGGCCAGGCTTGGATGTGGGCGAAAGGCACCCACATTGGGCTGCACAGTGAGCATGTGCAAGGACCACTGTCTCCCAATTCCCCAGGGAGAGATGCACTTACTCCCTCTGACCCCGTATGGTACTTTGAATCTCTCTTGCTCCTGGGGCAGGACCAACGGCTTTGACGTCAGACAGACCTGGGTTCTCAGCCATCGCTCTTCCACACCAGTCGTGTGGTCATAGGGTCTTAGGCAAGTACCTACCTTTCTTTGATCCTCAGTTCCCTCTTCTGTAAAATGGGGACAACAACCCATACTTCATAGGGTTTTTATGAGAATTAAATTACATGACATCTGTAAATGCATTGCACATAAAAGACAATAATTAGAGGTACTATTTTTATCCTCTTGTTGAGGATGCTAGTTCTCCAGGTGTGGTCCCCAAGCAGGCAGTAGTATCAGCATCACGTGGGAATTTGTTAGACATGCAAATACTTGGGCTTAATCCCAGACTTACTGGATCAAAAATTCAGGTGGGGAACAGCACTTTGGCTTTGAACAGCCCTCCAGATGACTTAAGGCTGAGAACCAAGAAATAAGAGAATGCACAGGCGGGTGCTCAGCCCAGGGCTGGGACGCATAGGTGCTCAGTACCTGACGGCTGCCCCTTTCCCCTCTTCCGTGGGCAAGAGTTTTACCCGAAGAGGTTAATGCTACTGCAGACCTCTAAGAGGTGAAAGGGCCTTGTTCCCCTGGAGGATAGACACATTATGACGGCTTCATTTGATTAAAAGGGGATGTTGATCATTAGTTCTGACCCAAATTTCTTCTCTCCCCAGCAATCACTCAAAGTGTTCCCAGATGCGTGGGGGGGCTTTTGGTTACCTGCAAACACAACATCCCTTTATAACGGGGACGCTCATGCTCACGGAGACTCTCAGAGAAGTCTAGCGGCCTCCACGCCCCTCAGGCCTGCCCTGCGTTTGATGGAGTGAATGATTGAAGGGAAACATATGCATTCCAGATTGGACGTGAAGAGCGGGGCTAGGAGAGGCAGCCTGCTTCCAGCGGCAGCCAAGGGGAGGTGGGGGAGCTCTGCAAGTATTTGTGGTTCCCGTGAGGCCAATTATTGACGTTTAGAGGCAAGTAGCCGCCCCAATTTCGGTTAGCACAGTTGTTCGTTACCGCATAATTAAGAGGAAGGGGGAACAGCCTTGGTGGGGAGCTAGGCAAAGGGAAGGCCAAATGCAAATAGCTGGAATGCCTTTGTCTAAGGAACACGGGGCAGCAGTCGCCAAGGTCAAATGTTCAGTTTGTGGACACAAAGGGTCCAGGCAGGAGGCTGGCTGGGCAGGGACAGCGGGGGCTGGCTGCTGTCCCAAGGGCAGGGCAGGGGCTGGAGGAAGCAGCCCTGCCTGAGGGTTTCAGTGGTTTTAACAGATTACTGCTCCATTTGCCATAAGGGGGGCTTACTTTTGGGAAAAAAAAAAAGAGATTTGCTCCCAAGTTCAGGCTGCAGACCGGAATCTTCCTCTGCAGGGGGAAGGGACGGGTCTCCGGAGGCCTCTGATGATGTAGGGAGGGTGCTGGAGGCAGGAGACCCGCTGGCACTGGGGGAGGGACAGAGCCCCACCGTGGGCATGCGGCCCCAGCCAGGAGCGGGAGGGGCTTGGGCGTGGAGGCACCGGATGTTAAGGGGTCAGCTTGATCCAGCTGTGAGGTGGGGACAGGAGGCTGAGCACCTGAGCTCCTGCTGAAGGCTCTGCTAACAACAGCTCCGTCTTGCTAGGAGCTAATGTGTCCTAAGCTTTTTGTGCTGCCCGCTTAAGCCAAGACAGCAACACCCCGAACTGCGAACTGCGAGGAGGAGGCTGAGAGCCTGAGGGATGGACCCTCAGTGGAGGGACCCCGGGGGACAGAGCTGAGGGACCCAACGTGCAGGGCAAGGGAAGCACTAACTTTATACTGGGGAGCTCAGAAGATTCCAGAAATCTTTGGTTTAAAGAAAGCTTAGAAACAGAACAAGGGAATGTGAAGCCCCATCCTGGGAGTCAGGGGTCCTGTGTTCTAACTGGGCCCTGCCCTTAACTAGCTGTGTGACCTTGAAGAAGTTTTTGCCCTTTCTGGGCCTTACAGCCTCATCTGTAGAACTAAGGAGGGAAAGGGATGTTCGGAAGCACTTGTTTAGAAAGTGTCCCTTGCCTTCCACCCCTGCGGCAGGGAAAATGGAATTGGTACATCCTTTTTCTCTTTGACGGGAGTGCTTACCCTGCCCTGAGTTTCACAATTGGGAGGTAAGTTTGAAATGAAAGACAGAAGGAGAAGTTGTGGCACAAAGCCCAACAACGGTCAGGGCTGGGACTAAGTAGGCTATTGCAGCTGGCTTCTAGGGACAAGACTAGAGGGGCAAGCAGGGGGCAGAGCTTCAAAAATCAATGTATGCAGTGTCGAGCCGAACCCCTGAACAGGTGTTGCTTCATGCAGAGAAATTATCTCCCGTAATGTGCTCAGGAGGAAGGTGGGCCTTTGGGGAGGGGTGTCTTGGGAAGGAAAGGGGTAGCAGTTTCTTACTGCTCCTCTGGCAAGTTAACTCAAACTTGGGGGTTGAAAAGCACACAGATTTGTCATCTGAGAGTTCTGGAGGGTGCACGTCCCGGGTGGGTCTCTGGGGGTTGGCTTCAAGGAGTTGGCAGGGCTGTGTTCCTCTGGGAGGCTCGAGGGAAGAGCCTTGCCTTGTCCAGTTTCTAGAGGCTGCTCAGAGTCCTTGGCCCGTGGCCCCTTCCTCCTCCTTCAGAGCCAGCGGTGGCGGATAAGCCTTTTTCGCAGCCTCACTCTGACACTGACTCTTCTGCCTCCCCTCCCATGGGAGGACTGGTGTGGGCACCTTGGGCCCACCTGGCTAATCTAGGCTACTCTCCCAGTTTCTCTACTTTAAGGTCAGTTGAATTAAGTCATCTTAATTTCATTTACTGCCTCAATTCCTCTTTGTCACACAATGCAATGCAGGGATAGTTTTCAGGAATTAAAACATGGACATCTTTGGGAAGCCATTATTCTGCCTACTACAGATATTAATTTGCAAAGAGCAATGCCAAGCCCAGACTGCTACTGGGCCCCAGTGAGAGTGGCTTCATTCCCAATACTTGCTTCCAAGGCAGCCTTCTGAGGAGTTGGGGGCCCTCCCGTCACCCTGAGTCAGACCTGGAGCCTTCCCCAGGATCTCTCTCTCAGGAAGCACTGTCACTATACCATTGAATCCCTCAGACCTTTCTGGGTGCTCAGGGCTGTTGACACATGAAAAGAAAACTTTTCAGGCTGAAGAAGAGCTTTCTTTCAGACACTGCATTTTCTGGGGGACAGCAAGAGACAGGGGTGTAGCTGGGGAGGTCCAAATGGCAGGGGAATTTAGTTCATCCATCCCACAAAGAGAGACATCATAGACCCATTGAAGTCGATTAACTCTTTCCCCGCTGTGTGAGGCTTAACTCCCTTTAAAATGTCAACAACTCTCAAACAAGGGGCCTTTCCTCCACGACATTTATTGTCTGACTGATGCCATGAAAGGTTTCCCAGACTCTGGACCCCTTTTGCCTCTCAAGCCTCTTTTCTAGTCCTTTCCATATGAATTTCACTTTCAGGTTATATTTGTTGATTTTTTTCTTCTGTGTGGCTAATTCTTTTTTTTTTTTTAGAGCTTCATTGGACAACAGGAGCTTCAATAAGTTTGGACAGTACCTCAGCTAGCTCCACCTCGTAAAAATATCAGAAGTTCCTAATGGGCTGGTGGCTGCTTTCTCTGGTGTCCTTAGTAGGCAAAGAGCAGGACAGTTTCTCTTGTTAGTGGCTGTTGGGGGAGGAGCTTGTTCCCAGTGTCTCCGCTGAGGGCCGGGATCTCTGGCTCAAAAGCCTGGCATCCTTTCCCATTGGCTTTAGATGGCGCTTTTGGGGAGACTGTCAGGCTTTCTCCATAGACCTCTTGGCTCTAGATGGAAGCTGTTTTTATACAGCTAGATTAATCTGAGAGTTCCTTTTAACCTGAATAAAAAATATATATAGCAAGTTGTATTGAAGTGGGGAAGATCCCATTTTTTTAAGAGAAGAAAAGAAACAGTCTGATTGTGGAGACAGTAGGACCTGATCGTGAGGGACTTAGAGCTTTGAACTTTAATTTCAGGTCAGTTTGTTGATGTGGGCTGCATCCATTGGGTGGTTCTTGGGCCAAGGATGTCCCTCTGCCCTTAGCATCCTGGGCTTTTCCCCCAATACTACAGGGACAAAACATAAATGAAGGAGGCTCAACCTAACAATTCTATAGTTCTGCTCACGTTAGAACTGAAACTGAGCCTGTTCTTAAGCCAGAAGTTCAGTTCCATCAGACAGCAGCCCTATCTGATGGAAACAGAATGTGAACCACATATGCAATTTAAAATTTTCTAGTAGCCCCATTGAAAAGTAGAAAGCAACAGGTGAAATTAATTTAATAATATAATTTATTTAATCCAGTACATCCTAAAGATTGTTATGTCGACATGTAATCTGCACAAAAACATTAACGAGGCATTTTACATTTGTACTCAGTCTTCAAAGTCCATCGTGCGTTTTATGCTTAGGGTGCATTTTCATTCGGATGCTGAACTTTCCTTGGCAATACTTAATCTGGATTTCGAGTTCGTAAAACTGAGTGTTGAAAAAGTAGATTCACATACCCCACGTGGTTCTCAACAGACTTGAAAGTTTTCTGATCACTGATTCAAGTATCTGTTTTTTACTTGTGACTTTACTCGAATAAACTAAACCTGGTCGTCCAGCACCTCAGTCTCAGTGGCGCGATTCAGATGCCCCCAGCACCCCTGGCTGGTGACTGGACCAGACAGTGCAGCTCTCGTGTGCCCTTGACAAGCCCCAAACAAACATGATCTGGGGCTGGGAGGCTGTGGGCAGGGGTGCAAAGAGCCTTCCCCACCCCACTTGGCGTGGTCGTGACTGCAATTCTGAGCTTGCACTTCACAAGGGAGGCCTGGTCCTGCTCCTGAGGTGCTCATTCTCTTTTGCACAATCATTCACTCACATGTTTGGTAAAATTATAGGTTACTGCTGTGCATTGAGCAGAAATGTCTTAGTTTACTGAAACATAGAAGGGGCAGACAATATGGAGGGAAACAAATAAATAGGATCATTTCAGGCAGTGACGAGTGCAACAAAGAAGAGGTAATAGTAGAGGCAATCCAGTGGGTGGGCCGGTGGAGCAGAACTTCGAGAGGATGGTCAGGGGCCTCTGAGGATGGGCCCTTGGAACCGAGACCGAGGCCACATGATGGTCTCAGGGCCTGAGCATGGTGTCCGAGAGAGGAGTCAGTGCACTTGGGGGTTTGCACAAGCAGGACGCCCGGTGGTCAGGGCCCAGTGAGCCTCTCACAGGAAGCTCATGTCTTCAGCCATTCACGAGCCAGCTGTCCTTGCTCTCCAGCTCTGAGAAGCAGCTTGCAGGGGCTCCAGATGTGAACTGTCTATGTTCAAATCCCAGTCCGTCCACTAGCTGTGGGCCTGTGGGCTGTTACATAGCTTTTCTGTGCCTGTTTTCTCACGTCTGTAAAATGGGATAATAACTCTACTGACAGGGTTGCTGTGAAGGTTAAAAATGTTATTACATGTAAACATCTGACAAATTTTAAGTGCACGGAAATGTTAGCTGCCATTATCGTTCATCCATCAAAAGTGTTTTGTGTGCGGGCTGGGCCAGCTGGGCGCTGGGCACTTGCAGTTCTGGGATGGGGATGGATACGTAAGAGAGTCAGTGGAGGTCAAGGTTTGGTACCTGTGCTGACCACCAGCTCTGGCAGCTGCCACACTGCAAGTTGAGAGTATATCAGGGGGTCACAGATAGAGTGCCCAGAATCCAAGCAGGAAGGTGCTGCCTGAGTTTGCTGCTCAGATGGCCCAGGAGCAGGTGCAGGTGTGATGGAGGCTGGCGAGACAGGAAGACCAGCTCTTCTTGGCCTGAAGGCCCAGCCTCAGCCCGAAGGCCCAGCTAGGCCCCCTGAGTACATCCAGCTCCTCCCCATCACTTGTTTGTTGACAGGTTATCATGGCAACGGAGAAGGCACATAAAAAGTTAATTATTACTACAGAATGAAATGGAACAATTTGGACTTTGGTTTAAAATTAATTAAAATTCTGTCTCTATTGATTCTCCCAGGTCCTGGCTGTGTTCTTAAGCCTCAGGGTATCTCTGTCTCCTGCCTCAGAGGCTAAGATGACTTAAAGTAAACTCACTCCAAGATTTAGAAAAACAGTGACTCTCCCACACAGAATGCATGTTGAGGGAAGACACATCTCTGGGGAGCCGGGGGCTGAGAGGGCCCCCAAGTCAGCCGCCGCTCAGGCAGAGCTGGTGGGGAGGGCTCTGAAGAGTCCATGTTGTCATCATCACTTTGTTTTTAAAACCCCATCAAGGCCCTTCAGCATCCACCACTGCCAGCAGGGCGTCCAGAGCGTCCCGGAGATTAGGAAGGAGGCCCAGTGAAGGGTTTTCTTCTGAGATGCTAATTACCAGTGCGTGTGACACTCGGAACTTTGAGCAGGCGCACCGCCAAGCATGAGGCTCTGAAGGGAAGGCTCGGTCCAGCCCTGGAGCTGGCCCTGGCTCCATGGCTTGGGAGGACCCATGTGGCCCACACAGGTTAGAAACAGAAATGCTGGTCAGAGGACTAGAAGCTATGAGACTCCACTTCATACATGCTGGGCTGTAGCTGGTTCATTTGCTCACTTATTCATTTGTTAAACAAATGTCTGCTGAGGGCCTCCTACCTGCTGGGCATTGCCTAGGCCTGGAGGATGGAGCCATGAGCAACAGAGGAGGGGCTTTCTGTCTTCTGGGGTGCTGTGCTTCGTTGGTGGAATAATAGGATACACAAGCAACACATGCATACATTCTATTAACTATTGATATGGGACCTGATGGAAAATAAAAGAAGGCAATAATTGGGGAGAGTTGGATGTATGTATGGGTTCAATTTTAGATCGGATGGTCAGAGACAGCTTCACTGAGAAGTGGACCTTTGAGTAAAGACCCAAGGGCAGGGAGTGTGTGAGCCCCACATATCTCTAAGGAAAGAACATCCAGAAAGAGAGCAGCAGGTATCCAGACCCTGAGGTAGAACATGCCTGGTGTGTTGAAGGAATAGCAAAGGTACTGATGTAGCTAGAGGGTGACGGGCCTGGTGGGGCGGGAGACAGACTGTCTAGGGCTACGTAAGGATGTTAGCTTTGAATGAATGAAGTGAAATTCTGAGAAGGGGGTTGACACGATCTGCCTTAGGTTGTAAAGGGTGAATTTGGCAGAAACAGGGAGCCCAAGCAGCAGCTGTAGTAATGTAGGCAAAAGATGGTGGTGGCCCACACTGGGGCTGCAAGCAGTGGATGTGGTGGGAAGCCATCAGTCTGGACATTATTTGAAGGTTGAGCTGATACCATTTGATGTTGATGTTGGGTGACTGCAGGACTTTGGGCTTGTGTATTACTCAGGATTCTACTGAGAAACAGAACCAATAAGATATGAAGGAATTAGCTCACAGAAGGTGGTGACAAGTCCAAAAACTGCAGGGTACATCACCAGGCTACAGACCCAGGGAAGAAGTAAAATTGCCATTCGTGTCTGAAGGCAGTCTGCTGGCCGAATTCTCCTTGTTTGGGGCTGGTTGGTCTTTCTTTTTTTAGTCAAGCCTTCAACTGATTGAATAAGGCCCACCCACATTAGGTTGTGTAGTCTTCTTTATTCCTATTTAAATGTTATCTCATCCAAAGCACACTCTCGTAGAAATATTCAGAATAATGGTTGGTTGTTTATCTGGGCACCAAGGTCCAGTCAAGGTGATTCACAAAAATAACTGTTACAGCTCGGCAGGTAGAAGAGTGGTGTTACCATTTCCCGAGAAGGAGAAGGCTTTGAGAGAGCCACAGGTGTCGCTGGGTAGGCAGGAAGTTGGCTAGGGGCATGCTGAGTTTGAGATGCCTATTAGACTTCTAGATGTCTAAGTAGGCAGCTGGGCATTTGGGTTTGGACTTCAGCAAAGAGGACCTGGTAGGGGGTAGATATTTGCAAGTCATCAGCTCTCAGAGCTGGCATTTAAAGCTATGAGGAAGAAAGCATAGATGAAAATATTCATGTTGGGAGGGCAGTGGCTCTGGGGCCCCTGCTTGGCCAAAGGAGGTGGTGCCACTTCAGCCTGCGGGCTCCCTGTGTCCAGTGAGCTCTGCCAGAGAGATGGGGTCGGGGGGGATGTGCTGCTCCTGCAGTCACTGGTGGGATTTGGGGCTGGCGGGACCTCTAAGAACCTGCGCTTCCGTTTGAAATGCTCTGACCTCAGCTCTGAGCTGCGGCTGGTGGTTCCCATTGTCATTTATTCATTTACTGAACACTTTTTACTGAGTACAGTCTCAACTTCATGTTTGCTCTCTTCCAGGGACACACACACACACACACGCATGCACGCGTGTACACACACATATCGGAGACTGTTTGGTGGGGCAGATGCAGACATGTGAGTGAAGTAAGGTGGGCAGGGGGCAAACGCACGGTGAATGGGAAAGCAAGGGGCCAGGTCCCAGAGCACGGTCAGCGTGCTCGCTGTCCTGTGGCTCAGAACCCAGCTTCTTCCTCGCAGCTGCTCTCTGCTTCTCTTCACTCCTTGTCACTTCCTCTCTTCCCACGTTTGTTCACCTTCTGGCGAGGGCTCTGTCTGGGCACCTGCACTCTCCTGCCTGACCTGCCCTTGGCCGCTGGCCCTCGAACTCCTGACTTTCTTGCTTGGATTGTCATGCATCAGGCCCAGCCCATTCCAGTGGGCTCACAGCAGATCTTCTTCCCAGAGAGTTTGTTTTCCCTCCTTTTGCACAGAGATTAAACATCGGCAACCAACCCCAGAGTGAAAAGCTTGGATGTGGCCCAGGCCTGAAATAATATCTTTTGGAGACAACTGGAAAGTTCTATCATGTTTTGTTTCAAGGTCCTTATGAGCTGAACTGTGGACAGAACTTGGAGTGGAGGCCACAGCCTGGGCAACAGAGGCTGTATGACGCTCTGACCCATCTCAGGAGCTGCCCTATTCTGGTAAGCCTGCCTCAACCTTTGCAGTCCAAATCCCTGAGCCAACTTGCCAAGCCTGGTCAGACTGGGAGCTTTGCCACCACATTCAAGAGTCTTCTTCCATGGCTGTTTAGCTATATAGCTCGGGCATTTTCAGCCCTGAATGCCTGTGCCCTTCCTCCTAGCCTGGGCTATAATCTTGTTCACATTTCAAGGATAATTTTATCCATTTGGCCCTCATTTGTGTACCCCAAGTATGCCTGGTGGAGCCTCAGTTGTGGAGATTTCCCCTGCAACTGGTTTCTAGCAGACCCCCAAGTGTCCCAAACTAGAGGGCCTTCCAACTTTTCTGGGTGAGATGCTTCCTGACCACCTGCTCATGCACTGGCCTCATAGAGATGTCAAGGCGGGGGCTCTAATTGCTGGGGACACTGTGCCTCGGAAGAGGCTCCTGGTCGGAGAGAGCAAGACTAGGGCCTATGTAGGAGCCTGTGAGTCACAGTGGACCAGACATGGCAGCAGGACACCGAGGGTTTGGGGCTGGGAAGCTTGCTGGGGCTGCTCCCACCTTACATCAGCGCTATTCTTGGTGAGACATCCCTTCTCTTGGCCCTGCCTGCTGCTCTTCAGTAGGGAGTACCTTGTGCTGGGGCCCCGGGGCGGGAGATATGCATAGTGGTGGAAACTGGAGGGGGGCAGGGAAGGCGGAGAAGGAGAGACCCAGCACTGGGGGCCCAGCCTGGACTCTGGCGTTTGCCTATTGCCGGAGAAGCTGCTGTCAGCCTCTGCGGGATCCGCCACGCCTGCACAGTAGACATCTCTTTGCTCTGCCCTCACAGGAGAGAGATTATTGTCCTGTTCATAGGTCCTTCTGCCTTAAAACCTTTTAAAGGACCTGAAAAAGTCATAATGTGTTTTAAAAAGTTACAAAAAGCAATGGGATTCAATGAAAAGAAGCTTTTCCAAATGTGGTGAGAGGCTGTCTGTCTTGCTGAATGGATGTTTACATCTTGCGGAGTGAGCAACAAATTTGATCACAAGTGCCCAAACCACTTCCTTGGCCGGCGAGCACCTAAACTTTCTGCCAGCCAGGGCACTGCATATAACCCTTTGACCTGATCTCGTGTTTGACCTGAGAATCCCCCCCACTTCTCCCTGGGCTCTCCCTGGGCTTGAACTTGACCACATTCCCCTCCTGGGAAGTCCAGCTCAGCTTAATGGGTCAGAATGGGATTTAGAAATCACGTGGGTGTGACTTGGCCAAGGTCATTGCATGGGGGGCAGGAGCTGGGACTTGAGACTCCCCTCCAGGGTGCCCCGTTCCAGGACTGGCACCCAGCGGTTATTCAGAATATGTGTTCAAGTGGGCAGAGTAAACTGTGGAAGCCCAGGAAGACACAGGAAGTCTTCCTCTGCCTGCTCAATTCCCGAGGGACAGTGCAGTAAATCAGGAATGCTCTTTTATTATCAAGATGCCTCAGGACGCTGGGCAGTGTGCAGGGGAGACGGAGGGCATCAGGGGACGGGTATTGGGTAGAGCAGAGGAGAGCCCAGGGCCACTCAGAGGATCTCTTGAGAGAACCTGAGAACAGCGCCTGAAACAGAGGGAGGGGTAGAAGGGAGTTTATTAAGTAAATAAAATCCGGACTAAGACAGATAGGGTGTAAGTGTGATCTCCACTTCTTACCTGTTGTGGACCTGTTATATTGCTTAACCTCTCCACATCTCAAGTTTGCCGAGTACACCACAGGACTAACAATCATGGCCCTTCTTACCCCCAAAGTTGGGTGCAGAGCTCAACGTGAGTTGATGAACATTTGTGAGCGCTTTCGTGTTGTGCCTGTCGAGGGGTAATAGAAACATTCTCCCTTGAACCATCGATGTCAGTATATGGTTGGCCCACCAGACTGGGGGGCCCACTCCCGAGTTTTCTGGGCACCCGTTTTTCCATCTTCCATCGCCTCCTTTCTTCTCATCCTTGACTTTTTCTCTTCTGCATTTCTCCCAGGAGCTAACATCCTAATTGTTCACTGATGCTTCCCCAGGCCCTTCTATAGTGTTGCTGTGGGAAGACTGCTTTCATCCCAGGAAGGGCAGGAAGGGGAAGGCGGTGGCTGGATTGAATGTCAGTCCCTCTTGCTCGGAGAGGGATGTCACGGGCTGCCAGTGGGCAGTGATACTGGTGTTTTGACACGTGTCAGGTGGTTTTGATTCCGGAAGATGCACGTCACGGCAGTGGCACATGTTTGGATAAATCAGAACCAGCCTGAATCTGAACTCCTTCTTACAGCAAACAGTGGAGCTTCTCTTCTGCGGCCTTGTCCCGGGCTTCCTGTCTGCCGGCTCCGCGGAGCCGGGCCTCCAAGTCGGAGCGAAGCCGCCCGCATGCTCCATCTCTGGGACACGGGTCTCCTCTGAGGGCATGCTGGGCAGAGGCAGGCTTTGCGTAGCTGCCAGGGATAAACACGTCCCTCCCAGGGGTGCTGAGCACAGCACAGTCATTTCTTAGACCTCAGGGCGAAACCACTTAGAAAACAGGGAATTCTGCACATCGGCCACCCTGCGTCGTCTGCCCCAAGTTGTCCTTACTGAGGACAGCTTTTTAGACGGCTCCCACCAGCTAACATTCACAGAGATTCGTGAGGGCATTGAGAATGCTGATGGGCTTAAAAACCAGCAGCAGAGGGGTTTGGGAAGGGTTTGTGCCTGGAGAGCTTATCGGGCCAATGAATGCCAAGTGGCGGAAACAGTCACGTCGTTTTTGCTAAAGACGGGACTCCAGACATGACCCACTCTCACATTTTTTAGCTGCAGACTTATTTCTGGAAACCACTTTCTCAGGAGATGGTGGCCTCCAGGTGACCCGCAGAGCAGCCCTTATCAGATTTGCCCATTTCTCACTCAAACATTAATCGAGCTCCTGTTCCTTGTCACTTCCCAGAGCCACAGTGGTGACAGGCTTTTGGTTCTGACATTCAAAAAGTCTTCCTCCAGCAAGAAAGATTCTAGCAAGGTTATTTTGACATAGCTGATTTTTTAGGATGGAGGCAAGCCCAGGAATATAGCAGGGGAGAGGGAATACACTTCTCTGGGTGCAGATAGTCTTGGAAGGCTTCCTGGAAGAGGCAAAGAACTCATGTGCAGAAGATGAACTGGCATGAACAGGAAGAGGCAGCAGTGTGGGGTAGTGGCAGGGTAGTCAGCTATCCCAGTTTGCTGGAGAATGAGGCTGTTCTGGAGACATGAGACTTCTATACCATTGACTAAACAATAACATCAACTAGGTGTCACATCATCAAAAAGGATTTATTCAGGGTGGGGGAAAGAGCTGCAACCCAGTGGGTGCTCACATGGCAAACCACGTGTACACTCTGTCCAGGGTGCCAAGACGAAGGGGTATTTATAGAAGGGAAGAGAAGGTTAAGAGAAAGAGCAAGTTAGAACCAGAGAGCTTTATTATGAACATAGAGTTCTTTCTGTGGAGTTCTTGTGCGCTCTTGAGATTATGTAGGTGAACTTTCATAAGCCCTCACTCCTCCCATAGACCCTCCCACTGATTGTTTCGTTAAAGTTCCAGTTAGTCTTTACCAACACTGAAACAGAGGTGGTTCTGGGCAAACTGAGATGATTGGCTGCCCTAGGTAGTAGAAGGGCCAGGACTTTTAGAGCTGGAAAGAGCTAGGTTTGCATCCCAGCTCTGCTGCTTAAAAGCTGCATGACCCTGGGTAAATTGTTTAAGCAGTTGGACCCTAATTTTCTTATCTGAAAAATATATATCCCTGAGTCCTATATATATAAGGTGACCAATTGTCCTCCTATAGGGAGACAGTCCTTCTTTTGTAAATTCTGTCCTCCCTCAAAAAGTGTCCTCCTTTTTGATATTGGAAGATTAATCTGTAAATGTCCGTATTTGATTGATGCAGAGTAGATCCATTGTGCGTGATGTGACGTATTTGTATCTAAATGAGTACTTTTTTCTTACAATTATTATTGAAAATTAATAGGCATGTAAGCATAATTATAATATAAAATATTACAAATGTTTTTATTATACATTTATCACATTATACTGTATTATTGTTGCAATAAATAAAGTGTTTCTTTTATTTATGATATTCTTTTCTTCAATTTACTTTTGTCCTCCTTTTCATTGTAAAAAAGTTGGTCACCTTTAGGACTCTGCCTAACCCAGTCGTATCAGTAACAGCTCATTATTTAGATGGAAGAAACGTTTTGAAATGCCAGGCAGACAATGGAGCAGAGTATGAAGAAGGGAGTGGTAAGAGGTTAGCTAGAGGCAGAAGCAAGAGCCAGGTTATGAAGGATCTGAATAACATCCGAAGGGATTAGACACCCCCTGTAGCCCCCTGACCCTTAGGTCAATGGATAATCACTGAATTAATTTTGAAGATAAGTAGAGCAATCAGACTCTTGCCTTAGAGAGGTTATCCTGGAAGCAGAAGGGGGAGTAAATTGGGATTGAATCAGGATGGGGCCCAAAGGGTAAGACTGATGGAGTGAAGTGATTGGGACCAGGGAGTTATATTCGGAGAGATAGAGAGCAAAGTTGAGAATTCCAGAGGAGGCCATCCGCCAGCCCAGAGTTAGGCTGGGAGCCCCAGAGGTTAAAAAAGACAGGAACATCATCTTCTGAAGTTAGGTGCTGCCTGTTGGTTGTGGCTATGTGCTGGGTAGGACTGGGAGGTCAGATGCTTTCCAAATTGATCCACCACCTAGGAAACTGTGTGCCTGAAGATGACCTCACCAGCTCCTTGGGGTATGTTTTGGGTCCTCTGGCCAACCTGCAGGTTCTTCCTCTGTTTCCTCCTTTTTCCCTGGCTTCATCCTGCATAGGAGGCTTCTTGCCAGTGCTTTGAGGGCTCCTCATCTCCATGGTGATGGAAAATGGTGTCCTAAACACATGACCTCACCCTGTGGTTATGCAAAATAGTGTTTGATGAACCTGGTTGTGATACGAAACCCTCCTGATCAGATGCCTTTGGAGCCTGTCTCCAGGCCTTCCGACAGGATGGACCAGCCCCGCATTGAATTAACTTGGACCAGACGACTGGGGGTGGTCTCAGCCTCCTTAACAGTATAGAATTGGGAAGGACTTCCTGTAGATAATAACAATTAAAATAAATTATAAAAGAAAGTTGACAAAATTGACTAACCTTGTAGAAATAAGCTGTGCATTTTTTCAAAGTTTTTTCCCCCATTGATTTGAGAGAGAGAGAGAAAAAGCACCCTTAGTAAAAAATGTGACAAAGGGTAGAAAATGTATAGAAAAGAAAGTTTCATTTATTCATTCACTCATTCATCCTTTTATTAATTTACTGCACTTACTGTGTGACAAGCCCTATTCTAGTACAAGAGATACAGCAGTAAACAAAGCAGACACATATTCCTGCTTTCATGGAGTTTCAATGCTCTCTGCTGTTGTTCTGTTATCTTCTTCTAGTTAGTTTTTCTACATTCATTTGATTACAGGTATACTCTTTATTCATCTGGAATTATTTTCTGTTAAACTGAATTAAGAATTTATTCTCCCCCTCAAAATGAAAACAATTGCCCCAACTATTAATTAATGAATCCTTCCCCTACTCACTGATATATGATGCCCCCTTTACCAAATAATAAATTATTAAATTCTCATGTTTGGGACCATATATTCTGTCTGAGTGATTTACATCTATCAGCTCTTATAGTTGCTCCCTACTATTTTTATCATTGTGGCTTTTTGCCACGTCAGATACATGTAGTTGGAGGGTTGTGACAAAGACAACTGGGACACCGTGTTGGTTGCCTTCTCCATGAGATGGCACTCACAGTCTTGGTTAATTCCCTACCTTAAAAGATCATTAGTGATTTCTGAACAGTCACAGAACAAAGAAAACTTATGTTTCACAATTTCCAAAGCTGATTTCAAGAACTATCATCATGTTTCATGTTCTGTCATGTTTCTAAAGCTTACATATTTTCCTCTCTCTGACAGTAGATCTTTGCACGTGGACACGGCCAGTGGGGACTATTGTCCCATGCTCTCTCACACTGCCAACGTGAGGCTGCGCGGTCCTGTGAGAACGTGTCCCATGTGCCTTGCTCGTTCCCTCCTGCCATGTATAATTCTTCATTCTAAAAACTGTTCAGGAAGGGATTTGGAAAATACTCAGTTTTCCTCAGAAGCATAATATTTCTTCAGTCCTGCTTTTTATATGTTTTGCAAGTTTTAAAGAATGTTTTTAATAGACCTTATATTCTCATTATATTTTAAATTTATTGTTATTCTTGTTTCACTGATCATTAGGGAGAATCATTTTTTCCCCTTTGTCTTTTCTATTAACCATGAACTGGCTATTTCTCACATAGGTCACCTGTAAGTTTGTGTATTTTTAACTTGTTCACCTTACTAAATTGTTACTGTTTTGGTAGTTTTTCTCTTGGGGTTTTTCTTTTAATAGAATATAATACTTTCTGCAAATAATAATCATTTGATTTTCTGGATTTTAAAAATATTATATTTCTCTTTCATGTTATTGACTAGAAAAAGAAAATGTACAATTTAGAGGTCAAACTTGCCTTTTCTCCCCCTAATTTTAGCAGAACTGTCCCTGTTATTTCACCAAAAACAGGATGTTGATTATAGGTGTAAATTTACACTTTTTAGATTAGTGGTGTTTTTTTTTAATTTACAAAAACATATTACACTAAAAAAATATATTCTTAGAATCTCTTAAGGCTTTGTTCCTTGCTGTGGCATATTGATGTGGACTAGAATATATTCAATACTTCCAAATCTTAAGTCACCATTACATTCCAGGGATAAATTCAGCATTAGTCATCTTGAGTTATTCTTTTAATAGCTCTTAAATTTGATTTATTTTGTTTTAAGGTGGGATTTTTGCATCTATACCCATAAATAAGATTGTTCTGTCTGTGTGTGCATGTGCATATATATATGTGCATATTTGTATACACATATGTAGTATATATATTATACAAAACTGTGTGTGTATTTATATATTACACTTGCCAGGTTTCTCATAAAATTATGTTAGTCTTATAAAAGCAATTGGGACGTGTTCTGTTTTTGTCCTCTGTTCTAGGATAATCTGAACGAACTCATCCATAAAACTGAGCTCATAGCCTTTTACAGAGATAATTCTTCCACAATTTATTTTTTAGTTTATTTCATCGTGAATGATTGATTTAGAGAATATTCTTCTTGAGTCAATTTTGGTAACTTTTATCTTCCTAAGGGATTATCAATTTCATCAAGACATTCATCGTAATAAACATAATTCTTCCTTTTTGGCACTCTGGCCATGGGATGGGCCTTAATTAAGTTTACCCTGATTTTCCTTGGAGCAGCTGAGGCAGGCTAGAAATTTCGAAAGGCAGTGACAGATTACTGAAGGAGAACAGGAGAAAATGACACAAAGACTTCCAGGAGCCATGGCTCCCTCCACACATTCTCCAAGTTCATCGTTTCTGATTTCTAGCATTGACCTTCTTGTCCTGATGGGCTGGCAGTTTCTCAGACACTTGACCTGAGGTTTTTGATTTCTATTATAGTTCTTGGCAGACTCCAACCAGAAGATTCCATTTTAATACCGGAATTCCCTTCTGGACATCTTGACATTCTTGTGGGCAAGGCCATAGGGGCCAGAGGCACTCTGAGCCTCTCTTTGTCCCTCTTCTTTTTGTCTCTGGGCTTCAGTGCAAGGGCACCCCTTTCCCTATAGGTGAGAACAGCCCCGTACGCTAAGATTGGGTCCCAGCATCGATGCAATCCTATCACCAGTGGCTTAGCCACATAATGAACACAGTCACAGGAAGGCTGCCTGCACAGCAAAGGGGACTGGTCATTATATTTATAATCAATCATTGTTCATTTTCTGAGAAAACAAACCTTAATTGAGAACTCTAATAATACTTCAATGAAAAGTTTATATACAAAGAAGACAAGTGTTTCAAATTATGAGGACAAATCATAGTGTTTGGAAAATAAACAGTTCTAGTTTATGGTCAACTACCCCTAAGTGGTTCTTCATTATTCAAACACCTGTTCATACCTCATCAACTTGGAGAAATGAGAGATGAAGGTGTTCTTGAGCTAGGTGGGTTACAGAATGCTGCTTGAAATGGAAGTTTTATTCAGAAACTGGAAGAGAGAGGAATGAACTATGGGGTCTGAGAGATTGACCCTCATATGGGCATTCCTGGTTGCTGGGAACCTCCAGAAAAAGAAGGCCAAGTTCAGGCAGCTGACTAGTATTAGTGTGATGTCACAGGTATCTCATTAGGAGGAGTCTACCTACGGTTCCAAAAGGTGAGCCTGGAAGTATTTACTCCCGTATTAATTCATAACTGGTGGCCATAAGCATTCAGGGATCCTGGAAGATGGAGAGGAATTTCCAGTAGTCCAGTAATCAGGGACAGACTGCAGGCCACTGCTGAGAAAAAGTGACCATGGCCTGTGAGCTTGACCTCAAAAAGGGAGCTTAGCCCTCTAGCTCATGGGAGGTATTCCTTACAGTGAAGACTGTGTCTTCTCTTTCCACCCCCTGTCCCCTGACAGAGATTTGTCCGTGTTCAATCCTGGGGAGAAGTCCCAAACAAGCCTGGACCTGGGCAACAAATTCAACTCAGAAACCTGAAATAAAATCTACCCACAGGGCTGCCCATAAACAGCGGTCTCTGGCATGACTGCTGTTCTCCACGTCCCTCTGCCCTTCAATGGCCCCCTTGAGTCCCACTCGTCCAGAACGCTGCCTCTGATCACCCAGTCCGGAGGGATCTCCTCTTCCCTTCAACTTCCTGAGCGTTATCTTCATGCAGGATCGCTGGCTGTCGTTCATTCAGCAAATACACTTAGTAGCCATGGAAACGGTGATGAAAAATAAAATCAGATTACCGCTCCTGAGATGTCCTGGCTTTTCGGGAAGAGGTGTTGGGGTTCAGGGGCAGGTCTGGACGACCGTAACTTAGTTCCTGGAGCTATCATCTTTCACACTCCCTTGGGTGACTCCAGCTTTGATTCAGCTGATTTTGGGTGTCAGCCCAGGAAGCCCCATTCTGCACTCTCCAGGGTCTCCATGGGCCCATCCAGCATGTACCAAGCCAGCTGTCTGGCCGGAGCTGGTAGTCAGGGGCTGCGTGTCTGTCACTCACACAACCTCAGGGTGGGCGGTGCAGTGTCCACGGGAAATTGTCTTTGTGTGGGCTCAGCTCAGGCAGGTCAGCACAGCCCAAAACCCAGCAAGTCTGTATTTCTAGGGCTCAGTGTATCAACCCCGGGTAGAAGCTCAGCGCACTACCTCCTATCTGATTTTGGTCAGTCCCTTCCTTTCACTGGACCTCAGTGTACCCATCTGATAAAGAGAGTTATTGGACTCAACAATCAGAGGTTCTTCCCGCTCTGATATTTTGTGACTCACATTTGGAATGGTTGGGTAGAGAGACAAAACATTAGCGATGTTTGTTTGCTTAGGACTGCAATAAAAAAGTCCCACGGACTTGGGTGGCTTAAACAACAGAAACTTATTTCCTTATGATTCTTGAGGCTAGAAGTCCAAGATCGGACTGACCTGTGGTGGTGCAGTGAATAAAATGTCGACCTGGAATGCTGAGGTCGCTGATTCAAAACCCTGGGCTTCCGTGGTCAAAGCACATATGGGAATTTTTTTTAATTAATTTTAATGGGGTGACATTGATAAATCAGGGTACATATGTTCAGAGAAAACATCTTTAGGTTATATTGACATTTGATTATGCTGCATTCCCATCACCAAAGTCCAGTTGTCTTCCTTCACCTTCTAACTGGTTTTCTTTGTGTCCCTCCCCTCCCCCAACCCCCTTCCTCTCCTCCCCCCCATCCTGTAACCCTCACACTCTTGTCCATGTCTCTGAGTCTCATTTTTATGTCCCACCTATATATGGAATCATATATCTTAGTTTTTTCTGATTTACTTATTTCACTCTGTATAATGTTATCAAGGTCCATCCATGTTATTGTAAATGATCCGATGTCATCATTTCTTATGGTTGAGTAGTATTCCATAGTATATATATGTACCAAAGCTTTTTAATCCACTCGTCCACTGACAGACACTTGGGCTATTTCCAGATCTTCGCTATTGTGAACAATGCTGCCATAAACATGGGGGTGCATTTCTTCTTTTGAAACAGTACTATGGTGTTCTTGTGGTATATTCCTAAAAGTGGGATAGCTGGGTCAAAAGGCAGTTTGATTTTTAATTTTTTTGAGGAATCTCCATACTGTTTTCCACAGAGGCTGCACCAGTCTGCATTCCCACCAGCAGTGCAGGAGGGTTCCCTTTTCTCCACATCCTCGCCAGCACTTATTCTGTGTTGTTCTGTTGATGAGCGCCATTCTGACTGGTGTGAGGTGATATCTCATTATGGTTTTAATTTGCATTTCTCTAATGATTAGTGATGTTGAGCATTTTTTCATATGCCTAATGGCCATCTGTATGTTTGTATGTCCTCTTTGGAGAAGTGTCTATTCATTTCTTTTGCCCATTTTTTGATTGAATTGTTTGTCTTCCTGGTATTGAGTTTTACAAGTTCTTTATAAATTTTGGTTATTAACCCCTTATCAGATGTATAGTCAAATATGTTCTCCCATTGTGTAGTTTGTCTTTTTATTCTGTTCTTATTGTCTTTAGATGCTCAAAAGCTTTTTAGTTTGATATAGTCCCATTTGTTTATCCTGACTTTTATTTCACTTGTCCATGGAGATAAATCGGCAAATGTATTGCTGCGAGAGATGTCAGAGAGCTTACTGCCTATGTTTTCTTCTAAGATGCTTATGGTTCCACGGCTTACATTTAAGTCTTTTATCCATTTTGAGTTTATTTTTGTGAATAATGTAAGCTAGTGGCCTAGTTTCATTTTTTTGCAGGTAGCTGTCCAATTTTCCCAACACCATTTGTTGAAGAGACTGTCTTTACTCCATTGTATGCTCTTACTTCCTTTGTCAAATATCAGTTGTCCATAAAGGTGTGGGTTTATTTCTGGGTTCTCTGTTCTGTCCATTGATCTATATGCCTGTTCTTATGCCAGTACCAGGCTGTTTTGAGTAGAGTGGCCTTGTAGTATAATTTGATATCCGGAAGTGTGATACTTCCCACTTTATTCTTCCTTTTCAAGATTGCTGAGACTATTCGTGTTCTCTTTTGGTTCCATATAAAGTTTTGGAATATGTGTTCTATATCTTTGAAGTAAGTCACTGGTATTTTAATCGGTAGTGCATTGAATTAATAAATTGCTTTGGGTAATATAGACATTTTAATGATGTTTATTCTTCCTAACCATGAGCACAGTAGATGCTTCCACTTGTTTATATCTTCCCTGATTTCTTTTATCAATATTTTATAATTTTCTGAGTACAAATCTTTAATCTCTCTGGTTAAATTTATTCCTAGGTACTTTATTTTTTTGGTTGCAGTGGTGAAGGGAATTGCTTCCTTAATTTTTCTTTCTGACAGTTTGTTGTTAGTGTATAAAAATGCCTCTGATTTCTGAGTATTAATTTTATATCCTGCCACCTTCCTGAATTTATTTATTAGGCCTAGTAGTTTTTTGATGGAGACTTTAGGGTTTTCTATATACAATATCATATCATCTGCAAATAATGATAGTTTTACTTCTTCTTTTCCAATTTGGATGCCTTTTATTTCTTTTTCTTGTCTGATTGCTGTGGCTAGGACTTCCAGAACTATGTTGAATAAGAGTGGTGAAAGGGGGCACCCCTGCCTTGTTCCTGATCTTAAGGGGATTGCTTTTAATTTTCGCCCATTGATTATGATGTTGGCTGTGGGTTTGTCATAGATGGCCTTTATCATGTTGAGGTATGTTCCCTGTATTCCCACCTTGCTGAGAGTTTTGATCATGAATGGGTGCTGGATTTTATCAAATGCTTTTTCTGCATCTATTGAAATTATCATGTGGTTTTTCTCCTTCCTTTTGTTTATATGATGAATCACATTGATTGATTTGTGAATGTTGTATCAGCCTTGCCTCCCAAGAATAAATCCCACTTGATCATAGTGTATGATTTTTTTTCATATATTGCTGGATCCAGTTTGCTAATATTTTGTTGAGGATTTTAACATCTAAATTCATCAGGGATATTGGCCTATAATTTTCTTTCTTTGTGTTGTCTTTGCCTGGTTTTGGAATCAGAATTATGCTCGCCTCATAAAAGGAGCTTGGAAATCTTCCTTCCTCTTGAATTTTTTGAAATAGCTTGAGAAGGATAGGAGTTAGTTCTTCTTTGAATATTTGGTAGAATTCACTTGTCAAGCCATCAGGCCCAGGACTTTTCTTTTTGTGAGTTTTTTGATAACTGTTTCTATCTCATTTGTTGTAATTAGTCTGTTTAGATTTTCTGATTCTTCCAGATTAATTTTTGGAAGATTGTATGTTTTAAGAAATTTGTCCATTTCATCTAGATTGTATAGTTTTTTGGCATACAGTTCTTCATACTATTTTCTTACAATATTTTGTATTTCTGTTGTGTCTGTTATTTCTCCACTCTCATTTCTAATTTTATTTATTGGAGTCCTCTCTCTTTTTTTTTTGGTGAGTCTGGTTAAATTTCCATCAATCTTGTTTACCTTTTCAAAGAACCAGCTCCTGGTTTCATGGATCCTCTGTATTGTTTCTTTAGCCTCTATGTCATTTATTTCTGCTCTGATCTTTATTATTTCCTTCCTTCTACCACCTCTGGGATTTACTTGCTGTTCTTTTTCTAATTCTTTTAGATGCAGGGTCAAGTTGTTTATTTGAGCTTTTTCTAGCTTCTTAAGGTATGCCTGTTATGCTATGAAATTCCCTCTCAGGACTGCTTTTGCTGTGTCCCATAAATTTTGAGTTGATGTATGCTCATTATTGTTCATTTCTAGGAATTTTTTTTATTTCTTCTTTGATCTCATTGTTAACCCATTTGTTATTTAATAACATGCTATTTAGTTTCCAAGTGTTTGAGTATTTTTCAGTTTTTCTGTTGTGGTTGGTTTCTAGTTTCATGCCATTGTGATCAGAGAAAGTGCTTGATATGATTTCAATCTTCTTAAATTTGTTGAGACCGCTTTTGTGCCCTAATATGTGGTCTATCCTAGAGAATGTACCATGAGCACTTGAAAAGAATATATATTCAGCTACTTTAGGGTGAAAGGTTCTGAAGATATCTATTAAATTGAGTTGATCTAGTGTGTCCTTTAAGTCTGCTGTTTCTTTGTTAATTTTCTTTCTTGAGGATCTATCTAGTGATGTTAGTGGGGTATTGAAATCCCCTACTATTATAGTATTGCTGTTGATCTCACCCTTTAAATCCATCAAAGTCTGCTTTATATATTTAGGTGCTCCTATATTAGGTGCGTAGATATTTATAATGGTTATATCTTCCTGTTGGGTTGCTCCCTTTATCATTATGTAGTGACCTTTTTTATCTCTTACTATAGCCTTTGTTTTAAAGTTCATTTTGTGTGATATTTGTATTGCTACCCCAGCTTTTTTTTCATTTCCATTTGCATAAAATATTTTTTCCCATACTTTTATTTTCAGTCTATGTGCATCTTTTGTTTTAAGATGTGTCTCTTGTAGATAGCATATGTATGGGTCCTGTTTTCTTATCCACGCAGCTACTCTATGTCTTTTGTTCGGATCATTTAATCAATTTACATTTAAGGTTATTATTGATATGTAGTTGTTTACCACCATTTTATTCTTTAAAACTGTATTCCTCTTTTGCTATATTCTTTTTCCCCTTTTATCTGTTTACAACAGGTCCCTTAGCATTTCTTGCAGCATTGGTTTGGTTGTAGTGAATTCCTTGAGTCTTTTTTTTTGTCTGGAAAGCTTTTTATTTCTCCTTCAATTTTAAATGATAGCCTTGCTGGATAAAGTAGTCTTGGTTGTAGGCTCTTGTTCTGCATTACTTTGAATATTTCTTGCCATTCCCTTCTGGCTTCAAATGTTTCTGTTGAGAAGTCAGATGTCAACCTTATGGGGGCTCCTTTGTTGGTGCTAGCCTTTTTTCTCTAGCAGCTTTTAATATTTTTCTCTTTATCACTTAGCTTTGGTATTTTAATTATTATGTGTCTTGGTGTAGATTTCTTTGGGCTTCTCTTTAATGGAGTTCTCTGTGCTTCTTGAACTTATGAGATATTTTCCTGCTTTAATTTAGGGAAATTTTCAGCTATGATATGTTTGAACAAAGTCTCTATCCCTTGTTCTTTCTCTTCTTCTTCAGGAACCCCTATGATGCAGATGTTATTTCTCTTCATGTTGTCACAGAGCTCTCTTAGAGTTTCCTCAGACTTTTTGAGTCTCTTTTCTTTTTTCTGCTCTGCTTCCATGCCTTCATTTATCTTGTCCTCTAATTCGCTGATTCGATTCTCAGCTTCATCCATCCTACTTTTAATTCCTTCCATTGTGTTCTTCATTTCTGATATTGTATTTGTCATTTTGACTGATTCTTTTTTATTATTTTAATGTCCTTTTTTATATATGCTATCTTTTTATTTAGGTGTTTGTAATTACCATCTATTGTTGTTCTAAGATCTTTGAGCATCCTAACAATCATTATTTTAAACTCTGCATCTGGTAATTTGGTTATATCTGACTTATTCAGGTCCTTTTCTGGGGATTTCTCTTGATTCATTTGTGTTGCATTTCTCTGCCTTCTCATTTTGTCTGTGTAAAAGAAGGTTTTGGCTACTGGAGTCCACTGGGGGACTCTGTGTTCCCTAGGTGTGGTCTGTCTGCAGGCCCGCCACCCCCTCTGCTGCTGCTGAACTAGGGCATTCAGGTATAGGCATTGCCGGTGCCATCCCACTGAGGCTGTTGCTGTGGTTTCTGCCTCTCCTTCATGGGAGGGGCTATAATCACGTGCTCAGGTGTACAAGCCTTGGTGGCCTCGGCCTTCACCCCACCCCCGCGGGTGGCATTATGCTCAGCCCTGTGGGCAGGGGTGAGCACCTTTGCTCAGCTGCAGGTCTCTGCCTGATTCTGGGCTTTTGCCCTGCCCCTGCAGGAGGAGCCTGCTCGTGAGATGGCTGCAAGCCTTGGCTCCACGGGCCGGGTGGGGCTGCGTGCCCATGCTCAGAAGCGGGAATCTGCCTGTTCTGGGCTTTTGCTCCACCCCCACGGGAGGAGCCAGCTCCTGGATCAGGCTATAAGCCTTGGTTCTGTGGGCGTGGCAAAGCTGCACTCCTGCGCCCTTGCTCAAGGGAGGGTCTCCGCCCCTTCCAGGGCTCCTGCTCTTCCCGTGCAGGCTGGATTGCAGGTGGCCCGCAGCTGGGCTTGACCACTTTTGCATGTCCCCTCCTCCCCAGCCAGGCAAGACCGAGCTCACACCTGGGCCCAGTTGTGGCCAGCCGGCTTCCACCCTTGCCAACAGAACCATGCTTTTGCGTCCCACTGCCGCCCACCCTCGGGCAAGCCCTCAGCCGTGTGGGTGCGGGCGCTGCAGCTCAGACCTTAAGACTCACTATTGTAGTCCTGAAAGCTCCCTCCTTCTAAGTGACTCTGCTCTGAGTGCCATGAGAGAGCTTGTTTGGCTGGTGTCCTGCTTCCCTTTGCTGGTATTGCTGTTTCCAGGGGAAATATTCACTTCAGATTTGGGGAGTGACTCGTCCCAGGAGTTAGGGTGGCTGTCTCTCAAAGTGTTTCTCCCTGTGCCTCCTAGATTATACTTTCTTCCTGCTACTCCTGTCCTCTCCTCTCTCCCATCCCCCTGGAGCCCTGGGTGAGTGGTTGTGAGAGAGGTTTTCTGAGCTGTCCCTTTAAGAAGAATCTTGGGTTTGAGAAATCAGTCTCTTCCTCACAAACAGTATCCTGACTTGTTTCCAGCTAAATACTGTCCACACACCTCTTCTAGGCTCTGGGGCTGCAGGCTGGGGCTTTGTTCCTGGGGTTCAGGACCTTTCCCTCTCTGCTAAACTCATTTCTCGCCACGCGAGTTTCTCCGGGCTGCCATTCACTCCTGGGAGCTGGGCAGCCCTCTCCGCATTTCCACTTTTCCTACCCATCTCAGTGTGGCTTCTTCAGTGTTCCTTGGTTGAAGAGAACTCTTAGTTTAGTCCAAAGTTGGTTTTTCCAGATGATGGTTCTTAAAATTAGGTTGTAATCCACTTTGGTTCTGGGAGGTGGGAGTTGGTCCGTCCACCTGCTCCATCACCATTTTATCTTTCCCCCCCACATATGGGAGTTGATGCTTTCTGCTTCTCCCCCTTTTCTCTTTCTCTCCTCCCTAAAAATAAATAAAGTCTTAAAACAATAGGCAAAAGAAAAAAGAAAAAAAGGACCAAGATCAAGGTGTGGGCAGGTTTGGTTTCATTCTGAGTACTTCCTCCTCGGCTTGCAGGTGGCCACTATCCCCCTGTGTCCTCACATGGCCTTCCCTCCCTGTGCACTCATGTCTATGTCCAAATGTTCTCTTCTTCCAAGTTAGATTGAATTAGGAGACCCATCTATATGACCTTATTGTAACTTAATTTTTTCTTCAAAGGTACTCTTTCTGAATACAGTCATGTTCTTGGATACTGGGGGGCTAGGACTCCCAACATTTGAATTTGAGGGGAGACACAGTTCAACCCATTTCACTAGGAAAGGGAGAGCCAGTGTTAAGGAGTGAAAACTGGTTTGAAGAAATTCTTAATCCATTTAAAAAATTAGAAGCAAGGAGAAGCTTTAGGCTTTGAAGAGCCATGTGGGAGTCTGTAGGGACCTTCTGTAAAGAGGAGGTAGATTGTTCTCTGAGGGGCATGTGTCAGTCTCTGTGTGAAAAGGTAAGGCGGGCGGTAGGAGGGAAGCTTGGGGAAGAGTCATTCTGCCCCGAGTCTGGGGTTGAAGCTGCACGTACATAGGGCAGGGTTGGGCCTGGGGATGGAGGTAACATGGGGTCAGACTGTGGAGGCCTCACACTCTAGGTGAAAGAGTATAGCCTTCTCCAGGAAGAGGCTAAGAGATAATATGAGTGACTAAAGCTGCCCAGGTATTTCTTTTTCTGGGAGTCCTTACAGGTAGAACCTGAGTAAGTGTCCTGTCCTGGATCTTGTCTCTTCCAGTGGAATTTCTAGGACTCTGGTGGGGTCTAGGGCAACAATGAATGCCAGGGACTCCCATGGCACTCCCGAAGTCCCCCCGTGTTTGCCACCTTCTCTTCATGCTTGTCTATAAAATGTGGCTTTTCAAGTGCATTTCTACAGGGAATGTCTGTGTGGGAGCCAGGACCCTATGGATGGTTTGGTCCCAGCATCTAGTCTAAGAGAGGGGGAAGGTACTGTTCAGAGAACTAAATATTTAGTTCTACATTTTGGTTGTGCCGATGTGAAGGAACTAAGATGAGACTTCAGATTCCTGTCCCCTAGGCATGGCTGCTGAGCTATTGTCACAGGGGTCCTGATGTAGCAGCAGAGGAGGGCCTACCTAAGGCAGGATGTGCGGGCTGCTGCAGGACCTTGCGGCAGGCTGGCTCCACCATGCTCTCCTCAGCTCTGATTGTGCAATGCTCTTGCCCTATTCACTGTGGAGCCCTAAGCAGAAAAGTCACAGAGTCCCATCTGTAGAGCTCCTGCATGCCACTGGCCTCTGTAGCAGGTAGAGCTACTTGGTCCCAGCTGTCCAGGGTGGCTGGCATGGTGCATACCTCTTCGGACAGGTATAACTTCTTTAGGGTTAGGGACTTTTTAAGGACCTCTCCCCGTCCTCAGGCCTTGCTCATCCTATTCAAAGTTTAATTAAGCAAGGCTCACCTTAAATCTCAGCGTGGTTGTCAACAGCTGAGGGGAGGAGGGTGGGTTTGCTGAGTGGTAGGATGGGCTTGATCCGGCATTCTGCTTTTTCTGGAAAACTATAGCCCACCTGAGCTGGGTGTGGCAAGAAACCTGGACGATGCTACCTGAGAACAGATGTGTGCGGCCCGCATGAGACTGCGAAGCTGGGGCCCACGACAGGCAGTGTGGCCTGGGCACTGCCTTTAGTGACAATCAGTTCCACGATCACGGGCATGGGCTAGTGTATGTCCAAGTCGTCAAGTCTGTCAGACCCCATTTAGGCCACTGAGAGAAGAGGCAAAATTAAACCTGGGCAGGGGATCAGCTCCAAGAACCATGGCCAACGTGGCCACTGCCGACGTGAGTGTATGTGTGTGTGAGAGAGAGGGGAGAGTGAGAGAGCGAGGGAGGCAGGCTGCTCACACACTGACAGGACAGGGTGAGGTTTCCCTGGGCATTGGCTCCTGAGGACGTTTCAGGATTGACTTGCCGCGGAGGGAATTGACATGGACCGGGCTGGGGGCTAAAGACGGTGGGAGCTTAGGCTTTCTCTCTGATTGTACATCTGTCTTTGGGAACAGTAATGACGTTCAGGGTGAACACAGACCCAAGTGCTAATTTTACGTGTCTTGCTTCAGTGACACACTCTTTCCCTGCAGGTGGGCTCAGACACATGTGCACAGCTGGTTGAAGGCGGGCCCATGCTTCTGGAGGCAGATGAGGGCAGGGCAGCTCCAAGCATCAGTGAGAGGGCTTATCTCTGGCTGCCTGGCCCGCTGGAGCTTTCACTGACAGGAATGGGGTTTGAATGCAGCCAAAGTATGTGTATCCTTGGGCTGAGGACTGAGTTAAAGGAGTTAAGGATCTGAAATTTCATTTGACAGTTATTAGTGCATTTGTTATTTTTTGGTGTCTGTTTGTCTACTTAATAATATTGTAACTGTTAATTGGTTACAAATAGTTTTATGTTTTATTTATACAAGAAGTACAGACAAGCCTGAGGGCTAATTGAATCCTGGTATCTTACAACGTCAGAGATGAGGGGTCTCCCAGAGATTGTCCGGGCTCGTTCCCCTCTTTCATTGTATCAGACATTGGCGCCTAGAAAGGAGAGCTGACCAACCTGATCACTCAGTGAGGCTGCCGGCGAGACTGCGGCCCCTCGCCTCTGCCTCCGCTGCGGGGTGGGAGCGTTCTGTGAACAGCCAGTGGGGACCTGAGGCTGCCCCCTAAGCAAGCCACGATTCTGTCACATGTGCATGGAGCTTTACAGTTTGTCATGTGCCAACATGCATACAATGCCCCTCATAGCATCCCATGACCCTGTGCTGTGGGGGTTAACTTCATTTTATGAACCTGGAAACTCGTGTAACTGGGGTTAGTCCTGAGGGGCTCCTGCACTTCCCCACCCCCTCTAGACTGATCGTCTTTCCGTCCTTTCCTCCCTTTCCCCTTCCTCCCTACTACCAGGACCCTTTCAGGAGCCAGTGGCCGAGCCCTCTTGAACCTCGGTCACTCCTGCAGAGTGGGCAACAAGGAATGTCACAGGGGCAGACCTGGTTTCTTGCTTCTCGAGCCCCCCAGCCGGACAGAGAGGTAACGAGTGTGGGCCAATCAGACCATCATCCAGGTTTCTCCTTTATTTCTTCACTGGCTTCTCTTAGGAATAAGAGCCTAAGTCCCCCCACCCACCACCTTGCTGGCCCTCATGCCACCCCATTTCTTTTCTAACAGTCCCTAGAATATTTAAAAGAGCTGTCTACTTCTTCTGCCTTTGAGACTTCATCCCCTAATACCCTGCCGTCTGGTTCTTGCTCTCACAACCCAAGCTCTGGGGTCACCAATGTCCCCTTGTTTGCCAGACTCAATTGCTTCCCCAGTCCTCACCTGCCTGCTCTGGTCAGCCCTGCCAGCCTCCATCTTCCTTCTAGAAACTCCTGCATTGGTGGAGCAGGTTATTTGTCATTGCTAGGCTGTGCTAGCAGTGGCTTAAAACAGCCCAGTGGCTTAAAACAGCCGAGGCTGACTTCTCACTTCTGATGAACTCCAGCTCTGCTCACGTCCTGCTTGCTCCTGGACCCGCACAGCAGCCCCCGCTGGCGCACGGGCGCTCCTCGCTGCAGAGCAAAGAGCGCTCTCTGCTGTCTCACTCTGCTCTCGGAGTCTGGCTGGAAGGGACACATTGCTGTCTCTTCCAATGCATTGGCTAAAAAAGGTTATGTGTTCCCACCTGCTAGCAAGGGGAGTCAGGGGTTCCAGTGTGCCCAGCTTCCGGAAGGGGCAGGGAAGCAGGGCTGGCTGCCCTGCCGCTGACTCTTCCCACCACTCTGAGTGCCCCTTCCTTGCCTCCTTTCCCAGCCACTCAGCCTTCTCTCAACTCTCAGCTCCTAAATGCAACACTCCCCAACATGCTCCACTATGCCCCGGCCCTGGGTTTTCTCTCCATCCTCCATTCCAATCCTCTCTCTATATCTTTCTTTGCAAAAATCTCCCAAATATGCAGTCCCACCCCAACCTCTTTCTTGACTTCCAGTCTAAGCTTCAGACATGGACAACACCAGACTTTTCATCCTCCCATCCACAGCCAGCCCCTTCTGCCTGCCCTCCTGAGTCAGGGGCGCTGGAGGCCCAGGCTGGTCTCTGCTATGGCTGACTTCCCATTGACCTCCTTCCAATGAGAGTGGACCCCTTGGTTTTCCCCTCTCCACTCACAGTGGCACTCCTGGTGTTCCTGCTGACTTGAGTTCTAAGTCCCCAACTGCTGAAGTTGAGCTCAGTGGGTGGGGGTGCTGTTGAATTTCCAGCCTGACTATTACACCTTCATTTTTCTTTCTTTCTTTCTTTCTTTCTTTCTTTCTTTCTTTCTTTCTTTCTTTCTTTCTTTCTTTCATTCTTTTTTTATTCAGTGAGAGGAGGGGAAGCAGAGATAGACTCCCACATGCACCCCAACCAGGATCTACCCGGCAAACCCACTAGGGGGTGATATTCTGCCCATCTGGGGTGCTGCCCTGTTGCTCAGCAACCGAGCTCTTTTTAGCGTCTGAGGTGGAGGCCATGAAGCCATCCTCAGCACTTGGGGCCAACTTACTCCAATTGAACCATGGCTGCAATAGGGGAAAGCGAGAGAGAGAGAGATGGAAAGAGAGAGAAGTGAGAAGGGGAGGGGTGGAGAAGCAGATGAGCCCTTCTCTTGTGTGCCCTGACTGGGAATCGAACCCAGAACATTTGCTGGGCCAACGTTCTACCACTGAGCCAACTGGCCAGGATTAAGACCTTTATTTCAGCCCCATATTCAGCAGGAACTGGGAGTCAAAGTGTGGTTCTGGAGAGGGCCTTTCTCAACCCCTCGTCTTCTACAGCAAACCCAGACTAACAATTCTGACCCAGGTCCCTGAATTCCTTGGTAACTTCCTGTAGTTCAAATTCCCACTCTGCCCTCAAAGCAGAGCACTAAACTCTCTTTGTAATCTCATAGTTATAATGACCCTTCTGATGATGGCTTTGGGCCCTAGCATTCTTTAAGGTGGGGAACTGAGGGCCAAAGAGGACCGGCGACTCTGCCTTTATCCACAGACTCACCGAAACATCTTGCACTGTCCTCTTGCCTCTGAGAGTGGTTTCCAGGTTCTGATCTGCTCGTGGCTCAAGGATGTTGTGTAAGAGAAGGGAAAATGAGGAGTCTGAGCCCTGGCAGTGAGCTGGGTGCCTGCAGACTGAGTGTGGCCACTTGTCACTGTTGGTTTAGGTCAGCCACCTCTGCACCCCGCCAACCCAAACTCTTGGATGGCAATAAATAGAGTCCATTTAGCTCTAATAGGCTGAGCCCACAGAGGGTGAGGTGTGGGAAGAAGAGTGGGTCCAGGGAGCTCCTGGCACGTCTGGGGCTGGTAACACACTCTTTCCCTCTTCGTGGAGGCTTGATTCAGTTACGCCCAAGCAGCTGGGGAGCATCGTCTCGGATGCCTCCTGCAGCTCGGTGCCCGGGCAGCCCTGGTGTCAGCCTGCCTGCTGTCTGATTGGCCAGCGGAGCTGGACCAGATGGCTGCCGGGCCCTGGCTGCATGGGAGGGGCACATTGCACACCTGGGCCTGTCTGGCCCTTGCCTTGTGGGCGCCAGCTTTTGATGGGAGATCCAGGAGCTTAGATCTGGAATCTGGGGTTTCTGGGCCCAGTTGAAGGAAAGGCCCTCTGTTGGTGCATTCTGTAATTCAGTTCTTCAGAGTTGTCAGCCCTTCTGACTGCGGGGCAGGGGAAGGCTGGGTGGGATGGCTTCCTCCCAGACCAGAGAGAGTGGCCTGTCTGCCGTGTGGCGGCCAGGTCCTGGGTATTCTGGCCAAGTGGAAGGGACTGAAGACAAGAGAAGGGTGCCTGGGAGCAGAGGAAATGTCTCTTGGGGAATCCATGGGGCTCTCTGTGAGGGGCCTGTGTTTGGTTGAGCTTATGTGGGTGTGTGGGTGTCCTGTGCCTCTCTGGACTTAGGGGACACTTGTTCCCTCTGATTGGAACACTTTTTCCCCCCCAGTTTCCTCTTCTCCCGTCTTCCCCTTGCTTACAGGGAACCCTGTTGCTCCTTGCCGATGCCATACACGTTCTGTCTCAGGGCCTCTGTTCTGGCTGTTCCCTTTGCCTGGAATGCTGTTCCCTCTCTGTCCACTAACCTTTTCAATGAGGCTTCTCTGTTTTATTCTGCAACCTGGCCTCGCTTACCTTGCCATTTTCTTTCTCTTTCTTTTTTCTCTATAGAACTCATTACCTTATAACGTACTGTGAAAGTTATACTGATATTTATTAGGCTTATTTTTAAATACCTTCTCTCTCTGCTAGAATGTAGCTCCCTGAGGACAAGGACCTCTGCTCTGTTCACTACTAGAAGAGTGTCTGGTACCCAGTAGGTGTTCAAAAAATAAGCAAATCTGTCAAAAGAGGGTCAGGCTAGTAGCAGACTCCACCTCACTGGGGTGTGGAGAACCCACTGGGTATTCTCTGGAAACTGGCTTTCCAATATACGAAGATCCACTGTTTTTCAAGTTTACTGTCAAAGGCTAAAGACCTATCTCAGGGGGAGGTAGGTTAAAGAGGCTCGGAAGGCTGCACGAGAGGCCTCGCGGGAACAGACACGTGGCTCTCGCCTGTGCCATTGGTGGGCCGGGTCAGCTGTTCACATGGTGACGTCTGCCTTAGTCGGCACCAGGATCTGTTGTGAGCTGAGCTTCTGGTGGCTTGTCAACAGTGAGTCAATGAACAGACGTGGACACTAGCTCTCTCAGGTAGATGGCCGGGGACGGTGTGACAGCTACACGCTGGGAAGAGGTGATACGGCCATAGCAAACCCCAGCTGTGCTGCAGCCCGGAGTCCACTGGAGTGTCCATAGAGATGAAGGACAGCTGTTTAGGGGCTGGAAGGAGGATGAAAAATGTCATACCCCTCCCTGCGGCATGCCTGATAGGTAGGTTGCTCTGGATTCCCGCTGACGATGGGGGAACCATGGAGCTTGGTGGGCATCAGACGGCATGTACCCAAATTGCCTGCTTGTAGATAGAAGCCATTTATGATTCAGCCTTTTCTGCTGCATCCTGACTCTGACTTTCTTTACCCCTAACCCTGTCATGCTTAAAGTCTGCCTTCCTCCGACCTCTGTTCTCCAAGGCCCTGGGTTCTACACTGGCTGAGGATGTGTGTGATCGGACTCAACTGTGCGTGTGGGTGGGCGCTCAGAGTTGCTAATGACTCCCACGCGCAATCCCAGTTATCTTGGAAGAAGAGGCACTGCAACCAGAGGTTTATCTATCTTGACAATAATCAGGAGGGACTTTTCAGTGATTAAAGAGCCGTTTTCCACTGACATGTTGAGACCAACAGCCTCCAAGTCATATCAGGGAGGAGCTGACAGGCAGAGCCCTGGGAGAGTGGCTGGCCCTGGCCAAGCCTGTGTCTGGGGTAGTCTGCACGGAGCGTACAGGCTCTGGTGAGACCATCCTGGCACTTCCCTTCACAGTGGCTGCACGCCTGGGACATTGTTTATCGTCCTGGTCAATGTTGTGGGAATGGGGTTGGCTTGAGTTTGGGTACAACTGCCATGTACGAGTTACTTTACAATTGTTTCCAGAACTTGGAAGAACGAGAGGAACTAGAGGACTCAGGAAGGAGAGAATAGCCCTCCCTTTCTATGTGGGAATGTCCTGGGTCAAGAGAATGGACTTCAGTACTCAGGGGCTTCCTTCTTACAGAAAGGAATAGAGGGTCCACAGGAGGTCAGATTTTAGATGAAAGCAGAGCTTGGGGGGAAGATGAGAATGAATTAAGATACTTTCAGATGCAAATGTTTAAAAGATCTGACCCCAAATACCTTAAGCAAAGTAGGGGATTTTTTTTATTGGCTTTAGGGTCCCAGGGTAGAGGTCTGGCTCAGATGGCACCATCGGTACTCTGTCACTCAAGACCCTGGCTCCGTCCTCCGGCAGGGGAAGATGCTACCGACAGCCTCCCCCTCTCGTGCTCCCCTCCGGACACCACTGGGTCAAAACAGATTCCTGTGTCCCTGCTCATGTAGAGAACACATAAGACTGGTCCGTTGTTGTCATAGCCATCACCAGGCCAGTCCCCTTGGCCAGTGGGCTGGGCCAGGTGGGTGTGGTGGAAAGGACACTGAACTGATGGCACTTCATGACCCTGTGGAGCACAGGGCCCACGCGGCAGCCTCAAGAACACTCCATTTCCTCCCTTGCCCCGCCCAGCCCTGCCTGGGGGCTCATCTCTCTTCATGGCCAAGGGTTACTCACTTTGGATTAGAATGAGAAGGTGAAAATTTATAAGACTAGATGCAAATTTTTTTTTTTTTTTTTTTTGCAATCCAGGTTAATTGTGCATGTGGGGAAACTGCTGAGAAATCGCTCCCATCCAGTGACTGCTGGCTGGGAGCTGCCTCCTGCCCCCTTCTTGAGCAGAGGTGTGTATAGCGGTTACCTTGTGCCTGTCCCCCTGCTGTGTGTTGGGTGTATAGGGGGCAGATAGTGTGTCACTCTAGTTTACAGGTGTGTAGATCGATATCCATGGAAGAGGGGCCATCCCTGTGGGGCCTTCTTGGCCTCTGGGCCTGATAGAGATGGAAAGGTCCCGGGTGTCAAGTGGAAGCCATAATGGGGTGAGACCTGGGGACCCTGGCCCAAGGTCCATGAGGCATTCGCGTGTTGGAGTGCGGTGCGGGGGCAGTGTGGCTGAGGTGGAGTTGTTTTAGCTGCGGCAGAGTGTTTTTGACAGATGCCCATGGTGATACTTCCTGTTCTCCTTGCTCTGGTTGCATTGTGACCTGCTAGTCCACCAAGAAGAGGTGAAATCTTTGTCTCCCCTACCCCTCCCGCCCCCTTGAACCTGCGTAAGTCCTTGTAACTGTTTCGGTCACAGAGCAGGAAAATGGTGCTGTGGACGTCAAGGTCGAGAGAGCCGGCTCCTAACCAGCTGGCCTTCTTTGAGGAGAAACTGGGCTCTGTGGTGTGGGGAAGGCTGGGCCACGTGGGAAAGTCACACGCAGGTGTTTCAGCCACCTGACCAGCATTGATCACTAGACATCTGGGTGAGCGAGACTTAGGTCTCCAGCTCTAGGCACCATATGACCCCGACGGCAGGAGAGAGTCTCAAAGAGAACTGCCTGGCTGAGCCACCCGCCCCCAAACCGAGTGATAATGGTGATGATAACAGTGGTGATAAAGTAAATGTCTGTTGTTTCATGTGACAAACTTTGAGGTGGTATTTTATTTTACACGCTGTAAATAATGAGGACAGTTGATATGGAGATTCAACGGGAATTTTCACAGTCTACAGCTTTGACATGAGCTAGGGCCGTGGCTCCTTAAACCCTTGAATACATTTGAAGACATCCAATTTGGTTTGGAAGGAGGCTGCTTTGTAAGTGGGGTAAGTTAGGGAAGTCAAAGTGGTCGTTAAACAGGTGGTTGCATTTTTTTTTTTATAATTTTATTTTTTTAATGGGGTGACATCAATAAATCAGGATACATATATTCAAAGATAACATGTCCAGGTTATCTTGTCGTTCAATTATGTTGCATACCCATCACCCAAAGTCAGATTGTCCTCTGTCACCTTCTATCTAGTTTTCTTTGTGCCCCCCCTCCCCCTTTCCCTTTCCCTCTCCCCCCTCCCCCCGTTACCACCACACTCTTATCAATGTCTCTTAGTCTCACTTGGAAGAACAGAGATCGAGGGACATTTTGGCTGGCAGTATAATTAACAACTCAGAAACTTCCTGGGTGGGGGGAGACTAGAATCTCCAGTTCCCGATATCTAACGTTTCTGGATTAAGTTGGGGTCTTGTCGTGAAGGAGCATAAACTCGTGGACCTTAATGGGGACTCCATCAGTCCCCATCACTGCAGTCTTCCTTGATGAGATGTGTCCAGCCTTTCTACCTCCTCCAAGCCTTCAACTGCCCTGTCCTCCCTGGTCACTCTCATTATGGTGAGCATCTGTCCCGTGTGACTTAGCTCTTCCCTGCAGCATTTCCGTCCGCTGCCCGTAGGACAGATGCCTTAGTTGGTAGGCTAAGCTGTCACTGTCTGGCCTCACTTTCCTGCAGGCTGCCTCCCCCGCCTGCAGCCTTCCAGAAGAGCTGGCCGTGCCACAAATACCTCGCACATTCTCTTCGGCCTTTGCTGGTGCTGTTCCTCCCAGCAAAGTGCTCTCCTTGCTGCTCTCCTTTCTCTCCTCCCCTAAACCTTCCAATGGGAATTACACACACACTCCTCTCCCACGTCTACTCATCTTCATCTAGATCACCCTTTAGGAAGTCCCTTTCTCCAGGAAGCCTTCCATAATGCTGCCAGAACTAGGCTAGGGTTCTCCTGTTCCTGTACCTCTCCTTACTGCAGATTACTTCAGTCTCTTAAAATTGTCCCATTGCTGGTTCCATCTAGAAGGTGACATTTCTGAAAACAGAAACTGTGTTAGACTCATCTCAGCACCTGTTTTTGTCAGTCTTATGCCCCTTACAGCCTAGGAGCTCCTATAGGCAGGCCAGCTTTCTCGTTCTACCCCATGGGGGTTCATAAAGACTATCGATTGACCCATAAGTTTTGCAGAGGGCATTCAGAGACCATACCATCCAGGAGTTCATCAGTTTAGCACCCAGCCCCCAGCACCTAGCACTGAGTACACCACAACTAGAACCCAGCCCCCAGCACCTAGCACCTAGCACCCAGCATCCATAACTGGACCCCCAGCACCTAGCACTCAGCACCCAGCACTACCACCAAGTACCTAGCACCCAGCCCCCAGCAGCTAGCCCCCAGCCCCCAGCACCTAGTGCTCAGCACCCAGCACCTAGTGTCCAGCCCCAGCCCCCAGCAGCTACCACCCAGCATATAGCACTCAAGACCTAGCACCAGCACCCAGCACCTAGCACCCAGCACCTAGCACCTAGCACCCAGCACCTAGCCCCCAGCAGCTAGCGCCCAGCTCAAGATCTGGCATGTAGTCAGTACCCAGTGGAAGTGTGGAGGGTGAGTGGAGGTCGGTGAGGGGAAGCGAGGTTTCCCAGCTGGAGCAGCAAACACAGCTCCTGATCCAGGCTCTGTGATTGGACCTGCTGCCACCACACAAGCCCCACTTGACTGAAGACGCCCAGTAGCTGGGTCAGGATGAGGAAGCTCTCCAGGGTCACTGTAGGGTTCCTTTTTCCTGGTCAGTCCTGCTGGCAGATGGGTTTCCAGAGCCCAGAGCCATCCCATCACTGGCAAAGAGAAGGGGCCATTGGGGGAAATCCTAATTTCTCTGTGTGGAAAATGTCCCTCATGTCCCTCCTGGAGAAGGCCAGTGTGTGGGTGCCCCTTGTGGTGAGTTAGCTAAGCCCAGTCTCAGTAATGGGCAGGTGCACGGGCCCGAGGATGGCACATGACCTGGACTCAGAGAACTTCCATGGCCAAGAAGTAGCTATTCTCAGGGTTTGGTTCCCAGGGAACTAAAAGGAAGTGGTGAAGGAGGGTGGAGTCCAAGAAGCCTTCTCTTGTTTGCAGGGTCACAGGTGGTGCACTGTGTGACCAGTCTTGAGGTCCAGGATCACTGAACCCTGACATCTGCCCTGGTGGAGGTCTTCGCCTGCTGGAGTCTCTTTCCTATGCCAGACGTGAGGAATACAGCAGTTAAAAAAGGTGGTTTCTGCCCTCAAGGTGTTCAGCAATACTAGTAGGGCGAGCAAACAGATGATTTAGAAATGATGCTATAGTGTGATCTCAGATACTTGAGTTGCACAAAGACTAGCTTTTAGCCAATCTTGGCAGGTCAGGAACTGCTGCCACGCAGCTGAGACCTGCAGTAACGTTCCTCCAAGTGAAGGTGCCAGCCAATCCCAGGCTCCCTCTGTTGGAGCGTGCACAAGAGAGAATTAGAGGGAATGCAGGCCCTGGGTCTGAAGGGGACAGTGGCCCTGCTCCCTAAGCGCCGAGCCTGTGTGCTGCCGGCCAGGTGCCCGTTCTTTCTTTCTGTGCCTCAGGACGAGGCTGGGCTCACACGCGTGTCCGAGTGACCCCTGCTGAAGCCAGAGGGCTGCAGGGCTCTGAGCCATCAGCCTGGTCTGTGTCATTAGCTCCCTGGCAGGGTCACAGTGGCAGAACTGCTTATCCGGCCTCTGCTGGGACAGAACAGGGCGATTCTGACCTGCCAGCCCAGCCTGTCTCCACTTTCCTCCCTGGATCTGGGCAAGTGAGAATAAACACAGCAGACTTTTAGTCCGGCCTCTAGGGAACTCAGTCTTGACCTGCCAAGGCCATTTCTGGGCACTCTCCGCCGCTCTTCAGCCAGACTGCCGTGTTTGTGCCGAAGAGGTTGAGCTCATTAAAGATCGGGTGTGGATACCCTGACCTCAGCTCTTGGCTGGGAGGGTCTTGGGGAGCATCACATCCCGACGTCCTCTCGTGAAGATCCCCAGCAAGGACACTTCCTGGAATCATGCACCAGAATTACAGGGGCTGTGGTTTTAAATGACACCTCTCGGCATCACCTTCTGCCCAGGTGTGTTTGCGTGTGTGGGAACAGTGTAGCCTAACCATGTAGTATTGAAGCAGACACATGACTGGAAACCAGGGCTCCCCAATCCCATCTTCCAGCCCCTGCTTGGATGCTTCTAATTATGGGACTTCCTGCCACGCATGGCATCTGTTTTTGTTGATCCTTAGAGGGAAGGCCTGCCTCCATGAACTTATACCATTGGTTCTTGTTGGAGGGAGGAGCCTAAGCTCTGGAGTCAGACAAACCTAGATTTTAATTTCCTTCTCCCCTTTAATGCGTACACATCCTTGTCAAGATACCACTTCTAAGAACGATCTGTCCCATCTGCAAAATGGGGATAGTTATGCCTACTTCTCAGAGCTGGTGCGGGGATGGTGGACGAAATGATTCTAGAGAGCTTATCCAGAGGTGTGGCTCGCCACTCAGCACCTGCCCCTTTCCTCAGGCCTCTGTGGCCCCGGGGAGACTACCGGCTTCCCCTTCTGTGAGGTGTTGCCTCGGTGACGTGAAGATGCTTCTCACATCCCCTCTGTTTCTCTATAATAAATGGAGACATCAGTGCATTTTTATTAAACATGCAGACCCGGCAGGACAGGTGAGCTTTTGTCTGCTCAAGGCTGCTGGTGCAAAGTGTCGGAAACTGGGAGGGTTTTACAACAGAAACTTATCTTTTCACAAGTTCAGAGGCTAGAAGTCCAAGATCACAGTGCCAGCAGGACTGGTTTCTTCTGAGACCCATCCCCTTGGCTTGCACATGGCTGTCTTCTCCCTGTGTCTTCATGTGGTCTCCCCTCCACATGCTCCTGTATCCTGATCACTTCCTATAAGGATACCAGTATATTGGATAAGGGTTCACTCATTTTACCTCCATTGCCTCGTCAAAGTCTGCATCTCCAAATGCACTCACACTGAAGATGCTGGTGGTTGAGACTTCAGTGTACAAATGTTGGGAGGGGAGGGCACAATTCAGTCCATAACAAGATGTTATAGGACCCAGGTGTTTAAGATAGTTGAGCTGAAGTGACAAGCTTTGCCTGTTCTTTATTGAGTAGCCTGGTGGCCCTGTCCTGAGGCTCAGTTGGGTGGGAGCTGCCCACCCTGGGCCTGGGCCACTGGCAGAGCTCAGCCGTGTGTGGACAGCTCTGCCCTCTCAACTGAGTGGCCGTGGAGCACATTTCCATTGCTGACACCTTGACATGTTTTATGGGGCTAATTCCTGCTTGTCAGCAGCTATGGTTCTTAATCAGCTGCTCGTTCATTTCTCTAAGGGCTCCTGACACTTCTGACGGGCTGCAGAGCATTTGGTGTGGTGCAGAGACCCGTGCACTCTCGGATCCAAGTGCACTCACGCCCTGGGACCCGGCCAGCATTCCCGACGCCTGCCATTATTCTTAGCCTTGAAATGGTGGGAGCAGGCGTTTCAAAACCAGACTGAGGTTTCTGAAAACATATTTTGGCCTTCCTGCCTACCTATTTTTATTTCCTTCATATTTGGAAAGAGAAAATTCCCAGACATGGGCCTGGGAATCGGGCTGTTCTCTGGCCAGGCTGCTCCAGGTTCCCACCTCGGCCTCTGCCGGGAGGTGCTTTTCTGCATTCTGCACCATGCCTCCACACCTGCGAGTCGATGGTCACCCCGCCCAGGGAAGGCCTCGGTGGGGGCGGCTCTGGTTCTAGCCGCTGCTTCTGAGTTCTTGCAGTTGTGGCCCTTCCAGGTGAGCAGAGGCGCAGGGTTGTTGAGGTAGCTTCCCAGGTGGATGGAATCTCTAGACCTGGGTCATGTTACATCGCTGAACTGGTGTTATGCTTCCCATGGACCCGTCCCACCCACCAGGCCCTGTAGACAGCAGGCAGGTAGCTGCAACTTCACCCAGTCTCTGCATCAGGAAAGTGAGGAATGTCTAGCTGTTGGCAGCCCCTGTCCTTCCTTCCCACTCTCTTGAATGTCCACTGGCCTGGGCCACCAGCACCTGGGCATGATTCCTTCCCTCTCCGCCACATAGCACAGGGGACATGAACCCAAAGGAAGGTTTCCTGCTCTGCTGTGTCTTTCCTGGATGCAAAGCGTGTCCCTGCTGCCTGACTTTGGGGTGCCTAAGTGATGTCATCGTGGGTACAGGCGGAGGGTCATTTGCCTTTTTCACTATAAAGAGACAGCTTAGGTGACGTGGCTGTTTGGATGAAGTCAGACCCCTGCTGAAGGAGTCCCGATAGCCTGTCTATCAGCAAGAGTGTTTAGTGTGAGAACAGACAGCCGCAAACATCTGTTTGAACACGTTCTCCTCTTGCTGTGCTGATTCTGGGACAGGTCAGGGCGCTCACTTGTTTTGTCCCCTCCGGCCCTTTGCAGTGGTGGTATGTTTGAGAGTAAGTGTGCATTTATTTCATAAAAATTTTCTTTTTTTGAGGGGAAAATAATTTACTAAAATATTCACCCACCCCTGCCCCAACCAAGTTCAGTGGGATGAGCCCTTTGTCTTCGTGGGAGGAGCACAGGCCAGGAGCTGGCATCGTACTTGGGAGAAGAAGAGGGTCAACAGTGGGAACTGAGCCCCTCTAGGACTCTTTCAGATGTGACCGGTGGCACAGTGAGTTCTCCTAAATCCACAGCAGGCCAGGGCCAGGTGGGCGATCTCATGTGTGTGTAGTCTGAATCCAGGCATGGCAGAGAATGTGTCTTCAGTATCCCATGGGTAGTCTTATGACCACCTCCATGTGGCTCCAGGGGTTAGAGGTAGATCAATGGGTGGACATTACAGTGTGGCCAATTTCAGCTTGTCGTAAGGCCCGACCTCCTGTGCAGAGATGTTGGTGTAGGTGGGGAGCTGGGCAGTCAAGGGATGGGTGACCTCTTCACTGGGATGTGTCTAGGTGACCGAATGCTGAGGACACCTCTTCATCCACCTAGACTTTACGCTTAGCCTGGAGCACTGCAGCTGGGGCTCCTCCCTCTCTCTCTTCCTCCCTTTTTTTCCTTGGGGTTTCTGTTCTCTCCCTACTGTCCACATTGGTGACGGCTCTCTCTGAGACAGCTGCCGAAAGGCACAGTTGTGAGACAGAACTCAGTGTCCCAGCTGCTGTCCCCCCACAGCCTGTGGGTCTGCTCTCCCGGCAGCATTGCTCTGGGCCATGTGTCTCCTCACTCTCGCTGTGAGCCCGAGCTGATGCCGCAAACCCGCCTACCCCCACCCCCTTGCGTGTGGCCTCGGTGATGGAGTTTCAGCGTGGAGAGGGGCAGGCTGCAGGGTGCGGTGGAGACAGGACACCAGGCAGACCCCCACCCCGACAGCTGGGTCCAGTTCCCTCCTGGAAGCAGGTTGTCCCCTTAGCAGAAGGGGTCCTGATAAGGATTCTTGGTCCCCTCAATCGTTGCCCCCAAAAGCTGAGGTTGGAAGGAATTGCCCCACTTCTACCTACATGCAACTTCAATTCAGCTCAATTTTCTAGGTTCTTTTCTACAAGAAATTATCTGGGGATCCAAACATTCTTTTCCAGCCACCTACCCCTTCTGGTCTCACTCACGGCTTTTCCTCGACTCCAGGTCTCCGTCACTCCTGCCCGCTGCTGCCTCTCTTTCCAGACAAGGGTTCAGGGGCCCTGGCAGGGCCGCGGACTGTCTGTGATGGGAAAAGAGCCTGGGTGAATAGGATCAGTCCTCCCGCCAAGGGCTGGCTGCAGGGGCCCACCCCAGTGGGACAGAAGAGCACGGTGGACTTTTTAGGGGAACTGGTGGGCTCCAGGCAGAGTCGGATCAGCCGAGCCTCCTGTGTCATTGAGTAGACTCAGCAAGAAGGGGGACCCAAGCCCTGAATAGCTGCATGGCCTCATTTCTGTGAGAACTGGTCTCATCAGTCACTGTACTGCTCTGGGAAGACCTGGCTTTGAAGTTTCTGGAGGAACTTAGATAACCTCGAGGAGATTGGGGTGGCACAGTAACCCAGGTCGGCCCACAGACTACAGAATCCAAGTTTCCTCGGCCCCTGCACTCCCTGGGAGCTCTCTCCTTAAAATGACTGTCACTGGTCAGTGAGGGGAAGCACACTGGGTGAGGCTATATGGTTGGGACTGAAGTCCGAGCAGAGAAGGATGAAAACATCTGTGTGGTCCTGGGCCATCAGGTGGCCTGGGTCCATCGCTTAGCCTTTCTCTGTTCTACCTCGAGGGAAATTGGATGACTTTTATATTGTCACAGTTTCAAAAATGAGGCTTCGGGGCACATTTCACAGTTTATGTAGTTGACTTCGTGTGCATTTGATACTTCTCCTTCTAATGCTTATGTTTCTATATAGTAGTCAGGGGCAGTCTGGGGAGCATTCTATGTTCTGCACCAGCATCAATGGACAGTAAAAAAGGCACCAAGGTGGCATTTAGCTGATGGGGTTCAGAGTGACTCTCTGATGAGTTTACGGTTGACATGGAATTCAGACTCTGATCCTGGCACCCACAGGTCTGGAGAAGAGAAGACAAGGCCTAGGAAGGAAGTAGGTAACATAGTGGGGAAGGCGAGGAGGCTGAGCTATAGGCAGCCAAGGCTGGGAAGCTAGGCGGGGGCGCTTCTGAGATGGAGGTGAGCACAGCCATGAAAACTGGGAGCACTGTAATGGGCATTCGTGAGGATGGCCAACCAGGGCAGGAAATGGACTCTCGAGGGAGGGGCTTGGGAAATGTGGAGGAGAGGGATGCTGGCCAGTGCTTAAAGGTGCACAGATGTGAATACAGACATAGTGAGGCAGCAGAGGGCATGGTAACAATGCTCGTCTTTTGTGGAGAACCTCTCCAGGGCCAGGAGCTTTGCATGAGCCACTCTCATCCTTATCACTGCGCTGGGTGGGTGGGGGGTGTGCAATAATTCCCCATTTCTGAATGAGGAAACTGGCAGTGTTCCTCACTGGTCAGTGTCAGCTGGGATTTGAGTCTGATTTACTTGATTTGAAAGTTCTCAGTCATTTCATGTGGCCTTTGGCAGACTCAGAACGCATGATTTCCAAGGAGGGTTTCTCAGAAGCAAGTAAACTCAAGTCTCTTGAGGTATCCAAGGCCCAGACAAGGCAGGGAGGGTTTCCTAAAGCCATCATGCCAGAGAGGAAGGGGAAGTTGGAACCCCAGTTCTCCAGACTTGTGGTCGAGTGCATCTTCAACCAGTGTGCCCCTAAGAACTGTTAAAATACGCAGTGCTTGACTATTTAGTCAGGGGCACTGACCTCTTTTCTCTTAGTTTCTCAAGTAAAGAAATGCCACCACAACACTAGCCATCCGGTGTGAATAAATCAAAATTATACCTATATTTCTTTTGGTCAGATTGGCCAAAAATAAATTTTTTGTATGCTGAAGAATATTAGTAATTAGTTTATGTGTGCCAGGAGGCAAAAAGGCCTGAAAATCTCTGTGTTAGTAGAATGACAGGATCCCAACCTTGAAACAGTGTTGCGTATTGCCACACCTGTTGTGTGCTATCTTTGATGGTTATTATCTTTGGCAGCTCTGTAGCGACACGAATGAATTCTACATGAATTTTGAAGTTATTCAAACATATTTATTCATAACATGTTATTCATAACATATTTATACAGCCAAGAGAAGCCCAGAGAAATAGCTTCTGCTTTTTTGGCTGTGACCCTGCATTTTACATTGTGTCTCATTATACACATATGTATGTATATATACATTATAAATATAACTGAAACATATGTTTTATGAAATAATACTTACCCTTACTATGTGTGATCCACTTTGATATTTTCCTAGTCTCATCTACTCTATTCTGTTTTGTTAAAAACATGCTGGTTGTGAACCGTTTAAATTGATTTTATGACAAATTAATGGTTCATGACCCACAGTTGGAGACACTGTGACCTAAGCAATGTCTTAATCAGACATGGTTTCAGGAAAAAGTCATTACAGAGGCAATGTAAAGTTGCCAATTATCTTTGGTCATAAATGTTAAAATAGTAAGCTTTTAGTTTCATAGCATCAAAAAAAAAAAAAAAAAAAAAAAAAAAAAAAAAAGGAAAGAAAAGAAAAGAAAAAGAATGGTGTACATATAAAAAATCAAATGGTGCAGGCTTGGATTCTCTCCAGACCACAGCTGATCTGTGATGCTCCCGCTAGTGTGTGAGGCTGGGTTTTCTTCTCTGCCTGGATTGCTGAACTGACTGGAAGGCCTACAGAGGCAGCAAGAGTGGTTGCCTGAGGCACTAGACACTGGGCTCAGGGCTGACCTCTCCCACCCTAACCCAGGCACATTATGTCTGGTTGACGGCTCTATGAGTTTTCCAAGGTGTGCACATTGGACACTTATCTCATGTGCTGGTGTGTAATTAAGGTCTGATGCTTTACACGTTCCTAGAATCATGATGGTAGGCATCTGACCTTCCAACACTCCTTGAAGAGCTTGTGCTAACTCACTTGATATTGCCAACTGCCTAAGGTTTGCATTATTCTATTTTCCACTTCCTCCTCTGTTTTAGTCCTTTTTCTCTGATACGGGCATGGGATGACTATTCCCACTGACTCCTAAAATGATTCTCTCCATTGGTACTTGGTCTTCTAGCTCATAGAAAACAAGTTTTCTTTTCTTTTAGAATACACATTCCATCCATCCATCCATCCATCCATCCATCCATCCATCCATCCATCCATTCATCCATCCATCCAAAGTACTTGGAGTTAGGAAAGTTCTCTTTTATATATTATATTTAAACCAAGACCTGATTGGAGGCAGGTCATGTGTAGATCTGGCAGAACAACATCTCAAAACAAAACAAAACAAAACAAACAAAACAATGGCAAGTATAAAGCCCTGGGACAGAAGAAAGGCTGCTTGTTTGAAGAATAAAAGAAGACCAAATTGGTTGGAGCAACAGGAAGAGGTTGGAGAAGTGGGTGGCAATCAAAACATTAAACAACCAGCATGGCATAGACATTGATCAAACAGAATAGACATGGCTGGGTAAAGGCCAAATTATGCAGGACCTTGTGAGTATTAGTAAGGAGTTTAGAATTTACCATATTGCAGTGAGAAACCACAAGAAAGCTTTACAAAAGGGAGCAACACAATCAGATTTAAGATTTAAAAAGACTATACTATAAAACAATAATGAGATACCACTACACACCCATGAGACTGGCTAAAATCCAAATCATTGACAACACTAAATGGTGACAAAGATGTGGAGACACAGGAACTCTTATTCATTTCTGGTGGGGATGCAAAATGGTAGGAAAGACAGTTTGGCAGTTTCTTTAAAAACTAAGCCTATGATTCAGCAATCATGTTTCTTGGTAATTACCCAAATCAATTAAAAACATCTGCCCACACAAAAACCTGCACATGGATGTTTATATCAGCTTTATTCAAAATTGCTCAAACTTGGAAGGAACCAAGATGTCCTTCAGTAGGTGGGTGGATAAGTAAGCTGTGGTACATCCAGACAATGGAATACTATTCAGTGCTAAAAAGAAATGACTATCAAGCCATGAAAACACACGGAGGGGACTTAAATGCATATTATGAAGTGAAAGAAGCCGATTTTAAAAGGCTACATACTGTATTATTCAAATTATATGATATTTTGGAATAGGCAAAACCATAGAGATAGGAAAAAGACCACTGGTTGGGAGAGAAGAAATGAGTAGGTGAAGCACAGAGGATTTTTAGGGCAGTAAACTACTCTGGATAGTACATGCTGTAATGGTGGGTACAAGTCTATTAAAAAAGCTGAAAAGAGCAATCTAGATGCTGTGTAAAGAGTGGATTGTGTGGGACAAGAGAGGAGTCAAGGAACGCAGTTGAAAGGAACTAACAGTAGACTAGGTAAAAGATGTGAATGGCTGACGTTAGTATTTAGATAATAGGGGGAAAAGTGATCAAATTTGGGGTATATTGGGAGGTTCTGATGCCAGACTTTGCTGATGAATTAAATGTGGGATATGGAAGTAAAAGTGTAATCAGGGTTGACTTTAACATCACTGGATTCAACAATTGCATGAATGATTCTGTCATTGACTAAGATGAGGACATGGAGAACAACAGATTTGAAGAATGAATGAGTGTGTGTGTGTGTGTGTGTCTGTGTGTGTGTGTGTGTGTATGTGTGTGTGTGTGTGAGAGAGAGAGAGAGAGAGAGAGAGAGAAAGAGAGAGAAAGAGAGAGACAGACAGACAGACAGACCGAGAGGTGTAGATATCAACAGACAATTGGGGCCATGTTAGGTCCGAAATGCCTATAATCACATGAAGGTTTGGTATCATCAAAATAATGATGGGCATGTCTGAGGTCATCCAGTAGTTGAGAAGAGATGAAGGCTGCAGACAGAGCCCTAGGTTGAGCACACAGCTGGTGAAAGTGAGGTGGATAGAAGACCAGACAAAAATAATATCACAAGAGTCTAGAAAAGAATGCATTTCAACTTCCTGCTACTCAGAGTCTGAGTATGATGATGACAGAAAACTTATTGGTGGTCCTAACAAAACATAAGTCATCGGTAACCTTGATAAGAGCCATTTTTGTTGGGTGGTAGCGAGGTTAAGTCCAACTAGGGTGAGTTGAGGAAATAGCAAGAGATAAGAGAATAAGCTCAGGATCAAGGTCCCAGGAAGCTAAGAGGAGATGGATTCAGAGCAGAAAGAATGGCTTGCTATGTATGGAGAATAAAAATATTTTCTCCATATCCCTGTATCAGAGAGTGAGGGAGCAATTTGCTAAGAGTAAGGGGGTTTTAGGTGTTTGAGGAAAGTAGAGAAGTTATAAAATAGTTCTCTCAGGGACTTGAAAAGTGAATTGACTAGGCCAGAAAGTAGGATGACTGACAATGTAATTTGTGCTTACAGATTTAAAAGGCAAATGCAATCAGCATGATTGTGATGTGATTTTCCCAGTAGTGTTGGGGGTTGGGTACAGACTTGGAGTAAGCAAGTAGCTGGGTTTGTCAAGGTGCAGGTCTTTCTGGGCTGGTGTGGTATGTAGAGAAAAGGAGCAGAAGAGATAAACATGCACAGGAAAGTGGACATAGTGCTGATCAAAGACCCGGAGCTGAATAAGAAGGAGGGTGAGTGTGTGTTTAAGATAGAGAGTGATAGTGATGAGAAAGAGGAAGGAACAATGGATTGAACATCTCAATGAGGTCTGAGTTCCTGGAGTAGGTGCTCTAAATTGAGGGAAGAGGTGGCCGAAGAATGGGGCTGCTTGCCATTTCAGAGGTGATGCAGTTATTGGTTGAAATAACTGTTTGCAAAGATATAAAGCACTACTGTGGGAGCTGGTGGCAGAGGTAAGAGGGAGGAAAAGATCACTGAATCTGTTGGGACCAAGAAATGGAGAGACCAGAGGGTTGGGATGGATCATCTGGGTGGATGTTAAAGTTGCCAAGAATGACAGGCATGGTGGTGGAGAGAGAGAGACAGTGAGCCAAGTGCTAAAGTCATCAATGACTGAGAAGGAATGACAACCACAAGGTAGAGTGGTGGGTGGTGAAGTCTGATGACTTGTACTACACTGAAGCAGGAGCTCTGAAGGAGGAAGAAGAAATGATTTGGAAGAAGCAATGGGGCAAAGGACACATACCTCTCCTCCAGACCCCTCAGGACTGTAGTAGGAAAAACAAGGGAGGATTCTAGGGAAAGTGATGATTTCGGCATAGTAAGAACAAGATAAGGGAGAGAATGTCCTCAAAAGAAGTGATAGTTGAGTAGACCCTGGAAAGAGGGGACATGGTGTTAACTAAGCTGACAAGACAGGGAAGGGTTTTTTATACAGAAGGAACCCCATGTGCAAATTGCCCAGAAACAAGAGAAAACATGACATAATTGAGAAAGCATGAAGGGCTCTTTAGGAGATGAACTTTGGGGGGATATAGAGAGTGGGCATGGCAGCACTAAGAAAGACATTGGGGTGCCATGTTGAAGAGCTGGGGCATGAGAGCCATTGGAGGGTTTTAAACAGGGGATCAAGGTTGTGTTTCAGAAAGATAGCTTGAGTGGAGATTGGTTAGGAGGATGTTGCAAGTCTTGAAAAACAACTGGGAGCTCAGCTCTCTAGATGAGAATATTTTGACTCTCTTTTCCAGTTCCAGCTGCTTTGGAGTAAATTCCAAAGCTGAGTATCCCCACATGTATTTAGAGCAGTGATTCTCAACCTCTTTTGAGCCGCAGCACATTTTTTACATTTACAAAATCCTGGGGCACACCACCTACCAAAATGACACAAAATGACACTCTAACACAGTACATATTATACATAGAGTTAATAAAATAGTTTCTAAATGTATTTATACTCACACCTGACCATGTCTCACGGCACACTAGTGTGCCGTGGCACACTGGTTGAAAAACACTGATTTAGAGGATGAATTAACTCTAATTTCCTGCTAAGAAGAGGACTTTATCTCTTTGCATTCAGGAAAGGGAATGAGTGTACACTTTAAGAGAAAGAGAAAAGAGAAGGTGAATATAATAGTGAATTTTCTTCCCAGTCTTTCTTCTGGATGGAACTCGGGGCCACCAGAAAACAAGCACAAATGAACAGTGGATTTGGGGTGTGGTGAGGTGGAAGGAGGGTGGCATCTCTGGCACAGATGTGAGCGTGACTCCGGTGTGTCTTCATGGGCTTTTCCATGTCAATCCAAGCAGAGCGGTGGCCTGAGGTTTTCCCTCAGTAGGCTGACACTGTCCCCCTGGCCCCCACACTGCCTTCCAGTGGTGTCTCTTGGGTTATTTGCTCCCAGAAGTAATTTTTCAGAAGTCTTTCCTCCCTCATAGCTCTGTATGTGGACCCGTCTTGGTTAGTAAGCTGTTTAATGCAATTTGTGATGTCAGAGTTTTAAGTGACCAAAGGAAGGCACCGGGGTCCTTCCTCCCATCACAAACATCTCTTCTGAACATTTTATAGTATTGATCAGAAATTGGAAATTGAGTGTCACCCCAGAAATTCTTCACGACTCTTTGTGTCCTGCCCATTGTTCTGTGGGCTCAGCTACTAGAGGCCTCTCCCTCCCCCCACACAGGCAAGAACTTCCTGAACTACATCTTGAGCCCTGGACATAGAAGTTTGCCCCCTTGCCTAGGTTGGCTGGAGTGGGGCACACATACAGAGGACACAGATGAGCCAGGGGGGTGGGACAGGATACCCGAGGGCCTGGGGGGCAGAGCCATGGGGTTTGAATCTTACAGATGACGTGATTCATATATATATATTAGGAAAATGACATTATCAGAGACTGGCACCCCCTCGGGGACAGCCCCCGGGGCAGAAGCCCTGACCTTGGCTAAGAACCCTGGGCAGCCTGCCACGGTGCCTTCTTTTCTGGGCTCTGGGCAAGGGCTGTGTGTTTGTTGGGAAAATGGCCTCAGTCTCCCTTGGGCTGAGGTCATTATTAGTGACAATGTGGCCCCAGGGACTGAAGCTACACTTGATCCAGCTACACACTCCACTTGGGCCAAGGGCTCCAGCATCTTCCTCCTGCCCTTCTTCCAGAAGAGGAGCTTGCTCACAAGCCACCCAAACACCCTTGCCTCATTTGCGTTGCCTCAGTCTTCAGGGGCACAGGCATCAGGTGACAGCTGCCAAGCCTCTTCCCCCACTGTGGTTTCCACAAAGCGGAGCCTGTGGATTCCAGGCTGGACCTGAGCCACGCTGTGGAGGCTGCCCTTCCAGTGGCCTTCCCTGGCATGGGCAGCTCTTCTGCTCCTGAGGGTGGTCTCAGAGCCAAGACCTGGGCAACCCTGAGCTGCTTTCTGGTGGCCGAGATGTCATTTTGATACACATCTCCTCACACCCTCCTTTCCCTCCCCAGCACCCACACCACACCAAGCCCCACACCATGTTAACGGATCCCACCTGATACTGACCCCACAGTGGCACACACACCATATCACCCACACCATGCTCATACACGTCGCACATCCTAAGGGGCTTAGCGAGCTCCGAGAGCACACCCAGACCTCACCCAAAATCTCAGGTGCTCCCCTGTCACCCATGTCCTTTCCCACACCCTGCACATGACACATGGGCTTCCAGTGACCCGTGATACCTCACACCCCACAGTTTCAGTTTCTCCAGCTGTACCCAACACACCCCTCACCTTTAAGTCTCCACACGGCCACACCCACGCTCCCCCAGGGCGCCTACGGTGAGGTACCATGTCATCACGCTGCTAACAGGTGGTCTCCGCCGGCAGCCACCCTCTCCCGGCCACGCATGCTCAGTCTTTGGCCAGGGCCGGGCCGGGCAGCTAAGGCAGCCTGCTGGCAGCCCTGGCCAAAATTGTCAGGAAGTTGATGATGTGTCTAAAAAAAAAAAAAAAAAGAAAAAAAAGAAAAAAAAGAATAAAAGACATGATTTGGAAAATATTTCCAGGATGTGAAAACAAACGTATGATATTTGATCTGTTCGTGATCCGTTTGTAGCACTCATGTTGCTAAATACTACTTGATGGATAAAATACTTGGCAAGAATTGTAAGCTTTATTTATAGAGTTTTTTGCGAAAAATAACCCTACTCAGTAGAGAGTGAGCTGGTGTGGCCGGGAGAGGTACAAGGGGGTGGGCATGAAAGATTTCAGTGGAAATCAGAAACAAGGGTTCCAAGCAGATCCATCAGCGAGCACTATTACAGTTAAAGGAAGGACTAAACTTTTTCCAAGAGGGTTTAGGCAAACCTGCTCTGTCCTGGTGCTTTCTCGACACTCACCTGTAGGTGGCGTCTTCCAGCTGACTGCTTGGTGGGAAGGCAACCATTGCTGACGTTCTCAAGAGAATGACATTGGGGTAAGGAACCATGGAGCACCTGAGGCCCTCATCTGCTTCTCCTAACTGATGGTTTAAAAGTCCAATGCCAGGGCACCTTCCAGGATGCTTTCCTTGACTTTGCATTCCCTATGAGCATTCCTAGGGCTTCATTTAGTACCAACAGCCTGGGTCCTGGAACTTGGCCATTCATTCTACAACTTTATGTACCTGGTACTGAACTAGGGCTAGAGGAGAGATGTACACGCTTCTTGCCACTGTTGGGACAGATACTCCACAGCAATAATAAAATGCAATGAGGTACTGCAGAGAAGTGGAAGACGTGTATAGTAATTGTGTAGTAACTCTCAGGGAGCAGGGACTATTACAGAATAGAGGTGAGTGTTTGTCTATATAGCAAAGAAAAACGGGGAAGAGAAAGAACGGAGTTCTACACCTGTGAAAGAAGTATCATTTTCCTCCTGAGTCAGTCCAGCATTTTCAGATTCACAGATCTTGGCTCCTCGTGGAAATAGCGTTCCTCCTCTGGTTTTGTGGCAGCTTCTGGAGCAGGTGCCCAAGGCTTCTAAAGGGCAGATGCCTTAGTGACATGGTATAGAACAACCACGAGCCACTTGGTGCCAGGATTTCAGGCACTGGGCTAAGCTGAATCAAAGGAGCAAGACTTACTGCATCTTCCAGACCCAGCAAGAGATGGCTACCACAACTGTTCCCCGAACTTCACCCTTCAGACCAGACAGAAGGTTTCCCGTGACTTTTCTCCAAAGCACAGAGGAGTGATCTGTGTGGTGGTTGAAGAAGAGGGAGGAGCCGTGGGCCATTCTGAGGACGGATGGTGATCCCTTCCCCTCTTGAGTTCGCAATGATGTCAAGCGGGATAAGAGCAGGGCCATTTTGTCCCCATCATGTCTTATATCGTATAATTCATCCACTTTGATGGTGGTCCCTCACCACCATTGATTTGGGAGTGTGTGTGTATTTAGGGAAATGACTGCTAAGTTCTAGAATCTTAGAATCATACTTTTGAGGCTGGAAGTATCTTCAGAGATCACAAATCCTACCCTTTTATTTTAGATAGTGAATTGAGGGAGGAAGAGGAACTTGTCCAGGTCATTCAGGATGGGACCCAGGCCTTTTGCCTCATGGGACAGGGCTGGTTGTTTTTGCCTAATTACCCCAATTCGTCCCAATCTGGAATCAGAGTCCCTGGCCACGGCCCCAACAGCATTCCAGAACCAAGTCATAAATCCCCGGGCCCTGCGGCCGCTCTGCTCCGACAGTTGTTGGGTTTTAGTGCCACATGCTGCTGCTCTGAGATGCCATCTCCGGAGGCAGAAATTCTTGAAAGAGACACCCCTTTCTCCCATTCCCAAATTAGGAGTTAATTAGTACCAAAGTGTGCTTGGGGGTGGGAATGCACTGCCTGGCTGCCCAGTGGATTCCTGAAGCAGAGAAATGTCACATTTGGAAGCTCCTCATTGTGCCTGCATCTCTGTTTGGAGAAGGGAGTCTCTACGTCTGGGCCAGGCACCCTCAGGGACAGGTCTGTTAACTTGCTATCACCTTCTTTCGAGATACCATCATCTTGTAACTCTGAGCAATAAAACGAGTAATTGTGGGTCTTTTGAAGCCAGGCTGTGTGCCCTGGACAGTTTGTTTACCCTGAAAGGCCTCTGTCAGACCTGGTGGCTGGCCATACCCTCCACGCATCCATCTGCCCATTCTCCCAGCTCCCATTCTGAGCTGCAAGCTTCAGGGGTGCCCTCCCTCATTCTCTTCCTCCCTCCCTCCTCCCCCCCCCCTTTTTCTCAGAGCTCCACATTTCAGAAATAATTGTTTTTACCCGAAAGTTAGCTGTTTGGCCCCATGAGGTTTTCCTTCCTCAGAGGTGTTTGAAGAAGGGCTGGCTCTGCCAGTTGGAATGCAAACTTCCCAGAAAAGCTGTGCCCCCTCCCCACCCAGTCCATCCCCGGGCTGGGGAGCCCCGAGCGGGATGGGGCCAGGCCGGAGCCGAGGGCAGCACCCCTGGGAGGGGCCATGCTTCCTTCCCTGGGCTCCGAAGGCATTTGCATTACTCAGAATTTAAATGAAGGTCTCAAAAGACAAAACTAATTAAGATTTACTAAGGCTGCCATTGTCTGATAATTCAATACCAGCTCATTATTAGAACCACATTTATTGAGGTTTAATCACTATGAAGCAGATTGCTCCAGCATAGCTGTGAAACCACACAAAATGTGTTCTTAATAATTAATCAGTACAGTATCTTGTCATCCTAGCATTCATCTTGGGCTTGGGTGTGTTTTTAAAGGGACGCTGGATATGGACTTTTGAAACTCCATCGTCTTTTGTTTTTAATAACTCTTCAGATCCTTTAAGGAAGGGGGAAGGAGGAATCAGATTCCTCCACAAATTCCACCCCAGCACTGCTCGTGATGAGCAAGCCCTGGAATGTGGCTGCAGCCTTCCTGGGATCCAGGGCTGAGCTGCTGACATTTTGTTTTCCAAAAGGCAGGATAAACCCTGTGTGTTCTGTTTTTGTTCTCCTTGCATGGAATCTCTGGGCATGGAGGTGATGGTGGGCCAGGCGTGGGGCTAGGGGATTCTGCTGGCCTTAAGACTGGTAGCCCGAGATCATACGGCGACAGCATGCAAAGACTTTTTGAGTAAGTTGCTCTCTCTGCCCACGCAGTCCAAAGGCGGGTTCTTAGATGAAGCCATGGCTTTTCATGAGGGTTACTAAGGGAAACCTGCATGTTGTTCTCCACACTCAGGATGGCCAAGGTCAAGGGCGAGCAAGGCTTTCCCTCCCCCGGAACTCCCATCTTACCCTGGCGACCTTACGGACCAGCGGTGAAGATCAGATGAAGTCACATACAGGAAGTCACTTTCCATTCTGTTCAATGCCGTCCCTAAGTCCACAGCTGAGAGGTTATTATCATTTTATTATTAAGATTGTTGTGTGGATGTTTAAAAGTGCACGCATTGGCCAGAGTTGGCTTGGGTTCCAGTGCAAGCCAGTCGTTTGATCTTAGATAAGTTGTTTATCTGTGGCACATCTCGGGTTTCTGTCCCCCGGAGAAGGGGTTGATATTTGTACCTCCCTCATGGGGTTCTTGTGGAGATCAATGAGTTTATTCACGCTGGGAATGTGTGAGCCCTCAGTGAGTGTCAGTCACATGTAGTCAATGGATGAGCCCTTTGCTTTTCTTCCCCTGGGCCCTGAGTTCCCCGAGACCCCCAGAGGAAGCATCTGCTGGGTGTGACCCCTGGGCAACCTTGCGGGGTCAGAGAGGCCCCGAGGGCAGCAGGACACCCTTTTCTGTGTCGTCTTGGCTCCACCTGGTCTTGTCTAAGGCAATGGCTCTCATCCAAGGACCACTTTGTCCCTGAGGGGACATTTGGCAATGTCTGGAGACACTTATGACTTTCACAGTGGTTGGAAGAGGGTTGGGCACCTGGTGATCAGCAGCCAGAGGTGCGGCTAAGCGTCCTACAAGGCACAGGACAGCCCCGCAGCAGAGAGCCAGCGAACGTAGTGCCGAGACTGAGAACCCTTTCCGAGGGGCTCAGGCTCGTCCCTGCCAGGAGGTTCTGCACCCACACTCATGTGGTGACATTCTCACGGGAACATCAGTAGGTTAAATAATTTGAGGACGCTTTGCCCCTGACACATAAGAACAGAACAGAAAGTGTAGTCTGTGTCAGCTAAGCCTTCTGTGCCTTTTTGGGCTCCATCGAGAGGGGTGAGGACACTTTTCCAGCCTCAGCTCTGCAGTCTCTTCCTGTGTGGGATTTTCTGGCCAGATGCCAGGTCCTTACTATGCTTTGCTGTCCCCAGCCTCCTCATGAGGCTGCCTGAAATGTTGGAAGCTGTTCTGTGGCTTTCCACCCCAGCCTCCTGAAGCCCTGACCTCCCTCACCCACTCAGAGAGCCTTCTGTAAGCACCTAGACTCTGGGTTTGGGCTCCATTCCCACTGATGCCCTCAGGGAGGACACTGGCAACACATGGTTCAGAGAACACTTGTACCCCTCTGGGGGCTGGTGACTTCCAGGAGACCTGACTTCCAGGAGACCTACCCTGCACAGTGCACTTCTCCCCCTGGGGCCACTCCTCCCCCCAAAGTGGCCACTCCTACCCCCCTCCCCCCGCCACAGTCAGATGAACTGCAGAAGTTATTTCCTGCAGTAGAGAATCCACTCAGGCTGAAATTCAAGGTCCCAAAGAGGGTGGACAGTCAAGCTGCCCTGGAGAGATTTGCAGAAAGACAAATTAGAGTTGAGCCCTTCTTTGTCTGGCTTGGGCATGTTCCTAGTGAGTTCCTGAAGGAGAAGCTGAGTGTGGCCTTGGGACCCCCACTCTCACCGTCCCCAGGCTCCTACTGGGTCAGTCCGGGGAGCAGGGCAGCTCTGCCCGGAGTTCTGTTGCAGGGACCACGCACACCTACCACACAAGCAGGGAGCACTCAGAGTGGCGTGTTCCCTGGGAACCGTGGTAACCACAAGCTCAGGTTGTAACTCAGCGCAAAGATTAACTTTCCCTCCCTGTCCCACTGTGGCCTGGGTTTAGGTGAGAAAGGGTCAGTTATGTTCTTACACTCCATAAAATCCGAAAACCTACTTTCTTCCCACTAGGCAGCGAGCATCAGACATTTCTATCCACTTGTAAGGCCCTCTATGATGCTACCGTATTGTTCTTTTTTGTGAGATCCAATTGAGGTAGCTGGTTAAATACTCTCTTTTGTTAAGGAGCCAGGCTCAGAGAGGGCAAATGCTCTACCCAAGGCTGCACAGCTCGTGAAGGACGGAGCCAAGGCTCAAAGCCGAGCCTGTCAAGCCCCTCAGCAGGGGCTTGGAAGGAACCCGGGGAGACTCCGGGGCAGCTCCGGCCAGTACCACTCTGTCCCGGGCAGCACGTTTTCTAGGACTCCACTCCGCCCTTGTCTGACTAAGCGCTTCCCCGACAATGAATCAGTCCGGTCAACAGAATATGTGTCCTGACTCTACTTCCGTACTTCTGGTTCTGAGACATCAGGACTCCCTACCCCTAATGGCCTTGAGCCAACTCCATGGTCTGTGATGGGCTCTCTTTGGGATGGCCAACCTGTGTGGTGAGATGCATACCTTCTAGGTTCCAAGGAGGCCGAGGTGTGGCTGCCTGTGGAGGTGCAGATGGCAGAATGTGTGGCCCCTGACCATGGGGAGCAGACCAAGCGCCGCCCCCACCATGGGCTAGCCGATGGCTGGAGGCCAGGGCTTGGCTTTCCTCATACAGCATGCTTGGGGTGGAGCTTCATGGAGTCTGAGAATTCCAGCAGATACCGGGCCATCCAGGCTGCTTTGAGGGGATGCTTGCCAAGGTAGGAGGAGAGAATTCACTTATTCAACAGTTTGTTGGTGTGATTCATTAGATTGTGTTAAATATGAACACTGTGGGCCTCCTTCTGTAACCTAGCCTCGGGTCTGGCCAATGTTAAGAGTGGACCGAGCGGCTGCAGGCCGGGTATAGTTCCTTGGGAGAGACGGGTCCTTTCTGGACCTGGGGCCCACCCTTCTGTGCAGTTCCATCCATGCCCGGCACCTCTGAACTTTGGCCTTCCTTGAACTACCTCGTGCCTTCAGGACTCTGCTCTCTGCGTTAGTCATGCTTCTGCCAAGAACACCTTCTCCTTGGGCATCCCCCACTCATCTCTCCAAAACACATTCAAGTATGACCTCCTTTTAAAATGTTTATGAGCCCCTCCTCCCCACTCCGCCGCTGGCATAAAGAATTGTTCTCATTTTTCCCAGCTCTCATTGCACTCGGTACAAATTCAATCGATGGTGATGCAGGAGCTTGGAAATGAGCTAAGTACACACTTCTTTTATGAAAGCTCTTTATATGCAACATCGTAATTATTTAATAGTCTGCTTTTTTCATGCTAAAGTCATGGTTTCTAACTTTGTTTGCGAGGGCCACAGAGCCCTTGGAGAGCCCGCTGAAAACCCAGAGCCTTTGCCTAGGGAAGTACACAAATATGCAATTCTGCATGCCATTTTAGGGCATTCAGAGACTCCTCTGTGCGCAGAGCCAGGGTGTGAAATCCTGCTTTTTACTGTAGGCAACCCTGTCTAGTGTATCGTCATGCCCCCAATACCTAGAAAAATAGTTGCCAAGCCATAGGGGCTCAGGGAATGAGTGTGGAGTGAAGTCATAGTTTTACCAGGTGACTTAGCTCTCCTGGTGCAGTGAGCTCTGAGGTCTGAGGATGCTAGCGCCCAGGGTGCTAGAGGTCTTATACACTACACGGAGAAAACTGCAATGGCAGGAAGGAATGCATGCAGAGTGAGGCCGCAGTGGGTAGCTGGGGGCATACATTGTGAAGTGTGCTTGTAAAAACAATCAGTGAGGGGGATTCAGCCGTATTGTTGGAGTCAAAAGAATAGGAAAGCTTTTGGAACCTAACTGAAACCGTATGTAGCCACATACCGTTTTTCCCAGAAAAAGATCCTAATTAGGTCAATTCCATGTTGTCCTTATGGAATTGGATGCACAGGAAAGCAGGCCCTTGGCAGTATACAAACAGCCTGCATTTCTGGAAGGATGAAGGGGTTCTGGTGAGACCACTTTGACAAAGACCCCCCCATATTAAAATGAAATCGACTTGTCACACAAGCACTGAGACCTGGTAAGCAGCACTCGGTGCTGACTTGCTTATTATCAAGCACTCAAATATGAGCACCTTAACCCCAGCAGTGACTTGGCAGAGGGCCCCTCAGAGAGGGCTGGAGTCTTGCTTGGTTTTTTCATCTCATGAGCTCTAAGACCCAGGGGCAGTTTTTCCCATTGCTACATGGAACTCTTAGCGGAGATGTGAGTGCCTCACATACACCCCAGCGTCGAGGACTTTCAGAAGCGTTTGTCCTGGAAGCCTAGTTTGGTTTCAGGATCTAGGTAAGCAGTGCTAGTCGGCAAAGGGAACAATTATGTTCCCCCAAACACACAGAAGCATCAGAATTCACAGCATGCACTTTACAAGGGCAATAAAGTTTTATATGCAGCTCAGTGAAATACCTAATACAGCCAATTATCCACCAAAATAAACTGATGGGAGAGAGAATGGCTATATTTGGCTCTGACTTAATTATTTTGCATTTGAACTTCTCGATTCCATGTAATAAAATTTCATTCTGCCCTTATTTCCTGGTTAGGTTACTTAATCTCGACTCCAGTAACTGAGCCCCTGAGTGGAGTACACTGTCCAATGTCAGTGGTAAGAAAATGTGAAAGGTTTGACATCAATTACAACATTACACACAACATAAAATTTAACAACTTGAATCAGGCTTTCATTGCTCTTTAAAGAGACCGTATGGCTTTTTTAAGATCTAAAAATTAATCAGTTTCTAAGAGTCATACCTTTTGGAAGTCCCAGACCTTACTCTTAGCTTGAACTGTAAGAATCTCTCTGTCCCTCTCCCACCCCTCTCTTTTATTTAAAAGATTTCTCCTCCTCCATCATTTAAAAATGGAATTTAAGTTTTGCAGTTTGTACTTTTGCTGTGGAAACAAAAGAAAAAATGAAGGGTACAGAAATGTAACTGTTCTCTGGAGGGGTAAGTCTGGGGAGAACACGGTGAAAACGCGTGGACTTCCACGTGGCCATGAATGAGGGTGGCCTCACCAGGAAGGCTCCCGGATCCCCTCCTCAGTGGCCTGTGTCCCAATCTGCATGACAACCTTCACTCCATTGCTCCGTGACACTTGACCACCTCCTAAAACACCACATGTCATTCGGCAGTTTCTGCCCATTATGGGCCAGCGTGTGACCGGAGCAGGGGTAAGTGGCCTCTCTCCTTTAATAAGTGTGGTTTCTGCAGGTCAGCCCCGGGGTCAAAGGCAGGGTGACGGGTTGAGGGGCAGCAGCCACATGTTCTGACTGAGCCTGGGATGACCCCTAGGGCTGACTTTTCAGGGTGTGACCCACAGCCAGGTGACTGGTCGGCTTTCTTTCCGCTTCTCAAGGGGGCCGATGCTGAAATGCACATCTAAAGCTGACTGAGCTTGGGGTCTCTGCTCACTCAGACCATGGGCACACTAAAAAAGTGAGTGAGTGTATGAATCGCTGCAGCCATAGTGTTGGAGCGTCACCTTATGGCTTTGACAATGGCACCCCTGATCTTGTCATAGAAAGGCACAATTCTGGAAGTTTCTGTTAACCATGGGCCAAGCTCTAAGTGCTCCTTGGGAAAAGGAGGTGTGTGCCAGTGTGTGTGTGTGGAGCTGGGGTTGGGTGGTGTGGGTGGGTGGTAGGTGGGGGAGGGGGATTGAGTGACCACAGCAGGTCCACCCTGATGTGTCTATTCTTGCACCCATTCTATACTTCCTGTCCACTTTGGAAAAAACAGGCATTTTCTTTGTGTGACGTCCTCTCCTGCTGGGGACCTCCCCCTTCGCCTGTCATTTTCTCTGCCCATCAGTGCTTTCCAAAGAATACCAGACACGCGCATTCTGCCCTAACATGCTTGTGGACCTTGAACAAGGAGTGTTCCGGAAATCCCAGTAATTGCTCCGACTTTCCAAATACTCTGTTGTCTTAGGAAGACCTGAGTCCAAAAGCTGGCTAATTTGAAAATGGTCTCATGTTATCTCATGGTGATAAACCCTGGGCAGGGTCGGCCCTTATTACCCAAGGGTCAGTCCCCCAAAAGGTCACTGTTGCAGTTTCTCTTTTTCTTGCTTTTACAAGAAAAGCAAACTTTTACAAGAAAAAAGCAAACAGCAGCACAATGCTCTCTTGCCAAAGATTTAGTGCAGAAAGCAATTTCCAGGGTATGCCCTGGGGGTAGTTCACAGTCAGGCCAATCTCCTTCTTTGCTTCTGGTCTTGTCTTTGGGGCTCCCGGGAAATGAGCGCCCTGCACCCAAACAGGCCTGGGGGCTGTCATGCCCGGCACCAGGACCAGTGCATTTTAGAAGTATCTCCAACATCTCGTAAGGGGTGACACAGAGAGAGGTTTGGGCGTAGATTTCAGATAACTAGAGTATAAAATTCACTCCCAGTACTCTCTCTCACACACACACACACACACACACACACACACACACACACACACACACACGCACGCACGCACACGCGCGCGCACACACAGACACACACACGGATATACACACACACACCCCAGACAATTTTAAATAGATTTTATTTTTTAGAATAACTTTAACTTCACAGCAAAATTGAGCAGAAAGTACAGAGACATGAACCTACATGGACACATCATTTCCACCCAAAGTTCCTCGTTTACATTAGCCTTCACTCTTGGTGTTCATTCTTTGGGTTTTGACAAATGTAGAATAACATGTAGTCATCATTTGAATTTGATTATTACTTAAACTGCCTTTATTTCAAAAAGTAATTTTGGCAACATCCCTCCTCCCCAACAAAAAAATCACAAAATAAAGAAAACTTGCTACTTAAAATATTTTAATTAAGTAACCTAATGTGAATTTATTGATATTCCTCTTGGAACTATATTAAATCAGTGATGGAATAAATAACGAATATAAACAGTAGTGGTATTATCCATTAGAAACCATTTAATCCACATCTGGGAAAATTAAAGGCAACAAAACCATTTTTATTGCCACACATCACAAATCCCCTACATAATATTATGAGAAAGGTCATTAAACTTGTAGCTACTGCATTATCTTTTTCCTTGGACCATTTCTGAAACAACATTAGTTTTTCACACTTCTTTACATCTCCAACATTAAAAAAGCCTTAATCGATGCTTTTACATAAAAAGCAAAGGACTAGGTTTCCCATCATAAAACGTTATGTTGTTTACACAAAAACGGCAGCTAACCTCATAAAACTCTAGTGATTTCCCAGTGGGTCCTGCAGGGACACTTGGCTATGCTACACGTCACACTGATTTCTAGCACTGAAGCAAAGAGGACTTCCTGTGGAAAGTAGCTCTGGGCTCCGGCCGTTACTAATCTGAGTTTTTAATTGGAGCATGCTAAACAGGCATCTTCTCTCCATCCAGGGCGTCAGACTGGCACCTCTGAGCAGCTAAGAAAACAGATGTGAGGTGGAAAAGTTCCGCACCAGTGTCATCAGTTCCCACAGGGCCCCCCTTGTCCTCATCTCCACACTCTTGGGTTGAGAGTTCCCACCGCCTCAAACTCCCTGGAACCTCTGCTAGAGCGTTGGGACCATCTTGCAGCACAGTTTTTCTGGAGAGAAAAGAGAAGTCAGGAAACGCCTGCCACTGGTACCACACGTTCCTGGAAATTATGTGGTCTTTCAATATCTTTCATTAGGTGTCAGTGACTCTTAAAATATTAACGGAAAGAGCTTAATTTTTGCTTCCTAAAGTTGAATAAATCAAACTTTGAGTATGCTTGGAAAGCTAAAGGTCATTGACTGTTTTCAACGTCTGGTTTTCTAATGAAAAGCAGGATAAATATTTAAAAGTTAATTGCTTGCTTCCTCTATTAGGATAAAGATGTGAAAGTCATTTTTATAGTTTTAAGCTTAAAGGCTGGGTATTTGCTCACATTCGTGTGTCATAACAACACTTATTTTGCTACTTCAGGAAATGCATTGCTTCACATAGAATAATTCTACAAATAAGGGATACTTTCAGAATTTCTACATTTGTTTATTTTTACTCCTGTTCCTGTTTTCTTGGATAATCACTCAAGGATCTCATTAAATCATCCTTTACTGTCTCAGGCAGTTGCAGGAAGAATAACAAAAAGGTGTTCTTGAGGAAACTGAGGCAAGAAGGATTTACCTGCACTATATGATTGAGGACTTTGGGAACTCAATGTTACTCTTTCAAGCCAAAAGGGCTTTCTGACTCCAGAGCCCACACTCTCAGTCCTTCTGCTCTATTGGCTCAAGTAAAGGAGGAGAATCAAGCCTTAGACCTTGTTGAGATCAATTCAAAATCTAGCTGGGGATATAAAACAGAAATGCATTCCCTGGCCAATTGGCTCACTGGTAGAGTGTGGGCCTGACATGTGGATGTCCCAGGTTCAATTCCTGGTCTAGGCACACAGGAGAAGCAACCATCTGCTTCTCCACCCCATTCCTTCTCCTATCTTTCTCTCTCTTCCCTTTCTGCAGCCATGGCTCGATTGGTTTGAGCATATCGGCCCCGGGTGCTAAGGATGGCTCTGTGGAGCCTCCACCTCAGGTGCTAAAAACAGTTTGGTGGTGAGCATGGCCCCAGATGGGGGCTGCTGGGTGGATTCTGGCAGGGGCACATGTGGGAGTCTGTCTCTCTATCTTCCCTCATCTCACTTAGAAAAAAAGAGAAATAAATCAATACATAAAACAGAAATACAAGCATGGTGACTGACAATAGAAGGTAAAGTTGATGAAATCATATGGTTAACATATACTGATGATAAACAAAGCAGCTAAAGTTTGGTTTACTGGATGACCTGGGTCTTGATCTGGGCTGTGAGAGATGGATATGATTTGGCTGGGCAGAAGCAATGGGAAAGGCCAGTGAGGACCAGACAGGTCTTAGCACTTAGCAAAGATAAATGGAGCTTAAATATGGAAAAATCCTTAAGCCTGGGTCAAATTATGGAGGGTCTACAAAGGCAACCTGAGGATCTGGGAGAAGTTGGAGTAGTTTCTACATTTTTATTTAAAAAAAAGCATACTCATAGATACGAACAACAATCTGGTGGTCACCAGAGGGAGTAAAGGGTAAAGGGGGTCAAATGAATGGTGATGGAAGGAGATCTGACTTTGGGGGGTAAATACACAATGTGACACATAGATTGTGTGTCATTGATTTGTACACGTGAAACTATGTAATGTTATTAACCAATATTACCCCAACAAATTTAATAGAAAATTTAAAAAAATGATCACAACATTACTGTGCTAGATGATAAAGATTCAAAGATGAGAATCTCTGTTTGTGCTACTGTATTCTGAGCACCCTCCTGTGTGTGCCTGGTGCTCAATAAATAGCTGATAAGAAAAATAAAGGGTGAATGACTACTTGTCTCCAAAGACTCCATAGGCTTGTGGGGTAGACCAATAAATATCCAAATATTTTAGAGTTCTCCTACATATGAAACCATGTAAAAACCAGATGACTCAGGGCGATTAACTGGATAAGAATAGAAGAAGAAAAAGCTTTATGAAGGAGATGGCACCTCGGAAAGTCAGCATTGCTCTGTAGCAGCGATTGACAACCCTCTTCCTCTCGTGGCACGCATAACCTCACCACTACAATTCTGCAGCATGCCAAAAATATAATTTTTTTTTCATATCTGACAAAAAAATAAGTATCACTTTAATTCATTCACACCAGATGGTTATTGCTGTATTAGCTGTTGTCACTTTTTAAATTTGACAATCTAAGGAAAAAGAGGTCATGCCCCTGACTAAATACTGCATGTTGTAGAAATTCTTGGGGCACGCCAGTTGAAAACTGCTGCTCTGTCATGTGGTTCATTGTAAGAGTGGAGTGGGGAGATGGAGGAAGAATCAGGGGATGAGCCTGCAGACCTAAGGAAGGCTGGGTCATGATGGTCTTCTGAGCTGTTCCAAGGGGCTTTGACTTACACTGTAAGGCATCAGTGTAGACCAGAGGCTCTCCAATGTTAGTGTACACCAGAGTCACCTAGGGCTTCTTTTATTTATTTATTTATTTTTACAGAGACAGAGAGAGAGTCAGAGAGAGAGAAAGACAGGGACAGACAGACAAGAACGGAGAGATGAGAAGCATCAATCATTAGTTTTTTGTTGTGCATTGAGACATCTTAGTTGTTCATTGATTGCTTTCTCATATGTGCTTTGACCGCGGGCCTTCGGCAGACTGAGTAACCCCTTGCTTGAGCCAGTGACCTTGGGTCCAAGCTGGTGAGGTTTTGCTCAAACCAGATGAGCCTGCGCTCAAGCTGGCGACCTCGCGGTCTCGAAACTGGGTCCTCGGCATCCCAGTCAGATGCTCTATCCACTGCGCCACCACCTGATCAGGCAAGAGGGCTTCTTAAAACACAAATGCAAGGCTCCACCCCAGAACTCAAGAGTTAGGAGCTCTAGAGAGGGGCCAAAGTTTTGCATTCTAACAAGGTCTTATGTGGTACTGTTGTTGCTGGTCTGGGGACCACATTTTGAGACCCATTGATGTAGATCAGGGGTAGTCAACCTTTTTATACCTACTGCCCACTTTTGTATCTCTGTTAGTAGTAAAATTTTCTAACCACCCACCAGTTCCACAGTAATGGTGATTTATAAAGTAGGGAAGTAACTTTACTTTATAAAATTTATAAAGCAGAGTTACAGCAAGTTAAAGCATATAATAATAATTACTTACCAAATACTATATGTCGAATTTTTGCTAAGTTTGGCAGAATAAATCTTTATAAAACAACTTATTGTAGTTAAATCTATCTTTTTATTTATACTTTGGTTGCTCTGCTACTGCCCACCATGAAAGCTGGAATGCTCACTAGTGGGCTGTAGGGACCGGGTTGACTACCACTGATATAGATGGTGAATCAGAAGAGGTGAGAAGTTGGAGATAGAGAGGCCAGTCAGGAGGCAGTGGTCCACATGAGCAAAGATGCTGGTCTAAATGCCAAGGAACTGATGCCCAAACAGGTCAAAGTGCCAAGATTGGTACCCATATCTTCAGACTCTTTCTCCAGTGGCCCCCAAGGGAGACTCCTGGCCCAACGAGCACTTATTTCATCTAAAAGCTCACTTTTTATTAGAAAATGAAATAATTTGGATTTAGACAATAGTGAAGAGTACATATAGTGATTTCACTGTTATATGTTAAAGAACTTTTACTGTTTCAGAGTATAGGGAGACTCTCCTTCATCGGACACCCACAGTGCTGGCATCCTTGAACACAAATCCTATCCTTTCTTAGTCAGATGTTCACTTTAAACAAAAAGCTTCCTCCATGATTTCTCTAACAACATGGAAAGACAAGAGATTCTAATCGGATGACCTCGAGCTTGACTTTCAAACACTACTGTCCTTCTGGGAAGCTATTTCTCACACTTCTGTGAAGGAGATTCCGAGGGGTGAAAGACATTAGAAGATATTTCCCAAAATGGTGAAAAAAAGAAAGATGTCATTCTTTTGTTGCCTTTTTTCCCCTCTTTCGTAACAAAGTATTTGGTGGAGTTAGTTATTTGGCAGCACATGCTTGGGCCGAAAACTTTCATTTCTTTTGCCAAGCTTCCTAAAAATAGTCCTTCTTTGGGTGAGGACCATCTCAACATGAGCCACGTTGATTCGAAGCATGGCATGTGTTGGGAATGTAATTGCCTATTAACCTGAAGATTTCAAGTGCAATGAGACCAAGAATGTGGAATTCTATTTCTTGCAGAGTTGTGAGCTTGTTCCTGTTTTGTGTACGCAATAGTAAGTCCTTTCCTGACACGACACCACGGCAGTGGGCAGTGAAATCCAATACCTGGCAGAAGTACAATGGAATTATAGTATATGATACCAAAGAAAGTCGGTTGTTTTCCCCTTTGCTGATGAACTCCTTTGAGGAGGGAAGTACTGAGGATGAGGTCAGCTGGTGGCTTTTGTTCTCCAGCTAGTTTCCATGCCGTTTTAGGCGCTATTTGTGGAGCGTGTTTTTATAAATGGAAGAAGGAGTCTCATGACTAATGGAACAGGCCTTGCAACAGTCACAGCCATGGCTCAGGAGCAGCTTTACTGACTCCGTGGAGTTTGTCTCCCCTGGGATCCTGCTCATCACTTGAACTTGAGCCCAATAAGCATGTCAGTGGCTTGTACTTTTCTCCAGGGATTTTTGCCCACTGATATATAATAGGTGAAAAACTCACAGAATTCTTTAAGGAAAGGTTTTGCCAGCTCTAGGCCTGATGTGAAATTTGATATAAATCGGGGCACATAACAACTCAATGAGGAGTTATTGTTCTTATCTTACAGATGAGGAAACCCAAGTTTAGAGGAAATAAATTTTGTGTGCTAGATAAATCAGCTAGAAGGTGGTAGAGATAAAATTCAAATCCAAATCTGTCTTTCTCTAAAACTCAGCCCGGCTCACCACATAACATACTACTTTCAGTGATGCAGGAAGAGGCTAAAGATAGGATTGTCCTGGTGGGCGAGGTCCTGACAAGGATAATAATAATTACCGTATTTCCCCATGTATAAGATGCACCTTAATTTTGGGACCCGAATTTTGGAAAAAAAAAATGTATTACATAAAGTTCTTGAACTCAAGTTTTATTGATCATAAAATACATACAACTCCTCATCACTGTCAAAACTCCCATCCATTAGCTTGTTCTCATCTGTGTCTGATGATGAATCACTGTTTTCAACTATGAGTGCAAAAACAAGTGCGAAAAAGTGGGAAATGCAAGTGATAAAAATCTATAACCACTGTATAAGACACGCCTAGTTTTTAGACCCCAAATTTTTCAGAAAAAGGTGCGTCTTATACATGGGGAAATATGGTAGTTTAAAAATGATCTAATAAAGTACTGAATTGTTTTCCTTCTGTTTTTGCTAGCTCTTCTATAATAATGATATCTTACTTTCATAATTGCAACAAATGATCTTTATGATATTTTTAAAAGAAGGAGAAAAGATGGTAGACACTATGACCATGTATTCTACTTGAGATTGACCAGGAGAGTACAATTATGACCCAAGAAAGAGAAGGACTACTTGAACAAGACATAGAAAAAACAAACCAAAAGTGATGAGTCCATTTGCCTATATTAAAAGTACAAACTTCATAACAAAAGAAACCATGTCCAAAGTAGAATGATAAGCTGCAGGGTAGAAGGTGTTTTCAGCAATATGTCAATAAAGGGTTAATATCTGCACCATGTAAAAATCCCTACAAATCAGGAAGGGAAAGAAAAGTAGCTCAATATACAAAACATTAAAGATTTTTAAATTTATTTTTTAACTTAATTTTTTTCAATTACAGTTACGGTCAATATTACTTTGTATTAGTTTCAGGTGTACATCACAGTGGTTAGAGAATCATACACTTTACAAAGTGTTCTCCCCTGATATTTCTAGTACCCAAATGGCAGTTTACATACTTATTACAATATTGTTGACTATATTTTCTATGCAGTCATTTTCATTCCCATGACTATTTTTCTTTTCTTTTTAAGTTGAGTTAATTGGGGTTACATTGGTCAATAAAATTATATAGGTTTCCAGTGTACAATTGTATATCATCTGCGCATTGCATTGTACACTTATCATCCAAAGCCTAGTCTCCATTTGCCACCAGTTATTCCCTGTCTACCCTCTTCTACCTGCCTCCCCTTCCCTCTGGTAATCACCATACTATTGTCTGTGTCCATGAGGTGTTTTACTGTTTGTTTGTTTTTGCTTAATTTCTTCATCTATTTCACCTAGCCCCTCTCTCCTCTGAGTCTGATTCTATTTTGTTTGTTTACTTTGTTCATTATATTCCACATATAAGTGTCATATAGTCTCTGTCTTTCTCTGACTGGCTTGTTTCACTTAGTATAATACTTTATAACCTGAAACACTAATTTGAAAGAACACATGCACCTCTATGTTTATTGAAGCTCTATTTACTATAGCCAATCTCTGGAAACAGCCCAAGTGTTTCAGTCAGTAGATGAGTGGCTAAAAAAAGCTGTGGTACATTTATACAATGCAATTTTCCTCAGCCATAGAGATGAAGGAGAACTTGCCTTGGGAGACAGCAAAATGTGAAGGATTTTGGTTTTTTTGGCAAGTCACAGAAAGAAAAACATAAATATCCAGTAGAAATACGAAAAGATGACCAAGCTCACTACATGAAGGAGAACATGAAATGCCATTCCACATTCATCCATTTGGCAAAAAAATGGAAAAGACAGACACAAAATGTTAGCCATGATGATGTGGGAAATGGGGAAATGATACATAGCTGGTGACACCATAACATATACTCCTAGGTTTATATGCTCTAGAGAAAATTTTCTATACAAGAAACATTCATAGGGACCTTCTTAGTAGCATTGTCTATTAATAGCAAAAACTTGGGATCAACTTCATTATCCATCTGTGGTATATTCACAGATAAAATAAGTGATATATGGATGAGCCTTAAAAATCTTTGTGGAGGAAAAGAAAGGCACATTTTAAAATGGTGTTCTCAATATGATATTGTGGATATGTATGTTAAAATTCGTAAACAATGCTTTTACTAAGTGTGCATATAAGTGGAGTAAAAGTACAGAGCCCACGTGGGAGGCAGACAATCTCTAACAGTGGTTTCCTGTGCAGAGAAAGGAGGGAAGTGATTTGGGAGTAGAGAGGTGACTACCATACCCATAGTGGTTTCTGTCTTTTAAAAACAATTGACCTTTTTTTGCTTCAGCAAAAATGGCAATATGAGAACCTGTATTCATTTGAGGCAGTATGTATGCAGGTTGTATTTGTATTGTTATCAGTACTTTCTGCACATGTTTAAAATAATTAATAATTTTCAAAATTAATAATGAAAAGAAAATAAGAGAAAAAGATTGGAAAGCAATTTAACCTTTTGAGTAGTACAAACGTTCATGTACATCCTCACTCAAAGGGTTAATAAAAAACTCACTACTCAAAGGGTTCATTCCTATTGCCAAATATAAATAACTTCACGACTTGGGAGATAATGGAAAGCTGGCCTTCATTTTTTTTTTTTTATTTCAGTAGAAAAAAATCCGGCCAGAGATAGAGAATAACTTATGGACCATGAGCATTGTGTAGACACTAAGCCTGGCTCTTGTGCAGTGCTTAGGATACCCCTTTGAAAAGACCTTGAAAGACAGACTGACTTTTTCACCTGTCTGGAATGGTTTCAGTTAAAGCCTCTTATTTTGAGATTCTTCTGATCAGAACTATGAAGCTCTTCTGGGGTGACTTGGACAGGTTTGGCATTCCCCAGGAATTGAACTGGGCTGGTGTCCAAATGTCACCATGAGATCTGTCACCCACGGGATCATGAGCTGCAGGTCTGAGGTGTTAGCGGTGCAGCCGCTCATTGTAAGGTGATGGCACAGGGAGTGGGGTGTGTTTGTGTGTGTTTTGGGGAAGGTCACTTAGCTTATTAGTCGCAGATTTAGGGCAAGAAACCTTGTACTGAACACTCAAGCCAGATATTATTTTAGCCTTACTCTTTTGTATCTGAAAAATCCTGACTTCAGATTTTTCTGACTCTTTCTCCTTCCACCTGAAGTGAAGGTGGCATTCGGACAGATAATTCTTCTGCTGAGAAACTGGTCACTACCGAACCCGTGGGTCCATTCATGACAAGATATGCTGCCTCGTCTGCTGGAGGCAAGTCCTTGGACATGTTCCATGCACAGGAAAACTTTTTAGCATTTCCTTTGCAAAAAGCCAGGTTTCCTGATGGAGAGTGACATGCTGTTTTCCCCTTTGAAATTTGTAAATATGAAAATATTGCCTCGACAGACGGATGTGTGAAAGTTATTCATTTCCCCCCAATTAAAAAGTTAATTACAGAGGTAGAGGGGTGGGGATAAATGTAAACAGATCAACACAAGCTCTGTTCTGACTGTTCCAGAATTTCCTAGTCTTTAAATTCACCATATGGTGAGTTTGAAAAAAAACCCCAACAACAACAGTATATGACAATGTGGTGATAAACCTAAACCCTAAGGAGAGACGGCCCTGAACATCAGAGTGTGGCTTGTTCTATTTCTGCCCTCTCCAGAGCCACCCGGAATGACTCCTTACCTGAAAGGTGACCCTACAAGTCTCAGCGCAGGTCCTGGGGCATAATGTTTCCCATATGCCAAGGAGTGAGGAATTTTTATAGCTGTTTAACAGGCACCCGAAGCCAGAGAAACCTAGGTAGCTTTGCCACTAACTAGCTGCCAACTAGCTATAAGACTTCAGGCATTAAGGCAGCTCGTTGGCTTTTTTAAACCTTAGAATTTCATCATCTGAAAATGGGGATGAGAACAGAAGCTTCCTCGAGTAGTATGCAGAGCATTAGATGAAATGATGTCTATAAATCCCACTCAAATGTGTCTACGGCTCATGCTGAGACCCAGAACGAATGGTTGTGGTCATTATAGCGAACTTCTTGGTGCCTCCATCATGTTCGATGTGAACACTTATATTCATTGATTGACCAACTGCCCTGAGCGAGAAGGCTTTTAGACCTGCTGCAGAGATTCATGTACTCTCTTTCTTCCTCTCAGCTCCAGCTTTGCTGGTATTTTCCAAAATCTGCTTTGAAGACTTCCTGCCGACCTAAGGTAGGATAGTGCTTTGGACTGAATCGTGTCTCCCCCCGCCCCCACCCCACCCCCATAGTAATTCATGTTTACTATGCTGTTTGAAAGCCCCAACCCCAATGTGATGGTATTTGGAGATAGGGCCTTTGGGGGTTTTGGTGAGGTTGTGTGGTTAGGGTCTTCGTGATGGGATGGTGCCCCTTATAGGAAGAGACACCATAGCACTTTCTTCCCCTCTTCCTGCCTGCATTGTGGGAAGGTAGCCGTTTGTAAGCCGGTAAGAGGGTGTTCTTCCTGAAAAAAGCAAATTGGCTGGCCCCTTGACCTCCAGAGTGTGAGGAGTAACTTCCTGTTGTTTAGGCCACCCAGTCAATGGTGTTTTGTTGTGGCAGCCAGGGTGACTAACACAGAAAGGAAGGGTTCTGTGATCAAAGGTGTTAGGGAGACAAAGTCTACTGGATGTTCCTCTCAAAGCGCACTGCAGAGTAAGGGCGCTCTTATAAAGGAACGGATTCATCTTCGTTTAATGTGGTGTTTGTAAAACTAACTGAATCAGGAATCCTTTTGACCTAACAGCTGCTGAGTTAGGCCCTCAGCTCCGCTGTCCATTTGTCTGCTGTGATCATCTGGAGCCCAGCCTGGGGCTGCTGACAACCAGAAGGCCCTGCCCCGCTGCCACCTTGGCGGGTGGGGTCTTTGCTCAGCACTCCAAGAGCCTTCTTTGCCCCTTTGCTCCTCAGACCAGCAGAATACAGCAGGCTGTGCTCCCCAGATGTTTGCTAATACCTTCTGAGTGCGCTGATGTATGCGAGGTATGCTGGTGTCACCCTGAAGACAGACGCCAGGAGGCCATATGTCTGCGGTGCAGGAGCAGCTGCATCTGGTGGGACCAAAGGCCAGCTCCGGGTTGGCTCTCACACCGTGCCCCCTGCATCCTGTGCTCCAGGCAGCCGATGTCCCGTGCACATCCCTGTTCTAAGGAGGCCCGGCTTGGTCTGTATGGCAGCAAGCCCGCAGCACACCTGGGCAACTCTGATCCCTGCCTCTGTCCTTGACGGTAATGTGTGTCCTAAGGTTGATTTCCATCTCTGTCAGAGTATAATGACACAATGTGAAGAAGTACTTCCACGAGTGGTGCTCAAACTTTAATCTGCATACAGGTCGCCTGGGGAATCTTGCATATTCATGTTCAGAAAGCCTGCGATGAGACTTGAGCTCTGTGTTTCCAGTAAATTCTCACGAGATGCCTGCTGCCAGTCACACAGCCTGGGGGCCATGTCAGGAGCCGCACGAGCTGCGTTCAGAGGCGGGCTTCGCCTCATGGGCGCTGTGTGTTTTGTCCAAGTGTTTCTGGGTGCTAAGTGAGTTTATAGGTATATATTTTCCCTCTTGTTAATGAAGGCTTTGAGCTTCTGAGAAAGTCAGCATCCAAGGATTCTAAAGCGATGTCACATACATCCTCACTTCCCCAACAGCTCGCAGTCCTGGGATCGACAGTAGGTTTGTGGAGCAGATGATCGGGGTGTCTGGGGGTGCTTAGTAATTCACCTGCAAGTATGTTTGCCGTGGCACCTCCTTGCTCCCATCAGTGAGCCTGAATCTTCTCGGGGTCACAGCCTCCCCTGAGAATCCGATGGTGCCTGTGCTGCCACTCCCAGAGGGTGCACGCTCTGTGCACTTTGCAAATACATTTTGGAGTTTCGTGGGGATTCCTAAAGCCAGGCTCTGTTTTCTCCAGTGAACAATCTCTGGCTGATAGAATTAGAAGTAAACCCTGTGGCCTGGCAGCCAAAGTTCGGTAGAATTTAGGCAGTGTGCTTTCTTCCATGATATGCTGGGTGAAGCTTCTTCAGCAGCGAATGATAGCAGTCCATTTGAGCTATTTTAAACAAAGCTGTTTTTATTTTCATGTGTAAGGGGCAGGTTATTGAGTAGTTCACAGTATTGATGGAAGAAGTGGGAAAAAAGTCAAGTAAAAATTCAAGTGAAGCTCCTAAAATCTTAGAATCTAGAATTAGGGGCTTGAATGATACAAAGATCATTTTATCTCCTTAATTATTGACATTATGGGGACAGGGCTGAGGGCTGCTTTAAGTCCATGTTTCACAGGCTTGAGGCCAGAGAGGAAAGGGCTCTTTTCTACCAGTTTCAATAACAATACAAATAAAAGATCTCAGGGAAAGTTTCTAACTGGCTTGCTTTGGCTCAGTGCCCATCCCTGGATCAATTACTGTGGTCAAGAAGGTGGGGTAAGATGTTTGGGTCATAGAGCCCCCTCACCATCACTGTACCCATGGAGGAGGGATCAGGTAAGAGGAAGTCAGGTGCCATTTACACCACACGAGGTCCGGGGTGAGGTGAGGGGTTGGACATGGCCCTCAAGACAAGGAAGTACCCTGAGATTCTTGGGGGGGCAGCTCTGATTCCTGTTTTATGTTATTCCTTTTCTGACGTTCCTTGTTCTGTCTAGGTTGGGTGGTTCCTGTTCTTCCTATACATTATTTATTGCCACATCTGGGATTCCTAGGGTTCCTTCCTAATTCTGCTTGTCCATTTTGGACTTAGCCTGTATCTTTGTTTAAGGCTGCCATTACAGGGTGCCACAAACTGGGTGGCTTAAAACAAACTGATTCTCTCAGAGTTTGGGAGTCTAGAATCTGACATTGGGGTGGCAGCAGGGTTGATTCCTCAAAGGGCTCTGAGGGAGAAAATGTTCCATGCTTCTCCCCTGGCATCTGGTGGCAGCTGGCAGTCCTCGGCTTGTAGACTCATCACTCCAATCTCTTCTCCGTCATCACATGGCATTTGCCTGTGTCTCTGCCTTCACAAAGCCGTTATCTCTCTGTCTCTCTCTCTCTTCTTTTAAGGATTCTGGTTGCATGGGTTGAAGGGCTCATCCTGTTCTAGTACGACCCCACCTTAGCCAATGATAGGCCTAAATTTCCAAATAAAATTACATTCTGATCACCTTCCAAAAAGTTACGTCTTAAACGTATCCTTTAAAGGACACAAATCAACACCAGCACAGCCTCCCAACCAAAAATAAACCCAGTTTCTCCAAGAGGATGTTTGGTGACACCCCAGGTCTGACTGGGGTCTGCTCTGAGCTCCCGTGGTTCTGACTCTCGGGGCGCGTGTCGTGCTGTGGAGACTTAGCCTCCGACCAGCCTGCATTGCTGTGGACTGGAAGCTCCCTGGAGGTGAGCGTCCAGATCGTGTCAATGCTCCCCGGGCTGCCCACAGCAGTGTGTGACTGACTGGGTCCTGGTGTGCCCAGATATTTTGGCAAATGTCATTCTGGTGAGTCTGTGAGGGTGTTTGTAGATGAGACTAACCTTGGAATTGGCTTGAGTAAAGCAGATTGTCCCCTCAAATGCAGGTGGCTTCCTGTAATCTCTTGGGAGCCCGAATAGAGCAACAGGCTGGGCAGAGGAGAAGTCACTCTCTCTGCCTGTCTGTGAGCTGAGACATTCCTCTTCTCCTGCCTTTGAACTCAGACTGGAACCTAAAACCATCGGCTCTCCAGGTCTTCGGGCATCTCCGTCTCCACATCACATGAACCAGTTCCTTATAGTAAGCCTCTGTATATACTACATTTATTTGTATTTCTCTATACATAAAATCCTATTGGTTCACTTTCTCTGGAGAACCCCAACCAGGACTAACACACAGTGTCTAACACAGTGCAGGTGCTCAGTAAACGGCAGAAATGAATGCAGGCATGATTGAATGACAACAAGAGGGCCTGGGACGCCTCCCAAATTATCCCCATGGGCCTCCTAGAGATGCATGGGAGAGAAACTCTGGAGGAAAGTGACATCTACCTTCACACAGTTGTTCTCAACTTCATCTGCACTTGGAGAAGCCCTTGACGATCTTCGCAATTTCCTATAACTCAGACCAATTATTGAGGCTTTGTGGGGAGGGGACCCGGGCAGCGATGGGCCTCTGTCACGGCTCTGCAGTGAGTTCACTGCACACACAAGGCAGAGAGGCCTGGCGCAGGCAGGGTGGCTCGGGGGAGGTGCTCCAGGCTCACGTGACCTGCTGACACAGGTGAGCTCAGCAGCTCTGGCCCAGCCTTTGGATTTATTTTGGGTTATAACAGCACAAACCACTTTGGAGACAGCATGGATTTGCTCCGAATTGACTAGGCCAGGCCACTTCCTAGGACTCAGGAAAGCTAGTGCTTGAAACTTGCTCCGAGTTAGTCTCTCTGCATGCAAGCTCAAGCGCTGATTCTTGGAGAAGGGCCTCTGAGAAGGAGCCTTGTCGTGTACAGGGATGGGCAGGCTCTGTGTAAACTGTCAGCACCAGGAAAGGAGGAGGACCAGGAGTGCTCTATATTTAGCTGGTGACAATGTGATGTCACAAGGAGTTACTAGGGAAATAAAAACAGTAATCCCTGACAATGCCGTGTCAGGGTGCAGGAGGAACCGAGCCCCTGGCACTTCGGAAACTTGTATATCAGGCCTCTGTGGGAATGGGTGGACAGCCATGGCGACACGGGCTACTAGTGGGAGATCAAAGCTCTGGGGCGCCTTGGCCAGGGTGGTAGCCGGCCACGTCCTGGCCTCCTGGCCGCTCCATAAACCATCTGTGACAGGGTGGCATCCCAGCAGGCTGGCGGCACAGAAGGAAACACATGCGGCTGTATTTCAGCCCAGACACCGGGGCTTGAATGGGAGCGTGTGCGTGTCTGCGGCTGAAGCCTCGCAGAAGCTGATTTGTGGCTGTCTGAATTTACGGCCGCGGAGGACAGCAGGGTCAACCAACTAGACCCATATGTGTTCAGTCCCCAAGCCTAGGTCTCAGAGAACACGGGAGAGAGGGAGGGGGAGGGAGGCTCATATTATGTTCCAGGCAATAGGTGGTGGTACAGGTTTGGTCAAGCAACGGTTTTTTAGAGGCATTTTGAGGCTCTCCTTGTCCTTTTCTTCTTCATTCGAGGTTGTCTGCACAGCCTTGAACTGAAGGGACTTGTGGAAATAACTCAAAACCACAAACATATTTCACACTAGGAGACTGACAGTTCAAAGCCATCTCCTTGGCCTGGCAGCCCCAAGAACACTTGCCCTCGGAATAGTGCCTCCATACTTGAAGGGAAGCAAGACTCAGTTTCCCTGTGAGTGGGGAGCTGGGTATCTCTGCTTCTGGACAAGCTTAGAGAAACCCCGCAAAGGACACAGGGCCTCACTTCTGCACAGATGGGGTGGTGGCAGCCCCAGCAGAACTTGCTGTCCCATAGTCTCAGCTGCTGCCTGCCTCCTAACAGGCCTTACCCATCTGAAGGCTGGGAGACGGGTGGGAGCTCCGCTGTGCCTGTGCCGCTCTGAGATCCAGGACTCGGTCAGTTAATGAACATTTGCAGTGCAGTTCTATAAGTTTATGAATTACCCTTCCTTTCCCCAGCAAAGACAAGGTCTACAATGCTTCCTATCAGGGACAGGTGACATAGACTCATCCACACAAAGGCAGGGCCTGACATCAACTCCTTTCCTGAGAGTAGATATGTAGAGTCTCAAAGGGGAGTGCATGAGGGCACAGCAAGGGACAGAAGGGGCTCTGTTGGTGGGTCTCAGGTGCCAACCTTGCTTTTTCATCTCTCATCTCAGAAACAGGAGGCACATATGGTCTTGGGCATCTAATGTTCTTCTTTGATTAATACTTGTCAGAGTGCATTCTTACATGGAATGTGGCCTCCCAGCCTGTAATGGTAGGTGTGTGTGTGTGTGTGTGTGTGTGTGTCTGTGTGTGTGTGTATTCACACAAATGCATAAAGAGAAACATAAAGAGATTCCCTCCCAATTCTTAGGTTGAAACCTTTCTCCCCAATATGATGAAATTAGGAGGTGGGGACTTTGGGAGGTAATTAGGATCAGATGAGGTCATGAGGGTGGTCCCCCTCACGAGTGAGATTAGTGCCCTTATTAGAGTCACCAGAGAGTTTATGGTTCTCTGCTTTCCCTGCTATGAGGATACGAGGAGAAGGCCCCCGTCTGCAACAGGGTAGAGGGTTCTCAGCAGAGCTTGACCATGCTAACCCACTGATCTCTGAACTACAGCCTTCAGAACTGTGAGAAATAAACTTCTGTTGTTTATAACTCACCAAGTTTGTGAGGCTTTATTGTAGCAGTAGCAGAACTAAGATAAAGGTGGTTTTAGGCAACAGCTCTGCCCTGTCCTCGCAGTGTGGCTCTGAACAATTCGCTCACCCTCTCTGACTGTGAATTTGTCCCTCTGGAAAAATGAACACTAATTCGTCCCCTGATTATTTGCTTCAGAGTTGTTAGGGGGATCAAAAGGGAGAATATATGTGGAACATGGCTCCATAGACAATGACTTTTCCGAAAAATTCAGGAAAAAACAAGCCTGTGTTTATTTTTAAAACAAAACCCAACAGCACCAAGGGGCTGCTTTTTCTCACTAAGATTGAGAATGTTTCTGTCCACGTGATTCCAAGATTGCGTCAGCTTCCCATTTTAGTTTTGAATTTTAGCTGCCACCAAGTCTCCCCACACAGAACCCAGGTCCCTTTGTGCGGAGCGCTGGTTTCCCCTCCGACCCGCTGCCCCTAGGTGGTCTGGGACGAGGAGCCGGGAGGGAGAGCACAGGGACTCGCCCAGAAATGCTTGTGCTGGGGAGATTCTGACTTCTGGACAATTATGTGTGGATTGTTGGCAAATTTCTTAAGATAATAATTGTGGCAGGGAAAATAGTGTTCAGTTAAAAAAAGAACAACTGGCAGGAGTTCTCTCAGGGAGAGAATTGTCTTTTGTTGAGCAAAATACCTTGATGACTTTTCTGAATATGAAGGTGAGCTTGCCCTAGGACATGGCTTAGATGAGCTAGTCGACGTGGTTTTGGAGCTTACTCATGTGTTAGGAGTTTTGGAAAAACATGCACACATGTGCCCCATCTCCATAACCTCTAACCTCATTGGTCTGGGGTAGGGTCTGGGCATCAATATTTATAAAAACAAACTCCCCAGGAGAAGCTAATGTGTGTAGCCAGGGTGGAGTTTCCCCTGATCCAGGGACAGGGAGGAGTCGATCTGGATGGTGGTGGGTGAGGGGCTATCTAGGCAAAGGTGACTACTGGTGAGGTGTCTCGGAGCCCAGAGGACCCGGGGACTGTTAACAAAGGAATCACTGGCATTTAATCCTGGTTGTTTGCTGCAATATACCCTCAAATCCTCAGTGAAGTCTAAGTGCCCAATAGTGTACTCTATGGGCGGAAGTTATACTGGCCCCAGCAATGGACAAAAAGAGGCCAATGCCTGTGGAAGATGAAAATTAGAGCTGAGATGGAGGATTCTGCAAGTAGGAAATTGGAGTTAAAGGAAACAGAGACAAATGTAATCCCCATAAGAGTCCTCTGGGATGTTGGGAAGGATGCTTGGTTTCCTACTGTTTGTGAGATAGGGATTCAAAGTAATCATACTGAAATCTCAGTGGGTGGTGCCTCGGCTGCTGGAGAACAGAGAAGACTTACCACCAGCTGACACTTGAGCCAGAGAACAGTAAATAATTTACCACCTTCCACTCTTCCCGCCTTCCCCACCCCATGTACGGGATACTTTATAGCTCTCACAGCTCATTCACCTTCGTCTCTCTGAGCCTTCCCACAGGCCTGGAGATAGGAATGGAAGGGATACATCACATTTGATCGCTGTAGCTTGTGTGCAGCAAGTTACGGCCGCGGCGGGGTCTGGAGCGTCTCTAGCTCCACATCATCACTCCTGGTTCTGACTTTGTGCTCAGCCCTTACTTATTCTAGGATGACTTTGGTTTTCCAACCCTTTCAGCATGAGAGCAAGAACTTCTTCCTTTGCCCCCTCTTTTTAATTTTTTAATGTTTCAATAGTAAGAGCTCTAGACCCAATGTTTACTTTAATTTCTTCCTTCTCTCCCATTTCCCTCTCTCTCTCCCTCTCTTCACTCTCTGTCCCCTTTCCATTCCTCCTCTCATTTCTCCACTTTCCATCTGCAGCCATTCACTGTTCCTTTTGTGTTTATAGGGCCATACTCTCATTTGATAGATCCTCCTAATTACGGTATTCATGCGTGAATTCTGTATAAAAGTGTTTTCCAACCCTTTGTTATTATTTGCTCTTCTCTGTTTCTTGATCTGATTCCAGGATGAGTCAAATGTCTTTACCAGCAAGTAATGCGGACTCACCCGGTTTCTAACTGGGAAACAGTCACCCAGATGATCTGGGAGGAACTTCCTGGCTATATTCATGGACCTCCACATGCTGTTGATGTAACGCTCATTCTCGGCAGATAGAGAGGACTACACCTATGGACTGGTTTCAGCTGACCTTTGCTCTAGATTTAGAAGAGAGGCACGGTGACCTGTTTCTCCCACATGGAAGCAAATAGCCAAGTATATTTTATGCCCAGGTGTTTGCCATATAGCCTGATACAAAACCATGTCCTGGAAAACTATAAGCCAATCTAATTTATAGAAATAAACTGAGTGAGAATCATTATTTTTTATTGGTACCACTTAATGTGAAGAAAATGCACATTTTCCAAAAATATGGAAAAAACATTCCATTTGCCCTATATTGGGTCCAAATGTTAGGTTTAAATTATTTTACTATGCAAACTTTCTTTCATATCTTGGCAGTAGTGATTTCCATTTTTATTCCTTTGGTATCCATAATCTTATGAGAATCAAAAACATATGCCTTGAGATCACTGGACAGCTCCTCCTCCAACATTTTAAAAATGCACAACGAAGGTTATTGCTCTGGTAGCAAAATAACAGGAACTCTATGGGAGAAAATTATGAGGACATCTAGGTTGATGGGAAAGAGGTTCAAAGGTACATTCTGGTTTTTATGCTTTTGATTTGCAAGTCATTAAGCTAGAAGAGCCCCTGCCTCCTGCTGACTGCCACTAGGAATGCAATTTTTTCTTCTCTAATAGAGGATGCTTATTCAACGAGTCCAGGTTTGCAATATTGGAGGAGAATGGGAGATCTGGTGCTTCTTGAGATGGGTTGCTTGCTGCTTAGCAGTGGGTGAAGGCTGCATGGACTTCTGGCCTCCCTCTGTCTGCAGGAGGAGGTGCATTTGGCAGGGAGGGCGAAGTATCATGCAAGTTTCACTTCCGGGAATTTCAGGCTGACCAAAGGAAGTCAGTGAAGAGGTGAATGTGTTCTCTCCCGAACAGAAAATTATTAGAGAAAATAATTTGAGGCTATTCAGATGCTAAAACATAAACAATGGAAGGTGAGAATAATGTGGAGGAAGAAGGGGAAGGGACAGATGAATGGCTCAGCATCCTTCAGGGGTAGGAAGTCAAGGACTCTGGCTGGCCTTGCCCAGGGCCAGAGTCCAGACCTCGTATCCATTGGTTATGGTACTTGTTTGGGCGCTCAGTCAGCCAAGCCTCTAACATGTCCAGAAATCCTTGTGTCGTTTTCTGCCTCCTACTGTGTATTTGTCACACATGTGTTCTGTGGGACATAGGCCTTGCTCAGCATACATTGCCTGACACGTCAAGACTTTTCCATCCTTTGATTGGTGGTTGGTGAGTGAGTATTTTAATCCACAGGTTATTCTTACTTGTATTTCTGTAGCACATGTGTTATCTTCCATCTTTGACAATGATAGCACCTTAGAATGCCCTTTCTCCATAAGGAAAACTTACTCTTCTTTCAAAATTGACACAAGCATCTTATTCTCAATGAAACTCTACCTGTTACTCCAAGTCAAGCAGTTTCTTCTCTTTCAAGGCCCCCTGTTACTTGTGGGTCCATAACAATTAGTGCTCTGATGTCTCTGTATTGCGCTTTTCTTTGCATGTCTAAGACCAGGGGTCCCCAAACTACGGCCACGGGCCACATGCGGCCCCCTGAGGCCATTTATCCAGCCCCCGCCACACTTCCAGAAGGGGCACCTCTTTCATTGGTGGTCAGTGAGAGGAGCATAGTTCCCATTGAAATACTGGTCAGTTTGTTGATTTAATTTACTTGTTCTTTATTTTAAATATTGTATTTGTTCCCATTTTGTTTTTTTACTTTAAAATAAGGTATGTGCGGTGTGCATAGGGATTTGTTCATAGTTTTTTTTATAGTCCGCCCTCCAACAGTCTGAGGGACAGTGAACTGGCCCCTTGAGTAAAAAGTTTGGGGACCCCTGTCTAAGGCTCTTCTGCACGGAAACACCTTGAGGGCAAAAATTGCCTTAATTACCCCAATTTTTACTGTATTTCAGTACACAGCATATAATAGGTGCTTGGTAAATGTTTTTAAATGCATGAAAGAATGACATTCATTTATCTAAGCTCTGGTTTATATCAAGGATGAATGAAAAATGTACCTCACTTACAATTAAGCAATGTAATTAAAGTAATAGAACTATTCAAAAAATTGTTTTGTAGTAGGATATCAATTAATATTTAAATTCTAAGAGTGAGAGTGTACATTGTATGGTTAATAAGCAAGTGGAGGAATAAAGACCCTCTTATACTTGGAACCCTTAACCCATGCTCTGCACTTACCTTGGCTTGCTGACGTTGACTGTGGTTGTTAGTCAGATCCAATGCATGACCCTCAGCTCATTGATTTCTGGATACCAATTTTGACTCTTTGCCAAACAAGAATTTAAAAATATATATGGGGCACAATATCTCATCTCCTTGGTGAGGAAGGCTTTTGACGAGCATGATTCCGGAAGCAGGTTGTGCCCATCTATGCAGACCAGAGGAATGTAAGAGTCCCACCAGGAACTCATTTCATCGGGACCGTAGTCTTTTTGGAGGAAGACTCACACTGCCATTCCCAGTAGCTCAGCCTTCTTGGTCCCCAGGTTTTTCTTTTAATTCAGACTTCTACTCATTCATGGGCAGCTCCTACTGTAGATCCACATCTTGCTTGAACCATCCTCACTAGGAGATATTAATAAGGCTTAAAGATAGTGGGCTTGTGCTTGGTAGGCGTGGGTGGAATGCATTAGTAATTGCTCAGACTGGAAGAGTGGACCATGCGGAGAGCTGGGAGCTAAGGGAATTCTATGGTAGTGGTGGCCCCACCCAGTTCCCCATTATTAGCCTCAGCAAATTGCTTAACTTCTCTGAGTCTCATTCTAAATATTTTGTAATATGGGAATAAAATTAGAGTTTCTGCTTGTCTCCCAGATTGTTATGAAGATCAAATGAAATAAAGACTATAACTGTATAATACCAAACATACCATGCTTGTTTTGCTTCTCATTGTGACTTTAGGGCTTTGCTGAGGACCTGTGATATAGAAGGAGCTCAGATTGTTGGAGCAGTAGATGGCCCTTTGAAAAACAGAAGAGTATCATGGTGTATGATGACTCCAGTACCAACTGACCTAGTTCAAATCCCAGCTCTACCTCTTCCTCTCTGTGTAGACTTTGAGTAAGTTACTTAAACTGTCTGTGACCTAGTAACCCTTTCTGGGGACAATAATAGCCTCTCCCTCATAGGTTGGTTGTGAGGTTTAAAACAGATCATGCCTTTAAAGCTCTGACACAGTTCCTGGGACATATAGCCTTATAATAAATATGAGCTACTACTATGTTCCCGCCTAGGGACGGCCATTTACCATTGATACAGAATAATATTCATGTGTGAGATACTTTAGGAAACTTTTATTGAAGTGATTCAGATCTCTTTGCCAGTACGTTGGTTTATATGTGACTTTGTCAATGAACTACAGAACGTGCTGCTGGTCCCTTCTACACAAGCCTTCCCCAACTCTCTCTCTTTCCCAAGAAATCAGATAGATTTGAAGGTTCATCTTTGCTTTTCTTTTGATCCTCCTAAGGCTACATTCTTTTTCATATACATTTTTACTTAGAATATTTTAGATTTACAGAAAAGTTGCCAAGATAGTAGAGCATTCTTGTATACTCTTTACTCCCCCAACACCCCCACAATGGTAACATCTTACATAACTGTGATTGGTACATTTGTCAAAGCTAAATAATCCACAATATATGTTACTGTCAACTAAATTGCAGACTGTTTGGCTCTCACCAGTTTCCCCACTCCTCCCGTCTTTTTCTCTCCCAGGATCCCGCATCACGCTCAGTGGTCCAGCCTCTGTGGTAACATCTCATCTGTGTCCGTTTCTCAGTCTTTGTTTTCCATGACCTTGAAATAGTTTTGAGGAGTATTGGTCAAGTTGCTGTAGGGTTCCCCTCACTTAGGGGCTGTCAGATGTTTTTCTCACATGGAGTGGGGCTGGGGTTCCGGGAAGAACACCCCAGAAGGAATTGCTGAGCCTACACTTTATAGAAACCTCTGCCTTTGCTGCCTTGTGCTGCTCTTTGACTGCTCTTCTCACGCTCTCTTTTCTAATTAGTCCCCCCAAAGTGGACTTACAATATCAGGAAACCCAAAGGTAAGATAAGAATTAGGCTCTGGAGGGGAATTAGAATTTGGAAGTGAATCAGGCATTTTGCTTTCCTGGGCCTCCATTATACCTGACATGCCAGAGCCCAACACGGGGATATAACCCTTCCTACTCTGCCCACTCCTCCAGTTTTCAGAAATTTTGGAGAGGGTTTATACTAATGCGTGACATAAACTGACTTTTATCTGCATTTCGAGGTGCTGGAGCTGATGTGTTGGCGACACTTCCTGTGGGTCTCCCAGGCCCGCTCTTCAGAGTGCCCTTGCCACCACCTCTGCGGACGCACACTGTGCCTTTTCTATATGACCCAGCTCCCATGCCGCCTCTGTCTCTCCACTGCCAGGCTGGGCTTCAAGGTGAGACTCAGTGTGGATGCACAGACACAAAGGATGACACATGCCGCGAGAGATTCTGGAAAGAGGCTCAGCACCTGGACCAACAGTTCAGCCTCTGGGGAGGTGCCACTACACCCTCTTTCCGGCCTTCACAGCCAGCACAGCTGGGCTGATGCTCGGCCTTCTGAACCTGCTCTTGGCTTATGGTACCACATGCCCACCGCTGTCAGCACCGCCCCCATCAGAGGCTATAAAGTCGTGAAGATAAGAGGGAGAGGACTTGACTTTGCATACTAAATCTTTGAAACACAAAAACTTTCAGGTTGGGATTTCCATGTTTAAAATTTAGTACAGTGAGAGGATTTGGTTTCCAGTCTCGGATCCGCTTCTACTGAGATCTGTGTTTCCACAGATCACCGGACTGTGATTTAGTGAGGTCACCCTGCCAGCCCCGCAGGTGTTCTGCATGCGTATAACCTTCGTTCAGTGATTAGCTGCTTTTAGTACAGTTAAAAATTCTGCCAAATTATATTTTGCATGCATATTATCGATTATATGGTGAGTGCCACTGTAAAAACTATATATATACATACATATATATATATGCTATTTAATAAAAAATGATCTTATATACTATAAGTTACTTTATAGGTAATTTAAAAGATATTCAAGAATAATTTTAACTGTACCTGATTGTTTACTTAGGGTCCACCTTGAGAGCCTATAACCGAGTAAGCTGCAACCCCACTGCTGTCCAAATTTCACTGGCTCTTTCTCTTACTATATAACCCAGGGCCCGTTTCCCTGCCCTGTGTATTTCTGGGCAGTCCCAGGGATGTCCCACGTGAACTCGTGAATGGAGCTTTCATGGTCTCCTATGAATGGAGACTTTCTTTCTGTGCGAGTGAGGAAGAGGAGAGAAAAGAGTGGGGGAGGGGATCACACCTGCAGTCACATAAATGGTGGTGGATGTCGATGCCAGAGGCGCTGCCTCTGGCGCTACCATACTTGCTCATTCTCACCCCGCCCCATCCCACATTTCTCTAAGCTCAAGTTTGTGCAAATGCCAACTCTGGCTTCAGCCTGTGGCCTCTCTCTCTCAGGGCCCACACCTGAGCCCAGCTGGTAAGGAGAGACCTTTGAAATAGATGAAGCCGAGGGCATTGTATCACATTTGGTAGGTATGCTAACCTTAATACAAAATGTTTTTGGAGGAAGACAATATGATTGAAACAATTTGCCCTGATTTGTTAGCTCTGTTGGTTTGAGCATCGTTCAGAAGCACCAAGGTTGCAGGTTTGATTCCTCAGTCAGGGCACACACAGGAGGCTGCCCAGGAGTGCACAACCAAGTGGAAAGCCAGTGAATGCTTTCCTCCCTCTCTCTCCCTGCCCCTCCCTCTGTCTTTCTCCCTTTCTCCTTCCTCTCTCTGACTCTCTAAAATCAATGAAAAAAAAATAACAATTTAAGCTTGGTACTCAAACTTCTAAATAAAAACACTTCGGCAAATATTTATTAATCTTAAATCACATTTCTTAATTTTGAAGGTAGTTGAAAGGAGGGAGGGACCCACAAAGGCAGTGGCATTTTTAATTTGCCGAATATTTAATTTGCACACAGTTTAGGCCGAAACGCTGAGCAATTTGTAGGTTTGCGAAGGTTAAAATCCAGCCGACCACACGGCTTCCGGAGCCGTGGTATCTGGACTGGGCGTGTGGAGGACGTCTTCAGCAGCGAATTCCTGTTGAAGGGGAAAAGCGTTGTTTTAAACATAAGACAGAAAGTGAAACTGATATTCTTCATGCATTTCTTTGAGTTACAGCCTGGTCTGGCATTCATTTAAAGCAAATATAGCTGCTGCCCTGCCTCCGCTGTGGCAGGGCAGATCAGAAAAGGGCCCAAGAGTAATTCACATCCTGCAAACATTCAGAGCGGCTCGGTGTGGAGTCAGGCAGAACATGCTGGAATACATCCTCAAATTCTGTGTTCTGTGTTCAAAGGAGCCACCAGTTCTCTCTCCTTCCCCCACGCCCACTTCCCCACGCTGTGATGACACAAGGGTGTGGGCTTGCGGGGGTCAGGGTGTAAGGTCCAGCTCTCCTTCACTTGCGAACTGCGAGATCCTGGATGAGTTGCTTAGTTTCTGAGTCTCAATTTCGTCATTTGTAAAACAGGGCAACTTATTTCCACCTTTCAGACTCGTTATAAATATTAACAGTGGTTTCCACGTAGAGAGCCTCTAGTTCTGCTGGGGAAATATGGAAGATATTTGATGGCATCCTTTGATTCCTGTGCCACAAATTTTGCTTGTTCGTTGTTTATGTGGCTGAGCTATAAAGAAGCAGTAGAATCTTCTAGAGGTTATCATGGAAAATGGGCCCTTGCCCTTTCCACTGGATTATTCCAACTGATTATGACCCATTGGCACTGAGAAATCTAAGGGCGCTGAGGGGACGTGTTGCAGCGCCGAACTTAGGGAGATGAAAACATCGGTCGGTAGAGGAGGGTGTTGACGTCAGGAGGGGCGGAGATAGAAAGAAGAAGGGGTTCTTTGTTTCTTCCCCCACTCCCTTCTTACACCATGAAGACTCTTCCACACTTTCCTTGTTCTGCCCCAAGTGGGCAGTTATGTTCCAGGTGTGTCTTTTGCCTTTTCAAGCCGAGGGGGCTGCGCAAAGCACAAGGTTTTATTTCTTAGTGTCACCACCAGGGCCCAATACATGGGATGAGTTTAACATTCGCTTGCAAAAGGAGTGTGAGATGTGGGCATGGATTGGGAGAAGGCTTGGTGAGAGTACAGGAGTTTTCAGAGCTTGGTTGTGGAAATGTCCCCTTTGGAAGGGAAGGGACGCTTTCTGGGGCTGTAGCTCTAGGGTGGTTTGGGGACACCCCAAGCTTTTAGCAAAGACCATAGAGCTTTGCGATCTCTAGGTTTGTGAAGGTTAAAATTCATCCGACCACAGGTTTTCCTGAATTGCAGAGTCATTACTGGGGACTTATGAAGGATGTCTTCAGCAACAATTTGTTGGGGGAAAATCTTGTTTTAAAGCTAAGATAGAAAGTAAAATTTGTATTCTTCATGCATTTCTTATAGTTAACAGCTTAATCTTGCAGATGGCAGGGAGTGCAATACTTTAAGTCCATTAAAAGATTTTATTCTCATAGATTTTTTTTAAGTGAGAAGAGAGAAGATAGAGAGACAAACCCCTGCATGTGCCCTTACCACTGTCCACCTGGCAACCCCCATCTGGTGTCAATGGTCAAATCAACTAAGCTATCCTTAAAGCCTGGGGCTGACACTCAGACCAACCAAGCTATCCTCAGTGCCTGAGGCCAATACTCAAACTAATTGAGCCACTGGCTGCATGAGGGGAAGAGTAAGAGAAGGGGGAGAGGATGGGGAAAAGAAGCAGATGGTCACTTCTCTTTTGTGCCCTGACCAGGGATCAAACCCAGGATGTCTGCATGCCAGGCCAGCACTCTATCCACTGAGCCAACCAGTCAGGGCCAGATTTTATTTTTTATTTGATTCTTCACCTTCACCTCTCATGCCTTGTGGGATCTTTGCCTTCTGCAGACCATCATTCTGAGGCTGGATGCTCCATATTACTTGCTCTTAGGTATGATTCCAGATAAGGGACTCGGTTATCAGACTTTCACTTAATTTATTCTACCCTCTCCTGACTCTGCCCACCCTCTGACCTCACTGAGATGTCCAGGCCATCAACCCTGACACTTGCTGGCTATTCCCACCTCCCACATGGCCTTGATTCCTTCCTAACCAGGCTCTGGTTTTTGGCTCAGCACCATATCAACTCCCTTGCAAAATTATTATTACCTATTACCTCCCTATCCCATTTCTTTCCATAGAATACTTGTCCAGAAATTCCCAACCTGCTTAAACCCATATGTCCACTTATACATGAAAAGCTGGACATAGCCAGAGAAAAAAAAATCACATCAGATCATATTTGTGTTGATTGGACTCTCCTTAAATTAATGGCCATGAATTTCAAATTTCATTCTTTCTCTCACCTGTGAAAATCTCCCAAAGAGCCCCACTTTAAACTGACAAACTTGCCTCATGTCATACAGAGAGAATAGATGTATTACTTACTGCTCCTATAAAAAGACAAACTCTTCTGCTGTGCTCTGGGGAAGTCATTGTATAGCTGGATAAATGACACGTTACCCTTGGTAATGGATGGATTAAAATGGAGTCCCATTCTACATTTAAGCCAAAATTGAAATAGTTGTAATTCTCACTCCCTTTCCAAACTTCGTTGGTCAGGGATTAAGTCTCCTCAAATGTGTAAATTTTATTCAGCAACATCTTGCAGTGACATCTGCCAAGTTTTTTTCTTCCATCTTTTGTCCGTTGCCTTTGAAGCCAAGCTGCCAGCACTGATGGTGACCACTGTGAGGACACTAATGTCTGTTTCAGAGAAGATGCTGCCACAGTCTCTGAAACTCACTGGTCTCTGGGACTAAAGCACTCTTGCTAACCCACAGGAGCGGGAAGGAGCTCCTCTGTGTCGCTGAAGTCTGGAGGTATACACTGATGTCCACCCCATCCACTTCTGGGTCACTCCTCACTACTAATTCCCTGATGCCTCCCCCCTTTAAGTTCTCAGAGCTGTTAGTCCTCCTTCCAGAAAAGAGCAAGCATGGGATTTATTAGTTTTTTTGGTGCTGTTGTGTAAAACCAGAAAATTAGAGGGAATTTTGCCAGACGTAATATCCACTCCCCCAATGATGGATGGTTAAAGTCTGCTGGATCCAGGGAAAATATAGAGTGTGTCTCTTAGTGTCATCCTTATGGGATTGTCATACATTAGAAGTACAGCCCCTGACACTCCCAATGAGAGGGCTGGGGTTTAGCTGCCCATTTGTTAAATAAAAGGGTTGGACTAGAAGTTGTTTGAGGGTACTTCTTGCCCTGGGATTTTAACTTTAATAAACATTTTGAATGATACTTTATATTAACTAACTACCTTTTAAAAGCGTTTTGGGGTCTGGATAGAAAATCCTAAAGAAGCATTTCAGAAGTCCTTGGATTTTAGTCTTCAATGGCCCATCAATTTCCTGGTACAAAAGCCAATCTATAAAATAATCATGAGATCTGTATTTTGATGTATCACAACTGATTAGTTACAACTGAGTCAGGAGGTAATACTTTTACAGGCTTCCCTTCCCCATGTATGTCAGCAGATAACAGGACAATTTATGGCTAACCTACTGGCCAATACTAATTGTATACACCAGAGACTTGATTTCTTGTCTTGTATAATGGAAATTAAAATAATTCTTACCTAATTGGTTGTTTTGAAGATTAAAAGAGGATTGAATACGTAAAGTTTTAAGCATATAAAAAGTACTTAACTGGCTATCAACAATAATAATTGTGATATTTATTGTTATTACTACTGAATATCAAGGTGAGAGATTAAAGAGGATTTCTTAGAGGCTGCTGATTGCCTCTGGGGTCCAGGGGTCTTTCCTGGCTACTCCTGATGTCTAGGTATACAGACAGCTACTACTGCTTGCTCAGCTGAGCTCTAGTTATCAGCCTCCTATCTTCTCCAGACCCTCAGTTCTTCTCTTTTCTGTCTCAACATCAACCTCTTAAAAGACCTCATCACCATGGTTTCCGGTGGTGGGGTACTGAGAAACCAAAGATGCCGGCTCTGGCTCCTGAGAAAGGCAGTGCAGAATGTACCACTGACCTCCACCACAGCACACAAACTTTTTCTCTTTCCTTCAAGATGACAGAAGGGGGTTCGTTCATGAACTTAAATTCCAGCTTGACTTGGTTCTTAACTTCCTCTTTTGAGGTCCTGATTCCCCACCTCTTGGAAGCTTGACAACAGCCAGAACAATCATTGAACAACATCAGTTTCTTAAAAGCAGCGAATTCGCCTTGGTTGTGACTTCCCATCCAACCTGGCTGCACACCCCCTCTCTCACCTTGGCGAGCTCCAGCCACACTTCCTGCCTCGTTCTTTCTCAAGCACGTGCAGCTCATTCTTGCCTTGGGGCTGATGCCCTGGATACTCCGCCTGCCTGGATGGCTCTCTACTCATTAGCTATGTATGGTTGACTCTGTCTTGGCATTTAGGTCTCAGTGTCAGGGTGGTCTACTTGAAGATGCCATTTCTGACCACCTCTAAGTCATCCCTCCAAGCACCTCCTATTTTATATTAAACATAGCACTTAGCACAGCCAATAATTGCTTTTGTTTATTTGTACACTGAGTGTATCCTCCTGCTGTTAGTAGGTTGTAAGTTCCATGAGGACAGAGAACTCACATCTCTTACTGTGTCTGGCCACAGCACACTAATAATAAAGACTTATTAACAGTAAATGATGCATTAACACTAACAGATATTAACAGCAAGCGCCTCTCAACTCTTTGGACAACTGTTGGTCCTAAATCCTTGTAATGATGGGGAACTTTAATCTAATCAGACCTGATTCAATCATTCCCCCGATCTAATCAGGCCCCATCGCCTATTCAAATGCTTAATCTAATCAGTCATATTAGCTGATCAGCCGCTTGATCTAATCTGTCCCTAGTCTAATGGCTGTTTAATGTGATCAGCCACTTAATCTAAATCTTCTTAAACCAATCTGGCCCTATTTTAATCTGTCCTAATTAAATGAATCCCTTAATCTAATCACCTTTGTTCATCTAATCAGTCAACCACTTGACCTAATCAGGCCAAAATAATCAAGACCTTAATCTACTCAGCACCTAATTTTGTCAGTTTTTAATCTAATCAACAAAGCTGGTCTGTTTTTGCCCATTAAACTAATCAGCCTCCTAATCTGATCATTGTCCAGAGATAATCCCACCAACATTTTGGTGAATATCCTTTTTAGCCATTTGTCTGTATGTGTGTATTTCCCTTTTCTAAAAATGTGATCATACTAGATATAATATCGCATAACTACCTTTTTTTTACCTAAAAGTATATCAGGTTACTTTTGCCAATAAATGCTGTTCTACATCACCCTAGATACTGTGATCAGCTTCATTTCACCCATCAGAAACCAAGGCTCAGGAAGGTACCATAAATCTCTCTACCTAAACACACATTGTTATTACAGAATGGCAGAGCCAAGATTTGAACACAGATCTCCCAAAATCAAGTCCAATACTCTTCCTAGATCCACACAGTCACTAGGTTAATTCTCAGTCAGGATGCAAGGATGTCAATGAACAAGGAGATTAGCCACTCAGGGTCTTGAGGATTTACGTGAATCTATTACAGCGGTTCTCAACCTGTGGGTCGCAACCCCAGCGGGGGTCGCCTATGGCTTTAGGCGACCCCTGTGTTTTGGTCGTTCAACCCCCGCCGGGGTAGCGACCCACAGGTAGAGAACCACTGGTCTATTAGAATACAACAGTTTAAGAGTCAGCACGATTGTTGGACAATTTGATGGAAGACTGGGTCAACTCATCAGTTCTCCAAGCTTCCAAGAGGTGGGGAATCAGGACCTCAAAAGAGGAAGTTAAGAACCAAGTCAAGCTGGAATTTAAGTTCATGAACGAACCCCCTTCTGTCATCTTGAAGGAAAGAGAAAAAGTTTGTGTGCTGTGGTGGAGGTCAGTGGTACATTCTGCACTGCCTTTCTCAGGAGCCAGAGCCGGCATCTTTGGTTTCTCAGTACCCCACCACCGGAAACCATGGTGATGAGGTCTTTTAAGAGGTTGATGTTGAGACAGAAAAGAGAAGAACTGAGGGTCTGGAGAAGATAGGAGGCTGATAACTAGAGCTCAGCTGAGCAAGCAGTAGTAGCTGTCTGTATACCTAGACATCAGGAGTAGCCAGGAAAGACCCCTGGACCCCAGAGGCAATCAGCAGCCTCTAAGAAATCCTCTTTAATCTCTCACCTTGATATTCAGTAGTAATAACAATAAATATCACAATTATTATTGTTGATAACCAGTTAAATACTTTTTATATGCTTAAAACTTTACGTATTCAATCCTCTTTTAATCTTCAAAACAACCAATTAGGTAAGAATTATTTTAATTTCCATTATACAAGACAAGAAATCAAGTCTCTGGTGTATACAATTAGTATTGGCCAGTAGGTTAGCCATAAATTGTCCTGTTATCTGCTGACATACATGGGGAAGGGAAGCCTGTAAAAGTATTACCTCCTGACTCAGTTGTAACTAATCAGTTGTGATACATCAAAATACAGAGACAAGCACAGAAGCAGATGAGTCAGGGGGCTGCCGCAGAGTCCGGGAGGGATGGAGGCAGTGCCGACTACATGGTGGGGACGGCACAGGATAAGACTGGAAAGAGGGCAGGACATGGGGAAGGAAACCAAGGATAACAACTGCGCTCTGTTTCGAGCTAGGTGGACAGGAAGACTGGAGGAGGGAAAGGGGAAGAAAATCCAGAGTTCTATGTTAGGTTTGCTAATTTACTGTTCCTAGGAGACAAGCGGGTAAAGATGTCAAGTAGGTGCTTAGGAATATACATCTGGAATTCAGGGGAGAGGGTGGGGCTGGGGGTGGCATCATCAGCAGGTGGGTGATATTAAAACCATGGGCAGGATGAGGTCACCTAGAGAGTGAGTGAAGATGGACAGGAAAAGGCAGGGCCAGGACAGAGCTCTGAACGAGGAAGAAGGAATGTGATAGAATACAGAAACACTTATCCATTTCCCTTTCTGGGAAAGGTAAGGCACCCTTGGTGCAAAATTATTCGTGAGGGGTTTGGCCAAAGAGAGAAGGAAATAATTCTATTGGTCACCCTGGTAGCTCTCCTTCACCTGACTACCTGAATGTACCGGAAGTGGAACAATTCAAAGTTGAACAATCTTCTTAAGTTTCTTGGGCGTTGACTTTATTAGTTAATCGATCTTGGCTCCAGCTCTTTGGGGGCATTTTATTTTTGTTAAACTCACCATGATTCTGCAGCTTTTAGGAGTTATTTAAAATTTATGAGCTCTAGATGGGCATACTGTTCTCATGGAGGGTCCTCTGGAGGTCCTGCCTCCGTGGGGGCGATCGGGGAGGTCAGTAAGGAGGTCACTAGAACCCTGCCCCCTCCTTCAAACAGCACAGTAGCGCCTCTTGCTGTTTTATACAGCAGCCTGTGTAGCATTGTGCGGACAGTCATTGGAAGACAGGACTCTGCAGCCTCAGAAGTCCCAAAGCCACAGGGGTGGACATTGTGTTGAAGGCAGAGGCTGCGTCTCATTGTGTGTTCTGGTTTCTCTACAGGGCTGAGTTTCTGTTTGGCAACAAACAGCTTCTCGGTAAACTCTCAGTAAACTTTTGTTGAATCAGAGTCACAGCAGAAGTCTGCAGGCTGGAAGGGTAGCAGCCCCGACACAGAGGCCGGGTTCAGCAGGGTGCAGGTTCGCAGTCTCTAATTGTACATCAGAGGTGATTACTGTGGCTGCAGAAACTTCCTATGCAGCATGGAAACCATTACATTAAAATGCAGTTGGCGGTTCCAGTAATCTCCTTGGAGTAGACAAATAAACTTTGAAATCATTTGCAAACGATGCACCAAATCTGTGTGGCATCTGTTCATTGTAGGGGGAGGATGGGCCGCTTCCAAGAGGCTTTCCATGTGATGACATTGCTGCTTTCACACGACACGGAAGGAAAATGGGAGGAGCTTGCCCGCCGACCTTGCCTCAGACCTGACTCTGGGCATTGTCGGTGTGTGGGGGACACGAGGGCCAGTCCTCTCGTCCAGCCACCGCTCACTCCTTGGAAGCTGTGCTGGTGTGAGATGGGGATATGCGTGCTGGCCACCACTCAGATCCTGGGAGGATGTTTTCTCAGCTTTGCCTTTGCGAGGCTGTGATGGGGGGGGGGGGGGGCTGCCCTTTGACAGGCTTTGATGACAAGCCAAGAAGCTGGGAGAGCCTGTCCCAGACACACTCTCCTGGCATGGCCAGAGGCTTTTGGGTCCCTAAGCCAAGAAGGAGGCGGTTCGGAGTGGTCACATTGTATGTGAGGGCACATTCCCGAAAGCTGGCTCGATTCAAATCTTATGTAATACCACACTAATTTTCCTATAAATAACTCTTTGATAAATAAAATTATTAAGGTGTATAAGTGAAGAAAATGCATTCTTAAAGTGTGCACATTTCAACTCTTGGAGTCTGGAGCATATTAGATGACATTCCTGGGCAGCCATGTCAGCAGCAGAATTTCCATTATCCTTGGATATATGTAACTGTGTTACATGTATATAAACTTAAAGGTGCGATAGACTTGGTGCTGCTTTTACTTTCCTAGCTTTCTCTGTAATCATTGTCCTAGGGCTGCTGGCTGAATCACAGTGCGCCATGCAGCCGTCCTGGTCTGGCTTTCTTCAGAGTATTTCATTTCTGTTCCAAAGTATTATTGCTGCTATTATTATCACTTAATCAATGCTTGGATAATATTGCTATAAGATATAAAAAATGACTCAAACTTAAACTAATAGTAAATGTTAACCCACACAAATAGTGTTGTGGCAGATACCACAACATGATTTTCAGGATAGTGTTAAAAGATGAGTTGTTCTACTCAATAGCTAAAATGGTTCTAACACGATCTTAATGTGAAACATAGTTGATAATTCTTTCGGCCAGATAGCTTGGATATGATGTGATCCCAGAAAAGTTTTCAAAAAAAGTTAGAGGATTCATGTTATTCCTAAATTGGTGTGCAGGATGTGAGGGCGATCTGGCTGCGACATCTGTCACCCCATTGATCTCCAGGGTTGATTCGGCTGATCTGGCTGGCTAGGCGGGTGTCCTCTTCCTCCCTCACCGCTCCATGTGCGTCCCTCCCGAAGCTGCGTGCTCCGTCGAAGAGGATGACCTTCCCTGATAGAGAAGAGGACCGTTCTTCGGTCAAGGGTATAGGAGTAGCTGCGCTCCCCTGCTAGAACCTCCAAACAAGTCTCAAGTTCCAAAATTGGTGTGCAAAGTTAATTTGAAAAATTTTACGCTGTTTCAGATTTGGAGAATTCAAATTCAGATAGCATCCATGCTATGATCAGCTAAGATGCTTTTGGTTGTAAGTTATGGAGCGACAAACTCAAAACCTCTTAAATATGCAAGAGATTGTGTCATAAGGGTACTGGCGTGTCTCAGAGAACCCTCAAGTCCCTGTGCATGGGCTTCAGGCACACACAGCTGGAACCAGGGGCTTCAAAACCACAGGGCTTCTTCCCGCTGTTTTTTGCCTTAGCCTCTCTGAGTGTGTTGAAACTTCGTCATTCTCTCCCACAAAGCTGGCTATACAGTTTGTGGAGTCCTGTGCAAAATGAAAATATGAGTGCCTCTGTTCAAACAGCAAAACAAAGCTTTTTTCCTTGTTTCCATGGTCTTTTTTCATACCTATTATGGATTTTTTTTATTTGCTGTTTAATTTCCTTCTCTCCAAGGCATGGGGTCACTTGCAGGGTAAGTGCAAACCTCATCCAGGGTGGACACTGAGACTCAGTACATGTGATGTGTATACCCCCAGGTCCTTTCTACATGGGGAGGATGGTCGCAGAGTGTCACTAAGGGGAATGGAGGGAAGGGAAATCCCAGAACCCATTCAGGAGAGTCAGGGAGGTGGCGGGAGGCTGTCAGCCCCTGTGTGTAATGACTGCCCTGTTGGACTTCACTTAGTGTTAGTTTCCTAGGGCTGTCACAGAAAGAACCACAGCCAAGTAGCTTAGATGACAAATTTAATGTCTCACAGTTCTGCAGGCAGGAAGTCCATGATCAAGGTCTCTTTAGGGTTGGCCCCTTTTGAGGACTGTGGGAATCTGTCCTGGGCCCCGACCCCAGCTCCTGATGGTCTCAGACATCCTTGGACTTAAGAAGTGACCTCCCTGTGCCTCCACATCGTCTTCTTGTGTATGTGCCTGTCTCTGTGTCTAAATTTCTTTCTTTCTTTTTTTTTTTAAAATAAGGACACCAGACATGTTGGGTTAGGGACTACCTCAGTCCGGTGTGACCTTATTTGAACTTAACTAATTACATCTGCAATGGCCTTATTTCCAAATAAGATCACATTTCAAGGGGGTTATGGCTTCAACATATATATCTGAGGGGCACAGTTCAACCTATAACACTCATGAAACAGACACTCACAGGTAAAACTATTGAGGGTTTCAAAATGGCAACTGCAGAGCATTAAACCCCAAGTGCGGGGCACTTTTTGGAGCATGGGGCCCTGTGGGACTGCAGACTGTTCCCCTGATTGCCTGGTGTTCCCCACCTGCCATAAAATGTGACTCTAGTTTAGATCCTTGGAGGGAGATGACTCTACCCTGAGTCCTGTGTCTGTTCCTTATAAGGCAGGGGTAGTCAATCTTTTTATACCTACCGCCCACTTTTGTATCTCTGTTAGTAGTAAAATTTTCTAACCACCCACTGGTTCCACAGTAATGGTGATTTATAAAGTAGAGAAGTAACTTTACTTTATAAAATTTATAAAGCAGAGTTACAGCAAGTTCAAGCATATAATAATAATTACTTACCAAGTACTTTATGTCAGATTTTTGCTAAGTTTGGCAGAATAAATCTTTATAAAACAACTTACTATAGTTAAATCTATCTTTTTATTTATACTTTGGTTGCTCTGCTACCGCCCATCATGAAAGCTGGAATGCCCACTAGTGGGCGGTAGGGACCAGGTTGACTACCGCTGCTTATAAGGCCTCATCTCAGCCTGGAACCCGCAGAAACCCGCAGGCACCACCAGCTCTGTTCTAAAGACAGCTGTCCACACCAGTCAGACCCCTGCCACCCACTGTCCCCTCTCTGGCCAGTACAGACTGAGAGTTGGCAAAACTTTCTCTATTTCTACCACTACCACTTCAGCCGCCCAACCCACAAACTCCATAAGCAGATGGAAAGAGGGGTGTGATATCTAGGCCAGGGTCACTGACTTTGTGTGAATTGCAGTAGCACCCTAGCTCGGTTTCTTTCAGCAACACAGAGGTCCTAAGGGTTAGTGATAGAAGAAGCCAGAACTCGCAGTGCTGAGCCCCAAAGAGTGGGCTGTTAGCTGTTTCCTACTCCCTCCCACAAGCTACACCATGGGGAGTGAGAAGGGTTTCCCCAGGACCAGATTCTACTGCCCCCACTGCAGAGTGCAGGAGGAGGCGTGAAGGGCCCATCCAGTTCCATTTCTGCTGTTCTCATCGTCCAGCCCGAGCCTGGCCTGAGCAGGGCCCTGTGGTGCAGCCCAGGCGTTCCTGCTTCACAGGGAAGCTACACCCTGTGCCCGGAGGGAGCAGCAGAGCAGGGGTGCTGAGGGCGGCCCAGGGCCTCAGGTCGGGAAAGGCATGCTGGATTTAGAGGGGCCCAAAGGCTGAACATGGTGATGGAGCCTGCAAATTCAGACCTGTGTTGACCTGCAGCCCCATGGGACAAGAAGAAGAACTTGAAAAACACAAGAAGAATCCAGGGTAGACCAGCAGAGGCCCTCACGCCATAGCTACCCTGGATGGGAGTCCGATCAGGTACATGATGCTGTAGAATCCTCGGGCCCGTGTCTCTATTTTTGTGCACACATTTCTGCATAAGATTAAAATTCAGGCTCCTTCTACAAATGAGAGGTGAGATTTGTATGGTTAAGGAGTCTTTTCTGACATTTCCCTTCCTCCATATGTGATGATATACAGTTACCTAAGGTTGGTGAGCTCTGTCTGACTTTTTCTGCCTGAGTTTATGGAATATTATAAAAGCAGCTGCTAAATCCTGTTTATATAACCTCTGTCATATCTTTAATATCTGTTCTTATTGTCAGAGGTATCAGTGGGCTTTCTGCCTATAGTCTTTCTTAGTAAAACAAGTTTATCTTCATCCTATGTGCTGTGTATCCTGCATGATATATATATAGTAGGCTTTTTATCATACAGTTCAAAATGTACTCTAATTTTATCTTTGACCCATGAGTTATTTAGACATGTCTCTTTTAATTCTCAAACCTATGGATCTTTCTAGTTATCTTTAGTGCATTTTTAATTTTATTGCATTGTGATCCTGGCAGGTCAGAGAACGTGGTCTGCATGACACCATTACTGTGAATATTGTGGCTTGTTTCACAGCCAAACGTGCATCAATTTTCATAGCTGTTTCTGTACATGTGCTTGGAAATAATGTGTATTCTCTAGTCCCTGGGTTTGACATTCTATATTTGTCTAGTAAATCAAATTTGTCATGGTGTGTCCTAATGGAGGGCAATTGGGCAATAATATGTAACAAAATTACAAATCCATTTTCCCTTGTTTCAGCATTTCCAGTTGTAGCTATAAGACAAATTCGAAGACATAGTTTTACAAGTGTAAGCTGTAAATTCTGTATTAGCAAGGACACAGTGACTTACTAATTTGTCTATGAGAGCAAAAACAACTTCAGTGCCCATCACAAGGGGACTCTTGTACCCTCAGTTTTACAACTGGCTAGTACATAGCTATCAAAAAAATTGGCAGAATTCCCAACTGATAAAAGTGGAGAAATACAGGAACTAGATTATTTCCATCAGACCATCACAATAATAATTAGTGCGGGCAATATAGAAATTAATAATGTTAAAATTAATGAGTGAAACTTTAAGGAAAAACAGCATATTTACATAACCCCAAATTATCTCCCTCAAAATATCTATTAATTAATATCACAAATCAAGAAATAAGCATAACTTAGATGAAAAAAATGTTATGATAGTATAAAAGAACACATAAAAAGACTTGAGAAAATGCAAAGGTATGATACAAAATTACAGATGTCAATTCAAAAATAGGACGGCTATGTCTTCTTACACAATATTTGTCTCTGTCCCTGATAATTAACTTTGCTTTGACACCTACTTTCCTGATAGTAATATAGCCACTCTTATTTTCTTTTGATTAAGATTTGCATGATATGTGTTTCCATCCTTTTACTTATAACTTATTTAATATCTTTATATTTGAAGTGAATTTATTATAGATAGTATCTAGTTGTGTCATTTTCCCTCCACTCTGCTGATCTGTGTTAATTGATGTAATTAGACCATTTTCACTTAATGTAATTATGTATATGCTAGAGCATAAGTGTGACATTTTATATTTTTGCTTTCTGATTATTTTCTCTATATTTTATCTCTTTTCCTTTCTTAACTTTTAGGTTAATTTAAAAATTATTTTATTTTGATTATACATTGCATGAGAGTATCTTTTTGGATAGAATTTTTAGTGGTTGCTATAAATGTTAAAATATGCATAACATCACAATTTGCCAGCTTGAGTGAAATATAAACACTTTACCTCTCTTTAAGTCCCTATCCCCCACCACCCCCTTAAAATTATCTTAAATATTTCTTCTGTGTGCAATGAGAACCACATCAGACAATGTTTAGACAACTCAAGAGGAGAAGGAAAATCTGTGATATTTACCCATATTTTTTCTCTTTCCATTGTCTTTTCTTTCTTTTTGATGGCCCAAGATTCCTTTTTTTTTTAAAAAAAAAATCATTCCCTTTTTTGTTTAGAAAAAATTCTTAGCCATTCTTTTAGGATAGATTTTCTGGCAACAAATTCTCCTAGCTTTTCTTCATCTGAAAATGCACTTATTTCCTCTTTGTTCCTGAAAGGTAAATTTGCTGGGCATAGAATTTGGATTGATGGGTTTTTTTTTCTTTCTGCACTTGAAAAATGTTATATTACTTATTTCTGAAATTTATGGTTTCTAATGAGAAATCCACTGTCATCTGAATTGTTTTTCCTCTATAGGGAAGATCTTGCTTTTCTATTGCTGCTTTCAAGATATTTTTTTGCTGCAGGAGGGGAAGAAAGAGACAGAGAGGAAGGAGAGGGGGAGGGGTGGAGAGGTAGATGGGCGCTTCTTCTGTGTGCTCTAACTGGGAATCGAACCTGGGAATCCTGCACACTAGGCCGATGCTCTACCACTGAGCCAACTGGCCAGGGCCTAGGAATGCCCTTGTTGATCAAGCTACCCAAAAGAAAATTATATGGAGCAACCATGACAGACCGAGTAAGTCAGTCTTATACTATTCATCACCAGAACGCTGCAGCCCGGTGTAAACAGTTTCAACTTTCTTGGGAAGCAGCATGGCAGATTGGGAAATCCTGTCCAAGGGGTCCTATACTTCCCCTTCATTTGGAGTTAACCCTCAAGGACCCCTACCAGGACAACTTTGGCAGATGGATGTTATTCATATACCTTCATTTGGCAAACAGTCGTATGTCCACATTACAGTGGATACATATTCCGGATCTATAGTAACCTCTGTCAGAACAGGAGAGGCTGCTAAGCATGCTATAGCTCATTGTCTGTATGCATTGTTCTATTATTGGATTTCCTAAACTGGCTAAACTGAAAATGCTCCCGCATATGGAGCAAAAGCATTTACTGTATTTTGTCATGCTTACAATCTTTAAAGTTAAGGTATTATTAAAGTGTACTCAGCAAACATTTTAAGGCCAATTTAAAAAAAAAAATTTAAAAGGGGGTAGTCATATCCTGGAACTCCTACAGGTCTACCATATCATGTTTTTTACTTAAAAAAAAAAATTACATTTCTTTGGAATGCTGATTGATGAACAGGAGACACCAAATCTTTTTCGCCTGCAAACTACTACCTTCTTTATTAGATCCAGCTAATAACACTGTTTTGTCTTTTTCCAAATAGCTCCAGATATATGGAAAAGATTTATATAGGCGGATGGGGATCCTCAAACCCCTCAGCGAGATCTTCTGAGCATGGCATTTAAGATACCTAGAGGCAGAAAAAGCCCAATAGAGATCAGGGGAACTACCAGCTTTTAAGATACACCCTTAAAGGCTCCAACGCCCCAAAGGGGTCTCATAGGATGCCATCTGGGTCCTGCTTCAATAATGGAAAGAAAGGTCATTGAGCTAAAGCCTGCCAGGCTTATATGCCTCTGCTGTGAGGAAACAGGGACACTGGAAGGTAGGCTTCCCCCTCGCTCCTCTAAGGGAGGGTTCAGTCTCTTCCAGCCCTGCTCCAGCCACCTATGACCTAACCTTGCCCAGAAAGCTGGGGTTTGCCAGTGAAGGCTGTAGGTGCCCAGGGTCGTCGGCCCCATCTACGACACTGTGGACGAGCCTAGGGTCTTTCTTCCAAGAAGCAGGTAAACTGATCTCATTTGCATAAGGGCCACTTAACTATGTTTTGCCTGAATAGTCAGGTTTTTATTCTTCCCTCAAAGATCTCTGTTGTGGGTGTTGATAGTCCTATTTTCTGCTGCTTTGCTTAATATATAGTGTTTCCTTTATCCCTCCTACCTCAATGCCCCACTCATATTTCAGGCTGGGACCTACTCCTAATTTAGTGCTCTCTTTCTCCCTTTTGCCAACTTCTATTATGAATGTACCTTTGCAGCCCAGCTTAGTGTATCCCAAGGTTCTCTTTACCATGCCACAGTCACAGAGCTCCAGGGAAAAGCAATCTGGTCTCATCTCTCCAGGCAGAGGAGAACAGAAGCTCCATATCCACACATGCTGCAAATGGCTTTTCCAGTCTACCTGAATCATTACCAGCTAGAAGCAGTGGTCATTGGGACTTGGACATGAGCTGCAAAGTATAGAATGGTGACAACAATTCCAGTGCCATGCGGACTTTTCCTGGATGTGGACTTTTCCTGGACTCCTGCTCCCTGTGACAGCTCCTAACAGACTGAACTGTGGTTGGGTTGCATTTTTCAGGGATTTGGCATGGTGATGGGGCCAACTTGGACTTGGTGAACATGATAAGGACACTACTCTTTTATGGATTCTTGCTGTAATGGCCAAGAGTTTGCTTAAAGGCTTTTAATCACTGTAAAAAAAAAAATAGAAGGCTGGATAAAGAAGATGGGACACATATACACCATGGTATACTATTCAGCTAGAAGAAATGAGGACATCGATCACTTATAGCAGAATGGTGGAATCTTGATAACATTATGCAGAGTGAAATAAGTGAATCAGAAAAAAACAAGAACTGCAGGATTCCATACATTGGTGGGACATAAAAGCGAGACTAAGAGACATGGACAGGAGTGTGGTAGTTATGGGCGGGGGGGGGAAGGAGGGAGAGGGGGAGGGGGAGGGGGAGGGGGTACAAAGAAAACTGGATAGAGGGTGACGGAGGATGATCTTTCTTTGGGTGATGGGTATGCAACAGAACTAAAAGACAAGATAACCTGGAAATGTTTTCTTTGAATATATGTACCCTGATTTATTGATATCACCCCATTAAAATAAAAATTTATTTATAAAAAAAAAGATATTTTTTTGTGTCTTTAATTTTCAGAAGTTTCATTGTGATGTCTCTTGGTGTGGGTTTCTTCAAGTATATTCTGTTTGGAGTTCTCTCGAAATCCTGGATCTTGAGGTTTCCATCTTTTGTTAAATTTGGGAAATTTTCAACATTATCTCTATAAGTATTTTTTAACAACACCCTCTTTTCCTTCCCTTCTTGATTCTGAGACTACAAATATTAGACCTTTTGTTATTGTTCACATGACCTTGAATTTCTGTTAATATTTTTAGTCTTTGAAATTTTTTTCTCTTTGATTTATAGATTGGGTAATTTCTCCTTTCATATTTTTAAGTTCATTGATTCTTTCCTCTGTTTTTTTTTTCCATTCTGCTCTTGAACCCATCCATTGAGTTCCTGTTTTATTTATTGTGTTCTTCAGTTCTAAAATATCTATTTGGTTTTACTTCTTGGTGAGACTTACTATTTTTTGTTTGTTTGTTTGTTTGTTTGTTACAAGTGTGCTCATAGTTACTGAAGTATTCTTATGATGGCTCCTTTGAAATATTTTCAGATAATTTCAACATTTGTATCATCTTGGTTTTGACATCTGCTGCTTGTCTCAATTTACTCAGGCTGAGATTTTTCTGGTTCTTGGTATGCTGAGTGATTTTTTTTATTGTATCCTGGACATTTTTGATATTATGTTATGAGGCTCTGGATCTTAACTTGGTTTTAATAAGGCTGGTCTGAGATCACTCTAGAAGGGAGATTAGGTGGCATTTTATCAGGTGGCATGGAAGTCCTAGCTTCCCACTTGGCCTCTGTTGAAACCCTGGAGTAAAGAGGGGTGAATGGGCAAAGGGCACCTAAGTTACTCCTTGGGTAGGAATGGAAGTTTAGATTCTCCACTGAGCTTCTGTTGGTACCACACTGGTTGAGATGGGAGGATGGAAGGGGTGTCTTGTTTTTGTACCTCTGTTGAAACTGTATAGATGGAGTTCATATTTCTTACCAGATGGCAGTGAAAATCCTGTCAGGTTCAAGATTTCCACAAGGCTTTCACTGACTCTGTGGGGAAGATGGTTGTTATAGCCAGTCACATGAATGAAAATCATGGCTTCTCTCTTGGTCTTCACTCATGTCACACTTTTAGTGGGAGACATATGGAGGGGTGGGTTGGGGTTCCAAGGTATAGGCAGGTGAAGGTTAAAATCTAGGCTCCCCAATCAGCCCTTGATGATGGGTGTGTAGCCATGTTTTGGGGAGTTTTTTGGTTGTTGTTTTTCTGTTTCTCTAGGGTAAAGAGCTTATTTTCTCAACTTTTCTGTATTGCTCTTTCCTGTTTCGTTCACTAGAGAAAGCTAGCTTTTGTTGGTGGATTTGTTTGTTTATTTTTGCTGGTTCTCCAGCTTCCAGTCAGAGAGATATGAGGCAAAACAAAGGAGAACCCAGCCACTTATTACCATATTGTTCCTGTGTTCTAAGGTCCTGGACAATATGAACTTTTCTCTCTACCATTTTGAATTCTTATGTTTGTTTCATATATGATGCCCAGGGTTTTTAGCTGGAAGCATAAGAGGAACATTTTAGCAGGAGTAAAATGTTTTAATAAGAATAGGAAAAAGCATGTCTACTCCACATTGTTCTGAAGGTGAAACTCTCCCTTCCAATTTTTATCTCTATTTTTTCTTTTTTGAGAATGCCTCTGTTACAATGTGAAAACTAAGGTTGTGATGGGGGGCCATCCATGTCTTGGCTTCAGAAGAAAAGCCTCTACTGTTTGTCCACTGAGCTTTTATTATTAAGTAGAATCTTTTCTTTCTTTTTTTATTAGTACTTTTTAAAGGTCAAGAGTCATGGCAGAATATTTGTCTAAAACATTTTGTTTTGATATCTAGTGATGTAATTATGAGGATACATTTATCCCCATTTTATAGATCAGACAGCTGAGGCTCAAAGAAGCAGAGTGGTGTGCCCAACATCACACAGGCTGTTAGAGCCAGAATTCTACCCCAGGTCTGCCTGACTTCAGAGTCCTCAGACTTCACAACTGAATGCTCGTGACACTGAAAGGACAGTTACCAGGTGCCTTTGTTGACACAGTTCAGCAGTTTACAGGAGTGCGAGGCTGTGACACTGTGTGATGTGATAGGCTATGGTTATTTTCTCTCTTGCATCTGCTGGAGTTCAACATATGGCTTTCGTCATGCTGCTCCTGTGGAGCTTGTTTTAATTTATCTGCTCAGGAAGTCTCAATTTTCATATAGTGTTCAGTTTCCAGCAGAAACCTATTCTGATATCATTTTCTAGCTCGTCTGATTAGGGCCTGTCAAAGTCCAGTGTTTTTCCACAGGACATCTTGTGTGAGTGAGTCAGAAGCTGTGATGGCTGAATCATAAATTCACCGTCCATGTGGCTCCCGGTTCTTCCCGGCGGCCACCACGCCGTCCTCCTCACCGAGCATGACAGCATGACGAAGTCCTAACTACTGAATGGGAAATGTATTTCGGGGAAGCTAACACCGAGGTAAAAAATAGACCTGGGACTTCCTGACAAGAAGATCTTATTAAAAGGAATGAGCATTCTATTGGTCTCACAGGCAATAAGATGGTCTTTTAGGTAGAGCTTCCTGATGGGGGTGCAAGGGCATGCTGAGCCGCTACAAATGGATTACAGGTGTGTCTGAAATACTGATCCCCTTAATTCTTGGGGGCAGCCATGCAGGTCCTGGGGCCCTCCTGGGCTGTGGCTTAGTTACCTCCAGCTGTGAGCAGCAGCATCTATTTACCCCAGGGAGTCATGCAAAAGGTATCATTTTCTGTGTGTACCAAGAAGAGGAAAAGGTTGAGCACTGTTTTAACTGATCAGGTACAAGGTTGGGGAGTTGGTTAGTTCTAGTTGTCTGCCATGATGCTCAGCTCCAGTTCATTTGGAACCACAGTGCTTTCTTGGGGCATGGCTCTTTTGACCAAAAAGATAAAGAATGGTGGGGAACCTCATGGTCTCTGAGAAAGCACAGGCAGCATTAACACAACTTTGCTCATCCAATCTTGGAATTCTGAATAAGGGGGAGACATACCTGAAATGCTGAAAGTTAAGATGAAAATGATGAAAGCTGATGAAAAGTTAACATATCCAATTTATTCCATGGATATTAAAAATTAAGAAATGAAAACACCTTCAAGCTGAAAAGACAGAGACCCAGGAATGCTTCTAAGTTTCCAATTGATATTTCTGTTGTGTTTCCAAGGAATAGTTGGGTGCTTATGGGCACCCTTACTCTTTGAGGCTGATTTCAGGTGGGCAGTGAGGTCCATTTAAGAGCCCTTGGCTCTGCCCTTAAGACCTGAATGTCCAGCCCTTGGGGCATCTCTGCTGTCTTCAGTCTGGCTGTGTCGTTTTCCCCTTGGACCCCTCCTGAAGGCCCCCACTCCACTAGCTGTCCCAGGGCCCTGAAGCCAGTGCCCCTGTGCTAATCCACCCCAGCACTGAGAACAAAGGGAGGTTCGGAAATGAGCTTTTTGAGAAGTCAGCGGAGAAACAGGTTTGTTGCCTGATGTTTCATTATTATTGGAACTTCCTGTCTTACACCAGGGTTCCTTGGAGGTAGGTAAAGAGATTCACTCTAACTCTGGGAACACACAGGAGGTGGGGAGGACCCCAAGTGGGACAAGAGCAAGGGGATGGCTGACAGTGCATGCCCAGCCAGGGCTGCAGAGCAGAAGCACACCGTCAGAGGGACATGGCAGTCTCCAGCTGTTACCTGCTCTCATGATTTCTGTTTTTGTTATTATTAGATCAGTACCCTTTATTTAAGACTGATGATGAACAAAGCCCTGTGCAGAATACTTCATGTGCATTACTTTGTTTAATCCTCATGACAACCCTGTAGCTTTGATCTCATTGTCTAGATGAGGAAATTGAGAGTGAAGATGGGTGATCCAATGACACCTAGCTCCTAAATGGTAGAACTTAAACTCTACCCAGCTTCAAATTCCATGTTCTTTTAACCTCGCTTACTTCCTTCTTGATTGGGTGAAATGTCAAGAGTTGGAGTATTTCAGCAGGAAGGGCTAAAATAATAGAAATCAGAATGTGTGGGGTTTGAATGGTTCCTAAAATACTGAAGAAGTGGTGAGAGAGAGAGAGAAAGAGAGAACTCTTACTTGGGCTGTGGATTTGAGAGACCTCAGTGCATGGGCTGAAGTCAAGAGAGTAGATGAGCTTGCTCAGGAAGGGTATAAAGAGTGGGCTGAAGACAAGCTTGGAAAATATGAATGGGGAAAGCTTGGGCAGAAGAGAAGGAATCCTGGAAGGGGCTTGGGAAAGAGTGGTCCGACTGGTGGGAAGCAGGGAGAGAGGCAGAATGTGTGTGGCAGTGTGGCACCGTGGAGATGGGAAGAACTTGGGGCATCTTGGCTTTCAGAGAGCTCAAGCCTTCTGTTCAGGTGGCTAGACGTACACTCGAGGCTGGAGAGGCTTCTAATGGCAAGGGGCAGAGGCTTCATGTAAGTCATGGAGCAGCGCAGGAGCAGAGAGCAGACCTGGTCCTAGAGCCAGCATCCTCTGCTCCCCATGGGAAGGTGAACTGTCCAGCTTGTTCCCAGTGTAGTTTCTACTATTTGTTCACACTCAGAATACTTGTGCTAAATCTCTGCAAAGCACACAAATGACGCAACTCACTGCTCTATGCAAAGCGCGGCACTGAGGTGAACCTACTGTTATTTGGACCTGTGAGTACATAATCATTTCTGAGAGCTGCTTCTGCGCCTGCTCGTCATCAGTGCCTTTGGAGTCAAAGTCAATCTACTGTTCACCTCCATTCTGGTATTTTACTACTCTTAAAGCCATGGAGTCTGTGAGTTTCATTAACAGAATGCTTTGATCAAACCCATCTGCCATTTTTGACACCTTCAGGACGTCTTGAAGCTGTTGTATAGGTAAATCCTCAATTTATTTTGAACCATACTCTAGGATGGTATTGTTAGAGAAAGTGTATTGGGAATGTTTTTGTTGGACACTTTTGAAATTTTGCATTCTTTGAAGGCCCCCTGTGGTCTTGAGAAGAATGGTGATGTGTCCCTTCTGGATATTTTCCCAGGCACACATTGGGGTAGGGACAATCATACTCACTCAGAAAGCAATCACACTACTGGCAAATGCATGGGATCCTGACCACTTACAAAAGGGAATTTTTGCACAGATGAAGCGAGGCTCAGTGGGTTATCAGTGAGCATTAGGCAATGTTCCTCATGGAAGTGGGAACTTGGAGGGAGAGAAGTGGGAAGAAGAGGAGGAGGAGAAAGCGGGAGACAGAACAAAGAGGCAGACCATCCATTTCTATAGCCAAGGATTCGCAAACTGGAAACAGTGACCCCAAAGTGCACATCAGAACTGTTGGCTCACAAGAGAGGCGTGGCGGGACCCTTTCTTCTCTTTCCCAGTCACTTCCAACATTATTTGAGTCATCTTTCTGGAAATATTTCTAGTTGTACCTCTGAACCCTGAATGTTTCCCAAGCTCATTGAAATGCACAAGATGAAAATTATTCATCTGTTTGGAGATTACACAAAGCTGAAAATGTTGTCAGAAGTAGACAGACACAGTTACACAATCAGACAGATCCATTATGAGAAAAGGAAAGATTTGCTACTAACAGCCCAATGAGCCAAGTACTGAAGACAGGTAAGGGTGGAAGAAGAGTCACTGCTGCCCCTTCCCAGGGGGTGGAGACAGGTCCTCTGAGCCGATGCTTGAGGACACACATCCATCAAGACAAGCAATGGAGAGCTGGATGCTGGCCACCCAGCTGGTCGTGTGGCATCTATAGAGATGACTTAGGGTGTGCAAAATCAAAAGGAATAGAGACAGCAGACAGGAGAGCACCAGCTCACTCTAGGACCAGGGCTGGGCTGCGCTGGGCTTCTCAGGGTTGGGGCATTGGATGGTGAGTCAAAATCTCTGGACCTCTCTTCCTGCCTTTGCATGGATCAAGGAAGTAATGATCTGTCTCAGTCCAGTCTCTTCATGGACTTCTCTTTACAGAAGAGGATTCTAAATCTTTCTCCAAAGCATGGGGAAATGAATGTGTGTATTCTCTGGGTAAATAACTGCTGAAAGGTGCCTGTATTACTATTACTAAAGAGAAGAACCAACTTTGCCACAGAGTGCTCAGTGGTGCCCTGTGTGGTCCGGTTGAGAGTGCTAGAGAGATCTTTTATATAAAAGAAGCTTTCTTACTGTGCCAGAAATTCCACCATTTCTGATCATCTTTTGGACTAATCTCTACTGTATTTAGTCACCTGTGTTGACATGCAATCTCCTGGAAAACAGGTGGTGGCACAATGGCTGCAGAGTGCCCCTGAGATCTCTTCTGTCCTGGGCAGGAGGGGAGTTCTGAGTCATTGGGGATGAGAAGAAGGAAGGTGATGAACAGGGTCAAAGCGTGTGGAAAGGAGGAGGGGAGGTGCTGTGTGCTGACTTCTGGAATCTTCATTGAATCAAGAGCCCCTAACTCCAAAGGAACTTCAAAAGTCACTTCATGACATGTGAAAGAAAAAACCTGTGGTCACTTCGTCTTAGAGATATTTCTTCTCATTTTAGGTTTCTTACCCCGTCTCAACATTTTGAGGTCCATGGAATCGTGAACTTTCAGAGTTGGAGACAGTATGATGTTATGGTTCAATGGCATCAGCTAGCCAGTGATGGAACCTCTTGCCTACCATTTCTGTGTGTCTGTGATCCTATTCTTTAACCTCTCTGAGCTTTTGATTTCTTATTTATAAAGTGAGGATGATGACACCTGTGTCCCAGATTTTCTATGATGTGAGAATCAAAATACTATATAGTTAAAAGCTACCATAGTCCTTGGAAAAATTAGTAAGGACCCAATACAAGGCAAGCTTGTTCATGTTGTGCAGGAATCCCCTCTGCAACCTCAATATTCCTGGCCTGTTAGAGAATTGGGTGACACTGACAGGGAACTCACTACCGTGCAAAGCAGCTCTTTATTTCTGAGCTATTGTGATTGTCAGAAAATTTTTTTTTGAATCGATATGTACCTTAAGGTCTGCCCCATCTACCTTTTGGTTGTAATTCTACTATTTGGTTCATCTCAAGAATATGTGTTAGAATTCATTTACCTTCTGCCATGATAACCTGAAGATTCTTTTGAAGACAGTGATGATGTATTCTTGTGGATTTCCACTCATCAAGGCTAAAAAGCTCTATTTCTATCAAGCTTTATTCATTCGACATGTTTTGAGCCTCCAACAATGCCTCTGATCTCCCCTGGACTGTGCAGAGCTATTTTTCTTTTTTAAAATCAATTTGGCACTCATACCACTCATAGGATTGGCATGTACAGTGGTGTACACTTTACACAAGGCTCATGGACTTAGGAACGGCCATATTGAGACACTGCCTTGAGCAGCTGGGTAATTGGTGTCATCTACCTCTTGAAGTGATGGTCCCCAGTTTGGGGTCATGTCAGCATGTCCTCCAGCTCTGGTTAGATAGTTAGTTATACCAGTGTTCCTCTGTATGTAGTTAAAGCCAGTTGGTAAAAATTCCAGTCCAGTGAAAACTTGTAAAATATAATAAGGACAATTTCTAGAGACTGGACTCACTGGAAAAAACACATTTAAAAAACCCACATAAAATCCAAGCCATAATTTTAAACTATAATTCACAGATGTAAAATTATGTTTCAATAAATGTCATCTAAACAAATATAGCATAGGAGAGAAATGAATGCTACAAACTGGACATGTTTATTACAGATGTGCATTCAGGGCATTGATGTTAAAAATGGCTTTTACACTAGTACCAGTTTGCCATTTTGTTGTAGTATAGTAAGGACAGTAAGCAGTGGGTAAATAGGAGTCCCTGTACTCAATACCTACACAGGAAGGGTGGGCGGGCACCAGAAATAAACATTGTGGGGTCACAAATGACTTAGCTTCTCGCTGACTAATTAGTTAAGGTTGAACTGACAATACTACTCTCGGAGGCTAATGTAGATCTAAATTGCTTCTATGTTTTGTTAAATATTGGTCATGGTAGACAAACCAGAATTAGGTTAGTGGGAACAAAAATGGTTTTTAAAGCAATTTTCAGCTGGTTAAGGATATTTTGTATTTTACAGCTTTTTCAAAATGAACCCAGAGATATTGTTTTAAAAATTCATCTTCAACTTCTCATCAGTAGCCAGTTGCAACTATTTTATCCTGAAAGTTATCGGTAAATTAAATCATCTTTAACTGATGAAAGCAGTAGACTGTAGGTTATATAATATTTTCAGATGACAAACTAGTGTTCAGTGTCCATGTTGCAACATGGTCTTAGCTGCACATGTAACTCACCACAGGAGTTTGACAAGAGCCAGGCTCTGTGCTGTTCCACCAGATGTGTCCCTGCTTAGATGTCCCACCAGTGGCCTGTGTTGCTATAAATGTCTCTAAATGCTTGCTCTTGGTGTCTATATGTACCTTGCCACAGACTAGCACCAACACTTCAGAAACCAGTCAGGGTCACACATTGAGCAGCACTGGCTTACCCTACCTGGAGGGCAGCCACATCTATCGTTGGATTTTTCTAGTTGCTAGAAAATTTGTTCTTACATCGTTCCAAAAACCTGTGTCTTGTACTTCCCAACTATTGGTTCTAATTCTTTGCTTTTGGGCTGTAACTAATAAGTTTATCTTCTGCCATCTATGTCAGCCTGCCAGAAATTTCACAGCAGGTGTGGTATATCCTTTAAATTTCCTCTTCCCCAGGCAAGTCCGCTTTCCCTCAACTACCCCTTGCGTGATGTGGATTCTGGGATCCTCACCTCACCACCCTCTGGCTACCCTGGTGGTCAAAGTCTTCGAAACATATATTGATATTTATTTATACACAATACTCTAATAGGCACAGTGTTTTTATTTCAATGGAATGAGAAGACTTTGACCGATGATATAAATGGACTTAGGTTCTAACAAAACTCTCCATCCCCTCATCTTTCTCTATTTCTGTCTCTGTCAGTGTCCCCCATGTGCTTGTCTTTCTGCATGTGCTTGAAAATGCTTCTTCTTTTCCAAAGGGGCAGACTGATCATATCTGCTCACACGGTAAGCTGGAGCACAGTGTTGTCGATGAGAAAGGTCAGCCTGGCCTGCCTTGGTGAGTCTTCCTCTGTTCCATTTACATGGGTTTTCTTACAGCTGCTTCACATCACACACACACTTCTGCCTTCAGGCTGCTAGATATGCTCTTTTCTCTTCATTCATTGGTTTGCTTGTTCATTCATTCATTCATTCATTCATTCATTCATTCATTCGTCTAGCAGCTAGTTTATTGATGTGTGTTTGATACTCTCCCAGGCCATGAGAGTACAATGGGAAACCACACGGATATAGTTGCTGCTTTCTTAGTTTTCACTTAAGTAGGTAAGATAAACAAACAGATCAGAAGATCAAGAGGAGTGTTCAGGTAGAGAGAAAAGGCAATGTGTGTGTGTCCAGAGGAAGTCATTCTCGGGGGCTGCAGTGGCTCTGAGGCAGGGGGCTCAGGTGGATGAACTTTATTCACAAAGTTGTCCTTCTGCATGTCTGCTGGTGACTCCATTTCTAGCTGGCGACTGAACACGAGGAGGCAAGCTCTGTGTAGACTGAGTCCATGTCCATCTTGTTCACCCTGACCCCTCGGCACTTAGAAGACGGCCTGGCACAGTGTTGGCTCCTAAGTCATGTTTGCTGACTGAATGAGTCAGGGCACAGAATCGAGTTGCTGATGCCTTTGTTGCTGTACTCCAGAGTCACGGAATTCTAACAGACACAGAGACAGTGAGTATTTCTTCACAATCACTTATCTGTCCTCACATATATCACCTCATGCACTTTTATTCTCAAATTACCTATAGAAAACCAAGGGACCAGAAATCATAATGGGACAAGCCCAGGGTTGTACAGAGAATGAAAATCCGGCTGGTTGTAGAATCCAGACCTCCTGACATGCAGACTGCCTATTATCCTGAAATAAAACTTGACGTCAATTATTTTTTTTTGCCTTTTATTGCAGGCACAAGTATCATTATTACAGTAGTTTACCCAACAATACCATGCATTTGATTGCCATATATTGACAATAAGATTTTTAATACAACTTCTACTGCTTTTGACATCAAAGCAAAGCAAAAATCAGAGGAAAGTTATTTTCTTTCTTTTAATTTTTTTTTTTTGAAAAATATAAGCTATTATTAGGGAAGAACAAAAGAACTGGCAAGCCCTGGAGGTTGACCATCTGGGAAGGATCAGTGGCGCTTTCTCCCAGGCAGATTTGGACTAGTTTGGGTCTGTCACTCAGGGACTGATCTTTCCGCGGAGGAGTGACTCATGCCCATGGGCAGAGTTGCATCTGTGCTGTTATTTCCAACAGCAGCGGAGGCAGGGTCTCAGTGTGGGCTGGCTCCGCCTTGAAAACGGAGCCCGAGACAAGGACTTGTAGGGTAAGAGTGTGGAAGCATGTGTATGCACAGGGGAATCATTCCCAGTGACTGCAGCAGCTCGTGGGAGGGCTCCGAAGCGTGAGCTTCATTCAGAGCACAGTCCTTCTGCATGTCTGCCACGTGACCCGGTTTCTAGCTAATGAGGGGACATTAGGAAGCAAGTTCTGTGAAGACAGGGTCCCTGTCCACGTTTTCTTAGGAGGTAATTCCAGGAAACAGAAGTGAGGACTGGGCAGAGGGTGGGAAGAAGAATAGCTTACTCAAGGGTGCATTATCAAAGGCACCACCGAGGGCAGTTGGAGCCTGGTGATAAAGAACACCTGGGTGATAAAGTTGGCCTCCAGGGTTGGCTTGGAGCGGTAGAATTATGGGCTGCTCTTGCTCATCGGTTGTTGGTGCTTAGGGCAGGAACTCGCTGTACTTCTGGCTGCATGAGCATGTCCAGTGTGCTCCTGAAGGATGCAGGGCAGACAGGTGCTGGGCAGAAAGTAAGTGAATTGTAGTAGAAACTTGAGGCTGTGGCTCTCAGTGTTAGGTGAGTCAGCAGGCACACAATGGTCACAATACCCAAAACGGTGTGAACCAGGGAATTGGAAAGTCTAAGGGCAGCAGCTCCTGTAAAGCAGGACTACTCCCTGGGCAGGCCCTGCGGTGCCCAGCAAAGCCAGTGGGAAGGAGCCTTCTCAAAGTCTCTCTCTCCAGGGATAAAGCTGGGAATTGGAAAGGAAGTGGGGGTTGGCAGTTCCCCCAGAGCTCATCACCCACCCACAGTCATGAGAAAGACCATGGCTGGAGGCAGATGGCTTGGTGCAAAGGCGAAGAGTCTATGCTTTCCAGAAGAGTCTTCAGAAACCTGAAGCATACAGCAAGGCTGGGGAAGATCTGCATTAGGGCTCGAGTCCATTCCTTCTGACATATTTACTTTATGTATGAGGTTTGTCTTGTGGCCAAGGCCAAGGACCAGGCTTTCTGCCCCTCTGCATTCCTGCAGCTTGGTCAGCATGGTACTAGACATGCCACGTGCCCTCAGAGAGGTTTTGCCACATTAGATACCTGGCAACTTTGCTGCCTGCTCCCTTGTCATGTGGTAGTTTAAGAGCCACACTGCATTTGGTGACAAAGGTAGTTTCCTGAACTGTGACCATTGTTGCTCTTCAAACTTGCTTATGACATGGGAGAAAAGACGTTAATCTTGGGGCGACTAGACATAGGTATGTAGAAAGAGAATCATGGCTCCCACTGTCCATGTTGCCCTTTGAACTTTTTATAGGTTTTCCCTCAGAAAGGCTCCTTGCTGTTCTTACATTGTCGTCTTCCAAGGCCCTGTCCCAGTCCTCTCTCATCCAGGGAGCTGCCGTGGATTAGGTCATCCTTTCTCTAGGCGCCTCACACCTACAACAGGTGGGTGCATTCTGAATGCACACTCCATGGGAAGACAGTTGGGGTCTCTTTGCAGACACAGCCTACCAGACTGGGCTGGCTGGCCATCAGCTGTCTAGACTCTTTGGGAAGACGTGTCCAGGGAGACTGGTGGACTTGGGGACTAAGACTGCTTATGTACCCCCAGGCCACATAGCTCATGTCTTCTGTCTGAATCACGTCACATGAGCCCAATGTTTGTTTTGGAGAAGGTTATAAAATTAATAGATGAAATAAATGCAGCAGATGCTACCTATTAGGGAAGAATTTCATGTAGCAGGCCATGAAAATTTTGTTTGCAAAATAAGACTTAATTAGTTTGGCTTAACTAGAACACAATAAATTATAGTGACAGAGTAATTAATAATGATAGCTTGAGTCTCATTCCTGGTTTCACTTCTATTTGTGTTATTTGTTGGGATTGTTTTTGCCAACACCTCCCATTTGAAACCGTGTCTGAAAGTCTTTCCTTCAAATTCACCTGCTTCTTATGTGAGATAATTCTGACAAAGTCAATTTTGGGGGAGAGTGAGGGGAGACCCATGGCCTTTCTTATTTGGTTGCAGGGCGATCTTGGCTATAATGGTCTTCCTATTGGTCTGATGAGTGTTTTGGAGGATTCTTCTCTCCCGCTGTGCCATCCATCCATCCATCCATCATATAGTCTAAGCAACAAACATTTGAGCACTTACGATGTGCCAGGTCTTGTTCTCAGTGTTAGAGAATTAAAGTGAAGGACATGGTGCTATTCCTAAGAAGTTAACAGCCTCGTAGGGGAGGCAGAGAACAGTGCCCTAAGTTCTATAAAACATCTGTATTTTATTGGTGTTATTCAGAAAAGAAGTGTGTCAACCAGTGAGTAGATTCACTGAGTTTTGAAGTAATGGTGAGTCTCAGCTACAGATGGATTTAAGTGGAGAATGGCATGATCAGATCTTTATTTTAGAAAGATTACTCTAGAAGCACTATGGAAGATGGATTGGAGGGGGACAGACCAGGAACCTAAAGGATATTATTATATAATCTAGCAAGAGAAATTTGGGATCTGAACTAATAACCAATGACGAAGGTGGAAAGAAATATAAGTAAAGTAGATGTTAGGAGACTGGAGACTGATTGAGGGCTGGGGATGGGTAATAGAGAGTGTACAGGAGGGGTCTTGCATGACTGTGGGCTTTCTGGCTTGGTGTCTGGTGGATGGTGATCATATTTCCCAGAATAGGGGGCTGAGAAGAGATGTAGGTTTGTGGATAGAAGAGGGGGAAATAAGAAAGCTTACGCTTAGTTAGCACTCCCTGTTTGTAGCACAGGCATGGACCTATGCATTGAGTCTCATAATGACTCCATGATGTAAGTATAATTATCCCCATTTTATAGATGAAGAATCTGAGGCACAGAGAAATTAAGTAATTTTCCCAAAGTTATATAGTTTTTAAGTGGCAGAGGATTTGTCTCCTGGGCTGAGGCTATCCTGCCTTAGGGGTGGCAGATTCATTCTGGTCTGTGTAACATCCAAGTGCCCAGTAGGCACTTGCATTTGGCATCTTCCTCAGTATAATAAACAAAGGTACCTTTCCCTAGGGTCCCATGAGGCAATTAAAATTTGAAGTTGATAGTTTCTTCAAAGAACTCAGCCACACATGTTGGTTACTCACTTCCTACAACTTGATTTGTGAAGTGCCTCCTTCTTCCCAGCTATCCAAGTCCCCCAGCTCCATTTCCATTCACCTGGACACATGTTTATTGAAGATCTACTGAGAGCTTCGCTGCCTTGCCCTGTGCTATATCATGATAAACAAGACAGACATAATCTCTTCTTCCCAGGCTTTGCAGTGAGCTCTTCTGCCAAGAACTGGGTTTGGAAGGGAGCTCATATCTGCTGTTTCTTCTTGGGTTACAATATCAGCCACCATGTCTTCCCTTTGTTAGCTTTAGTTCTCACTGTGAGATAAAAGACTTTAGTCACTGGAGAAGGATTACAGAAGGAGCACGATTGGGAGAGAGGGTTGGAGGAGACGAGAGGCAGAGGGTCTTCCAAAGACCTCTAAAATTTCATGGGGCTCCTGGCAGTGGCTTCCTCCAACAGGTGACACAAGCTGTGCTCCTCAGGTAGCCCTGGTTCTCAATGATCATCCCCTCCTGTGACTTTACCTGTCTTAAGCATTGGTAGCTGTAAGAATGTGCACAGCTTCATGGCTCTTCCCAACTTTCTCTTCCTTGGTTTGATCCCAGATCTCCAGCCAAACATCTGGCCCCACCAGACTCGACCTGCAGTGTTGAAAGTCAGAGGGGAAGCAAATAGGCCAGAAATCACGAAGTGCTTCCTGACAGCACGAGTCCCCAGGGGGACTGTGGCTCTTCACAGGGGACTCTGCCAGGAGGTAGATGAAACGCTCCGGGGAGGACTGGACAGAACAATCCAACTGTCAGGAGGATAAATAAGGTGATCGCTTGGATGCGTTCCATCTCTTACTTCTAAGATTTCCTGACCTCTCCGGCCCCTCTGAGTTCGTTAAAGATGAGCAGCTGCTTCTGAGGAGAACAGATAGCTGATTCCAACCATGGTTGGCTTACTGATGAAGGCCTGCGTTTTCTCAGGAAGTGGGTGAGGCCGGTCCTCTGGTCTCCATGTGTGTGGTTCGAGGAAAACCCTGCAGTCTTATCCCACAGAGCTCAGAGGTTCCATTTCCCTTGAAGCTTCCCCTTTGTAAGACGTGCAGAGGTCTTTATAGACCCTTTTCACAAGCTGCATGGGCACAGTGCTTCTCAACAGAAGTCCTGCCTTTCATCTGGGTGGGTGCAGTCTGTAACTGCCCTTTGATCTTCCTACTCCAGTGGTAGTCAGTCCCTCCACAATAAAATCTCATTACCCTTGCTTTGGTCTCCCGGACAAGTCCGCATTGTCGGACGTGGCATGTGCACCTTTCAATGGATAAGAGCATCAGCGCTGTTACATGACCTGTCCAGGTTACGCTGGCTAATTAAGCAGACTTCCTCTGTAGGGACCATGCAAGAGGAATAGTTCTCACGTGAAATTACTTTTGGAGACTCTCCAGATCAACGAGTCCCTTCTCTCCCTCAAGGGGTTGGAGGGCTGTGGATTTGCCAAAGTTAATAATACTAATCTGTCCATCATGTTAGAAATTCATTGTGTTGGTGAGTAAGGGAGTTATTCTCTCCAGGCCTGACCCTATGTGGAGTTGCTTTCTTCTGCTCTGTCAGTCCTGTGCAGGCTCTGGGCTGTACCACTGAAGCCCAGCTTACCCATTTTCTAGGGTTTTAAATCACAGGGTGCCACGCAGTCATCAACAGCCACAAGACTGTTGTGGTTTTTGGTGCCTTTAGCCTTACAGCCTTTCTGGTTGAAGTCCTGAGTCCTCAGGAGTTGCATTGTTACAGGGAGGACAAGCCTTGCAGCCTCGGGGTCTGACTATTAGAGGGCCAGTTCCTGCAAGAGATAGTTGGGATCATTGCCTTTTATTAATTCACGCCTTCATAACCTAAAGTTCAACTGTTAGCCCAGGAGAAAGAGGGAATACCAATGGCCTTTGAGCATGTACAGCTACTTGTGTATAACAAGCATTATCTTATTTAACTCTTCAAACAACCACACAAGGTAAAGATTTTTATTAGTATTTTACAAATGAGAAACTGAGGCACAGATAGGCTAAGTAACTTGTTCAAGATGACATAGCTAATATGTGATTACATAGCCGCATAAGTGATGAAGGTAGGATTTGAACCCATACCTCTATCTTTCTAAATATAGTGAATATTCAGGTGTTCATTCAAGTTTGGGCTTTATTAGCATTTATTAAAGATATCAGCACCTCACAAAATGCCACATAGTAGGGATTTAGAAAATACTCCCCAAACTAAACAAAGAACAAGAGATGCCAAATTGAAGATCTTTCTAAAACACGTGAATAATAGTTTATTATAATGTGAGGCCCTTTCAGTCCATAACTGAGCAGTACATTTATTTGTTAAGAATTATTTTGGAGTTGACACTGCTATAGTTAAATAAAAAGAAATTTGGAACTATGAAGATTTCATAGTAGTAGCTTTCAATTGGTTGTGAAGTAAGCATGTTTGTGATGAACTTCAAACAATGAAGATAAAGCAATATGGGCCATGGCTGGGGTCGCTCAGACCAGGCTTGTGTTTCGCCCACCACTGTCTGGTCATGTGAGCCTCTCTAGGCCTCAGAGTATTTCTATACTGAGCAGTTGGGGTAGATGATTCTTCTGGGTGTCACAACTCTAGCTGTCTACAGATCTAGGACTCTCGGTCTTATTGGAAGGTAGTTGAAATCTGTCATCATTCAAACTGATCATTTAATGAGCTCCTATAAGGCATTTTCTAGAGTCACCAAGGATTTACAGAAAGTTAAGAAGCAGCTCCTGACTCAACCTAGATATAGGGGTGGAATAGATGGGGAAACTGAGTCAATCATTGCCTTATGAGGAAATGCTGTATATCTGAGACAGTGGGCACCAAAAAAACCTCTGACAGAGGGAGCCATGTAGCTTGGCATAGTCAGGAAAGTGGCATTTAAGCTATTTATGAAGAATGAGAAGGACTCCAGTAAGCGGACAAGAGAGCCAGCAGGCATTCCAGTTTGGGAGCTTGGCATGACCAGAGACATGGAGGAAGAGGAGGATGTCTGACAGGGTGGAGGAAGAGGATGTCTGACAGGGTGGAGTAAAGCACCTGTGTTTGTTGTGCACAAAGGCTGCATTGCCACCTGATGTTCCCAATGAGAGCAATGTTGGCTGGGTGGGTAGTAGCGAGTTCTGGATTAGAATTTTGGCATGAGCACTAATTAGTGGGTGAAACAAAACCTCTCTGGATGTCCTCCCCTAACCCTCATAAGAATTTTGAATTGAATCAGTGCTCTCGTGCATTTTCAATGTATGTGTATTAGGCTTCTCCAGAGAAACAGAACCAGTAGGATATATAGGAGATTTTTTCATGAGAAATTGGCTCATGTGATTATGGAGGCTGAGAAGTCCCACTATCTGCCATCTGCAAGTGGGAGAGCCAGGACAGCCCACCGGTGGTGGCATTCCAGTCCCAGTCTGAGGGCGTGAGGACCCCAGGAGCTTTAACCGCAGGGTCTCTAAGCAGTCCAAGGGCAAGAGAAGACCATGTCCCAGCCCAGCTGCCTGACAGGGAAGAAGCATTCCTTACTTCCTCTTCTTTTTGCTCTGTTCAGATCCTCCCTAGATTGGATGGTGCCCACCTGTAGTGAGGAGGGCAAACTTCCTGATGGCATCCACTGATTCAGGTGCTGGTCTCATCCAGCAGTGCCCTCACAGACACACCTAGAAATAATGTTTAAATCCGGGCACCCCAATGGCACAGTCAATTCGACATAGTTTGAGCATCACGGAAGGGGGCATTCAGGAAATGAAAACATGTACACAGAATAACTCAGACAAGGTTAGGAGCAAACATTTATCACATTGTCTTTATATTATAAAGCGATGGCAAGAAAGTAAATATGTGAGTCATTAGGATAAAATATGACAAATACATTTTATTATTTTTTATTTACTTCTTTGAATATTATTTAAAAAATAGTTTTTACGCTTGAAAGGGCTGCACATATGTACTCAACAAGGCTCTTTAATGACAATCCCTTCAAATTCTTAGCAGTGACCATTTAATATGGACAATAGTCACACAAGTTCTCAAAGAAATAATGCTTGCTCAGTGTTATGGCAAATGGCAGAAATGCTGACAGGCCAGTTTTTTCTCCTAGGGTGGTTAGAAACTAATTTCCTTAACTGGAAGACAGGCGACTCGGTCTCCTTAAAGGTTAAATTACACATCAGGGATGTGATGTAGTCTTTGAGTCTAACAGGTTTACATTAAAAAAATTTTTTTTATGAGATGGAAGAATATTCCTTGTTCTTGGTTAGGAAGAATAAATATAATCAAGATGGCCATATTACCCAAAGCAATATACAAATTTAATGCAATTCCCATCAAAATTCCAATGACATTTTTTAAAGAAATGGAACAAAAAATCATCAGATTTATATGGAACTATAAAAAACCCCGAATAGCCAAAGCAATCCTAAAGAAAAAGAGTGAAGCTGGGGGCATTACAACACCTGACTTCAAACTATATTATAGGGCCACGACAATCAAAACAGCATGGTATTGGCAGAAAAATAGACACTCAGACCAATGGAACAGAATAGGAAACCCAGAAATAAAACCACATATATATAGTCAAATAATTTTTGATAAAGGGGCCAAGAACACATAATGGAGAAAAGAAAGCCTCTTCAATAAATGGTGCTGGGAAAACTGGAAAGCCACATGCAAAAGAATGAAACTGGACTACAGTTTGTCCCCCTGTACTAAAATTAACTCAAAGATCTAAACATAAGACCTGAAACAATAAAGTACATAGAAGAAGACATAGGTACTAAACTCATGGACCTGGGTTTTAAAGAGCATTTTATGAATTTGACTCCAATGGCAAGAGAAGTGAAGGCAAAAATTAATGAATGGGACTACATCAGACTAAGAAGTTTTTTGCTCAGCAAGAGAAACTGATAACAAAATAAACAGAAAGCCAACTAAGTGGGAAATGATATTTTCAAACAACAGCTCAGATAAGGGCCTAATATCCAAAATATACAAAGAACTCATAAAACTCAACAACAAACAAACAAACAATCCAATAAAAAAATGGGAAGAGGACATGAACAGACACTTCTCCCAGGAGGAAGTACAAATGGCCAACAGATATATGAAAAGATGCTCATCTTCTTTAGTTATTAGAGAAATGCAAATCAAAACTGCAATGAGATACCACCTCACACCTGTTAGATTAGCTATTATTAACAAGACAGGTAATAGCAAATGTTGGAGAGGCTGTGGAGAAAAAGAAACCCTCATACACTGTTGGTGGGAATGTAAAGTAGTACAACCATTATGGAAGAAAGTATGGTGGTTCCTCAAAAAACTGAAAATAGAACTACCTTATGACCCAGCAATCCCTCTACTGGGTATATACCCCCAAAACTCAGAAACATTGATACGTAAAGACACATGCAGCCCCATGTTCATTGCAGCATTGTTCACAGTGGCCAGGACATGGAAACAACCAAAAAGCCCATCAATAGACAACTGGATAAAGAAGATGTGGCACATATACACTATGGAATACTACTCAGCCATAAGAAATGATGACATCGGATCATTTACAGCAAAATGGTGGGATCTTGATAACATTATACGAAGTGAAATAAGTAAATCAGAAAAAACCAGGAACTGCATTATTCCATACGTAGGTGGGACATAAAAGTGAAACTAAGAGACATTGATAAGAGTGTGGTGGTTACGAGGGGAGGGGGGAAAAGGAGAGGGAAAGGGGGAGGGGCAGGGGCACAAAGAAAACTAGATAGAAGATGACAGAGGACAATCTGACTTTGGGTGATGGGTATGCAACATAATTGAAAGACAAGATAACCTGGACTTGTTATCTTTGAATATATGTATCCTGATTTATTGATGTCGCCCCATTAAAAAAATAAAATTATTATAAAAAAATTTTTTTTAATTTATTGATTTTTTAGGGAGATGGAGGGAGAGAGAAAGAGAGAAACATCGATTTGTTTTTCCACCCATTTTTGCATTCACTAGTTGATTCCTATATGTGCCCTGACTGGGGTTCAAACCCGCAACCGTGGCCTATCAAAACGACACTCTCACCAACGGAGCTACCTGGCCAGGGCCAGTTCACCTTTTCTTTTTTCAATGGTATATTAAAAATTTTTATGATAATATAATAGGATTTCAAATTCAATTGAACTTTTCACATAAATTATTTCAAAATGATGGTTTTCACAGATGCTTTTCATATTCAAATCAAGTATTAAACATTATCCGTGAACCATAATTCACTGTTCTGAAGTTGAATTTTTGCTTGAAATCCATTCACCTTATAAATGGTGTATTTGCATGGTGACCTGGCCATTTTAGATTAAGTTCATTCAAGTGCCAGTTAATTAAGCAAGTTCCTCAAGCTAATAATTCTCCTTGATGCAAATCTGAAAAAAGGAATTTATTCCTCTCCTTCACACCCTGCCCCACCAGGTTTTCAGGTCTTCCTTTATTAGCTCATAACCTCTTTAAAGTTCTTTCTTTTGATAACCAAGATCATTTTATTTTAAACAACATACAGTTATATTCTGATCCAATTTCTTCATAGATAATGCGGTGAATGGGTTTAATTAGGATCGTCATCCTGATAACATGATTTAATGTGAAATGCAGATGTTTATGTAGGAAACCTCTCTATGAACAAAGCATTATTTGAGGCCTGTGGTGTTGAGGAAGATGTGAGGGTGTTGTCCTGTTATTGCAGAAGACACTTCAGATAACAAACCCAAAGAATGTTTCAATGTCGCACTTGCCACAAATGTACAAAGTGTTGACCATCACTTTCGATTTTCTTTTTACCTCCAATCATTTATTTTGTTACTGTTTTGCAGAACAAATGTCATTTACCCACTATTTCTTCCTCCAGGATACTAACTAGTGTTATTAATCAAGTGTAGTTACTAACATCTGTAGATCCATGAACCGAAAGTGAAAACATTTTAAAATCGGTGATCTCCTAGATTAGGACCTGGGTCACTTGATATGTTGTTGAATACCTACTAATAGCATTGTTCGAAAGCAGACCTTCCTTATTTCTTTACTCTTTTCACCCCAAACAGAGCACTGCTAATCTTCTTTCAGCCTGGTGAGATGGCCAACACCGGAACTGTGGGAGGCATTTTGCTCGTAACTGGTAACTGACCCTGTAATTGAATTCTTAAGTTGCACTGAATGCTGCTGTGACCAAGCTCAAGAAAGAATTTTCATCCTTATTTTGAACTTAAATTCTCCCTGACCTTTGGTAAGAGCCCATAGACGGGGGCTGTTTCTCCTACCCCCACCCTGCTGAGCTGAGAATTCTTTAGGGGCAGGAAATTGTGCCTGCCATTTTAAAATTTTAAAACTTGAAGAGCTTGAACCACAATGGGGACCTTGAAAATGCACATGATTACCTGTTGCTAATGGCAGTTTTCCAGAGGTGAACGGGTGAGGAGTGCATTTGAGGTGATACTAGGAATTTCATATAACCAGTGCCTCTGGCCTTCGTGGCTTGAGGGAGACCTGCTCATTCTGGACCCTCTCATGCCTCCTTATAAGAACTGATTGATGGTTAACCATGCATGCAAAGAAAAAGCTTGGAAAGTTCTTAACAGAACCTTTTGGCCTCAGCTTCTGATATGCATTTTTACTATAGCCAATACTTGAACAAATGTTACATTTCAAGAAATGGATTTCAATAACATGTCTTGTTCCACCTCGGTCAGGCAACGTTTTGAATTTTTGAGTCAGTATAGCCCTGGTGTCTTTCGTTCCTGCATCGGATATGAATGCTGCATTTCAATAGTGAAGACGACCAGAGAGGAGCCATTATGATGGGATCGAACCGAGACAGACATCTGCTTGGAAGATTCAGGCTCATTTCTCATTCCCCCAAAGTGCCTCATCAAGGTTAAATAAGAGAATACTTGGCTTCCATTTTTATATCGTGAACTCCAAAAACTATCCTGAACTGTGTAATCATGTTTTCTTGATAACTCTGGGCCAAGTGTGGATCAGGTGTCTGCTTCCTGGTGGACTGCAACAATCAAGTTCAACACTTGATTGTCAGGTTTCCCCTTGCCTTTGTGTGGTACAGACAGAGTTTCAGAAAGCTTGTAAGGCCCAGCCATAAATAAAACAGGATTGCACACAGTGGTTTGGAAATGCAACGTTTATATATAAGAATCCAGATGCAGAGCAGAGGGAATTCAGAGTGAAATATTTAATTACTTCATCATTGAAAACTAATTACCAATTGGGGAGTGTTTTCATTTGTGGAACATAGATTGATTAGCAGGATCACCAAACTGCTAGTTTCCTTACTACTGATTACATCTTTCAGAGAAGAAAAATGGGTTAGTTTTAACAAGCCCGACTCAAACTCGGGACAAGCAGGGTTACCAAGAGTGATTGCATGGGATTAGTGTTATTCAATAGGCAAAGGGTATTGAGTTCAGATTTTTTTCCTGATAGACTATTAGAGATAAATTTTACACTTGGGATTTACTCTTCAGGCAGGGTTGTATTTTTCATTCCGGAAGTTAATTTGTTTGTAACACAAAATGTTTCAATCAACATTGTACATGTTCAGTGACCTGGAGCCCCGAGGCTAAGTTTTGTCCTAGATACTGGACATATAGATATATTATTTAAAGACCAAGTTTGGAAAATTAGGACCTCTGTAGCAACTTTTTAACACTGAACTATAAAAGTGGCTCACGATGGAGCCCAGTAACCTACAGCATGCAGATTCTGAGAGGGCAGAACTTTTCAGGGAGATATTTTGGAGAATGGAGGGGCATTGTTTTGTTTGGTTTTTCTATTCACTTGCATCTTCTTCTCAAGATATCTTCCTGTTGCTCTTCTGTCCAGGTGTGTAGTCACCTTATTCTCTCTTGCCTTTACCTTTGTCAATTTTGGTCTCCAGAAGGAATCTGCTGTTAGTCATTTGCCTTTGAGAATGGATTTAAGTCACTGTATCCCATGATCTCTTCTTTTTTTTTTTTTTTTTTTTTTTTTTTTTTTTTTTTAAATAAATTTTTATTAATGGTAATGGGATGACATTAATAAATCAGGGTACATATATTCAAAGAAAACATGTCCAGGTTATCTTGTCATTAAACTATGTTGCATACCCCTCGCCCAAAGTCAGATTGTCCTTCGCCACCCTCCATCTAGTTCTCTGTGCCCCTCCCCCTCCCCCCCAACCCTCCCCCTGTCCCCCCTCCCCCCACCCCTGGTAACCACCACACTCTTGTCCATGTCTCTTAGTCTCATTTTTATGTTCCACCAATGTATGGAATCATGTAGTTCTTGTTTTTTTCTGATTTACTTATTTCACTCCTTATAATGTTGTCAAGATCCCACCATTTTGCTGTAAATGATCTGATGTCATCGTTTCTTATGGCTGAGTAGTATTCCATAGTGTATATGTGCCACATCTTCTTTATCCAGTCTTCTATTGAAGGGCTTTTTGGTTGTTTCCATGTCTTGGCCACTGTGAACAGTGCTGCAATGAACATGGGGCTACATGTGTCTTCACGTATCAATGTTTCTGAGGTTTTGGGGTATATACCCAGTAGAGGGATTGCTGGGTCATAAGGTAGTTCTATTTGCAGTTTTTTGAGGAACCACCATACTTTCCTCCATAATGGTTGTACTACTTTACAGTCCCACCAACAGTGAATGAGGGTTCCTTTTTCTCCACAGCCTCTCCAACATTTGCTATTACCCGTCTTGTTGATCATAGCTAATCTAACAGGGGTGAGGTGGTATCTCATTGTAGTTTTGATTTGCATTTCCCTAATAACTAATGAAGCTGAGCATTTTTTCATATATCTGTTGGCCATTTGTATCTCTTCCTGGGAGAAGTGTCTATTCATGTCTTCTTCCCATTTTTTTATTGGATTGTTTGTTTGTTTGTTGTTGAGTTTTATGAGTTCTTTGTAAATTTTGGAAATTAGGCCCTTATCTGAGCTGTTGTTTGAAAATATCATTTCCCATTTAGTTGGCTGTCTGTTTATTTTTATATCAGTTTCTCTTGCTGAGCAAAAACTTTTTATTCTGATGTAGTCCCATTCATTTATCTTTGCCTTCACTTCTCTTGCCATTGGAGTCAAGTTCATAAAATGTTCTTTAAAACCCAGGTCCATGAGTTTAGTACCTATGTCTTCTTCTATGTACTTTATTGTTTCAGGTCTTATATTTAGGTCTTTGATCCATTTTGAATTAATTTTAGTACACGGGGACAGGCTGTAGTCGAGTTTCATTCTTTTGCATGTGGCTTTCCAGTTTTCCCAACACCATTTGTTGAAGAGGCTTTCTTTTCTCCATTGTGTGTTGTTGGCCCCTTTATCAAAGATTATTTGACCATATATATGTGGTTTTATTTCTGGGCTTTCTATTCTGTTCCATTGGTCTGAGTGTCTATTTTTCTGCCAATACCATGCTGTTTTGATTATTGTGGCCCTATAATATAGTTTAAAGTCAGGTATTGTAATGCCCCCAGCTTCATTCTTTTTCCTTAGGATTGTTTTGGCTATTCGGGGTTCCCATGATCTCTTCTTAAGGTAGAAAATAACTTCAGCACCCCATCAGCAGGTAGGATATGGCCCCCTAGAGAACAACCCTGCTAACAGTCACAATCTTCCCATTGGTGTGGAGGGTTGGTGCGTGACATTAAGAGGCATGCTGATACAGGAAGAAGAATGCTATTAATTGATCATTTGAGTTTATTTTTCACATATGAGGATCATATGGAATAAAGAATGTGAAAGAAAGGGCATAGGAAAGCTTAACGTATTGTTCAAATTAAAATGATTATTTCCATTGCATTGGCTACTAAGAACGATCGTTTGGATGCTACAAGTGGTGTCTTAGAACAAGGCTTATCCTGTCCTGCCTAATTTCACTCTACACTGGAATTGGTGTTTCTATTTTGAGATGGAGACAAACTTATAAATTCTCATTTGTGAGCCAGCATGGCCTCCTTCCAAGCAAATGTGTTCTTCTCTGGGCTTGAGGCTATGCCAAGACTTTCCAGAGCAGAAGGAGCCCTCTGATTGGGACACGTGGCCTGGGGGCAAGGAGAAGAATGATTTTGAAACCATCTTCTTTGGATCCCTCATGCCTGGGTGGGCCACTCACTGCTCAGCTGTGTGCTGGATTTCCTAGGGTGGGCTGGAGATGACCCAGGGTGGGCCACGCCACCTCTAACTTGAAAGGAATGACCTGTGTGTGATGTATACACCAGTACGACCACTATTGTCTTGAGGAAGGAGTTTAAACTGGAGGGTTTCACATATTACTTAGATTTTGACTTTTCAGGACTGACTTAAAAACTGATGGGAGTCCCATTATGGGGCTGCAGAGGGACGGCTGTGGAGGAGCAGACAGGCCAGAGGCATTGAATCATTTCCTGAACGTATCTGTCCATGTCTTTGCCCCAGACAAGGAGAAGATTTCTGCCTGACATTCTAGGCCAATGCTAACATAAAAATATAGAAGAAAGTTAAAACCATAAGAAAATTGATAGAAAACAGAAATTTTAAAATTAAAGTCCTAAAGAATCAAGTGAGAAGAAGGAGGAATGACTTTAAATTTAGAATGATAAATTAAATGTTGGGATAGTTAAAACAGCATTATTAATTATTATACAAAGGTAAGAGATATAAGAGGTTTAATAGTTAAAGAGAATAACTTAAAAGTTAAAAAATGGGCAAAACAACAAAAAAGAAGGAAGCATATATTAAGAGATTTAGACAAACAGCATAAAAAGTAAAACTAAGGAGCGTAGGGGCAAAAAAAAGAATGAAAATTACAAAGTAAAAAGGTAGCTAGAAGGTAAGCCATGTAATTAACACTCAAAGGCCAAACTGAGTGTACTATACTCATTGAAAATAAAATTATCTAGAAATAAGTGAAAAAAAGGCAAAATGTAAACTTTTTAAAAAGTATCAAATGCTTCCAGTGGAAAAAATAAAAGTGACAAACTCACTTCAATTTCTAAAACCCTACTACAGAAGCAAAGAGCTTCTTCGTCATGGAGAAGGACTCACAAGCTCCAGCAGTGTCCTGAGTATTTGTCCTCTGGGTATGATAGCATGTTGTAAAGGGGGATAAGTTTCTCTGGGAACTTAGGGGTCACGGAGCACTGGCCCATCCCCCAATTTCTGATGGAGACATTTCTAATTTTCTTCGGCTTCTGTAAAAACACATCAGTATGAGTTTCATAGAAGATTGCCCCCCAAAACTCTAGTGTAGAGAAATCCAGGTCCACATGGAGGTGGGGGTAGAGAGGCACAGTGCACTTAGCCCTCAGCTCCAGAAAGGTGAGGACAACTTTGCAATGCTATCTCTTCTTGAAGAGTTGTTTTTCGCCAGGCAGCAGGGCTAGGCCATGTGCAGAGACTGATCTCATTTAGTCTTCAGAACATTGTGAGATGGGTTCTATTAACGTTCCAGTTTTGCAGGTAAGGAGATTTAGCTCGCTTTGTAAAATAGTTTATCTGTGGTCCCCAGCTTGCAAGTGTTAGCACTGGCACTGAAGTGCAGGTCCTTGAACCCCCAAAGCCCACATTAATTCTGCTCTGCCATCATCCCATCTGTCTGCACCACCACTGGGGTCCCAGCATCTGCCTCGTCCTGTCCCCAAAAAGGGAAACACAACCTTCTTTGAAAGCAGCCATTGGTGTTGCTGCTTCTATTTCATCATCGGCTCTAAGTGGATGGGAACATGTGCACTTGTCAAAGGCTGTTAGGACATATCAGCCGGTGATGACATGTTGACAAGTCGCCCAATGCCTATGGCATATGCTGGTTGGGGAAGGCCGGCAAGGACTATAGACTCCAGGAGGGCAGGGACATTTTTTCCTTTCTTCTCTCTGGATCACCTAGAGCTTGCCACCTCACAGTGCCAGCCTTTCAATAAATAAAAAGGTGATTTGATTTTATATTTTCTAATTGGGTCTAAGGGACAAATCAGAGACATTATAGGTGTCAGAAAGATGGCATTGATCCCATTTTCTCCTTTCCTGCCTTATTGAGCTGCTCCTTGGAGAGCACAGGGATGAAGTCTATGTTGGGACTTCTGTATCCTATGGGGTTCTTCACAGGGTTCACATTCACAGAGCAAAGGGGCAAGGGCCACCCCACCTGCTGTGTGGCATGGGGGCTCCTGAACAACACTGTTGCCCAAATCCTTCCCCTGTCCTGGGCTTCTCACCAGGGCAATCACTTCTTTGGTTAAAGTTCTGTATCTTAGAAATTGCAAATAACCAGCAAACATGTGATTTGGAAGGAAAACACATGAACTTACTTAAGCTTTTGTCACTTGACTACAGGGTGGTTCATGACACAGACAAGAAGACCCTGATTCTCGGGAAATAAGGCAAGAGAATGGAGGTAGACGAGGGGGAGAGACCTGATGGTGGAGGAGGCACAGATGTGTCGTTGTCTGTCTGCTGTGGGCGCGGTGTAGGCAATGCCATGCCCCTGAGGACTGTGGGGCTGTATTTTGTTTACCTCTGTATTCTCCAGGATCTGGTTCCAGGGCTGACATGGAAAGGGTGCTCCAGAAGTTGAGTGGGCATTCTGCTTATAGAATGAATAAGGAACCAGGTAGGCTTGCTCTAGATGCTGGCATCAGAGGAATGACCTCGAGTCAGCAGGGGAGCAGGAGCTGACCGAGAGCAGACTGCATGCCTGTGCCAGGTGTGGTGGGGGATGCAGAGACGAACAGGCCCCTCCCACCCTAGCGGGCTCCGCGGCCACTGGGGGGAGAAATGTTACATGGTAAGCAAGAGCATGGTTTAAAACTATGTGTTTTGACATCACCAGTAATGGGACAAATAGATATCATATGCTTCCTGATATGAGGCACCGAGAAGAACACATCATCACTTCTGTGGTATGCTGGCCCAGAGTGCGTGGGCTGAATCTCATCAGGGGAAACATCAGGAAAGCCCAAGCTTGGTTGTCTTAAAAAAAATGTGAGAGTCATGCAACATGTGATTCTGGATAGGATCTGGAAAAATAAAAAAAGTAGTAAATAAACCCATAGCAACCACAACACTGTTGCTATAAAAGAGATTTCTGAGATAATTAGCCAAATGTGAATGTGATCTGTAGATTAGATAATAAAACGGCATCAATGTTAATTTCTCATTTTAATAATTTCATTGTTGTTGACTCAGAAGATGTCCTTGTGTAAAGGCAATAAACAGAGATTTTTAGGTGTACAGGGTCCTCACATCTGCAACTTACTCTCAGAGAGTTTAGAAAAAGTAAATGCACATGAGTATGTGTGTGTGGAGAGAGGGAGAGAATGATAAAGCAAATGTGCTAAAGTGTTAACATTTGGGGAATCTAAGTGAAAAATATGTAGGAATTCTTTGTATGATTTTTTTACAAATTTTCTCTAAATCTGAAATTGTTTCAAATAGTTAAAAAGTACATATATATCGTGTGTGTGTGTGTGTGTGTGTGTGTGTGTGTGTGTATGCACATATCCCAGCATGAATGAGAAGCAGTGTTGCCTGGTGTTTAAGGACACAGGTTCTACAACCAGAAAGCCTGGGTCCAAATCCTGGCCGTACTGCTTGTGAGCTGTGTCACTCTTTACTCAAGCAATCTGAGCCCGAATAACGTGAGATGTCACTGGTGCTGACATTGGTTGGTTGTGAGCATTAAATGAGCTAAAACCTGTGACAGATTTAGAACAGCGCAAGCACATGGCAGGTGTGAAATAAATGCCAGCTCTTGTTATGTAATGTAGAGCCATATATAATTACTAGTAATTATTTAATTACAAGGCATATAGTCCATATACATTTGTGCACCTGCTGATTACAGGAATACTTTAGAGTTTTAAAATAATTCACATATTTCATTGTTACAATATTCCCATAAAGTATAATAGCAAGAAATATTGCCCCATTGTATAGATCTGTAAAAATAGAGGCCAACAAAGGGCAGGAAATTTACCTAAGACCCGCCACCCCCCAAAAGCTGACAGTTGCCAGGTGTCCTGACCACTGATTCATAGAGGTGTTGCCTATATCACTATAGTCACTTTGTCCACTTTTATATTCTGTGAGTGAGGATATTCCTGGGACAAGTTGCATTCAAGGAGTCTTCTGCCATCCATGAGGTTATCTGTTGTTAAATGCTGTCATGTGTCAGTGTGAGAGCATGGTTTCTCCCAGCGATACCGACTGGCTCCTTGAACCAGATTTCGTGAAAGAGGTTGCTAGCCTTGAGGCTGGAAAGCCACCCACGAGGTGCTTTCTCTGGGTCTTGGGAAACAAATCGGAGGAGCCTTCGTCTAAATGTCACATACTCTGCCCTTGTCACAGCCCGTGAATGTATGGATGAGTTACATACAGCCAGCACCCGGGCATTCTGGAAGCAATGGGTTCTATTTGGAAGAAGCCTTCAAGCACCTTGGAATTCAATCATTACATCTCTTTTAGTAAAAACACAACAAACTAAAAAAAAAATAGCAACAGCAACAGGAGTTTTCTGAGAAGCAGCCCTTATCTACACTTCAGAGAACCTAGCAACAGGGTTCCTGCCTCTGTGGGTCTTACGATCTTCAATGAGGCCTCAGCCCGACAGATGTTATTACTATAAACCAATCTCTGGCAGCCTCGGTGGAAAGGGAAGCACCTCTCAATTTGTCAGGGATAATAACAACTTCCCTGTATTTGCTCACTGCTTGATAATTTACCCAGCTTTGGACTAGATATTTTTATTGATCCTCTCCACCAAATTTGGGGTGTGGGGGGGAGAGGCTGCAATTCCCACTGAGTCGATGATAAAATCAGCGGCTCATGGAGGCTAAACAAACAACCCATCAGGCAGGACCCCTGGGTCCTAATTCACGCTGCTTAGTTCACTGTCTCTCTAATCCTTACTTTCCTATTTTGGAGGTTATTTTATTTTTAAAAAATTTTTTGACATTGCTACTTATTAATTATCCATATGTTTATTTATCACCATTTATTCATTCCAGCTGGCCTCATTCTGCCATCCTTTCAAGTATCTCTGGGTTATCTCACAGCTGTAAGCCTGGAAGTGCTCAGGGGGGCTGGACTCCCTCAGCTAGTTGCTTGAAAAGAAGGAAAATTGTGAGAACAAATGTGTTGCCAATATGAGCATGAAATTCATGATAAAGCCCGACAGAGATGGTGCTGACTGTTAACCCTGGTTTACATTTTCTGGAAAGAAGTCTTCTCCATATGCATGCTGAACCAAGAGCTGAAAATGTGTTCATTCATTCAGTGACAGTGAGCATCACTTATGGGCCAGGTGCTAAGCTTTTCCTTCCCTCCTCCTTGTCTAGGCGACAGCCAACACCTTGGAAGCCAGTCTCAGGATGGAGCTCAAGGGCTTGAATTCTAGGCCTTTCTTCCTCATGGCCTTTTAAGATCTGTGAATTGCAAGGAGGCTAATTTAATACTTGTTCTTCTTACAGTATTATGACAAGAAAATAAAATAGAGTTGAAGGTCTTTTGTGGAATGAAGAACATTCCTCAAATGTGAGATGGTATGATGATGATGATGACTTGAGAATCATCATGATGATGACGGTGATGCCAAAGAGAATAGACATTGTTTCTGGGAGTTGTACCTTCTGCCATGCTTCCTATGTCCTGAGTAGATGAGAATAAATTTAATAAATAAAATAATACGTAGCTATATGTAAATATGAGAATAAATAAACTGAAAGAAATTACAAGCTACCCTTTTATGGTATTTTTATTGAATCAAGAACTTTACTCCCAGAAACATTAGCAGGATCTAAAATTACATGTCTGTATGTTCTTACTGCTAATCTATAGAAAGCCTTCTATTCCTACATATCCTTTAAAACTCAGCTCAGCTGTCACCACCTCCAGGAAGTCTTTTTGGACTCACCAGTCCTCCTCAACCTCAACCAGGCTAGATAAAATGGCCCTTCTCTGCTGCTAGAAGGCATGGGCTTAGTTTTACTGCATGAGTCATGTTGTACTCACCTGCGCTTTCGCCCCCTAGGTTCCGTCTTATTCGTCTTTGCATCCCGAATGTCCAGTGCAATTCCTGGCGTGCTGTTTTTGCCTTTGGAAATGTTTCCTGAGTGAATGGCCAAACACTTACCAATTCAAACCAGGCTTGGCTTGTAAACACAATGAGGATTGAGGTCAGGGAAATGTGGTTCATTTCTCCTATAAAGTGCTTACACATTGCACACAAAAACATAGAGCTTTATGATTTCTTTTTCAACCTCTTATGTGATTATCCCCACAAAAGCCCTGGGGGCTAGAAAGGACTATAATGGCCTTGGGAGTCTTGAGTCGTTTAATATTTTCTTTGCATCAAACTTGGCTTATTTTCATTATAAAAGAGATGACTGACTTTATGTAAGGCAGGAAGAATCAGAAGATGGCCCTGTCCCCAGAAAGTCTTCAGAAACCCTGCCTGGACTTTAGGGGCCCACCAGTATATGGAACATAAGAAGTCAGTATGATACGGGCAAATTTGTACATTTTTTAAAAGATTAAATGTGATGTAGTGCTGGAACTGAGCATGGGAGATTGGGGCTCTGGGTAGTATGATTTCCCTTGCTCCAGAGGATGGAAAGAATATTGTTTCTCCTTAAAATGATTTATTTAAATGGGTAGGCTAGAATTCTACTTAAAACCCAGTGTCTGAATGCACCTGTTTAAGTCAGCTTCTTGTTCTCCCAGGTATTTAGGCATTGAATTTTCCCCATTAGGGAAGTGATTGACACCGTGGTCCTTACAATAACACATGATTATAACTCTGCAAATGGCAATTACATTCAATGGAAACCAGATGTTGCACGGAATTTGACTCTCTTGGTTTCTTGGTGAAGTAGATGAATTTGTAAAGTAGAAAGCCACAATCATTACTCAGATGGACTGTACATGAATTAATGACATAATATCTAAATCATATATGGTTGAAAATAATGATTAACTTAAACTATCAAGATAAGCTAATGAAAAACAGATTTCTTAAAAAATTAAAGATGTTTTCTTCAATATATACTTTATCAGTATGCTAATAACAAAACCAGACTTGTTTTTATGTCTTCAGCCTCAAGTAAAAAAAAAAATATTTAAAAGGAAACTCCTTGCAATGGTTAACATTAAGGAGAAAGTGAGCAACTATGATAGTTATTTTTGGCTGGTGTATTTTTAGAGTGTCTGAAATCAATCTTTACAAAATATATTGTTGTTAAGGACAGTTAGCAATATTTTATGCTGAATTAAACAGAATAGTGTATTTTTGAGGACACATTTGACATGTGAAGTATCAACTTTATATACTTATGCAAAGTATAAACTCTCAGATACTTTTTTTCCTGTCCTCATCTCTCTCCAGAGACTGCATGCAAACATGTGCATGCATGCATACATGTGCACACACATGCACATACATACACACACTGACACACACCAATGAGCCTCAGCCAGAAAGACAGATCAGCATTATATTTAAACCTGCACTGTCCCTTGAAAATCTCAGCCTTCAGTTAGCAACCTCTTAAGTGGTTAAGTTTGCAAACCTTGGCCCATCATTTCTACTGTCATGAATTCTCAATGACATCATCACTGTAAAATTAGGAACTCTCTTTCTTTTCCTGCAGATGTGAAAGTTTGACATTGCATTCCATGGTCCCGTGCCACATTTCATCAGCGTTTTCCTTTGCTTTCTCCAAAGCCTGTGGCCGCATGTGGCGTGTAGATTGCCAGCGCTGTTTGGGATCTCATATCAAATGCTGCTACCTAATCCCAGGCGGCCTTCCACAAGCCCACACCTGCAGCTCATTGAATCCTCCTGGAGTACAAAGGGCTGATTTACAGCATGAAGGGTCCAGGCGCTGGTTGCAGCTGGGGCTCCAGCAGGAAAAGGAAGTTGTTCATCTTCTTGTGTGCATTTCATTAACAATAGTGTACCCGATATGTAGCTTATAGAATAATTTCAAATCACTGACACAGAGCATTATGGCATTTGGCACTGCTAGGGAAAATACTTCGGGATGGGCGAATTACACCTGAGCGTGAGGTTTCCACGCGACCCTCTGGAACTGTGCACGCTGATGTATACCAGGTGGGTTGACCTTGTGATATTTTCTGATTCCTGGGGCATTTTCCCATTCCTCATTTCTTTCCCTTTGTCTTTGAAGCAGCCCTGGGGTAGAACTGGGATGTCCTGAACTCTCTGTTCCCTCCGTGTATCAGCAACCAAGAGCTTTGGCACAGAAACCGGCACTGAGCGTGGTGTTTCGAGACCAACCACCTGAGGATCGCTGGTGCACTGGGAGCTCCCCAGCCAAGTGTGACTAGTAGGGTGTCCCTTTCTCCTTTGGGTCTCAGTGGCCACAGAGGTGAGGGAGTTCCAGTGAGACACTACATCCCAGAGCTAGGCTAGCCAGGAGTCAATGAAATAAAAGAATGGGGGAGTCTCATGCTCTCCTCTGTCTCCACACGGGCTCTGCATCCATGTTACTACTGACTTATTTTTACACAAGGAGAGCCTGTTCATGGTGGAAATCCCATGAGGGTGACGCTGATGAGTGCAGGTGAAGAAAGACAAGGAAGTGACAGGTACGAAGATGACCATCCTCTCTGGCTAAGGTTCCCACAGCCCGCAGGCAGCCTCAGAGCCTGGCCCCTCTGGGGCCAGTGTGGCCTCTGGGTCATACATTTCACCTATTTACCAAGAAGGCTCCAGGTGCTCTGCCTGTCCAGATCTTTCCTGGGAGTATCCTGCAGATCCCAGTTGAAGGATTTTTTTTAAAGGAAGTAGAAAGCTTCCAGAGTTCCGGCTCTCTCTGGGTTTGGGGCCAGGCCCCACATAGGAAGGACAGCAGCAAAGTACAGAATTAAAACGCAAAGGCTTCTGATTAGTTTATCATGGACATTTCCACTTTGACTGTTATATGGAGAAGACAAAATCAATAAAAATCGCCATCCTTGTGGGAAAGGAAGCAGGGGAGAAACAGCAAATTTCTTTTCACTTTGTAATGGTAAACAAACCCGGCTCAGAGCAGTATCTGATGTGGCCGCACAGAGCCTGGTTTCCAGTTTCTCTTGATGTGTCAAATGTATCCCTTATGTGAATCGTGGTTTAAAAATACTTTTACTCAGGGGGTTCGGGAAATCAATAAGCTTTTATGATTTTTTCCTTGCTTCACATAATTTCTGATTTCAAAAGAGACTCTGGGTATTCCTTTAAGAGGTTTATATATTATGCATTTTAAAAACTATCAGTTCTTCCAAGGGCTCCTCAAGCATTGTTGTTGGAGTGGTTATTCCCACACCCACCCCAAGTTCACTTCCTCCCTCCCTCCCTCCCTCCCTCCCTCCCTTCCTTCCTTCCTTCTTTCCTTCCTTCCTCTCTCTCTCTTTCACTCTCTCTCTCTTTCTTCTTTCTTTCTTTCCCTCTTTTCTTTTTCTTTCTTTCTTTCTTTCTTTCTTTCTTTCTTTCTTTCTTTCTTTCTTTCTTTCTCTCTCTCTCTCTCTCTCTCTCCTCTCTCTCTCTCTCTCTCTCTCTCTCTCTCTCTCTCTTTCTTTCTTTCTTTCTTCCTTTCTTTCCTTTCTTTCTTTTTAACATAATGCTAATGATTATGGGGCTTACACATAAATTGAAGCCGGATTTATAAAATGCAATATAAAAATCCTTGGGAAGGAAGATAAATATAACAAGCTATGGAACTACGTTAGCCTCTTCCAGCATTGGAAAGACTACAAAAGAGAAAATTAAGGACCAGGATGTGTGATGTTGCCCAGGTTAGGGGCTTTGGCTCCCAAGCAAGCTGCCTTAAGACAAGCTGTTCTGCATTCCTTGATTTCTCTGAAATACAAATCTAATTGCAGATTGGAACATATCCATTCGCTTAGTCTGTAAAAATAATTTTCCCTGAATATTTACCCAAAGCGCATTATTGCTTATACAGTTGTGAAAAGCATTTAGCACTTTATAATCCCGTATTTGCTCCTATGTGGGCCTGGGAGTGTACTCTCCTTACAAAATTCAGAAATGCCTAGAAGGCTAACAATTTTTACAAAGTGTTCCTCGTGGAAAACATCTGGAAGTTTTCCAGAATGGCATTCCAGATGTTATAGTTTTAGCAGTCACCAAAGTACATTGCGCACCCTGTGTGTGCGGCGTGTTTTTTCTGGTTCTGCACACTACGCTACTTAGCCATACTCAGCTCTCTTTGCTTTACCTCTGGAACATTTTAGGTTTGAATTATTTAATACTTCACTTCTGGACAACTCTGCTTTCAAGGCAATTACAATTACACATCTGTAAGGAAGGGAGTATGGTGTAGACTACTGTAACCAAATATGCTCTGGGAGAAGGGATTTTTAATTGGTATTTTAGAATTGACTTTTAAAAAAGCTTTTCTCTCTCTGTTGGGTTAGAAAGAAGAGTAAACACTGGGAGAGTTAGCCCTGGGTGTTTTGCTTGTATCAGGAGGGCTGCCCTCCCCCAAATTATACTTTGCAGAGAAGAGAGCATTCCCCCCTCACACACACCTTTTCTCACCACTACCAGCAGCTGCAGGGTCAGGAGATGAGCTGACATGAGACAATTCTCCTTTCAAACTGCTAAGAGCTGGTTGGCTTGCAGGCTAGCCACCTGAAGACAAGCTGTTCTGTGGGTCTGATTTCTCAGAAACCACGCTCTTGCCTAGGGAGAAATTTAAGAAAGCAACAGATCCAAGTCAGGGCTCCTGGATTTTTTCTTCGCCCCTCTAGCTATGGGTCCTTTCTCTAGCAACAGGCCCCAGAGAGAGTCAACAGCCTATAGAAGTTCAGACCCAGCTCACTGTTAGACCTAATGACAGGTCTCCTTCAGGACCAGGGCAGAAAATGGCGACAGGGTGGGAAGATCCGGTGGTGGCTAGAATGGAAATGAGCTGTGGTTCAGAGAACCAGGGGTTTTACAGCCACGAGCAATGACTTTTATCACATGGGGAGACAGATGAATGAGGATTCCCTCCTTAACAAGCCAGCCAGAATAATGAGAACCTCCTCTGAACTGAAATATCGGTCGAGCGTTACTCTGAACCAATCTTATTCTATATCGCGGGGAGTAGGAAGAGCATCCTGGCAAGGAAAACAGCCTAAGCAAAGGGCGGGTGGTGGTGACGATGGGATGCACGTGGGTGACAGTGGTCGGTCTACACTGTCTGAAGCAGCAGAGGGATGGGAGTAGTGGGTGGTGGGGTGCCTAAGACCTGTAAAAGGAGGTCAGATTGGGGAGCACCACGCAGAGGAGTTCAGGTTGCTCTTGTGGGCTTGAGAGAAGGAGTGATATGAGGAACTGGGTCTTTGAGGAAATATCTTCTAAGACAAGGGGGCTCCCAGGGCTGGGGACAGCGTCCTTGTCTTTGAATCTAATTCCGCTCAACCTACATCCGCTGAGCACTGGCTCTGAGTGGGATGGAGTGTCTGCAGGTGAGATGCATGGCCCTGAGCCTGGAGAAGCAGCGAGCTGTGCCTGCCAAGCTCCTTGGGAGCCTCCTCACATCATCTGGGCAGCTGGGGAGGCGCAGGTCAGGCACAGGGCAGACATGCACCCATGCACCCACAACCTGAGGCTGTACTTACCTTCACAAGGGGGTGCTCGTCAGGAGACTTACGTGAAAACAGCAAAGGCCACCTTGTTCTCCATCCCCATGGCTGGGATAGGTGTTAGCTCTGGCCATTTGCCCCTAGGAATTCCTAAAGGGTCCCAGCAAGGCCTTGGGAAAGTCAGAATCAGATCCCCTTCAAATGAGTAGGCTCTGTTGCCCAAGAAAAGTCCTGGGCTCCCACTGCCTGATCTCCCATCAGCTTTTGGGCTCTGGTGCTCACTGTTGACCCAGAAAGAAGTCACTCCTCTGGAATGCCCTGGTTCTTATGTCCTGGGTATCCTAGTTAAAGTATGTTCTTGGCTTTATGTCCGATCACCTTAGAGAGGTGGTAGTGACCTTCCTTCTTTCTCCCAGGGCTGCTGCAATTGGGAACCTGTCTAGAACTGGCTTCTGGGTCAGCTGTGACACCTGGAAGACCTGTCACATTGCTGTCAGGTCACAACAGTAGGGTCTTGCTTGAGGAAGACCCTACTGAGGGGTCATACTCCTTCTGAGGGGACCAAGGCAGTGTAGACATCATAACACTTAAAGTCCGACCCTTCTCTTTTGCCCCCACAGCCTTGTTCCACAGAGTGCCAGGAGGTGGTACTGGTGACCTGCTCCAGGAAGCTGAGAGGGCAGTGTGGCACAGTGGGAAGAGCGCAACACTGAGACTGAGTTTGCTTGTAGTTCTGGATTCATGATCAATCAACTACATTTTCATTCCTGATATTTAACCTCTTTATGTCTGTTTTCTCATCTGTAAAATGGGGAGAGTAATTCTTACCTTTCAGAGTTATATAAAAACTTATACAAAAGTTTGGTGTATATTTCTTGTTCAAAATGCCCATCTGTTATGCCTCAGGGACACGAGGAATCATCTCTCATGAATCCATAATGAACAAATGTCACTTATGTCCAGCATCAGTGCCCTATGATGACCCTTGATGCATTCCCCATGCGTGCTTCCTCTTTCTCCCTGGGTTTCTGCTCCTCTGCTCTCCTGGGACACCTTGGGCTTCTCTGCCTCATCAGTCTCCCACGAGGCCATGTGCCCTGTCCCTCTCTTATGTTTATGGCGTTCTTTACTCTCCATTACACTCACCTCCATTTCCAGGACCGAGCTCCTTCCCACATGGCAGGGACTCCATCCCCATCTCCGTTTCTGCTCTGTGCTGCTCTCTTGGACACCATCTACTTTCAGCTTAATAAGATCACAAACATTGACTCTTTATCTTCTTTGTCTCTCTCCTACACACACACACACACACACACACACACACACACACACACACACACACACACTACAACTAGTCAACAGACGAATTTATTCAAAACCAAGCCAGTTCTCATGTACTCTCTCCTAGTCTGTTTAAGTAAACCCTCCTATTTTGTCTTCTTACCTCTAATTTCACACCTCTTCAATCTACCCACACCCTTCAGTGAGACCAGTGTCATTTTTTTTAAACTTTCATTGGACCATGTTACTTCCTAACTTAGAAACCTTCACTATAAGGTAAGCTCAAATCATTTAGCTTGGCATCTAAGGTCATTTGCATTTAGGTCTTAATCTCTCCAACTTCGTGTCCCACCATTCCTCCCTCTCTCGCCTCTTCCTCTCTCCGTCCTTGGCCGTGACCTTGTGTGTCTCTAATCCCTGCCTATACTGTGCGTTTAGCTGCCAGTGGCTCTTCATCACACACACCCCCCCTTTAACACCCAGCCTGACTTGACTTCTTTTTCAGGTGTAATGAGAGCTATAGAGTCTGTGCATTCATCTGTCATAGCACTTAACGCCTTGTATTACTGGTTTTCATCTACAACTTCAGTGTGTGCCACCGTGCTTTGAATATCTCAAGGCAAAGCATACCTGGTTGGACAAATGAACAGAGCCCTTGTGATAAATGGCTGAACACTCATGAGCACCATGGTCACCAAGGTCAGGGTGCCATGTATTGGTGAACTCCAACGGCTCAAAGGAGATAATCGCAAGGAAACTTGAATGGAAACTCCCAACTCTTTAGTGACGAGCTTGGGTCCCAACAGGGGTGCTACCTGGTGGGTACAAAGGTGCTCCTTGCCCTCTTGGATAAGGTCCAGATTGACTTTTCTATATACCGAATCCTGTTCTCTCAGCAATTCAAAAGCTCGTTTCATTATAGGTGGTTAGTTGACAATAAAAATAAACTGGAAAAGTTGAATTGTGTATAACCATGTTGATATTATTTTGATATTGATATTACCTTGAAGCAAGGTTTAAGGAACTATGACTACATGTATTTGGTGTCTATTCTATTTCAGTTAGGCAGTTTCATAAATTTTAATGACAAAATACAATTCTATGTTTGTATGTTTTTTCTGAATTAAAAGAGCTAGATTGCTGATATGACCTTCAAACAAGCCTGTGAAGTATAGATGAAGGCAAAGTTTATACCAGTGTCAGAGAGTTTATACCTCAGTGCTTTGACTATGTCCTTTCAGGTAATAGGTAATGGGGTTTAGGGTATGGTGGAACTTCAAAAATGGTTCTTGAATTTGGTTCACCTGACCATACCAGGGACCCTGTACTAGGTATTGAACAACTGGAGCACATGCATGGAGTTTAAAGCATCCCCGTCCAGCACTGACCAATGGGAAGCTCAACTCCTCCAATGTGTCAACACTCAAGGGCACTTAACCAAGATGAAAATCTGGTATTGACCAGGGTTGATAATCTGCCACATCTAGAATGTAGCCAGACATTCCAACATCAGACTATAATTCATTGTGATTTGAGACCACATATACATTGAGTGGCAGTTTCAGACACTGGATAAAGTCAACATATCCAACAGTAAATTACTCACCTCCAAATTTAAGGATAAGTGCTTCTAAATTATACTTCAAGATGGGTCAGATTGATCAAAAATGGAACCTATAAATTTATGGGAAACAAGTTTCATATATTATAGTAGGTCACTTTAACTTATTCTGTCCTCTGGGGATAGATATCTAGATATAGATATTTCTATATATTTAAATATAGATACACACATTATAGATGTAGATATAAAAGCTGATATACATATCATATATATCCATAGGCTGATTTTCAACAGATAACTTTTTTAAGCTGAGATATTGATTCCCAAAAGTGAATCAATAGACTTAGGATATTTTTTCTTTTAGCCTGTCAGACCCTTATTTCTTTCTTTCCCAAGATGTTGGTGTTCTGCATGGCTTGTCTGTGAACCCATTGGGTATTATTTTACACCCTTCTTGAGCTTTCTGTCAATTCCCATAGCCTCACCTTTTAGGTATATATCTAGCACCTTTTAAGTATAGGTCATGGGCCCCTAGAAGCTTCCTTCCCAGTGCAGGACCCACAGGGCACCCCTAGGAGTCAGCCAGATGTTCATGCTGACCTGTATTTTGGAGATTCTAGCTTGTAGAAGTCCAAACACCTCTCCAGTTTTTCTGTGAACTTCCAGGGGCTTCATTTTTGTATTTCATGTTTTATTCTGCTTTCTAGACTTCTGCTTCCTGGCATGAAACTTTGCTTTGCATTTTTAATAGGCAGTAGAGTGATTCTTACACCGCATCTGCAGTCCACACCTTTGCACGCGAGGTAATTCAGTTGCCTCATGCCATGAAGCCAAATGTGCTTATCCAAAGGTGTTCAGCAGAGCCAAACAGACTTCAGTTCAATACAACTCTTTTCCCCATAAAACTCAGCTGTGGTTGCTGACCCGTTTTTATTTTGTTATATTTATAAGACAAAGAAGCATATGAATAATATCAAAGGAGCATTAGGGACAAACCAGTGTCAGAAGAGTTCCAAGGATGGAGAAACCATTGTGTTCTCAGCAGGCGTGAAAAGTATCTGAGATGGTCTTCTGAGAGGTGATGACATTGAACTCTGAGGACACAGAATCCATCTAGGAGGAGGAAATGGTCTACTCAGTTCTAGGGCAAACAAGGTGAGCAAGGGTTTAGGAGATGGATATAGGGCAGCAAGAAGAGGATGTAGTCGAGGACCCGGGGGACATGAACCCAGCTGGAGTGGAGAGCACTGGGTACTGGCCCATCACTAGGACTTGGAGGAGAAACAATAACTCTACCATCACTACTGGTAGATTCATAAAGCATATTGTCTTTTTGAATTAGTGCCCCCCGCACTTATGGACACAACAGGAATTTATAAAATGACTCCTCAGGGAGAGTGCTTTCCTGCTTAGTTGATCCATGGTGCCTGGTGTTCTGCAAGAAAATCAGTAATGTGCATTGACTGACATGTTTTGTCCTAGTCCCCACGGCCTTCTGTTAAGGCTTCTGAAAAGACCGCCTTTCTTCTCTGTCTGACCTCAGCACCCGCTCACCTCTACCTTCCACTGCCAGTCTTCCCGAAGCTGCGATTTCCTGTCTCGCCTCTCTCTGGTTTGTTCCTTGTGAGCCTTGATTAGAGGTAAGCCCACAGAGCAGGACCCTCGGGCAGCTGTCTTTCTTTCCTCTCTTCCCTGAGCTGGGGCATCTGGTTCTCATTCTCTTCCCGATGCATCGGTCTCCGCTTTCCCCTTGCTCTGTTTACGTGTGGATTACACTGCCCGTTTGAAACTCCTCACTGGTCTTGCCCCCTGTAATGAAAACAGTATCCAAAGAGAATCTGGGGGGAGCTGGACAGGTTGAGAAGAGTTTGGGTATGAATCAGGCCTTAACAAGAGCAAAATTCCTGTCACCGGGGAGATGTGAGCCTGTCAGATCCTTTGAAGGAATCGTTTCTTATCTTGATCTGCGGACAATGTTTGTGGAGCCCGTTGACCCCACGTGGGATTTGAACTTGTGAACAGCCACGTGCATTCTGTGAGGACAGGACTTGAAGCTTTCATGAGATTCTCAAAGAGATCTGGGACCCACAAGAGGTACAATCTCCCAGAAGAGATCTTCTTATGTGGTTATCTCTAGCAATCTTATTGTTACTAGGAGGAAGCTGATGCTTTGGAAGGTTACAGACTTGCCAAAATCACCAAGTAGAATGAACCAGAGGCAAACCTGCTGGCTATGAACCACCATGCAATCCTGCCCCTCCAGTGTGGGTGACAGTCCTCACATTTCCTGGAAACACTAGTCACCTGTTAGACTGCTCAGGTGTGCAAAGGAGGCTGGGTGTAGCCCACGTGTTTTCTGTTAGTACCTGGAGCAGTGTGGATCACCTAGCATAGACATCCTCATCCTTGGTTGAATTAGAAGTTCCTGGGTAGCTTGTACACATCCTGGTGCTGGGTCATACCCCTATCCCCACCCCAGTCCATCATTTCATTAGGCCCTTGGGGAGCAGGACTCAGGAATCAGTAATTTGTACAGTTCATCGGGCATTCCTGTGTGCAGTCAAGTTTGAAAACCATTAACTGACAGCATTTGGAATGTTGACACAGTGCAATTTGGGAAACATGAATTCTGGCCCCAGCACAGCCACGAACGAGCCCAGTGCATTGACCCATTATGGTTTCCTACCCACAGGGCTTGCTCAGCCGGGGTGCTCCATCAGGATTGGCCTTTCCTCTTCTGTGCTCATCAAAGTGTTGTTCATGATCTCAAGCCCAGTTCCTGGGATGCCACCAGCCAGAAACGCCCTCTCTCTTCCTGTTCCTTCAAAGCACAGCTAGTTCCTCTCTCCTGGCACGGTGGTTTGTTCTGGATAAATTATTCAGCACATAAGCATTTATGACTTACACTATCATTATTAATTATCAATATAAAAGCCATTGCTTTACTCATTTAATTATTTTTTTTGCTCTTTTCTGATATTCTTATTTCTATTCCTGCTCTAATTTTATTTCAATTTGCCTGACACGTGCGGGTAAGTCCTTTTGCTTGTAACTTTTCTATATCATTTACTTCAAATTTCACTTATAAGAGATATATCTCTGTTGTATTGTCTAACTTAATCTGAGATGATTTTCTGTTTCTTTTTATTAAAGTTTAACTTATTTATATTTGCTGATATAATGATCTACTTCCATTGATATTTGTGCTTTCTCTTATTTTTTAAATTTATATTTTTTATTTTGATTTTTTGTTGTTGTTAAGCATATTAACTTGTTGATTGCATGTGCAGGTATTTAGAAAATAAGTATCATTATAATTAATTCCATAAGGGATTGACTTAAAGGTTTTCAATGGAAATCCTAAAATATGTTTAGATATTGATATTAATCCAAAATAATATATTTTCCATCTTCGTTTGTGGAGTTAAGGTGTGGTGTTTTTGCTACACCCCCACCCCAAAGGGAACAACTTTAAAGCTTGTTAAAATATCACTTTTAAGAATGTATAATTTTGCCAGAGAGTTGTACTTAACTGTCAAACAAGAACTAATTGCAATACCTCATGTTATTCTAGAACATCAAAAAATATAAAAACATACCCAATTCATTTATGAATTTAGTGCAACTGACACTATTTATTTCTACTTTTAATTTAAAAGTCTTATGAGGATTAAGTGAGATAATAACTATAATCTTCTAAGCATAGTAACTGGCACATATTCAATATCTTTATTATTACTTATATCAATAGAGGCTCAAAGAGTATTTGTTAAGCACTCATTCCTAATAAAGCTCTTTAAATACGAGGACAAGAAAGACAAATTTCAGTCTACTTAGTTTATTAAAGTTTTCCAGTATCCTTCAAAATTTGTTTGATAAAACCACTATACCATGTAGTTTCCCTCATATTGACTTGTGAACACATGTCCTCCTTGAAATAATCTGGCAAAATTTTATTAAAAATACAGATTCCTAGGCCTCGTTTATAACACTGTGCCAGAATTTCCAAGAGAGAAGTCTGGTGATTTTTTTCCTTAAACATATCCCAGGTGATTACTGTTGTTAATAAAATTTGAGAAACATGGTGATCAAGCCTTGGGACTTCTAGACTTTATTATTTTGGCTTTATTTAGTATGTTTGATGTGTTTTTAAAAACACTGACATCATAGAATCATAGATTCCACATAAGTCAAAGCAAACAATAACATTAAAATTAATTACAAGGAACCTTTTAAAAAAATGTTTTAAAGAATTCACAAGTCACCGATACATAGCATCTTTCTTAGCAGAGAAACAGGAGCAGCCTTGCTGTAAAATCAGGAACAAGGCAGGGTCAGCGTGATCATCATTTTGGTTTAACTCAGACAGTCCAGCTGCACCTTGGGTCCTGGAGTAGAGGCCCCGGGTCCGTTCCTCCTCCATCCTGCTCTTTCCTAATTGCTGCCTTGCTTCTCTGTCCTCAGCTCTCTCCCCATGGGGTGTGAGGATAAAATGAGATGGTGCAGGTGATGTTCTGAGAAGATTGCCCAAACCACTCGCCAAAGTCAGCTTTCCAATTCCCAGTGGTGCACAAAGGAGGAAGTGACTCAGAAAGTGTGGACCTGCCCGGGTTAGTGGACCTGAACTCTGGCTTTGGGAGCAAGTCTAGTGCTTTCCTCATTGCTGCTCAAACCTGGGCTTGGAGGAGGTGAAACATGAGAAGCAAACAACAGAAAAATAGATCTGATATCCAATGCGAGTGAAACCCCCTAAAAGTCCAGAGGGTGAGCATTCATGCTTGCTGACCGCAGCCCTGCCTCTCAGAGTCACTTGGGAAAGAATCTTCTAGAACAGGGGTAGTCAACCTTTTTATACCTATCGCCCACTTTTGTATCTCTGTTAGTAGTAAAATTTTCTAACCGCTCACTAGTTCCACAGTCATGGTGATTTATAAAGTAGGGAAGTAACTTTATAAAATTTATAAAGCAGAGTTACAGCAAATTAAAGTATATAATAATAATTACTTACCAAGTACTTTATCTCAGATTTTCGCTGTTTGGCAGAATAAATGTTTATAAAACAACTTATTATAGTTAAATCTATCTTTTTATTTATACTTTGGTTGCTCTGCTACTGCCCACCATGAAAGCTGGAACTTCCACTAGTGGGCAGTAGGGACCAGGTTGACTACCACTGTTCTAGAACCTTCCACTCACTGGGGGCAAGAGCAGGACTGATGGGAGAGGGTGCCGCGTGGACCCTATTCTGGCCTTCCCCACGCATACTACTTTCTGGAAAGAAGCAACAGGCTTGTATATGAAATGCATAGTCATTTGTACTTGGTGGCCTTCCTCAAAGCAGGTGGTGCTGTAGGCTTGCTCTCCCAGTAAGGGTAGTTTGAACCTTTCATCACCCAAACCACAACTCAAGCCTGAAGAACGTGGTGAAATTAATTCTGTGGGTCTTGACTTAAAGTTCTGATTACTCCTCCTTCACATAAATGAATCACATTATTTTTCCTACTTTGGTGGCTGACAATATCCTGGAGCCCAGGGAGGCAGGAAATGTGCTGATGTCACAATGTGAACATCTCTGAATGGGCTTGGCCTATGATGGGCCAGGGCAGCCAGGTGGCATTAAGAAATACCTGCCAGGTATATGCCTGAGTGGGTAAATGAAGGAAGGGGTGAACAGCAGTACCAAACCTTTCCTTGGGATACTCAATTTTTTATTTCCATTCATTTGTAAGAGAAGTCTTGTATCTGCTGTGATGATAGAGGAGGTCGAAACACTTCCATTTCTCTAAAAACCACAGATGCAGAGGTGAGAGGCTGAGAAGGCTTGGGCATCAGGAGTTATGGGGTCCTGGCTGATTTGCCTCTAGTGGTTGTGTGGCTTTGCACACATTAGTTCAAGCTTTAGTTTTCTGTGGAATGCAGTCAATAATGTCTACTCTGCTGACCATACTGAAGGCTGTGGGATGTTTTTGACCAATCAGATAGAAGCTTCATTGAAGGCATGGTTCAGTTCTTATGTATGCTTCTCTCTTGATAAAGAAAAATTGTTCAGTGCATTCTGGGTTGAATGAGTGGGTAAGTACGTATATGAAAGAGCTCTACAATCTCTAAATAACTCATTTGAAATTATCTATGTTTTGGTATCTTTTGCTACCCTGTGACTTTGATGAGGGCCTGCATCAGGTTCTGGTGAGCAGTAGTTCTTGATTATAAAATTTGTGACTGCAGGATAGAAGTGATATGGTTACAAAGATGCCCCACAGCCCAGCTCCTTCTCTTTTAAGTTTATTTATTCTGTTAATCAAATTTGGGGTTAAATGTATCTCAGTTCACTTTATCTATGTATCTTGTCTCTTCCATAAACTGTGAGGTCTCAAGGGTGGCGATACACCTTCAATCTTGGCAGTTTTCCTGGCCTCCGAAGAGATGCCTTCAGCTTGGTGGATGGAGAGACATCGGTACCAGTATGGCGGTCTTCTAGGCCAAAGAATACTTTAAAAAAAATAATGGTATTTTTTCTTATGATAAAAGTAATAAAAGTTCATGTTAGGAAATTTGGAAACTCCAAAATATTATAAAGAAAGAAAGATATTTTAAAACCTTACCCTAATCCTTTAATCTAAGGCAGGCATCCCCAAACTACGGCCCATGGGCCACATGCAGCCCCCTGAGGCCATTTATCCAGCCCCTGCCGCACTTCCAGAAGGGGCACCTCTTTCATTGGTGGTCAGTAAGAGGAGCACTGTATGTGGCAGCTTGCCAACGGTCTGAGGGACAGTGAACTGGCCCCCTGTGTAAAAAGTTTGGGGACCCCTGATCAGGTCTATTCTACATTAGAGAAACTTAATTTGATTTGAACTTAGCAAGATTTAAAAAATTAAAGAAATTACTTAATTCCTAACACATGTTTCTTCAGTGTAAGAGACACTACAAATAACTTTTTGCTCCTGCTTTCTCTTTTTTTAAGCAGATAAACATGAAGATGCTGATATTCATGTGTTTTAACATGTCTTTTATGGGCATGACCTCAAATGTATAGTCACTAAAACTTGGTCAAAGGGCAGAAGACACTGTTGAAATCTAAACCAACAAGCACACAAGACAATTTTTCTTTAATGAAATGAATAAAATTATGCTTATTTTTGTTTATTATTCTTTAATAAAGATTAATAGGAAAAGGCTAACCTATAAAAAATATTCTATAAATGTAAAAATGCACATTAAAGATAAGCAGACACATTACCAGGAAAATGGAGAAGAACAGTCAGTAAGTTCAAGAACATGGGTGCTGTCAGAGGACTAGCTTGTTCTCTCTTTTCTTTTGAGTTACCTGAACAGTAAAGTTTGAATTCACTTACTTATGCTAACATATATTAAACACTTAATTTATACATGTTGGATGCTATCTTAGACAACATATTTTAACCCATTTTATCCTCACAACTCCATTCTTTTGCAGATGAGGAAGTGAGGAGTTGAGGGTTGGTTGGCTAAGGTCCCACAGCTAATATGTGGCAGAGTTGTTTTGGGTCAGAGAAGACTTTTTATTACATCTTTGGTAGATCTGTAGGGGACTTCAGAGAAGCCATCTTATCCAACCATTGTCTCAGTATTAAGAAATAGGACCAGAGCACTTAAATGACCCTTTGAGTTTCTCAGGCTGTGCTCAGGAATGAGCACAGCTGGGCCAATCTTCAATTCTCCTTATTCATATTCCAGCGCCTCCATCACTCTGACCTTGGAGACAGTCACATAATTTATCCCAGGACTGACTATCCTTCATTCTCAGATCTATGTACTTGGACTCACTGGAGAGGGTGGCTTTTACTTCACGAGCTGCATCATCTTGATGTGTATGGGACCTCCAGGGCCAATGAATCTGTCTGCAATGCTGCGATAGTCAACAGTATTGTATGTTATCAGATGAACTGGTTGGAGAAAGCTGGAGGTTTAGATAACTCTTGGTTCCAGAAATGTGAGACAGTGATGTGTGAGGAGGTGCAGGTCACATCCCCCTTCCAGCTCCACCCTTGTCACCTAGAGTTAGAATCCTAGGTGAGAAGGAGCTAGAGAGAACACAGCTACCGTGTTTTCTTAGGCAGATCACTGGTGCTGAGCAGCACATGTGGGCACAGACCAGACCTTGTGCTAACCCTTGAAGAACTCCTTCCTTTGTGTCTTCATTTTCACCACCAGCTTCCTGTTGTTTTTTAGCAACGGCTTGGTCGTGTTCCCCAGGTTTCACCCTTTCAACATCTGAATGTCATTCCTTTGGCTAACTGATTTTTTTTCTCTGCTTCTTCTCTTGGTGATGACAGGAGAAACTGTTAGTTTTTAAAAAAGTTGATTTAATGGTCCACTTGCAAGAAGCCACATAGTAACCAATCTGTTCTTAAGATTTGGAATTTATTTGATTCATCTTCTCAGATGACTTATTGAAATTGTCTTTAGAATGTGTCTAAAATGGGTGTTGTGTGCTCTGCTGATGGCACCAGACCCTGAGTTTCCATCCAGGTATTTATTTAATTGTCTCTTCTAATTCTCTCTCCTGACACTCATCTTGAAGTTTACTTTTGCCGTTCTGTTGGAATAGTACTCCACCCCTGCCCCAAACATTTAACTCCTCTCAGATAAATCCAAGCCCAACCCTGAAATTCCCAGGTTGGCCCTAAATCAATGCCAGACTGTACAGTATGTTAGTAATGGCTCATACTTCAGGGAGAAGAATTTTCACGAGTAGTTTCAGAGATGCGGGTAAAAGAAGCAGAAAGCCCACACTTAGAGTATAGCGATCATTGCTTAAGACAGGTAGAAACGCCAGGGTGGAAAGAAGAGAAAGTCATTATTAGGACACAAAATGAACCTTAGAAGTGGGTGTTAGAAAGCCTGAGCCTCTCCAAATCGAAGATTAACTCTTGAGTGATATTTGACTGTGGTCCTAAGACAAAGTTGCAAAAGTTCAGGGTCCTTCAAAGGGAAGAATGGTCTACTGGTGATGTGGGCTGTTTCTTGGAGCTCTGGCAGTTCACATTCAAGTTGCCCTTCAGAAAGGAGTGCTCCTTGTCTGTGAGACTGAGCAGAAGCACCATCTTCGTGAGTGTGTGGAGGATGCCTCATGAAGGTGTGAACCCTGGGCCAGGCTCTACTTTCCTTCCCGTCAGAATCTAGGCAACCCAATCCAGTGTTTTAGGACAAACTCGGGAAAGTCACCTCTCTGCTCTGTGTTTCCTCCTTGGCAAAATCAATGGTGTACAATAGAGATGCTTCCAGTGACATTGTTCTATTAATGCTATGATTCATTCGATACTAAGGTTTTAGAATCATAAAGTCCTCTGGCTGAACTTCTTGGCCCAGTGTGTACCAAACCATGCAAAAACATAGTGGTTTACAACAAAATAATGGATTATTTCTCATAATTCCGTGGGGTGGCCGCTTGTCTCTCTTTCTCTTTTCCTGTGCTCATTCATGATTGCTTTCAGCTAGAACAGTGGTTCTCAACCTTTCTAATGCCGTGACCCCGCAATACAGTTCCTCATGTTGCGGTGACCCCAAACCAAAAAATAATTTGGGTGGCTACTTCATAACTGTAATTTTGCTACAGTTATGATTTGAAATGTAAATACCTGATATGCATTATGTATTCTCATTGCTACAAATCAAACGTAATTTAAACATAGTGATTAATCACAAAAACAATATTTAATTATATATTGAGAAATATTTATTACTAATGGACCTCCTTACCTAGTGTATTGGGGCTACCATTCCGTAAATAGCTGCTTAACTAATGGATCTGTTTTTTCCAGATTAGTGGCAAGTTTTCTATATAGAACAGTGTGAACTATGTCATAGGATACACTGCAGTTTCTGCACAGCATGGTATCTTTCAGGGCTCTTTCACACTATAAAGCAGCGGTTTCTGCGGTGGAATCCACATCTCATTTACTTCAATGGGAGACCCATGGATTCTGCAGAAGAGAGATCCCCTGTACGGCAGAAATACAGTTCCTGACACATTTCTTCCTCTCCTATTCAAGTCAATGGGAGGCCGCAGCAGATTCCGCTCAAATATAGAACATTTTGCTTAATTTTTTCCACACTAGAACTTTTCCTAGAGCAGAAAAATTCCAAAGGTGGAATCCGCCACCCCCAATAGACTTCTATAGGAGGCAGATCTTTTACACTGCAGAATCCGCACAGCAGATTCCTCAGTGTGAGGCCTCTTTCAGTCTATTGGGGGTGGCGGATTCCACCTTTGGAATTTTTCTGCTCTAGGAAAAGTTCTAGTATGGAAAAAATTAAGCAAAATGTTCTATATTTGAGCGGAATCTGCTGCGGCCTCCCATTGACTTGAATAGGAGAGGAAGAAATGTGTCAGGAACTGTCATTTCTCCGCCTCTTATTGAAATCAAAAGGAGGCTGCGGCGGATTGTGTGGTAACCCGAGATTCTCGGGAGCTCTCTTCCACAAAATCCGCAGCACTCCCAATGAAATCAATAGGAGGCAGATTCAATGCCAGAAACCGCTGATTTCAGCAGTTTCCTCATTCAGAATATGGGAAAATAGTGGGAGATATGGGAGATAATTATACATTGGGGAACAGTGTGACCTACATCTTATAGTGGTCTCTTATAGTATAAGACCGATGTAGTTCACACTGTGTAAATGTATGGTGCTTTGTGTAAGTGTAAGCTGCTTTGTGTACTGTGTAATGGTTACACACAAAGCACCTTACACTTACACAGTATTGTGTGTATGGTGTGTGTACTGTTTTCACATTATTAACCTTTTTTACACCAGCAGGCTGTCTCGCAGGCTCTCTTGGCTCTCCCCCTCTAGCCTCTCCACCTCCTAGGCTTCTGTCCTCCGGCGCTTGCTGCACCCGCCCACTGATGATGTCAACAAGCACGGGACACATGTAATGCGCTGCTATGGACGAGCAGCCGCGCTGCTATGGACTGTGGAACGTCCCCCCCCCCCCCCCCGCTTCCCCCACCCCTTAGGCCCTGGATGGATGATGCAATCACGTCTGCGCATGACCACAGGCATTCAGTTTGGAACGCACATCCATAACAGCGTGCATTCAAGCTGAATAGCGCTGCTGCAGATGGTAGCGTGGCTTCTCAGCAGCTAAAGCCTTCGGAAATACGTATTTTCCGATGGCTTTAGGCAACCCCTGTGTTTTGGTCATTCGACCCCCGCCGGGGTTGCGACCCACAGGTTGAGAATTGCTGAGCTAGAAGGTCAGTTGGGCTGAATAGTCTAAAGTGGCCTCATTGACATGTCTGGAAGTTGGTGCTGGCTGTTCACTGGGAGCCCTTGTTCTCTTTCTGTGTGACCTCTCATGATCTAGTAGATTAGACCAGGGGCCTTACAGGGCAATCTCAGGGCGCTGTCCTAAGAGGTAGAAAGCTGCAGGGCCTCTCAAGGACTAGTCTCAGAAGTCACCACAAGATGACCTTCAATGCATTGATCATGATGAAAACTCAAATATTGCTAACTCCCTTAATCGAGTGCTATATTCACACTGCTCTCTGATGGCTATTTTCAAATTCATTCATCAACCACACTAGGTATTATTGGGCATGTGTTATTACATGCCAAGAAAAGTATGCTGGGCATTTTGGTGCTTTCAAAAACAAATGAGAAAGTGTTCCTTTCTCTTCAGTAATTCATAACCCATACTTAGCATGACATTCAAAAAGGCTAACTGACTACATTTTAAACAGGACTGTAACTGACTTCTACAGGCTAGATAAGACTGTGTGTCACAGGTAGAAACAAAAGCTCCTTCAAACTCCTTCTTATCTCGATTTCAGTAGGCATTACCATATATTTTTACTAGGACAGTTGAGATTCTTTTCCACTTTCCACAATCCTCCTCCCCAGTGAGTTTAATACATGAGGAAAAACAATACCCTAATTATCGTAAATCTGTTGGCATTCCATTTCAGAACAGAGGCAAATGGAGCTTCCATGTATCTGCACTGTTGTGTGTCTCTGGATTACCGTTTTATCCTTTAATGGGGTGAACCTCAGGGTCAGGTTTTATTATATGCATCTTAAAAATGTTAAGCTGGAGTTTCAGAGAGGGGAGTAGAGAAGTGACCTGAGTCAGGGCAGGACATTAACCTCCTGACCTCGGAGACGGACGGCTCTCAGGCAGCCCTGCACTCCGAAGGAAGGCTGCGTGGGCACAGGGAGGAAGGCCAGAGGCCCCGGTGTTTCATTTTAAACTTTGAAAGGTTAAACTTAGGCTTGCCTTTGCCCTCTAACCTGTCAGGGCCACCCCAAAGTGAAGAACACCTTTAGAGTTCTCTGCTTCCTCCTCTGCGACTCTAATTCTGCACTGCCCCCTCCTTTGGACACCTGATGTCCACTTGTCTTCAGAGGCTCCAGTCCATACCTGACTTTCAAGAAAGAATCAGCTGCCAGTTATCTACGTTTCAGTGTAGATGTCAGTTAGTGGGTGAGTGTAATCTTCTACTGGGAAAAGAAAAGCGTCATTCACGAGGAAAGGGATTCTGGTTATCAGCAAGTAGGTTGTGGGGACATTCCTGAGGCATCCTGATGCCTGCTACTTTCTGCTCTTAATACCCATTCAGAGAGTCTAAGATTCTAAGATGGCTGAGTAGCAGAATTTTAGAATTGAAATGTTCAATGATAACTCTTGTTTTGTTGATGCAAACACCAAGATGCGGGGAGATGTGGTGACATGCCACATTACACAACTAGTTAATGACAATTTGGGGCTCACACCTAAGTCACAAGATCTTTACACTAGCAAAGTTTGAGACAGATATTATTTTATCTTCCAGATAAATGGCTTTATACAGAGCTGGATGGTTTTTAGTTGCATAAATCCTCATTGATATTTTTTTATAAGGTGGCAAAAGATTCTAGAGTTTTTGATAGAAAAAAAAGAAATAGGGAATGGGCAGGAAGCTATGGATTAGTCTTCAAGTTGCTACTATTATTGTTGCTGCTGCTGCTACTTCAATGTGACACAGGGAAGGGGCATCAGAAAAACCGCGCTCGACAGATTGAGTCTTAAGCTCTAGTACTCAGACACATTCACTATGTGGTCTTGGCAACTCATATAACCTCCTTACTCATCTGTTAAGCAAAGAACAATAATCTCTAAGCAAATCTATAGACTCTCCAGCTCTGTAGCTGGGAAGACAAGACTCTGAGGCAGCCACTAGAATGAGCACAGACTTAGAGTAACAGGGAGTAAATGGAGTAATGCTTATTTGCTGTTTTGGGGACAGCAAAGTGGCCAGTCTGGCTAAGAGGTTTATGTTGGCAACTTTTAGTAAAATAGAGATAATAGTTACTTTCTTAACGTGATAAAATATGCCCATCAGGAACAAGGAAAGAATGATCACCCATGTCACCAAAACTAAATGTTGCTCTGAAAACATTAGACAATGCCATGAGCTATTGTTTGCTGGCTGTTGGTTTTTGGACACTTTACAATTCAGGGAATTTTAAGGGTTCAAAAAGAAGTGGCTCTTCAATGGTAAAATTCTTTACATCATTGATAAACAAGTAGAGGAAATAATTTTAGGCAGGAGCTTCCTAAATGGTCTTCAAGTCACACTTAGACATTTATCTCCTGCCTTTTCAATGGGGTGTCGTCCAGGGTCGACACTTTATAACAGCTCTTTATTACCATTTCTTCCTGGTGTGATAGGATAGTGTTGTGTTCTGCTTACGTCTTCATGCCTACTTTGTCTGCGTTGGAGAATTGTTATCAAGATGAAATTAAAAAAAAATATATGTGAATGTTTATTATTGGAGAAGATTTATAGAGATGAGGGTTGGATCTTCTCTGGCCTCTCAAGTCCGTGGGTCTTCAGAGAGCCCAGGTAACCATATGCCTGTATTGCCATATAAAAGCAGTCTTTCTCTAGTGCACTCCAGGCCCCTATCTGCGAATCCCACATCCGAGTAGATGGCTCTCCGAATGAGAGCCAGGGGGGACCTGTGTTCACAGAGCAGGTACCCTTGAAAAGCCTGGGGCCTTGGAATTTTAAAAAGGGAACCAACACCAACATCCCTGAAATAAATTGATTTGGTTGAAACTCTTCCAAAGAAATTACCTTAATTCTGAGACTAAATATGCTGTGTTCCAGCCCAAATGGACTTTTCTTGGCCAATCCCTTGAGAAGTAAACATTCAAGTTTAATAGGGAAAGGGCAGCAGAACTTGCAGTTTTAGCTCACTGATGTCACCCATTGCTTTTTGAGCCAAAGAACAAGAAAATCCAACACTTCCTTCAAGTATGAAGGCATCATATGGGAACGATACAAATATGTTTGTGGTTTCTATATATTTTTCTTTAAAGAAAAACACAGGCATTGAAGAGGATACATTTTTCAGAATCTTGACAGACATATGTGCCTCTCTCAGAGAGGGGCCCACCTGGGAATTTTGGCTGTCTGGTCTAAAAGGCTGTCTATTTTATTCCTTGATTAAAAATATGATAAAAAAAAAAAAGCACAGAGGTTCTAAACTGTGAAAGGACTCAGTGTTACATCATATGACAAAAGTCAGATCCAGGGTAAGATCTTAGTATTAGGGCATAGGAGAGCTTTTGAACTTGAAAGACAAGCTTTCATTCTATTGGGGAGGAAGTGTCACCTCACTTGATGTAATGAGACAGGGTGTTGCCACCTTCCAACGGCAGCTGACTGGTGTTGAGATCTGTATCCCAGGGCCTCCTCCGCGGCAGGTAAATCAAATTGTTGATTTCAAATGGAGCAGCGATGCTCGCTCTTCTGATCCATCTCTTGATGTTTCCCACTGAAGCATGCAGAACACTTTGGGGAATCCAGTTTGATTTTGTTCATCTTAAACAAGCATCACTTAGGTAGGCAGATGGTCAAAAACCATGAAGCCAGCCCCGTCCAATCGTGGGGCTCATGATTCAAAGAGGAGGCAAGGATTGGAGCTTCTCCATCTTAATATCCATGCTCGAACTCCCAGTAAGTATTTAAACAACACTTGGTGATCGAATGTGGATGGTTCAATGTTAAGCTGGTGGTAGAATTGCCCTGAATGTGTAGCAGAGGAGGTGATCAATCTTCCTGGTGTGTGGAAAACAACAAGGTCAAGGAAAGCTTCAAAGCTGACATTCGATCTGAGCCTTAAAGGAAAACACATTGCAGAACAAATGATCATCATCTTGTCTGTTTACGTTCCAGGCTTTACAGACCTGATACTTTAAAGATAGCACTTGTACATAAAGAACCCAAACTTCCCTGATGTGGAAAGTGACCCCCGGGGTCGTGAGCAGGACTTGGGGTGCCCAGCTTGTTGGCATCAGAGCCCCTGGGCCTGCCTCTGGGGGGAGCTTCATCCTCAGGGAACTGGATCCAACCAGGCCTCAGACTCTCCTGCGGCCTCACCTGACTTCCTGCACTGCCCTCACTTGGGTCCTGGGGACAGGCTGTTGTACTTGGCCTCTCTCCACCCCCAGGGTACGCAATTACTCAGAAACTCCCAGCTGCTCCCAAGCCCCACACTGAGTTTCCAAACAAAACCTGTGAAAACAGATCTCCAGTGGCAGCTTCAGCCACTTTTGGCAACTGCCTGTGTCCACGGTCCACCAGTGGGCTCTCGGGTCCCAGACACTCTCCAATCCAGGTGCGAGGGAAGCCAGGATGACACTGTCTTTGAGACCCATCCAGGAAAGATCTGCCTGGGAACCCATGGATTCGGTGTGTTTCTTTGGGCTCTGTCCAAACCAAATGGAGCTGAATGTCTGTGCGTGGCCTGTCCCTTTATTGCAGGCACAGGTCCGGACCTCTGCAGTCACAGAAAGGCCCTGCTCCTACCTGCCTGACCTGGGAGGGAGGGGGGCTCTGCATGTCGGCTTCTCTGTGGACACCTGGTGCTCACGCAGCCCCGCCTCCTGCCTCATCTTGCCAATTGCGCCCCCATTCAGTGTTTGAACCTGCCTGTCATTCATTTCAGCCTCTTGTCACCTTTTGCTCAGTTCCCCACTTCTTATCTGCATTATTTCAGAAGTCTCTTACCTCCTCCCTTCCTACATTGATTCCATCCTTCAAAGACATGTTGTGTGGCCAGACTTAACCTTCCCAAAGTATACACCTTTGGTGACAAAATTCCTCTGCCCGAAACCCTCCTAGGGCCAGCTTACCTGCCCCATGATGCGGACACCTTATCTGGCGTTAAGACCTTGTCTGATTAAGGCCCAGTGGCTGAGGGGGACAGCTAAAGCTTGTGCTCCCTGCCTGTAGCGTACAGGTGTTTTTTTTGGAAGTGGCTGCCAGCCTAGGATCGCATTTTTCATCCTTTCCTGTCCCCAGCTCCACACTGCATCTCGTTTTGTAAATGACATATGAGCAGAAGTGATATATGTCACTGCAGGGCAAAAGTTAAGAAGAGGGAGAACCCTTCCTATGTCTCTCATTCTGTCAGTTGGAAACAGAAGATTCTGTGTCTGTGGGGGTTGAAGAAGCACAAGATACCTGCTCCCCCCACGGGCCTCCTCCCTCCCTCCATGCATGACACACGGAAGAGGCACGCAGTTCATGGTCTTGGAAGCCAGACTGCCATTTTCCCCCAGCTGTGTGGCTGTGGGTGTGCCCCTTCACCTCCATGCCTCAGTTTCCTCATTGTGAAATGGCCAATAATAACCTATCTATTAGAGTTGTTGGAGGATGAAATGAGTACATATTTATAAAGTTCTTAGAACAAAAATGGGTCATAGTAAGAATGACCTGAGGGTTCACATTCCCTTAACTCTTTATCCCTTCTCTCTTTTCTTCCTCTACACCTGTTCCCCGTTCCTTCTAGACACTGAAGAATCAGGATGAGGTCAGCCTAGGGCCTGCATGGCGGAGGGGCTCCTGTGTGTGTCACTTACCACTGGTCATTAGGGAGGGGCTACCTGAGTGCTGTGTGGAGGGCGATTCTATGCCAGAAAGAGCCATGATCACTGGGCTGCCTGGACCATTAACTCAGGAGAGGAAGTAGTGGCACATCTGCCAGGGATTACTCATCCCCAAAAGAAGTGGGATTTACTAGAGATTGTAATTTAGATGTGAACGCTGGTAATTGTGGAATTTCACGTCTCATAAGTAAATGTTCAGAATTCAGATCAATCATACAACCCTAGAGTGAAAACCATAGAAAATTATTTACTGCATACTCTTATTTAGCTTGGGGAGAAGCCGATGCCTGAGGACAAGCGATCTGCTGCGGTAACATGATTGGCTTCAACCGAACAAATATAAGAGCCAGGCTCCCAACTACTAGTCCAGTGTTGCCCTTGGGTGTCACAAGTGCTAACCTCAGATGAATCTTATAATGCTTTTCATATCTCACTCTCCTCCCCAAGAACCTTCAGGATCAGGGATAAGTCTCTTCTATGTATTAAAATCTTCCTCAGTCTCAGTCCCTTTTCCCACTCAGAATCCACTAGTTGTGGGCATTCTCCTATATTGTTGGTAATAATGTAAATTGGCATAATCCTTTAGAAAGGCAGTTGGCAATATGTGTAAAGGACCATAAACATTTGAGTATGGTCTAGTAATTTTTTCTTTTAGACCCCTTCCAAACAAAGTATTTCTTAATACAGAAAAAAACTGTATGCATAAAGATGTCCCTTGTAGCATTATTTATAATAACACAAAACTAGAAAGAACATAAATGTTTACTATGAATGCAGTTTTTGAATAAATTATGATCTTTCCCAGATGAACTGTTGTAAGTTATAGAGATAAAAACTATGAAATAATATAGTACATATTTATAAGGAATAATGTTAAATGGAAAAAGCTGGATATAAAAATATATGTTGAGTATGGTCCTGATGATCTGAACAATACATGCAAGGGGAAGAAGACACAAAAGAAATATTGGTTACATGGGATTTTAAAAATAATATTCAAAATGTATGCAACAACCTTACATTTTTCATAGTATCTAAAATGTAATTTTTCATAATGAACTTGCTGTCATTCTAAAATGTTCAAGTTCTCCTCGTTACCCACTAAAGAGTAAAGGAAAGCAGCTCTTTCCAGCACTTACATTCTCGGCATCATCTCCTGGTTCCTACTTTTTATACCCATTCCCCAGCACTTTGGTTTTATGTGTTCCCTATATTCTCATGAGGCTGGTCCTTGCTGTGTCATAGGTAGGGAGGAGGCTGCAGGTCAGTGAAGGAAGCATTGACCCTGGAGAGGGACAGACCCTAGTGGCCCACCTTTGCCAATTTTTAGCTGGATGACTTTGGGCATGTTGCCTACATCCTTGGAGGCTGTTTCCTCATTCATCATCATACCATTTATCTCGCAGGCTGCTAGAGGCATTAAATGGGAAAAACAAGTAATGTCCCTGGTGCAGTCTAGGTATCTTTAATAAAGTTTGTTCCCTGCCCTGGTTCAGTCCCATTTTTCAAGTCGCCCTTACCTGGAATTCTTTTACTCTTTCCTTTACGAACTCATAAGGTATGATGTCTGGCATTTGCTGTAAAATGTGGATGCTCAGTGATTGAGCTGCAGACCTGTCCTCAACAAGACAGGTGTAGAAATAGAGTAAAAATTAACATGATCTTGTCACATGGAACAAACAGTTTAGGACCCAGCCCAGGGTTTGAGTGGTCACTTAAAAAAGCCCTGGGGGGAAATGGGGAGTGTAAAGAAATGCTAAGAAAGATAACAAGTTGGGAAAAATTATAGAAAGTCCGTGACATGTACATTATTTATTTTACTTGTGTGGATATCTGAGTATTTCTATAATAACTGGTGTTGAAAATTCCAACACAAACTCCCTTTAAGATGCTGCTCTAGTCCTATCTCTTTGCACATATCATTTCTGTGCATTTTACTCACACCGATCTCACTCTTGAGGACCAACTTGAATGACTGATTATATTTTTATGTGTACGTGTATATGCGTATACATACCACATGCGTGTACATATGTACACATATATAGACACAATCTCCAAGGAGAATACAGACTTGTAAAAACATACATCCTGATTTACATTTCTTTTTGTCCCATACAACACTGTTTTAAAACATAGGGATGGCCCAGTCAGGGTTTTATCAATGACTTAGATCAGGTTTTCCAACGTGCCTGGTGTTAGGTACTTGTTAAGAACAGACCCCTCTGACTCCTGGAGATTTGGATATATGTGTTCTGGGGTGGGACATAGGCTGTAGTCTGCAGGAGACTGTCCTTCCTTAGTATAGGGAGCAGTTGGGTTCATTAGGGCCCCTGTCAAGATACGCATGCGTTTGGGAGAAGACAGTCAATTCAAACATTTACTAAGGCTTACTCTCAACCAGCACCTGCAGCTTTGATCCCTTGATCACTGGCCAAGCCTCAGAAGGGGAACCCGGGCTGGGGCTGGGAATGAGATCAAGGTGAAGGCAGAGGTGGTCTCTGAGACCACCTCAAGGAGCACAAAGAGGACTTCACCAATTTTTAATCAACACTGCATCTATCTCTTGTACCCATGTCTTGGGGCTCTAAAAATCCCTTTCAACATCTCCTTTTAATTATTTAGACAAATTCCAAGATAAATCAGCAATGCAAAACAAGTATCCACAAAAATATCATGGTCCTAAGAAACATATACTCTGTGAGGGTCTTAATTACAGCTTAGAAACAACAACAAGATATACTGGGTTTCAAGCACTGGGTGCCTACATGGCAGGCATAATGCCAAGTGCTTGACATGCGTTGGTTCTAACACAGATGGAGAAACCATGGCCACACAGCTTAGTAAGTGAGAGAGCAGCTCTTTGAACCCAAATCAGTTTCTATTACGCCACACAGCTTTGTGTATCCCTGGTATATAGCCGGAGTCAGGAACAGAGTGGATTCTTAGTAAAAACTGGTTAAATGACTGAGTGAATATTCCACAGTCTTAGCTTCCTGTTCTCAACCTCATGTTGGAGGACAGAAGGTTCAAAGCAGGTTATAGAAAAAAGTCTATTAAAAAATTTAAAAAGAGAGTAAGTGAAAGGTAGAAAAGTCAGAGTCAAGATTTAGAGGAAAGGTCAAATGATTGGGGTAATTAGACACTAAGAGGAAAGAGCTGAAGGCAGCCCTCTTGGTTCATGGAGCGAGGGGGAGCAGAACGAGAAGGGGAAGCATGGCTGGAGGAAGAAATGGAGGCGCAGTGATCTCGGCGGTGGCCTGGGACTTGCTGGGCATTTGGGCAGAGCTTTGTGGAATGGTTCACCATGGGGTTTTGGATGGCAACCAATGCTGACTACTGAGAAATGGGCGAGAAAGAACTTCAGAACTCCCCAGTAGCCGGGTCGCAGTGCTCGCTCTGGTGCCTGCCCCATGTATATATTATCCGGAGTTCTACCAGTCACTTCTTCCCAGCCTCAGCCTTGTCTATCACAACAACTGGAAATACCATTATCTGACTGTAATTGCATTTCTGCAACGAGACCTCAGTCTCAGTGGATAATCTGACATCATAAGCCATGATGGATCATCTCAGACCATATGCCCTGAAAGACACACATACCGTACTAAAGCCAAAGATTATGTCACGCGCGCTCTGGTCTCTCCATTGAAGCTCCTGTTGTCAATAGGTTTGAGTTTCAAATGAAAGCACGGGAGGTGGGAGGAAACCAGTACATCCGGCCGGCATTCTGGGAGCAGCGAAGTGACCACCCTTGTCAGCAGGGGCCAGCAGGGAGTTTAGTTCCAACCTTCTTGATCCGGCCTGGACTGTGGGGTCGATCCTCTTACTCAGACAGCCTGTATGTTTCTTCTTTCTCCCCTCCCTTTTCTTCTGAAATCAAGCAAAATTAAATCCCATCATTTAACTAGTTTGAGTAAGTAATGAAATAAGAAATATTATTTTTGTTAAATCTGTCATATATAAAAACAAACCAAAGGGGGGCAGAAAGGTTTCTACCTGGGGATCAGAGTAATCCTTATACTTACAGAAGACTTTGAACCTCACTAGGGCCCTCACAGAGCTCCCTGCTGCCCCCCCCCCCCCCAAGCCTGCATTACACATTTGGATCACTTTTTTTTTTATTATTGGAAAATGTAAAATGATGTCACATAGATTCCCAAGTGACTTGCAACTATGTGGAATTACTGATTTTCTTTCTTCAAAAGTTAGCCCTTAGGTGGCAAGCTACAGACAGCCACCTACTCAAAGCCAGGGAAAATATTTTTGGTTCATGTGTTAAGTCTGTTGAAGTTCAAACCATCCCCAAAACCTTATCCCAGAATCTCAAATCCTTCAGTGTCGCTGTCTTCACCCACCTTGGTTCCCATCTCTTAGCGCACTTGTTCCAGGTGGCCTTGGCCTACTGCATGTCAGGCCATGGCACAGCCCCTTGTGCCTTTCCCTTCAGGCACAGCAGAGGCCCTTGGAGCCCATGGGCATTGCATAGGTGTTTTGTGAAATCCAACTTTTGTTGCACAGGCAGTGGAGCGCCCCAGGGACCCCGTTTAAGTAATTAAGATGGCAATAAATGGCCCAGCTCCCTACTTCCTCAAACAGGGAGCGATCTCAATGGTACTGCAGCTAAAGTTTGAAGCCAGATGTGGCCACACTTTTTTTTGTGACCAACTCACATCAGCCTCCAGAGGAACCTGAAACGTCCTACTGCAGACATGCAGGTGATCACACGCTGCGGCCCCAGGGAGATCTTTGTCACCGAGACATTTCAACATTTGGGGATGGTTCCAGGTAAACAGAGATAGGGTAATAGTTTCCAGATACATGGAGATCACTGCTGGCTCAGTGACTGTCCCCATCAAACTGGGAGATAATAAAAAGTGCCCTTTCTGTTTTTCAAATCACTTCCTCCTGTTGGTTGATTTTTTAAAAAATTATATGAAGTTATGGCTATCCTGAGTTTGCAAAGGAAGAGGCTCATTGTTCTACATTTATTGTTAATGCTTTCTCCTCAGAATCATTTTGCTGTGCAAATTTATCATCACAGAGTAAATTTTTAAAATTACAAAGACCTACGTGGAATTTGAAATATTTCCTATAATTATTTCACAATCACCTATGGATTAGCAAATGGTGTGGGGTAGAGGATACTAACGGAGATATTCACGAAAAAAAAAGTGCACATGAAATATGGTTTGGCCACATTTAATACACACAGAATATACTTTAATACTTTCATATGGTCTGAATAATATCCCCATATTGATTTTTTCCTCATTTCTACCAACTCTGCGGCAAATGTACGACAATGGCTCATTGATTTATTGTGAGTGTAGCAATGGGTTTATAATGGCATGAATCATGCCGATTGCTCAATTCACCACATACCTTAATAAAAGTTTCACTTTAATAAAACTGAGCTAAGGCAAATATGCCCAGAGGCTGGCCTGACATTCCTTATACATTACCCTGCCTCAGGAAATTATTGCCATATATTTTATAGCAGCTACAGTAGGTTAGGGGATCAGGATTAAAATGTACTAACTACTGTGATATTTAACAGAACCCCTGTGTTCCCAGTTAACCCTCAAAGGTACAAAATGAACAGGGCAATTAGGAGGGAGTATGACGTAGGGAATGGAGCCGGGGGAGACTCAGACAAGGGGGGTATCAGCACTAGCCCTTTGTGACACCACCGGTGTCCCTAAGCATGCTCTACTGTAGTGGCAGAAGAATACCTGTCCTGGTTTGCTTCTGCAGTCGCTTTGAGCAGTGAAGAAGAAAAAGGAAGCCCAGCGCTTTACAAACTACCAGTGCGATGCAAGCAACAGGTGGGGTGTCATCCAGAATACCTTACAGGCACAGAGCCTGCAAGGTGTGCACACATCCGCTCACCCTCAGCCCTGTGAACTCTCTCCTTTGCAAGATAGATTGTCATGGTTGTTAATAACAAAGTGTTTGCATAAATAACAGGTCTTATTCTATTAATAGGTGTTTAAGGGTTAAACAAAAGAAAAAAAAATCAGTCATCCTAATAGGCTACAATATTCTCTTATAAACTAAGGACTGTATTTTGTCTTCCTTAGACAGTTGAAAACGCCCCATCACACCTACATTCCGTTTACAAACAAACATCAGCTGGGGTGTGACAATGTAGGCTAAAGGGAATTGCAGGCACTGCTCCAATGACCTATCACCTGCTCCTTATTGCTCTGGAAGGAACTGATTAGATGATCCCTACACCATTAAATGCTGATTGGTGCAATGTGTGTTAGCTCAGAAGGCAGAGGAAGCCTCTCTGACTTTCATTCAGTACCAAACACTTAGGACATGATTACAAAATGTGTGGTCCAGCAAGGGGGTGGTGTGATCCTGTGGACAGTGAGGCGGCTTTGGGTTGTACTCTGGTCTGTACAGTTAACCCCTGGCTATGTGATCTTGGCTGAGGTACTCACCCTCTCTAGGCCTCTATTTCCTCATCCGCACAGTGAGGGTTCCATTGGTCCGAGTGGCGAATGTAAAGAGCCTGAGCTCAGAATAGACGTTTAACAGTATGTGTCCCTGCACCAGTTCTCAGCGCCTTCACGGGATTCGTCTCCATTCCCCGCCCCGTCCACAGGTAGCGCTTTCCGTTTCACCGTGGCTTCGCCTCACCCCTGTAGCAGCCTGGAAGGGAAGGCGGGGTCTCCCCGCGGCCACTCGGGGTCCAGGCTGGTTCCGAGGCCCTTCCTCTCTGTTCTTGGCTCCGTCATCACCGGCAGCGCTCAGCAAACCTGCTGGTAAGCATCTCCGTCACTGTCATTCTCCCCACATGGAACCTGGAGGGAAGAAACCGTCTTTACTTTTCTCAGCTTTGTTCCCCTAACGTTTAACGTTCTATGTAGCTCACCAAAAGTAGTCACTAAATATTAAATAAATGACGGATGAATATATTAATTAGTGATGTACAGCCAAGTCAACATCTTGAAGAGTATGTACTGTCACAGAAATGAACTTGATCATGAGTTTTGAAAATGGCTGGTGACTCAGGAAATGCTAGATGTGTCAAAACTCAGCTTACAACTCAAAGTCCCTGCGTTCTAAGGTAAAACAACAACAATACTACCTGACCGATATTTATCAACTGCTTCCCACGTGTGAGCCACTGTGCTGATCACTCTGCTTCCCCCTTGTCACTAGTCCTTACAACTCTATGCCATGCTATGATTACTCCCATATTATAGCTTAATACCTGGAGGCTTAGAGAGATCAAATAACTTCCCCAAGATTGCAGAGTTAACAATGGCCAAGCTAGGGTTTGAACCTGTGTCTCTCTGGTCCCAGAACTTGTGCTCTGACTCCATGTTGTCCTGAGCAAAGAGAACTGAGAGCATGACAGGTTTCAACAGCGCTGCCCTCCATCAAGGGATAATGTTCGAACACAGGGCTGAGAGCCACCGTGAACCGAACTCCCTGTTACCTAGTTCTCTATATGAGTTTCGCTCCCCTGGTCCACAATCCCAGGCTTTACTGTTTCTTTCTTGCCCTCACGCACAAAGGGACTTCAACAGGGGCAGCTGAAATAAAACCCACCATCATCAACCAGGAACTAAGCTGTCAAAAGAAATGAAAAATCCAGGGGCAACTGCAGTCTTACCATTCATTAATGGGTTTATCGGGAACTCTCTTGACATTGAGCTCTAACTACAGCATTTAAGAAAATCCCAAATTTGAAAATAAATAAGTTGGCTGACATACAGACATTTTACATATGAATTTAATAAAATAGATTTTTCTTTTTGAAATCTTTGGTAATCTCTGAAATATATCAACTGCACCCCAGGAACATAGTATCCCAAGTCATGATTCATGAAATGAAACGGAAATGTATTATGTAATTCAATTTGGAGAGTCCAGCCCAGAGCTCATTAGGGCTGTTGCTGGTGATGTGGACTGTATTTTGGAGGCCTTGTGGTTTGGGCAAACTTCTCCCAGTCCTTACCTCCCCTTCCTCTGAGAACATTATAACCAAATATCGTCACCCTTTAAAAATAGCCTTCTCGAGCATTTTGCCTACAAATGCGAATCGGTCCTGGGAAATCTTAGGAAAAACTGTGGACTGTTTCCCCTCTCCTCCCACTTTGCCATGAACACGTCTCATAATGAGTCAGGCTGAGGACTGACTCATGGCCTTTCTATGTAGTTCCTAGGTCCAGATCAGGCCTAGCCCATGTACTGGGCAGGTGGACACCAGGATGTCATCTGAGGTAACAGGAGCCCAGAGAAATGAAGGGACTTCCCCAAAGTCATATGGCTCTTGAACGTGAGAACTAGAACCAGCTTTGAAATCTTTGGATTCTTTCTTAGTTCATCACATAGCCTACATTTCCAACCATTTACTACATGTGGTTATTTCTGTGAAAACAACTAAGCAAATGAGGAAGAAAGCACTGTAAAATACTTTTCATTTAGTCTTATCTAATTTATTTTTATTTTTTTTAGTGAGAGAGACAGAGAGACAAAGAGAGGGATGCATAGGAACAGACAGGCAGGAAGGGAGAGATGATAAGCATCAATTCTTCATTATGGCGCCTTAGTTGTTCCTTGATTACTTTCTCATATGTGCCTTGACTAGGGTTGAGGGGCTATAGCAGAGCGAGTGACCCCTTGCTCAAGCCAGTGACCTTGGGCTTCAAACCAGTGATCTTTGGGCTCAAGCCAAAGACCATGGGGTCATGTCTATGATCCCATGCTCAAGCCAATGACCCCGTGCACAAGCTGGTGAGCCCGCGCTCAAGCTGGTTGAGACCATGCTCAAGCTGGAGACCTTGGGGTTTCGAACCTGGTTCCTCTGCATCCCAGTCCAAAGCTCTATTCACTGCGCCACCGCCTGGTCAGGCTAATCTTATCTGATTTTCATTGCACTTTTTTTTTTTTTTGTATTTTTCTGAAGCTGGAAACGGGGAGAGACAGTCAGATAGACTCCCGCATGGGCCCGACCGGGATCCACCCGGCACGCCCACCAGGGGGCGATGCTCTGCCCACCAGGGGGCGATGCTCTGCCCCTCCGGGGCATCGCTCTGTTGTGACCAGAGCCACTCTAGCGCCTGGGGCAGAGGCCAAGGAGCCATCCCCAGCGCCTGGGCCATCTTTGCTCCAATGGAGCCTCAGCTGTAGGAGGGGAAGAGAGAGACAGAGAGGAAGGAGAGGGGGAGGGGTGGAGAAGCAGATGGGTGCTTCTCCTGTGTGCCCTGGCCGAGAATCGAACCCGGGACTTCCGCATGCCAGGCCGACGCTCTACCACTGAGCCAACCGGCCAGGGCTTCATTGCACTTTTTTTTTTTATTTATTCATTTTAGAGAGGAGAGAGAGAGACAGAGAGAGAGAGAGAGAGAGAGAGAGAGAGAAGGGGGGGAGGAGCTGGAAGCATCAACTCCCATATGTGCCTTGACCAGGCAAGCCCAGGGTTTTGAACCGGCGACCTCAGCATTTCCAGGTCGATGTTTTATCCACTGCACCACCACAGGTCAGGCCTTCATTGCACTTTTTAAAATTAATGAGATTCTTTAAATTAATGAGTTAAAACTCACCATTTTAACCATTTAAAAGTATACACTCAGTGGATTCACAATATTATGCACCATCACCACCACCAAATTCCAGAATGTTTTGTCACCCTGAAGAACATGGTACCATTAAGGAGTCACTCCTCATTCTCCTCTCTCCTGAGCCTCTAGCAACCACTAGTCGTCTTTCTGTCTCTACGGATCAACCCATTTTAGACATTTCATATAACAAAACATATACTATGTGACCTTTTGTGAATGACTTCTCTTAGTAAAATATATGTATTCAAGGCTTGTCCATGTTGTAGCATGTATCAGTAGTGCTGAATAACATTTCTGTTTGTTTATACTACATTTTATTTATTCATTCATAAGTTGATGGATGTTTGGCTTGTTTTCAGTTTTTGGTTATTAATGAATAATGCTTCTATGAATACTCATGTACCAGTTTTTATTTAATATATATATTAAGACTTTATTCATTTTAGAGAGAGAGACAGAGAGAGAGAAAGGGGGGAGGAGCAGGAAGCATCAAGTCCTGTATGTGCCTTGACTGGGCAAGCCTGGGGCCCTGAACCAGCTACCTCAGTGTTCCAGGTCGATGCTTTATCCATTGTGCCACCACAGGTCTGGCCAAGTTTTTGTTTAAATTTTTGTTTGTTTTAAATTCTCTTGGGTTCATCAGGAATAGAGTTTCTGAGTCATATGGTAATTCTCTTTAACTTATTGAGAACCACCAAACTGTTTCTTAGAGCAGCTATATTATTTTACATTCTCACTGGGAATGTAGGAGGATTACAATTTCTCCAATTCTCATCAACATTTGTTACTTCTTGATTTTTTGGTAATTTTTTTTCTTGGAGCTATTCCAATGTGTGTGAGTGGTATCTCATTGTGGTTTTGATTTGCATTTCCCTAATGACTAATGATGTTGAGCATTTTTTCACTTGCTCATTGGCCTTTTTTTTTTTTTATCCTCTTTTGAGAAGTACTTATTCAAGTCATTTGACTATTTTTCAAAATTTGGGTTGTTTATCTTTTTGTTGTTGAGCTGTAAAGAATATTTTATATATTCTGGATATTAGCACCATACCAGACACATGATTTGTAGATATTTTCTTTCATTCTATAGAATGTCTTTCATCTTCTTTTTTTTTAAAAATTTTTAAAAGACTTTATTTATTCATTTTAGACAGGAGAGAGAGAGAGAGAGAGAATGAGAGAGAGAATGAGAGAGAGAGAGAGAGAGAGAGAGAGAGAGAGAAGGGAGGAGCAGGAAGCATCAACTCCCATATGTGCCTTGACCAGGCAAGCCCAGGGTTTTGAACCGGCGACCTCAGCATTCCAGGTCGACGCTTTATCCACTGCGCCACCACAGGTCAGGCTCTTTCATCTTCTTAATATTGTCCATTGCACAAAAGTTTTAAATTGTGATTAAGTTCATTTTTTTCTTTTGTTCCTTGTGATTTGGGTATCCTGTTTATGAAACTATTGCCTAATTCAAGATCATGAAGATTTATAACTGTATTTTCTTCTAAGAGATTAATAGCTTTAGCTCTTACATTTAGGCCTTTCATTAACTTTGAATAAATTTTTACATGTGGTGTGAGACAGTGATCCAAATTTGTTTTTTTATGTGTAAATACTCAGTTGTCCCAGCACCATTTGTTGAAAAGGCTATACTTTCCCCACTCAGTGGTTTCAGTCGTCCTTGTTTAAAATTAATTAACTATAGGTATATGAATTTACTTCTGGAGTCTTCATTCTATTCTATTGTCTATTTATATCCTTGAGTCATTACTATATTTTTTCATTACTAGAGCTTGATAGTAAGTTTTGAAATTGGGAAATATGAGTCACCCAACTTTGTTCTTTTTCAAGGTTGTTTTGGCTATTCCAAGTCTCCTGTAATTTTATATGAATTTTCAGATCAGTTTGCCTATCCCTGCATAAAAAGTCATTGGAAGACTTCATTGTAGAGCATGTCTACTAGTAATAAACGCTCTTCATTTTTGTTTATATGAGAATGTCTTAATGTCTACTTCTCTGTTTAAACTGTTTTATTGAGATACAGTTCCTATATCATACAGCTTACCCACTAAAGTGGACAATTCAATCATTTAAAATTTATTTATATATATATGTATAACCATCATCACTGTCAATTATAGAACATTTTTATCACCTTAGAAAACATCCCATAACATTTAACTTTCACTCTTTCTGGTTTCTTTTAAATAATTAGTCAAAACATTTATTTTGGCTTATTTTGTCCTATCCTGTGTGAAACTTAAACTATGATTTCATCTCTAAAAGATATTACACTTTATCTAAGGAGAAAACACAATCAACAAATACATAACAGCCTAATTCTGCCACTTTTAAGCTTTAAGACTATGGCAGGTTGTATTTTCCAGGACGGACACAATAATGTCTTGAGAAGGGGTTAGATATCATAAAGTTGGTATTTGGCATTTGGATATCTGGTGGTTAGCAGGACCAAAGCTGGAAGTAAGTAGAGGGCTCGCACAGTGACTTCCTGGCATACAGTAGATGTTCAGTAAATGTTTATTGAAATAAGAAATGACTAAACCAATTAAGAACCTATTAGAAACCTGTCTGGAATGATGGCTTTAGAAAAAACACGGATGAAAAAATTACTAGAGATCTGAACAAGAAAAAAGCAGCTGAATCCAGTGAAAGAGTAGAGAGATGGATAACACACGAAGGTGTTTCCCTGAGAAGCAGAAGGATAGAGGGAAGAACAAAAGGAAAACATGACATATTTGAAAAAGGCAGGTCTATGGCATTGGGGTCTGCCTTTGTATTATATGATCATGACATGCCAAACATGTTAAATTTAAAAAAATTGAAAATGAGAGAAATAAAAGGAAGGTTGTTGTTCTGTCCCAAAGGAAACATGCAATACTTAGGTGAGCACATCTAAACTTAAATCCTTGCAAAGACAGCACGATCCCAGCAGATATTAAAATGTAGACTAAACATTCTAACAAGAGAGTAGGAATCGTGCTTTTTGCTCAGGGTCTCTGTATAAAACCTGTTGATTAATTAATTGATTCAACTGTTTCTTCATTCAATAAATATTTCTTGAATATCTGCTCTGTGCCTGGCAGGGACTGTGTAAGACACCACAGATACAGTAACAAGTCATAGATTCTTTCCTCAAGGATAGACACTATCTTAATATAGCATGGTTAGTATTTCCCTGGGGCTCAGTGCAGGAGTCACAGGAACATACAAGAGAGGCCAATAGCTAATCCCAGTGGTCAGAAACCAACACATTCTTTCTCAGTTAAGAGCTAAAGAGTGATTAACAGTGTATGAGACAGGTGAGATTAGGGTGAGTGGGGTGGGGAGCATCCCGGACAGATAAATAGCATGCACAATGATCTAGGTATTTGAATGTTTTGGGAAATTATTGGTAGTTCAATATGGAGGGAGAGTGGGAATTTGATTCTGGAGGTAAGCAGAAGTTGGATCTTGTAGGACCTTTTAGTTCTGATGAAGATATTTGGAATTTATCAATGTGGAGGACTAAGCCAGTTAGTAACCTCATCTTAAAAATGAGTGCATGTGTACACACACACGCACACACACACAGTGAGAGGGAGAGATTCAAAGAAGTGGTTTTACCCATTCTAAATCCACAGTTTGATAATCTCTTAAGCACTTCAAACTCATTATGCACATTAAGTTTAAATTGTGAGTTTGTCTGCCATCTGGGAGGAAGGGGTAATGGGAGATTACTCACACATGTGCTTCAGGAGCTGGCTGAGGAAGTGGAATCAAGATCTTCATCAAAAGGAAAGTTTTCCAGCTGTGGAGGTGACTTCCCCGACATAGAGGGCAGTTCTTGGAAGTGAGGGTGAAGTGTGCTAGTCCAGGTCCAGCCCCCTGGCTTCCAATGAGGAAAATCCAAGTTTTGAAATTGCCAATTCCCACAGCAAGTGCTTTTAGAGAGGGTGTGTGATGTTCCACGTGGAGGTAAGTGAAATCTGCAATGCTAAGGGTTTCTCTCTCATCTACTAAGTGGCAGAGACCAAGAGGGCAGCAGTGAGACAGGCTGGGAAGGCATGCTTTACTGTGGAGCAGACACAGAAAATCTCTTACAGCACTTCCCTCCAGGTGTGCAGACAGGGAGACTTTCATCAGTTCCCTTGTGGGAGGAGGGCAGTTTTATCAGATAGAAGAGAGGATTTTCTCCCCATGGAGGCAGAGGTCTTTGTGTGACCAACTATATGATCAAGTGGCAACAGTTTTCTGGAGTGCCTGAGACCATCTACTGGGCAATGATTTGACTTTGGGTGACAGGCACTCAACACAATGAGCAGTTAATTGCTATAGAGATGTTTACCTGAAACCTATGTGTTCTTATGGACCAATGTCACCTCATTCAATTTAATTTCTTAAAAACCCTCTAGTGGTAGAAAAAGAGATTTAGTCTAATGGGTTTCATGGAAAGAAAGGGGACCCAGACAGGAAATGGAGCCCATCCCCTCAGTCCAGCTTGTTACTCGGGGCAGAATTCCTGATGAGGCCAGTGGGAAGTGCGGGTCACACTCGACTGCCCCAAGCATGACCCCAGAAGGTGTTTGCTGGAGAAAAGAGAGCAAATGATATTGCAGGCATTTTGATTTGAAGTAAATTGGGATCTCAGGAGCCCATGGAACTGAGTGCCTTTGAGGGAAGCTCTTCACTTTGGATAGCAACTTGTACTTACCTTACCCCAAACCTAGCGATGACAGGCATGGTCAGGAATTCTTTCTGCCCTGAAACAGTCCAGCTGTGTTGGAACCACTCTAGAATTAAGATTTTTGATAAGGTGGACCTGTGGTTAAGAACAAATATTATGAATTTTGCATGCGAACTTGGGAGAAACTGTTAGGCTTTTGTACTAAATATCAAGATTCCACGGTCATTGTTCTGTGAGGTTTGTCCAAGTCTCTGTTCTCTATTTCTACCATGTAAAAGTGTGTATAAAAAGAGTGACAGAGTATTATAATGAAGTAAAACAAAACAAAAAAGCGCACGTGTGCCCGCGCACACACACACACACGCACACCAGGGCAATGGAGCAGAAGCCCATTGTAGACAGAAAGCTAGAAGAGCTTTCCTGTTGCCCCAGTGATCAACATGCAGATGTTCACCCCCAGGAGGTCAGCTTCTCTACTGGAGGAGAAGGAACACTAAGCCGGCCTTGCCCCACTTCTCAGGCCGATGGAAAGAATGAATGAGAAGAATGATATCTATGTATTTTGGAAGTAGAGATGTTATGAGATAAAATGTTTTCCAATCAGCCAATTACAAAGAATCATGTCCAAGGACATTTTTTATAACCTTAGCTGCCTTCTAGATAGGACAGGAAAATAGCAACTCTAGCAAAAATGATAAAACATATCTGACAACCCAAGTCTGATTTATGCTCGGTTGTTTCTGCTGTGTACTTCTGCACCAGTCAGGAAAGTGCCGAGAGTCTAGCTTTCACAAATGGCCTCAGTTTATCTTGCCCTCTCAGGTAGCTTTTGCTGATGATCCTTGTCGCTCTTCCTCTCCCTCCCTTGTACTCAGCACGGATGGCCCAAAATGTTGCTATCTGGGACCTGCTGCCTACAGCTGGCTTCTGGTCTACCCAGCTCTCCAGGTGATCTCAACAACTGGTAAGTGCACCTTGCATCTTATTCTTCCACGTCTGCCTCAGATTTCAGCGTGGGGCTGAGAGTAAATATTTTTGGATGAATTGCTTGGTAAATAAAAATACTCTTAATAATAAAAATGCAAAAATTCACCTCAGAGAGAAAACAGTGGCATAATCTTTTTGAGCATCCCAAAATGGAAACTTCCTGGCCAGGAACTATTAGCTTATCTTCCAAACACACAGAGGTGGGAACATACCAGATTTAGGTTTCATCATTTACATTTCTCTAGCAGGAGTTGTCATTTTTACTATGAACTCTACATAGACTAGATCGACACTAAATGACAGAACAGTGAAAAATGCAGGAAGCTGATAACTGCATGTATCTACTTGACAGATCATTTACAATTTTTTTTAAATTGCTATTTTTAAGTGGTACGATGAAAAACAAACAAAAAAACCAACAAAAACCCCAGTGGTGTGGAATAATGGAAAGAAGACTGCATTTGGCTTTTAAGTCTCAGGTATGAAAATAATACAGGATCCCTAGTAGACTTATCTGATCCACAGTGTCCTCATTACAGTGTCAATATGGTCATAAAACATGCCCGCACCATCTCTCAGAGTCCTGAAACCCCAGTGATACCGTGCACAGAACCGTAATTTATAAATTCTAAAAAGCTTCACTATATTAGTTAATATTATTACAAAAATGAAACAAAGCTCTCCATGTCTGCTGTGGGAAGGGGATTTGGCTTTGGCCATGGTCATTGTGTAATTTCAGATAAGCAGTTCCACTTAACATCACAGTAGACATGCTGGAATTTTGAGAAATGAATGATCTAATTTCATTTTTGTTTTTGTAAAATCGTCAGACAAATTGTTTTGTGGTGTTTTTTTTTCCCCTTTCTCTTAACATCTGGTTTCTTTGATTTGATCAGAACTAGACATACCAAAAGAGTATAAAAAATGCTTTGGGATATATTTGCAGACACTAGTCATTTGGATCTTTTCATGCATTTTCTAGGTTCTTATCTGAGCCCAGCCTAGACACTTGGGTCTTTAAATATTCCTCATGTGCAAGATGATGTAGTTATCAGGTGAACCTATTTTTATTAAACTTAATTAAAAAGTTTGTTGAGACTATACTAGCCCAAACTCCTTTATAATAGAAAATCAGAGGCCAAAGTTGCTTAAGTAATTTCCTGTGATGGCGTGATAGGGAGAAAACCTCACTGAGGAGGTGACTTCCCATGTGGGTGCCCAGTGCGAAGTCATGAGTCTTGCTCTCATTGGTCCAACTAGAGCTTGTGGCTGCTCAAGGCTGACTTCTGATCCACATGACCAGGTCTTCCCCCCACTTCTGTGTAAGTTTGGACACACTGAGGCTCAGTTGTGATCATCCTGTCTATTGAGGCAGCTGTGGAGCTGGTGACAGGAAGAGTTGCCCTGGGGTCCCCCTTCCTGCCCTCCAAGACAAGGTCACCATGACCTCCCTAAACTTAAGCATGAGCACAGGTCAGCCAAAGTTCTGTCTCATTTTGCAGTTCAACCACATTGACTCAGCTGAACTTTTAAGAAGAGTGAATACAAGAGAGGTAAATTATTAACCACCTAGCTAGTGTACCCCATGGTCTAAATGGGTAGAGTGTGGAATTAACATCTACAGATCAAACTGCTGCTCAGCCCACCAAAAATAGTCTCAATCTACAAACAATCAAGTACTCAGTACTTCATATTTAAACACTAGATGTTACATGAAAGAATAAGAAGATAGTATTCCACTGTTTTTTTGCACACATTGGGATTTTGGGTGTCAGTTTTCATTCACTCATTCTTTACGAATGTTGACTGAATACCCGTGGATCAGGCAGTAGTATCAAGGTCCCAAGGACACAATCGTGACAAAACCAAAAATGGTTCCTACATCTTGGGAACTTAAAGTCTGTAAAAGTAGAGAAACTTGAATCAAAATGACACATGTTCAAATATAAAACCACCACGGTGATGAGTGCTAAGAAGGAAAGCTACTAAGTGCTATGATGGCAGAAAAGGTACCGACCCAGCCTGAGCGTCAAGAAGGCTCCCTAAGAAAGTGATATTTAAGCTAAGATCTGAAGAGTGAGGATAGGTCAGCTAGATGAGAATTCCAAGGAGAAGCAATTGCCCAGTGAAAACTCTGTTACAGAAGAAAGCAAAGTGCTCTGATGAATTGAAGGTATTCTGTAGTGTGACATTCGAATGAGAAGTAGAGTAATACCTGCTGATGTTAGGGTGGTAGGCAGGAACCAGATAATTGAAGACTCTGTGGCCAGGATAAGATTTCTTAGACTAAGAATGAGGGGAACATACAAAAGGGGTTGGAAAGTGTGCTATGAAAGACAGTTTGGAGTAGTAAGAGTGAACGTGGGACACCTGTTAGGAGGCTAGAATGGTAGTCAAGGTGGAACAGGATGGTAGCTAAGACTAAAAAATGAAGTAGACAGAATGAAGAATGAGGTTAAGAACTGACAAAACATGGAATGGGTTGAATGTTTATATGATGGCGGAATGCATCAACAATGACTTGTGGGTTTTTGGATAGGTAAAGGTGCCTGGGATAAGGAACCCTAGTACTGGATGTAAGGGAAGATTCCAGATTCCTTTTGCACATGTCATTATTCAGGTGTCTGATGCCATTGCTAAGTAGACATAGAATAAGCATCTGAATACATGAAACTAAAGCTCAGAGGAGAGGTCATAGCTCAACACAGACTTGATTGTCGTTGCTACATAAATGGCATAAACACTAATGAAGCCAGGGACGTGAGTGAAATTCAATGAAGAGAAGGGGTTCTGCTGATGGTCTTGCTCTGTCTCTACTACCAAACCCTTCATCCCCAGCCACATGCTGAGAGCTGCCTCCTCAGGCCACTGAGGATGTTTCTTATTTAGTTCTGGCAGGCTTCTTTTCAAATTAAACAGGAGTGTGTATGCGTGCATGGGTGTGTGTGTGTGTGTGTGTAGCTAAAGGTTTATTCTGTGGATCCAGGGTTGGACTGAGTTTGGATTTCATTTTCTAATGCTCTAGTCTGCAAAAGTTTTCAAAATGGAGGGTGCAAGGTGGCTTTTGCTGGGTCATAGCTTGTCTCCTTCACTCTCAGCTTTTGACAAAGCTCACACCTTTTTCTGCAAGGTTCCCTACTGCTCAAGACATTAAATAGCCTGATTTTATTATTTCTAACTTTCTCAGAATTTCATCACCCACAATTACTGGATAATTGTACTTTTTCTTCTTCCAGCAAGGTTTACTGGGAGTTGAACATCTACTTTACAATTCCCTACCTGCCTTGGAATAGGATTCTGATTCTTAATCTCAGCCTCCCGGCTTGGGCACAACATGGTGATGCACTCCATCCCCTGCTGGGGCCCAGACCTTCTGCTCCCTGGAGAGGGTGCTATCAGAGATCTCCATCTTTCCAATGGAATTGTAATTGAAATTGCTAGATTTTCATGGACTTTTACTTCCTTGTTTTGGTTGTACTGATCGGAACAAACTTCCCTTTTTAACTTTTTTATTTTTAGTGAGAGCAGGGGAGGTAGAGAGACAGATTCACACATGCTCCCTAACCAGGATCCACCCAGAAAGCCCACTAGGGGGTGATGCTCTGCCCATCTGGGGCCATTGCTCCATTGCTCAGCAACTGAGCCATTTGTTTTTTAGTGCCTGAGGCGGAGGCCACTGAAGCCATCCTCAGCACCCAAGGCCAACTCACTCGAACCAATCAAGCCATCACTGCAGGAGGGGAAGAGAGAGAAAGAGAGAGAGAGAGAGAGAGAGAGAATGGGAGGGGGAGGGGTGAAGAAGCAAATGGTCACTTCTTCTGTGTGCCCTGACAGGGAATTAAACCTGGGACATACACACAACTGGCCAACGCTCTACCACTGAGTCAGCTGGCCAGGGCCAACAAACTTGCAAAACACATTTTCTATGATATTTCTCAGGTGGTGTTCCTGGCTTTTCTACATGTCTTGAAGGGGCCAGGATATAGATTAGGGGAAGGTCAAGGTCTTGCTTGTGGCTGATAGGCTTACCCAAAACTAAGATTTTAGGGCCTGATTTTACTGCCTATCATCTTTCAGTTCTACTTTGGAAAAATATATATATTTGCCTTGAATTTAAAACCAACCAATATAAGGTGAGTGCCTAGAACAATCTGCTGGGCTCATGACCTGGGGGTACCGAAACAAAAATGAAAGACATAATCCATGCCTTCAAGATGCATATTTGTATAGTAGAGGCAACAGAAAGAAAATGACCATCTCTAAAATGATATGATGACAAAAATGGAAAAGTGAATAATGTGAGCAAAATAAATTATTCCACCAGAGATTTTAAGAGCTATGTGTTTTAAGGAACTAGGTATGGTTTGCACAAAGCACATCAATAGTTCATTTCACAGGAAAAGATGGTGGTCTCTGCAGACAAATTATGGAAACAGAGTACATAAGCCAGAAAGTAGAATGTGGACCCAAATATTCAGAAGCTCCTCCATCAGTTAGATTTGCAACACAAATTTATATTAATAGAATAAATAATTCTAATGGAAAGTGGATGAACATAACATAACAGTGTTGGCAAACTGGCAAAATTTGTATGGCCTTAAAGTTTAACTTTGAGAACTGAGATGTCCAAAAGAAAAAGATATATGAGGCTTGCACCATCATCAGAAAGACAAACATATATACAGTTCATTTCAGTGGATCTCAAACTTGTCTTAAATCAACAACCTTCTGTTCATGTTAATGTCTTGATTAGACATTTCAATTAAAAATACCCATGTATTCAGTAGAAGAATTCTAGCTGGTAAACATGACCCAGACATTTGTAAGAATATATTTAATATCTGTATACTCACTATGTTTGTAGGTCACAGGAGGGAAAAGTGATGTATAATTATTTTCCCCCTTTGTTAGGTTGCCATCACTTAAGCACAAATGTGGAGTATTTGACATAGAGTTCAGGTTTACAAGATGAAAGTGTGGGAATCAGTGTCAAATGACTGTGTTTCTGAAAAATAGAAATCTCAAGAAGGAAAAACAGAAATACCATGCATGCTCTATCCTTCTTGTTCAGTGAAACAGCAACAGTTTAGATTATTTAAAGTAGCAGATACAATGAATATCATCACAAATTGCATTCATTTTTGAAACAGTGTGGATACTGACTACTAGTAGTATCAAGAATATATTCAAGATTGTTTTGATACCTGTCTCTAAATCAGGAAATACCCGGGGAGTGGGGGTGGGTGATGAATTTCTCTTACAAAGCTGTTTCTGAATGTTACATGTAACAGATATGGTAAATACTTTTTGTTGAAGAAACCATGCATTTAAGTTTAAGTGAAATCAACAAAAAAGAAATAGATGTATGGATATGTGATTTGGAAATTAAAGTTAGTCTTAAAAATGTAACTAAAATGTGGACCATGGTGGGGGGGATCATAGTTTACGTTCTAAAGGGACATGGAGGAGAGAGCTAACAAAGAAATTCTGTATTATCCCAGAGGACATAACTAGGACTTAGAATTTATAGAGAGGTGAAACTTGGCACTCTAGAAGGGAGGAACTTCCCAAGAACTTGAGATATCCAATATGGAAATGAGCTGCTTCAGGATAATGAACTCACAAAGACAGCAGTGTTCAAGCAGATATTGGATTACTGCCTGTCAAGGATGTCATAGAAGAAATTGATTTGTGTGCAAGACTGGGTTAGATCAGTGACTTTCAATTTATTTTAAAGGAGTGGAACTTTTTTTTCAAATCACCTCTTCCATAAAAAAAACACGCACAACATTTAAAACATATATATAATGAATAAAATAAGGGCTGTTTTGATGAGCTCCCACCCTCTGGGTTTCCTCAACTCTCACGTGACTGACCCTTGGAACCTCCTTAGAATTCCAAGGGCTTGAACAATCCCCCTCTTCACTACATAATATCTAAGGATTTATGACTCCTTTTGCTTCCAGGATTCTATGATTATTCTGTATAGGAATCATTCTGGTTTGAAATGGTTCATTACTATGTTTCTGTTCTTTTTATTTTAATTCCTAAAACATATGGAATGTCACAAAATAGATTCAGAAATGTTTAGCCCAGAGTTTAGTTTAGATCTATCTAAACACACATTTTGACCCATCAGGATATAAACATGATGATTTTTTCCCCCAAAGGAAGACTTTATGAGATCTAGTAATATATATTTGAGATTCAAACTACTTGCGATCAGATTGTATGACAATGAGGAAGTACAGCATTAAGTAACCAGCCCCAATGACTTTGATCAGCTTGTATTTAGTGTGTTATGGAATTATGTGTTCCTTTCAACTCTGTCTGGCCATTGAGGCTCTTTTGAAGCTCACATGTAGGCAGTTAATCTTACTGGTTCCATTGATTTATAACAGGGAGAAAAAAATGCTCTTGTAGATCCAAATAACTTAAACTTGAAAAAGTTTCAGTCAAGCGATTTTGTCCATAAGCCACTAATAAAATTAAAGAGATGTCAAACAGAGAACAGATGTCTTGCAGGGTCATTGCTGTGCAGGTGCAAAAACAAGTTAACCAGTTGATCAGTTTGGGAGGCTCAACCTGCTAACCAACCTAAAAATAAAGATAGATGCAACAAGCAGATAATGATTTATTTAAACCAGCATGAGGAAAAAGATGGCAGTTGAGATTTTAAAAGTGAAACTTTTTAATTAGTCTCTCTGGTGTGTACTCTTAGCAGGCCAAATTACAGCCAGTTGACAGAGGAAAGAGACATCGACAAGTACGTTCACTGCCGCCTTACTTATAAGCAAGAAGCTGAAGACATTCTGCTTATGTATCATCTGCAGAATATATGGCTAAAATGTGGTGGGTGCATTCCCCTTGGGATGTTAGGAGTAATCTGTTAGGAGCAACATACTAGCTGCATCAAAGCAACATGAATGCATTGTAAAGACATAGTTAATTTTTTTAATGAGATGTAAAACAATGCCATTTCCATAAATTAAGAATACATCAATAGAAAACAATAAGACTTACATTTTGTCAGAGCACATTCAAACACATGGTTGCCTATGGAGGAGTGTATTACAAAGACAAGGAGCCGAGGAATGGGAACAGAAGAGAATAAAGGCAGCGATCAAACCACTAGTTGTTGTATAGTGTGAAACTAGTGGTATGTAGGAGAAATGTGAAAAATAAATTTTCAAAGTGAAGAAGAAACTGATCGACTCTCTGAGAACTAGAGAAGACTTGTCAGAGGAGCAAATACTTGAGCTGGCTTTTTAGGTATAGAACAATAGGGAATATTTGAAGAGCTTAATCCAGTGTAACTATGGCATTCAATGTATACTGAGAATTAGCAGGAGATGTGGTGAGTGCTATGAGTCAGGCACAGGTCACAGATGGTCTGGGATGCCGTGTAAACAACTTACGTTTTATCCCAGAGCCAATGGAACAAATGGAAATTTTTTTGTTTGTTTGTTTTTATTTATTTTTTTATTTTTTTTTATAATAATTTTATTTTTTCAATGGGGTGACATCAATAAATCAGGATACATATATTCAAAGATAACAAGTCCAGGTTATCTTGTCGTTTAATTATGTTGCATACCCATCACCCAAAGTCAGATTGTCCTCTGTCATCTTCTATCTTGTTTTCTTTGTGCCCCTCCCCCTCCCCATTTCCCTCTCCCATCCCCCCCCCCGTAACCACCACACTCTTATCAATGTCTCTTAGTTTCACTTTTATGTCCCACCTACATATGGAATAATGCAGTTCCTGGTTTTTTCTGATTTACTTATTTCGCTTCGTATCATGTTATCAAGATCCCACCATTTTGCTGTAAATGTTCCGATGTCATCATTTCTTATGGCTGAGTAGTATTCCATAGTGTATATGTGCCACATCTTCTTTATCCAGTCATCTATTGATGGGCTTTTTGGTTGTTTCCATGTCCTGGCCACTGTGAACAATGCTGCAATGAACATGGGGCTGCATGTGTCTTTACGTATCAATGTTTCTGAGTTTTTGGGGTATATACCCAGTAGAGGGATTGCTGGGTCATAAGGTAGTTCTATTTTCAGTTTTTTGAGGAACCACCATACTTTCTTCCATAATGGTTGTACTACTTTACATTCCCACCAACAGTGTATGAGGGTTCCTTTTTCTCCACAGCCTCTCCAACATTTGCTATTACCTGTCTTGCTAATAATAGCTAATCGAACAGGTGTGAGGTGGTATCTCATTGCAGTTTTGATTTGCATTTCTCTAATAACTAAAGAAGATGAGCATCTTTTCATATATCTGTTGGCCAACCAATGGAAATTTTAAGCAGAGAAAAAAATAGGAATCGATTAAGTAATATATAGACCACTAATGGATGTCAGACAGGATGCAGTCCTGATTTGAAGAGATAGAACAAGAGAAGAGGAATCTCTGGGAATATTTGAAACAAGCTATATATAGATGAGTGTCTGAATTAAGGAAGTAACAATGGGGATGCTAAGGTTATTCAGGTGTAAAACTGATAGGATATTGCAACTGATAGATACTGAGAGCTGAGAAAAAAATGTTTAGGATGGCTCCAAAATTTTGGCCAGGATTTTGTGATAAAAAGTTATTGTATTAAAACAATAAAGGTAATTCAGAAGAAAGCTGAGGAATGGACTTAGTTCCATATAGCACGTGTTGAGTGTGAAGCACTTGTAGGACCATTCACGCAGTGGTATCTAGTAAGTAATGATATCTGTTATCAGGAGGTAGGCCTGAGCTAAAGATACAAATTTGGGAATGAAGATAGTGCAAGTACTGCCTCTGTTTCAAACACTTGTAGTAGGGGGTGGTATGTAGAAGGAACAGAAAAGAGTGTCAAGCAGTTAGAGAATACACAGGAATGGAGAAAGAAAAGGAGTTCAAGAAGTGATTTAGGGCCTGACCAGGCAGTGGCACAGTGGATAGAGCATCGGACTGGGATGCAGAAGACCCAGGTTTGAGACCCCTGAGGTTGCCAGCTTGAGCGCGGGCTCATTTGGCTTGAGCAAAAAGCTCACCAGCTTGGACCCCAGGTCGCTGGCTCGAGCAAGGGGTTACTCAGTCTGCTGAAGGCCCATGGTCAAGGCACATATGAGAAAGCAATCAATGAACAACTAAGGTGTCACAATGAAAAACTGATGATTGATGCTTCTCATCTCTCTCCATTCCTGTCTGCCTGTCCCTATCTATCCCTCTCTCTAACTCTGTCTCTGTAAAAAAAATAAAAAGAAGAAGAAGAAGCAATTTAGGGTACAATAGAAGAGTGAGGGAAGGAGAAAGAAGTCTGTAAAATAGAAGGAAGCCTAAGAGAATTGATGTGTTGGAAGACTAGGGCATTGAACACTTGATCAATGAGGAGGAAGGCCTTCTTCCATTCCACGTACCTGTTCACCAGCAAGCCCTCCTGATGGCATCCCTGAAGGTCGTCTCCACTATTCTCCATCGCCATCACGGTCACCAAGCCCCTGCCAACACCACCTCTCTACTGTGATAACTTCTTAACTGTCTCTTGCCTCCATTCTAATCTTAAATCATAGCCAGAGTACTATATTTAAAACACAAATTATAACATGTCAGTTCTCTGCTTGTAAACCTTCCATCTCTTCCCCCTATAAATAGAAGAGAAATCCATCCTTTATCATGGCCTACAAGAACTGAAGAAATCTGCCCCCTGCTAGCCTCGGCTACCCTTCTCAGGTCGCTTCCTCTCTTGTCCTCCATTGTCCTCCATTCTGTCCCTATAAGAGGCAACAAATTCTTCCCACCCAACCCCCTTTCTTTCCTGTAATGTTAGTGCAGCTTGTCCATTTTCATCCTGCCTGACCACTCCATCCTTCTTTACTGCATCTTAAGTCAGAAGTGAAATGTTCGGTGTGAGAGTGTATTGTATGACTAGTAGAGGAGGCACCCAGGTAAAGGCTATCTGCACAGACACACGTATATAGTCACCTCTCAAAATAAGTTAAATAATATATTCTTCAGCACTACATACCCCTTTCCAACCAATCCCTTCCCTTGTTAATTGCCAACAGAGGTGAACAGCATTTGACTTTTGTTATCAGATGTCTTGCTGGGGAAAATAGTGGTAAATATGAAGCATGGCTAGACTTCTATTGTTCAACACAGTCTTTGTGATTGTCAAAACTCTACAAGTGTGTCTTTCCCATACCAAGTTGCCTTCACCTCTGCTAGCACTAAGACTGGCACTGAAAATAGCCAGCAATTGTCAGCTGGCCTTAGAAAGACTGTTTCCTTCTCTGAAACTTTAGATGATTTAGCTATTGTTGCTTCTAATGTTATCTGATGTCTTCAAAAATATTATTTTAAAATATGTTTCTATTTTCTTTCCTTTAATGATTGCAAGCAAAAATGTTGGACTACTCCATCTTGCTATATACTACTTGAAAGTGGAGGTTGATTTTCTTTATAAATACTATTTTTAAAAACATTTGCCAGTGAGTACTTACAGGACACTTGTTTCAGTCTTAACTTTGCACTGAAGGAGTTAGAAAAAGAATGTAAACAGTGTGCCCTGACCAAGGTGGCTGACACCCACTGGAGAAGGAAAAAGATGCCCAAGTGAAGCGATCAGCATGGCAGCGTGGTGGGATATAATGGAAAAGGACATAACCTTGGTGAAGTCACTTTGTCTTCCAGATTCAGTTCCCTCAGCAGCAAACGAGAGGCTTGATTTCAATTAGTGGTTATCAAACATTTATATTAAACACAGTGAGCCAGACAATGGGCCCGGCCAGCTGAGTAGCTGCCCGGGATCTCCCTCTATATGAGGTGTTAAAACAGCAGTGGAAACAAAATAAAATGGAGAAAATGGAATGTATCAGGACTCCTCTCAGAAAGAGTACCATATGTGATCTAAGAGTAAGCTATTTGGGATAGTGGGTGAGATTCCCAAGGAGCAAACTTAAGAAACAACAGATGGAGCATAAACCCTTCCATAGGGAGGGACTCTGGTTTAGCACCGGGCTGTGGTTCTGTTCATTGGCAAGCTTGCGTCCCACCCAAGACACTGGGGACAACAGAGGAGAGGCTGGACCTCGGCACTAGAAGTCTTGCTTTTCTGCCCCCTTCATGCAGTGTTCAGTATTTCTACATAAATGAACAAACATTTTAATAATATAGTTTGCCTGGGGCACATATATATTAGCACTGCATGTCTCACCTCAGCTTCATAGCACATCACTTCTTTACAAATGAAATTTTACATAGAACCACAGGATTTAAAGAAAAAACTGATAAAACAAAAATCCACTGTTTCCCTGGCTGGTTGGCTCAGTGATAGAGCATCAGCCCGGTGTGTGGAAGTCCCAGGTTCGATTCCCAGCCAGAGCACACAGGAGAAGTGCCCATCTGCTTCTCCACCCTTTCCCTTCTCCTTTCTCTCTATCTCTCTCTTCCCCTCCCACAGCCAAGGCTCCATTGGAGCAAAAGTTGGCCCGGGCACTGAAGATGGCTCCATGGTCTCCGCCTCAGGTGCTAGAATGGCTCTGACTGCAGTGGAGCAATGCCCCAGGTGAGCTGAGCATCGTCCCTTGGTGGACAGGCTGGGTGAATCCTGGTCAGGTGCATGTGGGAGTCTGTCTGTTTGCCCCCTCTTCTCACTTCAGAAAAATACAAAAAAAAATCCACCTTGGTTAAATTAGATATAAGGTCAAAGGGCTTTGTTCGCCCAGCTTCTCTTTAAACCTGCTGAGAAAAATTTTGTCAAATCCTAGTCCTCAGTGGAATAGTGTTTGGAATTACTGACCTAGATGATTTTTATCCTTTTTTTTTAGCATTAATATTCTGTAATTCCATGATAAAGTATAAACATCTAAGAATCATATTATAATATTTTATTTCTTAAATTCTCATGTCATTTATTTTTAAATTTTATTTATTCATTTCAGAGAGGAGAGAGAAAGGGAGAGAGAGACAAGAGAGAGACAGAGAGAGAAGGTGGGGAGGAGCTGGAAGCATCAACTCCCATATGTGCCTTGACCAGGCAAGCCCAGGGTTTTGAACTGGCGACCTCAGCATTTCCAGGTCGACACTTTATCCACTGTGCCACCACAGGTCAGGCTCATGTCATTTATCAATATTAATATTATGAGCTATCTGATTTAATAACAGATATTTTGAGAAAAATGAGACATTAACATGTTAAATGTATAATTTTCTATGATACTCTTTGTCTTTTTTGAATCTTATGTTCTGAAGGTTTTCTTCAACTCCTTCTTTCAGCCCTTGTATTAAGTAACACATTTTTATTTCCATGAACTTTTTTTCTCATTCTTTGACTGCACCTTTGAAAAAAAATAGTAACCTGTTCTTGTTTTATGGATACCCTCTCTTCTTAAACCTTTCTGAGGCTGCTAGAATTATTTTGACATTTGTTTCTTTTCTAGATTATCTTCTGTTTGTTTTTTAGGTTTGTTTCCATTCTGTTTCTTCTATTTTGACCATTTGATTCTCTGTAAGTTTCCCAGAAGCCTTGAATAAAATTCACATTTAAGAACAAGGAAACAGCACCTTTAAATAAAACACTAGATTAGATGGATTTAATTGATATCTTCAGAGAATTTCACCCCAAAGCAGCAGAATATACATTATTTTCAAGTACACATGGACCATTTTCTAGGATAGACTTCATTGATACAAAACAAATCTCAATAAATTTATAAAGATTGAAATTATATCAAGTATCTTCTCTGACTATAATGGTATGAATCTAGAAATCAATCACAAGAAAAGACCTGAAAAATACATAAAGACATTAAGGATAAATAACATGTTACTAAACAATGACTAGGTTAACAATGAGATCAAGGAAGAAATTAAAGATACTTTTAAACAAATTAAAATGAGAACACAACAACCCAAAATCTATGGGACACAACAAAAGCAGTCCCAAGAGGGAAATTCATAGCATTACAGTCCCACCTCAAGAAACAAGAAAAACCTCAAGTAAAGAATCTAGCTTTCCACTTATAAGAACTAGAGAAAGGACAACAACAAAGCTCAAAGTGAGTAGAAGGAAGGAAATAATAAAGAGCACAGCAGAAACAAATGAAAAAGAGTCTAAAACACCAATACAAAAGATCAATGAAACCAAGAGCTGGTTTTTTGAAAAGATAAACCTAGCTCGTCAAGAAAAAAAGAGAAGACTCAAATAAATAAAATTATAAATAAATGAGGAGAAATATCAATAACAAGTGACCCCACAGAAATACAAGGGACTGTAAGAAAGTATTTTGAACAGTTGTATGCCAACAGATTGGACAATCTGGAAGAAATGGATAAATTCCTAGAAACGTACAAGCTTTCAAAACTGAATCAGGAAGAATCATAGAATCTGAATAGAGAGATATACAATTAGTGAAATTAAAGCAGTAATCAATATACTCCCAACAAACAGAAATCCTGAACCAGATGACTTCAGAAGTGAATTTAACTAAACAGTCAAAGAAGAAATAACACCTGTCCTTCTGAAATGAATCCAAAAGTTTCAAAAAGATGGAAGACTCCCAAGCTCATTTTATAAGCCAGCATTATCCTAATTCCAAAACCAGATAAAAGCACATATGAAGACAGAAAATTATGAGCCAATATCCCTGATGAACATGGATGCTAAAATCCTCAACAAAATATTAGCAAACCAGTTCCAGCAATACATTAAAAAGATCAAGTAGGATTTGTTCTGGGGATGCAAGGTTGGTACAACATCCACAAATCAATAAACATGATACACCGCATAAACAAAATGAAGGGTAAAACCCACACGATTACATTAATAGATGCAGAGAGAACATTTGATAACATCCAGTACCCATTTATGATAAAAACAAAAACCCTCAGAAAAGTGGGAATAGAGGTGACATACCTCAATATATTTAAGAATGAAAGACTGCTGATTAATAAAGCCTGAACTATGATTAACTCTGTTGCTTCAGGTGCCTTCCAAAAGGAGAGAGCAATTCAAAATCTGGGGATGCTGATTATCAGGCTTTCTACCTCCACTTCTGCCAGCTGGAGTGAAGACAGCTGGCTTTGGGGTACCAGCTCTTGTGTGGGAGCACAGACTCCTCCCTGGCATATTGCTTAATTCCTTTAGGACCATCTCTCAGGTCTCCATCCTGGGAGAAGACACCACTGCTGCATGTGGCCGGTGAGGTCCGGGCTACATCAGGCCGAGCCTGCTGAAATGCTCAGGTGCCTCTCATCCACAATCTCAACCACTGCCTCTTCTCAGCCTCACTTGTTCTTAACAACTGGGATGAAACATCCGTCCTGGGGCAGCCTTCCTCCCCAAAATGCTCTGAGCTGTGACCGCTTCCACCCTAACTTTATTAGGCAGTCTGATCCTAGTGTCTAGGATTTTCTAATGATTGATACTCCCATTCTCGGTGCTTTTGAATAAACTTTTCCTTTTTGTGTTTTACTATGGTGTCATACTAAAGATGGGGTGGTTGGGAAGCTCCATTCAGCGTGTAGGTAGTGGGGGGGGGGGATTGCTGGTTGAGAACTTAAAAACCACAGTAAAACCAGTTGAAAGTCTGGCATTTATTATCACCAAGGTCAGGAATAAAATGCTCTTCCTACTAACCCCCCTTCCAAAGTATCTTCTTTAAAAAAAATCTAAAATCTAAGTTCTAAACTATCACTTTGGTTACTGTAGTTTTAATAATAGATATGTATGTTTCAAATAAGTCTTTCTTTCTTTTCTTTCTTTCTCTTTCTTTTCTTTCTTTCTTTCTTTCTTTCTTTCTTTCTTTCTTTCTTTCTTTCTTTCTTTCTTTCTTTCTTTCTTTCTTTCTTTCTTTCTTTCCTTCCTTCCTTCCCTCCCTCCCTCCCTCTCTCCCTCCCTCCCTCCCTCCCTCCCTCCTTTCTTTCCTTCCTTCCTTCCTTTCTTTTTCTTTCTACTTATTCTGTAAAAAATATTGGATTCCACAGGGATGATATTTTAGAAACCTCCCAAATATACAGTTGACCCAACACAGATTCAGCTGCACGTGCTTGTTTCAAGAAAAGGTTTGTAGCCTACCAGGTGGTGGCGCAGTGGATAGAACATCGGACTGGGATGTGGAGGACCCAGGTTCGAGAACCCTGAGGTCGCCAGCTTGAGTGTGGGCTCATCTGGTTTGAGCAAAAGCTCACCAGCTTGGACCCAAGGTTGCTGGCTTGAACAAGGGGTTACTCGGTCTGCTGAAGGCCCACGGTCAAGGCACATATGAGAAAGCAATCAATGAACAACTAAGGTGTCGCAACGAAAAACTGATGATTGATGCTTCTCATCTCTCTCCGCTCCTGTCTGTCTGTCCCTATATATCCCTCTCTCTGACTCTGTAAAATTTAAAAAAAAGAAGAAGAGGTTTGTGAAGTTTTGGAATCATTCAATCTTGTACTTGATGCCACTTGTGTCTCCCACCCCTATGGCACTCAGACTCCTGCATTCATATAGTAGATTTGAAGTAAGAATCGATAGTGCAGTTTTATAATGATACAGTAACAGAACTCAAGTTACTTTAATTGTCTCCTATCTGACCATTCTGAGTTTTATGTGTATTTAAATTTAAAACAGTGATCTACAGAGCAAATTGTGAGGTGTATTGCTTTTTATGGAAAGTACAAATTACTATTCGTGCATGAAATCTCTTTAAAAGTTCAAGTAATATCTTTAAGTGGGAATTTCTTGTTCATAAGTTAACTCTTTGTTTTAAGTGATGGAAAAAAACAAGGAAATAATGCCTATTATGGAAAATAATTTTGTTATAAAGGAGGAGGGACTATTAAAAGATGATTTATTCCAGGTGTCAATTACATTCTGCCTGTCACTGCTTTCCATCACGAGAGTGGGTTAGGGGGAAGAAGGGAGTCAGTCCTTCTGTTCAGTATGCCATTTTGAGCCAGAAGTAGGTCGCATAAGGAAACGAAGAAGGCAAGAGGTCAAACAACTTCTCAAAACCAACATTATTAGTCAGTGGAAATTTTGTCCCACTCTCATTACTTTTAGCCAAACTGGTCTTTGCACTTTGCGTCACTCAACCTGTGAAGGATATGCACACGCTTCCAGCTCCACCAGTCCCCTGGCCAGGGCATAAGCTCTCCGACTGCATTAGCCCAGATTCCTCTAAACTCTTATGTGCATTTTTCTTTATCTAGCATTTTTCATATTATACCTGTGTTTTGCTTCCAGTTGGACTACAAGCTCTTTAAGAGTAGGGATGCTATCTCCTGGCCATTACATCCTATGCAGCAAGGACCCTACTTACTCTAGGTTCCCAGGGATACTTGCTGATACATATGGTCATGGTTAGACTGCTAAGAAGGGCCAGCTCTCAGTGGTGACCTATGTTGAAGGTGAATTCTTTTTAATGGCCAGAAGGAAAAGTAAACTCTGAAATCTAAGTGCTTTTTACCTCTTCGTCAAAAATCAAAGACAAATATAAAGCAATGAGATTTCCCACTAGCTTACTTTTTTACAATGACTCCAAAGGAATTTCCCAAAGTGTGATTGCAGAGGTGTCCTGGGCCAAGGCAAGGCCATTGACATAGGCCTATAGCCTTCTTCAGGGGGATGACCCTGAACAATAATGCTATTTGGATATGCTGGTTTGCTTGCCTAAATATCTTAAGGTAATACCATTTTCTTAAAGCACTAAGTCACAATGGAGGCATTGGTTCCATCTGAAACCAGAGATTGGAACAAAATTTGATTTGATGAGAGTGTAACAGTTTTGCTCCCTTTCATTTTGGAGAGAGTCATTATTGTAATCAAACACCTCGTGTTCGAATGTTGCCCAACTTCAACTTCAGAGAAAACATAGAAAATGGTAGGGTAGCTATGGCTGACAGGAGAATATTAATTAGCTTATATCACTAAGATCTGCCTTTTTTTTAAAACATTTTAATCTGGATATACAGGTAAAAACAGATTGAAGAAGTGGTGGGAGAAGAGATAACTATTGTGGGTCAAATAAGTTTGCAAATATGATGTATACGTTTGCTCACTTATAGTTTGCATTGGGAGTGGGGGGCAGGCTGTAAGCAGGCAAGGTCCTTATATCCTAAGGCTTGGTTTTAAGACTAATCCTTTCCCACCCTTTTAATACTAAGATCTTTTCAAAACTAAGCTTTTCCCCACACCCTTGACTGTTCATGATGTGGGGTGGTGCACTCCTATGAGCAGGGGTCCCCAAACTACGGCCCGCGGGCCACATGCGGCCCCCTGAGGCCATTTATCCGCCCCGCTGCACTTCCGGAAGGGGCACCTCTTTCATTGGTGGTCAATGAAAGGAGCAAATTGACCATCTCATTAGCCAAAAGCAGGCCCATAGTTCCCATTGAAATACTGGTCAGTTTCTTGATTTAAATTTACTTGTTTTTTATTTTAAATATTGTATTTGTTCCCGTTTTGTTTTTTTACTTTAAAATAAGATATGTGCAGTGTGCATAGGGATTTGTTCATAGTTTTTTTTATAGTCCGGCCATCCAATGGTCTGAGGGACAGTGAACTGGCCCCCTGTGTAAAAAGTTTGGGGACCCCTGCTTATGAGGAATCCCATTTATGCCTCAGATAAGTGGCTTTGTATCAGAGACTTTCTTATTTGTATACTGGCTTAAAAGCTTTAATTTCTACACTATAAAATAAGGGGGACCAGGGGCTATCTCTCTCTTGGTTCCTGAAATTAGCATCGCAGAAGAGAGGCAGCCAAGATGGTGGAGTGCTGAAAGAGAAGCCAATTTGTGTAGAGAGAGGAGATGGGGAATAGAGGTGAATAAGGCTGGTGAGGTAGAAACCTTTGATTCTAGGAATACTCAGATGAATCAGTGGCTTTGGGAGCCCTGAATGGAAAGGGAAGTGTTTTCCTGCTGTATGTATTTTCTCGCCCACTGGGTGTGAGCTAGGATTAAAGGTAATGGCCCACCAATTCTTGGCTCTGTTGTTTCATTACTCTCTGTCCAAATCAAATACGAACCTGCAAGAGCCAGGCGGCTGTGATGGTGACCATGGCTACTGGCTTTACAACTGTGCAAATTCAAACTGGAACAAAAAGACCTTTCATTTGGAAAGATACAGATGTGTTCAGATGAAATCAGTCTTACCAAGTCTTGATGAGGTGGGGAATGATAAACTGAGGCTTGCTTAACAAACACAAATTCTAGATATTCAAGAGTGCTAAGTTTATAATAAATAAAAGGAAGATAGTCTTTCAACAGAGGGAAGTGAATGCATTTCTGGAACCTATTAGCTTAAGAGCTGGTACTGGCTAACATATAAGTAGGCTGCAAAGAGGTTCAATTCATTCATGGATGACAGGTATAGCATGGGTTATTAAGGGAGGCCAGGGTGACTGGGCACTTCTCTGACCTCTGAGGCTGATGTTGAATACGGCATCCTAGTCTTCTAGGACTCCCTCTTGGAGTCGTCGTCAGGACAATCGCCTGGACTACAAGGACCAAGGGACTGGCCCAGGGGCATAATTCTGATGTTCTCATGTTTCATCTCACTAGGCTAAATATTAACTTTCAGCCTGAGGTGTCTGTCACCAAGTCATCTGTCTTGGTAAATGCTATTGAAGTCTCAGCATTGTGAGGAGGCCATGAATCTTCCCCGCTGACAGTGAGAGTATCCACGCCAAGCTGCCATAGAGATTTCTGCTTCCCACAATGTTTATGACAGTAAATTAGGCTACAGAGTGCACCAAAGATTATTTACATAACCCCTGATACCTGGTATATTTGTCAGCCCCACTCCATGGGCTGTTACTTTTGTAGAGCCAGAGAATGTTAATAAATATAAGACTACAGATAATATATAAAATAATCAGAGTGCTTTGTAAGAACCCACACTGGTTTATTTAGACCTTTTCCCTTAGGGTCTCATTTATTTTCTTTCCTCCTTTTTCTCTTTGGTCTTCTCATGGTCAATCCAGTTCCCTCTGGCTTCTTTGTTAGTTTCAAATCCATACCCCAGAGTACCAGGGACTCTCCCTTTAAGCACATCATTGGATCCTCTGCCTGTCTTCTTACATAGCTATTTTCTGAGGACGCTCTGCTACACAGCCTGGCTATGTATGCAATGATTTCAAAATCTGTAGCTCCTACTCTAACTTGTATTGAAACTCTTTGCCTTGTTTCCAGTTGCTTCTCTATAGCTTTATGGTTATACTTACCTTAGAAGTTTAATCTTTAGCAGAAAATCCTGTGTTATAAGACCTGGTTGTAAAATAAAGAGACAGATTGCTCCATAAAACAATTTCAGTATATTGTCATTCCAATTAAAATGGCAACTTTGGGGAGATATTTGTTGCATGTATTTCTTAAAACAGTTTTGGAATTTTGTGTATGTTGCCTTCATTGGAGGTAAATTTGCCCTTTGACATTGTATTCTGATTTTTTTCCCCAAAAAGCTGAAGTTACCTGGTTTAGATTCAGCACATTTGGTAGTAAATAGATTAAAGAAGTTCCAACTTTTATATAATTCTTACTACTTACTATAGAGCTAACATTTATTTCTTCATGCATTCCATTTTTCTGGTATATTTGAGTGACTACTTTGTTCTCAGAACTGCAGAGGAGCTGCTGATACTGAGATGAATGACACACAGTTAACATTGCTGAAATAATTGTTTGGTCTGGAGGACAATTTTTATTCCTTGATTCTAACAATTCATCATATCCATTTTTTTTTTTTTTATGGCTTTGGGTAAGTCAGGACTCATTAATGGATTGTGAAACTTTAAATTTGATGGTCACTAGCCCTGGCCGGTTGGCTCAGTGGTAGAGCGTCGGCCTGGCGTGTGGGGGACCCCGGTTTGATTCCCGGCCAGGGCACACAGGAGAAGCGCCATTTGCTTCTCCACACCCCCCTCCTTCCTCTCTGTCTCTCTCTTCCCCTCCCGCAGCCAAGGCTCCATTGGAGCAAAGATGGCCCGGGCGCTGGGGATGGCTCCTTGGCCTATGCCCCAGGCGCTAGAGTGGCTCTGGTCGCAGCAGAGCGATGCCCCGGAGGGGCAGAGCATCGCCCCCTGGTGGGCAGAGCGTCGCCCCTGGTGGTTGTGCCGGGTGGATCCCGGTCGGGCGCTTGCGGGAGTCTGTCTGACTGTCTCTCCCCGTTTCCAGCTTCAGAAAAATTAAAAAAAAAAAAATTTGATGGTCACTATCTGTGATTGAGTCTTTTATATGGAGTGGGATGAAATAGAAGAGAATAGACGATCTTTTTTATTTTAATTGAGATATAATTGAAATAGAAGAGAATAAAATAATATAGGACAGAATTGGACTCCAGTTCTGCTTGGAATGTAGAAAGCCACAAGATAACTTTGATTCTACCATATTCATAAGAAAAGGTTGAATGATCAGCAAAGTAACACTTAAAAAAAAAATCCATAATGGAGTTGAGGTCACAAGACAATGAGGTAAGCTGAATTCCAGGAGTGACAAATCTCTCTAAAGAGAGAAGCAGCACATGTTCACCTTTGGCAGGACGTGGGAAGGAGAAGTGGCTGCCACTCGAGGGGAGAAACAGCTCCCTTTTTAATGAATTCTTATAGGTGGCACATGGACTCATATGGCAGTTTAGAATAACTGGGAGCCCCCGACACCAGAGAATCTGCCTTTACTCACAGACTCTTCTCTCCTGGTCTCCAGTGGGTGCTCAGAAGGATTGGGGAGGAGACAGAGCACAGGGTGCCCCACAGTGAAGCATGTGTGTGGGACCCATTGTTGCCAATACAGAGAAATAAGACCCCAGTAACTTCCAGCGGTCCTTCTCTCCTACCAAAGGAAAAGCCTTACCTGCTGGCCAACAAACTTGAAACCCTCTTGAATGCAGGATCTGCACCGATGCAAAGCAGCTGTCTTTTGTCACTGAGAAGGGAACAAGAAACTCTGCCACACAACATCCCTACTACTGCCATCATTGTCACATGGACACAAGTCAGAATTTGGCTGTCATGGTGAGGAAATGGCAGGAACACCAGAAAAGCTCAATCCCCTCAGTCTGGACCAGGAGAATCCAGAAACTCCCTGTGAGTCTAACGCTAAGTAACAGGCAAGAGCTGACTCCCGCGGGAGCTGGTCAGGAGGACTGCACGGAGCCAGGCCTGTCTGTGGTGCAGAGTGGCAGGGACCGCTAACGGCTGATACTGGAGCAAGAACAGTGTGGAAAAGTCCTCAGAACTCCGTTCTCCACACTAAGCACAAGGTAACAGCAGCCCAGAGCTGGAGGAATTTGAGTCTACGATGTACTGAAAATAACCATAGCAATAAGAAAACTCAGATCCAATCAATTAGATTGAATCAACACCCCCCTATTAATGGCTGGACTGCAGAAGGGCCATGCCCACTTCCGCATGCAAATAATTTTTAACTCCATCTCTATTGTTTTTCTAAGCAATAAAAACTTTGAAAACCCCAAAAAGCAGAGAAAAAGCAACCCATTATGAAGCGATGAAACAATCAGTAGAGATTAGAGGTTGGAACCATCAAATTTGTATTTCAAAGTGGTCATGATTAATATTAATTATAGTCTCCAGTGGAGAATGTAGACGATATGCAAGAATGGACTGATCCTGAATAAAGTGCTAAAACTGTACAGAAGAAAAGAGCTTATAAGCAGGTTGAACACAGATGAAAAACTGAGTGATCTTGAAGTTAAAACAATAGGAATATCTAAAGTGAAACACAAAGAGGAAGTTCAAACAGGGCAGGAATGGAAGGAGAAGAGAACATTCCAGAATTGGGGGCAATGTCAAAAGTCTAACATATGTGTAATTGGGGCCCCAGATGGACAAAACGTGAATAAACCAGACAAAATATTTGAAAAGACCATGACCAAGACTTTTCCAAAATTAATGAAATGTAATAAATCAAAGAGCCAAAAGGCTCTGCAAATCTAAGCAGGATTAATTAAACACCTAGACACATTATATTCTAATTGCTGAAACTAAAGATGAAGTGAATAGCTTGAAGTCTGCTAGAGAAAGAATACACTTTTTTATAAGTTAAAGATGTCTCAAACAATAAAAAGTAAAATGAAAACAAAGTGTATCTAATGAATTAAGTGGAGATAAAATGAACACAAAAATAATCAAAGAGAAGGCAAGAAAATAAGAAGGAAAGTTATTAAGAACAGATGAAACAAACAACTAGCAAGATGATAGATATCTAAAGTCTAGCCTGACCTGTGGTGGCGCAGTGAATAAAGTGTTGACCTGGAAATGCTGAGGTCGCCGGTTCGAAACCCTGGGCTTGCCTGGTCAAGGCACATATGGGAGTTGATGCTTCCAGTTCCTCCCCCCTTCTCTCTCTCTCTCTCTCTCTCTCTCTCTCTCTCTCTCTCTTTCCTCTGTCTCCCTCTCTGTCTCTCTCTCTCCCCCTCTCTCTCCCTCTCTGTCTCTCTCTCTCCCTCTCTCTCTCCTCTCTAAAAATGAATAAATTAAAAAAAATTAAAGTCTAAACCATATCAATAATTAGGTCAAATGTAAATGGTATAAACACTCCAATTAAAAAGTAGTAAAAAGTCTATACATATATATTATATCATATTGTACACCTTAAACTGATGCAGTGTTATATGCCAATTATATCTCAGTAAAACTGAGGGAGGAAAAAAAATCAGTGATCACCAGATTCGATAAAAAGCAAGATAAATTTACATGCCATTTATAAGAAATCTACTTTAGTCTGACCTGTGGTGGCACAATGAACAAAGCATCAACTTGGAAAGCTGAGATCGCCAGTTCAAAACCTCAGGCTTACATGGTCAAAGCATGTATGAAAAGCAACTGCTATGAGTTGATGCTTCCTGCTCCTCCCTCCTTCTTTATCTCTCTCTCCTCTCTTTAAATTCAATAAATAAAATATTTTTAAAAACCCACTTTAAATAGACATGTAACTAGGTTAAAAGTGTAAAAATGGGGAAAGATATACCATACAAACCCTAATCAAAAAAACCCAAAGTAGCTATATTAATATCAGACAAATAGACTTCAAATGTACATTACATTGTTATAAAGTAGTCATTTTATCAAAAGACATAATAAGTAGTTCATAATGTGTATGTACTCTGTGGAAGTTTGAGGTACAAAAAGTAAAATCTTACAGAACTGAATGGAGAAATAAGTCCATAATTTTTAGGTGAAGAACTTAATACTATCACTCAGAAAATGCTAGAACAAGTAGACACAATTTTGTGAAGACATGGAAGACATGAACTACACCATCAACCAACTTAAGCAAACTGTTATTTATAGAACAACTGAGACACCAGTGACAGACAGAGCACATGTTATTTTCAAATCTGCATGGAACGTTCACTAAAATGCGCTGTGCTCTGGACCATATAACAAAACTCAACAACTTTCAAAGAATTAAAATTATGCAGCCCTGGCCGGTTGGCTCAGTGGTAGAGCGTCGGCCTGGCGTGCAGAAGTCCCAGGTTCGATTCCCAGCCAGGGCACACAGGAGAAGCGCCCATCTGCTTCTCCACCCCTCCCCCTCTCCTTCCTCTCTGTCTCTCTCTTCCCCTCCCGCAGCCGAGGCTCCATTGGAGCAAAGATGGCCCGGGCGCTGGGGATGGCTCCTTGGCCTCTGCCCCAGGCGCTAGAGTGGCTCTGGTCACAACAGAGCGACCCCCCAGAAGGGCAGAGCATCGCCCCCTGGTGGGCAGAGCGTCACCCCCTGGTGGGTATGCCGGGTGGATCCCGGTCGGGCGCATGCGGGAGTCTGTCTGACTGTCTCCCCCCATTTCCAGCTTCAGAAAAATAAATAAATAAATAAATAAAATAAAACAAAATAAAATTATGCAGAGTATGTCCTTTTGCTTGGAATGGACTTCAATTAGAATCAATAGCAGAATGTTATTGAAAAGAGTATTGTAAAATACTCAAATACTTCAAAACTAAATATTAACATATTTCTAGCAATCAATGTGTCTGAAAATCACAGGAAAAATTAGAAAATATTTTTTTCTAGTAAATGAAAATACAACACATACAAATTTGTGTGGTGCAGCTAAGGCAATAGAAATGTATAACACAATAGATTAGCATAGAAAATATGAGGGCATTAACAAGAATTATCGGTAAAAACTGCATATATTGCAACTAATATTAGGCCAACTCCTATGTGTCATGTGAGAGATATATGTTCTTGAAAGAGATGTGATAAATATACACAGTAGGTAGCTAGAAATGAGTTTTTTATATATTGCTTTCTCTTAATTGATTTTTTTGACTATCAATATAGCATGAAGGTTAGAGTATAAAGTTTAATGTTTATATTAGTATAACCTATAGTTTTGAAGCAAAGTGAGATTTTATTTTCTTTGTTCAAAGAGTGGAGAGTTTCAACTAAATTTTAGTTATGAATTTTCCGTGTATTTTTCAGAAATTTAGAACATGATGTTTTCTGAGTTTGTTAACAACTGTCGTATTAATTCTAACTAGTGTAGATTGCATAATAAAATACATTTTTTAGAAGTACAAAGAATATGCATGTTCCAGTTAAACTCCTAGATGTAAATTGTGATAATATTGAGAAAATCAGTGACTTCTATTCTAAACAATACTATATAATGAAGTTTATTAAAAATATAGTTTTAGCTGAAAACACTATGAGCATTTCAGAAAGCAGTGTATTTTTGTTATGATTTTTTGTGTGTGTGACAGACAGAGAGAGACAGAGAGAGGGACAGATAGGGACAGACAGGAAGGGAGAGAGATGAGAAGTATCAATTCTTTGTTGCAGCTCCTTAGTTGTTCATTGATTGCTTTCTCATATGTGCCTTGACCAGGGGGCTACAGCAGAGTGAGTGACCCCTTGCACAAGCCAGCGACCTTGGGTACAAGCCAGCAATCTTGGGCTTCAAGCCAGTGACCTTTGGGTTCAAACTAGCGACCCTGTGCTCAAACTGTTGAGGCCGTGCTCAAGCTGGTAACCTTGGAGTTTCAAACCTGGGTCCTCTGTGTCCCAGTCCAATGCTCTATCCACTGCACCACCGCCTGGTCAGGCTGTTATGAAATTTTGAACCACCAAAGTTAAGAGATAATAATAGTCTACTTGGAAAATTTGTCAGTAAAAATTCTCAAGTATTTTCACTGGAAAAAAAGAGCTATTACAACATTGTCTGTAACATTCTGCAACCATTAAGTTAGTCTTATTATTATCATGTTTAACAGTCTATAGTAATAATATATAGTGCCTGTATAATCACTGGAAAAATAACTTCTTCCATATGTATTGATTCTGTGTACTTTCATTTTATCTTGCATAATCTTTATTATTAAATAATATTCC